>NC_090921.1:253123744-255623744 GCF_040938575.1 Ambystoma mexicanum | reverse complement strand
CACCCCGAAAGCAGCATATCCTACTGCGCTTTCTATAACCCAGGGTGGGAATCAGCTGATCATGTTCAAGCGTAGAGGGGGGAACCTCAACTCCAAATTGGAAGACCTATCGGTGTGTGCAAACCCAAGGGCATTAGATGATCTATGACCCCAGGTGTTTTGTTGACCTCTTATGGGACTTAGAGCTGGTATTAAATGAGGCCCCACATGTGCAATTCATGTGCATAGTTAGGATTCAGAGACCATGGAGCGTAAAAGATCATTACATAGCAATATTCGACTGCTGGCAAGGGAGGGGCAGGAATTTGAGGCATCATTAGAAAAAAGAGATCTTTCTGCAATCAATATAGAAATTGGTTACGGAACAAAAGGTTCAAGAGAAACCGCTTGGATGGGTTGTCTATGGGTTGCCTATGCTGAAAGCAGTGACAGAAGGCAATTTGCGTAATTTTTGACGTCTTATTAATCCACAGTCTCAACAACAAGCCTCAGTCCAGTCTAATTGCATTACGAAATTGATATGGACGAAGTACCTTTCAGAGGTATTTGAGGAATCAAACCCATGGAGCTGCGTGTTGAATCCCAAAGCAAAGTGGGTTCTCGATCTTGAGGAAAAAGAGATTGAAGGTCTTATACGTAGCTCATCGAGATCTAGGGCTGCAGTCCCTAACAGCCTTACAAATTAAATACCACGGTCTGCAGTGGGTTTCTGGACGTCCATTCTCTTCAATCTCTTTAATAACATCACAACTGCCCGATTCTTAGAATACAGCCATAATATTACCCATTTATAAGAAAGGTGATTGTGGGAACCCTTGTAATTATCGCCCAATTGCCCTGATGGACACAGAGAGCAAAATGTTTGCACAAATTATCTTTTAAGAGCTGGAGGTATGGGCAGAGCAGGCAAATATCATCTCTACGTTTCATACAGTTTCCGTAAGGGAATGTCTACAATCTTGAACGGCCTGGTACTTAACTGCTAAATATAAAGCAAAATAAAGACCAACGACTCTATGGGGTTTGGATAGATCGATCCAGGGCATTTGACACCATCAAAAGAGGGAAACTTTGGTGCAAACTAAAACATCGGGGCATTCCTCAGGTTCTCTTCGCAATTCTAATTCATCTTCATGATAAAACCGTGATCCAGGTGGGACTGGACTCCGAGGGCCATTTGTCTTCACCTATTTCCACTGAGAAAGGCTTAAGACAGGGATGCATAGTAGCATCCTGCCTCTTCAGCCTCTTTCCTGTCGATCTCAAGAGCAAACTCGCACCTTACTCATTAGCTGCCCCATCAATTGTAAATCTTAAATTTAATGGTTTGACATATGCAGATGTGGTACTATTGGAACCCCCCACCACGCCGATAGGGCTACAGCGCCTGGTCTCAGCCTTTGAAAACTATGCATGCTTGACCAATCTCATCATCAATCCCAGAAAAACCTTCATTATGATGTATACTCATTTAACTAACAAAAGAACGAGAAGCTTTAAGTGGAAGATGGCAAAACAGAGCTTGCCTGTGGTAAAGGAAATGAAGTATTTGGGCTTTATGATTAGATCGACTCCCTCCATGGCAGACTTAGGGAAAAAATTGACTAAACTTACTTGCCAAATAAAGAAAATCCTCTGTGCTTATTGCAGATTTACCCTTTTACCTTTAATTAAATTCTATAAGGGCAAGGTGATTCCAATCCTAATGTATGGAATTGAAATCGAGAAAATGGCCCTAAAGATTAACTGGGTTTGCATTGAGGGTTCAATTTGGACAAAAGTTCTGAACCTACCACACTCATTACCCATGGCCAGGCTACGCTACGAACTAAGCCTACAATCCATCAATCTCACATAGAATGGAGAAGGATTATGTTATAAAGATCAATCATAAGCCCTTTAAAACATCATCTTCACCTAGATATAGGTGGCCTGATGGAAGAAAATACCAACGACTGTCTCCGTGAGTTGAAACAAGATGCCACAGATGTGTTATTGAAATGTCAGTCCACAGAAAAAGAACTGACGGGAAATACACTTAGGATAAAAAGTCTGATAGGTCAGAATGATTGGATTGCAACTACAGCTTTGTTTGTAAATATTAAATGTTTTGAGGACTTTCCTGTCATTGAAAAATCCCTAGGCTACCTGTCACCTTACCGTAGGAAGTTCCCTAATCCAAAGTGGAGGTTGAACTTTCTAAGGTTTCACATGAACCTATATGTCACCCGTAATCTGATGAGAATCAGGAATAAGGGCACATTGATGGACAGTACGTGCAATCTCTGCGACTCGGGTGACCGCAAAAATGTGGAACATCTATTAATGTCATGCTTAGGCATTAGACAGCAAAGGGTTGTTCACTTTTCCCGTTTGGTCCACCATACTGACTGGCTTTATTCCGAGGAATTCTGGAATCAGATGTCAGCAGGAAGAGAGACTTTTCAATATTTGGAAGTTTTGAGGTTTTTGGAGAAAATTGAACCAACTATTAGGGTATGATGATTGTGTTGTTAAATAAGTGAAAATATTTTACTCATTCAATTTTGTTGGTAGATATCTTCTCTTTTTTGCTTATTTTTCATTTATGTTCATATTTTCATGTTTTTTCTCTTTTTTTAATGAATTTAGGGAATGTAAATGTGATTTTAATATTACATTGATGAATTGATTATTTTTGTATGTATTGTGAAAAGTCAAATGTTCACTAACCACATATAAAAAAAATAAAAAAGAAACCAGTCGGACACAAAGTTCTCAAAGGTAATTCGATGTTGCTTTGGTGGGAATCCATATTGTAGTTTCTTTTTAATTTGGTATAGAAGGGGGGCCCCATAGACACTAACAGTTAGTTATATCTCCCATGATACATTGCTGGTGCCAAGCTTTTTCCTTTCTGAAAATCTGCCATTGCTAGATTCGAGAATAAAGTTCTCTAATCGATATTAGAAACGCCTTAAAATGTTATAAGTGGTGTAATTAGGGTAGTTTCGATGCTAGAGAGTGGGCAGTGTAAGAAAGCAATGTTTGGAGTTTGGGATAGTGCCAGGTTTTTTCAAGAGCATTTTTCCAAGTGTATGAATCGTCAGGAAGGGAAAAAAACAAAGTGTATATACTTCTAAACTATAATTTGATTGAAGACACGTATGGGAAGAGGAGTATTTTAAGTTAATTTAGGAAGCAATCTGCTTTTTTTAATACAAACAAATCACACAGATTGCTTCCTAAATTAACTTAAACTGTGTGGTAGGTAGGTATTAGGGGGCAATTAGTGTTCTAGGGGTGTTAAATGTTTTAAATAAGCGTATATATTATTGTACCTCCCTCTTCTTCATCACAGCACATAATTGGTAAACCTACCTGAATCCCTAAATCCCTGTACCTCATCTCTGTATTGAATAGTAATCTTACCTATATACCCCGACCTCACTTTTCCTTGTCACAATACCCCACTAACTTAACCTCACTCTTCTTTGTCACCATACCTCACTACCACTATTTTACTGTTCCTCATCACAGTACACCACTACCACCAACTCGATCTTCCTCTTTCCAGCCCACAACAAGCACCATGTCACTCTTCTTCATCACAGTCCCCTAGTACCACCCTCACTCTTCCTCATCACAGTACACCACTACCAACACCTCACTCTTCCCCATGACAGTATGCCACTACCACCACCTCACTCTTCCTTGTCACAATCCCCCACTACCACTGCCTCACTCTTCCGCTTTACAAACCCCCAATACTGCATGTCACTCTTCCTAATCACAATCACCCACTACCACCACCTCACTATTCCTCATCACAGTCCACACTACCACCACCTCACTATTCCTCATCACAGTCCACACTACAACCAACTCACTCTTCCTCTTCACATTTCCCCACTGCCACCACGTCACTGTTCCTAGTCACAGTACTCCAGTACCACCAGCTCACAGTTCCTCCTTGCAGTCCCCCAATAACACTGCTTCACTCTTCCTCATCACTGTCCCCAATTATGACCATCCCACTCTCCCTTGTCATAGTACCCCACTAGCACCAACTCACTCTTCCTCACCAAAGTCCCCCACTACCACCATCACACTCTTCCTCATCACAGTACCCTACTACCACCAACTCACTCTTCCTCATATAAATCTCCCATCTCAGTTTTCCTCGTCACATTCCCACACTGCCACCACATCACTCTTTCATGTTGCAGTGCACCACTAAAACCAACACACTCTCCTCACAGTCAACCACTATCACAATCTCACACTTCCTTGTCAAAGCACCCCACTACCACCATGTCACTTTTCTTCATCACAGGTCCCCACTGCCACCAACTCATGCTTCCTCATCAAAGTCCCCAACTATCGCACCTCACTCTTTCTCATCATAGTTCCCAGCTAACTCACCTCACACTTTCTCATCACCAAGTACACAATTACTAATCCCTTCTTATCTAGTGGACACCAAAAAAAAATTAAATACTTCATATACCCAATATTGCATAGCTGAAGAACAGATATTTATAATAAATGATCTGATATCAGTTAGGTTATCAGAAATAAATGACAGAAATACAGGTGGTGGGTGGCATAGCCTAATAAAACCCTTGAAATTCTGTGCAAAAACTTTAGTTAAGTAACAGTTACCGTTCAGTGCAACACAGCCCTTGACATTCAGTGAAAAAACTTTAGTTGATGCTAGTTAAGGTGAAACAATCTGATGCAACCAAACCTTGAAATTCATTGGAAAAAAGTTGAAGTGACATTAAGCTGCCATTTGAATACAACAAAACTCCTAAATTTTGGCAGGCTTGGAAGCTATGCCACCTTAAGTACGATGACTCCACTGCGCAGCCCCTAAGCACACTGATGACATAACAAATGTCATCACTGATGACGTAACTTAGGACATGTCAAATATCATCAGTGATGGCTTCATAGGAGAAGTCCCGTGGAAAACCACCTTTGACCTCCTGGGTGACCTTACTAGCAAGTACCAGCCATTTGAGAAACATTGTAGACGCATTTGAAGATATAGCATAGATGCAATACCCTATCTTTCATGAATGTCCAAAAACATTTGTCAAGCATTGGTAAATGTAGTTGACTGAGAATTCCCTTAACCTCCAGCAGCCACAGAAGCATTGACATCATTGTGCTCAAACTAGTTTTGCCTCTTAAGCATTGCTAAATGGCAAGCTAATGTATATTTACACAGAGAACTGCCACATCCACCAAGTGTAGTCCCCTGATAAAATCCACTTAGCTAGCAGCTTATCAGCTGTCCGTGCAAAAGCCTAAGAAACCTGCCTCCAAATGTGTTAAATATCATGAATGAGAATGAGCATGTTAAGTATCAACAGGGATCTCTGCTGGCCAAAAACTACATTTCTTCAATGGAAGGTCACATGTATGTTTATTAACCCCAAACATAATTATTTAAAAAAAACATTACTTTATTACTTTATAACAGACACTTTTAGAAACATGAGACTAATTGCAATAGAGTGTAATGTAAAAAAATAATATAATTGGAAAAATGATTATCTTTGGAAATATACATCAAATAATGACATTCTGTTTCTTATCTTCTTTCTCCTAATGTTTACATTCCATGAATGAGTATTTTATTGAACCAGCACATTTTAATAAAAAGTTATTGCAATTAAATGGAATGCCTCTCTGTAACGTGAGTGAAATTGTCTCCCACCTTTGCAGTCATAGGATTCGGAGTGAAGAGCCTCTCCTTCTAAAGTCACATGATGTGGAGAGGAGCTGAATATTATAAAATAGCATGCACACAGAATTGAGAGACTATTATTAATATTGGGAGAGGAATATTGAAGTATACGTCTGGATACAAGTGGAGATAGAGGTGGCTAGGGATCTGAGACCACTTGGAAAGTAGTTTCCTGGCAGGTTGGAAAGAAGAGGAACAGGGGAGCAGGCCATGTTGGAAACGGTAATTAGAACAATTGTAAACAATCGAACTGCGCTACACCAAAAAGTTCAGACAGTACAAGTGTACAGTTGTTTAATTCATGCAATGAACAGCCTGACACGTGTTTCGAGCATAGATCCTCCTCTGAGGTTGTTAGAGTTAATATGACAAACCATTATGTAAAGTTGCATGATTATTTGCATCACCATTCAGGATAAATGGGCCAAATTTTGGAGGGCATACGGGGTATCAACATAGTGTATGATCAGCAAGTACACCATTAATAGACATGGATATCGTCATTGGTAAAACTTTTTGAGAGCATAAAGATGCATTTTACAAAAGTATCCATTTAGCATACATATGAAAAGCAATAGGCAAATATTCATTTTACCCAGTCAGGAAGTGGCATCAAGGTAGTCCAGTTATAAAAAGAAAAGAGAGTTGGTGCGAGTCTCACGATCTCGCACCAGCAGTATAGCATCATCTCCTGTCAGCTCTGATATAGAGAGTGACTCAGATAGGCCTAGTAAGAAGACTTCGGATGGAGCTGCACTACTGGAAGGCGAGCAAGCTAATGAGGAAGAAGTAGAATTTGATGAACCACCAAAACCCCCTACTCCTGCGCCTTTTTTAGAACAAATCAGGCGGTTCAAAAAGGGCAACGGACAAGAAGCTATAAGAAAACAGGTCAGGTTTTGTCTACCGCCTGCTGCCAATACTACAATGCAAGAGCCAAACCAAGGGGCACCAGGTGTGGCAAACGTAGGCGTAGGCAGCACCGCTCTACTCGGCCAACATCTAACAAGAGCCTCCTATCAGAAATCTCTTCAGCACCAGAATGTGCAGAGTCAATTCAGATAGATCTAGCTCATAATTTGAGCAAATACCAGCTCTCTTCACTCCTTACTCAACAAAGGTCTTTCGTTTGCACCTTCCAGTGTTAACGATTATGTTTAGATTAAGATTGATTTATTTAAATTTGTCAGAAAGCTGAAACTTAAAAAATATTTTGCTACTCAAGTTAAAAAATATTCTCCCAAATCACCTACTATTGAACCTTCTGAGCTTTCTTTACAAGTAATGCTGTCAACACATATGCTGATGTCTATTGATGATGCTCTCTCTGACAGAGTGTCTAATGTTTTGGACACATTGAAAGAATTGGACATACAGCAACGAAATTTGGAAATTAAAGAATTTTCAAAACAATCCAAGTTTACGCCTAATTTTGCAGAAGACAACATTATTGACACCTTCCTCCGTGCTGTGACCAAAGATATCCATATACTTAGTAACCGCTGTGCTCAGAAACCTCAGCACAAATCATTCAATCTATCGAAAGCACAAGCCTCATCTTTGAACAAACTAGCTTTCAATGACTCCCTTGTGATTAAGGAAGCTGACAAGGGAGGGAACGTTGTAATTATGGACAGAGAAGATTACATTAGTATGGGGCTGTCCCATTTAAATTTGCCCGGCTGCTACAAAATTTTGAAAGGCAATCCAGATCAGCCCACCATGCCAACGGCATATTTTCTACCGAAGATTCATAAGTCGTTCGTGAAGATACCGGAAGGTAGACCCAAAATCAGTGGGCAGGGTGGGATTTTGGAACCATTGTCGATATATGTGAATGAATGTATTTCACCTTTGGTATGTACCACACCTACTCATGTTCGTGATACTATGCACATCCTTCACATACTTGAGAATTTATCACCACCATCAGATGTCCTATTGGTCACATTCGATGTCAAGGCTCTTTATACATCTATTGATCATTTAAAAGCCATTGAAAGCATTAATTATATTTTTCGCCAACAATCAGCATCATATCATCTACATATCGAAATGATCAAAGATTTGCTTCTTTGCGCTTTGCAAAATAATGTTTTCCTATTTAATAACACATATTATAAGCAACTAATTGACATAGCCATGGGGGCAAGCATTGCACCGTCAGTGGCCAATATATTCATGCACCATTTTGAGCAGTTATATGTGTTTAACAACACCGATTTCTTTTCCATCAGTATACCTATGGAAAAGGTATATTGATGATGTTATTATGATTTGGACAGGCACCGAGGATTTGTTATCTCAATTTGTCAACTTTCTCAATGCTAATCATTGGGGTCTTCAATTTACACACCAGCACAGCACTCACATAATTGATTTTCTTGACCTTAATATCTCTGTATTCAAAGATGGTTTTCAGACTAGAACATACCGGAAACCCGACATCAGTCAATGCGGTGTTATAGTCTTCAAGTTCTCACAAAAATTCAGTGATTAATAATATCCCGAAAGGAGAGTACATTCAAGCTAAGAGAAATTGCTCTCTGGATGTTGATTTTGAGGCAGAAAAAGATTTTATTCATGGTCAATTTAAAACACAGGGATATAAGTCCCACATGCTCACTCAAGCTGAACGTGAACTGTCTAGTATGAAGAAAGTGGATCTGCTGACACCTAAAAATAAATCCAATTGTGCTAAAGAGTGCCCTAATAAAATCAGACTTATTACACGCTACAACAGTGACAGCAATAGTGTCTATTCGATTCTCAAACGCCACTGGCATCTACTTCATTTAGATCAGGATCTGGCTAAATGGCTTGAACCCCTCCTGAAATTACCTTTAGCAGAGCACCTACTTTAAAAAATATCTTTATGTCTCACCAGTCAAGTGGTGGGACATGGCTTTCCCAACAGAGGGTCAAAGGTTTCCACAAATGTGGGAGCTCTAACATGTGCATGCATACCTGGGAGACTGATACTGTTGATTTTGGAATAACCGGCAAACATTTCATTAATGCATTTATAAACTGGAACTCGAAATTTGGAGTTTACTACATTATCTGTATTTGTGGTCAAATGTATATTGGCAGCACAATTAGGCCCCTGAAGATATGTATTTGTGAGCACTTTTCCACATTGTCAAAAAAAGATTCCAAATATCCTTTGGCTAATCATTGGCAGACCTGTCACCAATTGGACAATGCTAAGGATATCCGATTTACAGGACTATATCAGGTCTCTTTACCCAAGAGAGGGGGCAATATTGAACTGTATGCATAGACTGGTTACCAGAGGCCTAAACTCAGATCATGAGTTTCATGTATTTTTGTGAAAGTCCTGTGTCTGATATAGATGATGCCGTTTCTTTCCTTTTTTGTTCCTTTTTGTTGGAGAAAAATATTACAGTATTTTAGTGGCTTTAGCATAGCGTGCACAATGGACATGTTTATTTTTGCAATGATTACGTTATTACTGTTAAAATGAATGGGTAATACACTAATGATGTTGTTTTCTCAACAATGTACTGCCAGTGACACGACTGAATCGCAAGTGTCTTTTGCTGCACATTAAGGCTTTAGCTATATGCAGCATGGGATTTTCAGCTGAGTCGTTAGGCACTCGTGGCGAGCACTGTGGCAATGACTATGGTCTTTCTTAAGACTAATGCAATTTCCAAGACTTGATAGTATCAATATAAGCCAATATCTGCAGCGGCTTCATCATTCCTGTTGGGTGTTACTGTTTCTTTAATTAAATGTTCTGTTCATTAAGGACTGTTTAACTCCAGCACCTTCTGGCTTTTATTTATAATAGAATCAATGCCATTATACTTTAGTTTCCTTAATGAGTGGCAGGGATATATGATGAGGACTTACTCCTTAACGGGATTGGATGCAATGCGATCGCACTTTGATCCCCCCAAGATGGCGGCATCCTTGTACCGCCGCGCGGGTTGTAGCAAATGCTACAGTGGCTAGTTATAGTGACTAGGAGACGCAGCAGCACACTCTCCCTTGGATTCATTCTCAGCCGACAGGTGGGTAAGCAGGACGTGTGAACCTGCACATGATCCCTGACTCAACTTAATGGCAATAATTGGCAGCAATTTAGACACTGAGCTAATGAGGCAATGCCGTTTATTTCTTTTTGTCTTTATAATTGGTGCATGATGGATTGTCGAATCCCTTAACTGATGGCTTTGTTGACGTTCCGTTGACGTTTAATTCTTCTCACCATGCCAGCATGTCCGAACCGCTGCAGACCTTATAATTAATTTACATTTACAACTGCAGGATAACGAAGGTAACATTATCATTATTTATAATTAATGCAATAAGCCTCCGGATGTTGGAGAGAATGCAAATTTTTGCATATGTGTTAGTTTTCTTTTATAGTTACGTTTTGACTCCGGGTTAGGAGCACTTGATTTATATACCTTACTCATTTGGTAAGTACACTTGTTTGACTTTTAGGCTGCAGTATTGTTGATTCCCATTACGAAAATCACAAGAAATTGGGAAAGTGTGTTAAGTTAAAGTTGACTTATATGTTATTAATATTGTTTGTTTGATTGTTTGTTTATTTATTTGTAATGTGTGCCATGTAAAATGTGTTAAAGTACTATTTTATTTTGAAAATTAGAATGTTTTATAATATATTTAATTAATATATATGAATGTGTGTTGCAGTTGTATATTTTGGTATAGATGGGTAAAAATAAATATTAAATATATAGCTGTGGATTTGTAAATATAATATTTGTGACAGCCTCCACATGACCACTTAAAGCAGCCCCTTACCTCCCAAAATAGTCCAATTGAAAATACAGAGTTTAACATTAAAAGCATCCAATTACATTGTATTTATCTATAATAGCTTTTTGAAAAATACCAATTAAAGGTTCACAAACTAATAATATGAATACTGGTATGTACTTGTACAAAATATTCCTAGCATCATTACCAAAATCACCAGAAATTGAGGAAGTATGTAAAAGTAAACATGCATGTTATTAATATTAAAATTACACATTTTTTACATTTATTTAGTTTTATTGATGTTGGTACTTTTAAATCTGTTTATTATTAAAAACTATTTTTAGTGTTAGTATGTTTTTACAACATATAGCAAATTGTAAAATTGTCTTATGTTTGTATGTATTTTTAATGTTAATCTATTGAATTGTTTAAATTTGTATAAAATATATATATGTGTTTGTTGTTTTTTTGTCCGCACACAAAGGGGAGTCCCCCAGATGAACCATTCAGGAACAAATTTGATGACCCAGTCTCAGTTTAAACTGGGTCCCATTCCGTATGTTGTGTATATCACCTCACAGAATGAAAAATACACAGTGTACCATATTTTTCATTTAATATAAAAAGATCATAGTTTTATTTCGTAGGCCATAAGTCCTACGTACACCAATCATACAAAACACCACATACAGACATATATCAATGTGGAGAATGTGTAAAATGCATCTATTAACAATTTCATGATATAATCATAAAAACACAGGTGACACAGCAAATATTATATAAACCAGAGCAGGGCAGGCACACATTCTAACTTCCTGGCCCTACCTGGCTAACAAGTCACAGATATGCTCCGTGTGGCAGTGTCACCCAATTACAATGCTAAAACTAATTAGACATGGCGAATTAAATTACGCCTGACCAAAACACACACATCCCAGGTCTACGTCCATTATGGCGTTGTTGGGCCATATCACAGAGCTCGGTAGCAAGGAGCGATGTACAGGACGTTTCAGCAGGGCATCAATTCTGCTGCCTTCGTCAGGACCCCAGGGGGAATGGAGTTCTGTGGATGTGATAAATAATGATATTACTGCCCTATTCAGTCAAATAAAAAGGCCCCCAGCAGCCCAAGAGAAACAACTTGCAGCTACTGGGAAGGTGACTAATAACAGCATGAAGAAGGAGAAGATATCCTCCACCTGTGAAAACACCGAACTACTGTGTATTAGAGGAAATCCACCCTTCACCAGAGTGGTAGCATCAATGTAGAAACAACCTCCACCAGAACAAATCATTCACTGTGACCTTCCCCGTTGTAAGAGGATTCAATTCAACACTACAGCTAAGTCAACGCCTAGTCTATAATACTGAATGAAAACCCTTATTGATATATCTTTATGTCCAGTTCATGCGTTCTGGATGACTACCCCTATATAACACCCCTCTCTTGGAATCCCCCTGACCCCACTGAGCCAAGAAGTAATTCTGTTTTGCAAGTTTAAAAGGTTTATTTGATAATTTAAAATATATATATATCACACTTTATAATAAATTAATAATTGAATAGCACACTTAATCTGATATGATAAAGATCAACAACGGAGAATCTGGCACTAGCACACTTCTTATAATCACTAATGAGTTGACATGAAATGGATAAGGTAGCACACTGGTAAATAGGAACAAAAGTATAATGTGGTAGAGGATGCTTTATGTAAGCTCAGGTGGATGCAACATTCAATGAATGCAGTACAGAAAATACTCAATATGATTTCAACCAAACAATGTAATCACTTTTCTCTGGCAATCCCCTCCCCCCCTTGATGCAAGGCAAGGAAATGGAAGGAAAACACACAGTTCTCAGAAATGCAATCAATGTAAATCAGTTCACCCCAGCAAGCTTACACTACAGAAAACAGATAGGAGTTTTGAAAACACGGGCAAAATGCTTTGATATGTGCTAGCAATGGATGAGAAATATGCTGGAAATGCTTTTAATTCCCTTTCAGAGGTTCAGGGTGAGTGGTATCTAGTTAATATTAGTCCAGGCTCACACTAGCAATGATGCAGGGATAGTTAGCAGGTTAAACAAATTTCTGGCAAATGGAAGGCAAGCAGCAGCAGTTTTTACATGTGAAGAAATTTGCAAATCGCGGTAAAATTCGCGAATGCGTGTTCCGCGATTGCGGTAAAACTATAAGGAAGTATGAATGCAGTTCTAGGTTCGTAGGAAAGCCACGATTCTAACCTTTCAGATGAAAGTTATTGCAAGTCTCTAGCACAAACGGTTGCAGAGATATGAGCGATTTTGTGAAGGTCGTTTTTCAGATTTGAAATTTTAAAGTTCAAAAAGACAAGTGCAGCTTGCAACTAGGAAATGACAAGTGACAGCTTTACAAATGACAGGTGACAGTTAGGAGGCAGTTCTACATAGATTAAATAGATTGAATTATATTATTTTAACTAGGAGATTGGTTCTGCACAGTTTTCTAGGTACTCACACTATATTCTTGAGTGAAATGGGCCTCGCCATGGATCTGGTCAGGTTTTAAACTCGCCTCTGGTCTCTGCACTTCACAGTGATCTGGGTCAGCTCTCTCTGGTTCTCTGGTCTGGGTCTCTAGTTCTGGATAGATTGAAGTCTCTAGTTTGGCTCTCTGGAGGTTTGATGGAGGTAAAGTATGGATTTTTCCGGCAGAGCTTCCAGCGGCAGATGGATTTGAAGGTCCCTATCTGTCCTGTCTGTCTGCTTTTATGTGTTTAGAATGTGGGTGTGTTCTAGCATCACTGACCCTACCTCTCTCTCAGCTTCTAATTGGTCAAACTTCCATTTCTCATTTGATTGGGTAATGAACTGTGAGTCAGAGGGATGTCATTTTATGGCTTGCAGATAGGACACTCCTCTGTCAGATTGCACACATTCTATATTTGATAATAAAAGACATATTTCACAGTTACACAGTTGCTTGAAATTACATATACATGGTGTGGCTGAATTTAGCCATGTCTCTGTCCAAATCTGCTGTTTCTAAGAGCTTGCATTCAGAAATGGCACATAATTGACTTTTTAACTGATTTTTCAAGTTCTGACATTGACCCAACTTTACATACATGTGCGCAGGGAGTATGGACATTAACTGATGAAGTTTCAGATTTTTCACATGCACACATTTTGAGTAATATCCTCTTTTCCGCTAAAACCCCCCTGAACATGCCACCGGGTCGAAAAACCTCTTAAAATGTGGGCAGAAAAATCACAAGAATTATGGTGTCATTTATAAAATTTTCACATGTCCGTACTATGAGTGATCCATCTTTTTAAAGTTATGTTCTGGCTCCAAAGGGGTGTGGTTTCCTCTCAGCACAAGGTAGAAATACTGGTTTATCCAGTTCTGCCAAGCCAGCTTGCTCTCACAGGCAGTGCTCCTCCCAGCTTCTGCCAAGAGGAAGCTACATTTTACGACCGCTGTAATAAAACCTTTGCCTGAGTCAAGACAGGCTTTGTTCAGAGCTCCTGTAGAGCACAGGTAATTCAATTATCAGATAGATGGCATATCCTTAGTGTGAGCAGCAAAAGGGCAGCTAGGCCTGGGAACACAGCTGTGACTCAAGTTTCACTCCTGATGGGGGTAGTTGCCAGGCAGAATTGGAATCTCTTTAAGCCAGTTTCAGATAAAATGTCACTTTTTGTTCCCCAGTTTCTGCATTCAAATAAAACTAAACATTTTCACATATGCAGCTAGAATGCTGATTCTAAGTGCAAAACTATGACATTTCAACAGTTACAAAGGCATGTGACACCAAACATAGGTCACTCATTTAATCTAAACATTTTCGATTTTAGTGTCTTTAAATCCAGTGCAACTTAAACTGCTGCAATCCACAGCTCAGCCAGTCTTGTTATAAACCTTCAAGTCACTTCAGAATATCACTTTACATTGTATCCACCTCTCAGTAAGTCTTTCTTTAGCCTGCTTTGGGTTCATTCAGTTTTACACAAAAAAGTAAAATCTGGTGTGGTTTTAAAATGCCGGCTTTTGGATAGTGGTGAGTACTGGTACTGCACGCATTTTTGGGATTTAACAAATGAATTCCCCACAATTCTAGGTTGCATTTGGCAATCAGCATTGCCATTCCCAATGGTTTCAGACTACTGTGCGGGTAGTCCAATGGTGATTTTAAAGCGCTTTGAGGCTAACCGGCGCTACTGTTTTTCCTTTGGCAACCCATTTCCCTCATGGCAACCCGGCCTTTCATTCTCGCACTGGTGGGTGGCAAGTGAGGCAACCATTTTGGTGTGCGCACAAACTGCGCAGCTTTCCTGGATTTCGGCGCACATGTGGGTTTTCCGCCATCTTGAATTTTCTAAGCCCACAGCACCAAATGTTGTGGCATGGTAGCTTAAACGTGGGTCAGGACACCCAACAAGCCCCCCCACGCGACTGCCTTTTGAATTTGAGTCGATGGGGAGTCGCGTGCCCAAGGGTTTTGACCCACGCACCGGTCTGTCCGCATAATCTTCTTCCTCTTCTGTAGATGGCATAGTTCAGCATCTTCTTCTCCATCCGGTACTGATCGATCGGTTCTCCTCGCCAGTCCTGATGGGAGTATTGGGCGGTCCACTGGGCCCATTGGATCTTCGTTCCTGGTCTCCGGATCGCCCTCCTTGGCCCGTCTCCAGGTTTTCTTTCTCCTAGGACGACAAAGGAAGAGCGGCAATACCTACTCATAGACTTTTTCCACCACTGTTGAGATAGTGGGGCAGCATATGCATTTTATCATAACGAAACATTACATTCTTATTTTGAAAAAAAAACAGTATAACTAAGAGACAGTTTCATGCAAATCACAATATTTTAGAGACTAGATGTGGTATGTTTTATGGTTGGAACTGAATTAGTCTGAGACAGTACCCGCTAGGATTCCAGAGGATTCCTCCAGTTGTTGCAGAGTGTTCCTGGGATGGCAACACTTCAACTGGTTTATGTGGACCCACTTGTCTTCCCCCGCTGCCAAAGGACCTTTGGGGATGTGGATTTTGTAGGCCACAGGGGAGATTTTGTCTATGATCTCAAATGGTCCCTTCCATGTAGGCAAAAATGTGCGCTGCTTGGCCTGGTTCCTTTGGAAGTTGTATAGATAGACCCGGTCCCCCACCTGATATTCCTTCCTGGAAGTTTTCAGGTCATAGTGGGTCTTCATGCTATCAGCTGATCTTTCTAGATTCCGCTGAGCATAAGCAAAAGCATGTTGGAGGTGTTTCCTTAAATTCTCTACATACTCATGAGTAGTGGAGGCATTTATTAGTGTCTGCTCTTGGGTCCTGTAGAGTAAATGCTGAGGAAGCACCATCTTGCGCCCAGTCATCAATTCAAATGGTGACATTTTGGTTGCAGATGAAGGGGTAGATCTGATAGCCATTAGGACCAGAGGTAATCGGATATCCCAACTTGGCCCAGAATCTGCCACAAACTTCTTTAATATGCTCACAATTGTCCGGTTATATCTCTCTACTGCCCCAGAAGAAGCTGGTCTATAAGCAATATGCAGCTTTCTCTTGACCCCCAGTATCTCCCACATCTTTGTCATTACTTCACTGGTGAAGTGGCTACCTCTGTCTGACTCAATCCTTTGAGGTAGACCAAAACGGGAAAAGATGTGGTTAATCATCAAGGCAGCTGCAGTTTCTGCCTTGCAATTTGGGGCTGGGAGACATTCCACCCACTTGGTAAACAAGCATGTCACAGTCAACATGTACTTATTCCCCCTAGCCGAGCGAATCACAGGGCCTACAAAGTCGATTTGTAAATCTGACCATGGCAGTGTCATCCCCCTTTTTTGTAAAGGCGCCCGGTGTGCGAGGGATGTCGGCTGAAATTGTGCACACACAAGACAACCCTTCAAGTATTGGTCGAGGTCCTGCCCCATGTGTGGCCAGTATGCAACCTCTCTTAAGATTTCCAGTGTTGTGTGAAACCCCCTATGACCGGCAGTGGCCGCATCATGGGCGTGACTTAACATCAGGCTTCAGAATGAGGTAGGAACCACCCACTGATCGTGGCCAGCTTTGGATTTCCTTACCAACAAACCGTCTTGGATCCGGAACATTTTTGGACATTTCATCAACACTCTTAGGTCCTCTTTCCCAATGTAATCGGTATCCGTCAGGGGAAAGTTCTCAGGGTCCTCAAGGTGCTGGTAAAATTTACCAATTATTGGATCCCCCTTCTGAGCAGTAATCAAATCAGCATCAGGGGTCTCCTTACTCCATTGTGCAATTGAAAGGTCATTGTGAGCATTTGTCTGGGACCTAGTGATGGCAGTGACCTGGATTTCCCCCAACAGGGACTCAATCTCAATTAGATCCCCTTGGATGGCCCCGGTTTTGGCCAGCTGATCAGCTAAGTCATTTCCAGTTTTGTCTGGTCCCTCTACTTTGGAATGACCCTTGATCTTTTTCTAATAGATGGTCATCCCATTCGATGTGACCAGATCATCAATGTTTTGGATCAACTTCCCATGTTTCAAGGGTTTGTTGTTAGCAAATAACATGCCTCTGGTTTTCCAATTAACCAGGTGCTCCACGAACCCATTCCATACATAATCCGAATCTGTGATTATGACCAGTTCGTGGAGTTGATGCTGGACAGCAGTGAGGATGGCCTGATGCACAGCCATCAATTCTGCCACCTGACTACTTCGGGGACCAATTTTGTATCCAGCGGAGGGTTCTGGGGACTCATTCACCCATGCATTCCCTACGCCAGCCACCAGTTCTTTTTCCCCGTTGTTGTCAACATGGTAAGAGCATCCATCCACATAGACAGTGGGCATTCCCTCACACTTGTCCTCTTCAAAGACTTTGTGGGGGGAATTAAGGTATGCCTCCGTGTTGTCCTTGATTTTTAGACTTTCGTCCTCGAGACAGTTTTCTCTGGCACAATCATGCAAGTCAGCCAGACCTTGCGCGAGTGGACTCTTCTTGTTTTGGCCATATCTGACCTCCACAGGAAAGCCTTGCATTGACAGAATCCAGGAAGTAATTCGGGAATTACTCACATTTCCGGCCCGGATTCTGTCACTTTGGAGATATTGCAGAGGCTGGTGTGGAGTCTCCACTATGATGTGTTCCCCCTGGATAAACGGGCGGTAATTCTTCAATGCCCACACCGTTGCCAGGAGTGCCTTCTCACAATCGTTGAATTTTTCCTCCACAGAGGATAAAGTTTTGCTCGCATAGGAGATTACTTTATTGACCTTGTCATGCTTTTGGTATAATACGGCCGTCAAGCACGTATTAGAGAACCCTGTCTCCAGGAAGAACTCCTTGTTTCTGACAGGGTAAGCTAGGCAAGGCGCTTGTGAGAGGCTTCTCTTGAGTTGTCTTACTGCCTCGGATTGTTCTGGACCCCATTCCCACTTGACCCCCCCCTTTAGGAGATGAATCAGGGGTCTGGTGATCTCTGCGTAGCCCTCAATGAACTTTCTGCTGTAATTAGTCAGTCCAAGGAGGCTCCTTAGTTCCCGCAGAGTTGTGGGGTCTTTCAGTTTCTGAAGTGCTTCCACTTTCTTTTCCTGGGGACAGAGGCCCTGAGGAGTAATCTCATGCCCCAAGAAATTAACACGGGTTCTACACCACTGTGCTTTCTGAAAGGAAAGTTTTGCTCCGGCGGCCCTCAACTGTGTCAGAACATAACGGATCTCCGCTATGTGTTCCTCCACAGATGAACTTTTGATGAGGACATCATCTACATAAGCCAGGTTACCCCTCGCACCCAGGTCGGGCATGGCCTTATGTAGGATAATGTTGAATTCATTGCCGGAGTTGAGGTATCCGAAGGGAGTCCGGGTCCATGTGTACTGCTGGCCCCCAAAGGTAAAAGCCAGTTTGTATTGGTCCTCCCTGCTGACAGGCACGGTCCAGTATCCATTGGTCAGGTCTATTGCAGTGAATACCTGTGACCCCTGAATCTGGGCCAGCCCTTGGTCAATGTAGGGCAGAGGCCATCGGGAAGTATGGACCCGTTTGTTGAGCTCTCTAAGGTCGGCGCAGAGTCTCCACTGGCCGTTTGGCTTCAATATTCCCAGCACCGGATTATTGAAGGTGCTGTGGACGGGACGGATTATTCCCCGGGACTCAAGGTTCTTAATTATTTCGGTAAGGGACTCCATTGATGCGAGAGGCAAGCGATATTGCTTCACAAACACAGGAGTCATGCCAGGGTCCGTGGGGATTGTTGTTGTGTGGATGTCAGTGCGACCACAGTCATATGAGTCTACCGCAAAGAGATCTTGGAAATCCAAGAAAACTTGTTTCAACTTTTGCTTTTGTTCCAGAGTCACACAGGCATCAGCTAGGTTGACTCTCTCTTCCACCATCTGCCTGAAGCCTGGAAAGATTTCTGGTTTGGCTATCTCCGCGGCCTCCTCCAGCTGGGTGGAGAAGTCCCTGGTCAGAGTGCTGATTTGGACCGGAGGCTTCAGGTGGGCAAGGCAGCCTTCATGAACCTGGAAAATCACCTCATCCCTCCTGAATTCACAAGTGACATCTTCCTTACCATAAGGGCAGGAAGTGTACACCAGGAAGTTCCCCCCATGCCGGGTAAAAATCCTGTCTGGTGTTGTATTGTCCTCACTGTCACTGTCAAAACAGTCCTTGGGGATTGGTCCTAACAGTTCATTTCTAAGATCAATGGAGAAATGTCGGTCATCAACCGCCATTCCAATAATGGTGCCTGCGGCTAGAGTAATACTCTTTAAGTCGCTGTTATCCACCTCTATTGGAATGGTGTCATGTTCTATGTTGACTAATGGTGTTGGGTTTACCCCCAACCCTTGCTGTTGGAGAGAAGCATTTAGATGTATGTAAGCATCAGGGTTTTTCAACTCTTGTCCCCTTTTAACTTTCACTTCCAGGGAGAATTGTCGGGTCCTTTCTGGGATGGTGACTTCCTCTTTAACCTGAATTTCAACTGCATAAGGTAGCAATTGAGCTGACCTAAATGCTTTTTCTGGATCATCAAAGCCCATGGGATTATCCGCTAATCGGGACCAAGCTTTGAAGTTTATTAGGTCCAAACTAATGGCAAAGCGATTGAGAATGTCACTGCCTAAGTAAAAGGCGGCAGGGACGTCTCGCACGACCCAACAATTGTGGACTATGCTCTTGTTGCCAATGGAGATTTTGAGCATACACCTGCTTGGCAGGAGATGTTTGGAATTAGGTGCTTCCAGGTCCATTTCCCATTTGTCTATCAGTTTGAAGGTGGGAATGGCTGGATCTTTTGGGAGTTGGCGAAACATGGCTTCGCTGATGAAGCTCTTACCGTTGTTCACACACACTCGAGCGAGAACAGAGTCCTTCCCATCATTTAACTGAACAGGGATGAACAACTGCTCTCCAATTTGCTGAATATCAGCCAGGCTCTGAGCTGATTTCACATCTTTCTGGACTATAGGAGTGGGAGTTTCAGATTGTGGATTGGTATAGAATTTCAGAGTGTTTCCTTCCAGCGTGGAATACCACCTTAAACTGGAAGGAAGGTTGATTTTCAGAAATAGAGAGGACGCCACATCACTAGTCTGTTGTCCTACTGCTATTACTGTCACGTCTGGAATCTGGTTGTTCTTGAAGTGAAATTCTACTTGGTCAGATTTTTGTTCAACCATGTGGCAGGTGCCGTTTAAACTAACATGGTTGACACTCTGTTTTAATTTTATTGGTCGGCTAGTCTGGGTCCAGAGGACCTTGTTTACGCAATCTATTAGGGGTGACAACCTTCTCAGGAGGTCATTCCCTAGTAAACAAGGGGTGCCCTCTGGGGTCACAACTATGACCGGGTGTTTCAACTTGTGTCGCCCGATCTTAATGTCCAAGTCTGCAGTCCCCTCAACGGGAATTTCCTTCCCGTCAAAGTTCTGCAGTTGTCCAGGAAGAGAGGTGAGAGGAATTTGGTAATTCTCTCCCCTTCCTGCATTCAGTTCGTCAAAGGCCCTTCTGGACAGAAGGGTAGCTTGAGATCCAGTGTCCACCAGTGCCGAGATTGTACCCTGCCCCTGTACTTGTA
The DNA here is from genome assembly GCF_040938575.1 of Ambystoma mexicanum. Lineage (NCBI taxonomy): Eukaryota > Metazoa > Chordata > Amphibia > Caudata > Ambystomatidae > Ambystoma > Ambystoma mexicanum. The sequence continues at coordinate 255,603,176 of NC_090921.1, read as the reverse complement.
CCGGGGCATAATATCTTCCCTTCTTCTCCTCAAGGGGGCACAGATAATGTACATTTTTGGACAACTGGTGGGCAAATTTTCTGGTTTTGGACATTGCAAGAGAAGAAATTTGGGCAGAATTCTGTGGAGAGCCTTGGGAATCTGAAAGAAAAATTTGGCAACTGGAGATCAGAGCCAGTGTGGGTTCCCCTGGCTCCGGTTCTGGGCCGCCCCCCCCTTTTTGGAGGCAGTCCCCAGGATGGGTTTGAACCAGGGGATTTTCATGCTGTTGGTTCTGGGATGAGATGGTGGGCGGCGGTAGCTCCGTCTCCACATCTCCCCAGTCTGGATTTGCATCCCTAGGGACCCATTTTTCTTTGGGAGGAGTTCCCCCCTCTCTGAAGGAGAAGATCCTTTTCCCAGGATCCTCTGAGGATCCCTCTCCCTCAAATTGGAAGATCTGTACTTCCTCCTCAAACTGAGTCTGTTTGGGTCTTTTGTTTCTCCTAACCCCCCTCTGCTCCTTGGGAGGCAGACTTTCCGGGGCAAGAGATTTTGTTTCCGGTTCCTGGGTTTCCAGGGGCTGTTTACAAGTGAGGAAGGAAGCTTCCTCCAAGGCTTTACACCCCCCTTCCCCTTGTGCCTCCTCCCTGGGAACCGGTGAGTTATCGGGGTGCTGCCCCCGTCATTGTTCTGGAGCACCAGGTCCAGAGTTGGGTGCGTTCTGCGCCGGCACGCCCATCTGAGGGTTCTGCTGAGCCCTCAGTATGTGACCCAGATCCCACGCCATGTTTTGAACCTGGCGCTCTAACTGGGAAACCCGCTCAGGCTGATACGGGGCCCTGTTTTCTCCCCTGGGCTGATCCCGGGAAGGGTAGCTGTCCCTTCTTTGGTAGTACCCCTGGTTGGGAAGATTTGGGTACCCCTCCACCCTTGGCCTCCCCTCTCCCGGATTCAGTGGTCTGGGCTCAGGGAATTGGGGAAAGAAGGATGGATGGTTTTGGGGCTGAAAGTCGGGAGGATATCTGGGGAAAAAGTTCTGCCCAGGGTTTGGTAAATTTCTGCCCTCCTGTGGGAAGTTTGGAGGGAAGTTCCCTGGGTTAGGTGCTTGGCTGGATCCCCCCCCTTGGGCTGGAGGAGTCCACACATAACCCAGGATGGGTCGATTTCCCTTGTAACGGGGACTTACATAATCAGGAGAGCGAGGGACCCCATTTGTGGGGCTGCCTCCCTGGCTCCCTGTCTGTGACTGGCCCGAGGACCTTCTGGGCCTAGCATTATTAGGTGCAGGTAGGTTTTTAGGCCCCCCCATCTCCAAATCCAAAACGGGGGTGACCTTTACCTCTGCCACCTTGGCAGCAGCAGGGGTGCTGTTGGCTTTGGGGTTTTTCTGGGCATTACTTTTGCTATCTACCGGTTTCTGCACCTCATAGATCCGGGTAGCCTGTTCAATGACCCAGTCTAAAGATCTTTTCTCGTGAAAATCCCTCACGAGCTGGGTCATGATATATTTGGGCAAGGCATGGAAAAACGTATTAATAAATTCCCTGCTATCCGTGCGCACCCTTCTTGTGGTCTGTGCAAAAGCACGCTTTAACTCCTGCACAAATTCTTGTGGGGCCTGATCCTCCCCACATTGCAAATTGTAGGCTGCCTTGCGAGCCTCTTGAGGATTTCTGTGAACAGAAAAATGTTTCAAGATGGCCGCCTTATAGGTGGACCATCTTAAATGATTTTGGTCCTCCAGCCCCGCAAAGAAACTGGAGTATTCCGGGGAGAAGGTCCACTTTACATATTGAATACAGCTTTGGCTGTCCTTCAAATGGAAAGTCTCCATCATTTGTTCAAACAACTCTAAGTGCTCCCAAACAGAATACTTAGCGTTCTTATGGTAAGGCGTGATGACGCTCCTGATCGCCTTAATCTGCTTTAAGGGGTCCTTAAGCAAGGCCCTTTTTGCCTTATTGGCCTTTTTGGTTCGGGTAACCCTTGTCCATTCATCCTCGGACTCAGAGGCACTGCTCCCAGAGGTTCCCGTCTGTTCTTCCAGGTTTTCCCGGATTCTGCGAGCCTGGGAATGGCTGGCAGAATGTGGGGACCTGGTCTCCTGTATCCTGCGCAGTTCAGAGGAGTCTTCAGATTCCTCCTTGCTGCCAGGATTTGATGGGTACCCCCTCCACTGACCTAACTGGGCAGAGGTTTTCAGGATGCCCTTAATGGGCCTACTCTCCTGGGGTTCCCCATCGAACTGTACTGTACTTGGGTGCCCATACCCGGATGACCACCCCTCCATTCCTGAGTGGTACTGGCCTATGAGCCCCATACTCTTAGCTGGATAGTAATCTGCCATCCCTGCAGCCCTGTGCTCATGTGCGCCAGGGGACATGGGGGTGGTAGAGTCCAGGGACTGGGGGAGATGAAGGCCCCTGGTGTTAGGGCTCCTGCGGTTATGGTCAGGAGTCTCTCTTTCCCAGCGGACCTCATCTCTATCCGCCCCTGCTCCCTGTTGCAATGCAAGAGCCTGCATTTGTGCTTTCAGTTCCTCTGTTAAGGCCTTACTCGACTCTATCAGTTTCTCCTGCATCGCTACCTGTTGCTGGAGCCTCTCATTGTGCTGGCAGAGAGCCTCATTTTCCCTCTGTGCTTCCTGGTTGGTCCTGGAGAACTGGGCCAGTCTTTGCTGCAGGAGGGTTACCTCCTGAGCTGTGTCCCTATTGGCCTGCTCCTTTCTTGCTAGAGCATCCTCCACCCTCCTGGTGTGCTCTAACAAGTTCTGGTGTTCTTTTTGGAGGTCACCCAGTCCCTGGTGGGCCAGGTGATTTTCTTCCATTTTCCTTTTTAAATGGCAGACTTCCTGGCCTAAGGCGTCTCTTTCCTGACTAAGAGCCTGCATTTGTGCCGCCAGGTCGTCCCTCTGCCTTTGAAAGGCACCAGCTTTCTGGCGTTCTTCATCAAACTCTGCCTGGGTATCCAGGTCTTTCAAGATCAGCTTGTTGCTCTCTACCTTCACTCTATCTAGATGACTTTGCAGGGTGGCTACCTGCTCCGTGCATGCCCTGTTAAAGTCTAATTGTTGCTCCAGCTTTTTCTGGCTCTGCAGTAAGGAGTCCAAACTGTCTTGGTGCTCCTTCTGCAGGGCCAGAAATCTAGTATCCTGTTCTACCTTTTCCTGTTGCAGCACATCCATATCCTTCTTTATTTTAATGATGTGCTGCCTACTATCATCTTCTGACTCCTGGCTCCTCTGCAGCCTCTGCTCAGAAGAGACCAGGTCAGATTGGGCCTTCTCTAACACCATCTGTTGCCTATTTGCCAGATTTTGGCTTTCAGCACATCTATCCTGCATGTCTCCCATATATAGGTACAGGTATGCTGCTATCCTGGCAATCTTATTGTGTTCATCTTTGGCCTTAGGAGCCATATATAGTTCACTCAGGGCCACATGTAATGGACCCTGATCTCTCCATGAGTCTGACCCTGTTTCAGTGACCTGTCGCGTGATGGCCTGCAACCAGGCATCCTGGCCCTGCTCAGCCCATTCACCTCTCACAAATAATGTATGTAAGAAGTGCTCTCTGGCTATTTTCATATCTACCAAGGTCGTCATTCTAGAGATTGGTCTCTGTCCTGACTTACAGAAGTTAGTATTTTATTCTTGCAAAACAGACCGTTTCCTAGAGCGTCCCTTTTGAGGAATGCTTCACAGCGTAATGCAGCGTGGTGATCCGACTGGATGTATGTATCCCGTCAGTTAGCACACTGTATTAAGCTGCACAAGTGATATTCTAACCCAAACGTCCGGCTCGAGCCCCCAATTTGTAAGAGGATTCAATTCAACACTACAGCTAAGTCAACGCCTAGTCTATAATACTGAATGAAAACCCTTATTGATATATCTTTATGTCTAGTTCATGCGTTCTGGATGACTACCCCTATATAACACCCCTCTCTTGGAATCCCCCTGACCCCACTGAGCCAAGAAGTAGTTCTGTTTTGCAAGTTTAAAAGGTTTATTTGGTAATTTAAAATATATATATATCACACTTTATAATAAATTAATAATTGAATAGCACACTTAATCTGATATGATAAAGATCAACAACGGAGAATCTGGCACTAGCACACTTCTTATAATCACTAATGAGTTGACATGAAATGGATAAGGTAGCACACTGGTAAATAGGAACAAAAGTATAATGTGGTAGAGGATGCTTTATGTAAGCTCAGGTGGATGCAACATTCAATGAATGCAGTACAGAAAATACTCAATATGATTTCAACCAAACAATGTAATCACTTTTCTCTGGCAATCCCCTCCCCCCCTTGATGCAAGGCAAGGAAATGGAAGGAAAACACACAGTTCAGTTCTCAGAAATGCAATCAATGTAAATCAGTTCACCCCAGCAAGCTTACTCTACAGAAAACAGATAGGAGTTTTGAAAACACGGGCAAAATGCTTTGATATGTGCTAGCAATGGATGAGAAATATGCTGGAAATGATTTTAATTCCCTTTCAGAGGTTCAGGGTGAGTGGTATCTAGTTAATATTAGTCCAGGCTCACACTAGCAATGATGCAGGGATAGTTAGCAGGTTAAACAAATTTCTGGCAAATGGAAGGCAAGCAGCAGCAGTTTTTACATGTGAAGAAATTTGCAAATCGCGGTAAAATTCGCGAATGCGTGTTCCGCGATTGCGGTAAAACTATAAGGGGTAGGAATGCGGTTCTAGGTTCTAGGAAAGCCACGATTCTAACCTTTCAGATGAAAGTTATTGCAAGTCTCTAGCACAAACGGTTGCGGAGATATGAGCGATTTTGTGAAGGTCGTTTTTCAGATTTGAAATTTTAAAGTTCAAAAAGACAAGTGCAGCTTGCAACTAGGAAATGACAAGTGACAGCTTTACAAATGACAGGTGACAGTTAGGAGGCAGTTCTACTTAGATTAAATAGATTGAATTATATTATTTTAACTAGGAGATTGGTTCTGCACAGTTTTCTAGGTACTCACACTATATTCTTGAGTGAAATGGGCCTCGCCATGGATCTGGTCAGGTTTTAAACTCGCCTCTGGTCTCTGCACTTCACAGTGATCTGGGTCAGCTCTCTCTGGTTCTCTGGTCTGGGTCTCTAGTTCTGGATAGATTGAAGTCTCTAGTTTGGCTCTCTGGAGGTTTGATGGAGGTAAAGTATGGATTTTTCCGGCAGAGCTTCCAGCGGCAGATGGATTTGAAGGTCCCTATCTGTCCTGTCTGTCTGCTTTTATGTGTTTAGAATGTGGGTGTGTTCTAGCATCACTGACCCTACCTCTCTCTCAGCTTCTAATTGGTCAAACTTCCATTTCTCATTTGATTGGGTAATGAACTGTGAGTCAGAGGGATGTCATTTTATGGCTTGCAGATAGGACACTCCTCTGTCAGATTGCACACATTCTATATTTGATAATAAAAGACATATTTCACAGTTACACAGTTGCTTGAAATTACATATACATGGTGTGGCTGAATTTAGCCATGTCTCTGTCCAAATCTGCTGTTTCTAAGAGCTTGCATTCAGAAATGGCACATAATTGACTTTTTAACTGATTTTTCAATTTCTGACATTGACCCAACTTTACATACATGTGCGCAGGGAGTATGGACATTAACTGATGAAGTTTCAGATTTTTCACATGCACACATTTTGAGTAATATCCTCTTTTCCGCTAAAACCCCCCTGAACATGCCACCGGGTCGAAAAACCTCTTAAAATGTGGGCAGAAAAATCACAAGAATTATGGTGTCATTTATAAAATTTTCACATGTCCGTACTATGAGTGATCCATCTTTTTAAAGTTATGTTCTGGCTCCAAAGGGGTGTGGTTTCCTCTCAGCACAAGGTAGAAATACTGGTTTATCCAGTTCTGCCAAGCCAGCTTGCTCTCACAGGCAGTGCTCCTCCCAGCTTCTGCCAAGAGGAAGCTACATTTTACGACCGCTGTAATAAAACCTTTGCCTGAGTCAAGACAGGCTTTGTTCAGAGCTCCTGTAGAGCACAGGTAATTCAATTATCAGATAGATGGCATATCCTTAGTGTGAGCAGCAAAAGGGCAGCTAGGCCTGGGAACACAGCTGTGACTCAAGTTTCACTCCTGATGGGGGTAGTTGCCAGGCAGAATTGGAATCTCTTTAAGCCAGTTTCAGATAAAATGTCACTTTTTGTTCCCCAGTTTCTGCATTCAAATAAAACTAAACATTTTCACATATGCAGCTAGAATGCTGATTCTAAGTGCAAAACTATGACATTTCAACAGTTACAAAGGCATGTGACACCAAACATAGGTCACTCATTTAATCTAAACATTTTCGATTTTAGTGTCTTTAAATCCAGTGCAACTTAAACTGCTGCAATCCACAGCTCAGCCAGTCTTGTTATAAACCTTCAAGTCACTTCAGAATATCACTTTACATTGTATCCACCTCTCAGTAAGTCTTTCTTTAGCCTGCTTTGGGTTCATTCAGTTTTACACAAAAAAGTAAAATCTGGTGTGGTTTTAAAATGCCGGCTTTTGGATAGTGGTGAGTACTGGTACTGCACCCATTTTTGGGATTTAACAAATGAATTCCCCACAATTCTAGGTTGCATTTGGCAATCAGCATTGCCATTCCCAATGGTTTCAGACTACTGTGCGGGTAGTCCAATGGTGATTTTAAAGCGCTTTGAGGCTAACCGGCGCTACTGTTTTTCCTTTGGCAACCCATTTCCCTCATGGCAACCCGGCCTTTCATTCTCGCACTGGTGGGTGGCAAGTGAGGCAACCATTTTGGTGTGCGCACAAACTGCGCAGCTTTCCTGGATTTCGGCGCACATGTGGGTTTTCCGCCATCTTGAATTTTCTAAGCCCACAGCACCAAATGTTGTGGCATGGTAGCTTAAACGTGGGTCAGGACACCCAACACCGTCTACGGGCGAGGAGAGGGCAGAGAAAAAAAGAAAACGCTCCACAAGGAACGTAAAGTGGGGAAAATAAAACCCACTAATATAGACCCCCTAGGAGACAAAATGAAGTGCTGCTGTGTCCAGGTGTCCGCATGCCAGGTGTGCCCAATAGCCCGACCCAGAACTGAAAGATATGCAGTGCCCTCGGCATGGTACATAAAGGGCTAAATTGGTACCTGCACTTACTTGAAGGGATAGAATGGTCCCCCCATGAGATATTTCAGTGCCACAGAAGTGGCAAAGATGCGCGGGAAAAAGCCTCCAAGCCTGCACATCTAAAGACAAAGACACTAATTACCAAACAGATGAATAACAGTACGGATAGCCTACCACCAGTGAGAACCAAAGCGTCAGAAACTCACCTGCAGCGAGGGGCTAAACAGGTAATAGAGGGAGGTCCCTCTAGCGACGAGCATGAGAGTCCGGGGACCAATTAGGCCAGTCTGAGGGGGGGAAGTACAACGTCCTCACCGCATCATTACCAAGCTGAAAAATGGGAGAGAACAGGGACGAAGCGATACCACTCATAAATGCAGAGATGGGAAAATATACCATTGAAAAACATATAGTATAATGCCCCGCTCTCCTAAGCCCGTGGAAGCCGGAAAATGACATAAATGCATGTAACCTGTTGTGCGCGGTGCAGAAGCATCCACCGCGAATCTCATACATTGCCATTACATGTTACCAATGTTCAACGTATGAAGAGAACACCTACCTGGGAGGGCCCCCAGTTAAGCCGCAACCATTCAGTCAGGGTTGCAGGGCTGTATCGCATACAGACCGCGCCGTGGCCATTCAAACTCGGGCTCGAAACGATCCCGGAAATATGCTCAGCGCTTCCCGTGTCAGAGAGTTGACACAAAGAAAGGACCCGTAGCTGCCGAGGGAAAAAGCCTAATATGAGCGTGGGTCGCCAAAGCAAGGATAGAGAAATAGGACTAGAGGGTGGAGCTGATCACCGTCGCTCTCCCAGAGGGCTATACCACTGCCGTACATTGCAAGCCCAAGCTCACCCCCATAGAGGGGTCCGTACCACCCAAAATGGGTTTGAGTTAAGGACCCAGGTGTTACATAAACAATAGTGCTATAACACTAAGTGGGCAAGAGTGTCGCTCCCTCACCCCGTGTCGCCACTGAGAATCGGAATGATGGATCAATACAATCGGGAAGCCTCAAGTGAAAGTACCCACTAACTGTGGGGCAAAGCCATAGACCCATGGGTAAAGTGCCATAGCAAACACGCACTTAAAACCACGAAGTCAGACCAAGTGGTGGCTTCACAAAAATTGAGGGGAACAAAACAAGGGGGGGTCACCACCGTAGGGGCTTGCTTTCATTTAGACCCCGTTCTATGGTATCTAGTCGATGTATCCACCTGGCCTCGGCTAAATTGAGTCTACATGCCGAGGTATTTTGTCTCGGTAGAGCCTCCAAGATCCACCAAAAAAGATCTTCAGGGGAATGGCCCATTCTTGTGGCAGGATACCTCGGCCAAACAATTACCAGAAAATACACAACACCCACAATCTTCAATAAGCCCTTGAGAGAAGAATGCACACACAAAACCCAACACACATTCTGTAACACACCACAGAAAGCATCACACACACATACTTCCACATCATACAGGCAAACAATACATTGATCCTGAAAAAGGAACAACACCCCCATGCAAAACTCATACAATGTCAACAAACAAGACACATCTGAACCCCAAACACACACACAGAGCTTCAGAACTTCCCACACAAACATGGACAAACCAATGAATACAGCGATGATGAGCAGCATGATGCCACATGTCCCGATATAATGGCACACAGCGCCACTTCCTGCCCCCATCCCTGGACATGTACCCCTGGAATTTGGCGATAGCCCCCTACACACAGCAATGGCAGAATTATGCTGTCGCTGTCGCTGCCACACCCCAGCCCAGGATGAGGAGATGGAGGGAGCGGGTCTTCCGCACCAGGGTCACCCTCTTCGGTATGTCCGACACATAGGTCTACGGAAGGTATCGCTTCCTTCTGCATGTCATCATGGACATGAAGCACAAGTGGGATGGTTCTTCACCAGTGGCTCCTTCCAGAGGACCAGTGGCATCACTGCAGGCATCGCCCATTCAACTCAGTTATGTGCCCTGCACCAGGTCATGGCATGCATCATATTGAACAGTCAATGCCATATCCAGATGCCCTCGACCCAGGATGAACAAAGACAGGTGGCTTGTAAGTAAGTATCAACGTATGCAACCATAGAGCACACACAACTCATGAAGAAACTACAACACTGCCAGTGAGGGCACTGATAGTAGGAGACGGTGGCGAACTGCCAATGCTGATGCACACAGCATACCTGCACTAACTGGTATGATAGGTCAGTGGGAGAGGGCACCACTTGGAACAATGTTGACACACCAGAAAGTTCCACCCATCCCATGGCAACTACTCCACCTAATCCACATGATAATGAACAGCAAACAGAGGAGGAAAGCTCTCCACAAGTGTACCTTCTGCATCCAAACACTTAACATGACAGCCGCAAGTGAGAACATATGTGCGCCTTGCTTAACCGACCTAAGGACACTGCCCCAGATGACCTGTCATAAAGCACCACGACACATCAACCAGAAGATCGTAACTGGACCCCTGCATGGAACCCATGGAATGATACATCTCCCCACAGACCTGCATGCACTGACCAGCCCTGCATAGACACTCAGCCTGCAGATGAGAGATGCAGCAAGTAGCCATGTTTGTGCAAGTGCACCAGCATGACCAACAACCACCATGTATGACACACAGACATGTCAATTGGGTCAGGGGTGACTGTACACTTCATTGCAAATCACACACATCGCTTCACAGGGATAATACCAGTGTGCCAGTCACCGTACATAGCACAGCATGTGGACAAACCAGCCCTATAATATCACTGTACATGATCAACAGGGAACTGCAAAATAGAAGGTGAATGGCTGTCACTGTTTGGAAAAATCCATCTTCTGTGACAAATATTGTGCAATGGTGACAGACTGCAACAATGTAGCTAGGGACATGGAGAGGGAAGGCACAGTCAGAAAACAAAATGTGACATGAGATGCCATCCCTTCGTACAGCTTGCAGCGAGACAAATGCATGGAGACATGCTAGTAAAGTAGTGTGTTTACATCAGATGTAGACATGTGCCAACTTCCTTGCCCTGTGCTTTGGTGCAGTGCTGGCCCTGCAACACATACAGGCCTATGCTCATGCAAGGGTTCACAATGAACACAGTCATACATCGTGGGACACACAGCTATATTCATACTCACAATTCATTCTCGCGCCTTGAAACACCTGTGTATAGGTGCGTTATAAATGCCATATCATATCATAGATCAATGTACCCACTTGTACCCTGAATGTATACTGAAGTGGAAGAGCATGATGTCCACAGTGCATGCCTTTTAGACCCTCTCTGCGCAAGATACTTGCAGGACAGGACAGGTCACCCAGATTCATAGGCATCCGGGGAAGGACTCATGCCCTCACACATTCCGAGGTGCCATCGAATGTACGAGTGCCAATACACTAATCCATTGAGATAGGCCCCAATAAAAAGTGTTTGCTTCACTGTTGTAGAATGTGTGGACGCCAGGCAAGATGACGTAAACCCGATGTATGGACCCATGCATGGCCAGAACACCTCCATGCCTGCACATCACACACACAAAATCTGCATTGCCTGATGGCCACATCATCAATGGATTGGACACACTGCCTCCGGCACATGAATACTTGCCTGATGCATGTGAATTCCCATGTGCCTCATGACACAATTGCACAGACAAGCCATGCGAAGTTGCACACGTCGAGTAAACACTATGCATGCTACCTATATGAATGGCCGACAGGAATATACTAAAGAACACACCTGCAATGACCATACGTAGGGTAAGGCCCGACATCGTCCCACTCACCACAATCTGCATGTCCACAAAGTACAAGAATGTGACAAAATTGACACAAGACATGGATGGCACAGGACAAAAGCCAGTACTAACAGCCAACCCCCTGGATGGATGCAATGATAATCACAGCCGGCATACACACCAGTCAACAATGTCAATATCTCCACTGCCCCTGTCATGGCCATCCTGGCCACTCTGACACATGACCTCCAATGGGTCTGGGTGAGGAAGAGTGGGAGGATGGACAGTTCATTCCATACAGCCAGCGCCTTCTACCCTGACCCCCACCACACCTCAGGACCACTATTCCCCTTCCGGGGATGAATCCTCCTCTTCACCTCCTAGGTTGCAAAACCCAAACTTTACCCAACATAAGGTGGAGTTCCTGGGCCCAGAGGTGCTCAGCAAGTATGGGTACCTCACTGGTCACAGCTGGCTGCACACCAAGGCCAGGTCCTGGGCCAAGATAGCAAGGTGCGTCAGCGAGTTGGGGTCTACCAGTGCAATGTCAAGGAGGTGAAGAAGCGGGTCACTGGCATCAGGGCCTGGAAGCTGCTGGAGACAGGACCAGATGATCCATCCTGGCACATGTTGCGGGCCAGCCTCAGCCCCCTGGAACTCTGGGTCCTACACCAGATTTTGCCGGGGGACTGCCAGAGGGTCATGCTCATGGACAGGCGCCGGCATGTGCCCGGTTGGGGTTCTCCTTCTTATCTGCCACTACGGCCTGTAGATTATCATAGTGACATGCCTATTGTTCCCCCTGGGTGTGTCTGCCACATGCATGTCTTCAAGACACCCCACGCTAGAAAGCGTTGTCATTGAATCTGCATTGGCCAATGTGTCTCGTGTGTGTTTCCCGTGTGGATGTCATGTGTGCGCCACATGTTTGTGATGCATGTCTCTTGATGCGGGTGTTGTCTCATGTGTTCCTTTTTCTTCTCTTGGAGCCTCTGTTTTCAGTGACCCCATAGCCCTTCACGAAGTCTGTGTGTCAGACCTGTGACCCGCACACATGATGCACACAAGGAGAAGTCTGGGGGAGGTACACATGTCAGGGGTGGAAGCCCAGGTATGGCATGAGGAGGCACAGGAGCCACAGCAGACAGGGCATGCAGGGCCATGTAGCCCCTATGGACCTATGGTGATTCCATCTATTGCGACATGTGCCTCTTCCTGCTCCACCTGTCCCCACCCCTCGTCCATGTGTTCCTTACCCAGCTGCATGAGGCCAGCTGCCCTTCCTGGACTGTCAAACATCTTTGTTCCCCTGTGCCACCTGCCCCCCTTCCAGGATTTGGGCCAGCATGTCCAGGGGGTGTACCCCTGTAGACACCATGCACAGGGCACGTCTGTATCCTGCAAAACCTGCAAGGGGGGGCACACACTGCCCATTATGCCACCCAGACCATCTGTGCTGGCTGCAGCTCGACCACCTATGGAGGACACTCTTTCCGCCCCAGCGACCTCTGGCACTCCACTGTCAGGGGCCCGGCTGCATGTCACAATGGCTCAGGTCCCCACACCTGGAGGTACCAGTACTCATCTCTGCCAACAGTTGCGGGTGGCCATGAATGAGTTGGCAAGGGAGGTGATGGTATCAGGAGAGAGACAGTTGCAGGCACATAAGACCATGAGGGAGGAGGTAGCAGGGCTGAAGTCTGAATTGTGGGAGGACAGAGGGGAACTGAGGGCCATCAAGATGCTGTCTGTGTCATCCGTCGACTTTAATCGCTGACACCAACAGCCCGCTCACTTCATAGGTCCCCTGCGCTACCAGCTACTCTGACTCCTCCTATGCCCGGGGTGGCCAGAGGGAACACACAGCAGGCCCATCTTTCTTCTTTTCTCCATCTCGCCAAGCGAGTGGCGCCTGCATGGCGAGGTGAAGGAAGAGGAGGTGGAGGTGTTTGTCGTGGGTGACAGTCATTCTGAGGGGTCACAGTGCAAGCAGTGAGTTATCCTTATTTACCCTATTGCACCCATCCTATTTCACTCTCGCTGCACAGTCTGCCATGTACATTTGGTCATTATTCTTCATGTTTCTATTGCACACTTGTTCCACTGACTTCCTCTGTATAATACACCTTCAATATGTATGTTTCTTTTCCGAGCACTCATCTTTCGTACATATAGACCACAGCCATGTTTGTGGGCATCTCTTCCACCCTTGTTTTCTACATCCTGCTGTGCATTTCAATAGCTTCAGTTGCACTCCACTGTGCTTTCACTCACCATTATGGGGAAACTGACTTGTCCTTCGGGCAGTCAGTACTGAGAAACTTTGTTTCTCTTAGTGGTATGACTATGCTGCCACTTTTGGCAACTGTATTGCAGTGTGCAAAGTACATTACTGTACCGCACACAGGGGTCGTGTGTTTTCAGGCCACTAAAGATTTTTTGGTAAATGGCAAATGTGACTAGGAGTAGACTGGTGGCAGCAGAAGCTTTTTCGTGTAATTTTACATTTCTTTACCAAGCCATACCGCACTTGCCGCGTTTGGCTCATGACTGTGGCTAGTGTCCGTCATGGTTGTGCCACACAGTCTTTTGTCTTCTCCTTTGGCCATTATGTCCATTGGCCTTCCTCCTGATCTTTTGGACTCAGGGTTCTTATTTGGCATTCATTCACCCGCTAAAGCAGGTGCTTTCTGTGGGCTAATGCATGTCACGTGTGTCAGTTCCCTGGAAGTGGGCTGGGACTGTCTGGTCCCAAACTATATTACTGGTGCCAGGATGTGTGGTTGCATGAGAGCATGAGAGCTGCAGTGGTCCCTAGTTGGACCAATGCTGGCGTGTATGAGTGGGACAGATCCCCTCATTGGTCTGCTGGCTGCAAGCACTCACTGGACTTTGGGCAGACCTGAGGGGTCCCTGTAGCATCAATGTTTGGCCCCTACCACTGGAGAGGAGCAACACACAACACAGGACTGAGGGCCCAGGCCCCAGATATCAGCGGTGCACCAGCACACAGGGGCGTGTGGGCCCCCACCACCAGGGTGTGTGCCCTCCCCCCTAGAGATAGTGGGCAATAAGGAGCCCTTCACCCCACGGCGAGGCAGAGTGTGCACAGAGGCACGTGCTGCACAGGCCTGTGGGGCCAGTTCAACAAAAGGAGGGGAGCATGCCCCTGACACTTTAAGGCAAAGTGGTTATACTGATGGCAACAATGGGGACACATAGGGCCTCATGAAGTGTTTGCCGCTCCGGAAAGAAGGGTGACAGTAAGCTCACCGGCACCCTTGTTTCTGGATCGGCAAACTACGTGTTTGCCTGCTGGAGCCTCTGTGCCCACAGGTCTGACTCTGCCGGTAGGCAAACCCGACACGGAAACACCATCACCGTTAGCAACGGTGCCGGTGCATCTGCGTCCCCACTCCCATAGTGTGCTATGGGACTTTTTGGGAATGGGGATTAACAAATGTACCAGCGCCTGACTTCCTGGCTGCCGGACTCATAATGAGCCGGTGGCACCGGGAAATCAGGCGCCAGTGAATTTTTATGGGTCCGGTGGCAACCCGCCGGTTGCACCGGCAGGGTTCCTGCCAGACCCGTATTGAGGCTCATAGTCTTTCTGATCATCTTGAGGCCTGGGGAGACCAGCTCCAGCCAATCAGGGAACACAAATCCAGGGGTGGATGGCAAAGGGCAAGGGCCAATGGTAATCCTGAGACCCTGCAACAATGTGATAGATAGCTTCTGGGGAAGGCTCAGGCAGGCCACCTGACATGAGAGGGCCAGTTATCTAACATCTATATGTGCAGGCTATAGGCAAATCCACTCCAACCACCCAATCACACATGCTCTTAGGTTTTTGGGGAAGAGCCCTGACTTGTGACGTCAGACCTTGACAAAAGACCCTGAAACGGGTTTAGGAGCTGTGATTGCTGGAGAATTCTGTTTTTCCCGTATGATCCCAGTCCGTTATGGAAAATAAAGGACAGCTCTAACTTGCCCTTGGCTGACTCCTCTGTCTGTATACCGGGAGGTTTTGTTGGGCCCTGGGTGCTTTGAACCGTGAATGCGTAGTGTGAACCAGGGTCCTCTTGGTATACCTATACAACAGCAGCATTTGTTTCTCCTACTGCCATTATTGTTTCACATTTTAAGCAGTCTGAAAAAGACTGCGATATTTTGGATCAATACCTGCTTTAGAAATGACACCTAATCACCAACTTGATCTGGAATTTTAGAAGGTACAGAATCATTTATTTTTCCTATAGTTACTGTTTCTATACGTTTTCTTTTAGTATTTTGTTTTTTAACTGTACTAACTACAGTGGAACTGTTTTTTCATTGAGGTATGTTCAGTAGATTCATTTTTATAAACATGTCTGCATATTTGGACATTTTCTCATTTGCTAACATTGCTGACTTTGCTAAATTATATTTTTGAGGGTTAACCCTTTTCAATTTTGATGTGCAGATCGTGCAAATTACTTCTCGTACATTTCGCACATCACCTGGTTCTGGAGTTTTTAAAGTAGTCCCAAATCCAAGTTCTTAATTTGCCAAATGGATTTATTCTGGAAGCAGTTATATTTTTTTTTAAGCATTTTTTTTGTTTTTGCTAATAAGAGCGCATAACATTCTTTTACTATTGTCAGTATTACAGACTTTTATTGAGATAATTCTTCAGCTGTTGAACATTCTGATGTATATGTTAAAGAAGTAGTAGCAATAGGTACATTATTTGTTTTTGTTTTGTGACCACGCTAGTTTTAGTTTTTAAAATACTACTGCTTGAAAATAAAGTTTTAAGTAGTTTTCTTTCTGATGTTTTAGGAGTTGGCATTGGCACATTCATTGTTTTACGTTAGTATATGGCACATTTTTGTTTTATCAAAATCAAAGTAGCATTTGTGCTACAATGTCGTTTTTTGTTCTGAATTGGTACTAGTAGTAGTAATATGGAATGTCAATGTGTTCTTTTTTTGGATTTGTGGACTTTGAACTGTTGGCATAGTGGTATGTTCATTATTAGGTGATGCATTTTTTGTTGTATGTGGTTTAAGAACACTTTCAGTTATTATACTAGTGCTATAACTAGCAAAGGCAATGAAGTTGTATATGTATTTCAATAGAGATTTGTCCTATAGAAATGCATTCAAATCTAGACTGAATGCTTTGAATTAATGTTAGTTTGTTTGATTTTAGGTGTTTTGCATGGTGAACGTAATTCCCAGGGACATCATTTGGGGGTTGCCATGGGTAGCAGCCGCAACCTCTTTGGCCGCAGCCATGACTCCTGCTGTCGCCCTTGCTGCTCCTACATTTAATAAAAACCACAATCTCCAACTGACTTGCCATTACAGTGGCAGAGCTAAGGGGGTGGCAACCAGTGACGTCTTTATGGGAGGGCAAAAGGGGCAATTGCCCCGGGCCCCCACCTTGGAGGGGGGCCACTCAAGGCTGCCTGATCTAAAGAAGTCCGTTTTCATTGTTCACCAAACATAAATGGCACTCATCATGATATTATATGGCATGCTGCTGAGGCCAAACCTATTGCCTGTCTGTTGTTGACAGTAACATTCTGCTATGATTAATTTATTCTCGAATGCTTTCTGTGTTCACTGTGGTATACATAGTATGTGCATTCCCTATGGCACAGCTCCTGTAGCATTCTGACCTTTCTGTGGGGATCCTAGTGATCATGTGCAATAGCCAAAGTTGAAATGCATATTGATATATTCGATTGCTGGGACGGTTCAGAATATAGCTGTTAAGCACTCATTGCAGAGATCTGTGTTCATATATATGATTGCAAAACCAAGTTCCAGCAAGGCAAATTCTGAGATTCCTATCTCTGAGGGTGATAACCTGCATCAATATGTACTTTGCTTTGTAGCACATCAAGTGCTATTCTCAGCAATGTACCTGCACCAGATAGCAGCCGCTATAAAAACAAACATAGCATCAGTATGGTGAAGGTCTAGTCGTTTTTATTCAGATGGGTGGTTGTAAAAGCGAGGCAGCCACCCCTAATGATGAGCATAAAGTGTTAATCTAGTGATGCGATTAGCTAATCAAATTCCGAACTGTGCAACCAAGGCGTTCCTTCTCGTATTCTAGCTTTGCCAGCAGACGATAGTGATCCATCGACAAATCATATTATATAACTGACCATATTGCGCTGTGGTCTGTGAAAAGGTTTACCTTCTCACATGCTGGCAGCATTGTTTAACCCTTTACCTGATCTTTCGTTTTATATATTTTTTATATATGCCATTTATTTGGAAGGGGTTCTCGGCAGAAGAAAGTGGACCAGATATAGGAGGCCCCTGGCAAACATATTTTAATTTCTTCTCATTAGACACAAAACAGATTGCTTTTTTATACAATTCAAAGGTTTATCTGCCCGTTTATATATAACAATTTCACAAGCCTTTGTTTTGGGCATATTTAAAGAGCTTTACAATACAAAAGAGAATACCAGATACAATTGTTTAAGATCACCTCAGTTTGTATGCTTGTACTTGTATACTTCCCTTGATGATGGAGACAGCGAAGATAGAAGCATCCCCATTTTGCCCAATATGCTTCTATAACTTTTGTTTTAAAAAATGGTCATTTTGAGGTATGTGATTGGTGTACGTTCGAAGTCAGTTCTATAAAATTGGATTTGTTTTTTTCATGATAAGAATTGGACAATAACTGGAAAATAAAGTTGTGAAGTGCAGAAATTGCGGAATGGGTGCAAATCCCAGCATCACTTCTTAACCAATTGGTGATCCCAATTTTATTTAATCTCATATTGGCTAACCTGTCAAAATGACTAGTCCCTAAACCTCTCAAACGTGTCACCCCAGAGTGATTTCGTTCTGAGGGTATGATCTTCAAAAAAGGCTCACTCATGGTTTCACTGGCTATAATCTTGCTTAGTCTATAATAATAGTGAGCATTTATATATTGCACACCACAACCACTTGCCTTGCATTGCTCTGTAATGGAAATCCTACTTGAAAACCATGTCCTTTTTCTAATCTCAGCCTTTCTGGATATGGACACCTTCCATGAGCTTCCAATCCTCACCCACTCTCTATTCTATGGTATGTGTAGCTTTCTCTGTGCTTCCAATCTGTCTCATGTGTCTATGCTTGAGCACTTTTGCATTCTTTGAGGCTGAAAATCTGGATCCTCTGTCTCTTCTGGGTTATGTGCACCTTTTTCATACGATCTCTGTCTGGCATTTATACTATGGCCGGTGTACCTTCCTCATGGCTCCTATTTGAAGAAAGGTGGTCTGTACCTATTCTAGAAAACAAGTACCCTTGCCGTGGACTGCTAATGTTGTCCTTGAAATGCTACTTGTTTATCATTCTTATTACAGCAAGAATGAGAAGGGTAACAACACTGAAAGTAACAATAATAGAAAACAAGTCCCCTTGCCGTGGACTGCTAATGTTGTCCTTGAAACGCTACTTGTTTATCATTCTTATTACAGCAAGAATGAGAAGGGTAAGGGCACTGAAAGGGAGTAGCGATGCTTATTTTGATCTATGCGAGCCAGCATTTCAAGCTATATTGACACAGAGCAACACAGGTTCGATCCCTGGGTCCGCGCTTAGAATCCTTTGGGTATTAAGCGTGTTATAAATAACCTATTATATCATATCATATATCATATGTATGGGTGGTGATCGCGACAAGAGGGGCGTGCAACCAGATATTTGGATCCCTTAATCATTTTGGTTCGGTGGAGGGGGCCCCAAGGGTGTCCATGCCCCGGGCCCCAAAAGTGCTTAAGATGGCCCTGGTGGCAACGGGTGCACCCCCACCACCTCCTTGGAAGCTAGCAGTTTGGGTTCTCCGACTCCCATCAGCATCGCCTCGAATTCTGCAGCCTCCTTGAGCATCCTCCTGGATTCCACACCTTACCCTCCTCCGTCCCCAAGATCATGTTCCCTGCTTCTGCAGCATCCTGGATACTGCCAAGCTTGGAACCCCTGCTTCACCTCCCCCATGAGTATGAGGTAGATCCGAGCAAAGCTGCAAAATTGCTGCAAAATTTTCGCCGGTAAAAAAAATCGTGGCAAAAATTCAGTGGTTTGAACCGGTAAAGGTGTACCCCATTATAGCATTTAAAGGAAGCAGGGGTTGCGGGGGTGTCCCCCGTGCCCCTTTAATGGTATAATGGTTCCGCGGGTTGTGGGGGTGTCCCCCGCATCCTTTACATGATTGTGGCAGCAAAATCACGACATTTTTGCTACAATATTTTGTATACACAGCCATTTTTGCCGCGATTTTGAGACATGGAACCCCAGGAAGAGAGGGCTTAGGGTGCTTGTTCGAGAGGGTGAATGGCTGTGGGGGTGGGGTGGAGAAAGTTTAGAGTGTCAGACAATAAATATTCAAAGATAACTCTCACTACTCTTTCTGGGGGCTTTTGAGGGTTCTCTGGGAACATATGCAGCCTTTTTTTATTCTTCTTGCTGGGTTTTGAGGCTATCGGTGAGGCAGGCCTCAGAATCCCTGCCCCAACACCCCCGTTACCCCACTCTTCCCGGGAATCCAGCTTATGTTTACTTTTGGTTTTATTTTCAGCTGACCCGGTGACCCTGTGTGTGCAGTCTTATTGCTTATGGCTAGCCTTTGAAATCTGGTGTCAAAGTTCAATTGAAAAGAGGTAGGGCTCCAGATCCAAATGTGCTTTATGTTGTATATTTATAGCAAGCGCAGCGAAGCGCACTAGACTGCTTCGGGAGACTAATGCTGGTGGACAGCACGGCAAAACTGTTGCTACCATTGCAGCGATACTCCTAATGAGGGCAGGTGTAAGACAACATCTGGAAGAGCAATCTCACCAAAGAACAATAAGTATATGGCCCATAGGAGGCGCTAGAGAACTGAAGTAACATGGACCAAAAAACAAAATGCACTCACTCCACACATTCACTCCATAGGGCTAATTGTTTAGATTCTTGGCAAATGCAAAGACTGGTGGTGTTTCTCATTCCTTTCATAAATTTATACCTGATCCAGGGTGAAAGGTTTTCCATGCCATGCCCCTGGCCTATGTACATCCATATGAAAGGCATTAGTGACACCTGCCAGATGTCATGGGCAATCATTTTCCTGCATTGTTAATGGAATTCTGGCCCACAGAGATACAATGAAGGCCTGCTGATTGCTCTCTCTCTTTGCCTGCTGACCCCACCGAGCATGGTTTGACAGAAGGGGAAGTAGTGTTGGTGGTCACTTGAGACAGACTGTCACTTCCATGGTCAGAAGGGACGTGTTTTTGAACTAATAAGTCTGTATGCATGCATAAGTGAATATGTGTGTGTGCGTGTGTGTGTGTTTGTGTATATGTGTGACATAGAGAAGGTTTGAATGAGGTTGTGTAGAGGAGGTCCCAGACATGGCCTGCACCCCAGCCCCTCATTTTGAGGTACCAGGAAAGTACTCGCCGAGGTATGTGACATATGAGGAGCAGATGAACCAACAAAGAGCTGCACTGGGACTTTGCCCAGTGTACATTAAAAAAGCTGTACCTGTTGAAGTGCCCATAACCAGACAGCCCTGGGCAGCACGGTACCCCATTAGACAACCATACCAGCCGCTGATACGAAACGATGAGTATTTACAGACTGTCCATGAGGAGACACAAAGAGACCTGATTTAAGGCAAATGGTAACGAAATGAGGGCCTGGACAGACTAGCACATGGACAAGGGTAACACGCCAGCATGAGCAGCCATTAAAATAAATACAAGAGACACGAAAGACAAAACGGTGCTGAACCGTAAAAGAAACATAGCTGTGAAACCAGATGGAAGAATTGAACCAGCTAATGTGTGTAAATAGGCTTGTAACGCCAGAAGCTAAGAAATTGATACTGCTTGCAATGCTTAGTAGAAGAATAGAGCGGCAAGCCCCAATCATATATCTACCTCAATAAGGCACGCTATGCAAGTGCGACTCCATTTTGTAAAAGCAGAAGTACGCCCAGGCGGCCGAGGCCTAACAGGCTAGGTTTCACATCCCAGCCAGCCTGGAGAAAGAGCAGAATCGAAACTCAACAGAGGGCAGCTTATGCCTGCGAAATCGAGGTCAACCTAAGAAAGGGAGGAGAGCTTCAGCGAAGAAGAATCCAAACTTCAGAGCATACCAGCCTGCCCCGTGAAGGTCAAGATAAGGAGGCTCAGGCAGGTGGTCGGGCAAAAAGGAGAATTAAATACACTAAAAGCTGTAAACTGAAGCAGATCCATGGTGAACAAACACGTGACCAGCCAGGCGCAAAGAAGTACCACCGCCTGATGTCATCCAGAACCCCAGGATGCCATAACTTTTCCCGATAAGAGACTACAGTTTCGAGGCCATCCTCAGCCAACTAATTGACACATTGCCCTAAAACACTGATTGATGGAAAGGAGGCAGGGTGAATCCTGGGGCACAAGGCACCTGGGTGTCCATTCTGCATGCTGCTAATTAAAGTGGAGATTTATGTTTAGGGGTGTAACTTGCCCAATCACAACGGACCATGTAATCTAGGGTCCTATAGACACTGTAACCAATAGGACGTCATACTCATAGTGACGTTAATCACGTGTGATGTAGAGGGAAGGGCGTAGATGCCCACCTGATAAGAGTTACCCAATCCGCATGCTCGGTTACCATATACAGATATAGCACCTATACTTAAGTTATCTTTCCTAACCAATTATATTGCATAACAAATTTGTAGAGTTAGACGTCAGTGATGACGAGTTTTGCCTATAACAATGGCTGTTTGACTGAAGTTCGAGGAAGTTGGAGCGAGACAGGTGATCGCAATGCTGCTGATTTCCATTTGTTTCTCTGTTTGATGTACTTGTCATTAAACGGACTTCCCTTTGCCAGACTACTGAGTCCTCATTATTGAGTCGTGTTGGAGTAAGTGAATCCTGCACCCCCATTTCTCACATGGTGCAGCTATCTTGTCTTACAGGTACTAGAGGGTGCGCACTGATCTATGGGCCCATCAGTGAAAATCCCGCCCCTCTGTACACTTGGTAGCGTGTGGATGGTTACGGCCATTGATTATTGATTATATAATATTAAGACACCTTTAGACCGACGGCATGAAGTAAGTCTAGGCCTTCTGCAATATCACGAGTCCTTTCGCCATTCCAGCTGAGTAGGCTGAGAAGCTTCCCGTGGACAATGATAGAGTAAACTTCAAAAACTGCAGTGGGTCTGAAGGAACTTGCTTTCCAAGCATAACCCTTCTCATTCCCACAGGCAGCCAATCCGATGAAAAAACCTTAAAAGGATGGAAGAGGGAGGGGCGGTGATCCTGAAGTTCCAGAGAGGAAATGATGCGAGCAGTGAGTGAAACAATAAACTCGTTACTTTGGCAAATGTCTTGTAGGCATTAGAAAAAGTAAGGGAAAGGTAACGGTGGGTGGCGGACAAAAAATAAAATAGTTAGAAGTAGAGAAGACTATATATATATAAGGGGTTAATGACTGGAGTATAAGATAAAAAGTGATTACCGGGGGGACACCCGAGATAAAAATGAAGGATTACCGGGGGGAACACCCGAGATAAAAACGAAGGATTACCGGGGGAGGGGGGGGCACCCGAGAGAAAAACGAGAGGATACCAGGGCGGCACCTGAGATAAAAACGTAAGGATTCGCCTTGTTCCTGCGCTTTAACACAGCGGTCAGAAGAAACATGAACTCATAGCCCACATAATGGGGGACAATTAGACTACGGTGACGTTTAAAGACGCATCAAAGTAGTTTGTTTAAACTCCATGACAGAGTATTGATTAGAAGGCAGGTGTATGTATGACCAGCTGGTGTCTGTATAGTCTGTCAAGAGTCTGTCATATGTGTTCTGGTGTATGTCAAATGTAAATGAACTGTGTCGTTGATTGTTTGAAATAAAATTGGGTTTTTCGCGATTCTGTAACTAAGAAGGAATCGCCAATGAATTGATGGTTTTCTGAGTAAATTGATAATATACATTTTGGTGGGAAAAGACTGGATTGGAGCTTGCATATTTTGTGCTCGCTCATACTATTGGAAGGATAAAAAACTGTATAAATATTGTTGGTGACGAAATTAAGAATGGAGAAAGTTACTCCACTCACACATTTATGCAAGCAGCTACCCAAGCATGCACCTAAACTCAAGAAGTACAGCACAGAGTGGGTTAAGGGTACCGCCCACAAGATGTTTATGCCTTGGCCACAGAATGGGTCCCTTTCTAAAGCTGTCTTACAACATATGACGACTTTCCTACATGCCACATATACCGGCAAGAAGTTAGAGAAACGCCTCGCTGCTCGTGAACTTTGGAAGATGTTCGAGCAGACGAAGGAGGAAGAGCCACCTGCAGACTGGATCTTAAATGTATGTACGGAGGGGGGTGAGACGCCTACCGCGCCACCAGCCCCGCCTGAGCCAGTGATTGAGGGAAGTAAGTCAGGGGGTCTTTACCCGCTAAGAGAACTCAAGACAGCCACGTTGTATAGCAACCCTGCATATGAATCACCTACGTGCAGTAGTGACGAAATCAGAGAGAAGGAGCAGGAAATTAATCTGGCATCCGCAGTCCCGAGGGACAAGGAGAGACTCGATGATGGAAGAAAGGATCAGGCACAGACTAGTACAGCTCTCGACAAAGAGAGAGAGGGAAAGAAGTGGAAAGGAAGTGATGAGATAGCATTCGCGAAAGACGAATGGATGGGAGGACAGATATTGAAATTAGATGGAAAGGGAAGTGATGATGCAAGGCCGAGAGAAAGGCCTGATGAAACGCAAAGAAGAGAGAAAGAAAAGGAAAAGGAAATGAGGGACGAAAGGATAAGAAGAAAGGATAGGCTGAGGCGAGAACAACTATATCGCGAAGAGCAAGAAAAACAGTTTGAGCGCAAACAGAAGGCAGCCTACGACCAGTACAGACAGAACCAGCAAAGGTTGGAAGAAGAGCAAAATGTACGTGAAAAGAGAGTGAAGAGAAGAGACGAGGAAGAGATTAGAAGGGCAAAAGAACGTAGAAATGAACGGATGAGGGAAGTTGATAAGGCTAGAGAAGAAGCAAGGAAGCGCAAAGAAATAGACAAGGAAATAGCACGTAAACGCAGACAAAGGGCATGAGATCTTGAATATTTGGAGCGGGAAGTTATAAAACCCAATCCTACAGTAGAATGGGAAGACATAGAAGAATTCTTTCCTGCAAGCGATGCGATACCAGGTACAAGCGGAACAAATATTGAGGATGACTTCGACACCAGAAGCATCGGAGAAACGATTGATAAAATATATGACGAGATGGGGCTGGAACAAATTTCCCAAGGGGGAAGGGAAGACGAGCGCTTAGAGAGCACTCAGCTATATGACACTGAGGATGTCACCCAAAGTATTGGGAACAGGGGACTGTCCGTAGACAGGCTGGAGATCAGGCAGAACGAAGAAGATGCAAGGAGTTGCGTAAACTGGGATCATTCAGAATCCGACTCCAGTGGGGAAACGGAGGACGAGGCACATGAAGAAGGGAGGCAGAGTGAAAAATGTCTCCCAAGGGGCCAAGGGGTATGATGGTCTGATGCTAGCAAATCTGAGCCCAGGGTATCAAAGCTTGCCACGGTGTATGGCCAACATGAGGGAACTCCCCGCGCTCAGAGGGGGGAGCCAGCACCTACCTATACAGACAGATTAAAGGCATTGGCAGGTAGACGGCAAGGCGGGAATACTACCCCAGTGGTAGACAGGAGAGCTATGGGAAGAGAAAAGGAAGACTGTGCGTTTCAATTCCCGCTGCTAGAAAGGGGGGAGCAAGACCACAATATATTCCATGACTACACACGGACCGAGAAAACTTGAAAAACAAGCTTCCAATGCTGACATCGGGAGCTGGGAAGTGGATACATGAGTTAGAGAAAATGATGGGGGGAGTCACCTTAGCTATAGGGGACATTAAAGGCCTCCTGATCGCCATACTTGGTGAAAGGGCTGATGATGTATGGAATGGAAGCGGGCCGGGTACCTGAGGGTAACAACAACTAACACCTCCCATGACGGAGCGCCATTCAATAATTGTAGAGCAGCAGTGTGGAAAGCGCTGCGAACGCTGTACCCAGACACTTCCGATATGGGAGCTATAATGACTCGGAAAATGAAAGAATCCGAAGATCCGTTGATTTATATCCAGAATTTTCAAGACACGTGGGTGTTCGAAACGCATGAGTCTTGGTCAAAATCTATCCCTGTATTCTACCACATACTATGCCAAGGGTTGCCTGAACCGGTGCAAAAACAGCTCAAGAAATTGGTAGGAATAGAAGCCAAGCCATGGGCCGAAATCCAATTGACAATTGCACACTACTGTAGATTGTTGCAAGAAAAGAACCAGAAAAAGGAGGCAACTCGTAAAGGGGAGGAAGCGAAGCTGGTGCAAAAGAAGCTCTCGAAGTATACTCTCGAGGGAGCCATGCTGACCAGCCCAGCTCAACCAAGCGCGCAGCAAGCAAATTACCCATCGCAGAATAACCAGGGTAATGCGGGATTTTACACGAGGGGTAGAGGATTTAGAGGAAGAGGATGGCAGAGTAGCCAGGGAGGATTTCAGAGTAACCAGGGAGGTTTTCGGAGTAACCAAGGTGGATTTCAAAATGTACAGATGGGCAGTCCAGCCATGCCAGATAGGCAGATGGTCCGACCACCGCCAGAATGTTGGTTGTGTGGAATGACAGGACATGTGGCATGTATGTGCAGAAACCACGGCATGTGGCAAAATGGCCAAGGAGTGGGAGCAGGTATGATGAATCATCCTGCCGCCCCACAACAAGGTGATGAACAGAGTCACACAGTGCAGCAGCAGGCGACAAGCTTGCAGCAAGGTGCACAGCAAGGGGTTCAACCCTCAAACATGGGGAACTTGCAACAGGGGCAACCCCAACAGGCACCTCCGCCAATGCCTCAGAGAACGAACGCTGGGGAGGAATCAACCCTGGGAATGGGGGTACTCCACAAGCGTACAGTGGGCTGAACCTATATATAAAATAGGACAGTTCACGGGGAACTGTGATGTGCTCTATCCTATCAGTGACACCAGACTCTGTCAGGGAACCTAGGGTGAATGTCATCATAGGGGGTAAGGATAATTCCTTCTTAGTTGACACGGGTGCGACACGCTTGTGCATACGAGAAGGCAAGTTTTCCTTGTCCGGCGAGGCCATAGATACTCAGAGTTTCACAGGAGCTGACAGTAGAGTTCCCTTTACATGTATATATAACAAAAGGTGAACCAGTAGACGGGATGACTTCAAATTATTAAAAAAAACGTCATTTTAATTAATATTCATATAATAACAATAATTCCATGTATAGTTTAAAAACCAACAATTCATTTAGTCAGCATCTCTCTCAGACATTCATTCTCAAACCCATACTTCCTCATTCACACCTCTTCAACAGTAAAACCAATTTGGAGTTCCCTTTACAGACGCGCTCCCAGTATCTGCAGGAGAGTGCGAGATGGATGTACCCTTATTGTATTCTCGTCAGACACCAGCAAACATCCTGGGTCGAGACTTGATGACAAAGTTTAATATGACAATCTCATTCACCGAGAATGGCATAGGCCCTCATTACAACTGAGGTGCTAAGTGGACACCAACTTTACCACCATGGTGTAAACTACATTTACACCATGGTGGATGGCGGATTTACCGCCCCATTACAAGGTGAGTGGGGCGGTAAATCCCCATTTCCCATTTTCCCTTCCCCATTCCCATTTTTGCCCCATAGGGCATAATGGGAGTGGGGAAGGCGCTAATTACGGCACCGTAAATTACGGTGCCGTAATTAGCACCAAGGTGCCTTAGCACCATGGAACTTAACGCCTGCAAAAAGCAGGCGTTAAGGTGGGAATCAGGCGTTAAGGGTTAACGGTGGCGTTAACCCTTAACGCCTGAGTTGTAATGAGGGCCATAGTGTGCTCCACTCCAGAAATGCATTATTCGAACGTGTGCGAAATGATCAGAGCGTACTCAGGACGTATAGCCAAGAGAGCTATACTGTTAGATCCAGAAGTCTTCGCACATGGCATGAGAGTGCTCATGGCGGGATTGCCAGGCCTCGCAGATAGAACTATGAGGCCACCTGATGAATTCCTATTTAGACCTAGAATACCTATGCATGAAGAAGAGGGACAAGTATTTCCCTTGACGATACACACTGCCACACTGAGAGGGAAAGTAGCACTGGTTGAAGGGAATGATGACGAAGGCAGACAATGGTGCGCGATTATGGGCATTGAAGAAGGGTATCGAGTGACTGATGTTACCGATGACGATCTGTTCGATGAACACCCTGGCTTAGAAGAAACAAGGGTAGAAGTAAGTCTTATATTCTGGATGAAATTGATAAAGCGAGAAGTGCCACAGAGAATGATGTTGGCGCTGATACATCCAGAATGCTTTGAAGATGACATGGCCCAGGTGCCTGTCACAGTATGGACTACAGGGCCCTATGACGTAGGCCTCCTGAAAGGGGCAGGAGAAGTGAAAATCAAACTAAAACCGGGAGCAATTCTACCAAGAGCGCGACAATATCCCATGTCCAGAGAAGCAGATGAAGGGATCGCAAAGACAATTTCCGCCATGATGGAGCAGGGCATCCTAGTGACGTCAGAATCACCCTGTAAAACGGTGATTTACCCAGTCAAGAAATCAAAGGGAGGGTCTTGGCGTTTAATCCAAGATTTAAGGCATTAAACGATATTGTTGAAGCCGAGTTCCCTCTAGTCCCTAACCTATCTACAATTCTATGCAATTTACCCGCTGAGGCAATATATTTTGATTTGAAAAAATGCTTTCTTTTCAATCCCGTTGCACCGTGACTCACAAGATCTGACATAGTTTACTTTCAGACAAATGCACCTGAAAAGCACGAGATTGCCACAGGGTTATTGTGAGTCTCCATCTATTTTTAACAGAGTCCAGCAAATGGACCTAAGCAATATTGCGGTGGACAGTTGTTTTTCAGTATGTAGATGACATTCTGATCTGCAGCATCACTGAAGAGCAAGGCAGGCGCGACTCTGTCCAGCTACTAACTATACTGGCTGAGAAGGGATACAAAGTTGATAAGTAAAAGTTGTAGTACTGTTAACAGCAAGTGTTGTACATAGGGCAACTAATCTCTCATGAGGGGAAAAAGGTAACCCCAGAGAGAGCTGAAGCTATCATAAACACGGCTAAGCCACTCACAATAAAACAAATGCAGAGCTTCTTAGGCCTGTGCAATTATGTCAGAGCATTGGTC
Organism: Ambystoma mexicanum; assembly: GCF_040938575.1. Taxonomy (NCBI): domain Eukaryota; kingdom Metazoa; phylum Chordata; class Amphibia; order Caudata; family Ambystomatidae; genus Ambystoma; species Ambystoma mexicanum. The sequence goes on along the minus strand of NC_090921.1, from coordinate 255,575,009 downwards.
TTCGATTACAGCTCGTATACCAAGCAATTGCTCCAGCCCTTAAAGAAAGCCCAGGCAACTAAAGAGAAAATGAATGGACTGAGGCAATGGAAAAGGGGTTTGCGGAACTCAAAGGGGTGATTTATAAGGCCCCAGTTCTCGGGATTCCTAATTATGCAGAGGAATTCTACCTGTTCTCACATACCGATGACAGATTTATGACAGCAGTACTCGCTCAGCGAACATCAGTGGGGTACAGGCCCCTAGCGTATTACAGCAGGAGTCTGGACCCGGTCATGAGGTCTAGCTGCCACCGCGTTCGCCATTGAGAAGGCATCATCCATCATGATGGGGTGCTCCATGACATTGTACGTTGAGCACTCACTATTCGCCACACTAGAGAAGCCAAAGGGCAAGCTGACATCACAGAGAACATCTGCCTATGAGGTGATTATCTCCAACCCATCGATCAAAATAGTTCAATGTAAAACTGTAAACCCTGCTACGTTCATAGCAGAGCCAGTCACAGAGGGAGAACCTATCCACGACTGGCAAATTATGAGGAATTCTATGATGAAATCCCCAGGGTAAAGGAAAATGCCCTGGCAGGTGGTGAGATTGTGTTCATTGATGGTTCATCAAGAATAGACCAAGAGGATGGGCAAAGATACACAGGCATGGCTGTGGTAAAACACCTAACAAATGGAGAGTTCCAGGTACTCGTCAGTGCGTGAATACCATCTCACTATTCTGCGCAAGCTGCAGAACTATTGGCGCTTATACTCAGCATCGAGAATCATGCAGGCCAGGAAGTAACGGTGTACAGTGACTCTACCGTGCACGCAGGCCTTGCACGCTGGAAAAGGAGCGCAGACGGCACGCCAGTGCAACATGCAGCCTTATTGGACAGGCTGATAAAAGCACTACAGCTCCCAGTGGGCATAGCGGTCGCGAAATGCGCCGCCCACACCAAAGGGACAGATTTCGTGTCACGTGGAAACCACAAAGCGGACACGGAAGCCAAGCGCATGGCATCCAAGAATGAAACAATCATGGACGTGGAGGTGGCACGTACCCATGAGAGGATGATGGTAGCACGAGCCACACCTGAGGCCTATAGTAACATGGGGCAGACTCAGTTAATGGAACTCCAAGGGGAGGAACCACAGGAGGAGAAGAATTTTTGGAAGCGTCGAGGGTGCTCTTTAAGCCCCTTTGACGGTTTGTGGAGGCAAGACAGCACTGGTAAACCAGTAATGCCTGTCGCCCTACTAAAGGTAGCATTAGAGCAACTGCACTATCCTATCCATATGTCAAAAGAGAATCTAGCTGCAACGCTCGCAGAAGACTGGTTCACGCCGAATTTAGCAGGGCATGTTGCATTTTTCATGGTGAACTGCATAATCTGCCAGCAATTCACCGCTGGGCACACATTAAAAGTAGTGAGAGGAATCATCCCCAGGCCAAATGGGCCATTTCAGCACTTACATATCGATTATGTCGATATGATTCAAGTGTGCAATGGGTACATGTATTTAATTGTGGTGGTGTGTCCTTTCTCTAGATGGATAGAAGCAGGTCCCTGTACACACCCCGATGATACCTGTGCTGCCAAATTTCTGGTGAGGAAAGTGTTCCCTAGATGGGGGGTGTGCGAGGTAATGAAGTCAGATAATGGGGAACACTTTGTAAATTCAGTGTTTGAACAGATTAGCTTGTTGCTTGGTATAAAGCACAAGTTCTCGTCGGCGTCCTGAGGGGAATGACATATGTGAGAGGATCAACGGCTTGCTAAAAGAGAGGATAGCCAAGTTGAAGGTCACATTAAAAAAGGGATGGCTGCACTGTCTACCACTGGCATTGTATGCACTTCAGAACGAACCCGGCTCCGACCATCATCTCACGCCGCACAAGATAGTTACAGGCAGAAGGATGAGGACCCCTCTTACCACCCGAGAGCCAGATGCGATGCCCAGCCAACTAGAGAGACATCCAACACCTCTGTCATTTCAGGCCAGCTACAGCGACGGCAAAAAGGGGACAGCGCAGCACAAAGCACATCAGGAAGTGCTGAAGCAGACACCGCGCAAGGTCTAAATGCCCCCCTCGTCTTTCCTGGTGACATTGTGCTTGTGAGGAACTTTACCAGGAAGAGGTGGGATGAGCCATGATTCAATGGCCCTTTCATTGTGGAGGACTGCACCGCTTCCGCCGTCAAGCTCCAGGGCAGAGGGGCATGGATCTTCATAAATGACATTAAACCTTATATAGGGGAAAGCCCTCCTGCTGCATCCAACTGCGAAGAAACCACAGACAACGGGGCAGAACCTCAGCACGTGCAGACAAGATCTATGGTGAGGAAGAAGGATGCATGAGCAGCAAAATCAAGGCAAAGAAACTCTGTTTTAAGATTGTCACATTAAAAACTAGATTGGCTCTTGAGAAAAGAAAAGTGAGAAAAGGTGATAAAGGACAAGAAATGGACACTCTGTGCATCCTAGTTGCAGGGTAAAGAAAAGCGCATCCGAAGCCACAATAACATTGATAACACGAACCTTTGAATCAAGTCACAAGCAGTGTAAAAAAAAAAAAGACTCTGATAAACTACAGACAAGACATTTCTTAGAACTCAACACAGTATCCTGAAGCAACCAGTTTAGAGACTTTGTTCACAGAACTTATGGTACATCCCAGCAGAAGTCTCAAGTGGGATGTACTCACCTATGTCCAGCTAGTGGTGTTATCTTATCCATCACTCATAGGGAGAGAAACCAGTGTCACAGACTTTTTTCAAGATCCAGCTAACAAGAAGGTAATCAGGCAACTGCTGATCGTCATCGCAGATGTCTTCGCCGAGTTACCCGAGCACATTGAAATAGACACAAATGCTTCCACCACAAACAGACGTTGAAGAACTCACCTTCACTTTGTTCTTTCGCATAATCGAAAGTTGCCCAGGACTCGTTGGAAGAACGATTGATACCCACACATTCATCAGAGACCCAAGAAATATCGAACGATTAAACCAACTGTGGACCAAACTACACTATCTAGTGGCAATCCACACAGTAGGCCAGTGCAGAGACTGTTCGAATCAAAAGAAAAGCTTGTGACCAGGACCCAGCAAAACAAGACAAATGTCCCAGTCGCCCGAGGACACCCAGCTGTCTCATAATGTCTTGTTCTGACTAGTCACAGACTATCCAGAAATGGTGGGAAGGCCTGCAGATGTTGACGTCATCACCTTCCTTAGAGATCCAGCCAACCTTGCTCCTATGGGCACACTTCTCCACTGTATTATGCTCGAGGTAGAGCTATCTAACTTCCAGCGAGAATACCTAAGGATGTTTCAGTGAGACTTTCCGCCATGGGACAGATCGAAGAGACAAAGGGCCTCATTCCGAGTACGGCGCTAACCAATGGCGCTATTAACGCCTTGGTTGACGCCGTACCCGGACCGGCAGCGCCTTGGTGGTTGGCGGAATTACCGCCCCATTCCAAGGTTGGCGGGGCGGTAATTCCCCAATCCTCATTTACCCTTCCCCATTCCCATTCTTGCCCCATAGGGCATAATGGGAGTGGGGAAGGCGTCAATTACGCCACCGTAAATTACGGTGGCGTAATTAACATCAAGGTCCCTTAGCGCCATGGTATTTAACGCCTGCTAAAAGCAGGTGTTAAAAGCACCATGGCGCTAAGGGAACTCGGAGTATGGCGGTAAGGGATTACCGCCACCGCTCTCGTTAGCGGTGGCCGCTATCCCTTAACGCCATACTCGGAATGAGGCCCAAAGACACAGTTCTTCAACTTTCCTTCAAGAGACAGATCGAGAATAGCAGAGACGAGGACTGCACCATCTTGTTTGGTTTTGCTCCTATTTTTCTTCAATTTTTCTGGTCTTATTTTTCATTTTTCATGTTTACTTTTATTTTTATTTTTGTTTTTATTTTTACAGTATTCTATTTTTGTGTGATTTTTAGCAGTTCCATCTTTTCATTTTTTCGCATTGAACAGGTTACAGCAGGTCCTCAGGACCTAAGCAAATTCATGGAGTACACTGAGAGCTCACCTATGATATGCATAATGAATGTGATGTGCCAAAGACGCTAGTCTAATCTTTTTCCATAGTCTAGCAAAGGAACTGTACTCCCTACCTAGAGACTACCAGCATCACCCGCATGAGTGGGGACACTTGAAAAGCATGCGTCACTTTAAGTATTAATGAACTCTTGAGCTACAAGATCCGAATAATAAAAGAAATATACCACTGACTATGGACTTGGTCGCAATGGGGGCCCAGAACAGTAACTTAGTTTTACCACCAGCAGAGGTGCGCCCCCGCTTCCCGGGAAGGAGACAATGGCCCTCATTCTGACTCAGGCATTAAGGGGTTTACGGCGCCGTAAACGGCGCCGACCCTTAACGCCTGATTACAAGGTTCCCTTCGCAGGATGGCTTTTAACGGCTGCTTTTTTGCAGCCGTTAAAATCCATGCCGCAAAGGGACCTTGGCGATAATCACGGCACGGTAATTTACGGTGCCGTAATTATCGCCTTTCCCCATTCCCATTATGCCCTATGGGGCGAAAATGGGAATGGGGAAGGGTAAAATGGGAAATGGGGATTTACCGCCCCACTCACCTTGGAATGGGGCGGTACGCCATGGTGTTACGGATTTACTGCCCCATTCCAAGGTGAGTGGGGCGGTAAATCCCCATTTCCCATTTTACCCTTCCCCATTCCCATTTTCGCCCCATAGGGCATAATGGGAATGGGGAAAGGCGATAATTACGGCACTGTAAATTACGGTGCCGTAATTATCGGCAAGGTCCCTTTGCGGCATGGATTTTAACGGCTGCAAAAAAGCAGCCGTTAAAAGCCATCCCGCGAAGGGAACCTTGTAATCAGGCGTTAAGGGTCGGCGCCGTTTACGGCGCCGTAAACCCTTTAACGCCTGAGTCAGAATGAGGGCCATGCCAGTTGTCTTACAAGTCCATCATGTGTATATGCCTAGTAATTATCGTTGTGTTTCTATCCTTAACTATCAGAACTGCTTTCTTTATTGGTGCACGCAGCGTCCCAATTTCAGTACATCCACCAGATAGTGAACGCCTGGGTCCCACGAAAGCACCCAGACCCTTTATAGTGGTTCCTGTTCCAAGAAAAGCTGATGGTAAAGCAAATGATCTAAAATTTAACGTAATTAGCAGTGATACATACAGACTTGAGGTGATGAATGGAGAGAAAATCTGGAGACAGGGTCAGCACGGAATGAGTGATAATGTAGCACTGATCACGGCACACACCCACACACTGAGTGCACACGAACAAGGGAAAGTGTCAATGGCGACAGGGCCTCAAACCAAAACAATAGTAAAAGAGAAACTGCCTACAGAACAAACAGCTCCAGAAAATAGCGGACATGACCAAGAAGCATCAAGTGGAAAACCTAAGAGAGAGGGAATAACAAAAGCCCTCGAAGGAACTGAAGCAGCCACGAAGAAACTCACTGAGAAAACACAAATGCTAGTAGATCATTTGTTCCCACTCATAGTTAGAGCAAAGATGCTACATGAGGAGCTGAACAAAAAAGCCACAGAGACTGTAATAACGAGCACACCAGCTCCAATGCAAGGAACAAGCACCAGGCCCACGACACAGCCACGCGTTGGGAAGATGGTGAGCCAATGGTGGTTGGAGGAGGTCTACAAAAGATTGCACGAGGGAAGGAAAAGAAACACAAAACCTTTTCCGACTACCTCGGTACAGGTAATGAAACCTGCACCACCGAAGATCGTACCTGAAAAACTACCAGGGCGGAAAAGCAGCACAGACGCATTTAGAGACATAGTCATAGCAAATTATAGAAAAACATTAAGGATCAAGAGAATCCCGCATGAATCCGAAAATGAACTAAACGATTACCTGGACAGCACAGCCCATCTCGCAAATAATATTTGGTACCAACACATGAAGGAAGTTGGAAGAAGACAATCAGAAGGGAAATGTTTTGTCTGTGCACTCCTGCCTTACAGCATGTGAAAATCCAAAATCTTCGTGGCAGTAGAAATTGATGTTCCAACAGCACACTGTATGTCAAACGTAGCAATGTGCAACACCAGAGGACAGCTTATGGGAAGAGACACCTCGCTGATATGGACCAACAAAAAGGATTACCCAGATGAAGATGGCTTCGTCGAGGACATTAAAACAAGAAACAGGGCGCACACCAAGAATCATGTGATCAGATCCTGACATCAAAGGATCAGGAATAAGATGGGAAATAAACCTGAGACTGAAAGTCCAAGGAAAAACTGCAGAAGAGGCTCAAATCTGGAAGAACAGAGGTCAAATGAAGATCTGGGGGTCAGTGGTTTACCCAAATGGATGGGAAGAAGGAGTAGTAATCTGCCGAGCTTGGATGGTCCTTGGAGCCTGGCAAGAAGCAATAGAAAATTCACAGAGGTTATGCAAACCTCTATGGCCAAAATTGGTAAAGCTGTTAACGTGGGTCGAAGACAGAGGAGGACCCGTGCAAATAGTACCACTGAAAGGCCGAAACTATGCCTCAGAAGTAATGGCACGAGAAAGATGGGAGGGAATCAAAACTGCGGACGATTATATGATGCCCCAGGAATGACACAAGGAACCACAGTCATAATGGACCATTACTGGGTGTGTGGGCCCAAGGCATATATAAGACTACCGAAGAATTGGGGAGGCATATGCACACTGGTGAACGTCCACGTTCCTGCACTAGCAATCCCTAAAAATGACCTGAATTTGGACAGTTTCCCGAAGGCAGATGCTCATCTAAGAAAAACAAAATCTCTGGAACTGATTTCGAGGATGAAGAGAGAAAATTTCTTTTCTGCCAAATCAGAGGAAGCCTTTTATGCGATCCCCTACGAACACAGGCTGTTTAGCCTAACCTCATCGGTATTCACAACAATACTCTTGCCGCACATCCAAGTTGCTGCAAATACTAAGTAGTTGCAAATAACCAGATGGGAATTACTGCAGACCATCAACACCACCATAAAAGGATTCAACGCGATCAAAGAAGAACTAAGGGCAGTCCGACTGATGACCCTCCAGAACAGATCCATCTTGACATGATCACTGCGATGGATGGAGGTGTTTGCGCAAAAATCGGAGAATCGTGTTGCACATTTATACCATCGCACGATGAAGAAAATGGAACTCTAACAGAGACCATAAGCATATTGACAAATCTAAAGAACCAGATGATTGATGAGATCAATCATCTGGTTCTTTAGATTTGTCAATATGCTTATGGTCTCTGTTGACACTCGGATGAAGTGGACGATGACAGCTGGTTTGGGAACCTGTTCTCATGGGTCCCACAATGGATGGCGGATATATTCAAGTTTCTGGGAGCCCTGCTAGCAGTGATACTACTAGGTTTCTGTGTTATCAAGATAATCATCACAGAGTGCCAGAAAACTGCGAAGAAAGCCATTGGGATGAAAATCATGGTCGATGTCGAACCAGGGTGGAAGCCCAGAGACCTGACTGATGAAGAAATAAGAGACTTTGGCCCTCATTACAACACCGGCGCTAAACCATGGCGCTATCAGCACCATGGTTGGTGCCGGTGTTGTAACGGGTCCGCCATGGTTCAATGGGGAATTACCACCCCATTCCAAGGTTGGCGGGGCGCTAATCCCCCATTGAACCATGGCCCTTCCTCATTCCCATTTTCGCTCCATAGGGCTCTATGGGAATGGGGAAGGCGCTAAGTACGGTACCGCAAATTGCGGTACCGTACTTAGCAACAAGGTCCCTTTGCGGGTCCCTACTTTAACGGCTGGTCTAGACCAGCCGTTAAGGTTGAGTCCCACAAAGGGACCTCATAGTAAGGCGCTAAGGGCCTCATTACGACCTCAGCAGTAGCCATGCCACTATTGGCGGTATGGCTGCCGCCGAAATCGCGTCCGGGTCCGGGTCCTCAGAATGAGGAATAACCGGGCCATTCCTAGTTAAGAAGGCCCGGTAATTCCTCCCTCCAAGGACCCGGTCCTTCCCCATTCCCATTTCAGCCCCCATATGGCTGAATGGGAATGGGAGAGGGAGCAAACAACGGGCCATTACGAGTCGGCCCGTTGTTTGCTCCCTCTTCTCCTCATGGGACCCGGTAAGCACACCTGGTTTGACCAGGCGTTGCTTCCTGGGTCCCGCGAGGGGACCTCGTAATGAGGCGGTACGGGATAAACGGCACCGGCACCTTTTACGGCGCCGTTTACCCCGTACCGCCAGGGTCATAATGAGGCCCTAAGTGTTTAACGGCGCCACAGCCTTTTACGGCACCGTTAAACACTTAGCGCCAGGGTCGTAATGAGGCCCTTTGTGAATGCCAGGGAATTTGTGCCAGAAGGAACAAAGTTTACGTACCCCAGGAACAAAGAAAGTATGAAGGAAAATGGATCTATTGCAGCCCAAATGGACAATGCCAGCTAATGACCTGGAACAAAGACGAACATGTGATAACAGCAGGAAGCTTGAAAGGTGTGATAAAAATATGGACTCCAAAGACACACACATTCACACCATCTTGTACAAACCCTGAAGACGACGAACAAGTCACAGAAGAACCAAAAAAGATGAATCCAAAGGAGGAAGCAGTAGTGGTCGATGGACCGACCAGAGGGGGGAGTGTAGAGGAGGTCCCAGACATGGCCTGCACCCCTACCCCTCATTTTGAGGTACTAGGAAAGTACTCACCGAGGTATGTGACATATGAGGAGCAGATGAACTAACAAAGAGCTGCACTGGGACTTTGCCCAGTGTACATTAGAAGAGCTCTACCTGTTGGTGTGCCCATAACCAGACAGCCCTGGGCAGCACGGTACCCCATTAGACAACCATACCAGCTGCTGATACGAAGCGATGAGTATTTACAGACTGTCCATGACACAAAGAGCCCTGATGGAAGGCAAATGATAACAAAACGAGGGCCTGGACAGACTCGCGAATGGACAAAGGTAACACGCCAGCGCGAGCAGCCATTAAAATAAATACAAGAGACACGAAAGACAAAACGGTGCTGAACCGTAAAAGAAACACAGCTGTGAAACCAGATGGAAGAATCGAACCAGCTAATGTGTGTAAATAGGCTTGGAACGCCAGAAGCTAAGAAATCGATACTGCTTGCAATGCTTAGTAGAAGAATAGAGCGGCAAGCGCCAGTTATATATTTACCTCAAGAAGGCACGCTATACAAGTGCGGCTCCATTTTGTAAAAGCTGAAGCACGCCCAGGCGGCAGAGGCCTAGCAGACTAGGTTTCACATCCCAGCCAGCCTGGAGAAAGAGCGGAATCGAAACTCAACAAAGGGCAGCTTATGCCTGGGAAATCGAGGTCAACCTAAGAAAGGGAGGAGAGCTTCAGCAAAGAAGAATCGGAACTTCAGAGCATACCAGCCTGCCCCGTGAAGGTCAAGATAAGGAGGCCCAGGCAGGTAGTAGGGCAAAAAGGAGAATTAAATACACTAAAAGCTGGAAACTGAAGCAGATTCATGGTGAACTAACACGTGACCAGCCAGGCGCGAAGAAGTACCACCGCCTGATGTCATCCAGAACTCCAGGATGCCATAACTTTTCCCGATAAGAGACTACAGTTTCAAAGCCATCCTCAGCCAACTAATTGACACATAGCCCTAAAACATTGATTGATGGAAAGGAGGCATGGTGAATCCTGGGGCACAAGGCACCTTGGTGTCCATTCTGCATGCTGCTAATTGAAGTGGAGATTTATGTTTAGGGGTGTAACTTGCCCAATCACAATGGACCATGTAAACTAGGGTCCTATAGACACTGTAACCAATAGGACGTCATACTCGTAGTGACGTCAATCATGTGTGATGTAGAGGGATGGGCGTAGACGCCCACCTGATACGAGTTATCGCATGCTTGGTTACCATATACAGATATAGCACCTATACTTAAGTTACCTTTCCTAACCAATGATGAATTTGTAGAGTTAGACGTCAGTGATGACGAGTTTTGCCTATAACAATGGCTATTTGACTGAAGTTCAAGGAAGTTGGAGCGCAACAGGTGATCGCAATGCTGCTGATTTACATTTGTTTCTCTGTTTGATGTACTTGTCATTAAACCGACTTCCCTTTGCCAAACAACTGAGTCCTCATTATTGAGTCGTGTTGGAGTAAGTGAATACTACACCTCCATTTCTCACATGGTGCAGCTATCTTGTTTTACAGGTACTAGGGGGTGTGCACTGACCTATGGGCCCGTCAGTGAAAATCCCGCCCCTCTGTACAGTTGTCAGCACATGTGAGTGAGTATGCTTCTGTGGGATTGTGCGTGACTGTGTGTGTGTCTGGCTGTTTGTGCTTTTATGTGTTGGTGTGTGTGTTTGAGAAGTTCTGTGATGTGAGAAAGGCCGCCTTCCTCCTCCATGTGTTTGGCTGGAGTAGCGGTCTGCCTTGCTTCATGGACACAATAGTTTCTGGCAGTACTGGCCTTATTGAGCAAATCCAAGACAAGTGTGTTCTTAGTTGCAGTTCTGGCATTATTGACCAAAGCCAAGACAAGTTTGTGCTTGCAGTTATTGCCAGTAATTGCCTTATTAGGCATAGTCATTATGGTTGTGTTCTTTCAATACTGGACGTATTGCTGAAAGCCAAGTCAAGTGTGTCTTGTAGAGACTGGCACTAGTGTCTTTATTGGGCAAAGCTGTCATGGGTATGTTCTTACAGATGCAGTACTGGCATTAATGGGAAAACCCAGCACAAATGTGTTCTTACAGTGAAAATGATGGCATATAATGTGAGCACCAGCATCCTAAGAAATGTGTTGGATAATGACTAAGCATGCCACTCCTAAAAAAAACTTCGCTTGACCCCACTGCACCTAATAACTACTGGCCTATCACAACTTTTCCCTTCTTATTAAAAATTCTAAATAAGGCAGCTTATCTACAGGCCCAAAACTTCCTCGAAACTAATCACATCGTAGGATTACGACAATCCGGCTTTTGACCAGGCCATGGCACGGAATCAGCACTACTTGATTTAAAAAACAGCTGGACGAAATTAGGGACTTAGGTAGGTAAGCCGCCCCTTCTCCTCCTCCAAGACTTGTCAGCTGCCTTTGACATAGTTGACCACAACACTCTGCCACCACCTCACTACCTCTGCCCACTTCTCCCCGAATGCCCCAGCCTGGATTTCCTCATTCCTGGAAAGTAGAGCAATGAGATTATTTTCAGACCAGGCCTGTTTCAACCCCTCCACCATCCACTGCAGAGTCTCACAGGGCTCATGCATCTCACCTACACTTTAAAACATCTTCACAAGACTACTGTTGAACATCCTTGACTCTATCGCGCACTGAACCAGATTACCGTAAAAAACCGCTACCCCCTGCCACTGATCACTGAATTGCTTGATCAAGTCAAAGATGCCCAATTCTACACAAAACTAGACCTGAGGGGTGCATATCACCTTGTTCGCGTAAAACAGGGGGACAAATGGAAAACCGCTTTTCGCACCAAATACGGCTTGTACGAATATCAAGTAATGCCCTTTGGCCTTTGCAACGCGCCTGCAGCATTTCAATACTTCATGAACGATGTCCGACGAGAACTGATTGATGTCTGTGCTCTAGTGTACATCGACATATTCTAGTATATTCCGCATCAAAGCAGGACCAGGTTAAACACGTCCGATCCGTATTGGAGAAACTCTGTCAACACTAGCTCTACGCCAAGCTCGAAAAGTGCTCATTCCACGTCTCCGAGGTGGAATTCCTGGGCTTTATTCTCAGCCCGAATGGAATCCAAATTCATTCAAGGGGGTTCAAAGTATGCTGGGATTTGCAAACTTCTACCGCCGGTTCATCCCAGGATTTTTGCAAATCGTGCATCCCATCACGTCATTGCTAAGGAAAAGCAACAAAGGTTCCAGTGGACTACAGAAGCCGAGGAAGCTTTCCAGGAACTCAAAGCAAGATTCACATCTGCCCCAATCTTACGCCACCCTTGCCCTGAATTCCCATACCTGGTGGAAACAGACGCCTCAAGCATGGCTATGGGAGCTGTCCTCTAACAAAGGACCAGTTACACCCTGTTGCCCTCTGGTCACGTAAATTCACACCCCCTGAACTCAATTACGCTATCACAGACAAAGAACTCCTGGCCATTAAGTCAGCCTTTAAGGCATGGCGGTACTACCTCCTGGGTGCCAGACACACAATCATCATAATTACTGACCACCGGAACCTACAGTACCTAAAAACGGCAAAGGCCCATCCTCACGGCAACTACGTTGGGCTCTTTTTTTTGCTGAATATGACTACGTGATTACATTTCGACAAGGGGAGAAAAATGGGAAGGCCAATGTCCTTTCCAGTATGGGGGTGGAAGAGCAAAGGTATCCGAGCCCTGACCGAATAGCAATCATCCTGAGTGACAAGCTCCTAGGAATCACAGCAACCATAACTCAGAAAGAATTACATGAAGAAATCCAAAACCTGATGAGTCCGGAGCAATTACAAGCATGGAATGCACAAGGAGAACATTACATGATTAAAGATCAGTTTTTCCTACTTCAGGAATCGTTTATTCTTACCAAACCAAGAACTACGAGAACAAGTCATGTCCCGTTATCATGATCCCTTGATCAAGGGCCACCCCGGAATCGCTAAAACCCTAGCCAAGGTAAAACAAAATTATTGGTGGCCCACGTGGCGTAAAGACATTATCCAATTCATCCTATCTTGTGGAGTGTTTGCTCAAAACAAGTCATCCAAGCAGAAACCGGCTGGGCTATTATAACCATTGGAAATCCCAACAGCACCCTGGCACACGTTGTCCCTCGATTTTATTACTGATTTATCACCCAGTCAAGGGTTTAACACTATTCTTGTGGTCGTGGACCTTTTTTCAAAAATGGCACATTTCATTCCTCTTAAGGAGCTCCCAAATGCTTCCACTCTGGCAAAGGTATTTCTTGAAGGCATCGTATGGTTTAATGGGTTTCCTTCAGTTTTAGTCTCAGACCGAGGTACTCAATTCGTATCTAACTTCTGGAGAAAATGCTGCTTTATGGCCCAGATCGACATCCGGCTATCCACCAGTCACTATCCCCAAATGGATGGTCAAACTACGAGAACAAATCAGACGCTCGAGCAGTATCCGCGTTGCATGTTGCACCAAGCTGAAGGAAGCTGGTTCGACCTATTATGGATAGCTGAATATGCTTATAATAATTCCCTACACACCAGCACTGGGCAGACACCCTCTTATACCATGTATGGCAGGCACCCACTTACTTCTGAGTTAGATGTTCCTACAACCCTGGAAATGCCAGCAGTCAAAACCTTGCGCACAACCATTTCTCAAACCTTTAAAAGGGCATCTGAACACTTACTTCAAGCTAAGAATTGCCAAAAGAAGTTTGCTGATAACACCGAGCAAAGGCCCCCAACTACCAAGTGGGAGACAAAGTCTGGCTGGCATCTAAACATGTGTCCATTAAAGGAACCCGAACTTTGGCATCTAAACACGTGTCCATTAAAGGAACCCGAACTTTCCGTCCAAGATACCTGGGTCCATTCACCGTAACCTCTGTGATAAATCCTGTGGTGGTCAGACTAGCTTTGCTGTCAAACATGCAGATTCATCCTGTGTTCAATGTGTCTCTCCTTAAACCTGTTCAACCTGGGACCTGGGTAGCAACGCCACCGCAGCCAGTAGTAGTCGCCGGGGAGCCAGAATTCAAAGTCAAGGACATCCTGGATTCAAAGTACGTCAGATCCAAATTATACTACTTAGTAGACTGGAAGGGGTATGGTCCAAAAGACAGGACATGGGAGCCTTGTGAGTACATCCATGCACCTCGATTGCTTAGACGATTTCATCAAAACCAACCAAACAAACCAGGACCAGACAGAAGAGTCACCTTGAGAGGGGCCTTGGGGGGTGCTGTCATGATTCCTGCCCCTCATGTCCCCAGCCCTCCAAGATGTCAGGCTGGAGCCAGGCCACGATCACCGTCATGGCCCTCAAGGGCCTCGCCATCCCTCCAAAGACCCACTTGGAGTCAGACTTGGCGCTTGTGGCACCAGACTCACTCACTCCCATAGGATAACATTGGGGATTGGACTTGTAGTGCATTGTTGGGGACAAGATGGATGCCCCCACATATTTCAGTTCCCAGAACTGCATGTGCAGTCTAGCCTTTTGTGTGTGGTTCAGCCCAGAGACACCTGGGATACCCAGAGACTATTTAAGCCACGCCCAGGCTGAGAAACATGCTTTGTGTTTTCTGCACCTGCAGCGTGACACTCACCGTGTTCAGATCAGTCTCCAGTAGGCCTGCATCTTTCTTCTGCGCTCAGCTCCTGCAAGAACAAGAACACCGTTAGGAACAGCCTTACCTTGCGACGCTTCTGCCCATCATTCATCGCTCCTTCTGTTCTGCGGGCATCTTCAGCGGTGTCATTCCCATCCCGGCACGCTGCTTCCTAAGGAAAAGGGAAAAGAACAGAAAAAAGGCATTAGTAAGCATTCAGCAAATCTTCGCTTATTTTTAAAGACTGTACGAGCTTCAAACGCTTACCTGAATCCCAGCCGCTCTGGGGGAACTCTGTCTCCGGAACTTCTCATCCATCTGCAAGAGGGAAAAGACACTCCAGGTTAGCGTGGAAACATCTAGAAGCGCTGCATACCTCGCTTACTCACCGCATTTATTCTTCATAACCGGCATCCACGCTGAAAACGTCACAGCACCTAAAATACAAATACGAAAGGGGTGCATCGCGCATTGCGCTCTCACTTACCTTCAGCGCTACTCATCTCAGCAGCACATCGCCATCCCCGGACGCCGGCCATCATCTAAGGGAGGAAAGGAATGAAGTTAGAGAACTGTTCAAAAGACTCATTATACTTACCTGTTGGACTCTTGCCAGTGAAGTAACTAGGCAGCAACGAGCCTGCATCAATCAACGCGCCCCTGCGCTGAAAGCAGGACGGAGAGCACACTTTCCAAGAAAACAAGGTGAGCTGTGGATCAAAGGGAAGGGTTGGATCCCGGGGGAAAAGAGGTTCAAGCACGTAGAGACAATAGGGAGTTAAACTCTACCAATCCTCTGTTTCAGGCCCAGTCTCCAGTCGAGTAGACTCCAGGGAAGGGTTTGAGGTCGTAAGAGGTCAGAACAGGCTGAGTGACGTCCCCATGGATACCAGGTGAGCGTTACACACTATTGCCAGAGCCATCATTGGATCAAAACTAGACCACTGTAATGACCTCTTTGCAGGCACCTCCTAATAAAACTGAAACTCCATGTCATCCAGAACAATGCTCTCAGAGCCGCCCTCAGCATTACCAAAAAGGACCACATAAGCGCAGCAAGGCGTAATGCCCACTGGCTCCCCATCAGAGAAAACATCCTTTTTAAAATGCTTGCCATCTACCACAAGTGCATTGCCAACACAGCCCACCCCTACCTCGCCAACAAGATAACTAAGGCTCATATAACAAGCTCATCCAGACCCACCAGAACACCCTACTCCCATCATCTCATACTGCCCAACGTCAAACGCTCCAAAGCAGGTGGGGCCAGCTTCCCTTTTATTGCAGCCAGACATTGGAACACCATGCCATCCTCTCTCAAAGCAGAATCCTCTCACTATACATTCTGGAAAGCTCTCAAAGCTTTGTTGTTCACCTAAAACCATGTTTATGTTCTCCTCTCTTGCACCTCCATTTAATCCCCCCTTGTCTCGGGAGGATAGCTCAGGGGCAACGTGCTCGCCTTGGAAGCAAGACAACACAGAGCAACACAGGTTCGATCCCGGGGTCCTCCCGGGGTCCGCGCTTTGAAACCTCTGGGTATTAAGTGTGTTATAAATAATGAATCACAACCTGCACCCTAAATTTTGCAAGCATTCTACTGCATTCTATAAACATTCTACTGTACGTCTGTGTAATGTATGTCAGTAACAGTGCCTCGATACCCACGGTCTGTGGCGTGCTTTATAAATGAATAAAATAAATAAATGAATGCATACTATTGGTGAGCTGGCATCTAGTGTTACCCATCACTATTTGTAAATGATGAGCAAGACGACACAGAGCACCACAGGTTCGAACCCCGGGTCCGCGCTTAGAAACCTCTGGGTATTAAGCGCGTTATAAATAACCTATCATATCATAACCATTTTTTCACATATAGTGTACTGAAAATGCACCGTTTATACCCATTATTTCAAATTAATTCTGAGGGAAAACGCCTCAGAAATACCGCCTATGTTTACATTGGTCCATTGCGCGGCTCTGTCGCTTTCACTGGAAGAGAGTCACATCCTTGCCCACCCCACCGCCCCTCACCCCTTCCCCCCCACACTGAATTGATTCCCAGGCCTCCAGTGGCAAGGAGATGGACCACAAAGTGCCACCACATCACATCATTTCTGAGCACAAAATCACAAAGCCAGTGCAATGTTCAAAACGCGCCCCCAGCTTATTGACTCGAACAGAATAAAGGCACATTGCAAAACTTCACCCGTTACTTTTCTAAAAAGGAATACCCCAGTCATTTACCTGGATCCTGGTATTCTTGGCCCGCCCGCCCCTCCCAATAACGCCAATAAAAGCACCAGCGATCCTCACTTCCCAGGAACGTCTATGTGTTCTGACACGTGGACTTTTGTAGAATTATCAGAGGAAAGAGTCTGTACGTGTTTTTTACTGCGCATCCCGAAAATGTTGATTATTTTTTTTCTCGCATTTTTGCACTTTTCTCGCAAATAAATACGGAGCAGACACCCCGGAGTATGCACACATCTCCCACGCCTAGTTAATACCCCTACCCAATTTACCATCAACATTTGCGAGAAAACGTGCACAAATTCGACATTTTCGACTTCGCAGTGTTGGAATGCGACATTTTCGTCCTACCCAGAATCACCCAAGTGCGTTTACACCATCAAAAGCCATCGACCGCACATACGGCACTGCACCCGCTGCAGTGCACGGAAGATCGAGAGTTTGCCACTCAAATCCTTAGGATGGAATCACTGGCACATGCCAATGTGTATATGTTTAGTATATTTTTTATTAAAGAGAATTGCATTATAAGATGCTCACCTGCGGTAGAAAGCGAGTATGAAAAAAGGCAGAGTAAGGCCAAGGCTGCTGACGTCTTCATTAGCGTCTGAGGTGCCCACGAGTCAGTGCTGAGAAGGCAGGTGCTGGGCGCTGCCTGGGCCCAAATGCTGTACACAAGGGCTGCTGGCGGAAATAAATGTGCGCTGCTAGTTGACCCCTGGCACAGATCTTCTGAAAGAGGAGTATCACTTGATTGAGTCAAGATAATCATTATATAAGAATCCAAGGTCAACAGCAGCTATCAAACACTAAAGATCACTGATTACCTGCCCTATCAGTCCATAGATCGCATCTATATGAACATGTCGAATCCATTACTGCGCAGCCGAAAATGCACATTTATTTTTCTGCTATCCCGTTTCTATATTTCTTTATGTGGGGGGAGGGGAGGGGCGATCCCCATTCTCTCCACATTTGTGTTATTCACTTAATCAATCTACCCACATATATACGTGGTGAAATGGGGCTGTTAAAAGTCGGTATTTTCGGCTTCACAGTGATTGTCGGGACTAACATCAGGTAAGAAGTCTGCACAATCTCGAACGCCCTAGATGGGCTTGGACCTGGTTAGGCTAGTGCAGGCCAGGACTGCAAGCTGCAGCACCCCTGATATTTTGGACTACAAGGCCAGTGGTCCCTCACCGTAGATTATGCTGCCTATTGCTTGTGGGAGGTTTAATGCAAGATGTCCGGGCAGTCAGAGAATGCAAGCTTCTAAATCACCAAGGACGTGGCGACCGAAGGGTGTGTACCACGTGACAGCTTTGATATCACTTGATGCGTGCAAGAGTTACATGATAACATGACGAACCCCTTGAGTAGATAAGAGTGTTTCCACATTCCGTTAAAACTATTATCATATCCCAGTGTCCATGCATTATGTTACTTAACCAAGTTAAAAGCTGAACATCAGAATCTGTGTGACCTTGAGTGCCGTTTCATTGTGTATTGCAGTGCCTAGCTGTGCTGTGAGATTTGCCCTGGGCTGTCATAGTAGGCCCAGAAGCAAAGACCCCAGCCTGCCCTGAGAGAGCAGGATCGCCCAGCCCGGGGTGCGTGTCCAGGGCAGCTTTAGAGCAGGCAGTCACACCGAGATGCCTGTCAGCCCGACCATTCCCTTATGGCAGTGGGCGAAGTGGGCGGGAGCAGTCGGGAGTGGTGCTCCTCTACTTCTTTTAATTAAGTTTTACTTTTTTTTAAATTGATTTAAAGTGCAATTGGTTAATTAAAACCTTATACACTACATAATATTACAAATGATTACAAGTTTTCTTCGACAATATACATTAGTCAAATCACCATCAAATAATGACATGTTGAAACATATGTCAGATCACCATCTCCTAATTATATCTTAAAACATATATAATGCCACTTCTTCATCAACATCATATACCACTGATATAATTAATATCAACCTTACACTTATGAAGGACAGTTAAAATGAACTCCATTAAAACAATTGTCCCCACTGCCTAAAATCATACATATAATCACAGTGACATATTTAGTGGCCTGTCCACAGCTCTCTTCCAAATGTAAAATGCTGCCCCGATAAACACCAAGGGGTCTACCATACAGATTTCTGACCAAATCTGGTCAGTTACAATCATGCTTAAATCATATACGAGGTCCTTATATCCTTTATAGTAGTACATTTTCAAATGTTGGCACTCAGTTGACAAATGTCTAGCAGTTTCCACCTTCCTGCGGCAATGCCTGCACAATCTTTCCTCTTTGGGTATGCCTGGCCATGCACCAATATAGTCATAGCAGGGGAGTCTGTTGAACCGAACAGAATAATAAATCTCGCAAATTCCCTGTTTCTAACCTTCAATAAATAGTTCCGAGGGATAGATGGTTTTAGCCCTTGTAGTGCGAACAACTTATACCGTTGCTTTTTGTATAAACTAGACCAGTTGTCACTAACATCCCAAATAAGGGCTTTCTTTTTGAGCTCTCTGTATATGGGCCAAATGTCCCCCTCCTCCATAGGGAGCCTCACATTTATAGTGTTTAAGAGAGTTAAAGTAATGGTCTTCAAAGCCTGAATAAAGGTATTCCCCATTTCTTCCTTATTCATACTCCCCCCTATCATGCTCATCAGACTCTCTTCTTTACTATTCGGCAGCACCATTTTTGCAAGCAGTTCACACCACCTTATTTTCCTTAACGTTTCCAGCGAAGGAATCCCCAATTCGCACCTGATAGCTTCAATTGGAGTCGCTCTTGGTAAGCACAGAGCAGTTTTCCACAGCTTCCTCTCAATTTTACCAAGTCTCCCAATATTTCTTTCCCCCACTGATTCCAAAGCACACAAGGCCCCAGGGATGATGCAACTTTTATATATTTCTAAACGACCTTAAACCGAATATCCCCCTTTCCTACTCATGAACCCTCGCAGAAGGTTGCATTTTTGAAACACTTTTGATTTTACAACATAAATGTAGAATTCGCGATGGGGTTTATTCATAATGGGCATTCCTAAGTATGGATAAATATCAACCACTTCAATTACCATGGTCACAACTTTCCATGTAAATGCGGCTTTGTTTTGCCTCCTTTTTGGTCACCCAAACACCATAATCTTAGTTTTACCAACATTAATACTTAGATTATTATCTGTAGTGTATGATTGTACACCGTACAACATCCGTTGCAGTCCAACTGATGTTCTATCTAATAATACGGTGTCGTCCGCGTACATCAACCAGCTAATAAACTTCCCTCTAATTTTTGGAGGGAAATTGTTTATGTTGGCAAACCTTTCCCACATGTCGGCAACGTAAAGATTATTAAGCACTGGAGAGGTAACACATCCTTGTTTTAAGCCCATATTTGTTTTGATGGGCGGAGAATATTTAGCCCCTTGGTCCAGGCAAATTACCACAGTAGTTTCGCTGTACATCTATTTTAGGAAATATAATATAACTGGACATATCTTCCACCTGGCCAATTTATCCCACAACTTATTCCTATCAACGCTGTCAAAACCCTTAGTATAGTCAATAAAACACACATATAAGTTGGTTCCTTTCCCAACCATAGTGTCAGATATAATGTCATTTAACGTAACTAGGTCATCAAGGGTAATATTTTCCTGCCTGAAGCCTGTTTGTTGCAGTATCCAGTCAATATTTCAAAAACATATTTTCGAAATGGCATTTTTTCCAAATAAAATGCAGAATGTTTTTTTTTCGAATTGTTATTTTTTAATTTTATATGTTTTATTTTTGTTTGGTTACTAAAAAAAGTATCAATATAAAAAACAGGTGGTCAAAAATAAAATGTAAAAATAAAATGTGAAATTTTTTTTTCCGGCAAAATTGTCTTGAGAAAATGGCATTTCGAAAATATGGAGTTAAAAAAAATCACTATAAACCGTTTGTTACATCGATAGTAACTGATTCTCTTTGCTCCAGTTATTGATGGTTCTTAATAAAAGTGAGCAGAAAATTTAACAGCTACTATCTGCCATTGCCAAAATACGATAGTTATCCGGGGACAATCTGTCCCCTTTATGTATGGGGACAAAAATGGCTTTCCGCTAGCTATCCAGAATTTTCCAACTTTTCCAGATGGAGGTGAAAAGTTAAAACAATAGCCAAGCCCATTTATCAGGATTGCGTTTGACAACTATATTGGCAAACCCGTCGCGAAGATTTACTTTTCTTTATGATTTGCAGTATATCTTGTCGATCATATGGGAATATGGGTCCATATTACTCTTCAAATTCATTTCACTAGTGATTTTATTACTTCTTTGCATATAAAATAGGCGAGAAATATATTCTATCCACATTTCTTGTCCTACTCCATTTATATCAGTTCCTCTATCTTCTAGTAAATATTGGCGGCACAGGTAAAAAAACTCTCTTTGAGTCATGGGTCCTAGAAATTACAAATATAATGTGCCAATTTGCGTTATTAATATTCTGCTTATATGCTTTTAACCGATTCTTATATTTGGTCTTAAGTGATGTTGTTTTCAGTTTCTTCTCTCTCTCCTCCATATGTACTATCTTCTTGAATTTTCTTATCTCATCTTTCAGGTCCTTTTTCCTGTCAGTAATCTGACTATCATAGGGATTATCATGTGTGGCGATGGGGTTTGTGTGGAGCAGTGCATGCCAGTAGGGAACATATTTCCACAACTTTTTTTCATTCACTTCGACCACTGCCTTATGGCCCAGATGTAGCTCTCCACGTGCATATAGAGGTAGGAGTGAGCCTCACACACAGCAACACATTCCAGGGTGTGGTGGTGAAGGTGGCATCCCCATAGCAATGGGAACATGGCCAAAGTGCAACACGCCATGGGATACAAGGGTGAATGTTGCGGCCTCATCCAGGCACACGGACCAGTGTAGAACTTAAGAACAGCGCGTGGCGCATGGCGATGAACGCCAATGAACGCAGTGCCCCAAGTGGTGACCAGGGCACCGCATGGAAAGGAGCAATGCAGGGCCGGCTTTAAGCCCGGGCAATCTGGGTGGTCGCCCGTGGGAGCACCACATTAGCCCACCACCATGCCAGATCAGGGGAATCTTTCAAGGTCTTCCCCAAACTGACATGGGTGGTGAAGGTACCCTATTGAAAGGAAATGCAACCCGCCCAAGCCAGCACCAGCACAAAAGGCTGCCTGATGCTGCTTTAGCATCAGCGCCCTGTTGAAGTGATTAACTCCCTGCTCCAGCTCGGGAGCGGGGAGTTAAGCACTTCAATAGAGCGCCGCAGCTAGGTGCCCCCTCCCTTCACCAGGGTGTGGGGGGGGCAACAAAACATTTTTCTAACCCTGAAAATATTGTGCATAGTTTTCAATGTGTATATTTTAACATGAGTTGTATCTGAATGTTTATATATGTATATATTTGTATATATCTGTTGAGGGTTATATATATAGCTACTCATTTAGATTTATATGTTTATGTATAGTTATCTATGAACTTTTATAGGTGGGGAGTTAAGTGTAGGGAATAAAGGAGGGATACCCTAGAATGAGGTAGGAAGGAGAAATGGTGGCCTGCTAAAGGCTGCACATGGGATGGGACCGACCACTGGTGGCCACCTACTGGCCCCTCCTCCACAGTGCGTGGTGTCGGACAGGAAGTAAGAGTTTCTTCAATAAGTGCAACCCTAATCCTCGACCCCTCTCAGGGAGGGACAGCTAAGGAGGCAGAACCCTCAGACAGGGGGAAAAGGGAATTATTATTAATTAGTTTAGAGCCATTAGTGTTTATTTTTTTAATGTGCTATGTTTAAATAAAAAAGGGGTCCCCATTGGGATCCCTTTTAAAATCCATCTTGGTGATGGTTGGGGGCAGCAGTAAGGTAGGAACTTGGGGTTTAGCCCACCTCCTGTTGTAAGGAGGGTTTAACATCTGTTTTAGATTTGCAGATTGCCTAGCGCTCCCCTACTTGCTGGTGGTCTGTGAGTCCCACCCCAGCCTGGGTAGAGGAATATGGGAGTAACAGGCTAGGGTCAGATACACCAGAGATTCAAAAAACTTGCAAGCATCAGATTTTCAGTAACCAATGGTGACTTAGCAAAAGCATCAACCACGCCATGTTCGCAACCGGCTGTCAGCTCAGATCTCTGATACCGACTTCAACTAAGCCAGCAACCTGGGTGGGTAACCTCATTTCATGCTTCCTACTCCTTGTATCAAAAACGTTTTTATGGGTGGTCAAAAGGGGCTCTTTCCCTGGGACCCCATCTTGGAGGGGGGCCCCATAAGGCTGCCTGGTCTGAAGAAGTAAGATTCCATTGTTCATATGCAAGATTAAAATTGTAAATTCCAGCAAGGCTGGCTGAGCTGTTCAAATGTCTGAAGTTTATAAACCGTCCTGCATGTGTACTTGGTTTTGCAGAAAAACAGGAGCTATTGTCAGCAATGTACCTGCACCAGATAAGGGTTGCTATAAAAACTGACATGTCATCCGTACGGTGTAGGTCTAGACATTGGTTTGTTCAGATGGGGTGTTGTAAAACCTAAGTATTCACCTCCAATAATAAGCATAAACTATTATTCCAAGAGGTGAATAAGTATCCGAATTCAAGACTGTGGAAAAAAAGCATTCATGCTTGTATCCTGGATTTGCCAGCAGACGATACAATGATCCTGGTCAAATCATCTAATATCTAATATGCTGTCTTCTGTGAGGTTTGGCATCGTTTAGCCCATTACTTGATATTCCTTCTTATGTAGGCCATTTGAGTGGGAGGCGTGGTAGAGAGAGGGGCCAGATGTTGCAGGCCTCAGGCAAGCATATTTTAAGGTCTGCTCGTTTGACACAAAAAAATAGTTTGCTTTTTTCTAAATGTTAAAAGGTTTCTCTGTACATTTATGAATGACAATTTCACAAGCCAGTGTTTTGGAAGTATTTAAAACTTTAAAATACAAATGACAACCCAGATTATATCAGTCATATCACATTGGTTGGTATGCTGGTACTTATATACTTCCCTCGATGATGTGGAAAATGAACCTAGAATCATTCCCATTTTGCGTAACACCCTTCTATAATATTTTGCTTTGAAAATTGTCATGTTTTGTAATGTGATGTGTGTACTTTTTAAATCAGTTTTATGAAATTAGATTATTTTAGTTCATGGTAAAAATGGGAAAAGAAAGTGTTCAAATACAGAAATTGCACAGTTGGCACACATCCCAGCTTCTCTGTTTAACTACTGTGTGATCGTGGGCATCTCATGTAATCTTGTATTGCCTAACCTCTCAGAATTGCCAGTCCCTAAACCTTTCAAAATTGTCAGCCCTTCAAAGTGACTTCCTTCTCAGGGTATGATCTTCATAAAAGCCTCACTCATGGTTTCACTGGCTATATGGTTGCTTCCACTATAACAGTGAGCATTGATTTATTGCACACCACAGGCACTTGTTCATTTGATTTCTAATGGCAACACTATTTGAAAACCATATCCCACTTCTAATCTCAGTCTCTATGAATACATACACCTTCCTGGTAGCTTGAAAACTGCATCCATTATCAATGCTACGTTATGTGAAGCTTTCTCCTTCTTTCCAATTGATCTCTTCTATCCATGCTGGAGCACTTTTGCATTTTGTGAGGAAGCTAATGTGAGTTCTCTGTCTATTCTGAGTTACATGTACCTTTTACATACGGTCCTGCATTAATACTACAAGCTGCATACCTTCCTGGATGCTATTGATAAAAAGTCTCCTGTATCCATACTGGAACTGAAGTAAACTCTTCGTAGACTGCTAATGTTGGCCTTCAAAGGCTACTTGTTTATCATTCTGGTTATAGCAAGATTGAAGAGGCTTAATGGACATGAAGGGAGTAAACATGCATATTTTGAATGCTGTGAGGCAGCATATCAACCTACGGGGGGTGATCACGACGACGTTGGTGACCAGATATTCTTGATCACTTAATTCCTTTGGTTTGGTGGAGGGGGGCCCCAAAGATATCTGTGCCCAGGGCCCCAAAAGTGCTTACAATGGCCCTGCCTTGTATACATGTCACACCTTGTATTGTACTCGATGGACCCCGTTACGAGTTGGACGGTGCGATACAAATCGACAGTAATGCGGTGGTAATTCCGTTTCTGCTTCATTACTGCCATCCTAGTGGCTCCATGTTCTCCTCTAAATGATGCTGTCATTGGTATATTGTGTTCTGCCACCTTGGGTGAGTGGGCTATAATTTTGGCAATGATTTCCCTCATGGAAGCATATCATCAATAATAATATGAGGGAGTTGCACTTTCAATGAGTGCAATATCATAGGCGCCCGAGCAGGGTTAAGAAGACGCTGTTTTATAGAATTGATGATGTTTCTTTGGACCTGAATATCCCTCTCTGCTTTGTGGAGGCCTACCCCAGCCTGGGACCTGCCCGCTAGCCCTGAGCATGGCTGCTTCTGCTCTTGGGCGGTGCAGACCTGAAGGCCCCTGTTTGACTTGTGGAGTCCTCACTTTGCCTGGGGCTCGTCCTCTGGCTGTTGGATACTCCTGAGTGTCTGCTTCTGGGCTTGACCAACCTTGATTTCTGCCGTTGCCCATGAGAGCGGGCGGGGGGGGTGACCCATAAGTGCCCTTCTTGTGCGCTGGGCAGCCCTGATTGATCGAGTTCTAGTTCCATGGTCCTTGGATATGCATGGAGGCCTGCTGCTAGAATTAGTCTGCATTGCCTTTCACCTTTGCCCTTTTGGCTGGTTGACGATGACAACATGATCCCAGGAACATGCCCCCAGATTTCCATTGTGGAGTCCTGGCGCAGATTGGGATGTGAAACCTGGTGCCTGTGTACCCAACCATCTGTCTGCTGCTTGATTTGGTCGGCCTTGCCATATGTTTGGCAATTTGAGCCTGTTGGCTACTTGCCTATGATTTGCAGGCATGGAGATTTCCACCTGCCTTATGGAGCTCTGACTCGGGCTGGGACTTATCTTCTGTTGCCTGGGCACACCTGGGAATCTGGTGCTGGATATGGTCAGCATTGCCTTACTTTTACAGAGACACTTTTGCCCCATGCTCTGTCAATCAAATCCCTGAAGTTCCTGTCTGCCCAGCAGAGCCTTGACTTGTCCTGTGGTGTGCCTTCCTGCCACTGGTCAAGGATTGCAGAGGCAGTGTTCAATAAAGAAAGTAAAGCCGTTTCTAGAGCCCTGGTTCATTTCTGAAATCAGGCACCCTTTGAAGTGCAACTGCAACCGAGCTCTGGGTGACAAGGGCTCTTCTCTGGCCATCGCTACTTCCTGATTGCAGCCATGGAACCCCAGATGTGACTCTAGGTATGTTTGCCATGGAGAGCTGCGTTTGCTCTTTTCTACAAAAGTGTTTAGCGCCTCATTACAAGTTTGGCAGTGTTGGAAATAAGTGGCAGTCATTCTGTGACTGCCAATTTTCAAGCACCGCCAAACTACAAGTTTGCCAGTGGGGGTTCACTGATTTACCTCAAGCTATAGCTGGAGGTAAATCAGGCCCCCACCACCACAAAACAGCCGGTATTACAAGCACCAGTATTACTGGTGCTGATAATACTGGAAATTTCCCTCATGCAGTGCTCTGAGACATCATAAAATGTGGAATTACCACCGTTGCCAGCCCCTGTAATATCCTGGAAATGCCGGGACATCACGCGCTGGTAACAGTAGTCCCGTTTGCCGGTATCCTGCCAGAATTACCAATGGGATACTGGCAAACCTCTAATGATCCTCTATCTGTGTGTCTGTGGAAATTTATACCAATAGAGTCTGCGTCTGCAGGCACACTCAATCACTTTGTGTCTCAGGGTTTGGTGAGGACTGGGGCGGGGTAATAACTGGCAAGGACTCCTCACGGCATCACGCATGAATTGGAGACCCATGTTTCAAAGTAGTGGGCAAAGATATGTTGATGAGGCCCCCTCATTGCAGTTAGGGCAAACTTAAAATCTTGCTGTTAGTTCATTCAAAAAGATGTGTAGGGTAAATCTGGAGACTGAACACACTGGAATTTTCGCTAAGATCATGGGCCTCATTACAAGTCCGACGGGTTGCCGTGGGACTGAAACACTATTTCCGCCACCCGATATCCTGGTGCCACCAGGACATTACATGTCCCAACGGAACGGAATATTAGGCGGTGGAAAATGTTAGTCCCCATTCCTGTGGGGATACGGAAGCACTGGCGCAGTTTCAAACGGTGTCAGTGCTTCCATGACAACTCTGCTTTCCAGGGCCATTGCGCCCTGCAGGCCAGACCAGCCAGGGTGAACAGGTCCAGGAAAGCAGATTTGTAGTCTGCCGTTCCGGAAAGGGTGCTAGTACGTTGCTAGCGGCACGCTTATTTCCAGACCGGCAGACTCCTGATGAAGCCACATGTGTCATGGTTTCACAACATATGTAATATTCACCAGTATGTAGAGTTATGAACTGTGACACTATCATGTTCATTCTAGTCAGATGAAGTCTTCCATTACAGTGCCCTCTGCCAGAAGCATTCACTATGTCACATGTGTTTTTTATTTTTTTTTAATAGCTATATTTTCAAAGGTGCCTCTGGAGAGTAGTGTTCAGGCAGGCTGGATGCACTAGAACCAGAGCTTCTTATTCAGAGGAGTCAACTTGTTTGTCTGATGTTTGTGCAGCCTATCATTTTGTGCAAAAGCACTGCACGCTTTATTTACTGTGGCCTAGATTTCCCATCCAGGTAGAATAGTTGGTATTATATCATATTTTCATGTACAGTGCTTCATGTCGAAATCCTGGTTCCTCTTGCTTCGAAGCGCTGTAAACATCAGTGGTAATGCTACGAAATCTAGCAGAACCTAATCTGTCAACAGCAGATGGATGAAGGGCGGATTCAGCCCAGCTGAAACATGAACTTCAGAGTTGAGCTTTTAACTCACTCAGCTATCCAATTGCGACACAGTATGCTGTGTAATCAATTATGCATTTAAAAAGATACACTTATTAGGATATCTTCCCACTACCCTCCGCCGTCCCGTACCATCCTTTTGAAAACAAAATATAACACTAATATTATCGTGTTTACTAGTGGGCCATGACATATTCCTCCTCCTTCTAAGCACTGTAATAATACGGGTTATGTTAATAGGAAATGTAACTCCTAGAGCCAATTAATTACCAAATACTGTAGTTAGAACATTTAAGGAGAATTAGCTGGCAAGGTAGTTCAGCGGGTTAAGTGCTCAATGTTGCAGTCTTTGTTTGATCAGCGGGTCAGAGCTTTGAATACTAGCAAGGTTAAGTCAACCTTTTATCTTTCGAGGTCGACAAATGAGTATTCATTTCAGTTTCTGGTTCATAATATAGTGTTTTAGCTAAAGTGCTTTCGCGAAAGTGCTACATAACTAATGGTTCATTATTAATGCCTGAATGTTAGCATTAACAAATCCAAGACTTGGTTCACAACAATCTTAAATTAGTGTTACTTTAAAAAGTGTTTCTGTGCTTCCTTGAGGTGTGTGGATCTTATTTTATACCTGCATGTCTGAATATTTAAGAAACTGGGTTGTGAAAGCATTGGAAGCAAACTAGAAATTCATGATATATAAATGCATATGCTCATTGAAAAAAAATCTTTTTTTTAAAAGAGATTTAAGGTCGTCAGATATAAGGCAACAAAACCCATAAAATTCAGCAATCATATTTCGAGCAAGTCCACCTTAACTATGCTCCCCTTGTTGCGCAACATGGGATTGCAATTATGTCATCAGAGGTGATATCAATGTTGACATCACTGGTGACATCACTAATTACAGCATACAAGGCATCAGCAATGAGATTGATAATTCCATCAAATGTGACATTGCTGATGTGGCCACTGTTCCTGCTGCACCAATAGGTTTCCTTGGGGCCCTCTATCCGTGACCATCGGCACAGAGACCCATTAGCCCCTGCCTAGGGGATGTGATCACTGCAGGTGTACGATTACTTTTTTTCACTCTCTCCCCATTCTTGTGGAATATTACCACTATTCCCTTAAGAATCCCAATTAACTACACATACAGCAGCATTGAACTACCCATGCCTGTGGGATTCTTCTGGTATTCCCCCAATAATGGTTGAAAATCCCAAACTCTTCCCTGTCCTCACAGGCAACCACCAAGTGCCCCCCTTCTCTTTCCATGTTCCCTCCCACTCCCCTTATTTGCCTTTTTCCTCCCTGGTCCTCTCTTGGCCATTACCCCTTATCACTGTTTGGTTAGTGAGTAGCATTTTCTTCTCTGAGGTGGACTTTATCAAAATGCGAGTGCTGAATTTCAGGGATTTTGTTGCGTTAAATCTGATCACCTGAGCTCTCTCTTAAATATGGTTTTTCCCTGAATTTCAAGGGTTTTGCTATACCTTAGTTTCCTCAGGGCCCAATAGCCATGACTTTCTGCCGTGGGTGCTGTACCTGTTGTACCAATACATTTCTTTTGGGCCCACTAGCCAGGGCCACAGGCCATGTCACACCATTAATGTGTTACCAAACACTCTTTGCCCCCTACCCAGTAGATGTAGGCACTGCAGATCCTATGCCTTCACATTCCAACGATAATTTCACAGTAATGATATCCAATAAGTACAGTGGCGGTTTGCCTATTCCCACGATAACAGAAATAAAGTCTTCCATGTTTTTACATGCCCTCAACCTATGTCCCCCTTTATTTTCCAGGCCCTCTAACTCCACTCAGTTGCTTTTTCCCTCCAAAACTCTCTCTAATTACCCCAATCACTCATCGCTTTGGGTGATGCACATTTATTGTTGAGGGCGTCTTGCTGCTGTAATCTTGTGAGATTCAAGCGGTCTTTCCCTGATAATCCGAAACATTTCTACCGGTAACTGGCTCCCCAACCCACACCCAAATCCACAACTTCACATGGTATCTTCCTACAAACTCCGACCTCGAGCTTGATGTGATTGCTATTGCAATTGCTATTGCTATTTATATAGAACCTACCGCCAGGCCATCTAAGTGCTGTCATTCAAAACAATAAGTGTTCCCCTAGGAGTGACTACATACAAGAGTTTTGAGTCCCTTTCTGAGGTCGAGAACGTTATTAGATTCTGCAAGGCCGTGGGAGAGTTCATTCTAAAGTTTGGTCCAAATCTGTCCAGCTGCTTTCATGCTACGGCTGTTGAAAAACTGCCCTTTTGCTCTATGGGAAGATTAATGGCAGTAGGCTGACAACTGTGTTTTTATGCTTTTTTTCTAACTTTTTATGGATTAAGGGGCTGATTCATGGAATGTGTGCTCTGAAAAACAGGGATTTGTGCATCATTCTGCCTGCAAATCCCCATATGTTAAACAGGGATTTGAGGGCAGAATGGCGCACAAATCCCTGTTTTTCAGAGCACAAAATCCATGAATCATTCCCTCAATCTGTTGCATAAATTAAGGTAGTCATTATGATTGTTCATGTCCATCATTAAGATTTAGGGCCTCATTACGAGGTAGGAAGTAGCCATGGTGCTTCTAGCTCCTTACCGCATTCCGGGGCCGGGTTCCCGAAATAGGGACTTACTGGGTCATTCCAACCTTGGAGGACCCGGTAAGTCCCCATTCCGGGAACCATTCCCCATTCCCATTCGAGCCTCCACAGGGCTCAATGGGAATGGGGATGGAGCTTATAACGGTACCGCAATTTGCGGTACCATTATTAGCTCTGAAGTCCCTTAACAGGTCCCTTCCATAACGCCTGGCGAAACCAGGCGTTAAGGAAGGGACTCGCTAAGGGACCTCGGAATAGGGTGGTAAGGCTAGTAATTCATGCTACTAGCTAGTAATTCATGCTACTCCTGTGTGTTCAGCATTTAAATGTAGTCTTGAAAAATCTCACCCATCCTGATGATCGGACCCCAAAAAAATGCTCCTGATGAAGGGAACAAATTCCCAAAATGTGTTGGGAAAATTCCTAGGACAATACTGATGGTGTAAACAATTGAGGCAAAATTGATATGAATATAATTTGATTGTGTACTGTTGTCTGCATACTGGTGAATATTTAAGCCAAAATAATCACATAATCACAAAATTGTTGGATTTATTTATGTACAATACGAATCATAAAACACAAAATGTAAATACAATAGAAACTGAATATATGATGTAATATTATTCAGATGTAATTTATTATATACGCACAGTAAAAAATGTGTTACTACGTCTTCAACAGGAAGGTACTTTTTGTATTTTTCCATTGTAAAGAATATATTTAAGTTCTCTTTAGTTGTATAACACAAACAGAGTGTGCGAGAGACGGGAGAGTTCCACAAGTCTGTGGACATCTGTTGTTGTTGCCGTTTACCAGAAAAGTCGTGGTCTCAGTTCTTTATTTATAAAAAAATAAGTTTTCATAAGGCATTTCTTAGTGGTTTACCATCAATGCCTTGTTCAATTAGAACGAATCACAGTCTCGCGGAAGACCGTCATCAACATCTTGCAGTATTTGTATAATGCATAGTTTCTCTCGGGCATATATTCAACACCTTGTGGCATTAGAACAAATACAATGGGCCTCATTACACGGTAGGTGGTGAGCCATGGCGCTATTAGTGCCATGGCTCATGCCGGTAAAATACCGGCACCGCCTTGGCGGAAAGGGGATTTACCGCCCCATTCCAAGGTTGGAGGGGCGGTAAATCCCCTTTCTGCCATTGCCCTTCCCCATTCCCATTTCTGCCCCATAGGGCTCTATGGAAATGGGGAAGGCGCTAATTACGCCACCACAATTTTGCGGTGCCGTAATTAGCTCCGAGGTCCCTTAGCGGGTTGGATTTTAACGCCTGCATAAAGCAGGCATTAAATCCTCCAACCCGCAAAGGGACCTCGTAGTACGGCGGTAAGGGTTAACGGTCACCGTTGCCATTAACGGTGACCGTTAACCCTTACCGCCGTCCGTGTAATGAGGCCCAATCTCTCAGAAGCTCATCATCCGCACCGCATTCCTAAAAAACTCAGACTCTTAGAGGCTATCCCTGCCTCATGACTTTGTCAGTGGCTTGAACAGCTCTCAGAGGCATAATCCAACACTCTTGGCTGTGTCTTCATGTTGAACCATTCTCGGAAGCACACATCTAGCATCTTGGTTTTGTGAATTGGTTGAACAGGTCTCACAGGCTTAAACCAAGACATTTGGCTTTGTTGGGAGCTTGAACAGTTCTCACTCTCGTTTTTGTCAGTGGCACAGTTGTTCTCAGAGGCTTAACACCCAGCCTCTTGTCTTTCTCAGCATGTTTAACAAATCTCAGAGATACACTTACTCTCTTGGCTTTGTCCGTGGCTGCAAGAATAAGGGCAAAGGCAGTGTTTAGCCTCTGCTCCTGGCAACATGTGAGGCACAGGAATGATTTCTACGTCTCCTCTAATTCGTGTAAAAGGCCATCTGAAACACGAGTGGTACCAACAGTTCATCTTTTTCCAGCTGCATATGTTCATAAGAAACTGAGACTCAACTCTCTCTTTAAATCCCAAAATATACATGCTGATAGTCAAGGGGATCCCCTCCCTTGTTTTAGTTTTACGATTATGTGCTTGAGCGCGTCCGATCTTCTGAACATTCCTTCTGAATTCATATGACGTGGATCACAAAGTTATAAAGGCAAGGAAGCCACTGTGTCTTTCCTATGCTTGCTTCTGAATGATAAGTCTCTGTCTCTCTCCAGCCTACTGTCTCTGTGCCCCTTTCCACAGCAGGTTTCTTTTAACCCATATGATAATCCAAGCAGATACCATAGACCCCCAAGTAAATCTGGACGCGGAACACCACTTTCTGAAAGCGGCACCAGAATACCAGAGTTGGTACATGAAAATACTGGTTTGAAAATCACTGTCATTGTAACCATACAGCCATTTTGAAGGCAACAGTGCCTCCAATTGTGTGTGCTTAGAATAATAACTGATCCCTTCGCCTTCCAAGGCTCTCATTTGGTACCGTTTGCCTGCAACTCATAGCGCAGACAGGGCGGGAACTACACTTCCCATTGGCCCTTGTGCTCCATTAATCTGGTGACCAGTTGCACCAGCGCCAGCGCACAAGTAATGAGCCGGTCTCAGCATTTCCCTTTCACTCCACAGGGCAAGTGTCCCCATATCAGTATATTAAATCCTCTGGCGCTGTGTACATTGAATTTGTTTATCCGCCTGCACAAATAAACGTGTGATACTGCCTGAGGGCTGTTACTTTGTCAGAGAAACAGCCCCTTTGCCTGGGGTTCCCGAGTGACTGAGAGGAGCAACCACACGGCATGGGTTTTCCTGCAAACCTCAATCTGCTGTTAGTAGCCCAAACAGTTAATCTTCTCTCGATTATAAACAAGTATGTGCAAATGAAATGAAATGTTGCTGATACGCACCCCCATGATTATCATAGCAATCCCTCTTCCCCCTATCCAACACAATTTTGAAACATATCTTGCTTCTACCCTGAGACATCCAGAACAAACTTTGCTCCTACAGTTGTCTAACACAGAGGTTCTTCTATCATCAGATGCACCATCAGTGATTGTATGACCTCAGACTTCACTGGAACTAGTCGATAAGGAAGCATCTTCAAATAGCCCGGCTGGCTTGTAGGCCCATGTCCCTTTCCGGTCAGCTCCTTTCTCCATCAGCCATCATTTACCAGCAACAAGGTCTAGATATGACCTATTACGCCCCCGACTAAATCAATTAAGAAGGTCAGTAGAACAGCTCCCCTACACCCATGGACTGGTGGGACAATTAAAATTGCCCTTTTGAACACCAGGTCCCTAAACATTCACGCACGTAACATCCATGATTTTTTCATTGATAGGCACCTTGACATTATGTGCCTCACAGAAACGTGGATCACGGATGTCACTGGTCCTATGACCAATTTAGCTATTCCACAGGGATGTTCAATTTTTTGTAAAAACAGGGAACATGGCCAGGGTGGGTGTGGGGGAGGGGGATATTTATTGCAAAAATCAATTATGACTTCTTTACATCTCCATTGTCAATGATAAAGTTGTGAGATTCTTCACATTAAAATTGTACCAACCGACCAGAGTTGCATTAACTTCATACTGATTTACCGTCCTCCATCTGTAATGCCAGATTTTAACAAGGAAATTATCAACCCTTTTTTTAGATGACTTGAATTGCTGGTGGGGAAACAACATGGACACACAAGGAATTGACTTGCAACAGGCCATTAGTAAAATTGATCACCAAGTAATTAAAAGCAAACACACTACTGCTGAGAACCACATGCTAGACTGGGTAGAGACCAAAAATCTCACAGCACATATCGATTATACCACCCTTTGTACATGTTCTGACCCTTATGCTGACAAATTCCATATCCAGCCTCATGTTGTTGCTGGACCTGTCCGCCGCCTTCAATTTGGTGAATCATGATATGATGGTGGACAGGTTGGCTAAGGTTGGTAATTGTTCAGAGCTAGCAGTTAATTGGTTAAAATCCCTCCTAGGACCAAGGAAGGCTCGGATTATCAGGGGGTACTCCCAGTGATGGCAGACCCAACTCAGCTGTGGCATCCCACAGGGATCCTGTGTGTCGCCACTGCTTTATAACATCTACTCCAAACCGCTGTTTTATATCCTGGATGGTCTGGGGGTCAAGTTCGCTAAGTATGCGGATGACACCCAGATCATTCTGGAGCTTTCTGGATCTTGTGAGTAGATCTACTAAGAGTGGGTGAAGTCTTTGGTACCATGAGAGCATGGATGGCGGAGAACTTCCTTGCTCTAAATGAAAACAAAACATAGATTTTGATTCTTGGGACAGCTCCGAAGCTGAAAAAACATGAAGCCCAATATGAGGCTTTCTTAATCGGGGGGCCCAGAATATTAGTTTCTGACCATTTGAAAACACTGGGGGTTATTTTTGATCGTAACCTAAATTTTAATAAGCATGTGACTCACTTGAGCTCCAGCTGTGCTTATATGACGCAGCTGCTCTGGCAGATATGCCCGTATCTATCGGATTAAAATGAGCCTTGATTGCAGCAGCCACAATCAATACAAGGCTGGATTACTGTAATGGCCTGCTGGCTGGTTCACCGCAGGTTAACATAAAAAGGCTGCAGACCATTCAGAATGGTGCGGTTAGAGCCGTATGTGGCCTGAAGCGTAGATTGTGTTACCTCCACGTGCAGGGAGCTGCATTTGCTCCCTGTTCACCGGAGAATTCTCTTTAAAGCATTAAGCTTGGTTTATGAATACCTGGCAGGTGACGCGCAAGTCTATCTCAGTGCGCAGATTAGGAGACTGCCATTTAGGCATGCATTACGGTCCAATAAAAAGGACTTGTTGATGCAGCCAAGATTTATGCTAAGGATATTTCGAGGCGCAAGTTTTAATGTATGGGCCTGAATGTTTGGAGTGATCTTCCACAATCACTTAGACAGTTTCAGTCAATTGCTCAGTTTAAAAAACTTTGGAGACAAATTTGTTCAATGGAGGAGGAGATTAGAAACCTAATTGATTAATCATACTGACCCAGGACTCTTTTATGTTTTTCCTTGTTTGTTTGTTATGTGAGCGCCCTGAGGCCTGCGAGTGTGTTGGCGCTATAAAAAGATTTGCTAGAATATAATAGAATGCCCCTCTCCTGAAAACCTCCAACACCATAAAAAAGTAATCAGTCAGAACCTTAAGAAAGTTCAAGTTCAACTTCCCGATACCCAAATTTGCCTGAAATCTATTAGATCATCTACAGCCGCTGCTGACTCTGCAGAGACTCTACTGAACACCTTTTCCAATTCCTTTTTGGACATGCTAGACAGAGTCGCTCCACTCCGGCCAAACTCGGTCAGGGCTAACATGCCCACCAAAAGTGGTTGACGCCTGAACTTCACTCTCATAAGAGGGCGAAACATACATTGGAAGCCCTGTGGCTAAAATGCCCATCTGTCGAGAATAAAGAGACTTGGAAAGTGCAGGAATTTTTAAAAAAATGTCATATAATGGAAACAAAAAAGAACTTCTTCAACAAACAGATTCATGAGGATACAAACAGTCCAGGCAAACTCTTTGAGATCCAAAAACCTTTGGAGAAGCTGAAAGCACAATCCATTTCTTTTTTGCCCACTTTGCATGATTGTGCAGAAGTACATTTTCAAAAATAAAGGGTACCTGGTAGAGATCTAGGGTCCTCCAGGTGAGTATACCGATATAACAAAAAGTGGGCCAATAGAAACAAGATGACAGAGTGATCTAGCTTATATTTCAATGCTTCATAAATGATTTTAATTAATCACATATCAATACATAACAAAATTCATATTTAAAATGCTCATAGCCTTAAACCCATACTCTTTCACACTCTTCACACATACAAACTGTCTAATGCATTCAAAAAATGAAATGTTGTCAAAGTGTCACCATATCTTACAGCACAATACAAATTGTTAGGCAGAATCATATGCAGTACCCTTTGGGAACACCACACACAATTAAGACTACAAGTGCAAGTACAAATTCACCTTTGGTACAAGCCTGTACAACACAGTAAAGTGGTAGCGATGGCTGAGCAGCCAGACTTATCTCAAGAGTAAAGTGAGCAGAATCAGAAGTTACACAAAGGACAGAAATTACTATGGTTCAAACAAACACTGACTCAAGGTTTCTGAGTAAAAGAATATACATTTATTTACACATCAGTTGTAAAACAATTCACTAAGTAAAGCAGCAGAAAAATCACACTCTTAATATACTACACAACACCCAATGAATTCTGGACAAGTTACGCTCAAAATGAAGTGTGAGCAAAATGGCACTCCAGCAATTTAAAAGGGAGGGAATGACAAGGTTATACAAAATTAAGCAGCACCAAAAAGTAAGTAGGCAGGGCAGTCTAGAAAAGGCTTGCTACAATGAGAATTCAAATCAATAGGCCTGGGTGAATTTTAATGGTACAGAGTCTTTGCAGAGGATCACACAGTTCAGAGTAGTTCGTGGTTAAGTCTTTGCCAAGAGTTCGAAACGAAGTTGGTCGGAAGAAAAGTTACTTAAAAAAGTAGAGAAGGACAAGCCCTCAGACTAGCGAAAGATTTCAAACACTTTCACTGTGGTCAGACGGAACAGTCAACCAGGTTGGAACAGTTCCGTAAATGAAGAAGGCTGTAGCTGAGGCAGACGTTCCTGGCAGATCCTGCAGGCTCACGGTTTCTGAAGTGACTGTCAGACTGACATGAAGTAGAAAAACTGGAGGGCCCGGCACTGCTCAGAGAAGAAACCAGCTGCGGAGCAAAGCAACAAATAAAAGGTGCGCTCCTTAAAACCCAAACAGGGTCCGATCCTCCTGGCTATCCGGTTCACTGCAGCGATGCACAGCAAATTCGACCAGGGAAGAAGGCCTTGCTTGGTGTTTGGCAAACTGGTTGGTCCCACCAGCTCAAGTGAAGAAGATTCCTTGCAGATCTTCTCTGTCGTCAAAGTTTGGAGATTCAGACTTGCAGCACGGCTTCACCGGGAGGTTCAGTCGTGGTAGTGGTCCTCTTCTTTCAGCTTCTTTTCGTTTCTCTCGATCCAGTGGTGACTCTGCCTTCCAAGTCCCAGAGACGTGTTTTTTATGCAGATTTACCCCATTCACACAGCCTGGCTTTCAATCACACAGCAGGGTGGTTGTCCTGGCAGGACAGTCACGTAGCCAATCAAACAAGCGTGCGACTTGGGTCTCAAAGGAGACCCTGTGCAGGGGTCCTCAAACCCCTTCCTCACATCCTGTCCAGCAAGACACTCAGGCTCCTAAGGAGGGCTTCTATATATATATATATATATATTATATATTATATATATTATATATATTAATATATATATATTTGGTCAATTGTGAAAAGGTTAATTGTGACCCTTTATATTCGGTCAATTGTTCATTCGAACAATTGTAAACAACCAATTTGGGTAATACCTAAATAGAAACACTTCGGCACCTTTTACTATTGTGCCCGGCACAAGTCACTACAGAACCCCATACTTGTCCCACCACTTGGAGAAAGCATATTTGGCAGAAGAATAATTGTGGTGGGAGCGGTTAATAGGGGGCCTTAGACCATCATGGGTGATAGCAGTGGCCAAAATCTTGGATTTAATCTTCAAGGTCAAATTAACAGAGCTCTTGCCAGAGACCTAGAGCTCAGCAAAAAGAAAATGAATCTGGCCATTCAGGGGCTGTCAGACTGTGTAAAACATGAGTTTTTGTGTTTTAAATCGGTGTTTACTTTTACTTCTACTTCCTTTTTTTTTACTGCTAATTCATTGTTACTTCTCCATCTTTACTTTACTTCCTTTAAAGATTGTTTGTTTCTCTCTTGTAAAAATCACTTCAGTGATTAAACCTCGTAATAATAAAAAAATTATAATAATAATTGTAGGCTCTGAGGATCCTGGGATATGTAGTTTGAGCCGGATGCTCTAGAAAATGCACCTCGGTCATCCTATCAAGGGCATATGAACACTGGGTCGGTGTGGGGTAGGATTGCAATCCTGAGTGTTTAATATTGTCCATTAACCTCATGTAATTTGAAATAAGTGCAATCATGATCCTATAAATGTTGCAGCAGCTCACCAGCTAATCAACATATTTCATTCCTCAGAAATATTTAATCCGTGTTGCACAGTATCTAAGGAGTAAATCCAACGTTGTTCCAAGTTGTGTAATGTCGTTGCCATATCACCTCCACGGCTTTTTGGTTTAATGGCTTGTAATACAAACCATTTAAGTTCTGTGCCTGTGTGATCTTTTTTTACAACATGATCAACCAAGGGCTAGTCGGCCACTTTGTTCCGAATGCAAGATCTATGCTTGCATACTCTCTGTCTTATTTGTCTAGTGGTCTTTCCTATATATAGTAGGTTACACAGACAGGAAATTATGTATATTACATTTTTTGTCAGGCAATTTGTGTGGTTCTTTAGTTCCCAATTCACATGGCCATGATTGAACATGTGTTTTGTTTCTGTCAAAGGGCATTCAACACAATTCCCCAATTTGTTGTGCCCTATTATGGGTGGCAGTCCCCATTGATTTAGTACTGTTTGTTCTTTCGACTTTTCTCGGTATGTATGGACCAGTCTCTGGCGTAAGTTACTGTTGCGTTTCAACGCAAACATTGTTTTTTTCAGCAAACTCCCTGGATGTTTCACCAGGTTCCAGTTACGATTAATGATCTTTTTGATTATATTGCTAATAGGATTGTATGTTGTAACACATACAAATATTCTGTTTATTGTCTGTTTTTCTTGGGGAATCAGACTTATTTCCCTGTTGGTGTTTGCTTCTCTTTAAAGATGATATTTAAGTAGTTTATTGGGGTAACCGTGTTCCTTCAGTCTGTCTTTTAATTGTAATGCATGGATGTTAAAGTCTTCCTTATCTGTGCAATTCTGGTGGATTTTCAAGAATTGCCCATAAGGCAGGTTTTGCCTCAATCCTGTGGGATGAAAACTGGAGTAGTGAAGCATGGTGTTCCTGTCAGTTGGCTTTTTGTAAATCGTGGTGTCTAACTTTCCAGATTTTTTGATCATCAGATCTAAAAAGCTTACTTGACATTTACTCTATTCTATAGTGAACTAAATATTCACGTTGCATGTATTAAGCCATTAATGGAAGTTGAGTAGAGAAGAACTTGACCCCCTCCAGATGACAAACACGTCATCTATATAATGTTTACAGACCCTAAAATAACTCACATATTCAGGGTGTTCAGGGTGCTGGGCCAGTGCATTATTGGTACCATAAATAAAATTAGACTCAAAGGTAGCCATATAAAGGTTAGCCACATCGGGGGCAAAAATTGCCCCCATGCTAACTCCTTTTTGTTGTTTAAATAGTTGTTTGTTAAATAGAATTTTTTTTCTGTCATGGCCACTCGAGAACACTCTAGTGTGAATCCTGTAGGTGGTTTGTGTGGCAAGTTACGCTGGTCGAGAAAATCTCCTAGTACCCCCATACACTCCATCTGAGGTAAGGAGGTATAAAGAGACTCAACATCCATAGTTACTAGTAGATCGTCAGGCTTGATGATGACTTCATGTAAGTTCCTGATCATGTCTGTGGTGTCTGTGGTGTCCTTTACGTAAGATGGCATATGGAGGACAAACGGCTTGAGAAAGAATTTGATATGCACTGATAAAGGTTTGAGCGGTGACTCAATGGCAGAAACAATGGGTCTGCCTGGTGGATTTTCTTTGTCCTTATGGATTTTTGGGAGTATGTAGAAGACAGCCTTTTTTGGATGTAATTTGTTCAAGAACTGTCCTTCCTCAACAGAGATCCATTCTTCATTGACTGCATAATCGGTGAGGCTCTTAATCTCCTCCTAGAGCCTTTTGGTGTGATCTTGGTCCAGTTTTTTGTATGAATTCCTATTGTTACCTATAGATACAGAGTGACATACCTGTAAACTACAATGGGCCTCACAACAACCCAGGCGTTAAGGGTTTAACGGCGCCGTCGGCGCCGTTAAACCCTTAACGCCTGATTACCATTTTAACGCCTGCTTTTAGCAGGCGTTAAAATGCAAGGCCCTAACCCGCCTTGGTGCTAATTACGGCACCGTAATTTACGGTGCCGTAATTAGCGCCTTCCCCACTCCCATTATGCCCTATGGGGCAAAAATGGGAATGGGGAAGGGTAAATGGGGAATGGGGATTTACCGCCCCACTCACCTTGGAATGGGGCGGTAAATCCACCATCCATCATGGTGTAAACACAGTTTACACCATGGTGGTAAAGTAGGGAACTTACCGCCTGGGTTGTAATGAGGCCCAATGGGTTTAAGTTTAAATTTGTATTGTGCTGTATGATATGGTGACACTTTGACATCATTTTTTGAATACATTAGACAGTTTGTATATGTGAAGAGTGTGAAAGAGAATGAATGATGGGTTTAAGGCTATGAGCATTTTAGATATGAATTTTGTATGTATATATATTGATATGTGATGAATTAAAATCATTCTTTATGAATCCTTGAACTATAAGCTAGTTGTTATCTTTTTTCTATTTGTCCACTTTTTTGTTATATTCTTTTTATTTTTTTATTTTTTATTTTATTTGTAACATTTAGTTTGAATTCAATAACAATTTTGCTTGTCATAAACAGAATCCACTCAAAACACAATCCCTTCAAACCAACTCTGAACAAGATTAAAATACACTTAAGGACATAAGAGGAAAGAATCTATCAACTCATAACTGATACCTAGTCATCTTGTTTCTTCAACTATTGCCATCAGTTGGAATGGAAATGTCATTGATCAGAGTAAAATCTAAGATATCGCTTACTGCACATGTCAAAGGCACATTAAATCCAGAGAGCACCAGAACCAACACTTATCAATGTCACCGTCAACAGGTGCATATTGCCCAAGATAACAAGATCTGGAGTCCATTACATTTTGACATTCAGTGATCAGATGTTTGGAGGATTCAATGAGTTTTTACAAAACCTACAACAGTTATCACCAGTGTTTTTATCATCTCTTAGCCATAAGATCTCTTTAGTTTTATATGCATTTAACTGAAATCCTAGGAATTGATTACAATGTTTTCCTGACAGAAACTTTGCGAGGTATATTGGTAAGTGGTCCAGGCTATTAGCTGCTAATCCCAAGTATATTGAGGTTTTCAGCATGTTCTTTTTTTGGTTATTTTGTATCCAGTTCCACGGTCTCCATTTTTTTTGTTATTTGCTATTTGTGGAGTAGACATTAGAGTTTCCCATTTTATGTCGGCATAGTCCAGTATTCTCTTTGATTCGGTAGATCACTTTAGCAGAATGCCAGAATACAATTTAGGTGTTGTTGGAGCCAATATTTGATAGGCAGGAACCTGATCATTCAGGGACATCTTTTGTAGCACAGCCAAAGATTTCCATAAGAATATACCGTACATTGACTCAATCCCAAGCTCATGTTTTATGGAAATCATTGAGACGTTCGAAGGCAAATTTAAAACACGTCTCCAAAATTGACCTTCAAGAGAAGACCATAATTGATGGCTTAGATTCCAGCCTGCCTCAGCACCAAATGTGATGGATAGAATCACTTTTTGGGTGTAAAGATTAGAAGTGGTTTCATTGTGAATTTGCCATATTCGGCGTGCAGCTTTGCATCTTGGAGCGAGAATACCGTCATTCGCTGTTTCAGATCTATCGTCCATTCATGTTCTCTAATTGAGATGTTAAACTGAATACCCAAATATCGAATAGCAGGAACAAGCGTGATTTGTGAGTCAGCAAGTTTCCATCTAAATGTCTTATCTTTTTCTTTGTTCATTCCACCAATTGCCATGATCTTTGTCTTGAGGACATTGATCTCGAGAGCATTGTCATTCAGATAACTTTGCAGCTTTAATAAAAGCCTCTGGAGACCAATCAGAGTTGAGTCAATGAGGACAATATCATCTGCGTAAATAATCCAACTGATCAGATGACCATTCAATTTTGGAGGGAAGCAGTGCACTTGTTTGAGTGCTTCAGAGGCATCTGAAATAAAGAGTTTAAAAAGGAGTGTTGCCAGGGGAAACCCCTTTTTGGCTCCCTTATTAGTTGTTATTTTGTCTGTGAGATCACCTGCTTCATTTATTCTAACTCTGATGGAGGTCTTCTCATGGAACGCCATTATTGGAAGCAGTAATTCCTGGGGACAGGACCAGTTCCTCAATTTTGACCATAGTTTACAATGATTAACCGAATTGAACGCTTGTTTCATATCAACAAATGCAAGAAACAGTTTTTGGTAAATCCAGACTGGCGTATATCAACGTGGCCTGTTTCAATTGCTCACTTTGAGTGTTTTCGTTGTAAAAAAGTTGCTAAAATCTTTCCCACTATGTCCAAAAGGACAATGGGATGATAGTTTGCCGGATCGTCCCGATTGCCCTTTTTAAATATCGGAATTATTATGGCTGAGTTCCACAACTGCAGAAGCTGCTTTGTGGTCGCTATTAATTCAAACCGATCTTCAATAAAGCTTGCCCAATTCTCCTTATTTGTTTATATCATCACATTTGTGAGGCCATCAGGGCGTGCCGCTCAAGAATTTTTGAGCTGTTAGATTGCTGTTATTATATCTTGGGTAGATTTGATTACATCACATTTTTCATTCAATTATAGGACTTGGTCAATTTGAACACAATCACCGGTATTAAACACCTTAGTAAAGTGTTGCTGCCAACTCGCTTTAGCGATTCTGTTATGAGTCTTGCCGTTTTGAAACACTGACTTGTTGTTTATTATGTTTCATATTTCTTTTGTCTGATGACACGTAATCAGCTTTAATATTCGTTCACCACGCTCTTGATCTCTCACGATTGCAAAACCTTTTGGCCAATTACGATACTTCATCTTTCGTTGTTTTATTAAAAGCCCATTATGCGGATCTAAACTTTTCTTCAGTTCCCGAATGTCTCTCTGCATTTGTTTTTTCGAATGTGACACCAATGCACTAAATACGTGTTTCTTTGTATATGTGCAGAGTCTTGGATGCGTGGAATTTGCACCAAATTGCGACAACAAGAAAGTATAGTTTAGCTTACGTTCTGGATACACCAAATGTGAGCGCATATTGTCTCTCAAAGTGTTGCTTTGCCGTATATTCATTTTCAGTCTATTACCTCCTTGATTTATTTCCAGAGGTAGACTGAAATTTCCATCAGGAATTTGGCATGACGTTAACCATGTTAATTCCATGATGTATTGATCATTAAATGTGGTTTCTAGGATCTTAAAACATTCAATCCAATCTGTTCACACATTGTGTTTGAAGCACAGATGTAATCTATTATTCTCCTACCATGATTACGATGCCAAGTGCAATTCAGTATGTCACCTTTTGTCTGACTATTAAGCATCCAACAGTTTCTTGCTAATAGTGCTGATCGTAATAATTGTCCTCTACAATCATTATTGATGGGAACATTCATTTTTCGGTTGTTTTTTTTGTTGTCATCGGACCATGAAAAGTTCAAGTCACCACATAGCATCACAGTAAGGTGACTATATTTTGTCATACAATCATCGATCGGCTTTGTGATTGACTGTATAAATTGAGATGTTGAAATCATCAAAATGTTCCAGTATGTATTAATTAATAACAATTGCTTAGATTTTACATAGTGACAATTTACACACTGGAGGACAGTTCCTTGGACAAAGAGATTTGGAATTAACGATTGTACGATAACCCAGATATTTGCATTGTTTATCATGGTTAACATATCTGAGTAAGGTCAACCAAATTAATTTTTTCCTGCTGGATTTAGCAATATGGAATAACCGTCTCTGGAGGGCACCTCCCGCAACCAAGTCTCCTGGAGACATATTGCAAAGTTATTAACTTGAGAAAGTTGAAAGTTCTGGAACAGATGTGTGAATCCTCTCGTGTTCCAGGATATCAACACATTCACAACATCTTTACTGGGGTACGATAGTTAAGCTCTTTGAGTTTTTTGATACTTCCCAGGTTTTGTAGATGCATTTTGCTTAAATGATTGTGAATTTATA
Source organism: Ambystoma mexicanum (assembly GCF_040938575.1). Taxonomy (NCBI): domain Eukaryota; kingdom Metazoa; phylum Chordata; class Amphibia; order Caudata; family Ambystomatidae; genus Ambystoma; species Ambystoma mexicanum. The sequence goes on along the minus strand of NC_090921.1, from coordinate 255,530,902 downwards.
CCAATTTTCTTTATATTAAATTGCTTTCTCAGGGCTTTGCATCTTTGTTCATGCGTGGTCTGGTTACCATCAGCCAAAACATGCATCACCACTGTTTCCTTGTGTGATTTTTTGTCTAGTGTTAAATCAAAGCCATATGACAGGAGCTCATCCTTGGCCTGCATCAGTGCATTTTCAACGGCTTGCGAGTTTATGTGTAAATACACCTTGTCTAGAGAGTCTTCGGTGATGTATTCAACAATTGCTGTCGTCTGACGTTATTGTTCTAAGTGATGGGAAGTTGTGTAAAAGACACATGACATTACTTCAATTTAACGTTACCTCATATTCATCGGGGAAGATGTTATCAAGACGTAACCTCCAATTTATTGAGCACTTATTCGAAGTCTGATTCGACGACTCTATTGAATTGGTATGGTTTTGTTTGCGCCATTGGGCGGCTGTCATCTTTGGCTTTAGCTTTGTTGAGTTCTCTCTCGTTACCAGATCAACATTCCCCTCATTTCTTTGCTTATGACTCTGTGTTCTTTCAAGTGATTTACTTGGAGCAGAGCGGTTGAATTCTTCACCGCTGACTGTCTCCTTTGCGATTTTCACACTGTGCATTTGCTTAACTTTTGGCTGAACAGGTACAACGGCTTGATGAGTCGGATCTTGTCCTTGATTGATGGAGGTCACATCCTCTTCAGAATCGATTGAATATGTGGATAAATCACATAAATCAGTGGCACTTTCAACAGAACTTTCAGAGCCGGCATCTGAGTCTCTCCTTCTTTAATTTGGATTCCTTTCGGTAGCCACGGTCAGTTTATCAGCGGCATTGGAGGGTATCACAGCTTGCAACAATTTATCCGAGCCACCAGATGGCTGTTTCTGTGAGCTTCGATTGAAAAGACCTGACTTTTGAGGAGTTGTGAGGTTTCTTAAAAATTGTTTTGTTTTTAACCTATTGTCACATTGTGCTTCTTCTTAGAATCTTTTGTTTTTTTCAGGGTTTTTTGCTCCATTTTTCTAGCCGTTTTTTCATCTTGATTACACACAAGAGTTTTTGCCAGCCAGAAAAAGATCCCAAAAGTTTTCATCTTTTTTTTTAAAGTGGCTACTTCAGATTGACTCGTACTTGTCACAGCGCTCATAGCCGAAGATTGTATTGCCCCAAAGTAATCATTATATTTTAATGCGGCTACAGCATCAAGTTCAATCAAGGGAGAGCATATCAAATTAACGATTTGGCAGTCAGCTTCATTTCTGTCTACTGCATCCTCATCATTGACTTTAGTATTTTCTATTGTCACCAATACATTTCTCCTTCCGTCTGACTTTTCTGACGTCACCTGTGGACATTGCATTACATTTGAATTGCATTCCAATGAGTTCTTTTTCGCTTTCTCAGCATGCCGATTCCATTTCATGGATTCTAAAATAGCTTTGATTAAGTCTGCATTGTCAGAGTGGTCTTTCATGGCTAAGTCACCTAGCTGATTTTGCCATTAGAATGAAATCTCAGATTCACGTTCTACCTTTTGAAATAGATGCGCATTGCTTTGAATTGTTCAATTGAAGATAGTTTATTTGTTAGATTTTACTGCTGTGCTGTGCGCTTTGATCCTTCATCGTTTCACTTAGAGTTTCGTACAATTTAACGAATGGTATCAGTGCTAATGATGTTACCGCCAGTACGTTACTGTGAATCTGTATTCCTGCCGCCACTGATAAATTCTCTTTGTTAACGATTTCTGACTCAAGCTCTTGGGTGAGAGCTCCACTTGAATCTATTTGTCGACTTGTGTTTATGATCACCTTGTCGGTAGTATTTAGGTCAACTTGTTTCTGTGAATTTGATCTTGTATCGATTAACATCTTGGACTTTTGATTGACCGTGTCTGACTTTGCTGAGTTTCCCTGAGATGATGCACCTTTTAAGTGCGGCATGCTGGTTCGAGATTTAGGCAGTTCATAACTTGACAGCAGCGTTGGTTGGGCTTGTTTGTCGGCATTAAAGCCTGGTTTCACTTTGGAGGTGTTTGAGTCTGGTGAGGCACTAGAAAAACCGTTAATCAGCTTCTCTTTCACTAGCTGGTAGTCAGCTGTGAGGCGTTCAGTGAGCCGTGCTTCTCGACCTGCTAGATCAACCTCAGTCCTCTTTAGAGCTGCACTAGTCAAGTGAGAGTTAAATGGCAACGACCCCGCCTGGGAACATACCACTGTGGCAGCAGCTGGAGCTAAAATAGCCTTTGCTGAGTCATTCTCATCACAACTACTTTTTTGAGCCCTCAGAATGGGGGCTTGTTCAATGTGCCCAAGTGGGAATCTTGCAGCATCATCTTCTATTGAAATATGCGTGATCACAGGTGGAGCATCTTGAAAATCAACCGAAACGGGACAGACAAAGTTAGTCTCTTGGTCGTTCTGTGATCCCGCATTGGATACTCATTGGATATGTTGAGCTTGAATGTCTTGCATCGTTCTGAGAGATTCCAAGTAACAAGGCATCAGCTGCTCAGTTGCATTTGTAGAACCACTGACTGACTGTATGTAATTTAGATCTTCAGACGAGACAGATGTAATTTCACGTGGTTTAAATGAGTTATTTAAATTAGTTAAATTACTCAGCGGTGGTACAAATATAAAGTTTGTGTGCTCTGCTAATCCGTTGGATAGTTGTAAATTAAAAAAGTGTCTGTGATATGAAACAGAGATTGAAATGAAGCTGTATCTACTTCTACAGCTGTGATTAACTCCACCCCCATTTTATTTTGGGCAGTTAAACGAGTTAAAGAATCATTTTTCAATTTAACTTTTTTCAATGGAGATTTTTCCATTGACCAGCTCTTGAGAAGTCAATGCAGCGTCAGGCTCAGACTCGCCACACTTGACATTTTCCAACACTTAGTCTGCAATGCAAGGGACACGCTCACCTAACAATAACCTAGGTAAAGTTGAAGTTGTTTTTTTTTGCTCAAGTCTTACCTCAGCAGCTCCGTGGGTCAAGGTGTTTGCCAAGCCTGCTGTCCACGGCAATGAAGGCGATGAAGGCGGAAAAGGCTAAGCGACATCCAACACTTAACACCGCTGACTCGATAGTGCCTGACAGCTCTCCGTGACCACGGGCGTGGAAAGTCTTTAAACGAGATTGCAGCCCAGACTCGACCACCATTATTCCTGCACAGACACCTGACGCCTCTGCAGACGAGGTGGACTGGGCAGACTGGAGACTCTCACACAGACTCCCGTTATATTGATATGAGCAGAAGTACAGACAGCTTTCTAAGCCAAAATAACTAAGGCCAGGGATAACATTAAAAATGCCTTTACCCCCTATCCCATTAAGTGGAAATACCTTGGTTCCTCGAGTTATAAACAAGGAACTCCTTAAATTTGAACTGTCCCCGATTTCTACTATCAACATGGAGAGTTTGCTTTCCACCATGTGACCCACCTCATGTCCTGAAAATATTCTCCCACCCAAAGTGATGCTGGGGCACAGAGGATTATTTGCTCCATACCTTACCCGCCCATTTAACTCCTCCTTTTGGGATAATCATGTCCCTGAATCATTCAAGGTGGTTACAGTCACTTCTCTTCTAAAAAAACCTGGAAGTGACCCCCAAAGGTCCAGGTAACCTGAGACCCATTACCAACTGCAACTTCCTCTTAAAAATACTCGATAAAATTGCAACTTTGCAGCTTCATTTCTTTGTGGAAGTTAACAGTGTCCTCCATTACAGGCAATCAGGCTTCAGTCCAGCACACAGCATGGGATCGGCTTTGGTAGATCTCCAAACACACATGCTAGGTACCACTAAAAAAGGTAGGGCTGGACTTTTGGTCTAACTCGACCTGCCAGTGGCCTTCGACTTGCTCTACCACAAAAGATGGCTCTTGAACACACTCAGACTTTTAGGGAATTGTAACAAGCCATTGAATGGATCCAATCTTTTCTGTCCCACCGTGTGTCCAGAATTTATTGGGGCAACGCTTTCTCATCTTCGGCCCCTATCCAGAGTGGTGTGCCCCAGGGACACTGCATGTCTCCAGTGCTATTCAACCTGTACATAAGACCTCTTTGCACGCTTCTCGAGGAATCAGGTATATTTTTTACTAACTACGCGGACGACACGCAGTTAGTTCTGGAAATCAGCGGGGACTATGCACAAGATTCATCCAATCTCCTTTACATTTACAAGCTAATAGAGTCATGGATGACTAGTAATTGAATGTGCCTCAATGAAGGCAAGACCGAGTTTCAGATTTTTGTCTCTTCACAGGCACAATCCAAACTGAACCCAGACTATAATAACTTCACAATCAACAACTATGTATTCCCAGCTCAGAGCAAAGCAAAAACTTTTGCCACTGTTTTTTAATCTTTCTTGTGTGCCGACTCCTACATCAATCACATCAGCAGAAATTACAACTACTACCTCTGGTTGCTAAAAAACATCTGGCCGTTCCTTACTGAAAAGAATTGTGCCACTATTGCCTGTGCAACCATACTATCATGGTTGGATTACTGCAATGGTCACAAGGTATATTCTACCATCTCTGAATAGTCATAAGGTATATTCTTCTGAAAACTTGTACTCATGAAATGAACGCAACAATATGTCTCTTGAATTGTCATCGAGCTGTCACAATTTCAATCAGATGAAACTACACAAGATTAGTATATTTTATGCGCTCTTGACAATTAAAGAAAGAGATATGTGTTTTAACACATTCTGGTATGAAATGTCTCCTTCTAAGGACCAACACAATGCGATATGTGTTTTAACACATTCCGTCATCTCACCTCATGGACATGTAATCCGATAACAACACGGAACTCCTAAATTGCAAATCTATGCTGCCATGGTAAGAACAACTAAATCAAGAATGATTAAACGAAGTGACAAATCCTCTGGGACTATAATAAACAAAGGGTCCCGTGACTCCAACGAATATCATTTAGTACACCATCACTCCAGGATGGCGCCCTTAAGAATTAGGGAATGAAATATAGTTTTCATTACCCAGAAACCATTACTGTTTCTCGGGAAACACCAACAGGAAGAACAACAAAGACAGCAAATACTCGCGTCTGACCCGTAGTGTTCATGAAAGCGGTTACTCGACTCCTCCAGCAGCAGAAACGAATGCCGGATCGAAAAGCAGAAGAAAGCATCACACCAGCACATTGAGCGCAACCACGGACTGGAGAAAGACAAACAGCTCAAAAAGTAAGTGAACATGGAACGGAGTGCCCGATCGGATCGTGGCATAACTAAAAAAAAGAACGCTAACAGATGAGGACATTTAGGTAGCGCACTAAGTAAAAAATCCTCTAATCATTTTTTGTAGATGGGAAATAATACGGAGGCAGCAATTTAAAAGTTGCATTAATTGAAAAGAATCCAAGAGAGCACCAGCTAATCATCCATGAGTGTATTTTTATAATAAACATCATCGAGTCGAGAACCACCGTGAAGACGGTGAGTAGACAGAGGATACCTTATAAATTCAGGAAAGATCACTGTGAAGTGGTACCCAGCGCTTATTTACCACCTGAGTCCCACTCACGGTCTTACAAAAAATGAAGCCACTAAATGACAATATATATCATATACCTTTGATTTAGGTGTGAACACAACATATTGTTGAACTTCAGATAACCCTAGAGGTGGTTACCCTCCTTTGAATCTTTTCCAACAGATGGACACTAAAAGGGCACAGGTCAGTCCCTTGGCTTTTGACATCAAATTACCTACTAAAACACATAAGTTATAAATAGAATCAAAATTGACATTGATTTATTTTATTTATTTATCAAATTTAATTGTAAAATTTACCTGATGAAGGGCTAATCCTGAAAAGCGTCGTACACATTTTGGATTTGGAAGACATTGGTTTATATTGAAAAGGAAATGAAAGTTCAGTTTTCTTTGTACAAACAATCAGAATTACAGGCTGAAATGGTTTATGTGCAAAGTGTTCAATGTAATGATATTTGCTTAATTTAGTAATACTTTTTTTTAAATATAAATTAACATGTTTTTGAAAAATATATTTGTATACTGATTAAAGTGAGTCCTTTGTGGCATCCTTAAGTTAATCTAATTAAGACAACATTTCCCTTGTGGACAATTAGAGAACAATCACGACTGACGGTAGTCAGACAAAAGTTTACCCTGTGTTACCCCACCTTTTTCTAAGGTGGACCATCCTACTGTCATATGGATTACTTCAATGCTCTGCTGATGGGGTCAAACACAAATGCCTACGGAGATGGCAAGTCATTCAGTATGCCTTCTGCATCATTAAGAAAATTCAGAGGAAAGAGCACAACTCCAAGTACTTGAGTGACGGCCATTGGTTGCCAGTGTGGGACCGCATTAATTTCAGAGTAGGCACCATTGTTCATCGCTGCCTCTTTGGGACTGCCCCACTCCACTTAAAGTCCTAAGTCTCCTGCTACTCACCGACCAGATTATTGCACTCCTCCTAGCTAGCACATGTCTGTTGGCCAGGATTTAAAAGCACTAATGGTTTAGTAAGATCTTTCTCAGTCTGCGCTGTGATATTTTGGTACACTCTTCCACTTAAACTCCGAGTTTAAGAGAACACAAGGCAAGGGCTTTCCGTAGAGCATTGAAAACCAATCTCTTTAAGTAATCAGATATCCTACTCAGTTATTGGGCCACCATAGGATCTTGAACTATGTTGTCTGTCTGTATCTCTAAGAGAGCATTTGTGCGCTCTGATGCCCATGGCCTGCCAGTGTGTTACAAATAAATACATACAATAAAGGCTGATATTCGTGAATCATCACAGCAGTCAGTGAAGGCTAAATCGGATTGCTTGGTGTGACGCCTTGTAGCTTTGTTCTGCACCAGCTGTAGTAGTGTGATTAGCTTTTTAGGTTGGCCCAGGTAGTTGCCACTTCAGTAGTCAAATTTCTATGTGATGAAAGCTTGGACCATTTCTAATGATAAGAAAAAAGGGGCATCAGCCTTGCACCACTATTTAATAAAACAGTAAATATGATAATAGACTGTGTTGTTCAGAGTTTTGGTACTTAACTCCTAGTATCAGTAGAGAATATGTCATTTACTGAAGAAAACCTTGCGTGTCCATAAAGTAAAGAATATTTGCTGACCATAAATCAAGCACTGTTTTGACATGTATTTGCAGGTAGTTAAGTCAGCTTGACTTCTAATGACAATTTAAGTATAATCGAGAAGACTCCATGTTAATCCTGTGGCTACGCCTTTAGATGACAATTAAGGTATAATTGAAAAGGCTCATTATTGAGCATGTCCGAAACCTACACCTGTTTCACTCATGAAGAGCTTCATCAGGGATGATCATGTGTAACTAACAGAAATCTTTATATCCATGATACTCTGAATGTCCTACCTGTATTATTGATTGATTGATTGATATTTTATTTCTATCACGCTCATACACAAGTGTTTTTATTGATACTGATGACTATGTGGCTCCATTTCTCAGGCGGATTAGCTGTTAAAGGCCACTGGGCATGGTGAGCATTGGGTAGTTTTGGTTTTATCATGTACACCAGAGGATTTTATTGGGTCAAAGGTTTTATTTCTTTGGATCTTCTACATTATGTGAGTAAAGAATAGTCCACATGTTTCCCTAAGTTCTTGGGATGGATTGATGCAGCTGTTTACTTGGTTAGGGTTAGTGATGTCTTTGTTTATTTAAAAACAGTTCTCAATATTTGTTCTGGTCCTCACACAAACTGTTGGTGAGGTGCTTTTTACACTTTCCCTTATTTTTCTCTGGGTAATAGCTGCTGAAATTTAATGTGGGGGGTTTAATTTATTTAGCATTAGGAAGAGCTGTGATGTCTAGGGCTATCAGTTCCTCTTATATGGTATTGAGGTTGAGAGTGGGTTAAGGGCCTGTGTGTCTTCGAGGTTCTGGGTTATGAAAACAGGCCTACATGTCTTTCCTGCTGACAATTTTTCTTTTTTTAATACATACCATTCTTATTACAAGAAAAGCATCACACAGAGACAGCCTTGAATTTGGTTGTATCTTTTCCTAAAACATTATGCCAGCTCCAGTTTACATCCCACAATTCTGGTCTGATCGCTTCTGGATCTCTAGCAGAGGACATGTGAAGCCTCAATCCATTCCCAGAAAGCATGACCCAAAGGACGGTTATCTGTGTTTTGAAAGACTTTCATTTTAAGTTCTGCATTTCGTGCACTTTTGGTCAACCTGAATTCAACTGGATTTTGTTTGTTATGAGGGTTTCCCTCACATCTCCTCTTCCCTAACCACCACCCCATCATCCCAAACCCTCGCCCCCACAACAACCCTACACCTACATACATATACATATGCATATGTAAGTATATATAATTGTTCGATTTCACCAAAAGTTCACAAACAAAATGCTAAATTTTAAAAGATCTGTCCCTTTTACGGAAATGTGAAAGAAGCCCATTGAATGCGTTCCTCTTATTTAGTTTGGAGGCTCGATGTTCGTTCTAATCATTTTTCAAGAAATGTGGTTCTTAAAGGAATGGTTTGGTCCAAAATTTTTATTGGCCCTACGGGTCGGCCATGTGTTTTTAAGCCTAAATCGCTTGATTTTAGAAAAATGTCCTATGGACCTTACCCGAGTTTTCGTCCATTAAACACACGCGAAAACAGGAATCAGGGCGCTCCCATTTTGTGATAATCCTATCACTTGCCCCATCGCCCTGGCTGACCTGCTTTTGCGGCACTAAATCATATCCCCCGCCCCTGAGCCTGTCATCAGCAGACATGTACCGCCCATTTCACAACGCCAAAGCACGTCTCGTGTCAACATTCACTGCGCTTCAGCTAATGACGTGTCGCCATGGAAATGGCAGGACGCCTCTTTCCTCAATAAGTATAAACAGACCGTTTTACAACACGCAGCAGCAGATTTTTGATTCCATTCCTCTCTCTGTGTTACTTTGAGTCTTCTGTGACTCGTTTCTGTGCTCTGGTCAGCTACCTTCGTTGCTTGTAGCCCGTGTGAACAGATACCAGTACCACCGCTATAACTTATTTTAGTTTGTTTAACACACAATGGCTACAATAATGCCCTACATGTACTAGCCCGAGTATACCGAGGAGGAACTACTGAAGAGGGAAACACGCGAAAACGATGGGTCTTCAGACGGCAGTTGGGAGGAGGATTCAACAGCTGAAGACCTGGACCTAGTCGCATGGACGGTGTTTCCACCTGGTGCACATGCAATCGGTGCAAGCTAATGTCAACCGAGGACGAGACCTGCTGCTGCTGTGAAAACGCGGGATGCGTGGCCTACATTTCAGAAGGCGAGCCACGACCGCAATGCATCACCGAGCTGCCAGACTTCAGGGCAGCCTGCCTTACATGGTCCGTGTTGAGGATAATGATGGTGCTTATGCACAAACTTTGCGCAAATGTTCGTCCTCGTAATCCGAGTAACGAGTAAGTATACTCTGCTTGTCATGCCACTCCTATTTCATGGTCTTCTACTATATCCAAAATTACATATACATATCATTTTAACGCATGAAAGTCGTTCAATAGTGTGCAGTGTCTAGATAGCATTTGTCTGAGCAGAATGCCATTAGTTACAAGAATTGTCATTGACTAAAAACATTTATTAAACTTATCTTGGTCATTTAAAAACAGTTTGTTTCATTCCTTTTCACAGGTGGTACAGGCTGGTGGCCTATCGTTCCTTTACATGGTGGCTTCACGGGAGGCTTGGACACCGCGTTCGAAGAGTAATACCCGCCCGTGCCGTTCGTGCCATAAGAGAAACTTTCCCAAGTGACAGCGGTCAGTACAGGGGATTTTCTCTCGCTGTGCTGCAACCTGACCTGTAAAATGTGTAAAGTCTTGTATTTTTGTGTCATCAAAATAAGATACAAAATAAAACACCACATATATTTTAACAACGGTTGTTTTGATTTTTTAAATGAATCAAGTGTGTCTCCATTCAAGGATGGACGTCAGACATCTGTGCTCCGAATGGGTGAAGGTCAGGTCGCTGTGAAGCAGGGTGGTCACTATCTAAGCTAACATAATATATTCTCAATAATGCATGCACTAAATAACACTTGTTCAAAGTCTTTCAGTCGGTTATGTCTCTATAAAAGTCAAACATATATCTATACTATCAATCAATGTTGGATTATACAGGCCTTAGGTTAAGGGTCTTGACCACTATAATACACTGTTTGAAGTGTGGGTCTGTGCTCACAAGAATCTCCGGTATGTGGCATTTGTCATTGATAGGCAACGATATACTGCAGTAGGGGTCTAATGTTAGTTGGGGATCTGCTAGGTGGGCATCATGGCGTGGTCAGTGGTCTGGCACATGAAGAGAATACCGTGCAGGGACACAGGGTCAGAATGGCAGTAAGTTTCCACTGGCGAGGGTGCGTGGGCAAGGACACGTTTGTGGAGATGAATGAGCTATGTGCTTAGTTCAGGCTGGTTCACATGCAGGACAGTGATCCCAGAGGAAGAGTGATGTGTTACATTTATTAGCTGTTGCAAATACCTCTGGAATTTTCCAGTCAGAGTGGGAACGAAGGTGGGGGGCATGTGCTCTGCGCAGTGAGGCCTGGTCACCAAGATGGAGTGGAAAGGGGGTACAAAAATGGATGCCCCGTGTCCTGCTCAGTGGTCCCATCAACGTGAATGACAACCAAAGTTAACATCATATAAGGGCAAGGGGACCCACTACTGGAGGCACTTGGTCTGGGTTTCTACTGAGAAGTAAAGGATGAGAGGGGCCTGATGGCCCCTCGCTCCCCCACACTTGCCTGCATGCCCACCAGCCCATCCATCCCACCCCCCTCTATCAAAGGCGGTTCGCACTCGGGGATGAGCGCTGGCATGGGGGGCTGTCACGGGCGCAAACGGCCAAGGTGCCAAACAGCATGTACACTTCAAAAGGTATCCCACGCCCAGGGACAATCGCTCACATGGCCTCCTCAGATCCCGTGTCTCCAGGCAGGCCTCCCCTGAGGCAGGCCGCACCCCTGCAATCCACATAAGTGTGTCTCCATTCAGCAGTCTTCCTGTGCCTTATCTGCACGCCCCAGGCCCATCCATCCCACCCCCTCTATCAAAGGCGGTTCACACCCGGGGCTGAGCGCTTGCATGGGGGGCTGTCACGGGCGCAAACGGCCAAGGTGCCAAACAGCATGTACACTTCAAAAGGTTTCCCACGCCCAGGTGCCATCGCTCACATGGCCTCCTCAGACCCCGTGGCTCCAGGCAGGCCTCCCCTGAGGGAGGCCGCCCCCCTGCAAACCACATAATACCATGACATACACACGTCATTCATTCACAAACACACCCCTGTTTCTAATACTTTATAAACCACTTGATATATCTCATGAGAACATCTTTGTGCTTTGCAAGTCAACTCCTGAACCTTCTACCTGAGAAGCACTGAGATCTATGCTAATCTGCTCGTCGTCGTGCTATCTGTGACCGCTTCGAGCAAACTCGTCAGTGTGCTACCTGTGGCCATCTACCTGTTCTCCTGCAACATACTGCTCGGCCTGCTGAATCCAACTGTTTGTTGGTCAAGGTAAGGCCATTTATCCTAGTCAAATTTCGGTCATTTTTACATTTCTATCTATTTGCGATTACAGTACCCAATAGTGCTATGGTCATTGGTCTCATAGCTATTGACTTGAGTTTCATTTGTTATGCTATCAATAGATCGATTTATTTTCGTCTGTGTCAATTGTCATCGAATAGCATCCTTCGGGGGTCCAGTCTACAATGTAAGCATGTTTCCTTTTCGTGCAAGACAGAACATCCAAGGGACGAGTCACATGTTCAGAGTTTAGTCACATCATTTAAAACATTTCTGTAACTTATGCAAATACTAAGCCGCACATGATGAACTGGTATAGTTCCGGCGACCAAAACAAACCTTGCATTGAGCATGGTATGGTTCATTTACTTTTTTATGACATTTTTTTCATCAAGGTTTTATAATAATCTTGATATTTACTTTTCAGAATTTTCAACAATGCCTGCCTGTTCGATTAGCGGTTGCCCTTCGAAGACCCATGCTAAATCTGAAGGCACTACAATGCATGTATTCCCGAAAACTGTTGATCGAATAAGAGAATGGGTCAGACATTGCGGATATCCACTGGATGAGCTGGAAAGTAGAGTCCAACAAGTCTTTGAGGACAAGAGGGGTGATCGATACTGCATCTGCAGCCGGCACTTTTCCTCGAACATGTATGCAACATCTTGGGTAACAAAGAAGAATAAACGGCAAACGACACGAAAATATGCTCGCAAACGCTATTCCAACTCTATTCGTCCACATTCCGCCACTGGTGAGTTAAGTGTCTGGATTTAGCTTTAGGTATTGCGGTAGTGTGTAGGTAGCCAAATGGATTAATTGATATTTTAGGTGTTGTGTCCCTTGTAATACTCCCTTGTAATACTTTCGATATTGATATGAGTGTATAGCTTTTTGAATAATGACATTTATCAATAAATTATTTTTCGATTTTATAACCCCCAAAGAAAATCTATTTATGGGCACAGGGAACTGTACTATATTGCGCATTTTCAATAGCGTTATTCTCAAGTATTCTGTCGGTTTACATGGCAATTTTTTAATATTTGCATTTCATTATCAAACAATAATTTACCTTTACAACTGCTTGACTATCCACTGAATCTGAAGCAAGAACATTCTACATCCGTGACGTGCCCGCAGTTATCAACCACTTCTAGCGCCTATCAGGTAATCATACTTGGCTATTCCGCTACAAACTTGTTTTATGCGTGTCAAGTAATAGTTTTTATGTATCGTGTGATTATTTTACCAATTGTTTGGTTAGTGCTTTCCAATTGATATACACCTTAGTTGTCGTCCCCTGGTGTTTGTTTTCAGTTATAATTAGTGTTATCCATACTAATGCAAATACTGTCTTTCAGGGAGATGCTGAAGTGTCCACCACATTGACAACAGCCGTAGATGTTTTTCAGCAGCATGAGGTATGGATACTGACAGCTCCATCGACCGTGATCATCAGGACTGGAACACTTGTAGTTTGATTGTTCTACACCATGTTTCATTTGTGGTTAGCCATTGATATGTACCTGTGAGGTCGACCCTACGTGTGTGTTGTGTTTTCAATATTGTAATCCTTACAAATGCAAATACAATGTTTCAGGCAGTTGTTGAAGCGTCAGCCCACGTACTTGATGCGGAGCCTGACATTCAAGTAATTCCAGGGGAAGTGGAAGCGGGACCATGCGGATACGAATCGGCACAACAGCTTTTGGAAGTGCGCACCACATTGACAACAGCCCTAGATGTTCTTCAGCAGCACGAGGTATGGATACTGACAGCTCCATCGACCGTGATCATCAGGACTGGAACACTTGTCGTTTGATTGTTCTATACCATGTTTCATTTATGGTTAGCCATTGATATGTACCTGTGCGGTCGACCCCAAGTGTGTGTTGTGTTTTCAATATTGTAATCCTTACTAATGCAAATACTATGTTTCAGGCAGTTGTTGAAGCGTCAACCCACGCACTTGATGCGAAGCCTGACATTCAAGTAATTCTAGGGGAAGTGGAAGCGGGACCATGCGGATACGAATCGGCGCAACAGCTTTCGGAAGTGAGCATCACATTTACAACATCCATAGATATTCTTCAGCAGCACGAGGTATGGATACTGACAGCTCCATCGAGCGTGATCATATAACGTGATTCCATTTGCTATACTTTGTTCCCTATTAACCCAAGTACTGTGTTTCAGGGAGACGATGGAGCTTCCACTACAATCACAAGATCCCATTTAGATGATGCAGATGTAAAGAAATTGGAGAAATACGTCGATTAAATCTGATCATATTTAAATATTCCTTGATTCTTTTAGACAATGCAACATTTGTGGTTATCTCTTTATATGTACCTGTGCCGTCAACCCCAAGTGTGTGTTATGTTTACAATATTGAAAACCATACTAACGCAAGTACTGTGTTTCAGGGAGTTGCTGATGCCTCCTCTCTTATACAATAATTCATGGCAGCCCATGCAGAGCCAGAAGTATGGATACTGACAGTTCCATGGAAGTGGGTCATCAGAGCTCAAATACTTGTCGTTTGATTGTTCTACACAATGTTTAATTCGTGTTCAGCTATTGAGATGTACCTGTGTGTTCATCCTCACGTGTGTTTTATGTTATCAATATTGTGATACATAATAATGAAAGTACTATGTTTCAGGGAGTCAATGGAGCCTCATTCCGTGCTGTCGATGCGGATACAGAAAATATAGTCGTTGCAGCGCAAGAGGAAGGGAAGAGATGCGGAAACGAATCGGAGCTACAGCGTGCAGATGTTGAAGGTCGAGTCAAGAAAGTTGCAAAGAAAAGAAACAAAAATAAGGTTAGTTAAAAACAGTTCATAACTTTAGAATTTTTTTGTGCTGGAGACTATTTTATGTTTTTTCCATTCAATTGTACTATACTTTATCTTGTGTTTAAACTGAACATCCCTTTTCCAATCTGTCCTCTAGTTACCCGTCGGTGTACGAACTATACATACACAGACAGTGAAGTGAATGAGAGATGTTGCTTGCCAGACCATTTACACTATGGAGGAACTATTAATTCAGACGCCGCATGTTGAGACAAGAGATGCTCATATCCAATGGCCAGAACATGAAATGAATGTGTCCAGAGAATCCAGTAAAGTTGTAATGGACCATTGCTACAGTGCGACTGCACCACCACAAGAAGATGATACTGAATGTATTGAGGATAGCTCGGAAGTAGTCGCAGATCAATTCACACAATCTACACCCGCCAAAAAATTGCCACCAAAAAAGCTGCCGTCAATGTTGTGTTCTCCCATCAATGTTGAAGTAACAGATGTTGAAATGACAGAGAATGAACCAGCAGCAGCATTCACTGATGCATCAGAACCTGATATCGGCGATATTTCTTTCAGTTGTGGTGAAATGTCCTCAAGATGCAGTCCGAAACAAGTGTGACACCGGATGACAGTCTAATGAAAGAGGGCAAATACGTATTCGACAGTTGTTTGATGGATATTATAAGTATGCTGAAATGTGGGCATTCTGTTAGAGGGAAAGTATGTCGGAGGCCATTGATTCATGTGACTCATCAAAAATAAGGCAGTAACGTCAAAATACATGCCGCCTGTACATTAAATCATGCGTTCTCATGGTCTGCACAACCTATGCTGGGGAAGCTGCCAGCAGACAATCTACTGTGTGCAGCTGCATCACTTTTTAGTGGGTCCAGTTTTAGAAAGTTAGAGTCTTTCTTTCAGTTTGTGGGACTTAATTTCATTTCTAAAATGCAGTACTACAAATACCAACATGATTATCTGTTTCCGGCCATTAGTGATGCTTGGAAAATTGAACAATTGTCTCTAGCAAGTACATTCGAAGGGAAACGATTCAGGCTAACCGGCAATGGACAGTGCGACAGCCCTGGATTTTCTGCCAAGTACTGCACATCCACTTTCAGGACATGGATAGTAAGACAATTGTGAGTTCGGTGGTCGTGCAGGTAACACAATGTACATCCTCAGTGGCCATGGAGAAACTAGGATTTATAAAATCAGTGGAATATCTACAATCAAGGGGAATGCACATCGACCTCATAGCCACGGACAGACACGTTTCAATTGCCAAGACAATGAGAGAGCAGTTCCCACATATTAAACATCAATTTGATGTATGGCATCTTGCTAAATCAATCAATAAGAAAATCTCGGCTGCTTTCTCTCAGCAACCATCTTTGGTGGAGCTCCAAAACTTGTGAAGGGTCAGTGGAAATACTACTTGAAAAATGGCGGTCACTGATGCACCACTGTACCAACGTTCACCGCTGGTCAGAAAACCTACATTTCCACCAATGTGAACATGGCCCTTTGTCCCCAGAGGAGGCAAGGAAGAAGAAGTGGTTGATTCCATCTTCACCGACACACAAAGCCATTGAGACATTGTTTTCGATAAAACTCTATCGAGAGATTTGAGGGGACTGACAGAATTCTGTCACACAGGAGGTTTGGAGGTGTTCCACAATATGTGCCTAAAGTACAGGCCAAAGCGCTTGCATTTCAGCATACAGGGCATGAAACATAGGACTCTACTTGCGGTCTTGGCCCATAACGAGAATCTCAGCCGTGAACAATCTAGGACTACGGGTAATGTAAGGATGCCTCGCTACACTAAGGTGTTTTCTAAAAGAAGTAAGCAATGGTTCATCAAACCAGCCTATGAGGAAATGGAGTTCACTTTGTAAAAAGACTTATTGTTGCTGTACTCAAGAAGCACAGATATGGAATTTTGAACGTTGCTGTGCAGAGCACTGGTGCATTGCCACCGAACATTGCCACTGTGCCATGTCCACCCAAAGAAGAGATGGTTGTGAAGTACAAATCCCGGTTTAATTAATTGTAATATGATTGTCTTTTTGTAAATAAATGTTATTGTACAGTGTACATACAAAGTATGCTAACCCTAACCCCTCCCTTCACCATCCTGGGTGGCGAACAACCTGGGTGTCATGTTTGACTTCTCTCTCTATTCACCTCATATCGCTGACCTTGTCAATATGTGTATGTATATATTTTTGTTGCTGTAACTAAGTTTCGCAAGGCTTGCATATTGCAAATAATAAAACAAACAATAAATCTCACTTTCAACTCAACTCCTCGGGTACGTTATACTTTCCCTGACCTTCCCTCAAAAAGTCAATGTCTCCATAGTTATGGTTCTCTAGGGCTGTAAAGCTCGCGAACAACAAGGACAAAATCGGGGGCCTCAGAACGCGCCAAGCGAGCCGTTGCAGATGGGAGAGAAGCAAGTTCACATTTGCACATTGAGGCCTAGTACATAGATGGATTTGAAAATTCAAGTTCTCACAGATGGCTTTACTACGGGATGTTGCAAATTAAGAATGTATGCTCCTTTAGAGTGAAGGTCAGCGGCTTTGATTTTCAGCTGGCGGCCTGAAGAGGCCCACAACTCACACTAGCAGTATAAGGTTCTATTGTTTTTTGACCTTGAGAGACAGGGACCATGCCGAAAGGACTTAATTTGAAGGAGGGGTGCAATAACGTAAAAGACGATAAGGCAGAAAATTCTGAAACTAGACCGAGTTTCATGTTAGTTCAGTATACGAAAAATCGTTGTCAAGAGCACAGTGGGATTAATGGACTGCATTACGCAGAGACACAATGGAAATTGCAAATATAATGTAAGTAACTCTTTAGACGCTTTTATACCGGAATGAAGAATGAATGAATGAATGAATGAATGAATGAATGAATGAATGAATGAATGAATGAGCAAGTAAAACTTTTGTGGGATCGTCTTTGTACAGGGCACATGGGCATGGAGGTCCACATTCCACACGCATGTAGACAAACAGTGTTTCTCATTGTGTGTTAACCTCGATTTATTTTGTTAGTTTTCGCATTGTTTTTAGAGCCGAACATACTCCATTGCACTATCCTTGAAAGCAAATAGTTTCAGATCGGCCGTAATAAATAAAATGAATAATATTAATAAAGATCGGCTGGCGAGATAGATTATAATTTTTATGTTTTCAAAACAGGTATATCCTACCCTACTGCTACTGCCACCAGTTTCAGACCCCGGCAGATGGTTTCTTCAACCGCCAGATGCAGCTTATCGTAAACAACTGCACCACTTTGACGATCTTATGGGACGATCGCCAAGGGCCCAAATGCCCTTACGCGGTACTAGCGGCTAGAAGCAACATATCTACTTTTACGCTGGCCTAGTGCCTAGTTGATGGAACAGCCTTGCGGTTCACCGTGCGACCAAAGGGCTTCTTTTAACGAAAACCAACACCCTGTGTACCATAAAGTAACAGCGCGTGACTCACGATAAAACGGAACGGATAGAGAGAAACGAAAAAAAATGACATTCCGATTTAATATGCCAATTGCTGAATATTCTATAACCATTTAATGTTAAATAAATGTACTTTACCAAATGTACCGTGTTGCTGTTTGATTTGAAAGTACAGTTTCATATTCCGAATTGTGGCGCGCTGTGTTGTGAGTTGATCTGTGTTGGTTTCCGGATTCTGTTTGAAGTCGCGTAGAAGACGACTTGGCGCGTTTTCCTAGGCAGCACAGTAACGTCACGGAGAGAGGTGGGGAATATGAATGTTTTGATAATGTCAGGCTCAGGGGCGGGGGATATGATTTAGTGCCGCAAAAGCAGGTCAGCCAGGGCGATGCGGCAAGTGATAGGATTATCACAAAATGGCGGCGCCCTACTGCCTGTTTCCGCGTGCGTTTAATGGACGAAAACTCGGGTAAGGTCCATAGGAAATTTTTCTAAAATCGAGCGATTTAGGCTTAAAAACACATGGCTGACCCGTAGGGCCAATAAAAATGTTTGACCAAACCATTCCGTTAAGCCTGGAGGTCTGTAAATGCTTGCATCTTGTTCAGAGTACCAGAGAAAATTGGACCTGTACCTCAAACTGCTTTGCAGCAGTGGCTGGTGAACTTTTGAACTGGAGGGGCATACATGTAACAAGCTTTGATTGTGAGAGAACCAAACAAGGACGGTTTGGGGGTCGGGGGATTCGACCCCCGAGAAATGTTTGTAAATAATTAATTAAAATGCTGCATTTAAAAGCACTTTCGGTGAAAAATTGGGTAAATGCACACTGTTTGCAATCAGTTTTGTATAGTAGCTCTGGATAAAACCCCATTAATGCAAGTCACAAACAGAACACAGGAGCATTTGGCATAACATTTCCATGATATTTTTGCCTACAACATATGCCAGTATATAACTAATTTCATGCTGGCTGTGCCCATACATGTCCATGCAGTCTGCACCAATATATGACAGTATTACTATATAAGGCCTCCAGGCAAGTAAAGCATGCCATGCCACAGAAAGAAAGTATATCCAGATTGGCTATACCAAGATTGGCTAGTGTACCATGCAATCACACGCATGTTTGCTTTTCCCCTTGATGCAAATTACCAAAATGCCACGGCAGAATGTGTGGTTAGACTGGAGACACAAATGTAAGCCATTCTAGCCGGGCAATAACACTTATCACGTTTGCATTACCCTTGATGCCAAGTGAAAACGCCTTGCCATATTAAGAAAGTATATGCAGACTGACAGTAGTAGTGCCAGTCTGCATATACTTTCTTAATGTGGCATGGCTTTATTTACTTAGCATTTTACTGGCTTAAGTTGAAGGTAGGCCTGTCTGGCCAGGTAATAACACTCATGTTTGCTTTACTCTTCATGCACAGTAACCCCCGCTTCACAGCGGGCAAGCAAATGTGTAGCAAGCATAACACTTATATTTGTTTTACCCATGATCTAAAGTTTCATTCAATGTAGTCCAGTCTAGACTGGTAGTAACACTAAGGTTTGGTTTATCCTTGATGCACAGTAACCCCCGCTTCACAGAAATATTTGCGCTAGTCGATAATATGATGACTGTAGAGACAAAGCTCATAGGATTTTAGACCTATACAACCACTGGCTATGAGAAGAGGGACATGTGGGTCACATTGCAGCAGCTATCAATGCAGTGTCCGCTGTTTTACAGGACAAGGAAGACCTATTAAAGTGCTAGAATAATCTGATGCATGCAATTTGCAAGCAGATGTTAAAGGAGCAAGTGGCAAAGGACACGAGCTGGCAAAGACGGTCAATCACATGGACAGCTTCGTAGCAGAAATTGCTGACAATCATTGAAATAGAGAGTGTGACAGGCTTGGAGGAGGAATCTGATATAGGTGAATGTGACACATAAGTTGAGAAGCAGTCATAGGCGCTGCATAGTTGGCAATGACTATGCACATAGCCCTAATAACCCACACTAACAGCGGCTATTGAGTATTGCTGCTGTGAAGTGCATACACACACACACAAACGATGAGGGCAAGGAGAGGGACCTGCACAGGCATGGACTTCCAGACACATGCCACAAGAGGTACCCAAATAAGGAAATGCATAGGAGGCTGAACCACCCATTCAATTTTGGAGCACACAGTGATGCAGGTCCCTCACAAATGCCAAGCAATTGATTGTGACTCAGTCTCCGTCTCTGTTCCGGCAGGCAGCACCTGATAGGGATCATCCAGTACAATGACTGCAGCAAAGCAAGGCAGACATCTGGGGCGGAAAGCAGATGAAAAAACAGCTGCCACAGACACCGCCATCACATTCCATGCCACCCCACCAAGGAAACTGCAAGTGGTGTTGGTGGAGAGAAAAGTCAAGGTGATGTCAGGGGATGCTCGCAGCAAGGGCAAGGGAGCACTGACAAGAGCATTTGTCAGCAACTAATTCATGAAAGCTAGGAGCTAGATCAACACATCATGCAGATGCAGGTAGATTAGGATGTGCTGAAACAGATTCCAGCAGAAGAAAAGCAGCTTGACCAGGAACAAGGCCAGCCACCTCGAAATGTGGAACCACCACATTCCCCTCGCCTCAATGACACGTGGCTTACCAGACCACCAATGTACATCCCACAGCACTCAACACCCTCAGTGGACAATAGCAGCATTCCTGAGCATGCGTCCCTGTTGGTGACGGACCAATGTCAGCTCATTCTAAGGCAAGGATGTCATTTCACCAAAAAGCCAGGGGTAGTGGAAGTGACATCACCCAACCTTTGACCTCTGATGACATCACAGGAAGTGACCCCACCCTGGAGTGACATCATGGGATGGGATGCAACACGACCTTCACCCCTTGACAAAACAGGAAGTGGCATCACATAGCATTTTTCCTTAGTACACTAGAAAGAAATATGGTTACAATATCACTATAATGTTATACACATTTCATACAAGAATGGATCACCATGTGTATCGTTAATGTCAATGTGTATAGGCCCCTATTACCAGATTACTGTGAATGAAAGCAGATGTCTAAGGCCAAATGATAATGATGTGTTATTATATAGCACTTACACTTAAGCGCTTTATATAGAACAAATAAACATACAATATCACCTAACCTGTGTTGGTACTCATTTATCGACCTCCGAAGGATGAAAGGCTGAGTTGAGGTGTTTAAGAACAGACTCACCCCTGAAGTGTGCCTGAAATAAACCTTTAATGAGTCTAGCAATTATTATATAGAATTCCAGATAGAAAAAACTTTCATTATTCATATTCTTTGTTATTTAGGGTCACTGCTCTAAGTGTTACAAGAAAGCCAGCCACTCCAGAAACAAAGCACACATGGCGCTGGACACAGCCCAGGAGCTTACATTTCAAAAAATACTGTGGCCGTGTAGTTATGGTTAAGTTGCTGTTTCCATAGGAAGAGTACTTTTTGGGCGACTTATAACTCCGCTCTCCCTGGACAAATCCTCACCAAAATTTGCAAGAAAAGTGTATGGCCCACTCTGAATTCTTTTACAAAGTTTGGTGAGGGAGGGTAAAGTTATAGGGGGGGTCCCAACACTTCATTTTTTCCCATAGACTGAATGGGGGAAAAACATTGTGCACGGCTACAGATCAAAACGTTGGATGGATTTTCACCAAATTTGCGGCAGGAGCAGCGGTTTGGTCCCGAAAGCGTGCTTTTGCAAATTTGGTGAAAATCGGTACAGTAGTTTTTTTTAAACGATCAAAACGTAGGTCTCAAAAAATTAGTGATATCTATGTCCGCTCCGCAGACACACTTCCCTGTGAACAATGTGCTTATGTTAATATGTTTATGCTGCCATGGAAAGGGAAGATGGGCCCTGTGTGGAACTGGCGCTTTCCCTTTCCATGGTGGCCATCTTGGAAAAGGATTTTATTTCTAAACCGGGATGCCGCGTCACCATATAGGACGAGAAATCCTATTTTTTAGTGGCACGGGTTACCGCTTTGGAAACCTAGGCTGGTAATGGCGTTCATCCGCCATTTTAGGGGTTGAAATGGGGGGTAATTGTCCAGAGACCTCGTTATCCACCCTTGCTTTGCTTGGGCTGATAACTAGGGCTACTGAGCCGTTATCCACCATTCCAGCCCCTGGAACGGCGCATGAACGCTACAATATTCACATTACTATAACAAAAAATGCAAATGGAAATGTTGGAAAATCTTATTGCGTCTCTGTATTTTACTGAGAAATACAAAGTAGATGGAGTCTATGCAGTTTTCTTTTTACCTCTATTTTTTAACTGTGAAAGGTGGTTCCTAAAGGAACATTTATTTTGTTTTTGGATGGATTTATTTTGGCAGGAAAGCTAAGAACGAAAGGTGGGGACGGAAATGAGAGAAGAGGCACCAAACACTAATATGGAGGGGCAGATGGAAAAGGGGGAAATGTTGTGTGTGTGTTATTTCTAAGGTAGAGGGTAGTAGGGTGGCCAAATGTTCCCTATTTTGTGGGATTGTCCCACAATTAGGAACTCCGTCCCACGGTTTGCAGAGTGGCAGTGCGGGACGTAGGTTGTCCTGACTTGCGTTGGACATCCTGCCTCCAGCACAGCCACTCTGCAAACTCAAGTGGCCATCTGCTCAGCACGGCGCTGCCACCTGTTGCTTTCTTTCTCTGGATGCCTCTTCAGCCCTGGCTCCTTTTGAGCCTACAGGTTGAGATGTAACGCTCGGACACCTGCCTTAATTCAAATACTAATGCTTTGTTCCTGGGGTTGTGATGGTCATGTTTGCAGTTAAAAAATGTGACCATCACCTCCGCAGGACAAAGCATTTGTATTTAAATTAAGCCAGGAATTAAGAGCCATTAAAAAAAAGAAAAATTCAAAAAGAGGCGGCCCAAACGTGAATGAAGTGACGTCATCACTGCCTTGTGGCCAAGTGTCCCGTGACAGACTATCAAAGAGTTGGCCAGCCTAGGGGGCAGTGTTTCTCATGGTGCTTGATTACAGCAGTGGTGGTGTCTCTTGGGGAGGAGGGATGGCATTAGCTGATGTCATTCTAACGTAAATAGCCGTTTTGCCAAAAGTATGTACTGTGTACTAGATTGTTAATGGATTAGTACGAACAGGTGTTGGAGCTGTGCAAGGGAAATGTTGAGTTGCAAGTTCCTACATCAGTAGAAAATGTAGTTCCAAACTGTCCATGAAGCACAGATGTTATTGTGAAGTGCCTATGGGTTCTCGGACACATCATCATGCTGTGCACAAGCATATGGTCATGTCCCATTCTCCGGAAGGTGTGCATTGAAGTCAGATGTTCGTAGACATTATGGTCTAAAACCTACTAAAAACCTATGAATTTCAGTAACAAAAGCTTTGTGAAAAGGACGTTATGGTTACGTTTCACTACTAAAAACCTATGAAATTCAGTAAAAAAAACTTTGTTAAAGGGACGTTATGGTTATGTTGTGTTACTAAAAACCTATGAAATTCAGTAAAAAAATCTTTGTTAAAGGGATGTTATGGTTCAAAGTAATACTGAAAAACTCCTGTAATTCGCTAGTTATGGTAAGCTAAACAACCATAACTCGCGCCACCACCGTGCATTGCTAAGACTAACACCCAGGACATCAAAGATGACATCACAAATTTCAGGGGTTTTTCGGTTTTACTTTGAACCATAACGTCCCTTTAACAAAGTTTTTTTACTGAATTTCATAGGTTTTTAGTAGCACAACTTAAGCATAACGTCCCTTTAACAAAGTTTTTTTAATGAATATTTATATATATATACGTATATATATATATTTTTATTTTTTTTATTTTTTTTAGGGGTAGCAAGGGAGACCTCAGGGGTTATAACTGTGACCCCTGACTACCTACAAATTACATCCCTGCTCTAAGGATCACGATGGGCTTGCAAGATTATCACAACTGGCTTCTTGGTAAGGCTGCCCCCCTGCATCTCTGACATCTGCTACTGGGTTAATGGGAGGGATGGTTTGGGCATGTACTGCAGGATGCGTGCCTCTTGTATGTGTCAAGCAAGAGCAGCTGCTTGCCTTTGTAGTCTTTCCCTTGAGGGGTATGGGGGAAGTAATAAGTGGAGCAGGGCTGCTGAAAATATTAGTAATGTGCTGGCTGATTTTTCAGTGTTTTCCACAATACCGAAAAGTTTGTAACAGGAAACTTGCTCTTACCTTTACAGTGGACAATGCTTGCCCACTGAAGCCATGGTTGTTGAAACCAATACTACATCCACAGAGTCAGATGAGTGTCACACCGTTGAACGCATTCACACATGCAACGCAATGGAACGAACATTTGGAATATTTAAATCTTTATATGATTTGATTCGTTTGGTTTGATTTATAATTTATATTGCGCATATCCTTGGGGAACCAAGTGGCAAGCCGCATCTAGGTGCAGATCTTATCTGAATTGGATGAACCGTCATTATTGGCATAACATTATTCAAATAAATATGTCTTTAATTGCTTTCTAAAGGCTGTCAATGATTCTAGTTTCCTTAATGAGTGTGGAAGACCGTTGCATGCACAAGCCCCAGCTACCGAGAACCTTCTATCGCCCCAATGGACAGATCTGGAAGTGGGAATCACTAGCCGATTCAGAGCCAAGGATCTCAACGGTCTTCCAGCGATGTACATTTGGATCTTGTCCACAAGGTAGGACGGGGCCAAGATGTGTACACACTTGAAGATCAGACACAATAGCTTGAACTGTATTCTTTGGTGAACCTGAAGCCAGTGTAATCTCTTCCTGGATTCTGACACCGGCTTTCTCCACGGAAGTGCGAACACTACCCGCACCGCAGCGTTCTGTGCCACTATCAGGTGTTGTAGCTGATATTTTGGGCACCCGACCAGGAGGCCATTACAATTATCCAACCCGGCGTTGACCAGCGTGCCAACCACCTTTGCTCGATCACCTTCTGAAATGAGGGGAAGGAGTGGTTTTAATAATTTCAGCTAAAAGAAGACTGATTTGACCATTTAGATCACCTCTCGATTATATCCCATGACTGACTGCCAGGCGCAACCTAGACTTTTAACAAAATCTGTGTACACCTGGGAATTGCCAAATATTGGTGGACAGGGGACCATCTGGGCAGTAGTACCGAGATTATTTTTGGAACCAAAAATAATAATCTCTGTCTTGTTAGGAGTCAACTATAGTTTTTTGTATATCATCCATCTTCGTGCTGCTTCTGCACATTTTAGAATGTTATCCACTGCTTCCACAGGTTGTTTCAGGCTCAGGTAAATCTGTGTATCATCCGCGTATGAATGATACTACAGATTGAACCATGCTAATATTAGCAAGCGGGGACGCATGTAGAGATTGAAGAGGATTGCGGACAATGAGGAGCCCTGAGGGACTCTGCCGATTATAGTCTGCAAACCTGATGGAAAAGAGCACATCTTGACCTGCTGTTTACGATCACTTAAGAAGGAGTCAAAGCATTTCTGCACTTCTTCTGATAAGTGTGCCATTTCACTCTCGTGATCAGGATTTTTGGATCGATAGTGTCAAACACTGCCGACAAGTCCAACATGATTAGCACAGTGGCGTTACCGCAATCTGCTTTCCCCAATATATCACCCCAGACTTTGATCAACGCTGTCTCTGTTGTTTGCCTATAAATGCTTTTGCAATTGTAGCATTACTACTTCCTCTAACATATTTGTTGGCCATACCAATCCAGCAATAGGACAACAGTTTGCCAGCTCATGGGGGTCCAGGCTGGGCTTTTTTAACAAGGGCGTAAGGTAGGATTTTTACGATTCCTGCGGCACACATCCCTGTTTCAATTAGGCATTAATGAAGCTTTGTATTGGCCCACTCAGAGAATCTGCATGTCTTTGTACTAAGTAAGCTGGGATTGGATAGAAACCATGATTTGTCGGTTTCAATTGTTCCAGCAATTTTTGATAGTCTCTTTATCTACCAGAGAAAATTGGAACTCCATCTTTAGAGCTGATTCCTCCACCAAATACGTCGGTGTAGAGGAATTATCACCTCCTGGCGGTTGGTTTTCCAGGTTTCCTCTGATATGCTCCACTTTATTAATGAAGAAGTAATTAAAGTCATTGGCCAGTTCAACTTCCATGGCACCAGTGGTCCTGGGGTGAATATCAGTTTTTAAACCATCAATCAGCCACACACCTCTTGTACACCAGAAGGGATCCAAACAGATTGGAATAACAAGCACATTTTTTATTTGTATTTATTTATTTTCATTTATAAAGCATGCTGAACCCAAGAGCATCCTGGTGCTGTTAAAATCAGCACAAGAGATTTCAAAGAAGAGTCAAGTCACTGGGAAGAACCAGTGCAGTTAGGCGAACAGTCACATTTTTAAAGCTCTTCAGAAGGCCCAATATGATTGCCCTGCCCTCACGGTGGGCGGAAGAGTGTTCCATTGGTTTGCTGTTATTGTAGGGAATCTTGCGCCTTCCCCTTTCACCAGTTTGAATTTTGGCTGGACCAGCTGGTGTGTGAATGCAGCTCTTAGTGGCTTGATCGAGTGAGCTTTTGTGATCCTGCATCTGTGAGTAATGGACAGGGTTTTAAAGATAATCTGTTCTCGAAGTTGGCAGGCAATGGGCCATCTTGCGCTTAAAATTTGATCTAGATTTGGAATGCTAACGGCTGCACAGAGAGCATTGTTCTGTGTCACCTGCATCTGGCGGATGTTGTGTGACAAGTTGCCAGCAAAGAGAGCATTACAGTAGTCAAGCCTTGACCCAATGATGGCACGGGCAATCGCCTAGCAGCTGTTGGCAGATAAGAATAGTCTGGAGGCATTGATCAACTTAGTTGTATAAGCCACCGAGGAGACACAGCCGTTCACTTGGCGTGTGAGTGACAAGATGGCGTCCAAGTAAAAACCAAGAGTTTTCACTGTAGAGGAAATGGGGATCTGCAGGCCGTTGATGTCAAATGCAATGTAGTGTGAGTTGAGCTTCTTAATCACTGCCGGGGACCCTACCAGCAAGATCTCTGACTTTCCGTCATTCAGACAGAGATGGTGTGTGGCCATCCAGCCCTTAATTGTCACATAAACTGAGTTTAGGGTGTTTGAGCCTTCAAGGTAACTATGGGGAGGAGGATTTGGGTGTCATTGGCATCATTGGTGTAATTTATGCCGATGCAGACTAGTAAGTCAAAGAGGGGTCTGGTGAAGACATTGTAGGGGGTCGGGGATACACAGGACACATGAGATGGGTGCTGGGGAGGCAGCAGAAATCTCAGCAAACACTCTGATAGATCTGTTCTCAGGAAAGGATGCTATCCATGGAGAGGCTTCCTGTGAAAAATTTGCAGCGGTCGGAGAGGTGGTGCCACATAATTTTGTCAAATGCAGCCAAGAGATCTAACCTGGCTCGCTGTACATGATGTCCGAAAATAGCATTTCTAGCATGAATATTCGTGGATGCCTGCGCTTTGTATGCAGACCCCTGTTGTAACCCCCCATGACCAGAAGCTGCTGTGATGCTCAACGAAATCATCTGTGACCACATTGTTTTCAGCAGAGGCCTCCCCTTGGTAGAGTGCACCTGAGCTGTTCCTGGCCCACCATTGGCTGTTCCCATCCATATCCTAGCCAACCGGCTACCGGCAGGTGCAAGCCGGCTTTAGCACGAAGGCGTGCACAAAGGCAGTTCCCCTGTCCCTGCCTGTGCATGCTCACTTGCCACTTGCCAGGAACCCTGTCCGTGGTCCACCCCAGAGACACCCAAGGTACTGTACTAACTTTTCCTGCGTGTCTATTACCTGCCCACGCTCATTTCCTTCTGCAACATGGCCACTTAAAATGACCTTTACTCCATCATGGCGAAACCAATGAATACCCTTGTTAAATCACGCACGCTCTGCTACTGGAAATTCCTACCCATTAGGATTGTAATGCTGTCCTTCCATTCAATCAGGCTTGCACATTTCCGTAGACAGTACCAGCATATACCGCTGGATTACACTCTGCGAAGCTCCACGTCTACTGTCACTATGCATGCTTTATTTTATTTCAATTGCACAAATGCCCACTTCTAATGTATGTGCACGGTGACCTGACTTGCCTCGTTCTACATCTTACTGATTGTTCCACTTAGCTAAGGTCACTCGCCCGAGCCACCGGCGTGCACCTTCCGCTTGTTGTTAGGCTCAGTACTTTGCCTCGCCAGCAAACGCAATTCACCTCTTTGCATTATTCGGCATCTTGCGCCTATTAGAGCTGGCTCCTTGCTCCTGCTCGAATTTATACCTGATTGTTAGCATACCTGCTCTGCCCATGCTCGAATTTGTATCTGATTATTAGCATACTTGCTCTGCCCATGCTCGAATTTGTATCTGATTATTAGCATACTTGCTCTGCCCATGCTCGATTTTGTACCTGATTGTTAGCATACCTGCTAGTAAGATCCCTTTGCCTGCTAGATTGCACTACTACTAATGACAACTACTTTATTGGTTTCATGTGAGTTTTGTCAGCCATTCTGTAATATGTATGCTGACCCTAGGACTAAGCTCTGCCCCAACATAGTACGACCAAACTCTCCGCCCCCAAATTAGGTCATTATTCTTTCGATGTATGAATGATGGTGTTTGCCAGGCACGCACCCCAAACTATAGTGTCTTTTAAACTTGATGAGGCTTACTGTCTTGCAGCTTACAGTTCACCTATTTTGCACTTTGCTATCGGGCCACACCTCTAACAACTAGATTTGTGATATGTTGCTAGCCTCCCAGCAAATCTAGTGTGACCTACTGTGCACCTTAGGCCCACACCACCATCATGCACCTTAGGGCCTCACACATCCACTATTACATCTTTTCCTTACTGACTGCCGCTATAAGTCAGCTACTCTCCGTGACAACACTCACACCTCCCTTACGGGTGCCACCCACTCAGCCGCCTATTAATACTATTGATTGTAGTCAGCACCTCCAGCCTTTGACCAGTTTGACCCCTACAATGGGCTGCCCTGTGATCACCTCTACTGGTCAACACCAACCATCAACCACACCAACCAATACCTTAATGACCATGCTCTCTGGTTGCATCACTTTGCCAGGAAACCTACCCCTAATCAACCTTGCTCCCTGTCGCTTAGAAATAAGAGACTAGGTTCTAGATTCCGTACATTACACACCTGTAATAACAAGCCCATGCAAACATTACACTCACCACCTTGCTCTCCTTCCCCCACCACCACACTGAAATCTACCTCCACAGTTGCCAAGTTGCCTCAGATCAAAGGCGCCTTGATTAACGCTGGATCTCTCCCAGCTCACGCACTTGACATTGCAGACCTCATCACAACCTTAGCCCTTAACTTCATTGCCATATCGGAAACGTGGCTACATGCCTCATCTGGACCTTCACTGTCACTAGCCTTTCCCCCAGAATATGGCATTATGCGATGTGATCGCAGCACTGCCCAATCCAGAGGCGGCAGAGTGGCCTTCATCCATACAAACTCGCTTGGCTTAAGAGTATCGTCTCATCCCAAACTTGAGTCAGCTGAACTTCTCTCAGTCAAACTTCCACTAACGCCCAACCAAAAGGCCACCGTCCACCTTATCTACAGGCCCCCAGGTCCCGCACCCTCATTTGTTGGAGAAATATCTACCCTTCTCCTCAACAGTACTAAAACCAACTCGCAAATTATCATACTAGGTGACCTTAATCTAGGACTTGGTGACCCGAATGATTCCACTGCCTCTGATCTGTAGAACGTGCTAACTGACTTCAGCATCTCTATGCACGTTCAAGAACCTACCCATGCCAAAGGCAGGACCCTTGACTGGCTAGCCAGCTCCAACTTCAGTATTAACGTCCTCTCCAATACCCCTTGCCTATGGTCTCACATCACATCATCACCTTTAATATCGAGGCAGCCCCACGTGTCCCGAATGAGATAGTTCCAGCCCTACCCACTAGGAACAAAAGGGACATAACCAAGGAGAAACTTCTCCCTCTACTACCCCCATCTCTCAACGTGGCCACACATTCCTGCACTGATCCCACCTCCCTCGCAGACACCTACAAACTTAGTATGCTCTCGGCCATAAACGCCATAGCCCCTATCAAATTGAGGAAGTCTAAACCACGCGCACATGTCAACTCCTGGTTTACACCACAGTTAAGAGTGCTCCGTAAAGCCAAACGCTGCGCAGAAAACCGCAGGAAAAGCCACCCCTCTGATAAACATAAAGATGGATTCTATCTTGCTTCCCTTACCTACAAAGATGCCATTATCACGGCAAAAATAGAGTCCCTTAATAACCGTATCCTGCAAGCAGATTCGAACACAAAGAAACTTTTCAAGATCCTAAAAGAACTTGAATCTCCAGTCACCCCTATGGACACCTGCACTAAAGATAGTAAATGCTGTGCCAACATCCATTCAGCTCTATTAAACAAAATGTATACGCTACAATCTAAAATCAAAGAAAAACAAGTCAGTCTGAAGCTGGACAACCGTCCACTCACCTCTGCTAGGGTGCTTCCCTTAGATGCGTTTAATTTCAAACCTTTTTCTTTCTCCCCTCTCACTATTGCCGAGGTGGAAAATATCATCTTGCGAATCAAGCCTTCTAACTGTCAAGGTGACCCTTGCCCCGCTCCCATCATCACGGAATCCGCCCATGAGCTGGCCCCATTCATCACGGCCTTCATCAACTCCTCCTTTAAAACAGGCATTGTCCCAGACAACCTAAAAGACGCATGGGTGATCCCACTGCTCAAAAAACCTTCTCTAGACCCAAGTATACCCACTAACTTCAGACCTATCACCATTGTCCTGTTCCTACTCAAGATCTTAGACCATGCAGCATACTTGCAGATCCAAGACTACCTGGAATCTAATAATCTTCTAGGTCTACGGCAGTCTGGATTTCTCCCGAGACATGGGACCGAAACGGCTCTGATAGACTTAAAAACCCAAATCGAGGACCTGAAGGACAAGGGCAAATTAGCTATGCTACTCCTACTCAACCTCTCTGCAGCTTTTGATTTGGTCAACCACCAAATCATATGCAGGCACCTGCACTCGGCCGCCCACTTCTTGGCCTCCGCCTCGGCCTGGGTCAAATCCTTTCTGAGTAACAGATCCATGAGGGTCTTCTCCCCAACTGCAGCTGCGGACCCCGCTCCGATCCTCTGCGGTGTTCCTCAAGGATCTTGTGTGTCCCCTACACTCTATAACGTTTTTACCAAACCACTCTTTGATGCACTTGACTATCTGGGTTCTCCTACACAAACTATGTGGACGACACCCAGATACTCATCCCCATCATGGGAGACTATCTAGCTGACACCAAGGTCCTTAACGACATCTACGTGGTCATCCAGGCTTGGGTGGCCCAACACCAATTATGCCTCAACGACGACAAGACGTAGCTCCTCATCCTGGGCTCTTCGCAAGGTCTAAGCAAACTAGAACCCTCTTACCAGTCTTTTAACATAGATGAAAATACCATCAAAGTCTCGAAAGACACAAAAACATTAGGCTTCTACATTGACGCCACTCTAACCTTATCCCGACAGATAAATGCAGTCAGATCAGCCTCTGCATATACCTGCAAACTCATCACAGCCTGCAGACCATATCTGACCACTCCGAACAGTGTTACCCTAGCAAGAACCCTCATTATGACTATTGCAGTGTCCTTTACCTAGGAACTAGCCAAGGGAATCTGAACAAACTTCAAATCACCCAAAACAATGCCACTAGAGCAGCCTTAAACATCCCATGCAACCACCACATCTCTGAATCTAGAACCAACTTGCGTTGGTTACCCGTCAAGCAGAGAATCTCTCTGAAAACTCTTGCCCTCACACACAAATGCTTGGCTAACAAAGCCCCCCCTTACCTCTTTAGTCGGATCTCACTCCGTTCATCCACCCGACCTCAAAGAACTGCCCAGACCCACTGTCTCTCGATCACAAGATTCAAACTCCAAAAAGCTGGGGGCACGAGCTTCCCTGTCCATGCCTCCAAGCTTTGGAACACCCTCCCTGTCACCATTAGATCTGAAGACTCCTTTAACTCCTTCAAGTCTGAAACGAAATCCTGGCTTTTCAACCAGAACTGAGACACTGAGATACCTTTTTCTAGATCCACATGTTCTCTTCTATGCCTCCAATGACCAACATCTTTTAACTCATGTAACACTTGCATAAGTAGCGCCCTGATGCCTCCGGGCCGGAAGGTGCGCATTATAAATAAACAAAATACAAATACAAGGAGAAGGGCAAGCTTTACTGCATCTCTGATCTCATAGAGCTGATATTTTAGATCCAGTTACATGTCCCGGCCAGAAGCCAGATTGCTGCATTCCTAAAACATGGTTGGTTTCCAGGTATTTCTGGATTTGGATGTATGCCGCTCTGTCTATAATTTTTATTAGAAAGGGTACTGTTGTGATTGGGTGGTAATTGTTAGGAACTGTGGGGTAGAATTAACTGTGGGAGGGCCTGGGCATAGTAAACACACACCATAAAAACTGATGTAATGTCCTTGAAGTCCAACCGGCTGACAGGAAGGTGGTAACAGTCATCCCTGGCCAATCCAGTTGTTAGAGGCATGACCAGCCTAAGCCTGCCCCCATTGTATAATCCTGTGATGTCATCCACCTTATGAAAAGGGGAAGCATACAGAGACAAAAGACACTCTCCTCTTAATTTTCCAGCTCCTCTGTATGCTGATATTTCATATTCCTCCTGCAAGATCCAGATCCACTGCCTGGCCAGAGCATAGCTGACCCTATCCAGGCAGAACCACCCTTCAGAACTAAACCCCATAACAAAATCCCACTAACTCAGGGAGAAATTGGGAAAAGCTCTGGTACCCTTTTTGAGAGTATCCTGTGACCAGACTGGCTTTTATCCCCACTACCTGAATGCCGCTGTGCCATGACCAGACCTTTGCCAATCTGTTTTCTGTTAGGAGAGCACTGTCGCTGTTACCAGTGACCAGATATTGCCTCACTGTCCAGAAACTCGGTTGGCTGTCCCAAAATCCCAAACTGAATCACTGATTGCGAGTATTACCCCATCCCATAGCAACATATAGCCTACCCCATCTTGATATCTTGATACCTTGTCTTTGTTCCACCTTCTAAGTAATCCCATCCATACCCTGATAACTTGTGGAAGATAGTCTGAAACCTCTGTTTTCCTTGATTTTCTAGTGTTAGCGCAATTCTTCCATTCATTTCTGTCTTGCATAAGTCCTTATTTGATTAATTCCCACATAGAGCTGAACGTGGGGTGAAAAGGTTAACCTTGCTAATTAACCATGGAATGTACCATGTCTTTCTTTAACACCCTAGCCACTAAATATGGTTTAAGTGAAACTTGTCCTTTCCTTTTTAAACCGATTTTCTCTTTTAACTGCTTTTCTTTTTAAAACCGAATTTCCTTTCGCATTGAAATTCTCATCCAGTTATTCAGCTAGAGTCACTCATTCACATTCGTATTGTCCCTGTGATGTGCATCTATCCCCCAGCATAGAAACTGCATTCCGAGTCTGACTATTTCACCCGTTTTTCAAACCGTTTTTGACATTTAAACCCGTGTAATGTAGCAAATGGAAATTCTGTGTGTGTGATTCTAGCTGCACTGTGTTGTCACTTCAAAGTGGATTTTTGAACTGTATGTTCTTTGTTGATAATCTTGCTTGGTATTTGCTAGCGTTCTCACATCACTGATACTGTTAGAAATCGTATTTACCTAATTTATTCAACCGCACATTTAAATTAATTATTTACCAATTCCAAGTGTCATTTATTTAATTGCAAAGGATTTTGAAAACCTTTTTCGTGAGGGAAGGTCAGATTTCAATTCCGTTTTCTGCCTAGCATCCCTGACTCCTTGCTGCTCCTTTCTATCCACTCAAAAGTTGATTAATAGGGCTTTGAGGGAGCATTGCAGGGGTACATTTTAACTCAGGTGCTATCTACTGTTCATGGTCCATTGTGACCCGGGGTATTTGTAAAAGTGCGTGTGAGACGGGTTGGGTGCCAGCTCAATCTGAATTCTAGAAAATAAAGAAAAAGTATTCTAATTGAGCGCTACATCCTAGGCTAAGGGCAAGAGTCCTTGTCCGGTAAGTGACTCTCGATTAGAATCCTTAACAATATTCCTGAGGCTAGTGGGAGTGGGGTGAGAGACGGGCACACTCAAGTATGCAATTCCTGAGGCCTGGGGTGACTTTTGGGATTAACAGAGCAGTTTGGCCTCATGTTTGCAGGAGGGGGCAGCAAAGAGATAGTGAAAATGGCTGGTGTGTTATGCAGAGGCCGATCTCAATTATAAGGCAGGGCGGTGCTCTATGGCAGTTTGTAAGCGCTGTCTGTCACCTGATGGGCTGGGGGTCCCAAGATAGGTATATGCTTGGAGTGGGGCTGGCAGGTGGCTTGTAAGGTGGCTAGCGGCATAAGGAGAGGAGCGGTTGGCGTGGCAGGCCAGAGTAAGATGTTAGTGGTGGGGGGCGGGAACACAACAACACAGGTGATACGGACAGTAGTGTGAGCAGGAGTAGCAGACATACATATCAACATAACAGCATTAGTCATGTTGTTTGCTTACCTTCACCAATGGGCAGAATGCTCATTTTCATGTACGGGATCTGGATAGGGTCCAACTCGTGGCCTGCATGGAGTCGGCAGACAAGACAATACAGGCCAAAACATGGTGTGCAAGTAGGCCTTCGAAGTAGCCGTCTCCACCTCCTGGGTCAGTGGAGGTGGGCAGCTGGATGTATGGTCTTCTGGTCTCTCAGGAGGTCCTTCTGTTGGGCAGCAGCCATTTTCCAATGGTTTCTCGCATCATGGCAGTTCATGGCTTGTAGTGGGGTTGCTGGGGCACATATAGGGTAATTTGCTGGAGCTGCTCTCTGGAGCAGTTAAAGACTTGTGTACAGAATGGCAGCCTTATCTCCGAAAGGTCATGGATCTTTGGTAAGTTGCAACACAGCAAAAATACAATTATTATCAAATGATGAAAAGGGACTGTCCTGTCATGGTTGTATCAAAAATATCGACTTTATTTATATCACAACAGATAGTCTAACAGCAGTATGCAATACAACCCACCCTGTAAGGGAAAGCACAGGACAGACAGTTTCATGGAGGAAAAGGGATGCACTATGGATACTGACAGAATGGTTGTCAGTATGGTAAATAACCTGAACAGTTAAGTTTAATTGGCTTCAGCACAAAGGCAACAATGGGTCTTAATATGTCCCTAGGGACCATCTGGGAAGGACCATGGGGGCAGAACTACAATGGACCTTGTGCTGTAGGTGTTCTTGGTGCTCGATCTGTTGGTGTTCTTGGTGATCGATAGGGTCGAGTCAGCTTCAGGGCGCTTTGCAGGCTTCTGTAACAGAGTTCAAGATGGGATCAGCAGTGGGTATCACACGGCAACAAGGTTCAGTGGGCAAAGCTAGACTCGGATCAATAGTACATTATCCAGACAGATACCTGACATTTTTGGATTGGAGCAGCATTAGCGCAGTTGAACTCCCAACGGTTAGAGCAACCTATCGCCTACATTAGAAGGGGATTGACAAAAAGGGAAAGGAACCGGGCCATCATTGAAAAGGAAGTTTATCTGGTTGTGTGGGCAGTGAAGAAGCTGAAACCCTACATCTTTGGGTCTCACTTCACTATCCAAACAGACCACCAGTCTCTTAGATGGTTAATGGCCATGCAAGGGGAGAACCCTAAGATTTTGCATTGGGCCATATCCCTACAAGGATTAGACATAGACACCCAGCACAAGATAGGCTCTGATCTGCAATATACCTGGTAAAGGTGGGCCACATAATAGTTGTGTGTGCCATGTTGCGTCATTTTGGGATGAAACAGAGCATCCCCCTCGTAGATGCCTGCCATGACCACTGTCCTGATGATATTGATTGGGTCCCAGACCTTTGCAAGGAAAAAGAAGTCAGAGTCAGTGATGGAGGTCTACCTTTAAAGAATGTGGTAAAACACTTCTTTAACTCTTTAACTAAAATAAGATAACAGGGCTTTTCTCCAACAACACCCAGTTGGTTTTCTCTTTATGACTCTGCAAACATTGCTGTGCACAGATCAACTACTTTTTGCAATTCCTATGAACACATCTGTGGCATTTCTCATGTTAGACAAGTTGCATATATAATCAAGTGTCAAAAAGTGTATTTTGTTCATTCTTTACGTTATACGCTGCTACTGATACAATCTATACTTTACCCTCTGTGAAGCTCAAGGACAGGCTGCATGATCATCAAAGCACTATTCAAGTGCACTACTGAAGGTGTTCATGTATGCAGAGCCTGTGTAGACAGCACCAAGCAATTCAAAACAAAAATTCCATGCAGTGTTCATGACTTTAACATTAAAAAGCTCTTGGTAGTCAAAGATACTATGCATCTTGTG
Source organism: Ambystoma mexicanum (assembly GCF_040938575.1). Classification (NCBI taxonomy): domain Eukaryota; kingdom Metazoa; phylum Chordata; class Amphibia; order Caudata; family Ambystomatidae; genus Ambystoma; species Ambystoma mexicanum. The sequence continues at coordinate 255,494,528 of NC_090921.1, read as the reverse complement.
CCACCCAAATCACATGTATGCATTGTACATGTAATGTAGAATCAACACCCCTGTGTGGTATTACGAATGCATTTTGGTGTTGGCTTAGAGGTATTATCAAATGTAGTTCTATGCAGCTCGTAATGCTATGTGCTCTCACAGAAACGCTCATACATACGAGTTTCTGCCCACGAGCACATATGCTTCAGGACCCATAAGATGTGAAGATGCACACATATCATTTAGACTGCTTGACATACAGTGGTCTGTTGACGCTTATGGAATTTTGCTTACTTACAAATATGTAAGATTAGTGTGTGTCAGGAAAGTATTTGACCTTATGGCACAACACCTACATGAGATCACCAAACCCAAAATCTAAGAAATGGCTGTTTTTGTGATCAATATATATATATATGTAAATTATATGTTGCAGGTCACATATATACAGATATATTAATCGTTTGGTGAAATCCATGCAAAGCATTCCAGGACAAATCATAGCCAGATGGAAAAGAGCAACTTACATGACTTTGCATGGCAGTCCATCAGTGAACCGGAGAAAAGAACACGTATTCACAAATTGACAAAACGATGGCATTTTCATAAATTTCGTAAAAATATCGACCTAAACAAGGCCTTACCAACCCCAATAAGCAGTGAACCGGTTTTGGGCTAATTGTTGTTCAATTCCCAAAAAGTACTTATTTGCTTTTCTTTGCAGCAGGGGATTCTTTTTTTTGTTTGTGTATTGGCTTATACATAACACCTTTCAGAAACTTAGAAAATTGCAAATGCATGAAAACATTGTCTACAATTAATACAAGTTGAAAGTCATCATCAGCAATTTGATTTCCTTTCAAAATTCTTTCGCAAAAATGCTCGGTATATAGGCTTATTTCGTTATGCACCAAATATTTAAAATAGGATTATCTTTTGGAGGACAAATATTCACGTTCGATGTACCAATGCTTTAAAACATTAAGATTGCAAAATCGACAGTCTTTGACTTTTCGGAATGTTAAGCCGAGCACCCTTGACCTCATTGGTTAAAATGAAATTAAATAAAACTCTCATAAAGTTATTTCTAACTATTAGATTAGAATGTTGTGATAAATAGCGAGGAATGTTATTAAAATGGGGAGCAGGTGCAAGTGGATCTTGGTCACCTGGCCTAAGCACCGCCCACCTGGTACTTTCCTGATTGCCACTCTTTTTCCCCACTTAGCAACCCACGCCCACCTGGTACCTTCCTGGATGCCACTCTTTTTCCCTACTAAAGGAGCCCTCCAGCCTCATTTCATTTGTAGATGGGGAGCAGGTGCAAGTGGATCTTGGTCACCTGGCCTAAGCCCCACCCACCTGGTGCCTTCATGGTTGCAGCTCTTTTTCCCCAATTAGCAAGCCCCGCCCACCTGGTGCCTTCCTGGTTGCCACTCTTTTTCCCTATTTAAGGAGCCCTCCAGCCTCTTTTCCTTTGCAGATGGGGAGCAGGTGCAAGTGAATCTTGGTCACCTGTGCTAAGCCCCGCCCACCTGGTGCCTTCATGGTTGCTGCTCTTATTCCCCACTTAGCAAGCCCTGCCCACCTGGTGCTTTCTGGTTGCCGCTCTTTTTTCCCTACTTAAGGAACCCTCCAGCCTCTTTTCCTTTGCTGATGGGGAGCAGGTGCAAGGTGATCTTGGTCACCTGGTCTAAGCCCCACTCACCTGGTGCCTTCCTGGTTGTTGCTCTTTTTACCCACTTAGCAAGCCCAGCCCACCGGGTGCCTTCCTGGTTGCTGCTCTTTTTCTCTACTTAACGAGCTCTCCAGCCTCTTTTCCTTTGCAGATGGGGAGCAGGTGCAAGTGGATTTTGGTCACCTGGCATAAGCACACCCACCTTCTTAGCCCTGCCTCTTTCTTCCTGCTCTTAACTCTTATATCAAGGGTGTCTCTCGGCCAGGCAACCGGAGCAAAGGGCAGACAAAGTAAAGGGCAATTCGTGTTTGGACCTGTTTGGATCAGGAGGTTTCAGGACTTCATTGATTCTTGGTGTGTCACCCTTTCTGCAACATTATGTGTTATTACTGACTTCTGCAATTGTATTTGCTCTCCCCTCTTGCTTCTCCACTCTTTTTGACTGCTTACTCTCTGTTCTCTCCTCCTCTCCCTTACTCACATTTCCTATCGCCTCCCCTTACTCTCTTCTATGCACTTACTTTATCAGAATTGTCCCTGTACCTAGTATGATAGCAACCTCGTCTATCTCCTCCCACCTTACTTGATTTTTCCTTCCCCCAAACCCTCCAGCACTATCTGAAATGTCGTCAGGCCATGTGCGATAGTCGCTTGTTTTGTTCCGCCCTTTCCTTTCTGCAACCCTCTCCCTCACATTTTGTTTTCTCCGGCTCTACCAGAAATGTTGTCAATCCTAAAACGGTAGTCACCTGTCTGTTTCCGTTTCCTTCCCACTCTCCCCATCTCTTCCTGATCTATGTTTTAGCTCTTGCACTATCTGAAATGTTGTCCGGCCGAGTCTGATACTTAATTTCACATCCTTACTATTCATGGCCTGTAAGAATGTCAGTGTATTTTTCCTTGTTTCCTCCCTTGCCTTGAAGCGCTTTGAAACACATTGTGTATAGGTGCTACATAAATAAACTATCAAATCATATTATATCATATCAAAACATATACCTCTGACACAGATTGAGAGAAAAGACGATACGTCATGAGATTTTCTCTTGTATTAATCCAGTCATGGGTCCAGAATGTATTTTTGATCTTAGTAGGGTTATAGGTAAAGTCAGCTTTGTCGACTTACAGAGATGCCAATTGTTAGGGAGAATTCTCCAGAATGGCTAATTTACCTTTTTGTCTGTCTCTCATGGAACATTATGTTGTTCCCCTTTCTTTAAGATTTGGCTGGTGGCAGTGGTATCTACCATTTCTTCTCTACTGCGGTCTATGAAAATAGCCTTGGTACTGTTAGGCTAAGTTAGTGAACTCGGAACTTTAATCTGCTGGACCCCTTTTATTTTATTTTGGGTTACAGCTGGGTTTATTCGCCATTTCTTTTTGTAAAGGTCTTTCTCGTGTTTTACTCTGCAGGCCAAACCGGGTTTGGTTCCTTTGTTTGCCGCCCTTTGGCGGTTTTCTGCACAGAAGCCCTCCTTACTCATCTGAATGTCTGAGGGGGACTAATGTAAGGGAGGGGTTTCAGACTCCCTGCACAGGGTCTCCTTGGAGACTCGTGTCGCACTCTGTATGATTTGCTGTGGTGACTGTTCCGCCAGGACAGCCACCCTGCTGTGTGATTGACAGCCAGGCTGTGTGAATGGGGGAAAACTGCATAAAAAGCAGGTCTCTGGGACTTGGAAGGCAGGGTCTCCACTGGATAAGAGAACAGAAGAGAAGTGGAAGGAAGAGGACCACTACCACAACTGAACCTCCCTTTGAAGCCCTGCTATGGGTCCGAATCTCCAAACTTCGATGACAGAGTATATCTACAAGCAATCTACTTCTCGTGGGCTTGTGGGACCAACCAGTACGCCAAACTCCAAGCCAGGTCTCTCTCCTCTGGTCGAATTTGCTGTGCACAGCTGCAGTGAACCGGCTAGCCAGGAAGACCGGACCCTGCTTGAATTTTAAGGAGCGCACCTTTTTTTCGTCGCTTTGGTTTCTTTCCTGAGCAGTGCAGGACCCTCCAGTCTTCCTCCTTTGTGTCAGTCCGACAGTCGCTTAAGGAACCGTGAGCCTGCAGGATCTGCCGGTACGTCCACCTCAGCTACAGCATTCTTCTATTAAGGTACTGTTCAAACTGTTCAAATGTATATCATTTTACTCAGAAACCTTGAGTCAGTGTTGAACCATAGTAATTGCTGTCCTTTGTGTAACTTCTGGTACTGCTCACTTTACGCTTGAGATAAGTCTGGCTGCTCAGCCATCACTACCACTTTACTGTGAAGTACAGGCTTGTACCAAAGGTGTATCTGTACTGTCACTTGTAGTCTTAATTGTGTGTGGTGTTCCCAACTAATTGTGTGTGGTGTTCCCAACGGGTACTGCATATGATACTGCCTAACACTGGTGTACAGCAGTGAGGATCAAGTATACTGATTACACTTGAGTGCTGCTATTACCTTGGATCAACTAACCACAAGGTTAAACATCACTACAAAGCAATTTTAATCATGTCTGATATGGAAATCTACAGTCAGGAGACCCTTCTTAGTTACATTGTTGATTATCTGAAAAATCTGTGTAGAGAAAGGAACCTCTCTGTTAAAGACAAAAAGTCAGAATTAATTGAAAGGTTGTTAGAGAAACAAGGTCTGGAGAGTGGGTCTGAAATACCTACCCCTCCAGCAGATGTGCAAAATAATGACGATGATAATGTATCTTTTATCATGGATGAGTAGGTGAGGCAGATGTGTCTCACAATATAAGCCTTACTGCTCCTCTACCTGCTCAACAACCTCAACCTTTGTCCACTGGGGCCACCTCAGGTCCTACACCCAGTCCTGAATTCATTGATCTAGAAAAGATGAGGCTTGAACTGGAATTCAAGCACATAAATGCTCAAACTGAACAAAAGCATCAAGAACTTAAGCTCAGAGAAATGGAGATGAACCATGCCTTAGAAATGAAAAAGTTGTCTATTGAAAATGCTTCTCTCCCAGCGTCTTCTAGGAATTCCAGTCCTAAGAGACCCTGTATGCCCACAGAAATTGTTGGTATTCATGAGGCTAAACTTGCTATTTTGGATTGGTTGGCAATGTTTTAGTATAACCATGGGATTCAAGACATTACAGGGAATCAGTTGCTTCCTTGGCTCTTCTCTAGGCTACCCACAGTTGCATCTGATGTTTTGATGGAGTTGGGGGAGGTGGATAGGATGGATTATTAGTGTGTGGAGCTAGCTTTAATTTTTATTTTTTATTTGTTTATTTGATTTAATTGTAATAAAATGTAACAATTTTTACAAAATGTTCCAGAAATTAAAAAAACTTTAATTGCTAGATTTGGGAAGACCCCTTCCCAGTACCCTAAGAGGTTGAGGACCCTCAAAAAGTATGATGGTACCCCTTGTGCTACCTGGGTATGTGAATGTTTGAAAAACCTAGATGGTTGGTTTAAGCGTTACAGAGTAAACACTTGTGAAAGTATGAGAAATCTTGCTTTGTTGGAGTCAATCTATGATGCCTGCTCTCTTGAGCTCAGACAACACTTGGCTGATTCTAAGGAGATAGATCCCAAGAAGTTAGCTAAGGCTGCTGACTTGTGGGTTGCCAACAAGGCTACTCACAAGGACTATGGGGCAACTCAGAAGAAGAATGAGGGAAAGCAGCTAACGAAAGATAACAAGGAGAATTATAATACCTCCAATCTAAAAGAGTGCCCCAACAGCAACATAAGGGTAAACCACAAGGGAAACCAAATCAGGCTAGTATACCATCTGGACCAAAACCAGATGGAGGTCAGAACAAACCCCCATTCATCAACACATTTGGGAAATGTTATGTTTGTGGGACAACTGACCATGTGAAAGGGTTTCCCAGATGTAAGGGTAAACCTTCAGAGGTCCACACTGTCTCCTTAGCCTTCTCACCCAGAGGAAGAAGTACCTATGGCAAGTGGAAACTTTCACCTACTGGCTGAGGAACCCATGAGAGTCTCAGCTAGTGTTTCTTGAGTGTCCCTGGGCTTGTGGGAACAACATAATTTAGATGTCTATCATTCCATCCCAGATAATACTAAAGAGTATTATAAAGATAAAGTTCTTGTGAATGGACAGGAGACCCTACCATCGGAGACACTGGAGCCAGCATAACTGTGGTTGATGAATCATTTTTCAAGGTGGAGGATGTTGCAAAGGCACCCAAATGCCTATCCAAGTTAGCTGGAGGCCCTGTACAAATGCTTCCCTAGTTACCAGCCTTCATCCAGTGTAATGGTATGACTGTCAAGATACCTGTTAGTGTGCAGAGTGAAGTGCCTGGGAGAGCCCTCTTGGGTAATGACCTGAAAACTCTTGGAGTATAGTCTAGTACCCCGTGGCCTCCCAGTAAAAAGAGTCAGGAGCTCAGTAGGCCTGCAAGGGAGAGGACCTTGAGAGGCTCTCCAGAGGAGTTGGTAGAGGAAACCATTACTCCCAGTCTACAGGACTTACTAACTGCTATTTCAGGAAAGAAAGAGGCAAAGGGGAAACCCAAGACCTGCAAGAAGAAAGCCGATAGCACCCCTGTGCTTCCAATAAGGACATCCCCATGATTGTCCAAAGTCACACCTGTGACTCCTTCACCTGCTCAGGCTGAGTGTGAGGTACAACCCTGTACAACCCTGTGTGGGTGAGCCAGCTTCTGAAGAGTCAGATCTGGAAGAAGACATTACTCTAGTTGGAAATCTGGATCCTATTGACCATCCTGCGCTGCGGTCTTTACTGGCAGAAGGTGGACCCAACAGGGCAGACTTCTGCTGAAGACAAAGAGAGTGTCCTACTCTTGAAGGTCTTCGCCTACAGGCATCTTCTCAGCTCGATGGGCAATATCCTGGGAAGCGTAGGTTGCACTGGGAAGATGGCCTCTTCTACAGTGAACCGACTGAGTCTATCCCTAGGGTCTGCAAAAGATGTGTAGTATCCCTAGAAAACAGACTCCAGTTCCTACAGTTAGCCCATGAGATACCTTTGGCTGGTCATTTGAGTTTCAAAAAGACCAAGGCAAGGCTCTTTTTATACTTCTACTGGCCTTAGATGGGTGCAGAAGTTGACAAAATCTGTAGGAGCTGTCACCCTTGCCAAACCTCTGGCAAGAGTGGAGCCAAGAATGTGGCACACTTGGTGCCTCTCCTAGTGGTGGGATTTCCTTTTGAGAGGGTGGGCATCAACATTGTTGGTCCCCTTGACCGTCCCACATCTTCAGGAAACAGGTTTATCCTGGTTGTAGTAGACCATGCTACTAGATATGCTGAGGCGATACCTATGAATGTAGTCTCCTCTCCAAAATTCCCTAAAAAGGTTAGATGGAATGAGGAGTGCACTCAAGCCTTTGAAAACCTGAAGAAAGCCCTTTGTCAAGCTCCAGTCCTAAGAGTTCCTGATTATCACCAACCCTTCATTGTGCAGACAGATGCATCTGATATAGGTATAGGTGCAGTCCTTAGTCGAATGGATGAGAAAGCTAGCGAGCACACATTTGCTTCATCAGTAGGAAACTGAAGGAACCAGAAACAAGGTGGGCAACCAAAGAGTGTGACTGTTTTGCCATTGTGTGGTCTCTGAAGAAGTTTAGACCATACATGTATGGATCTACTTTTGTGATTCAGACAGACCACCAAGCCCTGAGATGGGCAATGCAAATGAAAGGGGAAAACCCAAAACTACTAAGTTAGTCAATCTGCATGCAAGGGTTTGATTTCACAATTGAGCACAGGTCAGAATGTCACCATGAAAATGCTGATGGTCTCTCTAGGATGTTTGTAACTGACAGAGTGAAGAGATTCATCCAGGAGGGGATTAAATCCTCCTGTCCCTTAGTCTGGGGGGTGGAGGGGAGTGTTAGGGAGAATTCTCCAGAATGGCTAATTTCCAATTTCCCTTACCTACTCAGTCCCTCAGCAGGATTTCTAGGATTTATCTTTTTCACCTGGTAAGAGTGTGAGTCTTTTTTCCCACTGTTACATGTGTGTTGCTGTGTGTTTTACATTTTTGTGTTCATAGATTGTGGAGTCTCACCTACTCCATAGGCAGCATCTTTTATTGTGTCACACAGCAGCTTTAGTGCAGTGGCACAGTGTTGTCTTTTTTAGACTTCCCACCTCAAACTCCATTTCTGGGACTGACTACTGTCTCCCAGAACATGTAAAGTTGCCATTTACTTTATTTAGTCTTCACATACCCAGTACAACCTATCTTCCATAGAGTACTGGAAAGGGTTAATAGTTATTCCTTTTTGTCTGTCTCTCATTGAACATTATTTTGTTCCCCTTTCTTTAAGATTTGGCTGGTGGCAGTGGTATCTACCATTGTTTCCCTACCGCAGTCTATGAAAATAGCCTTGGTACTGTTTTAGGCTAAGTTAGTAGCCTCAAACTTTAATCCGCTGGACCCCTTTTATTTTATTTTGGTTCCGGATGGATTTATTCACCATTTCTTTTTGTAAAGGTCTTTCTCGTGTTTTACTCTACGTGCCAAACCAGATTTGGTTCCTTTGTTCGCCGTCCTTTGGTGGGCTTCTGCACAGAAGCCCTCCTTAGGCGCCTGAATGTCTGAGGGGGACAGGATGTGAGGGAGGGGTTTGAGACTCACTGCACAGGGTTTTCTTGGAGACCCATGTCGCACTCTGTATGATTGGCTGTGGTGACTTTGCCGCCAGGACAACCACCCTGCTGTGTGATGGACAGTAGGCTCTCTGAATGGGGAAAACTGCATAAAAAGCAGTTCTCTGGGACTTGGAAGGCAGAGTCGCCACTGGATCGAGAGAACTGAAGAGAAGCTGACGGAAGAAGACGACTACCATGACTGAACCTCCCGGTGAAGCCCTGCTGCGGGTCCGAATCTCCAAACTGTGACGACAAAGAAGATCTGCAAGGAATCTTCTTCCCTTGAGCTGGTGGGACCAACCAGTTCACCAAACTCCAAGCCAGGTCTCCCTCCTCTGGTCGAATTTGCTGTGCACAGCTGCAGTGAACCAGATAGCCGGGAGGACCAGACCCTGCTTGAGTTTTAAGGAACACAGCTTTTATTTGTTGCTTTGCTCCGCTGCTGGTTTCTTCCCTGGGCTGTGCAGGACCTTCCAGTCTTCCTCCTTCGTGTCAGTCTGACAGTCGCTTCAGGAACTATGAGCCTGCAGGATCTGCCAGGAACGTCTGCCTCACTTACAGCATTCTTCTTCCATTAAGGTACTGTTCAAACCCAGTCGTTCGTTCCGTCCAACCACGGGGAAAGTGTTTGAAATCTTTCACCAATCCGAGGGCTTGTCCTTCTCTACTCTTTTAAGTAACTTTTCTTCCGGCCAATTTTGTTTCGAACTCTTGGCAAAGACTTAACCGCAAACAACTCTGAACTGTGTGATCCTCTGCAAAGACTCTGAACCATAGAAATTGGCCCAGGCCTATTGAATTGAATCCTCATTGTAGGAAGCCATTTCTAGATTGCCCTGCCTGCTTACTTGTTGGTGCTGCTTGATTGTGAATAACCTTGTCTTTTTCTCCCTTTTTAAATAGCTGGAGTGCCATTTTGCTTACACTTCATTTTGAGCTTAACTTGTCCAGAATTCATTGGGTGTGGTGTAGTATATTAAGATTGTGATTTTCTGCTGCTTTACTTTAGTGATCTGTTTTACAAATTAATGTGTAAATAAATGTAAATTCTTTTACACAGAAACCTTGATTTAGTGTTTGTTTGAATGATAGTAATTGCTGTCGTTTTTGTAACTTCTGATACTGATCACTTTACTCTTGAGATAAGTCTGGCTGCTCAGCCATCGCTACCACTTTACTGTGTACTACAGGCGAATACCAAAGGTGAATTTGTACTGTCACTTGTCTTAATTGTGTGTGGTGTTCACAAACAGTCCTGCATATGATTCTGTCTAACACCAATTTAGCTAAGCAAAAGGAACTCCACAAATTAAGTGTGTCACAAAGTCTATTTTCCATGAAGAGATGTAATTCCCATGTGTGGTGCATTCAAAGGCCCCAAACAAGAGCCCCTTGCACATGAACAGTAGGATTTTAAACACTGAAACAAAAACGGCTTGGCCTATGTTTTTGTTTTTCAAGTAAAATTAAGGAGCCAAAAAAGGTGTCTACCTGTCATTACCAAAGAAAAAGCAGCAATTTAATTTACAAAAGAAGGAGAAATCAAAGATCACTCCACATGGAAAACAGGATTTTTAAACAGTACCACCAAAACAGCTTGCACAGGTGTGTGCAAATAAAAGCAGCTTAAATGTGAAAATGTTTCACTACTGTCAGAAAGGTGTCAGGAAAAAGACATGCAGGGTAATTCATAGAATTTCGCTGAAAAGTGTCGCAAGCGGCTGGCGCAGAGTGTCCGCGTGCGATTGACTGCGCCAGGCACGTGCGCTAAAACCGATTTCCGCGCACAGCGTATTCATGGATTTCATGCTCCCAAACCAGCCGTGGCGCAGAGTATCGCAGCGACCCTGCAGCAGCGCCAGTAACGCCCCCAAGAACGCCCTCGCGCAAGGAAAAGCCATCAAAATCGCTAAATCATCGCAAAGGGCTGCGCTAACCCTGGACCAGTTTACAGGGCAGCCAAACAAGGAACGCAAAGCGGGTAACGTGCATATCAGGGGTACAAGTGAAGTCATACACGCGATTAGCCAGGGTACGTGTATTACAGGGGTACGCGGGAAGTTTAACACGCGATTGGCCAGGGTACGTGTATCACAGGGGTACGCGGGAAGTTTAACACGCGATTAGCCAGGGTAAGTGTATTACAGGGGTACGCGTGAAGTTATACACGCGATTAGCCAGGATACGTGTATTACAGGGGTACGCGGGAAGTTTAACACGCGATTGGCCAGGGTACGTGTATTACAGGGGTACGCGGGAAGTTCAACACGCGATTGGCCAGGGTACGTGTATTACAGGGGTACGCGGGAAGTTTAACACGCGATTAGCCAGGGTAAGTGTATTACAGGGGTACGCGGGAAGTTTAACACGCGATTGGCCAGGGTACGTGTATTACAGGGGTACGCGGGAAGTTTAACACGCGATTGGCCAGGGTACGTGTATTACAGGGGTACGCGGGAAGTTTAACACGCGATTGGCCAGGGTACGTGTATTACAGGGGTACGCGTGAAGTTATACACGCGATTAGCCAGGGTACGTGTATTACAGGGGTACGCGGGAAGTTTAACACGCGATTGGCCAGGGTACGTGTATTACAGGGGTACGCGGGAAGTTCAACACGCGATTGGCCAGGGTACGTGTATTACAGGGGTACGCGGGAAGTTCAACACGCGATTAGCCAGGGTAAGTGTATTACAGGGGTACGCGGGAAGTTTAACACGCGATTGGCCAGGGTACGTGTATTACAGGGGTACGCGGGAAGTTTAACACGCGATTAGCCAGGGTAAGTGTATTACAGGGGTACGCGGGAAGTTTAACACGCGATTAGCCAGGGTAAGTGTATTACAGGGGTACGCGGGAAGTTTAACACGCGATTGGCCAGGGTACGTGTATTACAGGGGTGCGTGGGAATCATCACAAGCGATTAGGCTGGGTGGGTCCTCACAGGTGTTCCCTGTACACCCTCCACGGCCCCTGCAGGCAGCCTACAAAACAGGGGACTACCCTGCACACCTGCTCATGTCCCCCTGCACCCCCACCCCCCAGCAGTGCAGGGGCAGCCTCCACCAGGCCCCCACTCATGTCTCCCACCACCCCCACCCTCCCGCCACCAGGGGCAGCCTCCACCAGGCCCCCACCCATGTCTCCCACCACCCCCACCCCCCCGCCACCAGGGGCACTCTCCACCAAGCCCCCACCCATGTCTCCCACCACCCCCACCAGTGCAGGGGCACCCTCCACCAGGCCCCCACCCATGTCTCCCAACACCCCCACCCACCAGCACTGTGGGGCACGTGGCCAGCAGGCAGTCAGGCAGCAGCAGATGGCAGGTGGGAGCGTGCTCAGGGCTCTGGGGGGCAGTAATTTCGCCTCCTGGCCAGGAGCGTGGTCTCTCGTGTGTGAACGCGTGGACAGCCTGATAGGTAGTGAAATCCCACACGTCAGCAAAGGCCCTTAGCGCGTAAACCCGTCAACAGCATATGCGCGCCTATTGTCACCTGCACGTGCAGGAAATTGTTGCGTGACACGTCCCAGTGTCAAAGCGTGTGATTGGTGAAAATGGATGTACACGTAGAAGTGACAAAGCGTGTGATTGGTGAAAATGGACCTACACGCAGAAGTGACAAAGCGTGTGAATGGTGAAAATGGATCTACACGCAGAAGTGACAAAGCGTGTGATTGGTGAAAATGGATCTACACGCAGGAGTGACAAAGCGTGTGATTGGTGAACGTACACACCGCGTAAGTGACGCTGTACGTGTGGGCCTGTATATAAGGTACATGTAGAACACCATTTCCTTGTACGTGCTTTTCGTGGAGAGCGAGTGGGTGAAATCTGTACTTCTTGTCGTTTCACACGCGATTTACTTCACGGCGTTTCCAGTTCGTATTCCCTGTTACCTCTGACAGCTTTTTCTCTTTTTTCTCTTTTACTGGTTTACCTGGGCCTGTTCCCTCAAACAGTGTCCCCTTCTACTGTTGTCCTGTCTTCTCAGACAGCGTACACATCTTCTTTTGGCGGGGGTTTAGCCAGCCAAACGCGCTCATTCTTCACGCTCTTTTACCTGGCAGACGGTGAGTCACGCACGTATCCAACTTCTGTGCTTGCCCCGTGTGTTGCCTACCCCTTCAGAGGTCATTCTAGGCTGCGTGTGACACGCATACGTTCATTCTTGTGTTACTGGGTGCCACAGCGTAGTGCAGGTTTTTCTTTCTGCACACGTGGTCTAGGAGGGGTTGCGTGCACGTCATCTCCCTTTTTTGGGCCTCCTGTGCGTTGCGTGACCCGTCATCTTTCCCCAGGGGTTACAATCAGCCGTGCTAGAGCACTAGGGTACAATTACCATCTGGTACCCAACCCCTTTGACCCCCAATTGCCCAGGACAATTGTCTACAGCCACTCCCATACGCACATTAATATCAGTGCCATGGCTGGGAGGCGAGGATTCCGTAAGGGTGGCAAAGGTGGAAGAGCCACAAGTGGTGGCCGTGGTGGATCCGGTAGGGGACGTGGTCGTAACTTGCAGGGTGAGCCTGTCCCCCCATGTGTGGAGGACCAGTCAAGGGCACCCATCATCCCCCCCCTCCCCCCCCTCCCCCCCTCCCGTTGAGGCTGAAGTGGCTGACACCATCCATGCTCAGCCCTTGTTGGACCAGCCCATTGTGGCACCAGACCTGGCTGACTCCATGGCTGACTTCCAGGTCAGCAGGGCTACGACACGTGCGCTGGTGCACGTTGATGCCATCATGCCACGTGGATCTGGGGCAGCAAGGTCATCTGCTGCACCAAGGAGGCAGGGCGGAGTGGCTGCAGGGGCAGCTGCGGCTCCATCCACCCCAGCCCTCACACACCCAGCCAGGACAGTGTCGGTCCTAGTCCATGCTGCTGACATTCCCCCTGACACCATCACACTAGAGCCAATGCCTGCACCAACTCCCATGCTGAGTGTGCAATCCCACACTCCTGATACAGAGTCCACCAGGGCTCCTGCCCCTAGTGTCCAGAGCGGCGCAGGACACTCAGGATCACCACCACCTTCCAAGCGGAAGAGGAAGAGTGCTCGTCCGGCACAGGCTGATGCCCCAGACACGGCTACACAGTCTGGCCCGTCCAGGAAGCCCAGCTTCACGGATGACGAACTGAATGCACTTGTTGAGTATGTGTCCGGACATGACAACGAGATGGTCATTGTTGCAGGATCCAAGACCACACCTGCACAACGCCAGGCACACTGGCAGACCGTTGCGGACATCGTAAGTGCCCTTGGAATCGTGAGGCGCACAGCCAATGATTGCTATAAGCGCTGGAATGACCTAAAGCGCAGGGCAAAGAGTAAGCTGGCCTCAAGTCATGCCGCAACTCTAGTGACTGGAGGTGGATCTCCAGTAGTAGACATGGAACTCACTCCACATGAGTCAGTCGCTGGGACCTACGTCACGGAGGAACAGATCCAAGGCGTGGGAGATCTGGCTGATTACGAGGCATTGTCCGGTGAGTGCACATGCATGTGTGTGTCATACATGTGCATGGTGTGTGTGTGAGGGCTTCTGTTTGGGTGCCAGGTGAGAGTGTGTGCGCCTCAGTCGGATGGGTCAGCCATGTGCTTCATGCAATACTTCCTGCGCAGCTGCATTTGGCCATAGCAGTATCCCTTCTGCCAACAGTAGACATCTAGCACAACTGCACGCCAGTTGCCCTTGAAGTGTCACCTTGACACAACATATTTGCTTATTTTTCACTGTTCATTCAGTCAGTTTGTTTGCATTCCACCACTTTCACTAGGCATGTCGCTGTCCACTAGTCACATGTCTGACATGGGTATGGTAAAGTGGAGTGACTTTGTTACCTGGATATCATTTGTACACACATGTCCCTGTGCTATTTTATCATTTCAGACTGGCAGCTCCAGGTGAAAAATCTGACCTGTTAGAATCAGAAAAGCTATTACATGCGGGAACTGGACTGAATGAATAGGTGCTGCCCTCCTCTCCATCTTCACTCAATAGCAATGGTACATGCCATCTGTGTGATGGCATGTGTGTTTCACCTGCCAATCACAGGCCAATGTGTGATGCCACTGCCAGGCAGCATGCAGAAAATTTGTTCATCTTCCATCTTGGTGTCATCAGTGTGTGCCATTTGCCTGCACTTCATACGCAGTGAGGGTGCATGCATGGGAGGGTTTTAGTCATGTGGGACATGTGTCAATCAAGTACTGGTTCTCTTGCTTCTCAGCCCTCAATGTGTGCCATGGTGCTAATGCCCGTTTCCATTACTTTGTTTTCATGTCTTTGCAGGGGAAGACGCACCTGATACTGCTGGGGTTGTGGAGATGGTGCAGACCCAGGAGGTGTCCCAGGGCCGACCAACCACCAGTGAGGGACGTGGTGTGGTGGTGGGGGAGAACCCACAAGTGCTGCAGGTCGTGCTCTCAAGGGGTGTCTCTGGCTGCACCTCCCCCGAGCTGTACTCAGGTGTTGATTCGGATGAGACCTACGTGCCGTCGCTGGTGAGTGTTCCAGGGAGGGATTCTGTTCTGTCTCACCCACCTGCTCCAGGGTCAGTACCCTCCATGGGGATGTCAGTGTTGGCAGCTACGCCTTCGGTGGTTACGGATGCAGGGTCACACTCCGCGACATCTGATCCTGTTCCTGGGCCAGCAGATCAGAGGGGGAATGCAGTCCTGCAGCCTCAGGCAGTGCCGGCACAGCAAGGCGCAGTTCGCCTTGCCCCAGACAGGTGTGGTGCCCGCCGACGTGGTGGCCGTACGCCACCCGGCAATACCGCATGGGAGCAATCCATTTACGGTATGGCTACCCAACAGGCTGCATCATCCGAGATGATGGCTCAGGCCATGGATAGGGTGGCCACTTCCATTGTCCCCCCAGAAAGGCTGATGGAGCGACTAGAGCAGGCAACCGACTCCATCTGCCAGTCACACAGGGAGGACATGTTGGGGTCCAACAGGGACAGGCGGGCGGCACTGGCGACTCTGCAGGAGGCCATCTCCATTGAGTCCCAGGGCCACAGGGAAGCCCTGAGGCAGGAGCTCCTACACCTCAGGACGACTCTTGTTGAGCTTGAGGCTTCAACACACCAAAGGACAGAACAGCAGCTGGAGCGTCTCACCCGTACGCTCTCAGCTGAGATGCAGGCAACGAGGGCGGAGGTCCGGGCATCCCGTGAGTTGTTGCATGGGGACCTCCGCACACTCATCCTCCAGAACCAGACCTACCACACCCGCATGCTTGCAGCCATGGAGGAGCAGACTAGGGCCTTGCGTGGGCTGCCTCCCATAGTGCAACCACCTCCGGATGCAGCTGCACAGGGTGATAATAGCGACAGCAGTGACACTCCCACAATAGGGTAGCCGTGTGGGCCATGAGCCCATGGAGGTGTTTTATCTTCCCAGGATCCACGCAGGTGGGTTCTGGTGTGCATCCTGTCCTCGGACCTCCTGGGTGGCCTCCCCAACCCCCCCGGGCCCATCAATGGCCATTTTTGATTGTTTCTTATTTTTATTTTTATTTTGATTTCTTTTATTCCCAATTTTTTTGGGACGATCTGTTGGCTCCGATCTGTTGGCTCCGATCTGTTGGCTCCGATCTGTTGGCTCCGATCTGTTGGCTCCGATCTGTTGGCTCCGATCTGTTGGCTCCGATCTGTTGGCTTCCGTGGTTCCTGTGGGCATACGCTGCATTGTGGCTGGGCACATGCAGGCTTGTAATGTATTTGGTTCAGATGCTTGGGTTTGAGTCACACACACCCCTCCTGCTTCCCGTTTCCATGGGCTTGCAAAGGGTGTTCCCAAGTGACAGTGAATTACACAGTGACGTTGGACTCCCATGAGCTGTGTGGCCAGTCTGTAGTCAATACTGTGTATACATTCATAGTGCATATTGCTGTTGTGTTGTACACTGCATGTTGCATTGATGTGTAACTCTTCTTCTGTGTCTACCTCCCAATTTGCAGGTCCCTTCCTCAAGTCCACACAAGGACCTCTAGTCTGGCGAAGGGGACCATGTTGGCAGCAGTGCACCTACAACTCTACATGGCGCCAACACTGCACAGTTGGTAGTGGTGGGAGTGCAGGCATTTCCAGGTGGTGAGACTACTAATATGTAACCTTTTTGATGTCATGTTAATGGTACTACGTGCTCAAGTATGTTGTTGGTCCGGCATTGCTGTGAGCATTTCAGGTGTTGCAGGTTTCTAATAGTGCCACTGTACATAGTGAGAGTGATGTCATGTTGTGGGGATTACTTTGTTTACCTGCAATTAGCATGACATGGCACGGTGTGTCGTGTGGCAGTGCTGGGGTGGGGTTGGCTGACATGGCACTGTCCTCTTGTTGCATTTTGCAAGTGGGTATTCATTTTAGCTGCTTCAATGTGTAACTTCACAAAACTGCATTGTTGGTGTCTGTGTGGGTAGGGATGCACACATTGTGACACTTCCAGGTGAACAATCTCAGGCTGACATGGAATTCCCGGTTCATTCTCCACACATTCAGGATCAGTGTCAGGTTGAGTCATCATTGATTGTCAGATGGAATGTGCCAGGGCAGTGTGCACTCCACAGGGGTGTGATTTCTATGTGAAGTAATTTGCCACTAGCTGTGTACGGGCTGCCTCCCCCCGTGCCCTTTCCCCTCCCATGCGCAGCGGCTGTGCATGTGGTTGGGGATGTGGGGCCACCACCATGTCCACGGCTAGGCCCCGGCGTGTTGCAACGTTGTGCAGAACACATGCTGCCACTATGATCCTGCACACTACTGGGGGAGCGTATAACAGCTGCCCGCCAGAACGGTCAAGGGAGCGAAAGCGTGACTTCAGCACTCCGAATGTGCGCTCCACTATGCCCCTGGTTGTAATGTGGGCTGTGTTAAATCTTACCTGGGGTGGCGTGGTGGGGTTCCGAATTGGCGTCATCATGTGGGGGCTGAGAGGGTAGGCACTGTCCCCTGTGGAGGTGGGGATTGGTATCATTGGTGAGGTTGTGACCTTGCTCAGTATCCAACATGCATGCATGTGCAGTGGCATACATACTCACCAAGCAGCCATGTATCGCCATGCCGCCCAGCTTCTAGGTCCCGGCTTAGGGTGGACATTCGGTAAATGAAGCTGTCGTGGGTGGAGCCGGGATGGTTGGCATATACTGAGGTGATGATTCCCTTGGCATTACATGCTACCTGCACGTTGATGGAATGCCAGTGCTTGCGGTTCCTATAGATGTGCTCAGATGCCCTGGGGGGACGTAGAGCCACATGGGTGCAGTCGATGGCACCTAGCACTTTGGGGAATCGTGCCACTGCGTAAAAATCCAGGGCGGCAGCATGCCTTTCTGCAGGTGTTCTGGGCAGGTATATGTGCCTGCGGACTGATGGCCGTGCAGTCATGATGTTCAAGACCTGGTGTAGGCAGCGTGACTGGGTGGCCTGTGACACCCCACCCACTATGGCACTTGTCCGCTGAAATGATCCAGTGGCTAAGAAGTGCAGTACATTGAGGACCTTCTCCAGGGGGCTGAGTGCTTGGGAGCACAGGGTGGGTGATGTGAGGTCATCCTCCCACTCACTCACCAGGTCCAGTATGATGTGTGGTGGAAACCTGTACCTCCCATACACCTGGTCATCAGGCATCCCGAAAAGGCTGGTTCTGGGTGTGAATATTCTGGCCCTGACTATCCTCCTCCTCCTCCTTTGGTAGCCCACTGCCACTGCTGCTAGGAACGGTATGTTCATCCTGGCGTCTGAGCTTGTTATTGTTAAAGTCCGCAATTTATGCTTAGCGCGTGTTCTAGGCGAGCGTGTGACCCGCGCACCCCTGGAATCCAGTTCCCAGTCCAATAGCGTGTGGAAATTCACACGCACCACGGGATACAGCGTGTGACCCGCGCACCCCTGGAAACCAGTTCCCAGTCCAATAGCGTGTGGAAATTCACACGCACCACGGGATACAGCGTGTGACCCGCGCACCCCTGGAAACCAGTTCCCAGTCCAATAGCGTGCGGAAATTCACACGCACCACGTGATACAGGTTCGCTGACGTACTTGCGTGTGTAAGTGGCCGCGCACCCATTAAATACACGTACATAGGCCAATCGCGTGTACGCGCACTTTTGTCCAATTACACGCGATGACACTCTGACGTGCAGTATCTCCACGTGTGCCCCGTCATCACGTGCTGAGTGGGGAACACCCGTGCGGGTCACGTCACAGACGCGCTTACGCGCTGAGGGACTCTGGTCCAATAGAATCGCGTATGCGTGCTGACGCGCTTACGCGCTAAGGGCCTTTCCTCGGATTTCACGCTGACGTGCAGGATTTTCACGTGCCAAATCACTCCGTATCAAGCTGGCCACGCGAAAACACACGGAAGCCCACGCTCCTGCCCAGAAGGCCGAGTTACTGCCCCCCAGTGCCCGAGCAGCCTCCCACGTGCCATCTGCTGCTGCCTGCCTGCCTGCCTGCCTGCTGCCACCGTGCCCTGCCATTTGGTGCCTGCACATCAGCCATCTGCAGGGGTCCAGTTGCTGTGTCCACCCCTGCTGGAACAGAAGACTCCCGACTGGTATTACATCACTCCACAGCCCAGCCCCAGGACCCAGTTGCCCACCCACACCTGCCTTTGGGGTTGCCATGTCGGGCACTTCAACATCTGGCACCAGTGGCAACCCCAGGCCAGAGGGGCAGAGGGGCACCAGCTTCACTGTCACCGAAGTTGGTGTCCTGGTGGAGCATGTCCTGGGGCAGTATGATGCCCTCTTTGGATCGTCCCGCGCCAGCAAGGAAGGACGGCAGAGGATCTGGGCCGACTGTGTGGTTGCCATCAACGCGAAGGGGGTGGCAACCCGCGACGTCCTGAAGATCAAGAAGCGCTGGGAGGACTTGAGGTCCAGGACCCTTGTGAAGGCCCGGCGCCTCGTGGAGGGGGGCCGGGGCCGCATGAGTTCCATCCAGATGAGGGTCCTGGAACGCGTACGCCCAGCGCTCCACGCCCAGATCCTTGAGAGGGAGGCCCGTCTGGAGTTGAGCGGTAAGTGTCCATGCATTACTGTGTGAGACAGGGCATGTTGCGGTGTGCTGGTTCTATGATACTTGCCTGTATGTGTGCCATAGGCCATGTATGCATGTATGTGTGCAGGGACATCATGGTAATGCATGTGCGACCAGTGATGTGTGATGCACATGGTTGTTGCATGTGTTGAAATGCCGCATGGGGAGCCCTATTCAGATTTTGAACATGAGAGCATGCCAGTCTCTGTACGTGGACATGGGTGGGGGTGAGGGATGGGTGCTGATGCCAGGTACATATATGGTAGCCATGTCTGTGTGCCTGACCTGCGTGTCTGTGACTTGTGCATGCCATGGATGCATGACACATGTGTGTGACAATGCAGAGATTCAGTAAAGCAGCCAAATTACCCTTGTAACCGCTGTGTTTGGTGTGTTTGGGGCCAGATGGATGTGACTGAGGTGAAGTGTGTGCATGTGATGGGCATGAGGCATGATGCATGTGAGTTACATATCATTGAATGTTTCAAGAGTCCATTGGACATGCATGGAAATGTCCATGGCATGCACCATGCCTGTTACTGTGTGTGTTTTGCCTGGACTGACCCATGTGTTGTGGAGGGACATGATGGAAGTGTACTTTGACAGTGGTGCTCATCTGCTATTGCTTCCTGTCTAGGGGACCATTGTACAGTGCCCTGATGCTTGTGTTCTTTGTCTCCCTCTACGCAGCGGCTAGTGAAGAAGAGGGCGGAGACGGCGCTGTGGAGCAAGGCGGCGGGGATGCCCCCACGGCTGCAGCGGAAGGGGTGGGTGAGCCCCCACAGGGGCCTGCTACGGTGGGAGACGGTGAGGAGCCATCCAGGTTGGTGGTTTGCACAGAGGAGGAGGAGGCCGCCACTGGGGCACACATGGGGCCTGGTGGGGGCATCCCTGCTGGTGCAAGTGGTGCAGTCCAGGGCCAGGGGCAGGAGGCAGCACAGGTCACCGTGGAGGGGCCTGTGCATGTCGCTGTCCCTGACCCTGTGAGTGTACCACCATGCACCAGCAGGGATGCCCCGTCCCAGGCCCGTCCGCAGGTAGAGGGGATGTCCATGTCACCTGACTCCCCTCCACCTGCGGACGTGGGAACCCCTGGCCGTGCGGAGAAGGTCCTGATTGGGGTCGCGATGCGCACGGCTGTGATTCGTGATGCCGTGCGTGCTTCCCGGGAGGAGCACGCACGTCATCACGAAGTGCACCGTGCCGACGTGGCCCAATTGGGATCGGCCATGTTCGGGGGTTTCCTGCATGTGTTGGCCAATGTGGCGGCCCTCTCCTCCTCTGTGCAGGCTATCCACCAGTCGTTCTCCTTGCCGTCTTCCAGCCCAGATGCCACCAGGGCCCCCTGTGGACCTGCCCCGACCAATGCAGCCAGCTCGGTGGGGATCCCATCCCTGCCACAGTCGGGAGTCAGAGATCCAGCAGGGGTGGACACCAGAGCAACTGGACCCCAGCAGATGGAGGATGTGACGGCATCATCGGGCAGGGCACGTGCACGACGGCGTCGGTGGTTTCCATCAGCCTGGATGCCGTCGTGCTGGCACAGGCAGTTGCGTCGGAGGCAGCAGCAGGCTCAACGTGGGAGGCATCATGGCTCGGGGCCATCAACATCGGGGGTGCAGGCATCGGCCGGAGGGCAGGAGAACCCTGGAATGGGAGTGGCTTCCGTGTGGGAGAGGTTGTGCCAGCGGATAGGTGCGGAGCGGCAGCGGGCAGAGGAGGAACGGCTCACGATGGTCAGGGCGGAGGACTCCATGCGGAGGGCGCTGAGGCGGGCTGAGTGCCTCGAGGGTCTTCGCAGGGAGTTAGAGCTGGACACTGCGTTATCCCTGCGGGACCTCGGGGCCAGGGAACATGCCCGCCTCCAAGCCATTGACCAGGAGTTCGATGATGCCCTGGCCCATGACAACAACCAGTGAGCCGTCCGAATAGCCCGCTGCCTTTGTATATAGTTGTATAGTTAGGGTTAGGTTTCCTTTGTTTTTTTGAATTTTTTTTGGTTGCGATTGGACAATGCACCACTTTTTTGTATATAGTTCACTTTTTAGTTAGTAGTCAGTTAGGTTTAATTTGGTAGGGCTCATGGACCCAGGATGATCTTCTTAATTTCCTTATTTTAATAATTCAGAATTTTTTCTTGGACATTCTTCTTGTTTAGTTTGATTTGCTTTGTGTTTTTTCTTGTTTGCTGTTCAATACATAATATTTTTTTATTCTTCAATGTGTCGTATCATCTCATTGCTTTCAGGCATGTCATGTTGGGTGTTTTGTCATTCACTTGCAGCCATTGTGTGTGACAGACATGTGTTCAATTGCATTATTTAAATTGGGGGTGTAACATGTAATTGCCTTTGATATGTGGGTGGGTGTGATAGTTGGTTGGGCCTTTTGGCAGGGCAGGATGGGCATTACGGACATGATTGGGGAATGTTGGGACCCAGGTGCAGGGGGGCATGGATTGGACATGGGTGGGGGCCTGCTGGCAGGTGCCCCACAGTGCTGGGGGGTGGGGGTGGTGGGTGACATGAGTGGGGGCCTGGTGGAGGGTGCCCCTGGTGGCTGGGGTGTGGGGGGGGTGGGAGACATGAGTTGGACATGGGTGGGGGCCTGCTGGCAGGTGCCCCACAGTGCTGGGGGGTGGGGGGGGACATGAGTTGGACATGGGTGGGGGCATGCTGGCAGGTGCCCCACAGTGCTGGGGGGTGGGGGTGGTGGGAGACATGAGTTGGACATGGGTGGGGGCCTGCTGGCAGGTGCCCCACAGTGCTGGGGTGTGGGGGGGGTGGGAGACATGAGTTGGACATGGGTGGGGGCCTGCTGGCAGGTGCCCCACAGTGCTGGGGTGTGGGGGGGGTGGGGGACATGAGTTGGACATGGGTGGGGGCCTGCTGGCAGGTGCCCCACAGTGCTGGGGGGTGGGGGACATGAGTTGGACATGGGTGGGGGCCTGCTGGCAGGTGCCCCACAGTGCTGGGGTGTGGGGGGGGGTGGGAGACATGAGTTGGACATGGGTGGGGGCCTGGTGGAGGGTGACCCTGCACTGCTGGGGGGTGGGGTGGTGGGTGACATGAGTGGGGGCCTAGTGGAGGGTGCCCCTGGTGGCTGGGGTGTGGGGGTGGTGGGAGACATGAGTTGGACATGGGTGGGGGCCTGCTGGCAGGTGCCCCACAGTGCTGGGGGGTGGGGGTGGTGGGAGACATGAGTTGGACATGGGTGGGGGCCTGCTGGCAGGTGCCCCACAGTGCTGGGGTGTGGGGGTGGTGGGAGACATGAGTTGGACATGGGTGGGGGCCTGCTGGCAGGTGCCCCACAGTGCTGGGGGGTGGGGGTGGTGGGAGACATGAGTTGGACATGGGTGGGGGCCTGCTGGCAGGTGCCCCACAGTGCTGGGGTGTGGGGGGGTGGGAGACATGAGTTGGACATGGGTGGGGGCCTGCTGGCAGGTGCCCCACAGTGCTGGGGGGTGGGGGTGCAAGGGGACATGAGTTGGTGTTCATTAGTTCAAGGAGACATGTGCCTTTGCTGGGGGGCATGCCCATGGTGGGTGGGCTGCCTGCGGGACATGTCCAGGGATGCAGGGTAGTCCCCTGTGGTGTGGGCTGCCTGCAGGGGCCGTGGAGGGTGTACAGGGTACACCTGGGAGGACCCACACTGTGAAATCACATGTGGAACTTCCCGCGCACCCCTGAAATACACGCGCCCAGGCTGTTCGCGTGTGGAACTTCCCGCGCACCCCTGAAATACACGGGCCCAGGCTGTTCGCGTGTGGAACTTCCCGCGCACCCCTGAAATACACGCGCCCAGACTATTCGCGTGTGGAACTTCCCGCGCACCCCTGGAATACACGCGGCCAGGCTGTTCGCGTGTGGAACTTCCCGCGCACCCCTGAAATACACGCGCCCAGGCTGTTCGCGTGTGGAACTTCCCGCGCACCCCTGAAATACACACGCCCAGGCTGTTCGCGTGTGGAACTTCCCCCGCACCCCTGAAATACACGCGCCCAGGCTGTTCGCGTGTGGAACTTCCCCCGCACCCCTGAAATACACGCGCCCAGGCTATTCGCGTGTGGAACTTCCCGCGCACCCCTGAAATACACGCGCCCAGGCTATTCGCGTGTGGAACTTCCCGCGCACCCCTGGAATACACGCGGCCAGGCTATTCGCGTGTGGAACTTCCCGCGCACCCCTGAAATACACGCGCCCAGGCTGTTCGCGTGTGGAACTTCCCCCGCACCCCTGAAATACACGCGCCTAGGCTATTCGCGTGTGGAACTTCCTGCGCACCCCTGCAATACACGCGCCCAGGCTGTTCGCGTGTGGAACTTCCCGCGCACCCCTGAAATACACGCGCCCAGGCTTTTCGCGTGTGGAACTTCCCCCGCACCCCTGAAATACACGCGCCTAGGCTGTTCGCGTGTGGAACTTCCCGCGCACCCATTGAAATACACGCGCCCAGGCTGTTCGCGTGTGGAACTTCCCCCGCACCCCTGAAATACACACGCCCAGGCTGTTCGCGTGTGGAACTTCCCCCGCACCCCTGAAATACACGCGCCTAGGCTATTCGCGTGTGGAACTTCCCGCGCACCCCTGCAATACACGCGCCCAGGCTGTTCGCGTGTGGAACTTCCCCCGCACCCCTGAAATACACGCGCCCAGGCTGTTCGCGTGTGGAAATTCCCGCGCACCCCTGAAATACACGCGCCTAGGCTGTTCGCGTGTGGAACTTCCCGCGCACCCCTGCAATACACGCGCCCAGGCTGTTCGCGTGTGGAACTTCCCCCCCATCCCTGAAATACACGCGCCCAGGCTGTTCGCGTGTGGAAATTCCCGCGCACCCCTGAAATACACGCGCCCAGTCTGTTCGCGTGTGGAACTTCCCGCGCACCCCTGGAATACACGCGCCCAGCCTATTCGCGTGTGGAACTTCCCGCGCACCCCAGAAATACACGTAGCCCGCTCCCCCAGACCCGATCGCGTGTGAAACTTCACGCGAACCCCTGTGATGCACGTACCCTGCTGAAATCGCGTGTTAGACTTCCTGCGCACCCCGGTATACACGCACACGTATTTTTTGTCAGCGGGTGTCCGTGTTTGTGGGTACCCCTTTGCACGTCTTTGTTCCTGGAGGGCCACAGTATGGGACATTCATCATGGCAGTATATAGGTGCGATTAGTTGGCGCACCTTTTGGCGCACATTTCTTACAGCCGCAGAGACGCTACGGCCTGCTTTTTTGTGGCGGTCGTGTTTGTGCCTGTGCGCTGGTTTGAGCGTGCGCTTTTTTCCCCTATTCTATTCCATGAATACGTGTTGTAGGCGAGCGTGTGGGCGTTCCGCGCACTTGTGCCCTGTACTTCCCCCGTGACGCCCACGTTTTGGCAAGTTGTTCCCCATTCCGAGTGTTACGCCCGTGTTCCGCCTACTTTTGTTGCGTGCGCCGCGCTATGTGCGATTTTCGCTGTGGCCTGTGCGATTTTCGCAGTGACCTGGCGCACGCTGTTAGATGGCCTGTGCGCTAACGTGCGCCGCGCACTTTTTATCGCACATCCGCTGGTTTTCTCGCGCACGGCCTTCCATGAATCGACGTGCGCTGCTTTTCGTGCGATTTTCGCACGTTCACTGCGATTTTCGCTATTCCACTGCGATTCGCACGTTTTTGCCCACTTGCGCCGCGCTAATTATTCCATGAATCGGCCTCATGGTGTGTGGATTGACAAAATGCCATGTATATTAGGTTTCACAGACCAAACTCCAGTGACATTTGAAAAGCCACTTAGTATTCATGAAAAAATGTCAGCCCAAGACAAACTCTTTTGCTGGCTGTGGGAAATGTCACAAGGAAAAATCCCACTCCCAGTCTGAATGTCACTTCTCCCATCTAATTACCAATTGCAATAAAGTGTCCTGCTAAAGGTGTCGAAATGCAGTGTTCGCCAGACATGCTGGCTCTGAAGGCATTGGCTGCAAGAGAAGTTCCCCTTGGTTAGAGCATGCCCAATATATTAAATGTTAAAAGTATTTGTATATTGCACTGTCACCAACGGAATTGGTCCCCAGGCGCTCATGTGTCTAAATGGGTCAGCAACTTCAAAGAGCAAGCTTCCAGCACACAGAGAATGGTAAAAAGAAAAAGGCACAGGATGACCAATGAAAACAAATGTCCGGAAGGAAGGAGAATTTCCATTTGTCCCACATGAAGATTCACAATTTATTTAAAAGGACTATTATCATGTAAGCTTTTTCATCAGGAGCCATAAAGCAGATTGATTTCAAATATGTACCATTTGTTGGGTACTTTCCAGGCAATTTTGAGATATAAAATTCATCCACCTGCGACTCATGGAACTGTAGTAGCTATCTAAAATGTGTTTCTGGCAGATCTGAACATGTTCCACATGTGAGAGTTGGTGAGCGGTTGGAGAATAAAATTAGAGATATGGGTAATATAATAACGTACATATTCATAACTGTTATGCTTTTTATGGAAATGGCAGAAACATGCCACGTGGCCGTGCTACATGTTATGGACTTGGTCGTTGGATTATCTAATTCTCGATGATTAGCTGAATCAGAAAATATGTTTATTGTGGCAGTTGCTAGTAAAATTAGGAAGTTGTGATACATAACTAGTTTTTGCCAAAAAGAGTTTAGAGGAGAACAAATGGTGATTACAAATGGGAATTGCCATATTTTGCTCCAGACCCCTAAACCAATCCTGACTTGGAAGCTGGGTTTGGGAGGAGAGAGAAAGGTAACTGTCAAATCCTAGTTGCAGGAATTATTGCAGGGTACTTCCCCAAGATTGTAAATTGGTGGTGTCATTGCTGCATATAAGGGGGACTGCACTAGGGGGAGAGGATACACACACAGGGGAACATAGGAACACAGACAGACAGACAAAGAGGGCAGCTGAAACTGATCATCTTGGATGGAAACCCCAGAGGAGATTGATGAGAGTGCGTCTGGGTGGAGCTGTCTATTTCTAGGAAGGCCTCTAAGCTGACTGGGTCCTGTGGTGGAGAGCTTGAGGCCATCTTTGAGAGTTTAGTGACCAGACCCATGCCCCATCTTTCCAGAGTGTCCTGAGATGCAGCTGGCTTTCCTGAACTCTAAACAGAGGCTTTCTATGCAAGTAGAACTGAACCCTGGGAAACCAAACAGTGGGGTAGTCTTCTTAACTTGCATACTTTCCCTTTATTGTGGGCAGTGACAGGGGGCAAACTGAGTAGATTCTTAGTCTATTTAAATAAAAATATTAATTTAATTAATTCCCCATTATGCAGAACACTATAGGGTGAAATTTGTTAAAATTGGAAATTAACAAAGCTCACTTCCCAGTGTGCACTGAAAACTATAGCCCATAATTTAATTGGGTAATCCTTTTTGTCCTGCTGACCCCGATTTCGTTAAGAAAGAGGGGTGTCTTTGTTCTTTAATCAGTCCAACCTTTTTTTCTAGTTTCCCCAACACAGGCCTTTCAGTGGAGGGGGGGGTCTGAAATCCAAAATTCCCCAAATCATTCAAATTTTATTGTCCAACTTCCCCAACCCAGAACAAAGTCTGAAAAACAAACTGCTAAATCACCCTGTGTTTATTTAAACCAAAATATGGGTGAAATTATAGCTACCATATGTATTTGTGCCAATCTTGAAATCCTCCTGCTACCCTTTAAGCCCGCAGGAAAATCAAAATTGCACAATACTACATGATAATTGCTTTCGTTATTGATCAATGTAATTATTTCTTGAAGTTTAATTTGCAGAAAGTGAAAAATTGTGATTGTGTGCTTTTCAACTCTCCCGTACACCGGGCAGGTTCTTGGCTCATTGTTAGCGCAGGGGAGAGGGATCCAACAGGCATGATATGTGTCTATATGAAAGAATCTTTTAAACCGTTTTTTGCGTCACTCTTTAAGTGGGGAAGATAGGAAATCCTTGTGTTGAGGGTGGCTTCTCAATAAACCATTACACCCCTAATAATTAACCGGGCGGTGGAGTCAAAATCTTTTGGAATAGTTGAAGTAATTTCCAATATACTAATGTCTGGATTGATATAAGGCACAATGTATGAGATATTACTGCTATTGGGACTGCATTCAGTAAATTTATACAGTGTTGACATAAAAAGCGTTCTAATTTCGACCAGTTAATTTTCACATTTTATGACTTTGCACCAAAGATAAATCATGGAACTATCTTTGATATTTACATTTTTAAAATAGGCAGCATGACAAATATTCAGAATTTATAATAAAATGTCTTCATCTGAGCCGCTAAAACAGTCACCATTGGATAAATATTTTTATAATCATTCAATAATCATTCAATGTTTCTTTTTTGGATTAAACCATTAGGCCCGATATTTAAAATTGTTCACATTGTCTATTCTAGTTCTAACCAGTTTCCAAATGAATTACTTACATTTTGTATTCAAACGTTTCCTAACCATTATTTTCATTTTTGAAACAATAAGTTACAAATACAAATCCATAAATACTTAGACAAGGTGTTGAGGGATGTATGGAGACCAATAGAGTTCCAATCAAAAAGAACAATATCTTCTGCACATGCAACATAATGAATATATAGATTTCTCAATATTTATTTTGTTTTTGGTAGTAAAAATTAATTTACACCTTTACAAAAGATTTTATCAAATAACATCTCTAAACACTTTCCATAACCCATATTAAAATAATATCTGTAGCATTTACATGGAACATAAAACAAAATACAAACAGACAAGTATATGCATTCACTACAAATTAACAGAACGCAAGATAACCTAATCAAGCGTTACATTTCAATCTTCAAGAGTTCATCACACATTTCATGAGTATACAATTTAAAACAAAAATTCAAACAAAGATGCGGGTTTAATATCATTACAATACCAATGTCGTTTGAATTCCCAACACCACTTCACAAGATTCATTAGAGGGGGTCCGGCATCCGTATATTCCATAAACGAATCAGAATACTTGGAACCATACAAATCCCACCAAGGCTCAACCATGTTAAACCGAGATTACTTCAAGTTCATGATTACATTCAACCTGGTACCAGACACAATAAATGCAGTTACAGTTGTTAATAAACACCTACATCACATATAGTTTTTGCAGCATACAAGATATCATTTAAAATTGAAAGATCATCCTCAATCATGTTTACAAGTCTCACTGTTGCCAACACTATTGGGGTGCACTGGCCCCACATGCAACGCAGCCAAATCATGTTACGCTCAAAATGAGACTTGGTCACCAAAAAAGAGCCTAAACAGAGGAGCCTTTGTTGCTCAAAATAATCGCAATACATGAACAAGTGTTCAAGAGGTTCGGACTCCTCTCAATTGGAACAAAACCTGCAGTGGTCCCAACATCCCATCTCTTTGACCCCTAACCAGTTCTTAATACGTGATCCCGTATGGATAAGATCCAACCGGAATCTCATCTATGTCCTTCTGGCGTTCTTATCCGGAAAACACAGGATATAGGGCAGACGTGGAAAAAAGCCATGTCTAAATTGATCATATGTGCCAAATGATGAATAGCCTGCAATTAGGTCCGAATTACGGGCCCAGGCGTTCCTATAGAACCTAGATTTAGCTTTCCAAGTGGAGACAATCAACTCCTGCTGTGACATGTTCAAAGTACTCAGAATTTCAGACATGCGTATTTTAAATTTTAAGATTGATTCTGGCTGGTCTGCTTGAAGCATTACCCTAAAGTCCACATAAAGAGAATTTGGCGGTGGCAAGAGCATTTTGCAGTATGTGTTAACCATGCGCCATTCATATTTATCCGCCAGGGGATATAAACCCAATTCATGTAACACAATGGCATTAGGCAAGTACCCAGGAAGACCCAACACTTTTTTCAAAATGTTCCTCTGCAATGTATTCAAGATAGGACCCATATTCAACAGACAGTCATTGAGACTATACAGTAGGATAGGTTCTACTTTCATAGTGTAAAAGTATAACAGAGGCATGAGAGAGTACCTACAGTACCTAGAGAAGATTATTCTCATCTGGGCAGACAAATAATGCAGCTTGACGGTCAATGTACTTCACCACTTTGCGAGGGACATACTGTTTGATATATGGTAACCTAAGTAGGTAATCTCTTCCATGATGACTATAGGTTTGAGATTATACATACTTGAACCTCATGGTTTTCTTCTTCTTTGTAAAGGCCATGATATGGGATTTAGCCGAATTAATGGTCAAATTATTGAGCATACAGTAATCTTGAAAGATATTTAATTTATTCTGTAGCCCAAAGGGTACCTTATCAAACAGGATGACATCATCGGCAAATGCCAACCAATTCAAGCCTAGATTAACCAGGAATACATTTTCTCCCTCCCAAATTTTCTCAATGTCCGCCAGGTAAAGATTGAAGAGTACCGCGGCCAAATTGCAGCCTTGCTTCACTCCAATTTCCGTCGGGATACTATCAGATAATAGGCCCTCCGAGTTAATACGAACCCTGTACGATGTATTTTGGTGGAGTGCAGCAATTATTGCTACCAGCTTAGATGGAATACCATAGGACAGCATCTTCCGCCAAAGGCGGCTACGCAAGACGCTATCAAATGCAGCTGATAAATCTAAAGATGCCATATAGACTGTTCCATTGGCCTGATTACGGGATGCTGACAATAGATGGCCAAGAATCGATGCATTAAGCTGCGTGCCCATATCTTTCCGAAAGCCCACCTGAGCTTTGGAAAGAATTCCTGCATTAGTGACATACTTCTCCAATTCCCTCAAAACTAGACGTACAAATATTTTGGCCGCAGTATCTATCAAGGCAATTGGCCTGAAGTTGACCGGGTCATTAAGAGCACACTTTTTGTGAATGGGAATCACTATTGCCATAAGCGAGGAGGCAGGTATGTTACTCGTATGATATATTAGCTGATAGCGAGGCAATAGATATCTGGCCCAAAAATGGGGGTCATCCTCGTAAACACAAGGCGGCAGTCCGTCAGGACCTGCCGGTTTAGAGATCTTTAGTTGTGCAATCGCCCAAATTATGTGACTAAGTTCCCATGGACACTCAGACGGAATCTTCAAGTGTAAATTCTCCAACTCCAGCCTTCTATGTGCTTCATATTTTTCTATGAAAAATTGCTGCCATACAGGACCAGATATAGTCGCAGTCATGCGCTCGTCCACCTTGCCTGAGGGATTTCTTAAAGTAAACCACATTTCCCTGGTGTTTCTCTTGCAAAGATGTTCCAACATCTGTTGGTTTGCAAGGGTATGAGCTGCATGACGCAACATTTTCACTTTTGACTTGAAGCATGCCACAATGGAGTTTTTTTGTATTTTATAGGCCGATGGGTTTATGATACGGCGTTGGACCAACCGAAGCTCTCTATTTTTGTGAGTTCTTAATATCGCAACCTCTGCCAGATATTTATGTGCAGCTTTTGGTGAATTAATTCCAAGACAATCCTTGGATAAGCTCACTAGATGCTTATGAATCATCATCAAATTCAATTCATTAATTTTCTCCACATTGACGACAGATAAACAGTCATCGTTTGACACCAACAAATCCCTATTTACCAAGAACACCATTTTACGACAGATGCTAGGATGCCATCGGACAGACAAAGTATGCCTATCACTTTCCAACAGTTTCGCAGGCACCGAAAGTTCATACGGGTCAACCCCAATATGAAGATTCGTGTGGAGCATACGATGGTCGCTCAGACCCACATCCAGAATCACGATTGGGTCAAGCAGTCCTGAGCATGTCCCTGATGCGAGCATGTAATCGATTAGGGATGAAAATTTTCCACGCTGGCAGGAGGCTTTAATGCTGTGAGGTGCAAATGAAATCGGGTAAATACCCCACTATTCAAAAAACTCAACCCACACTTTGTCTCTGTTAGAAGCCTGTTGGGCATATAGATGAGAATGATAGACCAGGGGATTAGTTCCATCTATTCCTAGGCGGGAATTTAAATCTCCACCAATTAAGAGTTCATGCTTAGGAAAATGCAATGAAGCCTTCTCCAGCATTTGAGTTAGTTCCGATAGGACTAAATCCATTGGAACGGCACTGGAATTCCAGTAAATGGACAACAAAATCAAAG
Organism: Ambystoma mexicanum; assembly: GCF_040938575.1. NCBI lineage: Eukaryota > Metazoa > Chordata > Amphibia > Caudata > Ambystomatidae > Ambystoma > Ambystoma mexicanum. The sequence continues at coordinate 255,463,079 of NC_090921.1, read as the reverse complement.
CATGTAACTTACTACTGATGGTATACATTTCCACTAGTATACATGTGTCCGACTTGTCCACTAATCTTGAGGACACCTTCAAGCTATTTTTTATAAGAATGGCGATGCCACCACATGGGCGCCTAGACAAATGTCGTCGCGCATAAACATTGAACATTGAATGGGGTGTAACCATCCAACACAATGTCCTGCATTGCCATTGTTTCCTGCAACAGTAGGATATCAGGTCTAAGATGAGTCACAACCCGTTCATGCCAATCCTTAATATTTCTCACGCCGCTTCAATTCCAAGATGCGACAGTTATGAGTTTGAGGATTCAGATTTCATTACGGCTGCCACTTTAATCAGAGGCTCCAACCATGATAAACCGCTTAACAGCTGCGTTAGCGAAGCCAATTGTTGTGTTAATTCATTGGCAAGGGCCTTATATTTGGCCGATGGCAAACCTACGGCCAGTTCTTTGGGTGTTGGGAGGATAAAGTCTAGAAACGCCTACACGCTCTCCATATCTGGAAATAGACCCGGGGAGAGCCCCAATAACTCAAAGTCGTCCGAGAAGTCCAGAATCAATTTGGTTATAATCTGTGAATGGACTCTACATAGCACTCTATGGTTGTTATGTGATGCTAATTTTACCCAGTCCAAATCCTTGGACATCAGATTTCTTAGAGAGGGAATCTGGAAAAAGGAGTTCATCAAAAACGACCTATTAATCCTGGCTAGGCCATTTATCTCCAGATTACTTACCCATCCAAGTATCTGTTTCATGTCCCTTGGGGTCTCAGTAAAGGACAACATGTCTTGAGAGCTTCCTATAAAAGGTATCCTCCCAGTTATTTCCTCCTCAGATATAACATGAGCCACCTGGGCCAAGGAAGCAGGCAGTTCCGAAGCCGATGCTTCTTTCCCCCCATGAGCAACCTTATCCACAGAGCCAACTTCTTGTGTCACCAAATCATTGTGGCAACCCTCACGGTTGACCCCAGTGGACAGAGGGGTTGTGCCCTTTTTTAGAGCACGTACACAATCCACATCTTTCTGCGTCCGAGCAGCCATTTTTTTGCTTTCAATTGTTGGAAAAAAACTGTGAAGCTGGGATTGTGATTTAGTAATCAGAGTCCTAGGTGACTTAACAGATGACACCTGTACATTGCCACTTTTCAGTGCCTTGATCTGAAGGTGTTTTTTGCTTTCCTCATTTAAGTCTAGGAGATCTAATGCTAGATCATCCGAACTCACACTAGATTTACCACTTACAGTGGGCGTGGGCTCCTTGAGAGACTGCAAGCAATTTTCCAACATAACTTTTCTTGCCACTTTCTTCTGACTAATTTTGGCTAAATGTAAGCGTTTTTGGGCTCTTAGGAAGGACTTCTTCGCCTTTCGAGAGGTAAAGTGCCTTCCCTCTTGCTCTATAGTGCCCACAACCAGGTCACTTGTCGACAAATTCCCCCGGAGGCTCTATGATTGGTTGAGCATCAATAATGTCTGTCAATACAGAGGGCCTATCCGGTGTTTGCCCATCACTACTAGCGGACTCCGTTCCTCCACAGAGCCCTGTAGTTACTGCGGGCTGAGATTTCGTGACCATGTTAAACAATAGGTGTTCCACCTGAAGCAGCCGATCGTGGTGAAGTTTGGTTACTTCCAAGAGATCTATTTCCTCAGTAATGCCATGTTCAGTAACCTCTCTATTCACTCCTTGTAACACATGTGAATACAATCTTTGTGGTAACAGTATCTGTGAAGGCCCATTTTCCGTTTGGGTGCCCTGAGACCGTGAGACGGAGACAGAAAGAACTGATGGATGTTCACCAGCAACCTTGATCATCATTTTTTCAAATTGGGAAAAATAGAATGCTTTTGATTGCTCGTCCGCAAGTATAAAACCTTCCAATTTGGAATTTTTTTCTGTCATAAGGCCAAGGAGCCCTGCATTTCCCGTATAGAGCAATGAGTTAATTCATGGCCTTTGTCAAGAAGGTTAAGTATACGCGAAATCACTGGGAAGTTGAAGGGCACATTCAGAAAGTTATCAGAGGGAGAATCCTCAGGCGTCGAAGAAGCCCTTACGTTCCCCTTAGATACACCTAGGCCAACATCATCATACCCCAGTGAAAAGGTCCCCAAATCCTGGGGCAAGGAGGCCCCATTTGTATGTGCACATCCTTCATGGGAATTTACTTGACCCAAAGGAATACCCCCTCCCATTCCCATCAAGGAAGACCCTGGAGGATTCCTTGTAGGTTCACTATGATCTTTAAAGCTAGAATCATTAGGAAGGTGAAAGTGAACTCATTAATAATATGGTCCCTCCGCCAAAATTAACACAACTGTGTAGGTTGAAACAAATCATGCACTAAACATTGTCTTTCCCCTTAAACTGTAACAGACTCTTTTGCAAATGTTCCATTAGCACTTCCCTGGTAATTTCACTCCTAGTACTAAGGTACTGTCTAATGTTAATTCGGCACAGTGTAGTTTAGGTGCAGCAAGCTCAAAAGACAACGTGAAACAAAGCAGAGGGGAAACTCCGATTTTTGCACGTTAATCTGAATAAGTAAACCAGCACTTAAGGACACTTTATCACACACACATAGATCTCATTCTCAATATAAAGTAAATGTCAATGCATAAACTTCTGTGTGTGTTGGCTCCAAAGTCAACAGGGCAAGAAGGATCACCACAACCTCTATGCAGTGTGCAGTTCAAATAATCCACAATTCAAGACCCACCGACTAAGGAGCCCATCTATGGCAGGTTCACAGGCCTAAAGCCCACAGTCACCCGACAGCGGGAAACACTGAAGAACAACCAGTGATCAAACGTGAAACAGATTCACAAAAAGAGCCCACCCCAGGCAGGTTAAAAGGCCTAAAGCCCGCAGTCACCAGACACCGGGGAGTACTAAGAGCTCCAAATAATCTAGCTAGGACAAATTCACATGCTATCAGCTGCACCTTATCCTAAATGGCGAGGGTTCAAAGGCCCAAGGCCCACAGTCACCCTCTGGCTGAGAATAAGAGTGCACACTGGGAATTACAGTTCTAGCCACACGTTTCTGTTGCGTGTACACAAGGGTCAGTACACACACTTGCCCTCTGTGAAAGGAAGCTCAAACACGTGTTACCCTTAGATGTTCAGTAGAAGCTTTTAAGTCAAAGTACAAAAAAGAAAGAAGGAGGAAAGGTTTCAAAGGACTATAATCCGCAGTCACCCTTTAAAAATAAAAGCCTCCAAAATAACAACAAATTTCCTCCACAAAGGTTCAAAGGAACAACGCCCACAGTCACCTTATATGTGGATTGAGGGCTAGCACTTTTAGAGCAGAGATACGAGCACATAAGATCTGAGCTCCAACTTCAAACGTGCCACTTGGGCGTAACTTAGCCAATATGTGCTGGACAAGCACGTGCGTGACAGCCACTGCTCAGCTTCTCCCAACACACACCAAAAAAGAAAAAATGGGAAAACACAAAGCAGGCCTCCCTCAAATTGCGTTTAGAACTGTGGGAACGTCCAGTTACAGAAAGTCTTCGAAATGACACTGGCCACGAGAACACAGGGGGTGAACAGATGCTATATCCAGAAATAATGAGCCAATGTCGAGCTGCCACAGTACCAAAGTCAGTTTTCCAAGTTCTTGGGCTTTTAGATTCTTACCAATGTACCCGGAGGGGCTCCACAGCACCGCTCCACCACCAAACACGAAACACACTGCTGACACACCGTGCCGCGCTCTGCGCCTGCACGGTGTGTTTATGGACGCCGGTCCCAATCGGTGGAAATAGAAAGAGGACTGCGTGGAAGTGGTCCAAAGTTAATTCAATCCTATGGCAACACAGAAGGCAGGGAACAAGGTCCTCTCCCACGGACACCACGAAACACACTGCTGACACACCGCGGCGCGCTCCGCGCCTGCGCGGTGTGTTTATGGACGCCGGTCCCAATCAGTGGAAATAGAAAGAGGACTGCGTGGAAGTGGTGCAAAGTTAATTCAATCCTATGGCAACACAGAAGGCAGGGAACAAGGTCCTCTCCCACGGACACCACGAAACACACTGCTGACACACCGCGCCACGCTCCGCGCCTGCGCGATGTATTTATGGACACCGGTCCCAATCGATGGAAATAGAAAGAGGACTGCGTGGAAGTGGTGCAAAGTTAATTCAATCTTATGGCAACACAGAAGGCAGGGAACAAGGTCCTCTCCCACGGACACCACGAAACACACTGCTGACACACCGCGCAATTGACGCGGGCATCCCTTCTTCTTCAGCCTTGACCATAAAGTATTGTAGTTAACCCGGTCAAAAGAAATTGTAAGATCTTTAAAAGTAATATAAATCTGGCGATTCATGAGATAGACTTGTTGATAAAACAAATACAGAATAAAACTGTTTAATGAGGTTCCTTCTAGTTTTTGAAAACCAGTTTGATTTATATCGAATGCCTCTGCGGAAGAAAAAAAAAGTTTCTAATTCTCGCAGGATCAAAGCAGAGAAACATTTGCTGAAGAGATCTAAAAGGGAGAAAGGCTAAAGATCGGAATGATGTTGGAAACCTTCCATGAAGGGGGGCTGCACTGTTGCAACACAATGTTTCTGAATAATTCCTCTAGAATAAAAGCCCATAACTACAGTAAAGTCTTCAAAGAGGCATTTGAGAACCAGTCAAGTGCCGGTGGCCTACAGAGTTTAATTCTCTAAATGATTGTTACAATATCGTCTCTGGTGAAATCTAAATACCAGGAACCAACATAGTCAAGATTTAAAACTTTACCAATCATGGCCTGTTTGCCGTAAAGACTATTAAAATCAGTTGTCCATATTGCTTCAGCAATCGGCTGATCTTGCATATATGTTTTGGCAGATTCTGAGTTATTAATCATTAATCAGATACCAAAATAATCACTCTTTATTATTTGTCAAGGCTCTAACCATTTGTTCAGACACCCTATGTAATAGGAAACATTTGTGAGCCTTCAGACAGTTTCTACAGGCTTGTTTTAGGTGTTTTATACTCTTACTTTTAATATATGACTCAATATCAGTGTGATGTAATTGTCTGATACTTCGTCTGAGTTCTTTTTTCCTGATTTGTCTCTGGGTCAAAGCAGTCATTGTTATACTTTCTACATTGCTCACAACCATTGCACCTTCCTATAAATGAGCTCTGCACAAGGTTCTGACAGTACTCTCCAAAGGAAAGCGGATACATTAGTTTTGCTATTTCGTCATCGTTATTATCCATAATCTATGCCAAGCAAGTATTTGGAGCCAAGGACATGCAAGGGCTCCAAAAAACCCTAGATTTCTGGAGATTTATCCAAAAGAAAACAACAATTTAGTACCAACCATGTGAACCATCATATTCTCCATGACCAGACTCAATAAACAATGATCACTAATCTTATTATATGTAATATTTGAACTTCTATAACTGTGGAGTTAGATACAATAATATAATACAAAATAGAATAGCATTTGTTATTCCGCCAGATATAATGCAGTGGGGTGTCATTTGGGATATTACTATTCGGGAGAGATTAGTCCAATAGATTAATTGTCCTTAAAAATGTCCTTACCATGTTCAATAGAGTCTTGAGATGGAGTGAAAGCAGGAGAGCTGCGATAAAAATCACTTTTCAAAAGGGCACAGTTAAAATCACCAGGAATAATTATGTGCCAGAGTTTCTTAAATACCAGTCTTCCAGAGTATGTGAAAGTAAAGATGAAAGCGATGATGCAGATAACTTTCTATGGGCCTCATCACAACCATGGCGGTCCGGGAACTACAGTACCGGTACCGTGGTTCCCGGACCGCCAAACTACGTGCTCTGCTCGCGGGTGCCGTTTCACCCACCAGGTTTTTCCTGGCGGGTGTAACGGCACCCGCGTGCAGAGCACGTCAGATGCACCGGCACAACTCTGGGGCAGAATGGGGATCGGGACGCCCTTGATTCCGGCACCCGAAAATGGGAAATTACCGGGTCCGCCGAGCTCGGAATGACCCAGTTCTTGCCCATTCATGGGTGCCGGAAAAAATGCAACTCCGGCGGCAGCCGTGCCTTTAAAAAGAGCACGGCTACTGCCAGAGTTGTAATGAGGCCCTATGGTTCTAATACTACAATAAAAAACAGTAATTCATTGCTTTAATATTAGGGTCGTACCATCTCAACTTAATAGCCAGGATCCCTCGTGATTCAATCTCCCATTACCCAGCTGGGGATTCATAAATGCTTATGCATTTTTCTATAGCATGTTGAGTTGGCAAATGACTCACATAGCTTCTCACTTGTCACCTTGCCATTACATGACGATGTGCACTAGCGATACTGCTAGACTTGGTGGTCAACTCACTTGCCATTAACTCTGCTACATGATGTGTTTGTGGTTGACATCGCACTCTGCACTGGTGATAGTGTTAGACTTGGTGGTTCAGGTATCGCCTGCCATTTTGCCATTAGGTGCACTACATGATAATATGTTTTGCACTTTATCAGATTTGCACAAATGGAGAGTAAATCAATTTGTAATTAAATCAGTGTTTTAGGGTTTTAACAGTTTTTAAAAAATTGCAAGAATTTAATGTAATGTTGAAGTGATTATACATCATATGTTTGTAAAGGTTTGTGTATGAACCATATACGAGTAAAAAATCAATAAAAAGAAAGTGCTTGTGGTTGACATTGCACTCTGCGCTGGTGATAGTTCTAGACTGGGTGGTTCTGGTCTCACTTGATACCTTGCCATTATATGATGATATTCTTGTCTTGACATTGTACTAAGTGATCGTGATAGAGCTAGACTTGGTGGTTCTGGTCTCACTTGATACCTTGCCATTATATGATGATATTCTTGTCTTGACATTGTACTAAGTGATCGTGATAGTGCTAGACTTGGTGGTTCTGGTCTCACTTGATACCTTGCCATTATATGATGATATTCTTGTCTTGACATTGTACTAAGTGATCGTGATAGTGCTAGACTTGGTGGTTCTGGTCTCACTTGATACCTTGCCATTATATGATGATATTCTTGTCTTGACATTGTACTAAGTGATCGTGATAGTGCTAGACTTGGTGGTTCTGGTCTCACTTGATACCTTGCCATTATATGATGATATTCTTGTCTTGACATTGTACTAAGTGATCGTGATAGTGCTAGACTTGGTGGTTCGGTGGATGGGTAGTGGCATTAGAATTTGCAAGACAATATTTGCTCCTTCCTGTGAGGGATCTTAGGCACGCTCCTTCTATAAAAGTAATTGTTCCTCCTGCTGTTGTAGGACTGAGTACTTTCCTGCTTTTTGAAGAGCAGATTCAAAGTAGCAACTGCATTACTCCTGTAGACCACTGCTTGGCTCCTGGATTGGACTGCTTCACACCTGGAGTCTAATGCATTACTCCTGGTGTCCATGGCATTACTCCTGGAGTACATTGCATTACTCCTGGACTTCACTATTTGACTCCTGGAGTCCACGGCATGACTCCTGAAGTCCTCTGCATGACTCTTGGCATCCACTGCTTGGCTCCTGGAGTCCGCTGCATTACTCCTGGAGTCCATTGCATTGCCCCTAGAGTCCACTGATTGACACCTGGAGTCCACTGCATGACTCCTGGATTCCACCGCTTGACTCCTGGTGTCCACCACATTACTCATGGAGTCCACTGCATGACTCCTGAAGTCAACTGCATGACACCTGGAGTCCACTGCACGACTCCTGGAGTACACTGCTTGGCTCCTGGAGTCCACTGCCTTACTGAGCAATGGCCAAAGGGTCTTTGTATCTCATGGTGCTTAATTTTAATAAACATACTGATAATATGTTTATATCCATGCTGAGAGTTTCAATTAACTGTTTTTTGTTTGTTTTTTGTTTTATTCATATTTATATAGCGCACAACTGCCTGAGGACATTGTGGCACTTGTTACAGTACAAAGCTTAATTACTTAGTTACATAGTCATTAGCAATATATATACAGGTTGCAATATAGTTACATAGTCATAAGCAGTATAAACACAGGTTACAATACAGTTATATTACATTTGTGTTATATTACAATATACATGGCAGAAGTGGAGGAGGCAGTCCTCCACTTGCTCGTTGAGGAGAGTGGCCTTGAGGTTGTTGCGGAAGACAGAGATGGAAGTGTCAGCTCTAAGGGTGGCAGGGAGTGAGTTATACAGTCTCGGTGCAATATAGGAGAAGCCTAGACCTCCCGCTGTGGCTCTCTTTATGCATGTTATGTGTAGCTGGTTGGTGTACTGAGCTCTGGTGGGGCGAGTGGATGTGGTCCTTGATATTGCTTCAGATAGGTATGCTGGAGCGGTTTTGTTCATGCATCTGTGAGTGATGGTGAGGATTTTCAGAGTAATACGGTCTTTGACCTGGAGCCACCTGGCTTCACGTCTGGTGTGGGATGTATGGTCTCTTCTAGGGATGCGCATGGCGGCTGTGAGGGCATTGTTTTGTGTGGTTTGCAGTCTGTGAATGTTTTTGGCGGAGGTGCCAGCTAGGAGGGCGTTGCAATAATCAAGTTTGGCTCCTATAGTTGCTCTAGCTATGGCCAAGCAGTTGGGGGTGGATAAGTAGGGTTTAATGGCATTGATGAGTTTGGTGCTGAACGCTGATGCAGAGGCTATGGCGCTGACTTGTTTGTTCATCGATAGATTTGCATCAATGTGAACAGAGGATGATACAGAGATGGTTGAGTTGTCTATGTTGAAGTTGTTGTATTGGGGGCTTAGTTTCGATAATGTGTTTGTCTGGCCCAGGATGAGAATTTCAGTCTTCTCTCCGTTAAGACAGAGGCCATTGATTGCCATCCAAGTTTGGATAGTGGCATAGATGTTGTGAAGGGTTGTGGTGTCTTGGTGATAGAGTTCAGATAGGGGTAAAAGTACTTGAGTGTCATCTGCATAGTTTGTATATGCCACACCCATGGAGTCAAGTAGGTCAAAGAGGGGTTTTGTGAAGAGGTTATAGAGGGTGGGGGCTGTACAAGATCCTTGGGGGACACTGCAGTTTATAGTGGTAGGATCTGCGTTAGCTGTGTCGGAGTAGACCTTCATGGCTCTTCCTTCAAGGAAGGAAGTGATCCAGGATGCTGCTTGATTAGAGAAATGGGCTGCATGGGTGAGGTGGGTGGTGAGTGTTTGGTGATCTTCCAGGTCAAAAGCAGCTGATAGATCAAGAAGGAGGAGCAAGGCAGGTTTGCCTTTGTCCATGATCTTTGAGATTTTATTTTTTTTAGGTCTAATAAGGTGGATTCTGTTCTATGCCCGACGCGGAAGCCAGATTGTCTTTTGCCTAGAATGGAGTTAGCTTCCATGTATGATTGGATCTGGATGTGAGCTGCTTTGTCCAGGATTTTTAGGAGGAACGGGACTGTTGTTATTGGTCTGTAGTTGTTGGGTTGCGCTGGGTCAAGTGTGGCCTTTTTTAGAAGTGGCCGCACCCAGGCTTCCTTGAGATTGTTTGGGACAGTTCCTCTTTGGAAAGATGCGTTAATGAAGGCAGTAAACAGGGGTGCTAGGTCATTGGCGCATTCCTTGATGATTTTGGGAGGGCAAATATCTGCTTTGCAGCGGGATGGTTTGCGGTTTTTGATGAGATTAAGTGACGTCTCTGAAGGAGAATTGAGCATGATTGAGATTACTACGCTTGTCTTGTGTAGGGCGGTTGGTTTTTTGGGTTGGGAGGGTTTTGCAGTGGTTTTGGATTTTGTTCTGGAGGAGTTTTATTTTGTTGAGCATGGCGGACTGAATGCAGGCACACCAGGCTTTGTCTTTAGTTATCTTGTCAGCGGTAGCCGGAGGAGTGACTAATTCATTAAAGATTGCGAATAGTTCTTTAGCTTGGGAGTTGGCCTTTGAGATCCTATCATTGAAGGAGTTGGATTTTGCTGCTGAAATGGCTTTTTTTATATTGGAGGACTATTTGTTTCAAGAGGCTCTTATTTATATCACTCGGATCCGTTTGCCAGTTCTTAAGCGACTGACGCTTTTGAGCTTGGATGCTTTGGAGTTCTTCAGTGAAATGATTTTTTTTCCTTCTTGCTTTCAAGTGGGGCTATAGAGTTTAAGGCATTGGTGAGAGTATCATTGAAGATAGCTGATAGTATATTTGGGTCCTGAGAGAAAGGTGGTGCTAGGCAGGGGCTTTTAAGGTGGGGACGCAAGTTGTCTGCGTTGAGTTTTTAGAACTTCTTATTATGGCAGGTGGTGCGTGGGTGAGAGTCTTAGGTTTAGGGTTGGTGGGGATGAGGAATTCGATACATGCGTGGCTGTCCATGGAAGGGCGGTGTTTGAGGTAATGTTGGATACACAGTTGTGATCCATGACCCAGACAAGGGTGCGGCCTTTGGAGTGAGTGGGGGTGAGGACTCCTTGGGAGAAACCTAAGTCTGCAAGTTCTTTAGCTAGGGTTGCGGGGGATGTATCCTTAGGATCATTGTATCCTAAATTTAAGTCTCCTAATAGAAGGATTTTGGATGACTTTTTATTGTTGTTGCTGAGTCGATGGGAGAGGTGCTCTTGGAAGTCAGCAGGGAGTCCGGGAGGTCTTATAGGATGTGGATGTTGATTAGATTATTGGGGAAGAGCATAAGCCTGGCTGATAGGATATCAGCATTACCACCCCATGTACTATGGTCTGCTAATCTAATGGATAGTGGGTTTTCCTGCTGTATGGGCAATGCCTGCCTACATGCTATCTGCTGTTGGTGGCAAACCTTTTAAAGCAATATTGGTAGGAATTTGCATTTGCCCACTGGGGCAGAGGCTAAGGTCTCTTCATGTGCAAAAACATTATTTAACCAACAGGACCACATGCAGAATTTTCGCCGCCTCCGCAACGTGCAACACGAATGACATTTCATCCTTAGCTGGATACAAAGCGGAAGGTTCTTTGATTACATACTCTCTTTCGATGTTATGGTCATATGGCTCTGCATGTATGGATTGTGCCGAGCCTGCAGCATGTGTCACATTCTATGTTCCACTTTCAATGGAATGGCTGTTGTATATTAATCAAGTTGTATCCTGGGCTTTAATGATGCAAATACATAAAGGCATATATGCAGTGAATTATAGGTGGCAGTTTACTTCACTGACTCAGCTGTTGAAGTCTGTGGGGTTTTAGGCAGTCTCATGGTGCTGGGGGAGGTTGCCCGCTCCTACCCCAGGAAGTGCGCCGGGAGCTGCTTCACCTCTGTCGCTCTGATGCCCTTCTCGTCGTGACTGCTGCTTCTGGTGGCTTCCGCGCTTCTCACTCGCAAGTCTCGCGAGAGCTCGCCATTGCCGAGTCTCGCAAGTAGTTCTACATACCTCTCCTTGATAACCACAACATTGCATTCTATCATATAGTCATTATACTTCACCAGTTTTATGTTCTCTCTCCTTGGCCAGTCTTCCTTGTCGCCCTCATCAACCGGTGTGTGTTATTTTGAAGGTTACCTCCGGCAGCTTGTCCCCGGTCTTACTTTCTCTGAGGGGCACCCTCTGTCCTCCAACTCTGGCTCCTCTGCTGCCTCATAGTCACGGTCTTCTCGATTGCTTGTCTCTAGTGCTTTCTCTGTTGGCTGATGCCTCTCAAACATTGCCACTCTTTCCATGTTCCACGTTCGGCCATCTTGGGTGTGGACGTGGTTGGTTCCTCTGTGTACGACCTTGATTGGCCGGCTGAACTTGGATCCTGTCCCTTGATCTTTGAACGGCAACCAGATTTTGATCCAATCCCCCTCTGTGACTTCTCGGCGTTAGGATGCTCTTTGCTGATCGCTCCATTTCTTCATCTCTACCTTGCTGTTCTTTATCCTCCATACTACATCTTCCCTATTCCCCTCTTCATCCTCCCTTATGCTAGCCAACCATGGAGGTACCAGCATGGACTTTGCTGTGAGCTGCTGCAGCTTCTTTTTTTTATTATTAGTTATGTTTAGCTTGTTTACAAACTTTTACAACATCATTAAAATGTGATTCACTTGTACAAATATATAATCATATAATCCTTTTACACATATCATTTTTTCCTCTTAACTTTGCATAGTATAACAATCTTGTTAAAATGTGTTACAAAGTAACCAAATTAAATGTTGCAGAATTTTAATGTAGAGCTAAATTCCATAAATTGTCTTAACTACAGATCTTCATCCCTGAATTGTCACACAATGACATTTGTTACAGTTCTGAACAATCGGCTAGTATGTAAATGTGCAAAAACATTATTATTATTAAACATTCAAATATTAAAACAATATAAACACTTAAATCCTGCCAGCTGGGCATGCAGTGATTGCATGGGATCTGCATACTCATACAGCTCTCGATACATGATTTGCTCACTCAGTATGCCAGCCGTATATATTATGCATATGCACAGAAGTCTAAAAGTTTAAAACATCCCATCTAATCTTGCTAGGCATCAAACCTGATTACTCAATAATGCATTTGATTTACACAAGATCGCCTTATTTATAACTTTTAATAATCGTGTCAATGCTAGCACCAAAGATGTACTTGTTCCCCACATGCACCTAGTCCATAACCAATCCCTTGTCAGCGATAGGATCCCCAGTTCATGCCGCAACATTGAGTTTGATAAGGAATTTGCTAACCTGAGGGTTTGCTTCCGCAGGCTTCCTTGTATTCGGTCCAAGATAGATTCAAGATTCACAAGACACATGAGAAGTCCATAAAGAATGACAGCCTCTACTTTTAGGATATAGAAGTAAGAGGTATCATGGAGTATTTGCAGTGTTTGTTATATATCAATTTCATCTGGGATATTAGTGGCTTGACTTTGCTGTCAACCGAGTTTTTCCACATAGCAACTGATGTCATGTCACAAAGATTATATCCCAAGTATTTTATTGATGCTGCACGTTCAACGGTCACTTCATCAATGAACCCCTTAAATGATGGAGTTTTACTCTTTAAGTTATTAAAGATGATAATCTTTGATTTGGTAACATTGGAGTGAAGATTGAGGCTATCTGCATATTGAGTAAACAGCTCTAATTTGGTCTGGAGTCCAAAGGGGGTTTTATCAAATAGGAGAATATCGTCAGCGAAGGCCAACCAATGAATATGTAATTTTCCAAGTTGAACCAGAAATGCGATTTTATGGATCAACAGCTTATCAATATTACTGAAGTATAAGTTAAAGTTAAAATGTTGAGGATAGGTTGCAGCCCTGCTTGACACCGACCCAGGTCGGAATCGGTTCAGTTAAAGCCCCATGTTGGTTAACCCTTACTGAGTAGGTCGTAGTCTCATCCAATTTGGATAGCAACAGCACCATTTGTGCAGAAAACCCCAGTTGTAGCATTTTATTCCATAGCACGTTGCGCATAACTCAAACGAATGCTGCGGCTAGATCAAGCGAGGCCATGTATACCGGCCCAGTGTCGCACATCTTACTCCTATCGAGTTTGTGTGCTAAAATGGTGGCATTCAAGGCAGTCCCCAGTTGACGATGAAAGCCAACCTGAAACCGTGACAAGATACTATTTTGCGTCATATACATTTCCAATTCTCTTAAGATTAAAATGGAAAAGACCTTTGCTGAAACATCCAAAAGTGCAATTGCACGAAAGTTCCCAGGTGCTGCTGGGTTGCCCTTTTTAAAAATAGGCACAATGGTAGAAGTGTGCCAAGATTTCGGTATCTTATTTCTTGAGTAATTGTTGTTGAATTTTATTTTTAACACAGGAGCCCAAAAGCTTGGATCGTGTTTGAGCACACAGGCAGGAATGCCATCAGGCTCGGGGGCTATAGAGTAATTCAGTCTTGATATTGCCCATTCAATATCACCTATAGACCAAGGGTAGACAGTACCGTTTAATCTGATACAGTTAAGGACCTACACATTGTTAAATTTAGATGGCGATTTATATTTCTCTCTGAAGTGGACAGTCTACGTTTCAGCAGATATAGGCGAGATTAAATTGTCCACCGATTGGAGGAGACCCTTCTGAACGAGGCCCACACAGATCTTCTGTTATTGCAACACAAATTATAAATAATATTTTGATTGTTCGCAATGAGAAGATTGTATTTAATGATTCAACATTTACTCCTGTATGAATTACAGATCAACTTTTTCTTATATATATAATCAGTGGTTGGCCCATGAGATGATTTAAGGTCAGACCGTAATTTGTTTTTTGGGGTTTTAGAGCACGAACCTCAGGATTGCATGAATGTGCTTGACTAGAACTATCGGTTGCGTGAGCTTTACCAAGTTTTTTCAGTATGTGTTTGATTATTTGATTATTGCTCCCTTCTTTTTGTTGAGGATTTAGTAAATTAGTGGTTAGCTGATCATTCAAGATGAACTACTTGATCATATTAGTCAACTTTTTACACTGATAAGGGCTCCATGTGATCGATAGATTAGTGCGCACAATCTCGAGTAATTCTAAGTTAGAAGCCATCCGAAGAAGGGTGGTAGCAGCATCAAAGGTTGTAGAGATTATTATATGATCAACCAAATGTGGGTCAATGGTCATGACGGGCTTACAAGAAGGCAGCAAATGCAATGAAGCTGCAAAGTAGCCTATACATGATGTTTTGTAGTGGCTATGCCATCTGAACTGCAGGGCATGAGAGTCAAAGTATAAGAAGTGAATGTCCCATTGCTCAAATCGCTTACCTCTGCTGTTTGCAATAGCATCAGATGCAAATGGCATACTATTTCCCAAAGGTGAAACCTGAGATAGGCAGCAAGCGTTAAAATTGCTAAACGTGAAACCATTTAGAAATACTTTTTGTAATGTCATGGTTTCTCGACACAAGATTATAGATACTTGATCAATGAAGAGTATGTATTTCACACATCTATCTAAATTATTGAATCCGCAGGAGTTCCACGAAACCACTGATAGGGCACAGTGGCTACGTTGTGGAAGTAGAGCACTTGGCGGTCTTAAAACTACTTACTAGGGGCGCAAGCCAAGACCAATCGTTAATAAGCGATAACACAGATGCAAGCTGGGCAATAACAGTTTCATTTGGTGGGTTCCTACCTAGGTTGTATATGGACGATTCCCCCACCTCTTTTTGTACATTCTCCTGAAACTCTAGAAAACTAACTTTGGCTTCCTGTGAGGTGAATAGTATGGGCTTACACCCAAGTGCACGAAGTCTCGTCTGTGCTCCCATACCATTTTAGCTATGATTGCCGTGTGGAATTGACATATCGTGCGGTTATTGTTTGTTTGGGTAAGAGTTATCCAGTCAATATCCTCTGAATTGAGGATTCTCAGTGCAGGAATATGATTAAACAATTGAAGTAAAAAGGAGCGATTTAATATACGCCTACCATTAATAGATGCGTCGTTCAGCCAGCCAATAATATTAGTGGTATCAGAGGTGAAGTCAATGCACGAGGTCGTAGTTGTATGTGCATCCTCGCTACACCCTGCAGGAGCAGCCGCCTGCCGATCCATCATATTCTCTATCAGGTTATTGGGAGGCACCATAGAATCAGTGCCATTCACTGCGGGCCAAGTAGGGAGAAGCAATGGTATATTACAATTGTTTACCATATTTGCTGCCGACAGAGTGCTTACCCCTGCAGGAACAGCAAGCGTGGAAGGCTGTGAAGTTCCTTTGCTAATGGTGGGCAAATGCTTGCCTTTTTTGGTGCTTTTAATGAGTGGATAGAATGTGGACAGTTGAGTCTGCTTGGTGGCCACTGGTGCTGGAGGTAATGCCTGCGAGAACAATGGTGCAGCAGTATCACTCGTGCGCATTGAGTCGCGAGCATCCGCTCCCACACTACTGCCTGCTTCAGTAGCAACTTTCATTTCTTTTTTGTTTTTAATGTTATTTTAATTTTTATTATTCTTGTCATTTGTATTGTCTGGATTAAGAGGCACCACCTTCACTTGGAGCGCCTCTTTACTTTCATCATCCAGCTGGATCAGATCTAGCACTCCATCTTCATTGGACAGATTACACACATTTCTGATGTCCGTATTATGACCCTTTATTTCAGTAAGAGGGAGGTTTTTCATTTTTTTGGAGCATTGTTCTGCAATTTTCTTGCTGCTCTTCTCTTTAGTGCTCTAAGTTGCATCCGTTTATCTCTGCGTGACAGAAAATGCCTAGAGGAGCTTTCTTCAATGGGCTCACTGGATGCTTCAAACTCAACTGCCCTTCCCGTCGTTGTACTTGGTTCCTGTTCGATCAAGTTCGTGGGCGCTGAGGGGGGCATTTGTATTATCACATGTAACTATACTATCTGTATGCATCGCACTTTGATTGGGTGGGGTTGATAGAAAGCTGTCAAACTTTAATTACTGCTTCAAATGTTTCCATTTGTTGCCAGATTAGTGCTCACATTTAGCCTCGGCTCAGCAAATTCAATACCTTCATGATCCTGCTGTGTATGAGCGGAATTACTAAGAGCCTGGGCATACGATCGCTTCCAGGACGTTACTTTTTTCTCAGAGCAGATCGTTTGTGTGGATTTCACACACGCCAAGTCAACAATGGTCTGAGAGGCCTGTGTTCTTAGGGACGTATTCAAAGATTTTGTATTTTTCGCGTTATCAAGACCCTTAAGGGTTTCAAGAGCACACATGAAGTCTTCTAATTTGTTTCGTTTCGCTAATATATCAACTGAGAAGAGTTTTAAGTCTCTGATCTCATAATGCGTTATCTCATGGCCTTTGTCTAACAGATTTAATATGCGCATTGGCACGGGAAAAGACATTTCAGAACTCTGAAGATCATGAGATGAGAGCGAGCTGCCCATGAAGGCAATATGAGAGGAGTCATGGGTGCTTCATGGACCCTGACTTGATTGCAGTGGACTTGAACAGACTTGAGGAGCCTGAGTATACTGATACTCAAGAATCGCCTAAGGGACGTTTGACTCACCGTAAAACAGTCGTTGGGTGCAGCTGGATATAAAGCACTCTGTAATCCAAGAGTATGCAGGGCCATATCTGAATCACTGGACCCCCTGTACCTATTGGCATATTTTCCTGAATGCTGAGAAAACAATTTTGTGTGGAAAGATCAAGGTCATATGCTTCTTTAAGGAGAAAAGAGAGCAATCATTGTACATCATCATAGGGTGTGTGTATTTGTGCATGCATGAGGGGAAAAGCTACATCTTGTACAATTCCATCATTCAGACTGCGCATCTTTTCAGACTGCGCAGTAATGGCTTGGGCCGATCTCTTGCCCATATTAATTGCTAAATGTGGTTGGGGACTGGCCTCAGATGTGAATGGGTCTGGCAAAGATCCAGCTGCAGTTTGGAAAGTACATTAGCCATTGCATTACTTTTTTTGATTTGTGATTTGCAGATCTTACCGCTTCTAAGACTACCCGCCATACTATGCTTTACAATCTCACATGCAGGACGAGGCCAACAACCATCAACTACATCAACATGTTGTTCGCCAGTCAGGCATCAGCAGGTGCACTCCCTGAAAGGAGCACAGAGTTTGAAAGCTATGTTGCCAATACTAGCAAGTGTTCACCTCACCAGGAATTTACAGCATAAAATCCTCAATACCCTAATGGCAGATGT
Organism: Ambystoma mexicanum; assembly: GCF_040938575.1. NCBI lineage: Eukaryota > Metazoa > Chordata > Amphibia > Caudata > Ambystomatidae > Ambystoma > Ambystoma mexicanum. Next base: position 255,445,521 of record NC_090921.1, on the reverse strand, counting down.
AATAACACGATTGCCTACACTGCTATACGCTTATTTGGAATTGCGGCATTATACATTGCTATAGTAAAATCCCATATTACAGGTGAGGCAACGGGAACATTTCCTATTTTTATTTTTATGTATATATATATTTTTTTAAACCCCTATATGCAACTAACGTGCATGTAACGCGGCCACCTATAGTGCTTTATGATCCACACGTGTGAACCGTGTTAGCAGCAAGTTGGTACCAAAACAATCCATATGCTGGAGCTGCGTGAAATGCAAGACATACGCACTCACATCCACTCGTGGCAATGGCTATGCATCACGCAGCTTTAAGGGTGAGTACCAGGAACCCCACCCCTGCGTCAACAAAACCCTGATCAATGTTCCTATTCCAGTGTTCAAGCAATGGGCGAAACCGCAAGCTCCACGCCCGCGCTGCTTACCATTTAAGAGAGGGTCTTGTAGTCACAGAAAATCGGTCAGCCGTAATACAGGGAGGGTGAGCGAAAACAAACACAGAGCACCCCACCAAGCCCCGCACAGCCGAACAGCCAAATAGCACACTTCAGTGCACTTTTGGTGCGCGCGCTGGTGCGCAAGACCGTGGCTATTGTAGGAATGTTGGGGGATGGCGGGTGGGGCCAGTCAGAGGCTCTACAAACGAAGTATGATGTAAGGATCAAGCAAAAGTCTGAAGCAAAAGTCTAATGTACAGACAAGGTCCAATTATTTACTTGCAATTAAGTGACGTTTTCACATTCAATCCACCGGGTTACGGCAAAACAAAACCCTTCCTCTTGATCACGGAGGTCAATCAGTGGAACAGCAAGACCAGCCAAACGGTACACTTTGGTGCACTCCTGCAGCTTCTTTGACTATTTTAACTGCACCCGTTCTGGATGCCGTAGCCAGCAGAATGCTCCTTTGACAAACCGGTTCGCTCTCTTCACCAGCCCGTTGACCTGGGGTGGTACAGGGCTGCTTTAATCTGTCATACGTTGTTCTTTTTCATGAATGTCTCAATTTCTTGAGAGATTAATTGGACTCTGTTGTCAGTAACAATGTCCTTGTGTAGTCCTTCCCTTTGAAACACGGGTGTCAGTACCTCTATAATGGTCAAAGTGGTGATATTTGGCACAAATTCAGCTTCCATCCACGTTGATAAATAGTCAATCATGACCACTCCATATTGATGTTCGGGAGACATTGCTCCCAGGGGGACCTTTAACTCTAATCCTACCTTTTGCAATACTCCTTCCGGAACTTTCGTGGGTATGAGTGGTACCTGTCTTGTCTTTTACCTCTTATCGCTGTTCAGACACTTGTGACATCTGACGATCATTGTGCGAATGTCCTGATCCATGGCTGGACACCAGTAGGCCTCTCTTACGCGACGTTGCGTCATGGGATTCCCCAAATATCCTGAGCGGGTGCTACAATGGATGACATTACTCATGCCCACTGGCAGAATCACTTGATTGCCCTTGATTATCAGTCCCTCTGCCTAAAATATTTCTTTCGCCACTTTCCAGAATGGGCTCATGCCTTCTGGGATGGCCCTTCCTCCAGCCACCCCCTCCTGACCCATTCCGTAAGCCTCACCATTGTGGGATCTTTGAAGGTTTCCTCGTTCCAATGGCCCTCGCTCATTTCCGTGAATTCTGTACTCTTCAGATTCTGAATTGACGCTACTATACATTCTTCCTCCAGGAACATGGTAGCCTTCTCTCTGTTTCCTGGTAACCTGGACAGGCAGTCTGCTTGGGCTGTCTTCTAACCCAGCTATGTGCCCTATCTCATAGCTATACTTCTGGAGTTTTCTGCAAAGCGCTACCCGAGATAATGGGCATTTTCGCCCCTCCAGGGATTAACATGTGGATCGAGGCTTCATGAACCATACTAACTTGAATTTGGTGCCCCAGATGTATGTTCTGAAGTATTCCACCACCCACGCACAGTTGAGTAGCTTCTCTCAGCGTTGGACAATGCCTTTGATGCAAATGCCACTACGTGTTCAGTGACTCTCCTCTATTGGGTCAGCACGGTTCCCAACCCATAGGCACTGGCGTCAGTGGTGATGATCGTGTCCATAGCGGGATTGAGCAGTTGTAAGCATGGGGCTCTCACAAACCTTCCCTTTATGGCTTCAAATGCCTAATTTTGCCCCCATGACCACGTAAACCTGGCTCCTTTCTTGAGCAAATCTCTCAACGGTGCAGTGACATCTGTGCAGTTGAGAAGGAACTTTGCGTAATATTCAGCAAGCCCTAAAAATGATCTTAACTCATCTTTGTTAGCAGGTTTTGGGGATTTTACAATGGCCTGTACGAGGTCTTATTTAGGACTGAGCCCCTGATAGGATATCTTGTACCCTAGGTATTCCAATTCCTTGGCCCTCAGCATGCATTTATCATAACTTGCTTTACCCCTGGATCTTGTAACTTGGTGAGAATATTATTTAGCACAGCATCATGCATTCGTTCATCTCCAGCATATGCCAAAATATTGTCCTGGAAATACGAGAAAATACTCATGTACCGCAGCAACGAATCCATCATCCTCTGGAATGCAGAGGCCGCTTGTGATAGACTGAACATCATTCTGGTGAACTGATAGGTGCTGAATGGGGTTACAAATGCCGATAGGGGCCTTGATTCTTTATGTAAGTGTATTTGGTGATAGGTGTTAAGACAGATTTCTGAACTCTGTCCTGGAGGGGCAGAGGTTCAGAAGGCCAGCCTAGTTTCTTGAAACAGGGTAACCTCTGGACAAGCCAGACCAATCAGGGTAGCGATCGCGGCGGTCAAGACTAGGTCTCAAGAGGGGTGAGGGTGACTGAAAGCACGCAATGAGCACACAAAGCAAGGACACTTACAAATTACTCCAAGCAAGTGTTATATTAAAAATATATACACATTTATTACAAGGCCTTTGTAACATTGACCGTTGCGAGAAATCACAATAAAACTCAAGTAAACCAACACATACCAAACCAATACAATATATATACAAATACAAATGAGTCTAAAGAGTTAGACGCACGAAATGTGTAGACCACCTAGATGGGGAGGAAAACAGGCAGTGCGAATAATAATTAGACCCAGTCCGCCTTCAGAGGCACCTAACTTAAAGGAAGTCCAAGCCCTACGAAGAGTGGAGCCTTGTGCTCAAAGGTACCTGCACACGCTGGTGCCAATGGGCAAAAATGGGAGTCTCTTCGAGGGAATCAGGCAGTTTAGTTCGGTGAACAAATGAAGATGAACAGAGCTCTGTGACTCAAGCGCAGCCTCCACTGTGGGCAGAAGCAGAGCGCGAGTACGGAAAGGCGTGCTGTTAGACAGCGGGGAAAAGCTATGGGCTCCTGCAGGAGGGCGACCAGTTCCTAGCGATGCTACTCACCGGTCCCCGATGCAAGTAGACCCAGGCTTCTCCGCGTCAGTTTCAGTGCTGGCAGGTTCAGATACGAGCAGGGGACGTCTCGGCGTTGTGTAGATTCCGCAGTAGCAGAAGTTGAGTTGAGGACGTCCCAAACGCAGTGAACCCGCACAGTTGGTTACCACAGCAGGGCAACGGAGCGGCCGTGTGTATTTCAGCCAAATGTACACTACTCACTTCAGACCTGGGAATGCCAAGTGTACGAATCGTGTGAGAGTGATAAGGACTCGTAATACAACACAACCTGACGGCGGTTACAGAGCAAGGCTCCTGGGTAGGCTGGTCAGTCTGCTGGATGGCCCAGAGACACTTCCGAAGGCTTACGGACAGGAGATGGTGAAGATGCCGAGAATAGTTGTCCCCACTATTCCAAGGGTCGAAGTACCAGTACAGGCCTTCTCGTTCGATCCGAGGTAGAAAGGGTTTCACAAAGCGACAGCAGTGCAGAGGAGCAGTCCTTCAGTGGGTCACCAGCGATTCCTCGGTTCAGCCTTGTGGTTGCAGGATACTTGGCTCCTGTATTCCTTTGTTCGTGAGAACTCAGGAGATCGACATGGTAGTGGCGTTTCCAGCCCCCTCTTATTCACGGTTCCCTTCGCGCCAAAACGGAGGGGACCCAATGGGAGATCCGCTCATAAAACACTCACACCATATGTGGACCTATCACGGAACACGGTGGTCCCAGGCATTCACACCATTCTAGACTCTCTGGCGCCCAGGATGTGTATTGGGACCAGACATCCCAGCCCCCATCCTCGAGGCACACACAAGGCCTGTAGAAGCCCGCGAAAGCATCTGTGTTTCGCGGGAAAGTACATGCCCAAATAAGGAAGGTCCTGGGTCGGCTCGACCTGGGGGAGGTGAAGGGGGCAAGACGGTCAGCGGACAGGACAAAGAGCCTCGTGGTCTGGACATTTTGGGAGCCAGGCCACCATTTTGGGCTAAGCGCGAGAAACGTGCTTAAAATGCCAAAAGGAGCTCAAAAACACAAGAAACGATCGCTGCCACCAATCCCGTCCATGATTCACTTGCACCGTTCATTTACAATCCAAAGAGAGTATCAGGGGCCTGTAGAAGACAAGAGAGTAACTTAGCTTACAGTGCCCTCTTGTGCCATGTTGCGCGAAAGCCGCAACATGATAAAGAAACTACGGAAATCAACGTCTCCCGGTACTGACTGTCTTAAGGGCATGTCAGTTTCCCCGTAAGAATGGAGCGAAAGCCCAGAGGAGTGCGGCAGAAGGCTGCACTTCTCTGGCAAAGTCTAGATCATGGTGAAAACAACAGCAAAAAGTTTAGGGGTTGCCACATGGAAGGAAAATGACCCACAATTAAGAAATCTTTCCTAACACTAGGCATCCCTCATTTCCAGCTTGAAAAATACTTTGGCTTCCTTCATCATTAATATATGTTTGTTTATGCTGGGGAGGGGATAGCTTTCTGTAATAACTTCCAAATTAAGGCTGCAGAGGTCTATGCATACCCTCAGGTCCTCTGAGTTCTGTTCTTTTATTAGCACCTCCAGACTTAACCACTCCTATGATTCCACCTCCTCATTGATGCCCTCTTCCACAATTCTTTCTAGTTTCGACTTTAGCATGTTTCTAGCTGTCGCTGGCACCGGATGCACCTTGTGTTTTACGGAGACTGCATTGGTTTTGACCATTGACCGTAATTCTTGATTCTTCCCGGGCCTTTGGAAAACAACTTGGGAAATCTTCTTTGGACACCGGCCCTCTGCCTGCATTAACCGCTAATTCTTGATCCTCTGTGCTGAGATCCAACTTAATCTTCAGTCTGGCTTGATCGTCCCACCCCAGAACCGCTAGACATTCCTTGGACAAATACACACTAGTCTTGGTTTCTCTTCCTCTAAACTCAATAACGCTTTTGATATACCCCAACAGACTTACTGAAGCACCTCCAAATACGATGGGCTTGTGTTTGGTGCTGAGTACTTCCACTTTGTCGCTTCCTAACATCTCTATATACATGTCAATGGCTTTTATTGTGAGATCGGTGCCTGAATCAGCCATCACTCTTGTATCCATCGCATCCACCCTGATGACATAATGAGGCTTTTCCCTTCTGGCTCTCAAGCTGTTGACGATTATGAACTTGGGTCTTCCTTCCTCTTCGGACGAACTGTCTCCTTCCTCCCCTTCTTCCACTTTTTTGTTATGCCACCTACATGCGATTGCAAAATGTCTGGTCCTCTTGCAGACGGACCACTCTTCGTCCCTCGTGGGACATTCACTGTCGTTGGCCAAATGCTTCGTACTGGCGCATCTATGACATTTGAGGGGTTCCTTTCTCCCCCATCTCCTCTCTCTAGTTTTTGCTAGTTGCTTCTCTTTTCTCCCTCAAAACGCAACAGCCTGTACTTCGATCGCTAATGAGCAACCGGCAAACTCTTTTGCGTCTGGCCACAGTTTTTTCGACATCTCTCGCAATTGCAATGGCTTTATCCAATTGCATTTCCTTCTCCATGATGAACTTGTCCTGCACCTTCCTACTATTAGTACCATAAGCATGACGGAAATCATAAATTCAGCATTATTCCAAAGGGCAGCTAACTCACTTAACTTTGTTATGTAGTCATCCACGGGTTCAGAGGGCTCTTATTTGTTTGTTTGTTTGTTTATTTATTTATAATGTCCACCAAACCCAGAGGTAACAGGGCGCAGCAATAAGAAGGTGCAAGGCTTACAGAGTAACAAAATAGACAACAATATAACATAGTAAATGTACAGGTAGGGTTACACGCAAGATAGAGTGAAGATATAATCATTAAGATAAAATAAAATTCCAATACAGATCAGTTCTAGCGATAATGTACAATCATTTACAGCGATGGGCAGCATAGTGTGGGCAAATGTTTGAGTTCCAACTAGCCCTCAGTCAGGTTGAGATGGGTGATGTATCTCTTTCTAAAGTGTAAATAAGGTTGGTCAAGTCTCTGCTCGTGGGGAAGGGAGTTCCAAAGTTTGGCAGCCTTCACAGGAAAACTGTTGCCACCAATCGTAGTAAGTTTGAATCTCGGTACCACAAGACAATTCGAGTTAATAGCTCTAATCGGCCTGTTGGAAGTTCTTCTCATTAGTTTGTCAGTTAAGTAACTAGGGGCAGCATTATTTAGTGCTTTGTGTGTCAGGGAGGCAATTTTTAATTGTATCTTGTTATAGGTAGAGCGCCATTTGTATTGGCATCTGGTCGAGGTCATATGTGCTCTTTTGTTAATGCCTAGTGCAGCTCTAAGAGCGTTGTTTTGTAAGACTTGTAATTTCTGGATGCTAGTTTTGTTGGTGCCACTATAGAGAGCATTGCAGTAATCTAATCTGGGGAGAATTAATGCTCTGGCCAAGATAATACAGCTGTCATTAGAGAGGAAAGGCTTGCCAGCTCTGATAAGCTTGCACGTGTAGGCTGTGGTGGAGGCCAGGGATTTCAATTGTTTATTGAAGGACATAGTTGAGTCAAGGTAGAAACCCAGGATTTTTACCTCCTTGGAGACTGTGGTGTTATTTCCATCAATAATGAATGATGTGTATTCATGACCTAGTTTAGTGATGTTGGAGGGGATACCTAGAATTATAAATTCTGTCTTGTCATCATTCAGGCAGAGACCGTGGGTGGCCATCCATGCCTGAATGATGAGATAGATCCTATTCACCAGCGCCAGGTCCTTACCATGATCCCCAGAAAGCGGGAGGAGAATCTGTGCATCATCTGCATAGTTAGTGTAGGTGATAACCAGAAGGTCCAGATCATCGAACAAGGGTTTGGTGAATATATTGTAAAGAGTAGGGGACACGCATGAGCCTTGAGGTACTCTGCATAAGATTGGAGTGGGGTTCGCCGCTGTCGATGGGGAGAACACTCTCATAGTTCTATCACTCAGGAACGATTCAATTCATTTGACAGCATCTAAGGAGAAATGAGCTGCTGAGTCAAGGTGCTTGCAGAGGACCTTGTGATCCACCAGGTCGAATGCGGCTGAGAGATCAAGTAATAAGAGCAAAGCTGTCTTCCCTTTATCTCTCAACTCATCAATTTGAGTTTTCAAATCTATCAAGGCAGTTTCTGTCCCATGTAACGGACGAAAACCTGATTGTCTGACCCCTAGGAGCTTGTGAAGCTCAAGGTATTTTTGAATCTGCGTGTAAGCAACTCTGTCCAGTAATTTGCGTAGAAATGGTACCGTTGTGATAGGACGGTAGTTTGTGGCAATAAGTGGATCTAAGGTTTGCTTCTTTAGAAGTGGGAGAACCCAAGATTGTTTAAGGTTGGCTGGGATGGTGGAAAGAGGTCTCTGGCAGCATCTTTTACCTCTAGAACAGATGTTTTAGTGAAGCAGAATCTGTTGATCTGATCAGTAGTTGTGTCACTAGTTGGGAGAGCGTTGGCAGGCTGTGGTAAGTTCAAAGCATCTTTCTTTATCTTTATTTTATTTTGGAGAGTGTTTATTTTGTTGGTCAGTGCTAATCGAATATCTGTGCACCAGATCTTGTTTTTGTTGCATACGTCTGGTCTGGGGATTGGGGACTCCAGTTCTTTTAGTATGGTAAATAATTCTTTCATACTTGAGTGAGATTTGGCAATGCGTTCATTGTAAGAATTTCGTTTTGCCAAGCAGATTTCCTTTTTGTAGTGCGTTGCGGTTGTAGTTAACTTCTTTTTGTTCTCGCTAGAGGGGCAGAATCTCCAGGTGGTTCCGCACTTTCTTTTCAGTAGACGTAAGTCTTTTAATTGTGGAGTGAACCACTTGTTAAGGTGTGCTTCAGGTTTACTTGATCTTAGTTTGAGAGGGGCAATTTTATCTAATGTAGAGAGCATGATTTTGTTATATTCATGCACTAGGGTGCTCGGGTCAAGATTATCCGGCAGAGAGTTTAGGATAGGAAGAATATCAGGAATCACGTTGTCCACTGTAATGTTCTTTTTATTTCTGGTTAGACAAGGTGGCGCTTTTTCTAGGGCAATATGTTGAAGTCTGGTAGTTGATAACGTAATGGACATGAGGAAGTGGTCAGTTCAGGATTGAGGGGTGATAGAGGTAATGGTGGCTCTGCAATTGTGATCGGCTACCCAGTCCAAGGTTCTACCCTTAATAAGGGTAGATTTGTTTACTTTTTGCAACAATCCGAGTGCATTGAGGGAGTTGGCAATTTCCAGGGCACGTTTATCTGCTGGATCATTAAAACCTAGGTTAAAGTCCCCTAACAGCAATAGTTCGGAGGTAGGTTTGAGATTATTGGCAAGAATATTTGTATTTGTTTAAAAAAAAATTATTTGTGTTTATCACATTTTCATTGATTTTACAAAAGTGGTGTCGAAGAGATCTTCATTTCTGTGTTTTGTGGTTTTGTCTTACGATGATAAATACGTTTGTCCTTCAGGTGTTAATCTTGGTCGACTGTTTCTGGGGGCCTTGCCAGTTGGGTTTCTGATCTGAGGAATTCCGCCAGCGCTGCTTCGAGAAACTTGGCTGCCGCGATTTTCCATCTTGTTTTGTTCCCGCTTATGAGTCGATTCCACCAGGTTTCTTCTTCTCGTTGTTCAAACGGCTTCAGCAGAGGAGTGAAATAGGCCTTTCTCAAGGCAGAGGTTTCCGGACTTTTATTAGAAGGTGGCGCACTGTTTCGATATTTGTGGGCTCTTTGCACAATCTACAGATATCGGAATTGGATTGACCTCTTATTGCTCTTATCTCGTTTGTTGGGAGGAGGTTTAGTCTTGCCTTTATGAAAGTTTGCCGTAAGCCTTTGTCTGGAAATCTTCTAATCACTAAATTGATGTCATTTACAGGCAGATTCATGGAACAAATGTGCACCGAAAATCTTGGCGCAAGCAGGCGCAAGCGTGAAAAAACAGGCACACGAGCCGCGTGCGATTCATGGAAGTCCCTGCGCGTGTTTCCCTCGGGATGTGCGCCAAACCCGTGCGTGGCGCACACGGGCGCACACGTCATTGCAACATCCCGAACGCTGTGCGCGACATGCACAGGGAAAGCCCACAATGTCCGCGCACACACCAAAAAGGGTGCGGGACACGGGCGTAACACGCAGAATGGGGAACAACACGTGAAAAAGAAGGCGTAACTGGGGAAGTACTGCAGGGAAATACACGGAACGCCCACACGCACGCAAACAACCCGTATTCATGGATTCGAATACGGAAAACTCGTGCACGGCAAAAGACGCGCCTAGGCGTCAACGTGTCCGCCACACGAAGGTAGGCGGAAGCGACCCCGCGCACAGTATAAAAGTGTGCGCAAACAACAAACATGTATATACAGCTACGATGAATGCCCCATTTGTCGCAGCACTGATCGTGGGACACCGCAGGAGGAGGAGAATAGCCAGGGCCCATATATTTTTTCCCCAGAACAGCCTTTTTGGGATGCCTGACGACCACGTCTATGGCAGGTATAGGTTTCCACTTCGTATCATCCTAGACCTCGTCAGGGAGTGGGAAGATGACCTTACATCCCTACCCTGTGCTCCCAAGCATTGAGCCCCAAGGAGAAGGCGCTCAATGTCCTGCATTTTTTGTCCACTGGGTCATTTCAGCGGACTACTGCCATAGTGGGGGTGGTCTCACAGGCCACACAGTCACGCTGCCTACACCAGGTGTTGGCAATCATCACTGCACGCCCCTCAGTCCGCAGGCACATATACATGCCCAGAACACCCGCAGAAAGGCAGGCCTTGGTCCAGGGCTTTTACAGGGTGGCACACTTCCCCAAAGTGTTCGGTGCCATAGATTGCACCCATGTGGCCCTACGTCCACCTGGGGCCACTGAGCACATCTATCGAAATCACAAGCACAGGCATTCCATCAACGTGCATGCGAATCATCACCTCTGTCTATGCAAACTACCCTGGCTCCATCCATGACAGTTTCATATACAGAATGTCTGCCCTGAGCCGGGCCCTGGAAGCTGGGCAGCATGGCGACACATGGCTCCTAGGTGAGTACAAATGCCTGTGCACATGCATGCAAGTCACACACCGACAAACACCCAAACCCTAATAATCTCAACTATTATCACCTCCCCAGGGGACAGTGCCTATCCTCTGAGCAACCACATGATGACGCCAATCCGGAACCCCACGACACCACCCCAGGTAAGATACAATGATGCCCATATTGCAACCAGGGACATAGTGGAGCGCACATTCGGAGTGCTCAAGTCATGCTTCCGCTCCCTTGACCGCTCTGGTGGGCAGCTACTATATGCACCCCCAGTAGTGTGCAGGATCATTGTGGCAGCATGTGTCCTGCACAATTTTGCAACACGGGGGGGTACCAGTGGACATGGCGGTGCCCCCACATCCCCAACCATAGGCATAGGCGCTGCCCATGGGAGGGGACAGGGCACATGGCGAGGCAGCCCGGAACCAGCTTGTGGCCACATTCTTCACCGAAACTCCAACCCCTGCGGAGTGCACACAGTCCTGGCACATACCAGGTGACAATTGATGATGACAAAGAGACAGTCAACTGTCACAACCTTATCACGCTGAGAATGTTGCCACAGAAGTGCTACATTGTGTGCATCCCTAACTTCTTAAACATAACCAATCCTGTGTGACCAAAAGGAACACATGCAAGGTGTGTCTCACACACCCCTGCAAAACAGTCCATCACAATCCCCGTTATGTCACCCAAACCCTCCCAAACCACATCACCCTTGTCTGCCACACCATGACATGGCATGCAATAGCAAAAGGCCAACACATGACCAATAATATACAAAGTGTCATGTCATAAATGAAAACTGGCACGAGACAATGAGGTCTGACATGGACTCAGATGAAATGACTGACCAACAACCTCCCACACATACAAAGTCAGACACAAATGCTTTCCAACAGTCGTAGCATGAACACAACACTGAATGCCCGTTCACATGCACATTGGGCATGGCAAAATTCCGACTTCTGAACCCTTGTGCTGTGTGTGTCTCCTGCAACACACTGCTCAGCACATAGCACTTTGAGCAGCCATAGTGTGCAGATACACCTTGAGCATCACATGAAAAAGACTAATGAAATCTACAACCAAATGACGCATGTACAGGGTACCCAAATGGTAATAGATCATGTGCTGCATGGACACCGCGGGCATGAGAATGCAATCTGTGTGCACCTGTGGCCATGGAAGTGTGGATGTACGTGTGGTGGATCATTGTGCAAATGTGTGTGTCATTAGGGATATGCACTCAATATATGCATGTGAAATCAGGTGACCCTCAGTGGCCTGTACACATCACATGTGAACATTGGCCATGTGAACACCCCAGCATGTCAAACCACACCAATCCCCTGACACCTGAAAAGTAAAGACAACACAGGAACAGGCATTGAGCAGTACAACACATCATGTACATAGTACCCCACAATTACAATGTCAGAGTAACCAAAACACTGTAAGCCAAGCCAACTGTCCAACAACAAAAGGCCCTCCCTTACACATCACTGTGACCTTCTGAACAACTGTCACTGGTGTATGTAGCCTTCTCTCATCAAGTCTACCTGGCTACAGGATCATCCTACCCCTTGGTCTCCATGTTCCTGCTTGCGTGTAAATAGGGTCCAGCCCCCTCAGAGGGGACCTTGACTGGTAGAAATGCCAAATCGCAGAGAACTCCAAGTAGGCAAACCCACAAACCAGGGAAAAAGTCTGTAGGCACCAAAAAACCCTGAAAGAGTCTCCAGTAGATGACTTGAAGTAGAAGGAAATGTCAAAGCACATGTACAAGCACAATGATAGAACAACCAAGGTAGCACAGTTGAACAATGGTCCAACAGATGGGTACCATTTATGATACATAACATACAATGATGATGCAACAACTGATGGGTACTGTCACAGCTTAGGTGTCCAGGCGCAGGAGTGGCATGAACCAACCACCCCCTCCGTGGTCTGGGCGCCTGCAAGGTCAAACTAACACAGGCCTCTGAGACCCCGGCGGGGAAGGAGGGTCAGGGATATGTTGCATGGACAGGCATTGCTATTCAGGATAACCGGAAAGTGGGGCAGGAGAGTGGATGTGGATTTGCAAGGGAAAGCAGGCAAAATACAACTATTCACAAAAACACATACTCAATTAGAGAAAACCTGTTCATCATGCACTTTGTACTAAATTAGTCAAGTGCAAGCCAAAGAGAGACTTATTTCTGGGGTGCGTGCTGGCCCCCTGCCTGTGCACTCTAGTAACAGGAGCACTTCAATGCTGCAAAGAGAGCGTGAGTTACTAATCTGAATGTGTGTTTACAACACACACACACAACCCCATCCATGCCCCATAGTAAGTGACTTCTCCACAAACAAACACCCCTGTCTGCTGCTATGTACCCATACGTTAGCTTGGGCCACCGATGGTACATACACTGTCAATGCAGTAAGGCCGGCGCATGTGGCTGCGCAGGAAATGGAGGACCAATGGGTCAAGAATGACACATGATACAATGGTCCCTGGGTGAGCTGCTAGACGCGTATAGCAAGGTGCAACTTCAGTACAAGGTGTGCTCTGGCTGCCACAGATTTAAATAGGTAGCACATGTGGCAATTTGCACATGCAAATGACATGCACTCACCACAAGTCTGAGCCTCAGTGGTAGTCTGGAGGCTCATCCTCCTGCAGAAAGGGCATTAAATAAATCAATAAGGCTGGAAAGGTCCCTGTGTGTGTGTCTACATGCTGGTTGTCACTGGGCCAGGTTACAGACCTACATCCAAACTCCTCCCACTATCAGTGTCACTTTGACAGGCCAAGGGTGCAGGCTACTGTCTACAGCATGAAGTGCATCAATCACATATACAGGCAAGAAAATAACATACATCACAATCCGCATCAATTAATGGAGAGATCAATCACATACTCACCCAAATTGATTACAGACATTGGGTGGATAAAATGCAATCAATCCCCACTAGGGGTGTTAACACAAGTAGTACAGCAGCATACAGACCACAGTTATTAAGAAAGTCCAAAGCCCTTGAGTACAATTTTGTAACACTGAACCATACGAGCGAGCCCATGGATGAGGGAAGCAGGAGTGGCCTATGTGAGTCAGGCCCCCAAGCGGCAAACACATACACAAGACAATCTTGAAGGACCCAGCTGGAACAGGCAGTGGACGCTTTCAAAAGCCACAAAACACCACACTGTCACATGAATGCACAATAGACAAACAATATTAAACTATATTAACTAATTAAACTAACAATGAACAACCTACATAACCTAATTAAAATAACTATCAAATAGTTAATATTAACTAACTAAACTAAAAGCAAAAATCAAAAATGGCCACATACGACCTGGGGGGAGAGGCACCCAGGAGGGGGGAGGTACAGGGTGCACCTCAACACCCACATGCAATGCTGTTCAGTCAAAAAAAATACCTCCATGGGCTCAGCGCCTGCACAGCGTGACCTGTGTGGGAGATATCTTGTTGTCCGAGTCTGCCTCATCCTGATAAGCAGGACGTGGGCCAGGAGCCTGACCACACCTAGGCACAGCTTGCCCCTCGTCGGCAGCAAGTCTGCTGGACGGGTGAGCCTGGTTCTGTGCGGCAATGACACGCAGGTCTGCATGCAGAACCTCCCGTGATACACGTGCCTCCTCTTGCAAGGTAAAATGTGTAACACAGAGTTCTTCCTGCATGGTCTGGCTGGACAACTGTTGCACCTCCCGGCAAGCACGTAGCTCAGCCGAGATGGTACGCTCAAGCTGCTCAAACCTCTCCTCTGACTGTACCCTCTGGGGCGTCAAGAGGGCACCCAGAGTGGATCTGAGGGACTCATACTCAGCCCTCAGGGCCTCCATGTGTGCCTCTGCGTGAACAGTTATTGCTTGCTGCAGAGACAGCATTTCAGCCTGGCGTGCCCTGTCAGAGGTCGCCATGCCCAGACTGAGCGAGCGGGCCATGGACTCTGCCGCCTGCCACTGGAGAAGCACCTGCCTAGCAGGGGGGAGCACGGATTGGGCCACATGTTCCATGCTCACAGCGATGTTATCAAGTACTGCCCCCTGACGTTCAGAATTGGCAGTCATGTCTTGCTCCCACTCAGTGTACCTCAGTGGCGCGCGGCCAACGTGTTGCTGGGCTTGACACCTGCAGGACCCAAGGACCTGGCGTCCTTGTTGGGTTGGCACCGCCCGCGGCTGCATGACTACATGCCCCCGTCTACGTGATGCCTGGTCAATTTGACATTGCATCAGTGAGTACGCATTGTGATGCTGGAAATGCATCAGAGGGACAGGGCCTCCGTATCCTTGTCCTTTACTGCTTTTTATCGTGTGTTCTGTTGTGTTTTCCGCGCAGGAGTTCATGTGGGACTCCTGGCGGTGCAGCTCTCTCTCTTTTGGTTTGGTGAACGGACCCGTGGGATACCCTTATGGCACCCATGGGTGGGGGTACAACCCTGTGCCCCTAGTGTATGTTTTTGGGCCCCTATGGGTGGCCCGCAGAGCAGGGTATGGGCTGGTGGCAGCTCCATGCTGAAATTGACAGGTGCGCGGAGTATCCTCCATTTTGGGATACCCTGGCCCTGCCATTGGGATCAGTTGATTCCTGATGGAAAACAAGATGGCCCCTCTGGCCTCTTGCTTTCTATTACCCATTACCTTGTTTTCCCAAAGTCCTGAGAAGCCCTGACTCTGTCCCTTCCCCCTGACTGGCTGTTGGGTGGAAATGCCATATATGGTGTTGTTGTGAAGGCTCGGCCAGACTAGCTGGAGCCTTCCTGGTGATGTATGTTGTGGGTACCTCCTGTGGGTGGGACCTGGGTGAATAGAGTGTGTGACAAATATGCATTCTGTGTTGTGGATGTCTAGTATCTGGTGGTTGACACAATGACTGAGTATGAATGCAGCTGGGAGTGTTGAATGGCTCGGTACTTGTCCCAATACACATAACTTGTTGTGAGTGTCTGGAGAGAAGTGAATGGCCTGAATACCTCGTGTGCCTGATTGGCTGCTTGCATGCATGAATGCCCTTAGTCGTGATTGGATGCTTGAGTGTGACCCAGCGGAATGAATGGGAGATCAACAGTATATCTGGGGACCTCTCAATGCTAGGAATCGTGTTCAGAAGCTGAGGTCCACTACGACGAGTAACTGGAGTAACTGAAGCTTGACCTTGACCTTGAAGCCCCACTGGACGAGAAGAAGTGCTGTTGCTCTCCTTCCCAATCTGAAAGCTGCTGTGCCTCCAAGGACTGACCCAGGGAGGACCTGGTAAGGCGCCCTCTTCCCGAGCTAAGAGGGACCATCGTGCACCGCTGATCTTTACCAAAGCTCCCTGGTAGACAGGCCTTCGACAGGCTGCCGACCCGAGACGGGTACTGCCGCAGAATCTCAAAGAGAAGCACTCGGACTGTTGTCTGCCACTGTCAACGACCGCCGTGCTCCCGTTTGCCTAAGAACTTCAGTTGATCATCGGACGCTCTCGTCTGTATCGTCGCCCGCTTTTCTCCCGCTGGAGAAGGCCCGACCGTTGACGCGCCGAGGAGCATCCGCCTGTGGTTTCCCACCACCTAAAGACCACAGAGACGCCGACAACTCGACGCCCTTGCTGGGCCACAGTTCTTCATCATCTCTTTGTGGTCCAGAACTATCGTCACTGAGGTGCCCCGCATGCCTCTTCCTTGCAGGACGCCAACGCTCTGTCGTCGACGAGCACCGCTAGGAACGAAGCGGCCACTTCACTGCCATAGTTCAACCTGTTCTCCGTCGGACGTTCAACGACCCGTGACTCCTGCCTTAAAGGGAGGGCACTCAAGAAGGGTTGTCGATTCCCCGACACCGAACGCCGAGTTCCTCAACGCCTTTCGACGATACGTGGCTCCTGCCTTAAAGGGAGTCACTCAAGAAGGATCGGTCGACGCATCTTCGGAGAACTCTACTCCACCAGGTACATTGGGGGGGGGGTAAAACCTTAATATGAGGAAGTAAGACTATTGAACAATATAAGGACTGGGCTTGTGCTATATATCTTTATTTACAGGTTGCCCAGGTGGGGGGATCTCCACACAGAACTGTGTCTAGGTAACAGGGCCAGCATTCTGCCTATTGTTTCAACCATCTTGCGTTCCTTCCTATCTCTATTGCTGGTTTCCTTGTTATTGATCTGTGTGACATTTTAACCGTACAGTTGATGCACTTTAATGAGATTCGATAACATTGGTGATACCACTTTAGAATTGTATATATTTATCATTATTGACTTCCGAGTACAAAGTGCGTTATTCTCATCGTGTACATACCTTTGAATATTAATTCTATAAAGACTGTGTTTTCAGTAATACAGTTTGTGGACATTCCTTTGTGGGGGTTCGGGGACTACACTGTACTTAAGAACCAGCCTGCATCACCTCCCGAAAAGCTAGGCCTTGATTGCTCGTCCATTGCTACTTTATAGAGAATCTTGGCTGGGGTCTTCTGTGCCTCTCCTCTACCATATAGAAAGCGGAAGTACAGACACCCGCTACCAGTCTTTACACGCATGTAGAACAGTGTTACATGGCTCAGAAGTGGGTTGATGCAGTGCAGAACATGTGTACATTATTCACTATCTACATGAACAAGTACTTCATGATGTGTATCAAAAACATGAAGGCTGTGCATGGGCAAGTTCAGGCATCACGTGCAATGTGCATGCAATGGGTTGCATGGCTACAACAACCCCCCATCCACGAGTGAAAATTCAGGGATGCCTTGCATAGTAGCAAAAGGGTGACCAGAGACCTGTGTATTGGCAGACAGTGTTGACTAGCATCAATGTCATCAACTGAGTTAACTGACAACACAGCAGATGATGATGGGACAGTAAGTAGGACACATGACGAACCCTCAGTAGTACACCCATGTGTGCAAAACCCACTACACCAGTTGGACAGAGTCAGTGGGCCTGAAACTGGGGGAGGACTGTGCCCCACACAGACTGTGACACCCTAAACATGTGTGTGATGCAGGACTGGGCCAGTGTGGGCATGGGATGGCTGAAGATATGCCATTAAATGTTGCTCATCAAAGACACATATTACAATGATAATCCAGTCAAGGACACATAGGGGCATGCATGGAATGCACATGGAGCATGAATGGGCACTCATGTCCCTGTGGAACATCTGCCATCTACACAGTCCAAGTGAAGGGCAGAGGATGTACCCCACTGCATGTGTCTGGCAGGTTGGCTGGTGGAAGTCAGCATGTACACAGGAGGCTTGAACAGGCCAATGCAGTACGCCAAGTGATGCACACCAGTGCAATGGTGTAATTGGGGTGCAGGGAGGGTGGAGGGGCAAGAGGGCATGCCTACGTGGAGTTCCCGCATGCAGGCAGAGGACACATGCACATCAGTCATGCAATGACATAGTCCCAAGGCTGAGAGGAAAGACACCCCTGGCTACATGAAGAAGGGCTAGTGAGCTGAAACATGGACCGGAGGGGCATCTGGCTGACTAGCATGTGAGTAGGGTGCAAATGTGGTGATGAGGACAGTCCCGTCTGCTCTACATGTCCACCATCCTGAACAGCATGCACGCATCAGTGAAGCATTGCATGACTAGCACATGAGAACCATGTACACATTGCATGTAGTGGCAATAAAGCACAACACATCACACAGGCAAACCACACATGGGCTGGACATACACGAAACAACACTCACTGGATGGGGCATCAAAGTCCTGCATCTCTCCCACTCCTTCGACCAATTCTTCTGGTATGAACTCCACAACGAGTGCCTCGTGCGGAGTGAGGTCATACTCCTCAGGTGGTGGCCCACTGCCAGTCACGAGAGTCATGTTGTAATTTGAGGCATGCTTGGCCTTAGTGCTGTGTTTGAGGTCATTCCAACGCTTCTTGCACTCGGCAGCTGTGCGCACCTCATGACCGAATGCACTCACATTATCCGCGACATGCTTCATGGTATTCCGATGGGCAGCCATAGTTTTACAATTCGGCCCCACTAGCAAGTCACGGCTGTGGGCCCGCACATAGTACACAAGGGAGTCCAGTTCCTGTGCACAGAAAGGCTTCTTCCTTGACGTGCAGGAAGCCGTGGCTGTGTTTAGTGTCCCAGCCTGTGCTGCAGATGCAACCTTCCTCCTCTTGGATAGTGGCGCGGACCCTGGCTGGCGAATGCCACCCTGATCAGTATGGCCAGTGGCACCAGAGGATTGAAGCAAGGGAGTGGCAGGTGGAAGGCTGACCGAAGGCCTGACTTGCGTCAGTGGCTACTGGGTGCCCTGGAATGGACCCTGCGCAGCATCATCCGCTGTGCCAGGGTCATTGACCGCGACTGTCCTGGTTGGTAGTCTCACAACCGGGGTGTTGTTGACTGCATCTGCCCCTGCACTTGCCAACACCTGGCTGGTCGGGGCAGCAGATGACATCACTGCCCCAGGGACACGTGGCTTGGTCAGGGCAGCCCTGCGTGCACCTACGGTCTTCCTCCCAACCTGCTGGAAATCCTCCATGGACTCTTCAAGTGCCAAAGCAGCCTGCGCTGGCAGACCCTGAGCCTAGGTGGTGGTGTCCACAGCTGCACCTGCAGCTACCACTACCCTTGAGCCCGTGGCAGACAATGAAACGGACTGCCGGGTCACACGGGTGCCAGTGCCAGATGCAAGTACTGCATCTCACAGAGCTGCAGGGGGTGGTGGCATGACTGCACCAACACGTGGCACAACATTGTCACGAGCTGCCGCACCCCTGCCTCTTCCCCCTCTGCAGCCACCCTGGACACCCTAGAGTCACCCTACTCCCTTGTCACCCCAGCCACATCCCTGACAACGCCCTCCACGAGGAGTACACCCAGCTGAGCCGCCCCTCACCTTTGGTGGCCTCCCAACCATGGCACAGATGAAGTAGTGCCGGCACAGATGGGGAAGTGCCAATGGGAGGTGTACACGACAATTGCCCTAGGCAATTGGGGTTAAGGGGTGGGATACAGGATGTTATAAGCACCCCTGCACCTGCAAGGCTGTATGTGATCCCGGTGATGAAGTGACATGTCACGCAACGCTCAGGCATCCCAAAACAGCAGTAAAACTGGGCACGCACCCCGGTAGCCCACGTGTGTGGAATTAACCTTCCGCAGTACGCAGTGGCACCCAGGGACACGAAAAACACATACATGTGGGACATGCAGGCTACTATGACCTCAAAAACGGGTATGCGATACACAGGGGCACCCGCAGTGGGAAAAATAGCATGCGCGACTCACCGTCAGACTAGCATGATAATGAAAAACACGCGTAGCCAATACCCCCTCCAAAAGAAGAGATACATCCTTGATCCACTTTGAAGTAGTGATGGTGCGCGGAACAACAGGAAGTAGCAACACACACGTCGGTCTCCACGAAAGGCACGCACAGCGAACTGCCGGGAGCCAGTCACCTTTAACCAGTGCTGAGGGAAACGCCCGTGTACGTCACGTCACTTACGCGCGTAGGCCCTTTCCTCGGATTACAAGCATTGACATGCGGACATGCTGTTTTTCCACATGCTGAATCACTATGCACCCGTCACGAGGGAAACGTCCACCTGCATAACGTCACAGATGTGCTTACACGCTAAGGTCCTTTCCTCGATTTACACGCTGATGTGCACTTTTTTCACGTACAAAATCACTCTGTAATAAGCTGGCCACGCGAAAACACATGGTAGACCACGCTCCTGCCCAAAAGGCCATTTTCCTGCCCTCCAGAGCCCCGAGCACACTCCCACCTGCCTTCTGCTGCTGCCTGCCTGCTTGCTGCCCACGTGCCCTGCTATTTGGTGCCTGCACATTAGCCATCTGCAGGGGTCCAGTTGCTTTGTCCACCCCTGCTGGAACAGAAGACTCCCGACTGGGATACCATCACTCCACAGCCCAGCCCCAGGACCCAGTTGCCCACCCACACCTGCCTCGGGGGTCGCCATGTCAGGGCAAACACTATCCAAGACCACTGGTGACCCCCAGCCAGAGAGGCAGAGGGCCACCAGCTTCACTGAGAAGCAATTTGGTGCCCTGGTGGAGCAAGTTCTGGGGCATTATGATGCCCTCTTCACACCATCGCACGCCGACAAGGAAGGATGGGAGAGGATCTGGGAGGACGTAGTGGTTGCCATCAATGTGGAGGGGGTGCACGTCCGGAAGCGCTGGGAGGTCTTCAGGCCCAGGACCCTCAACAAGGCCCGGCGCCTTATGAAAGCAGAGGATGCAGAGGGGTGCCGGGTCAGCCTGACCAACATCCAGATGAGGGTCCTGGAACACATAAACCCAGTGCTCCATGCCCAGATCCTTCGGAGGAAGACCCATCTGGAGTCGAGCGGTAAGTGGCCATGCATTGCTGTGTGAAACAGGGCATGTTGCAGTGTGCTGGTAGTCAGCTACTTGCCTGTATGTGTAACATAGGCCATGTATGGATGTGTGTGTGCAGGGACATCCACTACCTGCGGACGAGGAGTCCCATGACCGAATGGGCTTCGTCCTGAATGGTGTCGCGTTGTGCACGCGTGTCATTCGTGATGACGTGCGTGCTTCCTGGAGGGACCATGCATGCCATCAC
Source organism: Ambystoma mexicanum (assembly GCF_040938575.1). Taxonomy (NCBI): domain Eukaryota; kingdom Metazoa; phylum Chordata; class Amphibia; order Caudata; family Ambystomatidae; genus Ambystoma; species Ambystoma mexicanum. The sequence continues at coordinate 255,424,524 of NC_090921.1, read as the reverse complement.
GAAGAGCTGCGTGGCAACGTAGCACAGTTGGGAGGGGCCATGGTCGGAGGGTTCCTACATGTGTCGGGCACTCTGGCGGACCTCTCCTCCTCTGTGGAGACTATGTGCCAGTCGTTCTCCCTGCCGTCTTCTGGCCCAGATTCCACCAGGACCCCTGTGGACCTGGCCTGACCAACACAGCCAGCTTGGTGGAGATTCCATCCCAGCCAAAGTCGGGAGTCGGCGGTCCAGCAGGGGTGGACACCCCACCAACTGGAGACCAGCAGATGGAGGATGTGCAGGCATCATTGGACAGGGCACATGCACAGCAGCGTCAGCAGGCTCAAGGTGGGAGTGATGATGGCTCGGGGCCATCAACATCAGAGGGGCAGGCATTGGCCAGAGGTCAGGGGGACCCTGGAATGGGAGTGTCTTCCGTGTGGCTGTGGTTGGGCCAGCGGATAGATGCGGAGCGGCGGCAGGCGGAAGAGGCGCGGCTCACCATAGTCAGGACGGAGTTCTACATGCGCCGGGCGTTGAGGCGGGCTGAGTGCCTCGAGGCAACCCGCAGGGAGTTGGAACAGGCCATGACTGCATCCCTGCGAGACCTCGGGGCCATTGTATATAGTTAGTTAGTGTTAGGTTTCCTTTCTCTTTTTATTTCTTTTGGGACGCTTGGACAATGCCCCACGTTTTTGTATATAGTTCTTCATTAGGTAGGGTTTTGTAATAGGTTTCATTTCATTTGTTGGGCTCATGGACCCTGGTTTCAATCCTTGTACATAGCTGTACTGTGGATTTCTGGAATAATATTATTTTAAATCACCATGGATCAATGGATTTTTGAATTTACGTTTCCTACGTGCCCGTCAATGCTGGGTGGGTGGGGGTGCAGGGGGACATGAGTCGGGGCCTGCTGGCAGGTGCCCGTCAATGCTGGGTGGGTGGGGGTGCAGGGGGACATGAGTCTGGGCCTGCTGGCAGGTGCCCGTCAATGCTGGGTGGGTGGAGGTGCAGGGGGACATGAGTCGGGCCTGCTGGCAGGTGCCCGTCAATGCTGGGGGGTTGGGGGTGAGGGGGACATGAATTGGGGCGTGCTGGCAGGTGCCCGTCAATGCAGGGGGTGGGGGTGCAGGGGGACATGAGTCAGGGCCTGCTGGCAGGTGCCCGTCAATGCTGGGTGGGGGTGCAGGGGGACATGAGTCGGGGCCTGCTGGCAGGTGCCCGTCAATGCTAAGTGGGTGGGGGTGCAGGGGGACATGAGTGGGGACCTGCTGGCAGGTGCCCGTCAATGCTGGGGGGGTGGAGGTGCAGGGGGACATGAGTCGGGGCCTGCTGGCAGGTGCCCGTCAATGCTGAGTGGGTGGGGGTGCAGGTGGACATGAGTCGGGGCCTGCTGGCTGGTGCCCGTCAATGCTGGGTGGGTGGGGGTGCAGGGGGACATGAGTCAGTGCTCACTGGTGCATGGTGACATGTAGGCTGGCTGGGGAGCATGGCCAGGGTGGATGGGCTGCCTACAGGATATGACCAGGGGTGCAGGGTAGTCCCCTGTGGTGTGGGCTGGCTGCAGGGGCTGGGGAGTGGGCACAGGGCACACCTGGGAGGACCCACACTGCCAATTCACGTGTGGAACTCCCCACGCACCCCTCAGAATACACATACCACATTCACACAGCTAAATTTCGTGTGAAACTCCCCGCGCACCACTCAGAATACACGTACCCTGCTCACAGGGCCTATCACGTGTGATTCTACATGCGCACCCCCGAAATACACATACCCCACTCACACAGGGCCTATCTGTCACGCCCCTTCGAAGGCGGTGGTCCTTGTGGCATCGATGGATCGTTGGACGACAGGTGGCGGCCATTTGTCCTAGTAAGATGGCCGCCGTAACTGGAGTTGCGGGTCTAGATTCTGCACAACTCGGTTTCCAGGAAGTGCTGTCTCCCTACCCGAGTGTAGGTATATCTGTTTCTGTGATCAGCACAAAATTGCGTTGCTACTCTGCTTCAACAACGCTACGTAAGTTCGCATCTAGGAATCCTGATACGGCTTGCTAAAACACTACCTTTCAACATTCTAAACTGTTCTGCTCTGTCTGAATTTCAGTGCATTTTCCACTGCCTCTCTGTCTCCCGATTCCACGGACTCCATCTCCTTCTCACCAAAGTTTGCCTACCGGTCTCGTTTCGGAGGGCGGTAAGCTTATTTCGGAATTCTCCGACATATCTAATGCCCGCTTTCTCTTCATTCCCCGACTTACTGATCTCTTTTACTTCGTATAGCTACAGGCTTATGTTACCCCGGTATTGAGACCGCCCGTCCTAAACTCTGTTCTATCGAAACAACTCCTAGCTCCGCCCTCCATTCCTCTCAGGTAAAGACTTCCCAGTGGCTTTTCACTATTCCGTTTTAGTTATCTTACTTGTTCTCATCAAAACCTTCCTTACTTTCTCAGGAGTCCTCTGAAGTCTCTGGCTGGCACCTTTACCCACATTTCATTCCTGTTTAAGGGTAATCACCATACCTATATATCTCATATATCCATTTTTCCACTTACCTGCCTGTACTTACCAGTCTCTTTCTCTTTCAAGACAAGCGTCCTCCGGACTTCACCGGAATCTCCACCTGAAACCTGAAGACATCTTACCGCTACCATCGGCACAGGGTTTTCTTCCCCAGAGGGTTTCCCGGGGACTTCTTCTCTTACCTGGTTTATCCGGGAGGGGGAAGAGGTACTTGGGAGGCTTTCACTTTCATCTCCCCGCCTGGAGCAAGGAGAGTCTTCCCCTGCTAGAAGGTGTCAGTCACAGGACAAGAAGAGAGCTAACGGTGAGTCCTTGGGGTAACCTGCCAGTTGTTTAAATTGTAAGATCATTGTGACATTCGTCACTTTTGTTACACTATCGTATGTGATTCTCAGCGCACAGCCAAAATACACGTACCCCGCTCGCACAAGGCCTTTCGTGTGTGATTCTCCATGCGCACCCCTCAGAATACACGTACCCCGCTCGCACAATGCCTATCGTGTGTGATTCTCCATGCGCACCCCCGAAATACACGTACCCCGGTCGTACAAGGCCTATCGCATGTGATTCTCCATGCGCACCCCCGAAATACACGTTCCCCGGTCGCATAGGGCCTATCGCGTGTGATTTTCCACGCGCACCCCCGAAATACACGTACCCCGCTCGCACAAGGCCTATCGCGTGTGATTCTCTATGCGCATCCCCGAAATACACGTACCCCGTTCGCACATGGCCTATCGCATGTGATTCTCCATGCGCACCCCCGAAATACACGTACCCCGCTCGCACAAGGCCTATCGCGTGTGATTCTCCACACGCACCTCCGAAATACACGTACCCCGCTCGCACAGGCCTATCATGTGTGATTCTCCACGCGCACACCCAAACTACATGTACCCGCTCGCACAAGGCCTATCGCGTGTGATTCTCCATGCTCACCCCTCAGAATACACTTACCCCGTTCGCACAAGGCCTATTGCGTGTGATTCTCCACGCGCACTCCGGCGCGAGTGGGGTACGTGTATTCAGAGGCGTGCACGGGGAGTTTTACAGACGTTTTCATGGTTGGGGGGCTGTATGCTGTTCTACTGGTTTGTGTGCCATGTACAGGATTTACAACTCAATATTTGTTATTCCATCTGGGCCAGGGGCTCAACTTGACTTTAGTTTGCGAATTGTTTCTTCAATGTCTTCAATGTTTGAGAGGTCTTCCTAGGGAGAGAGGCAGCTGGGATTGTATGGGGAGATTGAACCCTGGGGTGTTTGAAACAGGGCAGAGAAATGGGTCTTCCATCTATCTTCGCTCATTGGGTTGGCTAATATGAGGTCCTTTTTTCTGTTCACTGTTTTTATGAGTGATCAAAATTCCCTCGAGTTTCTTCCCATGACCTTTTTGAGCATCTCCTCCGAGTTGTGTTGGTACAGTGTCAGACGGTGAGATTTTATCCAAGACCTGTATTTTTTTGCTTCTTCTTTAAATTTTTTTTGATGGATACCGATCTGGATTTTGATGCCTGACGTTTTAATTTCCTTATCAAATGGTGTTTATCCACTAGTAATTTGTCATACTGATGGGGCCCTTGCTGTCCACCTTTTTTCTGATGTTTTGAGGGTTTCACCTGGTATTGAATCAAAAGGGATTGGTAGTCAATTTCAGCCCTGCTCTTGTCAGGTATTTTTTCAAGTTTCTTTTTGTAGTTAGAAGTCAAATCAGATATCCTTTCTGCTGTTAGTTTTAGGTGATTCCCTTGATTCGACACTTCCACCTTTTCTTTCATTGTGGACTTTGTGTGATGTTCCGAGGACCATGTTATTTGGAGAATGTTATGGTCACTTGCTTCAGTTCGTAGAACGTTGAACGAGGTTATGAGATCTAACATTTCTTCAGAGGCAAATATATAATCGTTGGTTGCCGTTTGAGTAATTCTTTCCCAAGTTGGGATTTGAGGTGTTGTTAGTTGAAGCTGGGCGGCATTGTGGATATTTATTGAATCCATTAGTTTTAGCCATTGTTGTCCTCTTGAGTCACCTCAGAGATTGGATCTGGTTATAGGCGGGTGCAAGTTTGTGTTTGGGCATTTGGCATTTAGATCGCCACAGATGACTATCTGCTTGATTTCCGAGTTGGCCAGTATCTCATCGATTTCAGATTCGATTGTTCAAAGAAATTTATCGTCCAAGACTGAACTGGGGTTCCAGTAAGTTGTTATTATTGCGATTGGGGATTCTCTGGTGTTGTTTGTCTTCTGATCTTGTTGCACCCACCTCACCAGTACCGATAAGTGGCTTTGCGAGGCAGATAGTTGCTTTTCAATTGATAGACCGCTCCCTGATCGCACTGTGACCAGTAGACCAGCTGAGGGGCGACCTTTTAGGCCTCTTGTAGCTTGGGAGGCAGTTATTTCGTATCCATCCATTGCTGGCGTGGCAGTGAGCCATGTCTCTTGTAGCGCTAGGATATCAAAGTCTCCCAGATTTATTTTTCCTATTCTCATCAAATGTTTGAACCCCTGTGTGTTTCACGAGGCCAGTTTTAGTGTTGTCGTGGTCGAGAGCGATTCCGTAGGGTTTTTCCCAAGGTGTTGCCGTTTCCGCCCTGGTTGATCATTGCTATTTATTAGATGAGTCTGAGGTTGCTTTAGGTAGCCATGCCCCAAGTTGTTTTATTGGCGCAAAGGCGAGGCCGGTTTGTTTTGTTTTTTCTTTAGTTTCGGGTGGTACTTTCTTTATTTGATCCCCTTCATTTGTTTTTTCTTTGTCCGTGTTTTCTTTTTCCTTTTCTTTGCCACCCCTTTTAGGGGTTTGTTCCTTTTTTTGCTTATCTGAGGGCACAGGTCTGGAAAGAAGGCAATGTTGGCTTTGTGGGCTGTTCTCCGGGCTATGGTTTGCTTCAGATCTCGACCTTTTTTCAATTGACTGATGTCTTTCTGAAATGCGAGAAGTGTGCTTATCAACGATTTGGAAATTCGCCTGGAGCTCCGTCAGGAGGTAGCCTCTTTGTCGTAGGTCCTCATTTATCTCTTTGGACTGTTTTATTGATGTGGTTTATTTTATGTGTATATAGGCTTTTGCCTTTCTGTCTTTATGGTAGGGTTCTACAAGGGTGATATCTTCTGGGCTCAGGTATTTGAGGGCCCTGATGTTTCTAAAGATCTTCATTAGCGTCCCTCGATTTAGGATTACTGCCTCAGAATTTTGCTTTGTTTGTTCAATCTTAAAAGTCTTTGTTCGGTGAAAATTCTTCTTTTGTACTTGAGAGACCCACATTTTTCTTGGTCTGATCGGAAGGTCTTGAAGTCTTGAAGGGGAACAACTCGGGGTTCTGCGCGCAGTAGCTCTTTCCTTAAATCTTTTTGGGGTGGTTCTATCTGGTGGATTGTTGGCCTTGCTTTTGTCGTCTCCTCTATTGTCACAATGCGTTGTTTGTCTTTGGTTGTTTGATGGCGTGCCTGTTTCATGCTGGTTCGAAGTCGCCGGCCCTTTTGGGTATCTCGAGCTTTCTCTAAAATTTGGAGATGGACAGGTTGAGATCTTGCGTCTACGTTTTTTGGCGAAGAATTCTTTTTTGGGTTTTTTGTGGGGTTTCTAAGCTGATTACTGTGTCATTTTTGGAGATTTGGTTCTGGCGTCGAGTGTGTGGTGAGGTTCATAGAGGTTCTGTCTGCCACGAAATCTTCAATCGATCAAGGGGATTTTTGTATATGGTGTTGTAGCGCCCTTTGCATTGTCAGTGCACTTTTTCTCTGATGAGCAAAAGAGAACAAGTTGTTTTGTTTGGTGTTCTCTGGGCCTGCTTTCCTGACACTTGACCGTTCTGTCTCTTTGATTGTTGTTTTTTTTTTTGCTCTTCTGGATTGCTCGTTTGCTCCTGCTGGGGCCTGTGATGGAGGCCGGGCTTTATCGGTGAACCAATTGTGATGCTGTCGTCATTGACCGTATTTTGTGTTTTATAGGCCTCTCTTTCTTTGGGTTCTGGGTTTATTGTTGTTTTTTGTTCATCTTGTAATTTGCTGGTGAATCTAAAGAGCGCAGGGCTTGGCAGCAGCTCTGTTTGGGATTCCTTTGTGTGTTGGTGTTTTTTTCACCCCTTTCGACTCTAGGGGTCTGACCTTTTGCTTTGTCCTCCTTGCAGTCTTCCATTCCTGACAAGGACTGCAAAGACTGCACACTCGAGACCACACTCCGCGGCCCGCTCTGCGATGTGGTGTAGGTTTTGTAGTAAAGGTGCTCCGCCTCCGGCAACAATGGAGACAGGAGAAAGATTGCAGACTGCAAAGACTGCACACTCAAGACCACACTCCGCGTGGCAAGAATATTATGCAAGTCCTCCTCAAAAGTTCCAAGGGGACCAGCAGGCCTGTATATTACATGTATAGTCAGTGATTGGGAGTTCATTAGCGGGAGTTTAGCAGAGAGGATTTCACATGATAGCATATTTTGATGGGGGAGTAGTCTCAGTGAAAGACACTCTCTAGATATGATGGCTATTCCACCGCCTCGGGTTCCATCTCTATCTTGTCTGGAGATAGTGTAACCGTCTGGGATAGCTAGCATGAGAGCAGGCCCTGCAGCATTGTGAAGCCAGGACTCTGTTATGGCTAGGAAGTCTAAGCTGCTTTCTGTAATTAGGTCAGCTATGTCAATGGCATGTGCCACAAGGGATCTCGCATTGAAAAGAGCTCCTTTGAGGGGGTGATCATCTATTTTGGTTGAGATAGGGCGTGGAATAGAAGTTTTGGGAGCCATAGGCTTGGTGTGGGCTGTCATGGTTTGATTTGTAGTAGCACAGAGATCGGATGGGGATGTAGGCCAGTTGGCAATATTAGTGAGCAAGCTACGGTGACAGTGTGTTTTCTTATTTGTTGGTGGTAGGGATATAGTCAGTGGTTCGTGTAATTTGGGAAGTCTGGCACACAGTTTAAGATTTCTAGTGATCGTAGTGCATGAGACAGCCATATAGTCTCCTGAGCAAATACCCAATGGGTGTTTAGAAGGGGCAGGGCTAAGGGCATTGGCAGCCATATTTATCAGCCTATGCGGGACTGGTTTGGCCTTCTCTAGAATGGTCCCGTTGAGGTGGTCTGGGATGCTGATAGCAAGGAGTAGTAAAGCAACGAAAATAAAGAAGGTAGTACTTTGTCCTAACATGTTATCGCTGAGAGTGTATGGGGGTTTGTCAGGAACCTAGGCAGGTGAGCTATGAAGTACAGTCAGGTGGGTAGCTAAAGAGCAGGCACGTATATTGACGGTCACCAATGTTATAGATATAACTAGTATGGAAGGTTGGAGTTTAAACGCACGTTGTGGGAATGGGCCATATGCTGCTTAAAAGGGCAGGTATACAGCACGTAATTACTGGTGCATAAAACACAATATAGAGAGGACTCGGGTGCAGAATTCATGAAGATCAATGTTCAGTGATAGCTAGGCTCGCAATTGGCTAGGATATTGTCTAACAGCAGATTAGTAAAGAAAACATTGGCATACAATATCTGGCCTGAATGGACATCGGTGGGCGCTGTTTACACCACGTTGGAGTACAGGGACGTATGGCAGTAGGCTTACATTGGCATAAATGCAGTTGGCAACATGTGCATAAATCATGGAATCGGCATACATATAAGGGTGCACAATAAGATTCAGGATGCAGTAAGGTTTTAAACAATGTTCACTTAGTACTTGGAGCGGCTGCAATGCAGGTACATGACCCAGTGTACTATCTATGCTCTAGCTAGGTAGAATCCTTCAGAACCATGTTACACTTTGCTGTTGTGATCTGAGAGCTTATCACCAGATTCCCTACTTAAATTCCCTTCCGGATCCATTTTTGGTTTCTGGCAGAAAATATGATTTTATTTACTCCAAAGACTACACTTCCCAGAATGCCTTGCCCACTTTTATTCTCTAATCTTGCAGGACAAGGGTGAGTGGAAGATAAGGAACACTTGTGGTTGGCAGCCGCTAGCAGTGTTTAAACCTGTGGCATTTGACCACTTGTAAACTTTAAAAGTCTCAGTTTTTGGTGTGATGTTTTCCTGCACTTGTGTGAATGTCTATGCTTTCTTCATTTGCTCTTAATCCTGTAAACACTATTCCTGTGTATTCCTTTTCATATCTATTTAGTTATCCTCCCTTTGCTGCTGCAGTCTTTCAGAGCCCTTTTTGATCAGCATAAATCATGAACATTGGGCCTCATTATAAGTATGCTGGTCCGGTAACAACAGTGCCGGTAAGCTACAGCATGGCTACCGCCGGAGTCATAATGAGGCCCATTGTCTTTAAAGATGTCAGCTCATAGACTCTGTCATTGCCTGCCCTGTATTTGGACTTGGTACTGCCACTGACCATGCCTCTAACAGCAATAGTGGACGAGGGGCCTGCTGATTTTCATTGAAATCATAAAGAACTTCTAAGTACTTACTCAATATCCCCATTCATATATTTATCGGGCAGGTTCCTTGCACCCGTCCTGACTGTTGACGGCACCATGACACAGCTTTCAGCTCTGATTCTGACCTCTATCACGTACCCATCCACAGTTGCTCTGGGAACGGCTGCGTTGTCATATAAACATGCTTTGCCATAATTAGCTTTTTATAGCCGCTTTGCCGTCAGTGGGAAGATATCTCTGTTTATGGCTGCTGCTACGTATGGGTTCAAACCAAGGCCCATGCAGCTATTTCATGATGTACTTCTTGTATAAATCTGTTCATTAAAACTTAAAGTATTACATATTTTCTGAGACTCAATGGCCCTCATTACAACCTTGGCGGAGGACCATGGTGCTATTAGCACCATGGTCCATGCCGCTAAGGTTGCAATTCCGCCATGGTGGTAGGCGGACTTACCACCCCATTCCGAGGTCGGCGGGGCGGTAAGTCCCCATTCCCCATTTTACCCTTCCCCATTCCCATTTTTGCCCCATAGGGCATAATGGGAGTGGGGAAGGCGTTAATTACGCCACCGTAAATTACGGTGGCGTAATTAACTCCATGGTCCCTTAGCGCCATGGATTTTAACACCTGCTAAAAGCAGGTGTTAAAAGCTCCATGGCGCTAAGGGACCTCATACTCAGGCGGTAAGGGTCGGCGCTGTTTACGCTGCCGTAAACCCCTTACCGCCTGGGTCGTAATGAGGGCCAATGTGATTATAGTAATAATGTATACTTTAGATTTCTGTGGCTGTGGCTTCTTGAAACAATTCTATGTCAAGACTGGAGGCTCCCATTATGCTTCTCTTTCTTTTACTCAACAATTAAGAAAAGGCTCAGCAGCAAGATATTTGTGCACCCAAATGTGCCATGAGTAATGTGCAAAACACAGATGCACTAAATATATAATAAGCATAGTAATATAACAGTAACATCATAACATAAAACTAAGAGTCTCTGAAGGAACTGCATTTCCCAGGGAGCTTTGCTCCAGTTCATTTAGAGGCCACCAACATGTGACTTAGTCCACCAATAGTAGTCCAGACCCCCTCCATAAACAGTCCTAAACATGATGTCACTCCCTCTTTCTTTGCTGCTCACAGCAAGAGATAAGTACTTCATGTGTCTAGCTCTGTTTATGACAGGATTTCATAATTTTAATATCATATTTATTTCATTGTTATTTGCTTATAAGAATTTACCTTCAATATCTATTGATTTTGTATTGTTATTTATTGTCGTGCGCTCCGACGCCAGTTGCCTTCTACTGGCCTCGGACGCTGCGTAATGCGAAGCTCTGCTTCGCGCGGTCACAGCTGATCAGCTGCTTTTTCATCCGCTCATCGAGCGGATCCCTCGGCAGACTCGCGCCGGCTTCCCTGTATCTTCGTTGCTCTCCTTGAGCACTGGGGAGCCGGCACAGCCTAGCCGGAACACGCTGCGCCGCCTTCAGACCACCAGGGGAGCTCCTACTCTCCCTGGTCCTTTCCTCAACATTCCGGCGCTCGAGTGCGCATGACCGTTAATAGTATAACGGTTCTTGCGAGCTCGAGCACCGGAATCTCTCTCTCTCTCTCTTCAGGCAGTAACAAGTTCTTTTTCATTGCGTTTTTCATCGCGGATTAACAAGTAATATCACGCAAGTGAAGATATAAATATTTAAACTCCAAATTTGCATTAAAAAAAAAAAGGAGGAGAAAGAAATCTCCTGTTCAGCATTCTAAGAACATTAACAAGCTGAACTGTACATAAGATTACTGGGCAGTGAGAGAAGGCGTTCAGAAGCCCAGAAAAAAAAAAAAAAGAAAAGTGATTAAGGTGCATTTATTTATTTTCATGGCAGCGCAGTACTCACCTCAATCAGATCAGGCTTGGTCTGAGGCTGAGGGAGATCACTGCTATATAGATGAAGTGGCAATGGCTAACACCTTACAGAAGTTTCTGGGATCCTCAGTGGAGACCAGTATTAAGAAAGCTGTAACGGATATGCGCATTCCCATACAAAATCGCCTAGACACTATGGAGGAGCATTTAAGAGGGTCCTCCCCTCCTGGGAAGAAAAAGACACAGAAAAGGAAGCACCTTATTGAAGGCGGATGTACACCGGCTCGCAAGAGCAAGACCTCTACGACCCCCCCGAGTCGGCCAACTAATGCCACAGCTGCCATAACGGACGCCTTTTCCAGGCTGAAACAAGCCTTTATGAACAGGAAGGTAACCCCTTCCCATGAACCCTCTTACCCCGAGGAAGAAATTAGGGGAGATAGACCCTCAAGCCCGGAGGGATATGGACAGGGCACGCAAGAAGAAGATCATAATAGGAGCGTCTACGACGCTGATCTTTCCCACTCTTCTTCAGAAGAGGAATTTCATCTAGAGGATTCAAAACCCTCAGGGTCAGGGATTGTGGCAGACCCCATCCCTAAAGACACAACTGGGAACAAGCCTCCTGCAGAAGGGATGTTTACCCCGGAAGTCTTAATACACCCCAGGTCTACCGACTGGGTACCATCTTCCAAGACATCAAATTACATCCACCTTAGGCCGCGCAAGCCACTTGACAAGGAAGTCAGGGCTAGACTTTGTGCTGAATGTCCACGACCAGACATTGCGGACAAAGTAGCTGTGACTCCAGAGCTTGATTCTAAAATGATTACCTTTCTAGGTAAAAACGTCAAAGACCCCATGAAGGGTATTGATCGCACCTGGAAGTCCTGCCAGGACAAAGTGCTGGACGTAGCAGGTCCACTAGCAAAATGCAGCCATCAGCTCCTCGGACCCCATCGACCCAGTAATACTGTCCGGTTGGCTCCAGAGGGCTATTTGCCTATTGGGAAACGCCAGTTGCGCTATTTCAACAGAGCGACGGAAAAGCATCCTATACAAAATAGACGCCAAATTAACGGAACTGGCGGACACAGAATCTGGCCCAACTGCGCAAGGTCTGCTTTTCGGAGATCCTTTTATGAAGGAGATGACAAAATTCGTCGGGACATTCACAGCATTGGACAAAGCACAGGCTTCAATAAAAAGAGTATTTGCAACCAAGATTTTCTGCAGGGCCGGACGAGGAAGAGGTCGCTCTTCCGGCCGCTACTTCTTCGACAAGAGACCTCAACAATCCAGAGGCCAGCATAATTCCTGGCATGAACGCCGCAACACATTCTTCCCTACGAGAGGTCATGGAAGAGGGCGTCCCTGGAGCAGAGCGGCTAGATACCCAGCCCAACAACAATCTACAGGTCAGTGTACTAATTGCAGCGCCAGCGCCACTGACACCTATAGGAGGGAGGTTAATGATGTTTGCAAATGCTTGGGATACCTTATCGGGAGACGCCTGGCTAAGGGACACAGCTCGGGGTCTGCGTCTAGAGTTTTTCACGCAGCCCATTCAAACACGTCGCCCCACTCCCATAGTAATGTCTCAGATCAAAACGCCTTAGAAAGCGAAATACTTAGTCTTCATCAGAAGCAGGCGATTCGCCCCTGCTCAAGTCAGGGAGGCTTCTTCAGTCCCATATTTCTGGTACGCAGGAAGCAAAAGGTACGCCCAGTCATAAACCTCAGAGCGCTCAACAAATTCATCATTTACCGCCATTTCAAAATGGAAGGTATACACATGCTCAGAGATCTTCTGAGACCTGAAGACTGGCTTATGCGCCTAGACTTAAAAGACGCTTACCTCGAGGTGCCGATTCATCAAGCACACATAAGTTACCTCAAATTTTCTTGGAGAAATCAGGATTGGGAGTTCACAAGTCTACCCTTCGGACTCTCTTCGGCGCCTTGGGTTTTCACCAAACTCTTAAGACCTGTAGTAGCTCAATTAAGAGAACAAGGTAAATACTATCATCATCAACACACTTCGGCATGCGTATGTTAATGTAAATCCCAAAAGTGTACTGGGCATTACCTCAGGAAGTAGAGTACTCTAATCCGCCTTTTATATCAGTGTAGCCGTGAGCCCAAACAGGGCCTGGTTAGTAAGGGCTACACGTGTGTCCCCTAAGGGAAAGCCTGGAAATAAAGACACAGACACCAGGGTTCAATACATGTTTGTATTAAATGTATTAAGTGTTTTCTTTCTGTTTGTGTTTGTGTATGTGGATGTGTGTATGTGCGCGCGTGTTTTAAAAGCAGACTAGTACATCTCGAAAAATGAAATTGCTGTTAACAGGAGATGGGCTGCACCCTGAGTTCTTAGAAAACCAAAGTGGACCTTATAGGGATTTCAACAGGGACCTCTCTTTATTTATAAAAACTTGTATTCTCTTGTTTAACAAAATTCCTGATTCCCTTCCTAAAGTTCCACTAACATGAGCTCCGTTCAACCAAGGATCTGTGACATTAGTCCACCCTTCCTTGAAGGGGGACTCAGGCACCCTTAGGGAGACTCTGATGCAACAGACACCTTCTCTAACTCCAGGTATGACCCACATGGAGTGTGAGACCAGAGGATGGCCTCTGTGGGTGGTCCCAACTACCTAGATGACGTCAAGCATGCCGCCACATCACTTCTCTACCTCACGCCAGGGTACTGTGCAAATGGCAGTATCCATATGTCACATGTTTGCTGTGGGTTTACAATTTTACCAATGTATTGCGTGTCTTTCATGTTTCCCAAATGTTTTTACCACCTTGCACTGCATATGACTGTATATTCACTGCCCTATTTATGCTAGGTGGGTGACCCTGCCTTGCTAATGTATGCCAATGGGTTTAGTCCACTCTGTCCCCTGCACCTGGGGTATGTGGGGCGTTTGGTGGACTAACTCCAGCTCTGGGAAAAAAACTAAAAAAGCTGTTAAACCTGCTCCCCGCCAAGCTACCAGATTTCCAGAGCTAACAATCTGTCCTGATCTTTTTACCCACTTGTCGCAGCCTATAATTTCAATCTCCCATTTATCTTGGCATGATGCCTTGCTAAGCCCACAAAACTAGTTCCACGTGTGTCCATCATGGGGTTGGGTGGGAAGCCACGTGTCCCCCATCCAACACTTACCCTGCCCTTTGACCCCAACTGTCCTCCACTTTATAATAAAATCTGCCCATACCCTACAATTAACATCCCCTATGGGCTCAAACTGCCAACCCCCTGACCTGGGAATCACACAGAATACCTGATAGGGTGTGTGGCCCACTCTGCATCCCATCTCCGTTGGAAACGACTCTGGCAACACTTGCACAAACAAACACTTGCCTGGGTAAGGGAGGATGGCCAGGAGGGGGCGCAGCAACAAAACTTAACCTGGCAATGCACGAACAAACACTTGATTGGGCAATGAGGCCTGGACCTGGATTGGGTGGCGCAACAGCCTTATATAAACCTGTGGAGAGCGGACACTGGGTCTCATTCTTGTCTGCAGGTGGAGTGTGCTGACCGTGTGGGTTGATGGTAGAGAGGCATCTGATCTAAGGTACCCATGTGCCCAGACTACCCTTCATTTTCTCCCTCTTCCCCAAACTGTTCTATTTCTCCAGTCTGCCCTACTTCCGCCCGGTCTGTGTCTCTGTGTCTCTGTGCCCCTATGTGTATCTGTGTCCCTGTGTGTCTCTGTGTGTAAGACTTTGTGTGTGTGTCTGTGTGTGTGTGTGTTTGTCTCTGTATGTGTGTTTGTGTGTGTGTGTGTGTGTGTGTGTGTCTGTATGTGTGTCTGTGTGTGTTTCTCTCGTTTTCTCTTTCTCCCTCCTGTGCCCCTGTGTGTGCCCTCTCACTGGGCGCCACCTTTCTCCTTGGGCACCTCTCTCTCTTTCTTGCTTCCTTTATCATTTGTCGTCCCTCTCTCAGCCCTCTGTCTCTACCAACCCCCTTCTCCCACTACCTCTCCAGTCCTTCCCTTCAAGTCCCTATTCCGGTCAGATAGCACAGCTAGCTGGGCGCTCGTTTCCGACATCTGTGTGCAGCCTGCTGATGCAGGTTTGAATCCCGGCAGGACCAACTGAGCCATTCATCCTTCTGAGGTCAATAAATTGAGTACTACTCTGTGGGATAATAATACCAACTGTTATCTCAGTGCTCAGATGCCTGCGGGTGTGTAGTGCTATATAAAGCTAGATATTATTATTATTCCCCTGTGCATTCAAGAGTACTCCCTGGGCCCATGAATTCCATGCCAGTGTGTGTGCTTAGCTAGTGTGCCTGTCATCAATGCCCCGCCTTGTGCCCGCATCCCAGTGTAGGCCATCATCTGTGTCCAGTGTGTCTGATTTGTCCTGCTGGCAATAATTTTACTCCTCTTCCTGTAATACATTTGTTCTTGGTTTCTATAAGACATTTGTGCCTTCATTGTGTTCTCACTTTTCAGTGCAGCCTACCTGTTATTGCCAGAGGGGAACTCAGTCTGACTGCATACACAATGCACCCCCACCTGTGCCTCTTATGGGGTGTCCCTCATGGCCTCTTTTAAAATCTATGGTCCAGACCCAGAGAAGATAAATGATGCCCTCAGAGAGGCCCGCTTTACCTGTGCGTGGCTGTCGGTCCAAGTAGTAAGGTAAGAACTGAAGTATCAGTCATGCGCACTGACATTGTCAGCTTGAAGCTTGAGGGGAGGTCTCCTATTCTCTGAGGGGGGTGGCAACACTGAGGGTAGATCAGTGTACCCATCCAGTCTACCCAGGTCCCACTCCCATAGTGGCAAGGAGGATCTGCACACTTACACAACATCACACAATAGTACTGGCAAATTGTAGGGTGTACCTTTTCGGATAATCTACCCAATTAGTCATGGCATCCAGATCTCAACCCTTAATTTTATCTGGTGTTCGGTTTTAACAGAGTTCCTAAGGAGAGGGTAGTCACCTACCCAATAACAATCTTGCCTTCTAGGCCATACTAGATGGTAAACAAGGGTAGCTGTGCTCACTGCTCACCTTAGGGACGGTCCACCAAGAGCCTCATTTTAGATCGCACTAAATGTCGCTTAATTCAGTTTACTAGTGTGTCTGTATCTTGGTACAAAGAGTGGTGAGGTGGAATCTTAAAAGTAAGTCCATCTGTAGATACCTTTGTGTAGTGTGCCCGGATAACCTTCAGTCAGCTTGAATGGTTGGCTGGAACCATAATCCGGGGGTGAGGTGGCATCTTTATGGTAAGTCCATGGGAAGATACCTCTCTGGAGTATACACTTGGCAACCTTCATTTTCCTTGTCTGGGTGGCTGGAGCCCTCACCACACCAAAGCACCTAATTCAGTTTACTAGTACCAGAGCCACCTAGTCTGTACCAAACTCATCTCCTAGACACTCACTAGGAGCAAACAAGGCTAGTAGAGGGACCAACCTCACCCACTTACCCATTTGATTGTGTCCATACCCTGGTTGTGAGAGCTGAGTATTTCTTTAGGACCATGAGAGTGGGCCTCTAGAGATTGTCTTGGCTGTATCTCTTTTGTGTGGAGAGCCAGGCCTGCCTGCCTGCTTATATGAATC
Source organism: Ambystoma mexicanum (assembly GCF_040938575.1). Lineage (NCBI taxonomy): Eukaryota > Metazoa > Chordata > Amphibia > Caudata > Ambystomatidae > Ambystoma > Ambystoma mexicanum. Next base: position 255,408,154 of record NC_090921.1, on the reverse strand, counting down.
TGAGTATTTTTACAGGGATGCTTGGGAATTGTACTTAACACTCCTTTTGGAAGTGGACGAGTAGCTTGGCATAACCGTGCGCCCTGTCCTGCAACAGTATATCATCCAATACCTTCCCTCGTTGAGCGCCTGTAAGTGTGCATCTGAGAACGCCTGTGAGTGATTGTGAGTGCACTAGAGTAGCCCTGGATGACAGCCTTGGATAGGCCATACTCAGTAGTGCTGACCTACACCCTGTAGCGATTTAGCATTTGCCAAGACATCTTAGTTTGTGTACAACATCTTTTTGCCTGTTAGAATGGGAAATTATTTGAGCCAGAGAGTGAGCCTTTCCCTTGATTCCCTATGGCACTCATGGCTACAGTGCATGAGCCAGACATTGTCAGATGGGTGCCAGTATAACATAAACAGACCAAGCATCAGACCCTAATGGTCTGGCTCGTAGGAGGTTCCTTTGATGCGACTCACCTTGCTGTGTTACATTAGGTTCTTAAAGGGGAGAAAGGGAACTCAGCAGTTAGGCAGTCAGAGGCCTACACGATGTTGTGCTTGCAGAGTGTGTCTGTGGCAAGGAAGAAGTGGTTGTACAGGTAGGAGACAAGCATGCCATATCTCATATCTCAGACCAAATAACCGGACAGATTCAAAGGAGATGGTAAAATACTGCTTCAATCTCAATGAAGTAAAGCAGGGTGAATAAACACACATCAATTCGATTTATGCAGGATCACAATGTATTTCCGATCATTCGTAGTTAATATGATGATAGATGCGTCATCTATGATGTCATCCTACATGGCAAGCTGCAGAAACCTATTGAGGGGCGGGATTGGATTAGGGGAATATGTCTACCTATAGAATATATGCATGTTATTCCCTTATTGATGGTCTCTTATCTGTACGAGACACCCTGAGCTACTTCTATACGCGTGGTGTAAGATACTAGTCATAGTAGAGAATGTGGCAGCAAAATAATACTTTGCAACATTTTATGTAAAAGTGCATGGGAGGCTATTCTAATTGATTGGCAACCCAACACCAAACTTGTACATTCCACTTGCTAGCAGCACTTATATAGAAACGAAACACAGGCGCTTGGTGATACGTCAGTTTTCAACTTGTTTTCCCAAATAGTCTACCCTCCCTAATCGGTAGGCCACATGCCAGTGTCTTATGTTTGAACGCTGACTTTGCCATTCTGCACTGTCTCGGGACATTCGTGGGAGTGTAAGCATATCATTATCTTAGCTTTGGGCTAAATGAATAGCCATTGTTTGCGGGCCCTTTGTCACGTGGTACAGGATCATGAAAATATCCATATCAAGGGTGCTTTTTATATAATTTGATCCATTTCTGCTGGGAGCAATTGCTCCCCTTGGCATTTAAAGACTTGCTCACTGTATCCCATATTAACTTCATGCCCTTTTAATTGTCCAATATTTGGCATCCATACATTTTCTTGTTCCCCCTAATCTTTGGGAAATATGACTGAAAGACTTCCTTTGTGCTTTTCTTCATCTCTTGAAAAAGCATGCTTGATTCCAAGTAAATTTACTCCTTTATGTCATAAGGGAAAACAGATTCTTCATCTTGTTTTCACGTTAAGCTCCTGTGCTTGTATTTAGAGGGTGCTGGGTAGATTGACATAAGCCATTGTCCATCTTCTTTTTACGGCCGTCCTAAACGTTGAATATATATATACCTCTCATAAGTAAGCTTCTACATATACTTTCTACCTTGCGTTTCAGTGCATTTACAGTTATTGACCAGTGGGTCAATTAATTCTTCTTTGTGTTCATACGTATTGAATCATGGGGCACATATTTTTCTTAGTACTTCAGTTACATCATTATTCTCGCACTATGTCATGCACCATTTTTTTCATGGCTGCATTCCAGCAACTAGTCAAGGGACATCCTTCCTGGTAGCTTTGCTCCACTATTTCAACATGAGGATATCTTCTGAATGGCTGCCTGAGTGCACATCATCTTTCATAAAATCGACATGGTATGGAGATGTCACATAAAATTGTGCATGGGTTCCCAATTGTGGCTCCTCATCTGTTATTCCAATAGGGTGAGGGACAGGGGGAAGTGACTAGGAGGAATACGTCCACTTGCTCCTCTACATTCCCCCCTCTAGTCGTATTCTCGACCAAACTCTACACCTCCTCTTCTGCAATTCCTGCTTCCTCTTCTTCGATCATCTCGTCATATTTTCTTTTCTTTGGAAGCCATATTTTTGTCACCCCTCTCAGGTGGCCAGCATTCTTTATATCTTCATCCACACTCCAAATCATGAGACGACAATCTCCTACTGGTGCACAAAATGTCCATCTTCCCACATATTTTTTCGATCCTGGGGATAAAAGAAATGTGTTCCTGGAGGTACAAGAGAACTCTTCTTTATCTTCTCTCGAGTACTTTCTTCAGTCTGTGTTTTTTCTCAAATATGGCTGTTAATGTCAATTATTACATTCATTCCAATAGCTTTCTTGGCTGTATTCTGGCCCAACATGATCCTTATGAGACAGAATACCAACATTACTGATAGTAATATTGCTCCAAGTAGTTTAAAATCATTTGCCAACCAAGATGGAATCCATCCAAACAATGATGAAAACCAATTGTATTCCATCAGTTTCATCAACTTCAACTCCCATCTGTGTGTGCAAGGTTGTCAGCATCATTATTGCCTCTGTCAGGGTCCCATCTTCTCCATCATGAGATGTATAAATGTACAGCTAGAAGGTCCAACCTTGGCACACATGCCTCCTTCAATTGCTGTTATCAGATTCAGAACATACTTTTTCTGAAAAGTCATCAGCCTGATGGCTCTCAACTCTTCCTTTATTGCATTGAATCCTTTTATTGTTGCATTCACCTCTTCAGCAGCTCCCATCTTGTAATCTTGAGCCACTTAACATTCACCGCAGCTTGAAGTCCTGGTATGAAAATAGATTTCATTATCATGGTAGTCTTTAGGCAACTGCATGTAGGCTCTGGATCCACAGGCCCAGTATCGATCCATCAGAACTGCAGTTCATCCATTCATTCCTGGTACTTCAATTGTCTCTCCACAACCTTTGTTCTTTCCAACATAGACTTTTCCATCATTCTTGAAACAGGTTGTTGCATTCTTTATTTGCAGTATATGCACTGGTCCTGCTGCATTGTTAACTCAAGTTAGTAGTTTTACATGTATAGCCCATGATTCCAAGCATTCATAGTTCGCCTTTTGCACTCGGTAGACAGAGTCTTCCTTCAGTAGGTGTGCATGGCATGACATTAGGCCGTGTTTCCATCCATTTCCAGTTGCTAGACGCCCATATACCAACAGTTGTGCTCTTTCCCAGCATCCTGGCTCGCCTGATATTTCAGTCATATCTGATCCATTCATTTTCTTCATGTCAACAGCTTGTATCTTGTCTCCAAATTAGGATGAATACATACATTTTTTTGTCTACCATAATACACTCTCCATTCCTTTTGTATTTCTGTATTTATCTTCGTATGGAAAAGTCTGTCTTGATCACCATCTCAAAGTTGCCTACTTACCTTCAAATTGGCCTCTCGTAGTGCAGGCTGCTAGATGACTGAGACATTTTGCATCATGTGGGGATATCTCTCTTCCAATAAATGTTCTTGCCGTATTCTTGACGTTCTTTCTCCCACCTCTTTCATGTGCTGATACCATAAGTTATTTGCCAAATGAGCCGATTTATCTTAATATGAATAGATATTTTCATTATCTTCCTACACATCTCTCTTTTCCTGGGAAAAGGGTTTTTTAATATCAGAAAGTAAGGGGGTTCTTGGTTTATAAATAGGGAAAATAGGAATAATGGGACTAGTGGGGGATATCTTATTTTCTGGTTCCTCACTGATTACAACACATATGAATGCCAATGTTATAAGGAGAACTGTTAAAATCAACATTTTTTTTATTGTAACATATAGTTTATTACAAACTTTTATTACAATTTTCTCACAACTTTTTCTCAGAACTTTTCCTTCATCTTACTCTGAAAGTCTTTCAATTTCTTTAGTTCCATTTAATTCATGCGCTCAAAATACCACAAAAAGCTCAAATAATTATATTTCATTTGGTACATCTCTTTCGTGGAGCTACAGTTCTCACCCCTTGGAGCATGTCCATTGTTACTGCGTTATTTTTAATATATCAAATCCTATCGTTTTAACTATACATTTCTAACAAGAACTGTAAAATGATTGCCGAAACAATTCTTAAAACAATGAAGCCACTCTTTGGATCTCTGAAAAATGCCACAATCTTCATAGTTCTTCATATTAAAGCTGGACAAGACCGAAGTATATGGGAAAAAACAGCAAGTCAGAAGGTATGAACAATCAGCAACATAAAAGCTCAAACATTCTTTTCCTTCTTTGATTATTTCATAGCCTTCTCCATCCTAGTCTCGGGAAGATTTGCCAAGATTACTGCAGATTAATTAATCCATAAATCAATCCTAATCTAGAACTGTTTCTCTTTCTTTGTCCGTGTTTTTGACCATTGATTGTGTGATCATTGTGTGTTGCTCTTCCCTTACTTCACTGTGGGCACTTGCTTTACTGTGGGTGGCTGCAGGAGAGGTCAATGTTGATTCACCTTTATGCCGGTGGATCCATGCCCTTCTTCCCTTCAGTTCAACAACATTAGGGCTTGTGCCCCCTACTTCATGCAGGCCTTCAAATTGAGTGGTACTCCAGGTACGCACAAACGTGCATGCTAGCACTTTGTCCCCTTTATATACTGGCAATGTCTTTAATGCATTTTCCAAATTAGTGGGAACATTATTTCCTTTATTTCCATTTGACCCCTCCTGTTGATGCTTGATCTGTTGAGAAATAAAAGAAATAATTTGAGTCATCGTTTTCAACTAATCATATATCTCATCGCCTAAGGCCATCGCTACACTGTGGGCATCCGTATTTGCCCTTGTTGGGGGGTGAGGGGGTGAGAGGCATTCTCATTCAGAGTCCAGTCACCAGTTCATGGGACATTAAAAGGTGATCTGAACTAGGTTGATTTTATAGTGCATACAATGTAAGGGTTAGGCAATATAGACATCCTTTCTTTAATATCAATTTAAGCTTCACTATCCTTTCCTTCAGAAGTCCATTTAATCTCTCTCATATTCCATTGAGTGATTTTATTTTCACAGAGATCATTCACAAAATGTGGTCCATTATTGGTTCACCAAACCTTGCCCACCCAACATCTTGGAAATACCTTGCAGGCTAAAAACTTTGGAGCACATGTAGCATCAGGATGCGTATACAGACTTGCCTCAATCCATCTGGAAAAGGGACAAACTACAACAATCATGTTTTGATAGACATTACATGTTTGCAACAAATCCACATAATCTATGTGAAAATGTTGGACAGGGCCATTAGGTCTGGGGATTACTCCTTTAACCGTTTGCTGGGTGTGCCCTGCCATACATTTGTGGCACACAATACAGTTTACAAAGAACTGTTGCACATGTTTACTGAGGGTCAGTATGAACCAGTCTTCTGCTGTTGCAGCAGCAAAACTCTCTCGAGTCACTAGGTGTGTGATAGTGGAGCTGCTCCAATGCTACTCTCAACAATGCTAGAGGCATAATTGGCTTTCCTGTATTGTCTTGTCTCCGAATTGCCTCAGTTTGGGATAAAGAACACCCCTGCCTTTTCCATTGCTCCTTTTCTTCTTGAGATGCTCATCCTTGTATTTCAATTAACTCTACAATGGATGTCATATTACATCCTTCTTTAACCAACAAGCGCCCTGCCGCTTGCATCAAATCTTTTAGCTCATCTTCAAACATGGTTGAATGATATGCAGCACGTCAACCACTAAATCTGCTGCTCTGCTTCTGCAAGAGATTAAATCTGTTAATTTTGAATGCTTTACATTTCACGATGGCTATAGTTTCTGGAAAGCTTTAGGCTTCAATGAGCTTGTCTAATAGCCCTGCATGTTGCACTGGAGTGCCGTCTGCGCGGAGAAAGCCCCTCTTCTTCCATTATGCTAAACCTGCATCTACTGTTGACATAGGCAGAGTCAGAGTACACCATCACCTCCTCATCATCAAAACTTTGTAGTGCATCAATAAGCGTTGCTACTTCTGCAGCCGGTGCTGAATAAGTTGATGGTAATTGTCTGCTCATTAATACTTCAAAAGGTGCCCTCTCGGGTTACCCTTACAACTGCCGATCCCGAATGTCTCACCCCAATCTATTGGTCGATTTTAGATGAACCATCATTAAAACCCAATGCCCCTCTTCCTAGAGCATTCTCACTAACATGGGGAATATCATTATAACATTCTGTGTATGTAACACAATCATGCACACAATCATCTTGTCCCACTGGTTCAGCTATAAACATTGCTGGATTCACTATACTACATGTTACAATTTTGATTGCAGGGTTTGAGTTAATTACCTCATACCGCAATGCTCTTTGTGTGGTCAACATACTTTTGGGTTTCTCTAGAATTGCAAATATTGCATGCCTTACAAAAAAGTTTTGGAACCCCCATAGTTCTGTTCGAAGACTTTCCTATGGAAAATGCAGCAGCTGCCAAATATTCTTTCATTACTGGGTCTAGAATTCCACTGTAATAAGCTAATGTTTTATGACTGTGTCCTAATGTTGTTTTCTGTGTAATGACTGATGTCATGACTTCTCCATTTGAATGGGAAAACAAGTATAATTCTTCACTGTAATTTGGAATTCCTAATACAGGAGCTGTACTAATTGTGTTTTTTTAATTCATTAAATCCTTCAGTCATGTCTGCTGTCCACACGGTTTTAGTTTTAGCAACCTGTGCCTCTTTAAGCACTTTTAAAAGTGGATGAACATATGTACTGCTGTCAAAGACCCAGGCCCTGCAATAATTGAATAGACCTAAAAATTGTTGCATTTGTCTTACCGTGTTTGGCTGCATGGTTCTCATAATGGCTTCTGCTCTTTCAGGTGCCACTCTTTTCCCTTCATATGAGAGTAACTATCCTATGTATAATACTTCTTCTTGACAATACTGTAGGTTTTTCCTTGTCAACTTTGTACCATTTCTCAGCAAGTATTATCATAAGTTTGACAGAGTCTTCTCTGCATTTTTCTTGTCTCACTGCACAGTAAATAGCATTATCATGTTGAATTATGGTACTCTCAAGTTCAATATTGCCTAAGTCCATCTGAAGGACTCTATTGAAAATAGAGGGGGACTCACAGTAGCCCTGAGGCAAACGGGTATGTTTCAGTCGAATTGTTCTATATGAAAAGGAAGTCAAATCCAGTGAGTCTTTGTGAAAGGGAATTGAGAAAATGCATTTTTTCAAATTGACAACAGTAAAATACCTGCACTTTGGTGGGATATTGCACAATATCATCACAGGGTTTAGAACTAAAGGAAACTCTGCTTTGACTCTATGGTTTAGAGGGCGAAGGTCCTGAATCTACCCTCCTTTCGATTTTTTTACAGTGAAGACAGCCGTATTGCATGGAGAATATGATGGTACCAGAATGCATAATTTCATAAAAGCAGATATGGTTTAGAATATCCCCTCATCCGCTTCTCAGGACAACGGATACTGTTTTGCACGTGCAAAATAGCTCCTGCTTTAATCTTAATTTTCATTGCTCCCACTCCTTTCAATAGGCCCATGTCATATGGACTTGTAGTCCATAAGATACCAGGCACCTTCTCCGTGTCTTCCTGAAACAATGATGGCTTTGTTTTTCCCAACGGCATTCTCTGTGGTACTTCTATGCTCTCAACTTTAGTCCACTAAGTGAGATTCATAAATAATACTAATTCGTCATCTGAATAGTCATCCCTAAATAATTTCTCATCTATCAAATCTGTCAGTCTATATCCTTCATTGAGGGCTATCACTGTTCTCCATCCTCTTCCCTCATCATCTGTCCAATGACGCATCACCCATTCCTCTCTTACCAATGCTGCTCTAGCTCTAAAGGAATAACTTGCTCTTCCTCCTCATCCATAGGAATTTCTGGCCTAAACTAAAATGTATCCAGCATCCTTATTATTTTACCTGTCAAACTGGGTAACCATGGTGATAGAATGCTCACTCCATACAAGAACACTTCCTTGTCTAGAGGGACTCCACTTAAGGCTTTCTTACCTGCAAAGGCTAATATAAATTCCCTCACATTCATCTAATCTATCCCTGAGATTCAACACACTATGCTCTGTCAGTAAAATATTGTCATGCTAAATTTTGTCATCAAATCACGTCCTACTATGTTCACTGGTGTCGGTTTAGAATATAGTAATGGCATGGACATATCGTGTTCCCCTATAGAAATAGGTAATTTGTATGTAAATGGAATTAAACTCATTGCCCCAGTAAATCGTTGAGCGCTCATGGCAATGCCTGACATTTATTTATTTATTATTACATTTGTATTGCGCACCTAACCCTCGGGTATCTGGGCGCATAACTTAAGAATATGGTTACATGTTCTGCAAGCTTAAGAGATTGGTTACATGTTAGAAAACTGAAAGAATTTGGTTACAGGTGAAACAGATCATAAAGGTACATTTTAGGAATATGGTTACAGGTTATACAGATCTCAAGTGCTTTAGTTACAAGTTATGCATGGCAACGGTGTTGCAGACTTAGGGTGAGTTGGTGTCCTGTGTAAAGAGCCAAGTTTTTAGTTTTTTGCGGAAAGAGAGTTGGGCAGGATCCAATCTTATAGCCACTGGCAGAGCGTTCCAGTAGTTAGCTGCCATGGCTGGAAAGTTTGAGCCTGGTGTTTTCCTCACAGACACTGGAACGAGTCGCTCCTTTGCCTGCAAGAAATGAAAATGTCTTGCCTCCTTTCGTCACTTTGACCCTTGGGGGTTTGGCATTGCAGATAGTACTGAACACATCAGGTCATCCTATGGGCTGACCTATTGTGGGTATAAATGCATCCCCGTACATGTGAAAGGATTCCCTCACACCACAGTCACACTCCCTAATTTAGATTTGGCCATTTGTGTAGCTCCTGTGTCCATCTGCATTGGGATATATTGTATTTGTTGAGTGGTTGCCTGTTGCATTTGCCTATGTGTTTACTGTTGCTGCCCCTGTAATGATTGTGGCTGCATTGGTGCTTGTTGAAATTGCTGTGGCTGTAACAATTGTGTCTGTATTAGCACTTGCGGTTGTGGTGCATATGCCTGATTATGTGTGTGATCTTGGGCATAATATACTTATCACAAGGAGGACGAGGACACAAAAAATACAAATCACCAGTTTTATTTACCTACCCTACCATACCATCTAAATAAAAAGAAAACAGTCCTAGTCCGTTGTAAGTCCAAAACAATAACAATTAAACTAGAAAAACCGACTGCCTGCCCTCACTCTAATAACATACAAGTGAAAAAGGGAAATATAATGCAAACAGAAAATCAGTGGGAAACAAAAGGATGTCAGAATGACATATAAAGATTTTTGCCCACGTTGCATAGCACGTGGGTGGGGTGGAGCACTTGATGTATTGCTTCTTTCTTTAGAGTTTGCTATGTCTTATGGTACTCAAAGGCTTTTACACAGTTCCAATATTTCACACGATTCAACAGTTCGCTACAGTATTCTCAGGCTCTCTTCAGCCTTGGCTTTAACAAAAGAATCCCTCTCTTTAAACACAGTTTCTGTGTCTCCCTCGTTTGGGCTAGGACCTGTTTGGTTCCCAAAAGGTTATCACAGCTACATTCCTTTAGGCTTCCCTCATTCGGGCTTGAGCCTAAACACAGTGCACAGAGTCTTCCAAATGGGCGTGTTTTCGTTTTCTGCCGGACCACTCTATTATTTATTTTAGAATTCAATTTCACTTAATTTCAAAAAGAACTTCAAGTCCAATAATGCCTTTCATGGGCCTTTTTAATTCCTGCTTTCTTTCTCAGATGCAATGCTCAGGTTCCTGCTCCAGCTCCACACACGCTCTCCGGGATTTCCTCTCTCTTGCCATGAGACTCACCCGGTTAGCATGGTTCTGGTGAGCAACTTCTCTGGAGCTTTCTGGGTCGCGGTCAGGGTCTTCCCACCTGTCCCTCAATACCTGGACCTACCTTCTCATGCCCTGGGGAAACGAGTATCTCTGTGGATATGGATATAATCTGCCCTCTCAGACTCTTGGAAGGTGTAGCTCCTCAGCCCTGCTGCAGCCCTTCAACAAAACAGGATCAGCCTCTTGGCCCTCAGCTCCCTTCCAGACTCTCCAGGTTTCTTTAAGCACTCAGTTCAGGAAATGGGCCGGAACAAGGCGGAGCAGTGCTTGCGTCTGTATATCCATAGGTGTAGTGGCTATATCAGAAAGCACCAGCTCCAGTCGAGCATCATCACTTGCGCCCCCATGCTTAACCCTTAACGATAAGCAACATGAAAACAATTCAGGTGAAAGAAAAATATAGTCAATTGTGGAGGATGAATCACCTCGCTGCCAAGTTGTCGCTGGTGGAACATCCACTACCACAGATCCATTTGTCATTTTGAGGTTCCAGTCATTTAGAAATTCCATCCACCTTCTTCCCCATGTGAGAACCTCTGAGTTCTCTTCCCTTCCTCCCAATTTATATTCTGGACACAATGGGTGTTCAAATCGCCCGCAAGTATTATCTGGGCACCCCTGAATTCCAGTTTAATCTTAACTAACAGGGAAGACAGGATCGTCAAAAAGTCTTGGAAATCGATACAGGCAGGGTTCCAGTAAATGTTGATTACAATGATGTTGAAACTTCGCTTGTTAGATCTTATTAGTATTTTACAGGCCTGAAAGCCCATTTCATTATTGAAAATGACTTCTGATTCTTTGCTTATGGTATTCCAGACTGCTGTCATTAATCCCCCTGATGGCCTGCCTTTTACTTTTTGTTGCGCAGGTTGATGGAATATTGTGAAGTTCTCCATTTGTATAGAATTGACCAGCAAAGTTTCCTGAAAAAGGATAAAATCATTGCTGCCAAACATTTGTTCCCTCATCACTTTAGTTTTAAAGCAACAGGAACCCTGCGTGTTCCAACTTACCAGCCGCAAGTCAAATTGGGACTCCTGTAATGTTGGTACTTTTACTGGGTTCCCCAATTTTTCAGTCCTCCCTTGAGGTTGACCGCCACTTGTTTCCTTCTCTGGTAAGGAAGAGCACACCTCAAGACCTTGTTTCTCTAGTTCTTTTGAAGCAGCAAAGATTTCCTTTAAGGCTCTTTTCAATTTAAATCCCACTTCAGCGACATGCATGTTTTGTCTATGGGGAAACGTATAAATTCCATGTCCTCAGAGGCAAAAAGGTATAAATTCAAAACTTTTTTGAAGAGTGAAAATATCACACTTCTATTAAGGGACTTATGCTTTGAGTTCCTCGCCGGGGTCTTGAGCCAGACTCTAGGAATAGCGACGGTAGATATCTCTTCTTCATCCCTTTTCTGGACCTCCAATGGCAGTTCACTTTCCATTTTCCATTGTTCGACAACACAGTAGTCCATTGGAGTCACAAGCTTAGTCGATTTTTTCGACACCATTGCTCTTCCCTGGCCCAGATATCTGTTTCTGAAGTTCCTGCAATGCATCCCGATTAATGAGTATTTTGATTGTCCCCTCTTCAACCATGTTGATTTGTTTCCCTCGCTTTAGAAAGATTGGTGCTATTTTCAAATTCTTCTCTTGGGATTGAGACTTCATAGTTTGAGGGATCAGTGTGGGATTCTGTATGGTATTTTTGTTCTTTAGAAAAAAGGGGCCCCACGGCAAAACCTTAACAGATAGGGCTACATGTGCTGAAATTAAGTTTTTCTTCAGCTGTTCCTCACCTGTTGTTTTAGGATCATCATTGATTCCATTACATTGCATATGACCAGGCTCGGTTGGATTACGCTCTGGTAAATATGTCTGTTGCCCAACACTGACCACGATCACAAGTGCTTGATTTACTGCTCATCGAGTGTTCTGTTATTATTTCTGTGGTCTTTTATTTCCATGTTCCAGAGGCTGGGGCTCTCGTTTATTAGGAGTGCTGGAACCTGGTTTAATAGCTTTCTGTGCTCCAACCATTGCATCTTCCATTATTGGAGATGAAAGAGCCTATACGAAAGAGGTCACCCCTGTGTTCCTAATTGTATTTCTTCTGATTTTTTGGGGTTTTTCCTGTTTATTGGTGATGAAACCTTGTGTCTCTTTTTCGTAGCTTCCCTCTCCTTAGTCCCCTTCTTCTTTGATGGTTTTGTTGTCCAGCTTCTGTCTGTTCTGCATCCTGTGGCTGTCTTCTCCTTTTCCAATGTGTTTTGGCCGATCTCTGCCACAGCTTCTTCTTCCCCATACGCTCCATTAGACAGCCTTCTAAATTCTTCAAATATCGATTCTGAGAGGGGGGTATCATCTAATGGAAGGTTCATCAAGTCTCAGCTCACTTCATCCTCTTCCTTTTCTGCAAAATTGTTTGGTAGCTTCAATAGGGTCATGAGCTCTTTCATCAATTGACGAGTGTCTTCTTACTCTATCTTCCACAATCATAGGGAGTCTAGAATTGCCCCGATGTCAAGACCCTGTTTTGTGACTTTGATCTTCAAGTCACTTAAGGTTGGGACTGTTATTGAGTTAATGACATTGCTAATCCCCACCATATATGTCTATGACAGTTTGCTGTTTCCTTGGTCAGTACTAGCAGTGATTGCACCTCCGATTTTAACAAGTCAAAAACAGTGACTAATGAATTCAGCACAAAGTTCAGCACTGAAAGTGTTACCTCACTCGACTCACTCACCTGTTGACTTTCAGAACGTGCATTTCTTATTGCCTGTTCAGTTCTCTCCTTTGGTGCTTCCTTTCTACTCACTCTCTCTGGGTCTGACTATTAATCTCCTTGGCTGGTCAATGTTTTCCACTGAATTACTTTCCATTGTACCTTTATTCATAGCTGTTCTTCCCCCCCCGCATTTGGAGGCATCTGGTAGGTGATGTTTTTTCTAAAGATGTCTCCCCTGCAAGATCGCCCGTACTTCTATGCCTTTTCCTACAAAAATGATCTTCAATTTTTTTGTGCATTTTTGAGGTAGTAACAGTATAGTCAAGCCCTCGTTTCAACAAGAAGGCTGTTTCTGAACAGGCTTCCTTTACTGTTCCCCCTACTTGATGAACTTGGTTAGGGGGTTCCATGTGATATTTCCGCATCAAAAATATTGCGATGCAAAAATATTGCCATATTTTAGCAGCGAAAATAACACATGGACCCTACGGGGGACACCCCTGACACCCCTGCATCATTTTTTTATGTGCGGGGGACACCTCCGCAACCCCTGCACTTAATATTTTCAACACCAAAAATATCGCCTATGGCCGTTCCCGACGACCATATGTACGGCGATATTTTTGGTGGCGAAAATATTACCTGATACCGGTTAGGGGCATGAGCATGCACTTGGGCATTTACCCTTATTGTCGAGATAGTTGTTAAATGATTTGTATCTGATAATGGGGCTTGAGTTGCTGCTCAAACTGGCGTTTCTGCATATGAGCCATCCCATTCTGGAGTTCTAATGTCATCTGTGATGGTCCCACGGTGTCCAGACATTTGGTCGACCGAAAACTGGTCGGAAGACATTTGGTCGACGCAATTTTGTCGAAAACCAAATGGTCGAATTTTTTTTTTAAATTATATATTTATTTTTCGGGTTTTCTTTTTTTTAAAAAAAGGGTTTTTTTAGAAAAAAAGGGGGTTGGGGGGGACCCCCCCCAAAAAAAAAAAAAAGGGTGAAAATAAAAAAACAAAAAAATTCGACCATTTGGTTTTCGACCAAATTGGTTCGACCATTTGTCTGGTCTACCAATTTTTTTCGACCAAATGTCTGGTAACCGGTCCCACTGCGCAGATTATATTTGATTGTTTGTTTCTTATGGGTAAACCTCACATTAAATAACAAGGCAGGGGGCAGCAGAGTTAGGGAACCTGGTGCCTACTCTATAAGTATATGTTGAGCCTTCGGATTCCAGATCCCAATCAAGCCGTTCTGAAGGAAAAGCGTTGCAGCTTATCATACAGCGTTAATATCGCATTCACCATGTGCTTCACCTTGATCATTTCTCTAGTTCCTTCCCTCAGGCTCTATTTTTATAGAACAATTCTTGTCGATGGGCTAGTTGTATCAGGCTGGGGAAATCGGGGGTGTAAGTACAAAAATCACCAAACTTCACATGCCTTCCGGTTGTCAATGAATGGGGAAAGGACTACTATAGAGGGCGAAACAAAGTACCTTCTGCAGCAGCTTTCATAGTGGAAATGTGTATCCAACCTTGTGATATTTTTTGCCCACTCAGAGGGCTAAGATCGCTAGAGCACTAAAGCCGGTGTAAACGTTGAGAGCGCTGCGCACCAGCAGACGCCGGAAACGCAAAGACTAAGTCCTCGACTCAGCCTTTGTTATTGACAAATATAATCCACTAGTAAGAGAAATGTATTTCCAGAGCGACAAAATAGTGGAAATACAAGCCGACTGCAGGACTATGGCCTTAGTGGGACTGCGCAGCAACTGCCTTACCTCCTATCCATGCACTGCACATCAGTTCACAGGCTGCATAGATGGCAGGGTGGACACACCTCTATCCCGACAACATGATAACACACTGCAGCACACCGCTGCACTCCGCCACATGGCAAGAATATGAGGGGTAAGCCGCCTCCCTCTTCCACAAGGAACACTGTGGAAAGACTCTGCAAGAGTCAGTTTCTGCCAAAAGTCTGCCAACAACACACGCTGCGCTCCGACACAGGCATGAATATGAGGGGTAAGCCGCCTCCCTCTTCCACAAGGAACACTGTGGAAAGACTCTGCTAGAGTCCGTTTCTGCCAAAAGTTCGCCACCAGCCCAGGCTGTGCTCCACCACATGGTGAGAATATGAGGGGTAAGCCACCTCCCTCTTCCACAAGGAACACTGTGGAAAGACTCTGCAAGAGTCAGTTTCTGCCAAAAATCTGCCAACAACACATGCTGCGCTCCGACACAAGGCATGGATATGAGGGGTAAGCTGCCTCCCTCTTCCACAAGGAACACTGTGGAAAGACTTTGCAAGAGTCCGTTTCTGCCAAAAATCCACCATCTGCACACACTGCGCTCCACCACACAACGAGAACATGAGGGATAAGCCACCTCCCTCTTCCACAAGGAACACTGTGGAAAGACTCTGCAAGTGTCTGTTTCTGCCAAAGGTCCGCCAGCAGCACACTCATAGTTTATATAATGCTAGATGTGTCATCTATGACGTCATCCTACGTGGCAAGTTCCAAAAACCTATCGACTGGTGGGATTGGATATGGGAAATATGTCTACGTATAGAATATACACATGTTATTCCCTCATTGGCGGTCTCTTATCTGTAAGATATAACCTGAGCTACTTCTATATACGTGGTGTAAGACAATCATCATAGCACCGAATTTGTCAGAAAAATAATACTGTGCAACATTTTATGTAAAGGTGCATGGCAGGCTATTCTAATTGGTTGGCAACCCAACTCCAACCTTGGACATTCGGCTTGCTAGCAGCACGTACATAGAAAACGAAACCCAGGTGCTTAGTGATATGTCAGTTTTCCCCTTGTTTTCCCAATCAGTCTACCCTCTCTCATAAGTAGGCCTCATGCTAGTGTCTTCTGTTTGAAGGCTGACATTGCCAGTCTGCACCTTTTTGGAAATTTCGAGGGAGAGTAAGCATATCATTATCTTAGCTTCGGGCTGAATGAATAGCCCTTCTTTGCAAGCTTTTTGTCATGTGTTACAGGACCATGAAATGGTCCATATCGTTGATGCTTTTAACATAATTTAATTTAATTATGCTGGGTGCAGTTGCTCCTTTTGGCCTTTAGAGACTTGCTCACTCTATCCCATACTAACTTCATGCCCTTTTAATTGTCCAACATTTGTCATCCATGAATGTTCTCGTTCCTCCTTATCGTTGGAAAATATGTCCTTGCACATGGTCTGCTCATAGACTCCCTTTGTGCTATTCCTTCGTCTCTCGAAATAGCATGGCCCTTGGAATGTGCATATGGTAATGGATGGGATGACACCAGAATAATTCTGATTCCAAATAACTGGACAAACACAAGAAGATGGCAAGTCACTGTTTTATTAACAATTATATAAATCAGGGAGGTTACAACGAACATCAACGGACGTATGCTCACTATCTCAATGATTTCCATTTCCACAAAAAATATGATATCATATGATAGGGCATTTATAACGCACCTGTACACAAGTGTTTCCAGTGTTTATTATATTAAAAAACTTCATTATGTGTCAGAGTGACGTCATACTACGTGGCAATAGTGAAAAAACCTATCAAGAGACGGGATTGGTTAAGGGAAACATCTAGATATACAATCATATAGGAGCTAGGATTGCTACTGGCTGTCCTTTATCAGGTGGTCAACTTATGGCTACCTCTTCAAACATGTCATTTAAGAATTTAAGAAAAAAATAGTTACACTTTGTTTCATTGGTCTTCTAGGCTATAAGGTCCTTTGTTTTACGGACTGATACAATTGGGTGGCAAGCTTTTGCCGTGTCTGGAATATTTGTTCATTTTACAGCACGTAGGCCAAGACCCTGGTGCAGGGAGATAGGACATGATGCTACCTCACCATCCAATTAGCCGAACATCTCTCATCACTCATGCCTTCTCTTCTGCAATGCAATTGTCTTTGTACTTGGCCTTGCGGAGTATTCTCGTCCTGAGAATGCACAGGAGTGAGGGCACTCGCTATTGTGTCTGTATCTCCAAGTTCAAACTCTATTTACAGCCCTGGCTCACGTGACAAGAGACCACGATTTGATCCATTCTGCAGCTTTTAAATGTTTTAAATGAATTAAAACTTGACATACTTTCTGTTCTTTCCTGCACCTTAATGTGAGGGGATTCATCCTCTGCATACTCGTTCTCTTCAGAGTAGGTAGCTGACTTCGATTTCTAGGATCTTGACTTCAGGCCAGACAGCCTCGCCATGCAGCTTCAGCAGCCTGTTATTCCACAACGACACAACTTTTCATTCCCCTTTCAGAGTTTTTGGCTTACTATTTCATGATACCAATGTTCAGTTTCTATACAATGGCAGCTTTGCCTGCATTCTATTCACTACTTATAGCTAGCTATACGATGACTTGATCTATCTTGCGTTTCATCGTCTGTACATTCATTGAACTTCTGTTTTCTGCATCACTTTGTTAACGTGCAATCTTCTTCTTTTTCACTTTGATAGTCCACTTGATTCTTTACTTTCCCATTTGACCTCTAGGATCCATACATCATCTTAATTTGGTACCTCAGGACGTCGTGCACACATTCTTATGACGTTATCATTTCATTTTCTCAGCTCTTTCTCATATTCCTTCAGGGAGTGCCACCTGTAGGTTGTCATCAACTTGAGGGTATATTCGATAGGGTACTCTCAATGGATATCTCGTTCGAAATATTGACTGTGGTATTGGTACAATAGCTGGTGTCAGGCAAGGCATGGTCTCATGATTCCAATACAAAGGAGGTAGGGGGCGGGATCTCCTGCGGATGTATATATCTCGCCTCTAGAGAATCCTTGATTCCCGGCCAATGTACTCCCGTATTTCACATGGGAAAACAGCTTCTTCATCTTTTCACATTAAAATCCTGGGCTCGTATTTGGAGTTAGCTGGGTTGAGTGACTTAAGCCGTCATCCATCTTCTTTTAATGGTTGTCCTAAATATTGAATATATACCGCTCATAAACAAGCTTCTATGTATACTTTCTACCTTGCGTTTCAGCCTATTTACAGTTATTGATCAGTGGTTCACTTAATTATTCTTTGTGTTCATACGTACTGCACCGCGGAGCCCATATTTTTATTAGTACTCCAGTTACATCAGTATTCTTAAGTATTTTCATATCGTTTCAGCATAGATTTATATATCTTCTTTGGGACATTCCTTTGATGTCATTAGGCTTTGTTCAATGTACATCCATATTGCGCACCATTTTATTCATGGCTGCATTGCGGCATCTAGGCTAGGGGCATCTTTCTTGGTAGCTTTTCTCCGCTGTTTCAACATGAGGGTCTCTTCTGAATGGCTGCCTGAGTGCATATCATCTTTCATATAATCACTGTGATATGGACATGTTGCATAAACCTGGCATGGGTTCCTAATTGTGGCTCCTCGTCTGTCATTCCAATAGGATGGGGGAGAAGGGGTGGTAACTAGGGAGAATGTGTCTACTTGATCCTCTACACCAGGATGCTGGTGGACACAGGTGCCACCTTCAGCCCACTGAGGCTGGGGGAGTACCCAGATACCCCAGTGTTTGGCCTGACAGTCACAGCTGTAGGAATAGAGGACATCCCTTCTAAGGTACCTGTATCATTGTGGTGCACTGTGTCCTCCAGCCCACTACAGCACTCCGCTTGACCCTGTCACTTCTGCCCTAACTTTGTGTCTGCGCGCCTTTGCGTGTTCTGTCTCCTTGGTCCATTCTCCCAGGTTCTCCTGTACAAATTTGTGTAGAAAAACTGACACCTTTGCTCTGCATACTGCAAGCTCCCCTAGGGACGAAACAGAAAACAAAGCTTGGGGAAAGACAAAGGAAGAATGGTGTGCTACAAACTGGCACAAGTGTGCGCACAGACATGACTAAGTTGACCAGATATGTTGCCTCTTGCCCTCATGTACATGAGAGGTATGCCCAGCCGCTTTGCAGGACTCTCTATTTGAGAGCATGATGGCAAGAGTACTGCCTCCGCCCACTGCAGCTCCTCCTTCTCTGAGCAGGTTGCTTTTGGCACTGACTGATGATTCAGTTCTTGCATATTTCAGGCACCTTACTTCAGTCATGTGACAGCGAGGCACAACCTGTGCCAGGCCAGACAAGATTACATTTAGTGCAGGAATGAGAGCTAGGACACTGCACCCCCCTTGAGCACGGACGATTTTTCCGCAAAATCTGCCCTCAGCCCCGCTCAGAAACCCTACCTGCATGGGAACAGTCCATCAGATATTTTCTTGGACAGTGGTCCCGTGAACTGTGATTTTATTGACCCTTACTATTTTGACAATAAACATTTTGTATTTTTTGTCTGTGATTTTCAACTTTAATATTGTTTTGTGGTATTTTAATAATTTAGAATTTTACTATTTTATAATTGTTTTCCTTTTTTTATTTTGGATTTTGTTTTTTGAATTTTAATTTAACATTTAAATTTTAGCATTTTCAATTTTAATATTTTCGTTTTTTTGTCAAGCTTTATCTCTTTTGAAAGGCAAATGTTTTTTTTTTTTGCATTTGTGAGTTGCGAGCTCTGGAGTATTATGTTTGGAGTTCATCCTGCATTTGAGGAGTAACAGATCCACTTTTGAATGCCACCTAGTATCTCAAAGTGACCATCATACAGTTACAGTGTACCAAGCTCACTTTTTAATGTGTCTTTTATTTTATATTTTCTGTTCCAGCATAACATCCTTGCCTTTCATCTTTCATTTTTGAACTATGCCATCGTCCTATCTTTATCTACCAGTATTGAGTTCTTTCCTGCTTGCTTTCTTGTGAGATCTTGTCATCTGCTCCCAAAGGTCTTGGATGACAGAGAAACACAGACTTCTCTGCACAGACTCTGCTCCAACCAGGCGTTCTTGCTCCCCGCGTGTCTCCATAACCAATTCATAATGTATGCCATCAGCCAGTTAATCACGCTTGCTCTGCTCCACCCTCCTGTGTTAACTGAATACCAATAGAACTCTTTCCGCTAGATCTGCTATTGGCAGCCCACAAACTCAATCATACCAACTGCTGGGTCTATACCGATATGCCTCACCATCAGGGCACAAAGGTCCTGCTCCAAGCTGTACCTGCCAGCATCTCTGAACTATTCCTCTGCTATCCCGGAAACCCCAGTGCATACCTGGAAAGCAGTTCTAATGATGCAGCACAAGGACATCATCCCTGTGTGCATCAAGTGAGAATGAGAAGAAGGGGCCGAAGATGGGTCAGTCAACGGCCCTGGCAACACTTGCCCAAAAAACACTTGCCTAGGTGAGGTAGGCTGGCCTAGAGCGGGCAGAGAGACGAAACGTATCCTGGCAATGCCAAAACAAACACTTGCCTGTGTGAGGAGGGCTGGCCCTGGAATGGGTGGATCAACAGCCTTATATAAACCTGTGGAGAGAGGTCTCTTTTTTGGCTGCTGGCAGAGTGTGCTGACCGTGGGGATTGAGGGCAGAGAGGCCTCCTATCTAAGGTACCCTTGTCACCAGTCTACCCTTCATGTTCTCCCTCTTACCCACACTCTTCTATTTCTCCTCTCTGCCCTGCATCCCCGCTGTCTCTTTGTCTCTGTGCCCCTGTGTGTCTCTGTCTGTCTGTGTGTCTGTGTGTCTGTGTGTGTCTCTCTCTTTTTCTCTTTCTCCCTTGTGTTCCTCTGTGTGCATTCTCTCATTGAGTGCCACCTTTTTCATTGGCTCCCCTCTCTCTCTCGCTTCCTTTATCTTTTGTCCTCCCTCTCTCAGCCCTCTGTCTCTATCAACCCCCTGCTCCCACTTCCTCTCCAACCCTCCCTTCAGGTCCCTGCTGCATTGTGCATCCAAGGGTACTCCCCGGCCCACGGATTCCATGCCAGTGGGCGTGCCTGGCTAGTGTTCCTGCCATCAATGCCCCGCCTTGTGCCCACATCCCATTGTAAGCCATCACTAATGTCCAGTGTGTCTGATTTGTCCTTCTGGCAACGAGTTTACTCCTCTTCCTGTAATAAATCTTTTCCTGGTTTCTACAAGACTTTGGTGCCTTCATTGTGTTCGCACTTTCCAGTGCATCCTGTCTGTTATTGACAGAGGGGGTACCCAGACCATCTGCATACACAATGCACCCCACCAGATCAGTTTACTCCCTGGTCCAAAACTGTGACCCTGTCTGGGGTCTCCCTCACGGCCTGCCCCATTTTGGCCTGCCTCCCACTTCCTCAGTTTCTCCTCTCTGCTCTCCAATATATACTTAATATCCTATGCCTACTTAAGAGACCTACTTAATGTTCCCTTAGAATAATCTCCAGAATAATCTCCACACTATGCCCTACTAAAAATGAATACTACTCTTTATAAATATATACTACTCTACATACCATTTACCTTCCATGTAATCATATATACATGAAGATGACATACAACATATAATATATTAACATATAAATATTATATCACAATGGGGCTGATGGCTGCAGTCAGTCACCCACTTCACAGTACCTTTAGCGCTGTCCTTGGTGGATGGTGTTTGGTTGACTCTGGCCTGTCCCCTGATGTAACTGGGGCTTGGCCCCCACTGTTTATTCTTCTGGGTGATCCCGCCCACCACTTGAGGTCACCCGCATTCACTTTGTGGCCTGTGCTTCAAACATGGCCGCTCGGCGGCCCTCTACACACATGGGGGTACACCCGCAGTCATCGATGCCTGCGCCCACTTTAATGTCTTTAGGGCACGCGTTTTGGCGTGGGAGCCGTCTAAGTGCCCACTGCGCCCTGGGCACCATTATTGCTTCAAGCGGCTTCCCTAATGGCACCTCCACACTCAGCGCTGCAGCCGGGCACCATGTTAGAACCTTTCTTAAACATTCCATCCTGCTCCATGGCGGGCTGGATGGACTAGACAAAGTAAGAGGGACTCAAATACCTGTCCCCCTTAAGTATGAATGCATTGAAGATTGCCCAGCCACCCCTTATTCAGCGCTTAGCATTTTTAAATGAAGCAAGAAAATGTGCAAGTTTCAAATGCAATCATGATTCATTCACTTAAACCTATAAAGCTGGTAACAGTATAGGCTGCATGCCCCTCCCTTGACCCTGGTATGTCCTTGTAAGCACCACCCTCAGGTCAAGAGATGAGCTGCAATGATTAGCCAGAAAAAGTTAGGCAAAGAGAACACCAGGCAGGAGAAGGGAAGAGGGAGTGTTCAACAAGGTGTGAACGGGAAAGGGATGAGAGAGTTTTTTCCTCCCTTTGTGTTAGAAAGGGGAAAGGTGTCAACCCCACATCCAGGTGTACTTAGTTTTTTCGTACCGGTGAGGGTGCAATCTGAATGAGAGAATGAATGAGAGAACCATTCTGATTGTCCATCGTCGAGGCAGCCCCTCAGCCAATGAGGAGGCTCGAAGCGGGGCCATCCCCACTCTGAGCCTCCACGGCCGAGAAGCTGTTTTTGCTCCCCGCCGAGGGCTCTGGTAGGTTTTTTTTATTTTTTTGTTTCTCCCCCCCTTCCCTCTCCCCACCCCACCCCAACTCACTTACCTTTAGCCTGTTTTGTCACTGGTGGGTGACGATGCCAGCCTCCAGCCATGTGCAGCCTCCACATGGCTGGAGGCTTCCACCGACCCCCGCCGGGGACCCAGGTACGTTTTTTCCCCCTCCCTCCCTTCCGCCCTCCCAAACCCAACCCCACTTACCTTCTTGTCTTTTTTTTTTCGGGAGGGAACGCGCTGGGAACAGAAGTGTTCCCAGTGCGTCCACTGCTGATGGCCACCATGGAAAGGGAAAACAGACTACGTTTTCACTTTTCCGGCTGCCATTTTCTTAGTCATTTTCTTTTTTTCTTTTCTGTCCCGAAAAAAAAATGCTTTTAGTGCCCCGGTGACGCAGATCCTACGCGCCGGGGTACTAAAAGCAATATGACTTGGGTCGGTAATGCCCCCGCTGCTCGTGTCATATTGCTTAAGTATAGGCATGAGTTGGACACGTTCCATGAACTGCCATAATGTTAGTACCTGACAATGAAATGGCAACATCTGTAAAACGG
The DNA here is from genome assembly GCF_040938575.1 of Ambystoma mexicanum. Taxonomy (NCBI): domain Eukaryota; kingdom Metazoa; phylum Chordata; class Amphibia; order Caudata; family Ambystomatidae; genus Ambystoma; species Ambystoma mexicanum. The sequence goes on along the minus strand of NC_090921.1, from coordinate 255,385,337 downwards.
TGTGAATACCTGGGCATATGATAGCAATACTGAAGCCGTACTGTACGATTTGCGAATGCATGTTTTGATAGGGTTTCAGTGCAAGGAACAGATGCCACAACAGGCATACCTCTTAATAAATCGAGCGGCTGAAGGCACCCAAAGTAAACGCATTCTATTACAACAGTAGATCTTGTATAGCTGCATTTGAGTTGTTTACTCTCAGTCGGCTGCTTAGAACTAAAACTGTCAAGTCCTATAGAGCTCAACATTTGATGTTACTGCTTGACAGAGCTAGCTCAGAGAGATCCCACAAGGATATGTTTCGGCAGGGAGGGCCAGGTATTGAATGCCCAAAGAGTTTTGTATGGTCATGGGCAGCCAATGGGTGAGTAAGTAACCAAAGAGCACCAAAAGCTGTGTGTGCCTTCTCCCATCCCATCTTCCTTCTACCTGTATTCCAATGCAACAGTTTTGACTTATAGGTTATGTTTAAGCGCAACCTAGTAGCCAAAATAAAAAAGGGGAAAGGGTAAGTTACATGTTATTAATTTGTTCCCTCTCTAAATGAGGCTCCAGTTTGAAGCTGTCTATAAGCTGCAGGTGTGGAAGAGCCAAAGAATGGAAGGAGCTCTACTAACAGGAACAGCACTGGAGAGAAGGCCTGTTGCAGATTCAGTGAGGTCTGGTGTGATAGAGCCAAAGCCGAACTGGCGGGTTTTGACCGTAGCTACTCATGGACCCCCTTGCTCTTACAAGTCATTTATGCCATTCATGGCTTGTGATGTTGGTGCTAAAGATGGTGGTGGCACTATGGGCCTCATTACGACCCAGGCGGTAAGTTACCGCCTGGGCCGTGACTTTACCACCATGGCGTAAACTACGTTTACGCCATGGTGGTTGGCGGACTTACCGCCCCATTCCGAGGTCGGCGGGGCGGTAAGTCCCCAATCCCCATTTACCCTTCCCCATTCCCATTTTTGCCCCATAGGGCATAATGGGAGTGGGGAAGGCGTTAATTACGCCACCGTAAATTACGGTGGCGTAATTAACTCCATGGTCCCTTAGCGCCATGGATTTTAACACCTGCTAAAAGCAGGTGTTAAAAGCGCTAAGGGACCTCGTAGTTGGCGGTAAGGGGTCGGCGCAGCTAACGCTGGCGTTAACCCCTTACCGCCAGGGTCGTAATGAGGCCCTATATGTTGTGAGTTAAAGAATGGTGCTATTTCCACATTGTATTTATAATGTTAGTGTTCTTGCAACATAAGAGTGTGACAAAATGACATTCGTTTTTCCTTGTGCTTTGTCCATTTTAACTTTTTGTACTGAAAATGAGGTTTGTTTCTAAGTTCTTTATAATGAATTGATATATCCTGAGTCCACTTCTCCCACTGACCTAGAGCTCTCATGCAGCCAACCAGTGCAGGCACCACATGCTGTCCACTAGGGACATGTTCCTTACACCACTTGCCAGTGCACCAATGTCAGCTCCTCTCGCTTCCCATCACTGTCAGAACCTTACACTGCACAACATTGCCTGCTCCTCCTACTGGTCACCACTGTCACATCCCCACGCTGTCTAGTGCCGGAGCACATTCCTGTACCTCCATGTTACGCACAGATATCTGCAGGAGGTGCTCATCCCTCTGCACTATCTTTTTATGCCTAAGGACATTGTAGGCCTAATACAACAGGTGGCACCAATAAAACCATGACCTGAGAATGCACTACTATAAACACTTCATTCCAAAGTTTCCTGCACTGAAAAATCCCTCCTTTTCCCCACCCCCTTTCACCTCCTTCCTATAGAGAACATGTCCACCTCAATGTTTTCAGTAAAATTACTCCTCTAGGACTATGGGTTATATGAAAGCACCTCTGAAAGAAAGAGACTTTAGAAAGCCTGAATAAAAATAGGAGAGATGAATCTGGGAAGTGGGTGCATTACCGGTGTTTGGAAGAAAATGAGGCTTTCCCACCCCACTAGGCGCTTTAGAGTGAGTCGGGTCCCATAGATAGATGCACAATACACCAGGGGGGATAGATCTGTGGATAGAAACCCAGCACAAATACCATATTATAGGAATTATAGATGCTTATGCGTATTCAGTCCTGCATGGCTGTGTGGTAAAATGCAGGCCCTGCGGAGGCCCAAACGCTGAGGGCAGATGAGCCGCGCTGCTGATTCTTATAGAAACTTCCCTTTGATTCTTAACTGTTGCACCTACGTATTATGCCAGAGAGGAATGCACCCTGCAATGCCATGAGACAGCACCAGGCTCCTTGAGGCACATTCATCAGAGCCAGGCCAACAGCAGACTTCCAACCCTCACCCAGCCTACCAGGAGTAATGGCACCCACTGCTGACCCAGACCAAGAACCCTTGCATTCCACGATAGTGGGTGACCTACAGCCACCGGCAATAAAACCTGTGGCCATAAAAGATCTAAATGAACATGACCATTTCACTGTATCCCATAAATACACCCTTTGTAGTACGAGGTACAGGGAGGAATACATTATAGCTCAAAATGAGGGTGGAAGCCTTGGGTGCGTAGAGTGTGATATGAACCAAGCAGAGAATGTGAGGATGTGCATGACTGTGGCCCTCCCTCCGTGCCAGTCCCCAAGTTTCCCAGGTGCATGCCATAGTGATGTGGTAGTAAAGTAACCATGGACCAGCAACATGTGGAAAGCCTATCCTTCGTTCCGTGGAGAGATGAGCCCAGCTGACTCCATGTGAGAACAGACAAGCAGACGAAGCCGCAGCCAATCATATCCTGCATCCCCCATAGAGCAGGCCCATTCATAGGGCTAACCAACCAGTCTTGTGATTTTCGACTATATGTGATGATATAACTGATGATGCCGGACACCCTTATAATGTGTTGTTCATGCAGACTCTGGCAGAACATTCCTGAGCAGCAGCCTCCTTTGCCTGCACCTTTACCTTTTGTGCAATTAATACTTGATATCTTTGCAAGCAATCTCTTGGCCTTTTTCCCTAGTGGGTTGCATTTATTCTGGCATGAGCGTACAGGGGCGTGCCTTCAATTGGTGATCCCGATGTGATCCCCCTGCCCCTATACCTGCAGAGGTATACAGGCGACCTCTGCGTAAGGGCCCTGCCCACCTACTGCGACCAGTCCCAAAAACGCATACTTCCCAGAGGCCGTGCAGGATCCGTCTTTGCAGAATACTGCCTGCTCTCTGGAGCGGGGTTCGGCCCCAAGGAGAGGTGCAGGCCGGTGTTTGAACCCCATGCACAGAGGAGTTCGGCTGACCACGTGCACATGAGTATAGGATTGCAAGGGATAACAAGTTGGGGACTAGTGTATGGGGAAGTGAGGACATTATGGGAGAATAATAAGGAAAAGAAAAACGGAAGATAGGGAATCCCCCAGAGTGGGGGGGAAGGTGTGTTTAACAAAGAAGACAAGGAGCAAATACATAGGAGCTCTGTATAATTAGAGAGCTCAGGAATAGTAGTGGTGGTTATTTCAATTTGCTATTTTAGTTTATTTTGTTTGTGTATTCTTATTGTGTAGGGAAGAGGCTCAGGTGGGGCTTTGTGTGGGATGTGTGTGTATTTGTGTGTATGGGGAGTGCGGATTGTGTAAACAAGAAGTTTTAACAGGGAACAGGGGGAGGGAAGAATTGGACTGTGTGTTTTTTGTGTTTTTTCTTTTACAACACTTGTACAACTGTGTCGCATTAGTACAGGCATAGCTCCAATATGCAGGCACACAGGAGACGTGACCATGGGGGGGGGAGAAACACCCATAGAGTACATGTATAAGGCTCTGCCATTGTATTGCACCAAAATCAAGAAATATCACAATCATTGGGTGACTGAGACCAGAAAAGGGGGGATGCCCCGTTCCTCGCCAGAGCAGGGCTCCTTTGACAGAAGTGCATTGGAACACATGTCTACCTTTTTGACAGCCAAGTACAAGGGGAGACCATTGCAGAATAGAAGGGAAATATTGAACCTCTGAAAAATGTTTGAGGACCCAGAGGACAATAAGGAGGAAAGAGGGACACAAGATGATGACAGAAATACAGCCCCAGAGAAGGGGAAGGGCTTGGCAAGGAAGAATGCAATCAACCCTTTAGTATCCCGTCCCGCAGAGGGATAAACAAACCCAATGTATGTGTCAATGGGTACGGATATATAGACACCAGCAACGGCATCACCTCCCCCATACGTCTCCGCTCCAGAGGTCAGGGCACACACAGCACACACTGGTGTAAGTGCGAGAGATTTAGAAATAGCACTAGCATCGACACTTACAGAGTTAGCCAGATTGCAGGCGGCATGTGACGTAACAAAAGCAGAGACACCGGTGCAGCCAGCAGGAGATGAGTGGAAGTCAGGAGATTTCAAATTCAGAATAGACAACGCAACGCGCCCATAAAGACAGTTCATGTAGGGTGTGACTGTGACACGGATAGCTTGGGCTACGAGAATGTTGGGTCCCGCAGGGGAGACAAAGAGGAGTGGAGTGAGTTCAATGGGGTTGAAGAAGTTGAAGATGGGGAGGCAGATTTAGCGCCTCAACGCACCCCGAGGTTGGAATGTTTGTGGGATGGCAGGTTGAGGGAAAGGTTTGGCCGGATGGCAATAGCAACAAAAAAGGGAAGTGCAACTAAGGGCAGAAGGAGCAAGACGAGAATGCAAATGCCCCTGATACATAAGGTAGTGGGGCGGCCACAATACGTACCATGGGCACAGATGGATAAAAACAACTTACTCAAGGAACTCCCGCCACTCATGACGGGTGCAGGGAAACGGATATAGTCCTTCAGAAAACACAGTGGGAGTACACTTAGCAATAGTGGACATTACAAGTTTATTGGTGGGTGCAGTTGGGGATCAGGCTGCCAATGTGTGGATAAACACAGGATACCCGGGAGTAACATTGACAAACAACGCTCACGATGGAGCGTCGTCCAATAAGATCAGAGCAAGAGTTTGGGATGCGCTGCGGCGAGCGTTCCCAAACACGCCATATTTACAGTCCATCATGCAATGTACAATGGGTGATGATGAAGACGCCGCACAGTATATTCTTAAGGTCAAACAGATGTGGAGGGCAGAGACGGGCAACACCTGGGACCAGTCATTACCCCTTTTCTATTTTATAATAAAAAGCACTTGAAAAAATCGCCGGGATGGAGGCGAAAGGTGGCCCGATATTCAAAGCCTTACAGTGCATCATTGCAGCAGAATAAAAGAACCAAAGAAACGCTTCATAGACGACAGGCAGAGGAAGCGAAACTGGTACAGAAAAAAGTAGCAGGGAGGATACACCTCTAAAGTCTGTGAAAAGTAAACACCCAATGAACCTCCCTCTGCAGGTAGGGCCACTCGCAGAGCTGTATAGGTGGGCTTAGGGGTTAGGAAGTACGTCATCATTAGCGAAACTGAGGGGTGAAGAGAAAGAGTTGGGGGAAACATGAAAGCAGATGTGGGGAGCAGAATTCTCAATGCCCAACAAACCAGTCCAGGGGTCTCCCCAACTGTCCCCAAAATGTAACTGCCAAGCATGCACCTTGAGTTTCAATTAGTTTGTAGGTGGCCAGAAATCCTGAATAAAAGTGCAGAAGTGAGTGCCGAAGTGACTGACTCAATACGTTTCTAAAATTCCAACTTCTCCTTAGGCGCCGCGCTTAGCGTTTCGGAGTTCACAGGCTGTCTGTGTACTTGTGAACCGAGGACAACGTTCCGCTTTTTCAAAATAATCTGGGTCTCTCAATGTGTGGTGAAGGGGGGAAGGCGCCACTACCCGCCATCTCATCGGGCTCCTTTTGACTACCCAGAAAATGCTGCCACAGACCTTCTCAGGCTCCCTGGCACGGGGAGTAAACCTTCACGCACCACAGTGAGTGGCAGTCATTTCACGGCACTTTAAATAGATGTTACTGTTCTCCTTTTGTAGATTAAGGATGCGGGCAAGCCTCTGCCCACACAACAGCACGGACTCGTTCCCTCTGATCTTTCTTCTCAGCACTGGATCTTTTTGAAAGATTACTAACTAATTATCAGATTAAACAATGATGATCTTAAAGAGAAGGTTATTGATCGGATTTGTAAACTGAAAGATTAAGCCAGGCTTTCCCCTCATGATAAATCCTTCTGAATGCCGACTTGTTTCAGTGTATGCAGTGCCTCATTCTTTGGTGTTATTCTTCTGTGTGAGCAAATAAATGCCAGAATTTGCATCGGTGGCGCCCTCAAGTGGTGATTTTTAATACTTCAGAAAGCCACTGCAAGGATTTCAATAAACAATCAACTGTAAAGCCATGTAACACCTTATGCCGTTCCTGTACCTAAAATAGGTAGATTTCTAAAAGTTAAGGATCTTGGGATTTTAGGCCGACATTTTAAAATGCTCCTTTGTTAACACTGTGGTGGCATAGTATGCAATGCCTGGGGCCTTCTCAACACTGCTCTGAACCAATTGTATAGAACAACCAATGTTATGTTATTGTGCATTTGTATAGTGCGTTAAAGACCATTGGCATGATCTTAGAGTTCTGTGGGTTGAACGCCCTTGGGGACCGTAGTCCAGGTCAGTGGAGAGAGTAGGGAAGTGTTAAGTGCATGGGTGCACTCAGAATGTGTGCAGCCAGTGCGGTGTGTAGCTGCATTCTAATGGTAGGCGCGGTGCGGTGGCTGTATGAGGTCAGTAGAAGGTGTGCAGCAAGGCCAATGACCTCGGGTCCGGGTTCTGGCGCTGGTGGCGCTTGTGTACGACATGTGTACAGCTACGCTGGTTTTTCCTCGGGTATAGCTGCACTCTAACGACTGTTAAGGTGTTCATGGAGGTGAGTAGGTATGTGTGCATCTAGGCCGAATTGATTGAGGGGTATCACTGCATTCTATTGGTTGGTGTAGAGGAGAGAGTGTGCATATTGGTATGTGTGAGTGTCTATGTGGATTGTTTGAAGACCCCTGTTTCTTTATTCCTTCCATTGTTCGGTGAGCTGACCGCGTCTATTCTAGAGGAACATTAATTCTCCGAGAGAAATTCTCTGTCAGATTCCTTTCCTGCTTCAGAGCACCTTCCCATGAGGTGGGACAGAGTCCATCTGTTTCAGAAGCTCGTTTAGAGGTGCTGGTGGGACCATTTTTCATGGTTCCGGGTAATAGTTTGTGGTAGGTGGGTGGGTATTCCTGTCCTAGTTCATGGTTTGAATTTTGGAATTGTATTGCATTATTGTCCCTTCCGGAAGCTGCAATTGCTCGAGAGCTCCTCTGATTGGAGATTGTAAGGCGTATACCGCACCCAGGAGAAGAAGTTCATTGCATCAGTTCCCAGGCAGATCAGGGTAACCTGGCTAGATCAGAGACCACCTTGTATGCCTCATGGATGATATGAAATGGCCCGGTCGTAATGTTTGAACATAAGTTCCGTTAGGTTCCTGAATTGGAGTTCTGTGCATTAATTCCCAGAAGGGTGGGATTGACACAGATTAACTATAGCAGGCTCAGTCGTGTTGTTTAGGTCATAAGTGCAATTGCACTCTGGGTTGTAGATTTGTGCATTTTTTTACAGATAGTAAGATCTCCTAGACTGATACAGAGGGCGTACTCGGAGGAAGATAAATGATGATCAGGCTCAGTCCAGGTGAAGGGAAAAAGTGCTATTAAGGCTCAGGTTAGGAGGTAGGGTATTGTTTTCCAGATCGATGGGTGGAGATAAGCATCTCCTGGTCTTAGAGCGTGGTGCATGTATGGTTGGGGACTCAGAGCAAGCCCAGTCATAGCGTAGAGCATCCGTGTTATGCCGCAGGTTTGTAGATGTGGGCTTTGAGATAGTAGCAAGGTTAGTGGTATTATGGTCTGCAAAAGTCTACCTTTGGATGGACCGGTCATTGGAGCCGGCTTCCAGGTCCCGACATTTCTTACCTCCCGCCTTGGTACGGTTCCAGACAATTCAGGCCATTGGTGGTGGGTAGAGTGTCCCAAAGTGGTCCCATATATGATTTAGGGAAAAGCCAGGTTTTCAGTGCTTTCCGGAAGGCCATGTAGTCTTGGCTGTGTTGAATGTGGGGAGGCAGTGAGTTCCACAGTGTTGGCACCGGGGCTGAGTAGGTGGACCCTCCAATCAGGACTGAGTTGGAGGCGGGGACCACCAGGGGGAGGGTTCTGCTTGACCCTAGGAGTTGGGTTGGGAGATAGGGCATCATCCTTTTTTGGAGTTATAAGGAGCTGGCTTTGTGCACCGCTCAGTGAGTAGTGCACAAGTTTTTGGAGGTGGCCCTTTGTCCAATTGGGAGCCAATGTAGGGTACAGAGAGCAGGTGTGATGTGATCCCTTCATTCCAGTGCATGAAGCAGGCTGCAAGCTGCATTTTGGACTCTTTGGATTTTATTTAATTGGTAGGCTGGTGCACCCAGGTAAATTGAATTCACATAGTCATGACTGGTCATAACAATGGATAACAATGGACATAATTGCAGCCAGTCTGTTAAGGTACGAGAGGTAAGGGAAGATGCACTTCAGAAGCCTAAGCTGGTAGTGGCAGGATTTTGATACATTGGGCCTCATTACGAATGTGGCAGAAAGGCATCAATAGCGTTGGTTGTGCTATCGGCGCCGTTGTTACCGCTCTGCCACATTACGAGTTTTGCTTGCCAGTGCCGGACTGCACGCATGGTCTGACCAGGCATGCAGACCAGCACCCACGAGCAGAACTGGTGCAACCATGCTCCCAACCTCCATTCTGCCCTATTGGGCAGAATGGAGATCGAGAGGCCGGCCACACCAGCACCCGTGAATGGGCAATTACCGACCCATTCATCTCGTAATGGGCCGGTAATGGTCCGCTAGTGGGTGCCGGGCCGGTAGCGAGTTTGGCGGTAGCCGTGCCCTTAATAAGGGCACGGCTACCGCCAAACTCGTAATGAGGCCCATTGTTGATGTGGTTGGACTGGGTTAGGTCTGAGTCCGTTGTGCACGTATGGCCACGGTGAAGGTTGTGAGCATAGGACTTTATTGCCACACACCATGATCTCCGTTTTCAGTGGGTTCAGAAGGAGATGGTCACCTGTCATCCAGAGGTCAATATCTGTGAGACATGCTGCTATGTCAGGATGAGGATCAGAGTTCGATTTGGGAATTCTCAGGATGATTTGTGTGTCGTCGGCCTACCGAGAGCAGGTGAGGTTGTGAGCTGATGTTCCCTGGTAGAGGGGTCAAGTAAAGGTTGAAGAGAAGTGGTGAGAGGCAGGTGCCTTGTGGTACTCCAGTGTTCACTTGTATATAGACGAGACAACATTGATTTGCTGCCTGTTATTGAGTGCGGGATTCCTAGCGAGTGTAGTCTTTCTAGGAGGATTGAGTGGATGATGGTGTCAAATGCTGCTGAGAGGTCAAGAAGAACATGTGCTGTACATCCGTCAGAGTCTGCAGAGACTTTAAGGTCTTCCCAGATCGAGAACAATGGGCTTTCTCTTCCGTGGTGCGGTAAGAAGCGATTGCATGCGGTCTACGAGGTGGTTGGATTTAATTAAACAGTTGAGCTGTGACTATGTAGCACGATCTATGAGCTTTGTCAAGAATCATCGGGTGTTGGAGATGTGCCTATAGTTGATTGGTTGAAGAGGGTCAAGGGATGCTTTCTTTTGAAGGGGTTTAACATGCACAGTTTTGAAGGGTTCTGAGAAGACGCCGGAGTTGAGTGAGTCATTAATTATGGAACTTGCCAGTTCCTGCACAAGTTGAGGTGAAGATTTCTTTCAGGAGTGAGGCAGGACATGGATCAAGAGGAGCGCCGGAGGGTCAGCTGCTGGATAGTAGTTTGGTGAATTCCTCAGTCGAGATAGGGTTGAAAGAGCATAAAGAAGGTTTTCCGTGAGGGAGAACAGTGGATTCTTGAAGATTGGGGGTTGAGCGAGGTTGGAGAATTTGGCATTAAGGTTGGCCGTTCTGTCTAGGGCTTTATTGTGCAAGTGTTCAGTGAGAGAATTGCAGAGTTTGCAGGAGGTGGTCGAGGCAGAGGTTCAAGGAGGGTTCACAAATTCCATGATGATTCTGTAGAGATCTTTGCTACTGCTGCCCCAGTTTAGGATTCTTTTATTGTAATATGATTTTTTGGTGTTTTGGATATCTGATTTGTAGTTTTGGTAATGGTGGACTTCAAAAAGAAACTATTTCTTTTAAGTTCGAGGGGGCCCACTCCCAGGACATGTGGCAGCAGTGTTTTATAGTAATATATAATGTGTTTTATAGTAACATTTAGTTGGTTTCTTTTCATGTTAGGAAACTCCCAGTGTAGTACAATATGCCAACTTAGGTTTGTATGCAGTTCCCTTCTTAAATTGTGTTACATATTTCCAATATGTCATTCAGCTCTTAAATGCAGAGCTCTAATCTGTATTCGTGCATTTCAAAAGTTTCTGATGGCAGGGCTTGTCCACCTGTGTATGTAAAGCTTGAATAATCATCTATTTACCAAGGCATCTGTTACCAGGGCTTTCAGTTATGTATCTTGAACACTAATACGTATGTATTTGTTCTTATAAGTCAGTTTTTACTGTGGGTCTTTTACAGCTAGGCAGGTAAAGCGCAATACTTATTTATTGTGTCTAGCAAAGTAACATGTCATTTGGTGACTTAGCCAGGTATGAAGTAGGTTGTTGCAGACAGAGTGGGAATACCATAATGTATGAGCTAGATCCCCGCTGTGTAACATATTGCCATATAGTGCTGCTATATTTATTATATAAACAACACCCTGACACAGGGTTGGCTTAAATCATAGGTACTTTGCACTTTAGCCCAAAGTGTAACAGAAGTGTACTGTACTTTACCAATGATATTGATATATTTATATGTAGTTATGCCAGTTCTTACCCACATTTCAAGCAGATGGGATGCAGGTTATTTGCTGATATGAGCTGTAAAGTATGGTATCCTTATTAGTGGTCAATCTGCTCTAAGTTTTTATTAGTGGCTGTTCTATTTATTTATGTATTTTATAAACACCACCCTGAAACAAGGATGATAATCTTTTAGTGTATGTGGTTTTATTCTGAACGTTGGGATCACACAGACGGTTCCCCTACTGTATTACAGTTAGTGTGAATGCTCTTTTATATACAGAAAAAAAGGGGAATGAGGGGCTAGCCTTTCATTTCTCCCCAAGGGAGGTTCTGATGCAATTTGAATGTGGCCAGGATGTATGTTCCTGGACTATCAAAACCCCCGGAGTCACAACTTCTGCATGTGCACACTAAGGTGTATGTGCCATTCTCAGGCTTACCTACAGGTTTCTGTTCAATCATACTTTCTCACAGGGGATCATCATACATTATTAATGCAGGGCAGAGGAACCTTACACCAGCCTCTAAGTGCAGGACCGGGAATGGAACCTGCGAGGCTCTGCCTGTGTTGCTCTGCGTTGTCTTGCTTCCAAGAAAAGCACATTGCCCCTGAGTTATCCTCTCTCCCCTGTGTTTAATAAAAGTATATTTCTTTTCATAGAACCTTGATCCGACGTTCCTTTATTTTTGACTTTTATACTTCACTGGTGGGGTTGCTTCTGAATCATATTCACACCCCTCTTCAGAGTATAGCCTTCCCCCAGTCTATGTTAGCACATAAGGCAAAGGAGGTATATCTCTTAACTTTGCTTTTTTACCTTTATGATTGGCTTGGCATTTGGTTTGTACAAGTGTGAATGCTGAGTAGACACTTTAGCCCCTGCTCATCCTGCTACTCCTGTAGGGCAGGAATCAATTTGCCACAATACCATGAAATCAGCTGAGAAGGAGAGGTGGGCTAGAGGGGGAGTGACTGGATGGCCAAGGATAGAATGACTGGGGGAAAGAGGGAGTGAGTAGGGGTCAAAAGGAGTGACTGGCTGGCTTGCTGTGATGCTATTATGATGAGAACCTGGCAGAGATTGCAGGGGTTGTATGATTTTAAAGCCATGTTGCAATGGGGTTTGTTTGCCTGAATAATGTGCACCAGTTCTGTGCTGTTTGATTGATACAGTGAATTGTGCTTTCCATCGTATACCATGATGATATATATTGAAATACAATGATTATTGATTCTGTATTGATTTAAGCTTTTGGTTCAATTTGGAAACTATAGATTAGGTTTGAATGCCTTCATATAGTGCTGCTCTAAGTGAACAGAGCAGTGTTGTTGTTTTTTTTACTTTGATTTTCCTTAGCAGAAAGGATAAGGCTGGACAAGGAGTGTGTGCTTTTGTCAGTAGAAAGGTGATATAAACCCCATGTGGGTTTGGACAGTTCTTTATGTGTTGACATGCATTTGAAGCCCCGTGATTAGAGTATTGATGTTGATTGATTTGATTACGGAAGATGAGTCTTCCTATTCACCAGACAAACATGTTTCAATGATATGTGCAATTAGAAGATATTTGGAGCGTCTTTTGAAGATGACAAATATATTGGAACAAAGTTTTAATTTAGAGAGTATGGTCTCTATGTGTAAATACTTCTTTTATACAACGTTGTTCATTCTTGACTCTGATGCACTGGTGCAGTGAAATGCAAATTACAACACTGTCCTATGCATTATGCCTTGTTCCCTGAAGTCTTTCTGTTTTGTCAAAATCTCTCTATCCTTATGTATGTGCACTAGGTGCAACAGGATCTGTCATGGGCCCTCATTACAACCCAGGCGTTATGCGGTTAACGGCGCCATAAAAGGTGTCGGCGCCGTTAAACCCTTAACGCCTGATTACGAGGTCCCTTTGCGGGTGGCACTTTAACGCCTGCTTTTAGCAGGCGTTAAAAAACCAACCCGCAAAGGGGGACCTAGGAGCCAATTACGGCACCGTAATTTACGGTGCCGTAATTAGCGCCTTCCCCAGTCCCATTAAGCCCTATGGGGCAAAAATGGGAATGGGGAAGGGCCATGGCAGCATGGGGAATTACTGCCCCGCCAACCTCGGAATGGGGCGGTAATTCCCCATTCCGCCATGGCGGAGTCGGTAAGTTACCGGCATGGACCATGGTGCTTTTAGCACCATGGTCCAACGCCTGGGTCGTAATGAGGGCCATGGACATGTTGCATCAGGTTTAGGGTTTCTACATAGAGCTGTGAAAATGAGTTATGACGGGAAATACACTTTGAGCCCCCCTGAAACCAATTTGGAATCATTGTAGCAAGAGCATAATGTTGGCACTGAATAAGACAATGGGAGACATCCTCTGGGTTCCATTTCAGTGGCTGGTAGCTTCCCTGTCACATAAGAAGAGACCTTAGCTGAGCTGCGAGCTAGGGTGCAGGGGGCTATAAGGTCAGAGCTCTTAACTAGCTGGGGTGATCCCAAAGGTCAGATGACAGTTTGATACCTATTTACTCACTGTGTGATTTGGTGCATATTTCCTTTGTAAATAACATTTGTCTCACTGACAGATTCTTGACACAACACTAAATGACTGAAAGAAACCACTTACTAGGATGACATCCATTAATCCTTGATGAGGAAGGAGCTCACAATCGAGACCATAATATCCATCTTGGAAATGATCAATGCCTCTTTCATCCATTGGGGCTGCAGCAGATGGGTAACAGGCAGGGTCGGATTGGGCCATAAAATTATCTCGGGCACCAATGAAAAAGTGTCTCACAGTTGCAAATGGAAATTCATTGCTTTTGTGACAAGCTTTTTAAGTAGTACCCAAGGGGCGAGGTTTTTGATAAAATGTGATGCAAAGTGTGCATTTTAAAGAATATTTATTGAGCACCAATGGACACAAATACTAGCCGAATGGTGAAGTAACTTATCAAACTGGCCCACGTGCCCACACGGGGAAAAAAGTGGCCCACTGTGACCAGAAACACTCCCACACCCCACGATTTTGCGTTTTTGGCTTGGCCATGAGCCCATTGCCCTATAGGCCAGTCCGAGCCTGGCAGCAGGAGTGCTCACTTTGGCCATAGAATCATAGCATTTAGATTCTGGCCTAATTGTAAAGTCACGGGGGACTGCAGAGTGACACTCTGCTCTGGACTCGTAAACCTTGCACCAGCCGAGATAGTGGCGGCTTGGTGGCGCAGGCGTCAGCTCTGCTTCTGACCTGTAACAGGGACCCGCCCCTCGTTGCTATGGGAACGTCCGTGTTTTCATTTAAACATGCTTTACCTTGGCGAGCATTTTATAGGCTTTGCCGCCAGTGGGCTGATAGCTCTATTTATTGCTGCTGCGTTTGTTTTCAAAGCAAGGCACGTGAAGATTGTCAAAGACTTGTGGTCATAAAAAATAATCCATACTTTCGAGTTCTACGCATGGGCTTCTCCAGAATTTTCTAATGCATTGTATTATGTGGCCAAGGCATTCCCCATCCTAAAATACGTCAGTGAGAGAGAGACTACTCAAACAGTCTGTCACAAAAGAAGGAATTGCCATTTGCAACTGTGACCCACTTCTTCATTAGTGCCTGAGGTGATGTGATGCCCCAGTACGACCCTGCGTTTATTCAGCTAATTTCCCATGACTGGCCACCTGGATTTAATTATTATCAACAGGCCTCTGCATTAAAATGCTAAGGGGAGTGGGCATTACCCACAGGAAGTAGAGAATGCTAATGCACTTGTCATATCACCATATATGCCTCACCTTCCCACACCATGTAGGCCCCTTTGACGCTTTTTGGTTTTATCAAGTTTATGTAGCGTTTGCACAACACAATTAGTGAAACCATTGTTACAGAAGAGAGAGAGAGAGGCAGTAGGGGGTCTTAACTGAGAATATCTGGTAGTCATAGCAACGGGCAATTCCATGGCATGACACAGCCAAATCATTAAAATCTTTTTTCCAAACTCCTGCGCCGTTCTACCCAATGAGAAGTTCCCTAACAATATCTGCTCCAATGAGCAGCTTTGTAAGAAAAATAAATCAGGTGCTGGGCTTCCGTTTTCCAGCTGTGCACTGATTTCACATTGGGCTATTTTGGAGCTATTTTTCACGGCATCTTCGTTTTTTTGTCCCCCTGACACGGAATCTTTATGCTCACCCACCCCACTTCTCACTCTTGCCATTACATATGCTATCTTGTGTGGGCTATTTTGGGCTACTTTTGGCAAGTCCTCCCAAGGCTGCTTTGTTCATCACGTTTTTTGCTGCCAACCACCTACCATCACCCACCCACCCCACTCTCTCTAACCCTACCCACTCACCTCCACCTACCCACCCTAACCCCACCCTCTCACCCTGCCCCCAGCCTTTCTAATCCAACCCACCGTATCCCCACTCTCTCTACCACCAACCAAACCCTGCTCTCTTTACCCCCACTCTCACTACCCCGACTCTTTCTTCCTGCACTCTCTCTACCCCCACCCTCTCTATCACCATCCACCCAATAACCACCCTCTCTACTTCACCCACCGTACCACCACCCTCTGAACACTCACCCACTCTACCACACCCTGTCTATTCAAACCCTTCCCCCACTCTCTCTGTCCCAAACAACTCACCCTACCGCCACTCTCACTACCCCCACCAATGTTACCCCTACTCTTTCTACCCCCACCCACCCAACATCCTCTCTCTTTACCCCACCCACACACCCAACCATCACTCTCACTACACCAACCTACCCTACCCCCACTCTCTCTACATTACCCCCACCTACCCTAGCCCCTCCCTTGCTAGCCCCACTCTCTGTACCCCACCCACAGACCCTACATGGTCTGTCTCTAACCCACCCACACTGCTCCTCTCTCTACCCCACCCATGCACCCTACCCCCTCTCTCTCTACCCCAACCACCAACCCTCCCTCCAATCTCTCTACCCCACAGACCGTACCTCCACTCACTCTACAAACCCCCACCCACCCAACATCTGCTTTCTCGACCCCACCCTCTCTACCCCAACCGCTCTACCTCCACACTCTCTACCCCCACCCACCAACCCTACCTCCACTCTCTCTACACCCACCCACACTAACCCTACTCTCTCTACCATAATCCACCCACCCTAGCTCGACTCTCTACCCCTACTCTCTCCACCCCACTCTCTCTATCCCCATCCACCTTACACTCACTCTCTTTGCCCCGACCACCCACTAACCTGCCCCGCTCCCAACTCCAATGCACCCCACTGCCACTATGTCTACCCCAAACCACCCTAACTCTACTCTCTCTACGCCATCCACCCTACCTCCCTTCTCTCTACCCTAACCACCCTACCTCCACTCTCTCTAACCATGCCCAACCATCCTACTTCCCCTCTCTCTACCCCGGCCCACTCACCCTACCGCCTCACTCGCTACCCCTGGCCACCCACACTACCGCCTCTCTCTCTGCATCAGCCATCCGACATCCACTCACTCTACCCTACTCACCTACTGAACTCTTACTCCCAAGAGTCCTTTAAGACGAGGTAGCACTACTCAGAAGTGGATGGGGATGCAGAAGCTACTCAAACATCAATAATCAAAACGACTCAGCGAGTTGGAAAAACACTTTCTGTTTTTTTATCAATTATCTAAAACAGGGAGTACAACGGGCATCCAACAACGCCACACCGCATGATCTCTCAGCGTACCTTTAGAAAAACAACTTTTTTATACTAAAAACTTGTCACTACTGATGTCATGATACGTGGCAAACTGGTGAAACTTATGATCCCTGTGATTGGCTTTCTGTGAACGTTGAAGTATATGTTCTATGTAGCCAAGAGTTATGATTGGGAATCTTAAGTCAGGTGGACATTCTAAGCCCACCCCACTAACTAGTCATAGGGCCTCGTTACAGGTATGGAGGTAGACATGCCGCTTTTAGCGGCATGGCTACCCACATACCGGCTACTGGGTCTGGGTTTCTAGAATGGGGAAATACCGGACCATTCCGACCTTGGAGGGCCCGGTATTTCCCCATTCACGGAACCCGGACCCGGTACATCCCCATTCCCATTGAGCCCCCATAGGGCTCAATGGGAATGGGGAGCGTGCTAACAACAGGTCCATTAATGACTTGCCCGTTGTTAGCATCATGGTTTGCTTGTGGGACCCGCTAAGGACGCCTGGTTTTACCAGGCGTCCTTAGCGGGACCCACGAGCAGACATCGTAATGAGGCGTTAGGGGGTTAACGGCACCGGCAGCTCTACCAGCGCCGTTAACCCCTTACCCCCTGGGTCGGAATGAGGCCCATAGTCATCGTCACTAGATACACGACGATCAATTGGTTAGGCTACCATCCCAGGTGCATGAAAACTTGGCGTGATCATGTCTCCCCTTCACTTAACCCCCTATCTCTCAACACTTCTAAGATGTGTCAGCCAATTAACTTTTGAACTTGGCCTTGGAGTCTTGGACTTTGTCTGGGAACTTAACCTTAGTTTCGGTACAGCTCCACTCAGGCTATTTCAATTTCGCCCAAGTGACTAGGAGACCACTCTTTTGAGCTTTTTGCTGTATTAAACATTATTTGATGGTGAACTTTAGAAGCCTTCAATGTTTTTTCATATTAGTTCAAACAGAAGCGTGTTCTATTCTCATGGTCGTGGCAGACAGGCTTCCATTCCATCACGGCTTTATATTCTTGATCCTAAGCCATCCTCAATCTTCAACAACCTGCCTCGCCATCAGTAATTTCTAACTGCTCTATGAAGTCTGCAAGCCTTTTCTTGCTTCTTAAAGTTTATAAACCTGCTAAAGTGCGTTTTACAGGATCATCCAAGTTCATCTGTTCCTATGTATATACATTGGCGCATCGCCGCAATCTTATTCACTATGTAGCAAGCCTTTATCAATACGTTTCCCTACTTGTATTTCCAGCATCCGTTCACGTGTAAACTGACTTATGTATTTCTTCATTGTTTCTGTAGCATGAGCAGATGCATATCGAGCCCGAGATGTTGCTCATCTTTACCTTCCTTTCTCAAGTTTTTAGAGAATATTTACATTACTATTCTTCATTCGTCCTTAGGTCACGTCAGCTCCACATTTCTTATGATGTCATCAGGTTCTTTTTTCTGTTTAGATACACATTTCTTCTGGTACTTCATCCAAAAAAATACTATGTCTGCGGTTATTTAGGTATGTCTTCCTTAATGGGTACCTTGCCTCGGATGTCTTCTGTGATACTGGCACTCGTACTGGGACTGCACATTTCGTCATCTCTGGCTCCCAGCATATAGGTAGGATAAGGCCGGAGCTTATGGCGAGGATGTCTTATCGCACCTCTACACCACCCTACCTCTACAATCTACCCTTACCCTCCCACTCTACCTCCACTCTCTCTAACAACCTCCACTTTCTTTAACCCCACCCACCCACGCAACATCCTCTCTCTCTACCCTATTCACCCTATCCCCACTCTCTCCATGACACCCACCCACCCTACTCTACTATCTACCCACACACACCCACCCTACCTCCACTCTCTCTACCCAAATCCACACACCCCACCTGCACTCTCTCTACCCCCACCCACACTACCTCCACTCTCTCTACCCCACCTAACCTAGCTCTATTATCTACCCCACACACCGTATCCCCACTCTCTCCACGCAGACCCAAACCCCATCTCTCTACCCCCACTCTCTCCATGCAGACCCAACCCCCATCGCTCTACCCCCACTCTCTCTACCACTACTCTCTCTAACCACACTCTCTCTACTTATACCACTCTACCACCAACCACCCAAACCCCACCCTCTCTACCCCCAGCCACCCTCTCTACCACCATCCACATTACCCCCACCCTGTTTACTCCCACTCTACCCCCACTCTCTCTGCCCCAAACCACCCACCTTAGGCCTAAATTCTCCCTACCCTCATCCACTAAACCCCTACTCTCCCTACCCATCCAACTGCCTGTCTCCCTACCCCCACCCACCCTACCACCACTCTCTCTACACCACCATCCACCCACCCTAGTTTGACTCTCTACCCCTACTTTCTCCACCCCACTCTCTCTATCCCCACCAACCCTACACCCACTCTCTACCCCTGCCTACCCTACCCCCATTCACTCTACCCACAACCACCCACTATACCACCCCTCTCTCTACCCTCAGGCACCACACTCCACTCTCTCTACCCAATCACCCTACCTCTAATCTCTCTAACCCACCCACCCTACCTCCTTTCTCTCTGCCCCAATCACCCTACCTTCACTCTCTCCATCCTAGCCCACTCTCCCTACCTCCACTTTCTCCACCCTGGCCCACCCACCCTACCACCTCTCTCTCTAACACTGCCCACCCACCTTACCTCCTCTCTCTCTCTCTACATCACCCATCCTACCTCCACTCTCTCCACCCTACTCACCCACACTAACTCTGCCATCTACCCACCCACCCTACCTCCACTTTCTCTACCCCCACCCACCCATGCAACCTCCTCTCTTTGTACCCCACCCACCTTACCTCCAGTCTCTCTACTCCACCCACCCACCCTACTCTACTATATACCCACAAACAACCCACCCTACCTCCACTCTTTCTACGCAAACCCACCCACCCCACCTCCACTCTCTCTACACCCACCCACTCTACCTCCTCTCTCTCTACCCCACCCACCCTACCTCCACTCTCTCTAACCCTACCCACCCAATCTCTAGTATCTACCAAACCCACCCTATCCCCACTCTCAATATGCCCACCCAAACACCATCTCTCTATCCCCACACTCTCTACCACCACTCTCTCTACCCACACTCTGTCTACCCACACCCACTATACAACAACCCATCCAACCCCACCATCTCTACCCTCAGCCACACTACTGCCACCCTCTATACCACCACCCACCCTAACCCTTCCCTGTCTACTCCCATCCTACCCCCGCTCTCTCTGCCCCAAACCACCCACATTACCCCTACTCCCTCTATACCCTCACCACCCTACCCC
Source organism: Ambystoma mexicanum (assembly GCF_040938575.1). Taxonomy (NCBI): domain Eukaryota; kingdom Metazoa; phylum Chordata; class Amphibia; order Caudata; family Ambystomatidae; genus Ambystoma; species Ambystoma mexicanum. Next base: position 255,365,509 of record NC_090921.1, on the reverse strand, counting down.
TACTCTCTTTACTTCCAGACACCCAACTACCTGTCTCTCTACCCCACCCTATGGCCAATCTCTCTACACCCACACACCCTACTACCACTCTCGCTGCATTCCCCCACCTTACCCCCACTCTCTCTACATTCCTTACACCCACACCCCTACCCTCTCTCTCTCTATCCCCTCTTTCTCTATCCCCACTCACACAGCCTGAACTGTCTCTACCCCCATTCACCCTCTGCTCTTTCTCTCTACACCCACTCATGTACCCTGCCCCATCTATCTCTACCTCCACACATCCACCCTACCTCCATTCTCTCTAGCCCCAACCACCAACCCAACCTCCACTCTCTATAACCACAGCCACCGACCCACCCTAGTTCCACTCTCTCTACCCCCACCCACCCTACTTCCACTCCATCTACCCCTGCCCTCTCTGCCCCTAACCACCCTACCCCTACTCTCTCTACCACACCCATGCACCCTACACCTTGTCTCTATACCCCCACACATCCACCCATTCTCTACTCTCTCTAGCCCAACCACCAGCCCTTCCTTCCCTCTCTCTACCTCACCCCTCACCTGCCCACTCTACCTCCACTCTCTCTACCCACCCTACTTCTGCTCTCTACCTACCCTCTCTACTACTGCCCACCCTACCTCCACACTCTCTCTGCACCCACACTAACCCCACTCTCTCTATCTCCATCCACCCACCCTAGCTCAACTCTCTACCCCTACTCTCTCTACCCCTACTCTCTCTATCCCCACCCTGCACCAACTCTCTCTACGGCTGAACACTGTACCCCCACTCTTTCTACCCACAACCACCCACTATACTGCCCCTCTCTCTACCCCTTGGAACCCTACCGCCACACTCTCTACCCCCACTCACCCTACCTCTACTCTCTCTACCCCACCCACCCTACCTCCTCTCTGTCTCTACCCCACCGACCCTATGTCCACTATATACCCCCACCCACTCTACCTCCACTCTCACTCTCCCAGCCCACCCACCCAACCTCCATTCTCTCTAGCCAAGCCCACCCACTCTACTGCCTCTCTCTGTACCCATGCCCCCACCCTACCTCCTCTCTCTCTACATCATCCACCCTACCTTCACTCTCTCTACCCTATCCACCCACCCTACCTCTACTATCTACTGTCACCCACCCACCCTACCTCCAATATCTCTACCCACACCCACACACCCTACATCAACTCTCTCTACCAATCTCCTCTTTCTCTACCCCCACCCACCCATGCAACCTCCTCTCTCTCTATCCCACCCACTGCCCCTACCTCCACTCTCTCTACCCTACCCACCCTACATCTATTTTCTACCCAACCTACCCTATCACTACTATCTATGCCCATCCAATCCCTTTTTCTCTCTACCCCAACTAATTCTACCACACTCTCTACCCAAACCCTCTCTACCACCACCCACCCAATCCCCACCCTCTCTATCCTCAGCCAACCTACTGCCACCCACACTACCCCAACCATGTCTACTCCCACCCTACCCACACTATCACTGCCCCGCACTACCCACCTTACCCCTACTCTCTCTCTACCCTCATCCACCCTACCCCTATTCTCTTTACCTCCACTGACCCAACTGCTTCTCTCTCTACCCCCACCCACCCTATGGCCCCTCTCTCTACACCCACACCCCCTACCTCTGCTCTCGCTTCATTCCCCCACCCACACTCCCTACCCACTCTCTCTCTATCTATCCCCACTCTCTCTATCCCCACCCACACACCCTGCCTGCACTCTCTCTACCTCACCCACCCTACCCTCACTCTCTCTACCCCCAACCATGTACCCGACCCCCCTCTCTCTACCCTCACACATCCACCCTACTTCCACTCCCTCTAGCCCCAACCACCAACCCTACCTCCACTCTCTCTAACCCCACCCACACACCCTACTGCCACTTTCTCTACACCCGCCCACCCTACTTCCACTCTCTCTACCACTCTCTATTCCACTCTCTCTACCCCTACCCTCTCTACCCCCACCAACCCTACCGCCACTCACTCTAGCATACCCCCACTCTGTCTACCTCCATCAAGCCATCCTACTTCCACCACACTCTAACCCCACTGATGCTACCTCCATGCTCTTTACCCCCACCCGCCAACCCTACCATCACAATCTCTCTATACCCACCCACCAAAACTCCACTCTCTCTAGCACAATCCACCCACCATAGTTCGACTCTCAGCCTCAACTTGCTCTACTCCTATTCTCTATCCCCACCCTCTATCCATGCCACCCTACCTCCACTCTCTCTACCTCCACCATCCTCACTCATTCTACCCCCACCAAACCCACTCTACCTCCACCTTCTCTACACCAGGAACCATACCTCCACTCTCTCTCAACCTCCACCCAACCTACCTCCACTCTCTCTACCTCACCCACCCTACCCCTTTCTCTCTCTACCCCCACCCATGCACCCTACCCCATCTCTCTACCCCTACACATCTACCCTCTGTCCACTCTCTCTACCACCACCCACCAACCCTGGGTCTACTCTCTTTACTCCCACCCACCTCCTACCTCCACTCTCTACCTCCACCCACCCTACTTCCACTATATCTGTCCCCTCCATTTCTAACCCCACCCACCCGGACCCCACTCTCTCTCTACATACCCACATTCTATCTATCTCCACCCATCTTACCTCCTCTCTCTCTGCCCCACCCACCCTACCTCCAAGCTCCCTACCCCACCGCCAACCTTGCCTCAATTCTCTCTACCACCATCCACCCACCCTAGCTTGACTCTCTTTACCTCCACTCTCTCTACCCCACCCTCTCTCTGTAGTATGTACCCCATGCACCGACCCTTCCTCAACTCTCTCTCCCCTACTCACCCACCCTACCTCTATTAAATCCATTCCCCAAACCCATCCACCCTACCTCCACTCTCTCTACCAACCTGCACTCTCTCTACCCCCCACCCTACAATGCTACCCAATCTCTCTCTGCCCCACCCACCCTACCTCCACTCGCTCTACCCACACCTATCCGCCCTACCTCCACTTTCTCTACCAACCTACACTCTCTCTACCCCACCCACCAACGCTAGATCCTCTTTCTCTACCGTACTCGTCCACACTACCTCCACTCTCTCTCTATGACAGTCCAGCCACCCTACCCCCACTCTCTCTGCCCCAACCCACCCACCTTATCCCTGCTCTCTCTCTACCCACACCCACCCTACCCCTACTCTGTTTACCCCCACACACCCTACCTCCATTTCTCTACCCCACCCAACCACCCTACCTCTACTTTCTCTACCCCACCCACCCTACCTCTGGTAGCTACTGCAACACCCATCCACCCTATCTCCACTCTCCATACCCCCACCCATGCTACCTCCTTTCTCTCTTTCCCAGCCACCCACAGATCATACCCCCACACTAACTTCCTCCATAGTCCACCCCATCCACCCACCCTACCTCCACTCTCTTTACACGCACCCACCCACTCTACCTCAACTCTCTCTACCTCCACTAACCACCCTACCACCACTCTCTCTACCCCAAATCACCCACCCTACCCCGACCATCTCTACCCCCACCCACCAACCCTAGCTCGACTCTATACCCCACTCTCTCTAGCCTCACCCACCCTACCCTGACTCTCTGTAACCCTACCCACTCTACCTCCACGCTCTCTACCCCATCATACCCCACTCTTTCTACCCCAGCGGCCCACTCCACCTCCACTCTCCACCATCTGAGCCCTGGTTCTCTGACTCTCTTAAAGCAGAACGAGTAAAACTAAGACAGGCTGAGTGCAAATGGCACAAAACCTATGATCCTCATCTTAAATCATCATTCAAGGTGAGTCTAGCAGCCTATTCTGCGGTGGTGAAAACAGTTAAAACACAATACATTTCTAAGAAAATTGAAACAACCTTGTGTCAACCAAAAGCCCTATTCTCGGCAGTCAAATCCCTTTCTTCCTCTGATAATCTTACTTCATGTGTTAAACCTATACAGAAGCTATGTGATGATCTATCTCAATTTTTCATCACCAAAATCAGTGATATTCGGCAAGATATCCTGAAGGCCATTACTGTTCCGCCTATTAATGACAACTGCACCAGTCAAGGGGCAGTCCCAGTTTGCCCCTCAAAGTGGTCGATCTTTCCCATGTTTTCGGAAGAAGCAGTTCTGATCGCTATTCTTAAGATCAAATCATGCTCTCCCTCTGACGCCATTCTCGTGGCCATCATGAAAAAGATCTCCACTTATCTCCTAGGAGTAATTACTGCTGCTATTAACAACTCCTGCCAGTCTGGAGTAATCCCATCTGAGCTGAAAGCTGCAAGGGTGATCCTTCTTTTAAAGAAGCTATCACTCAGCCCCACTGTTCTTGCCAATTTCCGTCCTATCTCTCTTCTTCCTTTCCTCACTAAACTTCTCCCTGGTGTCCCCTCTTCTTTCATCATTTCTAGAATCTTCTTCTCTTCTTGACAGTGCGCAGTCCAACATCAGACCTGGCAGAGGCACAGAGAGTGTTCTGGTCGGTGTCCAGGACGATATGACCAGGCTGGTTGACTCAGGTGGGGTGGGGGCCCTGTTTTAACTAGATCTATCAGCGGTTTTCCACACCGTCTACCACCCCATTCTGTTGTCTCGTCTTGCCTAGATGGGCATATCTGGCCAAGTACTAGCCTGGTTCACCTCATTCCTAGCGGATCATACTCAGACTCTCTCTATGCCACCGTTTCTATCTGCTTCGGGCCGTCTGGTCTGTGGAGTTCCGCAGGGTTCCTGCCTGTCTCCAATTTTATTCAACATATACATCTGGGCACTTGTGTGTCTCATCCGCTCCTTTGGCGTCAGGTGCTATTCCTATGCCGACGACACTCAGATCCTGGTACATTTATATCTTGATCAGGCTGAGATGTCATTGTGCTAACGGGGGAGTCTGAGGGCCGTTGGTAGGTGGATGAACCACAATTGGCTCAAAACTGAGGTCTTGGTGGTGTGCTGCCATCCTGATCCCTCACTTTGGGTTTACTCCTTCTGGCCTGTGTCTCTTGGCCCACTCCACGCTCCTTGGGGGAAGGTGAAAAATTTGGGTGTCACACTTTTGGCTTGTCTTTCTATGGATAGCCAAGTTGCAGCCGTCTAGGATGCAGGATATTTTCAGCTGAAAGTCCTGAAAAAAGTACTTCCTGAGCCTCTCCGCCCCCGGTTGGACTATTGCAACTCCTTATATATGGCCCAACCAACGGGGCTCAGCCCGAGACTACAGCGGCTGCAAAATCTGCCAGCTAGAGTGGACACTGGTTCCCCATATGGTGCCCATATCTCCTCGGCTCTACGTTTTCTCCACTGGCTCCCTGTGACACAACGTGTCATGTTTAAGGCCCTATGCATTGTTCACCGGGCTGTGCATAATCATGGCGCTGAATTACTCCAGGCTAAGTTTGAGCATTAGCACCCTAGTCGCCAGCTGCGTTCTGCCACTGCAGATCGGCTTATTGTGTCCCCCTACCGACATACTCTGACAGGAGGTCATGCTTTTTCTGTTGCAGCCGCCATATTGTGGAATGAGCTGCCGCTTCCTAAAAGAAGATCTCTAAACATTTAGCTTTTAGGAAAGTGATTAAGACACTTCTGTTTTAGATGAGTTGACTTTGACGGTCTTTCCTGCTGTGAATGTTGCTGTCTCTCCAGCGCCAAGATGCCTTTGAGCGACCGTTGCGCTTTAGAAATGACTATAACATAACATAACTCTCTCTACCCTTAGGCACCATACCTACACTCTCTTTACCTGACCCACCCACCCTACTTCCACCATCTGTGCCCACCAATCCTACCCCACTCTCTCTATCCACGCCCAACCCACTCTGTAAACAACCTACCCACCCCGACAACACTCTCTACCCCCTCTCATCCTTCCTCTCACACTGTGTCTTTTTTTTGTCTTACCCCCCTCACTCTCAAACTTTCTCATTCATATACTTTGCACTCTGCTCCTTGCACACTGGTGCCCATACATGCAAAATGCAAAGAACAACTGTAAACACCAAACTATTGCTTTGCCAATGCTTGTTTTTTCCTCCTCATGAAAGAGCAAGATGGGTTATAATAGCTTTATAGACCCCCTTCGAACTGTACCATGCATTATGGGCCCACAAGCCTTATTATATGAACTCTCTGCATTTGGGTCTTTAACTCAGTCTTCATGGTCCAACAAAAGTAGACAATGCAGACACCGCCCCTTAATCAGTCTCTGGAGCTGGGTCTTTAAAACAGGTGGCTCCTCAATCTAAGGAGAGACATGTGAGGCTGAGAACTACGAGTAATATGAAAATACCTCTGAAAGCAAGAGGCGTTTTGGAAGCCATAATACATGTTACACACCATATGAATGGATAATCTCTTGGCACCCAAGCAGGAGACCTTGGGACTGCTGAGTTGAAAGGAAGATGTAGGGGGAATAAATTAGAAAGGATTGACATTTTTTGGTGTAGCACCATTTTGGCAAAAATGTGGAGATTCCATTCAAAAGGGAAATGTACTTATATTCCAAGAGATGCAGGGAGAACCGGCTTTCTCAATCTTCTCTCTGATAAATTCACCCCTTCACAACATATCCCCTCCACGGGCCTCTGCCCCATAACCACTATTTGCTCCTTTATTGTAAGGGGCATAAATGACAAAGTGATAAAATAGTATTGCTGGCAGTCCTCTCATTCCTCAAATGTAGTTTCCTGGTAGAAGTGACAATTAGGGGTCCAAAAGAAAGTGATTTCCCTAGTGCTGAAACACAGGTCCAATCACATGTTATTTTAGGGCACCCCAAAGCTGAATGACAGCCTCATTCTCCCTTGTTCAGGTGCTGGTTAAGCTATGTTGGTCATAGTCCCAACGGCCAACAGTGTTGAAGTCGGTGTTAACATTGCTCCTGGAACAAGGCAAGAAACCTGGGTCAGTTCCCATTCAAATCTGCCCCAATTCCTCCTGGTCCAAGCAGCCGCATCCCTAATACAAATGGCTGGTGGCAAACCCTCAATATGTCCTAAAAGAAGAAGGGCGGGGATGACTGCAGAGAGAGAGACTACGTTTTGAGGACTGATGTCTTCTGACGTATTCATGACTATGATGAGGGTATCAAACATTTCTAGTATTTCTAGCGTAGTACCAGCCTGTGTCTGGCACCAGTGGGCTGCATTTTAAGACAGGCAATATTTATATTATTTATTGGACATTTGTACGGTGTTACAAGGCGCCACAAGACAAAAATGGCAGGGAATGGGGCCAAGAGAGAAAGATACAATAAGGGTCCTACTAGGCCTTGTAACAATTGGATCATGCAAGTGCAGAACAAGAAGTGCGAGGGGCCGCAGGGAGGGTGGGAGTGCCGGTCTGTGCAAAGAATTGAAGTGCTAAGGTGGGAAGGGAAAAGGATGAAGAGCCGAAATGCAAGTGCTAAGTGGAAGCCAGAGGGCAATTGCCAGGGAATGCAGGTAAATGCATGGAAGGCAGGCTGGTAGACTGGGAGGGAGAGCCTGGAGCCATGTAGTACTCAGAGGAAACCAGGCAACCAGTTACTGAGACAGAAGAAGTTGTTAGCAGGGGAGGGAGAGATTGAAGGAGGACTAAAGGAGGGTCTTGAGGATCTTTTGAAATGTAAGGAGATCTGTCTCAAGCCTGAGAGGAGCAGGGAGATCATTACTGAGGGAGGCACCTGTGGAGAAGAAAGATCCACCCCCACACCGTGCTTAGAGAAGCATCTGATTTACAGAGAGTTGGAGCTAACAGACCTAAGGATTCTAGCAGGGAGATACTTAGGGAGAGAGAGTTGGATGTAGCAGGGTTCCAGGCCCCAGAAAGCCTTGTGAGTGATGCAGAGGGTCTTCAATTGGATCCTAGCAGCAACCAGGAACCAGTGGAGAGAAATTAGGGCTGGAGAGCTGCGGTCCCTGGGCTTGAGGCCAAGTATAAGACTTGCCGTCCTATTCTGGATTAGTTGCAGGAGGCGAAGGGAGGATGAAGGAAGATTGAGGAAGAGGTTGTTACAGTAGTCAAGCCTAGAAAGGACCAGAGCTCTGGTGACATTGAGTTACTGGTGGAAGGTGAGTGATGGGAGAATACCCCTGAGGAGGTGCAGCTGATAGTGGGCCTTCTTGGCAAGGTCTGCATTGTGAGGAAGAAGGAGAGAGAGGAATCAAAGATGACACCAAAGTTTTTTGCCTCTCAAGAGGGTGAGGCGAGGGGACCCATAGAGGGCGGCCAGAGGGAGAGAGGGAAGATGGGAGCTGGGGTCCCAATGAAAAGGATCTCAGTCTTAATGGCATTAAGGCAAAGATCATTGGCAGCACACCATGACTAAATAGCAATCAGACAGTCATGGATGAGAGAGGAGGGAGAAGAGGAGGAAGAGGAGGGAAGCTTGAAGGAGAGCTGCATGTCTGCATAACACTGGAAGTGAGGAGAGAAGGAAGAGATCAAGTGGGCCAAAGGGGCAAGGTAGATGTTTAAAAGTCACAGCGAGAGGATGGAGTTTTAAGGCATGCCCCAGGTGAAGAGTGTGATAGGAGAGAGAAAAGGGCCCAGTTAAACCTGGGAAGGTCGGTTAGAGAAGGAGGTCAACCAGTCCAGTGCCAGGCCCATGATTCCAAGGGTGTCAAGGAGCCTATTTGTCGGGGTGGCATGATTGACTGAGTCGAAGGCAGAGGAAAGATTCAGGAGGATAAGAACAGAAGGAGAGTTAGAGTCAAGATTAAAGAGCCAGGGATCACAGGTGTTCAGTAGAGCAGTTTCCGTGACTCTGGCTGCTCTGAAGTCAGATTGGTAGTCGTGGAGACAGCTGACATATCTGGTGTATTGGGTCAGTTGTGAGATGGCCAGCATCTCCAGGAGTTTTCACAGGAAGCGGGTAATGAAGATTGGGTGGTAGTTAGCCAGGCAGGAAAGGTCAGAAGAGGGCTTCTTAAGGAGGGGAGGCACAAATGAGTGCTTAAACTGTAGAGGTAAGGAGCCGATAGCAAAGGAGTGGTTACAGAAATCAGCCAGGGAAGGCACAAAGGAGGCAATGTTGTCCTTGATAGTTCTGGAGGAGCAGGGGAGCACCTGTTTGGGAAAGACTTTCATAGAGATGACGAGTCTGAGACCTCATCCGGTGCCATGGGAGAGAAGTAGGAGAGAAGTAAGGAAGGGGAGAGAACAATCAGGAGAGGCATGAGAGCTAGGAAGGGAGCGGGGGGGCGGGGGTAGAGGAGAGGGAGGAAAGAATGTCTTGAGTTTAGGAAAGGAAGTGAGGGGTCAGGTAGCTACTTAGGGTTAGGGAAGGCAGGGGAGATGTGGAGACTGCAGAAGGATTGACAAGTTCCTTGTAGATTTTAAACTGTTCACTAGAGATGTTGGAGGCCCCAGAGATGGGGGCTTGGATGTGAGCACTCTTCTTTGAGGAAATGGAGAGTCTGTGTTGCCTCTGGAGCAGGCGACCGGCCAATTTGTCAGAGGATGTGTCTGATGATCGCCACTTCCGCTCAGCCGCTCTGCACTTGATTTCAGAGAGGTCAGGTCATAGTCATACCAGGTCTTGTGCTTGGAGATAGGCTTCATTCGAATCATCATAACAGGGACAAGGATATCCAGGGTGTTGGTAATAGAAAGGTGAAGATTAGCAAGGGCAGAGTCAGTGTGGGTATCTGTGGCAGGAGCTGGAGGGGGAATGAAAGTGGCAGCAAAGGCAGCAACTGGCACTTGCTTCATCAGTCAAATGACGGAGGAAGAGACAGGCAGTGTAGGCAGTGGGCTAGGAGGGGGACCTAAGAGATCCAGATGAGAAGGCAGGAGGGAATGGTCAGACCAGGAGAGAGGTGTAGTGAGAAGGCTGGACATAGGAATGTCTGAGGAGAGGAGAGCATCTAGGGTATGTCTGGCAGAGTGCATTGGACTGGAGGGATGAATAGTGAGAGAAAGAGCATTGCAGAATCTGTGGAAGAGTCCAGTGGCTGCCTAGGGAGAGTCAAGATGGATATTGAAGTCACCGAGGAGGAGAAGTTTGGAGGTACAGGCAAGAAGGGAAGCAGTGATGCAGACCATTCTGAGAGGAAGAGGGCGACTGGACCAGGGGCCCTGTAGATGGTGGCGCGAGTCATTGAAAGGGTTGGAGAGACACCGAACCTGCAGATGAGGCATTCAAAGGAGGAGTGGCACTGAGTGGGATTGATAGTAGCAGGGATCCAATCCGGGAACATCAAGAACACTCCACCTCCAGACAGGTTAGGCCTGGACTTGGAGAGGATTTTGTAACCCTCAAGAATGAGTATGTCAAAAGCAGTGACAGAGCAATAATTGAACCACGTCTAAGTGAGGACGAAAATGTTGAGGTCAAAGTCTTCGAGAAGGAGACAGATATCAAAAGCGTGTTTGACAACAAAGCGATAGTTGAGGGTAGTTAGATGGACCTGGTTACCATTTTTGAAGGTCTTCTGAGGAGGGGGTACAGGGACGTGGTACACACATCAATGGGGGTGGCCCCCAGGGGAGTGGCGGGAGAAGGGGGGAAGTTGATGGGAGATGGAAGACCCCTATCAAGAAAGGGAAGGTTGGGCTGAGAGCCCCAGGCCGGTTTATGATCATAATCTCGAAAAAAGAAATCTCGAAAAAAAATGTGGAAAAAAAAGGCCGAAAAAAAAGTCGCATTTTTTTTAATGACGTTTTTTATTCGAAATGGGGGTTCCCCTCCTCCCAAACCCCCCCCTTTTTTTATCTTTTTTTTTTTAACCCCAGACCCCAAAATCAATATATAATTAAAAAAAGAGAAATTCAACTTTTTTTTTGGTATTTTTTTTTCGAGATTATTGTCAGTCGAAATTTTTTGCTGTTGATATTTTGACTGACTACCCCCCAGGCCATGACAGTGCCATTGTGATAGACATTAATGATGCACCTAGAGGATGAGAAGCCCGCCATAAGTACTTCGCATCTGGTGCCTCCATTAATGGGAGACAAGGAGAAAGGAGAGAGGACAGAGACCATATGTGGAGTCCATAGGTCTGGAGAGGGAGCAACAAAGAGGCTGTCAGTGACAGTCTGCCTGGAAGAAGCGTTGACATAGGTGTTGGCGATGGGCAGACCTGGATTGGCACCCTTATAGGTGTTCTACACCAATGAAAATGCTTGGAACGTGGGCTTAATTCACTAAGGACAACCCGCACTTCGAGCTTAGATGTACTGTCACCCACTGTGACATCCATTCTTAACCCTTGACCTCAGCATACAACACAGTACGCTGCCTCTGTTAACCCACAGCCAAATAAAACATTTTTAAAAAACAGAACAAACATTTATCTCCAAAAACAACGCACCTTAGGTAATGTACAACATGCTCCAGGGAGCAGGATCCCTCAGTGCCTGGGAATGGAAAGCCCAAGCAACACAACCCTTTCCCATAAATCTGTCTCTTCCTGGCGAAGATCAAAGCACTCACACAGGCATGCCAACCATCCTCACTTATGACATACTTTGGAAAAAGCCATTGGAAACTTGGCTGCATGAAGAAACTAATCCAGACCATTCTACTTTTTGTCCAGCAGATGGCAGTCCACCATGCAAAAGACATAATTCCATGTCCGAATATGATTTTGCTGTACTGGAAAGAGCAAAAAACGAAATTACTACACAAAATGCAACACGGTGGGCAACAGACATCTTTAAGTCTTTGCTTATTGTAAAAAGTATATAAGCAGTACATTTGAATATATTCAAGAAAGTGAGTTGGCACACCTGCTGAAAACATTTTATGCTGAAGTACACACATCCAATGTCACAGAGTATCACCTGCAAAACCTAATTTCAATCCATTCCGGGATCACTAGACATTTAAATAGTCCATCCTACTCACGTAACATCAACATAATGCACAATCCATCTTTCCAAAGTGCAAACAGCCTTTTCACCGCACTCGTTCAGTAAAGCAGACAAGAAGCAAAAGACACCTCACTTCCAAAGCAAAGCATAACAAAGGTGCATCTTTATTGACTGAAAAGATCCTCTTTCTTTTCCCTTCAGAAAACCTTGAATCAATGCAAAGGAAAGTATTGTTTGACATTCCATTGCATCTTGCACGTAGAGGAAGAGAAGGACTCCCACAACAATCTTGGAAGGCTTTCCCAATAATTACAAGTGAAAATGGCCAACAATATGCCACACAACATTTAATGAAGCAATGGAACCCTCCCCCCCCACATCTACACTAACTGAACCAAACAAATCTTAAAACAGAGGCTACATGTTTGAACAACAATGGGGGTCAATACGAGGTTGGAGGGCCATGTGTTATTAGCACCATGGCTACCCCCTTACCGCATTCCGGGTCCGGATTCCCGAAATAGGGACTTACCGGGTCATTCCAACCTTGGAGGACCCGGTAAGTCCCCATTCCGGTAACAGTTCCCCATTCCCATTTGAGCCCCCAAAGGGCTCAATGAGAATGGGGATGGAGCTAATAACCTGAAGGCCCTTAACGGGTCCCTTCCATAACGCCTGGCAAAACCAGGCGTTAAGGAAGGGACCCGCTAAGGGACCTCGGAATAGGGTGGTAAGGGATTACCGGCACTGGTGTCCTTACCGGTGCCGACAATCCCTTACCACCTACCTCATAATGACCCCCAATGTAAGCCTACATGTCCAGAGGCATCGTTAGAACTGTATCTTCAAAAATGACCTCTTGGTGCACTTTGCTTTTTTGCATACACACTAAAACCAAATCAAGATCTGGTCTAAAAGACTCCCATATGGTACTCAAACAAAGCCCTTGGAATCAATATACTTGGTTCTATGATGAAGGAAATATCCCGAAAAGCCAATTTGTCAACTACGTACACCAACCGTTGTATTCACACTTCAACCCTGCACCTACTCGCAAATGCTGGATTGGAGACCAGAAAAATAATGTCTCCCGCTCTGAGTATCAAGGGCAGTGAAATGCCATGTCTGGGACAGCTGTTTACACCGGGGGAGCCCATCCAGAAGCAACGAGTATGTGGTTTGGCAGCGACTAAAAGACTGGTCTGGCCGCAGCCTCAAGGGAGAAGTGGAGCTTTTATTCAGAAACCACAGAGAGCTCAATTAAGCAGAGAGACACTTTGATCTACAACAGACAGGAAGATGGGTGTCAGTAGTGCATGGTTTCAACCCTTACCTTTCCTGTTGCAAAGCACTCTGGTTATGACCCCATGCATAACAGACAATTGTTGGTGGGGCCCATTTGGCTTTAAAAGAGGGCTCAGCCCCTCTTGTGGCAGATCATCCAATGACTTTGAAAGGATTAAGAAGAAGTACTCATTTGGACCCTGGCTGAAGGTACAGTCTGCCTTACAGCTTCCGCCAGTGAAGGAAGGCCAGGATTTGCAAGAGGGAAGCACAATCTCTCCCCTAAACATATCCCAGTGAACAGAGGGAGATAACGGACTCAGAGGCCTAACGAGCAGAAGATAACAGTGCCGGAGCTACCGTGAAAGGCTGTGGGCCGGTGCCGTTCCGGCCGCTAGGTCAGACCGAGCGGTCGGGGCGGCACCCGCCCGCAGAACTCGGAGCGTGCCGGTCCAGTACCAACAGTGCCGGTAGCTTACTGGCACCGTTGTTAACATGACCGGCAAACTCATAATGAGGCCCTATGTCTTTTTTAAATTCAAGCTCTCCGGGGGTTGCAGAGGTAGTGTCATGGGACACATAGGGTTGCCAGTGGTCGCTATTGCGACTCCTATAAGCCCCCAAATGATGTCCCTGATTTCTTTAGTTCTTTGTTTTTCTGATTTCTTTGTTTTACAGGCTATAACAGTTGTTTTCAATATAATATGTTTGTCTTAACCATGTGCTTTAACTGTGAATTCTGGTGAATAGTGTATGATAGAAGTCATTTTAGTTTTTAGTGTCCATTATGTATTTTGCAAGCATATAGTGTGTAAGCAGGCTTCAATGTCGAATTAAAAAATAATCCATGTATTGGTTTTCTAAACGAAACAATCAACTAATAAGCAATTTCAAATGATCTCTTTTACACCCTTCAACGTCAATGTTTTTCTTTGGAAATTAACATGAATACATGTGTTGTTATGGAAGTGAAAGGGTCAAAGTGAGTAGAATGTACTTTAGTGTGTCATTCTGTCCTGTTAACATAGTATCCTTTTACAAACTAGTTTTATTTTTCAAGCGATACACAGGGTATACATGCCCCCTAAAAACACGGATATATTATCAAATTCTACACCTAAATGTATTGTCTAAGAAGCTCTGACATATCAACACACTGTCAAAACAGCACGTCTGTTTTATGTATTTAGTTATTTGTTTGATGCTTTTGTAGCGGTTATCCTGGTCTGTGGCTGAATGGACTAATACATCCACTACAAACCCTGTGTTTGACCTCATGGTCACAGATTCGAAACCCACGAAGTCACTCAGCCCTTCATCCTTCCGAGGTCCATAAAATGAGTACCATTAATTTGGGTGACAATAAACATCTTTTATCGGTCAATAGTGCCAGGATGCCCCTCTGGGTGTGAAAGTGCAATCTACAAATTAACTTGTTATGTTATGTTATCGAACGCGCTTAACAAAAACTATAGACAGTGGGCCCCATTCCGAGTCCGGCGCTAACCAATGGCGGTATTAGCGCATTGGTCGGCACCGGACCCGTACTGGCACCGCCCTGGTGGAATGGGAAATTACCGCCCTATTCCGAGTTGACCAGGGCGGTAATTTCCCATTCCCCAGGGCTCTTCCCCATTCCCAAATGAGCCCCCACAGGACTCAATGGGAATGGGGAAATTGCAAATAACGGTGACCGTAAAAAGCCCCTGCTAAAAGCAGGCGTTAAGGACGAGGGCGCAAAGGGAACTCGGAATGTGGCGGTAAGGGATTACTGCCACCGGTCTCGTTAACGGTGACCGGTATCCCTTACCGCCATACTCGGAATGAGGCCCATTACATACAATCTTGAAAAGGTGATAAAAAACGAAAACCGATACCAGTAGGATCACAAAACATATGACAGATTCACCAAAAACAGTTTGAAGATGAGACTTTAAACGTTTTTTTTATTTGGGCGGGAGATGGACAGGATTGAATATGGAGTGGTAAAGAGTTCCATTGCTTAGGTGCAAGTAGTTGAAAAAAACAAAAACGTGATTGTGCGCATGGAGGACAAGTGATGGAGAACGAAGGTTGCCAGGGTGACGACATAGAGAAGTAAGAGAACTAAGAAAAAGAGGGGCTAAGGCATGAACGTATTTGAAAACAAGACAAAGAAAGTGATTTTCGAAGTGTTGCTGAATGGGCATCTGTTTCATTGGGGCAAGATATGGAGTAATACGAGCAGAAAGAGGGAGACAAAAAAGTATCATGACAGCAAAATGTAGAGCAGAGCAACAAGGAAGAAGATACAAGGTATAGGGGAGTAGAGCTCAGTGGCAACACGCTCGTCCCACGCAGAGCAACACAGAATCTCGGGTCTGTGCTCAGAAACCTCTTTAGTATTAAGCACATAATAAATAACCAATTATAAAAACAATTATAAGGAGCTTCAATGGTGGAGACGAGAAAGAACAATGAAGCAGAATTCCTGAAGAGGAAGAAAAAGTAAGCAGCAGGTTTTGAGGATATTGTAAAGATGAAAATGGCAAGATTTTACTATCGTGGTTATTGGAGTGTGGAGAGAAAATGAAGAGTAACATATGATATGATAGGTTATTTATAACGCGCTTAATACCCAGAGGTTTCTAAGCGTGGACCCGGGGATCCGAACCTGTGTGGCTCCGTGTCATCGTGCTTCCAAGGCAAGCACGTTGCCGCTGACCTATCCTCCCAGGATAGAATACCTAGATTGCAGGCCTGACTCGCATATATAAGCTGAAGTGGAGGGAAAGATATAAGGGGACAGGGAGGAATTTTTCAGGAAGCTGGGAAAAGGATGATTTCCATTTTGTTTTGATTGAGACATAGAAAACCAGATGACATCCAAGATTTATTAGAAGCTAAACAGGCAGGAAGATGCTGTGCAGAAGGATAGCCTTGTTGAAGGAAGGACATTAAGGGGGTAATTCATAGAATTCAGCTCACAAGTGGCACAAGCGGCTGGCGCACAGTGTGCGCGTGCCAATCCCTGCGCCAGCCGCGTGCGCCAAAATCCATTTCCGCGCACAGCGTATTCATGGATTCCAGCCACCAAAACCAGCCATGGCGCACAGTGGCACAGCGACCCTGCAGCAGCGCCAGTTACGCCCCCAAGAACGCCTCTCGTGCAGGGAAAAGCCATCAACATACTCAATCCAGCGCAAAGGGCTGCGCTAACCCTGTACCAGCACAGCAAGCGGGCTACGTGTATCACTGGGGTGCGCGGGAAGTACCTCACGCGATTGGCCCCGTGCGAACAGGGTACGTGTATTTCAGGGGTGCGCGGGAATTTCCACACGTGATTGGGCCCGTGCGAGAAGGGTACGTGTATCTCAGGGGTGCGCGGGAAGTTCCACACGCGATTCCATCAGGGTACGTGTATTTCGGGGTGCGCGTGAAGTTCCACACACGATATCAGCAGGGTACGTGTATTTCAGGGTGCAGGGGAAGTTACACATGCGATTTCCGCAGGGTACGTGTATTTCAGGGGTGCACGTGAAGTTCCACACGCGATATCAGCAGGGTACGTGTATTTCAGGGTGCAGGGGAAGTTACACACGCGATTCCATCAGGGTACGTGTATTTCAGGGGTGCGCGGGAATTTCCACACGCGATTGGGCCCTTGCGAGCAGGGTACGCGTATCTCAGGGGTGCGCGGGAAGTTCCACACGCGATTCCATCAGGGTACGTGTATTTCAGGGTGCGGGGGAAGTTTCACACGCGAAATCAGCAGGGTAGTGTATTCCAGGGGTGCGCGGGAAGTTCCACACGCGATTCCATCAGGATACGTGTATTTCAGGGTGCAGGCGAAGTTACACACGCGATTTCAGCAGGGTACGTGTATTTCACGGGTGCGCGGGAAGTCACACACGCGATCTCATCAGGGTACGTGTATTTCGGGGTGCGCGTGAAGTTCCACACGCGATATCAGCAGGGTACTTGTATTTCAGGGTGCAGGGGAAGTTCCACACGTGACTTCCGCAGGGTACGTGTTTTTCAGGGGTGCGCGTGAAGTTCCACAAGCGATATCAGCAGGGTACGTGTATTTCAGGGTGCAGGGGAAGTTACACACGTGACTTCCGCAGGGTACGTGTTTTTCAGGGGTGCGCGTGAAGTTCCACAAGCGATATCAGCAGGGAACATGTATTTCAGGGTGCAGGGGAAGTTACACACGTGACTTCCGCAGGGTACGTGTTTTTCAGGGGTGCGCGTGAAGTTCCACACGCGATATCAGCAGGGTATGTGTATTTCAGGGTGCAGGGGAAGGTACACACGCAAAATCAGCAGGGTACGTGTTTTTCGGGGGTGCGCGTGAAGTTCCACACGCGATATCAGCAGGGTATGTGTATTTCAGGGTGCAGGGGAAGGTACACACGCAAAATCAGCAGGGTACGTGTATTCCAGAGGTGCGCGGGAAGTTCCACACGCGATTCCATCAGGGTACGTGTATTTCGGGGTGCGGAGGAAGTTCGACACGTGATTCCATCAGGGTACGTGTATTACAGGGGTGCGCGGGGAGCACCACACGTGAATTGCATGTGTGGGCCCTCCCAGGTGTTCCCTCTACACCCTCCAAGGCCCCTGCAGGTGGCTCACACCACAGGGGCCTACCCTGCACATGTCCTGCAGGCACCCCATCCACCATGGCCATGCCCCCCAGCCAAACCCACATGTCAACTTGCACTACTGCCCACTAACGCATGTCCCCCTGCACCCCCAGCCACCAGGGGCACCCTCCACAGGCCCCCACCCATGTCTCCCACCACCCCCCAGCAGTGCAGGGGCACCCTCCACCAGGCCCCCACCCATGTCTCCCACCACCCCCACCCCCCAGCCACCAGGGGCAGCCTCCACCAGGCCCCCACCCATGTCTCCCACCACCCCCACCCCCCAGCAGTGCAGGGGCACCCACCACCAGGCCCCCACCCATGTCTCCCACCACCCCCACCCCCCAGCCACCAGGGGCAGCCTCCACCAGGCCTCCACCCATGTCTCCCACCTCCCCCCACCCCCCAGCAGTGCAGGGGCACCCACCACCAGGCCCCCACCCATGTCTCCCACCACCCCCACCCCCCAGCCACCAGGGGCAGCCTCCACCAGGCCCCCACCCATGTCTCCCACCACCCCCACCCCCCAGCAGTGCAGGGGCACCCACCACCAGGCCCCCACCCATGTCTCCCACCACCCCCACCCCCCAGCCACCAGGGGCAGCCTCCACCAGGTCCCCACCCATGTCTCCCACCACCCCCACCCCCCAGCAGTGCAGGGGCACCCACCAACAGGCCCCCACCCATGTCTCCCACCACCCTCACCCCCCAGCCACCAGGGGCAAGCTTCACCAGGCCCCCATCCATGTCTCCCACCACCCCCACCCCCCAGCCACCAGGGGCAGGCTCCACCAGGCCCCCACCCATGTCTCCCACCACCCCCACCCCCCCAGAAGTGCAGGGGCACCCACCACCAGGCCCCCACCCATGTCTCCCACCACCCCCACCCCCCAGCCACCAGGGGCAGCCTCCACCAGGCCCCCACCCATGTCTCCCAGCACCCCCACCCCCCAGCACTGTGGGGCACCTGCCAGCAGGCCCCCACCCATGTGCAACTCATGTACCCCTGCACCCCCACCCCCAGCACTGTGGGGCACCTGCCAGAAGGCCCCCACACATGTCCAACTCATGTTCCCCACCACCCCCACCCCCCAGCACTGTGGGGCACCTGCCAGCAGGCCCCCACTCATGTCCAACTCATGTACCCCTGCACCCCAACCCCCCAGCACTGTGGGGCACCTGCCAGCAGGCCCCCACCCATGTCCAACTCATGTTCCCCACCACCCCCACCCCCAGCACTGTGGGACACCTGCCAGCAGGCCCCCACCCATGTCCAACTCATGTTCCCCACCACCCCCATCCCCCAGCCACCAGGGGCAGCCTCCACCAGGCCCCCACCCATGTCTCCCACACCCCCACCTCCCAGCCACCAGGGGCAGCCTCCACCAGGCCCCCACCCATGTCTCCCACCACCCCCACCCCCCAGCCACCAGGGGCACCTGCCAGCAGGCCCCCACCCATGTGCAACTCATGTACCCCTGCACCCCCACCCCCAGCACTGTGGGGCACCTGCCAGCAGGCCCCCACCCATGTCTCCCACCACCCCCACCCCTCAGCCACCAGGGGCAGCCTCCACCAGGCCCCCACTCATGTCCAACTCATGTTCCCCACCACCCCCAGCCACCAGGGCCAGCCTCCACCAGGCCCCCGCCTATGTCTCCCACCACCCCCATGCCCCAGCAGTGCAGGGGCACCAACCACCAGGCCCCCACCCATGTGTAACTCATGTACCCTGCACCCCCACCACCCAGCACTGTGGGGCACCTGCCAGCAGGCCCCCACCCATGTCCAACTCATGTTCCCCACCACCCCCACCCCCCAGCACTGTGGGGCACCTGCCAGCAGGCCCCCACTCATGTCCAACTCATGTTCCCCACCACCCCCACCCCCCAGCACTGTGGGGCACCTGCCAGCAGGCCCCCACCCATGTCCAACTCATGTTCCCCACCACCCCCATCCCCCAGCCACCAGGGGCAGCCTCCACCAGGCCCCCACTCATGTCCAACTCATGTTCCCCACCACCCCCATCCCCCAGCCACAAGGGGCAGCCTCCACCAGGCCCCCACCCATGTCTCACACCAACCCCACCCCCCAGCACTGTGGGGCACCTGCCAGCAGGCCCCCACCCATGTCCAACTCATGTACCCCACCACCCCCATCCCCCAGCATTGTGGGGCACCTGCCACCAGGCCCCCACCCATGTCTCCCACCACCCCCACCCCCCCAGTCACCAGGGGCAGCCTCCACCAGGCCCCCACCCATGTCTCCCACCACCCCCACCACCCAGCAGTGCAGGGGCACCCTCCACCAGGCCCCCACCCATGTCTCCCAGCACCCCCACCACCCAGCACTGTGGGGCACCTGCCAGCAGGCCCCCACCCATGTCCAACTCATGTTCCCCACCACCCCCACCCCCCAGGACTGTGGGGCACCTGCCAGCAGGCCCCCACCCATGTCCAACTCATGTTCCCCACCACCCCCAGCCACCAGGGGCAGCCTCCACCAGGCCCCCACTCATGTCCAACTCATGTTCCCCACCACCCCCATCCCCCAGCCACAAGGGGCAGCCTCCACCAGGCCCCACCCATGTCTCACACCGCCCCCACGCCCTAGCCACCAGGGGCAGCCTCCACCAGGCCCCCAATCATGTCTCCCACCACCCCCACCCCCCAGCAGTGCAGGGGCACCCACCACCAGGCCCCCACCCATGTCTCCCACCACCCCCACCCCCCAGCCACCAGGGGCAGGCTCCACCAGGCCCCCACCCATGTCTCCCACCACCCCCACCCTCCAGCAGTGCAGGGGCACCCACCACCAGGCCCCCACCCATGTCTAACACAACCCCCACCCCCCAGCCACCAGGGGTAGCCTCCACCAGGCCCCCACCCATGTCTCCCACCACCCCCACCCTCCAGCACTGTGGGGCACCTGCCAGCAGGCCCCCACCCATGTCCAACTCATGTTCCCCACCACCCCTCAGCCACCAGGGGCAGCCTCCACCAGGCCCCCACTCATGTCCAACTCATGTTCCCCACCACCCCCAGCCACCAGGGCCAGCCTCCACCAGGCCCCCGCCTATGTCTCCCACCACCCCCATGCCCCAGCAGTGCAGGGGCACCAACCACCAGGCCCCCACCCATGTGTAACTCATGTACCCTGCACCCCCACCACCCAGCACTGTGGGGCACCTGCCAGCAGGCCCCCACCCATGTCCAACTCATGTTCCCCACCACCCCCACCCCCCAGCACTGTGGGGCACCTGCCAGCAGGCCCCCACTCATGTCCAACTCATGTTCCCCACCACCCCCACCCCCCAGCACTGTGGGGCACCTGCCAGCAGGCCCCCACCCATGTCCAACTCATGTTCCCCACCACCCCCATCCCCCAGCCACCAGGGGCAGCCTCCACCAGGCCCCCACTCATGTCCAACTCATGTTCCCCACCACCCCCATCCCCCAGCCACAAGGGGCAGCCTCCACCAGGCCCCCACCCATGTCTCACACCAACCCCACCCCCCAGCACTGTGGGGCACCTGCCAGCAGGCCCCCACCCATGTCCAACTCATGTACCCCACCACCCCCATCCCCCAGCATTGTGGGGCACCTGCCACCAGGCCCCCACCCATGTCTCCCACCACCCCCACCCCCCCAGTCACCAGGGGCAGCCTCCACCAGGCCCCCACCCATGTCTCCCACCACCCCCACCACCCAGCAGTGCAGGGGCACCCTCCACCAGGCCCCCACCCATGTCTCCCAGCACCCCCACCACCCAGCACTGTGGGGCACCTGCCAGCAGGCCCCCACCCATGTCCAACTCATGTTCCCCACCACCCCCAGCCACCAGGGGCAGCCTCCACCAGGCCCCCACTCATGTCCAACTCATGTTCCCCACCACCCCCATCCCCCAGCCACAAGGGGCAGCCTCCACCAGGCCCCACCCATGTCTCACACCGCCCCCACGCCCTAGCCACCAGGGGCAGCCTCCACCAGGCCCCCAACCATGTCTCCCACCACCCCCACCCCCCAGCAGTGCAGGGGCACCCACCACCAGGCCCCCACCCATGTCTCCCACCACCCCCACCCCCCAGCCACCAGGGGCAGGCTCCACCAGGCCCCCACCCATGTCTCCCACCACCCCCACCCTCCAGCAGTGCAGGGGCACCCACCACCAGGCCCCCACCCATGTCTAACACAACCCCCACCCCCCAGCCACCAGGGGTAGCCTCCACCAGGCCCCCACCCATGTCTCCCACCACCCCCACCCTCCAGCACTGTGGGGCACCTGCCAGCAGGCCCCCACCCATGTCCAACTCATGTTCCCCACCACCCCCACCCCCCAGCACGGTGGGGCACCTACCAGCAGGCCCGCACCCATGTCCAACTCATGTTCCCCACCACCCCCATCCCCCAGCCACCAGGGGCAGCCACCACCAGGCCCCCACCCATGTCTCCCACCACCCCCACCCCCCAGCAGTGCAGGGGCACCCACCATCAGGCCCCCACCCATGTCTCCCGCCACCCCCACCCCCCAGCAGTGCAGGGGCACCCACCACCAGGCCCCCAGCCACCAGGGGCAGCCTCCACCAGGCCCTCGCCCATGTCCCATCCATGCCCCCCTGCACCTGGGTCCCACCAATCCCCAATCTTGTCCGTAATGGCCATCCTCCCCTGCCAAAAGGCCCAGCCAACTATCACATCCACCCACATATCAAAGGCAATTACATGTTACACACCCAATGTAAATAATGCAAATGAACACATGTCTGTCACACACAATGGCTGCAAGTGAATGTTAAAACACCCAACATGACATGCATGAAAGCAATGTGATGATACGACACATTGAAGGATGAAAATATAAATGTATTTAAAATCAACTTGAATGGAAATGAAATGAGAAAAACCACAAAGCAAAACAACCAAAAGAAGATGAATGTCCATGAAAAAAATCAAAAACACACAGCACAATCAAAATAAATGGTGTCCAAAGTCACAGTCAGAAAAGAAATCCAATGGTAAATGATAAACAAAAACCATTGCTCCATGGCGATGAAAAAACTCCATAAAAAAGAAAAATCCATTGAAGAACTATTTACAAGATAATCCCGGGTCCATGAGCCCAACCAAATGAAACCTAACTATGACAACTAACTAAAAACTGAACGACATACAAAAACGTGGCGCATTGTCCAATTGCAACCAAATAAAAAAAAATAAAGGAAACCTAACACTAACTATATAACTATATACAAAGGCGGCGGGCAAGTCCAGCGGCTCACTCCGTGGTGTTCTGGGCCAAGGCATCATCGAACTCCTGTTCGATGTCCCAGAGGCGGTCCTGTTCCATGGCCCCGAGGGTCCGCAGGGACGACGCCGTCTCCTCCTCCAACCCCCTGCGGATTGCCTCGAGGCACTCGGCCCGCCTCAGGGCCCTCCGCATGGAGTTCTCCGCCCTGACCATTGTGAGCCGCGCCTCTTCCGCCCGCCGCCGCTCCGCACCTATCTGCTGGCCCAACCGCTGCCACACAGAAGACACACCCCTCCTGGGTCCACCTGCCCTCCGGCCGATGCCTGCCCCTCCGATGTTGAAGGCCCCGAGCCTTCATGGCTCCCACCACATTGCTGCTGCTGCTGTGCCTCTGCCCGTGCACTGCCTCCTGCTGCCTGCACATCCTCCGCCGGCTGGGGTGCAGTTGTTGATGTGGCCACCCCTGCTGGATGTCCGACTCCCGACTGTGGCAGGGATGCCTCCTCCACCAGCCTGTCCGCACCGTCAGAGGCAGCTCCACAGGGCACCCAGGTGACTGATGGGTGGGAAGATGGCACAGAGGACGACTGGCGCGTAGGGGGTCCAGTTGAGGAGGGGGTCGGAGCAAGCCCCATCAGACGGAGGAATCTGGCCTGGGTGACCTGTCCCAGCAGGCTGACGTGGTCAACGAGCCATTCAAGATGACGTGCAGTCTCTTCATGAAAAGACTGCAGGTCACCTCGCATGGCCCGTTGACGCAACGCCACACCAGCCAGGACAGGCTCAACCCGGACCTGGATAGCCACGTCCGCAGGCAGAGGAAGGCCAGTTGACGTGAGCTCACCCCCTGCCTGAAAACGGGTCTGGATGTAGGCATCCCTGCTGGTGCAAGATGATGCAGGGACAGGATCAGGGACAGGATTGCACACAGGCACCTCCGCGGCGGCCTGTGCTGCGTCCTGTCCCTGGTCCTGCACTGCACCACTAGCACCAGTGGGATCCCCACCTCCAGACCCCGTCTCTGGTGCTTGCACGGCCTCCTCCTCCACCAAACCCCCCACCAACCTGGATGACTCCGTGCCATCTTCCCCTGTTGGGCTATGTGGGGTCCCAGCTGCCCCTTCTGCTGCCGAGGAGTCCAACTACAACCTCCGACTCTTGGACCTCCCCCCGGCAGCTGCGGCCTGGGACGCGGCACCGGACTCCTCACTCCCCGATGAGATGACAACCTGGGAGGGGAGCCGGGCCTTGCGTCTCCGGCTGGCGGTCGGATCCCCACCGCTGTGCTCCACAGCACCTTCTCCGCCCTCTTCATCAGTTGACGCTGCAGACAGGGAGAAACAAAACACAGGCATCAGGGCACTGTACAATGGACACATACAGACATGACAGTTGTACATGAGTGGCATTGGCAAACCTCAGACATGTCATCACAATCCCCAACACACATGTCATTACAACTCGCACACATTAGCCATACCACAGCCATATCGCAACTGCCACCACCATCCATACACATACAACAGCATGAGCAGCCAAAGGTGAGCCAGACATCACATGCAACACAGGAAGTGCACCACACATGTACACACACCACCACACTTGCATGCATGTGTACACCTCTGCCAAGTGTCGCACTGTTCAGACGGGCATCCATGTCACATCTGCCAATCAGGCTTCCACATACCGCTGTCACATGCATCCATGTTGCATCACTGTTGCACCCTTGTCAAATACACACACATGCACATGTACACAGTGCTGATACATGCAGCCGAAAACAACATACATTCATGACATCACGGACATGTCTACTTACATACACATTCATCCAAACATGTGTGCCCACACAACTGCATTTGGCATGCAAGCCTACACACACAAGCGCCATCCATGTCTCACACATTACAGCCCTCGCATGTGTCAGCCCCACGGCCCTGTACACCCCCACCCATACTCGACCCCATACAAACAGATGTGCAACCTGCACACTACTGAATAATCACCACACGCACTGCTCACAATCAAGATGCATGTACACTCACCGCTCGACTCTAGACGGGTCTGCTTCTCAAGGACCTGGACGTGGAGCGCTGTGGATATGCGTTCCAGGACCCTCATCTGTTCTTCCGACAAGTGGCCCCGGCGCCCCTTGGCATCCGCTGCCTTCAAGAGGCGCCGGGCCTTGTTCAGGGTCCTGGACCTAAAGTCCTCCCAGCGCTTCCTGACATGTTGTAAGTCACGGACTGCCACCCCCTCCGCGTTGATGGCAGTCACGATGTCAGTCCAGATCCGAGTCCGTCCTTCCTTTTCGGCGCGGGAACTTCCGAAGAGGGCATCATACTGCCCCAGGACTTGCTCCACCAGGACACCAACTTCGGTGGCACTGAAGCTGGTGCCCCTCTGCCTCTCTGGCCGGGGGTTGTCAGTGGTCCCAGATGGTGTTTGCCCCGACATGACAACCCCAGAGGCAGGAGTGGGTGGGCAACTGGGTCCTGGGGCTGGGCTGTGGAGCGATGGAATCCCAGTCGGGAGTCTTCGGTTCCAGCAGGGGTGGTCACAGCAACAGCACCCCTGGCTGATGTGCAGGCAGCAAATGGCAGGGCACGTGGGCAGCAGGCAGTCAGGCAGCAGCAAATGGCAGGTGGGAGCGTGCTCGGGGCTCTGGGGGGCAGTAGTTCGGCCTTCTGGGCAGGAGCGTGGTCTTCCGTGTGCTTACGGGTGGCCAGCTTGATACGGAGTGATTTGCCACGTGAAAAATCTGCACGTCAGCTTTTAATTTGAGGAAAGGCCCTTAGCGCGTAAGCGCGTCTGCATGCATACGCATTTTCATTGGACAGAAGGCCCCTCAAGCGCAAGCGCCCCTGTGATGTGACGCGTACAGACGTGCCTTGGCATTTCAGCGCGCGTGAAAAACTGCACGTCCGCGTGTAATACGAGGAAAGGGCCATGCGCGTAAGCGCGCGTGGAAACTGCACGTCCGCGTGTAATACGAGGAAAGGGCCCATGCGCGTAAGTGACGTGACACGCGCGTGCGTTTCCCTCAGCACGGGTTAAAGGTGAGCGGGCCCAGCAGTTCGCTGTACGTGCCTTTCGTGGAGACCGACGTGTGTTGCTGCTTCCTGTTGTTTTGCGCGCCATCACAACTTCACAGCTATCAAGGACGTATCTCTTCTTTTGGCGGGGGTATTGGCTACGTGTGTTTTTCTGCATCGCGCTAGTCAGACGGTGAGTCGCACACGCTCTTTTTCCCACTGCGGGTGCCCCTGTGTATCACACCCATTTTCGATGTCATAGTAGCCTGCGTGTCCCACGC
Organism: Ambystoma mexicanum; assembly: GCF_040938575.1. NCBI lineage: Eukaryota > Metazoa > Chordata > Amphibia > Caudata > Ambystomatidae > Ambystoma > Ambystoma mexicanum. Next base: position 255,339,189 of record NC_090921.1, on the reverse strand, counting down.
GTACGCCTTATTCGTGTTACCGGATGCCACCGCGTACTGCGGGAGGTTGAATCCACGCACGTAGGCTGCAGGGTTGCGTGCACGGTTTTACTGCAGTTTTGGGGTGCCTGAGCGTTGCGTGACCCGTCACCACATCACCGGGGTCACATACAGCCTTGCAGGTGCACGGGGGCTGTTAACATCTTGCTTCCCACCCCCTTCACCCCAATTGCCCAGGTCAATTGTGGTGTACACCTCCCATTGGCACCAATCCATCTGTGCCAGCACTACTACATCTGTGCCATGGTTGGGAGGCCACCAAAGATGAGGGGCGCCTCAGCTGGGCGTACTCCTCGTGGCGGCCGTGGTCGGAGACGTGGCCGTGGTGACCAGGGAGTAGGGGGACTCCAGGCTGTCCAGGGCAGCCACAGAGGGGGAAGAGGCAGGGGTGCGCCACTTGAGCACAATGTTGTGCCATGTGTCGGTGCAGCCATGCCACCACCCCCTGTGGTTCCGGGGGATGCAGCTCCTGCATCTGGCACTGGCACCGGCACCCATATGACCCGGCAGTCCGTTCCATCGACTGCCACGGGCCCAAGGGTAGTGGTAGCTGCAGGTGCAGCTGTGGACACCGCCACCCAGGCTCAGGGTCTGCCAGCGCAGGCTGCGTTGGCACTTGAAGAGCCCTTGGTAGATCTCCAACAGGCCCGGGGGGAAACCATAGGGGCAGGCCGGGCTGCTCAGACCAAGTTGCGGCCAACGATCCTGCCACAGCTGATGTTGTGTCCATTAGTGGGCACCCAGCTGCCACTGACACAAGTCAGGCCTTTGGTCATCCCTCCACCTGCCACTCCCTTGGCTCAATCCACCGAACCCACTGGCCTTACTGGTCAGGGCGGCATTAGCCAGCCAGGGTCTGCACCACAGTCCAAGAGGAGGAAGGTTGCACCTGCAGCACAGGCTGGGACCCCACACACAGCCACGACCTCCTGCATGTTGAGGAAGAAGCCTTTCTGTAAGCAGGAACTGGACTTCCTCGTGGACTACGTGCGGGGCCACAGCCGTGACATGCTAGTGGGTGCCAATAGTCAGACCACGGCTGCCCAACGTGACACCCACTGGAAGCATGTTGCGGAACATGTCAGTTCATTCGGCCATGAGGTGCACACGGCGCAGGAGTGCAAAAAGCGTTGGAATGACATCAAGCGCAGCACTAAGGCCAAGCGTGCCTCAAATTACCATTTAACTCTGGTGACTGGCGGTGGGCCTGCACCAGAGGAGGAAGAACTCACTCCGCATGAGGCTCTCGTTGCGGAGTTCATACCACCTGAATTGGTCGAAGGAGTGGGAGAGAAGCTGGACTTTGATGCCCAGTCCAGTGAGTGTTGATGCATGTTTGTTGAGGACGTGTGTGTTTCACTTGTGGGATGTGTTGTGCATGATTGCTGCTACATGTGACGTGTACATGGTTCTGATGTGTAAGTAATGCAATGCTACCCTCATGCATGTCTCCTCTGCCTGCATGCGGGACTCCATGTAGGCATGCTCCCTTGCCCCTCCTCCGCCACTCTGCACCCCAGTTCCACCTTTGCACTGGTCTGCTTCAATCTTGCCAATGTGTACTTTCTTGTTCATGTGTCCTGTGTAGATGCTAACTTCCAGCGTAGAATCTGCCAGACATATGCCGTGTGGTACAGCCTTAGTACTCGATGCAGGGAATCTCACTTGTACTGTGCATGGGTCAGATGTCCCACAGGGACATGAGTGCCTATTCATGCTCCATGTCCATTGCACGCATGCCCCTATGTGTCCTTGACTGGATGATCACTGTAATATAAGTCCTTGGTTACATACATTGCCTGCCATCTCATCAGCCTTCCCATGTCAACTGTGGCTCAGTCCTGCGTTGCACACATGTTTAGGCTCTGACAATCTGTGTGGCTCACAGGCCTCAGCCTGTTCAATGGCCAATGACTCTGTCCAACTCTTGTCGTGTCTTCTTCACACGTGGGTGGCCTCCGGAGTTTCCATCATGTGTCCTGCCCACTGTCCCAGCATCATTTGCAGTGTTGTAATTTGAATCACATTAAGCTGTTGATGGCAGTCAACACTGCCTGTCAATACACAGGTGTATGGTCAGCCTTTTGATACCATGCTAAGCATCCCTGCTTTGGTACTGGGGTGGAGGGGTGCTTGGCTTCTAGACATGGTACACATTGAATGCACAATGCACGTGATGTCTGAATTTGACATTGCACTGCCTTCACATTTCTGGCACACACCATGTAGTGCTTGTACATGTAGGTAGTGAGTGGCGTACACATTTTCTGCACTGCATAGACCCACTTCCATGGAAACTGCCACCTTTCAACAGGTCTGATCACAGAAGCTATTCAAAGTATACCCAGCATGCATGCCAGGTCATATGTTGTGTGTCACATGTCTGCCGGATGCCTTTGCTGTCGGTGTGTGTGTGTGTGTCGTGTGCTTCTGACTTGTGTATTGACCTTTTTCTCTCTATTTTTCAGGTGATGACGCAATGGAGGCAGAGGATGGTGTTGTCATGCCAGACACAGGGTTGGTAACGCCACATCAACCCAGCACTAGTGGGGGTCTTGGGGTGGTAGGCCATGAAAACCCCCAAGTGCTGCAGTCCATCTTGTCTCTGGCTGCCTATGAGTCCAGCCTTGATGACGACTCTGACGTCCATGTTGAGTTGGATGAGCATCAAGTCCATGTGTCAGGGGTGAGTGATTCTGATGTGGACACTCCTCTGTCTGCGACACCTGCACTGAGGGATCAGACAGTCTTGGTTCCTCCGCCCGTGGTGGTTCGGGATGCAGGGTCACCCTCCACACCAGTCACTGATGTGCCTGGGACATCACGTCGACGGGGGCATGTAGTCGTGCAGCCGCAGGCGGTGCCAGCACAGCGAGGACCCCCGGTCCTTGGGTCCCGCAGGGGTCAAGCCCGGCAACGCGGTCGCCGCGGGCAACCGCTGTATACTGAGTGGGAGCAAGACATGACTGCCAATTCTGAACTGCAGGGGGCAGCAATGGAGAACATCGCTGAGAGCATGGAGTGTGTGGCCCAATCTGTGCTCCCCACTGCTAGGCAGGTGCTTCTCCAGCAGCAGGCGGCACGGTCCACGGCCCGCTCGCTCAGGCTGGGCATGGCGGCCTCAGACAGGGCACGCCAGGCTGAAATGTCGTCTCTGCGTCAAGCAATTGCTGCTCACGCAGAGGCGCACATGGATGCCCTGAGGGAGGAGTATGCTTCCCTCAGATCCACTCTGGGTGTCCTTATGATGTCCCAGAGGCAGCAGGAAGAGGAGAGGTTTGCACAGCTTGAGCGTACCATCTCGGCTGAGCTACAGGCTTGCCGGGAGGTGCAGCGGTTGTCCAGCCAGGCCTTGCAGGAGGAACTCCGTGTTACACGTGCTACCTTGCAAGAGGAAGCACGTGTATCACGGGAGGTTCTGCATGCAGACCTACGTCACATCGCCACACAGAACCAGGCTCACCCATCCGGCAGACTTGCTGCCGACGAGGGGCAAGCTGCGGCTAGGCGTGGCCAGGCTACTGTGCCACGTCCTCCTTTCCAGGATGAGCCAGACTCGGACGACCATCTATCTCCCACATAGGTCTTGCTGTGCAGGCGTTGAGCCCATGGAGGATTTTTTTTTGGCTCAGCATCATCACATGTGGATATTGAGCAGCACCCTGTACCTCCCCCCTCCTGGGTGCCTCCCCTCCCCCCCGGGTCGTCGGGTCGTATGTGGCCATTTTTGATTTTTCTTTTAGTTTAGTTAGTTAAGTTTCTGTTTGATAGTTAGTTTAAATAGGTAATGTAAGTATGTTTCATATCTTTCCTGTACATGTGCTTGTTGCAGTTCATGCTGTAGATAGTGTTCCACACTTTGGAGGTGAAAGACGGACTGATGGTGTGATTTGTGATGTGACTCTCTGACATGGTCATGTAATGAGATGCCTGATGAGACACACACAGATGACTTTGAAGCATTAATCATGTGTTTCATGCCCTTTCTGCAGGGGGATGAGCCTCCAGAGCACCTTTGCCAGCAGACATGGCCCATTGGACGACGGAATTCTGGACCCGTTTGTTGGTGCCCACATGCACATGTGTGCAGAAGCAGAGGCACAGTGATTGCAGACCCACATCCTAGAACTGGTGACATGTTCCAAGGAACTCCAGGCAAGGTGAGCATCACAGGGGGGCCACGACACAGCAAAGCTTGCACCAGGCGAGTTGCACATGCAGGCTTAGTCACAGCACTGAGGGTGTGCTTAGACGAATATTGGTGTTGAAGCACACAATGCAGCTCAGATGTGTTTGTGGACTGATGGCTGCTGATAGTAGGGTTGTCTGGGACACATGCAGGGGCAGTGGCACATACCCTCCGGTACACCAAGGTCCATTGAGCCACTTGTATGAACCATGTAGCCTTCCGAGACATGGAAAGGGGCAGCTCACAGGGACATACAGGAAGGGCCATACTCGGGTGCAGTGCATGTCTTTTCCACGTACTTCATGATAAATGCACTGCCAACTTTGTTTCGGTCATGGTGGTACGCAATTTGCTCTGTAGTCATGGCTTGCTATATGGGTCTGTCTGCTTACCCAGGGAACATTGCATGTTGTGTGAATTGTGACACATTGGTGTTCCATTTGCCACGCACCCAGCAGCGGCTGCCTTACTGCATTGACTGTGTATGACCCGTCACAGGGGTGATGTTATATATGGGTACGAAGCATCAACCACAGATTGTCTGTTTGTAGAGTAGTCTGTTGCTATGGGGCATGTTTGGTGTTGTGTTTTTGTGCAATTGGCACGTACAGGTTGTTGACTGTGTCTCTCTTTGCAGCATTGCAGTGCTCCTGTAACCGGACCTGAGAGTGCGCAGGCAGGAGGCCAGCACTCAAAACCAGAGCTAAGTGTCTTGTTGTTTTTCTTACGAACTGCTCTGCATAGGCTTGCTGGGGAGTGTACTGATGCATGGATGTATGTGTGGTTCAATTTGGTATGTTTTTTTCTCCCTAATCACCCGTGATCCTATGCAATTTTGAAACCTGTACCCTCTACCCGGTGTTCCTGCTTCCCGTGCCTATCCAAGCAACGTTCCCTGACCCTCTTTCCCCACTGGGGTTGCGGATGCCTGTGTAAGCCCCGAACTTGCAGGCGCCAAAACCCTAGAGAGGGTGGTTGGTTCGTACCACTCCTGAGCCTGGACTACAGAAGGCCATGACAATGATGTCCAAGTTTGTTTGGATTGTGTATGTGTTCATGCAGGTTGTACATTTTCGTGCATTCCCTAGTTTCATGTGTCATTCCTCCTCCCCTCTCCTGCCGCTCATTCCAGTCATCCAGTGTGTCAACACCTGTCCCGACTGCATATCCCTGAACCTCATTCCCCACCAGGGTCTCAGGGGCCTGTGTGAGTTTGACCTTGCAGGCACCCGGGACATGGTGGGTGTGGTTGTTTCGTGACACTCCCGCGCCTGTACAGGGGACCAGTGACAGTACACATCCATTCATGGTGCATCATCCTATGTCATGTACCACACATGTCTCACATCCTGTCGTGACATTGTTTTGCTGTGCTACCTTGGTTGTTGCATCATTGTGGTAGTACTTGGCCTTTGTGAGGTACTGCTACGTCAAGTCATCTACTGGAGGGTGTTCGGGTTCGTTTTAATGCCTTCGATTTAGTGATTTTGGAAATGAGTGTGGATTCTGAGGGTTTAGACATCTTTTTACACAGGTGGGAGATGGTGACGAAGGGTAAAGGTGATCCTGTGGCCAGGTGGAATTGAGGTTTGGAGGCTCCATGACCCAGGTGCAGTTGTTCAGTGGGTCATGGTCATTTGTGAGGGAGGGGGGGTTGTTGTTGATAGTTGCCTTGCCCTGCAGTGTGATGGGAACTCTGACATAGTAATGGTGGTATCCTATGTACATGTTGTGTTCTGCTGATCAATGCCTGTTCATGTGTTGTGTTTTCCTTTCAGGTGCGAGGGGGTAGTTGTGGTTTGACATGCTGGGGTGTACACATGGTGGATGTTCACATGTGATGTGAAGGGAACACTGATGGTCACTTGAGTGCACATGCATATGTGGAGTGCATGTCCTTGCAGAACCACACACTTGCACTCTGATGCACTACATGTACTCCCACCCTTGCATATCCACGTGTACACTGTTTGCCTTCTGGTGCCCACTGTGTCCCGGCAGCACATGTTCTGTGACCGATCATGGATCCAGTACATGCCTAATTTGATGTTTGACGTGGTCTGTCACTTAGATGTGATGCTCAGGGTGTGCATCACACACAATGGCTGTTCACTGTGCTGTGCGCTGAGCAGTGTGATGCAGGAGTAGGACACTGCACACATGAGCTGCAGTGTTGATTTTGCAATGCATAATGTGCATGTAGACAGGCATTCATTGTGATGTTACGTCTACGACTGTTGTAATGCATTTGGAAATGACTTATTTTGGGTGGGAGGTTGTTGGTCTGTCATTTCATCTGATTCCGGGTCAGGCAGCAGTGTCCGATGCCACTGTGCATTTAGGACATGGCAATGTGTACCTTATCGTTACTGCGTTGGTGTATGGGTATTGCGTGCCATGTCATGTTGATGTTTGGGAGGGTTTGAGTGACATGACAGTGATGGCCATGGCCTGGTTTGCAGGTGTGTGTGATGCACACCTTGCATGTCCGTGTCATCCGCTTCTCAGAGCAACTAGCTGGGAGTAGATTTCTCTCCGCAGCAAGGCCCTCCCCATGGAACAGACTTCCGGCCTGACTTGAACTTGAGGGGAATCATCTCCAGTTCTGGAAGCACCTCAAGACCTTCCTCTTTGCTTCTGCTTACTGTCTGCCTCTCCCTTGCAGAATTCTCCACTGGAACTGCACAGGAGCTGCAACTGGGCCACTCTCACCGACCTCGGTCCCTGGCCCAGCCACTCTCCACTTGCACTGCCTCCCTGGCAACCCCTGCACTGCAGTACTGTCACTCTATCCCTACAGCCCTCCCTTCCCAGCACTTGTCTGCACTTACCTTTGTAGTTGCCACCAGGCGACCTATGTATTATTTTTTTGGGCTACTTCCCCTGTACTGGACTCCCCCCCACCCTTCCCCATGCACTTTTCCCATTCCCCCTACCCCTGCACTTGCACGATCCCAATGACACCTGGCCTAGTAGTACCGTTCTCTGTGTTCCCTTGTTCCCCCCTCCCTGCCTCATTGCGCCTTGGAATACTTGTGTATGGCCCATATCATGTCATATGCCATATGTGTGCCTTTTGGTCACACAGGATAGCTTGTGTTTAAGTAGCTAGGGATGCAGACGATGTGGCACTTCCATGGCAACTTTCTCAGGGTGGTAGGGTTGTGACCGTTAACTGTCTCTTTGTCATCATCGATTGTCACCTGGTATGTGCCAGGCCTGTGTGCACTCCGCAGGGGTGGGAGTTTAGGTGAAAAATGTGGCCACAAGCTGGGTCCGGGCTTCCTCGCCACGTGCCCTGTCCCCTCCCATGGGCAGCGCCTGTGCTTGTGGTTGGGGATATGGGGGCACCACCATGTCCACCGGGACGCCCTGCCGTGTTGCAACATTGTGCAGGACACATGCTGCCACAATGATCCTGCACACTACTGGTGGTGCATAGAGTAGTTGCCCACCAGAGCGGTCAAGGGAGCGGAAACGTGACTTGAGCACTCCGAATGTGCGCTCCACTATGCCCCTGGTTGCAATATGGGTGGCGTTGTATCTTACCTGGGGTGGTGTGGTGGGGTTCCGGATTGGCGTCATCATGTGGTTGCTCAGAGGGTAGGCACTGTCCCCTGGGGAGGTGATAATAGTTGAGATTATTAGGGTTTGGATATTTGTCTGTGTGTGACTTGCATGCATGTGCAAGGGCATTTGTACTGACCTAGGAGCCATGTGTCGCCATGCTGACCAGCTTCCAGGGCCCGGCTCAGGGCGGACATTCTGTATATGAAACTGTCATGGGTGGAGCCAGGGTAGTTTGCTTAGACAGAGGTGATGATTCCCTTTGCATCACATACCACCTGTACATTGATGGAATGCCAGTGCTTGCGGTTTCGGTAGATGTGCTCAATGGCCCTAGGTGGACGTAGGGCCACATGGGTGCAATCTATGGCACCAAGCACTTTGGGGAAGTGTGCAACCCTGAAAAAATCCAGGACAACAGCCTGCCTTTCTGCGGGTGTTCTGGGCATGTATATGTGCCTGCGGACTGAGGGGCGCGCTGTCATGATTGCCAGTACCTGGTGTAGGCAGCGTGACTGCGTGGCCTGTGAGACCCCCCCCACTATGGCAGTGGTCCGCTGAAATGACCCAGTGGCCAAAAAATGCAGGACATTGAGCAGCTTCTCCAAGGGGCTCAATGCTTGGGAGCAAAGAGTGGGGGATGTGAGGTCATCTTCCCACTCCCTGACCAGGTCTAGGATGATATGGAGTGGAAACCTATACCTGCCATAGACCTGGTCGTCAGGCATCCCAAAAAGGCTTGTCCGTGGTGCGAAAATGCGTGCCCTGGCTATTCTCTTCCTCCTGCGGTGTCCCACGATCAGTGCAGCGACAAATGGGGCATTCATCGTAGCTGTATATACGCGTTTGTTGTTTGCGCGCACTTTTATGCTGTGCGCGGCGACGCTTCCGCCTGCCTTCGTGTGGCAGACGCGTTGATGCCTGTGCACGTCTTTTGCCGTGCGCGGGTTTCCCGTATTCGGATACGGTCCGAGTGTCATCGAGTGTGATCGGAGGGGAGTGAGCGTACACTCAACTGGTCTGGGTACGTGTGTTTCGGGGTGCGCGGGAAGTTCCACACGCGATTAGCCTGGGTAGGTGTTTTCCGGGGTGCCGGGAACTTTCACACGCGTTTGGTGGAAATCCACGTGTGTTCTGTCATCACGTGCAATGAGGGAAACACCTGCGCGCGTCACGTCACAGATGCGCTCACGCGCTAAGGGCCTTTGGTCCAATGAAATCGCATATGCGTGCTGCCGTGCATACACGGTAAGGGCCTTTCCTCGTATTACACGCGGATGTGCAGTTTTCCACGCGCGCTTACGCGCATGAGCCCTTTCCTCGTATTACACGCGGACGTGCAGTTTTTCACGCGCTCTGAAATGCCCATGCACGTCTGTACGCGTCACGTCACAGGGGCGATTGCGCTTGAGGGGCCTTCTGTCCAATGAAAATGCGTATGCGTGCAGACGCGCTTACGCGCTAAGGGCCTTTCCTCGAATTACACGCTGACGTGCAGATTTTTCACGTGCCAAATCACTCCGTATCAAGCTGGCCACGCGTAAGCACACGGAAGACCACGCTCCTGCCCAGAAGGCCGAACTACTGCCCCCCAGAGCCCCGAGCACGCTCCCACCTGCCATCTGCTGCTGCCTGACTGCCTGCTGCCCACGTGCCCTGCCATTTGCTGCCTGCACATCAGCCAGGGGTGCTGTTGCTGTGACCACCCCTGCTGGAACCGAAGACTCCCGACTGGGATTCCATCGCTCCACAGCCCAGCCCCAGGACCCAGTTGCCCACCCACTCCTGCCTCTGGGGTTGTCATGTCGGGGCAAACACCATCTGTGACCACTGACAACCCCCGGCCAGAGAGGCAGAGGGGCACCAGCTTCAGTGCCACCGAAGTTGGTGTCCTGGTGGAGCAAGTCCTGGGGCAGTATGATGCCCTCTTCGGAAGTTCCCGCGCCGACAAGGAAGGACGGACTCGGATCTGGACTGACATCGTGACTGCCATCAATGCGGAGGGGGTGGCAGTCCGCGACTTACAACATGTCAGGAAGCGTGGGAGGACTTCAGGTCCAGGACCCTGAACAAGGCCCGGCGCCTCTTGAAGGCAGCGGATGCCAAGGGGAGCCGGGGCCACTTGTCGGAAGAACAGATGAGGGTCCTGGAACGCATATCCCCAGCGGTCCACGTCCAGGTCCTTGAGAAGCAGACCCGTCTGGAGTCGAGCGGTGAGTGTACATGCATCCTGATTGTGAGCAGTGCGTGTGCTGATTATTCAGTAGTGTGCAGGTTGCACATCTGTTTGTATGGGGTCGAGTATGGGTGGGGGTGTACAGGGCCGTGGGGCTGACACATGCGAGGGCTGTAATGTGTGAGACATGGATGGTGCTTGTGTGTGTAGGCTTGCATGCCAAATGCAGTTGTGTGGGCACACATGTTTGGATGAATGTGTATGTAAGTAGACATGTCCGTGATGTCACGCATGTATGTTGTTTTCGGCTGCATGTATCAGCACTGTGTACATGTGCATGTGTGTGTATTTGACAAGGGTGCAACAGTGATGCAACATGGATGCATGTGACAGCGGTATGTGGAAGCCTGATTGGCAGATGTGACATGAATGCCCCTCTGAACAGTGCGACACTTGGCAGAGGTGTACACATGCATGCAAGTGTGGTGGTGTGTGTACATGTGTGGTGCACTTCCTGTGTTGCATGTGATGTCTGGCTCACCTTTGGCTGCTCATGCTGTTGTATGTGTATGGATGGTGGTGGCAGTTGCGATATGGCTGTGGTATGGCTCATGTGTGCGAGTTGTAATGACATGTGTGTTGGGGATTGTGATGACATGTCTGAGGTTTGCCAATGCCACTCATGTACAACTGTCATGTGTGTATGTGTCCATTGTACAGTGCCCTGATGCCTGTGTTTTGTTTCTCCCTGTCTGCAGCGTCAACTGATGAAGAGGGCGGAGAAGGTTCTGTGGAGCACAGCGGCGGGGATCCGACCGCCAGCCGGAGACGCAAGGCCCGGCTCCCCTCCCAGGTTGTCATCTCGTCGGGGAGTGAGGAGTCCGGTGCCGCGTCCCAGGCCGCAGCTGCCGGCGGGAGGTCCAAGAGGCGGAGGTTGGAGTTGGACTCCTCGGCAGCAGAAGGGGCAGCTGGGACCCCACAGGGCCAAACAGGGGAAGATGGCACGGAGTCATCCAGGTTGGTGGGGGGTTTGGTGGAGGAGGAGGCCGTTCAAGCACCAGAGACGGGGTCTGGAGGTGGGGATCCCACTGGTGCTAGTGGTGCAGTGCAGGACCAGGGACAGGAGGCAGCACAGGCCGCCGCGGAGGTGCCTGTGTGCAATCCTGTCCCCGATCCTGTCCCTGCATCATCTTGCACCAGCAGGGATGCCTACGTCCAGACCCGTTTTCAGGCAGGGGATGAGCTCACGTCAACTGGCCTTCCTCTGCCTGCGGACGTGGCTATCCAGGTCCGGGTTGAGCCTGTCCTGGCTGGTGTAGCGTTGCGTCAACGGGCCATGCGAGGTGACCTGCAGTCTTTTCATGAAGAGACTGCGAGTCATCTCGAATGGCTCGTTGACCACGTCAGCCTGCTGGGACAGGTCACCCAGGCCGGATTCCTCCGTCTGATGGGGCTTGCTCTGACCCCCTCCTCAACTGGACCCCCTACGCGCCAGTCGTCCTCTGTGCCATCTTCCCACCCATCAGTCACCTGGGTGCCCTGTGGAGCTGCCTCTGACGGTGCGGCCAGGCTGGTGGAGGAGGCATCCCTGCCACAGTCGGGAATCGGACGTCCAGCAGGGGTGGCCACATCAACAACTGCACCCCAGCCGGCGAAGGATGTGCAGGCAGCAGGAGGCAGTGCACGGGCAGAGGCACAGCAGCAGCAGCAACGTGGTGGGAGCCATGAAGGCTCGGGGCCTTCGACATCGGAGGGGCAGGCATCGGCCGGAGGGCAGGAGTACCCAGGACAGAGAGTGTCTTCCGTGTGGCAGCGGTTGGGCCACACCATAGATGCGGAGCGGCAGCGGGCGGAAGAGGCACGGCTCACAATGTTCAGGGCGGAGAACTCCATGCTGAGGGCCCTGAGGCGGGCCGAGTGCCTCGAGGCAATCCGCAGGGGTTTGGAGGTGGAGACGTCGGCGGCCCTGCGGACCCTCGGGGCTATGGAGGAGGACTGCTTCCGGGACATTGAGGAGGAGTTCGATGATGCCCTGGCCCGGAACATCCACAAGTGAGCCGTGAAACTAGCCCGCTGCCCTTGTACATAGTTTCTAGGTAGTGTTAGGTTTCATTTTTGTTTTTATTTTATTTGGACCTTTCGGACATTGGCCACATTTTTGTATATAGTTTATTTTATTAGTTAGTGTAGTTAGATAGGTTTCCTTTATTTTGTTGGGATAATGGACCCTGGATTGTTCCCATGTACATACTTGACAGTTGCATTGTATTTTTTTTTCTATTTTTAACCATGGAGCAATGGCTTTCTTTTTTATTTCCCATTGGATTTTGTTTTGTGGACATTGACTTTGGACATTACTTTGGATTTTTATTTTTGGTTTTGCTTTTTTTGACGGACATGCTTCTTTTCATTTTTGTACATTCACGTTTCTGTTTCTTTATTTTTTATTCTATTGATGTTTCCTTTAATACATATTATTTTTGGTGAACTTCAATGTGTGGTATCTCATTGGTTTCATGCATTTCATGATATGTGTTTTGAGATTCACTGACACCCATTGGGTGTATGTGAGGGAAATGTGTTTGTTTCGGAACTTGCAATTGGTGTTCTGTGATGTAATTGCAAATTATGAGTGGGTGGATGCAATACTCTGGTGGGTGTTTTGCATTTGGAGGCTGACCATAGGGACCAGGGATCTAGATTGTGATGACATGTTGGCTGGGGAACATGAGTTGCACATGGGTGGGGGCCTGCTGGCAAGTGCCCCACAGTGCTGGGGGGTGGGGGTGGTGGGAGACATGGGTGGGGGCCTGGTGGAGGCTGCCCTAGCACTGCTGGGGGTGGGGGTGATGGGAGACATGAGTTGGACATGAGTGGGGGCCTGGTGGAGTCTGCCCCTGCACTGCTGGGGGTGGGGGTGATGGGAGACATGAGTTGGACATGAGTGGGGGCCTGGTGGAGGCTGCCCCTGCACTGCTGGGGGGTGGGGGTGCAGGGAGACATGAGTGGGGGCCTGGTGGAGACTGCCCCTGGTGGCTGGGGGGTGGGGGTGATAGGGGAAATGAGTGGGGGCCTGGTGGAGGATGCCCCTGGTGGCTGGGGGGTGGGGGTGATGGGAGACATGATTGGGGGCCTGGTGGAGGCTGCCCCTGCACTGCTGGGGGGTGGGGGTGGTGGGAGACATGGGTGGGGGCCTGGTGGAGGCTGCCCCTGCACTCCTCGTGGGTGGGGGTGCAGGGAGACATGAGTGGGGGCCTGGTGGAGGCTGCCCCTGCACTGCTGGGGGGTGGGGGTGGTGGGAGACATGGGTGGGGGCCTGGTGGAGGCTGCCCCTGGTGGCTGGGGGGTGGGGGTGCAGGGAGACATGAGTGGGGGCCTGGTGGAGGCTGCCCCTGCACTGCTGGGGGGTGGGGGTGCAGGGAGACATGAGTGGGGGCCTGGTGGAGGCTGCCCCTGCACTGCTGGGGGTGGGGGTGATGGGAGACATGAGTTGGGCATGTGTGGGGGCCTGGTGGAGGCTTCCCCTGCACTGCTGGGGGTGGGGTGATGGGAGACATGAGTTGGACATGAGTGGGGGCCTGGTGGAGGCTGCCCCTGCACTGCTGGGGGGTGGGGGTGCAGGGAGACATGAGTGGGGGCCTGGTGGAGGCTGCCCCTGGTGGCTGGGGGGTGGGGGTGATAGGGGAAATGAGTGGGGGCCTGGTGGAGGATGCCCCTGGTGGCTGGGGGGTGGGGGTGATGGGAGACATGAGTGGGGGCCTGGTGGAGGCTGCCCCTGCACTGCTGGGGGGTGGGGGTGGTGGGAGACATGGGTGGGGGCCTGGTGGAGGCTGCCCCTGCACTCCTCGGGGGTGGGGGTGCAGGGAGACATGAGTGGGGGCCTGGTGGAGGCTGCCCCTGCACTGCTGGGGGGTGGGGGTGGTGGGAGACATGGGTGGGGGCCTGGTGGAGGCTGCCCCTGCACTGGCGGGGGGTGGGGGTGGTGGGAGACATGGGTGGGGGCCTGGTGGAGGCTGCCCCTGGTGACTGGGGGGTGGGGGTGGTGGGAGACATGGGTGGGGGCCTGGTGGAGGGTGCCCCTGGTGGCTGGGGGTGCAGGGGGACATGCGTTGGTGGGCAGTAGTGCAAGTTGACATGTGGGTTGGCTGGTGGGCATGGCCATGGTGGATGGGGTGTCTGCATGACATGTGCTGGGTAGGCCCCTGTGGTGTGAGCCACCTGCAGGGGCCGTGGAGGGTGTAGAGGGAACACCTGGGAGGACCCACACGTGCAATTCACGTGTGCTGCTCCCCGCGCACCCCTGTAATACATGTACCCTGATGATATCGCGTGTGGAACTTCCCACGTACCCCTGTAATACACGTACCCTGATGGAATTGCGTGTGGAACTTCCCGCGCACCCCTGGAATACACGTACCCTGCTGATGTTGCGTGGGATACTTCCCCGCACCCCGAAATACACATACCCTGATGAGATCGCGTGTGTGACTTCCCGCGCACCCCAGAAATACACATACCCCGCTCAATCGCGTGTGTAACTTCCCGCACACCCCCGAAATACACGTACCCCGCTCAATTGCGTGTGTAACTACCCGCGCACCCCCGATATACACGTACCCCGCTCAATCGCGTGTGTAACTTCCCGCGCACCCCGAAATACACGTACCCCGCTCAATCGCGTGTGTAGCTTCCCGCGCACCCCCGAAATACATGTACCCCGCTCAATCGCGTGTGTAACCACCCGCGCACCCCCGATATACACGTACCCCGCTCAATCCCGTGTGTAACTTCCCGCGCACCCCCAAAATACACGTACCCCGCTCAATCGCGTGTGTCACTTCCCGCGCGCCCCCGAAATACACGTACCCCGCTCGATCGCGTGTGTTGCTTCCCGCGCACCCCCGCAATACACGTGCCCCGCTCGCACAGGTCCAATTGCTGTATGTTGCCACTTTTGTGATGCGCTGGCACTCTACCGCCTGCCTTCGTGTGGCGGACGTGTTTCAGCTTGTGCGTGTCTTTGGCTGTGCGTGGCTTTGCCCTATTCGATTCCATGAATACGTGTGGTTCGAGTGCGTGTGGGCGTTCCGTCTGCTTCCCTGCAGTACATCCCCAGTTAGGCCCTTATTTTCGCGCGTTGTTCCCCATTCCGCACGTTACGCCCCGTGTCCCGCCCACTTTCTGGTGTATGCGCCGAGGTTGTGCGCTTTCACTGTGCGCGTCGCGCACGCCTTTCGGGATGTTGCAGTGACTTGTGCGCCATGCACGGGTTTGGCGCACATCCCGAGGTGAACAAGCGCAGGGACTTCCATGAATCCCACGCGTGCGCTTTTTCTTTGCGCTTGCGCCTGCTTGCGCCTGCTTGCGCCTGCTTGCGCCTGCAACGATTTTCGGCGCACATTTGTTCCATGTATCGGCCCCTAAGTTAAACTGTGGATGTCGTCCGCATACATATGAACTTGAAATCCATTTGTCAGATACCAAGGAAACTAAAGAAGAAGTGGGCCCGGGACAGAACCCTGAGAGACACCATAAGGTGAAGAAAACGTATGAGAAGAATAGCCTTTCCAAGAGACGGTGAAAGCCTGATTAGACAAATAAGTGTTAAACCAGCTAAGGACACTACCGGAAAATCCCAGAGCAAAGTGGAACGATCAACCATGTCGAAAGCAGCACTGAAATCTAGTAGAATCATATTAGACAATGATCACATCTTGTTGCATACCATTTTGTTGCATACCAATTATTATGCCTTGCCAACACATTTTAATGTAAGAGATCTTACAAGTAATATTATTTATTTATTGGTTGTATTGTTTAAAGAGCGGCCCAAGCTCAAGAGCAGAAGAGCCCTGTACAGATTGTTGGTAGCCAGCTTTTTGGATGTATCTTTTAACAATAAGGCAGTACTGTGATTTGCGGTCTGTTAGTCTGTGTGTCCATTGGAATTAGTCCTTTTTCAGTTGCTGTTGAAAAGACACTTTTTGAGAGATTTGCAAAATTGGCGAATTGTGGGGGCATTCAGAGTTCCAGATGGTGGGTGTGTGACAAGAGAAAGATTGCTTGTGTATCCTCTTTTTGTGGACGAGTTGTGATTTTTGCTGGTTGATCAATTTGCTGCCTTAGGAGAAAGTGCCTCCATATATGTGTATCTTAGCTGCCAGGTATGCGTTGGATGTTTTGACCCACTTTTGCTCCGCTATGCCGCATCACTCTGCTATGATGGTGCCAGAAATAGCAAAATGGGCGCGAAACCCTTGAGCGTGCCAAAATCTCGGAAAATCGCTCTTCTCAATGCACAAAAGATGGCTGCCCAATCTGCCACGCACATTGCCAGTGGTGGAACAGAGCTCTCACTACCGGAATGTGTCACTGGGCCCAAAAACAATTGAAAGTGGAGTACAGAAGGAAAAAGCAGTGCTTTCTGAATGAAACCCCCAAATCTTGCTTTAAATCCCTTTTTCTTCATTGCTGAAACTTCAGAATGCTGGTACAGAACACCCTCAAACATCCAAAATTCGTGCTGGGTGCTACAATTCACTTAGCCTGAGAAATCATTGTGAACATACAAGGTCCTGAAAAGCTGAAAGCATAAAGAGATTTCCACAGCAAAAGTGGGTTGTCTGTGGATCTGTCAAAAATCTCTGGGTGCAGTATCCTGGGCCGCCTGAATGATAGCTTTTAAGCGCCTGCTTGATTAAACTTTAACATGTATAAACTGAAATCAAATGTTTGCAATCTAACAGGCCTGTTACTGAGAGTAACCCATATTGTAATTGTTTTGATCCATTGGTTTAAAATCTTGAATGAGAATTTAGTTGTGATTTGATACAACAAGTTTGTTTTGTGCTAAGGAAAAAGGCCACAGAATTTAACAATTAATTTAAACCTGGCTGAAAGCTGTAGAACTTGAATAACAGGTTTTCTCACAGAAGGAAGGTCTTCCCCCCCCCCAGCAGGAAATTACACAAAAGCTCTAATTATGGGGTAGGAAAAAACCTGGTATACAGAGGCATGAGGAACAGTGACCAGCTGCAACTAAGGAAATGTGAGGTGCGAAGACAGTCGCAAATGGCCTCTGCCAGGAGGAAACAGGGAGGAGACTGCTTCTGGACTGCAGGGAGACAAAAAGAGGCAGACCCAAACAACCAACTGTGGCTGAACATTAACAAAAAACACATTTTAAAAAGATGGATAATTTATTGTTAAAAACCTCAACCTCAGGCTGCCCACAGCCCCACGACCACATCCAGACTATGGCTGACAAGATCAGAGTCATGTCCTGGAACGTCAGGGGACTAAATAGCTACATCAAACAGCACCGCATCCACGCCTACATGAAACGCCACAGAGTTGGAATCGCCCTCCTTCAGGAGACCCACCTAAGCGCCCCCAAGCTAGCAGCGCTGGCTAAAGTCTGGAGAGGTACCCTGGTGGGCTCCTCGTACTCCACATACTCCAGAGGAGTCTTGATATGGATTGCCCCCTCCGTCCCTGTCTCGCTGACCCACACCAAAACGGACAACGAAGGCAGAATGGCCCTGGTACAGGGCACCATAGAAGGGCGCGATATACGCCTGATCTGCACCTACGCCCCGAATCATGATGCAACTGTCTTCTTCCGCTCGCTGTACACCCGGCTGTCCCCGAGTAACGAATGCATAACAATATGGGGAGACGATAACAACTGCACCTTAGACCCTTGCATAGACAGATCGGATAGTAAGCATGGCGACCCCTCCCCACCCGCCAGAATACTGAACGCCCTCATGCAGCAATACGCCCTGAAAGACCTATGGAGAGCACAAAACCCCGAAACCAGAGGCTACTCCTTTTACTCCCCCCCACATAAGGTTCACACCAGAATAGACTGTTTGTTCGTTAGTGAAGAGCATGCTGCCAGATTTGAGGACACGCAGTAGCTGGCGAGAGTGCTATCCGACCACTCCCCCCTGATGACCACATGGGCGATCACAGCCCCTAGACCCCCCATCCCGACATGGAAACTGAGAAGCGAAGCGCTACTAGACAAAGGGCCTCATTACGACCCAGGCGGTAAGTTACCGCCTGGGTCGTACCTTTACCATCATGGCGTAAACTACGTTTACGCCATGGTGGTTGGCGGACTTACCGCCTCATTCCGAGGTTGGCGGGGCGGTAAGTCCCCATTAACCCATTTACCCTTCCCCATTCCCATTTTTGCCCCATAGGGCATAATGGGAGTGGGGAAGGCGTTAATTACGCCACCGTAAATTACGGTGGCGTAATTAACAACAAGGTCCCTTAGCGCCATGGATTTTAACACCTGCTAAAAGCAGGTGTTAAATCCTCCATGGCGCTGAGGGACCTCGGAATCAGGCGGTAAGGGTCGGCGCTGTTTACGCCGCCGTAAACCCCTTACCGCCTGGGTCCTAATGAGGCCCAAAGCCTTTAACGAACAAATCAGGGAGGGCACCACACACTACTGGCAAACCAACATTGATAGTGTCCAACACATAAGTACAGCATGGGAAGCCTATAAAGTGGTAACAAGGGGGGAAAAGATAGCCGCCGCTGGAGGGGCCCTAAAACTCATCACGTCCCAACTAGCGCACACCAAAGCCGAACTCCAAGCCCTCGAAGCAACACCATCCCCTGACCCTGCCCATACGCACAAATTGATCGAACTCAAACAAACATGCCTGACACTTTGGGAGACACTGGGGAAACTAAGCTATACCAAATACACCGAAAGAAACCATGCCCTAGGCGATAAACCCGGGAAACTACTTGCGTGGCTTTACAAGCGGGAAACTCCCAGGCACCCCATCTGCTCTATCCGTAACATAGATGGCGTGACCTTCCACATGCAAGTGGAGATCAATGCAGCATTCAAGGAATATTATCAAACCCTCTATTCCGATCCCGCCCCGCCCCCAGACTCCGCAATAGAAGATGTCCTGGACGTCATCTGGCTTCCATGCCTGGACGACCACCTGGCAGATCCCCTCGGAAGCCCCGTCACCCCAGACGAGGTCATGGCCACCATCAGATCACTACCCTCTGGGAAAATGCCGGGACCAGACGGTCTCCCAGGTGAATTTTATAAAGCCTACGAGGACATACTAGCCCCCCTATTGTCCAAAGTATACAACGAGGCGTACGAAAAAGGCCACCTCCCCGACACCATGGCTGAAGCCACCATCATCCCTTTACTCAAACCCGACAAAAATAGCACGGACTGCGGCTCGTATCGTCCCTTGTCCATGCTAAACGTAGATAACAAAATCCTCACAGCACTACTGGCCAGAAGGCTTCAAGCAGCCATCCCACACCTCATACACTAGGATCAAACGGGTTACGTGCAGGGCCGTTCCATCTCAGAGAACCTGCGCAGGCTGCATCACGTCATACACAGCACAAATAGCATACCTGGCAAATACGCAGTTGCGTCCCTCGACGCCTCTAAGGCCATTGATTTGGTCCGATGGAAATGGCTCTACGCCGCCCTATCCAAGATGGGGATCGGTCCGGCTTTCATGAATTGGGTCAAACTCGTCTACACCAAGCCCACCGCCAGAGTGCGAACCAATAACACCTTTTCAGAAAAATTGAGCCTGGCCAGAGGCACCCGGCAAGGGTGCCCCCTATCCCCTTTGCTCTACATCTTAGTGATCGAACCAGTGGCGGCATACCTCAGGCAGGAGTACGGAGACGGGGGTATAATGATAAATGGAGTGAACCACCTCGTTTCCATGTACAGGGACGACATGCTCCTCTACTTAAAAGATCCCGAACACATCCTCCCCTACATTCTTGGAACCCTAGATGGGTTCCACAGATGCACCGGGATCCAGATCAATCACAGTAAGTCTTGCCTATTCCCCCTGGCTGCCCACAGCGAGACCAAGAAAGAACACCTCCCCCTCTAGCCCTCAAATGGGAACCACCACATTCAAATACCTGGGCGTTATGATCCACCGCGACCCCGAAGCCGAACACGCACTAAACACTGGCAGGGCAAAGGAGGGCCTGGCTAAATCAATTGACTTCTGGTGCAAGCTGCCCCTCTCGATGGCTGGTAGGGCGGGACTCCTTAAAATGGTGGCACTCCCGCGCCTCCTACACTTCTTCACCAATGTCCCTTACAATATCCTGCAACAATTCTTCAGAGACTTGAATAAACTTTGTAGGAAACTTCTATGGCAGGAAGGAAGGCACAGAGTCGCCCTAGACATAACACAGAGACCGTACGATAAAGGAGGCCTAAAAACCCCCAACTTTGAGCTCTACTATATAGCAGCCCAGCTCAAGCACGTGATTCAGTGGATGGCTGATGACGCCTCAACGGACACACGCCTCGTACAGCCCCCAGACGTACCCTGGTTGCTCACGGACCTTCTGTGGATCAAGCCAGCCCCAAAAACGCATAATACACACCTAATCCGCCTGGGCACCCAGATCTGGAATCGGGCCTGCAAATCGGTCAAGCTGACCGACCCTTACACCCCACATATCCCAATAGCTGCCATCATGTCCATCAGACCAGAGGACCGAAAGGCGATCCGGAACATATGGGAACCCTCTGGTATCGCCACCCTGGGTGACCTGGTGGATGACCAGGGCATCCACACATTTCCTGAGCTGCATGAGTTGACAGGGGTCCCGCTGGGTCAGTTCCTTCTACACGGGGCGGTGTTGGAAAAGCTTAAGAAGCGATGGCCAGATGCAGAATCCCTCTGCGCCGGGCACGAGGCCATCGAAAACTTGCTGAGCGTTGCAGAAGGGGGGCACGAAACCTCGAGGCTCTATGAGATCCTAATTGACAACACCACACATAACGAACTCAAATGTAAAGGCAAATGGGAATCTGAACTAAACACGCAGTTTGGAGACACGGAATGGGAAACCATAATACATTACCACAAAAGAGTTTCCAGGAATGCCCGATTCCAGCTTATTCAATTCTACATCATCCACAGAGCCTACCTTACCCCAGCTGTCATTTCAAGATTCAGCGGCACCGGTGTAGTGACGAGCCCCAAGTGCCAAGAACCCGCAGCCACACTGACCCACATGTTCTGGGCCTGCCCGGCCATACAGACCTTCTGGTCCCAAATTCAAGCTAGGGTAGCAGAAGAGGACATAACACTGGACGTGCAGTCCCCCAGGGCCTGCATATTGGGCTCATACCCGTGAGGCAAAAAGAACAAGCCCCTTAACAGACTCAAGGATTTAATGTACATCCTAGCAAAAAGACGTATCGCCATGGCCTGGAAGCGCCCCAGAGCCCCTAGCCTCACAACATGGTGGGAAGACCTCCGTAAATGGACTGTGGCCGAAACCGGGGCCTGGGACTGGCGCACCGACAACAAAAAATTGGCGACTCTGAGGACCTTTTACAATGGATAGCCCTCACAGCAGCTCTGCTCCGCCCTAAAGAGGACAGCTCCTCAGGCGAGGACCTGGACAGCACAAAAACAACGGTTTTATAGGAAAGAAGGTATTCAAGGTGCATCAGATGTATGCAAAACAAATAAGTGAGTTAAAGTGCTCACACTCAAATACATGAAGAGGAGGGCCACCTGACTCGGCGTACCTTACCCTAAGGAAGAACACCCTGACCATGACGGGGTGCCTGTCCCTGGGTTACGCGTGATGTATCGCCTACTAAAAAGATATAGAGGAGAGTGCTGTCCCTCAACCTTCTTCTATACTGGTGGCGGTGTCTGAAGACAGACACGAGTAGTCCAACAGGGACATCTAAAAAGTGGTAGACTCCAGCAGGTTAGGCAGCGTGCAACAAAACTGTAGATTAGATCTTGAGGCTGCTAAAATGCGTGGATACAACCTGCGAAACAGGTCAACTGCTTATATTCCATCCAGAATGTATAACTTTAATGATTCCCGTAGGTCATTGTGGTTGGAGTGTGAAACAGTACTGCTGGAGACACCACTGGAGGGTGCAGTAAAACAAACCCAGCCAAAGGGCTGTAGGGCTAAAATATGGCTCTTATAAAAAAGGTGTAGCTCGCTCTGTGAAGTTGAGTGTGCTACAGTAAGCAATTTTTAGAGAATACAGTCTCTTTAGTTGGTGTAAGAGAGATCATGGGTATGTCAAGAGAGCCCTCATGACCGAAAGAGGTCGACCGGTTTCGATGGCGTGGGAGATTCAAACCATCTTCTTCAGGACCGTGACTTGAAATGCAAACAAATTTGCCAAATGTTCAGATAGATGCTGAACAAAGGGATGCTGGTGTCTCCTGTAGGGAGACAGAAGGGAGGGGGAGAGAGGGAGGGGCAATCAAACAATGAAAAAGAAGCACCAATAGTGTGCAGATATACAGGTGGTGCTTGTCATGCGTTGAGTAGAGCATGTCGGAGCAAAAAAACTACAGCGGTCAGAGTTTGCAGGAACGGTGGGGGTGCCTAGACACCTGTGTAGGGTCTCAACGCCAGGAGTGAGGGAAAACGGAGACATGGGAGTGAGGGGGAGGGAGGCCGTGAAAGAACGAGTCTCTCCAGGTGACTGATGAGCTGCTGCCTGGGTGGTGAGTGGCAACGAGTATGCTCGTGTAAGAAGTGGTGCACGACAGGGCAGTAAGGCAGTGAGCCTCTGTGTGGTCCACAAAAGGGGGAGCTATCCCAAATTGGTGCAAGTAAAATGGAGGGGGCTGAACCTACCTCTTAGCCAAAGCCTCTAGGCCAGAGTCCTTTTTGGGAGGCGAGGGATGACACTGGATTGCTTACAGCATCGTGCTGGTGAGGGAGAATAGAATACCTGCACAATCAGGTGATAATGTGCCTGAGGGAAACAAAAAGACCACAGAGTGTGGATAGAAATGGCTCAAAAACATGGCTTTGTGAGTTAGAGTATAGAGCCAAGGTGTCTAGGGGTGAGCCGTACCTTTAGAGCTGTAACTGCTGGGCTCCGTGAAGTCCGTGTGCTGTATCGAGCTGGTACAGCTCGAGACTGGCGGTTTAAAGTAGTGAGGCCCATCGCCTATAAAAAGAAGCGAGCAACGCGCTCACGCTAGCTTAGGCGACGGCGGCGTCAGCGTGATGCAGCTGGCTCCAAGGAAACGCCTCGAGCGTTCGGAGCCAGCGGAGGAAGCCCAAGCGCCTCTCGAAAGAGTGGCAGAGCGTGCTGTAATTACGAAGGATCGGGCGCTGAGGCCCGATCTCATGTGGAAGAGACTCGATGGGAGGGGGGGGGGAAATGCCCAGGGTTCATGAGTAACCTTGACCATCCCATCTGGTCATGGTCATATGGGCCTTTTCCCCATTCCCTTAAACCCCCCCCCCCTTTTGTTCGAGTCCCCCTGGTGCCAATTGTTGCCCTCCGCTTCCTCTACCCCTTCCCCCCTTCTTCGTTTTTTCCTTCCCCCCCATCCCCCCTCCCCTTTCCCGCACCTTTTTCCCCCCCTCCCCCCTCCCATCGAGTCTCTTCCACATGAGATCAGGCCTCAGCGCCCGATCCTTCGTAATTACAGCGCGCTCTGCCACTCTTTCGAGAGGCGCTTGGGCTTCCTCCGCTGGCTCCGAACGCTCGAGGCGTTTCCTTGGAGCCAGCTGCGTCACGCTGACGCCGCCGTCGCCTAAGCTAGCGTGAGCGCGTTGCTCGCTTCTTTTCATAGGCGATGGGCCTCACTACTTTAAACCGCCAGTCTCGAGCTGTACCAGCTCGATACAGCACACGGACTTCACGGAGCCCAGCAGTTGCAGCTCTAAAGGTACGGCTCACCCCTAGACACCTCGGCTCTATACTCTAACTCACAAAGCCATGTTTTTGAGCCATTTCTATCCACACTCTGTGGTCTTTTTGTTTCCCTCAGGCACATTATCACCTGATTGTGCAGGTATTCGATTCTCCCTCACCAGCACGATGCTGTAAGCAATCCAGTGTCATCCCTCGCCTCCCAAAAAGGACTCTGGCCTAGAGGCTTTGGCTAAGAGGTAGGTTCAGCCCCCTCCATTTTACTTGCACCAATTTGGGGTAGCTCCCCCTTTTGTGGACCACACAGAGGCTCACTGCCTTACTGCCCTGTCGTGCACCACTTCTTACACCAGCATACTCGTTGCCACTCACCACCCAGGCAGCAGCTCATCAGTCACCTGGAGAGACTCGTTCTTTCACGGCCTCCCTCCCCCTCACTCCCATGTCTCCGTTTTCCCTCACTCCTGGCGTTGAGACCCTACACAGGTGTCCAGGCACCCCCACCGTTCCTGCAAACTCTGACCGCTGTAGTTTTTTTGCTCCGACATGCTCTACTCAATGCATGACAAGCACCACCTGTATGTCTGCACACTATTGGTGCTTCTTTTTCATTGTTTGATTGCCCCTCCCTCTCTCCCCCTCCCTTCTGTCTCCCTACAGGAGACACCAGCATCCCTTTGTTCAGAATCTATCTGAACATTTGGCAAATTTGTTTGCATTTCAAGTCACGGTCCTGAAGAAGATGGTTTGAATCTCCCACGCCATCGAAACCGGTCGACCTCTTTCGGTCATGAGGGCTCTCATGACCTACGCATGATCTCTCTTACACCAACTAAAGAGACTGTATTCTCTAAAAATTGCTTACTGTAGCACACTCAACTTCACAGAGCGAGCTACACCTTTTTTATAAGAGCCATTTTTTAGCCCTACAGCCCTTTGGCTGGGTTTGTTTTACTGCACCCTCCAGTGGTGTCTCCAGCAGTACTGTTTCACACTCCAACCACAATGACCTACGGGAATCATTAAAGTTATACATTCTGGATGGAATATAAGCAGTTGACCTGTTTTGCAGGTTGTATCCACGCATTTTAGCAGCCTCAAGATCTAATCTACAGTTTTGTTGCACGCTGCCTAACCTGCTGGAGTCTACCACTTTTTAGATGTCCCTGTTGGACTACTCGTGTCTGTCTTCAGACACCGCCACCAGTATAGAAGAAGGTTGAGGGACAGCACTCTCCTCTATATCTTTTTAGTAGGCGATACATCACGCGTAACCCAGGGACAGGCACCCCGTCAGGGTCAGGGTGTTCTTCCTTAGGGTAAGGTACGCCGAGTCAGGTGGCCCTCCTCTTCATGTATTTGAGTGTGAGCACTTTAACTCACTTATTTGTTTTGCATACATCTGATGCACCTTGAATACCTTCTTTCCTATAAAACCGTTGTTTTTGTGCTACCATATGTTATTTTGTTAACGGTTAAAAGGACAAACACGGTTGTACCGTGCACTCTAGCTTCATAAGCTCTCCCTGTTGTTTCTGGAGGACCTGGACAGCCCAGGCTCACCTTAGCGCAAACAGTAGGCAGCCCAACGTCCCGGTCTGGGTTTGCATTGGGCGGGAGGGAAGGGGGGGAGTTACTATTGACACATTACTGATTACTATGTTGATGATGCTGGTTGTATTGTATTTTGAAAAAAACAATAAATATATTAAAAAAAAAACAAAAAGATGGATAATTTACTGTTTAAAATTGTGAAAAATATAAAACTAACAGATTTGTGAATCTAAATTTTGGCTGCACCTTTCAAGAGGAGGCAAAATCGTGTGACATGTTCTGGGAAGAAACGGCAAGAAATGTGATTTTACGCAAAATGTATTTCTGCTAGAATTATGAAACTTCATACTCTCATGTCCAAGTAAAACGCGCACACTAGAAATTTGCTTAAAAATTGGACATTGTGTTCCTGATGAAAAGGGCAAAATTCTGCGAAAAGCGGAGACAAGATCCCACAGCTACGGGATTTTGAGGAGTAGCTGCTATGTAAAATATGTTATCTGTATATGTGATTGTTATAGAGGTTGCACATGTGTAAATATGTATTGTGCCAAAAGTAGATTTTGTGTTCCAGGGGCTAGGGATGGATTCTCAGCCTCATAAAATCACATCATAAAGGTGACACTCTGTTTCTCTTCTCCTTTCAAGGCAGAGAGTAGACTCTGACCCAATCACCTGTCAAAAGGAGCAAGCTTAGGCTAAACGGGCCCACACACACCCCCTTTATGACATCTGTTCATAGCATAAATAGACACAGCTCACCACTCAAAAGGACTGACAGATTCACTCACTATCCTGATGCTGGCGGAGCACCCTGCTGCTGAACTCTTCATCTTCCTTGCTCCAGACTCCAGAAACTTGGCAAAGCAGAAACCCATTGCATAGCTGAACCATTTTCAACTAGGCCTCAAATTCCAGAACCAGAACCCCACAAACCTAAGGGGAAGCATCATATACAGCCGGGCTGCGCTGTACTGCTTGCCTGCTGAAATAATTATCATCAGAACCAAGAAGGGCAGATCTAATCCAGTCCTGGACCATGCTGTGACCAGAGGGCCTTGCAGATCCAATCCAGTCCTGTGCCGTGCTGTGACCAGAGTGCCTTGCAGATCCGATCCTGTCCGATGTGCACAGCCGTTTTCCTAACCCAGATCCAATTCCCTGAACAGAATTGACGGTTCCATTTAAAACATATCCAGTGAGTATCTATAGAAAGATTTGTGTCACTGGTATATATATTTTGCATGGTCAATCCCTATCTTATACCCATCCTATCTTGTATTCAGAATCTGTACTGTTAGGAGTATTTTTGGTTTGTCTGAACTCTCTATCCAAACCATTCTATCGTTCCTCCACAACTAGTACTGTTAAAAATATCTTTGCGCTGATCTTTTCTCATATGAAGAAGGCACATTTTCTCTGCTGCACCCTGATCAAGTAACTGTGTTCCTGTGTGGTATTCATTTTGTTCATAGTCATCCTCTAGTGTAAGCAACCCTTTTGTCATTTTAAAAGCGCATTCCTGTTTTCCATTCTCACGCCTATCTCGAAAAAACAACCTCCACTAAAACTTCTGTAACTTCCTCAGTTTTTGTTTTTCAACCCCTGTTTGTAGCTAACATCCATTTCTATCCAAAAAACTGCATTCCAAATCAATGTGATTTTCATGTTATCGCGAATATCGCGCAGTGAAACGTTTACCGCGAATTTTCGTTTTGGGAAATTTTTACACATGTAAAACAGCTTTTAATTGCTTCGACTTCAATTTTAAGATTTCAAATGTTTACTTTGCATTAAATCATTGCTTGCGTTTGTTTGCAACTATCCAAAGTGGCTCCCATAAGAATGTATAACAATTTCAGCAATTTTGATGTATTTGGTGTTTTTGCCCTGTCCATTCTAAGGATCACTTTAAAAGCCAGTCTGAAAGATTAACAGTCCATCCCGTTTTCACTTGTGTTTGCTGGGGGAAAGTGGGATTGATATTCTGTTTGAATTCTGCCATTTCTGAATCCCTGCTCTCTCCTCCTATCTCTTTACATTGCCTATTGGGGGGTTGAGGGGTGTGCAGAGGGAACCTTTAACGACAGTGCTATCCTATCTGAAACCACACATTATTATTTTCTGTGCTGAATTGTTTGCTCACTGTTCGTCCTTGTGTATTAAAGAGATCATTCAGTGTTACATCATCCCATTGGTGATTGTTGTGTAGATATTAAGACATATTTTGATAACATTTTAAATACATAAATAAATATTTACTGTTGCAAACCAGACTGATTCCTCGTTCAGTGTGACCGGGGTGGTGGGGGGTTCCAGGAGAAGGGCGTGATATGAGTGGTATATCGTCAGAATAAAGAACTTTTAGACAAAAATAAATAATGATTTCAGTTGTGCACTACATGTTAGGCTTTGACTTGGGTGTGTGCCGGTTTGAAATTACTTACATATGTTGCCATGTGTGGAACTAGAAGTAAATACTAACGAAACAAGAATGAAAACACACACTAACACAGAGAGATCACAAGACAAAGAATTTGTAATTAGCAGAATGCATGTTTATTTATTTTATGCATTACAAAATGACACTAAACTCTAGCAAGCAAATCAATCAGCACTCTAGCCTATGAGTGCTTTTAGTAATCCCAGTCCTCCCGACTTCTCCCCAGCAATGCTCTACTAAATACCACCATAGCACTGAGAGCTCCTTCCCAGCATCCCAAACCCTAGCTCTAACTTGCACACACACACACACACACATACTCTCCTATCAATGGTCTACCCAACCTCCTACCACTACCGAATTCTATTGATCAAAACAGCACGGTTATACATTACAATGACGTATTCATTGTGCAATTTTATGCATAGTCCATTTCAAACTGCGTGCATTTCTATACTTTGTGCGTGCATACATAATCATGTACTTAGAACACATTGACATGACATATTCCTCTATAGTCTAAAACAAGCATATTGTGTGTTTTCTCATTGAGACAGCAGTCTCGCTTGCATAAACTAAACAATCATTCTCCTCACTCTGCAAGGTTGTTTCTCTGTGCCAAGGAGTAGCTGTCTGCCAAAGGGCAGTTGTTATCAAAACATTCTCTCACTGTGTGTTCGGCTGCAAAAACAATTCTCCGCTCTCAGAATGGAGCATAATCGTATGGCAGAAACTCTAGCCCTAAAAGCGCACTATATTGTGCTATAAATGACAAGTGTACATAATCACAGCATATATAGAACCATAATAGCTTAGAGAAAAACTATAGTGCTCAAACATAGCCTATTCTAGATGAATTCAAAATGAATTCATGTATGAATGAATGATCAATGAATAAATACATGGCTGACTTAATGGATTATTTAACCGTTTAAGTGCCATGGGTATTTCCCCCCAGTGCCAGGGCAAGGGCCTTTTTTGGTGATTTTGATATGTGGCCATTAAATTCCTTGTAACTTTTTTGTTACATGAGATATCTGTCCAAATTTGGCTCCTTTTTTTCCCCACATGTAGGCGGTTGTAATGCTACCCAGGAATCCTAGGTTGCTGTAGGGGGGTGAGAGAAAATAAGCAAAAAGTGTTTTTTTCAAAAAAGGCCAATAAAATGATGTACAAAGAAGCATGTGGCTTTTTCCTTGTAAGAGCTAGTAACAAATGGTTTCCTGTGCTGAGTTCCCCAATTTCCTGGCTTTCAGGAACAGGTTGAGTGGAAACGAAAACAATTATTTTGATGTGGTTATCAACTGTTTTGTGGGAGGTAGGCGATTTTGGCCATTTTTGCCAATTGGACATACATGGACAGAATGGAAGAAAAGGGTAGGAAAGCCGAATTGGAGGACAGAAAGGCATATATTTCTGAAAATTAGACAAAATTCCAAGTTTAAGAAGGGGTGATTTGCGGAGGTCAGGCAACAACTAGGTAGGGGGAAATGCCATAGATTGGGGGAAAAGCAAGAAAATGACAGAAAAAAAGGTATGTGTTGCACATGGTTGGCTTGGTACGGCAATGGCTTCTATGAATTTTATTCTATGAGAAAAGCAATGCTCCGCTACATTCCCCGACTCTTGCAGTTAGGAAAGCACACATTTTTTGTAGTGTTTTACAAAACAAGCAATACCACAAGCCACACACTGAGCCATGGAACACAGGAGTTTTATGCTCACGGCCTGAACAAACGACCTTAGCATGTGTAAATCAGGAAAACCAATTTGGTGAGGAAGGGCAACCATCCATTTTTTGAAAGAGCACAGGCAGACCTTTTCAAGGGTAGGTGACATGTGCAGGTTACAAAAGTGTATGATGCCTGAACCAACGACTAAATGTAGGTCACATTTGGGAAATGAAAGGGTTGTGTGACAAAGGGCACCAGCAAATGGGTCAAAACATTATGAAAACCACACAAACACAACAAATGTTATACCTTCCTGCGTTCCCACAGGTGGCCCGATGAAAACAGTACCTCACATGTGTGGGGGCACCTACCTGGGCGCCAAGGGGAAAGCCTAAAACACAGGTAACCCCAAGTCTGTTTCGACACATGAATTTGACACTTTCTCCAGACAAGCACACCATACAGTTATGGGCGTCGGATGTCCAAGCCACCAAGGGAAACAGGGAACCCCATGCATTTCCGAAAAGAGGACACCCGTGCGAATAAACAGAGGTATAATTTGTGCAAATCGGCACAGAATTTATTACCCAGACAACCCGCAAAATCTGAAATGTGGGGGAAAAAAACGCATTTTCTGCACATTTCACTCGGCGCACCCATCGAAACACGCCGCCAACAACACAAGGCCTACTGTCCCGTGTTCTCAGAGGTGTCCCGATGAAAACAGTACCTCACATGTGTGGGTGCACCTATCTGGGCACCAAGGGGAAAGCCTAAAACACAGGTAACCCCAAGTCTGTTTCGACACCTGAATTTGACACTTTCTCCAGACAAGTACACCATACAGATATGGGCCTCATGTGTCCAAGCCACAAAAGAAAATAGGGAACCCCATATATTTCCGAAATGAGGACACCCGTGGGAATCCGCATAGGTATGATTTGTGCAAATTGGCCCAGAATTTATTACCCAGACACCCCTGTAAAGTCCGAAATGTGGGAAAAAAATGCATTTTCCGCACATTTCACTCGGCGCACCCATTGAAACACGCCGTCAACAACACATGGCCTACTGTCCCGCATTCCCACAGGTGTCTCGATGAAAACGGTACCTCACATGAGTGGGTGCACCGACCTGGGCACCAAGGGGTAAGCCTAAAACACAGGTAACCTCAAGTCTGTTTCGACACCTGAATTTGACACTTTCTCCAGACAAGCACAACATACAGATATGGGCCTCGGGTGTCCAAGCCACCAAGGACCAAGGAAAACAGGGAACCCATGTATTTCGAAAAGAGGACACCCGTGGGAATCCGCAGAGGTATGATTTGGGCAAATCGGCCTAGAATTTATTTCCCAGACACCCCCGCAAATCCTAAATGTGGGAAAAAACACATTTTCTGCACATTTCACTCGGCGCACCCATCGAAACACGCAGCCAACAACACATGGCCTACTGTCCCGCGTTCCCACAGGTGTCCCAATGAAAACGGTACCTCACATGTGTGGGTGCACCTATCTGTGCGCCAAGGGGAAAGCCTAAAACACAGGTAACCCCAAGTCTGTTTCGACACCTGAATTTGACACTTTCTCCAGACAAGCACAACATACAGATATGGGCTTCGGGTGTCCAAGCCACCAGAGAAAACAGGGAACCCCATGCATTTCCGAAAAGAGGACACCCGTAGGAATCCGCAGAGGTATGATTTGCGCAAATCGGACCAGAATTTATTACCCAGATTGTTAGGGAGAATTCTGTGTAAAGGCTAATTTCCCAAACCTAGTGAGTCCCCCAGCAGTTTTGCTGGATTTTTGAGGTTTATTTTTTTTCTCCTGCTAAGAGTGAGACTCTTTTCCTCCCACTCTTAGACATGATTTGAGGTGTTCCTTTGACTTTGTATGTGTTTTATGGTCTATGGGGTCCTTTACCCCATAGCGCTTCATGTGTTTTTGGTATGTGGGTTACACAGCACCCTCCGTGCCGTAACCCAGGGGTATCGTAGCGACCCCCAAACATAGACTCCATACCCTGGGACTGACTACTGTCTCCCAGGGCATGTAAAGTCACCATTGGCTTTACTTGTCCCAAATTATGAACAGAAACCAGTACAAACCATCATATTGGGGACGTACTAGTCGCGGCAATTCGATTGCCCCGGGGTCTGTTGTTCGAGTGGGCACTGTTCAGTCCCCCCGACCGAGTTTTGGCTGGTGGCAGTGGATACTACTTTTTATATTCGACCGCAAATATATTCCTATGGGATTTTCCCATTGTTCGAGGCTACACTTTTTAATATAGCCTCGAACATACCGACGGTTTATTAAATTAATATTAATTCACCGGTTGGTAATTTTTGCTGAAACTTGGTTCCAAAATGGGATTTGTGTTCGCTTCTGTGACTCCAACCCAAGTCGAGCCCTTTGTTCCACTTTTTGGCGGGCTTCTCCACAGAAGCCTCCAAAAGTGGTGCCACTCTGTCTGGGTACCACAGGGGGTGCTGGAGGGGGTTTAGGCACCCTGGACTGAGTTGCCTCAGCAACTGAAGTCGCACTCTTGTGTGATTGGCCCAAGTGGTGAGCCGCCCGGCTCACCACTTAGCATGTTTGACTGACAGCTAGGCTGAATTAATGGGGGTTTTCTGCAAAAAAGCAGGGCTTTAGGGACTGGAACTTCAGAAGTCACCACAGGACCTAAAGAATCCGTGGAGGGAGAAGCCGAGCTGACCTGCAACGACGACACCACCGGTGGAGCCCTGTGGAACCATCTCACCACTTTTCCCGATGACAGAGGAGATCTCCAGCCCGGAGTGTCTTCTTCCTTTCACTGGTGGGGATAACCAGTTTGCCCGTCTTTTCGCCTTCCTGGACCATCTCGTGGCCGCCTTGCCCGTGCCAAGTGCCCCGGCAACCGGAACACCACGGTTCACCACTACCGCGAAGAACAGGGGGGTACCTAGTAACCGGGAAACTCTGTGGCTGGTTTCTTCCCTGGCAGCGCAACGACCTTCAGCTTTCCTCCACGTCGAGACCTCCGATTCCTCTGGACAAAACACTGACTTGCGCCCGCTGCCAGGAACAACTGCCCCCGCTGGAGCGTTCTTCCCACTTTCAGGTACTGTGTCCTGCCTGGCTTCCCTTGCGACAGATCGTTCGGGGTGACAGTAAATCCTCTACCTTCCAACCTGGGCTAGCCTGGGACCTGTTAACTAATTTTTCCTGACTTGATTTCAATCTTTTGCGAACTTTCTACAAAGAGTCTTTGGGCATAACCGCACTGTGTGATCCTGGACACATTTCGCTTGCTCTCTCTAAGAGTGGGCCTGGCATTTGAACTTCCTTGCTGCCCAGTAGACTTTGCCTAAGCTGCCTCACTGTGGTGCTTTGAAAAGTATTGAAATTTGTGTGCTTGCATAACTCTGCCTTTTTCCCTCCCTTTCTAACAACTTATTAGAGTGCCATCTTATGTTAAGCGCTCACCTCTGTCTGAAAATAAGTGGTGTTTCTTATTAAGACTTGTCTAATAAGTAATTAGGGTTGTATATATATAATAGTGACTGTGTGTTGAATTTAGTTATCTCTCTTTGTGCTAGTGTAATTTACAAGTGTGTCTTTAAATAAATAATTATATACTTTTACACCAAAGCTCTGGTCAGTGTTTGCTTGTGCTACTGTGTCTCTGTACCTATTGTGTATACTCTATATACTGCCTAACTCATCTTGAGAGATGTCTGACTGCTCAGCCACAGCTACCAGGTAAATCTGGGTGTTACAGACTGCTACCAATTGGGTTTACTACCAACCACCTGTAGTCCTAAATCTTTTGCAGTGGTCCCTAAGGGAACTGCACAGGTTTCTGCCTATCACTGGTGTACAGCGGTGGGATTTGTATTGAGTATACATTTTAGTGTGCTTATAGATACCTTAGTGCAACTAACCACAAAGCTTAGCACTAAAGAAGATATTTTCTAAAAACATGTCAACTATGGAAAGCTATAGTCAAGAGTCCCTTGCTACAAAAACTGCTGATTGTTTAAGAGTTCTCTGTAAGCATAAGAATCTCCTGACTAAAGGCAAGAAATTGGAGCTAATAGAAAGGTTGTTAGCAAACCAAAGTCTGGATGGTGGTTCAGAGGAACCTACTACTCCAGCAACTGTAGATAACAGCAATGATATTGATATGAATGTTAGTATTGATAACTTTGAGTCGGAAGCACAAGAGGAGGGGGAAGATGTTAGCGTTTTCTCCCCTGGGCCACTTCCTGCCCTGCCAGCTTTACCTACTGGACCTTTACCAGGTCCCACACTTAATCCTCAATATATGGAACTAGAAAAAATGAAGCTTGAATTAGAATTCCAAATAATTAATGCTCAAACAGAACAACAGCACCAAGAACTAAGGCTCAGAGAAATGGAGCTCAACCATGAGCTAGAAATGAAAAATCTATCTGAGGAAAGTGCTTCTCTCTCCGAATCCTCTAGGAGTTCCAGTCCCAAAAGACCCCGAATGCCTAAGGAGTTGGTGGGTATGTATGAGCCTAAGTTGGATGTATTGGACTGGTTGAGTTTGTTTGAATATAATCATGGGCTCCAGAACATTACAGGAAATTAGTTACTTTCCTGGTTGTTCTCTAGGCTACTCCCTGTTGCAACTGATGTGGTAATGGAGTTGGGGGAGGAGGATAAGAAGGATTATAAATGTGTGAAGCTAGCTTTGATAGCTAGATTTGGGAAGACCCCTTCCCAGTACCTTAAGAGGTTTAGGACCCTCAAAAAGAATTATGGTACCCCTTGGGCTACCTGGGTGAGTGAGTGTTTGAAAAACTTAGAGGGATGGATTAAGGGTTACAAGGTGAACACTTATGAGGGAATGAGAAATCTTGTGATGTTGGAGTCAATTTATGATGCCTGATCTCCTGAGCTCAGACAGCACTTGGCTGATTCAAAGGAATTAGATACTAGAAAGCTAGCTAAGGCTGCTGACTTGTGGGTTGCCAACATGTTTACCCACAAGGATTCAGGGGTCACTCAGAAAAAGGAGGAGGGAAAGCAGCCACCAAAAGGGAACCAAGAGATTTCTAATACCTCCCAACCCAAAGAGGGCCACAAACAACAAAATAACAAGTGTAAGTCCCAGGGTAAACCACAACAGGCTAGTGTACCTTCTGGTCACAAACCAGAAGGAGGTCAGGCCAAGCCACCCTTCCAGAGAGCATTTGGAACATGCTATCTCTGTGGGGCAACTGACCACATCAAAGGAGATCCCAGATGTAAGGGTAAACCTACAGGGATCAGCACAGTCTCCTTAGTCTTCACTCCTTAGGAGGAAGTCCAAATGGCTAGTGCTCACTTTGAAGTCTTTGCTGAAGAAGCTTTGGGTCTTCAAGCAAGTGTAACTGTAGAGTCCATGGGTCTGGTTAGTGATCAGAATAGGAGTGTGTACAACTCCATACCAGAAAACTCTAAATTTTATTATATGGACAGTGTTCTTGTCAATGGCCAGGATACTCCTGCCAGGCGAGACTCTGGGGCCAGCAGAACAGTAGTGGATGAAAGCTTTTTCAGGCCTGAGGATGTTGCTAAGGCACCCAAAGGTCCCACTAAGATGTCTGGAGGCTCTGTCCAAATGGTTCCAATTCTACCAGCCCTCATTCAGTGTAATGACATGACAGTGTTGATTCCTGTAAGTGTTGAGACTGAGGTGCCTGGGAGAGTCCTGTTGGGGAATGATCTAAGAAATCTAGGAGTAGTATCCAGCACCCCCAGGCCTCCCAGTATGGATACCCAGAACCAAACCAAATTGGCTAGAGAGGCCACCTTAAGGAACCACGCTAAACCTGTGGGAACCTCTACTGAGAACCCTACTCCAAGCCCTGGTGTTGGTAAATTGACCTCTGACCCAGGCAAATTTCAGGCTAAAATGTTAAGGAAATGGGAGCCCCAACCAAGCTCTATCATTGTTCCCCCAGTTACAGAGTCTGTGACTCCCCCTGCTTCTGAGGAAGAGGTGGATAGACCTACTGGAACCCTAACTAGGCCTAAGAGAACTGGTAATTCTCAGTGCTGGTGGAAAACCAGAAAAGAAAAGTCTAAGGCCAAAAACCTTCAGACTGTTGGACCTTCCACAGAAGACTCCAACCCAATTCCTAGTCTTAAGGGGGAAACTCCTAAAGTAGGTAAAGGTAGATCCAAGAGGAAGGAGAAGCATGTACCTTGCTTATCTCCATCCTCTCCAACCAAGAGGCCTAAAACCCAACCTTCTCCCAACAGAGAGGTGGTGAGGACCTCTGGAGGCCCCTCTAGATCTAAGGGAATCCTTTATAAAGACCCCTTGAAAAAGCCTAACACAGGTTCAGAAGTTGTAACAACTTCTGAGGGACTGGTCAACCAGATCCCCTATAACTTTAAAAAGACTGACGTTCCTCAAAGGGTTTGTAGGTCATATAGCTTACAAAGGAATACCTTTGACTCTACCACTGAACATAAGTTAGGGTGTCACCACCAAAATGCTGATGGTCTCTCTAGGGTGTTTGTAACCGACTAGAGGTATGAGATTCATCCAGGAGAGGATTAAATCCTCCTGTCCCTTAGTCTGGGGGGGGGGGGCAAGTGTTAGGGAGAATTCTCTGTAAAGGCTAATTTCCCAAACCTAGGGAGTCCCCCAGCAGCTTTGCTGGATTTTTGGGGTTTATTTTTTTTTCTCCTGCTAAGAGTGAGACTCTTTTCCTCCCACTCTTAGACATGATTTGAGGTGTTTCTTTGACGTTGTATGTGTTTTATGGGCTATGGGGTCCTTTACCCCATAGGGCTTCATGTGATTTTGGTATGTGGGTTACAAAGAACCCTCCGTGCCGTAACCCAGGGGTGTCGTAGTGACCCCCAAACATAGACTCCATACCCTGGGACTGACTACTGTCTCCCAGGGCATGTAAAGTCACCATTGGCTTTACTAGTCTCAAATGTGAACAGAACCAGTACAAATCATCATATTGTGGACGTACTGGTCGGGGCAATTCGATTGCCCCGGGGTCTGTTGTTCAAGGGGGCACTGTTCAGTCCCCCCCGACCGAGTTTTGGCTGGTGGCAGTGGATACTACTTTTTATATTCGACCGCAAATATATTCCTATGGGATTTTCCCATTGTTCGAGGCTACCACTTTTTAATATAGCCTCGAACATACCGCCGGTTTATTAAATTAATATTAATTCACCGGTTGGTCATTTTTGCCGAAACCTGGTTCCAAAATGGCGTTTGTGATCGCTTCTGTGACTCCAAACCAAGTCGAGCCCTTTTTTCCACTTTTTGGCGGGCTTCTCCACAGAAGCCTCCAAAAGTGGTGCCACTCTGTCTGGGTACCACAGGGGGTGTGGGAGGGGGGTTTAGGCACCCTGGACTGAGTTGCCTCGGCAACTCAAGTCGCACTCTTGTGTGATTGGCCCAAGTGGTGAGCCGCCCGGCTCACCACTTAGCATGTTTGACTGACAGCTAGGCTGAATGAATGGGGGTTTTCTGCATAAAAGCAGGGCTTAGGGGACTGGAACTTCAGAAGTCGCCACAGGACCTAAAGAATCAGAGGAGGGAGAAGCCGAGCCTAACTGCAACAACGACACCACCGGTGGAGCCCTGCGGAACAGTCTCACCACTTTTCCCGACGACAGAGGAGAACTCCAGCCCGGAGAGTCTTCTTCCTTTGACTGGTGGGGATAACCAGTTTGCCTGTCTTTTCGCCTTCCTGGACCATCTTGTGGCCGCCTTGCCCGTGCCAAGCACCCCGGCAACCGGAACACCACTGATCACCACTACCGGGAAGAACAGGGTGGTACCTTGTAACCGGGAAAGGCCTCCTGTCCCGCGTTCCCACAGGTATCCCGATGAAAACGGTACCTCACATGTGTGGGTGCACCTACCTGGGCGCTAAGGGGAAAGCCTAAAACACAGGTAACCCCAAGTCTGTTTCGACACCTGAATTTGACACTTTCTCCAGACAGGCACAACATACAGATATGGGCCTCGGGTGTCCAAGTCACCAAGGAAAACAGGGAACCCCATACATTTCCGAAAAGAGGACAAGCGTGGGAATCCGCAGAGGTATGATTTGGGCAAATCGGCCCAGAATGTATTACCCAGACACCCCCGCAAATCCGAAATGTGGGAAGAAAAACGAATTTTCTGCACATTTCATTCGGCGCTCCCATCGAAACACGCCGCCAACAACACATGGCCTCCTGTCCCGCGTTCCCAGAGGTGTCCCGATGAAAACGGTACCTCACATGTGTGGGTGCACCTATCTGGGCACCAAGGGGAAAGCCTAAAACACAGGTAACCCGAAGTCTGTTTCGACACCTGAATTTGACACTTTCTCCAGACAAGCACAACATACAGATATGGGCCTCGGGTGTCCAAGCCACCAAGGAAAACAGGGAACCCCATGCATTTCCGAAAAGAGACAACCGTGGGAATCCGCAGAGGTATGATTTGGGCAAATCGGCCCAGAATGTATTACCCAGACACCCCCGCAAATCCGAAATGTGGGAAGAAAAACGCATTTTCTGCACATTTCATTCGGCGCTCCCATCGAAACACATCGCCAACAACACATGGCCTCCTGTCCCGCGTTCCCACAGGTGTCCCGATGAAAATGGTACCTCACATGTGTGGGTGCACCTATCTGGGCACCAAGGGGAAAGCCTAAAACACAGGTAACCGCAAGTCTGTTTCGAAACCTGAATTTGACACTTTCTCCAGACAAGTACCCCATACAGATATGGGCCTCGGGTGTCCAAGCCACCAAAGAAAACAGGGAACTCCATATATTTCAGAAAAGAGGACACCCGTGGGAATCCACAGTGGGATGATTAATGCAAATCGGCCCAGAATTTATTAGCCAGACACCCCTGCAAAGTCCGAAATGTGGGGAAAAAAAACGCATTTTCCGCACATTTCACTCGGTGCACCCATCGAAACATGCTGCCAACAACACATGGCCTACTGCCTAGCATTCCCACAGGTGTCCCGATGAAAACGGTACCTCACATGTGTGGGCCCACCTACCAGGGCGATAAGGGGAAAGCCTAAAACACAGGTAACCCCAAGTCCGTTTCGACACCTGAATTTGACACTTTCTCCAGACAAGCAAAATATACAGATATGGGCCTCGGGTGTCCAAGCCACCAAGGAAAACAGGGAACCCCATGCATTTCCGAAAAGAGGACACCCGTGGGAATCCACAGAGGTATGATTTGCGCAAATCGGCCCAGAATGTATTACCCAGACACCCCCGCAAATCCGAAATGTGGGAAGAAAAACGCATTTTCTGCACATTTCACTCGGCGCACCCATCGAAACACGCCGCCAACAACACATGGCCTACTGTCCCGCGTTCCCAGAGGTGTCCTGATGAAAACAGTACCTCACATTTGTGGGCGCACCTATCTGGGCACCAAGGGGAAAGCCTAAAACACAGGTAACCCCAAGTCTGTTTCGACACCGGAATTTGACACTTTCTCCAGACAAATACACCATACAGATATGGGCCTCAGGTGTCCAAGCCGCCAAAGAAAACAAGGAACCCTATACATTTCAGAAACGAGGACACCCGCGGGAATCCACAGAGGGAAGATTTATCCAAATCGGCCCAGAATTTATTACCCAGACACCCCTGAAAAGTCCGAAATGTGGGGGAAAAAACGCATTTTCCGCACATTTCACTTGGCGCACCCATTGAAACACGCCGCCAACAACACATGGCCTACCGCCCTACGTTCCCACAGGTGTCCCAATGAAAATGGTACCTCACATGTGTGGATGTACCTATCTGGGCACCAAGAGGAAAGCCTAAAACACAGGTAACCCCAAGTCTATTTCGACACCTGAATTTGACACTTTCTCCAGACAAGTACACCATACAGATATGGGCCTCGGGTGTCCAAGCCACCAAAGAAAAGAGGGAACTCCATATATTTCAGAAAAGAGGACACCCGTGGGAATCCACAGAGGGATGATTTATGCAAATCGACCCAGAATTTATTAGCCAGACCCCCCTGCAAAGTCCGAAATGTGGGGATAAATACGCATTTTCTGCAAATTTCACTAAGTGCACCCATCGAAACACGCTGCCAACAACACTTGGCCTACTGC
This sequence comes from Ambystoma mexicanum, assembly GCF_040938575.1. Taxonomy (NCBI): domain Eukaryota; kingdom Metazoa; phylum Chordata; class Amphibia; order Caudata; family Ambystomatidae; genus Ambystoma; species Ambystoma mexicanum. The sequence goes on along the minus strand of NC_090921.1, from coordinate 255,299,718 downwards.
CTAGCATTCCCACAGGTGTCCCGATGAAAACGGTACCTCACATGTGTGGGTGCACCTACCTGGGCGCTAAGGGGAAAGCCTAAAACACAGGTAACCCCAAGTCCGTTTCGACACCTGAATTTGACACTTTCTCCAGACAAGCAAAATATACAGATATGGGCCTCGGGTGTCCAAGCCACCAAGGAAAACAGGGAACCCCATGCATTTCCGAAAAGAGGACACCCGTGGGAATCCACAGAGGTATGATTTGCGCAAATCGGCCCAGAATGTATTACCCAGACACCCCCGCAAATCCTAAATGTGGGAAAATAAACGCATTTTCTGCACATTTCACTCGGCGCACCCATCGAAACACGCCGCCAACAACACATGGCCTACTCTCACGTGTTCCCAGAGGTGTCCTGATGATAATGGTACCTCACATGTGTGGGTGCACCTTTTTGGGCACCAAGGGGAAAGCCTACAACACAGTTAACCCCAAGTCTGTTTCGACACCTGAATTTGACACTTTCTCCAGACAAGTACACCATACAAATATGGGCCTCGGGTGTCCAAGCCACCAGAGAAAACAGGGAACCCCATACATTTCAGAAAAGAGGACACCCGTGGGAATCCACAGAGGGATGATTTATGCAAATTGGCCCAGAATTTATTAGCCAGACACCCCTGCAAAGTCCGAAATGTGGGGAAAAAAATGCATTTTCCGCACATTTCACTTGGTGCACCCATCGAACACGCTGCCAACAACACATGGCCTACCTCCTAGCATTCCCACAAGTGTCCCGATGAAAACGGTACCTCACATGTGTGGGTGCACCTATCTGCGTGTAAAGACTGGTAGGGGGTGTCTGTACTTCCGCTCTCTATATGGTAGAGGGGAGGCACAGAGGACCCCAGCCAAGATTCTCTATTATTGGTATGTGGTCGAGCAATCAAGGCCTAGCTTCTCAGGAGGTGATGCAGGCTGGTTCTTAAGTACAGTGTAGTCCCCGAACCCCCACAAAGGAATGTCCACACACTGTATTACTGAAAACACAGTCTTTATATAATTAATATTCAAAGGCATGTACACGATCACAATAACGCACTTTGTACTCGGAAGTCAATAATGATAAATATATACAATTCTAAAGTGGTACCACCAATGTTATCGAATCTCATTAAAGTGCATCAACTGTACGGTTAAAATGTCACACAGATCAATAACGAGTAAACCAGCAATAGAGATAGGAAGGAACGCAAGATGGTTGAAACAATAGGCAGAATACTGACCCCTACCACTAGGCACAGTTCTGTGTGGAGATCCCCCCCCTGGGCAACCTGTAAAATAAGATATATCGCACAAGCCCAGTCCATATGTTCAATAGTCTCACTTCTTCCTATAAAGGTTTTACCCCGCCAATGTGCCTGGTGGAGTAGAGTTCTCCGACGATGCGTCGACCGATCCTTCTTGAGTGCCGCCCTTTCAGACGGGAGCCACGGATCGTCGAGAGGTGTCGGGGAACTTGCCGTTCGGTGTCGGGGAATCGACGGCCCTTCTTGAGTGCCCTCCCTTTAAGGCATGAGTCACGGGTCGTTGAACGTCCGACGGTGAACAGGGTGAACTTCGGCAGGCAGTTTCGTTCCTAGCGGTGCTCGTCGACGACAGAGCTTTGGCGTCCTGCAAGGAAAAGGCGTGCGGGGCACCTCGATGACGATAGTTCTGGACCGCAAAGAGATGATCAAGAACTGTGGCCCAGCAAGGGTGTCGAGTCGTCGGCGTCTCTGTGGTCCTTAGGTGGCGGGAAACCCACCGGTGAATGCTCCTCGGCGCGTCGACAGACGGGCCTTCTCCAGCGGGAGACAAGAGGATGAAGATGCAGGCGAGAGCGTCCGATGATCAATTGAAGTTCTTAGGCAAACGGGAGCATGGCAGCTCCGGTCGGCGACGGCGTTCGTTGTAAAGACTGGTAGGGGGTGTCAGTACTTCCGCTCTCTATATGGTAGAGGAGAGGCATAGCGGACCCCAGCCAAGATTCTCTGTATGGTAGCAATGGACGAGCAATCAAGGTCTAGCTTCTCAGGAGGTGATGCAGGCTGGTTCTTAAGTACAGTGTAGTCCCCGAACCCCCAGAAAGGAATGTCCACACACTGTATTACTGAAAACACAGTCTTTATATAATTAATATTCAAAGGTATGTACACAATCACAATAACGCACTTTGTACTCGGAAGTCAATAATGATAAATATATACAATTCTAAAGTGGTACCACTAATGTTATCGAATCTCATTAAAGTGCATCAACTGTACGGTTAAAATGTCACACAGATTAATAACGAGGAAACCAGCAATAGAGATAGGCAGGAACGTAAGATGGTTGAAACAAAAGGCAGAATGCTGACCCCTACCCCTAGGCACAGTTCTGTGTGTAGACTCCCCCACCTGGGCAACCTGTAAAATAAGGATATATCGCACAAGCCCAGTACATATGTTCAATAGTCTCACTTCTTCCTATTAAGGTTTTATCCCCCCAATGTACTTGGTGGAGTAGAGTTCTCCGACGATGCGTCGACCGATCCTTCTTGAGTGCCTCCCTTTCAGGCGGGAGCCACGGATCGTCGAGAGGTGTCGGGGAACTTGGCGTTCGGTGTCGGGGAATCAACGGCCCTTCTTGAGTGCCCTCCCTTTAAGGCAGGAGTCACGGGTCGTCGAACGTCTGACGGTGAACAGGGTGAACTATGGCAGGGAAGTGGCAGCTTTGTTCCTAGCTGTGCTCGTCGACGACAGAGCATTGGCGTCCTGCAAGGAAGAGGCGTGCGGGGCGCTTCGGTGACAATAGTTCTGGACCGCAAAGAGATGATGAAGAACTGTGGCCCAGCAAGGGCGTCGAGTCGTCGGCGTCTCTGTGGTCTTTAGGCGGCGGGAAACCCAACGGTGGATGCTCCTCTGCGCGTCGAAGGTCGGGCCTTCTCCAGCGGGAGACAAGCGGATGACGATGCAGGCGAGAGCGTCCGATGATCAATGGAAGTTCTTAGGCAAACGGGAGCATGGCAGCTCCGGTCGGCGACGGCGTTCGTTGTAAAGACTGGTAGGGGGTGTCAGTACTTCCGCTTTCTATATGGTAGAGGAGAGGCATAGCGGACCCCAGCCAAGATTCTCTGTATGGTAGCAATGGACGAGCAATCAAGGTCTAGCTTCTCAGGAGGTGATGCAGGCTGGTTCTTAAGTACAGTGTAGTCCCCGAACCCCCAGAAAGGAATGTCCACACACTGTATTACTGAAAACACAGTCTTTATATAATTAATATTCAAAGGTATGCACACAATCACAATAACGCACTTTGTACTCGGAAGTCAATAATGATAAATATATACAATTCTAAAGTGGTACCACTAATGTTATCGAATCTCATTAAAGTGCATCAACTGTACGGTTAAAATGTCACACAGATTAATAACGAGGAAACCAGCAATAGAGATAGGCAGGAACGTAAGATGGTTGAAACAAAAGGCAGAATGCTGACCCCTACCCCTAGGCACAGTTCTGTGTGTAGACTCCCCCACCTGGGCAACCTGTAAAATAAGGATATATCGCACAAGCCCAGTACATATGTTCAATAGTCTCACTTCTTCCTATTAAGGTTTTATCCCCCCAATGTACCTGGTGGAGTAGAGTTCTCCGACGATGCGTCGACCGATCCTTCTTGAGTGCCTCCCTTTCAGGCGGGAGCCACGGATCGTCGAGAGGTGTCGGGGAACTTGGCGTTCGGTGTCGGGGAATCAACGGCCCTTCTTGAGTGCCCTCCCTTTAAGGCAGGAGTCACGGGTCGTCGAACGTCCGACGGTGAACAGGGTGAACTATGGCAGGGAAGTGGCAGCTTTGTTCCTAGCGGTGCTCGTCGACGACAGAGCGTTGGCGTCCTGCAAGGAAGAGGCGTGCGGGGCGCTTCGGTGACAATAGTTCTGGACCGCAAAGAGATGATGAAGAACTGTGGCCCAGCAAGGGCGTCGAGTCGTCGGCGTCTCTGTGGTCTTTAGGTGGCGGGAAACCCACCGGTGGATGCTCCTCTGCGCGTCGAAGGTGGGGCCTTCTCCAGCGGGAGACAAGCGGATGACGATGCAGGCGAGAGCGTCCGATGATCAATGGAAGTTCTTAGGAAAACGGGAGCACGGTGGCTGTGGTCGGCGACGGAGGTCGTCGACAGTGGCGGACAACAGTCCGAGGGCTTCTCCTTGGAGTTCCGCAGCAGTCCCTGTATCGGGTCGCCAGCCTGTCGTAGGTCTGTCTACCAGGTTGCGCTGGCAAAGATCAGCTGTGCACGATGGTCCCTCGTAGCTCGGGAAGAGGGCGCCTTACCAGGTCCTCTCTGGGTCAGTCCTTGGAAACACAGCAGCCTTCAGATTGCGAGGGAGATCCACAGCACTCCTTCTCGTCCAGCGGGCGTTTCAAGGTCAGCGTCAGTTACTCCAGTTACTCGTCGTAGTGGACTTCAGCTTCTGAACACGATTCCTAGCAGTGAGAGGTCCCCAGATATACTGTTGATCTCCCATTCATTCCGCTGGGTCACACTCAAGCATCCAATCACGACTACGGGCATTCATGCAGGCAGACAGCCAATCAGGCACACGAGGTATTCAGGCCATTCATTTCTCTCCAGACACTCACAAGTTATGTGTATTGGGAAGTACCGAGCCATTCAACACTCCAACCTGCATTCATACCGGTTTCGGGCAGGGTTGTCTCAGTCATTGTGTCAACCACCAGATACTAGACACCCACAACACAGAATGCATAGTCGTCACACACTCCATTCACCCAGGTCCCACCCGCAGGAGGTATCCACAACATACATCACCAGGAAGGCTCCAGCTAGTCTGGCTGGGCCTTCACAACAACACCATATATGGCATTTCCACCCAACAGCCAGTCAGGGGGAAGGGACAGAGTCAGGGCTTCCCAGGACTTTGGGAAAACAAGGTAATGGGTAATAGAAAGCAAGAGGCCACCGGGCCATCTTGTTTTCCATCAGGAATCAACTGATCCCAATGGCAGGGCCGGGGTATCCCAAAATGGAGGATACTCTGCACACCTGTCAAACTCAGCATGGAGCTGCCACCAGCCCCTACCCTGCTCTGCGGGCCACCCACAGGTGCCCAAAAACATACACTAGGGGCACAGGGTTGTACCCCCACCCATGGGTGCCATAAGGGTATCCCACGGGTCCGTTCACCAAACCAAAAGAGAGCTGCACCGCCAGGAGTCCCACATGAACTTCTGCACAGAAAACACGACAGAACACACGATAAAAAGCAGTAAAGGACAAGGATACGGAGGCCCTGTCCCTCCGATGCATTTCTAGCATCACAGTCGCCCCCCAGACTGAGGTGGAGGGTGCCTAATCTCCCACGGGATAGACACCCTCATCCAGACGGTCAACATACCTTCTGGAAAGGCCATCTGCATTATCGTGACTCTTCCCTGGTCTGTGCTCTATGGTGAAGTCTAGTCCTTGCAGGCTAATGGACCACCTGAGCAGTTTCGGGTTCTCACCCTTCATCTGCATAAGCCACTTCAGGGGCTTATGATCTGTTTGGACCTTGAAGGTAGACCCCATAAGGTAGGGCCTAAAACGCCTAAGGCTCCAAACTATACTAAAACATTCCTTTTCAACAGTAGCCCACCTAAGTTCTCTACCCTTGAGTTGTCTACTGATGAAAATGATAGGATGTTCTCTCCCTTTGTCATCTAACTGGGACAAGACAGCTCCAATTCCGGTGTCGCAGGCATCCGTCTGGACGATAAAGGGTCGGCTGTAGTCAGGCGCACACAACACGGGTGCCCGACACATACTTTCTTTCAAGCCATCAAAGGCCCTCTGACAGTCTTCAGTCCAATTGACCTTCCTAGGCTGCTTGGGTGAAGTCAGAGCTGTCAGTGATGCAGCTATGGTTCCATAGTCCGCCATGAAATTGCGATATTACCCGGTGAGGCCCAAAAAGGCTCTCACCTGGGTTTGAGTAGTGGGAGTCTCCCAGTCCTGTACATCCTGTACCTTACTGGGGAAAGGTTGGATTTGACCCCATCCTACCTCATGACAAAGATACGTGACTTTCCCCTGAGCTATCTGGCACTTGGTGGCCTTGATAGTGAGGTTAGCCCTTTTTAAGGCCTGCAACACTCTACCCAGATGTGTCAAGTGCTCTTCCCAAGTGGAACTGTAGACGGCAATGTCGTCTAGATAAGCCACACAAAAGGCACCCAGCCCACTGAGAGCATGATTGACCAATCTCTGGAAGGTGGCAGGGAAATTCTTCAACCCAAAAGGCATGACCCTAAACTGGTAGAATCCCTCTGGTGTTGAGAACGCCGTCTTTTCCTTGGCATGGTCCGTCAGAGCTATTTGCCAATAGCCTGAGGTGAGGTCAAAGGTGCTCACAAATTTGGGAGCACCTATGGTGTCCACAAGCTCATCAGCCCTGGGCAATGGGTGCGCGTCAGTTTTGGTGACGGCATTGACTCCTCGGTAGTCCACACAGAACCTCCAATCCTTGGTACCTGCCTGGGAACTTGCCTTGGGGACAAGGACCACGGGACTGGACCAGGGACTGGTTGAGGGTTCAATAACACCCAGATCCAACATCTTGGTGACCTCAGCCTGGATGTGGTTCTTAACCGTATCTGTCATTCGGTAGCTCCTGCTCTTGACAGGCACGCTGTCACCAGTGTCAATCTCGTGCTTACACCACGGTGTAAGGCCTGGCGTCAGCGAAAACAGAGAGGCATACTGCTGGAGCAAAGTCCTGCAGGCCCTCTGCTGCTCGGTTGTCAAATCTGGAGAGAGCTGCACTCCCTCCACTGAGCCATCCTGAGGGTTACTATGCAGTAAATCAGGAAGGGGCTCACTCTCATCCTCTTCTTGCTCTGAAGCTAGCAAGAGACATGAGACTTCTGCTCACCGTTGGAAAGGCTTGAGCCTATTGACATGGAATACCTGAGGGGCTACCCCTGGGACTCCCATGTCAACCAGATAGTTGACCTTGCCCATCTTGGAGATTATCCAGAAGGGTCCAGACCATTTATCTGCCAATGCCCGGGGCCTGGTAAGCTCCATCACGAGGACCTCCTGTCCCGGAGTCCAATCCACTTCCAATGCTTTAAGGTCATGCCAGTATTTGTTCAATTCCTGGCTGTCCTTGAGATTCGCCGTTGCTTGACCCATCATCTGTGTCATCCTCCGTCTGAGGCCTAACACATAGTCCCCCACTTGCTTGGCGGGACCGGGAGGGGTGGCTTCCAAACCTTCTCTGATCAAGGCGAGGGCCCCCTCACGGGATGTCCAAAGAGTAACTCAAAGGGGCTGTAACCAACGCCTTCTTCAGGTACCTCTCTGTAAGCAAACAGCAGGCATGGCAGGAGGAGATCCCATTTCCTCCTTAAGGCTCTTCCAAAGCACCTAGCATGTCCTTGAGAGTTTTATTAAATCTCTCAACCAGACCATTGGTCTGGGGGTGGTAGAAGTTGAGAACTTGTAGGTTACCCCGTACTCTTTCCACATGGTTTTCATGTAACTAGACATGAAGTTGGATCCTCGGTCAGAGACAACCTCCTTGGGGAATCCAACACGGGTGAAAATGCCCAGGAGAGCCCGGGCAACCACCTTGGCTGTAACAGTCCGAAGGGGTATAGCCTCAGGGTACCTGGTGGCATGATCTACCAAAACCAGGATGAACCGATGTCCACCTGACGTGGGAAGCTCAAGCGGGCCGACGATGTTGATGCCCACCCTCTCAAACGGTGTGCCAACCACTGGCCTTGGCTGCAGTGGGGCAATGATACTGCCTCCAGTTTTGCCAGACAACTGACAAGTTGGGCAGGTCCTGCAGTGGGACTCCACTTCTACTCCCATCCGAGGCCAGTAGAAATGGGCAGAGAGCCTCTGCTTAGTCTTCTTGGTACCAAGATGACCAGCCAAGGGCACCTCATGCGCCAACTGCAGTAGGAAGGGCCTCTAAACCTGGGGTACCACCAACCTCTTGAGGGCACCAGGTTCAGGCTTAGTGGGCTCACTAACAAGGAGCTAACCCTCCCAATAAATCCGGAAAGTCCTAGGCACCTCTCCTTGTGCCTGGGGCAGGGCCTGTTTCCTCAGACCCTCGAGAGAGGGACACTCTCTCTGTCCTTTACAGAAGTCTGCCCGGGAGGGTCCCCCTTCAGCTAACAAGCATTGAAGATCGGGATGATCCTCCGGATTGAGAACCTCTCCCACAGGAGAGTCTTCTGGCTCTTCTCCCACAGGAGTTGAGACGGGGTTTACCACTGGACCCAGCCCGTCCAGAGCATGGATCCCAATGGGTGCTGTAGGAACAGCAGAAAGAGAAGGAGCTCCCTCCACAGAGGTGGCCTTCTTGCTCTTCCTTCGTCGTGCCTTAGGCCGCGCCTTCGGCTCGGGTACCTGACTCACAGCCAGACCCGGTGTCACCTGTGACCTAGTGACCGCAGCAGCAGTCATGGGAAGACCATCCGTGATCAACCCCAACTCTACTAGATCGTTACCTAACAGAATGTTAGCAGAGACATTGTCCTGAACCAGGACAGGAAGCTTTGCTGTCTTGTCTCCAATTACGAGTGTGACTCGGGCTACAGGCGATAATTTGGGAGGCCCACCAGCTAACCTGGTGGTTCTCAGAGGAGCATCTACATAGTCCTCTGGCTTGAGCAGGGTCCTGTCCACCACTGTCATGCTTGCCCCAGTGTCTCTCAAACCAGTAGAAGGCTGGCCTTTCAGGAGGACACTTCTCAAAAATCTACGGGTGTTCTGTGGGAGAGTCGCCAGTACTTCCGTGTACTGGTCCCAGGCCCCAAGGGACACTAAGGAAATCTCTACGGGAGCACCAAAAGTGATCCCTGTAGAGGAGGGGAGGACAGTGGCCTCCACCTCAGACATGGGTTAAGGGTAGGTCAGGCTGACAGCCTGTACTCCGAGTGCCTTACCTTTACACTTGGAGTCACACCTTTTGTGATCCAGAGCCCCACAGTCCCAACAAGTGCCAGGAGTGTGGGGTACAGTACTGGAACCACCGGGAGCCTGCTTTGCAGCAGGTGGACCACTACTCTTATTCCCACCCACAGATGACTTATCCCCACTAGATTTTTGGGTCTTAAGAGAGGAGGGTTTAGGTTTATTCGACTGTGACTGCTTTTGGGACTCCTCAGCTTTCTGAGAGGCCCCTTTTTCTTTGTCCTTGTCCTTCCCACTGGAGTCCTTAGGGGACACCCGGTGGGAGATCCACTTGTCAGCCAACCTAGCCAGCTTAAAGGGATCCAAAATGTTCTGGTCAGCAACATACTGACGCAGCTCTGGTGAACAGGCTTCAGAAAAATGCTCAAAAAACAACAGTTGTGACAACTCAACAAAAGTTTTCACCTTGTAACCATCAATCCATCCCATCATATTCATGTGCGCAGCACTCACCCAGTCAACCCAAGACACATTCTCTCTTTTCTTAAAATCCCTGAACCTTTTAAGGTATTGGGTAGGTGTCTTGCCAAACTTGGCAATCAAAGCAGATTTCATACACTCGTACTGACCCCTTTCTTCCACGCTCAGCTTCAGAATACAGTCATATCCAGTTTGAGGCACTCTGCTTAGCAAACACTTAGCCCAATCTCTTTTGTCAACATCATGAATTGCACAAGCCATTTCAAACGCTTCAATCCATTGGAGGATATCAGAACCCTCCGAAAACACACCAACCAAATCCTTCATAAATTTAGTTGCCGGGGACCTGACACTCTCACTGGGTTTCACTGAAGCCTCCACTCGGGCTTTCTCTAGCTGGATTCTCTGACATTCAGTGTCCTTGTCTTTGAGTTCAAGACCCTATTCTTGAGTCCAAGATCAATATTCATGAGCTCTACTTGTTGAGCCAAATCCTCCTTCTTAAGCTCAGCATCTATTTCCAACTTGCGATATTCAAAGGCCAATTTCATCCTTAATAACTCAAGTTCCAAGGTATTGCTGGGGTTCGGAACAGAGGCAGCAGGAATGGCGGCATTCCCAGAAACAGATTCAGTAGAAACCCCAGGGGCAGAGTCCTCATCGGTTGCATTCCCCCCTTCATCAAGAGTTTCACCATCGGTCTGGTAGTCCACCAGGGCAGCTATCAGCTCCGCCCTAGACTTATCCACAAAGTCTAACTCCCTGGCTTCACGGTCGGCAATGGCGGTCGTCGACAGTGGCGGACAACAGTCCGAGTGCTTCTCCGTGGAGTTCCGCAGCAGTCCCCGTATCGGCTCGGCAGCCTGTCGAAGGTCTGTCTACCAGGGAGCGTTGGCAAAGATCAGCTGTGCACGATGGTCCCTCGTAGCTCGAGAAGAGGGTGCCTTACCAGGTACTCTCTGGGTCAGTCCTTGGAGGCACAATAGCTTTCGGATTGTGATGGAGAGCAACAGCAATTCTTCTCGTCCAGCAGGGCTTCAAGGTCAAGCGTCAGTTACTCCAGTTACTCGTCGTAGTGGACTTCAGCTTCTGAACACGATTCCTAGCAGTGAGAGGTCCCCAGATATACTGTTGATCTCCCATTCATTCCGCTGGGTCACACTCAAGCATCCAATCACGACTACGGGCATTCATGCAGGCAGGCAGCCAATCAGGCACACAAGGTATTCAGGCCATTCACTTCCCTCCAGACACTCACAACAGGTTATGTGTATTGGGACAAGTACCGAGCCATTCAACACTCCAAGCTGCATTCATACCGGTTTCGGGCAGGGTTGTCTCAGTCATTGTGTCAACCACCAAAATACTAGACACCCACAACACAGAATGCATATTCGTCACACACTCTATTCACCCAGGTCCCACCCACAGGAGGTACCCACAACATACATCACCGGGAAGGCTCCAGCTAGTCTGGCCGGGCCTTCACAACAACACCATATATGGCACTTCCATCCAACAGCCAGTCAGGGGGAAGGGACAGAGTAAGGGCTTCCCAGGACTTTGGGAAACAAGGTAATGGGTAATAGAAAGCAAGAGGCCACAGGGGTCATCTTGTTTTCCATCAGGAATCAACTGATCCCAATGGCAGGGCCGGGGTATCCCAAAATGGAGGATACTCCGCGCACCTGTCGATTTCAGCATGGAGCTGCCACCAGCCCATACCCTGCTCTGTGGGCCACCCACAGGTGCCCAAAAACATACACTAGGGCAGTGGTCTTCAAACTCTTTTGGCCTGGCCCCCCCTGAGCTAAGTTTGGGCAGGCCAGGCCCCCCCAAAAGTGCCAGTTGGACAGTATGTAGAAATCACTATGAACTTTTGTGTGCCGTCACTGCACCCTACTCCCAGTACAGACCCTGGGCTCTCCCCAACCTACTCCCACCACTATCCCAGTGCTGCTGCCCATCCTGCTCCCACCACAGTCCCATAACACAAGCATACACACATCCATACACATTTAAATAAATTAAAAAAAATCGACATAATGGTACCTTCTGCTGGGGCCTGCACGTGGTTGATAAAATGAACCGCTCCAGGTTGCTCTGCCCGTATGAGCGAGGAGGTGTAGGAGCACCCCCCCGCACATACATACATACATGCAGTGCACCAGCCAGCATTTCCAATGAGCTAAGCAAGGCTGGCGAAGCAAAACACCCCCAGCGTTGCATGGCTCAGTGATCATGTGTGGCTGGAGAAATGAACTGTCAAAGGCAAACAGTGTTTCCCTTTGACAGTTCAGCCAGCCCAGGAGCACTCCCTCAGCTGGAAAAAGCAGCTGAGGGAGTGCTCAGTGTTTCACTGGGCTGGCTCCTTGGCTCCTCCATAATGGGTGAGGTGGCCAGTGGGTGGACGCCCCCTCACCCATTATGGATGAGCCGGCACACTTGGACTGGCCTATAGGGCAATAGGGTGATGACCATACCAAAAATGCAAAATGCTAGTGTAGGCCATTCAAAATGGGCCACTTTTTTGGCCAATGTGGGCCAGTTTGAGGAGTTACTTCACTATGCAGCTAGTAGTTTTGATGATTGTTGCTGAATAAATATTCTTTAAATATCACAATTTGTTTACATTTGAACAAAAAACAACCCCTTGGGTACTATTCAAACAGTCTGTGACTAAAGGACTGAATATCCATTTGAAACTGCTGGCCATTTTTTCATTGGTGCCTAAAACCGTTTTATGGTCCAGTCTGACCATGTGAACTGCCCTTCCCATTTCCTCCAATCTTATTTTTTTTTTTTTACATTTCATGCTGGGCTCTGGCACCCCCCCTGGGATGCGGCCACTCCCCGTGGGGGGGCGCGCCCCACAGTTTGAAGACCTCTGCACTAGGGGCACAGGGTTGTACCCCCACCCATGGGTGCCATAAGGGTCCGTTCACCAAACCAAAAGAGAGCACTGCCTGGATCGACGCCGTGGTCTCGGCACCCTCGAACTTCTCATCGCCGCCATTGACGACAAGTTCACCATCTTCGAGGCCTCTCGACGAGCCGTGGCTCTGTATATATTTATCATTGTTGATTTCCGAGTATAAAGTGCGTCATTGTGATCGTGTACATACCCTTGAATATTAATTATATAAAGACTGTGTTTTCAGTAATGCAGTGTGTGGGCATTTCTTTGTGGGGGCTCGGGGACTGTACTGTACTTACGAACCGGCCCGCATCACCTCCTGAGAAGCTAGGCCTTGATTGCTTGTCCATTGCTACCTTATAGAGAATCTTGGTTGGGGTCTTCTGTGCCTCTCCTCTACCATATAGAGAGCGGAAGTACAGGCACCCCCCACCAGTATCTTTACAGTGCACATACCTGATTCCCGGCAATGGAAGATGGCGGCCTCACACTCCGAGGAGGCTTGGAATGGGGTCTTTTGCTGTGTGGTAAGGACCCTGTTCCAAGCCGCCACCACATCCCCCTCGCCGGGTCCTAATGGGAAAAAACTCTGCCTTTGCCCAAACCGTAATTTGAATGATTTACTGCCAAAACGGGTGCCAGCATTGATATCTAAGTCTGGAGCCTGTAGTTGCATACTCCCATCCCACTGGGACATGCACAAAAAACCCTCTTGTGCACTTGTAGGCAGACACCAAGAACACTACACTAGCCACGGCCACTGGACACGGCCACTGGCCTCTCAGGTTTAGAGCAGGCGCCTTGGCCCCTCTGCCTCAGTCGCCACACTGCACCACGTAAAGAAGCATGACGCAACCCTCACCTTGACCCAAATTGTCCCCCTACTGTGCACCAGGTTCAGAGCGCACCGCCTCAACTACATTTGGCTGCCTGAATGTGAGGGCATCTTCCTGGGCAGATTTTGTTGCACCACCATCTCTCCTTGCATGGCTTGATGGTGGTGGGATACGTCGCAGGTGCACTCTAATGGCTGACTGGGCCATCCCCATGCTGCGTGCCCTCAGCTAAGGGGAGCACGGAGGTTCCTCTGCCTTCTCCTCGCCAGGCAACTTGAAGGGATGGGGGTTTTGCACTAATCTTTGTGTATGAGATTAGCCTCAGTAACCCGGATGTGACGGAAACATTTGCTGCCCTTAGTAGCCACAGTGGCCGTCCAGAATGCTACATGAAGGGTCAGAGCTAGAATGCAGAGGTGGGACTACTGCCACTCTGGGAGAGCCATTTGTGAATCAGAAGGACTGGGTCTATGAGGAGGAATGGTGGCTGTGTTTAGGGAGTGGAAATGAAACTCCCCTCACAATCGCCACGATATATTAAGCTGATTAGTGTCTATGGCAGGGTAGGTTGCATTATGTAGTTTCCCGTGAGAACCTATATGTTTAGATGATTTATAGTGCTGGTTTATTTTCAATTCCGTTATCCCCCATGCAATACACAGGAATAATTGACTTATTAGGCACAATGCACTTGTTCTCTTGCACTTTGGAAATTACCATTGCACTGTAAAATGTTTTGAGTAATCAATTGTATTGATCCGTTTGTTTAGATAAGGGTGGCGGTAATTCATTTCTGCTTTATTGTTGGGCTTGATGTTCTGTGTATGTTTGTTGTTGTAAATCAATATCACAATGAAAAAAAAAACATTTTTTACCCTTGCATGACATCTGGCCACATATAATTGAGAGGGCAGGGGGAACCTGGAAAGTCTAGGCAGAACCTTCCTCTCACCAAGGTCATAATATGGGACGTCATGCCACTAACATCTGCGGCCCTCGTCGACATGAGTTTCACTGTCACCTTACACCATTCCATCCTGGTCAGACCACCAACACATTCTGGTTCTTTATTCAACACTTCCTTCCTGGCGTTTACACGCCAAACCCGCTCATGGGAGGATAGCTCAAGGGCAACGTGCTTGTCTTGGAAGCAGGATGACACCGAACTACACAAGTTCGATTCTCGGGTCCGTGCTTAGAAACCTCTAGGTATAATCACGTTATGAATAACCCATTACAATTACAATGGGCCTCATTAGGACCCTAGCGGTGATGGTATGAACGGTGCCGGTAAGGCACCAGCACTGTTCATACCGTCCCGCCGCATTACGAGTTTTGCTCGCAGGTCCCTGACTGCCAGGGCGGGCTGTGCGGCATCCGCGAGCATAAATCGTAATTGTGACGGCACCGTTATTAACGGTGCCGGCGCAACCATGCTCCCCACCTCCATTCTGCCCTCGGGGGCAGAATGGGGCCGGGAGCCCGGCAATACTGCCACCCGCAAATGGACAATTACCGGCCCATTCTTCTCACAGGAGGCAGTGGCGGTAGCGAGCATGGCGGTAGCCGTGCCTGCCATACAGGCACGGCTACCTCCATGCTCGTAATGAGGCCCAATGATATGCTTGAGTCTCGACTCTTCTGGCGGCATGCACTCTCTCGTTGAACCCTATTGTGTGAGGAGGAATAACATGACTGAAATAACAGCTAGCAAGTGTAACATGTAGAGCAAATCACAAAGAACCGTTTTGGGAGAGTACATGAGTAAAATAAGAATCTGTAGGTATTTCGCGTCAAATAAACACAATATTAAGCCTTCTTTGGGGAATGGTGTTTTCTGGCAGACGATTACGAGTTTGGTGGTCGTGGCAAAACACCCAGCAATTACTGTTTACATGTGTTTTACCACTCTTCAAATTATGAGTTTCACTTTAGAGACTCTTGTTACCTGCTGGTTTTGTGTGGCGGATTTTACCAGCACACAACACCCATACCGAATGCAGCAATTGCCACGTGTGATTTTACCGAATGGAATAATTACTGACTCACCATGGAGTCCTATGGGATTCCAAAATGGGGAATAATGGTATGGCCCGCATGACTCGTAATTATGTGGCCCTACTGGGTCACCAATGCCAGAATGGTAAATGAGCTAATACCGTGTGTAATGCCTCCAAGCTCTTAATTAGGCTTGTGTGACACTGGCAGATACCAAGGAACCCTAAAGGCGAAGTTTGGAAATGAATGCATGAGCCAAACACTGTAGAAATATTTATTGGGCCTCATTATGAGGCACAGCTGCCGCCAGCGTTTTATTTTTTCTGGCGCCCAGAAATTGGCAATTATCGGGTCATTACAGCCTTGCCGGACCCGGTATTTGCCAATTCCTGGGCGCCTGGAAAAAGTCTTCCTCATTCCCATTTGAGCACCATAGGGCTCAATGGGGAAGCCGGATGCACCGGCACCGTTATGAACGGTTCCGGTGCATCCATCATCCAGTGCTCGCGGGTGTCGCTCTGCCTGACAGGTCCGATTGGCGGGCAGAAAAGCACCCACGAGCACAACTCATAGTTTGCTGGTCCGGGAACTACGATACCGGCACGCTTATAATGAGGCCCAGTGTCTTTATTTATGGATTCCGCATAATCTCATGCTCCTTGTATACAGTCCCATCCCACAATTCTGGGTGATGAACAAATAGTATTTTCAAAACTTGAAATGTATTCAATAGAATAGACAACTGAAACAAATGTGGCCTACCGCTTTTTGCCAGTTAGGTCACAACAATGCTGTATGCTGAAATACAATTGGTCAATTAAATAAAAGTGTGTCTGCCTGCATGAATCTCGCTGCTTCACTTCACACAAGCAATCACTTGCATAATCTATATGATCTGTGCACTATAGTTAAGATGAGCATCAAGTTCCATAGGAAACCCGAAAATTGAATTGCTAATAACTTTTGACAAAAAGGTTTGTCAAAGGCCCCCCAAACTGGACATTTTGGGAAAGATTCAGTAAACAATGAAAAGGTTATTTAGAAAGCAAAAAAAACACTGTTTTCGGCATGCTCCCATTCAATTCACCATAATGAAAAAGTCCAAATATCTGTGCATTGCACAGCAAAAACTGCTCCACTAGGTACGAAACAACTTGGGCACGAAGCATTAACTAGATTTCCGTGAAGGGTATTTCTGTCCAGATGTTGTGAAAATATTTGACGTGGAAGGGGTGCACTGAGCAACCCTCCAGACCATCGTACTTCGCCTGCCAAGCCATTACAAAAGGGGAAAGACCATATGCAAATCAAGCTTGGTCCAACCCCAAAAGGGGCAGTGTAGCCCGAACTGCTTGGTCACAACCCTTCTGCACGAGACCACAAAAATCCCCAAACATGTTTTGGCCTTGTTGGGCATCATCAGTGAGGAGTAGCTTGTTTCTCTAGTCCCAGCAGGCACGGGACCCACGTCTGGGCATAACTATCCCACCCAGAGTGACTACAGCAAAACAAAAGAGGTGATGGATGGAAGGTCTAGAATTAATCATAACCTCTGGCATTGCTCTGGGCAACCCTCCAGCCCATCATTCTTCACCTGCGAAGCTATTACAAAAGGGAAAGACTATATGCAAATCAAGCTTGGTCCAACCCCAAAAGGGGCAGTCCAGCCTGAACTGCTTGGTCACATCCCTTCTACACGAGGCCACAAGCATCCCCAAACATGTTTCGGCCTTATTAGGCTTCATCAGTGAGGCGTAGCTTGAGTCTCTTGGTCCAGCAGGCACGAGACCTACGTCTGAGCATACCCTTCCCACACAGGGTGATTTTCGCAAAACAAAGGAGGTGATGGCTGGAAGGTTTGGAATTAATCATAACCACTGGCATTGCTCTGGGCACCCTCCAGCCCATCGTTCTTCACCTGCCAAGCCATTACAAAAGGGAAAGACCATATGAAAATCAGGCTTGGTCCAAACCCAAAAGGGACAGTCCAACCCGAACTGCTCGGAAACATCCCTCTGCATGTAGCTACAAGCATCCCCAAACATGTTTCTGCCTTATTGGGCTTCATCAGTGTGGGGTAGCTTGGGTCTCTTGGACCAGGAGACACAGGACCCACGTCTGGGCATACCCTTCCCACTCAGGGTGATTTTCACAAAACAAAGGAGGTGATGGCTGGAAGGTTTGGAATTAATCATAACCTCTGGCATTGCTCTGGGCATCCTCCAGCCCATCATTCTTCACCTACTAAGCCATTACAAAAGGGAAAGACTATATGCATATAAAGCTTGGTCCAACCCCAAAAGGGGCAGTCCAGCCTGAACTGCTCAGTCACATCCCTTCTTCACAAGGCCACAAGCATCCGCAAACATGTTTTGGCCTTATTGGGCCTCATCAGTGAGGGGTAGCTTGTTTCTCTTGGTCCAGCAGGAACGGACCCACGTCTGGGCATACCCGTCCCACTCAGGGTGATGTTCACAAAACAAAGGAGGTGATGGCTGGAATGTTTGGAATTAATCATAACCTCTGGCATTCTTCTGGGCACCCTCCAGCCCATCATTCTTCACCTGCCAAGCCATTACAAAAGGGAAAGACCATATGCAAATGAAGCTTGGTCCAACCCCAAAAGGGGCAGTCCAACCCAAACTGCTCTGTCACATCCCTTCTGCACGAGGCCACAAGCGTCCCCAAACATGTTCTGTGCTTATTGTGCCTCATCAGTGAGGGTCTCTAGACCCAGCAGGCCCGGGACTAACGTTCCCACTCGGGGTGACTTTTGCAAAACAAAGGAGGTGATGGCTGGAAGTTTGGCAATTAATCCTAACCTCTGGCATTGCTCTGGGAAACCCTCCTGACCATTATTTATCACCTGCCAAGGCATTACAAAAGGGGAAAGACCATATGCATATCAAGCTTGGTCCAACCCCAAAAGGGGCAGTGCAGCCCGAACTTCTTGGTCACATCCCTTCTGCTCGAGACTACAAGCATCCACAAACATGTTTCAGCCTTGTTGTGCCTCATCAATGACGAGTAGCTTGGGTCTCAAGTCCCAGCAGGCACAGGTGTCAGAATCAGAAGAAACCTCCCTCCCTTCCTCCTCACTTGGGTCTTCTGTGGAACTTTCTTCTGGATTCTTCTTCTTCCTTCTAGGATTCTTTGGTTGGGCGTTTCCCTTCTTTTCCTACATTTGGAGTGTCTCTCTCCTCAGGATGCCACACTGTGGGTAGGGGGATCCCCAACAGCGTGGTATCCCCCGGAGATAGCCCCAAAACAGGGAAAACTCTCCTGGCTGTAAAACCCTGTGAGTCCTCAGGATTAGATTCCGGACTGAAGATGATGTAGATTGGAGTAGCAGAAAATATGGGTAGCAGTCTGGTCCTGCCCAGAGCCTTGATAAATGAGTAGCAGGTAGCAGGCAATGGCTAAATACTCTTTGGCTGCAGAGTGTCTTTGCAAGGAGAAGGATCCACCTTGAAGGCAATGCGGACCGGAACGAATGCGAAGAAAGGAAACAGGTAAACCGAGCTACGAAGAAGGAGTCCAAGAAAAAGAAGCAGCAGGAGAGGTATGAAGAGGAAAACCCAAGAAACGGGGAAGCCGTAGTGCAAGGACGCACAGAATTCTGATAGACAAGATGAAAGGAAAGTTGCTGCGAGTGCCGCAGAGTAAAAGAACAACAAATGGAAGGAAAGAACACACAAGCGTGACAGGCAAAGGTTTGCACTGAGCGCGGGAGTCAGAACTCCTGAAACAAAGGCTCACTGCAGGAATGGGCTGAGAGCACAAACAAAGGAGAGCGAGAGGGAGCGTCGGCGCATGGAAAGATCCAAGGTGCAATGCACTGACGTGCTGTATCTGTCTCAGTATGTGCCGGGGCGGCCATCTTTAGACAAACAACTAGACCATTAAAATGCTAACAGTACAAACGTGATGGAACCCTCCTAATGGTTAGCACCACTGATCCCAGACCTTCCATGAGGGCATGATAGTATAGCTCCTGCTTTCCGGAGGACCTCCCGGCTTTCCCGGGTGTCGTCTGTGAAACTGTTGCATAAGAAGAGGGGCAAGTATGTTTCTTCTCAGTTCCCAGTGCGTTCAGCTTCAGAGTACCCTTTCCAATGTACCAAGTATTGAAGCACACCTCTCCTGTATCGGGAATCTATGAGGCTGGAGACCTCATATTCTTCTTCATCAGATGGGGGTGAGACTTCGGCTTCGGTATCCTCCGATGGAAAGGGTCGGGTCTGTATTCCTTCAATAAGGATGAATGGAACATTGGGTGTATCTTTTTCATGTTGGTTGGAAGATGAAGACAAAATGCCATTGAATTGATCTGAGCTTGAATAGAAAAGAGTCCGATGAATCTGGGAGAGAACTTTCCTCTTTGGATCCACCTGGGTAAGAACCTGGTGGACAGCCAAACCCGGGTATCTGTATTCCAGATGGATTCGGTTGTCTACCGGTATCGGCTATCCTCTTGTACCCTTTCCTACTTTCCTCCAGTGATGCAATAGCTGTGTGAAGCGAGTTATTGTAGGTAAACTCGGCCATATGAAGAAATCTGCTCCACTGTTCTTGTTTTTGGCAACAAAACAAATGCAAATATTGTTCTAGAGATGCATTTAGCCTTTCAGTCCGCCCAATACTCTGGGAATGATACCCAGACGAAAATGCTCACTGGATGTCCTTCTGCTGACACAAGGAAGACGAAAAAGAGGATGTGAATTGGGATCTGCGGTCCGACACTATGGTGGTCGGTAGTTCATGCAATCTGACAATGTATTGCAGAAAATCAGCAGCTGTCTGAGGGGCAGATGGTAGACCTGATAGTGATGAAAAATGAGCTAATTTGTAAAAGGTGTCTACAGTCACCATGATGGCTGTGAATCCATCAGACTTTGGGAGATCCACAACAAAATCCATGGAGACGTGCGTCCAAGGTTGAGAGGGAATGACATCTTGATGTCGGAGTCCTATAGGCTTGTTGGTCAGGTGTTTACCTAAAGTACATGTCGGGCAGTTGGAAACGTAGACTGCCACGTCCTTTCGCAGTGTCGGCCACCAGAAGTATCGAGAAAGAAGCTCAGTGGTAGCTTTTTGTCCCTCATGACCTCCAGAAGGCAGGTGATGACACCATGCCAGAGCTAGGTGTTGAAGGTCCTTAGTTGGTAGATACAGGGCATGTTCCTTTAGGTAGAGGCCATCCTTGGGTTGAAGAGAGGCCTTCCAAACCAGAGGTAAGACTCTGTGAGCTGAGTTGTCTCTGACCTCTTGAAGAAAGGTGTTTACCACAGCGATAAATTCTTTGCCTGCAAGCAGCATCTCGCCTCTAGGTGGAGAGTCGCGCCATTCTCCGATACTGCGCGATAGTGCATCTGCCAGGGTATTCTCCTTGCCGGGTATGTAGGTAAGTACGAAATCAAACTAGGAAAAAAAGTAGGCCCAGTGAGCATGTCAAGCATGTCAAGATTCCATTTGTTGGAGAACCCCGAGATTACGATGATCGGTTCTTACTGACAAGCGATGTACAGTGCCTTGTAGAAAATGGCGCCATTCTTCACATGCCTGGCGGATAGCAAGTAACTCTTTCTCTATCATGGAGTAATTGAGTTGGCTGGGAGTTAGTGTCCGAGAAATGTAAGCTGTAGGATGCTCTAGTCCATCTTCCCCTTCCTGGAGAAGGACTGCCCCATAGCTCCAGCCGAGGCGTCAGTCTCTATGACGAATGGGAGACTTTGGTAAGGTTGCCATAGGATGGGTTCCGTGGTGAAGTCTTGTTTGAGATGAACAAAGGCTTGTTCCGCATCCGGACCCTATAGAAATGGTGCGCCTTGATTTAGTAGGGAAGTCAGTGCTAAGACCTTGTCTGAGAAGTCTGCTATGAATCGTCGATAAAAGTTTGCCAGTCCTAAAAAGAGCTGGATGTCCTTCACCATATTAGGGGTAGGCCATCCCACAATGGCCTTGATCTTATCAGGGTCCATCTGAACACCATTGGCTGATCAAATGTAACCCAAGTAGGAGATCAAAGGTACCTCAAACAGACACTTTTCCGGTTTGGCATAAAGATGGTTCTGACGAAGACGATTCAAGACTTCATGGACGTGTCTTCGATTTTCAGCAGGGGAGGAACAATACACCCAAAGGTCATCCAACAACATATCAGCAAACTATTTGCCCATGAACCTCTGGAACACAGCAGGTGGGTTGATAAGTCCAAAAGGCATCACTGCGTACTCAAAGTGGCCTAGGGGTGTCTTGAATGCCGTTTTCCATTTGTTGCCAGATCTTATTGGCAACAAATGGTAATCCCCCCTACGGTGCAACTTTGTAAATATGTTTGCCCCCTGAACCGCCTCCAAGATCGCTTTAATCAAAGGCATGGGGTATAGTCTTTGATGGTGTGTTGATTAAGGCCACGATAGTCTATGCAGGGCCTGAGCTCTGCTGATCCTTTCTTCAGTATGAAAAAAAGAGAAGCTCCAGCGGATGATCTGGATTCTCTAATGAGACCGTGCTTCAAGTTTGTCTCCAAGTAGTCCTTGAGGGCCTTTTGTTCTGGGATGGATAGTGGGTAGATTTTGCCGGATGGAATAGAAGCTCTGGTGTAGTTTCTATTGCACAATCCTCGGTTCTGTGAGGAGGAAGGAGGTGATGAACCTTGTTTTCAAACACTTCCATAAATTCCTGGTACTGTGTAGGCACCAAGCCGACTATGACAGAAGAACAGTCTTGATGTGTGCCTTTAAAGGGTTCTGGCCATTGACGGTTCAAGCATTCACCCCCAATTATCTTGACAATAGGAGGAATCAAAGGTTACAGTATTGTCAGACCAGTCAATGGAAGGGTTGTGACGGCGCAGCCATGGCATCCCCAGAATGATGGGGAAGTTGCTGCCTTGGTGAGGTCGACTACTATTGTCTCTTGATGCTGAAAGACAGTAAACTGGATTGGGTGAGTCTCCTTGTTGATGGGACCCGAAGATAAAGGAGATCCATCGACCCTTTCCACAGGTATCTCTTTCATCTTGGGGTGAATGGGGATTTGGTTTTCTTCACCCCAACCAATGTCGACAAAATTACCAGCCGCACCACAGTCCAACATGGCCAGGGCTTCCCGTTCTTGAGTGGCTGAGGACAACCTCACCTTCAGGACCATAAGACAACCGTCTTCATGCTTCCCTGTTGTTTTGGAGAGACTACAGGGACTGATGGCAACCACCACAACCTATCCCTGTTTAGGTCCAGGGGGCGGCATTTCCCAGCCACCGTGGCGGCACCCCTGGGCAGTTCCTTAATATATGTTTCTGGGAACAACAGTACATGCACAAGCTGAGCTACCTTCTTCTCTTTCTTTCTTCCGGGGTCAAAGGACCACGGGCGGCCCCGATCTGCATAGGCTCATCTCCCGAGCTGGTCGTAGGTCATTCCTCCAGAGTGGTTGGATTAATCAGAGGTTGTTGGGCTGTACGACTTTGCCTCTTTTCTATTCTTCGTTCCCCCAAACGGTACTCCATCTGCAGAGCAAGAGTGACTAACTCTTGGAAATTCTGTGGTCTTGCCGTCCGGCCCAGCTCGTCTTTAAAGTCATCATGGAGTCCACGGCAAAAAACTGTCTGTTGCACTGAATCCAGCCACCCTGCATTGGCTGCCTAACATTGAAAGTTAGAGACGTGGGTTTGTACATCTTGGGAGCCTTGACTGAGGTCTAGCATGGCCTCATAGGTAGAAAACTGAACTTCAGTTCTCTGGAACCGGGCTGTAAACTTTTGGGTGAATGCAGAATAGTTGTTAACGACCGGATCTGATTGAGTTATCAAAGGCGTAGC
The DNA here is from genome assembly GCF_040938575.1 of Ambystoma mexicanum. Lineage (NCBI taxonomy): Eukaryota > Metazoa > Chordata > Amphibia > Caudata > Ambystomatidae > Ambystoma > Ambystoma mexicanum. The sequence continues at coordinate 255,276,721 of NC_090921.1, read as the reverse complement.
CCAGGCTAAGGCATTGCCTACTAAATTTGACACCAAAAACCCCACACAGGCTCTGTCGGTATCATAGGCCTGAGGCCTGAAAGTGAATTACATGAGACATGAATCTAGGAATTCTTTTAGGGTCTTAGGGTTGCCATCATATTTTCCAAAGGGCAAGGGCAAGGGAGCTAAGTCACCCCGAACCCGATTGTCCCGGACTTCTATATGTTGCCTTAATGCTACCTTCTCCGAGTGAATGGTCTGCACCTCTGCCGTCAACCCTTGAATGGCTGTGACCAATTTGTGGTATTGTTCCTATGAGGCCATGGTCTCCTTTGGGCGTTGCACGCTGTCAGAATCCGAATAAACTTCCCTCCCTTCCTCCTCACCTGGGTCTTCTGTGGAACTTTCTTCTGGATTCCTCTTCTTCCTTCTAAGATTCTTTGGTTGGGTGTTTCCCTTCTTTTCATTCTTTTTGAGTAAATAGGGTCTCTCTCCTCGGGATGCCACACTGTCGGTAGGGGGATCCCCAACAGTGTGGTATCTCCTGGAGCTAGCCCCAAAACAGGGGAAAGCCTCCTGGCTGAAAAAACCCTGTAAATCCTCAGGATTAGATGCGAGTGCCGCAGAGTGAAAGGACAACGACTGGAAGGAAAGAACACACAAGCATGACAGGCAAAGGTTCCCACTAGAGCGTGGGAGTCAGAACTCCTGAAAAGCTGGCTCACTGCAGAAATGGGCTGAGAGCACAAACACAGGAGAACGAGAGGGAGCGTTGGCGCACGGAAAGATCCAAGGTGCAACGCACCGACGTGCTATATCTGTCTCAGTATATGCTGGGTGGCGGCCATCTTTAGATGAACAACTAGACCATTAAAATGCTAAAGGTACAAGCATGATGGAACCTCCTAATGGCAGCACCACTGATCCCAGACCTTCCATGAGGGCATGACAACAGGACCCATGTCTGGGCATGCCAGTCCCACTCAGGTTACTTTCGCAAAACAAAGAAGGTGATGGCTGGAAGGTTTGGATTTAATCCTAACCTCTGGCATTGCTCTGGGCAACCCTCCAGATCATCGTTCTTCGCCTGCCAAGCCATTAGCAAAGGTGAAAGACCATATGCATATCAAGCAAGGTCCGACCCCAAAAGGGTCAGGGCAGTCTGAACTGCTTGGTCACATCCCTTCTGCTCCCAAGCTAAAATCAGTGCCCTCCATCCAGACTACTCATCTATGAACATTTATGGCTCTCTGATCCTAGTATCTAAACAGGTTAAAACCCTAGGTGTCTATCTAGATGCCAATGACCAGACATATAAGCGCTCTTTCGTCGTCTACATCTTAAACTTCTAAATTGATTGCCTTGAGTTGGCAGTACCTCACACGCACTAGCTGCATCACCCTAGCCATAGCCCTTAATACTATCTAAATTGGACTACTGTAATGTACTATTAGGGACCTCCAACTCCAACCTAGGGAAACTACAATTAATGCAAAACGAAGCGTTACGAGCAGCCTTAGGAATCAAAAAGTCTGACCACATCTCCAACATCAGGAGGGAGACTCATTGGCTACCCATTAAGGCAAGAAATCATATTCAAATCACTTTGCACCACCTACAAATGCCTTACCAACAAAGCGATCATTTACTTAAATAACTCAATAAGGAAAAGAGTCTCTAACAGAACGCTTAGATCCCACAAAAAAAGTTGCTCCTTGCTGTCCCACGATTGAAAAGTTCCAGAGCAGGAGGTAGCAGTTTCCTAGTCATGGCACCGAAACTCTGGAACAAGCTTCCTTTAAACATTAAAAATTAAGACTCCTTCCATTGCTTTAAAAAAGCACTAAAACCTGGCTATTCAACCAATACTAGTTTAACCACATTTAGTCCAAATTTACCCTTTGTAGACCCAGACAGCTGCCTCCTTAGGGTTGACTCTCACTAGAATTTGTATATAGTGTAAGTGACCATGCAATTTTGTACCAGTATTTCACTGGAAGTAATTGTAATACTTTTGAATGTCTTTGCAAGATGTCTGTTACAATGCCGTGATACCCAAGGGTTTGGGGCGTTTAACAAATCTAATAAATAAATAAATAAATAAATAAATGCATAAAATAAAATAAGCATCCCCAAACATGTTTCTCCCTTGTTGGGCCGCATCAGTGAGTAGTAGTTTGGGTCTATAGGCCAGCAGGCACAGGACCCGCGTCTGGGCATGCCAGTCCCACTCAGGGTGACTTTCGCAAAACAAAGGAGGTGATAGCTGGAATGTTTGGAATTAATCCTCACCACTGACATTGCTCTGGGCAACCATCCAGACTATTGTTCTTCGCCTGTCAAGCCATTACAAATGGGAAAAGACCATATGCAAATCAAGCTTGGTCCAACCCCAAAATGGGCAGTCCAGCCCAAACTCCTTGGTCACATCCCTTCTGCACGAGATCACAAGCATCCCCAAGCATGTTTCAGTTTGTTGGGCCTCATCAGTGAGGTGTAGCTTGGGTCTCTAGGCTCAGCAGGCAGAGGACCCAGGTCTGGGCACTCCCATCCCACTCAGGGTGACTTTCTCAACCCAAAGGAGGTGATGGCTGCAAGGTTTGGAATTAATCCTAACCTCTGACATTGCTCTGGGCAACCCTCCAGACCATCGTTCTTCACCTGCAAACCCATTACTAAAGGCGAAAGGCCATATGCAAATTCAGCTTGGTCCAACCCCAAAAAGGACCGGTCCAGCCCAAACTGCTTGGTCAAATCCTTTTTGCATGAGATCACAAGCATCCCCAAACATGTTTTGGCTTTGTTGGGCCTCATCAGTGAGCAGTAGCTTGGGTCTCTTGGTCCAGCGGGCATAGGACCCACGTCTGGGCATGACAGTCCCACTTGGTGTGACTTTCGCAAAACAAAGGAAATGCTTTGAGAACTCAGTTTGTTAGGCAATGCGCAGTGAGATTAAATTATTTACCAATCACACACGTTGGTTAGCAGCATGCTAAAAGCCTTGTTTTCTGGCAGGTCTCTTGGTGAATGAATAACATATGCCCACGTACTTTTGCCTCCATAGAAAAAATCAAAAGCTGGCACCCATGACTAGCTGCACATTAAGTGAGCATATATCTTTTTTTTTTTAAACCTCTTTATTAACATTTTTAGTAACACCCCAGAACTCCAGTCTCCCCCCTCCTCCACCTCCCTCCCCCTCCTTCCCTAACACTGTCAAACTTTAATATTGACATCAACAGCAAAACCCCACGCCCACCTCCTCCCCCCCTCACTCCCCACAGAGTCCGGTCCGATCCAACAGGCTTCAGTGGCTCCGGCAGCCGCCACCAGTATCTTTTCCTGGTCTACAAATCCTGTAGGGGTCGAGTAATATCACCATCCATTCCCCGAATTGCACCCGCCATCTCCACTAGCGAGCTTATATCTTAAAGTAAAATATACAAATATAGTTCAATGTATCTTTCACTTCGAAGAACATACGCAAGACAAGATAGCATTGCACTTTTAAAGTAAGTAATGAACACCAGCAAAATAACCTGAGAGAAGAAACATTCCATAAAAGATGCTCATGTTTTAAACACAGGAATCTGTAGTGAAATATTCCCCGAATAGCTACAGTGATTTGGGGATGAAAAATGGCCAGTGGGACAATGACTTCCATCCATGCAGTAACCAGGACCGCCCCTGATAAGCTTCAGGATATGTTGATATAAGTGGTCTTGTAACTAGTGCTCATTTATTAGTGAACATGGCACAAGGGCCCAGTCCCTTCCTCGCTTTGAAGCTTAGCAGGGTGGGTCCCAGTTACTGCATGGATCCCTATGGTGATTTTTCACCCACAACATCATTGTAGCTATAATAAAATCCTTTTTGTACTCTTGGTTATCTGCAGTCATACCCGCGGTTATCGTGAAAAATGGCAAAACCCTAAAATGCTTCCCTTCCCCCTCCATACCAGCCCCCCACCCATGTGGTTACTCCTCGCACACCCATAATAACCTCCCTACCTCCCCTGCTCTCTCCCATTCCCCCTAACACTCGCTGTTTCTGTGACTCATTTTGCTATGAAATGTCAGCTATTTACAGCTATTCTGTTCGATAGCCAAGGTTACAGAAAAGCTTTTGTAGTATCTTGGTGTCCTCTTGCCTCCTCCACATCTAGCCTGATGGCATGTGTTTTGAATTTCAAAATCTTTTTTCTGTATTTCATTTTCTGATACCCTCCGCTATAGCCACGACTATCTCTCGCATTGAGAAAAAAAAAGATGGTGGCTGTTTCATTTATAAACACCAGGTTTTTTGGTCATTTACTGCTATCTATTTTGGACCAGTAGGCACCCGGTTTTCCATCAAATATTATAAAAACTACTGGACAGAATAACCCCAAACCACAAAAGGGCTGCGAATCAACACTTCATGCCAAAGTTGTTTCGCACCTGGTCCAAATCCATCCAGTGGTTTGGGCAGTGCAGTTCATCAAAAATGCACCTTTTTTTATCCATGGGAAAATTCATGGGGACTTGGACACAACTTGTTTTTTTCTCAGTTTTCCTCTGTTTTTTTAATGAACTTTTATTTATTAATGAATCATTCACAGAGAGGGCAATCTGGGTGTGGGGCGGGGGGCGCTGTTTACCTAGTTCTTCAGAATTTCTACCAAATCCATTGCACGAGTCTAAAGTTATTAGTAATTCATTTTTGGTGGTTTCCTATGGGCATCCGAATCACCTTAACTGTAAACCTTGTTAACGGGACGTTATGGTTAAGTTGCACTACTACAATGCCTATGAAATTCAATGGAAAAACGTTGCTACAGGGACTTTGTGGTTACAGGTAAAAACCTACAAAACCCACAAATTTGCGAGTTATGGTACGGTACGCAACCATAACACGTACTACACTGTGCACTGCAAGGATTAACACCCATGACATCAAAGATGACATCACACATGTCATTGATGACATGACTGAGGACATCACATGTGCATTGAGTTGTCCTGAAAGGTTTCCAGAAAGGATTTTCATTGTAATGTTGGCAGAAAGCTATCAGAGATCATTGGGAGAACTATAATTACATAAATAGGTGATTAGGTAATGCATTGGTATGAACAGTGTTGGATTACACATTTCTTTCCATTGCGTAACTGAAGTCATGTACAAACATGGACATTGTGTGCAGCATGTATAATACAGGTGCAATATCCAAATTATTCCCATGTTACATAGTCAAATTATGAATGATTTCCTTTTAGACTTTTGTGGACTGTTAAACATGTAATAAGTACCTACAAATCCCTCCCTTACAACATAAAAGTATTACTGCACACAAAACTAAAAGACACCAAAACGCATACCAATAGCAGCATATACAAAGTTAGTAAACTAAGCAAAATAGTAGCAGTACGACAAGAAAGTGTTAATAACCTAACTGATTGAAATGATTGCAGTATTTAAGTCTTGCCTTTTTCCCATATGTATATGTACCAAGTGATGTGAGTGAACTCTAAGGAAGGCAGTGTAAGAACATATGAGACGGGTAAGGTGTACAAAAATAGCACCTTTTCACTTTGTAGTTCCTCATTGTTAGTGAAGAAAAGTGTGATAACTTGGTACCTGAAGAACACTCGGACCAGCAGGTAAGTTATTTCTAGGTTTATTGCAAGTAAGTAGCCCGGAAGAACACCGGCATGGTAAGGTCTCAAACTGTAAAGTATGGAACCTGCATTCAGAGCATAACATTCCAACACTCCATACATACTGACATCACTACATTCCACACACACTGACATCACCACATTCCACCATCAGTGATGTCACCACCTCAGATACACATTACAACACCTCTCCCTCCTTACATGTCTTGAACAAGAAGGAATTCAACTAAACTGTCGCCAAACACAATCCCCTACATACACATGTGGCCAGCACGTAAATACACCAACTAACCATACTCCACTGGCGACAAGAAAAACTGCCACCTGGAGCTCGCTAACACCCTCAACACAATACATTATCACGGAAATGCTTAGCACTAAAACCATGTAACAAGCATAACCTACATAGCACCCCAAGAATACACACCCTAATTGAGCCTCCAACAAATTGGATAACAAAACCAAAAAATGTGTCAACAAGGAGACATCGAAGTCCAACTCCAACTCCACTCCTCCCCACAAAGCACAAACAATGAGCAACCCACCGAAGTAGAATAAGGGCTAACTCTTCCCTTAACCCCTGAACTGGAAATACATTCGAGAAACAAAAATAATAAACTAAGCACTACCACCTGTTTCAAGCTTCCCCTTGAAACCTAGGACCTGCCATGCCCCAGCGTTCCCCAAAAGTACACTACCTAACACACCAAACCAACCATGCACAAACAACCTTCCAGACTAGTCTGCACCCTAGGGCCACCAGGTCTGCCACCCCCGGGCACGATCCCACCTCACCAAGAGCAACAACAAGCACACCTTCCCAACATCAGTTCACAACAGCACCCATACAGAGCACACCTAATACAACCAAGAACACCTAAGAAATACAGTCCAACAAGACTGTGCAAAAACTCACTCCTTAAGCCACCACGACAACAAGACCCCACTGCGAGATCCCAACCACACCCTACACACACCAGGGTACCCTAGACCAGCCAACTGCATCACCGTGGCACACCAACAAACACCTAGGACCCCTAGTCCAGCCAAACTGCACCACCGCAGCACACCACTCCAACTCAGGACTCCTAGTCCAGCCAACTGCACCACCACAGCACACCAACCCTCAACCCAGGACCCCACTGCGCAAAAACTCACTCATTAAGCCACCACGACAACGAGACCCCACTGCGAGATCCCAACCACACCCTACACACACCATGGTCCCCTAGACCAGCCACCACGCACCAGCCACCACGACAACGAGACCCAACTGCGAGATCCCAACCACACCCTACACACACCAAGGTCCCCTAGACCAGCCAAGTGCATCACCGCAGCACACCAACACACACCTAGGACCCCTAGTCCACCCAAGCTGCACCACCGCATCACACCAACACAACATCTCAGGACCCCTAGTCCAGCCAACTGCACCACCGCAGCACACCAACACTCAACCCAGGACCCCTAGTCCTTGCCTTAATGCACCACCGCACCACATCATCACTCAACACAGGACCCCTAGTCCTTGCCAAAATACACACCACAGTGCAATACCACTACGAATCTGAGCCCCTAGCCCAAGTCAACTGCACCACCACAGTACAACACCACCACACTCGATGTCCGCTGGTCCATTGACAGACCACCAACACGGCACATAATTCCAAGAAATATGGGACACCTAGCACGGGCTATCATCACAGTCACACCCATATTCACAATAAGGGACCACCTCCCAACAATTTGAAAGACCGGTTCCTGCCCACAATGCAGGACCAAATACAAGTGTGACCGCACACACAGCACACGCACATAACTATACAGCATATAAGACGGAGGACACACAAATAATTAGGTGAATCCTTACGCAGCATGTAAAAGAAAACAGTAGTATAGGATTAGGAGTACAGTTGCTATCACGGACGACCTAAAAGTTGAACTTGTACAGTGATCAATTGCCAAAATCACCACATAAAAGTAAGTATGATCGTGCTGCACGTCATAAGAGTGGAAGTCACTAGAATGACCACAACTTGAAATAAACAAATTGGAAACATATTGCCTCCCACCAGTCTCATAGCCACCCACGAGTCCAAATTCCCCAGGTTAAGACCCCACCTGCAAGAGAATAAATAACGTTATCACAAAACAATCAAAAACTGGAACCCACCACCCATGAGTCCAGAAACCCACAGTTTCAGCCACCTGCAAGAAAAACAGGTTATACAAAAAGAAAATTCCAATTCCTGTTTAAAATTCCAAATCCAAATACACTAGGGCCACAACACAAACACACGTACCCATACAGGCCCATAACGCTAAATATTCCGGAGCATATCACAAGTAGGCCACAACACAAAGACAAGACATCGCACACACACACAAGCCTTACATAAAATTCCTAACTAGAGTTACACAAAACGCAACCTGTCCTCCTCCCATGGCACAAATGCCAGAACCCAAACGTCAAACCTTGTGTCGACTCCTCCAGGACTGCAAAGCAAACCTTGCACCCAAAGTTACACCGGTGAGAAGTCACATCCGCCAATTCAAAGAAACATGCAGTTTTCGATTCCTCCAGTATCATGTACTCCACTTGCCGGGATGCCCCATGATGATAGATAGACGTCATCATCCCGCTACGATGCTAGTGCCACAAAGTATCTGTATGACATTTAGCAACCTTTTCAGCGGACGGAGGATGTGTAAACAAGGCAGGTAAACCATACACATGTCTACATACTTCATGACGATAACATCACCAGTATTAAAAGGAGCCATGTCCCTCCAAAGGGCATGCATATCGGCAATACGGCCGTCCAACACAGCGTGTCACAATGTGTGCAGTCCTTCCAAATCTCAGTGGCAATCCAAGTGTCTTTCCTGGGAATGCTTAGGCATATGTAGCACAAATGCATCACCCAAAGGCAACTCAAGGTGTTTCGACATGTCAAACAGCCCCACTATTCACAGCAATATACAACAGTATGACCGGGTCTTTGTGTGAACCACACCCACAGTACCTGATTTCATATTCCCCACAGTTCCATTTTCTTTGGGCCGCATGGTGAGAGGAGCAGATTATAGCACGTGCTCATCCGAAAGTACAGCAAAGGCCATGCCCCAGTGAAAAAGAAGGAGTCCCTCTCCCTAGGGCCGCCCTGGCCTGTGACGCACACCATGTGCACCTTATTGGACAATGCCCACAGTTCCATTTCCAATGAACACCATGATGAGAATAGCTGAATATGGCATGTGCGCTTTCCCAAGTATCGCTACTGGAGCGGCCCACTGAAGCATCAACAATTCTTCTTCCCTTTACACTTCATTTCCTTCTTCCATGCCGTTGTTATGTTCTCTTACAATGTTGCACACGCATCCACCTATTACATTAAAGAGCTCTCCATGTAGCAGTATGAGTTTTTAACACCTGTCCTCTGCGTACACACCACACCCTGAAACAGCATTGTGCAGTACTTCAGCCTGCACAGTCCCATTTTCATGGCCATCGTGAAAATCCCAGATGTTCTTAAGGGGGGCTGTCCAAAGGCATTCTTATTTTCAATTTCTCGTTTTAGATGCTTGTTGCGAGACACCTTTTTTCCGTTTTGCATTAGTTTTCTGTGTTGTTGTAGTCACAATATTACAGTAAACTCTTCACCGCATACTGTAGATTGGCGAACAAAACTGCATTACCAATGGGCTACAAGGAAAGGCTATTTCCATCAAAACCCTCTGCATTTCCGCAACTAATGAGGTCATTGTTGCAGAAAAACATCCCACGCGAGTGCACAAAATCTGACAGGCTTCTGTTTATGAGACACCTCCCAGAGTCTGGCTCGGAAACAACATTCATCACCAGTCACCCATACTCTTCTTGGTAGTATCGATGAAACGAGCACCTGGGCAGTTGGAAAAAGGCATTCAGCAACTTTCTGATTCGGTGGAACAAACCTAAACAAGGCATGTAACCCATATGCATACCGCCGTAGTGAAGGACGACGATATCCACAGTCCCAAAGGTGGCCAAGTCTATGCAAACTCATAGACATACGGAAATAAGTGTCCTGGGACCCAGGGTGAGATATTTTGCTGATAACTATATTCTTGAGCCTTAGCATGTTTTTTACTTATCTTTCCCTGCCAATGATTCTTGATTATATGCAGAAAGTTTCAACCTGAATACACACAGTTCTCTGCATGTTTTCAGCCCTGATAAACAAGCTTCTAAATTCAATTAAAAGGCCTTAGGAATGGTTGCAGTTGATATGTGTCATTTTTTTCTACATTGAAAAATATTGTTGGGTGCACGCTCATTTCTTTACACCTCGCATGTTTCAAGGGGCCTCTCCTGCTGCCATCCGGTACAAATGTACCCCTCCTGTGTGCCCCTCTGTATCCCAGCCCCCACTGTAAAGCTGTTCTGTTGCTACCTCTGAAAAGTGCTCCGTTATGCATCTGCATTGTTGTATACCTCTGTAAAGGGCTCTGTTGCTTCTCGAAGCTAGGCCTGTGATCAATAAATAGCATACTGATAATAGTCTCTATATTGTACATTTAGCAATGTATCTAATTTTACCTTTGCCATGCACACTTTCCGGTCTGAGAAAAAGTAAGCTTCACTAAACATACTGCTGATACAAAATGTTCGAATTGTGATGGCCTTGAAACACTAGCCACTCAAAATGAGGTGAACGGGTGGAAGAGTAAATCAGCACAACCAATCAACATTCATGCAACAACTGAATGGTCAGGGAGAGACTTCATATGTTCTAGTTTCTTAAGAAGATGATGCGTCTACTTTGGGATGAAAGATGGTGATGTGCTCTTTTTGATTCTTTGACATCCATTATTGGGCCACTGTGTGGCAGGTTTATGCTAACATAGCAGCAGAACAAGGATATCACACCTATGAAGCAGCAAATGGGATTCACCCACTGAAACTAACTCAAGATGGGTGTGTAGGAGACAGAGCCAGAGGTCCTGATTCACAGTTTTCAATCGTGAAATGTGATAAGTGAAAAAGGTTTCCATCTCTAGACATACCACGATGACCTGCCACATGATTACTAATCCGACCCATAAAAAAGCACCATAAAATGAAGGTCATGTGCAATGAGTAAAAACAGGTATTGAAACACACCTAATCACTCACAGAATAGGCTAATGATCCTCTGTTGGTAGCCCCTGGAGATGTCGCCTAGAATTGCATGTTTGTAGCACTGACCTTCACAGATTCCTGAAGAGAGGGTCCCTGGAATGCTCCTCTGAACACCCTAAGAGCCAGAAATGCAAGATGCCAGTCACTGTTTGGCCTGAACCCAGGAGGGCCAGTGACATCTACATATATGCGAACAGATATTCACTCAGACAACCTTTCAAACCTTATCCAGCTGGCGTCTTCCTGGATACAGGTGCCTCAACATTGGTTATGGATGCAGGTGCCTCACTGGATCTGATCGACTAATGACAAATATTTGGCTGTGCTGGCATCATTAGAGAAACCACGACATAGTAACGTTAGCCATGAAGCAAACTCTAATCCCTACAAAGTTACATGGACACACATGTGCACACACAAAGAACATGCTTACACAGTTCTGTAGATGGAGGACAGATAAATAAACATACTGTCAAAAGCCTTCATTATTTTCTCTCATTAGCCAAATACATAAATGCAGAAACGCAAGAAAAGCAAGAGATGCAGAGCAAGCTTGCAGCTGCTTATTGCAATTAACCATATGGAACTACAGGATCGTATAAGGAACCTGTAAGGACCAAGAACCACTAATCCATAAGGAAACTAATAGTATATAGATAAATAGAAATCATAGCATAAACATAGTAGAATTACATGAAGCCACAGGCCTCAGAATATGGGACGAAGGAAAACAGATTTTGCAGCACACTGTCCAGGACTGGTGCTCATAGCCAGGGTCAGAGACAAGCAGAACATTCCTAAGATCCAGAGAAAAGGAGCCACCTGCAAAATAGCAGAATCAATCCTCACTAATTGCAGACCAGAAAGATCAATTTGACGGTCTTCACCCACGTGGTGCGGCTGAGCTGAACAATGGCCATTCACCCACGTAGGAAGAGGAGCAGTTCCCAGCAAAGCAGACACAAAGTGATACATGTGTTCTTTTACAATGTTGCAACCTGCTGGCACTCTCTAAGACAAAGTAGTTATACGGATGACAACACAATCTTTTTCATCACCTTGAGAAGGTGCACGGAGCACTAAGAACAGAGCTGGGTCCCACGCCTGAGAAGACTGTCTCCAGCCAATCAGGGAACACTAATCCAGTGGTGGATGGCAAAGGGCAAGGGCCACTGGTAATCCTACGACCCTGCAACAATGTAATAGATAGTTTCTGGGGAAGGCTCAGGCAAAGCCACCTGACATGAGAAGGCCAATTAGCTAACATCTATATGTGCCGTCCATAAATAGTACCACCCCAACCACCCAATCGTGCATGCTTTTAGGTTTTTGGGGAGGAGCCCCGACTTGTGCCGTCAGACCTCAACAAAAGTCCCTGACATGGGCTCAGGAGCTGTGATTGCTGGAGATGTTGCTATTTCCTGTATGATCCCTGTCTGTTATGGAAAATAAAGGAAAGATCTAACTTGCCCTTGGATGAGTCCTCTGTCTGTATGCCGGGGGAGGATTTGTTGGGCACTGAGAGCTCTGAACAGTGAATGTGTAGTGTGAACCTCGGTCCTCTTTGGTATACCTAAACATTCCCATATCAATAGACTTGCCAGACGGACATATAGACTCTTCTGCCAGTCAGTACACCAGAGATTCCAGTGAACATACCGGCCATGGAATGGAAGGGGATCCAGAATAACTCTGACACCAAATAATCGAACCAACTCAGGAATATGGGAAATGTTGCTGTTTTATTAACAATTATCTAAAACAGGGAGTTACAATGGACATCAACGGACGTTTGCTTAAGCTCTTGGTGCATTCTTCATAAAAACACATTTATATACTAACAATTTGTCATAGGTGATGTCATACTGTGAGGCAAATGAGAAAAACCTACGAGGGGTAGTGATACATTCAAGCGGAACATCTAAGTATATTTTCTGTAAGGGGTGAGATTGTGACTGGATGTCTACTGTCAGGTGGACAACTTATCCCTACCTCTAAAACATGTCACATAAGCTCCGACCCAGGTGCCAGGAAGTGAACATGACTTTACCTCCCCACCCAATTAGCCCAAAGTCTCTCATCACCCATGCCTTCTGCCATGTAGATTGTCTTTGAACTTGGCCTTGCAGAGTATTCTTGTCTCTGCGAATATAAGGCAGTGCGAGCACGCACTATCGTTGTTCTAGGACTCCAAGCTCAACTCCATTTCCATCCTTGGCTCAGGTGACAGGAGACCACGATTTGGTCAATTTTGCAGCATTTAAATGTCTTAAATGAATACAATTTGGCACGTTTGGTGTTCTTTCTTTGCACCTTAACAAGGGATGATTCAGCTTCACAGTTTCACCGCCTTCAAGAATAGATAACCGGCATTGGCTGCTTCAAATTTGGTACCAGATCCACAATCTCAGCTAATTCTTGCCGCAACACAGTTCTCTGCTTTTCTTCTCCATGGGTCCGGGCTTACTAAATTCATGACACCGATGTCCAGTTTCTATACAATGGCGGCTTCGCCTGCAGTCTATTCACTCAATATAGCCAGCTTCTAGGATCACTTTGAACATAAGTCCTTAACTCAGTAACATGTCATGCAAAAGGTGGGATGCAGAATAACTCAAATAATAAGACTGACTCAGGAATTTGGCAAAGCCTCATCCAACTGTTTTAATATCAATTGTCTAACACAGGGAGTTACAACGGACATCAACGGACATTCGCTCAAGCTCTCAAACATTTCAAATGAAAAACACATCTTTATACTAAAAATTCATCATACGTAATGTCATACTACATGGCAAATAAGAAAAACCTACAGGGGGTTGCGGTTGGACTAAGGGGAACATCTAAGTATACTTTCTATACAGGAACTGGTTGTGATTGGGTCTCTACAGTCAGGTGGACAACTTATGCCCACCCCTAGTGCAAGTCATCTTTGACAGTTATTAGATACACAGTATACCGTTGGCTCTTCAAACTATAAGGCCCATTGATATATGACCTTCTACAATTGGTTGGCACATGTGTACGCTTCTGGAACTTTCGATTCACTAGCAGCATGTAAGCTCAGAGCTCAGGTGCTTGGAGGTGGACTTGACTCTGATTTCCCACCCAATTAGCCATACATTCTTCACCACTCATGCCTTCTGCCACAAAGATTGTCTTTGAACTTGGCCTTGCAATGTATTCTCGTCTCTGGAAATATAAGGGAGTACATGCACACTCTTATCACAGTTCTGGTCTGCATGCCAAACTCCTATTTTCATCCTTGTTTCACATGGCAGGAGACTGTATTTCAGCCTGATTTTCAGCATTTAATTGTCTTGAATTAATAAACTTGGCACTCATGGTGTTCTCTCTTTACAACTGAGCAAGGGATGATTCATTGTCTCACGTTCACTGTCCTTCAAGGATAGATAACCAGTTCTTGGCTGCTCCAGCCTTTGACATCAGGCTAGACAGCCTTTCTCGGTCATTCCATGATTCTGAGCTACTTTTCTTGCTGCGACACGCACAGCTCTCAATCCTTCTTTCTCCGTGGGTTTGAACTTACAGAAGTTGTGGCATCAGTGTCCACACTTCTATATAATGCTGACACTGCCTGCAGTCTATACACTACGTATAGCCAGCCTTTATGATTACTAAGTCTACTAACATTGCTGCTTCTGTACAGTCATTAATCAGCTTTTATTTTCTGCAGTGCTATTCATACGTACAATCTTCATTTTGCACATGAAGGTGTACTCGGTTCTTTACTTCGTCATCACATTCCGTAAGGTCTATACATCTTCCCCGTCAGCTGGTCTTTTCAGTGTATCACACTTACTTCTTGTGATGTCACCAGCATGGACATCATTTCACCAAAATTCCATGGGTAGCGGAAGTGACATCACATGACCCTTGACCTCTGATGACATCACAGGAAGTGACATAATTTGACCCCACCCAAAGTGATATCGCGGGAAGCGATGGAATATGACCTTTCACCCCTTGACAAAACAGGAAGTGTCATTACATAGCATTGTTCCTAAGTACACTATGACAAATATGGTTACGATATTATTGTAATGTGATGTACATTTCATACAAGAATGGATCACCAGATGTATCGTTAGGGTCAGTGTGTATAGACCCATAATACCAAATCACTGTGAATGCAAGCAGACGTCCATGGCCAAATGATAATGATGTGTTATTATATAGAATTTATACATAAACGCTTTATTTAGAAAAAATATACACCCAATATCACCCAACCTGTGTTGGTACTAATTTATCGACCACAAGGGGATGAAAGTTGAAGTGTTTAAGAACAGACTCAATCAGTGACTCACCCCTGAAATGTGCCTGAAATAGACCTTTAATGAGTCTAGCAATTATTGTATAGAATTCCAGAAAGACACTCCATTTGGTATTTCTATTCTTCCTTATTTAGGGAGAGTGCTGAAAGTGTTAGACTTGTGGCCCCCCATGTTCTTTTTCTTTTCTTTTATTTTTTCCTTATCTACTAAAGCACAGTGTCGCATTTGTCAATGGGATCACAAACATTGGACCTGATTTGTCTTCGACCCACATCAGTGTTTTGGCATGCATGGCCCATAATTTCAAACTTTCATTGTTCACTTTCTGTACTTCTCGTACATATTCTGGCTTCAATAGATGAGCTGCACAGGACAGAAACCCTACTACCCATCCCTTCTTGGATTTCACTTGTCCATAGGCTAGCACCTGAGATCGTTCCCAGCATCCAGGCGTCCAAACTATTTCTGCTTTATCAGGACAGGCAATTTTCTTAATTTCTCCTTTTCTATATGTGTAGTCTTGATAAAATCATCCTGAAATGGAAACAACATTTCGATCTCCACTGCATAATGGCCAACTTCCTTGGAACTGTCCTCGAGCCATCCATGCTGCAAGGTGAAAAGACATTCGGCATTGTGTTCTGGAACTTCTCTGGAAATTAAAGTTAGGGCAGCATTCATGGCATAGGGTATGAGAGCACAAACGTAACAAATCTTTTTAGATGTTCTCTCTCCCACCTTTCTCATGTGCTGATAACACATGTTGTGGCCCAAATGTACTGCGCTGTCCAATTATGTATTTATAACCTCATCATCTTCCTCTACGCTTCTCCCGTATCTTCCTCTCAAAATGTTTGGAGCCCTTGGAAACAACTCTAACGCAGCTCTACTGTGGGGAAATAACACAAAGGGTTTTGGCTCTTTGGTAATAATTAAATCAACAGTAGTTCCTGGAGTGTGGTGAATCAAGGTAGCCTCTGCTTTGGCTGGAGCACTAATATAATAAGGAATGCTAAGCAGAAGAAACAGAAAGACACAGAACATGGTTGTCCATATCTGTATCATGAACCAACATATTAACCCCCACCACTTGTGGTATTCTGAAATTGGTTGGGCTTGCTCTTCTTCTGAAATTGTACCAGCTTCGACATTCCTCATTTCTATTGTAATCATTTAAGGAATGAAAAACACTGTCACTCCTGTAGTAGTAACACCTCCTCTATTATTGCCACGAGCAATCTTCTGATTACAGGGCCATTCTTAGGATCCTGTAAGAAAGTGTGACTATCAACATCTTTTCTAACAAGAGCAAGATGAGCTCAAAAGATAAATATAAATACAAAAACAACCAGTACAAGTCTGTGGGCATCCCTGTCTGTTAAGACCATAGATCCAGCCAAACAAATATACAGTGAGAAAGGAGTTAAATTACTGCTCTCGCTTCCAATTATCAAACTTGAAATCCAGATCAGGCATATTCGCGATACATCAATGTTTTTCTAAAGGTCATTTTTAAAAGATTCCTGTGACTCTTGGCAAATATTGCATGCTTGCTATAATATCTATAAGGAGTGTCCAAGGGGTGTCACAGTCCAAATGCAATCTGCATTTTTGATCAGCTAGTTGATTTATCATCTTTCTTCTTTGTCATCGATCAAGTCTACACACACTGAAATTCTTCTTCTTGTCTTGCTTCTGGGTTAACAACCGTGGGACGTTTGATCTCACTGCGGAATAGTTTTGTATCAATTAAATGAAGCCGCGCTCGTCTGCCTTGGACTTTTACTGCTGAGGGATGAAACATTTTTTACAAAGAAAGGTCCATCTAATCTTGGCTCGTGCCACTTCCTATGAAGTTTCTGCTTAGCACAGCGTCACCAAAAAATAGTCTAGGTGCTGATAGTAATTCAGGAGATCCAGTTGCTGAATGGTTTTCATCTGTGTTCTGAGACCAACCCGCAGGCACTTCAGTTGATCTAAAATGAGAGCGATGCTATACGTCATACATATCAAAAATTCATGTAACTCATTTCCTAACATTTTTGCTGTACTGTAGCCATCACTTCTACTCCTCGATGGAGGTGTAAGAGGCATTCTCATTCACCTCCCTGTCACTAGTTCATGGGGTGTGAGGTGGTGATTTGACAAAGGCTGATTCCTTAGCAAATATAAAGATAAGTGCATGCAATATACCCATCCCTTTTTCAATGTTAACTTAGGTTTGGCAATCTTTTCTTTAAGAAGGCTGTTGAGTCTCTCACATACCCTGTTCACTTGCGGGTGATAAGCTTGTGCTTAATGCTCAGCAAATGTCCTATCTTTTCAAACAGTTCATTGACAAAGTTTGGCCCATTATTGGATCTCAGCACTTCACACACACCCTATCTTGGACAGAGTTCATGTACTAAATCTTTGCTGCGCAAGTGGCATCAGGGTGTGCACACTGACCTGCCTCTATCCACCTGGAGAAGGGACACACCACCACTATCAGATACCTGTATCCACTACTCAGCTGAAGCATATCAACATAGTCAATGTGTAAATGCTGAAAAGGACCATTCGGTCAAGGAATTACTCCTCTAATCATTCGCAGTGTATGTCTAGCAGTAAACGTTTGACATATGATGCAGTTTACTACATAAAATCTAACATGTTCTAACAAATTTGGAATAAACCAGTCTTCTGCAATTGTTGCAGCAAGACTTTTCCTAGTTACATGTGCAGGGTAGTGCAGCTGTTCAAGCGCTACCCTTAACAATGCTACTGGCATCCCTGGCTTTTCAGTGCTGTCCTGTCACCATAGTGCGTCTGTGAGGGATAAAGAACATCCCCTTTGCTTTCATAATTACTTCTCTTACTGCAGTGCACTCCCTTGAATCTCTATTAGTTGAGTCTTCAGCAAAGGATTAAACGCTTCTTTCACTACTGTAATTATGACTCCTTTTTCTTTGACAGTTGGTGGATCAAAACTTGAAATATCTGGGGAATATGAGCGGTGCATTTAATGACCACTATGGCTATTGGGAGTTCTAGTGCCTTAATAAGACTGTCCAATAAGGATGTGTGCTGCACTGGAGTGCCGTCTGCACGGAGGTAGTACCTCCTTTTCCAATGCACTAGCCCTGCATGTATGGTTGACGTCACAAAGGCGGGGTCAAAGTGCACCAATAAGCGCTACTAATTCTGCCACTTGCGCCAAAAAGTGAGATCGCAGTCTAGCACTTGCTACCACTTCAAACTTGCCATTTGCTCTATGCTTTATTACAGCTCCGCTAGAATGCCTTTCTCCACTAGTTTGATCAATTCTCAAAGAACCAATTTTCAAAGAACCATCAATAAAGATAATTTCCCCTCCTGGCAAGGCATTTTCTTTACTAGAAGGTATATTATCATAAAACTCAACATAGTTTGCACAATCATGCCCTTGGTCACCCTCTATTACTGGCTTAGCTGTAAACGTGGCAGGATCCACTAGTTTACATCTGACCATTTTGATTGCTGGGTTTGAAATCCTTACTTCATAGGCAGAAGCTCTTTGAGTTGTCAATGTATGTTTAGGTTTCTCAAAAATGACAAACAAAGTATGCTCCACGAAGAGGGTCATAGAGCAACCCATCACAATACTTGTAGACTTGTTAATTGTGAACGCTGCAGCTGCCAGTGACTGTTCACAAGGAAAGTGTACTTTCATAACTGCGTCTAAAATCCCACTATAATATGCAAGAGGTTTATACCCCAATGTGGTCCTCTGTGTAAGCACTGCTGTCATGACTGTCTCTTTTGTGTGCGAAAATAAGAAAAACTGTCAGCATAATTGGGACTTCCTAAAACTGGAGCTGTACAAATTGCTTTTCTCAACTCTTCAAACCCTTCCTCCATCTCCTCAGTCCATTCTATTCTAACCTTGTTCCCCTGAGCTTTTTTTAAAGCCTACAAAGGGGGTCTTGTGTATGAACTGTAATCAAACACAAAGGCTCTACCATAATTACATAGTCCCAAAAACTGTTGCATCTATTTTACTGTGTGCGGTTTTACAGTTTTCATAATCGCCTCAGCTCTTTCAGGTGTATCTGGCAAAACATAAATGAAGTCAAGTCTTGTGATTCCAAATCAATCACCATGAAATATCAAGCTTCCACTGGGATACTGCACAGTATTGTTGCCGGGTCAGGAGCAAAAGGAAACTCTGCATCTACAATCTGGTTAATTGGTCTCATGTTCTTTATGAATCTCCACAACCCTCCCTTTGATTTTTTCATAGGAAACAACTGGTGTGCACAATGATTCTGATGGTACCAGAATACTTTGTTTCATCAGTTCTGAAATGGTCTTGAATATACCCTCACTGGCCTCTCCAGACATGGGTTACTGTCTTGCTCGAGGTAAAATCGCTCATGGTTTCGGCTTTTTTTTTACTTCCCCTATCCACTTTAACAATTCTATATCATAAGGGCTTGTAGACCATAGGACGCTTGGCACCTTGTCCAAGTCTTCCTCAAAAAATGCTGGACGCTGCCGCATTATTGCCATTCGCTGTGGGACTTCCCTTTTCTCTATTGAAATCCAATATGAAATGCTCATAAAGAACACTACTTCATCGTCTGTTGGGTCATCTCTAAACATGTCATCATCAGTAATATCAGTCAATCTGCACCCTTCTTCGAATGCTATCACTGTCCTCCATGGTCTACCTACATCATCTGTTCCTTCAAGCATTGCCATTTCCCTTCATACAATAGCTGCAATTCTATAGGGATAGTCTGCCCCCCTCTTCATCCATAGGGATCTGTGTTCTGAACAAGAATTTGTCAGGTATTCTCACAGTCTTCCCCACTAAACCAGGTAACCATGTTAATAGAATGCTCAACCAATAAAGGAAAACCTCTGGCTCAAATGGAACACCTCGCAGAGCCACTTGCCCTGTCAATGCCAGTATTAATTTGCTCACGTTTAAATAGTGTAAACAGGAGTGGTACATATGATACCTTCGTCAGTAAATGAAATCGTCATGTTAAGTTTTGTCATCAAATCTCTTCCCAAAATGTTAACTGGTGGCTGCTGTGAATACAATAATAGAACAGACATATCAGACTCTCCTATAGAAACTGGTAATTTGTCAGTAAAAGGAACTCGACTTGTAGCTCCAGAGAACCCTTGAGCATTCATGGCATTTCCCGTCATAGGATATGTTCCCTCTCGTATGCATGAGCATATAGCCCCATTGCCTATTAGAAAAGAAAAAGATTTTCCTCCTATTTTCACATCCACCCTGGGTTCCTCTTGGGGGCCTGGTGTCAAAGATAGTACTGAACACATCAAGTCACCCGGTGAGCTGTCCTATTATGGGTACACACATACCCCTGTACCTGTAAAAGGATTCCCTCCCACTACAGTTACACCCCATATTCTAGGTGTCAGCAATTGTTCTGTGTTTGCATACTGCTATGTCTGCATGGGGGCGTGCTGCGACTGCCCTTTTGGTGGATTAATTTGTACTTGCTCTGGTTGCGGTGTCTGTTGCATTCGCGGCGCTTGCGTCTGATACACTGTCTGTTCTTGGGCAACCCCTTCCCTAGTTTGTGTGATATATGGTGGAGGATAAGTTGTCCCCCCTCTTGCAAATTGGCAATTCTGTACATTCCCTTTGCTCCCACATATGCATGCAATGTGCCCTGTCATCCCACAAGTCCAACATACAGGAGGAGGCCGCCTAATTAGTCCACCTTGGTTAGACCCTCTTTGCTCATTTTGATTCTCATTCTGTGCGTTCTGAAATCCACCTTGATTATTTTGAAATCCACCCCTTCCTCTGTAACCTATACCTCTGCCTCGTGGCATGAACTCATAACCGCCTTGGTCCATCGGGTGCTAATTATTCACCTGCGATGTCACCACTGTTTGCTGCATCCCCAATCCATCCCCGCTTGTTAATACCGCCCCTTCTGTGGCATATTTTGACAATTATGTCTGAACTAACTTGGCTTGCTCAGTTTTCCTAGACTCATCTTTCTTCTTATTTTTCTCCTGCAATAGCCGACAGTGGTGCACTATTGTCAACTGCATATCATGCCATGGTTTGGCTTCCATTCCCACCAGTTTCTTCATCTGTCTGTGTACTGGCTCGGGCAATCCTTGACATAAAATGTGGTAAAATAATACCACTGTTTTTACCGATGGCTTTTTCGTTTCAAGAGTCCAACGTTCTTGAATGTCCTGAATATAAGCAATAGGATCTTCATCTTCCTTCATCTTACATATCATACTTGCACCCATATCTTATGTGTCAGGATACTGCACCCTGAGAGCTCTCCATACATCTGCTCTACAATTATTAAATGGCGCTCAATCATGGCAAGTATTTTGTGCTATCATAGTAGAATACCCTGCTCTTTTCCATATGTCATCAGCTCTCTCTCCCCAATAATGGCTGCCAAGAGACCTTTAATGTCCCTTGTGGCCAATGTGTTCCCTCATGTCATCTTTTCTAGCTCATAATTCCATTTCCCAGTGCCCAATGTCAAACTCGGGAGCTTGCACCTTAAATTGTCCTTATCCATCTGCAGCCGTGCAATATATTGTGTTTTTTTTCCTCCTTGTTCCAGTAAGGGAAACTGCATTAGCCCTGACCCGCAGTCAGTTCCCATTGTCTGCCTATCCATGGCAGGGACAATCATCCCTGACCGTCTCCTTGCTTAATCTACTCACATATGGAAGCGATTCTCTCTTTTCACTATGAGATTGCTTTTGTGGACGCGCTGGATATGGTGTGGGATCTGGCGTCCTATCCTTAGGTTGTTCCCGATCCAACAATTTTACTTCCTTATCTGTCTGCAGTCTACCTTCCTGCCCCCCAAGAAAAGATTCTCTTTCTTCGTCTGACATGTCTTGTCCCCAGGAAGTATGTCTACCATCCCCTTCACCCTGATCTAAGTTTAATCCGCTTAAGGACAAAGCTCTATGCTCAAACCGAAACAGATGTCCTTCTTCGTTTCGTGGTTTAAATGCTGGGGACGCATCCCCTTTTCCTCAAATTGCATAGCTACTACCTGCCTTCAATTCCTGATAGGCCTTATCAATCCTAACTCTGATGCTTCCTATGTCAAAGTTTTCATCTTCTAATGCTACTCTAGATGTCCGTGGTGTTCCTTCCTTTAATGGAAGAAACTCTTCTATTCTGTCCCATCGTATTGCTGGACTTGGCTCCTTTCGAGTCAGGCTGACAGCATCAAGATCACACAGTCTTCTCGTTTGCTCTAACTCTTCATCTAATTCTCTTCTCTTTCTTGCTTCCCTTCTGATTCTCTCCTCTTCTTGTCTTATTTCTTCTCTCCTTACTCCTGCTCTCCTTTCTTCCTCTTCCCTTTGTCTCTGTATTCTCTTGTCCCTTAATGTCTGTGCTTCCTCCTCTTCTCTCTTCCTTTCTGTTCCGTCCTTTTCTTCCATTGTTCTCTGCCTATTGTCATACTTTCTTAGCTCCCCCGCCCTTTCCTCTTTCTTTTGTTGTTCCTCCTGATACATCTGTTCTCGCCGCAGTCTGCTCTTCTTTTTATATTCATATTCCTTCTGTTTTTTTCATGTTCCCTGTCCTTTTTATCCTGTTCATCCTTGTCTTCCTTTTGCCTAACTTCCTCGATACTTTTCCTATCTAGTTTAAGTAATATCTGCCTCCCATCCATTCGTTCTGCACGAGCGTTATCTCGTCAGCTTTATCCTTTTCATCTCTTAATCGCCCTTTCTGTTTCCGTCGATACATTTGAACCCTCACTATTTTCTTCTTTGTCTTGTATGATCTTAAATGTCTCCTCTGGGCTCTCATCACTACTCTACACGGGCAGTTCATATATTGGATTACTATACGCTGCTGTTGCTTTTAGTTCCCTTGATGGATATAACCCTTCATCATCCGTACTAGCGTTTTTCACTTCAGGTGAGGTAAGGGGAGCTGAGAGCTCGACACCTTCCTCCTTGAACTGGTTAAGCATCCACTCCTCAGGTGGCGGATCTTCCCTCTGTTCCTGGTACATCTTCCAAAGCTCTAAAATAGCTAATTCTTTTCTCTAATTTCTTCCCCTTGTACGCATCTCATCTGCCGTGCCTTTCACCCATTCCTCACTATACTGTATGAGCTTGGGTATGTGTTTTGGCAATGTCTTACTTAATGCATCAAAGGAGTTTCATCTCCCATTGTGACGAGTCTCAATTGACTGTCAATACTTACCAGGCTTATTTAAAATAGGCTTTCACTGCTTTTCAATGCTTTTTAAAACAATAAATATGTGCGCGCTCAATCACCACTGCAGCCTCTACTTTTTTCATTGATTAATGTCTACCACTGGAATGGTACCAACCACTTCCCTAGATAGACAATATAACTTTTTAATTTTTATCTCAATACTTTTACAATTTGTGTCATTCCTTGAAAACTTTCCTTCACACGGATACACAAACAGACAGACTAGTTGACATTTCACATTTAAACCATGCTGATCATCCTTTATTTTCCTCGCCTCTAACTAATACTCTGATCACAGAGTTTAGCTTCTCTTCTTATCCAAACCTGTTTACTCGTGGCCTAGGGACCTCATCTGGGGTGGAAGACAACCTCTTCTAAACCCTCTTGGGTTAGGGCTCTTGGGCGTATCTCTCTCTCTATTTCTACACAATATTTCCTGTTACTCCTGTTATTCTCGTTACTTTTAAAATGACCATAACCCCGTTACCTTAGTTTGCCATTCCCCTCAATCTACTCACCATTTGGTCGTTTAACTCAAGGTATCCTCCTCCAACCGACCACTTTGCCTTCCGTCCGTAAAGCACCTGTGGAAACCAGGTAGGGATTTCGTCAAAGAGTGACCCTGCCCACCATCTCGATTTTCTTGCAAGATTTCTTTTCGGCCACTCTCAACAGGAAACCTTGCGATTTTCAAGCTAAATGGCAGAGGATGCCCAAGCATCCGGAACTCTGGAGCTTAACATGTCGATGGGTCTTTTTAACCAACCTATGTATGTTGTATAAATACAACCAAATATTTGTACAATTCAATAAACATTCTTAATCCATATCACGTTGCTTGTGCAGTGTACATTTTTATAAATTGCAAACATCATTTTTCATCAACAATAATTTTCAAATGACACAATGTAAAATATCTTCAAAGAATATTGGTCTTTAAACTAGACATTTATGTAGAGATTATTGTAAATTAGAAACAATTATACTCATTGTTCAACTCTTGTTTAATATTCCATATTTAGTAACATGGCTCTATTCTGCTCGACGCGTCTCGGGAATTATTCCCTTCTTCAGGAGCTGCTAATTCCTTTTTTGTACTTGTTTCATTTCTACAATTAATTAGATTGAAAGCAACATTTCAGTTATTATATTCATGTATGATTTCAGGTAATCAATGTATCTGTCATATATAGTTCTGGGATTGAGTAATCACAGGGATGATGCTCCAAAATGTACAAGTTTCTATCCCAGTTTGAACGCTGTTCTTTACAGCATGCTATGGATATGTGTCCCAGCTGGATCTGTATCCACCTATAGGTATACCAATATGCAAAGTATTCTTAAAAAGACAGCTTGACTATATCTTAAACAGCCAATGACAATTAAAAAGGTTTGAAAATGGAGAGTAGGATTATGGTTATACCCCTCTCGAGTTGGTCCTCAGGTAATCTCTTCTCACAGTAGGTTCCACATTCCCCAATGTCTAGAATAGTCATATTGTAACTTTAAGCTGATCCTAGTGCTTTGCAATGTTTAGCATTCCTCTTTCCTCATTCTGGGGTAGTTATATCACTTCATTCAACATCAATAGGCATGTCCTCCCTAGAAAACATGGGTACGGGTTATATCACTCTTTGTTTTAATGCCCTTAATATTTCCTATGAACCATAGATTGGCTTCATCCCTAACCTCAATGTGATGTATGGGGACTTGTCTTGTCAGGCTGTAGTGCCTGTTTTTCATTAGCTGTACAGCCCCAGTGTTCTGTTGATAATCCTAGCGGTATCCTGTAATGCAACCCAGATGTGGTATGTGTTAAGGATACATCCTCTTAGTTAGTGCCAATACATTTTTCCCATCTTCAATTCTATTGGTTAAAGCTTACCTTTTGTGTAAGGTCCCAGCCACGCGGGTTTAGCTGCAGCAGCACCGCGAAAGACGAGCATGATCCAAAATGGCCGCTCTATGTATACGCGCGTCATCACGTTGTTTGTGTGATGTTTGTTTACTTATGTCACGGCGTGACGTTAGTGTGGTGTTTTTTATAAAAAATGATTCGGATTAGCATCAATTGTTGTTAATGCTACAATGTATCTACGCGGTTCGGCTCAACTTTGTGAATCATATTTCCCATCTAGTGGCATCTCTCATTCCCTCACAATTGGCCTGTATTGACAAGCATCCTATCTCTCTGCAATTCACTTTCTGCAGATAATAGCATATCTTTTTGAATTACAGAGGGGAGGATAGAGAAATTCCAAATTCTCACTTCATAAATTACCATATGTTTTTTCAATTCGAATTTCGACCATCATCCTGGTACTTACCCTTCCCATGCTATGCTCACAATCTAATCCTTGTTGTTCAGGAATTCTACTTAATGTAAATATGTTTGTACATTTGGCCCAGTGCTGAAGCTTAGGGCAGTATTCAGTTATTTACATCATGATAACTCTTGTATCAATTACCTCATTGTTTCTGAATATGTCACAATTTACAATTCAGCGGCAACAGTTTTACAATGCATTTTCTTTGTTGTTACTGATAGTCCCTCACATACTTCTTACAGTGCCCATGGACTTCACGTCTCGTTTTGGTAAACTAGTCGACTCAATATCATGAGATGCTACCCAGATTGCTCATTATTGCCCTGTAACTAGGGGGAATTGTGATCATTGTATTTAGGACAATTCAATTTCAGTTTCAATCAAATCAAAGCTGTTTTCAGACGAACAGGCTTAGGCTGAACTCCTCGTTCATCCCGTCAGGTGTAAGGCTGTTCAGCATCTCAATCCAATAAATCTCTCTATCTGGTCCATCCGCTTCCCATGGTTCCCTCCCCTGGGTGGTTTCTTCACTAGCTCCAGTATGATAACATCAGGTTCCACAAGGTCTATACATCTTCTCTGTCAGCTAGTCTTCTCAGTGCATCACTTCTGGTGATGTCACCAGCTTCCCTTTCTCTCGCTTTCATATGCCTTCAGGGACCTCTTCCATGAGATCATCATTTCTTCAAGCATACATCTCATATGGTTTTCTTAACGGATAACTTTTCTCGAACACTTGCCGCGGTATGGTCACAATTACTGGTGTCAAGCATGGTTCAGTTTCAGGCTTCCAACAAACAGGCATTAGGGGGCGGGACTTCCTACAGAGGCATTTGGATGCTCCTCTACAACTTAGTCTACTTGCATTACAGTATCTGTACAGTTAATGAACGGCTTGCATTTTCTGCAGTGCTCCTCACACATGCAATCTCCTTTTTGCATATGAAAGTTTACTTGATTCTTAACTTCGTCATCAGTTTCTATAAGCTCCATACAGGGGCGTTGCTAGGGGGGGGCTGAGGGGGCTATAGCCCCTGATCTTTTGGTTGTACCCCCGGATAGAATCTCAGGAGCTACAGCCAAAAGACTAGCTAGCCCCCAGTCTCAACAGTTCTGACATCAGCGTAGCCCCGGGTTTTTTCCAGACCTAGCAACTCCCCTGGCTCCATGCATTCTCTTCAGCTAGTATTCTCAGGGCGTCACGTTCGTCTTTTGTGATGTCACCAGTTCCTCTTTCACTCTTTTTCATATTCCTTTTGGGTGTTCCTCCCTCAGATTGCTGTCTTTTTAGGAATACATTTGGTAGGGCTTTCTCAGGGTATCTTCTTTCGAATATTCACTGTGGTGTGGTCACAATCGCTGGTGTCAAGCATGACACAATCTCA
The DNA here is from genome assembly GCF_040938575.1 of Ambystoma mexicanum. Taxonomy (NCBI): domain Eukaryota; kingdom Metazoa; phylum Chordata; class Amphibia; order Caudata; family Ambystomatidae; genus Ambystoma; species Ambystoma mexicanum. The sequence continues at coordinate 255,249,672 of NC_090921.1, read as the reverse complement.
GGCTTCCAACAGACAGGAGGTAGGAGGGCAGGATTTCCTGCAGAGGAATGCAGCTGCTCCTCTGAACTAGTATAGCAGACTGCAGCACAAACAACATTAATTTCCTACTCTGTTGCTGCCACCCTCCAGAGTTGCTTAGGCTATGCCAGGTTACACTATGCCATGTCACAAAATCATGGCCGACAATTGCACTTCTGACTGCCAGCTGACACCTCAAAGGCACTCCAACTGTAGCACAATTCTACTTTAAGTGGGATTCTGGTACAATGCAGCTGGAAATGCACCATGAACCCTCAGCTGGCGAAGCCAACCACATGCCACATGAAAGCCCCAAGGCTGCCATGCTGGCAAGTACCAAGAGAAATGTGCATTTTGTCCTTAAAACCTATCATGTTTACAGCCATGTCAGTGTTCATATGTTCTTTAATTACTGCCAATTTGATATTATTGCCCACAAACATTCCTTAGTGGAGAAAAGCCATCCCATCATGCAGGTTTGCCAACACAAAGTCTCTGAACATATAACACGCCCTGCCAGTTGAAGCATTAGCACCGCCCCCCTGTACCCTGATATGTTTGTCTATTTTTGCCCCTGAATACAGCTATGTGTGAATCCAGGCGAGCGTGTTTCCCCTGAGCTATCCTCCCCGTCAATGCTGCCATATACACCAAGGGAAAGGCATCCAAGCAGTGGAATACGTCCATCATTATTCTCATCTTTAAGAAGGGGGATCGAACAATTCTGACGTAGAAAGCAAGCTATTCGCAAGACTCCTGCTGAGGGAAGTTAGAAACTAGGTCAAACAAAGTAACATCTTGTCAAAATTTCAAACTGGTTTCCTCAAAGGCCTTTCAACATCATTAAATGAAACCATACTAGTGACCATAAGTGATATGTTTAGTATCAAAGGAGGTCCGGTACTCAATGGGACATGGATAGACTTATCGAGATCATTTGATCTGGTTAACAGAGACCACCTATGTGCAAAGTTGGAGAGTTGCGGAATACCGAACCCACTGCTGTCCATCTTGGCCACTCTCCATAAGGAGAACACAGTGAGAATAAGATTGGAAAGCAAAGGATCTCTTTCAGAACATGTGAAGGTAGAGAGGGGAGTTAGACAGGGATGTATGGTGGCACCCTTCTCATTCAATCTCTACTTAGCGGACATGGGAAGCGAGATAGAATCTGCAGCACTGGCAAGCCCAAAAATTGGCAATAATCAAATTAGATGGCTCGCATATTTGGACAACATCGTCCTCTTAGATGAAACAGAAATCGGTCTGCAGCAGTTGGTAAACACACTGGATTCATACATAGAGGAGAATGATCTATCAATCAACCCGGGGAAATCTAAAACAGTCGTCTTCAAGAGAAAAGGCAGACAGGGTCACACATGTACCTGGACCCTGGGAGTCCAATCCATCCCGGTGGTAGAGGAAATTATTTATTTAGGGTTCATCCTGTATGTAGCCCCGAAAGTGGGACAAAATAACCAAGATTTCATGGAAAAAGCCTCTGAACTGGTGGCACAAATGTAAAAAATATTATTAAACTACTGTACATTTTCCATAATGCCTGTGATCAAATATTATACAGTAAAAGTGATCCGGATAATTCTCTATGGTCTAGAAGCAAAACCTCTGGCCTGGGAATTGAATTGGCAGAAACTAGAGGGCAGTATCTGGAAGAAGGTCCCTGGTCTTCCTCAGAGTCTATCTATGACTAGTTTAAGATACGAGCTAGGCCTAAGGTTGCTAAAATCACAGGCAGAATGGTAGTTGATATCTCTATATCGACAGATTGTGGTCCCACAGATCAACTCTCTCTATGAGGACTTACATGTTCACTTAAAACATTTGTGGTCGACACACTTGTCTAATTCACAGATATTGGTACTTAGAGAATTGACCGACTGCAATAGTGACATGGAAACCCTTATAGGCAATTCAATTAAAGCAAAACAGAACGCTAATGCACATGGATTAGATGCACATGATAGATCGCATGCACAGGTCAGCTTTCACAGGCTCACTTTCCCCATATGACAAAAAAATAGATTTTCTCACAGAGTATTTGAGAAAGTTTCCAGACTGGAAAGGAAGGCAAAACTTCCTAAGATTCTGCTTGAACTTGATACACACTGGGGAGGTGTTATCTCATTGGGGGAAGAATTGAGAAGCAAACAACCAAACTGCCTTGCTTGAGAGGACCCATGCAGGCAGTCTATTAAACACATTTTGATGGAATTTGTGGGCACCCGGGACGTAAGACTGAGATGCTTTCAGCAATTTGTTGAGACCGAGGATCGAGTGACCTCAGAAATGTTCTGGGATTGGCTTATAGCAGGCCATGAAACATCACTGACCATAAATGTAGTATGGGCCCTGCAGTTGTGCGGGTTTATTTCAAGAGAATATTGTTAATGTTATTTACATGTTGTATCAATCAACTGATTGAAATGATGATACGCTACTTAACTATGTAACACAAATTAACACACATTTTGAATTTTATGATTATGTTTTATTGTTTTTTTATTTGTGAAAAAACGAATCTCGGTTACAACACAAAAAAAAATATATATATATATATATATATATATATATATATATATTCTATGAACAAACTTTGTTAAACGGACATTATGGTTAAGATGCACTAAAAAAAAAACTATGAAATTCAATGAAAAATTGTTGTTAAAGGGACGTTATGGTTAATTTGCACTAATAGAAACCTATGAAATTCAATGAAAAATTGTTGTTAAAGGGACGTTATGGTTAAATTGCACTAATAAAAACCTATGAAATTTAATGAAAAACCTTTGTCCTGCTGTAGGAAGGAAAATCCTTTTCCAAGATGGCCAACATGGAAAGAGAAGGCGGGGCTCCGTACACAGCCCCGCTTCCCTTGCCATGGCAGCCTGCAGAACCCTATGACCATATTACCACAAGCACCTTTTCTTTCCCTTTCAAACCTATCCTACGTACCACGTAGCCGGTCCCAGTTGGACATGGCCACTTTAATACCATTTTATGTCCCTTAGGGTCATGGCCAGTAGCCAGATTGTCTGTGTCATGACCTTATACCATTACCTGGAAAATATGGCCAATGTCCATGGCCAGTCACCAAAGGTATATCACTGTTTTTTGTACCTACATTATGACACTTGTCAAAAAATAAAACACGGCACATTTGCAAAACCATGCTTTAATGTCCTTGCCAATGCTCCTTACACGAATTTGCTTGAAATCCACCCATGTTTTATTTTTTCAAAAGTGTCAAAATGTATGTACATACAATAGTCATATAACTTAGCCCCCACTTGACAAAATCCATTCAGTCTTTACAGAAACATTGAAGGTTGTGTCTGTAATCTTTCTGAAAACTTGCGTCCATATTCGCTAAAAGGCAACAAAGTTATAGCCATCTAAAAATGTTGAGACCCCCCTCTAATTTCACCCCGTCTTGTGAAAATCCCACTAAACTTTGCAAAAATATTTATATCTAGATCTATTATCATTTTGCCAACTTAAGTGTAGGTTTGTCAAATGGCACCTCATTTATAATCCTTTACAATATTTTGGGACCCACCCTCTAATTTTGCCACCTCTTGACGGAATTCCACCAACATTTACAAACTCATTCAGAATCAGGTTACAAATATAATTGCAAAATTTCATGCAGTTTCAAGTGGCGCCAAAGTAATAAGCCATTCAAGAACTGCTTTTCACCAATCCTGTAATGCAGAGGGGTTCGCGAACCTCACAGGACTGTTCGCGAATATCCAAACTGTTTGCAGACTTTTATGGCACAAAACACCTGTTTTTTTGCTTCTTGCAGCCATATCCCATGCCATCCTCATCACCCTTAACCTCCCCAGTGATTATTTGATAACTTTGACAAGTGCAATGTTGTGTTTTTTATTATAGTTTTACCGCAATGTCCGCGGATACCGGCTGCTGTCCGCGAATCCAAGATGGCGGGCATTTCCGAAAATCTGACGTACTTCACGCTTTTCACCATCCAATCAGTGGGCGAGTCTGATGTCCGCGGACACCACGTTGCCTTCTAAGCCAATCAGAGTCCGGTCTGCGGACTGAACAGGGATATGAGTCTGTGGACCGGACACAGATATCACACATTTTTTTGACTTACCATTGGTCGTTTAAAAAAAAAAGAAAACTACTGGATGGATTTACACCAAATTAAGAAAGGCACGTTTTCGGGACCAAACTGCCACTCCTGCCGCAAATTTGGTGAAAATCCGTCCAGCGGTTTCGGCTGTAGGCTAGGCGTGAGCAAAGTTTTTTCCCATTATGTCTATGGAAAAAAACTCACTTTTGGGACCCCCTTGCAACTTTTTCCCCCCCTTGACGAAACCTCACCAAACTTGGCAAAGGAATTCAGAGTGGGCCACTTTTTCTCCAAAGTTTGGTGGGTATTCGTCCATGGGGAGTGAAGTTATAAGCTGCCCAAAAAGTGCTCTTCCTCTGAGTTGAGCAATTTAACCATAACAACATGGCCACTACCGCAGGCCATGTAATATCTGTACCATGCTCGGGGAAGACTGCAGAATCACCAGCCAAGTATGTTCCAGCAGTGAGGAAGGTTTTTGAACTGGCCTTTGCCCTTCCCGCCTTCGTGAACTAACACAGAGAGGTTTCCACTGAGAATTCAGATAAGCTAATTCTACTGCTGAAGAAACATACCACTTGCTTCTTATTTTAGAAAACACATATGGAATCGGACCTTGGAATGTTCATGGAGTTTGACTCTTTCAATTGTAAGGTGGTGTATCCCAGCAGATATACGCATTCAGGTGAGCAAAATCAGAGATAGATTAAAGAGTAACCAGTGGGTGTCTCACTGCGTTCCTTATCCACCGGGTCTGGGATCCACTGACGCAGTCTAGTCAGAACTCCCCACCTCTGGCACTGATTGGAGTCACGCATGCCCCACGCTTCACTCCAGACTATGACCTCATTCTGGTGCAACCGCTGACTGAGTACAGGTGGGAGAAACAACCGCATGTTAGCGATGGCTGGATACGGACATTTAAGGGACCACCAGCCCACGCCCCACTCGAGACAAGGACATGAAGAAGCATTGTCCATAAATGATGCCTCAAAGCTATTCATCTTCACTGCTTGATCTCAGCCCATCGCCGCAACTAGTGGAGCTCCTTCACAGGGACGTCATTTGGGGTCACCAGGTGTCACTGCGACCCCTGCGGTCTCCCTTGCTACCCCAGTGGTCTCTATTGCTACCCCTGAAAAAAAGAAGAAAAAATATATACATATATTTTTTTAAATGTAAACTTGTGGTCTGGCTTTGGCCAGCGCCATGTCGCTCTTTGTTTCTGGAGTGGCTGGCTTTCTTGTTCAGGCCTCAAATAGGGGGTTGCACTAGTGTAACACTTTGAGTAGTGACCCTAAATAAGAATGAATAGGACTAACAAATAATTTGTCTTTCTGGAATTCTATACAATAATTGCTAGATTTATTGAAGGTTTATTTCAGGCACACTTCAGGTGGTGAGTCACTGATTTAGTCTGTTCTTAAACACCTCAACTCAGCCTTGCATTCTTCTGAGGTCGATAAATGAGTACCAACACTGGTTGGGTGATATTGTATATATATTTTTTCTATATAAAGCGCTTACGCATAAGTGCTTTATAATAACCCATCATTATCATTTGGCCTTGGATGTCTTCTTGCATTCACAGTAATTGGGTAATATGGGCCTGTACACATTGATCTTAATGATACATATGGTGATCAGTTCCTTTATGAAATGTATATAACATTATAATTATATTGTAACCATATTTTTTGTTGTGTACATATGAACAATGCTATGCAATGCCCCTTCCTGTTTTATCAAGGGGTGAAAGGTCGTGTTCCTTCACTTCCCGTGGTGTCACTTTGGGTCTGGGTCCAATGCATCACTTTCTGTGATGTCATCAGAGGTCAAGGGTCATGTGATGTGACTTCCGCTACCCCTGACATTTTGGTGAAACGATGTCCCTGGCCCTTTGGCAGATACTGCCTAGGCTGCTGTCTCGACCCTCGTTATCACGACATTCACTTGCACTGATGCAGGATGGATCTATGAGGCAGTCCTGACATATACTTTTTCCTACTTTTTTTGCTGATGTTTACTACTTTTTGTACTGGAAAATTGCGGGGGGGACTTCCTTTTACCCTGCACACCCCATTCTATATACCTTGGCCCAACCTTCTAAATCTAAACAGTCGTCTTCAAGAGAAAAGGCAGATAGGGTCACACATGTACCTGGACCCTGGGAGTCCAATCCATCCCGATGGTAGAGGAAATTATTTATTTTGGGTTCATCCTGTATGCAGCCCTGAAAGTAGGACAAAATAACCAAGATTTTATGGAAAAAGCCTGCCAACTGGCGGCACAAATGTAAAAAATATTGTGAAAATACTGTACATTTTTCATAATGCCTGTGATCAAATATTATACAGTAAAAGTGATTCCGATAATTCTCTATGGTCTAGAAGCAAAACCTCTGGCCTGGGAATTGAATTGGCAGAAACTAGAGGGCAGTATCTGGAAGAAGGTCCCTGGTCTTCCTCAGAGTCTATCTATGGCTAGTTTAAGATACGAGCAATAAGATAGAGAAGCAAACAAACTGCCTTGCTTGAGAGGACCCATGCAGGCAGTCTATTAAACACATCTTGATGGAATGTGTGGGCACCCGGGACGTAAGACTGAGATGCTTCCAGCAATTTGTTGAGACCAAGGATCGAGTGACCTCAGAAATGTTCTGGGATTGGCGTATAGCAGGCCATGAAACATCACTGACCATAAATGTAGTATGGGTCCTGCAGTTGTGCAGGTTTATTTTAAGAGAAAATTGTTAATGATACTTGCATGTTGTATCAATCAACTGATTGAAATGATAATACTCTACTTAACTATGTAACACAAATTAATACACATTTTGAATGTGTATGTAATTTTAGGATTATGTTTTATTGGTTTTGTATTTGTGAAAAAACGAATCTCGGTTGCAACACAAAAAAAATATAAATATATATATTCTATGAAAAAACTTTGTTAAACGGACATTATGTATAAGATGCACTAAAAAAAAACTATGAAATTCAATGAAAAAACTTTGCTAAAGGGACGTTATAGTTAAATTGCACGAATACAAACCTTTGAAATTTAATGAAAAACCTTTGTCCTGCTGTAGGAAGGAAAATCCTTTTCCAAGATGGCCAACATGGAAAGAGAAGGCGGGGCTCCGTACACAGCCCTGCTTCCCTTGCCATGGCAGCCTGCAGAACCCTATGACCATATTACCACAAGCACATTTTCTTTCCCTTTCAAACCTATCCTACCTACCACATCGCCGGTCCCTGGTGGACATGGCCACTTTAATACTATTTTCTGTCCCTTGCAGTCATGGCCAGTAGCCAGATTGTCTGCGTCATGACCTTATACCATGACCTGGAAAATATGGCCACTGTCCATGGCCACAGGCTATACCTCAGTTACCAACGGTATATGACTATTTTTTGGACCTACGTTATGACACTTGTCAAAAAATAAAACACGGCACATTTGCAAAACCATGCTGTAATGTCCTTGCCAATGCTCCTTACACGAATTTGCTTGAAATCCACCCATGTTTTATTTTTTCAAAAGTGTCAAAATGTATGTACATACAATAGTCATATAACTTAGCCCCCACTTGACAAAATCCATTCAGTCTTTACAAAAACGTTGAAGGTTGTGTCTGTAATCTTTCTGAAAACTTGCTTCCTTATTCGTCAAAAGGCAACAAAGTTATAAGCCATCTAAAAATGTTGAACCCACCATCTAATTTCACCCCGTCTTGTGAAAATCCCACTAAATTTTGCAAAAATATTTATATCTAGATCTATTATCATTTTGCCAACTTGAGTGTAGGTTTGTCAAATGGCACCTCATTTATAATCCTTTACAATATTTTGAGACCCCCCTATAATTTTGCTCCCTCTTGACGGAATCCCACCAACCTTTACAAACTCATTTAGAATCAGGTTACAAATATAATTGCAAAATTTCATGCAGTTTCATTAAGTGGCGCCAAAGTAATAAGCCATTCAAGAACTGCTTTTCACCAATCCTGTAATGCAGAGGTGTTTGCGAACCTCACAGGACTGTTCGTGAATATCCAAACTGTCTGCTGACTTTTACGGTGCAAAACACCTGTTTTTTTGCTTCTTGCAGCCATATCCCATGCCATCCTCATCACCCCTCACCTCCCCAGTGATTATTTGATAACTTTGACAAGTGCAATGTTGTGTTTTGTAATATAGTTTTACCGCTATGTCCGCGGATACTGGCTGCTGTCCGCGAATCCAAGATGGCAGGCATTTCCAAAAATATGACGCACTTCACGCTTTTCACCATCCAATCAGTGGTTGCGTCCGATATCCGCGGACACCACGTAGCCTTCTAAGCCAATCAGAGTCCGGTCCGCGGACCGAACAGGGAAATGAGTCTGTGGACCGGGCACAGATATCACACATTTTTTTGACTTACCATTTGGTCATTTTAAAAAAAAACTACTGGACGGATTTACACCAAATTAACAAAATCATGCTTTCAGGACTAAACCGCCACTCCTGCCGCAAATTTGGTGAAAATCTGTCCAGCGGTTTGGGCTGTAGGCATGAGCAAAGTTTTTTCCCATTATGTCTATGGAAAAAAACTCACTTTTGGGACCCCCTTGCAACTTTTCCCCCCCTTGATGAAACCTCACCAAACTTGGCAAAGGAATTCAGAGTGGGCCATATACTTTTTTTTGCCAATGTTTGGTGAGGATTCGTCCATGGGGAGTGAAGTTATAAGCCGCCCAAAAAGTGCTCTTCCTATGAGTTGAGCAACTTAACCATAACAACATGGCCGCTACCGCAGGCCATGTAATATCTGTACCATGCTCGGGGAAGACTGCAGAATCACCAGCCAAGTATGTTCCAGCAGTGAGGAAGGTTTTTGAACTGGCCTTTGCCCTTCCTGCCTTCGTGAACTAACACGGAGAGGTTTCCATCACTAAGAATTCAGATAAGCTGATTCTACTGCTGAGGAAATGTAACAACTTGTTTCTTATTTTAGAAAACACTTACGAAATCGGACCTTGGAATGTTCATGGAGTTTGACTCTTTCAATTGTAAGGTGGTGTATCCCAGCAGATATACACATTCAGGTGAGCAAAATCAGAGATAGATTAAAGAGTAACCAGCGGGTGCGTCACTGCATTCCTTATCCACCGGGTCTGGGATCCACTGACGCAGTCTAGTCAGAACTCCCCACCTCTGGCACTGACTGGAGTCACGCATGCCCCACGCTTCACTCCAGACTATGACCTCATTCTGGTGCAACCGCTGACTGAGAGCAGGTGGGAGAAACAACCGCATGTTAGCAATGGCTGGATGCGGACATTTAAGGGACCCCAGCCCACGCCCCACCTGAGAGAAGGACATGAGGAAGCATTGTCCATAAATGATGCCTCAAAGCTATTCATCTTCACTGCTTGATCTCGGCCCAACGCCGCAACTAGTGGAGCCCCTTCACAGGGACGTCATTTGGGGTCACCAGGTGTCACTGCGACCCCTGCGGTCTCCCTTGCTACACCTGTGGTCTCTATTGCTACCCCTGAAAATAAGAAGAAAACACAGGTTGGGTGATATTGGGTGTATACTTTTTCTATATAAAGCGCTTAAGCATAAGTGCTTTATAATAACACATCATTATCACTTGGCCTTGGATGTCTTCTTGCATTCACAGTAATTGGGTAATATGGGCCTATACACATTGATATTAACGATACATTTGGCGATCCATTCCTGTATGAAATGTATATAACATTATATTGATATTGTAACCATATTTTTTGTTGTGTACATATGAACAATGCTATGCGAGGCCCCTTCCTGTTGTTATCAAGGGGTGAAAGATTGTGTTCCTTCGCTTCCCATGATGTCACTTCGACGTTCACTTGCACTGATGCAGGATGGATCTATGAGGCTTTCCTGAAATATACTTTTTTCCTACTTTTTTTTTTAACAACTTTATTTAAATTTTTCAAATAAGTACAAACATTCCAGATATTATCTCCCCTCTTCCCCCCAACATTCCAACAATGGATACGGTGTAGTCAGGGCCGACGAATAAGTGTCCTGGATCGCACCTTTTCCCAGTTCAGCTTGTGTATTTAAATAACAGAAATGCTGCGCAATAGTCTCGGTGTAAAGTACATTTGCTCCCTGTCCTTTGTATAGTCGTGCAGTCCAAATATTTTGTGAAGGAGCCGTGGGCCAAGGCAACCAAATGTCCAAATATTTTGTGAAGGAGCCGTGGGCCAAGGCGGAAGTCTTTTCCATGGCCATCACCCACCATATGGCTACTATCGGGCCCTGTTTGTTCTTCCAGTTAAGAGGCAGAGTTATTCTAGCTGCATTTAGCATGTCGGTAATGAGATGGGCTTTTGGACCTGATTTAGGATAGCATCCCTCGACCGCTTCCCCCAGTAGGATCACTAAAGGGTCAAATGGTAATTGTGTCCAAGTTATCTCCTTGATGTGACTGAAGATGTCCTTCCAGTATGTTTTGGCCAGCGGGCAGGTCCACCACATATGTATTAAAACACCTGGTTGTCCGCAGTCTCTCCAGCAGGTTATGGGGTAGTCCGGGTTAATGGTGTGCATGCGTGCAGGTGTCATGTACCATCTTAAGGACATTTTGTATGCTGCTTCTTTAATGGAGGTGCATTTGGAACATTTCGCGGCTCTTTGCCAGATTTGACTCCAAGTGTCACTAGAGATCGGTCTCCCCACATCCACCTCCCACCGCTGCATATAAAGGAGCACTTCTTCAGGGTCTATTGTTCCCATTAAGCTGTACAGTCTCGACACTTCTCTCTTAGGATGGCCCTCTTTCATCGTAAGGTCTAGGCCCACTGGCTCTCGGGTTGATTCTTCTCTGACTTTTCTATTAGTGATCCAATTCCTTAGTTGGATGTAGTGGAACCTTTCGGTCTCAGGAATATAAAATTTAGTCTTGCATTTCTCAAAAGTCAATGGTGTGCCTTCCTCGGCGAAATCTCCCATTACTAGTGTTCTCTCAATCCCGCCCCATTGTGCCTAAGAATCAGATCCCACTCCACGAGTAAAGTCCGGGTTATGGGATACTGGCATTAGGGGTCCTCTACCAACTTTCACTCCCCTTTTTCATAACGCTTTGTCCCAGTACCACAGGGAAGCTCTAGTGGACTCAAGCAGAGCGCCTTCCGTGTTTCATTGTCGCTCAGGAAGGAAGGGGAGATTATCTAGGGGGTTCTAGTTGCCTTTTTTTCAAGGGTCACCCAGCTCATCTGGGTATTTCTAAGTGACCACTGTAGCAATGGAGCCAGCTGCGCCGCACATAAGTATCTGCCGATTTCAGAGACCGCTAACCCTCCCAGCAATTGGGGCCTAAACAAGACCTTTTTAGGGACTTGTGGTTTCTTTCTTTTCCAAATAAATGTAATTATTTGTTTTTGTAGTTTGTGGATTGCTTGGGATGGGATACGCTGTGGTACGGCTCTTACTACATAAAGGAACTTTGGGAGAAGGGACATCTTTACCGCTAATATTCTTGCCAACCATGACAACGCCTGAGCCTCCCAGTGTTTTAGATCTTCTGCTAGTTCTTTCAACAGGTCCGGGATGTTAGCCCCATATAGTTTCCCATATTTGGGGGTCAGTTGTATTCCCAGATATTTAACTGTATACCGCTCCCACTTCAGTGGGTACCTATTTGCCCATTCCGTCACTAGCTCGGCACACTCAGTGATATTGAGTGCACAGGACTTGTCATAATTAATATTAAACCTGGAGACCTTTGCGAACTCCATTAAGAGGTCGAGTGCTTTGGGTAGCGAGTGTGTCGTATCTTTGAAGAACAGGAGAATGTCATCCATGTAAAGCGCAATTTTTTGAGGACCCATAGCGCCCACATCTACCCCACGGATCTCTAGAAATCTTTAGTGCCAATGGCTCCATGGCCATGGAGAATATTAAAGGTGATAGCGGGCACCCTTGTCTTGTGCCCTTTTGGATGGGAATATTATCTGTGAACCTGCCATTAACCATTAGTTGTGTGAATGGGTGAGCATAGTTGGCCATTACCATGCGTATGAAAATCGGGCCGAAATTTTCAAGCGTCATCCATAGATACCCCCAGTGCAAGCTACCGAATGTACGAGAGGCATCCAGAGCTAAAACAGAGAACCGCTGTCCTGTTCTACGGCCCCAATCAATTGTGTTTATAGCTCTGCGGATATTATCATGTGTATTTCGCCCAAGTATGAAGCCTGCTTGGTCAGTATGAATTATCCCAGGTAGTACCTCCGCGAGTCTACGGGCTAGAATCGTCGAATAGATCTTTCCATCCCCGTTTAATAACGAGATGGGGCGATAGCTCGAGCAATCATCGGGGCCACTGTTTGGTTTTAAGAGTAATATTGTGGTCGCTTGACTCATGTCCCCAGAGATCCTACACGTATCGCGGATATAGTTAAACAGTTTCGTTAGAGGGCCTATTAGGGTGGTTCTGAATGTTTTGTAGTATGCATTGCTAAGTCCGTCTGGACCAGGGGTTTTATTCATTTCCAATGCTTTTATTGCTTCTCCCACTTCTTCCGTTATGGGGTCTTCTAAAATTTGTTTGTCTGAGTCGCTGATTTGTGGTAGGGTTATCTGGTTGAGGAAAGCGTTTTGTTGATCCCTCCCCAGGTTTTCCCGTTTTGAGTACTTAGTGTAGTCGAGTGGAGTATCTCTTCTACTGCCTTCTCCCCCATACCAGATTCCCCTCCGCATTCCGGAGCTGAGTTATGCAATTCTGATTCTTCCGCTGCTTCAGTTTAGCAGCAAGGAAAGGGTTCGCTTTATCCCCTTTTGTGTGGTAAAACTGTTTGGATCGCACTAGGAGAAGTGCAGCTTCATCCGCCAGGTGGGTTTCTAGAGCCGCTCTAGCTTCCTTCAATGCCTTCCATGCTCTCTGTGACCTTTTGGTTTTGTATTCTGTTTCGGCCTCTGCCAATTGAAATTCCATGTCCCGCTTCACCCCTTCGTTTCTTTTAATATAGTTTGTCGTGTGTGCTATAAATTCCCGTCTTATGACAGCCCTGCTTGCATTCCAAATAGTATCCCAGTGAACCCCAGGAGAGAGGTTTTCCTGGAAATAATACTTTAAGGAGCATTCAATGTCTGCTCTGAGGGCGAGGTCTTTCAGAATGATTTCATTTAAGCACCACGGTTTACGAGGCCGATATTGTGGGCTCATGGGTTCCAATTTTAAGAGGACTAGGGCATGATCTGACAGGTACCTCACTCCAATCTCCAAGCCCGTAACTTGCGGGATCAGTGAGTCCGAAATCAGCACCATGTCGATCCGGAAGTAGCTTTTGAGTACCGCAGAGTAATGGGTGTAAGCCTTTTCTTGTGGGTTGAAAAAGCGCCAGGATTCGATCAGGTGTAATTCCCTGATAAATGTAGCTAAGGCCTGTCTGAACATATGGTCATGAGAGGTGGCAGGGAGGGTCTTGTCCGTCGCAGCGTCCATCACCCCGTTAAAATCTCCTCCCATTAATATCTGCCCCCTCCCCCATTGTACAATGATCGGGTGGATCTCCCATAGCAAGCGATCCTGACCTTCGTTAGGGGCATAGATTGATACCAGTGTCACCTGCTGCCCCATTAAATTCCCTCCCACCAACAGGTAGCAGCCTTCAGGGTCCTTTTTCAAAAATTGTCTTTCAAAGATAATCCCTTTAGCTATCAGGATGCCCACTCCTTGCTTTTTGGTACCGCTAGTGGCGAAAAATTGTGTGGGGAACGCCTTATGTCTCAATCTATGTTCATCAGCCTTGAGTAGATGTGTCTCTTGCAACCAAACCACTGAGGCCTGCTTGTCACTCAGTCTGGCTAATATCGATTTGCGCTTAATTGGGGAGTTAAGCCCATGGACATTTAGTGTAACGAATGTTAATTCAGCCAAAACCATGCTTTGCACTTCTGCTTCTGTTAAGATCCAGGGGTCTCTCCATTTTTTGGAGTATACCTTGAACACAATGCGTCATCCTTAAACCCACATTTTCCCTTAATCGTTTAAACTTTCAAACTGTAATTCCTTTTACGAACATTTAGTGGATTTAACACCACAAGGAACCACGTGTAACCATCCCTAGAAAAAGTGGGGTCTGGCCCCCCCCCCAACTCCCTCCTCTTACATTGGTTCTTGTATGTTCTCGGTGTTGACAAGTTTTTTACGGGCGACGTCTTCAGTTCTCATTTTCATATTTACGCCCTAATTTGTCAGAGCTCCTATGTGTAGCAACTGCATATCTGCTAATTTAGAGATAACACTTGAAGCTGAGGTTTACGCCTTCACCTAGAATCTGTGGTGTTGGTATCTTTGTTGCGCCCCTTTGGGCGGTGGCGTTCCGGTTTCCATTGTTCTTTCTCAGGCGAGCCCATTGTCTTTCTATCCCTAGATGGGGAACTATTCACGCCAGCATCGTGCCTAGTCTCTTTGTCCCCCATAAGGCTTTCCATTTCTTCCTCCTTGGTGATCGTGTAACGTTGTCCTTCCCATTCAAATCGAAGACCAGTAGGGTACCCAGCGGTAGCGAACTCCTTTAGCCCGCAGCCAATTCGTCACAACCCTCAGCTGCTTCCTCTTGAGGAGGGTTGCTTGCGACAGATCCTGGTATATTTGGATGGTTGCCGATCTGAATTGTATAGGTTCTTTCTTCCTTGCAGCGTGCATAATGTTTTCTTTTTCTTGGAATAGGTGTACCCTTGTAAGAACATCTGGAGTAAGATTTTTGTCAATTTGGAACATCGAGTAGACCCTATGTGTATGGTCTAGGACTATTTCTTTGTCCTCTTACTTAAGATATGCCGAAACAGGTCTGTTACTTATTGCTGTAGCTCCGGGTCCGTCACCGATTTGGGAACCCCCGGATCCGAATATTATTCCTATGAGACCTGTTTTCGGCATTTTCCTGCCTATTTTGGACCCGTTCCATCTGATGTTCAAGCTCTTGCACTCTTCTGCTTAGTTCCTCCTGTTCATGCCCTTGTTCGGAAACCATGGTTTCCACTTCATCTGTCCTTCGCTCAGCTGCTATGACCCCCTTGATGAGATCAGCTATAAATTTAGCCAAGTCTGCAGCACTTTCTTTAATATCCTTCTTCAATTCTTGAAGCAGCTCTAGAAGGTCGGATTTCCGAATTGGAGTGTCCGTTGCATCAGCCAGGGCTTCTGATGAAGAGAGGTGCACCTGAGCTGTGGCTTGGATCTGGCTCCGCTTTTGTGATTCCGCCGCTTCTAACATCATTTTGATGTCCCCGGTGCTCCTCCCTTGGCTTTAGTAGCTTGTTTGGACATAATTGGATAGGCGAGGTGGGGAGGGCTAGCGTGCGCCAAGCTGGGCCAGGCTGGGCCTGCTACTGATGTAATTATCAAAGTCTGCTATATTGCTTAGGGAGGTCCCCGCCTTCCCCTATATGAGGCTTGCAAGGGGTGCAGGACCTGCCAGGACTTGGATTCTCCTATTCCTCTCCGGACGTGATCAATCGCGTTGCTGGGTGCATCCACCTCCACTATTGGGCTGCACGATCATCAGTTCCAGAGTTGTGGCACAACCCACGTGTGAGCTCCCATCCGAATTGTGGGCAGGGTCTGTGGATCTGCCATAAGGACCCGTCGTCTGCGATGGGTGCAAACAGTTGTGCAGGCGTAGATGAGAGCTGCTCCAAATACGCTCCACCAATGTACAATGATTAGGGCTTCTTATGCCGTGCCGCTCCCTCCTGCGCACCATCTCTCCCCTGTTTTGCGCTAGCTCGAAGTTATTCCCCCTCCTCCATGCACTTAGTTGGAGTGCAGGAGCACCTCCGTTCAGAAGACTTAATGTGGCTGGGAAAGAGATCAGAGCATTCATAGTCAATGCGTGTTATCACACGGCGGCAGTCCCCTTCATTATGCCGTCTCCTCGCCAATGCGAGCAAGGGGCCTCCTTTCCCCCTCTAACCTCTCAATCACAAGATGGTTCCGGGCGCAGGACGGGAAGGCTCCACCGGCAACCCGGGAGCCCGGCGGCTCCGCATCCGGCCCCCGCTACTCACCAGTACCAGATGCGTCAGCCCCGTCCTCCTCCCAAGGGGGCCCGGTGCTTCCGCCAGCCGCCGCCAGATCTACACTGCAGGGAGTACTGCCGGGCAGCCGCGCTGGGTCCTCTGAGGGCGGGTGTACCTGCCTGCTCACCATGTCGTATAGCTCGCACGTCTATGGGATCCAAAGCGGGTCTCCAGGGAGGATCGCCGTTCCAACGCCGGGGCTGCGACTTTGGCTTCACTCCTCCCTGTCAGGGCTCCGGGTCCTCCTCTTCATTTGGGCTCGAGAGTGCTCGCCTGCGGGGCAAAGTGGGGCCAACCGCCTTTCTTCAACGGGTGCCCACTAATTTCCAGCGCCGGCCCGCCATCTTGGCGGGAGGATCGGAACGTCCAAATCAAGCGTTCTGATCTCGAACACGGTGGCACTCTGTTACTTCGCCTTTTCCCCAGCAACGCCTCAGATGTTCTGCCACCGATTTCTCTCCTTGCAGCCAAAAACGGACAATTTTAAGGGGAGGTTAGGGGTCATAATGCGAAAGGTGTCACAGAGCCTACCTCGGAGCCATCCGCACGGGTCCTCGGCTGGCCACGCCCCCCCTTTTTCTACTTTTTTTGCTGATATTTACCACGTTTTGCACGGCAAAATTGCGGGGGAGACCTCCTTCCACCCGCACACCCCATTCTACATACCTTACCCCAACCTTCTGCATTTTTATAGGGCAAAAAAGGCAGCAAAGAAATTTGGCAAAAGTGTATTGCGGCAAAAGTGTGGTATACCTGCATGATGGCATAATGAGCCGCTTCACTGTGGCGTTGCCCCGTGAGGGGATACGCACGCGGCGGCGTGACGTTGCACGTCGCCGCGTGCGCCTTAAATAAACGGGGCGTTCCCGGCCGCGTTAGAGCGACCGGGGAGCCCGAAGCACACAGACGTGTCCGTGTGGAGTCTGTGGGTGGAGGGGCTCGCGGGCACGCATTGGGGGCGCCCAGAGACCCCCAACAGTGGCAACGAGTGTCGGATGCCCGGGCCCGGCGGTGAGCGCGATCCCGGACAATTTTTTCTTCAACGAAGGAAACATCCGTGGATGTTTCGCATCACGCTGAGGCCGCGGACCACACGCGGCTGGCGGCCATCTTGCGCACGAGGTGGAGGATCTTCCGAAAGCTCCGGTTTGGAGTAGGAAGGCCATCCAAGCCTAATTTTTGGATTTACTGACTGCGGGCAGTACAACCCGCAGGCCCATGCCAGAATTTTGATATTTTGGCCATTTTTCAGACGATGACGTCGTGCTGTAGCTGGAAGATGGACTGAGGTGGCTGGGCCTTCTCAGCCCATTCCTTTTCAAAGCTCAATTTTTGGGAACATTTATCCACGGATCCTCTTCAGGACCCTCTTCAACCCCCTCATCATCATCACGTGGGGGATGACGCTCCCGCTTCTGCGGCCCACGTGGACACAAGGCGCCTCGAGGTACTCTCCTTTAACCCTTTCATCATCACGTGGGTGGTGGCAGTGTGGGGAGAAGTGCAAGTTGCGGCCCTCAGGATTGGAACGAGGGTGCCTGTGCGCTTGCGCCTGTGAGTGATCCCGGTGCCCTGGAGGGTGCGACTGCCACGGCCTCGGAAGATTCGCAGGATGAAGGCCTAGCAGACCTGTTTCAGCAGGACCCCCCACAGCTAACCCCTGTCCTACGACGTCTGGACTGCCTGCGCGCCCGGTTGGTGCCGCTCCCCCTCCGATTCAACCACCACCCCTGGCCATGGCCCAAGCCAGGGCGCAAGCGGCCCTACAGCCTATTCCGGAGTTTGATGCTACGGGCCCCCCATCCAGCCTGGGGCCCCGATGGAGGAGATGGATCGGACGGCTAGACATGTACTTTCGGGCCGCCCAGGTCACGGACAATGACAGCAGGGTGGCCACGATGCTGTATTCCGCAGGAGCGACCGTGCAGGAGATCTTTGAATCATTAACTCCAACGGATAACTCCTATGATCAAGCCAAAGCCGCCCTCCTCGCGCATTTCATCCCCCTTGCCAACGTGGACTTCGAAAGGTTCGTCATGCTGTCGGCCAAACAGAAGGAGGATGAGACGCTTGACACCTTCTATGGCCGCCTGCGCCGCCTGTCACAAGGGTGTGCGTGGGGGGATGCGGAGGACATGATAAGGACCATGCTGATCCAGGCATGCTCATCTGGCAAGCTGAGGCGACAAGTCCTAAGAGAGCCCGGACTCACTCTGCCCAGAATCCTGGAGCTCGGGAGGTGCCATGAGGTGGCGGAGGCTCGTGCCAACAAGATGGAGGCCGGATCCCGCGCGGCGAGACCGGAGGAGGTGTGCGCTGTCTGGCGGGGCGGCAGAGGGGTGCGAAAACCCGGTGTACCTCCCAGAGACAGAGCGGGGAAGCCGGTGGAGTCGTGCCAGAAGTGCGGCTATGACCTCCCCCACTCATCGGAGTGCATGGCAAAAGGAAAGATCTGTGGACGCTGTGGGGTGCCTGACCACTTCTCGAGGGTGTGCAGGGCGACCCTGCCTGTACTTATTCCGAGAGGACAGCCTCGTCTATGGGCCCCGCGGCAATACCGCCCGCCGAATGTAGCTCAGGTGGAACAAGCGGAACCCGAGGAGGCGCTGGCGGAAGAAGTGGAGGAGGAGGATGAGGAGAACATCTTCTTCGTCTCCAGCATGGAGGTCCTCAAGGGGAGGAGCAGAAGACAGCCGAGATGTGTCGTAGAGGTAAACTGCTCGCCGGTCCCGGTGTTAGTCGACACGGGGGCCTCTGTCAATGTAATGGCGAGAGGACACTATGCTGCGCTCAACCCACCCCCGAGGCTGGCGACGCCAAGAGCCCGCATCTTCGCATTTGGTGGGCGTGAGCCCCTGCCACTTGACGGGGCGTTTGTCGCCAAGGTGGAACATGACGGGTCGAAGATCAGGGCCCGTTTCTATGTGACTCCGGTGAGCAGCAACACCCTGCTTAGCTGTGCGGCAGCGGAGGCCCTTGGCATAGTCAGCTTCGCCTATTCAGTATACTTGGAGGACATCAACGACCTGCTGGACAAGTATGCTGACATCTTCAAAGGGATTGGGAGGATGAACGGTGACCCCGTGAGGCTCCACATTGACGAGTCGGTACAGCCCATAGCCCTGAAGCACAGGCGGATCCCATTTCATCTAAGGGACCAGGTGGACAGGGAACTCGATAACCTGGTGAACTTGGACGTAATTGAAAAGGTGGAGGGCCCCACACCATGGGTATCCCCCATCGTAGTGGCGAGGAAATCTAAACAACCGGACTCCGTCCGAATCTGTGTGGACATGCGGCTGCCCAATAAGGCCATCAGGAGAGAACGACACCTGACCCCGACGATCGATGACATCATTGCTGAAGTGCAAGGGGCCCGGTTTTTCTCGAAGTTGGACTTACGAGCTGGCTATCACCAAGTTGTTCTCCACCCAGAGTCCCGTTACATCACGACTTTTACCACCCACAGGGGACTCTATAGATACAAGCGGCTGAGCTTCGGAGTGTCGTCTGCAGCCGAGGTGTTTCAGAACTTAATCCGTGGCGCTCTCGCAGACCTGGAGGGCGTCCTAAACATTAGCGACGACATTCTGGTCTTTGCTAGGACTGAACCTGACCATTTGAAACGCCTAGCCAAGACCCTCGAAAGGCTGCAGTCGCTGGGGCTCACCCTCCACAAGGACAAGTGTGAGTTCCTCCGCCCGACCATTGAGTTCTTTGGTTTCATCTTCAAGGAGGGCGGGGTATCTCCTGACCCCAAGAAGGTCCAAGACATCAAGACGGCACACCCCCCTGAGTCGGCATCAGAGGTGCGGAGCTTCCTGGGAATGGTGACGTACTGTGGGCGTTTCATCAAGAATCTCGCCTCGAGGTCGGAACCTCTGAGGGCCCTGACGAAAAAGGATACCATCTGGCAGTGGGGCCCGTTAGAACAGTCGGCATTCGAGGACATCAAGGGTGCCCTGACAGCAGATGACACAGTGGCTTTCTTTGACCCCGCCCTGGAGTCGGAGATTGTTGTGGATGCCAGCCCGTTTGGCCTCGGGGCGGTCCTCACCCAGGTGGGCAAAGATGGGGGAATGAGGCCCGTGGCATACGCGAGCAAGGCCCTCTCCGAGACCGAACAGAGATACTCACAGATTGAACGGGAGGCCCTGGCGGTTCTGTGGGGCTGTCGGCATTTTCGGCTCTATGTGCTGTGGAGACCCGTGACAGTGGTAACAGACCATAAACCACTGATTCCGATTATGGCCGGATCCTCTTCCAAACCACCAGCCAGGATCGAGCGATGGATGCTGGCCCTCCTGGAATATGGCGTCACCCTAATCTACCGGCCGGGGGCCAACAATGCGGCTGACTACCTGTCCAGGCATCCGGTGGGCAGGGGCGGACCCGCACAAGAGTCGTGTGCGGAGGAAGCCGATGATCACGTCAGCATGGTGGTCGAGAGCGCCACCCCCAATGCAATGCCGCTACCCGAGCTGGAGAGTGCTGCGGCCAACGACGAATGCTTCCGCATCCTGAGGAGCTCGATGCAGTCGGGGTCCTGGAAGGCCGTGCTGGAGTTGGTGGCAGGGCGCACTCAAGAGGCTAAAGTGACCCTCGAGCAACTCTGGAAGGTGAAGGACGAACTGTCCTTCACGGAGTCGGGCCTGCTGCTGCGGGGCGATCGCCTGGTGGTGCCGGGCTCCAAGGTCCACGAAGTCATCAACCTGGCACACCAGGGACACCAAGGGGCCGCCAAAACGAAGGCGAGATTGAGGCTGAAGGTGTGGTTTCCCGAGCTGGAAAGAAAAGTGGACGACTTTGTAGCGGCCTGTGTATGGTGCCAGGCGGCCTCCCCAGTACAGCGGGAGCCTGAAATTGAAGTAATGCCACGTGGGACCCGCCCGTGGGAGGTCGTACATGCAGACTTCGGATCCACGGCCGTGGGTACTCACTTCCTAGCCATCGTCGATGAATACTCGCGATACCCGGAGGTGGAATTCGTCGAGTCGGTGGCATTTGAGCACGTGGTCGGCGCTGTGGAGAAAATCTTTGCCACCCATGGGTTTCCCGTGACCCTGTGCTCGGATAATGGGTCCCCATTCCAGAGCGCGAGGTTCTCGGAGTTTCTCGAGAGCTGTGGAGTGGCCCACCGGAAGGTGTCCCCGCTGTGGCCCCGCGCGAACGGGGATGCCGAGAGGCTGATGAGGACATTAAACAAAACGTTCCGGATAGCCCAGGGACAAGGCCAGCCTCTCCAGCGGGCGCTATACCAGTTCTAAGAGTGTACCGCACCACCCCACACGCCTCGACTGGGGTAGCCCCGGCTGAAGCACTATTCCGAAGGTGCCCCCGAGGTCTCCTCCCGGAGGTACAGGAAAAGGTACCCGGCGTAATAGATGACCAACGGGTGGAAGCGGAGCGACAGGCAAGGACACATCAAGAAAACATACGGCGGGGTCTTCGTCCGCAGCGGCTGGAACCGGGCGACGAAGTGCTGATCAGGAATCGGCATCCCCACGGAAAGCTCTCGCTCCCATATGAACCCGAGCCGCTGGACGTAGTGGCAGTAAAGGGATCGATGGTAATGGCCTCGGACGGGAAGTCGGCCGTCACTCGAAATGTGAGTTTCTTCAAGAAACTGGGGGACTCTCGAACTGAACTCCCGCCTGACCCGGATGAGACTGTCCTCCCGGATGAAGATACCCCCCGGGGGGAACTCGTGGGGTCACCAGAACGAGGCACTGGAGCAGCGGGGAGTCCGGCGGCTGAGGTAGGTGGGAGGTACCCCCAGAGGGCTGGGCGAGGGAGACCTGCCTACCTCGGAGACTACGTGCTGGGGCCGATTGACTGTGTTCCGGAGTGAAGGGGACCTGGGAGGCTGATAATAAAAGGGGGCATGGGCCTTGTAAGTTCGCAAGTGACATTGTGTGCAGTGCTATGTTTTGACGTGTCTGTTTGTTATTGTTCCTCCCGGAAAAAGGAGGAGTGTGGCGTTGCCCCGTGAGGGGATACGCACGCGGCGGCGTGACGTTGCACGTCGCCGCGTGCGCCTTAAATAAACGGGGCGTTCCCGGCCGCGTTAGAGCGACCGGGGAGCCCGAAGCACACAGACGTGTCCATGTGGAGTCTGTGGGTGGAGGGGCTCGCGGGCACGCATTGGGGGCGCCCAGAGACCCCCAACATTCACCACTTGCCTTGCACAGGGGTGGGAGGGGGGATACCCACACATATCCATCCCCACCCCATGCTGCCACTCCCCTTTACATATTCCTTCACAAAACCCTATTTAAGCCATTTTACAATGGCAGAGCAGTAAGTGAAGATGAGAAAGAAGGGCGTAATACTTGTACACCTTAATTTACCCCTCCAGTCCATGTTCAATCACTTTCCAGGCAGAGAAGGGGCACGTAGCAGAGTTGAATACTTCCCCCATGGTGAAAGTGTGATCTGCTTCATGCCGGTGCAAAACAAATAGACTCCACCTCCATTTAGCACCTGAACAATGCAGGTGAAATCCATAAGAATCCGTTTCGTAAATGCTGTCTGCGAAATGTAATTTTCAGGCAGTATTTATTTATAATAAAACAGAGAGTAAACGTGAAGAGTAAAGGCGATTTCGCCTAGTTTTATGCTTCGCTTCAACACTGGTTTGTAAATGTTTGAAATTGCGTGCAGGGGATTCAACGATGCCTGCTAACTTTGCCAGTGCCTTCCCTCCCCCCACCCTAAACCCCCTTGGTCTTATTTTATTTGAGGCATCTGTCCGCGAAATTACATTTCTCGGGCAGCAATTACGAAACGGATTCCTACGGATTCTACCTGTATTTTTCAGGTGCTAAATGGAGGCGGTATTTGTTTTGCACCAGCATGAAGCAAATCGTTTTGGTTGAGTGAGGTCAGAGACTCAAGAAGATTGGTTATTTCATCCATTGTATCCTATCAATACCACCCCAGTGTGTGCCTCCCACGCAGGTAATTTAATTATGTATTTGATGTAGGGTGCACCAGGTTGCAAACAGCGGGCGAACGTGACTTCCACCACCTCCCTTACTCTCCGCCACACAAATCCTCCGGAATTTGCATCAGAATGGGAAGGAGCAGGCAGAGTCAACAGGGGTCCATTGTAAACGCTGCCTGCCATACGTACATGGCAGGCAGTGCTTTGGAAATCTGCATTGCAGAGTGCCAAAGGGGAAGGCAAAAGCCGCCGTGCCCTCCCCTTTTGCACGCTGACGTGCAAATGGTGAATTTTTGTCAGTGGGAACTCTTTTACATTGAAGAGTAAATGTAACGGACACCCGCTGTCAAGTTGCAAGGAACTCAAATGCTAGCTCCATAGGGTCCTGAACAAGAATGTGCACATGTGTTGCCTGGTAGATGGACGTTACATCGCTGTAGTTTGCACTAGCATCCGTTGGGTGCCCAGTAGATTTATTTATGACGTTTTCTATTTATTAATTTATTTAACATTTATAGAGCTCTCACACAGCCCGCAGGCATCGAGGCGCTGTTACAGGAATAGTTTGTTTTTCTTAGTTGCGTAATTGTGTTTTTTTTTGTCTTAGTTATGTATTTATAACGCGCTTAAACACCCAGAGGTTTCTAAACGCGGACCCGGGAATCGAACCTGTTGTTGCTTCCAAGACGCGCACGCTGCGCTGATCTGCGCTGAGCTATCCTCCCGGGACTATTGAGCTGGCCGGACCTTATCGGAGCCATAGCTTTGTACATGGTTAAGAAGAAAGCCAGGAAAGGGGGAATGTGGAAAAGTGAATCAAGATTCGGTGCACTGCTACCTCTCACTTATCGTGGTGACGCAAGCAGAGCCAGAGCACAGAAATACCACTTACTCCAATCATTGCAAAAAGGGTTGCAACAATCAGTCCTGGTAGTACGCTGTCAATGCAACCTACAAAGACCCAGGGGTGGACTGGGAACCGAAAGAGGCCCTGGAAATCATTTTCAAAGTGGCCCATATTACACATTTTCAGCATGCCCAACCCTTTTCCTATGGAAACATTTGGAAAGACCACACAAAAGAGGCCCCGGGTGCAGAGGCCAACCGGCAAATCTCCAGAGCTTCCTCTAGGCCAGTCCACCCCTGCAAAGACCTAAGGGGACAGGGGATTTCAACATTTTTATAGCAGTTTACCAATGGGCGACACACAATCATAGGGAGCGTTCATTCAACACCAGTAGTATAAAACATGCAGCATTTGACAGAGAATATCTTTATTCGACCCTGCGAGGAATAAGGATGTATCTATATGCAAGGGTACCAACCAAGCCATCCTATATGAGCGTGTCACGTATGGCATGGCACTGGCCTGCCATGGCTATTGTACCAGTTGCGCCTCCCCAAACTGCAGACACATCTCATCCAGCTCGTCCAGGTCAAGGCAGCCAGGATTATCCTGACCCTAAATCCCAGAGAGCATTAGTATTAGCATCACTTGCTGCAGTTCTCCCCATCTTACATTAGCTGGCCTAGCGTGCTCTTGCAGGTCAGACTGCGGATCATCTCCCAGCACTTCCACACTTCCCACTGCCTCCTGTGGTGTGTCCTGGTCATCGGAACCCTCAAATGCTGCTCCGCTGCCTTGTTCTTCTCTCCACCCCCTTCACACTTACCATATCTGAATGAGCGGGGACCGAAAATGATCTTCTCCTGCCCATCCGCCCTCCTTTCCTCCTTTCCTCAGGGTGCCACAATGCAAGCCTGTTAATAGTGTAAACCTTAAAACGCAATCAATAAATCAATAAGGAGGGATTGGTCAGCGCATAATATGAAGAATGGTGAGGGGAGGGTAACGCTGCAAATATAATGATTCTCTCTGGCTACAAGGTGGGGATAGAACAAGTCCGTCCAAGTAGGTCTATGTCTGGGCACAGTCAGATCTACTCATCTTGGTAAACTCTTGTCCCTCCAGCAATGTCATAGAAGGTCACCATGAGGAGTGGAAAAAAATACATTGTTAGAGGGAAAGTGGGGATCTTGGCAAAGCAGGAAGAGAGGGTGTGAAGGCATCGTGAAGCAAGACACAGCCAACCGACTTAAAGTTCAAACAAAAGATATGTATTAACTTAAATGTCAGGATGGGTGAAGGCCTAACTTGCCCTTTGCACAAGTGGGATTTCCCTACTGAACGAAACTAAGGAAAGTCTGAGTCAAAGAGTTCAACTTAATAGTCTGTCTGTGTCCAAAACCGATGCTTGTCCTCACAACTAGAATAAACAAATGTGTAGGGATGTCAAAGGCAAAAGAAACAGTGTTTAACTCAAAGTTCTGAGCTTGTTTAAGCTCACAGCTTTCTCCCAGCTCCCCTTCCCCAAGCATTAGAAGCTTCCATGAAAAAGAGTCTTGAAGTTTGTCTTTCACCAGTTCAAGGCAATATTGTTCAGAACCAATTCTGGGGTTCCCCTCCCCACGTTTCAAAAAACACAATCCAAACAAAAGGGGGCAGGGGTATATTGTGACTCTGTTCCCAAGACAACACATATAAACCACGGTTCCCTTCCCCAAGACTTCAATGTCTCAAAGAGGTTCCTTGGTACTTGCTCCTGTGCACCAAGTCACCTTTAATGGATTCCCTTTATTGGTTTCTGTGCTCAGGGTGTGCTCTGGGGATCCTCTGGCTTCTCCTTCGTCCCCTCTTGACTCTGTCACCAGGTGTCACACACCCCTTCCCAAACAGTAGCCTGGCCGAATTGCATTCACTCATTCACTCATTACAGTTCGCTGTTTGGGCTTCATTCAGCATTTAATGTATTCAGCTTTTGAATTCATTTGTTGTTCAACAGGCATTCAGTATTATTCAATTGCAGTTTAGAGTTCACTGCAGTCTTATGATACTTAATTATAGTCAACTTCAAGATTGAGTTCATTCGATGTGCGACCTGCATTCAGTATTCAAAGTTTACTGGTTTGGCTTTCTTAAAATGTCCCTTTTGTTCGGTATTCAATGTGCATTGGCTTTCTTTAATATTAGCATTTCCTTTAGTTCAGGATTGAATATGCATTGGTTTTCAGTAATTTCACAGTTCACATACTTTACGTGTTTTACTTTCATTCCTTGGTTGAAGACTTTCGATAACGTTTCTTCTAAGGCACGTGACCACTTTTGCAATACGCTAATTAATTAAGAAAGAAGGATTCATGACGTTTGGAGACTTTAGAAAATGTGCTTGTTTCTTTAACAAGATACACAACCAATCTAATACATTGTACAAGTCTCTGGCCTCATTACACAATAGCAGTTCCCTTTGTGTGACTCGTGGTTAACGTAATACTGGGTTTCTCTATCTTGGAAACTCACTGGCTCACTTGGAAGTTTTTTCCGTATCATGTTGGCCACAAACCGGCGGCTTCCTTCCAGGGGGTCTTTCTTCGCCCCTCAGTCACTCTCGCACTCTTGCAGTGCCACGGGAGAACGAGCAATCCCTTTGGTGGAAGGAAGGATGACCCTCCATCTGGTCTCTTTCCTTCGCCTCACCTCTGCCCCAAGGAGTTTATCTGAACCCTCAGCTGCTTCAGTCCTCAGTGTGCTTCTCAGGCTGCAGAACGGCTCACCGCGACTCCCATCAGCATTTTTTGCCTTTCACTCCTCGCCTTCTTGTATACGCCCATTTTATAAACCTGTGTTGTGTAAAAGGGTTGCAGGTGTGAGTCCATTCTTTTAGTTGCCTGATTATAGTTAGGCTCATTAGTAAGACATGCCTGGTCTTTGCAATGGTACTCCTCTGCGGCCCTCTTTGTCTTAGTACCTAAGTGGAGTAGCTGCATGTTGGTGTGCATAACTCCTAGTCGTCTTTTCCAAGTCCAGTACTGTGAAATGTCACGTGTGGTAAAATGAGGGAAGCTGGCTTATAATAGCCCATAAAGGTTGGGAATTATTAGGTTCGTGCTCAATAGAAAAAGGGGGGTACCATGTTTTGCCCAAGGGTTCCTCACACCCAATACACAAGGATCCTCCACCCAGGTGATCCTCCCTCACTTTTCCACCCCCAGGGTCAGGATCCAAGAGCAATGGCCTTTTCCTGGCCACCTACGCAGAGGATCCAAGGGGAGTAGGACTGAGACTACCCTCAGGTTTCTCAAAAGGGTAGAAGGTGTTAATGATGAGCTGCAATCGGTAACAGTTAACATGATATGCATCAGAAATTGCCACCTGCAGCATAGTCTGATAAATTAAGCCGGATGCTGGAGCCACAAAGTCTGAACCCTAGTTTCTGGTGTCAGGGAGAATCAGAGATGCCCCCAGTAAGGTTGGCGACTATTTGCTGATGAGCAGTAGACCAATGGGCAGTCCTGAATCCAGGGAATTACAGGAAGAAGCATCCATGGAGAAATCCGTACACCAGGAACACATTCGGCATTAGGGTAAGGATGTGACCCCACAGGGCATACAGATTTGATTAAGATATCATTCCCCTAATGTCTAATTCTGCCCACAGGCTCCTTAATCCATCATTATCTTCCAGCATTGCTCCCAATAGTGGAAATCTGCAGTAATCAGACCTCGTTTGAAAAACCCTATTTTGGGTGCTGATAATTTTGGAACTTTCATACCATTTACCAGTTGCCATTGAGAGCAAAGCAAATTGAATGAATAGTAATGTCTCAAGTCACAAGTTATGTCTAAGCCAATGATATCTTGGATCCGCACCAGCTTAATTTTCGGACAGGTTGTAGTCCCAAATTAGTCACAACTTCCATGCTTATCTGATTTGCATGGCGGTTGATGAAGGGTATTGTTGCTTGATCTATATACTGCTTGTGATTCGCTGGAACACCACATCCTGCTTCATCAACGAGCCATGGCAGTTATAGGGGGAACACTGTCCAGTTGAACCTCATCCTTTATGTGTCAAAGGTGTGTGTGTGTGTGTGTAAAGGGAGAATATTTATATTGGAGTCAGGGGCAGTGGTAAATGTAACTGCGTGTTTGCGTTTGTATGTGGGGTTGAGTACGAATGGTTGGGCTCAAAGGTCGGTCAGATAGCACTCGCTTTGACATCTGTGCAGAGCCTGCTGACAGGTTCGAATCTCGGCAGGGCCAAACTCAGCTTTTCATCCTTCCGAGGTTGATAAATGAGCACCAAACACTGTGGGCAATAAGCAGCTCAGATGCCTGAGGGTTCGTAGCGCTATATAAATGCTTAAATAAATAAAGGAGACAGTGAGGGGCTGGGAGTGCAAGGAGGAAAGGAGGGGTTTGTGGGATGAAACCTGCCTAATTATAAGAAAACTCACCAGTGCAGGAAGGGCAGGGGTGCAGGTTGGTAGGGGAACAGCTTGCCTGGGAGGCTGGGTTTGTAGACATGTGCGCTTTCTCTTTTTATGAAGCCCACAAAAAATCGACCGACATAAATCAGTCTTTTTTATGTGCCACCTTTAAAAAGCAGAAAAATGACATAGACTCGTTGGTGACTTGTTGGTTTATGCACGACTCCTCTCTGTCCCCGTTATAATCTAATAAATACATGAAACCATTGGCACAACGCCTTCCTTATGTATGCATTTTCTTTGCAAACTATGGTGACAAGACCCAGCTTTGGGTAAAGCTGTCTGGTGATTATAGGCTTTCATCTAATCTACTGAAAGAAAATATGACAGCCTTAAATGACGCTTGCAGTGATGACCATGAGCCACTTCTTCATGTAAGGCTGTTAGTTTGTTCAGGTCATCTCATCAATAAAAGGTCATCAGTGAGATACAGCATACAGACACCGGTCAGCCATCCTTTCATCAGCGAGGTCTCTCCTTCCACTGTTCATGTAGAACTCTCATCCTCCAGCAACAGAGAATTCTATGATGTCATACGGTATAGATGAGCAGGATATAACATAGCCTCTCCCTTTACATTTTAAAGACAGAGCAGGACAGATGATAAAACCATTTAAAGCATCACCCCCTAATATGCCACAATAGTCTAACTGGCACTCCTGGAAGCTGTGCAAGTATAACTGTGATCAATATTCTCTGCAAGTAAGACAGAGACACATTTTAATTTTCCCAGAAGTTTGTAATTCACTTAGATTGATGAGAGCGAGTAAATGCTCCCCGACTGAGCACTGCAGTTACTCAGGAGAGCAAGTGGGGACTTCCTTCAGTTACTGTTCTCCCTCCAGGACAGATGGATGTCTTCTGCCGTTCTGGGGGCGGTGTCTGTGGTCCATGCTGCTCCCCCACAGCAGTCTTTTTTATCTCGTCACCAATATTATATCCAAAGATCGCACGCAAAATGAGGACAGGTCGGCACTTCTTCATGTAGGGCTGTGTCAAGTCTCACCGAAACACAAGTAAAGCGTATATAAATATACTTTATTGTCTGAACCCCACAGCGCAGCCTTCTTCCTCAGAGTCTCTCTCAACTGCCCTTTGTGGAATGTTGACTGCTAAACATGCATCAACATTCCACAGGTGCCCGTGCACGTTAAATGTGCCCGTGCACATTACAACATATCCCCTTCCCTTACATGAAAAATGAACAACAACCTGTAACAAAATTCAAAATAGAACAAGAAATGAACAATGGGCGTAACTTTACGCTTAGACATGTGAATTTCTTACATCCAAAAATTAGTTTAAAATGCAGAATGATATAAACCTCACCATACCATGACACATCTAGCAAATGTAATCTCTAAACCTTATGGGGGGCCCACACCGCCTGGCACGGTGGCCCCCTTCTTGTCTCACTTTGGGTTGTTGATTGGAAACATTCTGACCCTCCACATTCACATCTGAGCCCGAAGAACCTGGAGCTGGAATAACCTCTTCCCGCTCGAACCTGACCACAGGTGACCCCACAGGATCATAGTCCAACCCACTTTCCACAGACTCCGGATCAGACTCAGCATTTGACACATCATCACCCTTGCAGCCATAAATCACCACCAGTCTCTTACTCCAGACTGAACCTCCCTCCAAATGTACATGACCCTTCCCAACCTTAACCACTCTCCTCGAAGGCAGGAATTTGCTATAGCCTTTGTGAACCCTCCTGGGATTTTTTATATGCACATAATCCCCCGGCTTAACACTCAATTCCTTCCTTAACTTTTGTGATGCCACAGCAGCCTCCTGACGCGCCACAATACTGCGATGTATAGCCTGCAGATCCATATCACATGGGCCACCACCACCCATGGCCAAAGTTCTCAACATGGTACCTGCCTTCCTGCCCCTCATGAGCTTGAATGGAGATCTCCCCGTAACCACGGCAGGGGTTCTCCTATACGCAGCCAAGTATTGTGACAGAACTTCCTGCCAATCCAAACCGTTGGCTAAAGCCAATTGTATAGCTGACTTAATCGTACCATTGGCCCTTTCAACTAATCCATTAGCAGACGGATTATACAAAGCCGTCCGATAATGCGTCCACCAACACCAACAAATATCTAGACTCAGGCTGTAAACATTCAAAAGGACCCATGATGTCCAAAGCCAATTTGGTCCATACTTGTTCAGGAACCTCCACGGGATGTACGGGTTGTGGGTGCAGTGTTTTGCTCTTATCACTGACCGCACAAGCCTGACAATCTTTCACCACCTGTTCAAAATCCTTGTCCATTGACGGCCACCAGTACTCCTCCCTAAGTCTCCTCTTGGTCAAAGATCGACCCAAATGACCCACATGCGCCAATTCCACAATTCTTCCTCTTAAACTTACCGGGGGAATCAACCTACTGCCCCTAGACACACCCCAGGGACCTTCCGCTAATTCATGAAGAACTTGAGCGTAACCTTTCCCTTCAGGCCTATCCTTGACAGTGTGCCAACCTCTAACTAGACCTTCCCTAATCCATCTCAACTCAAGATCCGTCTCAGACTCCACATCCCACAACGACTTCTCCACAGCCGAAGTTACACAAGCAACATGACACCCCTGCAGATCCTCCTCTTTCACCAATCCCATCTGACTGTCCGCTTCCATAATAGGCAAACGGGACAAGCAGTCTGCCACAACATTTAACTTCCCAGGAAAATATTGCAAAACAAAATTGTAATCCTGTAGCTGCACTGACCACTTCGCAATCCTCGGGGATACTGCCATGACTCCTTTGGTAGAAAACACTTGCACCAACGGTTTATGGTCTGTTCTGACAATATACGGTATGCCCCACAGAAATATCCTAAAATGTTTTGAAGCCCATAACACGGCCAAGGTCTCCCTCTCAATTACCAAGTATCTGGTTTCTACGTCTGTCAATGTTCTCGAAGCAAAAGCCACCGGCATCCATTCACCATTCATCCATTGTTCCAGAACTGCACCCAGACTCACCTCACTCCATCCCGTCAGAACAGTTTTGTTTTTCGGGTCAAATGATTTCAGACAAGGAGCATTCTCCACATCCTTCTTGATTAATTCAAACTCCACCCCACACTCCTCAGACCACACAAATCTAGCCGACTTCCTCATGAGGGCCTCATAGCCACAGTTTTTTCTGCATAATTGGACACAAATTTAACATAGTACTCTGCAAGGCCCAGAAAAGCCCTGAGCTGTTCTTTACTGACCGGAGCTGGTGTGTCTCTCAACACCTTTACCAATTCCCCTTTGGGCTTCACACCATGGGCACTCAGTGTATGTCCTAAATAAGTAACTTCCTCCACACCCACCTGGCACTTGATTAACTTGACCGTTAGACCTCTCTCTTTAAGAATCTGCATGACACTCCTAACCCTGACATCGTGCTCTTCTCTGCTACTGCCCCAAACCAAGATATCATCTTGAAAATAACTGACGCCTAGCACCCCTCCAAACATGTGCTGCATCAACTGCTGGAACACAGCAGAAGCCGAAGCAAGGCCAAATAGCATGCAACAGAATCTGTATGCCCCAAAAGGAGTCACAAATGAAGTCAGGGGTCTGGATTCAATGTGCAGATCAATTTGATGATACGCCGTTGACAGATCAAAAGTGGAGAAATACTTGGCATCACCTAAAGTCAACAACAACTCGTTGATATTCGGCAAAGGATGCCGATCCACCCATATGCTAGAGTTCAGCTCTCGGAGATCTACACACATCCTGATGCTCCCATCTGCCTTCTTAACCAAAACCACAGGAAACAACCACTCTGAGGACTCGATAGGCTCAATTATCCCGCATCTTGCAACTTAGTCAATTCCACTTTCAATGCCTCCCTCGCCGCTACTGGCACCCCTCTGACCTTATGCACTTTGGGAACTACTCCCTTCTTCAAAACAATGCGATGGGTAAAACCTCTGAGCTTACCCATGGTGTCTGAAAATACCTCAGGAAACTCCCTCATGAGTATTGTGGAGTTAACTCTCATGTCATTTGGCCCCGCCCCCTCCTCGACACTGAGAACCGGCACCTTCTCACCAGGATGAATCTGTATTTTTAGCGCAGCTTGCTCATCCCAACCCAACACACTCGTGCCCTTTGAGGCCACATTCAGTTTACCCAAGGTTTGCCTCCCCTTGAAAGAAAAATTGGACCAATTGTACCCTAGTACTTCAATGGGACTTTGCCCGTATGCACATGGTGCAATGTCCGAAGCCAACAAGTTGAAACCTGTTTCCCTAAAACTTCCTGATAAACTTCTGGAGACACCAATGTATAGGGTGACCCCGAATCCACCAACACATCCACAGGGTGCTGATCCACCAATACCGACACCCATGGACCCTTCCGCCCGCCACCCTCCACATGCAGTATAACACCTTGACTAGATCCACCTCCCGATGGACCCTCTAGCAACATGGTGGAATCGTCGAGAACCACACTAGCCACCATCTGCCCCTTACACATGCGTGCAAAATGACCCAAACGCTTACATTTCCTGCACTCCACATTGCAAGCAGGACAATACTTAGAATCAGCAGTATGACTGGACCATCCACAGTTTTTGCACCCATCCTTGCTCTTAGATGCCTTACTCCCTTGCCCAACAGCTTTATCCACACCTTTCTTGTTCCTTGACATTACCACATGCACCACCTCCTTAGACATATCCCTCTCAGTAACTATTTGTACGCTCGCCTTCGAAGCCTCAATTGCCCTGGCGATCTCCAAGACCTTTTCTAATGATGGATCACTCTCAATCCACAACCTTTCTCTGATTTTCTGATTGGATGTCTTCATCATAATTTGATCTCTTATATGTTCATCCCCATTACCTGGAAACCCACATGTAGCCATGAGTGCACGTAATGCCGTAACATAGGTATCTATGCTTTCCGTGGAACCTTGCGCCTAGGAAAGAACTTATACCGCTCTAAAACCACATTAACTCTCTTACCAAAACGCATTTGCAGTTTCCTTAAAGCAGTCTCATAAGTACTTATAACCATTTCTCCCTCACCTCCCCCTGAACCTTTACATTCTCTCCAGGCAGATGACGAAAAACCCTCAACCCCTCAGTACCAATACAATTAAGCAATGCAGCCTCTTTTTCATCATCGTTGAACTTTGCGCCCCCAGCAACCCTGAGGTATACCTTGAAGGCATCCACCCACTGCTCCCAAGGGACAGCAGGCTCCCCAGGGGTGGGGAGAAAGGCAGGCGGAGGCCTGGCAGCCGTATGCAACATGTCTAAAATGAATACCCTAGAATTGGCCCCCAACCAGAATTTTCCCAACTCCAAGCAAGCCTCTGGGATTTCCTGATGATTAGCTGTTCCCACTGAGTCACCTTGTGCACGTGCACCCACACGTAATTGCTGTACAAAGTACAACCAGCAGTCACTGGCACTGGGTGAGTCAAAACAGGCTGGAAAACGCACTCCTCATATAAATGATCCCAGTGCACTTTCACCCTCCACCAGTCACAGCCCAGCCAAAATGACTGATCTCCACCTACCGGGCCTCTTCCGCAGCCGTGTGACCCAGCCTCCCTGTAAGTCAGGTGGCACAGCCCGAGAATATTGTTGCACTCGATCCCCTCACCAGTGGAGCTCAGGGCAGTGCAACCCCAAACCTCCGCTTCTTCCCTGCAGCCTCCGCCCAGCGAAGCGGGCAGCAATCAGCTGATTAGAGGGCCGCTGTCAGCTGCGCTGGGCAACTTCAGTCCTCCGCTCCTCCTATGCTGCTTCCGCCGGCGGGGCGAGCAACAATCAGCTGACCTGAGCGCCGCTGTCAGCTACCTTACGCAGCGCCGCCACAGCCCCTCGTCCTCCCCTTCGGAAGAACAGCACTGGCTGCTGGACGTGTCTATGCTGCCATGCAAACGGGACAGACGGGGCTGGTGGGGTTGGCACCTCCTTGCAGCGCAGCGGCCGCTCCTCCGCAATGCCGACAGGACCTTGGGCAGCCCACCGCCAAAGGAGAACAGATGAGCCGCCGGTACCCACCGCTGCTCTCTGAAACAAAGGCAGGGCCCGCCTGCCCCCGCGGTTCGCAGCTGTTCCAGCCGCCTCAGCCGCTATCCTCGGCACCCGCTGAACCTGCCGCCGCTCCAACTGCCACTGCCCCTCGCAAGTGAGCGGGGTACCAGGCAACAGCAGGTGGCGCCGCACTTCCAACACCCCACAGGGCCCGCAGCTGCTCCCGCAGGTGGTCCGTCCGCGTACCGCTGCGGCACAGGGAAACCAGGCCAACGCACACGTGGGACCGGAGTTCAGACAAATCCTCGTCGCCAATGTCAAGTCTCACCGAAACACAAGTAAAGCGTATATAAATATACTTTATTGTCTGAACCCCACAGTGCAGGCTTCTTCCTCAGAGTCTCTCTCAACTGCCCTTTGTGGAATGTTGACTGCTAAACACGCATCAACATTCCACAGGTGCCCGTGCACGTTAAATGTGCCTGTGCACATTACAACAGGCTGTTTATTCAAGTACAGCAAACATCTAGTCACAGCATGTAGCAAGATTAACAGACATAACACCTGTCCCCCACTCTTACTTCAATCAGGCCTCTCTCAACTGTTCCTCATGGAACTCTCCTGTGTCAGGCAGGTTAAACCTCCATGATGTCAGAGGTTCTGCTCTGCAGTAACCTGCTTGCCACTGAGAGGGAAGATCAGAACATAACACAAACCCTATTGGGAATCAGGTCACTGAAGGACATTGTTGTGGGTTCCTCAGTTAAGAAGACAGTGGACCCAGGCTTCTTATGGTGAGTTTATTGTCCGCAGGTTCACATCAGGTAAGTGACATACAATTATCACTGGGGCAGGGTGCGCAGCCAATCAGGTGCTGCGGATCGCGGGCTGCAACCTTTAAACTCAGTCCGCGTTTCATGGAACCTGCCGGTTGCTTCTCTCGCCCTGCAGCGCCATCTTCCCCCCGCCCGTTTCTTTAAATTTGTTTTACTTTTCCCCAACTCCCCTGCCCCAATTACCTGAGTTTTGCTGCGGTGGAGGTGCTGCCGCATCACTGCCTCCCACTTTTCCAAGCTGCCATTGTAGAGGAGGTCCCAAATAAAGCCTGCACTCCAACCTCCCATTTTGAAGTACCAGGAACATTCACACCAAGATATGTGACGTATGATCAGCAATTAAACCAGCAGAGAGCCACAGTGGGGCTCTGTCCAGTACCTATCAGGAGAACGATGCCTATTGAAGTGCCAGTAGCAAGGAAACCATGGACAGTAACGTATCCATTGAGGAAACCATATCAGCCAATAAAACGAAATGAACATCGTCTGAGTACAGTCCCTGAAGAAACCAAAAAAGTCTTAATGGAAGATGAATGGTGACGTCACTAGAACATGGACTGATTCACCTATAGAAGATATGACAACCAGAGAATGACATAAAGGGACGAAATGCCATGAATAAGGATATCATGAACTTAGTGTGAAGGCGATGTCAAATGAAAGAAGCTTAAACTGTAAGCATGGCAATGATATTTGACCAGTTTACACATGTAC
Organism: Ambystoma mexicanum; assembly: GCF_040938575.1. Classification (NCBI taxonomy): domain Eukaryota; kingdom Metazoa; phylum Chordata; class Amphibia; order Caudata; family Ambystomatidae; genus Ambystoma; species Ambystoma mexicanum. The sequence goes on along the minus strand of NC_090921.1, from coordinate 255,213,628 downwards.
ATATGCTTGGAACCGCAAGAAAGCAAAGAAAACAGTACGGCTTGCTATGCTTAGTAAAGGAATAGTGCGGCAAGCGCCACATACATATCTACCTCAAATAAAGCACTTTATATGAAGTATACTTCCACTTTGCACGAAAGCAGAATCAACAAGAATATTAAAGGCCATTTGAGAGAGGTTTCACATTCAACGACATCAGGAGCTGAGCGGCAGACACGAAACTCAGCAGAGGCAACTCGTGCCTAGAGAACTAAGGTCGTATCCATCAAAATGAACGAGTGGTAGCTACAATTAACTGAAGCAAGAACCAGAATATACTGCCTTGAAGGAGCAAGATAAGAAGGCGAAGGCAGGTGGTGGGTGAATGTAAAATCAAATACACAAATTGTTGAAGAAAAGGCAAATTAACGGTGTTTGAATCACATGACCATCCGAACGAACAGAAGCAATATCCCCACACCTACGCATGGCTATGAGCCAGGAGATGATATCAAGGCAGAAGATGCAGTCTTGAGGCCAACCACAGTGAAATAATTTACACATAGCCACTAAAGTGATGATTGATTGGAGGAAGGCAGGGTGAGTTGAGGGGCACCTCGCACCTGGCCGACCATTCTGCATGCTGCTAAGCAGAGTGGAAAAGTATGCACGGGGTTGGTGCCAACCCAATCAAAGTGGACCAAGTAATCTAGGGTCCTATAGTTAGTAGAACCAATGGGACGTTGTACTTTTAGTGATGTTTACAGTAGTCATTTTTGAAGCAAGGGCCTAGATGCCCACCTGACAGTGTTTACCCAATCCTCACACTCTGTTACCATATACAGATATAGTACCTATAGTAAAGTTACCTTTTCCTAACCAATAGAATTGCATGTTAACTTTTGAGTGTTACACGTCAATGATGATGAATTTTCAGTATAAATGTCATGATTTTTATGAAGTTCATTGGAGTTGAGGCGAGAAAGAAGATCGCACCATTGATGATATTCATAACTCCCCGATTTTTGTACTTGTCATTAAATGGACTCCCTTTGCCAAACCGTTTGAGTTATCCTTATTGATTGCTGTTGGTGTAATGAATCTGCACCCCCATCCATCTCACGGGTGCTGCTATCTTGTCTTACAGTGCTTCTGAGCAAACTCTGACTCTATAGGCCGGTCGGGGGTCTCGGAGCACACTATGGTAATGCAATAGGGGCTCCATATGGAGCCCTGCCTTCAATTACCATGATGGCCATCTTAGCAAAAAAATGTTCATTCATTGAAACAGACGCACACAGCGCCCTGATCAATGAAGGAAAATCCTTTTTTCTTTTAACAGCCCGGCTTACCAGTTTGGTAATTGCTTCGCTCGGGCCTATAACTCGAGCTGCCGGGCTGTTACCCCCCACATTCCAGCCCTTGGAATGGGGTGTTAACGCCATAGTAGGTGCCTGGTCAGTAAACACTGGCACATCCACACCTTCCAACGCCTAGATGTAGCTGCCACCTTCAGAATGCCCCAGCAGTCACAGACACCATATTCTACAATGACCTCACCACATTCGACATACACAGTGCTTGCATCCCCAGAGTAAGACTACCAAAGACATCAATTCTTCAAACAATAAATCCCTGGAAAACGGAGGTAATCACTGTCAACACCGATGCCTGTGGCTCGGGATGATAGCTCAGGTGCAACGTGCTCGCCTTGGAGGCAAGATGACACGGAGAACCACAGGTTCGATCCCCGGTTCTGTGCTTAGAAATCTCTGGGTTATAAATAACCTATCATATCATATCATGCCAGCCCCTGAGATTCAACCTTTGGACGGGATGAAACATATTTTGTAATGTTTATCATTTCATTAACAAGTGACAGCATTAAAGACCTTCCTTTCTTCCGGCCTTGATTGGGGTCATTCTGTCTACACAACCTTCCCGTTGGCAGATGGTCCACTATGTGGCAGCAAGGATGATTTAAAGATCAAAGGAGTTGGTCGTGTTTCGCCAGGATAGAGATGCCTTCTCCGGGTGTTGGTGAAGAAAATACATCTTTACAAGACCTTGTGTTTGCACCTCGAGCTGCTCCTGGGTGACAGACTAAAATCTAAACTGAAAAGTTTATGATACTATCAACCAAATAGAAAGCTCAGTTCTAGCGATAAGTTCCTCCTCACTATTGCTAGTGTTAAAAGGATGCAAACAGGCAGAAGATCATGTTCTTATCAAGTGGCAGCCAATTTCAATGTTCTCCACCAAGAAGTAGTCTACTGCCATTCTTAAAGAAATGTAAAGCATGTCGTTTTAGAAGCTAGACTTCAGCTGGCAATAGGATGGAAGTCATCCCAGTCCAAATCCTCCTTTTACATAGTACTGGACCTTTTCTGTATATAAGACTCTGGTCTATTATCCTATTCTCTATAGCACAATGACGAATTGTTCTTAATTGTTCTTAATCGTGTATGCTTAACAAAACCCCTTTACATTATCACATCTCATGGGATACACTGGTAGATGCAGTCTGTAATGCACAAGGCTCCACCAGTTCCTGCCCCATATTTGGACTCACCCCTAGGCCCAATGCAGCGGTGTCGGCTGAACCCGACCCATCACTGCTAAGGTTCCTCAGTGACGCTAGCGGTTTGGGGCAGGTCTCCGCTTCCATATCTCATGTTCCACTTCCCCCGGTTTTCTGTGCGGAGCTCAAAGTTTGATGGTTTCTCCTTAATCTTCCCATTAACCTGGGATTCTTGGTGGACCTGGCAACACCAGCAGACATCTGCTGACCGTCCTGTTAACACCCTGCATCGATACATCCATTCTTTGAATGGGGTACCAGCTGGTCCAGCTGAACGACTCTTGTTTCTTTACCTATTTTTTATTTTAATTTGGATGGCTGCCTGTTCTTTTACCTGCCTGTCTTGATTATCATTGCAATGCCATGTAATTTCTTCGCAGTGCTAAGACGCCTTTCCGGGAAGGTGCAATATCACCCTTTCTGATTGGCTGGGACATGCAGGAGAAGTGAGAGCCATTGGCCGAGCACTTTTGTCTAATGTGTCTAGATAATATTGGCACTAGCCTTTGAAGGGGAGGAGCAGGATAATTGAAGGTTACATAAGGTGGTCTAGTTTATCTTCCTAATTTGAAAGTAGTGGGAAGACTAGCAAACTTTGTTTATGTTATGTAAATTCTGGTGGTGTTTTTCCAAATTGATTTATATACTCTATGAGTATTCTTTCTTTTTTCCACTGCCAATAAATTGTGCACAGAAGTATTTTCCAGTTTCCAAAACACGTTTGGTTTTATTGCTGCATCCATAAAAAGCTAAGTTCTTATCAAGCAGAAACATCTCAAAGTACATACATTGCTATTTGCAGCAGAGATAGTACAGACAGGGAGGTACGCGGAGCAGGATGTTTCTATAGAGAGAGGAGATAAGGAGAGGTGAAAGAGGGGAGAGAGAGAAAGAGAGAGAGAGTGAGAGAGAGACAGAGAGAGAGAGAGAGAGAGAGGGCAAAATAGAAGTAGAAACATAACAGGCCAGGGAGTGGGAAAGAGTCCTCATTGTACGTATTTCCAGCCTTGTGTTGTTCGTTTACAAAATGTTACTGTTATCAATGTGTTAGGTCCATTGCTTCATTTGAAGTGACCCAAACTACAAGTTGAAGAATACGCTATTGGTAAAAGACTGACTGACGGCCTGATTGTGAGGTGCATGCAATAATAGAACATTGTTCTTCCATGAGGTCTCAGCTTTTGCATGTGCCTGGTTTACAACCTGACAACGGCCCTGGTAACCATCCAGCAATGCAGAGCAGGGACTGCTAGGTGATTTTCTTGGCAGACCCCTGCTTTTGCATGTGCCTTATTTAAGATCTATGCAAAAAACAAGGGGGGTCCTGGGAGTCCCTCTGCCGGGCATTTGTCTCGGTTATGAAAGCCTTAGCCAGATTCTTTAGCTCACTATCTTTCACAGAGGAGAAATATCCAAAACATATCTGTCTTTGTCCTGCCCTGGGGCAGTCCAGCACCAAAATGCTAGGCAATTCTCTGAACAAGAGTACCAACAGAAACCCCGGACACGTGCTTCGTCTTGTTGGACATCATCAGTAGGGTGGCGCTGTGCCACTCTAAGAATAGTGAGCAAGGGGTCCAAGTCTGGATTCCCCTATTAACATAGGGTGTGACCAAAAGTTACTTAAATTATGAAAAAAACCAGGGGGGTCCTGGGAGTCCCTCTGCCGGGGATTAGTCCCGATACGAGAGCCTTACCCAGATTCTATAGCCCACTATCTTTCACAGAGGAGAAATCTCCAAAACATATCGGTCTTTGTTCTGCCCTGGGCCAGTCGAGCACCGAAATGCTAGCCAATTCTCCTCTGAACAAGAGTACCAACAGCAACCCCAGACATGTGTTTCGGTCTGGTTGGGCCTCATCAGTAGGGTGGAGCTGTGCCTCTCTAAGAATAGTGAGCAAGGATTCCATGTCTGGATTGCCTAATCTCCATCACTCCTTTCCTGGTAAACTCCTGGAAAAGCTGGCCATCTCCAAGCTTAATCTTCACACTGAATCGGTTGGTTGTCTCCATGAGCATCAGTCTGGCTTCAGAGCTGCTAGAAGCACGGAAACTGCTCTCCTGAGCATCTGTGAAGACCTGCTCTCAAATCTTGACTCCAATACCCCCTGTGTTCTTATCTTACTTGATCTCTCTTTTGCCTTTGATACGGTCAACCATGCCAACCTGCTCAAACGTCTCCATTATGGCCTGGGTATCACTGATCAGGCCCTGGCTTGGCAGACCTCCTTCCTCTCCGATCGACCCTCCCAGATCCAACTTGGGTCCTTCCTCTCCGCTATCTCTGTCTCTACCTATGGTGTTCTCCAGGGGTCTAACCTCTCTCCCAGGCTGTTCAATCAATACCTGGCACTTCTTGCCCACTGCGTTGCCGCTCTCTGCCCCCAACATTCAGTGCTATGCGGATGACACTCAGCTCATTTGCAGGCTCCCTTCCGCCACCTCTCCTCCTTATCTCATCTCCGACTGTCTTTCCACTATCCAGGAGTGGTGTGCACCAATGATCTCTGCCTTAATGCCAGTAAGGCTGAGATTCTCCTAATCAGCACACCTGCTCCCTCCTTTCCTATCGCTCTCTGGCTGAACTCTCTTGGCCCTCTCCCTTCTCCCACCTGTGAGGCTAAAAACCTCAGGGTCATCTTCGACTTCACAATCTCCTTCTCTCCTCACATCTCTGACGTCTCTAAGAAGTCACACTACCAGCTGCACCTCCTCAGAGGTATTCTTCCTTTTCGCTCCTTCACTGAGAGGCTCAGTGTCTCCAGAGCTCTGGTTCTCTCTAGGCTGGACTACTGCAACGGCCTCTTTTTAGATCTGACTGCTTCTACTCTCTGCCCTCTGGAACTCATCCAGAACAGGACTGCAAGACTTGTCTTTGGCCTCAAGCCCAGGGATCGTATCTCTCCAGGACTGAAATCTCTGCACTGAATCCCAATGGATACGAGGATTAAGTTCAAAACCCTCTGCATTGTCCCCAAGGCCTTCTGGAGCCTGGGGCCTCAATACCTTCAACTCTCTCTTCCTAAATATCTTCCTTCTTAAGCTCTTTGCTCATCCGCCACCAACTACCCCAGGGTCAGTCACTTTTCCAAGAAATGAGTAGGTGGTAGATATTTTTTTTTGGCTGGGACCTCCCTTTGGAACAGCCTCCCTGCCACCCTGAAACTTGAGGAGAACCATCTCCGTTTCCAGAAGTACCTCAAGACCTTACTCTTTGCTTTTGCTTTCTCTCCTCCTCTCCCCTGCTGAACTACTGAATAAAAATGCACTGGTCACCTGGCCACCCTCTGATCTCAGGCCCAGGTCCCCTCCCCCACCGGCTCCATGCCTGCACTGCCTCCCGTGCAACTCCTGTACTTGGGGTCTGTTTCTGTATCCCTACAGTCCCCACCAGCTCTTGACACTTGATGTCTGCACTTACCCCTGCACTTGCCACTGGCTGGTCGCACTTTTACCTATTATTTTTATTTATTTAATGTATTTATTACTGTTTATCCTATGTACAGCACTGCCCCCTCCCCACCTGCCCCCCGCTCTTTCACTTTCCCCACTCTCCTGCACTTGCGCGATCTCAATGTAACCTGGCCTAGTAAGATCGTTGTCTCTGTCTTCCCTCTGTTCTCCCTCCCTTGCCTCGTCGCGCCTTGAATCACTTGTGTATAGGCATGTTATAAATGCCATATCAAATGATATCATATCATTCCCCTAGTAACTTAAGGTGGGACCCAAAGTTACTTTGTCAAATGAGAAATTATATTGTGCCTCCTATTGCAATGAATATATGTATATCGGCCTACGCCAAGCTGCTTGTAAGTCACTTGCGAAGAAATCCGTGTTGCAAGGTCCTGACCTTAAAATCAATGTAAGCCGCCATTTTAGGCCAATCCGCCATTTTAGGTTTGCTTTGTAAAGTCACCCTGTGAGTTAAAATGGTGGACGATGTCATTCCGAAATACAACATGGCCGTCTTGACCTCTGTATGTAATTAATATATAACTTGCCTTCAGGCCACTTGTTAAGGTCGTGAACTGAGACCTTGTCCTTCGTTGACCTGTGTGTAAAGGATTACTCATGCAATGAAACTAATCCGCGAGCATATGTTAAGAACAATGTATTCAAATACTGAACTAAGAACACTAGTTTAGCTACATTGTATTAATGTTTGAGAAGACCTGCATGGGAAATCCCAAAATACACAGTTGCCGTGTAGGCTTGTTGACGTATGTATTACAGGCAAACTAGTTACAAGTGGATATGCGAACTCGGCATGAGCCCTAGATCAGTGATGTATTAGAGGAATATTATCCCGAAGTAGGGTTGGACATCATGTTCGCAAATGGTATAAAAGAGCAACGAATTCTAATGTACAGCGTCTCTCACTAAACACACTGAACCACGCTGGAGTTTGTTGTGTTGTACTGAGGGCCGATAGCTATCTGTTTCTTTTCTTGGAAAACTGTTCAGTATAAAATAAAGTACTATGTATGTTTCTTTTGTAACCTGTGTTCGATGTATTTCCTTTTGGGTACTCAGCCTCGATATTTTGATTTTGTTTTCACAGTTGGCGCCCGATTAGGGACCCTCAAGATTGATGCCGGATTATCAAAGGTTGACCCTCGCTATCGGACCGGGATCAGACAGTGTGACAAAAAGGGGCCCCACTGAATGAGACGTAACACCTCAGCAGCGCTGCATGACCCGATCCCTGGACGATTAGCTTGTGGTCCGAGAACGGCATCTTGACGAGGGTCCACTTATCGAGGCTGGCAGATTTGCCGAAATCACCATACACGAGGTAAGGTTAGGTAAGATTCTTTGAAATCCGATCGGACCTCCTTAGGCTTGATCAGGTGAGTCGTGACCCAACTCTTAATATAATCCTGATAATTTGATTTATCCGTATTGTATCTGCAGACACAATTATTGACCAGGTAACACCAATAATTTGATATGCCTGGGAAATTGTCTACCTGCTTCAGGGCGTTATTCCGCAGTGATAAACAATCTTTGGAATTTAGCCGTCCCGCACCACAGGAGCGGTCGCGGCGTGTACTATGTACTGTAAGCATGGCATTGGAAGTATAGTATTTAATGATATTTACCACAGACAAACTAGACATGCCTCCGAACTTCAGTGGCCAAACAATGGTAGTTTTGAAATCCCTCGTATTGAGTATTTAGAGTCAATTCTATTAAAGAAAAAGGCTAGACCTGCAGCATTTGATGTTTTGCAGAATTGGAAAAAAGAAGCGTTGCAGCAACTTAAAAGTAGAGAAAAACATGCACGCCGTCATAAGACGAACGCCGAAAAAGCATTATTGTATGACCAAGATAAACATTCTGAGTCGACTAGGAATATGGATAGGGCTTTCTCACTTGGAATTCAGAAAATCTATCCTTCTAAAGACCTTCGTGTTTCCGACGACTTCATAGACAAATTGTTAAATGAACGAAGGCCTGGTGCCCTGCGCCACCTCCGTATGTTCCTATTCCTGCTGCTTTGCCTCTTCCTGCTTGTATTCCTGCTCTACCTGCTATTGTTCCCGTTGTTCCTGCTCCTCCTAATGTTCCTCTTCCTCCAGCTCCTCCACCTCTACTTATCGCACCTGTAACAGTACCTCCATTGAATTTGCCTGCCCCCTCTCTTCCAAGTGGTCCTGTGCCGCTTGTAGTCGATCAAGGTGCGGGGTCGAAGGTTGTTACTCGCTGTTACTCACCACACCAAGGATCGGAAGATTGGAACCGGACCTCGAAGACAGAAGTGGTGGAATTCTCGGAGCAACCAGTCTTAACCACAGCTACCCTGATTTCAGTGAATCACGCTTCCTCAAGAAGAGGGGCTCTTTTCTATGATGTATCCCTCTGCTGTGTTGATAAGACAGACAGAGGTATCAATCAAATACAATAGCGGGGTAAACACACACCGCTAGACCAACAGCTGAAAAGAAATCACAGAAAGGGTTATACGCGGTGCAGATAAGAATAGCAATTGAAGGACAATCAACAATTCATGAATACCTGAATAACAAGTTGGTTGGAGTAGCAGAGTATGTACAGAGCCTAGAAGGACAATGCAAAAGACAATAAGGAACTAGCTTAACTGACTTAAGGACTCCCCTTGAACCCTAGAGAATGCACAACTAACCGGGAAGGAGATGGTTAAGGAGCAAAAAGGGAAATCCTTCTGGAAAGGACACAACAACAGTAGAAAATAATAAACAGTGAAGTTAGTGAGGGAGGATACACCCGAACGGCACGAGGAACGCGCTAGGTACGGGTTGGTGCATGTAACTGGAAAGCGTCCTGAACTGCACTTGTAGGATAAGAGTACAAATCCAGCACAATGTCCAAGGTAACGTGTAGTTGTCTTCACAGCGAGGGTAGGCAGTGTTTATCCAAGAACAAACAATCATAGGAAGCAATGAGCACAGTTTGAAATGAAGGAACATTTACTGAAGGCAGTTAACCCTAAATTGCCAGAGTTGACCGCTCCGATGCAGCCCTTGCGGAAAGAACCAAAAAGGCTACAGAGTGTAGGAAAAACGACTTCTGACAGGAAGTCGCCAACAATCCAGGAAACGTTCCGAGTCGTAACAGCGTGTAAAACCAATGACAACAGGGCAATCCATAAGAAGTCCGAGTGGAAGGCAAAGTCGAAAACCAGGGAAAACACGTTGGAAGGTTGAAGAAGGAAATTAGCATGGGGGCTAAACACATAAGGGTACGTGTAGACTACAATTAGCAGCACCGAGCCCCGAGAAGAACTGGGTTAAGAAGGAAAGGGGCGGAGCATCGGTGTACGCGTTGTACGTAATGAACGTGTCAGCTGACACGGTCGATGCCGATGCCGGCGTCCATACAGTCTCCATGGAAACTGATAACGCTGCCACACCAATGTCTTTCCCCGGACTGTGTGAGCCGGTGTAAATGCTGAGGGAGATTGGCGAGAGCAGCGCTGCCGAAGCGTAACACTCGCAATACTGTACCACCAGAGAAGAAACGTGATTTGATTGCATGGGCTAAGCATTGTATGGAGAGGGATGATCAAGCTGATCTCTTTGCCACACTTCATAATATGGATAACTTTCCTGAGAAAAATGTTTTTATTTAAGGTTTAGGGATTCATTTATGTGTAATGTGGGGCAAATTAAATAAAACAGATCTCCCGCAGGGGTTAAGGGATCTAAATACTTTAGCGTTTTCAAGACACACTGTGTAGAAAGTAAATGAGCATGTCGAGAGGTTATTTGAGTATAGAAAGGAGTAGGAAAGGTTACAGAATGAGGATGACGAGGGGGAAAGTATGTATGTACAGAAACGGTTCCTTCCTTGTCGAAAGTCGATATCTGAGGAAGCACGAATTTGTACGAAGGACGCGCTTAGATGGATTTCAGATATGTCGATAACTCCAGTTGAGGTATATGACACATATAGTCAGTATACGCCAGAAATGCAGAGGAAAGTGATACAGGTAATGATAGAGTACCTACAGGATGATTGTGTAAAAAGAAAGATTAGTTGTCCCACAGAGTTATTAAGTATTTATAAGAGAGCTTTTTCACTTGACACTTCTTCGACTGCTTTAGCGCTTGACTTAGCTCTGTTGCTTTTAAGCGTTCGGAGTCACCTACTTCTCAGTTGCCTATGAGAGAGGTTCCTCCGACATTTGTCCCGAAGGTTGAGATTGCGGCCGATGCTGCACAGGGTATAGTTGCTGTGAACATTCCTGCACATTATATATCACAGTTTGTTCACATCCCGTTCTCAAGACAAGAAGTGAATACTATTAGACAATCTATTCCTGATATTAGGAAAAATCTGACAGGATTCTATAAAGAAATAGAGTCCATCTTGCAGTCCTCAGTGTTCACCTTAAGCGATATCGATTTGTTATTTCCTGTACTCCTGCCCATAGATTTGTGGAAACAAGTCAGAACTATAGACGACGTGCCAGGGTTGGGAGATACATGGGCGAATATAACTAGATTCGATGGAGAAAGGCCAGCTGGTGAAAGACCGCCCCAGGTGATACTAACTGTGCCTGATAAAATCATTGCAAAATTGGCCTGTGTCCAAGGGAAGTCTGAGGGTGCTACCGAGTTCTTTAATTGGTTCGAACCGGTATTCTCGGATTTCAGTGGACAAGACTGAGTCTGAGAAAAGTTTATTTGTGGACAAATTTGTGCGTGGATTGCTGCCTGACATCCAGTCACAAATGATGTCTTCTGAGAGCGCATGGCAGGCGAAGTCCCAATCAGAAGTACTGCACATGGCTCAGTACTATGAGAATCGTGTCAATAATGAAAAAGATAGAGTTGAAAAACGAAAAGGTGATTTAAAGACTAAAGTACTATTACAGCAAATTGTTAGAGGCCCCAGAGGAGGTAGTTCGCAGATTAGAGGTCAGTATGTTCCGCAAGAGAATATGCCCTTGGGTCCTGTGAACATTAACCAGTGTGCCTATTGTCGACAAGAGGGTCATTGGCGTGCACAATGCCCCATCCTTTGACAGAGGTCGAACAACACATTTGAGAATATGGGTAGACGATCCAGAGGTCGCCCGGGTGTTGGGGGCCCTGGTAGAGGTATTTTTGCACAGGATCCTCAGCAACCTTTTTCAAAGGATAATCAGACTTCGGGTGTGGATACTAGGAACATATTTGATCATCCTTCTGCTGCATATCTATCTGAAGAGCTTCCTTTTGATGATATTCTGTTTCGTTAGGATTGCCCGAAGCAGGGTTTAGAACCTACACCTATTCCCGTCAATCAGAAAGTTCCCTACGTTGAAATGGTGGTGGGAAATAGGAAACATCAGTTCTTGATAGATACTGGCGCACAGAAGTGTTCCATTGAACATTCACGGGTTCCAAACATTCCACTGTCAGTGCAAACCAATGTTTCTGTAGGGTTTTCTGGCACACCAGTTGTTTGTCCAGTTTCTTTGCCGGTACCCATTTCTTTGGGTCCCTTTATGGACCACTGTCCATTTCTGTTGACTTCGAATTGTGGAGAGAATTTGCTGGGGTTGCACCTGTTAAAGGAATTGAACGCAGTAATTTCTGATGGAGTGCGCTTGACGATTTCACCACAGCAATTCTTGACTAGACCTTTGCTGCCAGAATTCATTGATGTACCAGAGAGTTTATGGGCTGTTGACGACAACAATGTCGGTGTTTTACAGATTGAGTCTGTTAAAATAGTTTTGAAACATGGAATTGAGCTGTCACGCATTCCCCAGTATAAGATTTCAGTTGAGGGCGAGTGAACTTTGAAATGCATTGTTTCCGATTTTGTGCATCGCAGGATGATTGAAGAAATTTCAGGAAGTTTGTGCAATAGTCCGATTTTACCTGTGTACAAGAAAGGTGATAATGCAATTCCATTCCGTTTCATAATTGATTTACGTGCCATTAATAAAGTCGTTGCTCCGCAAGTTCCAATTGTGCCTGATGTGACGACAATATTATGATACCATGATTCCAGCTACAGCTACTTACGTAGGTGTTGTGGATCTAAAGAATGCTTTCTTTAGTATTCCTATACACAAGGATAGTAGATACTTGTTTGCGTTCACCTTAGAGGGACGCTCATTCACATTTCCTCGTGCACCTCAAGGGTACACAGAGAGTCCTAGCATCTATAGTAGGGCTTTGAAAGAGCAGCTTGATACCCTTGAATTGCCCTCTACTTGTACATTGCTTCAGTATGTTGATGACTTGCTTTTAGCTGCTGATTCTGAGAGCGCCTGTAAGGAGGGCACTGTGATATTGCATATTCATCTAGCTAAGCATGGTCACAAAGCTTTGCTTAAAAAGTTTCAATATTGTTGCCAGGAGGTCGCCTATTTAGGCTACCTCCTGTCAAAGGAGGGAAGAAGATTGACACCTAAACGTATAAAACACATTTCTGGCATGTCTGTCCCAAATACACAGAAGGAGGTTAGAGCCTTGATAGGTATGGCTTCTTACTGTAGGTTGTGGATCACAAATTTTTCACTAGTGATCAAACCGATGTTGGCTTTGACAAAGAAGGGCATTTCTTCGCCATTGCCGTGGAACGCAGAACACCAGCAATTGTTTGATTTGCTCAAGACTGCATTATGCTCTGCACCAGTTTTGGGCACACCAAACTATGAAAAGGCCTTTGTGTTGTTTGTGCATGAATGTGATGGATGTGCTTTGGTTGTATTAACGCAGGAACATGGAGGGAAGAATTGGCCATGTGGTTACTTTTCTTCCGCCCTTGATCCTGTAGCAAGCGCTTTGCCAAGATGTTTGCGAGCTGTTGCTGCTGCTGCTGCGTCTGTAAAACAGAGCGAGGGAATGGTCCTAGGCCATGATCTAACCCTGATGGTGCCTCACTCTGTAGATGTTCTACTGAACCGAGCCCAAATGCAACACCTCACTTCTGCATGGTTGACGAGATATGAATTGATCTTGCTTGCTCCTCACATCCAAATTAAGAGGTGTTGTGTTCTTAATCCGGCTGAACTCCTACCTTTCCTGCAAGATACTACTTGCGCCGATGAAGAGTCACATGACTGTCTGTATACTACCGAACAAGAGACAAAGGGTAGAATTGATTTGAAAGACACTCCTTTGGATAATCCACAAGGAGAGCTGTTTTGTGATGGGTCCTGCTTTAAACTTCCGGATGGTACATCCACTGCTGCTTATGCAATCACTACATTAAGCACGGTCGTGGAAACCAAGAGAATCACGCTTAACTCTGCGCAGGCCGCAGAGATTATAGTATTGACCTGAGCTTGTTTACTTTCCGAAGGGTTTGCAGTAAACATATATACTGATAGTCAGTATGCCTTTGGGGTGGTTCACAACTTTGGGAGACTTTGGTCAGAGAGAGAGTTCTTGACTTCACATGGTACCAAGATCCAACATGGCTCCCTAATAGTACAACTGCTCTCAGCGCTTGCGCTCCCTATTCAGTTAGCCATTATGAAATGTGCAGCACATCGAAAGATTACAGATGACATAGGAAAAGGGAATGCTTTCGATCAGATAGCTAGACAAACTGCTACCGATCTCCGTACGGAGATGTATGTTTCGAGGGAGACTGTAAATGCCTATGCAATGGACGAGGTTGTTGGGTCTGTACGGGATATCCAAGCTGATGCCACGTTAGAAGAATCCAAGAGGTGGGCTGAAGGCTTGGGGAAACTTGATGATGACGGGTGTTGGGTGGACATAGTTGAAGGGAAATGGCTACTCCCTGACGCGTATGTAATGATGATGGTCATCATGGCCCATGGTCCTACGCATGTATGTGCCCAGAAAGTAACAAAAATGTTAGAGAAAGTTTGGGCCAATGACAACATTTCGAAAATTGCCCAGCGCTATGTCCAGGATTGCATGATTTGCCTACAACACAATGTAGGAAAGGGGACAGCAACTCCAAGGGGAAGTTTTGGGCCACCCACTGTCCCCTTGAAAGTCATTCACTTTGATTTTATTGAAATGGAACGGTGCAATAATATGAAGTACGTACTAGTGGTCATCTGTGCTTTTAGTAAATGGGTTGAGGCTTTCCCTGTCAAAGATGCTACAGCCATGACTACCGCGAAAACCATGTTAAACGAGTACTTCCCACGGTTCGGGCTATGAAGAGTCATCTGGTCAGACAATGGTCCACATTTTGTCGCTGCTGTAATTCTGCAGATATGTGCGGCATTGCAGATCGACAAACGGTTCTATTCGGCCGACACGCTCAGAGCGCCGGACTAGTAGAAAGACACAATGGTATCATCAAGAACAAGCTCGCTAAGACGTGTGCCGGCACTAAATTAAAATGGCCAGACGCCTTACCGATCGTGTTATTATCCATGCGTACAACCCCTCAAACTAAGACTGGGCTCTCTCCATTTGAGGTGGTAATGGGGAGACCTGCCAATATTTGGAATCTTCCTAAATGTAGATCGTTAAGAAATGTTGAAAATGTATTACTTTCAGATTATTGCAGCCAGTTGACTAAAAACCTGTATTTGATGTATCACCAGGTACGAGAGGCTTTACCTGTGCGATACGAGGGCCCGGGCCACAGCATACGGCCTGGAAGCTGGTTGCTTATTAAGGCATTTGAGCGCTCTTCCTGCCTTGCACCTCGCTGGCGGGGCCTGTTCCAGGTCCTGTTGATCACCCAAACAGCGGTGCGGGTTTCTGGAAGAAAGAAATGGATCCACGCGTCGCATATCAAGAAACTTCCTCACCCAGTGCCACACGATACAGAAGAAACAGAACCCCTCACTAACGCTGCAACCAACGATCCCAAAGCAGTAAATAGAGCCGAGAGTGTGTCGGAGAATCTTTCTGAGCCCGTGAGGCTTGGGGAAGCAGCCATTTTGTCTCCACAGTCTCCAAAAGTTTTGCATCCGGAAACTGCTGTTTCAAATTCGGCATCTTCTCTTGTCTCTGATACGTTGCTTCCAACGGAAAGTGACGACACATTGTTTCCGGGTCAATCAGTATCAGGAAAAGCAAGGTACAATCTGCGTCCAAGAAAATAGACTTACGGCACGGTTTTGCTGTGCATCTGATAGACTTACGGCACGGTTTTGCTGTGCATCTGATAGACTTACGGCACGGTTCGGCTGTGCATTCGGAGAAGGAAAGGATCATCGAGGGCTTGTTTTTGCCCAAATTTGAGAAAGGGTATTCTGTTGGCTAGGGTTGTGGAAGGACTAAGAAGTCGCACGGCCGGGAGGTCGCCAGCAATGAACATTGGGGGTTTCCGTTTGAAGACTACAATGTCTGCCACCGCTACCGCTCGTATGGGACTTGTAAATGTTGGTGTGACCAACCGGGACAATGGACAATGCATCTGGGCCCCGAAAACGTATTGCTATGTTTTTATAATAATATTTGGTTTTATAATAGTCACTGTCTTAGGTTTATGGCACCTCGAGGTGCTTTAGAGTCCTTGTTTCTGACGGAAAATGTACCTACTGTTCCTACTCCCTTTGTACATTTGCATACTCTGTCCCCTAGGGACTCTCAGCATAGACAAAGGTACCACAATAATACTCTGCTACTTATCATGAATGCTACGCATGCCATTTTTAATAAGTCTAACTGTTGGATCTGCTTACATTTACCGCAACACGGGGATAAGGGACTAGGTTGGTATATCATCCTTTACCTTTGACAACTGCCTGTTATGCTTCTCTTAGGGCACTGTTCTTTGGCCGTTGGAACGATAGCATCTCGGGGAACTTTGATGGCACTAATTTGAATAGTTTTGAGAAACGTGTTTTGACTCCCCTGGCATGCTCGCTTTTCGCAAACAGGAGTAAACCTAACGTTGCTTCTATTAGGCCTTCTGATAGACTGTCTCGTCCTTTCCAATCTTTTATTTCCTTTAAGATGGCTCCAATAGGCAATAAGGATGCCATGCCTCCTTCTTACACTGTTAACCATAGCCCCGATTCAGTTTCTTTTTGCATACAGAGGAATGGTACTCAGTCAATGGGAGATTTTAAAGGTTGTGCCAACGTTGCAAATTTGACTGAGGAAGACAGACCTTTGTATGTAGGCGAACTTGTCTACTTTGTTTGCGGTAATGTAGCATTTCCATGGTTGCCCAGGGATTGTCAGGGAACCTGTTATTTAGGGATCCTGTTACCTGGGGTGTTTATAGCTAGTACAATAGAAGTTTCAAAGGCTCGTCCACGGCGGGACGAGAACGGTGACACTCCAGCACAAATCTTGGGAGATATAGCAAAATCAGTTGTGCCATTTTGGGGGCAGATAGCGAATTCTGAAGATGTCAGAAGACTAGCGAGAGTACTGGAGAGAACCATCAACCGGACCACAGACATACTCTATAATATGACATTAGAACAGAGAGCGATAAGACTAGTAGCGCTTCAGAACCGGATGGTATTAGATGTAATTCTGGCTGAACGTGGTGGAGTGTGTAAATTAGTGGGGTCCGCTTGCTGTGTTTTCGTTCCAAATTCCTCCCCATCTATCTTCAAGGCAATACAGAATCTGCACGTCCTTAGTTCAGAAGTGCATGTTCCCGAGGGAAACTGGGATCTTAGCGCTTGGTTCTGGGACTTCTTGCGATCTTGGGATTGGAAGGTACTTTTGGTCTTACTGAATATTTTGGGAATTCTGTTGTTCCTTTGTTGTTGTATTCAGTGTCTACCTAGTATATGTTCGATGCTAGGGGGATGTTGTGCACAAGCGATAGGTACGATAGGATATAAAGTGTATGCCCCAGATAAAACTTCCAAGGAATATGTGTTAAAAGAAATTTTAGCGAATTACCTGATGGCAATAGATATTTCTGACAGCGATTCAGGGTGCATGGACGATGATGCATGGAGTTATTTGCAAGGAGATCCAAAGTAGTTTAGCACTTGGCATGGGCCAAAAAGAGGATTTGTCAAATGAGAAATGATATCGTACCTCCTATTGCAATGAATACATGTATATTGGCCTACGCCAAGCTGCTTGTAAGTCACTTGCAAAGAAATCCGTGTTGCAAGGTCCTGACCTTAAAATCAATGTAAGCCGCCATTTTAGGACAATCCGCCATTTTTGGTTCGCTTTGTAAAGTCACCCTGTGAGTTAAAATGGTGGACGATGTCATTCTGAAATACACCATGACTGTCTTGACCTCTGTGTGTAATTAATATATAACTTGCCTGCAGGCCTCTTGTTGAGGTCGTGAACTGAGACCTTTCCTTCGTTGACCTGTATGTAAAGGATTACTCGTCCAATGAAACTAATCCGCGAGCATATGTTAAGAACAGTGTATTCAAATACTGAACTAAGAACACTTGTTTAGCTACATTGTATTAATGTTTGAGAAGACCTGCATGGGAAATCTCAAAATACACAGTTGCCGTGTAGGCTTTTTAACGTATGTATTAAAGGCGAACTAGTTACATGTGGAAATGCAGACTCGGGATGAACCCTAGATCAGTGATGTATTAGAGGAATATGAACCCGAAGTAGGGTTGGACATCATGTTCGCAAATGGTATAAAAGAGCAACAAATTCTAATGTACAGCGTCTCTCACTGAACACACTGATCCACGCTGGAGTTCGTTGTGTTGTACTGAGGGCCGATAGCTATCTGTTTCTTTTCTTGGAAAACTGTTCAGTATAAAATAAAGTACTTTGTATGTTCCTTTGTAACCCGTGTTCGGTGTATTTCCTTTTGGGGTACTCAGCCTCGATATTTTGATTTTGTTTTCACAACTTAAATTATGCCAAAAATAAGGGGGTTTCTAGGAGTCCTGACAACGTCTTTGGTAAACATCCAGTAATGCAATGCAGCGACTGCTATGTGATTTTCCTGGCAGACCCCCACGTTTGCGAGAGAGAGAGAGAGAGAGAGAGAGAGAGAGAGAGAGAGAGAGAGAGAGAGATAGAGAGACGGGGAAAATAGATGGAGAAGCATAACAGGCCAGGTAGAGGGAGAGAGTCCTCACTGTAGGTCTTAATGTCAGAGACAATGCATTTCCAGACTTTACAAAATTTCACTGTTATTTTTTTTTCTTTATTTATTTTTGCCAAAAATTAGCCTTTCAAAAAAGAAACACGTACATCATTACAGCTTTACAGATATCCATATTTCCCCACATATGTTTTTCGTTTAACCATCCAGCGACCTGTACTATGTCAACAATTTTTCCAGCAGAGTCAAAAAGCGGATTAAGGCATAGTTCAGCTGCTTTTCACGACTATCAAACAAGGCTTGCCACCATTCATCAGCACTTGGCGTTTGGTATTTAGTTAGCTGTGGCCCCAATGTCAGCGATCTTTGCTCATGTAGCCCTTTACAAAAGAGTGTTAGATGCTTTAGCGTTTTGTCCGTCTGGTTGAAGAATCTACACTTTGCATTGGAGTCTTCTGTATTACGTAACTCTCTTAGCCACTCTTTAGTTTTGAAGACATTTAATCGAAACAGTATATACAGCGATCTACTCACATTATCTAGATATATATCGACATCATTCTGCAGCTTGTTTAGCTTTCTGGCTTCGGGCGGGGCGTCTTTCATTAGCTTGTTTGATGTCCTAAGCTCCCCTGTCAGAGTCCAATCTAGGCACCAGACTTTGCTTTTTGCTGCATTCGGATTGTCGTGAAGAGTTTTTAGGTCTATGTTGTAAAAGGCAAGAATTTCCTCGCAACGTTTATTCCATAGTGATAGAAGGCACTCAGGATTTCCCTTGCTCAGATTTTGGAGTATCTCAAACTGCAGGGCTACTTCTTTCATGGTCACCTTCCGGAAGAGGCTCAACATGTTCTAACTAACTCGTGCATTGATTGATATTAGATTGAATTCATATCTGATGCAAGCAGTTGAGGTTCCCTTCGGTAATTGCAAGACTCGTACCCAAAAGATATTTTCTAGAGTCGACCAAACATCAGGGGAGCAACCAAATGCATTTTCTGTGCCGTAAATGAGTGCAGGCACTACCTTTTGACAGTAGAAGTTCCTTACCGGTTTTATGGAGAATTTGCCATACTTTTTATGCGAAGACGCTTCCTTGGCAAGCAAATTGCCGACATTTGGTTTTGACGATCTTTTCCCAGGGACTTTCATTCAGATTGGTATTAATTTGCATGCCCAAGTATCTTGTGTTTGTTATGTTACTTAGGCATTCGTTCCCTAGGTGCCATTTAAAAGGCTTCTTCTTTGAGTTCTTCAAGTTTTGCAATGTTAACACCTCACACTTTTTTTTGTTGATCTGTAGACCGTTAGCTCTTACATACTGTTCCACGGCGTCCATCTTACGCTGTACACCTATTGGTGTAGTATCCAGTAATATCAGGTCGTCTGCATACAACATCCAACTTATTGGGGAGCCATGTATTTTTGGAGAAAAGGATCAGACATTATCAATTGCACCTCCAATATCTGATAGGAATAGATTAAATAGTATTGCAGCCAAAGGAAAACTTGCTTGACTCCACAAACGGTGTTGATAGCTTCAGAAAAGGTGCGTTTTTGATCAAGTCGGATTTTAATACTTATGCCAGTGTGGAGTTCACGGATGGCTGTGATCAAATTTTCAGGGCACTCCCAGGCCTTCATTTTGGCCCATAATAGGCCTCGATTTATGCTGTCGAAGGCGTGGGAGAGGTCAATTAGGGCTAGATACACCTTGGTTCCAGTTCTTATGGCTTCCATTTTGAGTAGATTTATCAGTAGTAGATTCAAAGCGCATTCAACTCCCTTGAGAAAGCCAGTCTGACGTGGGCCGAGATGTTTTGATTTGGCTGCCCATTTTGCTAGTTGCTGCTGTAATAGGGTAGCATACACTTTGCCCGACACATCTAGTAGCGCAATGGGTCGATAGTCCTTTGGATCCGCGCGGATCCCTTTTTTAAAAATTGGGATAATTATTGCACATTTCCACGATTCTGGGCTTTTGCAATTGACCGATATTCTGTGAAACCTGGAGCGCTGGAGGAGCTGGCTTTTTTTTATTACCTCCTCAATATCACTTTTTTCGGTGTTTAAATTCCAGCTGTCGAGGTTGGGTGGTGAGCTCTCTTTTGCAGTTCTTCTTTTGCTGTATAGTTCCAAAAAGTGTTTAACCCATTCAGCTTCGGTTATAACATTAGACAGCAAAGCCATTTGCGGCGCTCCTTTGTTATTAATTAGCATCCAGAATTCAGAGGAGTTTTTGTTTTGCAGCTTTTCCATTATTAATTCTGAGTCATTTTGCAACATAGTTGCTTCGTGGTTTCGTAGCCAGTGTTTGTATTTTTGTTTACATACTCTTTTCGCGTTTAAGTAGGTGTTGGAATCCAAGTTTGGCAGATGTCTTATTTGCGCTCTCAGTTCTCTCTTCCTTTTTCTCACCTCTAGGTCAAATTTGTGTTTTGTGACAAATCCACAGGCTTTCGAGCCCTGTTGTTTTTCTTTATAATCGACTAGCAGATGGGTATGCTCGATTTCTTTTTGCTCTTCTACATACGAGGTTATCAATTTGTTAGGTTCATTACTTCAATTGAAGTGAACCCAAACTACAACTTCAATAATACACTATTGGTAAAAGACTGACTGACGACCTAATTGTGAGGTGCATGCAATAATAGAACATTGTTCTTCCATGAGGTCTCAGCTTTGCATGTGCCTGATTTATGACCTGACAACGGCCCTGGTAACCATCCAGTTATGCAAAGCAAGGACTGCTAGGTGATTTTCCTGGTAGCCCCTGCTTTTGCATGTCTGTTAGGTGCTGTTCATCTCTAATGCATATGTTTTCCCTTTATAAAAATACCATTTCCCAGACTGCAGCACCACTTTTCTAATTTGCTGAAACCTCAAGGACACTTTTTCGCAAATTAGAAAAGAGGAAGTCTTTTAAGAAATGCCTTAAAGTGCACATGTTTCTCCCACAGCGAGAGATTTGATAAACTTTTGCTGCAGGCAAGCATAATATCTCCCCTCTAGTATGTCCACCCACCTCAGGATGGTGATGCTTCAAACTGGAGGGGACATTGTCGGGTTACCACACTACTTTTATTACAAGGTCAGAATTGGACCCTGAGTCGCATTGGCTGAACTATGCCCGTCTAGCGCTTGCCAGTGCACAGGAAATCACTGGAGTGGTAACATAGACAGTAACAGCTCACATCATGGGAGTCAATGTGCCTCATTACCTGTCCCGCGGTAACCCTGCCGGTGCTACCGGCGGGTTGCCACCGGACATGTCGAAATTTACCGGCGTCTGACTGCCCGGTGCCACCGGCTCAATACGAGTTTGCTGGCCGGGAAGTCAGCCGCCAGTATATTTGTTAATCCCCATTCCATAGAGCCTCATAGGACTCTACGGGAGTGGGGACATGGAAGCACCGGCACCGTTGCTAATGGTGCCAGTGCTTCCGTGAAGGGTTTGCCTACCATGACCGGCAGGGTCAGACCTGTCGGGCACACCGGCTTGGGAAACAAGGGTGCCGTTGAGTTTACTGGCACCCTTGTTTCTGGACTGGCAACACTGTGATGAGGCCCAATATCTTTGCTCTCCTGATTGATATTGGGGGTGGGTGGTGTCACACGTAGTTAGACACCAAAGGGAATATCTTCATGGCTTCCACAAGGAAACCTACTGACAGGCTGATCAACAGCATTTTCCAACTCCTAGAGTAGGCCCATCTCCACAGAGATCCTGCAACCTAGATCAGTGCAAAGCTAAGGTGGTGTGAGGAATTCGACCAACCACACGGGGAGTGTGCGCTCGCCTTGGCTTTTTGATTTAAAAAAAATTAAACTGAGTGATGGGAGATCAACATCTGAAAACTTCTGCACACATTTTCCCTGCTGACCGCACGAAATGCATAGTTACGTGAACTCCGGGAGGACACAGCCTACAGACTTCGTCCTCCCCTGTCATGTTCAGCTGGAATGTGACAGCCACAGGTACATCTAAGCATCTCAAGAAGGGGTAAGGCACACCATCCTCCGGCCATGGGCAGCCTAATTAAAATATCAAAGGTCCCATGGATCTGACTCCCTATTGTCTAGTTCGGCTGGTGGCAGTGCGGTTCTTTGATTGGTCTATTTCTGTTTTGATCTAACTGTCAATTAATATTACATATTAAGGTCTCCATTTTCTGGACACTTTATCTTCTAGTAGTACAGTACCCGTTACTGACCATAATTGATTCATGGTGCTATAACATTTTGTGCAAGTGTTTTGCTGATGTTTATGCACTTTTAGTGTATTTTTGAGATCACTATTGTATTAGAAGTATGCACTTTAGATATGTATGAGTTTAGTATGGATGGAGTGACTGGTGATGTGAGTGGGTCTGGTTGTGTTGCCCATTATTTTGAGTGAATGCTATTTGACAATTATGTATTAGTATTCTCTGAATTGTATTTTATCATTCCAAATTTTTTTGATTTTTTTTGATACATTATGAGATTTTACAATCCTTATGGTATATTTTATCAAATTAATAAATCTATTTTCTATTATGTATAGGATGTGAATTGAATTCTTTCACCTACCGGTTTGTAATGTGCTTTGTGCATATCTAGTTATATCAGTAATCGAGTATGTTCAAACTTTATCCAGTCTTGTCCTTTCACCTATCCTAGGTTCTGTATCCCGGCCTCTTAGTTGTTCTATATATACGTGCTCTTTCCAAGCACGGCCGTGGGTACATTTTTTGCTTGGAGTCCCCCCTTTGTTTTTGTGGCAGTGCATACTAATAAGAAATAATTAAGCAATCCTGTGAAAGAGGCTTGGTCGCAGGACAGACAACAGGAAGGCAGGGCTAACATCTCTTTGATATGCAATGTGTCAACTTGCACTTAGTTCCCACCCCTTTGTATGAAGGACAGTGAATGGCATGTCTGGGTCCACTGGTACTGCATGCTACTCCTGCACAGTGGACCCCTTTCAGAGGGAGAAGTATGTGATTTAAACACCCCTTAAGTGCCAAGGACGAGTATGCTCATCCTTTTTGCATAGACTTGCATAATAGCCTGGCACTTGGGAGACAGGAAGTCTGCACAAACTCCAAGGGAGACTTGCACTTTGATCAAGAGCCACAGAGGGCTCAGTTAAACAGAGAGACACTTTGATCTACAACAGACAGGAAGATGGGTGGGACTTAGGAGTGCATGGTGTCACCCCCTGCCTTTCCTGTTGCAAAGCACTCTGGTCCTGACCTTACGCATAACAGAAGATTGTTGGTGGCTTTAAAAGAGGGCTGAACCCCTCACCTAGCAGATCATCTGAAGACTTTGCAAGGAGTAACAAGAAGGACTAATTTGGACACTGGCTGAAGGTACAGTCTGCCTTACATCTTCCACCAGTGAAGTAAGGCCAGGGAACATAGGTAGATACCAGATTTAGAGGACCCATCCAGCAGCTCCAGGACCGGTACCCAGCCAGCACACAGCATGCCCTGCTAGGATCTGCCAGCAAGCTTCCTAGGTGGAAAATGGCAGACAATCTCTGAAAAAGAAAGGACAAGGCCGCTGCCTGCAAATACTCTCCTGAGCTTTGAGCCGTCCGGCCTGAAAGGACGCCTCGAGCCAGGAGGAGTGCCACACAAGCATCAACCAGTGTCCATCTTTTAAGGACATTTTCGAGGCAGTTGAGCCCTCGAACCACGCCCGGCTGCACCACTGACTGTTGTCACGCTGCAGTCATTAAAGCCAACCGAGACACCTCGACCAGCATTGCAGGTCCACCAACCAGCACAGAGACAATGATTATTGACCCTGAGCCACCGTGTAGGCCAGCCTACAGCCGTCTGCCCAGCCTTGCTTGCCAAACTGCCTACCACCTGATACATGCAGCTGTCTTACATCTTGAACTCTGTTGCAGGAGCTGCAGAGTGTCCTAGAACCGACTCGATGCTGTCGAACTTTAAGAACAGCTCAAGCACCAGGTACATTGTGCTTCTGTCCCACTGGTCCTTCTCCGAAGGCCCCTGGTGAAATTTACAACCTCTTGATCCCTTGGTGTTGACACCAAATAACCTTGAACAATTAAGACTGATTGCTTTACTGCCTACCCTCCTGTCAGTATCCAGAGTGTTTCCCTTTCCTTCGTGAAACTGTCTGTCCTCTGTGTACCTTTACAGGGTGGGCTGTATTTTGTAGTGTGCTAGCACTGTCTGTTGTAGTAATAATAAAGTAGATATTTTTAAACCACCTTGACTGGACAGTCCCTTTTATCATTGGGTAATAATTGTATTTTTGCTGTGTTGCAACTAACCAACGATCCACGACCTTGCAGAGATAAGCCTGCCATTCCGTTCACGTCACCAAAAACTGTACAAGTAGGTTTATAATTGACTTGTGTTCCAATCTGTTCGAATCCCTTCTGGTGTACGAGAGGTGGGGGCGTAATTAATGGTTTAGAAACCGATATTGATCCCTGGACCACTGGCGCCCTGGAAGTTGTTTTGTCAAAGGTTGAGTTGCATCTGGATTCAGAGCTTGGATGTGGAATGATGTACCTTTGGCATGAGTGGGAGGTGTAACCATTCTGGGGATGGATGTTGTAAGCTAGCAAAGGGGATGGGTGTGATGGTGGGTGCCACTTCTACACGCTTACTGAGATGTATCTACTTGCAACTGAAGAAGAATGAAGACTTTTCTGTTGGCGCACTCCTGGCTCCTGGTGGCCTCATGGTGTAGAAGGTGATAGGATTGCAGAGGTCCATGCAGTGAGAAGATTGGTCTATTTACTCAGGATGCATGTGAGATTCTAATTGAGAATCCAGGCTTTAACGTATGGATTCCCTTGAGGGAAGACTCACGAGCCGGATGAGGGCAAGGTAAGTAACGATTGCGGTAGCAGTGCAGTATTGTGTCCTTAAGTGCGAGGGGCAGTGAGGGGAGGATCCGCTCAATCCACACTCTGCACCAAACCGTGCCACATTTACCAGAATGCGTGAACTGCTCCGCCTTCTGTCTGACAGCTCCACATCATAGGTCAATTGATGCTCACATTGGCTTGACTCTTCCTACCCCCTTTTCTGTATGAAAGCTTCCGATCCATCCTTAATGCTGCACATCTCATAATCTATGCCCTTGCTGTGAGCTTACCACTTCACTCCACTGGTTCTTATAGTTCATGGTGATGTGTCTCCTGATGGCCTGGCCCTTCATGTTGAAGCATTTCACTCGTGTCATTGCCATTCTTGGTTTTTGTGGGATGACTGGGGGCTGTTTGCAAGGGCAGTCTCTTTAGTTCACCGTTCTTGCACATCTGATGGACTCGCTTGCGAAAGTAAATTTGACAGTGAAGCCCATGTCTTCCTTTCCCTTTTGTTGTACTGTGCCATTCTCTATGTTTTCAGACCAAGCTGTTGTTGGTAAGGATATTATTCCTTCCAATCGTTACCACGTTTTTGGGTGTGCTGAATTTGGGGAGCGTGTTATTGTCTTTATCTGACAACTTTATTTTCACCCAATCTCCCTCCTGTATATCTGGCATCTGTATAGCCTCGGCTTGCACAAATTAAGTAGTTTGCTTGTTCTCTACTTTCCATAGAGTGTAGACGTGTGTTTGGACAAGAAGTCCGAGCACGGTACGTTCAGTAGCACTGTCAAAATGAATGTAGTTCCATGCAGCAATATACTATATCTCACTAATAAAAAGCAGCAAAACAATAAAAACATATTTAATCTGATGTATCAGCATCAGATTATGTAAATTTGATAGAGATAGCCTGGTTGCAGAAACAACACTAATAAAATGACACAATGGAGTAAAACAGATATCCTCATGCTTCTTGGTGACAACATAAAGAGTGCTTCCTATGTTGTTGTCCTTGGTGATTTTAACCCTTGGGCCTCTCATACTGATGATCACCAAGCTACCAACCTAGCCCTTTCTTTAGAAGACTATGGCCTTCATCAACACATAGTGACCCCCACCGATATAAATGGTGATATTCTTGATTGGGTCCTTTCTCAATGTTTAACCTTACATAATTTGACATTACGATTTGCCCCTGGTCTGATCATAGATATATTTTTTCTGGACCTGCCTAGTAAACTTTCTAGGCTAACTACTAACCCGAGGGTCCACACCTCAGTAAGGAATTATGGCAAAATTACCCCAGAGGCTGTATCTGAACTAGCCTCTCCTCTGCTTGCCAATCTTCCCCACTCTAACTCTACTGACATTCTTGTTGACCAGTATGACAGGATTGTCTCCACAATAACTAATACTCTTGCCCTCTCCGCAGTTAAAATAGTTCAATCTGAAACCGTGGCTAAATCCTGGTTCTCTGAGGAAATTCTCACTCTAAGAACAATTAAAAGACAAAAGGAACTGGCTTGGCAGCAAAGCACCCAACGTTTCTACTCTAGTCTCATATGATATGGCGGCGTCTAACTATAAGCTCACAATCATCAAGGTCAAACAAGAGTTTAATGAAAAGCTCATTAAACTTGCACACTCTTCACATAAAGAGCTCTTCACCATTCGTAGGGACTTTGAGGGGAAAGATAACTCCTTGCTTGCCCTGGTTAAAAGTTACCTATGGTGCTCTGACATTCAACAGGGCTTCAGGGATATACTGAATTCCCATTGCAGCAAAATTGCCTCTTTGCAATCATCTCTTTTCTGTAACCAACAGTTGTACCTCTACTCATGATTTCACTCGCACACTACCCTCTCCTCCCATCCCCACCTTCAATTTTAAAGTTATCAGTATAGCTGAACTTTTGGACACCATTGCTCGCTTAAAACCATCCTCATGTCCTGATGACATTTTCCCCCCACCAAAATTAAAGAATCATTTGCTTGTATGACCCCTCTTGTTACACACTTGCTTAATTCCTCTTGTGCTACCGATTTCTCCTGTGACCCTTGCTCTGTCATTAATTACTGTCCTATAACTAATACCATGTTTCTAATGAAGATTCTTGATAGGGTCGCCTATTCTCAAATTCAACAACACATTGAAAACAAATACCTGCTTGGTCCTATTCAGTGTGGCTTTTGAGTACTCCACGGTACGGAGACTGCCTCGATTGACTTTAAGGCTAACCTATGTCATATATCGGGCTTTGGTCCGTTTGCACTTCTTATGCTCCTCGACCTCTCAGTGACGTTTGACCTTGTGGATCAGTCCTTGCTGCTTGAGAGACTGGGGGAATTGCTAATTGCTCTAGTAATGCTCCACAATGGCTGTCCTCTTTTCTGTGCCCTATATCTGCCCGGGTGGCCTCTGATGGCTTCAACTCATCTGCAGAACTTCTTACCTGTGGTGTCCCACAGGGAGTCTGTCTCTTGCCTACCCTCTTTAATCTGGAACGGCAGAAAGGTAAAATAGAGGCTAAAGTAAAAGGTTGCACCTCCCTAATGAAATTGGACAAGATGGGGCTGTGTGCCATCTCTCTCATTCCATTGATTGAGTTTGTCAGAATGAAGGTGTTACCCATTATTCTCTATGGTATAGAACTACTTCATTTAACAAATAGGAAGTGGCTGGACAAACTCGAGGGTTGTAACTTGAAGGATGTTTTACCAATCCCTATGTGAGTACCTATTAGTATTGTTAGACTTGAGTTCGGTCTCCAATCTTGGTGGTCTCAATATGTGTACAAAAGTATTTCTTTTTTTCTAAAGATAACAAATGCTGCTGAGAGTGGAATTTCTTTAAATGTGAATAATATGTTGCATTTGAATTCAAACTCTTTCTGCTGTAATTTTGGGAAGAAATGTAAACATTTTTTGAAGGAAATTGAAATTGATGGTTATGCGTCCCATTTGGTATTAAAAATGACAGTTAAAAAATTGAATAAGATTAAAGACAGTGAGGGTCTGCTAACGAAACAGGGGGGGGGTCGCAATTTTTCACCTACCATGACATTGGTTCTTAAAGCACAGACTGAATTGCTTGCTGACATTGGAAATTATGGGAAAAGGCTGACAGATTCCAAAAGAAGTAAGGATTTACAGATCATGTAAAGAGGATTGCGCAGAGATACTTTATCATCTAGTAATGGAATGTAAAAGAGTGACGGACAATAGGTTCATATTGTTGGGACCCTTTGTTCATTCCACCACGGCTGTGATTGACTATGACTTCTGGAATAGATTTATGATGGGTAATTTTCATTGTCTCTTGCATTGGTGAAATTCATAATTAAGATTGTTGATGAATTATCCATAGTTTTGGAGCAAGGTGGGGCTCTTCTTACACAGGTTTTGTGAATGAAGTTTAGTGTTTATTATGAGGTGGTATTCATATGAACTAAAGGTATGAATTACATGTTATTGTTTTAGAATAAGGTATTGAAGTGTGTCTCAGTTGTATTATTTGTAAGAAATTTGGTTTTGGGTAATTTTATGAATGTTAGTCGAATTGAATGTTTCATTGAATGTGTTTGATATTGGTGTTGTCTAAGGTATAACTTTTGTACTATAAATGCAATAAAAAAATGTAAAAATATTTAAACATGCACTTGAGTGCTATCTGGTAATATTCACAACCAATGTCAATCAGGAAACGAAAAACATAAGAACCAAATGAATGCAATTGGTCTTGTGCAAATGTCGACTCACACTGACACGAGTCAGCTAAAGACTGTTTGCCTCTGAATGGTGTAACTACTGAGCGCAGCCACAGGCAGAATGAAAGATGTGTAGACGTTTAGAGGGGGATATGCAGGAGAAATAGGTAGAGTGTTGGGAAGATGGGAGGAAGGGAATTTGACGATGGAGATGAGAGAGACGAAGGGTGGACAAAGTGTTTTGAAATTTGGTGATTTAAGTGCAGTAGTAGAAGGCAAAGTCATCAATGAAGAGAGGGAATGGAACAGAACAGTTCTTAGAGGGGGGCATGGCCTAGAGGTTACTCAATCATTTTTGAGGCTGTGACTGGACAGAGGAACCAAGATGAATATAATAGGAGGATTTGGATGAGTCAATAGCTGAGGTCAGGAGATTCCTTGTAGGTAGCGAGGAGAGTGGGGAATCAGTCTTAGTGCAGTAGTGTACGCAGTCAGTCATGGTTGTCCTCAGCAGCTGGATGGCTGGGGTGATCCATGGTTGAAGACAGATGTGGGAGGGGGTAGGTAGGAAGGGGTAAATGAGCATGCAGGTTACTGTTCATTGAATGGGGTAGAAATCACAGGATTCAATTCAGTAAAGGCACAATCAGTGGAGAGAGCAAGTGGAGGAGACAAGCTTGGAGTCAGAAGTTGAATTGGTCGATGTAGACCACGATGTTGGCGGGCTCGAATTTACCTTTGATGGTAGATGAGGGAGGGTTGTGCTAGAATGTGAGGCGGAATAGGGATGGTGATGAGAATGGGAGGCCATGGTTGAAGATAGGAATATGAAATCAGCAGAAGTGCATGTGGTGTGGGTTGGGGGCTTATTAGATTGACTACTGAGCTGTCCGAGACAGTGGTGGCAAGCTGGTGGTGTTTGGCCCTAGCCATGTTAGAGCAGTTGAGGTCACCCATTAGGGCAGCAGGGATGGCAGATGGAAGTGTAACATTCATGAGCGAATAAGAAGAGGTTGAGGATGACCGACGGGGCAGTGGATGGGGATTAAAGTATGATATGATATGATAGGTTATTTACAACGTGCTTAATACCCAGAGGTTTCTAAGCGTGGACCGGAGATCGAGCCTACGTTGCTCCGTGTCGTCTTGCTTCCAAGGCGAGCACGTTGCCCCTAAGCTATCCTCCCGTGACAACATCATGGAGGGATGGGACTGAGTTGTGGGACTGAGACATGCTCAGTGGAGACAGTGAAATTGGAGAAGGTAAGTGGTAGCCATGGTGTCTTCTTGATCATGAAACCGACACAACACCTTTTTTGAGACAAGAGGGGAGTGAAAGAAAGAGACAAAGGCGGCATGAAGGAATGCCAGGGTCGTTTCTGTTTCAGTAAAAGCCATCACTAACAGTTTGGGGCATTGGGGCCCACAATGATTAGTTTGGAGGTGTGTTGTGCAGAGGGATTTTCAATCCATAGGCACAGTATGAGGTAAGAAAGGGGCATCGATAGAGGCGGTAATTGCTGGAGTAGATGAAGAGAAGCAGGTGTGTAGATGACGTTTGAGTGGGTGACATGTGGGAGAGAGAGTAACAGCCTGAGTGGCATTTTGGAAAAGGGTGGGGGATTGGGGGATGGGCATACAGTGAGAGTGGAGGGTAGAGAGGGGCTGGGGGTAAGATCACGAGAGAGAGAAAGAGAGAGAGAGCGGTAGCGAGAGAGAGAGGAAGAGAGAGAGAAAGAAGACAGTAAGGGGGGGAAGCAGGATAGGCAGAGCATGGTTGACAGGGATCAATTGGGGAGGTTCCATAGGGGATGATTGATGTCAAGCTACTAGGCGACTAAACGCTGCAAGTTAAATTCACAGGTTCCTATGCAGCCAAGAATGTCATTTGCTAAAACACAAGGTCCTAGGTTACTAACATTGCAAGTTAAGTAAATGCACAGGTTACTATGGAACCAAATATAATATTTTAAAAAAGCACTGTTATATAGATGATCAACAATGCAAATGTAAAAACGCACACTTTAGGAAGTGCAGAGTTATGTTTGAATTGTTTACATCATGTGGGGTGTTGCAAAATAAATGCAGCGTTCCCACACAAAAGAGGCCACTGGTGCAGAGGCTAAGCTTGACATCTCCAGACATCTCTGATCGCCAGTGCATCTCTGTCCCCACAGGACCTTGAGCATCTAATGCAGCTCTCTAGGCATTTAAAGCATCTTGATAGTGGAATACATTAGTGACCAACTATCTAAAGGTGGAGGGGTAAATTGGGTTTTGTTTATCAGAAGATTCCTTTTATCCACACTCATGCTTTGTCACTAGGATTCCTTGCCTGACTTACAAGTATTAATAATTATCAGTGCGCTTCTAATGGAGGTTGATAACAGAGGTAATTATTACCCAACTCATCGTGCTCATTCTTCCACACCCAATCTAATCAAAGGTTTAGACCCCCCAGGAATTTGAAACAGTGACATCGGTTGACGCATACGATGTTGCATTAACCCTCTGAGCTATCTTATCGCCTAGTTTTATTATCCTTGTACAGGTGGCATTCAGAATGAGGGAGGGCATGCCCGGTCACCTGTCACTTCACGTCGTGAAAGAAATGATGCTCATTCTTGTGAAGGGCAAAGCAAAGCCTGCTGAGAAGAGAATGCAATGGCCCCAGGCGAATGTTAAAGAGCAAAGGGGACATGGCCGAGCCCTCAGTGTCCAAACAGCCAACCATATTTGGGGTGTGCTTTGAAGTTTGATCTGCGAGGCGTGGTGTTTGAGAAAATGCATAAACTGTCTCTGTCCTTCATATGGGCGCTTTTCTTCTTCTTCCCTACTTCCCCTGGCCTCTGTTATGCAGCATTTGTAAAGCGCCTACTGCCAAAGTTAACGCCTCGAAGAGCTCAAGGCAACCTGGACCCCCGTTACATCATTCAATCAAGCAGAGCATTGCATATAATATTGCAATTGTAATTGTTATTTGTACATCGCCTATACACAAGTGAAGTGCTTCAAAACACTTCATGGTGGATAGGGAGTAAGGGAATAAAGTAGTATTCTTAGGCCTTGAGGTTTCCGAATGATCTTACAAAAAGAAAAATAACTTGCGTACTAGGTCTGACGGCATTTCTCCTAGTGCAAGTGCATGAAGTGTTTCAGGCGCAACCAAACTAGGGAGGGGAGGCAGAGGGGGACAGGACAGAACTTACTGGGGCTAGTAAATTCAGGTCATGCAAGTGTAACAGAAGTGCGAGTGAAGGGGAGGGGGGAACAGCTACAAGGGGGGAAGGGGAACAAGTGCACCCAGTACAGCTGGGATCTAGGTTAAGTGCAGAGATGTTACCGCTCCCATAGAATGTATGCTGAAAGTGCAGTAGTTCTGAACATAGTGCCAAGGCCCGGAGGCAAGTGCAAAGACTAGCGGGGGAGCCTGGGACCTGTGAGGCTCTGGAGGTGGACCAGGACCAGTCAGGAAATGCTGAATAGAGTTAGGGAAGAGAAGGAGGAGGGAGGCAGCTGAGGAAAAAGGGAGGAGGTTAGCAGGGGAGAGGGAGAGAGAACGAGGAAGAGAAGAGGAAAGTCTTGAGAAGTTTCCGGAACTTAAGGAGCTCCAGCTCAAGGCGGAGAGAGGCAGGGAGGCTGTTCCAGAGGGAGGTACCTGCAGAGGATAAAGATCTACCCCCAAATCTCTGCTTGGTAAAACGGCTCACCCACAAAGAGTTGAAGGAGGACGAGCGAGGGCTCTAGAAGGAGAGTATTTAGGAAGTGAATGTTGTAGATAGTATGGGTCCCGGCCCCAGAAGGCCTTGTGGACTATGCAAAGGGTTATGAACTTGATCCTAGCATCCATGGGAAGCCAGTGTAGGGATTTCAGCACTGGAGAGATGCAGCCCCTGTGCTTGAGGCTAAGGATAAGTCTTGCGGTTCTGTTCTGGATGAGTTGTAGCGGACGGAGAGTAGAAGTAGGAAGATTGAGAAAGAGGCTGTTGCAGTAGTCCAGCCTTGAGAGAACCAGCACTCTGGAGACGGTGAGCCTTCGGGGGAAAGTGAGAAAAAGTAGAATACCTTTGAGGAAGTGCAGCTGGTAGTGGGACTTTTTTGAGATGTCCGAGATGTGAGAAGAGAAGGAGAGAGTGGAGTCGAAAATGACCCTTAGCATTTTTGGCTCACTAGCAGGTGGGGGCTCAGGGCCAAGGGAGGCCGGCCAGTGAGAAAGTGGGAAAGCGGGAGCAATATAATAGTGGAGGGAGTGCAAGTATGGATTACATGTTACATTTATCAATAATGTATTATTGGCCAGGTTGGAATGAGCTGTTTATTGGCTAGTTCGGTGTTGTGTTGCTCGGGTGAGAGAGGAGTCTTGCTAAATTCGATTAGTTTAGTGAGGCTGCATGAACTTATGACTCATGTGCAGTCAGTTGGTGCTGCACCTAGGAATCCCAGTGCAGCTGATTGCAGCTCGGGGCTCTGCAATATGTTCCAAGTACTTAAAAGTCTTCCATATATCATCATTCCTCTGTGTGTTTTCACTGGATATTTTTTTACTGTGGTTTCTTTACTGCACATCTTTTATAAAATGTTCCACCACAAAATGTGGGTGGGACCTCCCACACCCCCTGTAAAGTACTACACTCTCTCCCTATGCTATATCACCTTACCCAACCTAACCCTGCATTTTGCAGGAAATATGCAGTGACAAAAGCGGTGTGAAAATTCCACAGTAAAATCTCTGGATACCCGAGCACACCTTCTTCTCTGTATGCCTCCCTGCAGGGGTGTCGCTAGATCTGGAAAAGACCCGGGGCTACGCTAATGTAGGGACTGTCGGGACTCGGCGCTAGCTAGCCTTTTGGGTGTAGCTCCTGAGATTCTATCCTGGGCTACAACCAAAAGATGATGGGCTATAGTCCCCTCAGGACCCTCCCCCCACACCCCAAGTAACGTCTTTGCTTACAGCCGATTAGGAAGACCCAGGAACATGAGTACGTTGCATCTGACGGGTGCAATGCATAGTCCCTTCCTTCTTTTCACAGGGCATTTGATATGGCAGGCAAGTTATCAGGGAACGAGGGGGAGGGGGTCGCCTCTGAAGAGATGGGTAGACCAGGATTGCTTGTTAAGGATTCCTGTAACTTGGTTTTCATTCTGGGCAATCAGGGGAAAGAGCCTTTGTGTTAACAGGTGGCATTACCAGTGGGTGGGTGGTCTGTCTTCCTCCTTCATCTCTCATGCTCACCTCCAAAATTGCTGATGAGCCCTTACATGTTGAGAATAATTCAACAGAGAAAACCAGGGCAAAAGTGATAGACCACAAAATCACAAAGGGCCCAATGTGCACAGGAATCATTTTGCAACTGCGGGCAAACTGTGGCTGCCAGACTTTTTCAAATAGCATGCGCATGATGGTTCACAAAGAATCACATGCATCAGCCCAGAATTTTCATGAGCTGCAAATTGTATGTGCAATTGCTTGCACTAGTGCAAACTGATTCCCGGAAAGGGAGACTGCACAAGGGAAAATGTTCAATTGCAGAATTTTCACTGAAAGTGACAGGGAAGGAAATTGCATTCAGGGAAACAATAATTCAATTGCATTTGTCTCAGCTATTTCTTCATGGTTCTGAATCTTACGTAGGTGGCATTGGAACAGGGGCACATTATTTCTTTATTTATTTCTGTTTTTGCATATGTACATAGAGGGGAGAACTCGTTTTTTTTTTATCACAAATGAATGTACAGTAGATATCAGATTTGATGGGAAGCAGTGAGCTTCTTACAATGGGGTAGGTTTGAGGGATGTTCTAGCTACCTTGTGTTGGGCAGAAAGTGGAATAGTCTCCAGAGATAATACCTGGGTGGACATACACAAAGGACAATCAAAATTACACATTTTAAGTGCAAGTGGGCCTTACAGCCAGCGGTATTAAGGATGTGACCATGATGAATGAAAAGCTAGAGTGGAGACAGAGAAAGTGGGGGGCAGAGGCAGGTTAGAGGCAACGGAAACATGTTATCTAGAAGGCAGAGGAGAGGTAGGTTAAGAGGGTAACTCAGAGGTGAGGAGGTAGACTTTCAGTTTGGTTTTGAACAAATCAATGTGGAGTGTGTTTCTCATATGTCTGTGAGAAGAGAATTCCATGCAAGTGGTGCAAAAAGAGAGAAAGAGCGGATAAGAAAGCAAAGGGAGGGTGAGGAGCCATAAGGGTAGCCGAGGAGGCAGAGCAGAGATTACGAGAAGGCTTGTACAGTTGTATAGAGGAGGATAGATACAGTGGTGCCTTACCATGGATAGATTTGTGAACCAGGAGAAGACATTTTAATCTGGTCCTGTTTTGCATCGTCTGACATCCAGCCTGGTGATGGTATGAGGAAGTAGCTGTTAAGTGAGAGAGTTCAAAGACAGTCCTGGTAGTGAAGTTAATGATCTTGTTGAGAGGACAGAAAACTTAGTTGGGGAGACCAAAGAGAAGGGTGGCACAGTTGTTAAGTTTGATTAAGAGATGCTTTGGCGGTGTTGAAAGGAAGGAGATGACTGGTTTTCCTAATACTTAGGAGGTTGAGGCGAGCCACTGTTGCATTTTTGAAGATGAAAGTAGAGAAGGTGTGAGAAGGGTTATAGATAACACTGAGGATTCTAGCTGAAGAGGAGTAGCAGAGGGTGTCAGGTGGTAACTTGATAGGCAGGGAGCAAGATGAGAGAGAGCATTTAGCAGGGAAGAAGAGCACCTTTGTTTTAGCAGCATTTGACATCAGAGAGTGCAAAGCCATGCAATATATAATATCAGAGACAGTTGGAAATGTTGATAGAGAGATCAGATGAGAGTTCACGAAAAAGGAAGAAGATTTGCGTGTCTTCCACAAAGAGCTGGTGCCAGAACCAAAGGAGGAGATAAGTGCCTTAATTGTTAAAAGGAGAGCACCCACGACAGAGCCTTGTGGAACACCAATAATTAGAAGAGTGAGTTGCGAGGTGTTGGTCCCCAGGAGGCAGAGTGTTGTGAGGTGCAAGGTAGGATTCAATCCAGGCAAGTGCTTGATTGCGAATCCCAAAAAGAGAGAGAGTATGATGGAGGTTTGTATCAGCCCTTTCATTTTTTCAGGAGAGGGATGACAATTCTGAAAATAGAGGAAATCTATGCAGAGTCGAAGGACGTGTTGAAGAGTTCAGCAAGGAGAGAGGCCACTGAAGGGGCAATAGGCTTGACTAGCTCGGGAGCAAGAGGGTCTGATGGGGCACAAGAGGGGTTAGTCTTGATGAGTAGAGATAAGACGTCTTCAATATTATTGTGATTTAACTGGGAGATAGAGGCAGAGGGTGATGGTAGGATGGGCGGAATGTCGAGTGTGAGAGGAGAGAGTGTGAGGAAGGTCAAGAGATGAGGGGTCATTACAGGTTTGCCGGTCCGGTAACTACAGTACCGGTAAGCTTGCTGGTACCATAGTTCCCGGACTGGCAAACTACGAGTTCTGCGGGCCGGTGCCTTCCCGCCGCCAGGTCTGACCTAGCGGGCAGACCATGCACCTGCGAGTTGAGCATGTCAGATGCTCCGGCACCATTCACGTATGGTGCCAGTGCATCCGGCTTCCCCATTCCCATTGAGCCCTTTTGGGCTCCATTGGGAATGGGGAAGAATATTTCCCGGCGCCCGCGAATGGGCGATTACCGGGTCCAGCAAGGCCGTAATGACCCGGTAATTTCCCATTTCTGGGCGCCGGAACAAAAAATGATACCGGCGGCATCCATGCCTGTATTACAGGCACGGCTCCCGCCAATATCATAATGAGGCCCATAGTCTCTCATTTTGGAAATGGCTGCAACTAAATTTTCAGGTATGGTGTTAGCCGTGAGAGTGGAGTTGATACTCGTAGATTTAGGTAGAGGGAGGAGCGAGTTTAGGGTGCCCTGAAGCCGGAGAGGATGGTTGGCAAGAGAGTCGATGAGGGTGAGGTAGAATTTCCTTTTTGCTCTATTACGGGAGGACTCGAGAGAGTTCAGGACAGAGTGGCAGAGTTGCATTACCACCATGGATTGTGGTAGCAAGTCATCGGCTCCTTTTTTGTGAATTTTTTCAAGTGGGCTTTCTGTGACCCTACAAAGTCCCCACATTTCTTGATAGAGGCCGTAAAGTAGGGCACCCAGGTTTATTTCTGAGGAACGGAACGGGCATGGGTGACTCTGACATACGTCACCTCTCTGAATAGTACCAGTCTGTCAATGATAAGCTATCACAAGTTTACCAAAGAACGCTTTGGTGTATGTAACTCAAGGCCAGAGTCAGCCTTTGCCTTCTATAAATAGTTAGACTCTGTGCCAAACAACAGAAATATAGCTTTTTATTATATAGCAATACAAATATGTATATACACCAATATATATATGCATTGTATAAACCTTACACATACAACTTCACAATCAATAAATTAGATGAA
This sequence comes from Ambystoma mexicanum, assembly GCF_040938575.1. Taxonomy (NCBI): domain Eukaryota; kingdom Metazoa; phylum Chordata; class Amphibia; order Caudata; family Ambystomatidae; genus Ambystoma; species Ambystoma mexicanum. The sequence continues at coordinate 255,176,657 of NC_090921.1, read as the reverse complement.
CTGTGTCTATGACTACATTTTGTTCTGTGTATATATTATAGTTTTCATGAGGTCGTGAACATCATATTAGTAACATATTAACACCTTATAAAGTGCTGAACCCACACCCAGTTCCCTCGTGTGCTGAGAGCAAAAGGGAGTGGCGAGGAAAGGAAAGGCGATTGCTGAGTAAAGGCTAAATACCGGAGGTGCCTGCAAGCAGCAGGACCTGCCTCACCCTTCACCTGGCAGGTAGAGCAGGCCTTTTCACCCGACATGGGAAAGAGTGATTTTCCATTTCATAAAGTTAGGATCTCCTCTCATCCTACTAGAAATGTAGGATTGACACCTCTGATTGGAGAAAGACCAGGCAGGTTTTCTAGGAACAATGCCTGCCCATATACTGCAGACGAGATCCTCTCACCCTGCACGAAAAGGAGAAAGGACAACTTATTTGCAGGGAGCAGTGTTGCCAACTTGGCGACGTTCTCGCTATATTTAGCGAGAAAGTACAGCGCCCTGGCGACTTTTTGTTAAAAAAGCAGCTAGCGAGAAATCTAGCTACTTTTTTCTATTGGTTTGGAGACTTACGTCATTTATGCAAGTTCAGTGTGATGCAAAAACATACCGTGAACCTAAAAGGGAGGACTGGTTATGTAAACACACATGATTAGCCAAAGTTCCAAAATGCTGTAAAATGGGGAAGAGTTAAAATGACGTTTAGATAAGGCTTGAGACATGGCTAATTAACAAAACAATAATGAAAACTGGAACTTGGCGCCAATCACAGTCTATAACCGGTCTTCACCGACCATTTTCATGGGTCTGCTTTCAAACAGCGCATGTGCAGTCAAAGTAGGCAATTATGCAAATTAGGCAATTATGTCATTTGGCTTCTGGCGACTTTCAGGGCAGCCAATAGCTACTTTCCTCACTGAGGAGTTGGCAACACTGGCAGGGAGAGGCCAGTCACATGATCTGGTGAGCCAGGGAGAGGCCAGTCACATGATCTGGTGAGCCAGACTTGTCAGAAGGGCCGTTGGGGCAGGGGAGTATTGCAATGCAGGGAAGGGGCATTTTAAAAAAAGACAAAAGTGCAGAACAAATTGGTTTAACGTAAGAATTAACGCCAGCGGGAGTGTTCACATCATCACTCCCCATCAATGAAAATTGTTTCTGTTTTTCACTATCTCTCGTCTTAAATATTCTAGCCCCAATGCATTCCTATGGGAACATTCATTTATCTCGATTCCTCTGAAGTGATCTCGCTCCTAGGAGCTTCACAATGTTGGCATGCATGAGGCTGACATGTTTTCACCATGGGCGATTTCGCATCCCTGGTCTGGCTAATAGTCAACAGACAAGAGTGAAACCAAGCCCAGCAGGTCAGTTCCAAGGAAGCCACTGCGAAATAATTCCATTGTTCAAAAGCCTCATTTAATACATATTAGTGAGAGGAATGTTTTGATGCAGCAGAACGTGTAATACGGTCTCCCGGGCGGCTCATCTTCTCACTGGTGCAGCAGAAATGAGCAGGGGCTAAACTTCGTCTCAGAGAGGTCGGCCATTTGTATCTTGGCCTCTTCTGCCGATGCGGGGTCCCTGGCCGCACTAACTCGGTTGGATGCATAAATAGTCCTTGGTAAGGCTGCAGCATAATTGACCTAAAACAGAGCAGCTACTTGATTCGGATTGAGAGGCAGAGGAACTTCGCTCTGCTGCTTTCTGACCAATCACAGAGACTCCATGACGTGTTCAAATGGGACGGGCCAGCTTTCTTTTAGGGCGTACACACGTAATGTCCAAAACTCCTGGCGATGGGAGATGAAACCTGTTCTTTATGAATAAAACTCACACGGCTTTTGGTTGACCCTTTCTCCCCACCTTTCAAAGGTTTGTCAGTTGAGGCCTTGAAATTTTAAGCTAGAACGAAAAAGAAAAAAAAAATCAGCAAAAATGCTTTCACATACAAAGCAGCACAGAACACTGTTGCAAACAATACCTCAAGTCAGAGACATACACATGATACATGACAAACTATGTTTTTTAGATAATACTTTGGAAGCCTGCTCTAACAGAGAATTAATTTAATATTTAATATAATCTACCAGATGCCTTAATATTCTGTGGCCTCCCCATTGGGGGTTTTCTGCTGGCCCGATCCGTCTACAAAATACAGAGGAAAAAGGCAGGAGTTGAGAAAAAATAGGTTTTAGGGTATCCCAGTCATAGACGCTGCCTACGCAGCGACACAAAGGGCAACTGTCTCCTTTTTGTCATAGACGCTGACTACGCAGCGACACAAAGGGCAGCTGTCTCCTTTTGTCATAGACGCTGACTACGCAGCGACACAAAGGGCAGCTGTCTCCTTTTTGGTTTTTGTTCATACAAGTAGTGGTAACTGCTTTCAGAAGAAATCCCCACCGATATAGAAAGTACATGTGAGGCTGGCACTTTTTTTCTGGCATCTGTGCAAGTAGCAAATAGGTTTCTATCTAAATTCTTGTCACATTTGGGTAATTTCCGCTGGCAAAACCAGCTGTCTGAAGGGTAATGGGTTAATTGCAGCCATTCAGCATATCCATTTCTAGATTTTTGTCACATTGGCATTTGTATTTATTTATTTGCAAAGCGTAGCCGAGCACTGAGGAATCTGGGCTTTTAGGGGATTTAAAATAGTCGTTTCTGCCTACAAAAGAACCAGCCTCAAAGTGTAATTGCAGTTATCAATCAGCTACAGGTGTAAGATTGCCTTCACCCACTTGATATTTAAACATTACAGCATTCCAGCACTCACCCTGAATTAAAATACAATTTCTATATTTATTTAGTTTTGTATAGAAACAGCAAAGACTAGTAAGACATTATTTTGATTTACATCCTTTGTAGAACATTGTAATAGATCATTTTCATTCCGCTCATTTGTTTCCCTTCAGTAAGGTCTGGACACCCCCTGGGCACAGTACGTCGCTCCATGGACAAGCCTTTTCTGTTTTAATGGAACTCGAGCCTCATGGGTGCTCCCGAGCAGCTGTCTCAAGATTTTGCAGTTTTATCCCAAAGCAAAATACCTCTTTAATTTAGAGCATTAAATATGCTCTTTGAAACACACACGTTACAGGCTACCTTTGCTGGCACCCACCTCCCGTCACCACCCTCGGTTTTGCAGAACCCAGCTGCGTTCTCAGCTCATTACCTTTTTACTCCAGTGTTGTCTGCACTCGAACCTTGATGACTCAGATAGATGAATAGCTATTCAGTGTACATTTATGTCCTGATTCACAGAAGTGGTTTATACTGGGGGCATATCCCATTTTGAATCAGGCCCTTAGTGTTTCAGCGCCCTGTTGGCTACCTGCCCTGTGATACTCTGCAGCTATTAACCCCATTGCTGCATTCCTTTATGCCTCCATTATGATATGTGCACCATATGCCTGCCTCAGACTGTGTTTTCCCAACTGTAGGCCAGGGGGTTTCCACATATTGTGCTGAAATGGGGCCCTTCAATCCCTGAACTAACTTCTGGCTCACTTTGCACCTGGAATGATTTAGTAAGTTTTCGGTTATGTCTTTAGAGGGACTGTGTGCTGGCCTTGAAACACCATTGAGTTTGCAGTCATTTTCAGGAACTACATTTAGGGTCTGATTAACAGAGCGTTTTCCTATGGGATGCCGCCATTATAAAACGCTTCTGTGAATCAGGCCCTTAGTGTTTTAAGTAGTCTGGGTGCTAGGTCCTTGTCAAAATTCAAAAAGCCATACCAGGACCCATTGTTCATGCAGGTTTGGGCTATTAGTTTTAGTTCACGGCTTCCACTTTCACTCTGCTGCATGCAGGGGCGGACTGGCCTACAGGGAACTCTGGAGATGTTCCTATGTGCCACGTTTGTGCGATTGGGAAGATAGCTCAGGGGCAACGTGCTCCCCTTAGAAGCAAGATGACACAGAACACTGAGGTTTGATTCCCGGGTCCGCGCTTAAAAACCTTTGGGTATTATATTAAGTGCATTATAAATATCATATCATTACATATTGTGGGAAAGGGGGTTGGGGCTTGCTCACACTGTTTAACATGGGGCCACTTTGACCATATTTCCAGGGCCTCCTTTGGTTCCCAGTCCCCCCTGGCTGCATGTCCTTGGCAGGCTCATTGTGTTGGCCCCTGGTTACTAAGGAGCAGTTAGGCTCTCACTGAGGCGCCCACTGAGCACAGCAGGCTACGGAGGAAAACACCCATGTGCGCTCCACTTTTTTTCTGGAGGCCAACAGTTGAAACCCGTGTTTATCGGAATTGCTGGCTGTTCTTAGAATCATGTTTTATATATATGTGTCCAAATGTCCAACACAATCCCCATCGTCACCCACCCGCAGCAGCAGCTCTGGGGTTGCTTTGGAGCACAGCAATAAAATGCTGTGCTGGCCATAACAATCGCGCCTGCGTAGTCTCTTTCACAGGGATTGGCTTTCCTTTTTTCAGCCACAGGTAGCCCCATTCTTTCGCTCCACTCCATCCCTAATGATGGTGCTTCCTGCCTAGTTTCTGTGGCATTCGCGCCGGCTTTCTGCCTCCAGAAGCATGACATGAGAAGGCGTGGAACATGCAACATGGGAGGTCAATCCCGGCTTAGACAAGCCACCGAAATGGTGGGATTTTAGGCCCAGCATCATAATACACCGTACTCTGATATGGGGTGGGGGTGGTGGGAACTATGTTGGCTGGGGGGACACGTGAGCAGACTACCGCGGTTGGGCGAGGACTACCTCAGCTAGGGACGGGGGGGAGGAGGGGAGGGGTCTGTGATCATCTTTAAGTGGTCTGTGACAGGATGAGTTTGATAGAGTAGCTCTACAGCTCACGGCCACCCCAGGTAACGAAGAGACACACGAAGGCGCCTTTCATGACGGGCCAGTGTTTACGGGTGTACATTAAGAACATAAAAGAACGCTTGCGGCTCTGTTTGTAACTGATAGATTAGATTCAAATTAACTATAGCTATTGCAACTTCGAGCCAGCAGTCTCCAAGATTATGGCCGTGAAAAGATCTCATTGGCCTCGACATGCCTGCCTCTCCTATGGACAGTAGCGACATCTAGTGGCCAAGAAGTACATTACGCCTGAGAAGTACTCATTTGAAGGGCCTCGCTTGTGCTTCTCGCACATTCTATTCAAGGGCCGTTGGGGCGCTAAGCGATGCTTTAACCTTACCTGTAAGCTTGTGTCCACTTTATCCAAGGAGGGTCGGAAATGCTCGGAGCCGGCCGCAGAGCCGCTCCCCTCCGCACCTGTGGGATGCAGCAGAGAGACGAGCGTAAGAAAAGCATCAGACATTCCGAGATTAATAGACACTGCCAGCAATACCAATGGGCACAGAAGAAAAGCCGCCAACTACTAACCCCCGTTTCCAACTCCTCTCCAACATACCCACACTTACCGCACACGATCCTCGGATTAATCTGATTCACACTGAAACACGCAACCCACAGAGCCACCACGAAACTAACTGCTGCAAAAAACTACCCAATCACTGGACGCTGCCCCTCCGGACACAATAGCCCCAGTGCGCACAATCCAAACACACCTAGAAATCAGACCCGCACTATAAACCAGTTCCTCCTGGTTCGACAAGAGCCAGCAGAAAAGCACAACCTCTATCCTACTCCCTCTTCCCTCACTAACCTACCCAACCCACTCTCTTACAGAACCACGTGAGCACCTGGAGACTGTGCCAGCCGTAAACTGTGCGCGGGATAAGACAGCTGAAGATAACCTAACATTAAGAGCTGTCACATGTGCAGCTGCAGCGTGCATGCAGAGACTGCACGCTTGAGGGTAGAGTGCTGATGTGTGAAGGGACAGAGTTAGTTTTCCCAAAGTAATTTTCAGGCACAGTGGTGGACTGGCCTACAAGGAACTGTGTAGATTTCCCGGTAGGCCTCTGCCCCCCCCTCCCCCCACACTCATCCTCCACACCTCTTTTAAGTAACACATTTAAAATAAAGCTCTCAGTATGTTAATCCTCTGTGGTAGCACATTTTATATACCTCTTTCTTTCATGTTTAATTGCACTTTATATGCTGTGACAAATAATTTTTTTATTCACTATTTGGACCCATTTTTTAAAAATGTCTTCAGAGAGAACCCCCCCCCCCCCCAGGCCTGGGTTACTTAGAGGTGTTGTGATTGCTTGCATGGTTTAATAAAGAGGCCCTTTGTAAAAAAACATTTCCAGGGCCATATTTTGTTCCCCATCCCTCTTGTGCCACACATTGGCAAAGCCAACCGTTTGGATTTTGTTTGAGGGAATTCCTTTTGGACATGGGTTGCCAACCCCAGTCCCACTGCAGAGGTATCAGGAAGTCAGCCTGTATGGCCAAGGACTAATGCCACGGGAGGGGAGGGCAGCTGAGCTGGACACAGGACCCAGGAGGGCAGCATGCATGGCCAAAGGACTCCTGCCACGAGAGGGGAGGGCAGCTGAGCGGGACACAGGACTCAGGAGGGCAGCATGCATGCCAAAAGACCACTGCCATGGGAGGGGCGGGCAGCTGAGCTGGACACAGGACTCAGGAGGGCAGCCTGTATGGTCATAGGACCACCGCCACGGGAGGGGAGGGCAGCTGAGCGGGATACAGGACTCAGGAGGGCAGCATGCATGGCCAAAGGACCACCGCCACGGGAGGGGAGGGCAGCTGAGCTAGAGACAGGACTCAGGAGGGCAGCCTGTATGGTCAAAGGACCACCACCACGGGAGGGGAGGGCAGCTGAGCTGGACACAGGACTCAGGAGGGCAGCATGCATGGTCAAAAGACCAATGCCACGGGAGGGGAGGGCAGCTGAGCTGGACACAGGACTCAGGAGGGCAGCAAGCATGGCCAAAGGACTCCCGCCACGGGAGGGGAGGGCAGCTGAGCTGGACACATGACTCAGGAGGGCAGCATGCATGGCCAAAGGACTTCCACCGTGGGAGGTGAGGGCAGCTGAGCTGGACACAGGATCCAGGAGGGCAGCATGCATGGCTAAAGGACTAACGCCACGGGAGGGGAGGGCAGCTGAGCAGGACACAGGACTCAGGAGGGCAGCATGCATGGCCAAAGGACTCCCGGGAGGGGAAGGCAGCTGAGCGGGACACAGGACTCAGGAGGGTAGCATGCATGGCCAAAGGACTGCCGCCACGGGAGGGGAGGGCAGCTGAGCAGGACACAGGACTCAGGAGGGCAGCGTGCATGGCCATAGGACTCCTGCCACGGGAGGGGAGGGCAGCTGAGCTGGACACAGGACTCAGGAGGGCAGCATGCCTGGCCAAAGGACTGCTGCCACGAGAGGGGAGGGCAGCAGAGCTGGACACAGGACTCAGGAGGGCAGCATGCATAGCCAAAGGACTCCCGCCACGGGAGGGGAGGGCAGCTGAGCTGGACACAGGACCCAGGACCCAGGAGGGCAGCATGCATGGCTAAAGGACTAACGCCACGGGAGGGGAGTGCAGCTGAGCAGGACACAGGACTCAGGAGTGCAGCATGCATGTCCAAATGCCTCCCGCCACAGGAGGGGAGGGCAGCTGAGCTGGACACAGGACTCAGGAGGGCAGCATGCATGGCCAAAGGACTCCCGCCACAGGAGGGGAGGGCAGCTGAGCTGGACACATGACCCAGGAGGGCAGCATGCATGGCTAAAGGGCTAACGCCACGGGAGGGGAGGAGAGCTGAGCTGGACACAGGACTCAGGAGGGCAGCATGCATGGCCAAAAGACTAACGCCACAGGAGGGGAGTGCTGCTGAGCGGGACACAGGACTCAGGAGGGCAGCATGCATGGCCAAAGGCCTCCCGCCACAGGAGGGGAGGGCAGCTGAGCTGGACACAGGACTCAGGAGGGCAGCATGCATGGCCAAAGGACTTCCACCGTGGGAGGTGAGGGCAGCTGAGCTGGACACAGGACCCAGGAGGGCAGCATGCATGGCTAAAGGACTAACGCCACGGGAGGGGAGGGCAGCTGAGCAGGACACAGGACTCAGGAGGGCAGCATGCATGGCCAAAGGACTCCCGGGAGGGGAAGGCAGCTGAGCGGGACACAGGACTCAGGAGGGCAGCATGCATGGCCAAAGGACTGCCGCCACGGGAGGGGAGTGCAGCTGAGCTGGATACAGGACTCAGGAGGGCAGCATGCATGGCCAAAGGACTTCTGCCGTGGGAGGGGAGGGCAGCTGAGCTGGACACAGGACTCAGGAGGGCAGCATGCATGGCCAAAGGAGCCCCATCCCAAGAGAGCAAAGCAGCTGAGGTTCATTAGCTATGCGGGCCACCTATCCGCCCCTGACACAAGAACTCAAAGGAGCTTCATCACGAGAGAGGAAAGCAGCTGAGGTCTGTTAGCTATGCAGGCCTCCTATCCGTCCCTGTGCACAAGAACTCAGGAAGGCAGTGTGCATGGCTAAAGGAGCCTCATCACCAGAGAGGAAAGCAGCTGAGGTCCCTTAGCTATGTGGACCTCCTATCCAGCTCTGGACCCGAGAACTCAGGGAAGCACCTTGCATGGTGAAAGGAACCCCATCCCAAGAAGAGGAAAGAACCTGAGGTATGTTAGCTATGCAGGCCTCCTATCCGGCCCTGTGCACAAGAATTCAGGAAGACAGTGTGCATGGTGAAAGGAACCCCATCCCAAGAAGAGGAAAGTAGCTGAGGTCTGTTAGCTATGTGGACCTCCTATCCGTCACTGTGCACAAGAACTCAGGAAGGCAGTGTGCATGGCCAAAGGAGCCTCATCACGAGAGAGGAAAGCAGCTGAGGTCCCTTAGCTATGTGGACCTCCTATCCAGCTCTGGACCCGAGAACTCAGGGAAGCACCTTGCATGGTGAAAGGAACCCCATCCCAAGAAGAGGAAAGAACCTGAGGTATGTTAGCTATGCAGGCCTCCTATCCGGCCCTGTGCACAAGAATTCAGGAAGACAGTGCTTGGCCAAAAGAGCACTGCCAAGAGAGAGGGGTGCAGCTGAACCTCTTTCCTCATGTGAGTCTCCTCCCCAGGCCAGGCAGAGGGATCCAGAGGATGTCCTGCCTGACCAACAGAGTATTGTCACAGGAAAGGAGAACTGCTGGGGCTCTTTGGCCACGTGCCCCCCCTCAACAGCCCCAGGTAGAGAGGTCGGGAAGGTGGTCTTCACGGCCAAGTGCACTAAGGCAGTAGAGCGGTGCAGTTGAGCACATCTGGCTATGCAGGCCACCTTCTGGTTCCGAGGTGGAGGGATCCTGCTGAAGGAGCCCCCTGTGGGCCACCTTCCTGTCCCTGGCAGGGAGACCAGGAAGTCTGCCTGCAGGACCGAAGAAGCGTTGCCCAAGGAGAGTAGCACAGCCTGGCTCCTTGGCCCACTAAGGCTGTCCCCCTCTTCCCCAGACCAAGGCGAAACTCACTGTCTTTGCCAACGATTGCTGTGATATTGCTTGTGAGAGTTAAACTTCCTGCCTCGGAAGAGGGTATCTTTCCAATTGTTGGCAACAACACACACGTAACATGTCTTACTTTTGTTATGCCATGTTCAATGCATTTTCAGATGTCAAAAATTGGCTATCTGGGCGTGTGGCTAGGGTTTATGTTAGGATGCGGCTGACTTTGGGATAGGCATAGCTTCATGATGAATAGGACTTCTATTCTTGATCTTTCTATCCCCTTGTTTAATTTCGGATGAGGTGATGGAGATCGGGATAAGGATGTGTGGCTTTGGTTTGTGGATCGGGGTGTGACATCCCTATTGTCATTTTCCATCCTCTTGCTTCTTAATGCAAGGTTGTGACTTATGGCTAGGCATGGGGCGGGAACGTAGCAAGCGTAGTACAGTTCCTATTGGATTCTTCCATTGCCATTGTTCGATAAGCAGTTACAAATAGGAGGAGAATCTACCAGTGCACCAGGAGGAGACACAGATAGTAGGAGCATCTACCAGTGTTCCATGAAGAGGCACGCATAGGAGCGCGATCTGCCAGTGCTATATGAAGGGGGGCAGGTAGGAGGATTATTTGCTCCACGAGGAGTCAGAGATAGGAGAGGCATCTGCCAGTGCTGTATGAGGAGACACAGATAGGAGCAGTGTCTGCCAGTGTTCCACGAGGAGATACAGTTAGGAGGAGCATCTGCCAGTGCTGTATGAGGAGAAACAGATAGGAGGAGTATTTGCTCCATGAGGAGGCACAGTTAGGAGGAGTATCTGACAGTGCTGTATGAGGAGAGACAGACAGGAGGAGCATCTGCTTGTGCAAAACGAGGAGGGACAGATAGGAGGAGTATTTGCTCCATGAGGGGACACATAAAGGAGGAGCATCTGCCAGTGCGGCATGAGGAGGGACAGATAGGAGGAGTATTTGCTCCATGAGGGGACACAATTAGGGGGAGCACCTGCCAGTGATATATGAGCAGAGACAGATAGGACAAGTATTTGCTCCACCAGGAGACACAGCTAGGAGGATCGGCTACCAGTGCTGCATGAGAAGAAACATTTAAGAGGAGTATTTGCTCCATGACGAGACAAAGATCGAAGAGCGTCTATCAGTGCTGTATGAAGAGAGACAGGAGGAGTATTTGCTCCAAGAGGAGACACGGATATGAGGAGCATCTGTCAGTGCTGCATGAAGAGAGACAGATAGGAGGAGTATTTGCTCCATGAGGGGACACAATTAGGAAGAGCAACTGCCAGTGATGTATGAAGAGAGACAGATAGGAGGAGTATTTGCTCCATGCCATGACACAGATTGGAGGAGCATATACCAGTGCTGTATGAGTAGAGACAGATAGGAGGAGCATTTGCTCCATGCTGGGACACAGATAGGAGGAGCAACTGCCTGTGCTGCATGAGGACAGACAGATAGGAGGAGTGTGTTCTCCACGAGGAGACACAGATAGGGGGAGAATTTGCCAGTGATGCATTACAATAGATAGGAGAATGATTTGCTCCATAAGGGGACACAAATAGAAGTAGGACCTGCCAGTGCTGTATGAGGCGAGATAGATAGGAGGAGTATCTGCTCCATGCCGAGACACAGATTGGAGGAGGATATATCAGTGCTGTATGAGGAGATACATATGGGAGGAGTATTTGCTCCATGCGGAAACAAAGATAGGAGGAGCAACTGCCTGTGCTGCATGAAGAGAGACTGATAGGAGGAGTGTGGGCTCTACGAGGACACACAGAAAGGGGGAGTATTCGCCAGTGATGCATGAGAATAGATAGGAGAATTATTTGCTCCATGAGAAGATAAAGATTGAAGGAGCGTCTGACAGTACTGTATGAGGAGAGACAGACAGGAGTATGTGCTCCATGAGGAGGCACAAAATGGAAGAACATCTGCCAGTGCAGCATGAGAGACAGATAGGAGGAGTGTGTGCTCCACGAGGAGACACAGATAGGGGCAGAATTTGCCTGGGATGCATTGGAATAAATAGATAGGAGTATGGTTTACTCCATGAGGAGGTAGCGATTGGAGGAGCGTCTGCAAGTGCTGCATGAGGATTGACAGGAGGAATATGTGTTCCATGAGGAGACACGAACAGGAGGGAATTTGCCAGTACTGCATGAGGAGGGATAGATAGGAGGATTGGCTCCACGAGGAGGCACAGATAGGGGGCGCATCTATCAGTGCTCTTCTTGACCCAAGGGTATCAGAGATATGAGGAGTGTCGCTGACAGGCACCCTTGTCTTCACTTTCCACTCTGGGCTCGCAGCATAATGACTTTGGAGATAGCCTGTTGTAATGTCTGTCTCTTGATAGGGCAGAGAGTGTAGTCAAAGAAATGGAAATTCTTAGGTCAAGGCTCTTACCGTCCCAGTTGACAGCGCCTGGATTTCGTAGTGTGAAGCTCCCGCTGGACGCTCCTTCCCACTCGTCGTCATACCACTTCTTCTCGCTGTCCAAAATCCTGCAATTCAAACAAGCCACCACGGATTGATCCAACGGGGTATTGAGTAGACCCTAAACCTGCCTTACCCCACATCTTGCATGACGTTTGTGTTCCCGAGAACCCCATGCCAACTGATGCAGTCTTTCTTGCCTGCTTTTTCGTGGTTCACATTCTTTTTGGAGGCTAAAGGTTCATTATTGGAGCCGGCCTGGACAGCCAACGCGGGTCCTGTTTTGCCACTGTGGATATCAATATGAACCTTTATCTTTTAAAGGTTTCCTCTCATAAAATCTGTTCAATGCCCAGACTGAAGGTCGTGGCTTCTTTCCTTACTAAAGTCACACATTTTATACGGCCCTTACACAGAAACACTTTTTTCGAACGGGAAACATCACTTACTTTTCTGTTTCCGGGGACTTCTTCTTTCGGAGCATGAAAATGGTGAGACCCACGATAATAGCCAACAGCACAGCCAGCCCTAGTGAAACTCCAACGTAGACACCGATCTTGCTAATTTCCATTTGACATCTGTCGCCAGTGTACCAATATGCGTCTGAATACTCACAGCTGTGGGGAAGCATGGGAAATTGTCAGTGGGGACAAGGTATGCAGACAGCAAGACCATGTAAAGCTCAGCCTAAAGCGGAGATAGTAACCCAACCCTGAAAGAAGCACTCCCCCCTCTGCACTGCTTTTTATGGACATGGTTCATGTGTGATACTTATACCCGCAACCCGACTTTCTAGAGAAGAGAAAGGACTCAGCAAGGACCCCTGAGCCACACGCCAGCTACCAATTCTACCACAATCTTCCAAATAAAAAATGCAGGGTTTATAGCAGCCACTTTCCTGCCATCTCTTTATAGAGAAGCAGATATACAAGTCACTCATGGAGCACACCCCCTCACCTCCGTCATATTGGAAGAACAGCAAGAAAGCACTGCGCGTGACATCTGGTATCGTCCCAATACTGCATCGAAGATATGAAAGACCTTATACGCTCAGACAACCCTATCAAATGTACCCTCGAACTGATGTGGTAGAAGGAAGTCTGCAGATATAGAAGAACTATAAGTAAAGTCTGGTGGGTGTAAAGTGACGTCATGAAGGGAAGAGACGAGGGCGCACTTAAACGATAAACAAATACTTAAAGAATGAAGATGTGACTGAAGTAATAAAGTAAACGAATATGCAAATATGAAGAAATCATATACACTGAGAAGATAAGCAAGAAGAGATGCAGTAAATGTATATATGCAGAAACGCAAGGTAGATGAGACCTATAGAAGCTTGCTAAACGTAGGAAAAATAAGGTGACTAAAGCAGCCATGTGAAGAAGATGGATGTCGGATTTGTATAAATAGTAAGCTGAAAGCCCCAAGGAGAGAGGTAAAGGCTGCAGAGCTGACAGGCACTGTAATACAAATTCGTGCAAGAACAAAGAATATTTGTTTGGCTCTGGATCAAGGATGCCACAGCAAGAAGCAACTACAAAGTGCAAACGGATTCGAAGAGGATAAGCCAGGTACGTAGGGCATATTTCTCTTAGATTAAGCAGAGGAGTAAACATTTGTGAGTGCCAAGTATTGGACAATCAAAGATTTAGAAAGCACATGCAAGATGGAGCAACAATGTCTCCAAAGGCCAAGGAGAGTAATGGCATCCAGTATAATTGAATCAAATAGCACTAAATCGGAGGTTAAGATGGACAAAATCATGGTCTCCTCACATGTGGTTCAAGACCAGAAAACAAGGTCAATTCATAATGCTCCAGACGAAGATAGCAATGTACCTTCACTCCCTTTAAAGTCCTGAAGAAGAGAACAGTCAGCAAGGTCATCTACAAAGAAGAAGCCTTGCCTTAGGCCCTAACTGATAAGAGATGGTAGGCTAATTGGCCAAGTGGGCAGCTGTCTGGCGTTGCCACCCCCCCCCACCTGGGTGTCGTTTTGCTTATGTGCTGCTAATGCCCAAGGTTGACAAATGTGATGATGGATTAGATAGCTCAGCCGATAGCTCAGCGGGGTGAGCGCTCGCTGCTGCAATCTGAGCGTGATCTGCAGGTCGCAGGTTCGAATCCTGGCAAGGCCAACTCAGCTTTTCATCCTTCCGAGGTCGATAAATGAGTACCAATTTCGGTTAAGTGATATTGTATGTAAATATGTGCTCTGTAAAGCGCGTTGGATTAAGGCGCTATATAAATAACACATCATTATCATTATTACATTGTTGCAGAAGCCAATCCCCTGCTATTATTTTACTATTATCTATATTATACATAGTTAGAGATAGTTTGTGGCGTGCCAACTTGATAAGGGGCCGGCAATGATATTACTAACACCTAAATAGGGTAGAGGTATGTATGGTGCCTCAACCTATCCCTCCGCACGATAGGTTTGACTGTTTGCCATGTAGGATGACGTCATAGCTGATGTACATTGAGGTATAAAGCCTTTGTGTAACTGAAATGTATTTGAGAGTGTGTGAGCTGCTACTTGTTATGCTTGCCAGATTTCCCTACTTTATTGAACTGATAATAAAGTAATGTTTGGCCATATACTTTGAGTCTGTCCCATTATTTGGGCCTGAAATCAGTTATTGTGGTGATCCTGTCTAGCACCTGATACGCTCCAGGTGCTACTGTACATTTCTTTAATGCAATGTAATTTAATAGGTGTTTAAACTATGCCAAATTATTACGAAGTGGTCTTTCAGGGCTGAGGCATATCTGGAAGAATTGCCTATTGTTCCTTTGCCTAAGGCCTCAAGACCAAAAGAAGGAGAAGGTAAAATTTAAGGCAGCTAAGTATGAACATCAGCTGTTAGAGAGAGGTTATAGGAGAGGTGGGAGAGAGGGTGGTGTGTGCAGTAGATTGGATGCAGGTAGACCCGGGACAGCGGACTCAGAACAGATAAGCAGAAAAGAATGCAGAACAAGGACTGCAATTCTAGAATGCCTATAACTAGAGTCAAGCTTGCTGTGAGGGTAGTTTCGTAGTACTCATTAGGTAGTGTTGTGAAATTGCTCCAACCTAGTCAACAACACCTTTGACACGTTGCTCCCTACCCTGTAAAGACAAGAACTGCCCTGGCATACCATAAGATCTGGTATCATCGGAAATAAGTTACATGACCACTATTTATTTATTTATTGGATTTTGTATGGTGCCTATACACAAGTGTTTCCAGGCACCACAAGACAAGTTGGGGGGTGGGAGGGGGGTAGTATAGGAAGAAAGTTGAACAACAAAAAACGGTTATATTGGCCTTGTGACAATCCTACCATGTAAGTGCGAGACAAGTCGGTAAGTGCATGGGGGTAGAGGGAGAAGTGCAGGAGTTGGGTGCCCAAAGGGAAGGGGGTGGGCAAGTGCTGGGGGCAGCAAAACGGCAAGTGCCAGGGGAAAGATGGGGGGGGGTTGAGTGTGGTGGACAGGGTGGACCAGTTTAGGGCTAGTCCTGGGAAGGGAGCCAGAGGGCAAGTGCTGGCAAGGGATGCTGGGGGGTTAGTGGGTAGTCTGGCCCCTGTATGACTCTGAAGGGACCAGACCAGTCGCAGCGGCAGAGGGAGAGTTAGCACGGGAGGGGGAGAGAGAGAGAAGGAAGAGGAGGAAAGGAAAGTCTTATGGCATTTCCAGAATTTAAGAAGATCAGGCTCAGGTCTGAGGGGAGTAGGGAGGTGGTACCAGAGGGAGGAACCAGACAAAGAAAGGGATCCACCTCCCAATCTCTGTTTGGCAAAACGTTTGACCTGCAGAGAGTTGGAGCCAGAGGACCGAAGGACTCTGGCAGAGAGACATTTAGGGAGGAAAAGTTGGATGTAGAGAAGACCCAGGTTCCAGACAGCCTTGGGGATGATGCAAAGGGTCTTGAATTAGATTGTTGCAGTCACTGGGAGCCAGTGGAGAGATTTTCGGGCTGGAGAGATGCGTTCCCTGGGCTTGAGGCCAAGGATAAGTCTTGCAGTTCAAGTCAGGATTAGTTGAAGGGGGGCGAAGGGAGGAAAGAGGCAGATTGAGGAAGAGGTTATTGCAGTAGTCCAGCATAGAGAGAACCAGGGCTCTTGAGATGTGGAGCTTCTGTTGGAAGGTGAGGAATGGTAGAATGTCCCGGAGAAGGTGTAGCTGAAAGTTGGACTTTGTGGCAAGGTCTGTGATGTGTAAAAAGAAAAAGAGAGAGAAGTCAAAGATGATCCCAAGGTTTTTTGCCTCACAAGTGGGTAAGTGGAGGGGACCCAAGGCGGCTGGCCAGAGAGTGGGGGGGGGAACAAGGAGCAGGCATCACAATGCTAAGGATCTCTGTGTTACTGGCATGAGGCAGAGATCAATGGCAGAGCACCATGCCTGGATAGCAGTCAGGCAGTCGGGTAGGAAGGAGGAGTGGAAGGACGTAGAGGATGGCTGCTTGAAGGAGAGCTGTGTGTCGTCTGGAAATGAGGGGAGAAGGTGGAGATCAAATGGACCAAAGGGGCCAGGTAGATGTTGAAGAGCCATGGAGATAGGATAGAGAGCTGAAGGACGCCACAGGTAGAGATTGAGGTAGAGGAGAGAAAAGGTTTGAAAGGAAGGAAGTCAGCCACGCAAGTGCCCGGTCTGTGATGCCTAGGTATCATGGAGACAGTTTATGAGGATGGAGTGGTTGACTATGTCAAAGGCAGAAGAAAGAATGAGAAGGATCAGAACAAAAGGAGTGTTAGAGTCCAGGTTAGAGAGCAGGTCTTCATAGGTGAACTATAGAATTGTAACATCGGAAACATGACAGAGGAACATAATTGAAGCTAAAAGGGCTGCTGGAAATATGGTTAACTAACATCTCTGCCATACTATTAGATGCCGTTTTCCCATAGGCCCCAATAAACTGTACATGCTCATAAACTAGAAAAATAAACCGGGGTGCATAGCCATTCATCTTTCCCAAACACATAAAATAGATCCTGCTACTGACAATCACAATCACTCATTAAAAAAAAAAAAACATTATCAACAAATGTATGTGAAACTAGAACAGAGCCATCACAATCCTAAACCCCTGTCAACCTATAAAATAAATAAACAAAATGAAAATAACCCCTATTCACAGTGCCACTTTTCACGAGGAATAGCTAGTCTTTATAGTAAACAATAAAAAAATAAAACTGAAATGGATCCATAGCATTTAAAGAGCATAACGGGCGAGGGAGCCAGGCAATCAGGTTGCTCAGGAGGTGGGCTGCATTTCATGATCCACGCCAAAATTCTGAGGAACCTGGAGGCTGCTGAAACCCTCCCTGACATCTTCCCCCACCCCTCAAAATCCCCCCAGTCTCTAGTCCCTTGTCTCCCCACCCTCGACCCCACTTACCTGATTGGCATGGAAATTGAAGAGTTGAGCCACGCCTTTCATCTCCACGGTGGCCATCTTAGTTATGTATAATTGTATGAACCGGACGGTGCAAGCGCACCCCGTTCCTACAACCAAAATACATTGCTGTCAGCACCAAGGGTTTTCACATTGAAAACCTGGGGGGCTAATAGCAATAAAACCTGATTCAGTCTGCCAGGTCGGGTTTCATTGCTATAATATATACATCTGTGGGTTGAGTATGGTACAAATAAACCGGCTGAAGAATGGTTATCTAATACAGCCAACCTACAATAGAGTTGGTTCAAGAGTGTAGCGACAAGGATGGGCATTCATTTAATGCTATTTGCGTGCAAAGTATTTAATTGGGCCCACGCAAATACTCGCACAACCTGAGGCGTTGCTAGGGGGATGTGGGGTTATAGTCCCGGGTCTTTTGGTTATAAACCCGGATAGAAGCTCAGGGGCTACAACGAGAAGTTAGCTAGCCCAGAGTCACAACAGTCCCGACATTAGCGCAGCCCCAGATCTTTTCCAGACCTAGAAACACCACTGCCCACAACTTGTAGTCCCAGCATTAAATACCTCACTGCGAGTAAACCGACCGACTCCTCTTTGACAGGCTTCGCATGGATAATGACAAAATACTTGCCCTGCCTTCCAGACCTCTTCGTATCCCACAACCTTTCGAAGACCTTTTGCTAAACCCAATATAGCAACATACTTTTTCCAGTCCCCTAATTCCAACTAAGCTTAATTTGCAAAGACTTTGACTAAATAGACTGCAACACCCATTTATTTATATGTATTTAAAGATGTATATCTCCACTGCAGGAGCTGTGACATGGCTCTAGTAGAAAGAAAAAAGGAGTACCGTGCACGGTCCTAAGTAACCCAAACCTAAAGGCAAAAGGTGGCAACCGGTCCAGGTTCTTCAAAGAAATATAAAAAAAAACAAGAATGTACGGTACCCGCCCAACTCACCACAGCATTTCACTGCATTTGGTGAACAGCCGCTATGCCGCATTTTTTGCTGCATAATTGAGGGATGGTATGGGGTTTAGATATGTTTTAACTTGCCTTTTATAGTAGTGTGGGGTGAGGGAGTGGTGGGGCACAGAAGGGGCGTGTGGGGGACTTACTACCCATAAGAACATGCTGCAAATGATGCTTTGAAACGGCCACTGCGGTGAGTTGTGCCTGATCTGAATTAACACCAATGAGCAACATCGCATACTAAAAAGCACACTTTCACTTTCTTCAGACAGATTGCTGGACCAGATCGAATACAAACGGTACCCAGTCAATATATCTAAAACATTACAGAGTGGATCATAATACCGAAAAAACACGGCAAACATTAATTAAATAAGTAAAGGGTAGTGGTGTAAAGGGGTTAAAATGCGTCAGGATGGGGTTGGGGTGGCGTTATAAGGGTAAAAAAATGTAGGGTTTGGGGGACCCTCCCCTCCCCCCCCAAAAAAAACGAATTCAGTGTTTTTCAGTATTTTGTCTGCAATGAAATATACCAAAGAGTCATTAGCATGAACCTTCCCATGGTCAGCAAGTTTCCTAAGGGAGAACTAGAGCTCTCTGGCTTCCAGCCAGGCACCCCTCGAAGCAGTACTTTAGCTAAACTACTTGAAAAAGCCCCTAGCAGGCACAACAAAGAAAAGTCAATACAGATACATCCAACCAATCAAACTAATGCCACAGGTCGAAGCTGAAAGCTAGAATAACTATTAACACAGCAACTCCAAAGGCATTATTAAGACCCATACTCTGGGATTAGGCTCTCTAGAGGCAGAGCCTCTTAAAACAGAGAAAACAACTAACTATCCATCCTGATCGATACAACATTGTGGACAACACTGACCTAACTAATTTATCCCGACATGATTGTCTCGAGTGGGACCACACTCACGTGCAAACCCTTCTTTGTAGAGGATGGCAGAGCTCAGGTCCATCTAGGCCAGTTTACAACTGTCCCTCACCTACAGCGTCCCGCAAAGCTGGGCACTATCCCTTTAAAAGGTGTCATGTGTACAACCGGACTCAGCATCACTCACTGAACGATTCCCGCCGACTCTGCAACTCTGTATCAATGGCAACTTGCTTCAACTTGGGAAAGAAGCAACCAATGACAAGATGAGCACAGACTCCCTGGCCAAAGTCAGCGGCTCGAGGCCGGGAAACAAGCTATCTCTCAATGGTTGAATGCAGGAAATACTTAACATCATTGAAGCACAATCCCAGACAAGCTAGCTTTGAATGGCTCAAAACATGGATAATCCCCAACTACAAGAGATAGATCTTAAAAGTGGGTGTTCCGTTTGATTGCACAGTGTATAGCCCTTGCTTAAAATGTTAATCTCATCACAATGGTCCTCCCATTAATAAAACTTCATCCACACATCCGAAGTGACGAGGTCTATGATTCTTTGGCGCATGGACCACGGGAGTAGCTTTTGCGTCTGTCCACCAAATGAAGCAATACTTTTTGTTCAGAGAAAGATGGCGGGACGAGAGCAACCCTGGGCCTCACAAGGCCACCTCACATATCCACTGAAATGGCCACATTGGCAGCCTGTCGATCAGAGAATTATCAAGCACGCTGCCTTACGCGCCACAGTTGAACGGAACCAAAGACCCGATCAACCGCCCCTCCCACCACCCATCCAGACCAATCAGGACCAGCGAACAACATGTGCATTGCCGAGCAACTGCTGGCCGGCGAACCAGGGTGCACGGCTATGGAGCAAGCATCCACTGTACGTGAAGCAATGGCTGGACGTATACAAGTTTTATAAAGCCTTAAAAAGGAGCTCCTTAAACTGGACTTTCCCAACACCAATGGAGCGCACCTCGTCATCAACAGCAAATATCACTACTTTATTTATTGTACTTCTCGCTTCCCTATTACAACCAACCATTGTCACTGGGAGGCGGGCTCATGGCCAGGTTAATGTTTCAAACCCCTCATGCCCCCGTATTGTCTCTTTTCCTCCTTCCCTTCTCTACTCCTGGGAGTGACTTGCTTTGAGTGAGGCGAGACACAGATCCCAAAAAGGTCTGGGAAGCCGAGTCAGGGTGGCAAGCTTGTCTGAGATTGACGGCCATGGTAAATGGTACAATTGCAGGACTCACACTAGGGGGGTTGTGCTTGGTCCCCCGCACCCACCCACCAGCATTATCTGCATTTGCGGATGCCTATCCTGCCTTCCGTCCTTGGCAACAGTGCGGAGTAAAGGAGAAGAAGGGCCATGCTGACATGCAGATGGCACTTTGGCGTGAACATTGGCGGCGCCATAGGGACGGTCTGAAGGGCAGGGAGATTAGACAGGGTGCAGCTGTAGGCTGAAATCTGGTGAGTGTTCTGTTAGGTCAGGGGACTGCAACCTGTGGCTCTCCATGCGTGTTGGACTATGCCTCCCAGCAGCCCTCATCATTGACTATGCTGGCTGGGTCTGGTGGGAGTTGTAGTCTAAAAACATCTGGAGAGACAAAGGTTGCAGACTGCGGCATTAGGTAACGTGATGAGAATAGATTCCCCATGTTAACCTTAAAGGCAGTGAGATAATGGGGTGACCTTGCCCCACAACAACTTTCTGGCTTTTCAAGTCGGGGCGGGGGGTGAGTGGTTTCTTTGGCCAAAGTGTGTAAAATAAGAGGACAACCCAAGGGTACGGGATCCTTTCCTAGTATGTGCCTAATTATTAATTACACATTCCAGTTTGCAGAGAGGCATGTGTGTATGCCAGGAAGAGCCTGGTAAGTAAGTCAAAAGACACGTTACGTTACCTACGTCGGTTGGACTACAGAAAAACAGCTGGATGGAGTCTCTGATCTGTATGATAACATTTCTGAGAAGAGCTCAAGGCTCAGAGATTCCCAGATGCCTCTCCATAAATCCCAGATTCCCAGACACCTCTCCATAAATCCCAGATTCCCAGATGCCTCTCCATAAATCCCAGATTCCCAGACAATTCTCCATAAATTCCAGATTCCCAGGCGCCTCTCCATAAATCCCAGATTCCCAGGCGCCTCTCCATAAATCCCAGATTCCCAGACACCTCTCCATAAATCCCAGATTCCCAGACGCCTCTCCATAAATCCCAGATTCCCAGACACCTCTCCATAAATCCCAGATTCCCAGGCGCCTCTCCATAAATTCCAGATTCCCAGGCGCCTCTCCATAAATCCCAGATTCCCAGACACCTCTCCATAAATCCCAGATTCCCAGACGCCTCTCCATAAATCCCAGATTCCCAGACGCCTCTCCATAAATCCCAGATTCCCAGACACCTCTCCAAAAAATCCCAGATTCCCAGGCGCCTCTCCAAAAATTCCAGATTCCCAGCAGCCTCTCCATAAATCCCAGGTTCCCAGGCACCTATCCAAAATGTCCAGATTCCCAGGCACCTCTCTAAAAATCCCAGACTGGGGAAGAACCACTCAAAGCAACATGCTAGTCGCAAACTGTAGAGGTGGGCTCTGTTTCCAAAGTATAGATTATCCCACCCCCACAAATCACTGCCAACAAAAAGGAGACATGTTGCAGGCGTGTGATCGACTGACAAACATACGGTAGCCTTAAAGCATATGTCTGCCATGCACACATTTACCTGACTCAGAAACATATATTCCCAGGCATGTGGCTAACACCGTGCATCGCGACGCACAAGCATATGGCTGACGTCAAATCATATGGCTGATTAAAACACACATAGCTCAATCACAAACGCATGGTAGCCTCAACAGCACATGCCGATCATACACACGTATGACTCACTCACACACATAGCTGAGTCCCAGGTATCTGCCTTACTCACACAAGCGTATAGTGCCTTAGAAGCATGTAGCTGGCTCGCCACCGTATGGCTGACATGCAGGAATATGATATGATATGATATGATGTTTTATTTATATCTCGCCCATACACAAGTGTTTCAGGGCGTGACGAGGCAATGGAGGGGTACAAAGGAGGACAAAAACAATGATTTTACTAGGCCCAATGACATTGAGAACGCGCAAGTGCAGGGGAGAGGGAAGGGTGAAAGTGCAAGGGGCAGAGGAGGATTGAAAAGTGCTGAAAAAGTGATCAAAACAAAGAGCAGGTGGTTCGGCCAGCGACATGGCAAGCTCACAGTAATTCTGTGGCTTCAGAAGCACATGCCTGACTCACAAGCATTGGCTGATTCACAAGCATGCGGCCATCTTTCAAGAATATGGCAGGCACACTATAATAATATAGATTCAAAATCTTATGGCTGGTTCATAAACATAGGCTGTTGCTGAAGCATTAATATAACTGACTCACAAACATATAGCTCACTCACAGCCATATGCTTGAGTCATATGTCTGACTCATATGACACATCTATTTGTTTATTTATTGAACATTTGTATGGTGCCTACATATCAAAGTGTTTCCAGGCGCTGCAAGACAAAAGGGGGTGAGGGGCAGTGACGGTCCTACTAGGCCTTGTGACATTCAGAGCGTGCATGTGCAGTAACAGGAAGTGCAGCAGGGGGAGAGGGGAAGAAGGAGAAGTGCAGGGTAGAGGGGGGCCCAGGGGCTAGGCAAGTGCTAAGGGAGGTCCAAGAGGGGCAAGTGCTCGGGAGACAAGGAATGAGAGTAACTAATGCGAAGGAGGGGGGTGATAGAGGACTCAGTAGGCAGTTCGGGGAGGGTGCCCGAGGGGCTACATGGCTGGTGATTAACAACTATACAGCTCCCAAGCATATGGCTGACTCACAAGGGTATGGCTTACTCACAAGGGTATGGCTGACTCACAAGGATATGGCTGATTTACAAGGATATGGCTGACGACTCACAATGGTATGGCTGATTTACAAGGATATAGCTGACTCACAAGGGTAAGGCTGACTCACAAGGATATGGATGACTCACAAGGGTATGGCTGACTTACAAGGATATGGCTGACTGACAAGGATTTGGCTGACGACTCACAAGGGTATGGCTGACTTGCAAGGATATAACTGACTCACAATGATATGGCTGGCTCACAAGGGTATGGCTGACTCACAAGGATATAATTGACTCACAAGGGTATGGCTGACTCACAAGGATATGGCTGACGACTCACAAGGGCATGGCTGACTTACAAGGATATAGCTGACTCACAATGGTAGGGCTGACTCACAATGGTCTGGCTGGTGTACAGGTACATGGCTGACTCACAATCATATGGAAAACACGTAAGGGTATGGCTAACTCAAAAGCATATGCCCGACCCCAAAGCATAAGGCTGACTCACAAACCAAAGGAAGTGGCTTACTTACAAGCATGATGGTCCACTGTCTGTGACAAGGCATTGTCCTTTGCGGCACTTTATTTGATTGGGACAACTGTTGCTGCAGGCGGAGATGCATGCGTAGGTGTTATTTTTGACTTCTACGCCATTAAAATATGGACTGTTGATCGAAGCCTCCTTGCAGACATCTACCAAAAAAGAGTAGCACTTTAGTAGAGGCCTCAGAGCGGTAGGGGGCATAAAAGAATGGTGAAGGTCATGGAAGGCATATGTCCCAGGTGGTGCGGTGTGGACCAGTGCTCATGGTCCTAGGTCAGTGGATGTGAGTGCGAGCAAGGTATGTTATGGGATACTTAAGTTATGTGATGTACAGTGGCCAGTGGGAGATCCTGGGTTGTGAGGCTACTCCTCCAGAAATAAGATATTGCAAACTGTCATACACGGTGGCAGGAAGACATAGAACAGCAATTAAAAGGAAGAGCCCCTCCCATTCTGTGAAACGATAGAGCAGCAATCCATTGCCCATTGGGAGAAAGTTTCAAGATGGTTCAGATGGCCACTCTACGTGTCGAGGGTTTGCATCAAGGGGCACAGTAGGTTCATTAGACGTCTTTGTCTCATAGACCCTCACCATTCCAGGCCACCACATTCACAATCTGGAGGCAGCCAGCTCCATCTTGGATCCTAACAGCGGGATTCTCGATTGGCTAGGCCCATGTACGATTTAGTAAATTTACCTCCCAGTTCTTCCCTACATCCCTTTGTTGGGCTAATTTTGGGCTGCTCCTCTCTGCACTGGAAGGGTTAATAACACTGCTGCTTCCAGGAACATACCTTGGAACACGAGTTACAGTGCTCGATGTTCCATGGATTTTAGAATTTACCACAAATCACCAGGAGCCCACCACAAGACAGACGTAACCCAGATTCAATGATTTAGCTTACCATTGATCCAATAATGAACGTCAACTCTAAGGACACGCATGGAAATAGGGCCATAGCTGTGAGGATTTTACGATGATATAGGTTTACACTCATTGAATCAACAAAATCAAATACAAGTGCCAGACCCCAGGATTGACATGCTCGGGTAACTGAGTGAATCAGAAAAACACCACATCTGTACCCAGAGCGAAGTCTCCTCGGGTCAGTCTCAATGGTGTATGACATGTCACTCTTGAGATGGCCACTCAGTGTCTGCGGTGGGTTCCAGTAATCTGTTAGAGCTTCACGCGGGCCAAGCAGCACGGACTGACAGCCAAGTAACACAGATTGGAGCCCCAAAGGGATCCTAATCCATAGGTGGTCTTTAGACCATTCAATTACTTCCTGGTTAATTCATATTCAAAAGTGTGTCTTTTTAAGATTGGTGGAATTTTGCATAGTTGTTCAGCCCTTACCAAAGATTTTGAACCAAATGCCGTACATGGGGTTTCGAGGTAAGGTTCAGGGTGTGTTTGACTGAACCAGGTGAGAGCACACCATGCTAGTTCGATTGTCTTGAGGAATGCACTGTAATCATCGACATGTGCGGGAGCATGTCAACGAGATATGCATTGCAATGATTTGGATGCATGAGAGCATGAGGTACATATTAAGCATCATGCCCACAGAGTTCCTAGAGAGTTTTGAGGAAGGTTCCATGAACCCAAGAATAAAAGCGATGAGGGTCAATCACGGACATATAGTTTTAGGATGCGGATCCCATAAAGGTAGCCGGGTCAGTGGAGGACCGAAAATGGGGAGTGAAATGAAAAGTTTCTCTAGAGAAGTGGCATTAACACCATCAATTATGGGGACTTACCTTCTAAATGGGGAAAGCTAGTCCTTATCTATTGCGGAGGAGGCTGTTCAACTCCAATAGAAACGAGCTAGCAAGTGATGTTAGCAGTCTGCCATGACTTTGTCCTGGCAAGGTAGTCGAGTTGCTTGTGCAGATGGCAATCCCACTTTTTTTGGTATGGTTCCATTCTTGCCAAACAATATCGACATACATTTTCCTTTAAATTGCTAGATTGATCCAATTGGTTCTTGTTTTTATTTATTTATTTATTTATTTATTGTGCATTAGCAAAAGTATATGACTTTTTACACTATTCTTTACATATAAAACGTTTCACAAACAGAACCAACAACATTACATATTTCATCTAAAAAAAACATATGAACCATATCCAGAAAAATATCCATACTAAAAACTTTATAAAAATGACCATTCTCATCCCGGTTCCCTTTACTAGTTATCTGGCTTTAGATCTCTCAATAATCTAACCATTTCGGCTGTTTGGTTCTTGTTGGGCTTGCAGTATGGATTTTGTTGCATTTAGTTTGATGGTAATACAGGAGATGAACAAGAGGATAAGTGTCTCCTCTTCTCTGACGATGGATTACAGGATTTACCCTCCAGGAGATTAGCTAGTGCTGCCTTTTTTATTGTAATATATGTATGTGGATGTGTAGGCAGACCAAGTACAGACTATCCCCCCTAACGTTGTACATTAATTGAAGGCCTACATGGAAGGAATGCCTGCATGTAAAGTCTGAATGGAAGCTTTACATGGGATGTCTACAGGGACCCTCTAGATGGAATGTATTCATGGAATGTTTGAATGAGGCTCTGCATGGCAAGCCTGCATGGAAGGTCTGAATGGAAGCTTTACATGGGATGCATTGGAATGTTCGAATGAAAGTTCTACATGGAAGGTCTACAAGGAAAGTTTACAAGGAATGTCTGCACGGAAGGCCTGTATTCACACTGTGTGTGGAGGAACAATCATTCTGAATGAAATGAGGCCTGAAAGGCGATTTCCAGCAAACCATAGGCATCACAGTAAGCTACGGCCAGCATGTACAAATAATGCGCAATTACTGACTGGACATGACAGCGACAGGCAGAGGTTGTCCAGTGAGGGTTTGGCACTGCATGCTCAAGCCTTACCTTTTAGATCCACTGGCAGGAGCCCTGAAGATACTGCAGTGAAGCACAGGTGATCTGGGGAAGGAACATACACACTTGATTACTACTTACCCACTGTATCTGTCAACAGACTTCCATTCTTCCCAGGCTATCCTTCTTATCAGGCTATGCCCAATGGTGCGCGTCACACATCCTGAAATGGTGTTCTAGAAGTCCCTCCTTCAGAGAAAGGCTCACCTTTTAAACCCTGATATGAAATAGGGTCCATTCCTTCCAACACTTTCTTGGGGTAGAGTTTCTTCATTCGTGTATGGGAAAGTGATGAAGGGCCTGATTCACAGAAGGTTTTCCAATGGGGCTGCGCCATTATAAAATGTTTCTGTGAATCAGGCCCTGAATCCCTTCCTTCAAACCTTCTCCTGGTTTACACTATCATCCTACAAGCCCAGATCCTAGGGTAGACTCCCATCTGTTCAGGCCTAGCATGGGCGAGATCTTTAACTTTCAAGAATGGTGAGTAGGCGCAGTACCACACTCTGATCCTTATCCTGGCAAGAGTCTAACCTTTAGACATAGGCAAAGGGCAGTGGTCACACTTCTAGCCATGTCCAGAGGTAGAGTTCCATCTTTTAAGCCTTTATGAAAAGTGCAGCACGATCCTTTGAGCCCTGTCATTGAGTACGCTCCAACTTGTCCAGTCCTGAACCGTGCCAACGAGAAAGGCACCCTCCGAAATCTGCCCTAAAGCCCCATCACTCAAACCCTAAAGTTGGGCATAGTAGAAACTTTTGAGCCTTGTTCCGGCACACAGTGCCACTTTTAGAGCCAGGATGTTGGAACGTATACCGCTTACTGGGGTCCAGGCCAACATATTGATCTTTGGCATGCAGTGTCCCAGCACCACCCTTTTTGGGCCATGATCTATGGTCCACTATTTGACCCCTGAACGGGGGTGGATTTGTACCTATCCACACATGTCCTGGATTATAAACCCACCATTTCATCCTTCAGCCTTCATGTGGGGTATAGTTTCCTTGCTTGAATTGTCACCTAGTAAACAGGCTAGCTCTCAATGGTTGAATGCAGGAAATACTTATCATCATTGAAGCACAATCCCAGACAAGCTAGTTTTGAATGGCTCAAAACATGGGAAATCCCCAACTACAAGAGATACAACTTAAAAGTGGGTGTTCTGGGTGATTGGGGTCTAAACTTTAGTGCACAGTGTATAGCCCTTGCTTACAAGGTTAATCTCATCACGATGGTCCTCCCATTAATAAAACTTCATCCACAAATCGGAAGTGATGAGGTTATAATTCCTCCTGTCCTGGATTATAAGCCCACCATTTCATCCCTGACCTTCTGGTAGTGTGTCAGCCTTTCAGCCCTCATGTGGGGTACAGTTTCCTTGCTTGAATTGTCACCTAGGATACAAGTCAGCATATTATTCCCATAGCCTTTTCCTCCCCAAGAAATTGAGGGGAAATCTCTGACTTGTAATGTGACATTCCTACAGTAGTCCCTGCACGTCCTGAGCTTCTCAGATAACATTGTTGTGGGAGCACCATTTACCTGTAGAATTTGATGTGCAGTTTGAGTTGATAAGCATGGTATTGATCTCCTCCAAGACCTTGTCAGGATTGCTAGAAAGCGGTGCCTTCACAATGACCTTGTGCTCCACGTTGATGCTGCCGTTACTGCAACGAGACAAGTAGAAACACATATTACCCATGATCCTAGCATGTACCAGAGGCCTCCCTGAAAGAGCACGAAGGGACATGTGTTCATAGGAGTCTGCAGTCATGTTCATTAAGACCATTCAGAAGGAACAAGTAGCAGAAAATATGTTTTTACCTTAACTTAACGATCTCCACTTTGATGTAACCGGGAATATGTTGATACACAAACCGCATCTGAAAAGAAAGGGATAGTGCAGGGGTTAATCGAGAGTGTTATATAAATCGCCGCAACTACTCAGGCTCCTGGGGTAGGGGAATAGCAATAAGCCAGTGAGAGCTGCTTGAAAGTGTGGGTTACGTGCAGGACACCAAACCCAGAGACGGTGTAGAGAGGTCTGTCCTCCTAGTTATATCCATAAGCAACCATAGTGCTGAGACCAAACCGTACAGTGCCCCTGTTGTTTCAGCACCCCTCTATGCTTCACCAGGGCAAACATGTTATTTCGACGGAGGAAGGGGGAGATTACAGGAAAATAAGGAGTCTCCTGGGTTAGGGCAGCATGATCAGGATAGAAGGAAGCCCTAGTGAAGGAACTGGAGATCACTGCACCATGGTTCGCGTAGTAGCTTATACAGCACTGATAAAGCGCTTTGGATAAAGGCTCTATATAAATGACACATCATTATCATTATCATCATTATAAAGATAGGTCCCCTTTGGGGTAAACTTTACTGAATTAATTGCATAGTCCTTGTTGTCTAAACACACATGCACTTGAAGGCAACTCATTATTTGGTCCAATTTGGGGTTGCATAACATCACATGGGCTTATGTTAAGGCATATTTAAGGCATCTAATACATGTTCGTACATGTATGTTCGGAAATCCTTCATTATGTGTACATAATGCACAAAAGGGACCTATTTCTTTCATGTATTTTTTATAAATTGGTGGAACTGCTATTATTTTCTTATTGTACTTTCCATCCATCAATGACTAGTCCATGATCTACTGACCATAGATGGATTGTAATGGCACAGTTAAAAAGTTACCCAAGTTTAACCAGTCATTGCCTGCAACCATGTGTCCTTATTCCTACTATTTCAGTATTGTGCTGTAGCGCTTAACATGTAATTGTTCAACGAAGATGTATGTACAGAGGACAAAGTGGGCTGGAACAACAAGGTCACACCATCTACTTCCCTTACTTTTCAGTGAACCCCCTATCGTTTCCTTACTTTAAGTCACACGGATCTCCCCATCTGAGATTCGAACCAGGAACCTGCAGGTAGCAATCCAGTGTCACGCCTCGCTGTGCTAAGCCACAGGGCATGGGTTTGGTTGTTTTATGTGCATAGATTGCTTGGGACTAAACGACCATTGGCCTAATCGGCTGAGAACTTCCTTTGTCTTCTGAAATTGTCCATGAATGGTTACAGACACAGGGGCCTGTGCAGTGAAGGGGGGGTGGAGGCGGAGTGCGGCGACAGTCCCGGGGATTCCCCTTAAGAGAAGTGAATGGTGGGTGATTGGAAACGGGGGTGGGGGGGTGCTCAACTATGCATGTTGAGGGGACAACGGCGAACTAATGGTGGTCATTTTAATGCATTTTATTTCACTGTTTTCTTTAGTCTGGATAGAACTGCTGTAAAACACAGAGTTGTGGGGTGCAGGGCTGGACTGGCCTACAGGGTACTCTGGAGATTTCCCGGTGGGCCTCTGAACCCTGGGCCTCTTTTGGATTTTATTTTTACATTCTCTCATAGGAAAAGGGTTGGGCTTGCTTAATATGTGTAATTTGGGGCCACTTTGAAAATCATTTCCAGGGCTTCTTCTGGTTCCCAGTCCACCCATGGTGGGGTGGAGTGGAGGAAAGTTAGGACCCAAGTGTGGGGTTTGATTTAGGGTTCGGGGGGCGTTGAGGATAAGTATGGGGTCTGTGTGGTGGTCTGGGGAGCAACGGGGGCAGGACAGCTGGGGACATAGTTCCACCACTATTTTTTTTATTTATACTTCGACCACTGTGTATGTAATGTAAGCATTTGTAAAACTCTTGACAGTAATCTGTTTCCCTGGGGATAGAGAGTCCTGTGCGTGTATATACCTTTACCTTTTAATGAAGTGTCCCAATATTACCCGACTCGGTCCACTGCCATATGTAGCACTCATAACCACATCTTCACGGACGTAGCAAATCAGCACAGAGCCCATCATATCACATCAAACTGCTAGATACAGCATTGCAACTCTGGCCATCTCTGAGTTCTACCAAAAGTAATCTCTAACATGGAAAACCATCAGGGGTTAGTTCGTTTTGCAGATGAATTGCGGAGGCCCTGACCCCCAAGGGTCTGTCTATACTTATGCTGGAACACTACAGTGAATGTGGGTCACCCCAGGGGGTAGTTAGTGTTGCCATGTTCATGTTGTCACAGCTAGAAGCCATGTTGTCAGGTGCATGCCACCTAGAAGCCCTCTTTGGGGTGGCAGCCTGGGAGATCGACGTAGCATTTAACATGGGTGGACACTGGTGAACCTCTTTTCTTCTTAGATGTTATCTATTTGTACCAGTATGCCTAATCCTGGGAAAGCATGGGCGAACTCCACAAAAATGACCCGCATTTATACATTAGTCACTGTGAGGAATTTTACCATCCGCACGGGGAGTGTTTGCTCACCTGGGCTTTTTTTAAAGTTTTGTAATTAAATTAATGATGGGAAATCAACCTCAGAAAATGTGTGGGGCTAGTCCGCACACATTTTCCTCTGCTCACTGCACAACAAACACATAGTCATGTGTACTCTGGGGGGACACAGTCTACAGGCACAGACCTCCCTGTCACATTTAGCTGGAAGGTGACAGCCACAGTTACATCAAAGCATCTCTGAAGGGGTAAAGCAACACCTTCCTCCGGCCATGGGCAGCCTAATTAAAATAACAAAGGCTCCATGGATCCACCCTGTTCTATTGTCAAAGTTCTGTTTCGTGGCAGCACGTACTGATGAGAGTTAATTGAAACAGGCCTACGATAGGCCTGATAACAAAAGGGGATAGGAAACCCCAAAATCTCTTTGATATGCAATGTGTCAACTTGAAGCTAGCTCCCACCCCTCTGTATGAAAGGCAGTAAATGGCATGGCTGGGACAACTGTTTAGAGTAGGCAAACGCTGCAGGGAACCCCCTTTCAAAGGGAAGAAGTATTTGAATTGATGGAGACAGAAAGTCTGTTCTTGTCACAAACTTCAAGGGAAACTTGCGCTTTGATCAGGAGCCACAGAGAGCTCAATTAAACAGAGAGACACTTTGATCCACAACAGACAGGAGGATGGGTGGGGCTTAGTAGTACATGTTGTCACCCATTACCTTTCCTGTTGCAAAGCACTCTGGTTATGACCTCACGCATAACAGAAGATTGTTGGAGGTGACCCAGGATTGGTTCATTAAGTTAGGCTTAGCCTGCACCAATCACTGGGGCACATTTGGCTTTAAAAGAGGGCTGAACACCTCCCTTAGCAGATCATCCAACGACTTTGAAAGGAGTAAAAAGAATTATTCATGTGGACCCTGGCTTGAAGGTACTGTCTGCCTTATAGCTTCTGCCATTGAAGGAAGGCCAGGATTTCCAAGAGGGAAGCAAGATCCCTCCCCTAAACATCTCCCAGGGAACAGACGGAGATACCGGACTCAGAGGACCCATCCCGCAGCCCCAGAATCGGTACCCAGCCAGCACACAGCGTGCCCTGCTAGGTTCTGCCGGCAAGCTTCCTAGGTAGGCAGTGCCAGAAAGTCTCTGAACAAAGGACAAGGCTGTTGCCTGCAAACACAGCCTTCAGCGTTGGGCCGTCTGCCTTAAGGGACGACACAAGCCCTGTGAAGAAGCTAAGGGAGTGCCAAAACAAGCATCAATCAGCGTCCATCTTTTAAGGACATTTTCGAGACAGTCGAGCCCTCGAACCTCGACCGGGTGCACCACTGACTGTTGTCACGCTGCAGTCACTATAGCCATCCGAGACGCCTTGACAGCATTCCAGATCCGCCATCCAGCAAAGAGACAACGATTCTTGACCCCGAGTTGCAGTGTGGGCCAGCATGCAGCCGTCTGGCCAGCCTCACTTGCCGAACTGCCTGTCGCCTGATACCCGCAGCTGTCTCCTGTCTTGAACTCTGTCACAGGAGTTGCTCAGTGTCCTGAAACCGACTCAACACTGTCGAGCATCAAGATCATCTCAAGCACCAGGTACGTTCTGGTTCTATTCCCCTAGTCCTTCCCCGAAGGCCCTAGTGACATTTACAAAATCTTGGTGCGTTGGTGCTGAAACCAAATAACCTTGAACAGTTAAGACTGATTGCTTTACTGACTACCCTCCTGTCAGTATACAGAGTGCCTCCCTTTCCTTCGTGTAACTGTCTGTCCTCTGTGTTCCGTTACAGGTGGGTTGTATTTTGTAGTGTGCTAGAACTGTCTGTTGTGATAATAATAAAGTAGATAGTTTTATTCAACCTTGACTGGACAGTACCTTTTATCATTGGATAATAATTGTATTTTCACTGTATTACAACTAAAAAATGATCCACGGCCTTGCGGAGATAAGCCTGCCGTTCTGTCCCCATTACCAAAAAGGAGGTTTATAATTGACTTGTGTTTCAATCTGTTTGGATCCCTTCTGGTGTACTAGAGGTGTGGGGCTGATTGATGGTTTAGAAACGAATATTCATCCCTGGATAACTGGTGCCCCGGAAGTTGATTTGTCACAGTCACTGATCAGAATATTATTACTTTGGGGCTCAAACAGACCATGGCCATGGCCAACCTATCGCAATGCCTTGCATGCTCCCAATAGCTTCCAGCCCACCCCATAGTACTACAAGACGCGTGTTTTCTACTTCTGGTGCAAGAGCGGTTCAAATAGGAAAATGGTGAACATGCCGCTCTAACATGCGTGAGCCTGCCAAGGCCCAGTAGGGCAGTGGGACGTATTATGGGGCCCCGTGTGTAATGTCAGCAGATTGCCTTCACTTGCAGCATACTCATTCAAGGCCCCTTGAGTAAATTCTCAAACATTTCTGGACGGATGTACAGAAAAGTTGCGACCCACCTGAAGTTCAGGTGATTTAGTTAACCCTGAACTAGTTCGACCAGCAACACTCCTGACTTATCCTTGGCATCTGGATCCAGATTATACAATGTTTACAGTGGTGCTTTGAATTTGTTTTTTATTTGTAATTTATAAAGCGCTTCATGCCAAAGCACTGGACATATTATAACAACACGGTACAAATCAAAAGAATAATGACATCAAGAGCTAAAATGAAAAAAAGAATAGATGGCCTTTGAGGACAGAGCAGGAAAGGTGGTAGGAGATTGAGCGAAGAGAAAGCGGGAATGGTTGAAGCCGGAAAGATAACTTCGGCCTTAGAGAAGTTAAGAAAGAGATAGTGGTCGAACATCCAGGATTTAAGGGCCAAAAGACACAAAGTGAAGGTAGCGTGGATATAGGAGGTGAAAGCAGAAAAGGACAGGAACAGCTGGGTGTCACAAACAAAACAAACGTAGGACAGACCCTGAAATACCATGAGAAGAAAGAGAAGACCGAAGACCGATGTAGAGATTGGTCGATGGTGTCGAAGGCGATTGACAAATCAAGAAGAATCAGAAGAGAGGAGTGTTTCACATAGCGAGCAGAAAGGAGAGAGTCACAAACAGAATGATAGAAAGAGAGAGGTAAGGTAAGACAGTAAAGAGAGATAGACTTTAGAAATGAGAGAGGAAGGAATAGGATCAGAGGGAGAGGAAGTCGGAATCGCTCTGGACAGCAGAAGCGCAGTGTCTGAATTAGAGAGTGGGAGAAAAGAGGATTTACAAGTGGATTGAGAGGAAGAATGAGAGTGGGGAGTAGGCGAAGAAGGACAAGTTTAGAGGTAAAGTAGGAGGAGAAATCAGAAGCCGAAATGGTTAAGGTAGGAGTTTGGTCAGGAGATGGAGGATAGGGTATAGGAGTCAGTGGTTGGAAAAGACAATGATGGTGGGAGGAGTAGGAGTTAAGGAGGTCCGAATAATATGATCGCTTGGCGGAAAGAAGAGCAACATCAAATGAGGAATGAAAAGAGGACAGCAAAGAAGAGTCAGAATCGGAGTGTGACTTGTGCCAGCTTCGCTCCGGGCGGCAACAAGTTTGTCGCATTGAGCTGAGCTGCGGTGTGAGCCATGGCTGTGAGGGTGCACTGGTAGGAGAGAACGGGGAGGCAGGATAAAGCATGTTGAGGGTGGAAGAAAGGGAGGAGGAGAGAGAGGAAGCAGTGTCGTTACTGAAGAGAGATTCAAAGGTTGCATGAGAAAGGAGAAGGGAGCTACAGGAAGGGAAACGAGGGGGTATTAATAGAGCGCAGATTGTGATTATAGTATGTGTGAGGCGGGGGTCCAATTAGGGAACTGAGAGAGGACAAGGGGGGGTAATGACCAAGAAAAAGAGACGATGATTGTCAGAAGATTGCACAGGAAAGGTAGAAACAGAGGAGAGGAGAAAATAAGGTGAAGATGAGAGCCAAGGGTATGCGAAGGGGGGGTGTATAGAGGAGAGGTAATAGGAGTCAAAAATAGGGAGTAAAGGGACAGGCGAATGTGAAGAAGAGAGGTGAAGATTAAAATCGCCTATGAGGATTAAAGCAGTGGGAGAAGGGAGGAGGGCGGAAAGAAGGGAAGGGCATCGAGGCCGTTGGAAAAGGAGCTTATGGGGCCGGGAGGGGGGTAGACAGAAGGAAAGCCAGAGGGAAGGGTTTCTGAAAGGATATATAAAGGTGCTCAGAAGAGGAGGTGACAGGAAGAGTAGATAAGACAGGGGCCGGCAGTAGCAAAAGATGATAGACAGAGGGGTGGTGGTTTTGCAAGAAAGAGGAAGGAGTAGAAAGAATAGCAGCTGTGACAGAATTTATTGCAAGGGATTATCCAGGTTTCGGTAATGCAGAGGAACTCTGAAAACGTGTCTAGAACGGAATGAGCCTTGTTATCCGAGCAGGGGGTAGGTAAGATTAGGGAGATTCCGGTTAGTAAAGTGAGACGCAGGGGACTGCGGGAGTAAAAAGGAGGGATAGGGAATGACATCAACGCTGACAGGATGAAGAGAATACTAGAAAGCAGACAGAGAAATGAGCAAGCAAGATGTTAGCAAGAGTACAGCCAGGGATTGAAGAGGCTAGCAGCACTGGGAGGGGCGAAATTAGGGCAAATGGAAACCGCTGAGCAAAGGAGTAGCGGCGGAAGAGGTGGCAGCATGAAGAAGAGAGGGACATGGTAGTGGCTAGTGCACAGCACCAACAAGAAGTCTAGGTATAGTGTCAAACTGCGGAACGCTGCAGGCAGACAGCAACAAACAACTTTGCCACGCCGGGCATTTTATTTATTTATTTATTTATTTATTTATTTATTTATTTATCTATTTATTTATGTATTGTTTGTTTGTTTGCTTGTTCAGGGTTTATACAACAAGAAAATACTGTTTCAGAGAGCCCACAAGGCAGGGAGGGAGCAGAGGGGGGGGAAAGGGGAAGAATGGATGAACCCACTATGTCTTGTGAGTATTCAGAACGTGCAAGTGCAGCATCTAAGAAGGAAGAGGGGGTAAGTGTTAGGGAGTCCGAGCTGAATGGTGAGCCACAGATAAAGTGCTAGGAATGTTGAGTGCTACATGGACCGGGCTGCGGGAGGAGTAAGTGCGAACCTCCAGGGCGGAGGGTGTGCCGATGCAAGTACTGTGGATAGACAGGAGCTGGGCAGAATTGGTGTGGGAGGTCAGGGCCCCGAGGATGCATAAGGGCACACAGGACACCAATCTCCGCCCTGAAGAAATGTGGACCAGAGGCCAGTGGGTGGGCCAGAGGAGGAGCATCAGGTCGAGTCTTCACGGTACAGCGGTTTAGGTGGCAGTGAGAGTCTAAACACAGGTCACAACTGCTCTGCAAGAGGCAGGTTTAAGGTGCCCAGCCAACACAGGGATTGCACAATGTGGTACACTTCTGCAGACAGCAGCAACCAACTTCTCTCAGACTTCTCTGGGTTTGATGAAAAATGGTTCAGAGACAGGTGGGCGGGCCAGGAGGCATAGCATATACCCACGAGGTGGGCAGACGGGAAAGAGGTGTTGGGTGGATCGCTGCAGTTCAAGACAAGCTACAGCAGAGACCCTCAGAGCAGTGCAGGTGAGTGGGCCACTCCCTATGGAGGACATCAGGTTGAGCCTTCACGGCACAGTGACTCGGGTGGCAGAAGGAGTCCAAGCACAGGTCACATTTGTTCTGCAAGAGGCAGGTTCCAGGCACCCATCTGCCACAGGGAATGCACCATGCAGTGCAAAGCTGCAGATACCAGCAACCAACTTCACCCAGACAGATAAAACTTGATCTAAAACCCTTAGCATTCATGTTGTTGCTTGTGTAATATGAAAAGAAGCAAACAGGTCGCGCCTTGAAACACTTGTGTATAGGCGCGTTATAAATGCCATATAATATCATATCAAGAATCTACACCTATCCATTTTTCCTGCATGGACCTGCACCATGCAGAAACAAACCCAGTGCCTGATACACTGGACAACTCATCCCTGTGGTCATTGGTTACGGGGTGGTCACCCTTTACTGTATCCACACATTTCAGCCTGACCCCCAACCCCTGTCCATTCAGCCATCAAAGTCAAGCGCCAGTGGTGCACAGTACCACCACCTCCATTTCCTTGAGGACCCATCTGCCACCATCACAATGAACAGTAGTGTTTACTGCAAACCGTGGGCCTCAGACATGCGGGAGACCGTCCCTTGGATAATCCGCACACGAGTTCGGTGGTGCAGTCCATAACATAGAACTGCTATACCACATGGAGTAACATTAACCCTATGCTTTGCTACAATGACAATTGCCCCACGTTTGATGGAGACCTTGTTGGGTCAAAACTCCACAAAGGTTAGGGCTGCTTGAAACTTTACTGCAATAAAATGGAGTTGGTGATTATGGGAATAATGCCTGTTTTATGGGGCTACCTTGTTGGCCCTCCATATGAGGCCACACCTCTCACATGTCCCCTTGCTGAAAAACCATGAACTTAAACTGGTTTCCGCTGTCACTGCTCTTATTCAGTCTTGAATAGTCTATGGGAACTCCCTGTGTTTAGGACTCCCAGAGTCTGACCAAGAATGCTGTCACACAAGCATTATCTTGCATCGGCTACCCATTGGCTACCTAATATGCGGCGCGTTCAGTTCAAGTCCAGGTTTCTATCTTCACAACTAGTGCCTTATCTTCCCCATATACAACTTCACACTTCTTATCAATTGCTCTCTGTTCCTTGTTTCCGCTCCTTCAGGACAGGAGTTACACTTAGTCGCTGCTGGGGCCTCTTTTATGGAGTGTGCATCCTCTCTGTACACTGGCAATTACAAATGTTATTCCAAGACCTTTGACAGCATGCCTTTCTTGGTTATCTGGTTCTTAGTAGTTGGAAATCTATGAGATATCCTTTAACGAGGGATTGGATTAATGAGTTATATAATTTGTCATTAATTGAAAAAGTACTGTTTTCGCAAATGAATATGCCTCAGCTATATGAGAAGATAAGGGAATGGGTTCTTGGATCTCTGTATGCGTTTACGTCAGTGTGTATACTTTTTACTTGTTGTTTGATTGTTATGATATGGCATTTATGATGCGCCTATACACAAGTGTTTCAAGGCAGGATGAGGCAAGGGAGGGAAACAGAGGGAAGACTGCGACAGCGATCTTACTAGGCCAGGTGAAATTGAGATCGAGCAAGTGCAGGGAGGTGGGAAAGAGGAAAAGTGCGAGGAGGAAGGCGGAGGGGAAGTGCAGTACATAGGAAAAACAGTAAATAAAGAGAGACAATAAATAGGAACAGTAAATAAGAAGTGCTGGTGGCAGGTGCAAGGGTAAGTGCAGACATCAAGTGTCAAGTGCTGGTAGGGGGCTTTAGGGGTATAGAAACAGTCTCACAGTGCAAGGGTAGCCAAGGGGGCAGTGCAGGTATGCAACTGGTGGGAGTGGTCCTGGGCCCGAGAACAGAGGGTAGCCAGGTGACCAGTGCTGTTTCAATATCTGCCAGGAGAGTTCAGCAGGGGAGAGGAGGAGAGAAAGCAGAAGCAAAGAAGAAGGTCTTGAGGTGCTTCCAGAACCGGAGATGGTTCTCCTCAAGTTTCAGAGAGGCAGGGAAGCTGTTCCAGAGGGAGGCCCCAGCCGAAGAAAGAGGTCTACCACCAACCCGTAACTTGGAGAAGCGGATGACCCTGAGGGAAATACGAAATCCTTATTTTTGCTTTCTGTAATTTAGGCTGTCTAACCAAAGTCTGGGTTTAACACTTTTAAATTTACTAGGAGGGGGCAACTTTATGGTCAACCTTTTACCCAAGGCACTGGGATAGGGCTGGGCAATATATCG
The DNA here is from genome assembly GCF_040938575.1 of Ambystoma mexicanum. NCBI lineage: Eukaryota > Metazoa > Chordata > Amphibia > Caudata > Ambystomatidae > Ambystoma > Ambystoma mexicanum. The sequence goes on along the minus strand of NC_090921.1, from coordinate 255,138,142 downwards.
AGTTTTGGAGTTATATCGATATATTTTCAAAAGCAATAGAGGAGTGCTCTACACTGGGGATGACATCAAATAAGTGACTCCAGCAATGTATTCATTAGGGCTTGTATTCTTTATGACACTCCTTTTCACAAAGCTACAAAGTGAGGGATATAAGGTTTTAAATGGATCATAACCAACAGGATTGCTCTGTGTAAACTACCATACTATCATAAGCAAATCGGCCACCAGTGTTAGCAGTCCAGTCCAAATGATAAACCATGGGGCCAAAACATGGCTGGGTTTGCTCGTGTTCCTGTGCAGAGGAGATGTGGTCTAGCAGTTGAATTGGACTGGCCCTTTTGCTGGCAGGACTGAGAGTGTTTTGCATGTGGCGGTCCCCTTCAGTAATGCCACCGACATGTTAAAAACAAGCATTGGCAATGTGAAACAGTTTGGGCTTTTGGGTTGGTGTGAGAAAGGCAGTTGCCAGGCACATCCATAGTGGTATTAACTGGCCATTGATCGTAGCAGGAGCAAAATGGTGCAAGTACCTGGACATCTAATATCAGTGTTTGGCAAATGCCTAATACTTATACACAAGCCACAACTGTTGGCTTTGCCAATGCGTGTTTTTAACCGGACGTTACTGAAGAACACACATAGTGCTTATAAATCAAGTGGCTGTAGGCAGACCTGATAAAGAGATATTGTAGTGGGTTTACAACGCCAATTAAGTCATTAACTCTCAGAAGACTGCTTTCAAAAAACAGTAGCAGGCACATCGAGTGCAAAGTTTGTTGCAAAGGCTTGGTTAAAAAGAGCTCACATAGTTCCAATGAGGAGGTGTTTTGGGGCGGGAGAGGTAGAATCTGGGTGGAAATGGCCTGGCCATAGGGCTTAGTATAGGGATGTGCAGTCAATGGGTGGGCAAATCACCCAACAGCACCTACAAGCTGTGTGTCCCTCCTCATATGCCATTCCTCCCTATATGCACTGCACTACAGTAGTAATGGCTTATAGGTGTTGAAAGCGACACCTAATAACTCATGCTAATGAAGGCATGGAATACTGCCAGAGCAATGATAGTACCTATGGTTAAAGTAGTATTTCATCCATCACTTTTGTAGCACCAGGAAGCCTCCCAAGTGGTAGATGTCATGCAATTCAAAACCCTTTAAAATTACATTTAATAACATTTTAATTGTACTCCTCTTTCCCTTCACAATTGCGCTGTCCATGTACCAACCCTTGTTTCCTCACTTATGCCTCAGTAGATAAACCCATCGAAAAGAGAATTTGACTAAAATGTGTAAGATAGCTCAGAAGATGATGCACCTTCTGCATTGATCAATCTGCAAGCAGACGGTCCCAAGATTTCACCCTTGAGGAGCTGTCAAAGCATTCCACCCTTCTCATGGGGATAATATAAGTAAAATTGAGTTGGCTCGTGCCCTTCTGTCCCAGGAGGCACTGGGAAGCTGGCTGATGCCACAGGGGAGTTTTAACCAATCTTTCATCAGGCACAAGTGGGAGCATCAGGTGACACTCACATGTCTGGGAGAGAGGGGAGAAAACCAAAATGAATGTGTTGCAGGTGGCAAGTCTTTGGTTGAAGCAAGCATTCCCCATGCCCAAGACCCGTGTGCACCGCCCCACCACTCACACACTGTGTGGCAGATGGTGAATGTATGGCCACAGCTGTTAAGCTCTACCATGCCATTCATTTCTGGGTGATAGACGGATAAAAACGTCCATCGAAATCCTGATTTGTCACAAAACACCTTAATCTCCTTCATCCTAACCTGAGGATGAGCATCACTGAGCACCACTTCTAGAATGCCTTCTCTCCTAAAGATTTGTTCTAAGACTACAGTGACCTTCCTTGATGTCACTTCATCCATAACCGGCACTTCTGGCCAACGTGAACATATTTCTAGCATTTCCAACAAGACCTTGTTCCCATGTCCAAAACAAGGATTGAGCACACCAATGCCTAACTCAATCCAAGGAACCCCTTTGGCAGTGGAATAGGATTCAATGAGAGTTTACTAGTTACCAAATTCTTGTCGCAATGTGTGCAAGGTGCACACATATTAAGTATCCCCTCTACCTTTGTGTCCATCACTGGCCACCAAGCTCTCCCTAATCTTCATTTTTGTTATTGTAACTCCCGGGTGACCTTCATGGGCCAAATTAATTATCTGTCCTCTCAACATTTCAGGAGGTATGACCTTAGACCCTGTCATAATCCACCCATTATCAATTGACAACTCCTTTTTAACCATAGAGTACCTTTTATACTTCTCCTCTAATGTGTCCATTTCCATCCAATCCAGTGTTTTACTTAATTAAGCAACTCTTCTTCTCTACGGCATTCTTCCCACTCATCTCTTCCTAATGTCTCCAGGAGCATTTGTTCTATTCACCGGTAATGGCATCCTAGATAAAAAATCTGTCACACAATTTCTCTTTCCTGGCAAATATTCCACCTCACAATTGCATTCCATTAACTTCGTCTGAAATCTGGCAATCCTCCCGGTTGCCGTAGACCTTCCTCTCACTGTCAAGACTTCTACTATTGGTTATGATCCATCCTCATCACAAATTCATCTGCCCAAACATACTGCCTTTAATGTTCAGCTCCTCAAAAACACGCTAACAACTCCCTTTCAATTACTGTATAACGTGTTTTGATATCAGTTACTGTCCTAGATGCAAACATGATTATTCTCTCTTGATCTCCACCTTTCTGTGGTAACACAGCACCCAACTCTTTATTACTCCCACCCACCATAATTATTGATTTTGTTCCAGGTAAAAAACCTCCCAACAATGGTGCTCCTATTACTCCTCTCTTAATCTCCTGTACAGCCTGCTCTTGGCTTTCAGTCCATTCAAATTTCACGTTCTTCTTCATGAACTTTCTTAAAGGCTGAGTAATATCTGTGCATCCTCCAGTAAATGTTTTATCATACAAGCCCAGGAAAGAATGCAATCCCTCTTTATTACTGGGACAAGTAGCTTCCTCTATTGCCTTCACGCCTTCGATCTTGGTTTATATCCAAGTTTAGATAAAGTATGGCCCAAATAATCTATCTCTGATGTGTCAAGTCTGTATTTACCATGCACCACAGTAAGTCCCTTCTCTTCCAACTTCTTCAGCACCATGCATAGTCTTTCATCATGATCTCTTTCTCTTTGCCCACACACTAAAATAGCATCCTGAAACACTTGCACTCCTGTCATCTCCCCAAACATGTGTGACATTACACTTGGAAATAAAGCAGCTTAGAATGCAAAGCCAAAGGGCATCCTCACAAAGCGATACATTCCTAAAGGAGTTATGAACGTGGTGTATTCTCTGGATTCCTAATGTAATTGGATTTGATATGCTGCAGAAAAATCAATTGTGGAAAATGTATCTGCATCAGGTATCAAGTTTAACATCACAGATATCGCTGGTAAGGGATATGTTTCTACCACAATTGCCTTATTCAACTCTCTAAAATCCATACAAATTCTCACTTTACCATTGGGTTTTCAGGCTATAGAAATGTGAAACACCCACTCAGATGCCTCTATTTCTTCTATTACTCCTCTTTTGTGTCTGTTAAATTCTTTCTTAATATCTTCCCTCAACACTATAAGTATGTGTCTCACAGCATGCGACATTGGCTTGACACCAGCCTTGAGCTCAATCTTGTGGCAATATCCTTTAATCTTCCCTATCCCATCTTTAAATACATTAGGAAACAATTCTCTTTATTTTCCCCTAGTATACTCTCCTCTCTCACTTGTCCTCATAATTGATACAGGTTCCTCACTCCCTGGATTGAGTATAATTTTAAGTTTGGCTTGATTTTCCCAGCCCAAAATGTTCACTCCTTTTTTAGCTACATAAACCTTCACTTTTGGTAATCTCCCCTTGAGTTCAATTAAGGCCATTCTATAAACTATCATTCTAATCAGGGAACCCTGAAAGGCTGCTGTGTTGATAATATCAGATTTCTTCAATTCTGAGTTATAACCCTTCCTACAGATCTCTATCCATTTGTGTTTTGTAATAATCATGTATGGCAATTCTGAATCAACCAATAACTCTGAGCACACTTCATCAATATAGAATACACTTTTTGGAGGCTTCTTTCTTTGACCATCTATTATAGTCACTACCTCCACATCCTTCCCATCCCTTTCCTCTTCTTCATCTTCCTGCACCCACTTTATATCTTGTCCTACAATTATTACCTCATCACTACTATAATCATGTGACCTACATACAAAGTGTCTCACGTGCATCTACTAAGGCACGTGGGTGAATTAGGAGGAAGAACTCACCTTGAGTAAGGTGACATTGTCCACACATGCAGCACATGCCTAGCAACTGCAAGCCTTGCCAACGACAACTTTGCATGCGGGCACCAATTGTCTTTAGAAACAAGGCCTGGTCAGCAGCTACTATGGAAACCAATCACCCAGAAATAAAGGCACACTTGATATGATCAAAGATAACTTTGACCAGCCTTGAAATGTACTGAATGATGCACAACTGATGTGGGGCTGATGTCCGCCTTCTCATTAGCGTACATTAGGTCAGATTATAAAGCACTCTGCTGAAGGCATGTAATATAATGAATTCTTACCTGACCAGTCACGTATATTAGGTCAGATTATAAAGCACTGCTGGCAAGCACGCCTTCTCAGTGGCAGTGGGGCTTAAGGCTGAATGTTTTGCATCAGATGGAACATCCACCAAAATGACTCCACCATCCCGATGAACTCCTCTCTCTTGGAAACAGTGGAAGCAGGAATTCGTAACCTCTATGGATGCCCTGGGAGCATATGATTATGTTGATTCCAGGAAACCCTTCCTATTTTTCCACTTCCTGAGCAGTGGAAGACAGAGGGCGATCCACACACTGCCTCCAAACATAATGGGACCCAATGAGGACCTCAATGTGTTTGGGTGGGGCAATGACCAGAATGGAGGACTTTGTACGGTATTGGAATACATTCTACACTACATATCAACAGGAAGGTGAAAATATCGAACAGTATATCAATATACTTAGAACCATAACAATTTAGACCAATTCTAAATGAGGTGAAGAGGGACAAGCTTATGGTCCCATTAATGGACAAGGAGCTAAGGAAAACTCTGTAACATCAGATAAGATTAATCATACTCTGGAACAAGATGTAACTAGAGCTAAATCCATAGAGGACAACCAGGCATGGGCAGGAAATATGGGTACATGGACAAACTGCTCGTCAAACTCAAAGATACACCATAGGCCTGATCCTGATGTTTGCACAAAAATAGAAGAAAAGGACTGCGGCCAAAGCAGAACATATGACTGCTTTGGGTGTGTGCCAACAACCATCCATATGGGCAGGCCCTGCCCAGCATCCAACAAAGTAGGTGGTGCCTCTGGGAAGAAGAGGCACTTTGCCAGGTATGAGAATCCACAAAGGAAAAGGACAGCAAGAGGTATGTCAAGGACTCAAGACAACTGCCTCTAGTGTCTGTTCTGAATGAACAAAAACCCTCTGCCAATAGCGGAGCAGTAATGCCCATCAATCTTGTGGAGAAAACAGGTCTGTATGTGGCTCCCAAGGATCATGCCCAGATCTCGTGATTGTCTGTAGAAGCCTTATTCGATTTGTGCTCCCTGTGTTTATACTGTCATAGTGGCAACCCTGTAGGCAGCAAAACTCTGCAGCATAGCAGGGAATCTAAAGCCACTCAACATCAATCCAGGACATTAATCTAGACATCACATAGGAACCATTGGATACTTCAAAACACAGATCACCTTCAAAGACAGCGGTCCTTTGGGAAAAGACTGTGGTGTCAAAAAAGGAGTGGCACTGTTAAGATGGCACCACCAAGCTGCCCTCGATGTGAAATTAGATGCACGCGGGGAGATGAAAATTCTCCAGGTTCCCAGGGACGAACCACTGGATATCATCAATGAAATTATTGAAACATTGCCTGATGTAGTTTCTTTTCTGATGTGTTTTCAGACACTCTGAGATGCTTGCAGATCTTCTGCTACGAAATTAAACTTAAGAGAGATCACATGCCCGGGAATCGCATAGTGCGTCAGTGCCTACACTTAAACAAGACCGCTTCAAGTCCAACCTCAAGTATTAGACGAAGAGAGGAACAATAGAGGAAGTTCAATCCTCCCAGTGGGTCTACTGGAAAAGCTATGTCCAGAAGGGAGGCAACAGCCTGCGCCTGTGTGTAGACCTCCAAAGCCTGGAGCGCACGTCGTGGTGGATGCCCAACATCTCCCAAACATCTGTCACCTCCTCAGCCTGATATGGGGTGGAGGAGCTGTTCTCTATTCCACTTTGGACCTGGGGTTAGCATATCACCAGATACCTCTACACGCTGGGTCCAGGGACTGTACCACTTCATGACGCTGCAGGGGCTGTACTGCTTCCTACGAAAACCCTTTGGATTGGCCTCTGTGGCTTCCATATTTTGAAGAGTCATGAAAATGGTTCTGAGGGAAGTTTCAGAAGTAACCTGTTTTCAAGTTCACCAGGTGGGCTTTTTGTAAAAAGTGGTGGAGCACAAGGCGATTATGGGCAAGGTTCTGGCTATTTTACAGGACAGTGGTATGTTCCTAAAGAGAGACAAATAAATTATTCAGGTGGGAAGTGGAGTACCTGAGGCATCTCCGATGAGGTGGTCGAACCGAAGGATAATTTACTACAGGCGATATTGCTCCCGACCCAGAGAACAAAAAGCATTCAGATAATGGATGTATGCCTATTGATTGAAAACAAAGGGTCACATTTTATTTGCTTGATTGTTTACATCAAATTCTTTACCACAGAATTCGGGGAGAGACCCCCGTACTCACCTCAATATCCTCATCCGACCCGTTGCAATAGTGCGTGACCTGAAATCCCCATTAGGGGTAAAACACGAGGAAAAAAGTGTGAGCAAAAAAAACGTGACCAGTTGCTTTTCCAGCAAAAGACCTACTACTAAGATCATTTCCGGGGTTGGATGAGTATTATTCAAAATGTGTTCCCACATTTGCAACCCTTGTGCGAGCACTCACTGCAATTCTTCAGAAGAGGGCCACATTGGAGTAGAAGGAGGATCAGAAATACAGACCCAAGGCGCACATAACACTAGCACAGAACGTTACTTATATAACAGTTCCTCAGCCCTGTCATCTGAAATGTCCCAGTACACTTACGGGTGAGGCTCGTCCTTATGGCTGTAGGGCAGTTCTTTCACATAGACGTAAAGGTGCTGGAGAACGAGGCTGCCTATGTCTTGAGGATCCTCAGTCTTGCCTTATGTTAGGGCTAGTGAGACCTATAACCAGGTTGTAAGCTCCACCGCTTTCATTTCTCAGAGGGACTGAGGAGGCGCTCCCTCAAGCTTCAAGGGAAATTCGGTCATGCTGTGTGATGGGCACCACGACAACACAAACATTTGACCCTGACAATACGTCCCAGGTGATTGGACTTCTTTACATGGGTTACGTTCCAGGTATGGGGAGAGTGTGGCAGAATGATTAAGGGCAAGGAGGAAGGGTGCAAGGACCACCCAGTAGCTCTTAGGAGAGCTCCCCATTTTTGGGGTAATCCCTCCTGCCCCACTGAGTAGTGGCATTTAGGTTCGCCCCCTGTTTTTGTGAGTTCCTGTTCCCGTGCTGTGCCTAACCGAATCCTTTCCCCTGCTGGTGTTACGGGCAAGATGGGAGTTGCTGTGTCCAGGGTGACCTGTATGTTTACATGTTTTATCACACCGCTGTGTTCTTCCCAGGTTCCAGGTCAGTTCATCTGCCTGCTTATGGGTAGAGGATGTACCCTGCTAGACAAGTTAATAAGCAACCTTACCTGTGCTCCAGCCTTCTGCCTCCTTGTGTGGTCCCTGCAACAGTCTATTTTTAGAGCTCTTGGAATAGCTAGCATGATGAACAGTGCAGATTGCTCAATTGTACAAAACGCAAATAAACACCACATCATCATCCGTGGTGCCCTTGTATATACTTGTGAGCTGCCCACCAGCGTGAGGCAGCAGGAGGGGTATTTTACTGCAATGTGATGTTCTACTGCCCCGGACCCTGCAAACGACCATGCTGTGTCTGCTCCAGGCTGGTGAACGAATGAGGCCAGAGTAACTAAAGAACAGGAGAAGGGGGGTTAGAATAGGAGAAGGCCTATATCTTGCCACTCATCCCATCGCATGCAATTTATGGCTTTAAGGTTAAGAAATAATGCTATTGGTGTGGTCATTGCCATCCGCACAACCGCACATGCTTAGCCAAAGGACACATCCGCCATGCCTTCAGCAATGTAAATAATTTTCAAAACACCTGTCGGTCATCGCAAAAGGTATGGTTGTAAGGCACAACTCACAGGATCAATCAAAGAGCCCTGGCATTTCTTGCTGGCCACTTATAGGTGCCATAGTAGATGTAATGGGTAAACTAGCATCCAAATTGCCAGCGAGATCCATTACGTGCAAGGCTAAATTCCAAGCTTCGCTATGATGCAAGAGAGTAGTGTGTGAAGTCAAGCTCTACGTCCTCTGCCCTGTGGGTGGCAACCGTTGCCCTCTTAGGTCCAGAAATGTAAAGCAAATGGTCCTTACTTCATGCGTCACTTCGCTACCAAACCTCAAAGCATTGGGCATTGGGCATAAGATCATTGAACAATACTTCCCATCACTATTCAAGGGCCTGGGCAAATTGAAAGGTCATCCAATTAAACTGTGCACAGAGGAAGCCTTAAATCCAGTGGAACAACACTACCAAGAGATACCTTTTCACATGCAATAAGATGTAGAAGTGGTCAGTGGACCCACGACCTGGGCATCCCCTATAGTGGCCTTCCAAAGAGATGGTAGAGGGGAAAGGGGCATCTGTGTGGGCAAGACCCTCAGCAGGTAGATTCACAACATGATTCACCATCTCAACGGGGCAAACGTGTTCTCTAAGCTTGAGCTTGCCAAACGTTATCATGAGCCAGAATTTATCACATTTCAAAGAATATTACAACTAAGGGAGGATAGCTCAGCGGCAACGCGTTCGCTTGGGGTGCAAGACGACAGGAAGCAACACAGGTTCTATCCCTGGGTCCGTGCTAAGAAACCTCTGGGTATTTAAGCATGTTATAAATATGCAACTAAGACAAAAAAAACAAGTATGCAACTAAAAAAAAAAAACTATTCCTGTAACAGGAAAAATGCAAATTAATGACAAGCTACCCCTCACTTATATATCAATGTTTCAACCTGCGGACGAAATGCAAATGTTCGGGGCACATGGTCAAGGAGGAGGAAGTGTGCGCAATAGGGGGCAACGAGAGCGTGACCCTAATTCACATTCAGATTAAACTCATTAAAAACAAAAACTGCGGTTATCGGACTTTTTTGCGCTTTAGTATTACACAATATTGTAGCTGCCTTTTTGACATGACATTATGGACTGTAGGGTTTCAAACGTAAATATTTCCACATAGTAAACGCCCCTTCGTACTCTCACCCACTATTCAATGCAGAAAGCACCTGATTTAAGGGTAGAATTTGATGTAGAATTGTTCTTTTATTTACCTGATTCTGAAAGCGTGTATTAAACGTTTTAAAGTCTTCAGAGTTTTTATCATTTAGAGAAGGAGTAAATTTTTCATCTTGCACTTTTACAGTCACGTTGACAGATACAGGAATATAATCTGGAAAAGAAAAGAAACGTGTGATTGGTACATGAAGACAACGTTCATAAAATGGCGCATGAGAGATGACCTTCCCATGCAAGCATCATTGCGCCCCCTGCTGGATCAGAGTGCGTCTGTCAAAGGATGAAATGGTTCACAGTTGAGAAAGCAAAACACAGGAGTCCAAACATGGCTACAGGAAGTGTGCTAGTGAGAGCGCGGCTTGGGAACGGGAGAGTCAGGCAGGATCAGGCCCCCTGAGTTGGAGAAAGTGAGACTCAGCGCCAGAGACCTGAGGCAGTTGAAAGGGAGAAAGAGGTGCGGATATCATGAGGCTAGCTGATGAGATTAGGAAAGCGTGTGTAAGAGATACAGGAGCATGGAGGAGCGGCAGACAGTGACGGTCATGCCAGAGGCTCGAAGGCAGAACAAAGAGACCAGAAAATACGGGGGTCGGAGTGGCAGCATACTTGCCAACATGACCCATTCCAATCTATAAGTGCTTATACAGTCCTGATTATTTTTCTTTGCATTCTGGGAATTGTAGTTCCACTTTTCACATAATAAAACTCGGACTACAAGTCCCAGAATGTAAAGAAAAAAACAGTACTTGATAAGGAGCAACAGATTTGAATGGGTCATGTTGGCAACAATGTGACAGGATCCAGCAACACGGGTGCTGCCATCACAGTTTGAGAAACCAGAGGACACGGGAAGAGAGGTGAGTCAGAGACTGTTGGGGTGGGAAAGCTACAGACAGGCTCAGCGTGCCCAGAGAACTGTATTGGGCCTCTAGTGTGTGCACGGGGAAAAACATTTTGCATACTGGATCCCTCTCCGAACACTGCCCCAGGAAGTGGCGGCACAGAAATCACCTGGGTATGTCCCGCCCCACAGCCCACTCTAACGAGATTTATTAATGCCTTTGAAGGCCCCGAGAGGCACAACCACTTTCTGAAGCAAGGCTTTAGAGAGCCATTATTTTCAGGCATGCAGTGGGCATGAGGTCTGGAAGTATGGGGGGACGGGACAATCCTGAGAGTTCCTGCCCACCCCCTGCCTGGTAAAAGTAGTGCATGCCCCAGTAAGGATGCTTTTCATTGGATATTTCAGAGGCTCCAAAACTTGTGTTAGTATAACTTTATGATATATGGGTGACATGATATGTTATGTTATTGGGCATTTGTATAGTGCCTTTTACCATTGGTATGATCTCAATGCGCTGTGGGGTGAATGCCCTCGGACCCCGTAGTCCAGGTCAGGGAAGGACGTAGGGTAGTAAGTAGTGCGTGTGTGCACTCAGTATGTGTGCAGCTAGGCCGAACTGTCCTGGGTAGCTACATTCTAGCAGTGGCAGTGTTTGTATATGCGATTATTTGTGCAGCAAGGCCGATTTCTCCTTGGGGGATAGCTGCGATCTAAAGATTGCTGAGGTGTGCATGGTGGTGTATAATTATGTGTGCAGCTAGGTCAAAATTAATCGTGGGGGATAGCCGCATTGAATAGTTTTTTGGTGCAGAGGAGAGAGTCAGCATAATGGTAGGTATGTCCGAGTATCCATGCAGTTGGAAGAGGTCCCATCTAAGTGCAACACATTTCCTACTCCCGAAACCATCTAAGTGCAACACATTTCCTATCCCCGAAACCATCTAAGTGCAGCACATTTCCTATCCCCAAAACCATTTAAGTGCAGCACATTTCCTACCCCCAGAACCATCTAAATGCAATACATTTCCTATCCCCCGAAACCATCTAAGTGCAGCACATTTACTACCCCCTAAAACCATGATGGGAAATTGTGAGGCCCAAGGACTTCCTCGCACAAAACCTGGAAAAGTCCCTTTGAAGGCTGAGAAGTAAGAATCCAGAATCGGACTGGCCTATCCGTGGGGTTGGGCGGCTCTCACACAAGAGAGGCCTCCCGGATGAAATCTCTGTAAGGCCACAGGAGAGGGAGCAGCTTGCCCGGTGAAAGTTCTCTGCCTCGGTTCTCGGGGGCCCCACCATTGCGAATGTAATGCGCCTGCGCTCTCTATCCTGGAACACCCCTCGCTTGGCGAAGAAGTACCCAGCCTGGAATCCCCTCTCTCCCAACCTCGGGGATAGAGGGGCATTGCCCGGCACAGTAAGGGGGTACCTGCCAGAAAATCTGACAACCTGCAGCAGGAAGAGTTCTCCAGGGTCCTGCATTGTCAACAAATGGCACTGGCTCGACGTAAAAAGCCTCGGCACCCCTGATTTCATCCTCTTTAGTTCCTTAGAGTCCATCAGCTTCAGCACTTCCGAGGTCATTCTTTTAAGTGCTAATTACTTGCTGTTCAGCGCTACCGATCTGATCACTGGTGCTTAATTTTTAAAGGAGGATTATTTGCCATCCAACAAACTAAATAAAAGTCCCGAGGAACCTTTGCTAGCAGCCAGCCTTCCGGTGACACCCCACTCCCCCATCTCTTCTGCCCTGTGTGGGGGACACGCCATGCTGAAGCCCTCAAGTGACCACTTAAAACATGTTGGAGACAATTTTTTTAATGATTTTCCACTTTTCCTTTTTTCGCGTTTTAGCAAAGTAGTTCTGGGGACCTTCAAGCATGAATTGAATATTTTGAATGGTTTTCACTTTAAAAAAAATATATAAAAGTTATCGTTTTGCAATATGATTTTCTGCTGCCTGCACTCCCTCTGCACTTCTAGCGGAGTTAAGCCGCGGGCTCAGCCAGGCTACCAATATGTCAGCAATGTGGTGCATTAGGCATTTAGTGGGAGCTCAGCTATGATATGATAAGTTATTTATAACGTGCTTAATACCCAGAGGTTTCAAAGCGCAGAGGCGGGGGTCGAACCTCTGTTGCTCAATGTCTTCTTGCTTCCAAGGCGTGCATTTTACTCCTGAGCTATCCTCCCGAGCTAGAGCATGTAAGCGCCCAGTCATACTCCCATTGGACTCACCCACTTCGTTCAGGCCATCACTGTGCCTTTCTCAGAGTTTTCTGGCTGCTTTGGGAGTCTGGGCATCGAGGCATGCCCTTCCCCCTCTACTCAGGGGTTATTCCATGATTGTAGGCTAGAAGAGGCATTTTGTTTCAGGGGAGGAACTGGGCCACACTTCTGTGTTACATACTTTGAAGGAATAGGATATTCTGCTTGCAGGAAAACATCAACACTTACCAAGAACAACCTCATTCACGAGGAGCTCACACTTGGGACCGTAGAACTGAGGAAGGCAGAGGCACTTGATCCCATCCCACGTCCCTCCATTGAGACACTTCGGCACGGGAGCTGTATGAAAGAGAATCCATGAGGACCAGTACTGCTAAGAGTCAAAGAGCATCCTTCCATCTGCAATCATTGAGACACTCTGGGGGGGGGAGGAGGGGAGGATGTATGGAATGAGAAAGAGAATCCATGAGGACCAGTACTGCTAAGAGTCAAAGAGCAACCTTCCATCTGCAATCATTGAGACACTCTGGGGGGCGAGGGGGGATGTATGGAATGAGAAAGAGAATCCAAGAGGACCAGTACTGCTAAGAGTCAAAGAGCAACCTTCCATCTGCAATCATTGAGACACTCTGACGGGGGAGATGTATGGAAACAGAAATCCATGAGGACCAGCACTGCTAAGTATCAAGGAGCAACCTTCCATTGGCAATCATTGAGACACTCTGGGGGGCGAGGGGAGGGGGGTATGTATGGAATTAGAAAGAGAATCCATGAGGACCAGCACTGCTAAGTATCAAAGAGCAACCTTCCATCTGCAATCATTGAGACACTCTGCGGGGGTGGGGGGGAGAAGTATGGAAAAAGAATAAGACTATACATGAACCAGTACTGCTAAAACTCAAGGAGCAATCTTCCATCAGCAATCAGTGAGACACTCTGGCGGGTGGGGGGCGGAGGGGAGATGTATGAAAAAAGAATAAGACTCTACATGAACCAGTACTGCTAAGAGTCAAGGAGCAACCTTCCATCATCACCAACCATTGAGACACTCTGGGGGGTGGGGGGTAAGATGTATGGAAACAGAAAGAGAATCCATGAGGACCAGTACTGCTAAAACTCAAGGAGTAACCTTCCATTGTCAATCATTCAGACACTCGGGGGGGGGGGGGGATATATGGAAACAGAAAGAGAATCCATGAGGACCAGTAACGCTAGAAGCCACACACACTCAAACCCACTCGTTCACTTCATCACTCACTCTTTCTCTATCTCACTGGTTCTCCCACTCTATGTCACACACACATTCGCACCCTCTCTCTCTTTGCATGCATGTACGGCATCTATAAAATGCAAACTCAGCCAAGAAGAAATGGAGCACTGTACCTATGTGGCGCCGTCTCGGGCTAACAAGTCAGGAGGGATGGGGCAGCACTGGTGGAACATGAAACTGCATTCAAAAGCCTTGCAGAACAAGGATAGCAAGCATAGGTAAAGCCAATAGTTTTGACCTTTGCATAGTGAAGTGTTTTCTGTTTTTTATGCATGTTGCCCAGGTACTTGTATAATACAGCGGGTACTCACATCTTGTGCACCACACTATTCAGCTAACAGGGCAGGTATTACCAACACATGATGGTTCTCACCTCATCTACTAGGTACTGCCATTAAAAGCATAGGTATTCCCACCAATTATAAGGTATTGCCTTACTTTGGTCAGAAACACTCCTCATTTGCCAGGTGTTGGCATCACAAGCCAGGTACTCTACCCATGTCAATACCTCTCACCAGGGATCCATGCCATAACATTATTGCCATCGCAAACAAGCTACACTCATCATGTACTAGATAATCATTCAACATGTCTAGGTCTCCGAACCATGTCAAGCATTTCCATCAAATAATAAGTACACTATATATCAGCTGTTGCTATCAAATATCAGATGCTCATGTCATAAGGTAGGCAACACCATCAAGTGTGTGGTACTCACGTGATATGGACGCTATTTCTATTGCATGCGATCAAGTATTTCCATCCAGTGTCCAGGCACACTCACTGTATGCAGATATTCCCATCAAATGCCAGGTGCTCACAATATTTGCCAACTATTCATATCAAAAGTTAGGTGTAGTCACATTGTAGAACAACGAATACCATACAATCCCATATACTAACATAAAAGCGGTCCATGGCAATAAAATGCTTGCTACATACCCATACATCAGATGCCCGTCAGGACCATACAGTGCCCAGGTACTTGCATTACAAGCAGCTATTGCCATCAGATGCCAGTTACTCCCATCATATGCGGGGAGTTCTTAACAAATGCTGGATAATCACCACTAAGTGACAGGTAAAAGCATCATGTGTCAGGTATTTACTTCAATAAGCAAAACGTTGGGTGTTAACACCCAGCAATGTCTAATGCTGTCCTGCAGCTCAAAGTCAAGCTTCACTTTTGTTATCGCTCCGGTACTTCAATTTCTCAAATGTATTCACTCATGTTCTTCAAACACAAGGTACTAATATGCGCGGTATCATCAACATGGTGTCTGGTCAATGCATCGAATTCCAAACCGTCGAATGCCATACCGTAGCAAGAAATGCATCGAAAAAAAAGCTTTGAATACATTTTTTTCAATGGTAAAGGGTTTATTTTAATTATAATGGGTTTTTGAGGTTAAAAAAAGGGGGGCAGGAGAGGGGACCCCCATTTAAAAACAATGGAAAAAAAATGTATTCAATGCCTTTTTTTCAATGCTTTTTTTATCTATGGTAAGGTATTCGATGCGTTGGCATTCGATGCAATGACTATAAACCATCAACATACCACTCTGTGGGTATCTGCCATCTGTATTGTCCACATCAATTGCCAGGGATTCTCCTCACATCTCAGGTACTCACATCATATGCCACGTATTTCTAAAACAATTGCCATCATATTCAGGGAGGGGACATGTGAAATAACAAAGGGTGCATGGTCCGCTGTATCCAACAGGCCTCTCTTCTTATCCAATGGAGCTTGACTGACTTCAAGGTGCACTAAAGCCCAAACTAGGAGCCACATTTAAAAAGGACATGGTAATGCAAGCAGGCCTCCTTCGTCTGACCTATGCATATACACACACACACACATCTCAGCGACTCCTGCATATCTAGTATTTACTGTGAATGAGCTTTTCTGTTAACCTGTGGATTGTTGGTCTTGCATCGCGCCCCCATTTGATTATTTGTAGCCTGGGCACCATCTCTCTTTCCTCTTGCCCCTGTTAGGCTGGGAGTGGCGTGCTCACAAGAGCCGCATATTTCCTTCTTTAAGGAGAAGCTAAAATGCATGGACATTATTCAAGAATAGCACTGACACTTGATACAGACAAAGAGTACACACCTGGCGTCGTTGTAGTTGGCCTGGTCGTAGCAGACGTGGCAGTGCTTCTAGTGGACATGGTGGAAGTGCTGGTGGTGCTGGTAGGAGTGCTCGTGGCAGTAGTCTTGCTGGTATGAGTGGTCCTTGAAGTAGTGCTGCTGGCAAGAGTGGTCCTGGAAGTAGTGCTGCTAGCAGGAGTAGTCGTGGAAGTAGTCCTGCTGGAAGCAGTGGTCCTTGAAGTAGTGATGCTGGCAAGAGTGGTCCTGGAAGTAGTGCTGCTTGCAGGAGTAGTCGTGGAAGTAGTACTGCTGGCAAGTGTGGTATTGGGTGTAGTGCTGTTGCTCGGAGTCGTCCGGGATGTAGCATTGCTGGAAGGAGTGGTCCTTGAAGTAGTGCTGCTGGCAAGAGTGGTCATTGATGTGGTACTGCTGCCAGGAGTGGTCCTGGATGTAGTATTGCTGCCAGGAGTGGTCCTGGATGAAGTGTTGCTGGCAATGGAGTCACTAACAGGAGAGCTACTGGCAGTAGGAAGGTTGCTGACAGGAGTGCTGACCGTAGAAGAAGCAGCATTGGCTGTAGTAAAGTTGGCTGTAGGCATATCACTAATGGGAAACAGAGTGCTGTGGGAAGTGGAGGTACTTACAGTGCTGTGGGCAGTTACATTATCAATACTCTCTGTAGTGGACATGCTGATACTTTCTGCCGTGGAATGTGTAACATTTTCTGTGTAGGGTGTGCTGTCATTTATTGTAAATGCAGTGCTAGTGCCCCCTGTGGATGTAGTAGTAACAGTCACTGAGGACAAAGTGGTGACTCTGTCTGTGAATAGAGTGGTGTCGATATCTGTAAACGGAGCAGTCATACTCTCCCTGAATGCAGTGGTGTCGCTTTCTGTAAATGGAGTGGTCACACTGTCTGTGAATGGAGTGGTATTGTTATCTGTAAATGGAGTGGTCACACTGTCTGTAAATTGAGTGGTGTTGCTATCGGTAAATGGAGTGTTCACTCCATCTGTGAATGGGGTAGTGTTGCTATCTCTAAATGGAGTGGTCTCACTGTGTGTGAAGGATGTGGTGTCACTCTCTGTGAAAGGAGTGGTGTCACTATCTGTAAATGGAGTATTCACTCTATCTGTGAATGGAGAGGTGTCGCTTTCGGAAAATGGAGTGGCCACACTGTCTGTGAATGGAGTGGTGTTGTTATCTGTGAATGGAGTGCTCACACTGTCTGTGAAAGGAGTGGTGTCGCTATCTGTAAATGGAATGGTCACACTGTCTGTGAATGGAGTGGTGTTGTTATCTGTGAATGGAGTGCTCACACTGTCTGTGAAAGGAGTGGTGTCGCTATCTGTAAATGGAATGGTCACACTGTCTGTGAGTGGAGTGGTGTCGCTATCTGTAGATGGAGTGGTCTCACTCTCTGTGAATGGTGTGGTCTCACTTTCGGTGAATGCAGTGCTGTCACTCTCTGTGAAAGGAGTTGACTCACTGTCCGTGAATGGAGTGGTGTTGCTATCTGTAAATGGAGTGGTCTCACTGTCTGTGAATCGACTGGTGTCACTATTTGTAAATAGAGTGGTCACACTGTCTGTGAATGGAGTGGTGTCAATATCTGTAAATGGAGTAGTCAGACTGTCTGTGAATGGAGTGGTGTCACTATCTGTGAATGCAGTGGTCATACTGTCTGTGAAAGGAGTGGACTCACTGTCTGTGAATGGAGTGGTCTTAATCTCTGGGAAAGGAGTGGACTCACTGTTTGTGAATGAAGTGGTCTCACTGTCTGTGAATGGAGTGGTGTTGAAATCTGTAAGTGGAGTAGTCAGACTGTCTGTGAAAGGAGTGGCGTTGCTATCAGTAAATGGAGTGGTGTCACTCTCTGTGAAAGGAGTGGACTCACTGTCTGTGAATGGAGTGGTCTCACTCTCTGTGAAAGGAGTGGTGTCACTATCTGTAAATAGAGTGGCCTCACTCTCTGTAAATGGAGTGGACTCACTGTCTGCAAATGTAGTGGCCTCACTATCTGTGAATTGAGTGGTGTCGCTATCTGTAAATATAGTGGTCAGACTGTCTGTGAATGGAGTGGTGTCGCTATCTGTAAATGGAATGGTCTCACTTTCTGTGAATGGAGTGGTCTCACTCTCTGTAAAAGGAGTGGACTCACTTTCTGTGAATGGCGTGGTGTTGCTGTCTGTAAATGGAATGGTCACATTCTCTGTAAATGGAGTGGTGTCGCTATCTGTAAATTGAGTGATCTCACTCTCTGGGAAATGAGTAGACTCGCTGTCTGTGAATGGAGTGGTGTCACTATCTGTAAATAGAGTTGTCAAACTGTGTGTGAATGTAGTGGTGTCACTTTCTGTAAATGGAGTGGTCAAATGGTCTGTGAGTGGAGTGGTGTCACTTTCTGTAAATGGAGTGGTCAAATGGTCTGTGAGTGGAGTGGTGTCACTATCTGTAAATTGAGTGGTCTCACTCTCTGTGAAAGGAGTAGACTCACTGTCTGTGAATGTAGTGGTCTCGCTGTCTGTGAATTGAGTGGTCTCACTCTCTGTGAAAGGAGTAGACTCACTGTCTGTGAATGGAGTGGTGTCGCTATCTGTAAATGGAGTTGTCTCACTGTCTGTGAATGGAGTGGTGTCGCTATCTGTAAATTGAGTGGTCTCACTCTCTGTGAAAGGAGTAGACTCACTCTCTGTGAATGGAGTGGTGCCAATATCTGTGAATGGAGTTGTCAAACTGTCTGTGAATGGAGTGGTGTCACTCTCTGTAAAAGGAGTGGACTCACTGTCTGCGAATGTAGTGGCCTCACTATCTGTAAATAGAGTGGTCAGACTGTCTGTGAATGGAGTGGTCAAACTGTCTGTGAATGGAGTGGTGCCGCTATCTGTAAATGGAATGGTCTCACTTTCTGTGAATGGAGTGGCCTTGCTGTCTGTTAATGCAGTGGTCTCACTCTCTGTGAAAGGAGTGGACTCACTGCCTGTGAATGGAGTGGTGTCGCTGTCTGTAAATGGAGTGGTCACATTCTCTGTAAATGGAGTGGTGTCGCTATCTGTAAATTGAGTGGTCTCACTCTCTGTGAAAGGAGTAGACTCACTGTCTGTGAAAGGAGTGGACTCACTGCCTGTGAATGGAGTGGTGTCGCTGTCTGTAAATGGAGTGGTCACACTGTCTGTGAATGGAGTGGTGTCGCTATCTGTAAATTGAGTGGTCTCACTCTCTGTGAAAGGAGTAGACTCACTGTCTGTGAATGGAGCGGTCTCGCTGTCTGTGAATGGAGTGGTGTCACTATCTGTAAATGGAGATGTCTCACTGTCTGTGAATGTAGTGGTCTCACTCTCTGTGAAAGGAGTGGACTCACTGCCTGTGAATGGAGTGGTGTCGCTATCTGTAAATGGAGTTGTCTCACTGTCTGTGAATGGAGTGGTGTCGCTAGCTGTAAATTGAGTGGTCTCACTGTCTGTGAAAGGAGTAGACTCACTGTCTGTGAATGGAGTGGTCTCACTCTCTGTGAAAGGAATGGACTCACTGCCTGTGAATGGAGTTGTCTCACTGTCTGTGAATTGAGTGCTGTCGCTATCTGTAAATTGAGTGGTCTCACTGTCTGTGAATGGAGTGGTCTCACTGTCTGTGAATTGAGTGGTGTCGCTATCTGTAAATGGAGTTGCCTCACTGTCTGTGAATGAAGTGGTCTCACTCTCTGTGAAAGGAGTGGACTCACTATCTGTGCCTGGAGTGGTCTCACTGTCTGTGAATTGAGTGCTGTCGATATCTGTAAATGGAGTAGTCAGACTGTCTGTGAAAGGAGTGGTGTTGCTATCAGTAAATTGAGTGGTATCAGTCTCTGTGAAAGGAGTGGACTCACTGTCTGTGAATGGAGTTGTTACACTCTCTGTGAATGGAGTGGTGTGACTATCTGTAAATAGAGTGGTCTGACTCTCTGTGAAAGGAGTGGACTCACTGTATATGAATGGAGTGGTCACACTGTCTGTGAATGGGGTGGTGTCGATATCTGTAAATTGAGTGGTTTCACTCTCTGTGATATGAGTGGACTCACTGCCTATGAATGGAGTAGCCTCACTCTCTGTGAATAGAGTGGTCTCAATCTCTGTGAAAGGAGTGGACTCACTGCCTGTGAATGGAGTGGTCTCACTGTCTGTGAATGGAGTGGTGTTGCTATCTGTAAATGGAGTTGTCTCACTGTCTGTGACTGGAGTGGTCTCACTGTCTGTGAATTGAGTGCTGTCGACATCTGTAAATGGAGTAGTCAGACTGTCTGTGAAAGGAGTGGTGTTGCTATCCGTAAATTGAGTGGTTTCACTCTCTGTGAAAGGAGTAGTCTCACTGTCTGTGAATTGAGTGTTGTCGCTATCTGTGAAAGGAGTAGTCTCACTGTCTGTGAATGTAGTGGTGTTGCTATCTGTAAATGGAGTTGTCTCACTGTCTGTGACTGGAGTGGTCTCACTGTCTGTGAATTGAGTGCTGTCGACATCTGTAAATGGAGTAGTCAGACTGTCTGTGAAAGGAGTGGTGTTGCTATCCATAAATTGAGTGGCCTCACTGCCTATGAATGGAGTAGTCTCACTGTCTGTGAATTGAGTGTTGTCGCTATCTGTAAATAGAGTGGTTGCACTGTCTGTGAATGGAGTGGTGTTGATATCTGTAAATGGAGTAGTCAGACTGTCTGTGAATGGAGTAGTATCACTATCTGTGAATGGAGTGGTCTCACTATCTGTGAATTGAGTGGTGTTGCTATCTGTAAATGTAGTGATCACACTGTCTGTGAATGGAGTGGTGTTGCTAACTGTGAATGTAGTGGTCACACTGTCTGTGAATGGAGTGGTGTCACTATCTGTAAATGGACTGGTGTAACTCTCTGTGAAAGGCGTGGACCCACTGTCTGTGAATGGAGTGGTCTCACTGTCTGTGAATGGAGTGGTGTTGCTATCTGTAAATGTAGTGATCACACTGTCTGTGAATGGAGTGGTGTCGCTATCAGTAAATGGAGTGGTCTCACTGTCTGTGAATGGAGTGGTGCCGCTATCTGTAAATGGAGTAGTGTAACTCTCTGTGAAAGGAGTGGTCACACTGTCTGTGAATGGAGTGGTGTTGATATCTGTAAATGGAGTAGTCAGACTTTCTGTGAATGGAGTGGTGTTGCTATGAGTAAATGGAGTGGTGTCAGCCTCTGTGAAAGGAGTGGACTGAACATCTGTGAATGTAGTGGTGTCGCTATCTGTAAATTGAGTGGTCACACTGTCTGGGAATGGAGTGGTGTCACTATCTGTAAATGGAGGGGTCTCATTGTCTGTGAAAGGAGTGGACTCACTGTCTGTGAATGTAATGGTCTCACTGTCTGTGAATTGAGTGGTGTCGCTATCTGTAAATGGGGTGGTTGCACTTTCTGTGGATGCAGTGGTGTCACTTTCTGTGAAAGGAGTGGACTCACTGTCTGTGAATAGAGTGGTCTCACTGTCTGTGAAGTGAGTGGTGTTGCTATCTGTAAATAGAGTGGTGTCACTCTCTGTGAAAGGGGTGGACTCACTCTCTGTGAATGGAGTGGTCTTACTGTCTGTGAATTGAGTGGTGTCTCTATCTGTAAATAGAGTGGTGTCACTCTCTGTGAAAGGAGTGGACTCACTATCTGTGAATGGAGTGGTGTTGCTATCTGTGAAAGGGGTGGACTCACTGTCTGTGAATGGAGTGGTCTCACTGTCTGTGAATTGAGTGGTGTCGCTATCTTTAAATAGAGTGGTCATACTGTCTGTGAATGAAGTGGTGTCGATATCTGTAAATGGAGTGGTCTCACTGTCTGTGAATGGAGTGGTGTCGCTATCTGTAAATGGAGTAGTCAGACTGTCTGTGAATGGAGTGGTGTCACTATCTGCAAATGGAGTGGTGTCACTCTCTGTGAAAGGGGTGGACTCACTGTCTGTGAATGGAGTGGTCTCACTGTCTGTGAATTGAGTGGTGTTGCTATCTGTAAATGGAGTGGTCACACTGTCTGTGAATGGAGTGGTCTCACTGTCTGTGAATTGAGTGGCATCGCTATCTGTAAATAGAGTGGTGTCACTCTCTGTGAAAGGGGTGGACTCACTGTCTGTGAATGGAGTGGTCTCACTGTCTGTGAATTGAGTGGTGTCTCTATTTGTAAATAGAGTGGTGTCACTCTCTGTGAAAGGGGTGGACTCACTTTCTGTGAATGAAGTGATCTCACTGTCTCTGAATTGAGTGGTGTGGCTATCTGTAAATAGAGTGGTTTCACTGTCTGTGAATGGAGTGGTGTCGATATCTGTAAATGGAGTGGTTTCACTGTCTGTGAATGGAGTGGTGTCGCTATCTGTAAATTGAGTGGTCTCACTGTCTTGAAGCAAAGTTGTCTCACTCTCTGTGAATGGAGTGGTCTCACTGTCTGTGAATTGAGTGGTCTCCCTTTCTGTGGTTGGTGTGGTCTCACTGTCTGTGACTGGTGTGGTCTCACTTTCTGTGAATGGTGAGGTGTCGCTATCTGCAGTAGTGCACACGCACGCAGCGCTGACTGATAAACCATCACCCACTGTGGTTGTTGGTTCCCCGCTCACTGAGGCGGAGGTGCGGTCTCGCTCTGTAGTTGATGGTCCGTCACTCACTGTGGTACAAATGCACCCGCTCTCTGGCAAAAGAGAAATGAACATGATGGTTAAACGGATGGTTTCCACACAGTCTGCCAACACTTGACACATATATATATATTCTCCATATCCCACTGACCTTAAAACAGGGTCAGTATTGCTGCTTGTTCTAGAGACAACTAGCCAACCTGAGATGCCCCCCACCGTCCACACACAGCCGGCTTTGCTGCACAGGATTGGCCCTCTGCATTGCCTTCTTTGCAAGTTATTTTTTTTTTATGGCAGCGTGAAATTTAATTATAATACATAGCAAATATCAAGTGTGATAATCACTTATTCTTACTTAAATGTAAAGTGTAAAACACCATAATGTATTCTTTGTTCTTTAATTTCAATAGAACAAATATTTAAACACTTCCTACTGGTGGGGGGAGAGGCAGTACCTAAGTCCAACATAGATCGCTACATCATAGGACTATTATCCTCAAGAGATAAACATGCAGATATGCAGACAATTCAATCGATTGAACAACATTGTTAAAACCAGTGTGGTTGGAAGTGGGAGGGATAATACATTAACTGCTACAGGAGAACACACATTACTATTATTATTAGCATTGTTATTATTATTGATGTTATTCACCATTTATTTGGCCACTGCTAGCACCATTTGCCGTCACTTTGCCGTCACTGTTTTCCCCCTGCCTTGGGAAAACACTCTCCACAACATTCCATCCGCCGTGTATTCTTTTGCAGAGCACTACTTTGAATGTGGACGGATAATACTGCAGGTACTGTTTGGTGCTTAGTCTAACCTGTCTCGTCAGCGTCAGCACTCAGAGAAATACATGATCATAATTGGTAATTGGTGTTTGCACCACCAATTAACCAAAACTAAAAAAAGTCTGATGCTAGCAAAGAATTTAATTTTCTGCAAATAAAAAACAAAATATGAACTAGAAATGCAGGATTGGGTCAAAACTATGACCGACGCAGAAGCAGTGTAATGTTTTTAGAAGATAACTAGAGTACAAAACAGCCTCCTTATCCCAACAGATAACAACATGACAACACTGATTCTCTCCAATCAACACATGATCAGAACATGGCTGGTACAGCCTAGCCCTAAAACTCAGTAAAAAGATTCCTCACGAGCCCAAACGAACTGAGTCACCTCTCAGTCTATTGATACCCCCATCCTGCACATGGACTACACATATATAGCTTCCGTTAGAACTAAAGTTATCCCTGCAACCATGTGTTATGTTATGATGAGTTATACCGTGCACCGCTGCCATTTGCATGGTCTTCAGGCGTCACATGAGTCTTTAAGAAAAAGGGGAGGGGCTGGTTAGTGTGGGAAGAGGGGTAGGAAAGAAATTGTGCTCTTCTGTTGATGTTAGCAGAACCAGGAGAAACTGGCGTCTGTGCATGCCAACTTTCTGAGTGTGTTTTATTGCGTGCACTGGGCTTGTTGTGTCTGGAGGGCCCCAGCGCAATCCTCACCTATCAGGGTGTAGGCTGGGCCAGGGCTTGCAGCGCGAGAAGGAAGCGCTCAGTAGGGATGGAGCTGATCATGACATGTGACACGTGTCCCATGCCATGTTCAGCTCCAACCCCTTCTCCTCCGGCTTCTTCGTGGCTCATATACAGGAACGAGGAAAATCTTCCAGCTTCTGGGTTCCTGTTTGTGAGCAGCACGGAGGAGCCGTGGGGGGCCTGGAGTGATGGGCCGAAGCTGGAAAAACAGTTAAGAACGCCTTTTTTGCAATGTGCAAAGTTTGTGTCAGATGTATGTATGTGCTATGGGTCAGTGAGTGGTGGGTGAATGCGATGAAATGTGATAGTGTGTGTGTTTGATTCAGGGTGGGTGGGTGAGTGCCAGTGTAGAGAATGCAGTGAGAGTGGATGTAAGAGAAAGTGTATGAGTGAGTGACTGGTGGGTGAATGAGTATGAATGTGATAGCCTGGGTTTGAATGTTTTGTGTGTGTCAGTGTTCCGGATAGGTACGTGTCTGTGTGGAGAATGCAGTGTGAGTGAATGCGAGAGAAGGTGTATGGGTCAGTGAGTGGTGGGTGAATGCGATGAAATGTGATAGTGTGTGTGTTTGATTCAGGGTGGGTGGGCGAGTGCCAGTGTAGAGAATGCAGTGAGAGTGGATGTAAGAGAAAGTGTATGAGTGAGTGACTGGTGGGTGAATGAGTATGAATGTGATAGCCTGGGTTTGAATGTTTTGTGTGTGTCAGTGTTCCGGATAGGTACGTGTCTGTGTGGAGAATGCAGTGTGAGTGAATGCGAGAGAAGGTGTATGGGTCAGTGAGTGGTGGGTGAATGCGATGAAATGTGATAGTGTGTGTGTTTGATTCAGGGTGGGTGGGTGAGTGCCAGTGTAGAGAATGCAGTGAGAGTGGATGTAAGAGAAAGTGTGTGGCTGGTGGGTGAATAAGTATGAATGTGATAGTGTGTGTCAGTGTTCCAGATAGGTACGTGTCTGTGTGGAGAATGCAGTGTGAGTGAAGTCGAGAGAAGGTGTATGGGTCAGTGAGTGGCGGGTGAATGAGTAGGAATGTGATAGCGTGGGTTTGAATGTTTTGGATGGATGAGTGCGTTCCTGTGTGGCAAATGCTGTGCAAGTGGGCGTGAGAGGTTTATGGGTGAGTGAATAGTGAGTGAGTAGAAATGTGAGTGTGTCTGTGAGTAAATGTTCTGGGTGGGGGCCAGTGTTAGTGACTGTGAGAGAAGGTATATGGGTGAGTGACTGGTGGGTGAATGGGTATGAATGTGATTGTGTGTGTGAATGTTATGGGTAGGTAGGTGCATGCCTGTGTGGTGAATAAATGTGAGCGGAGATGTATGGGTGGGTGAAAGGGTATGCCTGTGTGCATGTATGTGTAAACCCCTGGGAGACTGGGGATCACTAGTTAATTTTGTACACATCCCTTAATGACTGTGCATATTTTACTGGTATTTTCAGGCAAAGCCAAGTTCATGTGTGTCGTTACCTGGCTAGACTGACATTTTGGTGCAGCCAGTCTAGCCATTGCTTACTGTGACATGACATTTATTACTCTTCATCTTTGATAAAGCAAGCATGATAAGTAGTGTACCTCGCTAGGCTGATGTTTTGGTGTAGCGGCCTGTATATTACTTACTGTAGCATGACCTTTTATTAACTGAGCATCTATGATGAAGCAAGGATGATAAGTCAGACCCTCCAGGATATTGTGGCATGAAATGGCAAATTTTGCTGCATGAAATGGAAAATATTGCGGCCCAAACCTTTATTTGTTTGTTTGTTTGTTTGTTTATTTGTATAGCGCTCTTGACCCAGGGGTATATGTGCGCTTTGAGCATCAGGTTACAGGCAACAGTAGGGAACAATAGTACAACAGTAATGAGGCAAAAGTAAAGGTTGTCATTTTTACAGGACATTTTATATTAACGGGAAGGTGTAACATTGCCACATGGCAAGAAAGAGGCCGAGTGCAAGGCTGCAAGAGAGCCAGGGTGTCATTATTATGTATCTTTTGTATTACTTGAATGGGAAGAGGCCCAGATGTATCTGGCTTGGTAGAACAGGGGTTGTTTCGGCTAAATTCTTTGTTTAATGTGCATGCCTATTTAATAGTATTAACCAAATTGATCATTATCAGTGGTAATGCTGAAAATATTCCCATTCTATGTTCTCCAAACACCCACACACCTCTCTCACCTACACACATCACACATCTCACCAACTGCCCATCACAACTCGCATTCCCAAACCTCTCACTCTGTCACACACATGCACTCCCCAGCCCCTGCCACACTTCAAATCATACTCCCAAC
The DNA here is from genome assembly GCF_040938575.1 of Ambystoma mexicanum. Taxonomy (NCBI): domain Eukaryota; kingdom Metazoa; phylum Chordata; class Amphibia; order Caudata; family Ambystomatidae; genus Ambystoma; species Ambystoma mexicanum. The sequence goes on along the minus strand of NC_090921.1, from coordinate 255,111,732 downwards.
TCACACCTTACACTCTCAATTCCTCCTGCAATATACAGTCCTTCGTTCTTTTGTGCTGCTTCTGCATCTTGCATCCTTTCTCCCATTCTATCGCACTCTTCCCTCATCCTTTATCCCAATCTGCAGCTCACTGCCTCTTTCCGGCCAACCGCTTCCTCTCTGCTTCATGGCCCACTGCTCCCCTTAAGCACACGCTCCCTCTACTTTCTGTACCTCTGCTCAATCCCAGATTTCTGGCCAATGCCCCACTACTTCCTCTGGTCTCTTGTGCACCGCTTCCTCCTCTGACCCATTGCCCTCCCTCTGCTTGCTTGCCTATCACTTCACATCTCACCCATCACAGCCCCTCTCTCTCCTTTCCCTCTCATAGTGTGAACATTTTAGAAATATTTGAAAATGAAGGTTTTGACTCAGATCCTCAAAAATGGGGCATTTAAAAAAAGAGCTGAGGATATGCTATTTTTAGATAACCCATTTCTGGAAACGAGAGGTCGCCTTATTCTCAAAGGTGAGCTGCACATTTCCACGGGGCTGACCTGTAATGCAAATTGTGCGCTGGCCAGCAGCCTTGAATAGAAGCACTCTCCCGACAATGTTCAGCAGGCTCCCAGCACATTTCACCATGACGGGCCCTTCAGGGGCCTGCCACTGTAAAATGGGAACCAGAAAACGTATTTCTATCCTTTTGGAGGAACAGAAATGCAATTGACACAGCAGCGATTCATACCTTAAAAGAAAAATGCATGACATTGTCAGGAAAGACCCTGTCATGCGGTGGCACCTCCAGCCGCCCATGCGCGTAGTATTGCCTACTATGTCTGCACATTTAAAAGTGCATCTTGCTTGGAAATTTGGGAATCGCTTTTAAATTGGCAGAAACGCCCACTGATTTGCGCAAGGAGGTGAAAAGACCATCTGAATGGGCGTGCATATAAAATGTGCTCATCAAGGTGTCCTTTGTGGATTGGGCTGTTCTTTTTTTGGTGCAAGTGATGAGATGTGTTTGCGCATTTCATTTATTGCATCAAAAAAATGTTTGAAAACCTGGCCCCCTGAGTATTTTTATTTTTATTGTTGTTGTGTTTGCTGGTGTTTTTGAAAAAACAGTAGTTTTTGCGCAAAACTGCTGTTTTAGCAGCATTTAGAGGGATCGCAAAATCGCTATAAACTGTAGGGTCTGATAAGTGTTCTTATGGGTCTAGACTGACTTACATTGGAACCAGTTCAGACATGTTTTCTAATTATGACATGTCACTTTTAATGGCCAGACCACAGTATTTTCTTACACAGCAGTACTGGCATATATTGGAAGAGACAGATTGCTGCCTAGTGCCAGTAATTATACTATACAAAAACATCTCAAAGCTAACATGAGTATGCTCATATATGGCAATATTAGCATATGTTGGTGGAGCCAGCATGCAAATGTCTGGGCACAGCCAGCATTAAAATGATTTTTATACTGGCATATAATGAAGGGACCGGCATGACAATGCATTAGGAACTGTGCTAGTGCATTTAGGTGACTTGCATTGATTGTACTTTTTTCCAATGAGTTACCTTAGATCCTTCAAAACTGATTGCAAAGTGGCCGTCTACCCACATTTTCACAGAAAGTGTGCTTTGCAAAGCGCCATTTTAAACCATTATTCAAAGGTTTTCTCATGGGAGGGGGAAGAATCCCCCCGATGTTCGCCACGCCTGTTTTCGTTTGTTAGGGCAATCGCTTACTTGTGGAAAATATTTACACCCTCCAATAAAACAACTCACCCACCAGCACTGGTGGCTGGTAAATTTTGCGACCAGGCACTGCCCTCTTCTTTCTATGCTAGGTTAAACATTTAGGTTTAGGTCTATTTTACCACAAACAAATGGTCGTATTGACCAAAAGTTCTAAAAATGCTACCACCAAAGGTTCGAACACCAAAGGTATGTACCTTTGGTGGTAGCATTGCAGATAAGTATAATAAAATTAAAAAAAGACTGCAGGGGTGTAGGGTGTCCCCCGCAACACCCCTCTCACTATACTATGTGGTATAGTGAGAGGGGTGTTGCAGGGGACACCCCCTGCAGCCGCCGTAGTATGTGTTCGCATGAGAAAGGAGAAAACCTTTGGTAGTTCGCACCTTTCTCACGCGAACGTTCCAACCGCAGCCAAATCAGCCGCGGTCGGATCACTCGGATTCAAACAGTTAAGCTTTGATTAAAAAACGTATTTACTTTTTTTGTAGTAGTGCATGCACCAGCAGTGGCATATTCATCATGGACATTGTGCACAAGTGGTGGTCCAAGCCAGCATGGGGTGTTACATGCCATGTGCTTTGGTAAGGAGTATGGCTCGCAGGGGATTCCCCACATTTTGTGCTACGCCACTGATTGGGCTCTGCTCACCTTGAAGGTATTCAAGTGTAATGTGAATGGAGAGAGGGGCTGTTAACTCGACCAGGACCATGGGGGGCTAGGCGGCCAGTGAATAACGCACCTCGCATCTTAGAGCTCTAATCGTAGCTTCATTGAGCCCCACTCTTGACGGAAGTTCAGCACCCATCACACCTCACCCCATTAACAAAGATTGAAGAAGAGTCATGCATCAAAACCTGGGACATTAAGGTGTTATGTTCAGCTCTGGGTTGTGGAGGATCACTTGTGGATGCTTGTCACATAACTTAAAGATAAATACACACAGAGACAGGTAGCTTCAGCTTATAAACACACAATAGGTTTCTTCTATGGTATTTCTAGCTTACTCATAGATACATTTGTAACCAGGGAATTTTGTTGATACTAAATTCTGGTCAAAGATTATATTTTCAGGTCTTGCTCATGCAGCATTGTGCTCCTGGGTAAGCAGACAGAGCACGCCTCTCCAGGTCAGTGTTTTTTTGGCTTGTTTAACATATCAATGCCACAGATAACAAGTACTTCTGTGTCCATTGATCAATACCTGTTTCAGGCACTAGTTGTAACTTGCATTAGAGATTTTGGTTTCCCTGTTACAAGTACTATATTATGTATGTTTTACATACAGGCTCCGAGTCGAATCTGGAAAAAGATATTCCCCAAATGTGTGATTGTGGACAAATCTTACCTCCCTCTGTGCCTCGGTTCTTATATCTGGCTGAAATGAGAGAGCCTGGAAACACAGGTGTTAGATGCATCTGAAGGTTATATGCCACCACTTCCCGTGATGTCACTTGGGGGCAGGGGTCAAATGACATCACTTCCTGTGATATCATCAGAGGTCATGGGTTGTGTGAAGTCACTTTGGTGAAATGATGTCCCTGCGTGTCTAGTATGTGAGAAGTATGTGGGAGTGGAAAAGAAGAGGGGGTGGTTAGTTGGTTTCTGTTAGGCTCTGGGTAGGTGGTTTTACAAATTACAAGGACAGAGAAATACGGTCTGGGAACCGCACCCAAACCAGGAGAAAGATACAAGTCTTTTTCCTCGTGGCTGTACTTGGCAAGCCAAGAGACCAAGTGGGCTATCCTGGGTCAAGTATCATACTTGTATATGAACTCTTAAAAAAAGAGGAAAATAGTGAAAAAAGGATCAACAGGAGAAGCACGTCTTTCCCCCTGGGTATCACTGAGGATACAGTGACTGTGAAACCAAGATACCAGGAGAAGGGAAACATTCTCCTGGTTGGGCGACATCTACAGGGAAAAGCCAAGGAAGCTGGGGAAGGGAGTCATAACCCCACGTTGGACAAAAGCCACAGTCAAGAGAAGGGACTCATTCTCTTGACACTTAAGACAACTGAAGGCGGAACCCTGAGGCCAGTGGAAGGGAGCTATTCCCCTAACAAGATACTGTGTTGGGCAACAAGTGAGGTGGGGAAGGGATTCATTCCACCTGGAGTGAAGAAACTGTGATCCTTCTGATAAAAAGTGGTATAGGATTGGCAGTCCTTTGTTTGTGAAGTATTGGGACCAGGGTATGGGAGTCATTGCCCCCGGTTAAGACCCTGCAACCGGAACTGAGCCACTCAGTCCAGCTGAAGGGAGTCATTCTCCTGGACTAAGAACATTGATGTAATCTTCTAGTTTACTTACAAGTGTCAGGGACAGAGTTAGAGATTTTGACACAGGATGGCAGACTTTTAGTTTCCAAGGACATTTGGACATACCCCCTAGTATTTAAGTTGAGGCAGGAAAAATCCTTCATAGAAGTTGGGAAAGTTTGGTTTTCCCCTTTATCTTTGTGACTAATAGAATTCTATAGCAATCACTATGCCACCTGTGTGTCAGTCTCCGCCATCTGCACCCTTATAGTAACAAAGAGGCAAAAATAGCTTCTGTTAGTATTTGGAGTCATGCTAAGCAGACTCTTAAAGGCTGCATTCGGGAGCTAATTCGTACCCAGCTCCCCTCAATTCTGAACCCTGAAGAACTTGTGAGAAACTAGAGGGATTTCCTGAGAAAAACGAAGAGCTTTACAAGCATTTATATGGCACCCTAATACTTATTAGATTTTCATACATTCTTATACATATTTTGTAGGATTTTTGTAAGACCTCATAAAATCCTGATAAGAACATCAATAGTAAATATTTGTTTGGATTTGTATACATATGTTGTAGTATTTTTGTAAGATCCCATAGGATTATGATAAGAAGATCAATAGTAAATGTTTGTCTGGGGCAGATGCCCTCAGATCTTGCAGCATGGTCAATGCCATCTTTAACTTGATCACACACACCTTCCTCCCTCCATACCAGTAGAATTCCACTGTGCCAGTGCTGTCATCTCATAGATCTTGGGTCTTCCTGTCTGGATAAAACATACACCCAAGTGTCACTGAACCATTCTATAGAAACCCTGCCCTGCCGACACTCAGTACTTGGCTACTTCTGGCATGCACCCATCAACACATGAGACTTGTAGCTCTTCAAAGTTCCTGAGGCCAGTGAGTTCCTGACCAGCAGTTTGAGTAACTCCTGGCTATCTCACTCAGCCAAACATCATCTACTTTGCCAATACGTGGGGCATCATACAACAACAGAGGCAATACCCACCACCACTTCTAGCTCTTTAAACATTTCGCCTGCTATGATGTCTATGGGCTTGAAGCATTCTATTTTCCCCCAGTGCCAGTCATGTTGACCCACTCATTTGCAGGATTTCCCTTGAATTTGGTGCTAGTTCCTGCCTCAGGTCCGCCATCTTCTGGGCTGGCAGGAAACTGCTGCCACTGCTGTTCCCCTTTCCCACATTCATGTGCACCCTGTGCCCTCAGCTATGTTATTCCCAGGCTGCTTGGCGCCTTCTGAAAGTCACACCTTCATGGGTGGAGATGAGACTTCCAGAGCCAGAGGCTGGAGGAGGTGGCAAAGAAGTGTATAGAAGTGAAAGTGTCTTGGGTCACAATGGACATTGACCTTTTAACATGGCTGGACCATCTAGTTGGCCTTAGCAGTTTTATTTAAGGGAGAGAATAGTGCTTCATGCCCACCTCTCCCCTGACATGTCATTCTATCTCCCACTTTTCTCATGGGTCCATGCATGCCTTGTTTCCTGGAAAGTCACAACACAGATCGTCATGTTTTTAACCCGAATGTCATGATAGAAGGGTGCAGTGTTTCTAAGGGCATTAAAGCAGTGTAATGTAAAGTCCTCTTGTGTAGTGCACCACCGTCATGTTTCTGGCCGTGCGTGTGGAGAAGGGGGAGGGAGGTGGGGTGAATGGGGTAGATGGGCAGACAGGTGCAACACCTGTTTCAAGGCAAAAGAAAATGCAGTAGGGCTGAGGTATTTACTGCAGGGCTTAGGTATTTTCTACCAAAGGCAAAGAAGTCAAAGAGTTGGGCGGCTGCCCTTCTGGCATCAGTCGCATATGTTACTAAACTAGCGCCTTGATGCCTTCGGTTTTAATGCGCTTAACAAAATGCAAAAATAAATAAATAAATAAATAAATAAATAAATAAACTAGAAGGGTGTTTGGACCAGACAAAGAGCCACATTGTGAGAGAGGAGATGAGGGGATGGGGAAAGCTGGTGGACACGTAGCTCCTTGAGAGAAGGGCAGCATAGCTTGATGATGTCAGGACACTGGCAAGAGCTCTGCAGCTAAGAGAATATGAGCTTCTACTGTTTAGGGCAACCATTTCCTAAGCCTTCTTTGGGCCTTTTCGCATCAGCGAGATGTCAGTGGGCAACACATAATCAAATGGGTTGGAGGAGGTGCTTTGAAAGCATTAAAGCTGGTGATTATGAGGTCCTAGAAAGACCAAGAGGTTAGGGGGAGATTGGCTCCCCTGAAATCTTTAGCAGAAGCACAGTGCTGCCCGCAGTGCCTGGTAAAACGTCTGGTGGTAATCATGCCATCAGTGGGGCACGTCCCTACTATCACATCAGGAGGGGCTGGCATTAACAATTGTCCTGTTTCACACAGTTATGAAGACGGCACTGGCCAGGAAGGGAGAAACCCGGCAGAGTTTGGTACACAGTTCTTTATGATAGGGACTGCAGCAACAGGAAATGCCCACCTCATTTGGAAGATGAGCAAGAAATTGGGCTGTTACCGGCTGTTATTGACGGAACTAAAACAACGGTGACATTAGCGTGGGGCTGGATCACCCAGCGATTGACAATTACAGAAAGAAACTGAACAGGGCAATGACCAAGATTTGCAGACCTGCGGATTTTGCGACCGTGAGGCACAGTCTCATGAGACTGAAAATGACAGGAACTCACCCTCCCTCCCCACCCCCGGGGGAATACGGGGTTGCACAAGGATCTTCCCAATCTCGTTACCTGATCAACCTTCATGTAGAATCCCTGGACATTAGCCATCGCAACATCCACTTTCACGAATACACATATACCTTCAGATCCCAAACGTTCAGATCCCAAACCCGGCCTCAGAAAATGTCTCTCCACCATCAACAATTGCACAGCAACCCAATGTCTAAAACTCAACGCTCCAAAACGGGGTACCTCCTCCTCTGACCCCCAGGTACAACCACAACCACACCAGACGGATAAAAGATCTCACCACTGACAACCAACGATAGCTGAACAATACTTTCTAAAATATGCATGGCATCCAGTGCCCTGGCCCAGGTCTGCCAGCGCCCTGTGCACATGGCAGCCCCATTTACTGTGTTTTGGTGCTGCACACACACAGGGTGTAATTCACAGAAGCGTTCTAAAATGGCAAAACCCCATTGGAAAACGCTCTGTGAAAATTATGCAAAGACTCAATTCCCTCCGAAATGGCGGATGGGAGATGGCACCAACTGTTCACATGTAGCAAAGCAAGGAAGGGGCTAGTGGATGCGTTATAGGTCGTTTCATGCCCCCCCTTGAAATTACTTCCTCCTTTTATCTGGTGAAGCCCCAACTCTTAGTTCTGTTTCACATGCCGACAGGTTCCCGGGCACAGAAGGCAAGCCCCAACTGAGTTGGTGATGGGCGCTCGTTCCTCCAATGGCCAGGCACGCGCATATGACCTGAGGCTCGAGCCCCGCGAGCCTGCATTAAAGTGGGGGCTTTCCCAGGGATCAGTGCAGATTTCATCACATACAGGGGCGGCCTGACTGCAGGGGCTGCCGAAAGCGTTAGAAATATTTACTTTTGGCAAGGGTCCGTCACTAACCGCGCCAACCCACCACAAATGCCAAAGGTATCAAGAACAAGTATTAGCTGAACAGAACGGAGCCCCCTGCTGTTCCTGTAAAGTGTGTTTTGGGCCCAGCACGGCATGATTCTTTAATAAACATATGCATGGATACAATCACACTGCGCACAATGTCTATGTGTTTAATGCATAATTGCATATAATTTATTCTATGTATACATATCTATGTATATGTTTATTTCTGTCACTGTGGGCTAATAGGCAAAATACCCACACTATACAGTTATCTGCTGACATTTTGATTTTGACATATGTGGGTGAAAGCGCTCGGGTATCTTAGTCTCCTATGCTATAATCTTTACAAGTGATTCTTTAATAGGCGCTGGGCCAGACTGATACTTAAGTTTGCATGACACTGAGCTGGAGGCAAGGCACCCTTTATTTACTGCACAGGGGCGCACTTGCGCGGCCGCACCCCTTGAGCCGGCGCTGGGCGTCCCTGTCTGCTTGTTTCCCTGGATTTTGTGACTCCACATATCTGTACCAGTGCTATTGTGACAGTAGTAACGAAGGTTGTTTTGTCTATGCTATATTTTACATTCTGGACATTTCTATGGTAAAAGCTGATGACGCTCATGCGCTTTGCAATGTGTGTCTTAAACCCATAACAACTGAACAGAATCAAGGCAGTGCTGTGTTACAACGCCACCACAGCGTCACAAGTGTATTCTTCAATGTTTATTTTTCTGAAAGAGGCTTACATTGAATACAATGTTACCGGTTTAAAAATTGATAGAGTAATGCAGGAGTAGAACACTAGTAGACGTCACTGAGGCCATGGAGTATTTTCTCAGGGCGCAGTGCCGTGATGTTCTCTAAGTATATTTTAGAGCTGAACCCCTCATTCTTCTCTGATCAATGACCACATTCTCTTGAGAGTTAATGGGGCCCGTGACTTGTCTCCGAGAGACTTGAAGACAAATTATTCTTAGAAGAATTGATTTCAAATGTGGCAAAAGGCATGAGTGCGTCAAAAAGATTTAGAGAGCAAATATTAAGAGAAGAAGGAATACACATGTTTAAAATATGTGTGTTTTTAAGGAGTGTGGGAATTTAAGGACAATGGGCCTCATTATGAGGTAGGAGGTAGCCATGGTGCTATTAGCACCATGGCTACCCCTTACCGCATTCCTGGTCCGGGTTGGCGAAATAGGGACTTACCGGGTCATTCCAACCTTGGAGGACCCGGTAAGTCCCCATTCCGAGAACCATTCCTCATTCCCAATGGGAATGGGGATGGAGCTAATAACGGTACCGCAATTTGCGGTACCGTTATTAGCTCTGAAGTCCCTTAGCGGGTCCCGTCCTTAACACCTGGCAAAACCAGGCGTCGAAGGAGGGACCCGCTAAGGGAACTCGGGTGCTAAGGGATTACTGGCACCGGTCTACTTAACGGTGCCCGGTATCCCTTACTGCCCTACTCGTAATGAGGCCCAATGGCTTTGGGACTGGGGGATAGCTTGGTGCGTATCCGCAGTTGGCATTATGAGGGCATCTGGTGTACCCCTTGGTCCTAATCCCAGGTGTGTGGACGCTTCCAGTAGCCTCTGAACTTTAGCACTGAAGAGGCCTGATTTACAAAACATTTTTCAATGGGACTATCCTGGGAGCAATCTTTACTAGTTCGTATCTACTGCCCATTGATCACATTTCTTATTTATTTCAAAGCATTGACTGCCTAGTAATTATTTTCCCTACCACTTTATTAATTCCTGTCACTCGCAGAACCTTTCTTGTTGACTGTAGGATTAAATACACAAACCCGATAGTATGGAGAGCGGACAGCGAAACGCGAGTGCTCTCAGACTCGTTATGAGGTGGGCGGCATGCAGTGAAAGTGGTAGTAATGGAATTATCGCCACTTTTAACACACCGCCGAATTAGGAGGAACCTAGAAGTGGGCAATAATTCTGCCGCCGGAATTAGCGCTGGCGGAATTACCTCCAGAGTCAACGCTGATATCGTGATGAGGCCCTTAGTTGGCCCATATTTGAGGGTTTCCCAAAGTCAAGCAGGGAAAACGCTTCTCCCAATCCCGAAGATCCCTTATACATGTAACAACATCTGCTTTATGTCTACTCTCCATCTACTGTAAAGGATGATCACATTTCTGTAACTATTTCTACATGTTAATAATTTATTTGTTTTATAGCGCTACACACCCATAGGTCTCAGAGCGCTGAAATAACAGAAGACATTATTCCTCACAGATATATCACTGTTACGATCCTCACAAGACATTCCATCTTGGTGTCTTCGGTCACTGACAACATCCTTGTGCCTAAAAGCTTGTGTACAGTGAAGAAATGTTTGATCATAGCCACAAAGTGGGCCTTGATTTCATTGTACCACAATGAATGCTTTGTTGCAGTGTGTCTATCTTTCCCATCCCCCTGGCATGGTGTTCAGGATGTTTGCATGTATGAGGTAACGAGTGCCCAGAGTACGGGATGCCATGTGAGGGCGCTGCTTTCCCTGTGAGTAATGAACCCTCCCAAGCCTGAAAAGTAGATCCACGCAGGCTTGACATGTGGCCAACTTTGCACCAGACCTGCAGATTAACTGACCTGCTGTTAAATCTCAGTTACCAGTTTCATGGTATCCGCTACAGGGTGTAATTTGCTTTCTGACTTTGAGAACATTCAGACACGTAATTGCTCATTTTACTATAGCTGGTAAGATAGCTCAGTGGGTTGAGCGCTCACTGCTGCGATGTGTATGATCTGCAGGGGCAGGTTTGAATCCCGGGAAGCCCAACTCAGCCTTTCATCCTTCTGAGTTCGATAAATGAGTATCAACACAGGTTGGGTGATATTGTATGTATATTTGTTCTGTATAAAGCACTTAAGGGTAAATGCTATATAATAACACATCATTATCATTTGGCCATGGACGTCTGCTTGCATTCACAGTAATTTGGCAATATGGGCCTATACACACTGATATTAACGATACATATGGTGATCCATTCTTGTATGAAAGGTATATCACATTACAGTGATATCATGACCATATTTTTCATAGTGTTCTTAGGAACAATGCTATGTGATGCCACTTCCTGATTTTTCAAGGGGTGAAAGGTTGTGCTCCACGATAACCGGTGATGTCCCTTCAGGGTTGGGTCAAATGACATCACTTTCTGTGATGTGATCAGAGGTCAAGGTTCATGTGATGTAATTTCCGCTACCGCTGGTATTTTGGTGAGATGACGTCCCTGGGAAGAGTGTGACCATACCAAACGCAAACAACATTATATAGGGCAGAGTACGTTCCTCCCAACTTCCAATTAAGAGTCACAGACTAGGACCACCCATAACTCAATCAAACAATTCAAAAACCCACAAGACAAAAAGTATGACCATTTTACAGCGCAATCAATGGACACTGATTATGAATATTCCAAACCACAATCAAATGGCATAGAGTATTACCACCCCTGGCAACAATCAAAGGGCACACGGCCCGGCCATCACACACCACCATCAAACGTTCCAGAGGAAGATCATCCCAACCCCAATCAAAGGTTATAGGGTATGGCCATCCCTCACCACAATCAGATGGTACAAAGTAAGACCTTTCCAAACCCCCAACCAAAGAGCACAGCATCGGACCGCCCATATCACTACTAAGGGCACCAACTCTGACTATTCTGAACCCCAGGCACATGGCAGAGAGCATGATCAGCCCACACCCTAATCAAAGGGCACATATTATGACCATCCCCTACCCCAATCAAAGGGCACAGATTATGACCATCCCACACCATGAACAAATAGCACAGAACAGGACCAAGACAAACTACCCCTAAAGGGGACATGCAATGACCATCATAAACCACAATCCAAGGATAGAGAGTATGGCAATCACACTCTACAATCAAAGGCCACAGTGTGAGAGCAGCATACACTCAAGCAGAGCACACAGATGAAGACCATATGAACTCCAATAAAAGGGCACACAGTGTGACCAACCCAACCCCTAACCAAAGGTCACAGAGTATGGCCATCACAGTCTGTAATCAAAGGGGGCAAAGTATGGCCACCCCAAATCCCATAAAAGGACAGAGAGGATGTCTATTCAAAACACCAATCAAATAGTATGACCATCTAACACCACAATCACAGGGCACAGACCGTGATCATTCCAAACTATGATCAAACAGTACAGAACATGGCCATGCCAAACTCCACTCCATTGGGACACAGTGGGTCCACCGCAAACCACAATCCAAAGGTGCAGAGCATAACCATTCCAAACCATGATCAAGTGGCACAGAATATGACCCCCCACACCTCAGTCAAGGGGCAACAGTATATGATCACCCCATAAGGGCATAGAATATTGCCATCCACAAATATAATGATAGGTGCACAGGGTGTGACTAATCTAAACTAAAATAAAATCAATGGTACACAGTATGCCCATCCAAGACCTCAATCAGAGGGCACGCAGTAAGGGCACCCCAAACCATTGCCAAGTGGCACAAAGCATGACCATCCCAAACATCAATTAAAGGTTACAGACTTTGAGAATTCCAAACCACAATCAAATGGCACAGACTTCGACTGCCCGACACCTCAATCAGTGGGCACATAGTATGGCCATGCCAAACCACAATCAAATGGCCTAGAGTACGACTGCCCAACACCTCAATCAGTGGGCACATAGTATGGCCATGCCAAACCACAATCAAATGGCCTAGACTACGACTGCCCGACACCTCAATCAGTGGGCACATAGTATGACCATGCCAAACCACAATCGAGCGGGTAGAGAAGACCCTATAGCCCTCTGTGGATAGCATCAACCTACACACAGAATCCGGTGGTGCCATACCAGTCACCCAAGGGCAGTCACCAAACACCATCTGTCTCCAGCCAGGTTGACATCAACTTTTAGGAGGAAGAATAATGGGTGCACGTAGCCCAACCCAATAGAACTCTCACCCCCACCTTTTTTTCTTTAAGATAGATTTGTCAAGTTCTATGAATGTGTGAAAACCTGTATTCCTCTATCTATGGTTTGAACCCTCCCACTCATCCGCTGCAGCCTGGCCCACTCTTTAGAGAAGGACGGGCTTCCAATTCTCCCCCTTTCCTCCCCCTACCCCCCCTTCCCCACAGCACTCTCAAGCAGAAGCCCAGGAGCACGTGCTCTCAAAAACCCCAAACCAAATAAATGAAAGAATAAATAGATGGCCCCCCCGAAACCCCAAAAGAGGTAGAGAGCACAGGACCACTGCATACCCATAGAACACGCGCCGAGGCCATCCCAACAAAGAGACGTGAGCATGGCCACATGAAGACTAGTCATAGGGCAGTGGGCACGACCACCCCAAATCCTCACAAGAGGTACCAGAGTACACTCACTCATGCTCACACTGAGGGGCGCCTTCTGAGACACACTCACCTGTGGTTTGGGCCCTGCCGTAGAAGAGCAGGAAGAGGAGGCAGAGGGCTCTCAGGGTCTCCATCCTCTGTCCTATGCGCCGAGGCGCGTGCACTCCCTCTGTGAACGCGTGTACTGAGGAAGGGACGTCTAAACCAGGTATATTTATGCCTTTATTGCAGGGCTGTAATGCGCGGCACGATTACAGATGGTATGCTAGGCACTCATTAACACGAGGAGGTGACTGCCAGGGGCAAAGGCCGTCTCCCATAGCCGTCAGAACCTCCTACACCGTATCCTCTTGGCACACTGACATATGCCTGTCCTCTGCCAGGGCTTGGCTTTACATTATGCGCTAGAGATGCTACTGCTTCAGGTGCGAGGTCAGTGCTTCATATTCTAGGGTAGGGAGATGTGCATTACAGCAGTGCTTCTTGCACTATGCCAGTACTTCTTACACTATGCCAGTGCTTCATATACTGTGCCAGTGTTTCTTACACTATGCCAGTGCTTCTTACAGCCAGTGCTTCTTATACTATGCCAGTACTTCTTACACTATGCCAGTGCTTCATATACTGTGCCAGTGTTTCTTACACTATGCCAGTGCTTCTTACAGCCAGTGCTTCTTATACTATGCCAGTGCTTCTTACACTATGCCAGTGCTTCATATAGTATGCCAGTGTTTCATATACTATGCCAGTGCTTCACATACTGTGCCAGTGTTTCTTACACTATGCCAGTGCTTCTTACAGCCAGTGCTTCTTACACTATGCCAGTGCTTCATAGACTATGCCAGTTCTTCTTAAACTATGCCAGTGCTTCATATACTGTGCCAGTGTTTCTTACACTATGCCAGTGCTTCTTACACTATGCCTGTGCTTCATATACTGTGCCAGTGCTTCATATACTATGCCTGTGCTTCTTACTCTATGCCAGTGCTTTGTATACTAAGCAAGTGCTTCGTATACTATGCAAGTGCTTCTTACACTATGCCTTTGCTTCACATACTGTGCCAGTGCTTCATATACTATGCCTGTGCTTCGTACACTATGCCAGTGCTTCGTGTACTATGCAAGTGCTTCATATACTATGCCTGTGCTTCTTACACTATGCAAGTGCTTCATATACTATGCCTGTGCTTCTTACACTATGCTAGTGCTTCATATACTATGCCTGTGCTTCTTACGCTATGCCAGTGCTTCATATACTATGCCACTGCTTCTTACACTATGCTTGTGCTTCATATACTGTGCCAGTGCTTCATATACTATGCCAGTCCTTTGTATACTATGCCAGTGATTTTAATACTATGCCCGTGCTTTTTATACAATGCCTGTACTTCATGTACTATGACAGTGCTTCTTATACTAGGCCAGTGCTTCTTACACTATGCCAGTGCTTCATATACTATGCATGTGCTTCATATACGATGCCAGTGCTTCTTATTGTATGCCTGTGGTTCTTATACTATGCCGGTGCTTCTTACACTATGCATGTGCTCCATATACTATGCCTGTGCTTCATATACTATTCCATAGCTCCTACACTATGCATGTGCTTCTTACACTATGCCTCTGCTTCATATACTATGCCTGCGCTTCAAATACTATGACAGTGTTTCTTATACTATGCCAGTGCTTATTATACTATGCCTGTGCTTCATATATTATGAGAGTGCTTCTTGCACGATTCCTGGGCTTCATATACTATGACTGTGCTTCATATACGATGCATGTGCATCTTACACTATGCCTTTGTTTCACATACTATGCCAGTGCTTCTTATACTATGCCTGAGCTTCTTATTCTATGCCAGTGCTTCATATACTATGACGGTGCTTCATATACCAGAGCTGGGCTGCATGTACTAAGATTGAATTTCATATTATTCGAGGGTAGTGAGATGTGTATTACAGTAGTGCTTCACGTGCAAGGGTAGTGCTTCATATTCTAGGGTAGTGAGGTGTGTATTACAGTAGTGCTTCATATAATATGCCAGGGATTAATATACAAGAGCACGGCTGCATGTACTAAGATTGAATTTCATATTATTCTAGGGTAGTGAGATGTGTATTACAATAGTGCTTCATGCGTAAGGGTAGTGCTTCATATTCTAGGGTTGTGAGATGTGTATTACATTAGTGCTTCATATAATATGCCAGTGCTTCATATACTATGACAGTGCTTCGTATACTATGCCAGTGCTTCTTACACTATGCCTGTGCTTCATATATTATGACAGTGCTTCTTACACAATGCTTGTGCTTCATATACTATGACTGTGCTTCATATACAATGCTTTTGCTTTCTAGACTATGCCTGTGCTTCATATGCTATGCCAGTGCTTCTTAAACTATGCCTGTGCTTCATATACTATGCCTGTGCTTCATATACTATGCCTGTGCTTCATATGCTATGCCAGTGCTTCTTATACTATGCCTGTGCTTTATATACTATGCCTGTGCTTCATATACTATGCCAGTGCTTCATATACTATGCCAGTGCTTCTCATACTATGCTAGTGCTTCATATACTATGGCAGTGCTTCATATACCAGAGTAGGGATGCATGTACTGAGATTGAATTTCATATTATTCAAGGGTAGTGCTTCATATTCTAGAGTAGTGAGATGTGTATTACAGTAGTGCTTCATATATTATGCCAGTGCTTCATATACTATGGCAGTGCTTCATATACCAGAGTAGGGCTGCCTTTACTAAGATGAATTTCACATTATTCAAGGGCAGTATTTCATAATGTAGGGTAGTGAGATGTGTATTATAGTCGTGCTTCATGACATCGCCTGCATCCTGGCAAAGAGGTCCACAGCAATGGCATCGAAGTCCCCGAGGAGCCCGAGACACGGAATATGGATTAAGGAACTGGAAAGATGGACAGATGCTGAAACCAGGGCCTGGCAAGACGGGGCTAACACAGGCATAGAGGAAACGAACGACACACTTGAATCATGGAAGGCCCTCCTGCGGGACGTTTGCTTCACCGCTGACCACAAGCCACCGTGACTTTTTGTTTCCACCGATGTGGCCCAGGAGATGGAAGCCCGCCTGCACACCCAAACTGCCTGATATAAACCCAAAGTAACCCATGACCTGCCAACCTGAAACACACCTAACCCGGCTCAAACGTTTTGAGGTCGCCACGACGCAAGCAGATGACTGTCCTTGTTGACTGTTGGTTTAGTTACTTGTTTGTTAATAGTTATCTGTTGAGCAATTTAAAGAAAAAGAAAAAAGTGGCATTATCAACTCTCATGTAACCCAAACAGAGTTTAACTGCAATTGTATGTGAAATGTCAATAATACACGTTTTTTTAAAAAAAAACAGTAGTGCTTCATGTACCGGAGCAAGGCTGCATGTACTAAGATTGAATTTCATTTTATTCTAGGGTAGTGAGATGTGTATTACAGTAGTGCTTCATATACTATGCCAGTGCTTCTTATACTATGCCAGTGCTTCATATACTATGCCAGTGCATCATATACCAGAGCAGGGCTGCATGCACTAAGATTGAATGTCATATTATTCAAGGGCAGTATTTCATATTCTATGTTAATGAGCTATGTATTACAGTAGTGCTTCATTTATTATGCCTAATATTCTAGGGTAGTGAGATATGAATTATAATAGTGCTTCATATACTATGCCAGTGCTTCATATACTATGCCAGTGCTTCTTATAGTATGCCAGTGCTTCATATACTATGTAAGTGCTTCACACCCCAGAGTATGGCTGCATGTACTAAGATTGAATTTCATATATAAGTGCTGTGCTTCATATACTACTTATTTGCTTCATAGTTCATCATATTGATTCACATACAAAATGAGTGCTCCATGTACATTAGTAGTGCTTCATATATTTGGATTGACTGATTGATTGATTTGGTATTTATAATGTGCCTGTATACAAGTGTTTCTGGCGCCAATTGTTCTTCATATACCAGAGTAGTGCCTTATATACAAGCTTGCATGTCAGACAGCATTTAGGGGGTAATTCATAGAATCCGGCGCACAAGTGGCGCACGCGGCTGGCGCACAGTGTGCGCGTGCGGTAGTCTGCGCCAGCCGCGTGCGCCAAAACACATTCAGGTGCACAGCGTATTCATGGATTCCAACAACCACAACCAGCCGTGGCGCAGAGTGGCGCAGCGACCCTGCAGCAGCGCCAGTAACGCCCCCAAGAACGCCCCTCGCGCAGGGAAAAGCCATCAAAATCCCCAATCCAGCGCAAAGGGCAGCAGCAAACGCAGAGCGGGGAGCGTGTATTCCAGGGGTGTGCGGGTGTCATCACACGTGATTGGCCTGGGTACGTGGATTCCAGGGGTGCGCGAGAAATCCTACACGCGATTGGGCTGGGAACGTGGATTCCAGGGGTGCGCGAGAAATTCTACACGCGATGGGCCTGGGTACGTGTATTTCAGGGGTGCGCGAGAAAATCTACACGCGATTGGCCTGGGTACGTGAATTTCAGGGGTGCGCGAGAAATTCTACACGCGATTGGGCTGGGTACGTGGATTCCAGGGGTGCGCGAGAAATTCTACGCGCGATGGGCCTGGGTACGTGGATTTCAGGGGTGCGCGAGAAATTCTACACGAGATTGGCCTGGGTACGTGTATTTCAGGGGTGCGCGAGAAAATCTACACGCGATTGGCCTGGGTACGTGAATTTCAGGGGTGCGCGAGAAAATCTACACGCGATTGGCCTGGGTACGTGAATTTCAGGGGTGCGCGAGAAATTCTACACGCGATAGGGCTGGGTATGTGGATTTCAGGGGTGCCCGAGAAAATCTACACGCGATTGGCCTGGGTACGTGAATTTCAGGGGTGCGCGAGAAATTCTACAGGCGATAGGGCTGGGTATGTGGATTTCAGGGGTGCCCGAGAAAATCTACACGCGATTGGCCTGGGTACGTGAATTTCAGGGGTGCGCGAGAAAATCTACACGCGATTGGCCTGGGTACGTGGATTACAGGGGTGCGCGAGTAAATCTACACGCGATTGGCCTGGGTACGTGAATTTCAGGGGTGCGCGAGAAATTCTACACGCGATTGGGCTGGGTACGTGGATTTCAGGGGTGCGCGAGAAAATCTACACGCGATTGGCCTGGGTACGTGAATTTCAGGGGTGCGCGAGAAATTCTACACGCGATAGGGCTGGGTATGTGGATTTCAGGGGTGCCCGAGAAAATCTACACGCGATTGGCCTGGGTACGTGAATTTCAGGGGTGCGCGAGAAAATCTACACGCGATTGGCCTGGGTACGTGGATTCCAGGGGTGCGCAAGAAATTCTACACGCGATGGGCGTGGGTACGTGGATTTCAGGGGTGCGCGAGAAATCCTACACGCGATTGGGCCGGGTACATGGATTCCAGGGGTGCGCGAGAAATTCTACACGCGATGGGCCTGGGTACGTGGATTTCAGGGGTGCGCGAGAAATGCTACACGCGAATGGGCCTGTGCGAGTGGGGCAGTGTATTATGTGGGTGTGCGGTAAGTTGAAGAGGTGAATTGCCAGTGTGGGTCCTCCCAGGTCTCCCCCCTACCCCCTCCACGACTCCTGCAGGCAGCCCACACCACAGGGGACTACCCTGCACCCCTGGTCATGTCCCGCAGGCAGCCCATCCACCATGGGCATGCCCCCCCAGCCAAGCCACATGTCCCCTTGCACCCCCACCCCCCAGCACTGTGGGGCACCTGCCAGCAGGCCCCCACTCATGTCCCACACATGTCTCCCACCACCCCCACCCCCCAGCACTGTGGGGCACCTGCCAACAGGCCCCCACTCATGTCCCACCCATGTCTCCCACCACCCCCACCCCCCAGCACTGTGGGGCACCTGCCAGTAGGCCCCCACTCATGTCCCACACATGTCCCCCACCACCCCCACCCCCCAGCACTGTGGGGCATCTGCCAGCAGGCCCCCACTCATGTCCCACACATGTCCCCCACCACCCCCACCCCCCAGCACTGTGGGGCACCTGCCAGTAGGCCCCCACTCATGTCCCACACATGTCCCCCACCACCCCCACCCCCCAGCACTGTGGGGCACCTGCCAACAGGCCCCCACTCATGTCCCACACATGTCCCCCACCACCCCCACACCCCAGCACTGTGGGGCACCTGCCAGTAGGCCCCCACTCATGTCCCACACATGTCCCCCACCACCCCCACCCCCCAGCACTGTGGGGCACCTGCCAGCAGGCCCCCACCCATGTCTCCCACCACCCCCACCCCCCAGCACTGTGGGGCACCTGCCAGTAGGCCCCCACTCATGTCCCACACATGTCCCCCACCACCCCCACCCCCCAGCACTGTGGGGCACCTGCCAGTAGGCCCCCACTCATGTCCCACACATGTCCCCCACCACCCCCACCCCCCAGCACTGTGGGGCACCTGCCAGTAGGCCCCCACTCATGTCCCACACATGTCCCCCACCACCCCCACCCCCCAGCACTGTGGGGCACCTGCCAGCAGGCCCCCACTCATGTCCCACACATGTCCCCCACCACCCCCACCCCCCAGCACTGTGGGGCACCTGCCAGTAGGCCCCCACTCATGTCCCACACATGTCCCCCACCACCCCCACTCCCCAGCACTGTGGGGCACCTGCCAGCAGGCCCCCACCCATGTCTCCCACCACCCCCACCCCCCAGCACTGTGGGGCACCTGCCAGTAGGCCCCCACTCATGTCCCACACATGTCCCCCACCACCCCCACCCCCCAGCACTGTGGGGCACCTGCCAGTAGGCCCCCACTCATGTCCCACACATGTCCCCCACCACCCCACCCCCCAGCACTGTGGGGCACCTGCAAGCAGGCCCCCACCCATGTCTCCCACCACCCCCACCCCCCAGCACTGTGGGGCACCTGCCAGCAGGCCCCCACCCATGTCCAACTCATCTCTCCCACCACCCCCACCCCCCAGCACTGTGGGGCACCTGCCAGCAGGCCCCCACTCATGTCCCACACTTGTCCCCTTGCACCCCCACCACCCAGCAGGCCCCCACTCATGTCCCCCTGCCCCCAGGTCCTGACGAAACTCAATCATGGCAGTAATGGGCAGCACACCCAGCACAAACAGCCAGCCAAGGATTGCATCCACCCACATAGTAGATGCAATTACATGATACAACCCCAATGGCAAGTATGTAAATGAACACATGTCCGTCACACACACATACACAATGGGTGCAAGTGAATGTCAAAACCCATATCATGAAATGCATGGAACCAATGAGAAAATACCACAAATGAAAGTAATATAAATATGTATTAAAGATGAAAAAGAACTAAAGAAATGAAACACACAACAATGGGGATGACAAAACAAATGGTCCATGTCCGAGAACTAATAGAAAAAATCAAAAAACAAAGGAATTCAAAAACTAATGTAGTCCAAAGGAAAAAAATGGGGGAAAAAAATAAGGAAAAACCATTAACTCATGGAGAACACACATATAAATCCAAAAAATGTTGTCCAAAAAAAACTATGCACAAGAATATCCCAGGGTCCATGAGCCCAACACCATAAATGAAACCTACTACTACCTAACACTAAAAATATATACAGAAAAGTGGCCATTGTCCGAGCGGTCAAAAGAAAAATAAAAAAATTAAGGAAACCTATCACTAACTAACTAAAGAACTATATACAATGGCAGCGGGCAAGTCCTGCGGCTCACTCCGTGATGTTGCCAGCCAGGGCATCATCGAACTCCATGTCGATGTCCCGGAGGCGGGACTCTGTCCTGGCCCCGAGGTCTCGCAGGGACAACCCCATGTTCAACTCAAACTCCCTGCAAGCTTCCTCGAGGCACTCAGCCCGCCTCAACGCCCGACGCATGGAGAACTCCGCCCTGACCATGGTGAGCCGCTCCTCTTCCGCCCGCTGCCGCTCCGCACCTATCCGCTGGACCAACTGCTCCCACACGGAAGACACTGCCATCCCAGGGTTCTCCTGCCCTCCAGCCGATGCCTGCCCCTCTGATCTTGATGGCCCCGAGCCATGATGCCTCCCACGTCGAGCCTGCTGCTGCCTCCGACGCCACTGCCTCTGCCAGCACGACGGCATCCAGGCTGATGGTATCCACCGATGCCGTCGTGCACGTGCCCTGCCAGATGATGCCGGCACATCCTCCATCTGCAGGGGGACAGTTGCTGGTGTGTCCACCCCTGCTTGACCTTCGACTCCCGACTGTGGCAGGGATGGGGTCCCCACCGAGCTGGCTGCGTTGGTCGGGGCAGGTCCACAGGGGGCCCTGGTGGCATCTGGGCCGGAAAACGGCATGGAGCACGACCGGCGCATAGCCTCCACAGAGGAGGAGAGGGTCGCCAGAAGGCCACAGACATGTAGGAAACCCCCGACCATGGCGGCTCCCAAATGGTTCACGTACGCACGGTGCTCTTCGTGATGATGTGCATGCTCCTCCCGGGAAGCATGCACCTCATCACGAATGCCAGCCGTGCGCAACGCGACACCAATCAGGACCCTCTCCACACGGCCAGGGGTCCCCACGTCCGCAGGTAGAGGAGTGTCAGATGACATGGACAACTCCCCTACCTGCGGACGGGCCTGGGATGGGGCATCCCTGCTGGTGCATGGTGGTGCAGTCACAGTGTCAGGGACAGTGACATGCACAGGCCCCTCCACGGCGACCTGTGCTGCCTCCTGCCCCTGGCCCTGGACTGCACCACTTGCACCAGCGGGGATGCCCCCACCAGGCCCCATGTGTGGCTCAGTAGCGGCCTCCTCCCCCTCTGTGGAAACCACCAACCTGGATGTCTCCACGCCGTCTTCCGCCGTTGCAAGCCCCTGTGGGGGCTCACCCACCCCTTCCGCTGCAGCCGTGGTGGCATCCCCGCCGCTCTGCTCCACAGCGCCTTCTCCGCCCTCTTCTTCACTTGCCACTGTGTAGAGGGAGACATAGAACACAAGCATCAGGGTACTGTACAATGGTCCCCTAGACAGGAAGCAATAGCAGATGAGTGGCACTGTCATGCATCACTTCCATCATGTCCCTCCACAACACATGGGTCAGTGCAGGCAAAACACATGCAGTAACAGGCATGTCGCATGCCATGGACATTGGCATACATGACCAAGGGACTCATGATTCATACAATGTTGGTTTTGAACTCACATGCATCATGGGCCTTGCCATCACATGCACACACCTCACCGTAGTTCCATCCATCTGGCCTCGCACACCACAGACGCAGTGGATACAAGGATGACTAGGCTGCATCAGTGAATCTGAACATTGTCACAGACATGTGTCATGCATCCATGGCATTTACAAGTCACAGACACGCAGGTCAGACACACACACATGGACACCATACGTGTACATGGGACCAGCACCCATCCCTCACCCCCACCCATGTCCAGGAACAGAGACTGCCATGCTTCCATGTGTCCATTCCGCGCAGAGCCCCCCATGTTGCAATAGTACACATGCACCAACCATGTGGTTCACACATCACTGTACTCACATGCCTGACCATGATGTCCCTGCAAACACACATACGTACATGGCCTATGTCACACATACAGGCATGTATCAGACAACCAGCACACTGCAACATGCCCTGTCTCACACAGCAATGCCTGGCCACTTACCGCTCAACTCCAGACGGGTCTGCCTCTGAAGGATCTGGGCGTGGAGCGCTGGGTCTACGCGTTCCAGGACCCTCATCTGGATGTCAGTCAGGCGTGCCCGGCCCCCCTCCGCGAGGCGCCGGGCCTTATTGAGGGTCCTGGACCTCAAGTCCTCCCAGCGCTTCTTGGTGTGCTTGATGTCGCGGGTTGCCACCCCCTCCGCGTTGATGGCAACCACTACATCGTCCCAGATCCTCTCCCGCCCTTCGTTGTTGGCGCGTGGTCTTCCGAAGAGGGCATCATAATGCCCCAGGACATGCTCCACCAGGACACCAACTTCCTCCTCACTGAAGCTGGTGGCCCTCTGCCTCTGTGGCTGGGGGTCGCCACTGGTCTCAGATGGTGCTTGCCCCGACATGGCGACCCCCGAGGCAGGCGTGGATGGGCTACTGGGTCCTGGGGCTGGGCTGTGGAGCGATGGTATCCCAGTCGGGAGTCTACTGTTCCAGCAGGGGTGGACACAGCAACTGGACCCCTGCAGATGGCTGATGTGCAGGCACCAAATGGCAGGGCAATGTGGCAGCAGGCAGGCAGGCAGGCAGCAGCAGCAGATGGCTCGTGGGAGGCTGCTCGGGGCTATGGGGGGCAGTAATTCGGCCTTCTGGGCAGGAGCGTGGTCTTCCGTGTGCTTACGCGTGGCCAGCTTGATACGGAGTGAATTTCCACGTGAAAAATCTGCACGTCAGCGTGTAATTCGAGGAAAGGGCCTTAGCGCGTAGGCACGTCAGCACGCGTACGCGATTTCATTGGACCAAAGGCCCTTAGCGCATAAGCGCGTGTGTGATGTTTCGCGCACGGGCGTTGCCCTGGCAGGGCTTGGAGATCCCGCGTGCTTTTCGTGCGGTGCGTGTGTTTTCCATCCGTTGGGGTTCACACGCTGTTACTTCACAGCGGGTGTTGGCTACGCGTTCTTCTACACGCAAGGCAGACGGTGAGTGGTACCCCGAGTTCACGCGAGCCCCTGAAATCCACGCAGCCCGCTCCCCCAGGCCCGATCGCGTGTGAAACTTCACGCGAGCCCCTGAAATCCACGCAGCCCGCTCCCCCAGGCCCGATCGCGTGTGAAACTTCACGCGAGCCCCTGAAATCCACGCAGCCCGCTCCCCCAGGCCCGATCGCGTGTGAAACTTCACGCGAGCCCCTGAAATCCGCGCAGCCCGCTCCCCCAGGCCCGATCGCGTGTGAAACTTCACGCGAGCCCCTGAAATCCACGCAGCCCGCTCCCCCAGGCCCGATCGCGTGTGAAACTTCACGCGAGCCCCTGAAATCCGCGCAGCCCGCTCCCCCAGGCCCGATCGCGTGTGAAACTTCACGCGAGCCCCTGAAATCCACGCAGCCCGCTCCCCCAGGCCCGATCGCGTGTGAAACTTCACGCGAGCCCCACTTCACGCGAGCCCCTGAAATCCACGTACCCCGCTCAATCGCGTGTGTGACTTCCCGCGCGCCACTTTTTTGATGCGCTGGGACTCTACCGCCTGCCTTCTTGTGGTGGACGTGTTTTAGCTTGTGCGTGTCTTTGGCTGTGCGTGGCTTTGCCCTATTCGATTCCATGAATACGTGTGGTTCGAGTGCGTGTGGGCGTTCGTCTGCTTCCCTGCAGTACATCCCCAGTTACGCCCTTATTTTCGCGTGTTGTTCCCCATTCCGCGCGTTACGCCCCATGTCCCGCCCACTTTCTGGTGTGTGCGCTGAGGTTGTGCGCTTTCACTGTGCGCATCGCGCACGCCTTTCGCGATGTTGCAGTGACTTGTGCGCCATGCACGGGTTTGGCGCACATCCCGCGGTGAACACGCGCAGGGGCTTCCATGAATCGCACGCGTGCGCGTGCGCCTGTTTTTTTCCGCTTGCGCACGTTGGTTCCATGAATCGGCCCCTTAATTATCATTGTGAACACTGCTTACCATGCACGCTTGGTAAGCAGTATTCACAATTAAAAATAAACGCTGATTTATTTGAAATTGTAATCGTCGCCTGCCATACAAGCATGGCAGGCAGCGTTTAGAATGGATCCCTATGGGGTTTGTCTGCTTTATAAAGCAGGAGGACACCATAGGGATCTCCAGCAATTCCCTCACAATGAAAATCCATGCCGGCGCAAATGTTGGAGCCTTTGTATAGCAGAGAGGAAAAGAGACACCGTTCCTCCTCTCCACTCTGCCATACAAATGAATGAAAATGGGGGTAACATAAGGCTTTTATGTATTTTAGTTACGTTACACCCCCACGGCAATGAGCCCCTAAGAGTTTCTTCTAAGCTTAGGTAGTTCTTCATTACTAAGAGTGTTTCATAATGCTTCATGTACCAGGATGGTGCTTTCTAGCCAATGTTAATGCTTGTCAAAAAATGGATGAGCTCCAAATGCTGGGGTGATGATCCGTATACTTAGTGTCGTGCTCAATATACTAGGCTAGCACTACCTACACTAGGGAAGTAGTTCAGATACTAGGGTAGTGCATCAAATAACAGGACAGTGCTTTCTATACTAGCACAGTGTTGTGTATTCTGTCGTAGTATTTCATATACTATGGTACTGCTTCATATGCTACAAAACTGTTTTAGGTATAGGTGTAGTGCTTAATATGCTAGACTAGGTCTTCAAATATAATTAATACCCAACGAAGGGTGAGGGGTGTCGTCCTCCCAGCCAATGAGGAGGCTCAAAACGGGGGCTTTACCACATGCTAATCCCGCTGTCTGAGTCTGCTAGTAGCGGGAGGGTGCCATCTTCCACCTGCTGGGATCTCAGCTAAGTGCCTGCATCCCCTTCCCGCCCACCGCATTCCCATATATTTTTCCTCCCATCCCAACCACACTTACCTTCCACGGCCTGGTCCCTCGCCGACACCGGGCACCGCAGTGTTTCTGGTGCATCCCTGCAGCCTCATCAATAACCGTCATGGAAAGAGTGAAGAGACTACGTAGTCCCGTCTCCGGATCAATGGCGGCCATCTTTTTATTTTTAATCAAGCTATTAGTATCTGTTACATCATGCCAGATACTAATAGCATTATTACCCTCACAGGGCGTGGGGGCATTACCGTGCCTGGTAATACCCTGGGCTAAAGGTAAAGTCCTTGCTTTGCTCGAGCTTCTACCTTGCCCGGGGCATTACCTGGCCTGGTAATGAAGGTCTGCCCCTCCATCCACCCTCGGTCAACATTGCTTAAGTGTAGACTGCTATACACTATGGTAGGGCGTGAGATACTAGGCTAGTGCTTCATATCCTGGGATAGCGCTTTTTGTTATGGAGTAGTGTGCTAAAATAGTGCTTCATATGCAGTGTAGCTTTTATGAATCGCATTATGACTAAGCCTCCCAGTTTTATGGTTTTTACTTTACAGCATTTCTATCTGTATTTATGGATATTTATTTCTTTGTTCTTATTATCTGTATTTATCCACGGTTATTTCCTGCTGTGTACAGCACATCATTCACCACTAGTTGTTCCACAAATATTATGTATTTATTTATTTATTTATTTATTTATTTATTTATTTTCTTCTCTGACTGCAAGTGCGTGGATGCCTGTAATGCGATGCTCGCAGAGCTGGGTACTTGCACGTCAAGTCACAATCATTTTGAACTTAAAAACAAAGGGGCTGCTTGTTGTGCCGGCAGGAGAACCCTCTCTGCACACATTTGAACATCTTGACAGGGAAATTGCTGAACTCTGAAAGCTTCGCTGCCCTGCTCCTTCCCACAGTCACTGGCGTGCAAGGCATGATTGACAACTTGTAGACCTTCATTTCTACTTTTTTACTCCGTTTTTGCAAATAAATACTGAAAGGAAACCAAGTGATTTCCCTCTGTATTAATATGCAGAAATCAGTAAAAACGGAAAACAGGGATTTCTTAATTATGACGTCATGCTAGACTAAAGTGGTGCTTTAAATATATGGGAAGCACTTCACATACCAAGGTAGTCCTTCATACAAAAGAGTACTTCTTCATGGATTAAGTATTAAGGTTGTGCTTGTTAGAATATTGCTTCGTTTACCAGTCCAATGCCCGATGAAGTAGGCTAGTGTAGATCTTGTATTGCATTGTATCAGTCATTTATATAGCGTCATTTATATAGCGCCCTTTCCCCATTTCTGTGACCTCAATGCGCTAAGAAATGAACAAAAGGATTCCTATACGAAGGCACCGCATCTAATATTAAGATAGTGCTCCATATACTAAGTCAGTCATACCAGGAATAGGGCCGAACATCATATAATACGTGCTTCATATAATATGGGGTGCGTTGCATACTAGGGTAGCGCTTCATTTGTTAGGATTGTGTTTCATATAATAGGATAGTGGTCCGTTTCTTAGGGTAGTGTATCATACGTAAGGATAGTGCTTTATATTTATAGATCCGAGTAGTGCTTCATAAGCTAAGGTATTGCTCTGTATCCCCGGGCAGGCCTTGATATATAAGGTAATGATTCACATATATTACGGCAGTGCTTCATATTTTATGGCAGTTCTTGTTATTCTACGGTGGTGCTTATTATGCCAAGGGGACTGCTTCATAACTACAGCAAACCAGATTTATAATACGGTGAAAGATGGCAGTATTTGGGGAAAACCATCGGTAAAAGAGGGCAGTCATTTATTGTTTTCAGGGCCCCAGGTCCAATATTTGCTATTTACATGTAAGACTGCCTTCTGGGAGACTTCTGTAGGTTAACCACCCTGAGGGTTAATCTGCATAAATGTAACCAGGGGCATAGATTAACAAGCATAAGGAGAAGAGTTGGGTGTAGAGGTGGAAGTAGGAAACATTGTGTCTGTGCATGTTGATGAAAGGTGTGTGCAGGGAATCCACATTAAAACCGGGGAATACCGGGTCATAAGAAGCGAAGATCTGCAGTAAAAACTCCGGAGTAGGTAAACATCTGAATTGCAAAAGTCCCATAGAGGAGAGTGTTGTTGATCTGAATAAGGCTAGGCCAATCCCTGGTAAGCCGATTACAAAGTTAGATACAGAACCCTCATCGAAGAATAGTGAGGGGGGAGTTGCTGTGTTACCCGGAAGCCTGACCAGAGCTTCAGATACCTCCTGGATGGGTACCGGTTTGGGTAAATGTGTGCGATTGCAAACTCAGGAAGCTGATCTATTGGAAAACCCCTCCGAGGTAATTGCCTTTTCTATTTCTTTTTTTTATTTTGTTTTTAGCATTTAGTTTATTACAATCTTTTTAGCTATTATTTCCCAGATTATATAAATTATTAAAAGAAATATTACTTATATCCTTAGGAGCAGGTATGTAATGTCGAACTTCCTAGTTTCTCCAATGCAATCTTCATAAAGTTCACAGTTGCATAGTTAACGTTACGCTCTTCCGATCGCTCTTCCGATTGATATATTCTTTCCCAGCAACTGTCAGCGTCAATATTGCCGTATTTTCCTAGTTCTGGCAAGAAATGTATTGACCTTTGATCTTTTAGACCTGGGCAGAATAAACATATATGTCTCAAGGTTTCATTTTTATATTTACATGACCTGCATTCACTTGAGGAAACTTTCTTGTATCTTTTCAAAGTACTTTTAGTATGCAGAATATTCCGTCTTAGTCTCATTCGTGTTTCTTGCGAAGTTGTTAGGAAATTTAGTTAGATATGACCTTCTTACATGCATAAATCCGCCTACATTATTCGATAACATGTGAGTTTTTATCTTGGCTCCGTTTTCTCCTGTTTTTCTCTAGTCATCTGCCAACAATATCTCCTTAACAACTATCGGATTCCTGCATAATACTTCTTCAGATGGTCCCAATCCTCGAGGTGTAGAGTCTGTTTCAAGTTCGAGATGGGAGACAGCCTCTTCTATAAAGACAGTGTTTAATGATCAGACTGAAAATGTTAATGGGAGCCCCCAAAGGGAAAGTAAGGGGCTGGTAAATCAAGCCAGGGTGGCTGATGCCGTGTCGGTATGTTAAAAGGGGGAGAGATTCCCGAGAGGTCCTATATTTAAGAATAATCGTATAATACAGGCCCAGCAGGGAACGAAACTAGCGATTTCACCATCTAAGGACATTAATTCCACCAGAGTGATCTTATTAGAGAACCTTTTGCCCAAGAATAAGGAGGTGATTATGAGGCATACCACTATCCTACAATTATTCTCTGAGATGCCTAAATTAAAGGGTATCACCTCTATTGATATGAATAGGGTTGCCTTTCTGCACCATGGGCAAACTGACAGATCAATTGTGACCCTTAATTCACGATTCACGATTTGTCTTAGATTCAGTTTGAGAATTCTGGGATTTGATGTTTCCATCTTCAACACAATATCGAAGAGAAAATATACCTCAGTGCCTACTGCAGAGATTGAGCAATGGAAGCAGAAAATGCGCCATTCAGAAACCACTAATAACTGGGCGTGGCTCATTAAAGCCTCGTATTAATGCATCATAACCTGGAACACTCGAGGAAATAAGCATTTATTCTCAGAGCCAGCTCTCAGGGAAAACTTTGCTACTGTACACATAATTACTCTCAAAGAAACCTGGCTGATGCAGGCCCCCACGTTCAATCTAACTGCCAGCCAGCTGTGCAAGGCTTGAGAGGCCGCCCCTCAGGGGGATTGATAACCTTAACTAGATCATGTTGCGAGTTGACAGTAATAGACTCCTTTGACATTCCCAGGGGTGTGTTAGCTACCCATATTGATGTAGGGAGAGAATTACCCCTCAAATTACTGGTTATCAATGTCTATTGTCACAAAGGGCAGAGGATCCCGGACCCAATCCTTGATGATATACAGGACTATGTGTTGAACTGGCGTGTTTGTGCCCCAAGTAGACTTGCTGTGGTATTCAGGGATTTAAACTCTGATTGCCTATTTACTTCTAACGAATTTAATATGGTGTGTCCCGCAAATATCAATGATTACAAGAAGAGGAATGGTTATCGATTGCTGGCAACCCTAGAGGGTTTTGCGTTTATGGTCTCTGCATGAGGCCTTGTGTTCTAAAGCCCCAATTAGCCATACATGGAGTAACGAAGCTTCAAAATCCACACTGGATTATATCTTTGTGGATGACAGCCTTGGTGCCCATTGTACTCAATTTTCTGTCACCTTTACCAATTCTAGTGATCATGCTATAATTGAAGCCAACTTTACAATCCCAGGAATTTTCCATCATAATCTGGAGGATAATGCTACAAAACCTCAATGTGCCTCTGACCTGATTGTTAATATCGCAGATTCCCAGGTTCGTTAGAACAAGCGTCAAGTGGATAAGGTGAATTCTCTTCTGGACGACTATCTCCGGTCAACAGATTTTGCATGGAAATGTAAAACCTTCAACTCTAATGAATTTGGGGGTTTTGTAAAATTCCTGCTAAAATCTAGTGCCACCACACTTTTGGGGCCCCCACAGGGAAATAAAACCAGGCATAGGCAAGCCCATAATCGAGAAGTGATTGAGCTTTAAAGTGAGATACGGAAGAAGCTCAACCAATTGAACACATTTAAAACAAAAAGCCCCGCCCTACTTGTGGATCAAAGAAGAAGAATTCATCAAGGGTATCAAAATTGGGTGAGCCAATTCAAAGCTTCTCATGAGCAATGGGACGGAGAAGCAATGCTCCTTTTTCTAAAGAACAAGAACTCTCAAGCATTTTGGCAAATAATGAACACCAGTGAAGCTCCACAATCCCTGCTTCAAATAAATGGAGTTTCTGAATCAGATTGGGTCTCCTATTTTGCTCAGGCTTTTTCAACTCTGGGGGAACTAAAGGAGGGAAAGGGCCTTGCCATTATGGGACTCCAGTTTGGTCTCGCAATTAGACTTTGGTGAAGACATGATCCTAAGAGTTATTAATTTGATCAGTTCCTCAAGGGCACCAGGACCAAATGCCCTGGCTAACATTGTGCTCAAGTCAGTTATGAAATCATGGACCAGTGTACTCTCTGTCTTATTTAGAAACATGCTTGCTACAGGAACGTTTACATCTATGTGGTCAACGTCCCACATTGCTCCAATATATAAAAGAGAGAATAGAGCCAACCCAATGAATTATTGCACGATAGCGTTGCTTGATGGGGACAGTAAAGTATTCGCTTAAATTGTGATTTACCATCTGCAAGCATGGCTAGTTGAGAAGGTGAAAATCTCTAAATGGCAAACTGGCTTCAGGCGAAATGTGGGGACTTCACTTAGTGATCAACATGATACAGGATCTTGCGCTGAACGGAAAGTATACTGCTGTCTACGGGGCCTCTCTCGACTTAACGGCAGCTTTTGACGCGCTTGATCGAGAGTTACTCTGGAGGAAATTGGCAAGCTGGGGAATCCCGGCAGGCATTCTCAACCTATTAATTGCTTTTCATTATAAACGCACCACTCAAGTTCGATTGAATAACCACGGAATGCTATCAAGAGAGATCCCCACTGCAAGAGGAGTCAGAAAAGGCTGGATGATTGCTCTGTGCCTATTCAATCTGTACTTGGCGGATATTATGAAAAGCCCTAAATTGTGCTTCACTAATTGAGCCAAAAGTTATGAATCTCCACCTTCAATGGCTCACCTACGCTGATGACTTTTTTTTATTTGATGTTACTAAAATAGGTCTTCAGAGTCTGATTTCATCATTTTTAGCCTATATGTAACTTCATGGGTTTCCTGTTAATCCTACTAAATCTAAAATAATCAGATTTTCTAACAATAGGAAGCGAAGTCATTTTAAATGATACATAGGTACAACACTGATACACTGCACAGAATAATTAGTTTATCTGGGATTCCCAGTATTTGCAACCTGGTGCAACCTAGTGTGGTTGAACAATTTAATCTCAACGTCAATCACCCAAATGAAAATGGTTCTAGCAAAATGTGTTAAGTTCTCGCCTGAACCCATTTTTCTGTACTATGAGGCAAAGATTGTGCCTAAATTACTCTATGGTATTGAGACCCATCCTTTTTCGCTTCTAAAGTATTTGCATACTGTGGAGGGAAGAATATGGAAAACTGTGTTGAGACTTGCTCTAAGTCTGCCAGGAGTGGTTGTGTGGTACGAACTGGGTATCTCCAGTCTGGGATCACGTGCCTATTGATATGATATGATATTTATTTGTATCGCACTCGAACACAAGTGTTTCAGAGCGCAACTAGGCAAGGTAGGGGAACAGGGGAGAACACAACACAACAACAACAACGATCTTACTAGGCCCAGTGACATTGAGAACGCGCAAGTGCATGGGAATGGGAAAAGGGAAAAAGTGCATGGAAGGGGGAGAGTGGAAAGTGCGGAGTAGAGGAGAGCAGATACATAATAATAAATACAAATAAATAGAAAATGGGGCAATACACAGTGGTAGTGTAGCCAGCAAGTGGCAAGTGCTGTGTTTAAGGCAGCAGACTGGGTAAGTCAGATAAGTGCAGAAAAAGAAGAAAAATGGGGGGACTGTAAGGGTACAGATACAGTCCCCAGTGCAAGGAATGGCCGGGTGGCAGTGCAGCAGGGTGGCAGGGTGAGCAGGTACTTGGGCCCAGGGGACAGAGGGTGGGCCGGTGCACAGTGCCAAGAGAGAGCAGATCAGCAGGGGAGAGGGGTAACAAAGGCGGAAGCAAAGAGGAAGGTCTTGAGGTTCTTCCAGAACCGGAGATGGTTTTCCTCAAGTTTTAGATTGGCAGGGAGGCTGTTCCAGAGGGAGGCCCCAGGTGAAGATAGAGATCTACCCCCAGCTCATTTCTTTGAAAAACGATTGACCGGAGGGAGTTAGAGGTAGAGGAGTGAAGCGCTCGAGAGGGGAGGTATTTGCAGAGGGATAGCTGAAGGCATTTTGGACACAGGCCCCAGAAAGCCTTGTGGACAATCTAGAGGGTTTTGAATTTAATCCTTGCATCCACTGGGAGCCAGTGGAGAGATTTCAGGGCTGAAGAGATACGATCACAGGGCTTTAGACAAAGGACAAGTCTCGCAGTCCTGGTCTGGATAAGTTGCAGAGGGCAGAGAGTAGAGGCAGGTAGATTTAGAAAGAGGCTGTTACAATAGTCTAACCTAGAGAGAACCAGAGCTTGGGAGACAGTGAGCTTCTGAGGGAAGGAGAGGAAAGGCAGAGTACCTCTGAGGAGGTGCAGTAGGAAGTTTGACTTTTTAGAGACCTCAGAGATATGGGCGGAGAAGGAAAGTGTGGAGTCAAAGATGACCCAGAGGTTCTTAGCCTCGCTGGTAGGGGTAGGAGGAGGGCCAAGGGAGGCCGGACAGAGTGTGAGGGAGAAGGATGGAGATGATGTGTCGATGAGGAGGATGTCAGTCTTGCTGGCATTCAGACAAAGGACATTGGCGGCACACCAATATTGAATGGCAGTAAGGCAGTCAGAGATGAGGTGGCAGTGGGCAGCCAGAAAAGGAGTTAAGCGTCATCAGCGTTGCAATGGAAATTTGAGCAGAAAATGGCAATGCAGTGGGCGAGAGTTTCCAGGTATTGGTTGAAGAGCAAGGGTGAGAGGTTAGACCCCTGGGGAATCCCACAGGTAGAGAGGAAGATAGATGATAGGAAGGACCCCAGTTGGACCTGCGAGGGTCGATCAGAGAGGAAAGCGCTCAGCCAGGCCAGAGCCTGATCAGTGATACCCAGGTTATCACAGAGACGGTTGAGCAGGATGGTGTGGTTGGCCACGTCGAAGGCAGAAGAGAGATCAAGAAGGATGAGGACAGAGGGAATGTTGGAGTCCGGGTTGGAGAGCAGATCTTCACGGATATTCAGTAGAGCGGTTTCTGTGCTTCTGGCCAGTCTGAAGCCAGACTGGTGGTCATGGAGACAGCCAACCGAGTCTGAATGAAGGTTAAGCTGAGAGATGGCAGCTGTTCCAGGAGTTTGCCCAGAAAGGGTAATGGAAATTGTGCGATAGTTAGCTGGACAGAAAGTATCAGCTGTGGGTTTCTTGAGAAGAGGATGCACAAGGGAATGCTTGAGGGAGGAGGGGAAAGATCCTGAGGCAAAGGAGTGCTTGCAAAAATCGGCAAAGGCTGGTGCGAGGGTGTCAATGTGGTCCTTGATGGTTTTAGAGGAACAGGGATGAACCTGTTTTGACAAGGCTTTCATAGATCGGACTTGTCTAGCGACCCCGTCAGGGGACAAAATAGGAAAGGAAGAGAAGGACGGGGGGTTGTAAAATTGTTTCTCTCTTGCGGAACATTCTGATTGCAGCTGAGAATTCTCTTTTTGAAGTCTTTATCCATTTGTACACCTTACAGGTTGGTTCACATATAAGAGCAATAAGAACTTTATGTTTTATGATACTGAAAAATATAAGTTGTATGGTCCAAGATCTGACCGACTCTCCTGAGAGGGTGAAAAAGTGGCTTTATCAATATAATTGGACCATGATTATTGATCGACTTCATTCTTACCCTTCTGTTGTACATTTGAGAGCAGATTACAAAAGAAGGGTGTTTTATCTACATATCTTAGTATTTATCCTGACAAGGTGACTCTAATGAACTTTACTCACTTTCGATGGAATCTGTCAAAGCCCAAACAAATCCTAATTAGATATCACACAGTTTTACCAACCGATAGATCCTGTAGGTTTTGTAAAAATGAAGACATCATTTAATCCACTAAACACTGGGTGCTGTATTGTCCGGAGCTGAGGTCTGTTTGGGGACTCTATCTAAATAAAGTGATCAGTGCTTCTACATTAGTGGACAGAGATTAATTCTGGAACCGATGCTTAGCGAGTCGAACTAGAGGGGTTGTATAAGGTATAAACCCGCCAGCTCCTCTCCTTGCTCACTATTCCGATTGATCACAATCCCACCCTACCCCTGTCCCTCTCCAACTTCCTCTCTCTCTGCCACCACCCCCCTCCGCTCCTGCTCCGAGACCAACCTCACCTCCCGATGTGAACTGCATCCTATTTAATGCCCGTTCCATAGCAAAAAACAGATGCTGCATCTTTGACCTCCTCGCCTCTGACAAACCAGATCTGGTTTTCATCACCGAAACTTGGTTCTCGGACGATTTTGCCCCAATCGCCAGTGAAGCCTTCCCCCCTGACTGCTCCCTCATCCCACTGAACCATCCTTCGAAAGGAGGGGGTTTAGCATTCGTCTTCAAATCTCTCTTCCATGCCTCAATCATTGACAGCCAACCTTCCATTCCATCCTGCAAATCTCTCCTCGTTAGACTATCCCTCTCCCCGTCGCTCTCACACAGCTCCCTAATAATCTACAGACTCCCTGGCTACAATAGACAATTTGCAAACAACCTCTGCGACTCTATTGCCACCCTTCAACTAAACCATCCCAACCTCACCCTTCTTGGAGACTTCAACATATGGCTCGACATCCCCACCAACCCTATGACACACTCTCTGGTTGACGGTTTGGACGCAATTAACCTCCAACCCCACATAAACGGCCCTACTCACTATAAAGGACACACTCTCGATGCCATCTTGAGCTCCAACACCCTGATTCATTTAAAGCCGCCCACCCCTATCCTCTGGTCCGATCACTTCATTCTCTTGTTCACCATTCACTCACCCCACTCCCTGCCTGTACTCGAATCTGAACCTCCGAATTTACGCAAATGCTGGAAAAAACTAATAATAGTCCCGGACCTAGCCGACGCACTCATCCAGTCTCCACCACCTACCTGCCAACTCAACAAACAACTAACCCCTGATGCCTTTGACTCATGGCTCAACACATCTCTGATGCGGCTCACACCTCCTTGCAAACCATCAACCCGCCGTGGCCTCTTCCCCAGATGGTTCACTCCTGAGTTGAAGATCACTAAGGAGATAGGGCCACCTTGACCCGTCACCTTTATCAGTACAAAGCCGAAATCCGGAAAGCAAAAAAAGCCAACTACAATTCACGAATCCTAAACTGCAAAAACCCAAGCAAAGAACTCCACAAAATCATCTCCGAATTCACCCATCCGGCTTGCAACACAACCGTCCCGACTCCCTCACAATCACTGTGCGACTCATTCTCCCTCCACTTTTTCACCACGGCTCTCGAAAGAACAAATACTCTAGCCACCAAACTAGCTCTCTTACATCCTCCAAGCAATTCTCCCCCCATACCGGCCACCCCACCAGCTGCGACCACTACGCAACCAACGTTTGAATCCTTTAGTCCAATATCACCAGAGCCATTTCTCAAACTTCTATCTGCCTGCAAACCATCTGGCTCGCCGCTAGACCCTTGCCCAGCCACAACCCTCAAAGTCATTTTCGCTTCCACCTGCGCAGGTGAACATGCAAGATCGATCATCAATGCCTCCCTTTCCTCTGGTATCTTTCCCGAGGCATTCAAAACGGTTCATGTCAAACCTCTAATTAAAAAACCTTTGCTCGACCCTCTCGAGCCCAAAAACTACCACCCCATCTCAAACACCAGATTCCTTGCCAAACTCATTGACCGAACTGCGTACTCCCAACTAAATACCTTTGTCGAAGCCAACAATCTCCTAGACCCCGCTCAATCAGGTTTCAGAGCCCGTCACGGAACTGAAACCACCCTAACCTCAATTTGGGATGACCTTAAAATAACGGTAGACTCCGCGGGATGCGTGACACTAATCCTTCTTGACCTATCCGCCGCCTTTGACACAATCACTCAATCCTCCTAGACCTCCTCCACTCCCTAGGAATTCATGGAACCGCTCTTAAATAGATAGCTTCATTCCTCAAAGATCGGTACCAAATAACGGTACTCTCCAACTATACCTCCCAAGCCCGACCAGTCGACACAGAAGTCCCACAAGGAGCATGCCTATCCGCCCTCCTCTTCAATCTCTACTTGATGAGAGAATGAGTGTACAGAACGGGTCAAGGTATAGAACAGATGAGTGTAGAGATGAATATATAGAACAGAATATTGCTGTTGAATGCGTGAAAAGCATGAGTGCTTAAAGCAGATGAGTGCGGGGAGCAGATGAGTGCATAGTGGAGATGAGTGCGTAGTGGAGATGAGTGCGTAGTGGAGATGAGTGCGTTGTGGGGATGAGTGCGTAGTGGGGACGAGTGCGTAGAGGGGACGAGTGCGTAGAGGGGACGAGTGCGTTGAGGGGATGAGTGTGTAGAGGGGATGAGTGCGTAGAAGGGACGGGTGCATAGAGGGGACGAGTGCGTAGAGGAGCTGAGTGCATAGAGAGGATAAGTGCGTAAAACAGGTGAATGCTTAGTACATGTGAGGGCATAAAGCAGATGAATGCCGGCTCGAACGAGTGCCTGGAGCGAACGAGTCCCCAGAGTGAACGGATGTGTTGCGTAGAGTGGACAAGTACGTAGAACGAACAAGCACAGATTGCATCCAATATGGATGAGTGCGTAGAATAGATGAATACGTAGAGCTGCCGAATGCGTAGAGCATGGACCAGCCAGGTGCGCATGCGTGGAGCAGACAGGAGTTCATGCGTGAGGCAGACGGGTGTGCATGCATGGGACAGAAAGGAGTGCATGCGTGAGGCAGACAAGAATGCATGCTTGGGGCAGACAAGAGTGGATAGGAGGGCATGGAACGGCCTGATCGCATATAATTGCGTGACATATATAGTATGGCTTGGAATGCAGAGAACGCTTGAAAGAGCACATAACCCACCATGACTCTGGAGTACGCATGGCGAACTGGAGCGCGCGGAGCGGACTCGAACGCACACAGCAAGCCGGAATGCACGAATGCGTGGAGCAGACCGGAATGTATGGGGCAGACTGGGATGCATGGAGTGGACATGAGTGCATGGAACGGACTGGAGCACATATAATTTGTGTGACGTATATAGTATGGTTTGGAATGCAGAGAATGTCTGAAAGGGCATATAACCCACCATATCTCACCACCACGCTTACTCTCTCCTTACATCACCACTCAACTAGAACATAGAGATACTATGACACCATTCGGTATAACTGTTCTCATACCAACATTCGTGCTCACTCCACATCATTCTAAGTAATCACTGCTGGTTACACACCCCCCAGCCAGGCGTTCTCCTCAGGCCTAACGCAGCCACATCCGGTCTGGATAAATCCTGCCAGAACGAACACATACTCCTGACCTCTCAACCATCACACCTACCGCTAGAACGCAGCAATTACACGGATACCGCACAAGCTGCACACATACCTGGTGCTCATACACACCTTTTGACTCTCTCTACTCTCTCTACTGATCTGAACTTCGGTTCCCAAGGGCGTTCAACCTACCAGCGCCTTCAGACCATACCAATGGTATATAAGGCACTATATAAATGCAAAATAAGAATAACAATAACAACATATCTGTCTTTATTCAAGGCTTACTTTGGATGAGACCCCTGGGTTTGAAGGCAAATGTCAGGTACTCTTGAACATTTTTTAAACTGAACATAGAAATTAAGATATGAAATGCAATGTTCCCTTTTAGCTGGTTGTTCTGTAGTATGTAATAGACTGCACCCTAAACATTTTCTCTTTTATATTTGTCGTATTTTATTAACTTGTCATTTTATAGAGTTACGTAAATTATTGACTTTTTCTATTTCATTACTCTTTTTTATGTTTGATTCTTTTCATTTCTGTATACTTTTTCTGTAATCTTCTAATGATGTAATGATTGAGTTTTTGTTTTATTAAAGGGTGAGTTTGTCTCAACCGAAAAAAAAAAAAAAATTGAAAAGAAATTTCTCGCACGCATTGGCAATGCCAACGGGTTTGGGCTTTTGTGTAGGCCTGGGAAAGGCACTTGCCAGGCACAGCCGTAGTGGTATTAACTGGCCATAATGGTGTGAGTATCTGGGCATCTAATAGCTGTGCCTGGCAAAAGCTTAATACTTATACACAAGCCAAAACTGTTGGCTTTGCCAATGCTTGTTTTTAACAGGACTTCAAAGAAGGATGCGCAGAGTGCTTATAAATGGGTCGGCTGAAGGCAGACCTGGTAAGACATTACACCAGTAGTGGCTTTACAACGCCAATTAAATCATGAAGTCTCTAAAGACTGCTTTGAAAAAACACTAGCAGCTGCTTAATGGGTCATTACAGTTTTACTTGTGTGGTAAAAGTGCTGGTAAATCT
The DNA here is from genome assembly GCF_040938575.1 of Ambystoma mexicanum. Classification (NCBI taxonomy): domain Eukaryota; kingdom Metazoa; phylum Chordata; class Amphibia; order Caudata; family Ambystomatidae; genus Ambystoma; species Ambystoma mexicanum. The sequence continues at coordinate 255,073,015 of NC_090921.1, read as the reverse complement.
GATTGGTAATTCTGTCACGGCATGTAACCACACCAGCAATCGCACGTTTGCAAGTGGGGGCAGTGATTTAACTCCAGCAAAGAGCTAGAGGTAAATCTTGCCTTCACTGGCAAACAAATGCTGGAATTACCTGCACTGGTAATTCGGTGCCGGTAATTCCAGCAATCCCCTCCATGGAATCCTATGGCACTCCATGGAATGGGCATTTCCTCCAATTGGAATATGCTGGTAATTCCGGCATTCCAGGTGGCAGAAACGGTATTACCATTTTGATGTTCATCCCACCGGATCTACCAGATACCACCAAAACTGTAATGGGGGCCTTAGAGTACAAAGTTTGATGGTAAGGCTTGAATAAAGCAAGCTCCAAGAGTTCCAATGAGTAGGTGTTTTGGGCACGAGGGGCAGGCATGGGTAACAATGGCCATAGGGATTAGCATCGCCATTGGCAGTCAATGGGTGGGTACATAGCCAAAGACCACCTACAGGATGTGTGCCTCTCCTCACATGCCATTCCTCCCAATATGTACTCTAATGCAATAGTTTTGGCTTATAGGTGTCGCAAGCTGATGGTATAGTCTGCCTTACATCTTCTGCCAGTGAAGGAAGGAGAGGATATCCAAGAGGGATGCAAGATCTCTCCCATAAACATCTCCCAGGGAACAGAGATAGAAATTGAATTCAGAGGATCCTTCAGCAGCTCCAGAACCGGTACCCAGCCAGCACACAGCGTCCCCTGTTAGGTTCTGCAGCAAGCTTCCAAGGTGGAAAGTGCCAAAGAGTCTCTGCACCAAACCAAGGATGAGGCAGTTGCCTGCAACACTCTCCTCAGCTTTGGGCCGTCCGCCTTAAAGGACAACAGGAGCCCAGTGAAGAAGCTAGTAGGAGTGTATCGACAAGCATCTACCGACTCCACCTTAAGGACATTTTCGAGGTAGTTGTGCCCTTCGGGCTGCAACTGACTGCACAGGTGACTGCTGTTATGACAAAGTCGCTCACACCGTCTGAGACGCCTTAACAAGTGCTTCAGATCCACCGACCAACACTGAGACAATGATTCCTGACCCTGAGCCGCCATGTAGGCCAGCCTGCAGCAACCCGTCCAACCTTGCTTGCCGAACTGCCTGTCGCCTGATACCCGCAGCTGTCTCCCATCTCAAACTCTGTCGCAGATGCTGCAAAACACCCTGAAACTGACTCTACCCTGTCGAGCACCAAGAACATCTACAAGCACAAGGTACATTGTGGCTCTGTCCCCCTGGTCCTTCTTTCCAGGCCCCTATTGACTTTATACGATATTTTATGACCCATTGCTTCCTTTGTGCTGAAAACAAGTATCCTTGACTGTTTGTCCTCAGCAGTCCTTTACAGGGTGGGTTGTATTTAGTAGTGTGCTGCAACTGTCTGTTGTAATAATAATAAAATAGATATTGTATACACCCTTGACTGGACAATCCCTTTCATCATAGGGTAATCATTTTATTTTCGCTGTGTTGCAACTAACCAACGGTCCACGACCTTGCAGAGATAAGCCTGCCATTCTATCCATGTTACAAAAATGGGACGTTGAGGTTTTTAATTGACTTGCGTTTCCAATCTGTTCGGATCCCTTCTGGTGTACTAGAGATTTGGGATTGATTGGTGGTTTAGAAACCGCTATTCCTCTCTGGACTACTGGTGCCCTGGAAGTTGATTCGTCACTGACACAACCACCTCAGAAAGAATCATGCCACCACGGAAGTAATACCATACAAGAACCATAACGAAAGACCATACAGGATCCCATAAAGAAAGACCAAAGCGACAGGAGAACAACTCAATTTAAGCCGCTCTCCAACACAAGGAAAAACCCACCCAGTGGGAGAACAAACCTTATCCAAGTCACTCATCCACACAGAAGACTCAAGAATCATAACTAAAGAAAATCCCATGAAGGAAACACCACCTCCAGAGAGAGGCATTTACAACCACAACCCCATACTGCAACTAAACCCCAATGCCAGGAAAAGCCACCTCCAAAGAGAGGCATTTGCAACCGCAAACCCCAAACTGTGACTAAACCCCAGCTACAGGAAAACTATGCCCCCACAAGACACAGAGACTGAGACTCCTCTGCATACAAATATTCACATCAACCACTAACTCAAACCTCAAACAGAGGCACAACACAACAATCAGCGCAAGGCAGATAGCACTGCACGTCGAAATAGTCCGACTTAAAAGGAAACCGGGAAAGCATTGAAATACACCGATCTGGCTGGAGACCAGGAAATAATCGACCCAAGGAAATACACTAGAATACATCTCAACCCAAACCCAAAACGGAGACTTATCACCAACAGTCATAGCAAGGCTGACACCACTGTACACCACAACAGAAGGTCCCATCTCTTATTACAAGGTAGACAGCTATTTGGATGAATGTTCAAAGTACCATATGTGAGAGGAAATATAAATTAAGAAAACTTATAAAGCATAAGTCTGAAACCACACGAAAGGCCACAGGCCCAGACAGCATGCACGATACATGGACACTTCCGCCATCTCCCTTCGATGTGAGATGGTCAGTAACCAGCAAGACACACACACACATACACACATACTTTTTGAATTTAATTCATGTAGGATGATGGCAAACAATTAACATGTTGGCAAATATTAGGCTTAACCATACACGGGCACGCAAGACAAAGACACAAAGAGAGTTTCAAGTAGTCCTATATGCATTCATTAGAAACACTAAAAGGTAGTAAATATAAGCTACGGTATACATACATTTAACATCTCTTAGGCGTGTGACACACAGAGTAGGACTCAGAAAAAAAGGTTGTTTCATGAGCCATTTAGATTTAATAGGCCTCAGAAATCCATGTATAATACCACGCAGTAAAATGTATTCAGTTTCACCTCACATTAGAGAGAGACACAGACAAGGTCAGCATCCCCGGACAGGGTGCAAATTCAGGCTGCAATTGGTCAGCATTATAAGGTGAAGGTCTTGCCCAGGCACAGAACGAGGAAGAATCAGATGTTGCAAACATGAGCAAACCCTGTGAGGGGAAGCTGTAAAAGCAGCGGAGGGATTGTTTCGAACAGCAAGTTGCAGCAAGGTCCCACACATCTAATACATGAAACATAATATCAATGGCGTTCCTACCCATGTTCTTGGCAACTAACAAATGCAAGGCTACAGTTTGGTGGGATTGAGGCAATGCGCAGAGCGATGCACAAGACAAAGTTACTCAGGCAGAAGACTTACACTGCGCCCGTGTGAACATATCCATGTAAGAGTCAAGTAAAAGCATTAGATCATATAGGCACCTTTTACAGAGAACAGTCAGAGATGGTTGAAACTGGATTGCAGAAACCAAGGAATATATTAAGTAATACAAGACCACAACATGTAGAGTTTCCTGGCATGTATTAAGTTACACCTACATTTACATATACAGATCACGCACACCCAACCATTCATTGTATACAGAATTTAGTCATGCACTTGGGCCCTGAGCAAGAGGCCAAGTACCATGCCCCGTGAAGTCATGTAGGCACATAATGAGAAAGGAAATAGAAGAGTAACATGATTCCAATGAGAAGTCGCAATATTAACAGTCTATTGAGCAGTCACAAGGATGAGAACGGTAAATTGGTGCCAACCTTTCAGGCCACATGGGAAAGTATGTGAAGTATTCTTTTCTGTTGCCACACTGTTCAAACCTCACAGCCCTATTGGTCAACTATGACAGAAGTGGCCCATCACAGGATAACCATAGGGGCCAATCCAATCCGCCATCGAGCTGTATATCAAACATTTTAACATGTCAACTGTCCAATAAAATTTGTGTGAAACTAGATGATCCCACCATGAGATCATTACCATAAGGTAGTCATTATAATGGTCACGATGGATAGGATAGGGCAATAGGGCTAGGCATTGTATGGAATCACCTATGGAGCAACCACAACTTTCCAATCAGCGAATATGAATTTAAATACATCTTGAAACATTGTGTAAAGGTTCACTCCACTTTAAGCAGCCGTTTTGTGCTGTAAATTTTAATGATTTGTGGATAATTTCCAGCTCTAGTTGCATGCAATAAACATTTGTTTTTTCTTGCGTTCGATGCACTTTTATTGGCTCATTGGATTACTTTTATAATATTGACTTTTTGGGCTTACACTACAAAGTACTGTACTTCAGACCACACTGACGTAAAAGGAAATGGAGAAAGCGGTGAAATACACTGATCTTACCGGAGAGCAGGAAATAACTGGCCCAAGAGGGCACCCGGCACTAAAAATACACTAGAACACAGCTCAACCCAAACCTGAAACAGAGGATATCACCAACAGCTACGGCGAGACTGACACCACTGTACTTCACAGCAGAAGATCCCATCTCTTATTCCAAATGAGTACATTTTCTTTTTAAAAAGACATGCAGGAGGGCCTGCACCCCTGGAATACATTTCACACCCAACCTAGAACAAAACAATAATCACAGGACCACTAACATGCCTTGATACAAGAAAGACAATTAACAAGAAAGGAAACCAGACACAGGAAGTAAACCACACCCCAACAGAACCGGAAATACCCACCAGAATTCACAACACCCAGAAACCCTGTGGGGACACAACTAAATGGACTAAGGATACGGACCAGGAAAAGTAAAAACACAGAATATATCTTGCGTTACCTTTCCTCCGACATCTCCAACTAAACAGGAAACAAGCAACGGAAAAATAACCCACTAGCAAGAACCCAAACCAAACTGGACCCCAACCGAACATCCCAAAACACAAAACATAGCACAGTAGACCCCAATAAGTATCAAAGGCAAACTGGAATCCATTACCATTCACACACCCTACATAACCAAAGACTGGAAAAAAGCCCTCATGTAAAAACAAACAAACCACCAGGAACCACAACTAAGAATTCCTTCAGTCGACCTAATTCTAATCCTCAACGAATAGACAGAGCACCCAATAACAATCTCAGCAAACAGCTACACCCATAGAGAATCCCAGGAAATGAAAAACCAACAAACGCTACACCGACAGGGACTCATGAAAGGATAGGCAACAATGTACATGGAAAAACAGATACACTGCATTTACTCAACGTAAGATCCATGGCGAAACACAGAACAGAAACTTACCACCTCCTAAACAAGAGTGGCACCGGCGCACTCTTCGTCACAGAAACATGACTATCAGTCAACTACAAGACAGTTGTCAATGAAATCATACCAGACAAATTTAGACTAATACACGCCAACAGAGAATACCGAAGAGGAGGCAGAATCAAAATGGTGCACAAATATCATGTCTGCACCAGACCACTCCCCTTAACTGACATAAAAGACTGCAAATCTCTCCTCATCAAGTTCAAGCTCAACGACCAAGCAAACCTAGTGTTCCTTCTAATCTACAGACCGCCATTTTATAACCCAAACTTTGCAACGATACTTGCTGACTCCATCGCCAAGCTCTCCAGCTATCGTGATAACTTAATCGTCCTGCGAGATTTCAAAATCTAGTTCGAAAGAGAAAACAAAACCACAGCAAGCAAACTCACCCAGCTCCCTCATGGAAACACTCCACTTCAAGTAAATAGTGAATAGATCCACCCACAATGCTGGACACATCTTGGATGCAATCTTCTGCAGAGACGGACTCTCTACACCGTCCCACCAGTAACAATGATATGGAGTGATCACCACCTGATACCATTCTCCGTCAAACTCCCAACCCACATACTGTGTGGAACCCAATACTGCACGCTACGTACAAAAGAAACTGGAAGAGTAAATAAATATTCATGTTTCTAATGTGCCACACTCCTATTACAGGGGTTGTGTAATAGTCACAAGTGATTTGTTACATGTAATAAACTGGCAAAAATTATATTTGTAGTAACAGGTTTATTGTTAAATCAAAGTGAGGCTAATGAGCCAACACATGTTTCGAGAAGTGTTTTTCTTCTCCGGGCGGATGTTATTAGGTGATTGAGCGTTGGAACCCACACCTCTAACACTATAACTGGATATTTACTTTAAGCACTCTAAAATATGTAATAGACACAAGACTACGACTATGGATACCCGAGCAAACATCTACACTTCATGGATTACTTTCCAGAACATTTAACTCGCAAATGAACACATAAGCTTATTACCTTGGCCGATCTTAATCTTACCAAATTTGAGAAGTCAGCTATTCATCAGAGGAAATCCCGTATTTGGATGCCGCAATGTGGCATCCCTTAATACTTCATTGGCAGATGCCAATAACAGATTAAATGTACAGAAATTGTTCATGATACTAACATCACCTAAAATAAACTATGTTATGATTGCTTCTGGAAAGCAACCTTTTGTATATACTGAGAGCCCTGAGGAAGAGAATCAGTTCTCAAAACACGTGTCAGCTCATTAGATGCACTTTGATTTAACAATAAACCTGTTGTTACTACAAATATAATTTTAATAGTTGATTACATATGACAAATCACTTGTGACTTCCACACAACCATGACAATAGGAGTGTGGTGCTTTAGAAACTTGAATATTTTGTACTTACTTTATATAACTGGAATGCTAGGGAAGCACTCCTGCCACTTTTAAGTTTCATGCGACACAGTTGGAAACTTAATATTAGCATTAAAGCACATTGATCAGGTGAGGTTATTCCGTACACACCCTGCCCCCAGTTTGAAACTGGAAGAGTCTTGACCTGGAATCCTTAACAGAACTGCTGGAATCAACTCAACCAAGCACAGCCAAGCTAAACAGAATGACCTCTGACTCAGCAGTAAAGAAACTTGATGCCCGGATCACTGAGGCAATAGATCAACTAGCACCAGCAGAACCGTTCAAAGCCACTGCAAAAACAAATTGCAGCAAGGTGGTTCACAGAAGAACTGAGGGAACTCCGAAAAAACAAACTGCAAACTGAAAAAACGATAGCAAATTCATTACAATAAATCTGACAAAATAAAATACTAGTGACAACTCAGAATAGTCCAAGCACCAGTCTTCAAAGCAAAAGGTACATACTATGCCACAAGAATCCAATCAGCAACAAAACCACAAAATGAAATCATCAAAGAATTCAAAAGGTCTACATCCTGCAACGATGGCGTCATACTGTCACAATCGCTATGTGATCACTAAACACTTAAGAACAAAAATAGAAAAATCTAAGACAATTGGAGTAAGCTATGCAACTATAAACAAAGGCACATCTACGGAACCACCAACAACTGGCACACCACCAATACCCGGCCGATCTGAACCTATAGATGAAGTAGTTTCACCCCTAACTAATAAATAACACCAACCTCACCGGATCCCCAGCAACCGATGCACCTAGGCATCTACAAAGAAATCTTCAACCCCAGCATCTTAATTCCAGCTACTGATGAACCTTTGCCTAAACACAGGAATAGTACCGAAATCCTTCAAATCAGCTTACATCAAGCCACTTCTAAAAAACAAAACAGGAAGTATGGAAGACCCCACAAACTACAAACATATATCTCATCAACCCTGTCCGGAGAAGCTACTGGAAAACGATGTATACAAAATCCTACTCAGCCACATAGAAACTAACGGACTACGCGTTTATTCGCAAGTCAGCTTCAGACCTATGAGAGAAACAGAATCAGCACATCTAACAATATAGGACAACCGAAAAATAAATGCAGACAACACTACACAATCTGCCCTCATACTACTGGACATATTAGCCGCATTCGACACAATCAGACACACAACATTAATAGAGAGACTAGAGGCATTTAGTGTAAAGGACTCTTCTCTACAATGGCTAATATCATTCCTCAGTAACCGAACTGAAAGAACTTACCTACCGCCATTTACCTCTGACACCATAAACAGCTCTTGTGGCGTACCACAAAGGAACAGCCTCTCCCCATGCCTCTTCAAAACCTACCTGTTCTCCTTAATGAAAATCATTCGAAACCATGGACTGACCGCCTACAACTGCACAGATGATACCCAACTCATCGTCAGCATAGACACAACCCAACACCCAAACAATGGCTTCACCGACATATACAGTTGGATGACAACCAACAACCTCAAGCTCAACCCGACCAAAACAGTAATAATGATCTCACCCACAGAGGACAACACAACAAACACACAATTGAACTGGCCAACTTGCATAGTAATCCAACCGGAAGCATTGGCTGTGATAAAAAAAACCTGGCACAAGGAACTCAGTAGAATCACAAGTCAAAGCTATAGCAAGGAAATGCTTCTACCTCCAACGACTACTTATAGGGATCCTCCTCTACCTCTCCTTCCCACACAGAACCCTCAGAATCATCTCCCTAATATGATCAAAAATCGACTATGTGAGCACTCTTCCTTGGAATGCCAGAACAGCTCACCAAAAAACCTCAATGCATCCAAAACACTGCAGCAAGGATACCTTGAGACTAAACCGGAGAGACCACATCAGCCAAGCCCTGAGAAGCCTACACTGTCTCCCAGTAAAAAACTCATTTATGTCAAGGCCCTTTGCATTGGCCACAAATCCCTGCATGGACAAGGAGCAGAATTCCTCCAGGCCAAGATCAACCGCTACTAACCAGGAAGACGGTAATTTGGAGAAATCACGTTCTCACGTCTAATTGCTAATCTATGTAACTCAATCATGAAATAAATAAAAATGACAGAAAACCACCTACCTTGAAAAAATTACTGAAAACCTGGTTATTCAATTCACAATGACCATTATTAAACAGGTGTGCAGCAATATCACAGGGGGCCCAAGATAATCCAATGACAGTACAAACTCTGGAACCAACAATAAAACAAACACACCTTAACCCAATAACCTTCCCCACTCCTTGCTCCTCTCCAGCATACCCCACATATATCTCACAAAATGTAACAGATCAGTTTCACAAAACACAAACACACAACACTCACATTCATCATAAAAACGAACTACTGCACATAAACACCCCAGTCCCCGGACGTTGTTCTTCTGGACACAGTAACTCCAGTGCGCACAACACAAACATACCTAGAAAGCCGACCCGCACAGATACCAGTTCCTCCTCGTTCATACTCCCTCTTCCCTCACTAACCTACCCAACCCAATCTCTTACAGAACCATGTGAGTGCCGGGAGACTGTGCCAACGGTAACGGTGCACCGTATAAGTCAACTTGACATAACATCTTCATCCCAAGACCCAACCTCACTTCTTTTAAAAACGAGTGTTGACATGTTTCATGGTTACAAACATTTTAATGTTATGGTGACTGTAGTGAAAAATTAAATGAGCATCAAGCACAGCATGCATACTTAGTCATGCAAGATAAACACAAACCTTTCACCACATAGATGTTTATCAACAAATTAAGATCTGCAGTCATTCTTATCTTTCCATAAAGCTCTTTCATTTTATGCAAGGATGCAAGCAACCATCACTGGCTATCTTCACCCTCCCTCCCCATCCTCATCGGGGTATTTCAAAAGAGTGTAATGGGAGTGTACTAGACTATCCACCTTCGAAAGAAAAACCTCTATCTAAAAATAATGTACATGTTTATTCTAGGTTTTGCTCATCTACTCTTCTCTCTAAGGAAAGTCCAACAGTCTTGTTATGACTACAATATTTACTGGAAGTCAGTGTTAGAAATGAGCATTGTAAAATGTTAAAAATAGACAGTTTACAATGTTGGTACAGTAAAAAAAAAAGAAAAAATTCAATAGCTTCTTTTGCCAAAAATACACAGCAGGTTGTTTCTGGAAATGTCCTTCCTTCTTGGAAAGCATGGTGATCACATTAAAACCAATTATCCGTACCTTCTGTGAGCACCAAGGCAATGCTACAGTTCGCGAAACATTAACAATTACCTAAAAATAGAAAACACTACATGGTCCAATACTAGGGCGGTCAGACTGATGTCCGTGAATGGAGGAAGCTCCGTTCATCTGGAGCCCTACCTTCTAGCCGGGAGGCGAAGCCAGGCCACAGCAAAGGCCTCCAGCTAAAGTTTATGGCTGGGATCTCTGCCGGCCTCTGCCGGCGATGCGCTTGTGCCGTCCCCTCCAACAACATGCTGACCTCTTCTTAATAATAGCAGTCCACACAACCTACCTTCCTAGGTAAGCCTACTGCACCAGCAAAACCTTGTGCTCAGGCTTGGGTACGCTTGTCTGCCACACCACGCGCCACTATGCCTCATAACCTGCTCCCTGACACTCCCTTTTCCTCCGCCATTGCGACCATGGCTTGACTATTTTCCACGTGGCCAGTCCTGCACTGTATATGCACCTGCCCCTTCGTTACTTCTCCCCCCTACCACTATTCTACCCATCGTGCCCCCTGGCGGTTCCCCCGCCCTGCCCATCTCATCTTGGGAACCCATTGCCCCACGTAGTAGGAGCCAGCTAGCCACCTTCTTCCTGCCAACCCTATCAGAGTCGTGCTCCCCTGGGACCACGCCGGCACCGCTGTCAGCCACTTCCACATTGATCTTAAAACTCCCTCTCATTGCCATCTGAGCCATCGCATCATACCGCACTGTGCTGCATTCCCTCACCTCACTCCTCCTCCCCACGATGGAGGATGCCATCTCATGTATTCAGTGACAGCACAGATGCCACTAAACCCCCCACAGTGAGGCCCTGCAACACTATTCAACCTAACAACTCTCTCACACCTACAAAGCCTCCTGCTGTACTGGCTTTCTAATGTGCCCTCAACAATACTAGATCACTCATAGCCCAGCTGCAGGAAATACTCGACCTCATCTCGACAGACAACTTGGGTATCCTAGTCTCGGGGGCTTTTCTGCCAAATTAAAATGCTCACATAACACAACTCTCACTATCCGTCTCATTCTCACTATCCATCTCATTTACCGCCCTCCCGGCCCTATCACCTCCTTCGAGGATGGCCTCAAGCAGCTCATCCCTTCCAACCTTAAACCATCCACACAACTTCTCGTACTGGGTGACCTTAACTTGGGGTACAATTACCCCTCCGACACAAAAGCCACTGCCTTAGCTACCTCTTTGGCAGCCTTAGGTTGCAACCAGCTTATCACAGAGCCAAGGCACACGCACGGCTGCAGTATTGATTGGCACCTGGATCACAAAAAGTAACATTTCTATACAGAAGAAGCATCCATGCCCTTGGTCGGACCACCACACCATCATATTCACCATACCCATCAGTCGCAATCGCTGTTAGAATAGAGCCTGCCTCACTCAGCATCATGGCCCGCAGATCACACAATCTAAGTAGTGAAAAGCTCCGCCCCCTTATCAACCTCCCACTCCCGCCTACTCAGCATCCCACAGCCTTGGGTGATCATAACAATACTTTTCTCCACAAGGCTATCGACCTCCTGTCACCCCTCAAGGCCAAGAAATCCAAAAACCCTACACATCTCAACTCTTGGTTCACACCAGACCTTTGTGTCGTGCGAGCTGCAAAAAGAGCAGCAGAAACCACCTTGCTTGAACACCATTATCCTGCAAACAAAACTAACCTCTCCAGCCTGTTGCTCCACTACGAACAACTTATGTTGAGCTCCAAAGCTGTCACCTATACTCCTCCAGCTCACTGGCACTTTTCGCCATTTTCAGAGAATTGGAAACTCCCATCGCCCCACCATCCACAGTCCTAAAAGGCTCTGTTTGGTGTAAGATACTCCAAGACACATTCACAGGCAAAATTACTCAATTGCAAACTGAAATAAAAAGCACACGAGCCTCGATTCCAGCTGCTTGCCCATCACAGCCACCCACTCAAAAAGACTTCCCTCCCTCATGCTCCAGCCCATCAGCACATCCTCTCTTGCCACCATCATCGCTGGGCTCAAGCCACCACACTGCATGGGGGATATATGCCCACCCACCCTACTCAAAAGAATGCGCTGGCCCTCTACTCCCTCTCATTGCCAATATCATACACGCCTCCTTCACTACCTGCACCCACCACACTGAAAGAATCTTGGATTGCCCCACTGTTGAAAAAACCCACACTCAACCCAGCTATCCCCATCAACTATTGGCCCATCACCAATGTGCCATTCCTCCTCAAAATCATGTATAGAGTGGCCTACTTCTAAATCCAGTCCTTCCTAGAACTCCTTCAAACATGGGACAAAAACAGCCATCCCAGACCTAAAAAAGCAGATCAACCACACAAATGACCAGGGCACACTCTCCCTGCTCCTTCTACTTGACCTCTCTGCCGCATTCAAACTTGTTGGCCACAAGATCCTCTGTCGTGCCCTCACAACCTCGGCTCACTTTTACACAGAAGCTGCCAGCTGGATTGCCTCATTCCTAGCTGACAGATCCTCATAAGTGTACACTGGAGAAGCTGCGTCCACACCAACACCCATAGCCTGCAGGGTACCCTAAGGTTCATGTGCCTCACCCACCCTCTACAATGTTTACACAAAGCCCTTGTTTGACAACCCCGACGCCCTGGGGATCTCATACTCTAAATACGAAGACGACACCCAAATTCTCATCCCCCTCACCGGTGACCACCCCAAAGACACTCTCAAAGTTAACTCCATCTACAAAACTATCCAATCCAGGAAGGCCACACACAGTCTTTGCCTCAACAGCGACAAAACTGAGCTTCTCTTCATCAGGCCCCCTGCCCGTGTGGCAAAACTACCTCAAGACTTCACCTCCTTCATCATTGACGGCTACAACATCACTGTTGCATCCCCCGCCCAAACTCTGGGCATCTACCCCAACTCATTCTTGACCAGGTTAACCACATTGCATCAGCAGCTGCCCACGGCACCAAGCTCATCAATGCCAGCAAACCCTTTCTTACCACCTCAAACCGACTCGTAGTTGCCTGGGCCTTTATCGGTTCGAAACTAGACTATTGTAACCCCATTCTCTGTGGCATCTCCGTAAAGAACAGGGTCATATCGATGAGGCCAGGAAAACTGCACATTGGCTACCAGTCAAGGATAGAATTAACATCAAAATTCTGTCCCTCACTCACCGTTGCCTGTGAAACGACGCCCCATGCTACATAGCGGAGAAAATTACCAAAACATCAACCGCTAGACCCACCAGATCCTTCTATAACCATTGCCTTACCACACCTAGGTTCAAACGGTCTAGAGCAGGTGGAGCCAGCTTCCCGGCCCACGCTCTGTCACTCTGGAATAAGCTACCCACCTACCTTTGAAAGAAAATGTCCTCCAACACATTCAAAAAACAGCTCAGCACCAATGTCTTCAACTGACACTTACCCCCTCTTCTCCTTCTCCTACCTCCTTCCCCTATCACTGTGGTTCTAGTGCCTAGATGCCTGTGGGCTTTGTGCACGGCTACGAATGTATGAATAAATAAATAAATAAATAAGGATATTTGCTGCCAGAGGGGATAAGACATTTTGCCACCCGTCACTACCATCTGGGTGTCCCGACTATAGGACCATCTCCCCAAAATGTGTATTCCCCCTTCAAATGCATGGCCTACCACCATTGCGATCACCATTATGCCATCATGTTTTAGATCTTCTCATAAAGAGATAAAAATAAAGGTAATCTTACACGCAAAATCTATGTTTTATTTTATTTTTTACTTGCATTTTTAAAGCGCTCATACGGCCCGCGGGCATTTGAGGCGCTGTTACAGGAATTGTTTTTTGTTGTTGTCTTAGTTGCGTATTTATAACACGCTTAAACACCCAGAGGTTTCTAAGCGCGACCCGGGGATCGAACCTGCGTTGCTTCATGTCGTCTTGCTGCCAAGGCGAGCACGTTGCTGCTGAGCTATCCTCCCGGAACCTCTGTTATTATTGATGTCTGTTATTATTAAAAAAAAGACCAACATGTATTCCCACTCTACCTCCAGTCACATCCATTCCACTTTCATGCCGAGGAATCCTTAACTTACTAAGCAGGTACAGCACTGGCAGAAACAGTGCAAACCTTATTCACATGCAGAAGTCAAGCCCAGGGATCAGAGGTTCACACTTCCTTGGCGTTGAGGATGTGTAATATGGATAGCATAAGAGCAAGTGCCGGATGCACAAAGAACAGACACAGCACAAGAAGCAGCAGTGAAACCTTCACTCATGCACTGGACAGTTACATCATAGACAGCAACACTGCATGCAGCTGTCACGCACCAAACGGGTACAGTATGGTTAGCAGCAGTGTCAGCTTCCCTCAAAGGCACCCATTACAGTCACTACCTAGCAGGGGTGTTGTTAGGTCTGGACAAGATCTGGGGCTATGCTAATGTCGGGCCTGTCGGGACCCAGGGCTAGCTAGCCATTTGGTTGTAGTCCCTGAGCTTCAATCCAGGGCTACAACCAAAATACCTGGGGCTGTTGCCCCCTCGCCCCCGCCCAGCAACACCTCTGAAACCTAGAAGCAGTTCTGCAAGGTTTCCTAAATTGTTACATGGATAGGGCCAGCACAGTCTTCTGTCAAAAATGAAACAGGCATAGCACAGACTGGGGCAGTACAAACTTTCCTCGGACAGGTACATTGCAAGCTTCCCTAGCATTGGGCGGGGCAATGGGAATTTTCCAAACGATCCAACATGTGCAGGGTCACTGAAAGCTTCTTTAACAACCAAGTGCAAGTACAGGGTGGAGAAGGGCAGTGAAAATGTCCAACCCAAACAGGTACCGCATGGTCGGGCAAGGTAAGCTTCTCTCACCAATGGTTCAGCATCGATGAATGGACGTTTTCCCACGAAAAGTACAGCATTGGCGTGATCAATGCAAGTTTCCCTCACAAACAGGTATAGAGTTGGGGGCGCCAGTGCATGTTTCCTTACAATCATGCACAACTGCATCATGGACCAGGTATATACTACCAAAGGGGATACATGGACAGCATGGAGAGAGGGACAAGTCAACATTCCCTCGCAAATGTATAATGCACAGCACGGACAGGGCCAGTGCAAACATCATTCCAAAACGGGTAGAACATAGGCAGGGTCACTGGATGTTCCTTCACAAATATGTACAGCATGGACAGGGCCATTATAATACCCATGTACATGTGTACGGTACAGTACTGTACAGTATTCTGGGGCTGGTGGAAGTTTCCCTTTGAAATGACTGTCTGCAAGGGCCTGTGAACATATCGCTCATGAAAGGGTGCAAGTGCGGCACCAATAGGAGCAGTGCACACCTCCCTCGCGCCCTTGTACGACTAGAGCGGGTGCAAGGCCGGGGCAAGGTTTCTTTATGCCTGGTACGAGTTGCAGCACGTTCAGACCATTGCAAACAAGCGTATAGGTGGGTACATGTCACGCATGGACAGTGCAAGTTTAGTATAGTTACAGCATGGCGGTGGCTCCATGCAGCCTGACAGATACCGTGCATAAGGAGTGTTCTGCTCCGGCACCCCTGTCCCTCCAAAGTAGCTCTGACCAGACTCTAGCTGGGAAGAGGGGGAGGTAAGGAACCACACTCTGCCAACATGCCTGCTCTCTGCACTCTGTTTCAGCAATACCCATCTTAATTCTTGAGTGGAAGTGGAGGGGTGAGGTGTTGAAATGGGCTGTTAAGTGCAGCTGTTGGAAGACACACACACACAATGGCCCTCATTACGACCCTGGCGGAAAGCGACTGACCGGACCGCCACAGCGTAAATAGCGTTTCCGCCATTGCACGATGGAGCAAAGTGCGGCCCATTCCGACCCATCGGGCACGAGCACCACGGCATGGCGGAAGTGCAAAGTCCGCGATGGCGGAAATGACCCCAAAACGGCCCACACCGCCGCCGTACGGCGCCCTAGGTGCAATACCGCCACCCATCTCAGCGGACACCGCAGTGAGCGCCAACCGGAAAGTACGGTGACCGGAAATATACGGAAACGGAAGTAAAAACATGGGCCCGGAACGGGAAACATCCCGCCGTACACCTATAAAACCACAAAATCCACACAACCACTAAATACACTACCCTGAGACACACCCCAACCCGTCATCCACCCTAGCGAAACCAAGAAAAATGGGAAAAGTAGCGAAGAAAGTGTGCGACCGCAAGCGGCAGGTCCACTTCTCCTGTGAGGAACTCACCGTGCTAACAGAGACCCTCCAGGAGAATGCCGCCGCCGTCTTCTCCACGCAAATGACCAGGACGGCACTTGCGAACAAGAAGGCCATATGGGCTCTGGTGGCACAGCGGGTAAGTGCGGTGGGGACCGCACCCCGCACCCCACAGCAATGCAGAAAGCGATGGGACGACCTGCGGATACGTGTCCGTAGCATACTTTCTGCCAACCGCAACATTGCCACAGCCACCGGGGGAGGATCGGAATCACCCATCAAGTTGAAACCCTGGGAAGAAATCTGTGCCTCCACCATTGGAATGGAGAGTATAGAGGGAGTCGGAGGGATGGAGAAAGGAGTGCAGACATCCGAAGAATCAGGTAGGTGGCCCAAATAAAACAATGCCAAATCCACAATGTCCAATCATGTGAAGTACCATGTGTCCACATAGTGCAACAGAAACACATGGCCAGGAGGACGTCCACACACATTTGCCTGATAGCGCACTTTAAAACACACAATAAATACATAAATAATTAAAAACCCCAAAAACACCCACTACACGTGCAGCAGGCACACCCTAACTGCAGGCTGCCAAACAACTGCACCCTCACTCCACACACAAATGAAACCACCTCCAAGGCCCCGACCCAAATCACCCTCAGGTACCACCCCAATGCATGTGATACAATGCCATTCCAATTCCCACAGACCCATTAATAACCCTCGCCCTCCTTTACTCCACCACAGGGTCCGATCCAAACGACGAGCTTCAGGACACCCCTACCAGCACACCTGCAAAGAGGGCCAAGACCAACGGCCAAAGACCCTCCACCTCAGCTGCACGCATCAAGACACGGCAGCAGCACAAATCAGGTGGCAGCACAGAGGAGGGAACATCAACAGGCACCCCAGCAGCCAGCATGCCCACAACAGCAGCACCTCAGGTCCCCCCAATGGATGCCACAGAAGGCACTGCCTCTGGTGGCAGCAGCACCATAGGTGACACCCCATTGATGGCAGCATGCTCCGACACAGAAGACGGGGATGTCGAAGTCAGATCCATCCATGACCTGTCCCAATCCCCCTGTCTGTTCCATCCCGTACAACACGAGGATACCACGCAGGGGCACCCACAAGACGACGACTGGCCATCCCCCACAAGCCCTGTGGCAGGACAACATGAGGCGAACAGCCCCTCTGTGACACCACCGCAAATGGCCATGGCCCAGCAGAGGCAACAGTCCCTCGACCAGTTAATCGTGCAACAGCAGCAACTGGCCACGCTCCTCAAGGACCATGCCGATGAATGTGGGGGCACTAAGGCAGACATAGAAACATCAACTGAGACACTTAGGGCAGAAATGGAGAGAAGTACAGAGACACTAAGGGCACAAATGGAGAGTAGCACCGAGAGCCTGAGAGTCCAAATGGAGAGAAGCACCGAGAGCCTGAGGGGGGAACTGCATGCGACGTCCAAAGACGTATGTGCCGAACTTGCCGCAGTGCGCCGTGTGCTCACTGAGCTCTCACAAACCCTTAGGGACATGCATGGACGTGAGCAGGCAGAGACATCATCCGTTGCAAGTTCCGTCCAGGGCAGCCCCCAACGTAGATCTGGGAGGAACCTGCGCTCCACAGGCAGGGGTGCCCCTGATACCCGCAGAGGGGGCTTGCAATAGCGGCTGCCCACTGACAATGAGCATCTTTGGACACTGGTGTTCGGGGGGGAGGTAGGAGGGTGGAGGGGGTGTGTTGGGCTCACTTGGGTGGCGGGTCGATAGGGTGTTTAACATGATATCACATATGCCATCAACAATGCACGATCAACCAATGAGATGTGTGGACAATGATCTTTGTGTACTAGGCCATCATAGGCGTACAGTCCATATTGTGCATGTACCAGACACACACAGTGCCACGAGTACCGTGTCCATGTATCAGCCACCAGGCGTGAGTGCTAGAAGCATGCATCAATGAGATGCTGACGAATGTCACGGCCCTCCTGTGCCTCGCAGACTCCTTGAGGTGCTGCCACATCCCCACCCTCATCATGACCATCCTCAGGTGCTTGCAGTTCTGCGTCAGGGGGCATGGGCACATTTCTACGTACGCACATGTTGTGGAGCATGACACATGCCATCACCATCTTTGCAACCTTCTCATGGCGGTACAGGAGTGCCCCGCCAGACCTGCTGAGGCAGCGGAAACGAGTCTTCAGTAGGCCGAATGCCTGTTCTATGACTACACAGGTACGTGAGTGGGCATGGTTGTAGTCCTCCTCATGCTGGTCCCGTGGGTTCCGGACTGGTGTGAGGAGCCATCTCTTCAGTGGATATCCAGCATCACCTGTATGTGGACGATAAACGTATAATGTGGAATGCCATTGCTACGTACGCACACCCCCCCCCTTCCTGCCAGGTCATTGCCGAATCACATACCCCACATCATCATGCATGAAATGAGACTCACCGAGTAGCCAGGATCTGTTCCCTGCGTGTCGCTCCATGTAGCGTGGTATTGTAGAGTTCCTCAGGACCATAGAATCATGGGTTGATCCAGGGAATCGGGCACAACAATGTGTAATGATCCTGTCGGAGTCACACACCATTTGTACATTCAGAGAATGAAATTGTTTTCGGTTGCGGTACTGGGCCTCCATGGCATGTGGGACGACCAATTCCACATGGGTGCAGTCGATGGCACCAATGCAACCCGGTATGCCGCCAAGTGCATGGAATCCCACTTTTGTGTTGGTAATTTCCTGCTCCGAGCGTGGTAGAGAGATGTAGTCGTCTGCGTGCTGCAGGAGGGCATCGAGCACTTGCAATAGTGTCCGTGAGAACAGTGGCTGAGAAATGCCATGCAACTGTCCGACTGTGTGCTGGTAGGTGCCTGTGGCCAGGAAGTGGAGTACAGACACCACCTTCAGTAGGGGTGGGATGGCGGTTGGGCTATCTATCATGCTGACAAGGTCAGCCTGTGTCATGTCCACGATGGCGGCTATGGTGTCCCGGTCCAAACGGTAGAGGGTGTGGATCTGCTCATCAGTGAGGTTGAACGGATGTGCTCGGAGGCGTGGGATTGCGGGCTGCCTGCGTGGTGGTAGTGGCTGTGCTGGCGGCCCTTGCTGGCCCTGCCTTGCCCTCCTCCTCCTCCTGCGTCTCCTCCGTGCGGCCGGTTGTAGTTGGTGTTCGTCTTCTTCTTGGAGTTGGAGTACTTGCAGTGCTATCAGGTCCCCCAGGGCCAACATCGCGAGTCCTGCCGGTAGCATTTCGGAGTGGGTGTGGTTGTGGGAGGAGACTGGGTGTGCAATTTATGTGTTTTCAGGCTGTATGGCCTCCACCTGTGGTGATTCATTCCACCTGTGCAAGCTGCTCTCCCCTTTGGCCGAGCACGTCCCGCACACAACGCTGCACTTCGACGCATGGCATCTTGCTATTGCAATCATGTATTTGTACCCGATGGCCGTGTAACATTGGTTGATATGTTCATTCGGCTATGGTCCCATTGTTTCACATGCAATCTTTGCAGTCGCGAACAGACTTGTGAGGGGTCAGTGGAACGTAGTACTCGAGTGACGGTGGGCCCTCATGCATCACTGTACCGAGTTGCAACGACGGGCGGGGCGTCCCATTTGTGAGTGAAGGCAGTTGCCATTTTCACACACAGCCGCACTAGATGGATTAATTTGTGATTTCAAGCGGCCACAGATGCCTTTTCGACGTGATGTTGCAAATGAGGAATTCGAAGGGCGGCGCTTTCGGTTATCAGCTAGCGGCGAGGAGATGCCCACAGGTCTGACTGCAAATATAACGTTCTATTGTTCAATGTCCTTGAGACAGGGGCCATTGCGAGGATGCAATGATTGATATGAATAGTTTGGGATGCGCAATAGCGACGTGGGCGATGAGGCCGGACGTTCCCAAATACATGTTACTTCACAACACCGGAATTACGGGCTGGGGCACAGTGGATTTTGCAGGCTGCATAACGCACAGACTCAATGGATATTTCTAATGTTATGTGAGTAAATATTCAGGCGTTTTTATCCCGGGATGAGGGAATGATGAATGGATGCATGGACAGATGATTTGATACAGAGTTTGCCATGTACAGGGCTTCTTGGAATCTGTCCGCCTCCCCTGCGCTATGTGATGCAGGGCTGCCATAGTGGGACCATCGTCTATCTGGCCTTGTTGAGCCCTCCCTGTCTCGACGCGCCCTCAGACACTTGTGTCCATGCACGTTACCAATCCCATCTGATGGATTCTGTTTTCACAGACGCATGCACAGGTACACTCGTGTGTGATGGTGTTTACACCTCGATATAGATAGTTATGAGTCGCAAGTGGTTTTGGGGTGGTGATGATCCTTTGGAGTGGGCTAGCATGCATATGGCTGTGGATTTAGTGTGATCATTGAAGTGAGTTGTTCGAATGTAGTTCTGATGGCCATTCTGTTCTTTTTCTTTTCTTTTGGTTGACAGGTATCTCCTCCCCTTTTGCCACTGCCATCTGTATGCCACTCCTGCAGATGGCTTTTACTCCCGACACCTGCTGCTTCGTGTTAATCAGTGGAGCAGCATTACGATCTTATGGGACGATCGCCAATGGGCCACATGCCCTTACGCAGTACTAGTGGCTCGGAGCAACATTTCGGCCTTTCAGCTGGACTAGTGCCTCCCCATTGGGACGGCCCTGCGGTTCTGTGCGCTTCCATGTTGCCTTTTCGTACGTGAATGTGGCTCTGTGTACCATGATGGAACAGGGCGTCACACAAGAAGTAGCTGGTCATTTCTTGCGGATGCAGCCCACAATGGTGAAATGTGTTTTGGAGTTCATGGCCTAATGGCTGTATGGGCTTGGTGAATTTGTTGTGCATTAAATTTCTATTCTGATATGGGCCGTGTAGCGTTCTTCTTTGCAAGTGATGTGGCATATTCCTATTTGGGGAGCGATGTATTGTGAGGAGATCTGCATTGGGTTCCAGCTTCGGAGTATAGTTGCGTGGTACTGTGCTGGGCGCGTTTGCCTACGAAGCCCAGTGAGGTCAGGGATGAGGGCTGCCAATATGACTGTTTGAATGATGTCATGCTCAGGGGCGGGGGATTAGGTTTTGTGTAACAGATGCCGGTCAGCCAGGTGGACTGGTGGAATGATGTGATTTTCGAAATATTGCTGGTCACAGGTGCCTGTGTTTGCGTGCGTTTCTTGGTGGGGGACTGTGGTCATGTCCATTGGAATGGCTTCTGTATTCGTGCCATCTGTGCCCTGCAGCTCCCATTGGCCCCTCTTGTGATTCTTTTGTTCGTTGGCATGCATGGGTGACTTGTACATTTCACTGGTTGCATTGTGACTTCATTGCACCTACGGGGAGTTGTACTATGTGGGCAGGGAGCGGTGTACAGGCACTCAGTTGGGACGTTTACGGTTGATTCGCGATGCCGTACTTCTCGCCATGGCGGAATGGTACTTTCCGCCGTGCTTGATGGCGTTAGGTACATGTCCGCTAGGGTCGGAATTCGCGTACCCTTGCGCCATGGTGGTTTTTACGGTTTGGCATGCCGCGCGCGCGCGCGTACTTGGTGCAGTTAGCGTTGGCGTTCACTACGGTGTCGCTAATGGCATCGTACTTTGCGGTGACGGGTCATAGTCGCACCGAGCGCTATTCGATGGCGGTATTGCATTTCCGCCATCGTTTTTCGATTTCCGCAAGGGTCGTAATGAGGGCCAATGTCCCTATTGGTTAAGTGCACCGCAGGTAAAGCGTCACCAGCGGCCCTACATTTATTATTACCACTAGTACAGCTTTACTCCTGCCCTGCTTTTAACTGACCCTAATTCAGAGGGTCGTACCTTTTTTTTTATCACCACGTTACCCATGTTCTGATCATGACCTTCCAAAATGTTCACTTAGTTCAATGCCATTCACTGTAAGTTTAGTTTAACTTCAGAAGAACTACATACAACTTTGAGAGGTTGAGCAATATGCATTTACCCTCAACATGACCACATGCTCAGACAGCATGCTTATTTAGCGTTTATAACTTTCTCTAGATAAACGCACATTGGTACACATGGGGAAGTCATCATCATTGTGGTTCAGTCGGAAAAATTAGTACAGACAATAAATGGTGCCTTTTTTGTTGCCAACCATCCAGGAAATACTAGATAATGGTTGCAGCTAAGAAATCACCCACACACAAAGTATGCTAAATTGCAAGTAGTGTTTGTGCCCAAACTAGTTATTTATTCCTGTAGCTTTTTGAAAGTCGCATGACAAAAGATCCTTCAGCTTATTAGTACCCGGTGAGGGGGTGTGGCAGCCTTTCAGCCAATGAGGAGGCTTGGAACATTGGCATTGCCAGCGGTAATCCCCCTGCTCCGAGCAGCCTCACTGCTGGAGGGTGCAATCTTCCCCTGGTGAGGAATGAGGTAAGTGGTGTCCCACTTCCCCTCTCCCCTCCCACCTCCTCCATCCCCAGAATTCCCTCCCCGCCCCTCATCCCCACTTACTTCCGGTAAAATCTGTTCAGGGAGCGGACGGGCTGGGAACACTTCTGATCTGCGACAGGCCGCCATGGAAAGGAAGAAGGGACTACAAGAAGTCCCTTCTTCCTTTCCACGGCGGCCATTTTTTTAACTTTTTTTTTTCTTTTTCAATGGCTGCCCTTCTAACATTGTTTAAAAAGATATATCTATCAGATTGTTTATCCTAATGAAACTGTGCAGAAAATTTATATTCAGCTCCTTGTCGCTGAAATTGCATGAGGGCCTCTGCTCCCATCCCATCTCGCTCTTGCTTCTATCAGTGAGGTCTCTGCCTGGGTTGACCCATGTTCCGCCTCTTTGACATGTCTAAGATCAGTGGTCAAGTTCTGATGTTGTGTTATCAAGACTTCTTTCTCCTGGGTTTCCCTTTTTTACATGTTGTGCCAGAGAGGTTGATGTAAGCAGGAAATAGGCCGAAATCAAATGACAAGTTAGTGACTCCTAGTTCTGTGAGCAGTGTCTTTTGCAGGAGTGCATTATGCAGCCGCTTTAGTTTAGATTACTTTACTACTCTTTTGTAATTGATAACCAAGTTAAAAAGTTGCTGTCTGCTGCCCTTATAGGCCTGCACAGTGGGCAGCTGCTTAGTTTGCCTGGTTCTTGCACCGGTTGTGTCCGAACCACAGCACTCCATCAGAGCCTACACATGTCCCTCTTACTTCCCCGGGTAGAGAGAGCATGACAGCTCTTTGTTAGGCAGAATCCCGTGCAGTGCCCTTAGGGACCACTACACACAATTAAGACCACAGGTGGCAATACACGTTTTACCTTTGGTACAAGCCTGTACTACTAGGTTATAGTGGTAGCAGTAGCGGAGCAGCCAGGCTTATCTCGAGAGTATATGAGCAGTAGCAGAGATTACACAAAGGGACACAATTACTGTGGCTCAACCAAACACTGACTCAAGGTTTCAGGTAAAAAATATAAGTACATTTATTTTTAAATCGTTTGTTATTAACACAACACTTCTATCAAAATTTAAAACCACACGTAAAATACACTACAGCTAACCAATTCACTTTGTACAGTACTATTCGAGGTAAGTACCCTCTGTTTGAATGGACTGGTGTTACGAAACAGAACACGTTACCGTGAATACAATTTCGATCACTTTTTGACAGTTTGGTCTACTAGATAAACGCGTATCCGTGGCAAGAAATGCTACCGGGGCAAAAACACATTTAGCACCCGAGATACCCAGAGCGAGTTGGAGGCAAAAATCACCGGCAATATGTTGGTTAGGCAGACAGAATCGAAGAACACACATAGAAAGTAATTCAAGAGTCAAAGGGCCAGAGCCAAAGTCAAGTGACACAGGGTGCCTGTTGTCGAGGATCACACAGTCGGACAGTTCGAGATTCAACATTGCCAAGAGCACTTTGATATTGTCAATGTTCGGAAGCAAAAGTTATAAGAAGGAGAGAAAAGTAAGGACAAGCCTTAAAGTAGAGAAATAGGGATTTCAACAAAAATTCCTCAAACAGGACACAGTAGCTTTCTCAAAGAATGAAGCTGGTGCCACGGCAGTTGTTCCTGTTGGATTCCTGCAGACCCACGCTTTCCTGCAGCTTCAGCACGATGAAGGACGATGAGGGGGTCCACACCACACAGGGCTGAGGCCGGCAGCAGCGACAATGAATAAAAGGTGCTCTCCTTAAAACAGGAGAGGTAGGTTCTTGAGGTGGCTATCCGGACCACTACAGCAGTGTGCAGCGATTTCGACCACGAAGGCGACCTCTGGCTGAAGAAGATGAGCTGGTTATCCCCACCAGGCTCAAGGGAAGAAGACTCCGGGCTGGATCTCCTTTTAGTAGTTGAAGGGAAGATAGCTCAGGACTGCAGCAGGGCGTCACCGGTACGGGGTAATTGCAGCAGTCAACCTCTCCTCCACTTCTCGTTGGTTCCTTGTAGTTCCAGTGGCGACTCTCTGACTTCCAGCCCAAGAGACCTGCCTTTTATGCGAAAAACCCCCATTCACACAGCCTGACTGTCAATCACCCAGAAGGGGGGTTGTCCAGCCCGGACAACCACCTTGCCCAATCATGACAAAGTGTGACTTGTGTTTCCTAGGATACCCTGTGCAGGGGGTGACTACACCCCTCCCTCACATTCAGCCCACCTAGAATCCCAGGCACCTTGAGGAGGGCTTCTTGGCAGAAGCCCTCCAAAAGACAGTGAACAAAGAAGACAAACCTGGTTTGCCGCACAAAGTAAAACACAAGAAGGATTTTAACAAAAAGAAATGGCGAATAAACCGCACCGGAGCCAAAAGAAAAAGTATTTGGTCGAGCGGGTTTAAGTTCGAGCCTAACACAATAGCCTACAATATTACCACGGTTATATAAGATAAACGCGGTAGAAAATTAGGGTAGATACCACTGCCACCGGCAACAAAAACTATTCCCCAGTCTCAAATGGTCGCCAATTGAAAACACTATGGAAGTGAATATATCATTCAAAACCAACAGTTTGACATAGGTAACCGTGTCATCAAACAATATAGGGAAATTGATTAGTTGGCAGACGGGGTCATGGTTTTTCATATAACTTACTAAAAAAAGATATGATCTCTGGAGGGAAAATTTAAAACAAGTTCTTTTTCAAAAATGGAGCTGTTAAGTGACATCACGGGAAGTCAGGTTACGAGTGGGGCGTTGAGAAACACATGCACTCAGAGCTCTTAGAAGATCAGTGGTTTCAGGAATTCAAAAGCTAAGGAGAGATAGCTCAGGTAAATAATTAATTATTTCAGCATGTAAATTTGCCGATGAATGCAAATAGTTTTTTGTGTGTTAAAAGACAAGCAGGTTGTCTCTGACATACTACATCCAATCCTAGTGAAGAAAGGACATGCTAGTGCTAGTGTTACATACATACAAAAACAGTGAGGCGTTAAAGTAATGTGAACATTTTCCGAGTCCAATAGGAAGAAATGTGGTAGAGGCATTCCCTGCAGCGGGGAAGTGTGTAAAGTTTGCTTCTAGCTCATTGACCAGTAATGTCATGGTAAGCGCGGCTGAAATGGAAGCTGATTTTCTGGCCCACAGAGACCATTTTCTCCAGAGGCTGACAATTGTTGATAAAGAGTGTGCCCACGAGGTGAAGGACTTGTGAAAAGCAGGTGGCATGCATTGTCTTGGCATTTAGTACAGTGGGAAAGATATTTGATTCATTGTTTGCTGCAACAATGCTAAAATGCAAAGTATAGGACCTTAGCCACGTTGTTACCTCTGCCTCCAACTTCTTCATGTCAATTATCATACCCTCTCATGCAAAATGTTGCCTGGTGCCGAAATGCATTCACCTGTTGCCCCCTGTAATTATTAAAGGATCCCCCTTGGCTATTAGAGGAAGATAAGTTCACTCTGTGTGCTGCGATGTCCAGTTGCTCAATGTTTTGGCCACTGGTCTAAATGGCCATGGAGAAGTGGACATTGTGTCCCACAAACTGTATTAGTACTCACCCTACCGTATTCATTTTGGCATGTGAAAGAAAAAAAGGCAACAGAGAACTGCACAGTGGTGATCGACTTTTCCAATGCTTTTTTACCATGAGATGCCGGAATCCAGGGTTTTCCACAAAAGAGTAGACCAAGAAATAGTTGTCAACATTATAGACAGCTTAGTCATGGTACTTGTGATGTTTTTGGCCATGCTCAAATGTTCCCAAAACACTGGCTTGATGAAATCAGAGATCACTGCTATGAGTTTGCGTCAGTGAAGCGTGATAGTGAAAGCCAAAGGATGAAATAAGTCTTCCTAAAACAGAGGTATAGAAAGGGTGACACCCACAGGGAGGGGTATGCGAGGTCCAGAACATTTGAAATGATTGACCTTCCACGTAAGAGGCGATCTTGCCACAAGAAGATTTGTTTAACCCAAGGTCATGGAAAATGTGGAGGAGGAAGGAGTGGCTCGACAGGGATGAAAGTGGCACAGTGTTCCAAAAAGTTGAGTATAGAAGAGAGTGTATAGTGGTGAGCATTAGACAGAAAGTTGAAGACATGCATGAGTGCGGCCTTGGTGAAGTGCTTACTGTAGAAGACAGATTTAACTGGATTTTCAAGGCCATTATTCTTTAGGTAATTAGAGATTTGGTTGAAGACCACCTGTTCAAGGACATTTGTACAATAGAGCAGAACAGAAACTGGGCAACAGTTCAAAAGGAAATTTGGTTCAGCAGGGGGTTACTTCAGGGTTCTCAACTTCAGAGGTGATCCAGGGCTGAGTACGGGGGCAGGAAGGTGTGAATGTGTGAACAGGATAGTGTTGGCCAAATGGAGTCATACGTGCATAATGAATCTCAGGAAATACAGTCAATGAAAGAGGCATGAATTGGGGATAGTGACATGAGAGGGTCCTGTAGAGGAGGAGTCAAGTACCCCCACTCCAACTGCCCCACCTACATTACCTGAAACGTATGAACCAAAATATGGGATGTATACTGAACAGTCAAACCAACAAAGAGAAGAGAGTGGGTTCTGTGCAGTACCTATAAGAATACCTATACCTAAGAAAATATGGGAAGTAAAGTACCCATTGAGGAAACAATACTTGCATCCAAGACAATATGATGGCCACTTGAACGAGATTCCTGATGAAACAAAGAAACTGAATGACCAGGATGAATGGTGACATCATACAAAGTTGAATCGATACCCATATAGAAAGATAACCAGACCAGAGAGGCAGACGATTATAAACAACAAAGAAGTACCAAGGATAAGTGACATCTTGGGATCAAGATGACGAAACGTATGCCACAAACGTGATGAAGATATTTAGTCAGTGAAAACCTGTACAGATGCAATGAAATGCAAGCAGCAAAGCAATCATGAAGCTAGCCACATGCTTAAATGGATTAAGCCGCGGCAAGCGCCAATATATACCTATATACCTCACAGATACATATGGATTAAGTGAAGAATGAATGTTTCCACTACGTATAAAGCAGTACTGAACAATGCAAGAAGGCCTCATTTCAGTGTTGCAGTTACAAAAAGAAATTGAATTAAACAGAATCCATTTCAGCTAAGGAGTTCACTGAGCCAAGAAAGCCAAGGTCTTATCAAACTAGGAGTTGGCTGACTTTGGATACAATTAACGTGAAAGGATAGAAGCTCCTGTTCAAGAAGGTCAAGCAAAAACAAAAGACGTCAGAGGACTATTGAAGAATAATACACAAGTACTATTTGACACTAGACCATTGAGGTGATGATGGATCCCATTTTAATTGGTGGGAAGCTGCTATCAAGACGAGCTTATCCTCACCTTGTTGTTCAGTCTGAGTACTGCTCATACAGGTGGAAAATTACTGACGGGGGTTAGAAGCCAACCAATTGTAGGGGACCACACAGATAGGGGTCCGATAGTTTGTGTAGCCAATGGGACGTCGCACATTTAGTGATGTTAATAGTGGCCATTTTGGAGGGAAGGCTTAGTTTCCCCACCTGATGTTAGCTATCCTCTTACCTTTCTCTGTCACTCCATACAGATATCGTACCTATGCTTAGTTATTCACTTAGACCCAATCCCACT
Source organism: Ambystoma mexicanum (assembly GCF_040938575.1). NCBI lineage: Eukaryota > Metazoa > Chordata > Amphibia > Caudata > Ambystomatidae > Ambystoma > Ambystoma mexicanum. The sequence goes on along the minus strand of NC_090921.1, from coordinate 255,044,869 downwards.
TCCCGATAAGTTTCTGTAGTTTGCCACGTAGAATGATGTTGGTAATGGCGCAGGTCAACATGTCAGCTATGCCCAATTATGGGTATAAGAACTCAACTTTTTTATGAAGTAGTTAGAGTCAGAGTATCAAGCGATTACTGATGTTCGTTGTACTCCCTGTTTTAAGACTTGCATTAAAACTGACAAACTTTGCCAAACTATTTGTGTCATCTTGATTATTGATGTATGAGTAGAATCTGCAGCCCCACCCATCTCCAGGGTATTGCTACTCATCGTACAGGGCTGGAAGCCTCCATTTGAGTCCTCAAATCAACAAGACAATGGGGAAAGAGAGTCCTGCTTGAATTTCCTCATAATCATTGAAGTAGGGAGATGAGGAGCAAATGGTAAAGAGAGTGAGATGTTAAAATGAACAATGTAATGATCAGATGGAGAGGAGCAAACATCTGTGCTCTTATTCTCACCACCTCCTCAATAGTCCTGATTTCCAGCAGAAATGCTTGTTCCCATATGGACTCTGACAGAGCACAATCTTTGATTTGATCATCCTCCATCTGTTCATCATTATTTTATTATTGTCTCGATTATTAGTAGATGGGGTGGTGGAGTGTCACAGACGGCATAAAACACTCCCAACCTTAAAGGCCGATCCAGGATATTTATTGATATCTTAATGGGCCTTAGAGCAACCCCTCTCTCTAATCTTGCTCTGACCTTCCTCCCTAACTCAGGCAACCTTAACCTCTAGGTTAGTACTTGGTTAGTACAATCAACCTTAATTAGTACTATCAGACCTTTATTACTCTATTAACTTTGTCCTCTGGAATTTCCGTTTGCCCTGTAATAAAGCCCACCGAGTACTTGACATGTTTTCCCGCTTTCACCTCCACATTTTATGTCTCACTGGAACCTGGCTCTCGCCTTCTAATAGGTCCATCCCTGCTGCTTTATGTTCTTTATCTTCCTTTGTCCCTCACACCCACCACCCTTTGGGGGCGTGGTGGTGATGTTGGTATTCTTCTACTGCCCCATCTTGTCCTCCTCTGATTTCCCTTCCTCTTACTCGATTCTTATATTGCTTTCTTGTGTTCTATCGTCCCTCTGGTTCTACTCTTTCCTTCCATGATGATCTTGATACGCTTTTGTCCCTTGAACCCCCTTTTGACTTCCCTCTTTTTCTTATGGGTGACTGCAATCTCCATCTTTCATCTTCGCATTATAAGGTTCCTCGCCTAGCCATTCTCAACTCTTGTTCCTTAATACAAATTCCAATCCTTCCCTCTCATGCCTCTGGTTTGTCCCTCATTCTAATTATTTCCAGAATCCCTATTTTTTTTCTGTAACTTCACTACCAATCTACACGTCCAACCATTTTCTTCTCTCCTTTTCCTTTTTCCCCTATTCGTCTACCTGCCCTATTCCCCATCATCTTCCTTTCATTGTCATGATCTTCGCTCTTTTCAATTACCATCTTTCATTTCCATGGTTATATTTCTTCTTCTCGCATGTATCTCCTGTGTTTCCCTTCCTATTGATGTCTCTACATCCTCTCTTATGTCCAATTTAACTGAGTCTTTCAATCTCCTTTTTTCCCTCTTCACCTTTTTCCCCCACAACTGCTCTTGCTTCTATAATGTATTCCTTAGGTTTCACCTCCCTCCATATTCTACTTTCTTTGTCTTCTCTGATTCGATTCATTCCTCTGTCTGCCTGTCTGTATTTCATACAATCTTGAATGTCGACTCATTACTTCTACCTCAATCCCTCCTCAAGACTGAGCTTCTTTTCTTCCTAGCTTCTACTATTCCCCTTCGCACTCCCCCATTGTCTATTTGTGTTTGCCCATCTTCCATTCTCATCTCTTCCTCTGGCCGCAATTTTGGGCATAATTTCTGATTCAGCACTTTCCTTTCCTCCCATATCTCAGCTACTTTCTGTTCTTATTGTTATCTTCTCTTTAATATTCGCAAGGCCTGATGTTTCTTCACCTCTGAGGCTGTCAAAGTCCTTGTTTCCTCCTTAGTTTTTTCCCATTGTTTGTACTATTTGTCCCTTCTTTTTGATCTTCCTGCTTATTAACTCTCTCCTCTCCATTCTATCACTCTTCGATCCGTACTTTATGTAATTTAACCCCACCTCGTGATTCCATTTCTGCTACCTGGCACTCTTTACACTGACTTTCATTCAAATCTCACCTGGTCTTTAAATTGCTCTGTCTGGCATTTAAGTGTCTGTATGGTCTTACTCCCCTGCATCTTTGTGTTTTATTTCCTTTTGCTCTCCGTCTCGTGCTTTTGGTTCCCAATCTCTTGTCCTCCTGTCTGTTCCTCATCCTTCCTTGCCCACTCTGGTTTTTGCTCATTCTTGGCCTTGGCTCCCAAGCACTGGAATTTTCCTCCTCTTCCTCATCCTTCTATCGCTGCCCTGCCTCTCTTCAAACTGTCTACCTGATTTATCATCATTTATTATATGACCCTAATTGCTCTGTAATGTTGTTTATGTAAAGCGATTAGGCATTAAGTGGAATATCATTTCAATAAAAATACAAATATCGAATATTGACCATTAGTGTCTAACTGCTGACTTGTACCGAGGATGAGTTTCAAATATCGTCTATCTAGTCTCCCTCAGGGACATTGTAACTGTCCCTACTCTATCCAATGGTTAGTGACCTAATGTAAGTTGGAGATTGTGCCTCTAAAATGCCCTGTTTGATTAGGCCATATCTAAAACGCTCCCTCTCACCTCTCTCTGTCTACTCTCTACTCGCCTTCTCTCCTCCCACCAATCTTCTGACCGTTTGATATACTCATTCCTCCTAGCACTTGCCTATGCTATTTATTGATACTCCTCCTTCCACTATCTCACTACTCCACATTATTACTCCCTTCTCTACACTACTCTCTCCATGTCCACCACTACTACTCCTCCACACTCCATTCTACTCAGTCACCCTCCTTTCACCCAGTAATCATTTGCTTCACAATCACTCCTTACATTAGCCTATCTGCACACATGCCACACAGCCACGCACACTCAGACTGTAGTAGCACTTCCACTCTCTAGCCAATATCTCACCTTTTCCACAAATTGTTTACACAAACCGCCGCCTCCTTCCTGATGGTCTCTTGATTGTCCTCTGCCTCTGACCTCACTTGAATAACCCACACATTCTGCTTCTTGTTTATATCCCCCTGTCCTTGCTAGGATTGGTTCCCTTTTACTTGCCAATTTGGTCCTATTTCCCCACCCAAGAAGTATCGAAGAAACAAAATGTTTTAAGCAATGGGCTAAGCCCTGTCCACTTTTCAGCACAGGTCTGTCCCATAAGCATGGTGGCCCATGGTGGTAACTGTTCATTTTTGTGCCGGGGGCTTTTTCCAAATAGCCCCATGGTGGGTCCCATGTGGGTGGTTGTTCTCCCCACCCAGTGCAGTTCCAAGTGGTCTAGGGCGTCTACTTACTACAGGCCAGCCCTTGCCACTTCCTACCGGGAGTAAAACAGAGTGTTGTCCATGTAGGACTGTGGCACCACTCCCTCTCTCACCCTTTAAAAAAAAAGGTTATTTAGCCTTTATTATTAATAAAGAGAAGAACACATACCATACAACCACACCACATAAAACAATTGTTTTCATATTTGCCCCCCACACGCACATCCCTATCCCCGGTGCTTCAAACCATGGTATTCATTTCCTCAGAGATATTTTCCTGGCATTACCTACAAGTGTATGTGTCGGTGAGGTGATGAAATTGATCAAATATCCATCTGTGTCTCTAGAAAGGCAAAGATGTCCCAACCACAGGACAACCTGTGCTCCTAAATAGCTTTGGCTTTTTCACAGTCATTATGGAGGGGCTACTGCCACCCCGACAGTATATTTTAGTGTGAATGGATGGGTGCCCTAACATCATGCAACACTCCTGTAATGTTCTCCAAGTTTTATATCTCCCCTGCCTTCCATGCATTCCATGCATTTGGCAGTCTCCCTCTTCCATGTAATTGTCAAACACGAAGTGAATCATATGTGGGACGGGTTGTGATGAATTGCCATCTGGCAAGGGTGTTAAAACCCCGCGCTTTTTTTGATTTTGATTAATTAATCAAATGATGCAGGTAGTTCCATCTCTGAAAGGGTAATCTGCTGATCAGGTGTCCCTTTCATAAGCTCAATGCCAAAAGCATAGAGTGCACCTGTGCCTTCCTGCATCAGTCGCCTGATCTGCGGCTCCTGCTCTCCAGTGGCACAGAGCATTTGCATAGGCCACAGTTGCCCATTTGACAGCTGCAGTGACTGCCAGGTGTTTGCAGCGCAGGGGCTGCATTTAAGATATGCCCCACTGTACCAATACTATGATGAACATAAGAAGCCCGATATGGTGGCAGGGTTTACTCTAAATATAGGCTATTCCTCGGTTAAGACATGGTGCATGGCACTAGGCATGATCATTACAGACCAGAAGAGGTTAATGTAGCCCAGAGTGACTTACGCTAGAACCTTAAGAGGTGGTTGAGCCCTGTGGGAGAACCCAAGAAAGTTAGTGGGTGGTTGGGCCCTTTGAGAGAGTGCAAGAATGTTATGGAACTGCTGTCCCGAACCCTTAATGGGCGGTCGTGTCCTGTGACTATGGTCTAGAACAGGAGTTGGATGATGCTTTCATTTGACTACATGGAGTTCAGGCATCCTCAGTGCAAACAGAAAATGCAATGACAAATGGCCTGTTTGGTTGCTGCTGATATGTGTTTCTGTTAGGACTGATTTTCTATATTCTGGCCTGGTGGACAGATGTATAGAAGGCCAACCTACATTGTGACAGGGACAACTCTGGGAAGCTGTAGCCAAACCAGTTTAGGTAGCTGTGACAGGCGGTCTAGGCTAAGTTGTTCAGAGGTGGTGAGCTTGTAAAGGGTCACACAATGGGAATCACAGATTACACTTAGACAGAATGTATAAAAAATGCAGTTATTTATTTATGGCCAAAACACACTATAGAAAAATGACTACTAGCAGATAGACGTTTAAAACAACACTATCAAACTAAATACATATATGCATTCACTTTGTTATAGGGCATAAAACACATCAGAAACTCCTGCAAAGGAAAGGTTAGATAAGTAGTATGCACTTGTGGTCCACAGAGAGGATATCTAACTAAAATTGTCCAGCCCTAAATTGTCTGGGGCCTTTTGCCCAATAGTTCAGGTTAAAGTTCTGCAGAAGTTAGGAGGCAGGATAAAATGCAGGTAAGGTCTGTGGGGTCCAGTGAAGGGTTCTTAGGGTTAGGGTTCCAGTTAGACTAATGCCAAATAGTAGCCCCAACAGTCAGCTATCTCATGCAAGCAAGTAATGGCACAGCCAATATAGTTATAAATAAGTTTTATTATAATCCCATTGACTTAGAATGGGAGGATAGGGGTAAGTTAGAAACTCTGTAACTTACCCCCCGTAGTCCGATTCTTCCCCAGACTTGGCAGAACAAAGGAAGATGGTCTTACGTTGCTTTTCCCGCTGAAAGTCGCAGTCCTCGATTCCCAGGGGTTGCAGGTTCGGGCTAATCTCCTGTTAGTGTATTTCACTGTTGCAAGGACTCTTGATTGAAGAATGCAGCAAAACTCGATGTAGCACCCCCCTCAGGACTAGACTCGTATCAGGTAAGCTATTTTGGATGGTGGTCACTGAAGAAGGGTGATGCAAAAAAAGGACTCGGCACCCGCGGTCAGACATTCCCTCCTATTTCGAGTCTGCTCGATGCTAGCAGGAGGCAGTCTTGTAGTCTTGTAGGGCCAGATGAGGATCCCCCAAGTTTCAGACCGAAACTCAGTATGGTGACGCCAGCAGCATGGGAGCCCAAAAACAAAGCTGGTCAACCGCAGGACATTTCCGGGGCACTTTTGAAGGCTTCCTTCAGCGGGGCAACGAGCAGACGTCAGGAATGGATGGCCCCTCCACTCCAAGGGTTGTAGCTCCTTCGCAGGAATATAAAGATCACAAGCAAGACAGGGCTCCTAAAGGACAGCAGCAGAAGTTGGTTGCCAGGCCTCCTTCAGTCAGGTCTCAGGTTTCTTTGTGGGATTCACAGCTGGACAGGATACTTGGCTCCTTCAGGTTTCTCCAGCATCTCTGAAGAATGGGTGCAGGGGTCCTCTTCTTATCTTAAAAGCCAGGTAAGAGCTGCTGCCCTCACTAGTCAATATCAGGACAGGCCCACACACACACCCCAGCAGTGCTCCAATCAGGACCTCTGGCGGTAACATTCATGCATACTACTCAGACACACTGAAACCAGTTTGTGGATTGGGGTCAGATAGACCCAGCCCACATCCTGCCAGCAAACGCACACAGCCTTCGAGTAGCCCGCAAAGATCTCCTGCTTTCCCGGGCACTGGAATTCCTCATAAGGATTTTCCTGGCCTCTCAATCCATCAAGAAGGCTAAAGAACAAGATGGCAAAAGGACAGGCGAAAAACCATGTGGCACGGCCATGTTTGAACACTAGCCACAGTTAGTAGCCAAACAAGGTAAACACGGTAAGGCTAAAACGAAAACACCCAAAAAGTGGGAAAAAGTCACTGCTGCCACCAGTTTATCTTTTTAGCACACCTAGAGTAACCAAACATCCTCTGAGTGTTAGTCTAGGGCAAAACAAAAATGTACCCCATTGTACTGCAGGGTAAGCTGCATTGTGCAATGATAAAAAGTTACCACAAGTGATAAAAAAGTAACCAAAATTAGTACCATAGTAACATGACCCAGTACTGACAGCCGGAAGGACATGTCAGATTCTCCATGACATATGAGCAAAAGCCAGTGCAGTGAAGCTTAATGCTTCACTGCACAGTGATATGATAGGTTATTTATAATACGCTTAATACTCAGAGGTTTCTAAGTGTGGACACAGGGATCGAACCTGTGTTGCTCTGTGTTGTCTTGCTTACAAGGCGAGCATGTTGCCCCTGAGCTATCCTCCCGAGAGGTGAAAAGTACAGGTCACATGAAAAAATAAAAGCAAAATGTTTGTGGGTTCCATAAAGATGGAAGGAAAGGTGCAGTAAAGAGAAATCTTTCCTAATAGGTTCCAAATCTGTAGTCCACTCAGTGAGTGCTGTGTCAGCCGCCGCCCGAATCTCAGCTGCTCCCTACTAGCCCTCAGACTGCACTCCTGAATGCCCGGCTTCGCCTGTTTCTTTCCCAGGTGTTCACCAATGGCATGCGTGTCCACTACTCACCTCAAGATACCGACACTGAATTTGTGTGTCACCTGGCTCCCCAAATCTCTGGTGATGGCCCTTGTTTTGTTTTATCCCATGAAGTAATTCAATGCATCACATAGCGCTGTGTAAGCAAAATCAAGCATACACCTAACCCTCTGCCTTGGTACCCAGTCTCTCCAGTGGTCGAAGTGGGCGGGAGCGGTTGGGAGCAGTGCTCCTCTACTTTCTAAAATTAAGTGTTACTGTTCCTATACTTTTATTTTAAAAAGAAACCGTTCCGGAATGGTTTAGTTTTAAACTAAAACTATAGGAAGAAGTTGAAACGTGCACTTTTAGTGCACTACACTGAACGTTCCCTTAAATAGCAGGTGCATGTGTTTGGTGGTGTGTATTGTATGTGGGAGGTGGCATGGCAATGGGGTTTGTGGGGAGTGGGTGCAGGCCAGCAGGGAAAATAGTTCCACTACTTCTTTTTGTACACTTCGATCACTGAGTCCCTCACTTCCTCTCTCCATCCTACTCAGCTACTTTTAATGCCCTGTTCTTTATTAACCCTTCACTGAAAGTCTCCAGCAACGCCCCCTGCCTCTCCGTAAACTGCATGAGACTGAAAAGGCGTTACAGTCATGTATCCTCCTTTAAGCCACGTGGTCAAACTTATCAAAAGGTTTACTTGAGGTTCAACCTGGTTGAATCACGTGGAACTCGGGCAACGAATTGGTTTGTTTGTGGCAGTTTGTTCAGGCCTAGGCTCAAGGCAGTATTAAGAGCGATGCACAGACCATACGCTTAGTTTTTTCATCGAGACCAAGGGGAGGGAGGGTGTATGCGTGTACAAAGAGAAAGCAGTCCAGATGGTAAGAAAGGGAAATAAAACAATTGAACAGGTCTGGAAGGGACCCGGAAAGAAATGACAGATGAAGGAAGTGAAGGAATGTCCTTGATCCTTCGCAGTGGTCTGGCTTGCTGCGTAATTTCCGCTTTTGGGGCCTGTCTGTGAGATTCGGGCGGTGTTATGCCAGACCTTCTCCTTTTGTATGACTTTGCTGCTCATATCTCTCGTTATCTCTCTTTATGGCTGAATTCGTACAGTAGTCGTTGTTCTGTGAACACGTCATCATCCATGTCTTGGATGGGTGCCTTAGATCGTTATCTTAATGAAAGGGCTTAGAGCTGCACTAGGTTCTGGCGTGACGTCAATTTCAGACATCGGATGTTGTTGCATTGGTGGCGAGCCATACTCTGGGACGCCAAGGTCGAAAGGCTGCCTCTATGACTCAACAAGTCACCAGAGTGTCCTTTTAAAAGTCCCCTAGGAGAACTGAAGCATGTGTGCTGTTATTAGCAGTTTCACCAGAAACATCTTTTCTTTGGATGCAGGAGAAATCATTGGGCAGCCCCATTTGCCCATTATTGGTGAAACACGCATTGGCAAGGGCTGGCTACGTTGTTATGTTACACACATTATTTGTTTAAATCCAATCATAATCCAATTAGTCTTTGTGATTGAAACACGTGTAATGCTACAGGGGTTCTTTTCTCTACGCAGCGCCCCTAATTATGTTTAGCCTCATGGACAGACTGCTAAAGTGTGGATGTTGCAGGCAGTCACTTGCATTATAATCACTGGGTGAAGCACAAGCACTACCTGCCCCTACCATACACATTGGGTTAGAATTCAAGCTATAACTACTATTCCTGCATATGTATAGGACGAATAAGTCCCGGATTCGGACTGCAAGCTACAGGAGGGGACTTGAGATGCCCTGGTCCACGAATCGAGGGGGGCAAATAAGTGAAAATGATGGACCTTATCTCTTGTCGACCCCCATGCCCCACCCCAGGAAGGAAAGATTACATTTACAATGACAAAAGTAGGCATATTAGTTACCAGAAGGGCTTCTCCATCAGACCTCAGCAACATCTTCCAAGCCTTACAGGATAATCCTGGTTCACCTACAGGCCAGTCGACCCATCACTCCTTCCAATAGGCCAAGCTGGTATCCAGTCAAAATATCTGAAAAATAACAGAGTGGTACATTTCAGAGTGGACCAAAACACAGAAAAAACACTGCGACCAGTAATTAAATAAATAAAGGGTAGTGGTGGTAAAGGTGTTGAAATGGGTCGGGATGGGGTTGGGTTGGCGTTTTAAGGGTTAAAACAAGGGGTTTCGGGGGGACACCTCTCCCCCAAATAAACCAAAAAAAATTGGTGTTTTGCTGTATTTTTTCCACAATTAAATGTACCACTCTGTAATTGTGGTTTGTAAAATCACATATAACCGGCATAGCCATGTCGTCCGCAGAAGCCAGCACATGCGGCGCCTTTCTGCAGAGGCAGCACGTCAATTCTGTGCTCGGTGACGTCATAGGCAGGGGCAGAGTCCATTGGCACATTGGTCTTCAGCCTTCACCCACCTGTGAGTCGTCGTATCATTCATGGGAGGTGGCAGGCCAGCTGGACTTTCTTGCGGTGGGCAGAGTGCCAATGATTAACAGTGTCCCGGCAGTGTGGCCAGCACCTTAACCAGGGTCTGGCCATTACATTGGCAACACATCCCCGTTATCAGCAGCACCTGTTATTTTGCAGGAATTGCAAATGGATTAGAACTGCGATGGGACATTTACAAGTGCAAACCTACTTATTTTATGTATGTTTTTATCTATTTATTGATTTTCGGTATCATTTACTAAAACCTTTGACAATATGCAATACATCAACATGAAAGAACAAAAAAAGGTATAAAATAAGTTCATCATTTAACATTACAAAAAACAAAGTTCTTCACTGGATAGACAACTCCAATTCATCATTCATCATCGTTAGAAAGAGAATAACAAGCATATCTAAAAACCATTCCCATAAATTCTTACAGTTCAATTCAAGAAAACAGGTCTAAAATAGGATCTCTCAATTGCCAATTCAATACAGCGCAGTTACTCATCCAAATTAATCAATTTTATCACAGCAGAATGCCATATATTTGCCCTAATCCTAAAGTGCCCCGTGCTAATGGAGAAAAGTGCCCCCTGCTATGTAAAAAAGTGCCAGCTGCTAATGGAGGAAAGTGTCCCATGCTAATGGAGAAAAGTTCCCCATGCTAATGGAGAAAGGTGCCCCATGCTAATGGAGAAAAGTGCCCCGTGCTAATGGAGAAAAGTGCCCCGTGCTAATGGAGAAAGGTGCCCCGTGCTTATGGAGAAAAGTGCCCCGTGCTATGTAGAAAATTGCCCCATGCTATGGAGAAAAGTGCCCCGTACTAATGGAGAAAAGTGCCCAAGCTAATGGAGAAAAGTGCCCCATGCTAATGGAGAAAAGTGCTCTATTCTATGAAGAAAAGTACCCTGTGCTAATGGAGAAAAGTGCCCCGTGCTATGGAGAAAAGTGCTCCGTGCTAATGGAGAAAAGTGCCCCATGCTGATGGAGAAAAGTGGTGCCACGTGCTATGGAGAAAAGTGCCCCGTGCTAATGGAGAAAAGTGTCCTGTGCTAATGGAGAAAAGTGCCCTGTGCTAATGGGGAAAAGTGCCCTGTGCTAATGGAGGAAAGTTCCCCTGCTAATGGAGAAAGGTGCCCCATGCTAATGGAGGAAAGAGCTCCGTGCTAATGGAGAAAAGTGCCCCATGCTATGGAGAAAAGTGCCCCGTAGTGATGGAGCAAAGTGCCCCGTGCTATGGAGAAAAGTGCCATGTGCTAATGGAGAAAAGTGCCCCATTCTTTGGAGAAAAGTGCCCCGTGCTAATGGAGAAATGTGTCCTGTGCTAATGGAGAAAAATGCCCTGTCCTAATGGAGAAAAGCGTCCTGTGCTGTAAGGTACGAGATGCTCCATTGGTCGAGTACAGGGACTATAGTCAGAACATTTTCATCGATTCATATATCAACGCATAAGTCCTCCAGGATCTGCCAAAGTGACATAAGCTAAAACGTGCTCACTGCATCCTGGATCCAACAGTGCTGAACTCTGCACAGTTCTACTAAACATGAGCTTTGAAATACTCGATAGACTTCATACATAGGCATAATTCCATAATGAATCGTAAAAAGAAACATCTATTTTAAGATATGATTTATATAAACAAACTCCGTAAGTGTTGGGTATAATGAGGAATATTGGTGCAATCAATAAGCTCCTATTTCCACCCTTCAATGGGGTGCTCGTGTTCCTTCTCCACAAGACAGTGTTATGATGGTTTGACTATAATACACTGCAAATGACACCACAATCAATTCAGGGAGATGACTATTCTGAAGAGTGAGAAACACGTTGTACGTCCAAGAGGGGTGCTGATATGCGCCCACTCTTAGCTGGTAATCCTCTGTTCCCCAAGGATCTTTACTATTTCCTGTAAGAAGGCAACCAGGGTAAAATGTTAAAAATACAATATGCCCAAAATTCCTCACGTCTCGAAGAAGCCTCGTTCACACCCGACAAAGGGCGCTCAGCCAATCAGGTGGATGGAACAGCGTGCGAGAATACACAGTCTCTGCCTGATGTTTCCAACCACCCGAGGCCCTTCCCCGGGTGGCGCCATCTTTTATTTTTAATGAGGGGAAGTATCATGGAGCCTCTCCGTGTTGCCTCCCCACTGCCCAAACAAACCCAACCACTACCCCAACCCCTCCTCCACTTCCCACTAACCTGCTGGACCGGAGCTTTGGGCTCCGTTCCCGCTGCTCCTACTGCTCCCGGCCACCATAGAACGTAGTCCCTCTTGTGGTGGCGATCTGTGTGTTTTTCTTGAGGGTGTGAGGGTTCTCAGGAGATTGGAATGGCGCAATAAGCGCAGCCAGTCTCGCAAAAATAAAAATAAATCTATTTGCCCACCAAGCAAACCCCTGTGCAAAGCGTACGTGGCCTAGAAGTAGGCCGGCGGGTCGTTAGCGGCCATGTACGCCCCTGTGCTGGGGCGTGATTGCTACATTACGTACATATCATAGGAAATGCCTTATTCTCATGTCTCCAATCGCCCCACAGTCTATTACAAGATGTTTTAAAGACTCTGTGATATCAGGTCTACATAAGATGCACAAACGAATCATTGGTTCTAACTTCCTTCTAGGCACAAAAGCTTCAAGAGTGTTTAGTATGTTGAATCGAAATCTAAAGAAGCAGTAGTGGTAAGAAGAACATGGCCATGTTTTTCACATTCGCCATAGGTGTGCGCAGAAGGGGAGGGTATTTCATATATTCTTTGCGACGTTGGTATTTTGAAAGATGTGACCAACGTTCGGTCACATCCACTCTTTCAGTTGAAGCTCCACCACGTTGGGCTTTTCAAAAAGAAGGTTGGTTTCAATACTCAACTCCTAAAGAGAGCCTTCACAGGCCTGCATGTATGACTGTAAGCCTAAAACATTGTCCTGTTGCCTAGTCACTCTTCCAAACTAGTAAAATAGGATCCTAAGATATAGGTTCATCGTATTCCATTTCACAATAAGCATCAATTAACACAACCCCTGTTATGCTATCTTATTTATTTATTTTGCAATTTGTATAGCGCACCCAACCCGAAGGCATCTGGGCACTGTTCTTAGTAAAAAAAAGCATCAAGGTTACATAGTTGCGTATATACATAAACAGTGAAATTAATGTACAAGATACTTGGTTGAAACGTCATCTTAAATTGTCTTGATCCTAGTTGAAGATACAGTACTGTACTGACTCCTGATCATGACTAATCTAGTAATTCCTGTGAGAAGAGCCAGGCTTTCAGCTGTTTTCAGAAGGTCCAGAAGGAATTAGCTATCTTAATTGGACTTATGCAGAACACCTTCCGCCATGTTCATGGTCTCTTAGCACTTTTGGATTTGCAAGAGCAGGGAGACGGGTGGGGACTAACCTAGGCATAAAGGAAACGGGAAGCTAGCTTTGCTGCAATGCTAATGTGTGAAGAGGTCGAGCTCTGCGTTGTGCGTACATTCCAGGTGTTTTGTGAGTTATCTGGGGCAGTAGTTAATATGCACTCCAAGTCGGTCATGTAAATCACTCGCGTGGATGTCGGCGGCGTCTGGCAGAGGTGTGTTTAATGAGTGTGGAGAATTGTGTTGATGTATGTGTGGTGGGTTGGTGTGGTGCTTATGAAAATTTAGCATCGATATGTGTCTTGGGGTGCTGCATGTTCCATTGTGTCACCTGTGTTGTTTCGTTGCTGGAGTTGTGTGTCAGGATGTGTTGTCAATGAAGGCAGAAGGTTAGATGAGGTACTGCCTATTACATGACTTGGCCAGCAAACTACCAACGTGGCTTTGTCCATGGTTGGCGCCATAAGACCTACACATGTATATAAATAATCTATGCTATGGCATCTAACACTATATCAGCTATGCATTTAACGTCGACAATTACTCAGGCGCCCAATCTTACTGTTCACTAACTCCTCAAAGATGTTCCATCCGTGGCGCAGCACCATTCGGGCTTTCTTGGGGTTATGGTACAAAGCAGCAGAACATGCACCAACAGGTCAACCACACAGCACATCACAACTACTGCATTACCATGTTGAAAAGTACCAACCAAACTGTGCACTCATCTGATGTTTCTGGACGAGATCACAGTCCCAATGTTAATGTGGTACCAATGTGACCTTTGCCATCAGACGCCTAGCGCCCCCCACTCACTCATCCAAAGCAAAGCAATACGTGCTTCCCTTTGTGCCGCAGTTTACATGGAGGATAACCTGCGCTGCTACTAGTCTGAAGAAGAGAGACATGGGGTATAAGCACATGAATTCATGCATCCAGGATCAGGCCATCTGACAGGTGGGGAAGCACTACGCCGTGCTAGTTTCATAAGCATTAAGTGACCTGACGGTGGTTGTGCCATGGGTCTGCACAGCACTGTTATTGGTGTGCACATGTCACCACAAGGAAATCAATGAGGCCAGTGCTGTGGCCTGAGCCGCTAATCAAAGGCATGCTCCAGGGTAGTTTATATGGATGTATTACACTGGCACACTTCAGGGACACAGCATAAGTGTGCTGCATAATAGTCTTAAGTCTCTGAGATGTAGGGAGCCAGCAGCACCAGCATTCCTACTCTTGCTCTGCTCCTCTCTGACTGCCGTGCCCCAGGGCCTCATCGCTCGGGTTCCTCCGAAGTCTTGCAAGACTAGGACTCCACATACCGCCTTTTCTTTAGATGATTTGCTGTCGTCACTCCATCACAATGTCACTACAACATGCCAGTCTTTTTTCACTCTTTGTGGCAAACTGGTGTCTCGCCGTCCTCTCTTCTGATTTCCTTTTCCTCTGGAAAAACTTGCTCTGGTGATACAACTTGGAGGACCCTCGATTCTTCTACCTGGTCTTCAAACTCACAGACCTGTCGATGACCGTCAGTTCCTCTCCATTCTTCTCGATGCCCTCTGGCCCATACTCTCTCTTCTCCTTACACTGGGACGCCCCATTGCTTTTGCCTAGTGCACCTTTTGAGAATATGGGTAATATCTCCAAATTCCATTTCTTGATATCTTGAGTGCACACATGGCTTGTGCCCCTCACCTAGACCTTCTGAGGGTGAGTGTAACAGGACCCCATTATGCTATCTATTTGTGGAAGTTTGATTTTCACAGTATCTCCTTCTTGAACTTCAGTACAGGGAACTGCTCTGTACTGCCCCACGACTGCCATACCATCTCTGTATTATGTCTTGAATATCTTGACCCTCCACACCACATCTTACATATTGGTGGTTCATCCATACTCACCTTGGAGAGCCACAGGGCTGTTAGCGTGTATGTCGCTCTGAGACGAGATCAAGGTGGTGGCATTTGAGGTCAATCTGTGGGCTGCTACAGCTTCGTTGACGGCATCATCTGAGTTCATGCCCGATGCCTTGGTGAGTTAGTTTGCTCCTTTTATGAATCAATGTGTCCTTTTAACTATCCCATGGGCCTGTGGGTAGTACACGGCTGCCTTGCTTTGCCTTGTGTTGTGCCTTAACAGGAATCTAGTCTATTCTGTCAACATAAGTTGGACTCCATTGTGTTTTATCAGCTCCTTTAGTAATCCTTCCATTTGAAACAGTCTCTTTAGTGTTGGGACGAATACTGTTTTGGTCCATTTGGACAGATCGACGACTATCAAAATGCCACTATTATTTTCCATGTTCCTAGCTTCCAATGGACCTATGAAATCCAATCCTCATTTCTCCCATGCACCTTTGACATCTCTGCGGGCAAGGGGGTGCTTGTCTCACCTTTAGATGTTGCATCGGGGTCCATACTGGTCCACCAATCTGATTATCGTTTTGTATGTCTTGCGATGGTACCCTGAGTCATTTAGTAGAGTATTTCCCAACACCTTGGAAGGTATCACCTTGTAATTTCTGAATGACAGACCAATCAATTCATATATTTTGACTGCTTCCTGCCAAAAATGTTGCAGGCATTCCAGGACTACTCTTTCATCTGACCAACCATTGTTTATTCATTTTCCCATTGTGGACATGGTCTCATCTTTGGCACATTATGCCATCCAGTGTTGCTCACTTATCTCTAGAAACTCCTTGCCTCCTAGGTCCTTCAGTGATGCCACTCTACACTCATCATGAAAGATTGAGAGATTTTCTTTATCCGATTCTGTCATTCTGGACATACAATCAGCCTGTCAGTTCTTTCATCCAGGGATGTGTACTATTTTGTGTGTGTATTCCTGTAGTTTTTCCCGCTAAGCGCACCAACCTCGGAGCTGAAGTCTTAGTGCCCCCTTGGGGCACAAACTAATGGTTTGTGATTTCCTACAAAATGTAGCTTTGTTCCTCACACATACGTTCTGAAATATTGCATGGACAAGCAAGCATATCCTTCTCAATCATGGAAATTATCTATTTCCAAAAATGCATTTGCAGGAAACACCACTACATGATCAATATCAGCCTTTTTCTGTGCCATGGTTACTCTTAGTCCAAACGCAATGTCATGTGCAGTGATCTAGGTATTCCACAGTGGATTGAACAGATCTGTGTGATTTTACCGCGGGTAAGTAGCCCGTGACGGAAATGACCGCATGGGAAATGTACGCAATACAAAAATGTCCGTACATTTCCCATTCCGTCATCGATAGTAAAACAAACCCCAAATACATACAAACACACACCCACACCCCCACTGTCAACAAACCCCCAACAGACCCCAGCCCCCTACTTACCTTTCATCCTGGCACGCTGTGTCCCTGTGGCGCCGGTTCCCTTTCACTTCCGTGATCGGGAACCAGCGCTGCAGGGTCCTTTTCCCTTTTTTTTCTTTTTTTTTCTTCGGGCAGCTGCAGGGGTTTCCCCCGCAACCCCCGCTCACTATACCTTATAGTGTAGTGAGCGGGGTGTTGCGGGGGACACCCCCGCAGCCCCCGGCCTTTTTTCTTTTCTTTGTTATCGGTCGAGTGAGCTGCGGGAGTGCCCCCTGCAACCCTGCTCACTATATATTCATAGTATAGTGAGCGGGGTGTTGCTAGGGACAACCACACAGCCTTTTTAAAAAAAAAATCTTTTGACCGACCTCACCAAAAGACTTAAACACATACCAGAAAAAGTTCAAACTTTTGATAGTTCGAACCTTTCGTGGTGTGTGTTTTAGTTCTTTTGGTGAGGTCCGTAATTTTGGATAAGGTAATTTTGGCATATTCCGATTGAACGGTTGTAGACATGGGGCTTCACCACTTTTTCTTTTTACTTCCTCAAACACTACCTTTCGAGCAGGCACCCAGACATATACCGTTTCCTTTTTCATCAGTTCTCTCATTTGTGCCGTTAGTTCTGAGAATCATGGCACAAACTTTGTATAGTACTCTGCAAGGCCCAAAAAGGACCTCAGCTAGTCTTTGCTACTCAGTGTAGGTGCACACACGATGGCTTGTTGAAGACTCTTCTTGAACTGATGTCCTCTGGCGATATCTTATACCCCAACTACTCAACTTCCCTTGCTTTGCTCTTGCACTTATCGTACCTCAACTTTACCCCTGCATCTTGAAGCTTTCTGAGCAAATTTCTCAGCACAATGTCATTCATCTTTTCATCCTTTACATATGTGAGGACATAGCGGGTCATTACAAGGTTGGAGGTAAGGGATTACCGGCACCAGTAAGGACACCGGTGCCGGTAATCACTTACAACCCTATTCTGAGGTCCCTTAGCGGGTCCCTTCCTTAACACCTGGTTTTACCAGGCGTTATGGAAGGGACCCATTAAGGGACTTCAGAGCTAATAACGGTACCGCAAATTGCGGTACCGTTATTAGCTCCATCCCCATTCCCATTGAGCCCTATGGGTATGCTTGCTGGTACCATTGTCACCAGACCAGCAAACTCTGAGTTGTGCCACGGGTGCCTTTCATTCTGCCAGGTCTGCCCTGGCGGAATGAAAGGCACCCGCGAGCACAGCATGCCTGTAGCACCAGCACTGTTATGAATGGTGCCTGTGCTACAGGCATCCCTATTTCCGGGTCCAGCAGGGTCGGAATACCCTGGTAATTGCCCATTCGTGGGTGCCGGACTTTCATGCCGGTATGGAGGTAGCCTTGCTGCTCTTACCACCAAGGCTACCTCCAACCTCGTAATGAGGCCATGAGGTGGGAGTTTGTCTTTGAGCGGGTTAACAGTTGGGGTGTCATGGTTGTACATGCCAACAATATCCATTTTATCAGGAGACACTTTTCCAGGCCTGCTTTTAACTTTGCAGTTTGGGACTTGTAGTCCTTCATTGCTCCATTATGAGCCCAGGACTACAAGTCCAAGAATGCAAAATTAAAACTAGAACAGGAGTAGGGACTCTGGAATTAAATGGCTAAGCTTGGCATGTATGCATATGGGGTGGGGTGGGAGCTGACTGGTACTGCACCTGTTCCGATTCCTCTTAGGGATTTCATATATGGACTTTTATTCGTCTTCTCCGGGGGACTGTAAAGTTACATGACGAATTTTGCTCTTTCTTGGCAGGTGCGGTATTACCGCTCTGCGGCATACCAGAGATACCAAGGCCTGTGCCCTTACAGCAGCATCAGCGCTACCTGCTGATCTGGTAGACACCTTGGAAACAGTGATCGCAATTCTAAGCCGGGCAACGTTTACCTAGTCATGTAGTTTTTTTGGGCGACTGCACCTGCCAAGAAATGTCTGGTGTGTTTTGCAGATTACGGTAATTAAGTTTGTTGTGACATTTTCTGATCACGCACCCATGTGATAACAGTTTATTCCTGCTGCTGCAATTACAATGCACATTGAAAATAAACTCTGGTGCTTTCCAATCCGTTCTTGGTCACGATTTTGACGATTGACTCTGTTGCAATGTGACAATTTGATCTGATATCACGTGTCCTTCTGTTTGATGCATGAATTGCCTCTTTTGACCTTGTCTTAGTTGCATATGCTGTGATGGTGGGCTCCATTCTAAAAAACTCTTTTGAATGTAAGACACTTTTGTTTGCCCAAGGAGGTCAGGATCTGTTTAGTATACCTCTGTAATTTGTCTTTGCTTGTGGAGCTTGTCCTATTGCGCCCTTAAACTGACTGGTCCACGGACCGCGCATTATACATTTATAAAAGTAAAGTACATAAAAGCTGGTATTTTCAGTTAGCACCACATCATGGGAATATGGACTGTGTTGCAATGAAGCATAAGACTAACAGTTTACTTAATCTACTTATACCTCTAAACTACTTCCCTATCCCCTGACTAATGTTCAAGGTCCTGTGTGCAAAACATTGGTGCAGGATAATGGTACAAGCCAATAAATGTGCAGAATGAAAGCTGCTTTCTTGCAAGGAAGAATTGAGGAATGTAAAATCAGTTTTGCTCAAAACAGGCTTATTTATTTAAAGACTTTCAGAGCAGGAACCAGCAAGAAATGTAGATATTTGCATTCATTGCCTGCTGCCTTAATCACGGTCAAAGATGCAGGCTGAACACGGGTTCTCTTGAACCTTCTGGTGGGTTGGTTGGTTTCACAAAAGGAGGTGGTTTTGATTGGCACATGACATCATGGTGAAAGGCAGGCATTATCTTACACTTTGGGCCTCATTACGACCCAGGCGGTAAGTTACCGCCTGGGCCGTGACTTTACCACCATGGCGTAAACTACGTTTACGCCATGGTGGTTGGCGGACTTACCGCCCCATTCCGACATTGGCGGGGCGGTAAGTCCCCAATCCCCATTTACCCTTCCCCATTCCCATTTTTGCCCCATAGGGCATAATGGGAGTGGGGAAGGCGTTAAGTACGCCACCGTAAATTACGGTGGCGTAATTAACTCCATGGTCCCTTAGCGCCATGGATTTTAACACCCGCCAAAAGCGGGTGTTAAAACCTCCATGGCGCTAAGGGACCTCGTAATTGGCGGTAAGGGGTCGGCGCAGCTAACGCTGGCGTTAACCCCTTACCGCCAGGGTCGTAATGAGGCCCTTTATGTAGGCCAACATACATTTGTGGGCAGATCACACAGAGATTATTTAAAAAGGCTGTCTGACAGAGAGAGGGGTTGATATGACATAATTATATGATAGTATATTTATATAGCGCCTATACACTATGGGCCTCATTACGACCCAGGCGCTGGACCATGGTGCTAATAGCACCGGTCTCTGGCATGGTGGATGGCGGAATTACCGCCCCCATCACAAGGTTGGCGGGGGCGGTAATTCCCCATTCACCATTTGCCCTTCCCCATTCCCATTTTGCCCCATAGGGCATAATGGGGATGGGGAAGGCGCTAATTTCGGCATCGTAAATTACGGTTGCCGTAATTAGCTCCAAGGTCCCTTAGCGGGTTGGATTTTAACGCCTGCAAAAAGCAGGCGTTAAAGCCTCCAGCCCGCTAAGGGACTTTGTAATCAGGTGCTAATGGTTTAACGGCGCAGACGCTCTTTACAGCGCCGTTAAACCATTAGCGCCAGGGTCGTAATGAGGCCCTATGTGTTTCAAAAGCGCTTCAAGGCAAGGGAGGGAACAAGGGAAAATACAATGACATTCTTACAGGTCATGAACAGTAAGGATGTGAAATTAACTATCATACTCGGCTTGACAAAATTTCAGATAGTGAAAGAGCTAAGACATAGAAAAGGTAGGGTGGGGGAGAGTGGGAAGGAAATGGAGACAGACAGGCGACTACCATACTAGACCTGACAACATTTCTGGTACAGCCAGAGAAAAACAAAAGGTGAGGGAGGGGGATGCAGAAAGGGAAGGGAGAAACAAAACAAGCGACTATGGTACTAGGCTTGACAACATTTCAGATAGCGCTGGGTGGGGAAGGAAAAAAAACAAGTAAGGAGTTCTCTCTGGCACTCGCTCTGAGTGTCCTATACTTGCTGACGGCAAGCAGGCTGGATGTCTCTCTAGGAAGAGTGTGATGATCTGTTCTGTCGAAAAAAGGGGGAAGCAGATAAAGAACATTTCTGTGCAGGCTCTGTCCAGGCCGATGGGGAAAAGAGATTCTCGCCAGTCCCAGTGGAGGGGTTCCTGCCTTTGAAGTCTGAGGGCACACAGAACCAAATATTATTTAGGTAAGATCCCAGTACAAGCGAGGTGTACGATGTGCTGTTTGTGAGTGCATTTTACAGCATTTGCAGACTGTGGAATTCTGTGTTACAATAACAAACATGGGTAATTCATTGTATTTGTATTATACACTGTCCTGGAAGTAGGTTTTAAGTAAACCAACTGATAATTGTCAAGGTCAGTTTTTACACGACTTTTGGCAGGACCTTTGGCATCTATCACAAAAAGGGTGTTTGAAATCTATTGTGAAAAATGTTATATACTGTGGAGGAAACTTTGCAAATGGAATGTGTTCGTAGCTATGTTAATTTTCATTTCTGAATTGCAGGGATGTCATGTAAAAACTCAGTACATTGTATATGTGATGTGTACTTTTCATAAATCTTAATTACTGATAAAGCACAAAAAAAGAAGTAAGTCTGCCTCGGTTTGTTTATTATGTGAATGGTGATAGCATACAGACATTTGGGTAGATATTGAGGTGTTTTCATTCAACCGCATGTGGTAAAATTCAAGGTGAAACAGGTCACTGTGAAGTGGCTCACATCATAAGGAGCTGATTACATAGGTGACAGTGTCCAGGTGTACTAGTAAGTATATTCTGGAAGGCATAAAGGACAAAATACCACATGATAGTGAAATTATGACTTAGTGCGCACCAGGTCAGGTTTTGGGTAACCGTTTATGATCCCGGTATAAGAATAATATCAGATAGTCTTATGTATTTGGGGCTCAACAAAATACCACAAAATACCCTAGCATATTTATGGTGCATTGGCCCGGAAGCAGTAAAGCAATTAATGGGCATGGCCTTGCATAAACTAGCATAACCATATTGTGCGCTCATTCTCTTACCTAGAGTGCATTATGAGGGAAGTGGCAGCTACTGTGCTGTCTGCACAGCCATTTTATTTATTTTGTAGTTGGCACTAGGTCCCACCATGTCAGACATGGAAGCTGAGTTTTCTGAATGATCTTCTTACCTCAAAACATAACTCTTTGCTACATGACCATCTGAGAATCTGGTAACTTAGAAAGACAGGATGAATACCGAAGTGGGGAAAAGAGTCTGGAAAAGATTTTTGAAAAGGGAAGTATTGTACAAATGTGCCTTATCAGACTCTTTCAAGCAGAAGAATGGAAACATGAAATTGATCTTATCATTGGGTTATGGGCCAAGTTGTCGTTTTCGCTACATAAGTTTACAAACTGCAGGGAAAAGATGCTGATGTCATTACCGAGTTGCAGTGTAGTTTAGATGGAGAACGTGAATGAGAGGGAATCAGATGTGAAACATAGGGAGCTGTACACGGAGCTTTAAAGTAAATGTAACAATCTTAATGCACATTTGGCTCAGAGGGACAACCAATTTGCATTAAGCATAGAATAATTAATACAATTGAAAACTGCATCGGACAGCGTATGAAACAATAAAGATGTGGCCATTTCAGAAATTCAAACACTTCAAAAGGATAGCATTGAAAAAGATAAGGAATTGTGTGCAATGGAAAATGAGATAGTTAAGCTGTTATATGAGAATGAAGAAAAAAAAAAGCAGTTGATCATTACCAGACACAGATTAATTAATTGCAAGGAATAATCATTAAAGTGAGGAATGAAAATTCTGCCCTTTGCCATGAAGCACAACAACTCAGTGCTCAGTGCAGCGATTTGCAGCAGCAAATCTCTAGTTTTGAATCTCAAGAAAAGCAGCAGTTCACCACGTTCACTGAAGCAGAATGTAATAGCCCTAGACAGGGAAGCTTGCCAGCATCTGTCCACACGACAAGGCCTGGCTATGGTCCAGTATTCAAGGCTGAACCACCCATAACTGCTCACCCACATGCTTACCCACAAGAGAACAGGGGTTAGGGAAAAAAGGACACATCCCATAATGCACCATGTATTGCCTTAAAGATTCTATCAAGGCTTTAATCAAACCATTCAAAAAATGTGGAGAAGGTTGTATCAAAGATCATCTCAAAGATATGTCTGATATCTTTAAGATGCTTCAGATTACTAGGGAACAATATGGGTGGGTTTTTCATCTCATATTAGACTCTGCCAGAATCATTTGAGGTCTGAATGAGCAGCAAAAGTTGTCATGGGAGGACTTTGAAAAGAGATTAGATACCAATGTACACCCTATCAGTCTATACAACAAGCCTAAAAGGCTGCTTACAGCATGTCTGCACAGCCAAATTAATCCTCTCACAGATTATTTCAAAACCTAAAAGGGCATTCTCATGTTTTGATGTGACATTCAACCCTCATTCAGTAGAATTCAAGACTGCTTATTTTTATGGGCTTCAGAAAGATATTGTAACTCAGCTAATCTTTGAATTTGACAGAGATAAAAAACACTAGAATGGACCATTGAACAGGCAACTAAGATCAATGAGGTAATATCTAATGAGAAAGAAGAGACAGCTAAGAGTAGATAATCTAAACCAAAAGCTAAAGATTCCACGCCAGCAGATCCAGAGGTAAAGTCTGGAAAGATGCTACTAGAACAGCCCAAATGCAAGCAAAGAATGACACACCACGCAATCAAAAAGGTGTAGCGGCACACAGAACACTGCCCAAAACCCCTGTTTTCCAATCCATAGATCCCAGTGACAGATGTCCATACATTAGTCCTCGGTATCTTGGGCGTTCTCCAAAGGTGGGATTCCACAATGATATGTGAAGGAAAACAATAACCATAATCAGATGTATAGCGACCCATACTCAGCATTATGGGCCCAGAGTAGATTTGACCATAACACAATGGTTCATGGACACCAGAAAAGATCAAGGTATGTGGATTGATTAATTGAAAATGAAAATCAACACAGGGATCAATTCCCACCACATGAAAGACAAAACATGAATTTTGAACCTCACCAATACAGTCAGTCCCCACCTCAGGTTGACCATGGTCAGAGGTGGTCACCCCACGTTCCCCACCTCCTGTGTCATGAAAATTCTGGAGAATCATAAACAGAAATCAATCTCCTGAAAGGTATCTGAACTGGCCTCACCAGGGTGAATTCAACTATTACCGGCCTAGACCACAAAGGGATGAGTTTAGGGACATGGACAGGTTCCACTGCTTAGAGGCCCAGGTCAAAATGTTGTCTGAGCAACTAGGCAAACTATATGCAGTGCAAAAACAGGGACCAAATGAAAGTGCAGAAGGTCATAGGAGTGATTTTGCATGGGGTGAAAACAAGTGACTAGTTATTAATTTCTGCAATGATGTGAACATAGATGCCCATGAATTACCTTTGAATGAAAACACTGTTGTCTAGCGATTTAAAAACAAGAATCGAATGAATGAAATTGAGACCGGGAACAGTTACACGCACAAAAAGGGGGTATGGTTTAACTTATATTTGAATCAGACCATTCAGGTGTGTGAAAATAAGAAGCAAGGAATAGGAAATGAACAGGAAAAATCTAAAGAACAGCATGATAGATGACAATTTAAAAAGAAAATGCAACATGAAAATGAAACCCAAAATGAGAAGTCAGAATCAACTGACAGTCTATCCTTGCTTGATAACCAAAACACTGTTGAAACCTCTGCAGAAATGAAAGGTTACCCAAAGGACAGGTGCTTGTCAGTCAAGTGAAGGGTATTTTGAGCCACAGATATCCCAACACACAGGAATGACAGGTACCGTGCAAAATGCAGGTAAGTGTCACACTCCAAAAACGGACAACTGTCACCTGACACTTGTGAAAATACACAGTCAATAGGTTCCAGAATGGAGGTAAGTGTAAAGGACCCAGATAATGGAGAAAAACCAATGAAGGGATGGGTTTGAACACTAATGGTCCCAAGTCAGAGGGGCAGTCAGTGGCTATACTTCAAATGGGTTCTGAGTCCAGGAAAATAGACAAAGAAACTGAATAAGACATGGGCAAAAGGGGGGAAAAGCTAGGCTGGCCTAAGAAAAGTAAGCCCTGAGATAAGCAACAGTTCACATTTTCTATGCATACTAGAAGAATGTTAGGACGTGTATTATGCATTAAATGCATCTGCAATGATTGACACAGGTGCCCAAGCAACAATAATGTCAAGGGAACTAATGCAAAGCATACATGAGCAGAGATCCACCCACAGCTGTTTAAAGTTGAGGCAGAGTGGATGGTGTCACTGAGGTTGACAAAAAAATAAGGAAGCATAGGATGAGACAGAAAGTGTTGGTCACACCCATTAATGAGATGCCATTCCTTATAGGAATGAATCGTCTGTAGAGGCTGTCACCCCTCATTGATGGCTTGAATGGGGTGTTTGGTCCTTAGCCAAAAATACATGGAAACCTATGAAAATAAAAACTCAGAGAAAAAGCGCAAAAGAATGACACACCATTGCTAAATCAGAAAGTGCAGTGTAAGTATATCTTCAGAATTGTTTTGTGCTTAGTGTCACTGTCATTCTCATGGGTTAGGATGAAATGCGAGGAGACAATGAGAAACAACTTTAGAGATATATTTGTACCCAAAGAAAAGACAGACACAAATAGATGAAAACACATTGCGTTTTTATCTAAATTAGGAAAATTGTAAACCAAAAATGTCTGTAGAGTCAGATCAGGAAAAATACATTTCAACAATTGCAGAGATATGCATGGGAGAAGGACATCCATGGATCCCTTATCCATGTAAATGGGCATCCTGAAATGATTGAAGCCACTTTGGCACTACAGCAGGAAAGAGGTTTCATTAATGAAAAGGTCTTTAGAAAGATACTTGACAAAGAAGAAAGAGCACATAAAACATTTTTGGGCTGGATGACCCTGAATTGGGCCCAGGAACTGTAGGGAAGATGCATGCTAAAGATTACAATTGGCTCTAAAAGCATTAATTAAAATGTATGGATTGAAAGCGGAAACCAAAATAAATTATAGATCAGTAATTACATCATGCACAGAATGTGAAGGTCTTGTCTAGACTGGGTGGAGCGGAACCTGAATTTGAAACCAAAACACAAGCTTATTATTGTGCCCAAATGATCCCATACACAATTGAGCTTCAGGTAAAATAGGATGTCACAATTCTGGATTTTACCAGATAGTTTGCAATAGCATTTCAATACAGAAAGGGACAACAAATGAAAGGGCCTGATGCAGCCATGAGACAGCAAGGGCTAGAAATTAAATTTACACCATTAGTAGAGATTTGGGATGGCCTCATTCGAATACTGGTGGATAACAGATGGATGCCAAGATATTCAATTGAAAGAAAATACAGCATTAGAGATGGCAGGGCAGGAACCCTACTACACTGCTGATTTAAGCAACCGAGTCATTGGGAATATCCTGAAAGGTATGTGACTTCACAGGGTGAATTGTCTGAATAATTGGATTCTAAACCAAAGGGAATTTTTAAAATTCAGTCTGAATATCCCTCTGAGCCTGATGAGGTGATATACTGTTATCGAGATAATTGTGTGCTATTTGAAGTGGGGGAATTTAAAAGAGAAAAGCAGCTAGGTAAAACACAGCAAATTGGGAAGGAGGTCAATGTTCCAAAATATCTGAGGGTGGTGGCTCTCCAAAGAGACACTGCCACATAATTAGAGGAAAGTACAGAGGTTCCCCCTTTGGATGATTTCCCAGAAAGTCCTGAAATGGTAGAGGAACAGATTCAAGCTGTGGGTGCTTGCAGAAATGAATCGGAAAAAGATCAGTTGAGGAAGATTTTCATGGAGTACAAAGAGGTTTTTGCCAAATATGCCTATGATTGTGTGCTGACTGATTTACATGTTGCCGCACTACCAGAAGGATATGGTAGGGATCCAGTATGTGTGCAACAATATAGGTTACCCCAGGCCTGCATGGAGTCCCTGGCAGAAATAATTAAATATCTGGAATCCAGGGGCATCATTATGCCTTTTTGGTATTACTTCAAATACTCCCATATTAGGTGTATTAAAGCCCAATAGCCGATGGCACGTGCATGCAGACTTAAGAATTGAACAAGAGGGTACCTGTTTCAAGGTGGCCCCTTCCATTTATTGATCAAGGCCTTGCACAGGTTCAAGGGCCAAAGGTGTTTACCATTTTGGATCTTACTATATCAATAGTGGGAGTGGTTTTGGAAAATTCCCGAGCAAGGCACTGCCAGATACAGCTGAGAGAGGTACCATAGTTTGTGCTCAGTCCATTACAAAAGGCTGGGGCAAAGTTATCTTTACAGAAAGCACAGTGGTAGAAAAAGGGTAAACCTTCTAGGCCACGAAGTGACAGAATGTGGGTTAAATCTGAAAAAGAAAAAAGTGGAAGCAATTCAGAAACTAAAAGATCCCAATCATTTGAAAAGTCTAAAGAGTTTGCTAGGAATGACAAGTTACGACAGGAAATGTACTCAAAATTATGCAGAGATTACACAGCCTTTGAACAAATTGCTGAAACAGGGTGTAACCTGGAAATGGGAAAAGGAGCAAATTGAGGCAGTGTGCAAGTAAAAAAATGTTTTTGATAAAAGCGCCATGTTTAGCATATCCAATAAAAAAAAGATTTCTTTGTAGAAGTATGATTCACAGATAAATGTATGTCAGCAGTACGATACCAAAAACATGATGCAAATTAAAAAAAACATTGCATATGGCAGCAAAACATTGTCACAGGTGGAGACCAATTTGAGTGAATGTGAAAAGGCACTTTTGGCCACTGTCTGGGCATTACAACATTTCCATCCCATTATTCGAGTGGGAATTTGGCCCAGTCAAGAACTACTGCATGGACGTTAGCACTGTGGATTCCCAATGGAAGTGAGATATGGACAGAACAAAAAGAGCCCAGTCGCTCAAGGGGTAGCAGATTTACATGACTGTGAAGCTGTCTGTGCGCTAAAGACACGGAACTAGAAACAAATTTAGATGAATTTGAGCAATCCCCACAGAAGTCGTCAAATGAAGAAACGTGCAGGGCTCTTCCAACTGTGTATGTAGATGGATGCGCATAACACGTGGGAGATGATTCTGAGAAAGAATTAGTGGCGGGAATAGGAAGCTGGTGGATTAAATGCAATGGAATCCCAAGAGTAAGCATGAGGTTAGGACCCGAAAGCAGTCAAGTTGCAGAATTCGCTGCCATATATAAGGCAATATCCACTGTAGTAGAAAATCAACTTAAAGAAATAGTCTTAGTTACTCATTGTGATTATGCCCGAAATAGTTTTGTGGAATATTTTCCAGGGTGAAAATTGAAAGGAATCCTCATATACAACAAGCAACCACTTAAACATGGCAAACTGATAAACCATAGAAAAACTTGTTTCAGAAAATGACATGAACATTCATTGAAGGAAGATTCAGGGTCATCAGAAAACGCCAGGGAAAGACAAGGAAGGAAACGAAAAGGCAGATTTTTTAGCCAAACTTGGAGCTGCTATGTGGGAATTGATTTCTTTTGAGCACCTGCTGGGTGAAATCCAGGTGGATGCGATAACACGCTCCAAAACTCAAAAAACAGTTGATCAGCCGGTGGCATAGTGGAGCTTTGACACTCTTGATCAAGACTTGATTAAGGCACAGAAAGAAGATTTTATTTTAGGCCCATTTTATAATCTCTTGATAGATGCAGAGCAAAATGCTCTGACTGAGGAAGATTTCTGAGGGAATTAAGAGAGTGTTGTTAAAGAAAAAAAGAGAATTTGATTACAAGATGGACTGATGCTTCAGGAATCCGTGTCAGGCCAGATCCAATGGGTAGTACCTTTGTCATTTCAGGGATTGATTTTGCATCATGCCCATGTTGCCATAATTGTAGGTGACAGGGGTTCACAGAAGATTTTGGAAATCCTAAAATATTATGCCTACTTGCCACACATGTCCCAAGATTTAGAGCTCTATAAAAGGGGATGTTTGGTGTGCGCACAGTTTCAACCTGCTTCCCCAACACATAGGGCACTGTTAATGAAAAGAGGTCTCACACTCCCATGGTCAGATTTACAAATAGACTTCATCAGGCCCATTCAAAGGTCAGCACTGGGAAACATGTATTTGTTGATGGTCTCTTGTTTGATGTCCAAGTGGGTGGAATGCATTCCGGCCCCTGGCTGCAGGCTGCAAATGGCATCCACTTTGCTGGTCAATCATATTTTTTAAAGATTTGGTTCACCTCAGAGAATAGAATCAGACCATGGAAGCAATTTTATAAGTGCAGTAATGACAAAGATGTGGCAAACCTTGTGCGTGAAAAGAAAAATGCACATTTCATACTGGCCCTCTTCTTCTAGGGGTGTGGAACATTGCAACAGGCCAATTGTTGACATATCAAAGAAGTCTGTAGCGAGGCAGGATCCAGTTGGGCTTTGCGACTCTCTCTGGTGCTAATGGCTATTAGGTCAACACCACCTAGATCAACATATCTCAGTCCATATGAGATTTTGACAGGTAGGAAAATGGTTTTGCCACAACACCTGCTTTACAGGACCAATGAGCAGATCCTGGTAAATACAGCCACAATCCACAAATATGTGGAAGAACTGAAAAAGCACTTGCAACATGCTTTTGTATTTGCAGAACTGGAAAAAGCTGCTAACAGTGCAAATCATATTATGACAGGAAAACATCTGTGAAAGAATATGAAGTAGGAGACACAGTTTATTACTTATTATTTGACTTTGGGAACGGTAAGCACAAAAATGCCAAATTCCTTTCATCATGGCGTGGGCCATTTAGGATTGTGGTTAAGGTTTCACCTGTGGTTTAGTGAATCGCTATGAAGGAGGGAGAGTTAACTGTGGAACAATTTGCCCATGTTAACCAGATAAAACCATATCATCCAAAGCATGAGGTAAGGAGATTAGAACAGTTTGGAGAAACCATTAGGGATGAAACGTGTAGTCATGTCTTAAAAATGAAGTAATTTTATCTCAAGGAGATTCATCATAGCAGGTAAGTAGGTATGAATAATATTTAAAAAATATCAAGTTGAAGTGTAACAAAGTGGGGTAAAAGGAGAGATAAATCAGGTAAGTAAATGTGAATACATTTTAAAATGTATAGGAAAAGGAGTAAGAAAAACAGGTGAGTATATATAGGGAAATATAAGATCAAGGTGTATCAAAAATAATATATATATATATATATATATATATATATATATATATATATATATATATAGGAAAAAGGATAAAAATAAGTAAAGAGTTCCAGATTGGCATTTGCTGACTGGTAAGTTTTACAGGTTGATGTATAATTAAGATAGCAGATTTTGAATGGATGCTAAATCTTTGTATCAATATTTCATTTGTTTTTATTGTCCCTTGGTAGAATATATTACCTGTACTTTTGCTCTCTGTCAAGCATCCAAGGAGATGGTATGGTTTCCATCTGTGATCCATGTCTTTATTTCCAGCTAGGTTTGCAGTTTTCCATGCATGGTCAGGCTTATATCTAGGTCATCGTAGAACATTGATGACTAGGTTACAGTTAATACGGTTGTATATATTGTATGATATTCAAGTCAGGAAAGCGGAAATGCCCTTAACATCGGCTGTCTCTCATAGAGATTTGGATATGGACTATAGGAACATTATCATCACCAATGTTGAAAAGTCAGAGAGAGCTGAATCTAGAGAGGTGCTCAGGAACAAGGTTTTGTTTTGGCTTAATTCTAAAGTTGGCTCTGGCTATGTAAGAGGTCGAGATTTCAGACTTCTGTGAAGGACATGCATTAAAGAATAGTGCACTAAGACCAATATTGACTGTATTGTTATTGGCTGTAGCCAGAGTAGCCTTCCTTCATGTTTGAGGCTTTGTAATAATTTGACCGATGTTCCAATCACTTTGAATCTAAGAATTGTGCTCAATTAATTTTAGTCAATAGTTATTTGGTGTCTCTTAAATGCAGATCATAGTTTATATTTTCCTAATTAATTGTTTTGCTCATATAACTTACTCCTGATAGTAGGCCATTTTTGTTATCTGTTGTATGTATTTCTCTGTGCTAACATGCCTAAGGGCTCTGTTCCAGCGTGTTATGAATAAATAAATACAATGAAAATAAAAAGTATATTTTATGTGCATAGGACACATTTTGATTTCAGGTGATCTCCAAAGGAAAGGGAAAAATGAATGAATCAGTGTATTTGGTCACTGCTGGCCCTCTGGGAGTTGGTGGCAGCTGGATTCCGAAGGGGTGCTGCCAGATGAGCTAGTGTCCCCAGGAAAAAAACATTGGACCTAAGAAGGGTGGAGAAGATGGTGAGCCCTGAAGGAAGTCCTGCTTGCAGAGGATGGAAGCCTACTGCACATTAAAGACAGCAATGGCATGGACACGAGCCTGATTGGGTGTTCAGTGTTAGGCTTGTGAAGGCCACCACCAAGTTAAGAGAGCTGTTATTTTGCACTTGGTATTATGCATCCTTTACTGGTCTTTGCTTTGATTCACTGATATTGGGAGTAAGATGTTTTAAACAGAAACATTGATTTCAATTGATTATTTTTGAGAGTTGGACTGATACCATCGAACAGATGCGATGAACATAATGGAAGAGTTCATATTTTCATTCTTGTTTTCTCAAGCAATGGGACTTAATGTTACCTACAGTCTAATGATTTATTTATAAAAAAGGAAACATTCAAAAAGAAAATAAAAAAATATCCAAACGAATTTCAAAAGAATCTCAAAAAGAAAAGAAAAAAAATCAAAGATCACTAAAATAAAAGAAAGAGACAAAAACAAGAAAAAGTGATCAAAAAAATTGAAAGATAAAAAAGAAAATCTAAATCTCAAAAAATATATACATTCAGAGATATATGACATGTGAAGATCTTTCATTTCCAATTGCTTGATTTTTGATGTTATTAAAATTCATGTATGATTTGGCGTATACAATTTTTGCACAAAATCACACATGTGTATAGAACTGTAGCCGGGATTACTGCATGTATCTGCAGTGATTCTTTGGTCAGGCTCCAGCAGAAACAAAGGGGGAGTATGTTGGAAAAAAGGATGCTCCGAATTTTCGCCAGGTCAGCATTTCACTAAAAGATTGAAAACTGATACCATTTACCAACAAGCGTGACAGATTTGTGTGTGAGACTCGGGGACTGAATCTGGTGTGAGTCAGCATTGTGAGAACAAAGAAACATAGAAGGTAAAATGGGGTTTTGAATTTGTCATTACATAAAAGCTGGCATTTCTAGTTAGCACCACACCATGGTAATATGGACTGTGTTGCAATGAAGCATAAGACTAACTGTTTATTTAATCTACTAATATCTCTAAACTAGTAACCTATCCCCTGGCTAATGTTCAAGGGAGCTCAGGCTATAGTCCTGGGGTGAAAAATATTGGTGCTGGATAATGTTCTAAGCCGGCTGGTTTTAAAAGAGAATAAACGTGCAGAATGAAAGCTGCTTTCTTGCAAGAAAGAGCTGAGGAATGTGAGCTTGTGGCCCTTAAGTAACGTGCATGCAATGGATGGGATCGCAGAGAATTTGGAATCCAAATAACCTAACCAACTCCGGAAGATGGCAAAGACACTGTTTTTATTAACAATTATCTAAAACAGGGAGTTTACAACAATCATCAACGGACGTTCGCTCAGCTCTCAATGGTTTCTTCACAAAACATAGACTTTATACTGAAAATACATCAGAGGTGACATCATACTACGTGGCAAATAATGAAAAACATACGAGGGATTGTAATTGGTTCAAGGGGAATATCTAAGTATACTTTCTATAGGAGCTAAGATTGTAATTGGCTGCCCACTGTCAGGTGGACAATATATGCCTACCTCTAAAACATGTCATCATAAAATTCATTAAGTACACAGTTCTAAATTGGCCTTCAAACTATAACCATGTCTTGAACATTCGGTTCGCTTAGCAGCATGTACGCCCAAACCGAGGTACAGGCAGGTGGACCTAACTTTACCTCCCCACCAAATTAACCCAACATCTCTCATCACTCAAGCCTTCTGCCATGGAGATTGTCTTTGAACTTGCCCAAAGTAGCCTTGTCTCTGGGAATATTTTATTTATTTATTTAATTTATTTGCATTTGTATAGCGCACAACTGCTCTCGGGCATCGTGGCGCTGTTAAGAAAACTTACTTAGTTACAAAGTGCATGTGAAGTCTTGGATACAAAGTGCTAGCAAAGACATAGGGCCTCATTAGGACCCTGGCGGAGAGGGTTTTACGCCAGCGTAGTGCATGGCGTACCTCTCCGCCATACTACGAGTTCCCGTAGCGCCATGGCGGCCTTTTCCGCCTGGTTTTACCAGGCGGAGAAAACCATGGCGCTACGGGACCTCGTTGTTAATTACGCCACCGTATTTTACGGTGGCGTAATTAACTCCTTCCCCACTCCCATTATACCCTATGGGGCAAAAATGGGAATGGGGAAGGGCAGAATGGGGATTGGGGATTTACCGCCCCGCCAAGGTCGGAATGGGGCGGTAAATCCGCCAACCCCCATGGCGCTATCGGCGGCTTTCCGCCATGCTTCGCGGTGCATTTAGCACCGCGAAATCCGCCTGGGTCGTAATGAGGCCCATACAGTTTGCGTGGCCTCCTTTTGAAGGGTGGCACCAGCATACAGTGATTGCAGATAGTCAATATATGTGGCACAGACATGATATGCAGCCCCATCTTGAAAGGTGGCATCAGCATACAAGGCAGAAAGTCAATAAACGTGACACATACATGATGCGCAGCCCCATCTTGAGGGTGGCATCAGCATACAATGCAGAAAGTCAATATATGTGGCACAGACATGATGTGCAGCCCCATCGTGAGGGTGGCATCAGTATACAATGCAGAAAGTCAATATATGTGGCACAGACAAGATGCACAGCCCCATCTTGAAGGGTGGCATCAGCATACAATGCAGAAAGTCAATAAACGTGACACATACATGATGCACAGCCCCATCTTGAAGGGTGGCATCAGCATACAATGCAGAAAGTCAATAAACGTGACACATACATGATGCACAGCCCCATCTTGAAGGGTGGCATCAGCATACTATGCAGAAGGTCCGTTTTATGTGGCACAGATGGGGGGGCTCATAGACACACAGGCGACCAGCGGGATGGGGCTTATACACACACCCAGGCGACCAGTGGGACAGGCGAGCTCATACACACCCAGATGACCAGTGGTATGGGGGCTCATACACCCAGACGACCAGTGGGATGGGGGGCTCATACACACACAGGTGACCAGCGGGAAGGGGGGCTCATACACACACTGGTGACAAGTGGGCTGGGGGGGCTCATATGCACCCAGGCGACCAGTGGGATGGGGGCTCATACACACACAGGCGACCAGTGGGCTGGGGGGGCTCATACACACACAGGTGACCAGTGGGGTGGGGGGCTCATACACACCCAGGTGACCTGCCGGATGCGGGGGCTCATACACCCCCAGGCAACCAGCGGGATGGGGTGGGGGGACCCATACACACAGGCAACCAGCGGGATGGGGGGGCTCATACACAACCAGGCGACCAGCAGGATGGACAGCTTATACACATGCAGGCAACCAGCGGGATGGGGGCAAGGAGGACGAGAAAAGGAGGGTCTTGAGGAGCTGCCAGAATTTAGGGAGATATGGCTCAAGCCTGAGAGGGTCAGGGAGGCTATTCCAGTGGGATGCACCTGCGGAGGAGAGAGATCTAACCCCACTCTCTGCTTAGAGAAGCATCTGATCTGCAGAGAGTTGGAGCTAGAAGACCGAAGGGCTCTAGCAGGGAGGTATTTAGGGAGAGAGTTGGATGTTGCGGGGACCAACGCACCAGAAAGTCTTGAGGATGATGCAGAGGGTTTTGAACTTGATCCTTGCAGCAACCGGGAGCCAGTGGAGAGATTTGAGGGCTAGGGAGATGTGATTGCTGGGCTTGAGGCCAAGAACCAGTTTTGCAGTCCTATGCTGGATTAGTTAAAGCAGGGTTGGATTGGTCCCTCGGCCTTTCGGCCTGTAGCCCAGCCGAAGTCGTCCCTGAGGAATGGGGGCCGGGGGCTGGCCGTGCCTGGGCCGGTTTGGAAGAAGACATTTTTTTTTTCTCCGAAAAGCCTTTGATCTTTCTTAGGTCTGTAAATGAGTAGCAACACAGGTTGGGTGATATTGTATGCATATTATTTCCATAAAAAAGAGTTTAAGCATAAGTGCTATAACATATTATCATTTGGCCTTGGACGTCTGCTTGGATTCATAGTAATTTAGTGTATTTAGGGACAATGCTATTTGATGCCTCTTCCTGTTTTGTCAAGGGGTGAAAGGTTGTGTTTCATCGCTTCCCGGAATGTCACTTTGGGGTGGGGTCAAATGACATCACTTCTGTTGATGTCATCAGAGGTCAAGGGTCGTGAGGCGGGGGGTGGGCCCTTTTTTGAGGCGAGGGTAGGCCACTTTTTTTGGGTGACTGGGCCTATTTCTTGTCCCAGTCCGAGCCTGATTTGAAGAGGGCGAAGGGAGGAGTTAGGAGTTAGCAATACACCCTGGAATACCAGGGGATCTTCATGTCTTGGCTGGCAAAGCTCAACAGAATGCGCTATGAGCATTACTATATCATCTCTCCGAGTGGCCCAATGAGTCTGCAGAATAATTGAGGAAAATTGCAAGCTCTGCACATTTTCAATACAATGTTGCAGTTGTCCTGCTGGTTAATGCTACTTTTTGAACGACATTCAAGTGAAAAGCACCAGTCGTTGTTTTTAGTCTGGCGTTTTTATTTTTAATGTTTTTCTAGGTGTCAACATGATTATGTATCAGGGATCGAAACTGCGAGGGGATAAGCAGGAACTAAAAGTATTGCCTTGGCATTTAGCAAAAGCCAGTGACCAGGAGCTACCTCTGGGGAATGAGGAGCTAGTACATAGCGTTCGTCAAATA
Organism: Ambystoma mexicanum; assembly: GCF_040938575.1. Classification (NCBI taxonomy): domain Eukaryota; kingdom Metazoa; phylum Chordata; class Amphibia; order Caudata; family Ambystomatidae; genus Ambystoma; species Ambystoma mexicanum. The sequence continues at coordinate 255,009,320 of NC_090921.1, read as the reverse complement.
AGATGCAAACATTTAATTGTGTTCATTATTTATGACCCTGCATGCTTTATCCCAGATCCACAGAGTCAAATTGACATGTATGTTCGACATTAGGATGCCAGGCGAGCTAAAAATAGCTTGTGTGGATGATGGTATGAAGCTAACCACGCACTTCTGGGCAACAAGCACAAGTTCAATACCTCCAAGCACCCCTCAATTTCCAGCCCTGTATATCTATAGTTTCTCCTATTATAGGGCCATATGCCCTGCCTACCATTGCTGCCATGCATGTTTTCGAGATGAACCTAAGGGCACTGAATTTGTAAACGCAAGCCCGGGGCGCCTTGTTGCACCCTCAATGTGTGTGACCTCCAGGCCCATGGAGAGACCAGCTTCCATAACTGGTGGCCATCACCTTCATTTCTAGGATACAGACCTAGTGGATGTCCCAGCCTTGTGTCCCGGCGATATGCAGGATGCAGTGACGCTATCAGTCATAGCGCAGTGATATCATTTCCATGTGCCATGCAGGTGAAGGGCCAGCTGTGCGAGAGCAGGCTTCTTTCGATCTGCTGGTCTAGCAGGGAAAGTTTTAACCACTCACCTGCCTTAGAGTAAGAAGGGGTGCAGCAGTGCCAAGATAGCGGGTAGACGGTACTAGATGGGCCACCTGGTGCCTGGTGGCACCACCGTCTCCATCGTTCCGGGACCTCGGATTTATCCTCCATCTATGGTTGGGCAAAGACATGCAAAACAACAAATACAAATAGTTCATTGGCAGGGTTGGTTGATGCAGACTAGGACCAATGCCCAAAAATGGGGTTGCATTGCTTATTATTAAAAGGCTCCAGCACCACCTGCTGGTGATTACCAGCTGCTGTTTAGATGGTATGGATTGGTAAAAGGTTTTCCAGCGCGCTTAGTCACTCAAAAACAGTATCATTTTACTGAAGTAAACTGAATGAGCAACCGAGGAAGGTCACAACGTGGGCTATGAGGGAGTAAGTGCCTTTTAAGACTGCAGTAAAATAGTAAATGGTCTTTTATGGCTCTGATTGCCAAGAGGGTAGATTCCACAGTGATTCAGCTCGGGCTAAAGAAGCGTCGAGCTCTCCACTTTGACAGTCTTAAACCTAGGAACCATCCATTTCTCGAAAGAGCCACCCCAAAGATGTCGTGGTGGAATAAAGGGCAGGAATCTTTTCGGAATCTCTTCTATGCGTGTATTCTGATCGTAAGAGGGCTTGTCCCTCTGGGCTTCTAAATTAATAATAACGAGATGGTTACAGCCTTTTGAACCCAGGACAAGTGTCGTGTCTTTATTGCATAAATGCGCAGTTATTTATGGCTCAGGTTTAGAAGGTTTTGAATTAATGTAAATGTCTGGCAATGCCCCACCCCGATGATTTTGAGCCTGGCGTGCATTAGAAAAAGGGGAAATAGCCTATGCAATGCAGACTTCAGCTCACCCTGCAAGGGTCAGTCCACCCCAAACTGCAGGGTTACGTTCCTTCTTCACGAGACCACAGGCAACCCCAGACGATTATATGTGGTAATACTGTTATGAAATCATTGATTGTGAAATATATCTAGTAATTAAACATTGTGCCTAGAATGTATACCTTTTGGTCAGTGCCCTCCCTTGGGGCAATACAATACGGGGGGGAGGCCCCTCCCTGTAACCTCCCTTCATACTACTACCTCTTCCAGAACCCCACTACCCTCTGCTGCTTCTCCCTCACTGGATTTTGCTGTTTATTCCTCTGCCTCCTTTCCCCCCTTCCCTCTTTCCCTACATGTCCCCATCCACTTCTGCTAGAAATCCTTACAGAAAGGACTTCTGTCGTCTCTTTGTGGCCACAGTCCCACCACTCCAACTCTAAACTTCTGAATGGTACAGCAGAAAAAAAAGAAATGTAATAATGCGATGTTCAACAACACAATGTCTAATGAAAATGTTATTGTGTGGCTGCTGTTTCTGCTGCACCAATTTATTTATTTATTTATTTATTTATTTATTTCATTTGTATAGTGCCCATACAACCCAGAGGCATTAAGGCGTTGGCACAGGAGAAAGACTAATAGTCAAGCTAGTGTCATACAGACACATTTTTCATCATACAATATCAATGGTACCACAGGTACAATTATCATACATGAACAACAAGCAGTAATAGGTGTGGCATGGGGAAAATCCTGGTGAATAGAGGGGAGATAAGGTTTCATTGAAAAGCCAAATTTTAAGCGCTTTGCGGAAGATCCAATAAGATGTCTCTGCCCTCAGGGAGGGTGGGCGGTCATTCCAAAGTTTGGTGGCAGGTATGGGAAGCTGGAGCCTCCGGCTTTACATCTCTTTACTTTGGAAACAATTAGTCGATCAGTGTAGGGGTCCTAGTTGGTCTAGATGAGTGATCTTTGGTGATTCTTTAGGAGAGGTAGGGTGGCGCTGTTTTAGAAAGACACTTATGGGCAAAGGGCAGTGTTTTGAAGGAAATGCGCTCCTGGGTGGGAAGCCAGTATGCTTCTCCTCTGGCTGTTGAGATGCGCTCTCTTGAGGATATTCAGGGCTGCTCTGAGTGTGTTACTGTGGATGTCTTGGAGTTTGTTGATGTTTCTGGATGAGATGCCATTGAATAGGACATTACAATAATCGATCTTGGAGCCAATGATTGCACGGGCAATGGTTAGGCAGTTGTTTTTGGAGAGGAAGGGTCTGGCCGCTTTGAGGGCCTTGGTGGCGTAGACTGCGGAGGAGGGGTAGGCTGCGGAGGACACAAGAGTGCTTTCTTGTCTGTTCATAGTGAGCCTTAACAGTGTTTGATATTGGAATAGAACAATTGTCAATTTGGAAGGCAGTATATTGGACCGCAGACAAGGCAAGGGAGGAGGTGTTGCACTTATGTGTATATCAAGTCTTAGCTGTCATATATTGCCCCACACCTCACCTGACGGATGTGAATCTCTATGGGTCACTATTAAAACCACCCCTCACACATCCTTAAAGATGCTCACCATCTATCGACCACCTAAGGACATTCCCCTCGTCGAGGAACAACTACTCGACTTGATAGCAAATATTTCCAAATCAAGAAGCCCTATCATCATAATGGGCGATTTCAATCTTTGGGCATGATAATCAGTCTAACAAAATTGGTACCAGGTTATTAGACACCATTGGTTCCTTAGGTTTAAAACAAGGGGTCAACATACCCACACAGAAAAGCGGTCACATACTCGACTGGCTAATTTCACAAAATACAGACATTTCCCAACTGACAGTGGTCCCATGTATTGGTCTGACCATTCTTTGATCCAGGCGCAAGTTACTCTTCCTAATCCACCTCTCAAACTCATTTCTTGCCCACGTATTCGTCAACTGACAAGGAACTTAAAAAATATTACCACCTCCAAATTCTCTAGTATGTTATCATCTAACCTACATTCTTTGGCTACTTTTTCCAGCTCCTCTACACTAATTGACTACCTCACTCAGACCATCAAGCAAGTGGCGCCAATGAGAACGAAAGATATCAAACCAGAAACCTTCAAAAATACATAGTTCTCAGAAGAAATCATTTCAGCCAGACAATATAAAAAGGGCCCTGGAAAGAGCCTGGCAGAAAAACCCCAACGCAGATACTCTGTCTGCCTACAAAAATCTATACAAGAGTTTAAAGCACTCATTATCTCTACTAAAGCAACTTACTACAAAAAAAGAATTATAAATATCCAGTCCAATGTAGGTGAATTGTTTAAAATCCAGGCAGAATTCCAGGACCGGCCCACGCCTTCTAACAATCTCATCAATGACTCAGCATTGTGCCAAGATATCCACAATGGATTTATATCAAAAATCTCAGTTCACAAGGAAAACCTCAATAATTTACTCAAACACCAAGACCCCTTACTCTTGCCTCATAGCGCAAAGTCTCCCATTAATCATCCAGATAATATCCCACAAGTCTCATTTTCCCACTACTCAGAGAAACAGGTGCTTAAAGTGATTCAGGATCTTAAAGCCATATCCTGCCTTGGGGACGATTGCCCCACCAGCATCTTCAAAGAATCAACTGATCTCCTCATTCCTTATCAAGCTGATCAATGTATCTTTTGATGAGGGCATGGTTCCAGACATCTTGAAATCAGCTTGGATAACTCACTTACTGAAAAAGGAAAACCTTGACCCCAATAATAAAGATAATTATCGACCCATCACTAATGTCCTGTTTATTCTGAAAATCTTAGATCAGCTAACTTACAATCAACTTCAAGATCATGTTGAAAAGCACAATATCTTGGGGACTCGTCAATCCGGCTACAGGGCCCGTCATGGCACTGAAACTGCCATGCTTGATCTTAAGTCCACCTTGGCTGGCTCGCAGACAAACACCAAGCTGCTTTGTTGATGTTACTAGACCTCTTCGCAACCTTCAATCCTGTTGATCACATCTTACTAGTGACAAGGCTCAGAGAGGTCGAAAACTGTTCCATGCTCTAGTTTTGACTCTCAGGCCCCTATGCTCGGGAACCTACTACCAGCACCCATATGTCAAATCCAAAACTACTCTCTCTTCAAAAAGGCTGTAAAAACCCATATTTTCAACCTTGACTAAGATTCTTTAATTTTCACCCTCTTTGCTGCTTTATATTTTAGTGTGTCTTGTGTCTTGTTCTGTGTGCGCCCTGAGGCCCATGGGCATGTTGCCGCGTTATAAGGATTAAAATAAATAAATTGATTGTTGAGGTGTTTTAGGGTGCTTGGAGGTCTGTCAATTAAGATTTCGGTTTTTGCACTATTGAGTCAAAGTTTATTGCTGCCATCCAGGTCTGTATTGTAGAGTAGATCTTGTTAAGGGTGTTGGAGCCATCAGTGTAGTTGCCTGTTAGAAGGATCAGGATTTGGGTGTTGTCACCATAGTTGGTGTAAGCTATGCCGAGGCAGTCTAGGATGTTCAATAGGGGCCTGGTAAAGATATTGTAGAGTGTTGGGGTGATTCAGGACCCTTGTGGTACACCACAAGTGATGGGGGAGGCATTAACAATCTCTGAGAAGAATCTCATGACTCTCCCTTCCAGGAAGGAAGTGATCCAGGCCATTGCTGAGGGTGAGAAATGAGTGTGAGTGGAGAGGTGAAGCAACAGAATTTGGTGGTTGATCAGGTTGAATGCCGTTGATAGGTCTAAGAGGAGGAGCTGGCTAGATTTACCCCCGTCCCTGATCTTGTCTAGCTGGTTTTTCAGGTTGAGAAGGACCGATTCAGTATCATGCCCTCGGCAGATGCCAGATTGTTGTATTACAAGGATTTGATTGTCCTCCAAGGACTGTTGGGCTTGCAGGTAGGCTGCTGGGTCCAAAATGTCTAGGAGGAAAGGGACGGGACGGTCGTGATTGGCCTATAGTTTGAGGGAATGGCTGGGTCAAGGGATGTTTTTTTTAGGAGTGGGAGGACCCAAGCTTCTTTGAGACTGGCTGGAACAGAACTTTAGGCAAAGGAGGCGTTTATGATGGCTGTGATGATGGAGGTTAATATGTCAGCGCAGTTTTTGATGAGGGATGCAGGGCAAATATTGCCTTTGCATTTTGACGGTTTTAGAATTTTTTAATCAATTCAGTGACTTCTTTTTTGGAGAGGTCTCTGAAGAAGAACTGAGACGTGGAGGTACTAAGGGTGAGCGAGCTGGTGTCAGTGGCTGTGGGGTCTTTTTTGGATTTTGCTTGTTGTTGGAGGATTTTTATGTTCAAGGTGTCAATTTTGCCGAACAGTGCTGCTTGGATGCTTGTGCACCAGGGCTGGTCTTTCGTGAGGGTTGTGGGGGGTGCTGCTGGGGATTCTAATTCTCTGTAGATGGAAAAAAATCTCTTTAGCGCCTGACTTGGCATTGCTAATTCTTGTACTAAAGGAATTAGATTTGGCTGTGATTATGGCCGATTTGTAGGGTTTGGAGATTTTGGAGGAGTCCTGTTTTGCAGTGTGGTGGGATTCTTTAGCCACATTAGCTGGGCTTGTCATTTCAGGGTGCGTAGTTCTTGAAGGTCGGGGGTAAACCAAGAGTTAGAGTGTCTGACTGTTTTCGATTTGTGAGGAACTAGTGGGGCTAACGTGTTCACTGTGTGAGAAACCTGAGGGTATTCTCCCAAGCGAACCTCGAGGAGCCCTTAATCAGGTGGCCAAAGTAAGCTTCAAATGCTCATATCCCAGCCCTGTAGGCAAAAGGGCGAAAGGGAATCACTCAGGTAAGGGAATCCGGGGTTGAGCTCGGGGAAATGCCCCAGGTGAGGCGTGGTACAGTGCCAGAGAAGGAGAGGATGAGATATCTGAGGCAATCATGGGCCATATTGCATCTGCCTCCCTTCCTCCCTTTAGATCTCTCCTGCTCAGATCAAAAAACCCCTTCATACATAATCAAACCTCCTAGGTCCCAAATCCGCTTGCACCCAAAAAACATAACTACCATAATCCTTGTTTCACTGGTCTCCATTCAAATACTCTCCATTCTTCGTCTTCCCATCGCCATTTGATGATTATTTTCTGCACTCCCAACTTACTCAGGCAAAATACTACAGTTCCCCAACCCCTCTTCTTTATTTCACAGTCCCAGCTATTCCTGTTTGTCTCACAGACCCTACCAATCCCGTCCCTCTGACTGTCCTTTTACGAACACCCAATCCACTAGGACAGAACACTACTGTTCCCACAACCCTCACTGTTCTGTTCTCCATCACGGTCATTCTCGTCCATTTAGCAAACCCTCCAAAACCTACCCTTCCGAGATCACCCCAAACCCAAATACGAAGGATATGATTCTATATAACACTTATTTTCCTTCTGACTCCTTCACACCTTCCCCTTTTCCGACACAAACACTTTCACACATGACAAACAATGGTCAAATAAAACTGTGTACCTCACATGTCCCAACCCAAGGGTCAGACAGAGTTAAATCACACAAACCTGATGGCCCTTCCTTTTTCCCAAAGGGATAAAAGGTGGATCACCAGAGCACAAGGGGAGCAAGGCGAGCACAGCAGACAGCAATGCGAGACGAGTAATCAGGTGTGGCAGTTCAAGAGAAGGAGAAAGGCGGCAGGAATTGAAAGGGTGGTACGGATAAAAGTGAACTTGCCATTTTTGTCCCAGACCTGCGGAACCTTTGAGTAAGTAAGCCTAAGACCGTGAACAATAGCACAAGTGTCTTGCAGCAGATGTCAAGCATACATGGGAAAAGCCTACGCTGATAAGCAGGAGCGAGGGAAGTGGTAGCGGCCTTGACTCCTATGAAGAGGAAAGCCAAGCAGTTCATCACAGCCAGTGGGTCGAGGGGAAAGCCGATACGAATCGGGCGGTATTCATTGATAATAGCCAAGTGGCAAGTTTGAACCAAGTTCGAGGAACTGTGAAAGAACTGTAAAGTGTTAAGGGGAGACCAGCTGCAGAAGGGAACTAGCACCAAACGGGTGTTAACTCAAGAGACTCTGGTCAATTCCCATCTGAGAGAAACTATAGATACCAGCAGGTCATAGGAGAGCCCACTGAATAGGTCAAAGTGGTCATATTGAGGGTCAAGCAAAATCCCTGTACAATTGAAAGCCTTTAATCTACAAACTAAATTAAAGAAAGGGAAGTGATTCCCGCTGTCAGAGGAAACCTGGGAAGCGAAACCCAAGAGGGGCAAAGTCTAACGTCCCAAGAAAGATAGCGTTGACAGACGTAAATCCGGCACCGGGGTGTCCACTATGAACTGTTTGAAAAGTCATTGAGAAAACAAGGGAAGTGAATCCCGCTAAAGAAAAGAGAAGCATCTGAGCCCGACCGAGGGAGATCCAGGGGTGAAGCTATCATCCAAACTTTAATTGAGAGAAGAACTGAAATATATAATTGTGAAATACGATATGTGAGGGGTCAGCGCCCAGAAGAGGGGGACCCAGGGCTGAAGCAATCCTCCCATGTGAACTGTGGTAAACAATATAAAGGGGTCAGTGCCCAGAAGAGGGGGGACCAGAGGTGAACCCATCACCCAGCGAACATTGGAAACTGTACTTCATTTGTTTGTTAAAGGGACTTTTGTTTTTGTTAGTTGAAGACCTCAGGTCCTTGGAGGCAAGAGACTTTCAAAGGAAATGAGACTTGGCCATCGACGGTCCAGAAAACTGCAATTAGAACGGTTGTCTCATGCTGGAGATGCCTGAGACTATACTATGCTCCAAGATCCCCTCTGACCCTGTGCTCAAAACCTGTGGAAGGGAGACCCAGGCTACCATATCATGACATATTATTTGAGAACACTGCTTTCTTTTCTTAAGAACTATCCTATACACGTTTTTGTATTAGTTGTAAGGTTTGGCAGTAGCTTAATATAAGCCTTTTTATATGACACAACGCCACTAGGATTGTCTTATTTTCCATTTGATGGTCGGCACTTACTCCCATCTTAGATTTACGTATAGAATAGGCTTTTTTCCAACCTGGATACAGAATTCATTGTTCAATAAACAACCTTGAATTCTGATCACTTGTGGCTGTCTTTCTTGTTGCCACCATGAGTTTGTCACAACTGCTTCTGTGAGGATCGAAAAGTAGGTGTCCACTAGAGATTTGGTATTGGAGGTGAAAGGGTGCTGGAGGCAAGGATTGTTGAGCAGAGGAAGGATGTAGTCTCTGGTGAGCGTCTGTGTGCTCTGTGTAACAGCAGGAGGAAGTGGGTTGGGTAGTGTTTTGGGGTTTTTAGGCTGCGGGATAGAGAGGTGGATAATATGATAGTCTGACCATGGACAGGGTGAGTTGGCACTGGAGGAGACTTTGCAGTTGTGATCGGCAATCCACTTTAAAGCGCGTCCTTTACTGTGGGCACAGTTGGTGATGCGTTGCGTGAAGCCCAGGGTGTGAAGGACGTCCGATAAAGATTTAGCGGATAGGACATTGGGGTCATGGAGGCCCAGGTTGAGGTCTCCTAGCAATATGATTTTGGAGGAGGCTTTTAAGTTATCTTGGAGAATATGAAGTAGGTTAGCCTCAAAGTTTAGGGAGGGGGCAGGAAGATGGTAGATGAGGTGGATGGTGATTGTGCATGTGGGTGATGGTGAGAGTTTGAGTGATAAGAGGTCTGTATTCCCTTCAGTGGATGTGTTAAACTGTCTGAGAGGAATGGATTATTTAGCAATCAGGGTGACTCCGCCACCCTTGTCGGAGGGTCTGTCTTTCTGGGAGATAGTGTGCCCTGTGGATATGGCTAGAGATAGGACCAAGTCAGAGGCTTCATGAAGCCAGGTCTCTGTGATGGCTAGCATGTCCAGGTTGTGTTTGGTAAGTAGGTCATTGATATCCGGTGCATGGGCCTGAAGCGATTGAGCGTTGATAAGGGCGCAGGTCATTGGGGGTTGAGTGACTGTGGGCAAAGTAATGGTGACCGAATGAAGGGGTGTTTCCCGATTATGAGAAGCTGTGTGGGTAGGTGGGTGAGGTAGCTGGTATCTGGGAAGTGCTTGGTTCCCAATGTTGGGGGGAAAGAAAGGAGTTGCAGAAAGGTATGGGGTCAAGTGGATGGAGTTAAGGGGAGGGCTAGTGCCTTGAGGGTGGGTTTGGCATTCTGATTGCTAGGGGTGGTGAGGTGGTGGGCTGTTGTGTACTGAGTAGAGACTGTTTTTAGGTAGCGTGCAGGGGTGAGAGTGCAGCCTGGGTGGTTGTTGGTTGCTTGTACACTGCATATCTGGGTGACTTTAGAAATTAAATGAGGGAGTAGATTTGCCATGGGATTTCTGTTGGAGCGGTTAGTTGCTGTGCTTAGGGCTGCGGTTAGATAGCCAGAAGTGAGGTGTGAGTTTCTGATTCCTGTATCCTGAGGATTAGAATGGTGTGGTATTCTGCTGAGGCAGGATCCTAGTCTGAGATTTCTATGGAAAAGCAACCCTTCTGTTAGAGTCGGAGCATATGACTAGGAGAGTGGAGGGGACTTGCTCTGGGGGTTTAGCCAGGCAGTGGCTGTGGGAGTTGAGCTCCGGTTGCTTGTGGCACAGAAAGTAATCCCGAGAGGGGCGAGTGAGTAGGCTGCTGTGCGAACCCGCAGCGCGTGTGTCACGGCCCGAGCTGCTCTTCAGAATGCAGTTTGTTTGTACGTCTAAGTGTAAATTGGGAGTGGGTTGCGTCATAGAGCTTGACATGGAGAATCTCAGAGCGTCCGCTAGTGACTTGATGATGGAAGGCACGCTCATGAAGGATTGTGGTGGTGGGGGTGGTAGTTCCTTCAACAGAACAGGCGCGCCGCGTTCGTTTTCTTTACGGGGTGCGCTTGGCAAGAGAGTTCAATTGTTAAGTATGTGAGCAAGCTGGGCATGCGCTGGGCATCTATTTCAGAAAGATGCTTATTTTGGCCTGGGAAGAGGGTGCCTCTTGGAAATAAGGTCGTGCATTTGAAGGGAGCCACCGTGCAGTTAGGAAAATCAACCACGTGGGATACGAGAGATTTGTCTATTGAGACTGTGGGTGACAGTACATCTACTGCTCCTCTCAGTGTATAGCAGACTTGAGGAAGGTGCTGGGAGGGGGCAGAGGGATCCTTGAGTGGCAAAATAGGCAAACATGATGTCAATTAATAACATTTGCCTTCATACCTGATAGCTCAGAATAGAGTTCTTCACGTGCATTAGCAACGAGACTGGTGGTGCATGATATGATTGTTAGAAGTGGTTACTTAGGTTGCTTCCCCGAACTACATGTATATAGTTACTTCAATGTTTACTGTGTCATAGTTACTGTTGCCATATATCTTTATGACAAGCCTCAGGTTGTGGAATGAGAATCTTTACATGTGTTAAGTTCCATGTGTGTCAGTTGATTGTTGTTTCCCTGGCTGGGGGTTGTCACACTTATGAGCTCAATAAATCATCTCTTCTTTTATACTCAGGCTCTGTGAATATCATTCACCAATCATAACAATTACATGATATGATTGGCTATTTATAACGTTCTTAATACCCAGAGGATTCTAAGTGCGGACCCGGCAATCAAACCTGTGTTGCTCCTTGTCATCTTGCTTCCAAGGCGAGCACGTTGCCCCTGTGCTATCCTCCTGAGCATGTGTAGGATAGTACCTTTCTCCTGCCAGCACAGGGGGTTGGTTCACCAGCCAATCATGGTGCTGCAGGCCCAGGGCAGCCTGGGAGCCTGGTGTGCACCAAGGCATGGTGGTGGCCATCTTGGATGTTTCGGGAGGGCCTCCAAAACCAGTGCTTCCTCAAGGGCAGATGGCTTACATGTCTCCCTGTGAAGAATGGGTCTTAATGTTTGAGGAACACGTTATTTTGTTACCACTGTTTCTGCTAATGCTGTTTTTCTCTACAATAATATCACTGGCTACAACCCCTGCCATGTTTCGGCCTCATTGGGCTTCATCAGTGAGCCAGTTTGGGTCTCCTGGAACAGCATGCCCTGAACCCACGCCGGGGCATTCCTGTCTCACACGGGGGTGACATTTTCTAAACAGAAAGGGAACCAATTGCATCTCACTGATTAGGCCAAGTAAAGGCAGGACATTTATGGGGCTGCTTGTGTTTCTGTGAGTAATGGACATGGCTTAACTGATCTTCACGTGGCTGGTCCCTTTCTACAATGGTGCAGACATGCTGAAAGTCTATGGTGTGGAGGGTTGCCGCGAGCAATGGCAGTGGTTAAGCTTAATTCATAACCTTCCACCCATCACAGTTTCTGTCTGCACATATAACAATCATTTTTACATAAGATGATGATATGGTGCCACCACAACTCTCTCCACAAAATAAGGCAGTAGCGGCATCATATCGACAGAAGAGGCGCTCTAGCTGCCTTTACATATTCAGCCACACAATATTTATTGACGTGTAAACATTATTATATGAGGAAGAGAGCACCTCTGAAATGATCAGGAGGTTCCAAAGCTTAATGATGGCACTTACCTCCACCCCTGACTAACACCTACCCTCGCCCTCACCCAATACCCGTGTCTTGTACCACCTTCTTTATCAGCATCATGCCCCATGTGGGGGAGGGGGTGTAACAATATTAGTTCTGCCCCACTGGCATTGTTGCTGTGAAGGAAAAGTAGGAGAAAGGGATTCTGCTCCCAAAGCCTTCTGATGGCATATGGGTGGGGGTGGGGAGTGGAGAGGTATGTTCTACGCCTGTCTTTGTTGGAATGTAAAACGCCCAGTAAGAGCTGCTAATTTCAGGGCGTTTCAAGACCGCTTTTCAGATTTCGAGACATTACAGTCATAAAGTAGCGAAAATGTAACTAAGATGATCAGTGTGTGTCCTTGAGCTGCTGACTTTTACTGTGTGTTATTCTAAATATGGGTCCTGAAGGCTGCCAATAAAAAGTTAGGAGGAGGCAAAGCGGGTAGCAATAAAAGCTTCTGAACTGCATGTCACCTTTCAAAACACCTTGATATGCGAAATGTCACTTAACTGTCGAATGAAACCAAAACAAGCCGAAGACACTACACTGCAAAACCAAAGAAACAGAAGACCACTTAATGACAAACAATACAATGCTTCACCTTCTAGAAAAACAAAACAAAGCAGTCTTCCCCTCTAGCAAAATCATGACAAAACGGCTCTTTAGCTTCTAGCAAAAGTAAAACAACAAAAAAACAATGCACCTTAGGCCAAAATATCACAAAAAAGACTGCTTCATCTTTTAGATAAACCAAAACAAAGAGGACTTCACCTTCTAGCAAAATCATGACAAAGGGACACTTCTCCTTTTAGCAAAAGTAAAACAACAAAGAAATACTGCACCTTCTGCCAAAATATCACAAAAAGTCTGCTTCACCTTCTAGATAAACCAAAACAAAGAGGTCTTCCCCTTCTAGGAAGATCATGACAAAACGGCTCTTTACCTTCTAGCAAAACTAAAACAAGTAAAAACAAATACACCTTCTGCCAAACCAAGACAAAAAACAGAATCACCTTCTAGGAAAATCGAAACAAAGACGACGTCCCCATCTAACAAAATCATGACAAAGGTAGCAAAATCAAAACTACAAGAGACCACTTCAACGTCTGACAAAACATTACAAACAAAAGTCTGTATAATCCCTCAACAGCAATATGCATCTTGAATTCTTTGTATTTAGTTTAATTGTATCAAATTCATGACTACTGATTAGTGCAATCATTTTTATGGAAAAAAGTCTCAATTTAAAAATAAAAATAAATATTTCATAGGAACAATACAACTTCATGGGGATAGAAAAGATTTGTTGAAAGAGTGAAGTGATGTGCCTATACATAACTCGAACACGTGCCCAGAAAACAGAATAGAGACAATTACATCATAAATATTGAACAGTTAAAAAACCTGAATTCGGGGGCATGGCCAAGATGTCGGGCTGAGTTGACATGTGTTGGAGGAGCTCCGTCCAGACCTGCAAAACCGACGAGAATAACTGACATCCGGCACCTCAAGAGAGCAAGGAAACAGTGAGCCGCAGCGGGAAGAACCCTGTGAGGGAGCAGAAATAGTGAAAACTACCCCGACAAAAGAGGCAGAGAGAGAAGCGATTGAGGCAGCAGTGGGAGCATCGGAAGAAAATGGCACCTGGCGTCTGAAAGCTCGGGAGCGAAACATCAGACCCGGTGTGTGAGAAAGTGGAGGAGGCGGAAGATCCACGGAGACGGTCAGATAGATGTAGGATGAGGACCGCAGGGAAAATGGATCTGAAACAACACTCTGGTGGGAGCCAAGAGGTGCAGAGCCGAACGGGGTGAGAGGACACAAGATTAAGGCGGCAGGAAGACCAGAGCAGAGTGCCCCGGCACTGCGGCAGGGGGCCGAGGACAGAGGAGGACAAGGACTGGCACCAGAGAGGGAGCAGAGACCATGCCAGACCTTCGATGGGCAGATACAGAATGGAACAAGAGAGGGAGGGAAGGAACTGCCATGAACAGTAAGAGGCGGAGACACCAACACAGACGAGGAACAGTAACACAGACTGCAGGAAGGGCCTACAGAGACCCGCAACTGGAGCAACGGGGTCCGAATTGAAAAGGGAAGAGGCAAGAGGGAGACCCAGCCGGCTCATCAGAGACCTACATAGGCTGCACAGAAGGGCGGTCGGGAGGAAGCAACAGGATCCGGCAGAGAGCCTCCAGCCATACAGCCACAGCCTGAGAAGCGCAAGGTGACGGAACGTTGAAATTGGACCAGTGAGGCGGCGGGGAGAGATCCACAGGAAAGAAGCAGGAGCGCTGCAGTGACCAGGGAAACCAGCCACCCCGGGAGAGGAGGAAGAAGAAGCTGGGCACAACAAAGGGGGAAGCGCAGCCGGCAGGTACCCCACATAGTAGGCCTAGCATAGCAGAGCAGGAGCAAATCCAGTAGACGCTAAGACCGGCAAGGCCTGCAGAGAGGGGCAGAAAGGAGCCAGACATAGGCAGCACAACTCCCCAGTGTACAAAGGACACAGCAAGCAGGTGAACAACTAGCTCCAAAGCAGAAACCACCCCAGTACAAACCGGGGGAACGACCAGGAGAGCATCTCCTGTGGGGCCAGGGAGGGACTATAGGGGCTACACAACATAAAGCCCCTGGAGGAGAAACAGCCCTCATGGTCAAGGGGGCATAGAAGGACCAATGGAGAGAGAAAGTGGTAGAGCCCCGGAGGCCCAGGGAGAATGTAAATGTGCAAGCCCTGGAACCACAAAGACAGTGCCCAGAGAACATAGGGGAGCTAACCCTAGAGCACACCGAGGGAACATGCCTGATAGGGAAAGAAGGGAGTGAAGACCAGCAAGGAATGAGCCACGTAAGCTGTGAAGCAGGCCAGCCAAAACAGACGGCTGAGGACTACAAATCACCGTGGCACGGAACATTATAGAAAAGCCGGAGACAACAGTATCCGGCGGGCAGGGGAACAGACAGCAAGGAATAGTGGAAAACCGATGAGACCAAAGAAGAGGAATCCTAATCTGGGAGAGCGAGAACAGGAAGGACGCAACACGGGATACATACAAACAAAGCTCTCCTTTGGCAACCCTGCAGAGCAGAACGAAGGAGGAATGGCACTCACCGAAGAAGATATACTCGCTGCATTGTACAAATTCAAAGTCGAACTCACTGAAACCATCAAGACAGAGGGGGCGAGCATAAGAAAAGAACTGTCACAAGCCATCACAAATAATCAGAAAGATATTGACTCACTGGAGAGTGGGTGATGGTAATGGAAGAGCGGCTAGCTTAATGGGACAAGAAGAGGCCCAAATGGACACTACAAGGAAAGGAAACGGAGGACAGACTATGGGCACTAGAAGAGAAGTGCGAGGACCTGGAAAATAGGTCAAGAAGGGAAAATATACAGATCAAGAATCTGGGGGAAGGAGCGGAAGGCCCAGACTTGGAAGCCTGGATATGAGAAATATTTGAGAACTTGGTTGAAGGAGTAGCTGAAAAATGGAGCCGGGGCCGAGACCCCGGGACATATTGGTCAAAATGCACAACTACAAGGACAAAGAGCAGTTGATAGAGGGAGCCAGGTCAAAAGAGAAGATCCGAGAGAGAGAATGCAAAGTGCAGTTGTATGAGGACCTATCCCAAGTCACACTGGTGAAGAGGTGCTCATTCGAGCGACTCACAGAGGAACTGAACAAAAGGAGGCTGAGATATCGATGGCTCTTCCCGACAAAGATCCAATTATGCATGGGCAATGAAGAAAAGACTGTCACCCAGGGAGAGGACGGACTGAGGTCTTTGGGGATGGCCCCAAAGGAGACGAGAAGTGACAGCATAGAAAACAACTCAGGAGAAACCATGTCCAAGACCCGGCACGGGCTGCAGGGCTGGACCACGAAAAAAAGCGAAGAAGACCTGAGGAAGAGCAATGTAAGATAAACCAATGATCACAACTATAAGAACTTAAGGACTAGAATATAGCCTGATGTGCAGTAGGACATTGAGGGGAAAGGCGGGCGAGGGGGCAATACCTTGCACAGGTCACCAAGAGGGGACCACGCCAAGAACCTGGACACGGATCCAGGGACTTTTACAATAAGGGTATAGCAAGTCCAGGGGGCGGTAGTGAGCAAGGGGGCGATGACTCAATGACTCGGAAGAAACGTAAGGTGCCAAAGCCAACAGGGGAAAATGTAATCAAGGTGGGGTGTATAAACTGAAATCTTGGAATGTGAGGGAACTGAACAGCCCCAACAAGAGGGTGGCAGTTCTGAGAGAAATCTATAAGGAGGGGCCTGGAATAGTATGCTTACAAGAGACGCATCTAATGAAGGAATATGAGGGCGCCTACGTAGTAGGAACTACCCACTGCAATATCACGCTATGGCAAGAGCCAAACGTGAGGGGTGGCAATCCTATTCCACAAATGTATACGAATTGAAGGAGCCAATATTAAGTGGGACACGGAAGGGAGATATGTGATGGTAAAAAAGGAGAATGAGGGGCCAGACATACACATGGGTGTCAGTCTACGCTCCCAACCAGGGACAAGAGGGATTCCTAGGAGGATTCCTGGAAGAGCTGAGCATATTCGGGGAGGGAGAGATGATCATATCTGGGGACTTTAACATAGCAGCAGATCCTGTCTGGGATAGGTCTGGGGGCTTGAGGGGGCATGCAACATGGACAATGTCCAGGCAACTGGTGGGCAGGTTCCAAGAGGAGGGAGTCTGTGATGTGTGGATCATGTTTGACAACATAACAAGGGTACTACATGTCATCGACAGTGCGGAAAGAGGGGGGACACCCCTACTTGCTTGATGATGCTAGACGCCGAGACGCCTTATTCGACCGTTTCAACTGGGCCTTCACGGAGCAACTGAAGGTGGGCTTGGACCAAACTTTGTGAAAGTGATACAGGCAAACTATCAGCACCCGCAAGCCAAGGTGAAGGTTAATGGAAAGCTAACAAATCCATTCTCAATAAGGAGGGGGACAGAGCAGGGGTGTCCACTATCGCCACTTCTCTACGCGCTAGTTATTAAGCCCTTTGCGCTCCACATAAGGGAAAACGGGGGGATTCGAGGGGTTAAATGGGCAGGGACACAACGTGAAATAGGACTATTTGCCGACGATGTGATCCTGATGATCCGGGGAAATTGCGGGCAGCAATAATGGGAGAGATAAAAACGTATTCAGTGGTGTCAGGCTTCAAAGTAAATTTTGGGAAGTCAGACATTTGTAACCTATCCATAGGGAAAGTGGAAAGAAGCCAATTGGAGTGAAACAAACCTTTTAGATGGACATCAGGACCAGTCAAATACCTGGGGGTGAACGTAACTGTGTCTATCAGACAAATAGTGGGGAGCAACTATCATCCGTTGATGAAGCAACTCAAAGCAGACCTAGCAAGATGGAGGGGGCTGTACATATCGTGGTTCGGAATGGTGGCTGCGATCAAAATGAATGTACAACCCCAATTACTATGCATGCCTGTTCTAGGCAATTCCCCTAGCAAGCCCCGTGAAATTCATGAAAGATACTCAGGAATGCATCATGAGCTTCATCTAGGGAGGAAAAAATCCGAGGATAGGAAAGAAACATTATTTAGGAATAAGTCACAGGGGGGAGTGGCCTGCCCCAACATAATGAAATATTACCAGGCGACGCAGCTGAGGGTACTGGCAGAATGGGGAGAGGTGGAGAATCAGAAACACTGGATAGGCATGGAACAAGCAGTGGCAGGGGAGCACCTGTGGAAAGTGACAGGATTAAGGAAAGGACACAGGCCAATGGGACTATTTGGGAACCCAATCACGAGCAATACCTTGAGGATCTGGTAAAAGTTGAACGAGAGGCTCGACCTATCGCCTTGGCAACCATCGCACACACCCTTATTTGGGAACCCCACCTTCCCACTGGGCAAAGAATATGGTAGGTTCAAATGATGGACAGAAGGGGGGATGAGGGTGATCAGCGACATCTATCAAGGGATGCAATTCCGGTCATTTGCAGACTGCAAACGAGAAATAGGTCTTAAAGAAGAGGACCGATTTGCATACCAACAACTGAGGCATTGGACGGGAACTCCCACAATGATGGAAGGGGCCTCGAGTGAACGCATAGAATGGGTAAAACTAATGTCATCCGCAGAGAACAACAAGGGTCTGATCTCAGCAATATACAAGATCCTAATACGTGGGGAGAAGGAGGAGGGAAGGGCTTTGAGGGATAAATGGGAGAAGGTAAAAGGGAAGGCGCTCAATGACAAACAATGGGACAGGGTGCTAAGGAACTGGTACACTTCATAAACCTTGCTACAACACCAAGAATTACAATATAAATTTTTACACCACTGGCACTACACTCCTGAGAGGCTCCACAAATTGTTTCCCATGAGGCCCGCAGAGTATTGGAGGAGATGTGGGGGGAAGGGAACGATGGAACATGTACAGTGGGGATTTCAGCAGCTTAACGATTTCTGACAGGAGGTGAAATCCAAGGTGCTGGAAATAATGGAGAAGGATAGTGAGTTTGAGGGGACGGAGATACTCCTAGCACCTTATTTGACAAGCAACAAAGTGTAGTGGGGGAACGCTGGAAAATTGTGGTCAAACTTAATGATGGCAACAAAGAGATGCATAGCAAAACAGTGGAATCAGAAAGAACCCCCATCCATCATACAATGGTACTTTGGAATATGGGACACGGTGAATGTGGAAAAGATGACAGCGGCAATATGAGGGATGCTGAGGACATTTGGTAGAGTTTGGTCCCCTTCCATAAACTATGGAAGTAGGGACTCATTGTGTGAGGTATATGTACAGGCACTAAAAGAAATCCTTCACCTAAAAACCACATTTAAACATTGTCACGAAAAATTGCTGTGTTTTGCTCTCCCTGGCACATGTGTGGCAAGCATTTGAACCCTGCATTGAAAAACGGCCCTGAGTTTGCTTCTCTTTCATCTGCATAATAAGAAGATATGCCCTGCATTCAGAACGGCTCTGCGGTTGCTGTTCTAGCATCGGAATAACAAAAAGTATGAACAACATCCAAAATGGCTTGGTTTGATTGTTAATTCACATGAGGGGCAAGGATTTCTACATTGCAACCCGACATGGCTTTGTTTTCCCTTTCATGTGAAACACAGCGCTCAAAACACTGCAGATAAAAAAAGGCTTGGATTTTCCTTTGTATCCCGTGTCAAATCAAAACAATCCTGTGAAGGGGGCCTAACCCTCCGTGCCCATGAACCAACAGTAAAAACAAAACCACTCAAAAAGACAAACTAAAGGAAAATCCCATGACCTACAGAACCGCATTTCAAATGTTAAATGAAATACGGCGTGTACATGTGTGAAGAAAAATAAGGAAAAATGTCATTTAAAAGCCAACGTAAAATGACAGCTTGTGCTTGCACAGAAATGTTAGTGCATATATGTGGGTGGGGGGGTTGGCTAAGCACATTATGTTTGTACACACAAGATTGCAGTCACTGTGGAAAAAGGCTCAGAATACCAGTAAAACCAGTTTTGGGCTCAGGCACAAAACTCAATTGAAAGCCTGGCCTCCCCCTGGAAGTCACACCAATAAGTGAACGATTCTGCATGTCATGTGATGTGGCCAAGAGTGTGAGGATTATCTGCTCTGACAGACTAGAAGGCAGCACTGGCAGGGATGACAATGAATGCAAGTGTGGCTGCTGCTTGACCAAGAAGTGCAAGTTCCTCCAGCACCCGCTCCAAAGGCCAAACTGACAAGCTTCATAGGGTGTGATAAAAGTATTTTATTGCAAGCTGAGCCAGGGGGAGACATTTGGCTGTGGGAGACATAGCACCACCATCACATATGCTACGGATCCTCCAAATTAACATTAAAGGATTTATTCATTTTAAGCATTTTTCCCAGTGCTCAGATTGAGAAATAATTTTGTTTTATGATATTTTTCCATGGATTTCCAGGCGGATTTTTAGAGACTTAGGGGACGATTTATGGAACAAATGTGTGCCGAAAACCGTGGCGCAAGCGTGAAAAAGCAAGCACACTCGCATGCGTGCGATTCATGGAAGGCCCTGCGTGTGTTTCCCCCGAGAAGTGCGCCAAATCCGTGCGTGGCGCACACAGGCGGACACGTCATTGCAACATCCAAAACGCCGTGCGCGAGGTGCACAGCGAAAGCGCACAACGTCAGCGCACACACCAAAAAGGGGGCGGAACACGGGGCATAACGCACGGAATGGGGAACAACGCGTGAAAATAAGGGCGTAACTGGGGATGTACTCCTGGGAAGTACACGGAACGCTCACACGCACGCAAACCACACATATTCATGGAATCGAATAGGTGAAAACCTGCGCACGGCCCAAGACACGCACAGGCCTAAACACGTCCGCCACACGAAGGCAGGTGGTTGCGTCCCTCGCATTACAAAAGTGTGCGCAAACAAAAAACACGTATACACAGCTACGATGGATGTCCCATTCTGTGGACCCCTAGGAGAAATGACGTTTCACGCAACGCACAGGCATCCCAGAAAAGCAAGAAAAAGAGATAAGCGACCCCTGTTGCCCATGTGCGTGTAAAAAAACACATGCAGTACGCTGTGGCAGCCAGGAGCCCAATAAATACGTACGTGATCAACACGCAGTCTAGTATGCCCGTAAAAAAAGGGGTACGTGACAAACATGGACACCTGCAGTTGGGAAAAAAGCGTGTGCGACTCACCGTCTGCCTTGCGTGTAGAAGAAGAACGCAGAGCCAAAACCCACCCGCTATGAAGTAATCGTGTGTGAACCCCAACGCCTGGAAAACACACGCACTGCTTTCCACAAAAAGCACGTACATAGCGATGGAAACCCATGTGGGACCTACAACCCGTGCCAGGGGAACGCCCGCACGTGTCAAGTCACAGACACGCTTACGCACTAAGGGCCTTTCCTCCAATTACACACTGACGTGGAGTTTTTTCATGTGCAAAATCACTCCGTATCAAGCTGGCTACGTGACAACACACGGAAGACCACACTCCTGCCCAGAAGGCCATTTTCTTGCCCCCCCAGAGTAACGAGCACGCTCCCACCTGCCATCTGCTGCTGCCTGTCTGCCTGCTGGCCACATGCCCTGCTATTTGGTGCCTGCACGTCAGCCATCTGCAGTGGTCCAATTTCTGGGACCACCCCTGCTGGAACAGAAGACTGCCGGCTGGTATTCCATCACTCCACAGCCCAGCCCCAGGGCAGAGTTGTCCACCCACACCTGCCTCGGGGGTTGCCATGTCCAACACAACACCATCTGGCACCAGTGGCAACCCCCCGCAGAGAGGCAGAGGGCTGCCAGCTTCAATGCCAATGAAGTTGGAATCCTGGTGGGGCAAGTCTTGGGGCATTATGATGCCCTCTTTAAAGTTCACGCGCCGACAATGAAGGACATCGTGGCTGCCATCAATGTGGAAGGGGTGGCAGCCCGGGGCATGCAACATGTCCGGAAGCGCTGGGAGGACTTCAGGTCCAGGACCCTCAGCAAGGCCCGGCGCCTCTTGAAGGCAAAGCATGCAGAGGGGTGCCGGGTCTGCCTTAACAACATCCAGATGAGGGTCCTGGAATGCATACATCCAGCGCTCCACCTCCAGATCCTTCAGAGGCAGACCCGTCCAGAGTCGAGCAGTAAGTGTCCATGCGTACTGATTGGACGCTGTGCATGTTGAGGTGTGGCAGGAGTGTGCAGGTTGCACATATGTCTTGGAAAGCCCATGTATGGATGTGTATGTACAGGGACATGAGCCTGCCACATGTGAGGCCAGTCATGTGTGAGGCACATCAATGGTGTATGTGTTCAAATGCATGGGGCCCAATTGCATGTGTCTGTGCACACATGTTTCAATTTCTGTGTATGTACTGTGGCATGGTTGTGGTGTGACACATGGATGCTGGTTCCACCTTCATGTATGTGCACAATGCACATGTGCGAGTGTGTGTATTTGGCATGTGTACCACTGTGATACACCATGAATGCATGTGACACCGACATGTAGGAGGCAGATTGGCAGATGTGACATGGATGGCGATGATTTCACAGCGACAGGTGGTGGAGATGTACAGATGCATGTATGTCTTGTGGCATGTGTGCATGTGTTCGGCACTCCCCGTGTTGCATGTGACGTCATCCTAACCTTCAGATGCTCATGCTGTTGTATGTGTATGGATGGTGCTGCCTGCTGCAACATTCCTGTGAATTTGCGCATGCGTGTGGGTTCAAATGATATGTGTGTTGGGGAGTGTGATGCCATGTGTGAAGTTTGACACTGTCACTCATGTGCAACTGTCATGTGTGTATCAGACCATTGTACAGTGCCCTGATGCCTGTGTTCTGTCTCTCCCTGTCTGCAGCGTCAACTGATGAAGAGGGTGGAGGCGGTGCTGTGGAGCACAGCGGCAGGGATCCCACCGCCAGCCGGAGACGCAAGGCCCAGCTCCCCTCCCAGGTTGTCATCTCGTCGCGGAGTGAGGAGTCTGGTGCCACATCTGTGGCCGCAGCTGCCGAGGGTAGGTCCAAGAGGCGGAGGTCGGATGTGGACTCCTCGGCAGCAGAAGGGGCAGCTGAGACCCCACAGGGGCCTATGGAGGAAGATGGCATGGAGTCATCCAGGTCGGTGGGGGGTTTGGTTGAGGAGGAGGCCGTGGAAGGGCCACACACAGGGTCTGGAGGGGGGATTCCACTGGTGCTAGTGGTGCAGTCCAGGGGCAGGGACAGGAGGCAGCACAGGCGGCCGCGGAGGTGCCTGTGTGTAATCCTGTCCCCAATCCTGTGACTGCATCATCCCACACCAGCAGGGATGCTTTCATCCAGACCCGTTTTCAGGGAGGGGATCCACTAACAACAACTGGCCTTCCTCTCCCTGCGGACGTGGCAATCTGGGACCGTGTTGAGCATGTCCTGGCTGGGGTGGCATTGCGTCAACGTGGCATCCGGGATGATGTGCAAAGTTCTCGTGAGGACTCTGCATTGACCGCGTTGACCTACTAGGATGGGTCACCAGTGATGGGTTCCTCCGTCTGCTGGACCTTCTACCGACCCCCTCCTCAACTTAACCCCCTATGCACCAGTCGTCCTCCGTGCCATCTTCCTGGCCATGTATCACCTGGCCTCCCTGTGGAGCTGCCCCTGACCCAGTGGCCAGGCTGGTGGAGGACATATCCCTGCCACAGTCAGGAGTCGGAGGTCCAGCAGGAGTGGCCACCCCAACAACTGGACCCCAGCAGGAGGAGGACATGCAGGCATCAACAGGCAGGGTACATGCACGGCAGCAGCAGGCTCAAGGTGGGAGCAATGATGGCTCAGGGCCATCAACATCAGAGGGGCAGGCATCGGCCCGAGGGCAGGAGTTCTCTGGATTGGGAGTGTCTTCCGTGTGGCAGCGGTTGGGCCAGCAAATAGATGCGGAGTGGCGGCGGGCAGAAACGGCACGGCTCACTATGGTCAGGGCGGAGAACTCCATGTGCAGGGCGTTGAGGCGGGCTGAGTGCCTCGAGGAAATTCGCAGGGAGTTGGAGGTGGACATGGCTTTATCCCTGCGAGACCTCGGTGCCAGGGAACAGGCCCGCCTCCAGGATATTGAACAGGAGTTCAATGATGCCCTGGCCCGGGAAATCAACAAGCCGTAGGACTCGCCCGCCGCCTTTGCATATAGTTCATTAGTGTTAGGTTTCCTTTCTATTTTTCTTTCATTTGGGGTGCATGGACTATGCCCCACCTTTTTGTATATAGTTATTTATTAAGCAGGGTTTTTTGTAGGTTTCCTTTGGATTATTGGGCTAATGGACCCTTGGATGTTCTTTTGTAAATAGTTTTCGATGTGGATTTCATTTTCTTGGACCCATGGTGGAATGCTTTGCTTTTTTTGAACTGTGATTTTTTTTATGGACAGACCCATAGGAGCCATTTTACTTTGGATTTTATTGGTTGCAGAATTGATTTTTTTTATCAATTTTGGAGTTCCGGCCTTGGATTATTTCTTTTCATTATTGTGTGATTTGGTTTTATTCATTTCGTTGATTCTTCAATACGCATTTTTCTTTACTTTACTTGTGTGATCTTCTATCATTTGTTTTGTGTATGTCACAATGTTGTTTTTCACAGTCATGTCTCACCATTGTGTGAGTCTGAGGGACATGTATTCATGGGCATGCTGGTTATGTATTTTCTATCATGACTTTGGGAATTCAATGTGGGGTGTTTGGACTGGGGTGGCCTGGGGTGGGATTTGGGTGGCCATAAGGGCCATGGGTCTGGAGTGTGATGACGTGTCGGGTGGGGGGACATGAGTCAGGGCCTGCTGGCAGGTGCCTGTCAATGGTGGGTGGGTGAGTGGGTGGGGGACATGAGTCGGGGCTCACAAGTGTGCTAACAAGTGCATGGTGCAATGTGGGCTCCCTGCAGGGCATAGTGAGGGTTGTAGGGTAGTCCCCTGTGGGGTGGACTGCCGCAGGGCATGGGGAGGGGGAAAACCGCACTCCTGCGAGGGCCCGTGATGCCAAATAGCATGTTAAACTCCCTGAGTCCCCCCTAAATACACGTACCCCGTTCGCACCAGGTCTATCGGGTGTAAATCTCCCCACGCACCCCCCGGAATACACGTACCCCGCTCGCACAGGGCCTATTGCGTGTGAAACTACCTGCGCACCCCCAAAATTTGCGCAGGCTGCCAATCCACCCTCCCCATGCCCCACGGGCAGCCCATCCACGCTGGCCATGCCCCAGAGGCAGCCCACACAACAGGGGGGACTTTTTCCACCAAATTTACCTGGCACGAGCGGGGTACGTGTATTCCGAGGGGTGCGTGGAGAGTTTTACATGCGATAGACCTGGTGCGAGTGGGTTACGTGTATTCCAAGGGGTGCGCGGGGAGTTATACACGCGATGGGTCTGGCGTGAGCGGGGTATGCATATTCTGGGGCGTGTGCGGGTAGTTTTACATGCGTTTTCGTGGTTGGGGGGCTGTATGCTGGTCCACTGGCCTTTGCACCATGTACTGGATTTGTGCAATGTTTTTGGCGCATGGGGTGTGGTTGGGGGTGTAACTGGCGCTGCTGCAGGGTCGCTGCGCCACTCTGCGCCATGGCTGCTTATGGATGTATTAATCTATTAATACGCTGTGGGCCTGAATGGGTTTTGGCACACGCGGCTGGTGCAGACTGCCACACGCGCACTCTGTGTGCCAGCCGCGTTTGCCACTTGTGCACCGAATTCTATGAATTACCCCCTAAGTGCATGTTCATAGGACTTTGTGGACTAAAATGGCCAGTAAATACTTGTTTCTGGCCGATTTATAAATGGGACCAATATGAAAATTGCCGAAAAGATGGAGCTGTACATTATGAATATGCTTAATCATTTGCAGAGTTATGATTATTATGCATTTCATGAAAAGGACAAAACGGTGCCAGGGGGCCATGCTACCTCACACAGAGTCGGCGATCGGCTTGTCTAATTCCCAATGACCACTTGAAATCACCTATCTATTTCTTATAGCCGTGTCTAGTATAAGTTTGAAGTTATGATACATTACTCAGTTTTGCTAAAAAGTGGGCAAGAGAACAAAGAACTATAATAAATGACAAAGAGACAGATGATGCTCCCTCCCCTTGAACCAATGATGCAGGGGGCGGAGGGAGCAATGGTAGGCTGTCCTATCCCAGGGTAGGGGTAATTCTTCAGTACTTCCCCCAGATTGTAAAATGAATGATGTAATTTGGGCTATATGAGTGGGGACTGTACTAGACACAGGGACACACAGAGATGAAAGGGGACACACAGACAAGAATCCAGGGAGACAGAAGAAGCAGGCAGCTGATCCCATCCAAGAGAGTGCAGAGACCAGACCCTTGCCTAGCCGATTCCATCCAAGAGAGTGCTGAGACCAAATCCCTTGTCTAGCTGTCCAGATAGTCCTGAAATCCAGTTGTCTTTCCAGAATCCCATCAAGGAAAGTGCGAAGACCAGACCCCTTGTTTAGCTGTCCAGTGGGTCCAGAGATCCAGCTGAATTTTTCAGAATCCCAAACTAAGGCTTACTTTGTAAGTAGCAAATAACCCCATTTCCAAATTGCATACCCCTTTCCTTTTTGCAACCTAACCCCATTGATAATCCCATAGAAAATCCCATTGAAAATTCCAAATTGCCAATATAATTCATTGACCTTTCCATAGAAGAATCTGTATTAGCCTGTGTATGTCGGCATATTCCTTTGATAAATCTTTCAGTTGTCTGTATAAATCCTTAGTATCATTTTGAAATAATTCAATTAATTCCCCAATTGAAACTCGTGCTCAATATTGTTGCCATTCGAAAGCAACAATTTTTTTGAGTATTTTTTCTAATTATAGTCATTAAAGTAGCGCCTCTAATGGATTAGTCTCCTTGTCACTGAAAACTGAATTTGTCAGTGTATTCTGTGCATTCACCAGAAATTCCTATTTGGATCACAACTATTGAAAACCCCAAACCGTAGTCCCATTAAGAACAACCTCTTTTGCTAGCATCGTACCTGTTATGTGCCTCTGTTCTTGTCTGTGCAAACCAATTTCCGATTTTGACAGCTGAACCCCTTCCTTAGCTGCCTGTCATTGCACACCCGTGTGAAACGAATTTCCATTTGCCGTTTATATTTTTCTTTTGAATGTGCTTTCTTCCCCAAAATCGTTTTTCCTACCTTATTTCCACGTTGCCCTGGTGTGCTGATTAATAGTCCTTAAGCTTCATTATCTCCTTAAGCTTAGCAAAACGAATTTCCTCTCTATTTGTCCCATAGCAGTTGTGCGTTGCTATGCAAGTAATAAGCAAAATCCGATAATGCTGTTTTGATTCTAAAACGGGTTTTCATTTTCTTTTCTGACCTCCCATCTTGAGGTGGCAGGCTTTATTCCAAATCAAGCTTTTCTCCCTCTATCCTTACTCCTTGCCACTGCCTTCCTCTCAAAGAGAATTAAGTTAGCTGATGTTTGGGGGAGTGTTGCATAGGGCGTGCTATCTATTGCTTTAAAACCGTTTTTCCTGTTTTGTCATTAAAGATCCATGTGAACTGTGTTAAGATTTTGAACCCATTGTTCTGTAGGAATCACTGCATTTGTGTTGCCACAATATTGTGGCTGTTGTAAAATTGCATTTTGAATATTTTTCCTTTCTCATTAAATGATAAATTAATAAATATGTTATTGATCCATACCGGCCTGGTCCATTGTGACACAGGGTGGTTGTAAAGGTGGGTGTGAGATGGGTTGGTGGCCTACTCAAATAAAAGAAAATGTGGTTTATTAAAGATTTTAAAAAGCATTTTCATTGTGTGCCACATTCATTGTCAGGGGAAGGAGCCCTTGGCTGGAGTGTGCCATGTTCTAAAACCATTACAATTGCGTCTATACCTCCCGAAGAGACTGCAGGCACTGGGAATTCTAGAGGAGGAGGAAGAATGAGCCGATAAATGAGCAACAAGACTGAAAGAGTTGCCCGTAAGGGCTGGAGGGAGGACGGTGGATGGCGGGGGGGGGAGTTCTTGATTACATTGTATACTGATGTTTAAGTTTTAAGAAGATTCCTACAATGTAACATACAGCGTGATATAAAGAGATGCACGTTATCTGTAAATGCAAATCGAGCTGAGAAATAAAGATTTGGTTAAACAAAAAAAATACAATAATTCTTTTTTTTAACTTTACATTTTTTATTGTGTTTTGATGTCAATAAAACCTTTCACAACAATCTAACATAATAATTAATTTAAAATTATCTAAATAACAAGGATATACAAAGTACAGCAATACATGATTTTAAAATACACAGATTAAAAAGTATCAATTCATTATTGTTGATTATAAAATCAAAACACAACAAAGACCATAACTAGTTGCTCAGGCTCAATAAATTCATCAACAATGCGTGGATGTCTCCAAGGAGAACCATAATTTATTTTTAAATAGTTAATAGTGCAGTAGAATGGGACAGCTGACAAGTGCTCATTAAACGAGACCACATATTTTCTGGAAACATATCATCACTTGATTGTGATTAAAATCGATTGAAATAAAAGGTTCTTCTCGACTGGAGTGCTTTAGAATATCAAATCAAACTAGACCATTTTTCAATTTCCCTGGTTTTACAGAGTCTACATGAACGATTCACCAAACTAATGCGGGACCAAAGTCTTCAAGTGTCGGATAACAATTCATCCTGAATATAATCACCCTCTCTCTGTATGATCGCAAAGGCGATTTAAGTAAGTATGGTTGCGGCTGTACGTTTGGGTGCAGCATGAAAAGAACATACAATTTAAATAAGGTCAACTTCTTAAGGTGATCCAAAGCCTCACATCTATCCAGTGCATGCAATATTTCTTTCACTTTTTGGTATCAGTATCAAGCGAAACATTGATCTCTTCTAAAAACCATTTGCACTCCCCCAAAAACAATGATAGAGGCTTGTACAGTTTCACTGTAATAGACTTTCTTATCTTTGGCAAGTTCATATTATTCCCTTCCTGTTTTTTAGGTTACAATAAAGATTTAAAATTTTCCATTTGTAGTAAAAGCACCATGAAAGTAGGCCCAGTTTGAGTCAAATTGCTTCCATCGGAACGTGAGAGGGTAAATTCAGAATATTGCACCAAATCTTTCCTTCACAGATACCCAACTCATGTTTAATTGATATAGTCAGCAATTCACATCCATAAAGTACTGTAGGGGCACTTTTGCTTTATAACATTGGATCACAGTGATAAATAATAAATACAAAACCTCCTTTTCAAATATCTTCATCTGGGTAATCTAAAGCCTCCACTTTAGTCTTTAGATGACCCTTCACCAAATTCAAGTGTTTTTTAGAAGCAAATAAGTAACCCAGATAAATTATACTATTAACCTGGGGGATGGCTTTGCTCTTGATTCACCATGCAAACTAATGAATCCATTGGTGTCAGTACCCACACCATTCCTAAATCCATTCTTGTATAGACTTAGCCATTGTGTTCCCTCAACCCATTTATTCAAGTCCTTTAGAACAAAGCTTGCCAGTACTTTTGATGAAGAATCAAAAAGGGAGATTGGCCTGTAATTAGATGGAGAGGCCTTATCTATTTATTTTAAAAATTGGAATGACAATAGCAACCACCCAGGACTCAGGTAATTACATTTTATGGGTACTTTGATAAAATAAACACCAGAGGGTGTTGCCCATAAACCTCGGGTACTCTTCATAATGTAATTTGAGATTCCATCCGGGCCACAGGCCTTAGAAGGCTTTAAATTCTCCCTCGCATTCTGCCTTTGCCTGGCATCAGTCATGACGATGGTTTTACACCCAGTATCAAAATACCCCAATGCTGCCACACTCGCAAAGACATTCCTGATGTTCTCAAATTCCCTCTGACACTCAGCATTCCAATTAAAGACATTATTTTTCTTGCACAGCTACCTAATGGATATACATCTGTCTGCAAAGTGTCTGACAAACTTAGAGAACTATTCAACCATACCCAAAAATAACATAACACTGTGTCTGTCTGTGGGCTCTTCTAGTTCCAAAATAGCAGTCACCAACTCACCTTTAAGCTCCAATTCTCTGTCCAAGATAATCTATGGACCCTATTCGGAAGCAAAACCTGTCCTTGCGAAGTGTAAGACCAACATTGGCTAGGCACCTGCAAAACCCTGGAGAGTCTTTGGTCATACTCATCCACACTTGCACCAGTGGCAAGGATATCATCCTGGAAGTAAACAACTGACATTCCCTAACATGTTTTGCATCACACTCTAAATAGAACAAAGCCACTGAAACAAGGCCTAAAAGCATTCTCTTGAGCCTCTACGTGCCCTCATGTGTGATAAACGTGGCGAAATCCCTCGAATCAAGGTGACGCTCACCTGATGGTAGACTGAGGCCAAATATTGGGTGCTGAACAACCTTGCACCAGCTCCCCTATATTGGTAAGAGGAAACCTATCTACAACCACACTCAGATTTAAGCCACTGAGGTCCACACACAAACTCACTTGGCCATTGGATTTCCGGACCACCATGATAGGAGACATCCACTCCTATCATGGTGGTCCTTAACAACCTCTATGACACCTTCACTTTCTAGTGTCTTGATTTCCAAGTAATCATCTTCCCTCAATGGGCATGCTCCTAACCTTGGCTGCATCTGGCACAGTATCCACCTTGATGCGTATACAGTGCTGGAAGCCATTTACTGCTTTGGTTGTTCTCCGTCCTGGTCCTATACACGTGGGCGGAGCCTATAACAAACCACTGCACTCCTTCTCTGAGCCCCGGCAGCATAAGACACAGCGTCCAGGGCTCCTGGTAGGTCTTGTCCCACGCCGCCATCCGGTCTTACCCTGGGGTGAGAGCAAACTCCACTGGTGCTAGCAACCCTACTCTCAACACTGGTGCAAGAATCCAATCTGAAATGGGCTTGCTGAATAACCCCCTTTATAAAGTGTTCCATGCTAAAAGCATAGTATATATTGGGACTCGGCTGGGACTCTCCTGGTTTCCCGAGCCCTTGCGTGCAGTGTTGTCAAAGACTCCCCTTTCTACTAAAGGAGGACTGTATGTCTCAAAAGAACCTGGTGGCAGGATAAACTGTACAGATAAGCCCCACCTGAATTTGCATGGTGGCTCTTCAGATCATACAGTTGCACAGCCACAAAGCAATAGTCATATAGTTGTCAACCTGGACCAGAATCTTATTTATGGTAGGGGTATGTGGATAAAGCTTGGCTGGCCTGGATCCCATCTATGCATCCCTGAGTGGAAGTCAGAAGCTTTCCCCCTGTTGATTTTTACTTTGAAAAGGTGTAATCTCTTTCAAAGGGCAGCAAATATCCACAGGGGATGGCCTGGGGACCTTTTTCAAAGACATGCCTGCTAGAATACAGTACGTGTTCACAGCAGGGTGCCCATGGCCAGAGGCACTTTCAAGGTAAGCAAACGGGGGAGGATGCAGAATTAGAATAGCCTGGGGTGACATTTATGTCACTGAGGAGATCCACCATTATGGTTATTTATGTGGCTTTTTTAACTAACTGCCCCTTCCTTCTTCCTGAAGACAGAGAAGCCTGCATGTGATATCAGAGGGCAAAGGATACTTATTACAGCTACCCCAATGCGACCCCTGAAAACAGGCTTGCTTTGGCCCAATCAGCTGCAGTAGTTTGCCTGTATAAGGAGAGGAAACCCTGTCCTTAGTTGATCGATATTTGAACTCTTACACTAAGAAGGATTAAGTGGAGGTCAGTTAGGAATGTACCCTATCCCAAAGTCATGTTCCAATTCCCAGGTAACAGTGGAGTGACACTGTTATATATTAAGATATCTCTGCTGGCTGTGCACTGGAATCAGGTCTCTTCAGACTGGAGCTGAAAGACCCCTGTTGTAGGTGCTAGATAACTTGCTGAAGTGAAAGTGCAGAACTAAGGACTCACCCTGGAGACCCTCGGCTGGACCTCCCAGAAAGAGAACCTGGATTGGACTTCGCAGCAACCTAAAAGTCTAGAAGAAGGTGGACCATATTTCCTCACCTCATGACATCTTTGAGCAGCATGTTTGACCATGATCGATACACTTCAAGCTGCCACAGGCACTGCAGTGCTGCTTTTGGCACTATATGCACCATCGAACCACTTGCTTGCCTTTCAGGCTCGACCCATTTAAGCGGACGGACTCATCTCAAGCCGATTGCCAGCTAAACTCCATAGAAGAAACTGATTAGAATGCTGACTCAACCATCCTAAGGTCATTAACTCGCTCTTTTTGCACGCTGACACAATCAAGCCGAAGCATTCATTCGCCACAGAATCAACTGTCTCCTCAACTGTTCAAAGTCATTGACTCGACCACCTTGAACGCTGACTTGACCTAAAAGGAGTTTTCACATTGAACTGACTTGACTAGCCAGTGGAACCACATGGCGCGAACATCTCGACACTGGCTCAATCACAGTAAAAGTGCCAAGATACCCATCTCTGTGTTGTTGATCCCCAATTACAAGGTACAAACTGCATACACCTAAGCCCCCCTTCTCTGCCTTAAAGACTTAGGCCTTTAACACAGACATTGTTGCTGGAATCCTGCTGCCTGAACACCATTTCCAAAAGTCTGTATTCTCTCTGTTTCTCTTGAAGGGATGGGAGTTTAGTGTTTTTGATTAGTTCATATGCATTGATTGTTTTATTAAAGCCCCTATTTGTATAGAACCTTAATTAGACATTGTTTTATTTGGAAATGGCCCATGCACTCCAAACCATTCCATGTAAGTCACGCAATTCTATGCGCTCCAGTCTGCTCCATGCGCTCCAGTCCACTCCATACGCTCCAGTCCGCTCCATGCACTCCAGTCTGCTCCACGCACTCCAGTCCGCTCCACGCACTCCAATCCGTTCCATGCATTCGAATCTGTTCCATGTACTCCGATCCGTTCTGTGTATTCTAAGTTGTTTTATGCACTCATCCACGTATTTCACCCGTACCATCCACATACGTCATCCGTTCCATCCACATACGTCACCCGTTCTAATCACATACATCACTTGTTCTATCCAGATACGTCACCCGTTCCGTCCACGTACTTCACCCGTTCGGTCTGCTGTACGCACTAAGTGGCTCTACGCACTCATCCACTCTACGCACTCATTCTCTCTAGGCACTCATCTGCTCTACATGCACTCTGCACGCATCCGCTCTACGCACTCATCCGCTCTACGCACTCATCCGCTCTAC
Source organism: Ambystoma mexicanum (assembly GCF_040938575.1). Classification (NCBI taxonomy): domain Eukaryota; kingdom Metazoa; phylum Chordata; class Amphibia; order Caudata; family Ambystomatidae; genus Ambystoma; species Ambystoma mexicanum. Next base: position 254,976,651 of record NC_090921.1, on the reverse strand, counting down.
GCACTCATTCGTTCTAGGCAACTCATCCACTCTACGCAACTGATCCGTTATACACAGTCATCCGCTCTACACATTCATCCGCCCTACGCACTCGTCTGCTCTATGCACTCGTCCGCTCTAGGCACTCGTCCGCTCTAGGCGCTTGTCCGCTTTTTGCTCTTGCATGCTCTACACATTCAACTGCTCTACTCACTCACCCGCTCTATACAGTCATCCGCTCTATACACTCATCCGCTCTGCACATTCATCTGCTCCTGCGTTCTACACACTCCTCCGCACTTCTGCACTCATCCGCTCTACACCCTCGTCGACTCTACACACTCATCTGCTCTACACTCATCCGCTCTGCACATTCATCTGCTCTATGCACTCCTGCGTTCTACACACTTCTCCACAGTTAGGCACTCATCCGCTCTACACACTCGTCCGTTCTACACACTCATCCGCTCTACACACTCATCCACTCTATACACTCATCCGCTCAGCATACTCATCCGTTCTATACACTCATCCGATCTACACACTCATTTTCTCAACGCATTCATCCACTCAGCGCACTCATCCGTTCCATGCGCTTCATCCATTCTAACGATTTCATCCACTCCATTCACTTCGTTCATTCATCATGCATTATCGATTCAGGCCATGTCACTTGTCATACGCACTGGATCCGTTCCGTGCACTCTATCTATTTCATGCACTACACCCGTCACATGTACTTGAATCGTCTATTCTGTACTTTCCATTTATGCCATGCACTCATACAGTCGGAGTCATCTGTCTGTGTACTCATCAGTCTCTTGTATTCATCTTTCCATCCTCTTCTCTTTATTCATTTCGTCCATTTTGTTCATTTTGTCCATTGCACTCATTACATCCATTTCATTAATTTAAACCTCATTACTGTTTTCGTATGATTTATTCTTTTTATCCACTTCACTGCTTAGATCTATTTTACTCGTTCTATTCTGTTTGTCCTTTTAGTTTACATTAGTGGTTATTAGTTGTCGATTTCTCGCATGGATCTTGATGTTGTATTGTTATTTGTCTTATTGTTATTCAAGATCTAGTAGTTTGTTGGATTGGTGTTATTGAGATGCTGATATTCTGTTTGGGTTAGTTTGCGTACGGGTTAGTTTTAGGGGAAGAGCCATGTTTTCAGTAGTTTGCGGAAAGACATAAGATCTTCAGTTAGGCGGATGTGGGGTGGGAGTGCGTTCCACAGTGTGGGGGCCAAGGCTGAGAATGATGATCCGCCTAACCTGACTGAGTTTGTTTTAAGTATGACTAGGAGGCCGGCTGAGCTTGATCTTAGAGTACGTGGAGGGTGATAGGGTTTTAGCTTGTCTTGAAGATATTGATGTCCGGTTTTATGCAATGCTCGATGAGAAATGCATAAGGTTTTGAAAGTCACCCTTCGGGCCACTGGAAGCCAGTCCAGAGTCTTAAGGGCTGGGGAGATGTGGTCTCTCGGGCCGAGCACAAGTAGCAGTTTGGCTGCAGCGTTTTGTGCCCTTTGAAGTTTATTCAGTTGGTAAGCATGGACTCCGAGGTAGAGGGGGTTTGCGTAGTCCAGTCTTGATTTAACAATTGATTGGACCACGGAGAGTCTGTTGGGAAAGGAGAGATATGGAAAGATGCACCTAAGAGTTTTAAGGTGGTAGTGGCAGGCCTTTGAGACATTGTTGACTTGACGCAAGAGTGTTAGATCAGAGTCAAGGGTGCATCCAAGGTTTTTTACTGATTTAGAGGGAGTCGGTGAGTTGCCCATGGCGGATGGCCAGGGTAGTGGGTGTGGAAGAAGTTTGGATTTGCCACATACCATGATTTCAGTTTTGGAGGGGTTTAACAAGAGGTGGCTTTGGGTCATCCAGAGCTCTATGTGAAGGAGGCAGGAGGCGAGGTCAGGTCGGCAGTTGGGTTTTGAGTTCAGGAGTTTAAGAATTAGTTGAGTGTCATCAGCGTAGTTGCGGCACAGGATGTCGTGTGTATGAATTATTGGTGGGAGGGTGATCAAGTAGAGAATGAACAGGAGGGCAGATAGGCATGCTCCTTGTGGGACTCCTGTGTCGACTGGTCGGGCTTGGGAGGAATAGGTAGAAGTAGCTTTATTTGGTACCTATCTTTGAGGAATGAAGCTATCCATTTGAGAGCGGTTCCACGAATTCCTAGGGAGTGGAGGCGGTCATGGAGGATTGATTGATTGATTGTGTCGAAGGCGGCGGATAGGTCAAGAAGGATTCATGCGGCGCATCCCGCAGAGTCAGCCGTGATTTTAAGGCCATCCCAGATTGAGGTTAGGGTGGTTTCAGTTCCGTGACGGGCTCTGAAACCTGATTGTGCGGGATCTAGGAGATTGTTGGCTTCGACAAAGGCATTTAGTTCGGAGTAGGCGGTTCGGTCAATGAGTTTGGCAAAGAACCTGGTGTTTGAGATGGGGCAGGAGTTTTTGGGTTCGAGAGGGTCGAGGGAAGTTTTTTTTATTAGAGGTATGACATGAACCATTTTGAATGCGTGGGGAAAAATACCTGAGGAAAGGGAGTCCTTTATGATGGATCTTGCGTGTTCTCCTGCTCAGGTAGAAGCAAACATTTCTTTGAGGGTTGTGGCCGGGCAAGGGTCTAGCGGAGAGCCGGATGGTTTGTGGGCAGAGAGAAGTTTGAGAAATTCGTTGGGTGATATTAGACTAAAGGAGTCGAAGATTAGCTGCGTAGAGGTCGCAGGCGGTGGGTTGGCGGTATGGGGGAAGGATTGCCTGGTGGATGTGAGCTAGTTTGTTGGGTAGAGCATTTGTTCTTTCGAGAGCCGTGGTGTAAAAGTGGAGAGAGAGTGAGTCGCACAGTGATCGTGAGGGGGTCAGGACGGTGGTAGTGCATGCCGGTTTGGTGAATTCGGTGATGATTTTGTGAAGTTCTTTGCTGGGGTTTTTGCAGTTTAGGATTCAGGAGTTGTAGTGGGCTTTTTTTGCTTTCTGGATTTTGGCCTTGTACTGATGAAGGTCTCGGGCCAAGGTGGCTCTGCTCTCTTGGGTTTTGTCTTTCTGCCATTTACATTCTAGGTATTTATATACTTGTTTAGTGGTCTTCAAATCAGGTGTGAACCATCTAGGTAACAGGCCACGGCAGGCTGATGGTTTGCAAGAGGGTGTGAGCCGAATTAGTGAGGTGTTGAGCCATGAGTCGAAGGCGTCGGGGGGTTAGTTGTTTATTGAGTTAGCAGGTAGGTGGAGGAGACTTGAGGAGTGTGTCGGCTAAGTCAGGAACGATTATTTGTTTTTTCCAGCATTTGCATAGATTCGGAGGTTCAGATTCGAGTACGGGAAGCGGGTCGGGTGAGTGAATGGCGAAAGAAACAATTAAGTGATCAGACCAGATGATAGGGGTGGGGGGGTTTAGATGTATCCGGTTGTGGAAGCTAAAGACGGCATTAAGAGTGTGTCCTTTATAGTGAGTCGGGTCGTTTATGTGGGGTTGGAGCTAAATCGCGTCTAGACCGTCAACCAGAGAGTGTGTCATAGGGTTGGTGGGGATGTCGAGCCATATGTTGATATCTCCAAGAAGGGTGAGGATGGGAAGGTTTAGTTGAAGGGTGGCAATAGAGTCGCAGAGGTTATTTGAGAATTGTCTATCGTAGCCAGGGGGTCTGCAGATTATTAGGAAGCTGTGTGAGAACGACGGGGAGAGGGATAGTTTAATGAGGAGTGATTCACAGGAAGGAATGGAAGGTTGATTTCGATGATTGAGGCGTGGAAGTGAGACTTGAAGACCAATGCTATTCCCCCACCTCTAGAGGGACGGTTCAGTGGGATGAGTGAGTAGTCAGGGTGGAAGGCTTCATTGGCGATTGGGGCGAAGTCGTCAGAGAACCACGTTTCGGTGATGAAAACCAGGTCTGGTTTGTCGGAAGCGAGGAGGTCAAAGATGCTGTGTCTGTTTTTTGCTACAGATCGGGCATTAAATAGGATGCAATTCACTGTGGTAGGTGAGGTTGCTGTCGGAGCTGCAGCGGAAGGGGGTGGTGGGGAGAGAGTGGAAACTGGAGAGGGAGAGGGGTGGGGTGGTTGATGATCGATGGGAAAAGTGGGCGAACAGAAAAGTTGGCGGGTTTCGGGTGGGAGTGGATCGGTGTGTGTGTTAGGGTGATTGGGTTTGGCACGGGGGATTTGAAAGTGGGGTGTGGGCGGTTAGGAGTTTCAGTTGCAGTCGGTGAGAAATCGAGGGTGAGGGGTTTCAGGAAGGGTGAAGTGAGGGGGGATGGTGGTGATTGGGGGAATGAGGTGGTGGGTCGAGACAGGGGAGGTGAGTGCTGAGAGATTGAGGGGGACCAGGTATGTTTCCTCTTTAGTGTCTTTGTTGCGATTGGTGTGTGAAAGAGGGTGGGGGGTCCGAGGGGAGACGGATGAGGCTTCTGTTCTTGCTAGGGCTAGGCATGCAGTTTTTAGAGAGGGGAAGGGGTGCGGTCGGGAGGATGATGGTGGGGGTTACTGGGAAAAGCGGGGGGTGCATGATTGCAGGGCGGGGTGCACCCGGTATGATAGTGAGGGGAGCGGGCATGATCAACGTAGACTGGTCGGTGGTGGGGTTCGGGGGAGCAGTGGTCTTAGGGTGGTTGACTCGCCATCGTGCCCCTCTGGCTTGGTGTTTGGAAAGGGGAAGGGTAGGGGATGTGATGGAGGGTGGGATGATTTGGGAAGGGGGGAAGGGAGGCAAGGCTGACTGGAGAGTGGAAGCGGTCCACGGTGGCCGTTTCCGGCCGACTCTGTTGGAATGGGTGCCCTCATGGTTAGTACGTGCTATTAGGTGTAGTTTCAGGTGCAACTTACACTTTATTGGACTTCATAAGTTTGGCTATATCACTCGGTGAGATTAGTATTGGTTTCAGGGTTCCACTAAGCAGGGTGATATTATTCACTTATTCTAGGTTTTAGTGTACTAATTGTAACTAGGCTGCAGATATTTCACCGTTTTGAAGTGTAGCTAGACCTTAGGATATGCTGTTAGGCGGCCTATTTAGTTGCAACTACAGCACAGTTATGTTGTTGGGTAGACTTTCTTCTAGCAAGCTGGAATATAGGTAAGCTATTAGGGAGAAATTGAATGTAGAAACGCCACAGGTATGCTTTAGGTGGACTTTTAAGTGCAGTTTAGGAGGACTTTCTAATTGTAGTTCTAAATTCAATCGGGGCACGCTATTAGGCACACTTCTAGATTCAAGCAAGGGGCGCTATTAGGCCCACTTCTAAATTTGAGTTTTGTACAGATAGGATATTAGGGATGCTTCTATATTCAACTAATAACTCAACGCTAATGGGCACACTATTGGAGAGGGATATTATGTACACAGAGGGGATATTAGGCACACTTCCAAGTTTAATTTGCACAGAGAAGGTATTAGGGATACGTCTGAAATCAACTAGGGCACGTTATTAGGCACACTTCTAAATTCAGGCAAGGTGCGTTATTAGGTCTACTTCTAAATTTAGCTTTGCACAGAGAGGATATTAGAGACACTTCTAAATTCAACTTCAGACAGAGGGGATATTTAGGCACACTTCTAAATTCAAGTATTGCACAGAGAGGCTTTTAGGCACACTTCTAAATTCAACTTTACACAGAGATGATATTAGACTATTAGGCACACTTCTAAATTCAACTGTACACAGAGATGATATTAGGCACACTTCTAAATTCAACTTTACACAGAGATGATATTAGGCCTACTTCTAAATTCAATTTTGTACAGAGGGGATATTAGACTATTAGGCACACTTCTAAATTCTACATTACACAGAGATGATATTAGGCACACTTCGAAATGAAAGTTTGCACAGAAGGGATATTTAGGCACGCTTCTAACTTCAAGTTTTGCACAGAGAGGCTATTAGGTATACTTTTAATTTCAACTTTACACAGGCCGGAAATTAGGCACTGTTCCAAATTCAACCAGGGTGGACTATTGGGCGCCTTTCCAAATTCAACCAGGGCAAGCTATTAGGCACACTTCTAACTTCAACTTTGTACAGAGAGGCTAATAGGCACACTTCTAAATTCAAGTCTTGGACACAGAGGTTTATTAGGTACAGTTCTAGATTCAACCAGGGCAGGCAATTAGACACACTTCTGAGTTAAGCTTTGCACAGTTCTAAGTTCAGCTTTGCACAGGGGGATATCGGGTACACTTTAGGTTCAGGTTTGCATAGGTAGGATATTAGGAACACTTCTAAAATCAGCCAGGGCACATAGAGGCTATTGGGCACACTTCTAAATTCAACTTTCAGAGAGAGGCTATTGGGCACACTTCTAAATTCAACTTTCCATAGGTATAGGACAGAGTTTCTAAATGCAAGTATGCCACAGATATAGCAAGTTTAAAATAGTGGGGCTTCCTTAGTTGAGTGGTAGGGTAGTATGGCGTGAAGTAATTGCTTCTGGCCCCGCCCTTTTCACACTTACTTATTGTTGGCTTCTTGCTTCGCCTGCGGATACCTGCAGATACGATCTGGAGTCATCTCTGAAGGAGTCGTCCTTTGCCTCAGGTCCTTAGCCGAATAGGCTGCCGGGCAGAGGGCTGCCCTGGGAGAACTGATAATGGATGGGAATCTTTTTGTCTGGACCAATCACAGTACGGGGGCGGGCTGGGAGGAGGGTGGGCTCACAGAGTCAGGAAGCGGGAGTGGGAGGGAGAGGCCGACAACACAGGGCTTAAGGGCTTTAGGACACGGATCAAACAAAAATATATTCAAATTTTAGAGAGCTGCATAAAGGCCTGAGCTCACAGTAGGGAGTATAGCCACCATTCTTCCCTGTAATGCTGCAGAGAACAGTAGTCATTTAGTCACAATTTGAATGTGCACATTCAAATGCTCTCGTCTACCCCCTTTACACATTTGCGTAAATCATGTGGGTGTTACTGTGCTTATTAAAGTGCATTAGGCTTTAATAACAGGGTGCTTAAAAAAAAATGTACAAATAAAAAACATTCCCCTGTTAGATGGAAGAGCAGTGATGTGAACTGCTGCGTGCCTACTTGCATTTCTATCCCTTAAACAGGGTTAGAGACTTTTTTTCTTCTTTTAGCATTTCAGGCCAGTCACTGTGAAATGTGCTGCAAGAATCCACCCAGACACTCGTGTCAGTCACACATTAGTATCTGGAATGGATAGGGCAACTTTTGCTCTGCTGTCCAGCCTCCCTGAAATGGGAAAGACATCAGCGAATCTCTAAAACTAACCCAAAACGTGCATTGTCTGTGATTTCCTTATTGTCATTACTTTATGAGAATTTGCTCCATTGTGCTCCCGTGTAGCCCAGCAGCAAGTGGCAGATGATACCTGTGCTCCAAAGACTAGTCTAACCCTCAACCTCCTCGCTTCACCATCCTCTCACATCCATCAGTCGATGTCACTTGACCCCACCATCCAACCAACCAATCCCCTCATCTCCGCTTCCCATTGGGATCGGCATCACCCTCCTTGTGGTGGCTGGAACTCTGCATTTCCTGAACCCCATTTCCCACTCCCACTCACCTCCTCAAACATGAACAAGGTGGGGGCAGAGTTGCACAAGCCCACTATGTGGAATATCCTCACAATCGAGCGCAAATCAAAAATGCACAGACAATGCTCTATTTTGATTTTCGTGAGTTTTAGAGTTCCGTACAATTATTAATTGGAAGTGTAATTGTTTATTAATTTATAGTGCGCCCCGGGCCTGTAGGCATCTGGGCGCAGTACAGGTTACATAGTTACATATGACAAGGACATAAAATACAGGATGTAGGGAGACACGAGCATATTTCACAGCGACAGGCCCATGAAATGCTAAAAGGTGTAAAAAGCATGATTGTTCCCTATTTGAGGGATAGAAATGCAGGTGGGATAGCAGCAGTTCATACTGCAAAAACAAAGTCAGGAATAATTCTTATCCTGTCCTACGATACACCTCCCCCACCCCTGTTCCAAACAGCTGTAAAATGCGCAGCAACGCCCCTTGACTTGTGTAAATGTGCAAAGGGTGTAAAAGAAAGAGGGCGTTTGAATGTTCACATCGATGATGTGCACAATCAAATGACTTTTCAGAATGGGGGCAGAGAGGACGGCGAGTGTGATAGCTGATCTAGTCCTCTAAGAAACGTTTTTAGAATGTATCCCTATATGTTTATTTAGCGCTGGGTTCGGATATAGAGAGCCCTGTCCTAGTTGAAACAAGTGTTTGGTATCAAACTCGGTGACTCAGAATTGGAACGGGCAGAAGTAAACACGCGTCAAAGGTGACGCTTTGGACCCGTGAAACCTTTGGTGTCATGTGCGCAAGCGCACCATCACAGGGACTAAGACGTGCGCAATGACGTACGTCTCACACTCCACCGTGTCCTTGCGGGACGGCCACCGATGCCAGTTGACGCTTGCTAGTTTTAACGTGCAGAGTGCAACAAAAAGTGTAAGAAGAGATATTGTTAGGAAAGTTCCTGATAGATTCTGGCAGGAAAAGAGCACAATAGCATGCCAAGGGCACAGGAAGATAACGCGCCCCGTCACAGAGGTCCCCTGCGTCATTCGGCAGGGAATATGTAACCTCACACCAACGAGAACCGTACAAGTAGTCGGTCGAAGTCCTAAACAATCTCAAGACTCCATGAGTAATAGCTTTGGCATCTATTTATTTTTTAAGGTTTGACCTTTCTATATAATCATGCCTCTCTTACCTAGGGAGAGGTAGGGGGTGTAATGTGTTACCCCTTTAAACGGGGGCGTGTTTGGCCATGACGAGAAACGTGTCATGACCGTGTCATGCATGTTAACAAAAGGGGCCGCAGCAGGCACTTGCGGCACTGCAGTGGAGACCCAGTTAGTGGCAACTCCTGGCTCCTGTTGTCATTGGTGTGTTTGATTTCCATGTGGTGATCACGGCCCTGGGTTTAGCCTTGGCCTGTGTGCCCACAGTGTCGAAGCGTCATCGTGCTGGGTGCCCCCAGCACAGGAATATCCGCTGGTGACCCAGCTGATAGAAGGTGCCCCCTCTGGTCCCACATACTGCGTGTCTGCAGTGAATCCAGGTGATCCTGGAACTCGTGTCCTGCTCTGGTGCCCCGGAAGCGGGACATAACAGGGGCGAATACCCAGATCAATTCCTATTGTCTGCGCTACCCCAGTTGCTCCCATCCTGCCGTGTGATTTTTTGTTTGAGCTATTGGGTGTCGCTTGCACCACCTATAAGCCGAAACTATTGCATTAGAGTACAGATAGGGAGGAATGGCATATGAGGAGGGACACACAGCCTGTAGGTGTTGTTATGTTATTTACCCACCAATTGACAGCCCATGTCCATGCTAATCCCTTTGGACATTCCTAGCCAGTTCCTGCCCCTTCCCTCCCAAAACACCTCCTCATGGGAACTCATTGAGTTTCCTTTGATTAAGCCTGATCAATAGACTTTGCACTTCCAGTGTTTTTTTAATGCAGTCTTCTGAGAGTTAATGAATTAGTTGGAGATGTAAACCCGCTACTGGTCTAATGAAAATCTCAACCAGGTCTGCCTTCAGCCACTCGATTTATAAGCACTCTGTCCTTCACTGACGTCCTGTTAAAAACAAGCATTGGCAAAGCCAACCGTTTTGGCTCGTGCATAAGTATTAGGCATCTGCCAGGCCCTGCAATTAGAGGCCTAGGTACACGCACCATTTTGCACCTGCTACCTTGCATGGCCACTGAATACCACTACGGCAGACTCTGGCAAGTGCCTTTTCCATGCCTACACAAAAGCCCAATTGTTGCTCTACTATTTTTTGAGCTAATGTACTGATTCGTTTCAGCGTCAGGTCCTTGGTTTGATGCCTCGTCATCTTTAGGGTCAATAAGAAATCATTTTCTTTAAGGAACCTTCATTTTCAACTATTACATACATTCTTGATATCTGGATAACCCCTTTGCTTTAATATTGTAATCCTCTGTCCTATAGTGTAGAGCTCCCCCATCAATGGGTGTCTGTGAGTGGTCCATGTGACTGCTTCTTTTCCATTCATTGGTCAAAAAACCCAAGTGACGTACATAAGAAATCTTGTTTGTTTACATAATACTGGGCAGTTCATCCCAGAATTCACTCTGCCTCACTCAGTAAACATCTCTCCGGCGCTCACAGGGGAGAATGGTGAACCTCACGTGAAACAGTGAACGTGTCAGTGCACCACTGGTACTAAGCATAAGCCCACCCACACTCAGACCCATAGCTTGAGGAGGAGGAAGAGGGTTTAGGGAACGGATGGGCTAGTCACAGAAGAACCAACTCATACAGAGTAGGCATTAGTAGGTTCTATGTTACAATATCCTATGAAAAATCACCCATGTTAAAAATGAAGGTAAATAAAACACGTGTTTTATTCAAATCACTGGAAAAAAGTCATTAGTAAAAATTAAGAAAATAATAAAGAAATGTACATCTGTCCCTAAAACTCCAATTTAAAAACATTATTTCTGTGTAAACCATTATGTTTAAAACAAAAAGGGGAACACATCCAACGCAAACGGCCATGTTATAACCGGGGGACCCCGTACCGCGAGGACCCTAAGTGTTAGGCAGAATTGCATGCAGTACCCTTTGGGATCACCACATACATTTAGGACTACAGGTGTAAGCAAAACCAACCTTTGGTATAAGTCTGTACTACACAGTTTTTGGTAGCGAGTTGAGCAGCCAGGCTTATCTCAAGAGGGAATGTGAGCAGCAAAAGGATGTTACACAAGGTCTTACAATCACAGTGGTTCAAGTAGACACTTAGGGCCTCATTACGACCCAGGCGGTAAGTTACCGCCTGGGTCGTACCTTTACCACCATGGCGTAAACTATGTTTACGCCATGGTGGTTGGCGGACTTACCGCCCCATTCCGAGGTTGGCGGGGCGGTTAGTCCCCAATCCCCATTTACCCTTCCCCATTCCCATTTTTGCCCAATAAGGCATAATGGGAGTGGGGAAGGCGTTAATTACGCCACCGTAAATTACGGTGGCGTAATTAACAACAAGGTCCCTTAGCGCCATGGATTTTAACACCTGCTAAAAGCAGGTGTTAAATCCTCCATGGCGCTAAGGGACCTCGGAATCAGGCGGTAAGGGTCGGCGCTGTTTACGCTGCCGTAAACCCCTTACCGCCTGGGTCGTAATGAGGCCCTTACACTCAAGGATTCTTGGTAAAACACTTGTTAATGTATTACACAGTCATTTAGAAAACCTTCACTAGAAGGAGGCAACTTAATATTATACACAAACACACTTCAATACCAAACCAATAATCTTCTTAGTAAATTAGGCTCCCCTGAAATAGGAGCAAAATGGCATTTCAGACACTTCAAATAAGTACAAAGACACAAGTTAATAAAATAGATTACAAATATTTTCTTAGGCAGTGCAAATAGTTTCAGTTCACTTCAGGACTCGATTCAGTTCAATAGGCCTAGGCCAAAGTCAATGGGCTAGTGTCTTGGATAGGAAAGAGCAGTTCTTGTAGTAAACGGTAAAGTCTTTGCCAAAGTTCTCAGAAGTAGTTTGTACAAAAAAGAATCATATGTTGGGTCACAAGCTGATTAGGCCTGCAAATTGGAAAGTTTCATGAACTTAATATGAAGTAAATATGCAGCTGAAGACGTTGGCTCCTGGTAGTTCCTGCAGATTTCGCTGTTCCTGAGCCTCAGTCGTGGGGACAAGAGGGTGGATGTCGAGGGACTCCTGCACTGCACAGGGATGGGTCAAACAACCTGGCAAATGGAAGATCATCGGTTCGAGTAGCTGTAGTCAAGCAAACAAACTGGTGTCCTTCCCCCTGGTTAATCATAACCAGTGCTGAGAATGGTATCCAGGTGGCTTACGAGTTGATTGGTCCCACCAACTCAAGGGAAGAAGTTGTCCTTGAAGGGGCTTCTCTGTCGAGATGAACTTGGAAATTTGGACCTGCAGCAGGGCTTCACCGGGCAAAGCAACGGTCCAGAAGTTGCAGCAGCCATCCTCTTCCAGCTCGTTCTTTCATTCCAGTGGTCGACTCTGGCTTTCAGTCCAAGAGACTCGCCTTTTAAACAGTTTTCTCCCTTTCATTCCAGCCAAGCTGTCACTCACCCAGCAGGGTGGCTGTCCTTGCCGGACAGTCAGCCAGCCAATCACGCCAGAGTGCATTTACGTCTCCTAGGAGACTAAACACAGGAAGTTTCGGGCACCTCCCTCACTTCCTGCCCACCCCAGACACTCAGGCGCCAGAGGCGGTCTTCAGTCCTGAAGCCCGCCAAAAGCATACAAAGGGACCAAACCTGGTTTGGCGCGCAGGGACAAACTCTAGAAGGACCTTTCCAAAAAGAAACTGCGAAAAAAGAAGACCGGGACCTGTTTAAACAAAGGGGCTTAATGCGCCATCTTGAAAAACATGACTCCCAAGATTTCTAGCTACCGGTTTTCGCAGTCGGGAAAAATCATGGTAGTTTGTTGTAAAACCACTGCCATCAGCCATTTCGATAGGAAAGGGTATCATTTGACTGCTACATGAGTTTCTAGACACAGGGGACACTAGGTAACCTCTCCAGCACTCTATAGGAAGATAGTGTGTGCTGGGTCTAGGAATTTTAAAAGACTAGTAAAGCCAATTTAACCTTACATTCTCTGGGAAACAGTGGTTTATCCCAGAGAAGGTATTTAAACCTTTGGGAAGTGTAAAAGACATCCCTGTGTCACTGCACTGAAGGTGCTGTGTAACCGACAGAAAAAGACGATGCCTATGGAGTTATCTAAAACTCCATAATCAAAGAACACAAGAGTAAAACACACACCAAAATACATGAAAGAGTGGGGGGAAAAAGGCTCACACTCTTTCCAGGTAAAAAAAATCAAGCCCTCAAAATCCAGCAGAGTTGCTGGGGTCTCTAAGGTGAAGGGAATTAGCAAATGTTTGAGAATTCACCCTAACACTAAGGCTTCCCTTTAACGCTCTCTCATACAATATTGTGTGCTTTATTTTGAAAAAATAACACCAACAGATTTTATACAAATTTGACTGGATAACCACTTTGGAAGATATGCACAGGTATGAATCCCTGAATCGCCTGACCCTGGAAGATAAGCGAGTGGGAGTTTTGGCCTCATATCTGGCCATTTACCCAGCTGAGAAGACCAGTCGATCTTTTCTGAAATTTTGACGAAATATAGTTCTGACTGAGGAGGTATTGGCTAGATATGGGTTAATCCAGCCGGAGCAAGTGGATTGCAGGTTCTGTAAACCTATTGACCAAAGAGAGACAGTGATCCACTTAATAACATCATGTACTGCAGTGCAGGGGAAGAAAGTGATATATTTTAGAAGGTTTGAGAGTTTGTTTGGCCGGGTTGATCAAGGAAGCTTTCTGGAATTACTGTTTGGCAGGGCAAGCGACCCCAATCGTGCTGGCGGGATTCTCTTTCATACATGCACTGTTGCCTTAATTTGCATATCGTTTGTACTTATGAATTTGTAAAGAAAAATGTATACATTTGGGGAAACCACCAGAGATGATTGAGAGAGGTAGCCGAGCGAAAAATGCATGATTAATAGCAGCCGCTTGTGTCGGAAGCCATGGTGAAGAAGCAGCCTCGAAGCCATGAATTAAATCCACGTAATATCGCTGAAAATCGAAGAGAAGCCCATCCCCCAGCGGTGCTTCAGAAAATGGTGGCCGGCTCGGTGACGAGAGGACTCGGCCGAGGCTGTGCCCCAATGTAAAGACACGAGAGAGGGGGAAGACGGATGAGACCCCAGGCGTCTCTCAGAAATGGGACACCAAGCAACTGCACCCCCCCCCATCACTGGCACTGTGAAACAGAGTGCGGGGCCGGGGTGAGTTGCGCTCTGTGAAGGGCTGGCGAGCTGAACCGACGAGGCACACAGCCCTGCAGTGGGCCACCCGGAGAGGATCACTAGGGAGCCGGACGATGCCCATCCTGTCGACGGAGAATCCATGTATGGGGATGGCGTCTAGATCAGCCAGCCCCTGCTCTAAAGAGCAGCACAGCGAGGGCATCACGCAGCGACCCAAGAACGAGAGGCTGCCAAACTGCCTAGGAACCACGGCACCAGGAGAGCGGAGCCACAACCGGTAAGGAGTGCATCTGGGTGGGGGACACTGATGTAGGTCCCTTCAGCGCCCCCCCCCCCTGGGCCTCGCAGAAGAGGAGCCAAGGCACCATGAAGAAGGGGAGCCCAGAAGGAGACGCAGAGGATACAGTGAAACCCAGGGCCAGGACAGTGGAGCTGCCGGGGAGAGGGAGGAGGTGCGACCATCTCTGAGAGAGGAGAACCAGTCAGAAGAGGAGTCCCGTAACGTGCAGGGCCATCTCTCAGGCAGTGCCTTCCAAGCACCGAGAAGAGAGACACAAGGAAAGAACCACTAAACAAAGAAGAGGGCTGAACCACCAGCGGGGGTCGGAGGAACCAAGGGAGTCACACATCAAAGAAACAAAGTAGGAATCAGTGCTGGGTCGCTGTGGCATACCGGGAGAGACTGTGAGCACACGGGAGGACAGGGGAGAGGCCCTACCCAGAAAGACATGGAGAAAACATAAAGAGCAAGTCAAACTAAACCATTGAGCCCGTTGCGCAAACGAAAGAAGGTTGAGAGAGTGGGGGAGGAATACCACATCGGCACCATTACTAGACTCTGGGCTGTAAGCGGTAATGACCTGCTGGTTGCTCAGCAGGCACCTAAGTGACACTCGGCGGGGCGGAACCTACTGTGAAGTTCACAAGCGAGGCGCTGCATAAACGAATCGGATAAAGGAGTGACAGGCTCGGTCCAGGAAAGAAAGAGTGCCATCTCCTGACTAAGGCGATCCAGAAGCCCTTAGGGCAGCAGTGTAATAGCAATAGACCTGGAAAAGGGGAAAAGCAGGGGGTGCACCCAGGCAGCAAAGGCTATTGAGAGACTCCAGCAATACAGAAGGGAAGGTCAAGGATTCCGGGTGCAGGCAGAGTCCGAGAGCATCACGATGGCCGCAGCAGCCACGAAGGACGATATAGCGGGGATCATGGCAGAAATCAAGGCACTCAGGTCAGATATTCAGACCTCGATCACCGAAATTAGAAAAAAAATTGACAGAATAGAAGGGAAAGTTGAAAACCTGGAGAACAACCAGCTCAACGTCGACCTCATGGAGATGAAGCTGGGGGCCAGAATGACCGACATAGAACTGAGAGAGGAGGAAATGGCCAGGAAGATGGATGACATGGAAAACAGGGAAAGGGAGTCAAACTTACGCTTCCTGGGCCTGGCAGAAAAAGATGGGGAAACCCCTCAGCAGGTGGAAAATAAAGTGCAGGAAATAGTGGACCTACTTTTCAAGGATGAAGGAGGCAAACAGGTGACAATTGAAAGGGCCCACAGGGGGGGAAGAGCCTTCGGTGGAGGTCCCTGCTCGATTTTGGTCAAGTTCTTGAAATACAAGGAAAAGACGGAAATCCTCACCAGGGCAAAGCAACAACAGGTCACTGAATTTCAAGGGTCACAAATCAAAATATTCCAGGATCTCTAAAGATTCACCCTGGCTAGGAGAAGGGCGTGCAGACCCTTCACTGTGTGGCTCCCGGAACAGAAGATCCGATATGGAAGGGGCTATCCCTTTGACCTAACGTTTGAGCACAAAGGAGAATACTATAGAATCACTACACCGGAGGAAGCCAAGCAAGTCCTAGAGGGCCCACACGCCAACCAGAGGAAAGGCTATGCACCCCTCAAATGCAGAGGAGGGCGAAATCCGGAAGGAAATATTTCAAACCAAATCCCATCTCACCACAGCAACCGCCATGATAAGGTAGGAGAGAACGGAGCGCACAAGAAACAGAAGTGCAGGCTCCGACCAACACACATACTCGCACATAAGGGTACTCACAAGTGGTGGGAGAAATGATCAAGGGTACAACAATTGTATCCCTACGGGGCCAGGGGCAATAAAACTGGGTGGCCCTCGAATTAACAAGGGCATCTCATACTCGAGTACCTGAGCCCACTGTTAGGGCTGCGGTCTGCGCCAGGCTGATGTTTTTCTTATGGGGCTAGTTATTGTTACTGTTTTTGGGGAGGGGTTAGAGGGAACCGAACGGGAAAACATTACAAACCATGATAAATTGAAAGCGAGAAGGCGGCGTCCTCAGCGGGATGACTGTGATCTCTTAAGATTAAAATGGGAACCAACATAATGGGAACGGAGGATAGAGGTCCGCTCGGTGGTAAACAGTGGAAAAGGGTGGGAACCCTGAACGTGAAGGGGCACAACTTGCCAACAAAGAGATCACTACTGGTAAAGGAATTTGAGAGGGCGGAGCTAGATATCCTTTTTGTACAAGAAACCCGGCTCAAGAAGGGAGAAGAAAGGCCACAGAGAGGGAGGACTGTGGGGAAGGTGTATTGGGCCTCAGGAGAGCAGAAAAGGGGGGGAGTGGGTATCCTCCTAAGTAAGAAGCTATGGCTAGAGAACCAGACCATAGAGCCATCAATGGAAGGCTGACGCCTAATAGTCCAGGGAAGGAGAGCCTGCCCGCCTCGTACTAGCTGCAATATACTCCCCCAACCAGGATCAGGGCCTGTTCAACCAGGAGGCTCTACGCAATCTGATGGGCAACGGGGATGATATGATCATAGTAGGGGAGACTTTAACGCTTGGGCCGATCCACAAATGAACAGGCAGCAGACAAAGCTAACGACCAAGAGGAACCCGAAGGAGGAATCTAGTAGATTCTTGGCGACTCTGAGGGAAGAGGGGCTGATAGATATATGGAGGGCCTGCAATCCCAGGAAAAGGGATTTTACCTTCAAATCAGAGGTACATAACACATACACAAAGATTGACTATCTGTTAAGCAACAGGGAGAGCGAAGTTAGTATACAGGAATGCCAAATACGCCCAGTAGCATGGTCGGACCATTATATGGTAATTGCCACGGTAGACATTGAGGGGATAGGCCACAGAGAAACTAAATGGAGATGTAATGAAACCATAGTGTGGGACAAAATTTACGAACAGGATCTGCGATCCGCAATATACGACTACTTCCAAATTAACAATAATGGGGAGGTGGAGTCCAATATGGTGTGGGAGGCGGTTAAGGCGGTTTGGAGGGGGCACATCATGAGAGAGGGGGCGAGACGCAAAAGGGAACGTAAACTCCTCAAAGATAAACTAAGGGGAGAAATTGCACAGCTAGAAGGGAGAGTGCATGCTAAAGGGGTCTATTGGGAGGAACACCTAGCTATCCTAAAAAAGAAGCGGGAAGACCTAAAAGCCATGGGTGAGGTGAGGTTGTTAGAAAATTGAAATTCTTGAAGCAAACTTTCTATGAAAAGGGGGACAGGGCTGACAAAAAGTTGGTGACCAGACTCAGGGCTCAAAGAGAAGAGAGGTGGGTAGAGGAGATCAAGACAGATGGGGGGAGAGGCTGCGCACACCAGGGGACATAACGAAGCAGCTCGTCGACTTTTATGGGAACCTCTACACTTCAGATGTTGGCAGGGCGGACAACCGGATGGAGGAATACATAGAAGCAGTGGGTTTGACTCGCCTTAGGAAACCCTGGAACTGGACATCACGTCAGATGAGGTTGAGACAGCAATACAAAGGCTCCCCACGGGAGGGGCGCCCTGGGGAGGATGGTTTCACCATGGGTTTTTCCAAACACTTCGCAGGCAATCTTGCACCTCACATGGCCTCTCTCTTTAACCACATTAGGGTATCGGGACATGCCCCCCCAATCATTCTCAGCAGCACAGATAATAGTCATCCCCAAGGCAGGAAGGGACCCCACAACTTGTAAGTCATACAGACCGATATCACTCTTGAATGCAGATACGACGATATATGCCAGAATGCACGCCTCCCGTATGGAAAACATTGTGCCCCGCCTGGTGCATTCCGACCAGGTGGGTTTCATAAAAGATAGACAGGGGGAAGATGCGATGAGGAAGACGCTGGTCATATGGAGCACACTGCAGTAGTCAGGGGGACCCATGCCCTCCTCAGCATGGACTCCAAAAAAGCGTTAGACAGGGTGGAATGGGACTTTGTATGGGCTGTATTGAGGAAAATGGGATTCGGGAATACCCCAATATGAGGTATATAAACTCTATATAGAAACCCAAGGGGAAAAGTCATGGTGATCAACAAAACCTTGAGAGAGATCGTCCTAACACGGGGGACCAGACAAGAGTGCCCCCTCTCCCTGCTCCTGTATGTGCTCTCCATCGAACCGCTAGCCAACGACTTTAGGAGAGAGAAAGGAATCTGTGGGATAACAATAGGAGAAGAGGAGTATAAACTTGCAATGTTTGCGGATGACATCCTCCTATAGCTGTCAAACCCGCACTCCGACATACCAATAATATTGCAGTTGATTAGAAAATTCGGCCAGTGGGCCGGGCTAAAAGTCAATGCGCACAAATCATCCCTCGTTCTCTATGAAGCAGCGGAACAACAAGGCCAGAGGGCCATGAACGGCATCCTGATTGCACATGACTCGATTAGATACTTGGGAATGAACATCTCAAGATCACTGGAGGGGCTCTACTGATCCAACCTGCCACCCCTGCTCAGACCCGCACTCCGACATACCAATAATATTGCAGTTGATTAGAAAATTCGGCCAGTGGGCCGGGCTAAAAGTCAATGCACACAAATCATCCCTCTTTCTCTATGAAGCAGCGGAACAACAAGGCCAGAGGGCCATGAACGGCATCCCGATTGCACATGACTCGATCAGATACCTGGGAATGAACATCTCAAGATCACTGGAGGGGCTCTGCCGATCCAACCTGCCACCCCTGCTCTTGGAAATAACCAAGAACTAGGAGAGATGGGCCAAATTAACAATTTCGTGGCTGGGACATCTGAGTGCCATAAAAATGGTGGTGCTTCCAAAACTGCTCTACCAGTGTCAAATGCTGCCCATCACTCTCCCGGAAGAACATTTTATAGAAATAAAAGGGATGATACTTAAATTCCTGTGGATGGGTAAAAAAGCAGAGGATGGTATACTCCACGCTCACTCAGCCAAAAGAAATTGAGGGCGCTGGTATTCCAGATTTATACGCCTACTATGGAGCATCACAATTCAGACCTTAATCCCACATCTGAGGAGAGACAAACAGAAACAGCGGGTAACCATTGAAAAACATAGAATGAGACCGGTTACCTTGGAGGAATGGTTGTGGGCCCCACGGAGATCCTTCCCGAACAGTGTCCTCAATCATTTCGCCATGGGGTCAGTGCTGCGTTAGTGGTGGAACAAAGGAGCAATGAAGGGCCTCACCACTTGGCCTTCCCCCATGAAATGTATCTGGGCCCACCGATCCGCAATGACATAGCAGAACCCCTGAGATTCCAGGACTGGTATGATGCGGGGCTTGAAAGAGTGGGCCAGTTTATAAAGCCACAGGCATGCATAGAAATCCAGGACCTGGAGGCCAGCCTCCAAATAGGGTCACTGGGAGTGTTTAAATTCCTGCAATTAAAGGGAACCATAACTGCAAGGAAATGGAAGGATAAACTGTTGCGCGATCTCTCCCCCTCTTCTGAGCGAGTCAGTTCACACTAAAGACCTTATATCAAAGTTATATGCAGCAATCCTCACCGAGACTCATCCCAAAACAGAAGGGCTTCGCAGAAGATGGGAAAAGGGCTTAGGACCAACATTGACTGATGACCTGTGGTCCAAGATGTGCATGGCAGCGCACAAAACGTCGATCTCAGCACAGTATAAACTCCATGGGCTGAAACTGCTGCACAGGTGGTAGTTCGACCCGCTAAGACTCTCGGCGATGTTCTCTCAGACAAGTCCCATGTGTTGGAGAGGCTGTGGAAGTCAGGTGGATTATTGGCACATGAGGTTGGCCTTTCGCAAGTCGCATGACCTATTGGGCTGGAGTTTCAGGAGGATCATTGGAAGAGAGTACCCCACATGACACACTTCCTGCTGCTGTCGGCGAGGGCCTGCATGACAATTAGATTGAAGCGACCGGACCTGCCTTCGGAGGCCACCTGGGCAGGAAAAGCCAGGGACCTGTACGACATGGAAAATATCACGGCTCTCCTGAAAAACATTGCACAGAAATGGAATGGGCCCCCTTCTTGGAAGCATATGGAGATCGCATGCTTTCCCGATAAGCCGCCGATCCCGACTGAACTCGCTTGCTCTACAGAGCCTAATGGCAAATGTTTCCCGTTGGAACTTGGGGGGCTTTTGGAGGATGGCTGGGGCGGAGGTGGGGGGCGAGGTTTGGGAAGGGGACGTTCTTTCATCATTGTTGCTCGTTGAATGATTCTGTCGCTTATTTGGAAATTGTACAATAAAAACAAATACAAAAAAATGTATACCTTTTAGCTGTATTTATTAGACATTTGTAAGGAATAATTGGGTGAATTTTAATATTTTAAAGGGTATATGAACTGTGTTTTATTGAGTAAAGGTTTATATAGATATGAATGTATTTTAAATTCATGCAATATGTTTCTTCTTTCTTCTGTATGAAACTTGAGTATGCTAAAGGTTATTGTATAACCGTAAAACATGAATAAAAACATGTTTAAAATAAAATAAAATAACACCATTGCATTCTCCATTGTTAATCTCTTTGTTTTAAGAGAACAATATAGTCCTTTGTGTATTTCTTTCATATTAGGTGGTGTCTGGTCCAGCTGGAATAACCACTAGTCTAAACTATTTGCAGATCCAGGTGATCCAGTGATAATGGACAACGAGGGCAGTTCCTCCCCCTGAGACATCCAGGTGGGGAGAGACGATCTAGGTACTAGAATAAGAGGGCTCAGCATGTCGAGAGCAGCTGGCCATACGGCATCTCAAACCAGTTACTCAAACAACAACCTGAGACTGGAGCCAGTTAGATTTCTTGATTTTTAAGCAAATCTTTACGATGAAACGAGTCCCATCCAGCTGGCAGGAGGCGATCATTGTTCCCATATACAAGAAGGGCGATCGAGCTGATCCTAAGAACTATCGGCCGATCGCTCTTCTTGAGTCTATGGGAAAACTGTTTGCCTCTATCCTCTTACCTGATCTCACAAGGTGGGCCTTGAAGATCGGAATGTCTGACCCTCAGCAAACTTTGTGAAGGGTGTGGGCACTGGCCTGAACTTTTTTATTCTTGGAATACTTAAACAAGAGGCGTTAAAATCTGGAACTTCCATGTATATGACCTCGATGGATCTCGAACAGGCATTTGATTGGGTTAACAGGATTAAACTGTGGGTGAAATTGAAACAATGGCGATGTCCCCCAGATCTGTTAAATGCCATTTGAGCCTTATATTTTATGACATCTATTCAAATAAGGCTGAATTCTACAGGTGTTCTGTCTGAGAAAATTTCAACCCATCAAGGCCAAAAGCAAAGTTGTCCCTTGGCCTCGTTTTTGTTGCATCTGTTCATCTCGGATCTTGGTGTTTCTCAGAGTGAGGTCAGAGCCTTCCCACCCATGATAAATGGAGTCCACTTTCCCTGGATCATTCATGCGGACTACATCATGTTCTAGACATGAAAATAAATGTCTTAAAATCCAAAGTCCTGAATATGTCGTCCACATTAAAGAAAATGCCAACTGATCCAACCTGGTGGGTGAAAGGTGTGAGACTTGAAGTGGTTCAATCATTAATATTTTTGGGCATGGTAGTCAATAAAAATATCGACGACTGCCTCCATTACCTTTCGCAGCGAATAAAAGTCATTCAACTGGCTTCCCAAGCTTTGAAAATTCTGTTTCTGTGTTAGCCTTTTATAGCCAAAATGTGATTCCTATTCTCACCTATGCCTCAGAAGGCCTGCTCAGTCTATCTGGGAAGACATGGGACTTGTTAGAAGGGCTTTTTTGGCAGAAGGTGCTTAGATTGCCCAAGTCTCTAGCAATAGCAACCATACAACATGAACTAAGATTACAGTCTCTTGAGTTGATGGGTGATCAAGTAAGTATATGCTTAGCTGTACTCAAATTCCTTGAAAATCTTTTGTTAATTGACGAAATAAGTGAATCTAGAGGGAAATGAGCAATTTAGTTGTCAGCTCATGATAATATTAGTTGAGCAAATGATGATTATGAATGTGTAGCAAGATGATTCTACCGCTGTGAGATGTCTTCAAAAATTTTTTACTTTCTTCTGATGAACTGAAATCTGTTTTTATGATGTGTGAGAAATTGAAGTGGTTTTTAAATTTCCAATGTAAATGGTTAACTTACTTAATTTTCTTGGTTAAGTCCAACCAATAAACATTATTAAAAAAATAAAAAATGCAAATTGGGTGGTGTTTGTCTTGTGGCATTCGATATGAGTGTCAAAGAGTAGATGGCCAGCTCTTGGGAAGGGAATGGGTGACTTCCTCCCTCTGTCTTCACAGCTTTCAGGCTCCCTACCTGAGGGAAGCACACGCAGAACACATAATGAACAACCCGCGGAAATGGAGGCGCCTTCTGCTAACATCACATAATTGCTTTTTGGCATGCCTGAGCCCTTCTATGACATTTTTTATTTTGACTAATAGGTGGCAATAGCCTGTTCTCGTCCAAATATCATCAGCTCTTTCCCAAAGAATAGCTGCTAGGAGACACTTAATATCAACGTTTGCTTGAGAATTTCCCTCTGTCATTTTCTCTAATTCATGAATCCATTTACCCACACCCGCCATTAAACTAGGGAGTTTGCATCTTAAATGATCCTCATCTATTTGTGGCCATGGAATATACTGCGTTCTGGCCCCTCCTTTCTCCAACAAAGGGAACTATGTGAATCCCAATCGGCAGTCGGCTCCCATCGTCTGCCTATCCATAGTGGCGACAATGGTTCCTGATCACTTTCTACCTTGCAATGACCTCAGCCTACTCACATATGGCGGTGACTCTCCCTTCTCACTATATGATTGTCTGCTATCACGCTCTGGATATGCTACAGGATCTGACGTCCTATGCTTAGGTTGCTCTAAATCAGACCAATTTTACTTCCTTGTCTGTCTGCAAACATCTCTCTGGGCCACATGCACTTCCTCCCTCCTCCCCATGGAAGGTTTATCTCTCTTCGTCTAACACATCTAGCTCCCAGCTGGTATGGCTCTCATCCCCTTCACCCTTATCTAAAGTCAGCATGTGTAAGGACAAAGCTCTATGCTCGAGAGTGAACAGGCCTGTTTCGTTGCTTCATGATTGCAAGATGTGGGATCGATCCCCCTTCCCTTGGCTTCCCAATTTAGTCCCTTCTCTTAAGTCTTGATAGGCCTTATTGATCCAATCGCCAATGCTCCCTATGTCAAAATTCTCTTCTAGGCCTACTCTAGATGGCTCTGGTATTGCCTCCTTTAACAGAATAAACTCCTCTATATCGCCCCAGTGTATTACAGGACTCGGTTCCATTAACTCCTTCTGAATGCGATCAATATCGCGCTTCCGCTGCCTCCTTTTTCCTTCCACTTCTTTGTGTAATTCTCTTCGCTTTCTCACATCCCATCTAACTCTTTCTTCTTCTTGTCTTTTCTCCTCTCTTCTTTTGTTCGCTCTTCACTCTTCCTCTTCCCTTTGTCTCTGCATCCTTTTATCCCTTAATTTCTGTGCTTCCTTTTCTCTTTTCCTTTCTTGCCTATCTTGTTCTTCGATTGCTCTCTGCCTGTTGTCATACTTTCTTTGTTCCTCCACCCTTTCTTCCTTCCTATGCTGCTTTTACTGATACATTTGTTCTCGCATTTCCATCTCTTAATCTCTCGTTCTATGTTTGTTGTCATAGTCGATCGCTCACTTTTCTCCTCCTTGTTCTGCATGATCTAAAAGATCTCCTTTTTTCCTTTGCTCTCGTCTGGACTATCATCACTGCTATAAGCAGGTGGTTCATATATCGGATTACTATACTCTATCGCCTCTTTCAGTTCCTTTAACGCATACAATCCTACGTCTTCTGTGCTTTCGCTGTTCACTTCTGGTGAGGTAAGGGGAGCAGAAGGCTTAACACCTTCCTCCCTGCACTGAGTAAGCATCTGCTCCTGGAGTTCTACTTAATCGATTGGTCTTGAACCATCCGGCATGCTACGACTTGAACCATTAGGCCCTTTTAAATGTGGTACCACGTCATTAGATGGATGGGCAGCACCTGCAGTCTATTCACTACGTATGGCCAGCCTTCATGATTACGTAGTCTACTTGCATTGCAGGATCTGTACAGTTATAAAATGACTTATATTTTCTTTGCACGTGCAATCTTCATTACGCACATGAAAGGTTACTACATTCTTTATTTCGTCATCAGATTCCATAAAGTCTATACATTCTCTTCCTTGATCATCCTTCTCAGTGTGTCACTCTCATCTCTTGTGATGTCACCAGCCTCTCTTGTTCACATCTTAACACTTCTTTGGGGGTCTTTTTCAAGAGACCGTCATCTCTCAGTGAGTACATCTTATAGGGCTTTCTCAATGGATACCTTGTTTTGAAGATCTTTCGCGGTATCGGTATCATGAATGGCGTCACAAATTCCGTCTTCCAACATATAGGCAGAACAGGGGTGGGACTTCTGGTAGAAGCATTTGGCTCCTCTTCTACAGTTTAGCATCAGCCAGCAGTTCATATGTATTCTTGTGCAACTTGTGGTTACATAGCATAGCAAGAGTGTGTCTGTCTTCTATCTAGGTGGGTCATAAGCATGTTATTCATCTCAGTCATGAAATCCTCAGCTTCTGCATGGTCATAGTCAGTCGACCTGCTCCGCAAGTGTATCTCCTTAGTTGCATCATCAGGATATGGTGGCTGTCTGAGTAAAGAGCGTTTTGCACACCTGCAGTACATCGACGATGGAGATGAGGGAGCCAAGAACGATGTACACCTTTCATTTCTCTGCCGCTGGGACGAGAGTGGGATACGTGCAACAAGTGCCACATATAGGTCATATAGGTCTCCATCTTCAATCGCCCCTGGTCGACATATTGACCAAACTCCCTTGTATGTTCTCCCTGTTCATGTATGGCTTCTGGATCCACACCTTCATCACTCCTCCCAGGTGACTGTGAAACTTAACTTGTTCATCTAAACTCCAGGTCATATAGCAGCAGTCTCTGTCTAGCTTGCACCATACCCATATTCCCATATAGTTGCGTGGATCTGAGGATAATGAGAACCTTGTACCTGGAGGAAAAAGGAGATATTGCGTTAGGTGTGACTGTAACACTTTGAAAGTCTGTGTCTCTCTGTCTGCTTTTGTCTCTACGTCCAATAATATTTTCATCCCTATTGTCTTTGCGGTGGTCTTCTTGTACTTTGCTATAGCTACTCTATTAAAAGAGAATGCTAGCAGTGCAAGCACTAAGGCAGCTATGAGTACCTATAGTCTGTAAGACAACCATGGTGGTTTCCAGGAAAATATATATGTCAGACAATCTTCATCTTCTCCTGCTAGGCTCGTTATTGGATTTGATTTGATTTATTGATTTATAGAGTGCTTTACACCAAGGCAGTGGAACAACATTATACATAACAACATCAACAATGTAACAGATGAAGCAAAATTATATCATGAATCATTCGATAAAACAGTGACAAGAGCAATTGACTGAAGGGGAGGGGGAATAGGGAGTGGGATTAGGTGGGTGGGAGAGGGCGTGGTGGAGAGTTAGAAGAGGGAAATTGAAGAGAGAGAGAGAGAGGAGGGTAGGAGAGAGGAGAGGAAAATCAAGGGGAAGAAAGAGGGGGGAGGGGGAAGCAGAGAGGGTAGAGGGGGAGGTTTCAAGGAGGGGAATGGAGAAGGAGGGATTTAAGGGAAGTGCGGAAAGAGGGGAAGGACGTAGAGGAGCGGATAGTGAGAGGGAGTGAGTTCCAGTGTTTGGGTGCAAGGAGTTGGAAGGAGCGGAAACGGGAGGAAGCACAGGGGGATGGAGGTACAGTGAGAAGGAAGTGGTCAGCAGAGCGAAGGGAATGGGAGGGGGAGTAGAAGGAGAGAAGGGAGGAGAGATAAGGAGGAGCAAGACCATGGAGGGATTTAAAGACAAGGCAGAGAAAGTAAAATTTTAGCTGGGAGTGAAATGGTAGCCAGCCAAGGTAAGAGAGCGAAGTAGAGATGGAGTCACGGGAGGTGAGGAGACAAAGGGTGCGAACAGCAGAGTGGTAGATGGATTTAAGGGGGGCAAGATGAGATGCTGGTAGTCCAAAGAAAAGAGATGAGCAATAGAAGAGCTGAGAAAAGATGAGAGAGGAGATTAGGAGTTTGGTAGCGTGGAAAGTGAGAGAGGGACAGATTTTGGGAATATTGTAGAGGTGTAGAGGTTATCACCTCCATCTTGGCATGTAGGTCTGATAATTTGCATGATTGCTTCTGTGAGTGTTCCATTCTCTCCATCGTGGGAGGGCACATATGTGCAGCAAGATGGTCCTATCTTTGTGCACACACCTCCTTCCATGACTGCGAGAAGATCCAGAACATATCTGTTCTATGGTGTCATCAGTTGGTCAGCTCTGAGTACTTCTTTGATAGTGTTCAACCCCTTCACCCTTGACTGTTGGGGTTTTTGTCTTCAACAGTTCCTATCTTGTGATTTTGAGCCTTTTAGCGTTCAAGTTGGCCTGATTTCTTGGAATGACTGATGTAAAAAAAGGTTTCAGTTCTTTTGAACAGTCTGTGCTTCTTTGTCAAAATGTAGTTTCCTCTATTCACTCTTGTCAGGTCTGCTGTCCTTTTCTTCCTCTGGTGTGCCTCCATTTTGGGGAACCCATCTACTTGTATGTCTTTTCGAGGCACCACTAAAGCTGGTGTGTTCAGCTGTAGTAGAGAGCATATTCCTCTCCAGTTCCGTGGTAGTTGCATGTAAGCCTTGGAACCACAGGCCCAATAGTGGCCCATTATTACTGAAGTTCCGACATTCATACCCCGATATCTTTGATTTTTTTTGCATCCTTTGTTCACTCCAATTTTTACTGGTCTGTCATTCTGGAAACACAAGGCAGCATTCTTGAGTGGTATGATTGCCATAGGACCTGTTTCATTCTCCACCCACGTGAACAACATGGGGCTTGCCGCCCAATCCTTGAGATAGTCATCATTTTCCTTCTGTACCACTTCTACTGGGACCGTCAGGAGAGCCTGTGCTTTGCACCCCACCATCCCTTCCATGAGTCCTCCTCCTGTGAAGACTTGTCCATACACCAGCAGTTGAGGTCTCTCGCAGCATCCTGACAGCCCTCCTGTCTCCTTTTTCCCTGTCTTCGGACATTGCAACTCCTTTTGTGCTACTACCCTTGCTTCTCCTTTGTTTGGGCAAATAAAATATATTCTATTGTTTTGTCTGAACTCCAATTATCGTCTAGCATTGCTTGAACCTCGATATAGCTGTCTTCATATGGGAACGTCTTATGTGATATCCATTGCAGTGTGGCCCATTTTCCTTGAAATTGGCCGCTTGTGGTACAGAGCGCTAAGTGCAAAAGGCATTGTGCTCTGTTTATTGGAATTTCAGTGGGTATGAATGTTCTGGAAACACTCATGGCATAGGGGATGGGAGAGCATAAATAGCACCTCTCCTTCGTGGCTTCTCTCCCCATATTGAACATGGACTGATACCACACGTTATTGGACATGTGGGCTGAATTAGCTAAATAAGCATTCAGATGCTCAAAATCAATGTATGTGCTTCGCCTGAGTCCTTTTACTTCTTGGGCAGCACTGGTGACCTGGTCAGATGTAGCTGTAGAGATAGTGGGAATTGGGGTTGTGCTAAAATATGCTTCAGTGTGTGAATGAGACAATGCCAACCCTCTGCAATGCAAAGCGGGTAAGGAGATAGAGACAGCAGAATGCAAAAAATATCAACACAACGGCACTGGATGTGGCTTCCATGCCTTTTAGAGCTGTGGCTCCTGGCTTTATGCATTAATTTGACACAAATGCTTACCAGCTCTCTTAAGGTTCAACATTACCATTGTTGGGATAATCAGACTCTTCTGTGATAATGCTGTGCTAATGCAGCAATAAACAGTCATTCAAATAAATATGAATTGGACCTTGGAATGACCGCACAAAGTAATATAATGGGCACTTCTTGTCAGTGTGGGATAGGTGTGTGCAACGTAAAGAAAGAAAGCATAGACAAACACCTTTGCCGGTATCATTTGTTCTGAGGTTACTATGAGTTCATAAAGTGCATTTCAGTTGTTCATGCAAGTGTAAAATTACTCGTCAAAAATCTGTTTGTATATGTGCAATGGACACCTAGTGTGAAGAAAAGACAGTCTGCCTAATCTAGCATTCTATATTTTCTTGTCTTGCTCTGTTTCTTGACCATGTCTGGATCTGCCAATATTCTTCTTCCCCTTCTTCGTGTGGTTTATCGTTTACGAGTTTGGTCTGGGGGGTCTCACCTCTGCAAGGCTTGATGTCTCCTAGATATTTCCAAGCTTTTTTCCCTACCAATTTCACAGCCTTGTCTGTTGCTTGCTCTACGGTGTCGAGATCTTGAAAGCGAGGCGTGTCCCACGCCCTAGTAATGTTCTTTAGCAACACCTGGTCCACAGGGTAGAGAAGAGGTGTTCTGAGCAGTTAATATTGTTATATTGGTGTGCCATCTTCCCCATGCTTCTTCGACCTCCCTGGCATCGAATCCAGCTGTTGACATATACAAGACACACTAGCCATCATCGAAGTGAGATATTCATACATTTCATTACCAAGAACAGTAGCAACATTTTGGGAGTCTGTCAGGACTTTAGTGGGAGGAGCAAGTGGAAGACGCATGCGTTGTCCTGCCACCACCTCAGGAGGAGTTAAATGACAGTCAGATGCAGGCTGATTGTGCAATGTGAATAATGCTATGGGTAGGCAATGAAGCCATCCCACATTGCACAATGCTATGGTTCGACAATGAAGCCATCCCTTTTTCAGTGTCAGTTTTATTTTTGCAATTTTTACTTTTGGCAAGCCATTGAGACATTCACAAATTCCATTTGCTTGCGGCTGTTAGGCACTAGAAAATGTGTGCTTAATCCCCAGCAGGACTGGGATATGCTTGAATACTTCACTTATGAAGTGAGTTCTATTGTTGGATCGTAGGATCTCGCAACATCACTGTCAGGATTCAGGGCTGGCAAAGACGAGGAGTGTTTAGATATGCCTATTAAGCTGGGAAGGTCTAGAAACTACAATTCCCAGCATTCTCTGGGTCTGCGTGTAGTTCAACAAGTGCGCGCTTGACCAGCTGTCTGGAATTAAGGACAGTATATCAACTGATAACAGCAGCGTGCAGGTGTGGCTTATTCTGATTCAGCGGGGAGGCAGGCAGGCCGTGTGCGGAGAGGAGCGATGAAGAGCAGGACTGCATGAACTACAAATGGCCGCATTTCGGAAGGAGCAGGAGAGTGCAGATAAGGATCACGTCTTTACGGTCATTGTCTTGGAAGTCCCGTGGGGCTCCCCAGACCAAAGATAAGTACGGGGAAATGCACAGTGATTGCTTACATTGTTGGGAGTGATTTACAGCGAGTCACATTTTGTCTGGGAAGTCCCGAGGGACTCCCAGACATAAGATAAGTAGCGGCAAACGTTTTTGGAATGTTGTGCTGAGAAAACACAGTGTATGCGCTCATGTACTGCTGCGTTGGGAAATCCAGGGTGTTCACTCATTTACGGTTGTGCTGGGCAAACCCAGTGTGTATCAAGAAATAGTGAATCTGCATCTTTAATGGGTGTCTATGAGTAATGAACTATTTACTGACAAAAGACTCAATATGATACATGGACATTACGTTTACCAAGTTCACCAAATCTTCACTGGTGCAGTAAACCAGTGTAGGAGGGGCATTATTTATGTTATATGTTGCTTTGCTGCCCAAAGGGCCATGTGTCTTGTCTATCATGATGGGAAGTTTTCCTAATGTTTGTTTTCATCATGTTGCTTGCTTATGTGTTTTCTCTTGTGAACCAACAGGGGTTAGTACACGTATTAAGGTGTACTAGGTAGGAAGTCAGGTTATATGCTAGACAGAGTAGGGTTCTTTCCTGGTGTTTCCCCTGTCCCATCCAAAGTAGGAGTTCCTTACCCTTTTTCCGGTGTTCCTAAATTCCCCATCCTATCCACAACCTCTCCCTAACCCCCATTGTCTGCCACGTGGCGACCTGTTTTATATATCAGGCATCTGTGCCAACCACGGTGGGAGGGTCAAGTTCATTCGGCTTCCGTGGTTCGGGGGAGAGTGTCGATCTCTCTTCCTTTCCTTTAAAGTGTGATTGTGACATAATAAGCCACCCCCAGATTGGGATACTCACAACCACCCAAGCCAAATGGACACGACACCTCCACCTTTAGCCGACGTGCTAAAGGCACTACAAGATATCCAAATGGAATTAGCGCATGCTCGGCAGGAAACTACCACTTTGAAGGCACAAGTACAAAGATTGGTGGCCCAAGGTACCCCTTTAGAGGGCACTAGTACAGCTAATACTGGGAGCGTTTCCACTAGTAGAAATCCCACTGTCATTGTGTATCCTCCTAGTAACGTACCCCTGGCAGCACCAGAGCATTTTTCAGGGGATCCTCGAAAATATATGACCTTTCTTACCCAATGTAGACTTCATTTTCTGTGCAAGACTGCGGCATTTGAAACTATCCACGCCAGAACTGCCTTTGTAATATCATATTTAACAGGCGATGCCGCAGCATGGGCGATGCTTCTGGTACAGAAAGATGATCCTTTGTTATATAATTGGGATCATTTCTTATCAGAGTTCGGCAGACTGTTTGATAGACGGGAAGTCTCACTGGCACAAGACAAAGAGTTGTTAGGTTTAAGACAGGGGTCACAAGATCTGGTAACATATGTGACACAGTTTAATAAACTAGTGACTGAAACAGAATTGCCAGTGGCTAAACAGACCGTATTGTTTTATCAAGGTTTACGGGAAGAACTAAAAGATGCAATTGCGCAGGTAGAACCGCAACCAAGCACTTGTACGGCCATGATAGATCTGGCCCTTAGGCTGGATCACCGGATGAATGAGAGAAAAGGAGATAAAAAGAAACCAGAAACTGTTCCATTTTTTAGATTAGAAAGGATTAAGGGAGGAAGGAGTAGTGAGGTAGAACCAATGCAGATTGGCAGTGTGAGAGGACCATTATCAGAGGCAGAAAAAGAACAGGGAAAGCTTAACAAATTGTGTTTGTACTGTGGACAGGCAGGCCATTTTATACGCACTTGTCCTAATACTCCCCAGAGGAGTATAGGAGGGGAACGGAGCAAAAAAGAGGCAGGAAAAGAAGTGGGCCGACCTTAGGGGGAACTCAGGTGACAGGCCCGAAGGAATTAAAGTTCCCCAAATTGCTGGCAAATACAGTTGGGAGTAAGACATCTCATTTGTATATATTAGTGACGTTATGTTGGGCAATATCCAAGCAGACAGTACTGGCTATGATAGACTCAGTGGCCACAGGTAATTTTGTGGACATTACATTGGCCAAACAATTGGGCCTTCCTTTACAAGACAAACAAAGAGTGGAAGGGGTGCGGTCGGTGGATGGGTCTCCTTTAGTTTCAGGGCCTATAAGACAACAAACACAAAAGTTGCGGATGACATTTACATAAGGTCACAATGAAGACATTACTTTTGATTTGATAGCTGCACCACAGTTTGGTTTGATTTTGGGAATGCCTTGGTTAGTGCAACACAATCCAAGGATTGATTGGGAAAAACAGACAGTAGAGTTTGATGAACAGAGGAGTAAAGAACACAGGTTACCAGAAGTTGGCCCCACGGCATGGTTAGTTGAACAGGAAAGCAGAGAGCAATTGGTGGGAGCCGTGGAAGCAGAACTTCCCCTGCAATACCGAGATTTCACCAAGGTATTTGACAAAAGAGGGGCAGAACAATTACCTCCCCATCGACCTTATGATTGTGTCATTGAATTGGAGGAGGGGGCGAAGATACCCTGCAGTAGAATCTATGCCCTTACAGAGACAGAAAATAAACACTTAAAAGAGTATTTGGATGAAATGTTAGAGAAGGGGTTCATTAGACATTCCACGTCCCCGGTCTCTTCTCCTTTGTTTTTTGTTCCAAAAAAGAGGGGACATTACGCACTTATATTGACTATCGCGTATTGAACAAGGTAACCATTAAGAATAGGTTTCCATTGCCTCTAATTTCAGTGTTACTGGATCAGGTGCGGGCGGCAAAAATGTACACTAAATTGGATTTAAGAGGAGCATACCACTTGATAAGAGTAAAAGAGGGGGATGAGTGGAAAACGGCATTTCGGACAAAATTTGGATTGTTCGAATACTTGGTTTTGCTGTTTGGATTATGCAATGCTCCTGCGGCATTTCAATTCTTTATGCAAGAAGTGTTGAGGGACTTTATTGATGTATTTGTTATAGTGTACATTGATGATATTTTGATTTATTCAGTTTCAGGGGAACAGCATGTTCAACACCTGAGGGCAGTGCTTCAGAGGCTGCAGGAGTATCAGCTTTGTGTAAAACTGGAGAAATGTGCTTTTCACACTAGGCAAGTGGAATTTCTGGGGTTCATACTAACTCCAGAGGGTGTAGTGATGGATGCCAAGAAGGTACAGGCTGTGACAGATTGGCCATCACCACAATGCATCAAGGACATACAATCATTTTTAGGATTTGCAAATTTCTATCAGCGTTTTATTAGTAATTTCTCAGCACTAGCAACACCGATTACTCGACTTCTCAAGAAAGCAACACCATTCATTTGGGTTCCTGAAGCAGAAAGGACTTTTCAGGAATTAAAGATTGCTTTTACTACTGCACCTGTGTTGAAACACCCAGACACAAATTAAGCTTTTCAAGTGGAGACAGATGCTAGTAATCTGGCAATAGGGGCGATTTTGTCACAGAAGGATAAGGAGGGGGTATGGCACCCAGTGGCCTTCTATTCTAGAAACCTATCAGGGTGTGAACAGAATTATTCTATCACGGACAAGGAATTGCTGGCTATCTGATCAGCCTTTTTAGAATGGAGGCATTACCTCTTGGAGGCTAAGCATCAGGTGGTGGTGATAAGGTATCACAAGAATTTGCAATACTTTAAGACTGCTCATAAACTTAGTCCCAGGCAATTAGACTGGTCTCAATACTTTAACGAATTCAATTTTGTGGTAACATTCAGACCAGGAAAGAATAATGGCAAGGCAGACGCATTGTCTAGGCAGCAAAATTTGGAGAGTGTGGTGAGTGAAGTAAGAGCAATTATTCCTCCAGAAAAAGTCATTGGAGCTATTACAAAAAATGTAATTGATGAAGTCAAGAAGGCTCTTCCCCCCCGGCAAATCCATAAGTGGCAGGCCAGTCATCCGGCAAGGAAGGTGAGGCAGGGGTTGCCGTACCATCAAGATCGATTGTTTTTACCTAATAAGGAAATACAGGGAAAAGCCCTATATTGGTGCCATAATTCTCCATTAGCGGGACACGCTGGTCAAAGGAAAATGCAAACCATGTTGGAAAAATACTTTTGGTGGCCTACTTTGAGGCAGGATGTGGGCAAATATTTATTACAATGTGAAAATTGCATGAGGAATAAAGCAGATCATGTAAAAAAGAGAGGGTTATGACAACCATTACCCACACCTGAGAAAGTATGGACACACATATAAATGGATTTTATTACAGACCTTCCACCTGATCAGCAGTTTGACACCACTTGGGTAGTGGTGGATTTTATTTCCAAGCAAGCTCATTTCATTCCTTGTGAAGCAATACCTGGAGCAGGCAAGTTAGCAGAGTTGTTCCTTCAACATGTGGTTAGATTACATGGGTTGCCCAAGAGTATTGTCTTGAACAGAGGACCACAGTTGACATAAAAGTTTTGGCAAGCTTTCTGTCGCATGTTGGGAATCAACTGTGCCTTATCTACCAGTTACCACCCTCAAACCGATGGGCAGACAGAACGAGTAAATAAAACACTCGAACAATACTTGCGGGCCTATTTAGGGAATGGCCGAGAGTCTTGGGTGCAGGCATTATGGTTGGCAGAGTCTACTTATAACAACACGCTGCACACTTCTTTGGGTATGTCCCCCAATGAATGTTTATTTGGACAGGAGCAAAACATGATACCAGAACATTTACCTGAAGTAGATAATGTACCAGTTTTACAAGGACGTAAACAGTTGCTTCTTAAGATCAGAAGGAAAGCTTGCACGCATTTGGAAAAGACTAAGGAAACCTATAAAAGACACGCTGACAAACACAGACAGGAGAGTCCTCGCTATAAGGCAGGAGAAAGAGTTTGGTTATCAACCAAGAATCTATCTATAGTAGGATCTCGTAAATTTATGCCTAGCTTTATTGGACCGTATGAAATCGTTACATGTGTGTCATCTACAGCTATGAAATTGCGTTTGCTAAAGACTCTACCTATACACCCGGTGTTCCATGTGTCTTTGCTTAAACCTGCAGCTCCTGGAACGACGACGAAAAAACCTCCAGCCATAGTGAGAGAAGGACAAACGGAATATGAAGTAAAGCGCATTGTGGATTCCAGAAGAAGACCTCAACAATTATGGTATTTGGTGCAATGGGAAGGTTACGGGCCTGAGGATTGTTCTTGGGAACCAGCACGAGATGTCCATGCTCCCAGGTTGGTTAAACAATTTCATGTACGATATCCGGGTAAACCAGGTCCTGGGAGGAGCCCTGGAAGTGGAGGTAATGTCAGGACTCAGTGCTGGCAAAGACGAGGAGTGTTTAGATATGCCTCTTAAGCTGGGCAGGTCTAGAAACTACAATTCCCAGCATTTTCTGGGTCTGAGTATAGTTCAACACGCACGCGTTTGGCCAGCTGTCTGGGATTAAGGACAGCATATTAACTGGTAACGGCAGCGTGCAGGTGTGGCTTATTCTGATTCAGCGTGGAGGCAGGCAGGCCGCGTGCGGAGAGGAGCGATGAAGAGCAGGAGTGCATGAACTACAGACGGCCGCATTTCAGAAGGAGCAGGAGAGTCCAGATAAGGATCATGGCTTTATGGTAATTGTCTGGGAAGTCCCGTGGGGCTCCCCAGACCAAAGATAAGTACGGGGAAATGCACAGTGATTGCTTACATTGTTGGGAGTGATTTACAGTGGGTCGCATTTCGTCTGGGAAGTCCCGAGGGGCTCCCAGACATAAGATAAGTAGCGGTGAACATTTTTGGAATGTTGTGCTGAGAAAACACAGTGTATGCTCTCATGTACTGCTGCGTTGGGAAATCCAGGGTGTTCACTCATTTACGGTTGTGCTGGGCAAACCCAGTGTGTATCAAGCAATAATGAATCTGCATCTTTAATGGGTGTCTATGAGTAATTAACTATTTACTGACAAAAGACTCAATATGATACATGGACATTACGTTTACCAAGTTCACCAAATCTTCACTGGTGCAGTAAACCAGTGTAG
Source organism: Ambystoma mexicanum (assembly GCF_040938575.1). Classification (NCBI taxonomy): domain Eukaryota; kingdom Metazoa; phylum Chordata; class Amphibia; order Caudata; family Ambystomatidae; genus Ambystoma; species Ambystoma mexicanum. The sequence continues at coordinate 254,941,246 of NC_090921.1, read as the reverse complement.
AAGGGAAATCATTTATGTTATATGTTGCTTTGCTGCCCAAAGGGCCATGTGTCTTGTCTATCATGATGGGAAGTTTTCCTAATGTTTGTTTTCATCATGTTGCTTGCTTATGTGTTTTCTTGTGAACCAACAGGGGTTAGTACACGTATTAAGGTGTACTAGGTAGGAAGTCAGGTTATATACGTGGACAGTGTTACATGCTGGACAGAGTAGGGTTCTTTCCTGGTGTTTCCCCTGTCCTATCCAAAGTAGGAGTTCCTTACCCTTTTTCCGGTGTTCCTAAATTCCCCATCCTATCCACAACCTCTCCCTAACCCCTCTTCCCCCCATTGGCTGCCACGTGGCAACCTGTTTTATATATCAGGCGTCTGTGCCAACCATGGTGGGAGGGTCGAGTTCATTCGGCTTCCGTGGTTCGGGGAGAGTGATCTCTCTTCCTTTCCTTTAAAGTGTGATTGTGACACCCACCACACGGTGGCAAATCTTCTCTGATGAGGAATTTCACCACCCAGAGGCATCCGGTTGTGAGCATGGACCTGCTTCATCCAGTGATAAAATGGGCACACTACTAGAAGCATATACCTGTAGCCATTACACATTTGAATCATGTCTAGATAATCGATATAAAGGTGTTGGAAGGGCCCATTAGGGCACAGACTTACTCCTCTCACTACACACACTTGTGTTCCACTGCAAACATCTGACACACAAGGCAATTATTTGTAAAGGCAGCAACGTGCTCCGCCCGGTTGGGCAGAACCAGTCTTCTGCTCTCTGTTGCTGAAAGAAATTCTTTACTAAGATGGCTCAGGTAGTGTAGCTGCATAAGCATTATTTGCAAACATCTATGGGAAATGTCTGGCTTTCCAGTGCTCTCCTGACACCACATTGCATCTTTGGTGGATATTTAACACCCTCTCCCTATCCATAGCTCCTTCACCTCTGCTGGTGCCCACCCCTGGGTAATGGGCAATGAACTATATCCTTCCAACAATATCAGGCTGAGTTTCCTCCCCCCTCGTGTGGGCTTGGCATCACTTTCAAGGTCTTGACACCGTAGAGCAAGCAACAGACCTTAACGGCTGCTGGGAGCTGTAGTGCTTCTATGAGCCTGTCCAATAAGGGTGCATGATGCTGGACTGGTGTGCCATCAGAACGTCAGAAGCCCCTCCTTTTCCAATGTGACAGTCCTGCATGTACGGTTGATGTCATGTAGGTAGAGTCGGAGTACACTGTGATCGCCCTCATCCTCATTTATTTCTAGCACTATTATAAGTGCTACTAATTCTGCTGCTTGCACTGAAAAATTAGAGGGTAATCTCAAGCTCTTCGATACTTCAAATGTCCCGCTCTGCTCTAACTTCATGACTGCTGTTCCAGTATGTCATTCTCCCGTCGCCTGGTCAATTGTTGAGGAGCCGTCAATGAAGAGTACCTACCCTCCACTGATGGCATTCTCCAGTGCTCTAGAAATGTTGTCATAATACTCATTATATGTAGCACAGTCGTGTTTACAGTCTCCCTCCTCTATTAGTTCTGCTATGAATGTCGCAAGATTTACAACTCTAAACCTTACTACCTTTATCGCCGGATTCAAGATAATTACCTCATATCCGGATGCTCTCTGTGTGGTCAACGTGCTCTTGGGCTTTTCAAGAATGAAAAGGGCATGCTCCATGTACAGGGTGCTGCTACAGCCCACTGTGACACTTACTGACTTCTCTACTGCAAATGCAGCAGCAGCTCTTGCTTGTTTGCAAGGATAATGGCCTCCCATCATTGGGTCTAAATAACCGCTGTAATCGTTTTGTGCCCTAAGGTAGTCTTCTGTGTGAACACTGCCGTCATTACTGCTTCATTTGTGTGTGAAAACAAATACAATTCTGCACCATAATCAGGGATCCCTAAGAAGGCTTCCATCATCTACCCTGTCCATGTTAGTTTGCCATCTCCACTCTGAGTCTCCTTAAGCCTGTTTAAAAGAGGCCTAGTGAACGTACTGTAGTCGAATACCCAAGTCCTGCAGGGGTCACTTTTCTGCCTTTCTGGGAAATCAGATGTCCATTGTATTGGACCACCTTCTGGCGATACTGTAATGTTGCCCTGTCCACCTTGTAACTCTTTTCTGCCAAAACTGTCAACAGCTGTGTCGAATACATTTGACACGGCTCTTCTGTCCTGCTGCATATTAAGATGTCTTCCCCGTATTGAATGACTGTGCTGACTAAATTTATGTTCCCCAGGTCCATTTGCAAGGCCATATTAAATATAGAAGGTGATTCACAGTACCATTGCGGAAGTCTTTTGTGTTCCTACTTTTTATTTCTATATAAAACAATGTCAAATCCTGAGATTCTTCGTGGAGTGTGATAGAGAAGAATGCGTTCTTCAAATCTATCACCGTGAAGTGAGTGGCCTCTGGCAGGATACTACATAATATTGCCTCTGGATTGGGAACTAACGAAATTCTGCTTCGACAATGTTTTTAAAGGGTGCAAATACTGAGTAAAACACCATGATCCCCCTGTCGCCTTCTTCACTGGGTACATGGCGTGTTACATTGAGATTCGGATGGTACCGAAATTCCTTGCTGCACTAGTGCAAAAATTGTCTAAAAAATACCTTCATCTGCCTCCCAAGATAGAGGGTATTGTTTTTCCCTCAGTAAAATTGCTCCTGGCTTCAGCTTGATTTTATCAGCTACTACCCCTTTTAATAGGCCATCGTCATATGGGCTGTTGGTCCACAATATGCTCGGCACCTGCACCAGATCTTCCTCAAGAAAGGTCTGTGGTGCCTTTTTCCTCATGGCAATTCTCTGTGGGGGTTCCCTGTAATGAATTCTCACCCAGTAAGGGTTGCTCATAAAAACCAAAGCCTCACGATCTGAATAGTCATCCCGAAACAGTTCTTCGTCTGTTAAGTCAGTCATCTGTGCCAACTCCTACTGCAATTACTGCTCACCACGCTCGCCCTGTATCATCGGTCCGTATAATACTATTCTTTCACCTCTTACTATAACTGTCTTCAACTCGAGTGGAAACACTTGCCCTTCTCCCTCGTCTAAGGGAATTTCTGGTCTGAACAACACTTATTTAGGCAAGCAAAGCAGCTTGCCCTGTATCTCTGGAAGCCACGCTAACAGCACTTCCACCCCATATTGAAATAGCTCTGGTCTAATGGCACCCCCCTATGCAACTCTGACGGCAAAATGCATGATACATTCTCGTGCATTCATATAGTGGATTCCTGGGGTAGAACACATTTTCCCTTGCTCAGTGAATGAGATGCTCATGTTGAGTTTGCTCTTCATGTCCCTTCACATTATGTTAACTGGCGTCTGGAAGGAATATGACAGTGGCATGGTGAGATAATGCTCCCCAATGAAGATTAGCGATTTGTCAGTAAACAGAACTAAATCTGTAGCCCCAGAGAATCATTGAGCATTCATGGCAATGCCTGACATCGGGTATCTCCCTTCCCTAATACAGGATCTAGTCGCCCCCACATCTAGGAGAAAAGACAAAGTTGTGTCCCCTATCGTTACCCCTACATGGGGATCCTCATTCGGATTGGGTGTAACAGATTGGATTGAACACATCAAGTCAGCCTGTAGGCTGCCCTATTATGGGTTTAAAGTCATCCCTGTCCCTGTGAAAGCATTCCCTCCCATTAGAGTCGCTCCCCTTAGTCTCTGTGCGAGAGTCTGAATTACAGTGTCAGCGTGTCTCGTGGTTACAGCATTCTGCTGGGTCGGTGCTGGTGACGCTGCTTGTGATAGCTGAGTGTACACCTGAGCCTGCAAGGTATACGTCATGGCTGTTGTGACTGGGCCTGTGCATGTTGTACTGGCGACATTTGCGGCAGATATGTCTGCGTCATAGTGTAATCTTGGGCATAGTAGTCAGGTTGCTCAGTATTGTGTGTTGGGGGTATGTCACCTCCACACTCTGCTGCATTCCCTCCCTGTTTCTACAAACGCGGGATATATGGCCTATCTTCCCACACGTCATATATATTGGTGAACTTTCCATGTGTCTTGGCTATCCCTGGTTAAACCTGTTTCCTGGATGCTGTGCTGGGTGCACTGCTCCTCTCCCCCTGGGCACACCTCCTCTTCCCTATGACCAATAGTTAGTGTCCTCCCGTCTTCAGAATCTTCCCCCTGCCATTTGCTGCTGATACTGAGTGTTCTGGGCAGCCACTCCCTTTCCACGGGTCAACATCACCCCTTCCATTGTATACTTTGACAATTTATTCTGATCTAACTTTTTCCTGTTTTCTATCCTCACGTTTCTTCCTTACGTTCTCCTGCATTAGCCGACAATATTGCACTATAGTCAACTGAATTTCTGACAATGGCTTTGTGTCCATCCCCACACATTTTTTTCAATTGCTTCTGCACCTGTTCGGGTATTCCCTGGCTTAGTTTGTGGTAAAAAAAAACACCATTTAGTCCCACTGTTCACGCATCTCATGACACCAATGTTATTGTATCTCCTGAATATATTGAAGTGGATCACCGTCCTCACGCATTTTGCATACAATAATTCAGCTTATGTCAGATGTGTCTGGGTACTCTACCCTCAGAGCCTGCCAAACGGCTGATTTGCAGTTATTGAACAGTGGCCCATTGTGCGCTGTGTTCTTTGCTGTCACTCCGGCATACCCTGCCCATTTCATACCTTGTCAGCTACCTCCTCAAGAATGGTTGAAAGTAAACTTTTCATGTCACCCACTGCCAGTGTCAAACGTGATGTCAATCTCTCTAGCTCATGAATCCATTTCCCCGCTCCTGCAGTCAACAATGGTAGCTTACACCTCAAATTATCATTGTCCATCTGTTGCCACGGTATGTATTGCAGTTGTCTGCCACTGTTTTCTAGCAATGGAAGCTGTGTCAGCCCCACACCTCTGTCATATCATCCTACGTCTTTCATAACTGTAAATGCTCTCACCATGCTAGTTCTCTTTTGTCCTGGTAAAGCTCTCAACCTGTGTGCATATGGGATAACTTTGTCTGTGCCATGTGATCTTCCTTTGGAGCGCTCAAGGTACCACTCAAGTTCCAGCTTTCCCCTTTCGTTTCTTTCCCTTCATCCCACAGTGTCTCCCACTCTGGGCTTATCCCTCGGAGGGGCAGTGTAGCCTCCTCCCTTCGTCATCATTACTCTCCCCTAATTCTTCATCTGACCCCATTGTCCATAAGCTATCATTGCTGTCTTCACACCCATTATCCTCAAAGTTGAGCCTCCTCAACATGTTCTTCCCTTGTTGTCTCCCCACTACTATGTCCAGTGAGTCGCCCCTCCCTCCTTGGTGGGGACCCCACCTTGTTTTTGCTTGCCTTAGGAGAAGAAGCGCTATCTCTTCTGCTACTATACAGTATCCCAATTCTCCTCTCTATTCCCACTCCCCATTATCGTATAAGCATTTCGGTCACGTCATTATGGCCTCTACCTCCTTGAGGCATCTCTCTCTACTTCTCCTCTCTCGCACTCCTGTTTTTTGTCTCTCTCCTAATACTCTTTGCATCGAAGTGGACCCCTTTGCTCTCTGTGCTCAGAGAGGCACAGCTCCACCTCACTGATTAGGCCCGACAAGGCCAAAACACGTGTCTGGGGTTGCTGTTGGCACTCTTGACTAAAGGAGGTTTGCCAGGCATTTTGGTGCAGAACTGCCTTTGTGGGCAAGGCAAAGACGGATATGAAAATAATATTTCTCCTTTGTGAAAAGTCCATTGAGCAAAATGCATTGGCTGCAGACTCTCAAAGTGGGTAAAAATCACAGAACAGGTTAGCATGCCATGTTCTTTCTAGACAGGGGCACATGCTACCTTTTTTGCATGTAAACACATGTTTGATTTATGCTTTGAAATAAGTGATAACATGCATATTCATGCACCCAGATGTTGAACTCCGCGAGTGGGCAACAAAAACATATTATCAATAATAGTTCCTTATCAGTTAATGGCTGAAACGTGTGACAGAAATCGATTTTAGAACAAAGCAATTTGCAAAGCGTGTCACCGCTGCGCAGCAGTGGCAGCTGCAATTTTGCAATGTGCTGGCTCAAGCAGCAGGCATTGTGATGTCACAACTGAAGCGTAATATCTGATTGCAGAGCAGTTGTGATGTCATTTTCTTATTACATGTCAGCAGCAATGTCATAACTAGCCTGATACAAGAACATATTATTTCCAGGATTTTATACTGGTATTGCCTGCTTCCATGAATGATAGCTGCACTACTTCCAGTTTGTGATATGGAGTAGAGTAGTGACGTAATTTCCGCTACCCCTGGTATTTTGTTGAAATGACGTCCCTGTGACATAAGGCAAATAGTGTGAGCAAGCACCATCGCTAAAACTTACTAAAATTTCAATACGCTGATTAAAAACATTACCATAGACAATGATGTACATGTTCATGCCTTGCTTGTCAGATATTTGGGTAACCATTGAAGACCACTGCATGCACTTCCTAGACAGCATGTAAAATTGCTCTGCTTAATTGCTTGATTAAAATAATCTATTACTTCCAGGCAAAACTGCACAGTAGCACTATGGTGCTGCCTCCTGGCCAATGTCAAGTGGAGGAGGGACAGCGCATCCTTAAGCTTATGCATGCCCACCTGAGTCTGCTGAATAGAGGCTGCTCGCCTCTCAGAACTGCACAAGCATCTTCCCGTTGGAGCCCCTGGCCCAAGGAAACAAACTTGCTTTAGAAACAAGTTTGTTCCAAAGACAAGGTCAGAAACCTAAGACCACCTCTATCTAGTGACTCTCCCCGGAGAGGGCTTTGCCTCCTTATCCACCCTCTTAACCTACCTATCACCTGCCTTAAAGTTAACATGTTTCCTTCGGCCCTTCTCCACTAACCTGCTTCTTTCCCTCACTTCCTCCGCCTCCACTCTAGCACTTCACCCATCATGGTGACATCCCGCGCACAGCTGGCATACGGCCTACCTGCACTTAAAAATGTCTAATGTTGGGTGGCCTTAATGTTTGTAAATCCACCCATGTATTGTCCGAAATGACTGTTTCCTTTGCTCCCCTCCAACAACCTGGTCAGAATGTACCTCAAACTAACCACATTGTGAGAAGCTCACTGCATCCCTTCAAATACGATTTCGTATCTATTTTACACTCTTTTGTGATGAATAAATCATTGTTCCTTCTGTATATATATATATGTATATATATATATATAAAGTTACCCCCAGCAATGCTTAACACTCACCACATCTCAGCCTAGACACTTAGGTGCTCAACCCCACCTTATCACATCAACAACCCTAGTTTAACAAAGAACCCAATTACTCATCCCAGCACCACCATCCACCCACCGTAACTCACTCTGGCTCCACCACTAGCTGCACCAATCCCCCACCTTAACTCTAAAACCCAGGCCTCAATAAGTTTTCTGCTGAATGGATATCTCATGCCTATGCAAGAGCCGGATCCGTTAGCATTGCAATGAAGTATTATTGCCTGGAGTGGCAGGAAATAAAACAATCCTATTAGCCTGGATGCCTGACTTATGAACTTGAGCGTAGCGAGTGTGCACGAGGAGGGCCTAGGGATTTTAAGATACTGTATTGTCCTGCAGCTCCTGGCCATAATTGCCAGAATGAACAGTCTGGTATGGCAGTCGAGCAAAGGGGGCTCAGTGTCCTGCTGGCGAAAGCCTGCTCTCTTTTTTGACTCTATGCCAGAGCTGGAGGCAGCTGCCTGTCACTGGCAACTTTAAGCAGGAGCAGGGCCCCAGCAATGACGAGTGGAGAGGCCAGTAGGTGAGCAATGAAGGAAGCCTTGGGGTCAAGGCAGAAGCCATCCACCAGCATGGAGATTGGAGCAGAAGCAGTTTAAGGGGATTGGCAGAAGGTAAGGGGCGTCAGGGCTGGGGTCGAGAGGTATCATGGCTGGAAGTTGCCTAATTCCAGGACTCCAGAGCAGGATCTTTGTATGCAACCTTATCTGATGAATATTAATGAGGGGTATCCTGAAAGCCCAGCAAAACACTTCTAGAGATCCCAGGAACTTTTGTTTGTGCAGCAGACAGGTTACACTCGGTAACTAAAATTTACGAACACTTGAAACCTGACTGGCTGCTAGAAATACGATGCTATAGACATTCGTTTTACTCATATGAATTTTAATTAGAAAAAAACAATTGAGCAGATACAAGAACACCATTGTTTAAGGTTGAACAAAAAAACAGTAAACAAAACCATTTAGACAACATAAAAATCAATATATACTACAACGCATCCTAAAATCAATCTTAAAGTCTTGTGTGCTATAATGTGAAAGTGCTTCATCCTAAAACATCCTCATTCGTATGTACAACAAATCTTCATAAACAATTCACAAATGTTACTAAAACCCCATACATGGATCTACTTAAACAAAAAGAAAGCCCAACATGTGTTGTCCTCTCACCATTGGCAAACATCCATAGAACTTCATCAGGGACTACAGCTCCTTCTGCAACCTCACATACAATCTGGGTTCCCTCTCTCCAGAAATATGCTGTTTCCTATGCTGCTTAGAACCTTACAATCTTCCAATGTTTACTGTTTTGTAATGCTTTTAACTGAATGTTCCCCCTGTCATATTTTCTACAGGGCTTTTTGTTCCCCCATTTTATTGAATTTGGAATAGGCAGACAGTCTTTAATGCTGCAGGTCTTGTCTTCTTTTTCTGGGGCTCTCTAATTCAGCTCTACAACTTTACGTGACACCTTGCTTCTAGCTATACATTTCCCTCCATTTACTGCGGAAAAAATTAAAAACAGGCATTAACTATCTCAAAAATATGAAATCTGTGCTATCTCAGAACATCATTTGTTGGATGCTTATTGATTTACCTGCGTATACTTATGCCTGTTGTTGTGCTCCCATTTAACATCTTCTGTTTGTCTTTGTAACGCAAGTGCTGTTGGTTCTGTTAGTTGGAAACAAGAATCAAGACTGGCTTAATGACAACACACGATGTCTATGAACAAAGAAATACAGCATATGTACCAATCTACAGATCTTCCATTAGTGTCTAACTCCCCTAAAGTAGAGGTATACGTTCCCACACTTACTTCAGTATTTCGTGGAGAGGATATCTCTCTCCCACCTCTTGATTAAACTGAGGCTCTATGTGCGCCACCTGGAAAACACACAACATCTAAATGACTATATTTCTCTTTCTGCGTTGCAACTACTGCCGTTTATAAGTGCATATGGGTACACAGAAGCATCTTATTTGACCTTTTAGTTATAGCATGTTGTTCGAATTGCGACAGCATCTGCAACAATATGCACTGTGGACGCTGCCGCTCCTTGTGTATGCTTCTGTTTGTGTGTCGCTTAGCAACCAAGCCTCGGCCCTCGTTAAACTCCATTCAGTTACAATAGCAAATCGAAGAGCACCATCATTTAATGTTTAGGCGCCACAGCAAAACACTTGCTTATCCAACATGTTGGGCTGTGAGGCTTGTTTTTATTTATTTATTTTTGCATTTATTACACGCCCAAACCCGGAGGTATCACAGCGTAGATTACATAAACTTGCTTCTCTGGTTACAGGTAAATATAATACAGGTAGGATAAACTGTGGAAACATGTGTTGCAATGCAGAGGCTGGTAAAAAGGATTAGACTAGATGGTTACAGTATGAGCAATAGCATGAGAACAGACAGCCGGTGCCGAGTATTCATTGTGGCATGGAGTGGGTACAGCTTATTAGAATTTGTTGAAAAGCCAGGTCTTGATGAGGTTCTTAAAGCGCTGGTGGGAGGGTTCATTTCTGATATTCATGGGGAGGGAGTTCCAGATTTGAGGTGCCGCTACAGGGAAGCTGACGTCCCCTGCTCTAGAGCAGTTAAACCTTGGGACAAATAGGTGTGTGTTGGAACCCAATCTGAGGGATCTGGATGACTTTTTTAAGGAGACACATTTGTTGATGTAAGATGCAGCATCATTGGTGATACATTTGTGTTTGGTAATCAGTGACTTGAATAAGATTCTGGCTTGGATGGGTAGCCAGTGTACGTCCCTCCTGATGTGCGAGATATGCTTGTTTCTTTTTAAGCCAAAAGCTGCTTTTAATGCTTTGTTTTATAACAGTTGTAGTTTGCCCAGATTCGTCTTAACGGTTCCTAAGAGGAGGATGTTGCAGTAGTCCAATTCCGATAGTATGAGGGCATGAGCAATGGTGAGGCAGTTTTGAGGGGAGAGGAATTGGCGACTAAGTGCGATGAGTTTAGCAGTGTATGCTGTGGAGGATGAGAGGGTGCTAATATGTTTGGTCATCGTGAGGTTGGAGTCTATGTAGACACCCAATGTGTTAACCTGATTGAGTACTGAGATGGGTGTACCATCAATGGAAATGGCTCCATAGTCAGCATGAAGTGAGTTTAGTCAAGAACGGGGACCTACAATGAAAATCTCAGTTTGTTCATCGTTGAGACATAACCTGTTTGACGCCATCCAGTTTTGGATAATGGCATAGATCCTGTTGATGGTGTTGGAGTCATCATCATGGTCACCTGTTATGGGGATAAGGATCTGGGTGTCGTCAGTAAGGTTGGTATAAATGGCACCCATGGAGTCAAGAGCTGCAAATAGCAGTTTAGTATATGCATTACAGAGGGTGGGAGATAGGCATGAACCTAAGGGAACCCCTAGGGGGGAGGGTTGGCAGCTTCATCGCCTATGGAGACTCTAGAAGTTTGTTCAGCGAGGAAGGACTTAATCCACAAAGTAGCCTCTATGGAGAAATTGAAATTATCTGATAGGGCCTCACAGAGTTTGTCATGGTCCACCAGGTCAAAAGCTGCAGATCAAGTAGAAGGAGGATGCACAATTTTCCAGAGTTTCTTATGGGGTCCACTTGGATTTTGAGGTCTAGTAAAGCTGTTTCTGTACTATGCTTGGGATGGAAACCTGACTGGATCCAGGAGGGGATTGCTTTCTAGGTGTTCTTGAACTTGAGTGTAACAGGAAGGGCACTGTGGTAATGGGCTGGTAGTTGATGGGAATAGCGTGGTCCAGCACAGGTTTTTTATGGAGTGAGGTTACCCAGACTTCTTTAATGCTAGCAGGGACCATGTTGGCAGAGTACGATTCATTATTGAAGTTAGTAATGATAGGTGCTAGGCTGGGAGCACAGAGTTTAACTAGGCGTACAGGGAAGGTATCACCTTTACAATTGGATGGTTTCAACGTGGCAATGGTATTCAGGACCTGGTCTTGGGATACAGCTGAGAATCTGGATTGGGTGAAGGTTTTTTCAATGCCAACATCAGGTGCCATGGGCGGCATACTCTTCCCTGCTAGTAGTTTCCTTTTCAATAGAATTTACTTTTGTAGTGAGAGGATTTATGAGGCTAGTGCATTCTGGATAGTCGTGCACCAGGTTTTACTTGAATTAATAGGGGTGAAGGAGGGGATGGTGGCTTCCAGTTCTCTATGTATCGAGAATATTTCTTTGGTGTTGGAGGAGGCGTTGGTGATGCGCGTAGTCAGGGAGTTGGCTTTGTGCATTATGACCGCAGCTTTGTAAGTTTTGCTGGCTGTCACAAATGAGTTTGCAGAGTCAAGAGTAGGTGCCTTTTTGTGTGCGTGCTCCAGGGCTCTCTTGTTATGAGGAAGGACAGTGAGCTCCTCTTTGAAACAAAAGTTTGTTCTTTTGGAAACTCAGGGTGTTTTAAGCATGAGCGGGGCTACTTTATCGATGGTAGATTTTAGACAGTTGTGATAGAAGGAAGAGATACTCTCTGGATTGGTGTTTGTGGCTGGAAATGCCGTGGGGGCATCAGACAGAATAGGGGAGAGAGTTTCTACTGTGAGTTTACGGGTGTTTCTACACACGAGGGGCTGGGGTGTGGGAGGAGGAGGGGTCTGAGCGGCTCTCATGCAAATATTGAAGCTAATAAGGTAGTGATCTGACCAGGACATTTCAGTGGTGGATTCAAGTGAGAGGTTAATGTTTAATGATAAGATCCAGTCCAGGATTCTGCCTTTGGAGTGAGTAGGGGTGCTCACGATCTGGGTAAAGTGCATTTCTTGGAGGGTCATGTAGAAAACTGTAGCTTTGAGCTCAAGTTTATAATTAAATCTGAGGTTAATGTCACAAAGAATAATGAATTTAGTGTTAGGTTTGAGGAGGGGGGTGATAAGTAGGGGGGTGCCTGATTCGGGGTGGTTGGTATTATTTGGAGTTCTGTAGATGATAAGAAAGATAATTGTGGTCTTGGGGTCGGTGGAGAGTTTGAGTTACAGAATTTCGAATCTGATCACTCGGTCTAGAAGGCAGGATCTTAAGTGTAGAGTGGTCTTAGCTATAATAGCTACTCCTCCTCCTATGGTATCCTGGCGGTCTGCCCGGAGGATGGTATAGTCAGGAGGGATGGCCAGCTCCAGTAGAGGTCATGAGGCTTGGTGTAGCCAGGTTTCTGTAATGCCTAAAAAAGCTAGATGTTGGTCGAGGATTAAATCATGTATGTCTCTGGCGTGTGCTCGTAGGGAATGCACATTTAGAAGGCCGCCTTTAAGGCCGGTGTTGGCCATAGGTGGTGGTGCAGTGATATCAGTGTGTGGCTTGCGGGTGTAATGCGGGGTGTGAGTTTTGGGCCAAATGTGAGCTTGGTCACACTGTATAGTGGTGGTAACTGTGGCTTGTCTCTTAGGCTCTGTATATTTCTGGTGAGAATGCAAAGAAGGATAGGGGGTGAGGGGTGGTGAGCCTGCCATGTGCTGCCTAGGGTAGTAGTGGTAGGTTTGTGAGGCTAATCTAGCAAGCCTTGTGGTCCCGAGGATGGGACGGGTAAAGGATGGATGGGTTTTTCATGTTCTTGGTCTAAGGTGCTCGCGCCGAGATATTCCTACACATGGGGTCGAGGACTCTGGAGGGGTTGCAGAGTGGGAGGATAAGGTAGATTTGCAGGGGTTGACTGGGTGTTTGGGGCTTAAAGCAGCTCTAGGCTGGGAAAAAGTTGTTAGGTTATTGTGGGGTCAAGTGGCTAGGGGTTGGGAGGGACAAGCTTTGGGTAGTAAGGGTGTTAATCATGGGAGAGGGTGGTGCCGGTGGCGCCCCAGTCGAGTGAGTTCATTTCCAATCTGGACGATAGTGCCTGTATTGCGGGACAGTGGGTTAGACATGTTGAGAGCAGGGAGGAGTCTGAGAGTAGTTACCTGCACTACGTTCTTGTAGCGATGAATAGTAAGACTAGGTAGGGCTGGGCTTCCTGTTAGTGTAGACATAGTGAGGATCTAAGACTGAGGTGGCAGCAGTTTGTTGAATGTGGAATATGCTGGAGCACTGTGATTCGCAGTGTGAAAGGTGTATGCGGCTGACCTTGGCGAGCAAGTAGCAACTCGATTCGAGCTCTTGGTGAGAAAGTGTGCAATACCGTAACCTGGATTATCTTAAGCGAGCAGGCTAGGGCCGTGGTAGAGTATGAGAGTGGACGACAAAGCAAGATAGCATGGAGTTGGCATTTGTACATCAAGATTTAAGTGGTCAACAGTAGGCTAGAAGCAACCTGAAACAGGCTGGTGGTGACAAGCCCATTGGTCAAGGTAGGTTTCGTGCTAGTGAGCAATGGGAAGCCTGTTTTGGGGTGCAAAGGCCTGCACTAGCATTGTACGCATACTAGCAGTGGCAGTACCGGTATAACTCGAATAAAGTGACCGCTAATGAGAAATATGTGACATAATACACAGTTACTGGGTCTTAATTGGGAAAAAAAAGGCTAAGATGGAATAGGCGGCGGTAATCTAGGCAAATACATGCAGCAGGTTGGTGCTAAGAGACAGTATAAAATAAGTTATACATTGGCGGCAGTAACACACTAAAACTGAGTTGGCATAAGCATGATCTGAGAAAGGTATGTAGTGGAATAATGATGCAGGACGGTGCACAATATATTTTACATTGGCAATGGTAAAACAAGAGTTAATAGGCCCGCTATGGGTATCGGTAATAAATACAAGCAAAACTTAGGTTAGCAAAGTCGTGCACGGCACAGTATGATTTAAAGTAGATGCAGCTGTGACAAGCAGCATGAAACTGTTTATAGGTGGCGAGCACAGGTGCATTTGCTTTGAGAGGATTACTGTGGGCATTAGGTAGTATGTGCTGATATTGCGGTAGTGATGGAGCCAAGAGGGAAGGCTGGAATGCACGTGGGCCAAGCTGGAACAAATCAAGTAGGGTGATGTGAAGTCAAAATTGCAGGGAAGGAATAGTGTAGCTGTCGGATTGACTCAGATAAGTGGTGGCAAGCCGTTGTTCTGGACTAAGTTAGTAGCAAGAGCACCAGTGTGAATAGGAACGTAAGGTCAGCGGTATGTTATTGCTTACTGCTGAGGCTTGATGCCAAACTCTGGGGCTGGTAGGGTGAGGGAGGCTCAAATGCACATCCCTGCTGCAGGATGCTCCCTGCTCCGACAGGCTTAGACAGGAGCCTTTGTTGATGGCCTTCATTGGGGGCCATCTTCCGCCTGCCGGTGATGTGGATAGGCCGATAAGGGTTGTGGCATCCAATCAGCTTATTCGTCGGGTTCGGTCTCCAGTGCTGCTTTCGAGGTGGAATCACACACTGGCCATCTTAGTGCTAATGCAAATTAGCGCGGTTTCAAGGGGATTGGAATGCAAAGCGGGTAGAGAAGCTCACTTTGCATGTTTAAAATATATTTGAAAGATAAGTGAGTTGCAGTAAGTAATATTCACATGCATTGCTCGCGATTCCTGGTGATGTTCCTAAGGGGTGGATGGACCACCGGAAGTGTTGCATAAGCCAGTAGGCTTACCTCTGATACTACAGGATGAGCGCAGCTCCTGCCACGCACAATGAGGAAGGGCTTCTCTGACCAGGCTGTGATACAGGTGTAGATAAATGAGCAGGCTCAGAAAGGAGCCTTTGTTGATGGCCTTCGTTGGGGGATGGCTTCCGCCTGCCGGCGATGTGGATAGGCTGATAAGGGTTGTGGCACCTAATCAGCTTATTGGTCGGGTCGGTGTCCAGTGCTGCTTTCATGGTGGAATCACATGGCGCCCATCTTAGTGCTTGTGGAAATTAGCGCAGCTTCAAGGGGATCGGATTGCAAAGCGGGTAGAGGGGCTCATTACGCACGTTTAGGATATATTTGCAAGATAAGTGAGTTGCAGTATGCAATACTCACATGGGTTGCTCGCGATTCCTGGTGATGTTCCTAAGGGGTGGATGGGCCATGGGAGTTGTTGCATAAAGCCAGTAGGTTTAGCTCTGATACTGCATAATGAACGCAGCTCCTGCTGCGCATGATGAGAAAGGGGTTCTCTGCCCAGGCTGTGCTGCGGGTGTAGATAAATTACCAGGCTCGGACAGGAGCCTTTGTTGATGGCCTTCGTTTCCACCTGCCAGCAATGTGGATACGCTGATAAGGGTTGTGGCACCCAATCAGTTTATTGGTCGGGTCTGGTCTCTAGTGCTGCTTTCGGGTTGGAATCACATGGTGGCCATTTTAGCGCTTGTGGAAATTAGCACGGCTTCAATGGTTTCGGATTGCAAAGAGGGTCTCACTTTGCACGTTAAAAATATTTTTGCAAGATGAGTGAGTTGCAGGTGATGTGCATAAGGGGTGGATGGGCCACCGGAGGTGTTGCATAAAGCCAGTAGGCTTACCTCTGATACTGCAGGATGAGCACAGCTCCTACCATGCACAATGAGGGAGGGCTTCTCTGCCCATTCTGGGCTCCCGGCTTATGCTCATCAATCAAATTATTTTCACTATACCATAGATGTAGCAACTCAATTCTATCTTAACTTCTTAATATCGTGTTGATTACTGTTTTGTATCTTGCATGTATATGTTTTAACCCCAGTTGGCAATTGGTAGATAATCTATATTAACGTGTTTTCCTTTGAGGCCCGGACTTAACTGTTGGTAGGTCTGTGTCATACAGGTCATACAGACTTCACTATCTTTGATTAGTCACTTATGTATTACAGATGTGCATGTACATATATGTCCACAGCCACGCGGGGCGGACCTGCATCTGTTATCCGATCTTGTGCCAATCGAAACTATCATTCAGCCCTATCTGATCGCATTTTGTCAAAAAAATGAGTTCTTGTTGCTTTCTAATGAGCCATGCTTTGTCTGCATTGTTATGCTTACCTCTTGGTAGTTTATACATCACTGTCCTCTTTAGTTGTTCCCAATTGTGTATTGACCCATGGGTGCCTCCATTACTTTATAATGGATACAGCTTTTGTGTTCACTTACCCTCGTTTTGATTTTCCTTATGGATTTTCCAATATATAACAATGGGCACGGGCACCATATAGCGTATATAACCATCTCTGAATTACATTTGGTCAGTATTTCCTGCTGCCACATTGTGTGCAAGCCTATATCCGCCTCTTTTGAATTAATCCTATTTACATCTGGCAAGGCAGCACACCCCTGCATGCCCCTAGGTATAGTGGAAATGAAGTACACTCACTCCTATAAATATCTTGGAGTAGAATTTGACAGCAAAGGTAATTACTTTCTATGCATGCAGGCACGTAAAGTAAAAGCAGCACAATTAACCGCTATGATATATCTGTGTACGTGTGACCACAGGGGTTATTGTATCTGGGGTGCGCGGCAACTCTATATCCAATGTTTTGTGCCTATGGTTACCAATGGTCTCGAATCCCTGAGTAATATGAATCTAAGATGGTTACAGATTCTAGAGGGAACATTCTGGAGGCGAATTCTGGGACTCCCCCAATGCATACCTGTGGCTATCTTGAGATTAAAGCTAGAGATCATTTCCCTTAAGACTATTGTGCTGTGTAAAAGAGCGGAGTTACACATCAAAACTCAGAATAATCCCTCAAATCCCCTGCTGATGTGTGTTATGGAGGATATGGGAGCCATTAAGCAGTCGAAACTAGAGAAAGACATGGCAATTCTGAGTGAAACAATTGGTTGGACCCCACGATGGAGACAAGACAACAAATGCATGTTTTACCATCTTCATGGCAGCCTTACTTTGTGGGATTGGCTGAACAACTATGTGCATTTAGAGAGCTTAAAAAATTACAGGTTTTTGACATATGTCCTACACACATTTAAAAAGAGCCAATTGTATTTAAATCTGTACCCCTCTGCAGCATTGAAGCTATTTATCCTGCTAATGCGTATTAACCATCTGCCCACACTAGAGATCCTTGGGTTGGAAGGTGAACTCTCGGGATTAGTAAAACATTGTAGAATATGTGGGAATCCAACTGAGCCAGAAACGGCGAGACACATATTAACCCCATATCTGAAGATGAGTACTAGCTATAGCAAATACCTCGGGGAATTTGTGCACAGCCTCGAACATGTGGGGGCAAATGAGTTCTGGCACCAGTGTATTAGCACACTTAATCCTAGGCTGCACTTAGCACTCTTTAGAATATGGTCGGATGAAGAAAAACTAATGACCACTAAGGGGTAGCTAGTGTATGCTCCAACTACTGGGGGAGGGAGTTAATTCTGGATCAAGGTAAAGAAACACAAACAATGACATCAGGAATCTGTACTTAAGTTGTAATATACAGTGGAACTGACCCTGACTCTGATGGTAAATGATTTGATCTGTAGGCCTATGCTGATTCTTTTTTCTTTTTCTGCCATACCAGAGAATTTGCTGGTTTGTCTGTGAATCTGCTAATTTGTTAAACTGTGTAATACATTTTATCTATGTATGAATCGATAGTATGTTTTTCTATTTATTTATTGTATGACTTGATCTGTATTGTGTATTATTTGAGTTCTGAAATTATGATTTGTTGAACTGAATGTGTAAAGTTTTATTTTTATAAAACTGCATCACATTAAACAAATAAGTTAGCACTAAGTCAGTCTGGATCGCTGTTTCCAACTAACAGAACCAACAGCACTCGTGCTACTAAAGCAGACAGAAGTTGTTAAATGGGAGCACAATAACAGCCAAAAGTATACACAGGTAAATAAACCGACACCCAATATAATTATGTTGCGAGATAGCACAGATAACATATGTTTGTGGTAGTTAATGCCTGTTTCTTATTTTTTCCGTAGTAAATGGAGGGAGACATATAGCTAGAAGAAAGACATCACCTAAAGTTGTAGGGCTGAATTAGATAGCCCCAGAAAAAGAAACAAGACCTGCAGCATTAAAGACTGTCTGCCTATTGCAAATTCAATAAAATGGGGGAACAAAGAGCCCTGTAGAAAATAGGGCAGGGGGAACATTTGGTTAATAGCATTACAAAATAGTAAACATTGGAAGATTCTAAGGCTCTAAGCACCATAGGAAACAGCAAATTGCTGGAGAGAGGGAACACAGATTGTATATGAATTGTCAGAATGTTAATGTTAAAGGTATTTGTACTGTGCACTGTCACCAACGGAATTGGTCCCCAGTCCTTAGATGGATCAGTAAACAAGAAGGTAGGAAGGAGGTTTAGTAGAGTGAAGAGGGCGTAGGAAAGTGAGAAAGGTGATGTCCTGTTGGCAGCTTCAGTTCGGTTTTCGCTGTCCGCTGAGCTTGGGTGTGCATATCGGATTGTGTGCTGTTGGTGTGACGTATGTTTTGTTTGTTGTTGCGGTATGGTGAAGTGCGTGCAGTTTGCTGTGCGAGAAGGTGATTGTGTGGATTTTTGTGTGAGTTAAGTATGAATAAATATAAGCTTTTGGGTTAGTGGGTTTGTTTTATCCGTATGTATATAGCGCGCAACAGCCCGAGGACATTGTGGCACTAGTTACAGTACAAAGCTTAGTTACTTAGTTACATGGGATTATATGTCTCTTAGTCCATATAATTCTTGTTCTATTTATCTGGTTGTCCTATGGAGTAGAAGGATGGAGCAGTAGTAGCAGTAGCCCCTGATGAAGTTCTATGGATGTTTGCAATGGTGAGAGAACGACACATGTTGGGCTTTCTTTTTGTTTAAGTAGATCCATATGGGGTTTTAGTACCATTTGTGAATTGTGTATGACGATTGGTTGTATATATGAATGAGGATGCTTTAGGATTTAGCACTATAACGTTATAGCACACAAGATTTTAGGATTGATTTTAGGCTGTATGTTGTATCTTTTGATTTTTCTGTAGTCTAAATGGTTTTGTTTACGTTTTTTTGTTGAACCTTAAGCTACAATGGTGTTCTAGTATCTGCTGAATTAGCAGTTTTTTCTAATTAAAATTGAGATGAGTAAAACGTATCCTGATAGCACGACATGGATCTGGCTCTTGATGCCTAGAGTTGGACATCCCTGATGGATCTATTGCTACACTAACAATTAACACCTAGAAGGATTAAACAACGCCAGGATGTTTTAAACAAATCCATTGTGGTTGTTATATTTATGGTGGCATGTATTCAGCTGGGCAGTTCTTCGTGTGTTACTGTTTTAAATCGTGTGGGTGCTTTGTGTGCCCTCCCTGCTGAAGGTTACTCTGGTGGGTAGCCCACTACTGAAAGGTGAGCAGGATTTGGCATGAGAGGGGCAGAGCACCTACCTGTGGGCTCCTCACGTCATCATGTGAAGAGGATGAGGAGTGATTAAGCAGCGAGAAGGCCGTGACTAGGTGACAGGTCATTTGGATGGGCGAGTATATAACACGAAGAATTATTAACTTCGTGCAGGGGCAATGTTCACTAATGGGAAGTAATCTGGCCCACGTGACGTGTCCTCTGTAAAGGGAAGATTGTATGAGGAACAGAAGCAGGAATCCCCCTCAGTTTGTAGATAAGTGGGGCAATTTGTGACACTGTAAAGACAAGGAAAGGCAGGGGAGTCGCACGCCTTACTGAGTCAGTGCCAGGAAAGAAGGAATTGGGTGCACGTATGAGGAAATACACTACAATTATTTATACACTACGGTTATAGTAATGACCGCTTAGTGGGGACAAATAATACTGGCGTGACTGTGCAATATCTGCAACTTTGCCTCGTCACGCAGTGTGTGTAAGTTTCTGTGTGTGTGCTTGTTTGTCTGTAGCCCCCTCCCAGCCCTCCACTTGAGGGGCATGGACTGAGGAGGACCCTTGAGCCTGCTCAAAGTGTACAAGTGGCAGAGTACACAGAAAAATCCACCAATGGAAGACTGGCTTTGGCATAAGGACAATAGGACCAAGGAACCCCCACGCTTTGAAACCTGGTAGCTCAGGGGTGACTCTGGGGTCATTACTTGGGTAGCAATAATTGTCTAAAGAGATGTGCCATTCGTTACTATCTGAGCTGGTCGCGAGAGTGTGATGGCCGCGAGGACAGTTTGAGCGTTGTCCAGAATGTGGAGCCATGCAAAGAAAACACTTCTCTATTTGTCTTTTCTGGATTGCAATTATGTATCTTGAGTCTTGCCTGTGTGTAGCTTCGGATGGGGCAGGATCATTCCCATATTGATAACTGGAGTTTTTAGGATCAGTCCTAGATTGACTACTGAGGGTTATTAGGATCAGTCATAGATTGGTGATTTGGGTTTTAAGGATCCGTCCCAGGTTCCCGACTGATGCTTGTTAGGATAACTCATACATTGGGAACTGATTTTTTTTTAGCATCAGTCATAGATTGAATAGTGAGGTTTGTTAGGATCACTCATAGATTGATGACAGAGGTTTGCTGGTATCAGTTCCACTGTGGAACTTCCACATACATTGAAGGTTATGGAAAGGGATGGCATGAAGATCTGGCTAGTCTGTTGGTGCAGTGTTGAGGCAGGCTAGTATGGCAACGGCCAATAATAAGATGTCTAGGTTATTGTTGTTTGTGTGGCTGTGTTTGGTACGCATGAGATGAGGTTTGGTGAGGTAAGAGTTGAAGGAAGGCTACTATCATGGGTTTCATTTGGGTCTCTTTGTAGGGTGAGGTTCCCTAGGAAGAGATGGTGGGTCCGGGGAATGGTTGCAGTATTGTTTGTCGATCCCTAGTCGTCAGTAGATGAGGTGGAAGGTGGTGGAGTCTGACAAGGAGGGCGATAGAAGTGTGAAGAGGGCTCCAAAAGTTCTTAGTGGGGAAGATTTAAGTGACATTTAATGGCTAGGTGCATTTATTAATGACTGCTCGGCCATGTTCTATCATGTGGTGGTGGTTCTAGTGTGTGTGTGTGTCCATGTGTGTGTCTTTATCTTTTATTTAATTATTTATTGGTCATTTGTTAGGCACTTATACAATTAGCAAAAACTGTTTCAAAGAGCCCACAGGGCAATACGGTGGGGACAGGGGAAGGAGGACATGAATTTATAACATCAATAAATAAACAATTGAATTAATATTTGTTCTGTGTGCGCACAGGAGCAGGTTTGGGAGTTGGTGAGTCTGAGAGGGCTGGCACTGGTAAGCAGGTCTTGCTCTATCAATTTAAAACACAGAGTGCTTTCACAGTCCTTTCTTCGTCTGGTGATGTGACATCACATGACTCACCTTAACCCAATCAGAATCAAGAAGATCTTGTGAAAGGAGAAATGTCTTATATGTATCTCAATGTCAGCAGAACATTTGCCCCTGATCTGGCAAACTCGTGGATGCCGCGCAGTGTCATTTTATTCTTTTTAGTGAGTGCTTGTTCCTTGTTCCTGGTGGCAAGTAGCAGACGTCTTTTTGTTACCATTTTGTATTTTGGTTGGTGAAGGCAATGGGCCTCATTCCGAGTACGGCGCTAACCAATGGCGCTATTAACGCCTTGGTTGACGCCGTACCCGGACCGGCAGCGCCTTGGTGGTTGGCGGAATTACCGCCCCATTCCAAGGTTGGCGGGGCGGTAATTCCCCAATCCCCATTTACCCTTCCCCATTCCCATTCTTGCCCCATAGGGCATAATGGGAGTGGGGAAGGCGTCAATTACGCCACCGTAAATTACGGTGGCGTAATTAACATCAAGGTCCCTTAGCGCCATGGTATTTAACGCCTGCTAAAAGCAGGTGTTAAAAGCACCATGGCGCTAAGGGAACTCGGAGTATGGCGGTAAGGGATTACCGCCACCGCTCTCGTTAGCGGTGGCCGCTATCCCTTACCGCCATACTCGGAATGAGGCCCAATGACCATGATCTCATACAGAACACCCTTCGACGAAGTAGTGATAATCAGAATGATGGTGACTGATGTGATACAGGTAGATTATTACAAAGTCTTGGGGCCTGAAAAGTGAAGGACTGACTACCTTTACTGAGATTACTAAATCTTAACATGAGAGCTGTAAACTGATGGGCCTAAGGGCTCCATGTGTGGAGAACCGAACGAGTTTCAAGAATAGAGGAGCGAGGCCAAATAAGGCCTTTAGACGAAACATGGTCCTTTAAAGAATGTTTCTGCTAAATTCTCAGATGATGAAGGGCTCTGAGCTGAGCAGCTATGGCGCGCTTTCTACCACCAATGAGTGCACGATCAGCGACCATAAACCTTCCATAATACAGTTAAATAGTGAATTCATGGCTCCATTGATACTTGCAGTCATATTTGTTCTTATTTTTTAGGAGATTTAACTTCTTAACATAGATGTCATCGCATTGCTCACCTACATTGCTTTAATTTATTCAACACATACTTTTTAGATTATAAATAGGTATTGTTCAGTAAAATAGATCTCCTCTACATGAGTTTCTTTGGAAGGTATATGATATGCTGCTAAGAACCCTTATCAGTAATAGTTATTGATATAGCTCCTGCTTTTAGTAATCTAAAGTGGGTCAATAGAGTAGAGTCAAAAAGCCTTCTCTCCTTGGGACTTCTTTAGGCAGCCCTGTGTCTTAGTGGGTCAATGGAGTAGAGTCAAACTGCCTTCTCTTCTTGAGTCTTCATGACGGAGCACTGTATCTAAGCGGGCAAATGGAGTAGAGCCAAAACTCCTTCTCTCCTTGAGACATCATTAGGGAGCCCTGTGACTAAGCGGGTAATTGGAGTAGGGTCAAAACTCCTCCTCTCCTTGAGACATCACGACAGAGCCCTTTGTCTAAGCGGGTAACTGGAGTAGGGTCAAAACTCCTTCTCTCCTTGCAACTTCATTAGGAAGCCCTGTGTCTAAGCGGGTAACTGGAGTAGGGTCAAAACTCCTTTTCTGCTTGTGACTTCATGAGGGCACACTGTGTCTAAGTGGGCAACTGTAGAGTCAAAACGCCTCCTCTCCTTGAGACTTCATGAGGGAGCACTGTGTCTAAGCAGGCAATTGGAATAGAGTTGAAACTTCTTTGCTCCTTGAGACTTCATGAGGGAGCCCTGTGTGTAATTGGGTAACTGGAGTAGGGTCAAAACTCCTTCTCTCCTTGAGACTTCATGAGGGAGCCCTGTGTCTACCGGGGAACTGAATAGGGTGAAAACTCCTTCTCGCTTTGAGACTTCATGAGGGAGCACTGTGTCTAAGCAGGCAACTGGAGTAGAATCAACCCCCTTTCTCTCCTTGAGACTTCATGAGGCAGCCCTGTGTCTAAGTGGGTCAATGGAGTATCCTTTTCTCCTTGAGACTTCATGAGGGAGTGTTGTGTATAAGCGGATAACTGGAGCAGGGTCAAAATTCCTTCTCTGCTTGGGGTTTCATGAGGGAGCACTGTGTCTAAGCAGGCAATTGGAATAGAGTAAAAACTCATTCTCTCCTTGAGACTTCATGAAGGAGCCGTGTTTTTAAGCGGGTAACTGAGTAGGGTCAAAACTCCTTCTCTCCTTGAGACTTCATAAAGGAGCCCTGTGTCTAAGCAGGCAATTGGAATAGAGTCAATACTCCTTCGCTCCTTGAGACTTCATGGGGGAGCCCTGTGTCTAATCGGGTAACTGGAGTAGGGTGAAAACTCCTTCTTTCCTTGGGACTTCATGAGGGAGCCCTGTGTCTAAGCGGGTAACTGGAGTAGGGTTAAAACTCCTTTTCTCCTTGAGACTTCATGAGGGAGCCCTGTGTTTAGGCAGGTTACTGGATCAGAGTCAACATTCCTTCTCTGCTTGGGGCTTCATGAGGGAGCACTGTGTCTAAGCAGGCAATTGGAATAGAGTTAATACTCCTTCGCTCCTTGAGACTTCATGAGGGAGCCCTGTGTCTAATTGGGTAACTGGAGTAGGGTGAAAACTCCTTCTTTCCTTGGGACTTCATGAGGGAGCCCTGTGTCTAAGCGGGTAACTGGAGTAGGGTTAAAACTCCTTTTCTCCTTGAGACCTCATGAGGGAGCCCTGTGTCTAGGCAGGCAACTGGAGCTGGGTCAAAATTCCTTCTCTGCGTGTGACTTCATGTGGAAGCACTGTGTCTAAGCAGGCAACTGGAGTTCAGTCAAAACTCCTTCACTACTGGAGGCTTCATGAGGGAGCCTTGTGTCTAAGCGGGGCAATGGAGTAGGGTAAAAACTCCTTTTCTCCTTGAGACTTCATGACGGAGCCCTGTGTCTAAGCGGGCAACTGGAGTTGAGTCAAAACTCCTCTCCGTGACACTTCATGAGGCAGCCCTGTGTCTAAGCGGGCAACTGAAGTAGAGTCGAAAAACGCGCTGCAGGGCCAGAGGACCACTCCAAGGGTGATAATGTGCAGTCCAAATATACTTTAGCATTCACTCCTTGAGACTTGATGAGGCAGCGCTGTGTCTAAGCGGGAAACTGGAGTAGGGTTAAAACGCCTTCTCTCCTTGAGACTTCATGAGGCGGCCCTGTGAAGGCCAGGACAAGGCAGGACAGTGGGACCCACCCCCATCTCTTTTAGTATGAGCGCCATGCCTTTGCACTGTTTGCATAAGCAGCTGCTTTATGGACATCTTATGAGTCTGATCATAGGCAATCATTACTCACAAGAAGGTGGAACTGAGACAATGCAATGGTAGTAAAGCCTTCACAAGCCTGGGCGTTGGCACTGCACGACCACATATTCTGCATGTCTAAGCCTTTGGTGCCGTCCAAAGAATGTCACGGAACACTTCTGCAAGTCAACAAGTTACAACATCATATGAGCTGTAACGAGGTCTTTGATTCACTGCAACTTGGGTTGAAGGTTTGTGGAATCTACAAGAATGAGCATATAAAGGGAAAGGTCCTATGAAAATGCTCACTCACAAACATCAACACCAATCCTCTCACTTTCTGCCATTGGTATGACTATGTCAATATCACTTGGGCTTCTGACTAGCGCAGGCAAGCAAAGAAGGTCTACACCGGCCATTATGAGCTGGGTGGAACTGCACTGTCAGGGGTAACTGAGATCAACACCCTGAAGTACAGACCACCAGGCTCGGAATGGCCTATAGGGCAATAGGGCAATGTCCGAACCAAAAATGCAAAATGCTAGTGTGGGCCAGTTTTCTGGTCGAAGTGGGACACTTTTTTGGCCAACATGAGCCAGTTTGATGAGTTACTTAACCATGCGTCTAGTAGTTTTGACCAGTGTTGCTGAATACATAGGGCCTGATTCATGGAATTATCTGCACGGACAAGAGGGTACTTGCGCGCGCAACTCTATGTAAATCCGCCTTCATCGATTCATGGAACCAAATGTGCGGTACTTTCCCTGGACAAACGTGGATTTCCAGGTCCTTGCGCGAGACTCTTAGCAGAGCTTTGCCATGGCCTGAGCAGAGGCCTGGGATGGGGGAGGAACACCAAAAATGGGGAACTTGCGAAAAAGTGGGCATTCCAAGGGACGACCTGCAGGCAGTCCCTTACACGCCTACAATTGCGCGGCACGAGATGTATTCATGGATTTGATCGCGCAACATCTCGGCTTGGAATTGGCCATGCAAGTCCTTCATATGATCTGCCATCTGAAGGCAGGCGTACATTCACTAGTGCGCAGGGTTTCCAGTGCGCAGGTGCGGTCACATGTTGGATTTTGGGGTGCTTGTATGCAATCAGGCGTCTGATGTAACTTATGGGTGTGCGTAAGCAGTGTAGCGGGGTGCAGGATCGTTTTACGTGGGTTTGCACGCAGATTTTCGGAGTTATATCCAAGTTAAAATTTTTTTATACACATGTTGTCGGGGTGCCAGATACAGTTACTTGGGAACCCGCGCAGGGGCCCCGAGTCACAGGCCTTCTTACGGGGGACCCCACGCACTGTTTGAAGGGTGTGTGTTTTCGGGCCCAGGGGAGCACGCAAAGTTAGCTGTTCTGGCTGTTAATGCTTTGTGTGTGAGCGTGTCGTGGGCGTTCCTGGTGCGACTTGCGAATATGGTTACTTTGCGCTGTCAATTCCAAGAACAGGCAGGGCGTACATTTTTCTTTCTGAGCACAGGCTTGTGCAGTGTCCTTCTGAGCGCGCGGCCCTTGCGAGATTTCTGCCCCCATTTCCATGAATCGGGCCCATATTCTTTAAAATGCACAATTTGCATCACATTTTATCAAAAAACACCCCCTTCGGTACTATTCCAACAATCTGTCATTAAATGAGTGAATTGCCATTTGCAACTGTGGAGCACTTTTTCATTGGTCTCTGAGACAATTTGATGCCCCAGTCCGACCCTGCAGACCGCCAGGTACACACTGCCTAGTGCAGCCCAGCAGTGTTCACTGACGGCAGGGCCCAGTCGTCTGCTCCGCCAGAGGCAGGGTTTTCACAACTGTTTGCTCAGCCAGTGCAGACGAGCAAAATGTCACCATGGGCCCATCAGAGTGAGGCCACTTCCTGGATTTCACACTGCCTAGAGCAGGTTGTGGGCGTGAGAGTCTTCCTCTCACGCACCAGTGCGTGCGTGAAGGGATGCTGATTGCCACAGCCCCCCCCCTTCCCCCGGGGAGGAGACACAGGATATTTATTTATTTGAATTTATAAAGCGCCCAGGGAAATCGCGTCGCTGTTACAGTGAGCTTGCTTGGTTACGGTTTACATGGTGGGTGTGGAGAAAACGTATAGCATAACATTACATTTAGATAGATCCAGTGGAAACATATACCCTCCACGATGGAGGGGCTGGAGGAGGATGAGCACTCACTGATTGTTGCAGATAGAGGACACAAATGTCACATTTGACATTATGTCGGCAGATAATGGAAATTACAATATAGTGGCCATCCTTTAAAATCTTTTAATTCCCAAAATAAACCTTGTTGAGATCTATTCGTCCTTGTGTTTGCTTCTATGTAATGCCTGACCTGAGTGATCTTTTCATTTTTCTTCAGATTTTATTATTATTATTATTATTATTATTATTATTATTATTATTATTGTTGTTATTATTATTATTATTATTATTATTTTTATTATTATTGTTATTATTATTATTGTTATCTTGCTGTTGTTTATTATGTGATTGTTTTTACTTTCCTGTATTTTGCTTTATGGCAGCCCATGCGCCCCATGAGAAAGGTTCATGGATCATAAAATACTGTTAATAAATACATACATTTTTGTGCAATCATTATCTATGTGGAGGTAAACCTGTCAAAAAACTATGGATAAGCAAAAAATCAGCTCTTTAATAATTTCTATCTCTCAAACGATATCAACTGAAATGTTCTTAGCAGGACTGTATTTTCCCTTATACAAACACATTAGGTTATTAAATACCTATGTTCTGTTAGGTGGCATTTGTAAAGTGCTAAGTTTACTATTTTAAGGACTCTGGCTACTGACGGCTGTCTAGATGAGCAAAAAGGTGTTCTCTCTAGGGCAAGATACCCTCTGGTCTGTTCCCTAAGGAGGGAGCAAAAATAGCAATGCCCTACGACCCTTAAGCGGGCGTGAGGAAAGCTGGTTGGCTCAGGATGGGCACGCTTTAAGCAAGGCCTTCGACAGCTCCTTGATATCAGTTCTAGGCTGGCATTGGTCATCAGTGTGGCACCTGAGTGTGGTCTCTTAGCTCAGAAAGGTCTGGCTTTGAGGCAATACTTTGAGGAGAGTGGGAGTATAAGATTGTTCATATATGAGCTTCAGTAGGTGAGTGTGGCCTCTTAGCTCCGAGTGATAATGCTTTGAGGCATTCTGCACTACTTTGAGGACAGTAGTAGTATAAAATTGAACATAGGTGAGGTTCAGTAGGAGAGTATGGCCTCTTAGCTCAGAATGGTCTGGATTTGAGGCATTCTGCAATACTTTGAGGAGAGTGATATTATAAGATTGTTCATATGTGAGCTGCAGTAGGTGAGTGTGCCTCTTAGCTCAGAAAGGTCTTGCTTTGAGGCATTCTGCAATACTTTGAGGAGAGTGTTCGTATAGGTTTGTTCATATGTGAGCTGGAGTAGGTGAGTGTGGCCTCTTAGCTCAGAAAGGTCTTGCTTTGAGGCATTCTGCAATACTTTGAGGAGAGTGGTAGTATAAGATTGTTCATATGTGAGCTGCAGTAGGTGAGTGTGCCTCTTAGCTCAGAAAGGTCTTGCTTTGAGGCATTCTGCAATACTTTGAGGAGAGTGGTAGTATAAGATTGTTCATATGTGAGCTGCAGTAGGTGAGTGTGGCCTCTTAGCTCAGAAAGGTCTTGCTTTGAGGCATTCTGCAATACTTTGAGGAGAGTGGTAGTATAAGATTGTTCATATGTGAGCTGCAGTAGGTGAGTGTGGCCTCTTAGCTCAGATTGGTCAAGCTTTGAGGCATTCTGCAATACTTTGAGGAGAGTGGTAGTATAAGATTGTTCATATGTGAGCTGCAGTAGGAGAGTATGGCCTGTTAGCTCAGAATGGTCTGGATTTGAGGCATTCTGCAATACTTTGAGGAGAGTGATATTATAAGATTGTTCATATGTGAGCTGCAGTAGGTGAGTGTGCCTCTTAGCTCAGAAAGGTCTTGCTTTGAGGCATTCTGCAATACTTTGAGGAGAGTGTTCGTATAAGATTGTTCATATGTGAGCTGCAGTAGGTGAGTGTGGCCTCTTAGATCAGAAAGGTCTTGCTTTGAGGCATTCTGCAATACTTTGAGGAGAGTGGTAGTATAGGATTGTTCATATGTGAGCTGCAGTAGGTGAGTGTGCCTCTTAGCTCAGAAAGGTCTTGCTTTGAGGCATTCTGCAATACTTTGAGGAGAGTGTTCGTATAAGATTGTTCATATGTGAGCTTCAGTAGGTGAGTGTGGCCTCTTAGCTCCGAGTGATAATGCTTTGAGGCATTCTGCACTACTTTGAGGACAGTAGTAGTATAAAATTGAACATAGGTGAGGTTCAGTAGGAGAGTATGGCCTATTAGCTCAGAATGGTCTGGATTTGAGGCATTCTGCAATACTTTGAGGAGAGTGTTCGTATAAGATTGTTCATATGTGTGCTGCAGTAGGTGAGTGTGGCCTCTTAGCTCAGAAAGGTCTTGCTTTGAGGCATTCTGCAATACTTTGAGGAGAGTGATATTATAAGATTGTTCATATGTGAGCTGCAGTAGGTGAGTGTGCCTCTTAGCTCAGAAAGGTCTTGCTTTGAGGCATTCTGCAATACTTTGAGGAGAGTGGTAGTATAAGATTGTTCATATGTGAGCTGCAGTAGGTGAGTGTGGCCTCTTAGCTCAGATTGGTCAAGCTTTGAGGCATTCTGCAATACTTTGAGGAGAGAGGTAGTATAGGATTGTTCATAGGTGAGGTACAGTAGGTGAGTGTGGCCTCTTAGCTCAGAAAGGTCTTGCTTTGAGGCATTCTGCAATACTTTGAGGAGAGTGGTAGTATAAGATTGTTCATATGTGAGCTGCAGTAGGTGAGTGTGGCCTCTCAGATTGGCCAAGCTTTGAGGCATTCTGCAATACTTTGAGGAGAGCGGTAGTATAGGATTGTTCATAGGTGAGGTACAGTAGGCTCCCTGTACTTTACTAGTTAGTGATAGGTGCAAGCAATCTTGACCCCTTGCGCCAAACACCTTCCACTTGACGTCATGTACCTTCCCACACCACCCCACAATGTCACCTAATGCAGGACATATTTGTGCTAACCACCAGAACTTTATTCACTTGCCAGTGGCCGGTTCCCATGAGACCAACAATCCAACCTAGTTTTGGCAATTAAAAATCATCCACACGGCATCCTAACCAATGAGGTGCCCTGCTGACATCTGCAAGGACATACACGCTGATGCACTCTTGGTACACAGAAGCTCTCAATCTGATTTTTCACCTCTCGGCTCATCCCCTCGCCCAACAGCCATCTTGCCAGGCCCATCTGCCAAGGGGCGATTCAAAACCGCTTATCCCACCCTGATCAAGCTCTTGTTTGTTCGAATTTATCAGCGAAATGTCTTCCTTTCCCAGCGAGTGCCCAGGTGCCTAGCTCTCTGATCTCAAAAAAAGTGGCATCGCCAGGAATCAAATTTAGGAAGGGCACAGAGAGGGCCAAAGACAAGAGTAGGGGGGCCACAGACAAAAGTGTGGGGGGCGCCTATGAAAGGAAATGTGTGACGTCACAAGCACTCCTGAAAAGAGGCTTTTGTACACAACTACCCACACCCCACTGCACCTCCCCTCCCATCAGAAAGTAGGCGCAAAACCATTCAGTGGCTAATGGCCCATCATTAGCAGTTTCGTGCTCTATATTCTGATTGCAGGGGCTGGTCTTAGCTGCAGAGGGAGGCAGAGAGTCAAGCCGAGTGCTTATAAAGACGTATGACAGCCTCCGTTCACTGTTTCTGCACAATGCTACACTTTCCTGTTGTTCAACTCCTGTGTTGTGTTGACAGTGGAGATACAGCAGCCCAGCTGAGGTAGGAGGGCACACGGGGAGCAGGATTTCTGCCCCCCCCCCAGCGACGACACTGCTCAAAAGTATCAGTTGAACTCATCTCCCAGTAGCTCCAGTCGTTCATAGTTGTCACCATAACGTGGACACATATTTCAGAGGAGCCCTTGGTATGCAATATGCCGGGTGATCTTCTGACGTCAGTTTTTATTGCCACCAATCTCGTACTCAATAAAGCGGATACATACATTCTTGGATGAGTTGGCGCACTGAGGAACGCGTTGATGGAACATCGGGTTCCTTCCCTGTACACAGTGCAGAAATATCATATTGACTCGGACCTACGCGTTCTATAGGCGGAACGAAGTAGAGTGAAGGTAGCACTCGTCCCTCCCTTAGGCTCGGCTGTTCCCATGTCGTGACCATTGCTTGACTGATAAGAGTCTTTAGGCCACATCAAGGATCAATATCAACCAACTGACGGAAATGCTTTTCTATAATCGGGGACTGCGTCAGGGCCTTTCGACATATTCAAGAGAATGGGACATCGAGCCTCAGAGTGGCCCCCAGCATCTGTCGCCATTTCTTTATATATTTCATTCTCGGGCTTTAAATGTGCTTTTCCAGCACTAGCTTAAGAGCTGTGTTTGGCTGCAATGTCCCTCAGGGTATTCAAAGGCATTAGCACCTGGTTCCCTTTTAACACTGGCTCCTCAACCTAAGCCAATTGCAAATAAAAGGATGTATTGCTTTTCAGAGAGAATTTAGAGATAAACTCCACGCTGGCTGGCCGTCTTGTGATCTTCGCAGCTATTACCCTTATCTTTCTCGCCATTATAATTTATTCAGCCCATGTGTGCCTCAGAGTGTTTTCGCTCTAAGGAGTTTGGGGGGAGCCCAACCATCTTCTTGAAATTCGGCCCCACAGACCTTCAGCCGGGCCTGTCCATAATTGAAACGTGGAGTTATGAGCGATCAATAACCTTCCAATTAACAGACATGTCTATGATAGAGATGTGGTGCGTGTGAAGGCAGACCCGTTCACTGGGGCGGGTGAAGCGGGCGGCTGCCTTGGGAGCAGAGCTAAGGAGCTCCTGGGGCGGAGGGCATAGGAGTACAGAGGCAGGCACAGGAAGGGGCCCAAGCAACGAGCTGCCTCTGAGCTCGCGGCTGGAGAAAACCTTAAGCATTCCTTGGAGACACACACTCTGCACCCCTCGCTCTTTGGGTTGACAGCCTGTAAAGCGGGGGCAATTCATATGTGATGGCACATTCAACAAGCCATTCCTTTTACACAGTATATGCTTAAGAGTTCAGTATAAAGAACTGCACATGGGACATTTCTATTCTGAAGGCCAGCACAAAGAATCAATAAGCTGACGCAATCTGGCATTGGTCCAAGAGAATTAACGTGCCACACAGAAAAAGATTTAAATTATGTTCTTTATTTTCATGTCTATGTTATATATGGCGCATGCCTGGGAAGGTTGTCATTTTCTTGCTTAAGTATTCTAGTGGCTTCTTTGGGACATTGGCCCTCATTACGACCCTGGTGTTAGGGGGTTAACGGCGCCGTAAAAGGTGTTGGTGCCGTTAAACCCTTAACGCCTGATTACGAGGTCCCTTTGCGGCTCCCGACCTTAATGGCTGGTCTGGACCAGCCGTTAAAGTAGGGACCCGCAAAGTGACTTTCGAGGTAATTACAGTATCGCAAATTACCGCCTTCCCCAGTCCCATTGAGCCCTATGGGGCAAAAATGGGAATGGTAAATGGGGAATTACCGCCCCGCCAACCTTGGAATGGGGTGGTAATTCCCCATTTACCATTGGCGGAATCGGTAAGTTACCGGCGTTAACAAATGACGCTATTAGCACCATTGGTTAACGCCGGAGTCGTAATGAGGGCCATTGACTAAATGCGTCTGCTCAGTATCAAAGGTCTTCATTTTCTTAACAAGCCAACCATTACCTGGCGCACATCAGATGACTCTTCAATGTGACTTGGCACCTTGATTAGGAGGGTTCATTGTGTGTCATCATGCAGACAGTAGTCCATGGAAAATCAATGCCACTGCATTGCATGTGTTCAGCAATGATTTGTGCGCTGCCCAAGTCACCTCCCTGCTGGTTAATGGCGTCTATGTGGTGCGGAGTAGAGCCACTGATAAAGATCCAGCGTAATTGGCCGTCCCTATAATAGATCCTTCCGCTCGCTGGTGATAAGATAACTTGTCTATAATCTTAACAGCTCGAATTACTCACACTCCCTGATAAATTATACACATCCTCTGGAGAAACTATGCCTCCATGCATTCCCTATGGCCATAAAGTACCAGCCACCACTATGCACAGCGGTGTGCAATGGATTCCCTCACCCTGGACTCCTTCTCAAGTACACAGCTCTTTGGCTAAATGGGCTACCTGCTGGGGCTCTTCATATCTAGAGCTAGTCGGAGGGTCGTGGGGATCCCTGGCAGGGCCCGGCTCGGGAGTCCGAGCCCCGGCTGCATGCGGGAACGGGAGCCTGTGATTAAGAAACAAAGGGAAGGGTTGGGAGTTTTAAAGGTATAATACCAGTGTGTCCCAGCTCTACTTTTGTTTCTTAAAGGAGGAAGCTATCACCCAGCAGGCAGCCCTTTCATTTGAGGAGCCACGTTGTTAAAGGGCTGTCTGCAGGGGGTCATTAACATCCATAGGCAGCCCTTTAACAATGCAGCTCCTTGACTAAAAGGGCTGCATGCATGGGGTAAGCTCCTCTCACAGGAAAACAGGAGAACTGGGGCGTTCAGCCTCTCTTGTTGTTCCTCGATGAGAGGAGCTGACCCCCAAAAGACAACCCATTTTGCCAAATAGCTGAGCATGGTTAAAGGGCTGCCTGCGGGTGTCACAATTCTGCTTACGAAAAAAGGAGAAGCACCTATCCCTTTTCCTAATGAAAAGCGCGACACCTGCAGGCAGCCCTTTTACCATGAACAGATCTTTGTCTAAATGGTCTGCATCTTTGTCATTGGCGTATCTGGAGCGAGTTGGGGTGCATTGGCAGGGCCCTGGCTCAGGAGTCCTTTAAAGCCCTCTTAATGCCCTGGTGGTGGCGCACAATGCCTACGTGAGAGGGGAGTCCATCCACATGCTGACCTGCATGGAAACATGCCATCATGTGGTTATGCAAGGCAGCGTCACCATGCATAATAAAAGGCATGGCCTGTGCACACAGCTGCAGTGCCGGCGACACCAACTATCAGACTGTATTTGTATTTTATTTATTTGTAAATCGCACAAGGCCCAAGGCACTGTGTCCTCCACTCATTGCTGTTTCAGCACAGCCCAGACAGGGCCCCTTATCACCATGTGCACTACTTCTAGAGACACTGCCCTCTCACTGCGTCCGTGGTCCCTGCTTCCAGGGCCACATTCAACTCCCTCCTAGGCTCCCGCCTGACTGCTACGAAACCAGAGAACCTCTTATCAGAGGACTCCCTTTAAGGCCTCACAGCTGCAGACAGAATTAATCATACACGCGAGACCCGAGACCTCTAGGTCAAGGTGCTGTCCTCAACCAACGGACACTCTCAGGCAAGCGTATACCGTTCTTTCAACGACTGACCTTTTTTTAATGTTTTTTTTTAATGTTTTTTTCTCAAAAACCCTCTGAAAAATATAGGAGGATGGGGAGGTGCCTGGAATCCATAAAGAATAATATGGGAGGGGGGGGGGGTTGGTGGAACGCCCGCAAAAGAAAAAACAAAAAAAATGTTGAGTTTTGTAAAAAAAAAGTAAATCGAAAAAACATCAGTCAACGAAAGAACGTAGAACCCAGACAAGGCTACACCGGTAGCATTCTTTTAGCCTTGCTCTAACCCTGCCCTAGATAAGCTAATCCCAGATCAAAAAGTAATCAATTTCTATGGCATAGGGGTGCAAATACTTTATCTTGTGTCTCTACGGGAGACCATTACAATTATTGATGGACTATAATCCATTTATCCCCATCTTTAAAGGGTCGTCCCTTCGTCCGACCCCGTGTATCGAAAAAGTTCAAGAGTTTAAGTTCATGCGAGAATACTAGTCCACTGGGTCAGGAAACCCAGTGGGCTTTCTCTCACGGCCCACAATTAAGGCAAGGAACGCAGTCAACCTAGAGAGCCATATGAACATGATAATATCGAGCACTGCCACCTAGCGAGATCAAACTGGCGACAGACCAGGATGAATGTATGGGCGTAATCAAAAAGGCACTGGCATCTGCCAAGAGGAACGGATTCCTGAACACCCAGCTACATCACACAACGTCTGCCCAGAACCCTCTCCAGAGCCTCTACGAAGAGTAACTGCCACAATGGGGCTCACTAATTGTAATCCCAGCCTTCCTGGCCAACACGTAGACCATCTCGCACATGCATGACACCATGGACTGTGCACGATCAAGTCACGCCTAAGAGAAACAGGATGGTTCCACTGGATCCAGTTGTCGAAGCACTTATTTCCAGATACATATGGGCCTCATTACATCCCTGGCGTTAAGGGGTTAACGGTGCCGTAAAAGGCTGCAGCGCCATTAAACCCATAACGCCCGATTCACACTTTAACGCCTGCTTTTTGCAGGCATTAAAGTCCAACCCGCTAAGGGACCTTGGTGCTAATTAAAGCACCGTAATTTACGGTGCCGTAATTAGCGCCTTCCCCATTCCCATTGAGCCCTATGGGCCAAAAATGGGAATGGGGAAGGGGCCATTGTGAATGGGGATTTACCGCCCCGCCAAACTTGGAATGGGGCGGTAAATCCGCCATCCACCATGGCGGAATCAAGCATGGACCATGGTGCTAATAGCACCATGGTCCAACGCCAGGGTTGTAATGAGGCCCACACTTCCAAAGAACCTGGGCCGCTTTGCCGCAAGTCCCCCTCCACTATATGCCTACAGGAGAGAGACCCTAGGAAAACCTCTCCATGGACTTAGACTCCTTACAAGATGGAAGACACACGCTTGCAATGATGGATGCATTTTTCCCCTACCCCAAGGTGGAGATTGGTGCCTCCATGGTAATAACAATACTGGAAAACATCTTAGCCAAACACAGCCTGCCTGTGGCCCTCAAGCCGGACAACAGACTGCCATTTCAAGAGAACAAAATAAAGACATTTCTGAGCGACCTGGATATCCAGCATTGAAGGATTACACCATGTTGGCCACAAGCGATTCGAAACGCAGAGTGCTTCATGCACACCCTCAACAAAACCCTCAGATTACTGGTGGAGCGTCAAGAGGACAGAGAGAGCGAGAGATAGTTTAGTTCTTGTGGGACTACCATTCAACACCCCATAGAACTACATGAGTAGTGCCATGGGATCTCTTGCTAGGAGCAGCGCCCAGAACCAACATTGCAATGATGTTGAGGTGGGAGTCCGCTGCTACAGATCCACAGAGATGCCCTGCAAGTAGAATCGTGCACAGTAGGGTCGAAAGCACATACTGAGCAGCCAAGGAGCCCAAACTGGGTGTAGGAGACACAGTTCTATGGAAGAACTCACGTCCGGAAAGCAAGTTCAACCTACCATTTGACCCTCAGGTGCTCATAGAGACCGGAGAAGAAGGTATGATGGTGACCGCTTGCTGCGTACAGTTATCAATCAATATGAGCTCCTTGCATTTCAAGCAAGTGAAGAAGGCGGGAAACAATGGAAGCATCACTGATGACTTGACTCATGCGAGAAATTAACAATTGTGAGAGAAAAGGGAAGCACCAGATATAGAAGACACGATAGAGGACGAAACAGCTAATTGGATGCCCGAGAATAGAAATGTCCTGACCAGGAAGAACCCCCAAGAGAGGCAATACACAGAGAGAAGAACCACCAAACTACCAGAAAAGTTCAAGAGCTTCATTATGGGGTGAGGACGACGACGACAAATTAGCACATGGAAACTGTTATTGAAGGTGGCGAGGGATGTGGTGGCCCACAATGCTTATGCACAGGAGGTGCACCATGCACTGGCCTGCGCGCCAACCTACACACACACACACACACACTCTCTCTCAAAGGCTGCTGTATGTTGCACTGTGCATGCGGCGTGCACCGGAGGACGAGTGCAGTTGCCAGCAGCCCTCTCATTGTGAGCCTGTGTTGCTGAAGGGAGTGCTTTCACTGCAACAAGTTCTTCCTTCCTGGTGCGGAGTGCAGTACGCGGAGGACGCGCGCACTTGCCAGCAGTTGGTGGCAGGTGGGGCAGAGTTGTAATGAGGTGAGACTGTAGCATAATACACACCTGCTCATAATGTACAATCTTCGAGCAAAAGCCCCTCAGAAGATGGGCAATTTATCCGCCCCCGGCCCAATGAAACCTGCATCAGTTAATATGGCAGCACAATGTAGGAAAAACAGTGTTGACTACTCGGGATATAATTCCCAAGCACCCAATACCTCCTCCACAAGTGTTCTGGGCCATAGAACGAAACATCACACATTGCCATCTCGGCCATTGCCGAGAGAATAAATTCAATCTGTGATCTGGCCAGGGTCATTGATTTGGACCCTACGATTCTGAATCCCTCTGGTGGAGAACAGGGGGAGTTTATAAGCACAGCCATTCGGATTTTTCTCCCTCGAACACTCCCGCGATATTCAAAGACAGACTGGCTGAGGTTCCATAACGCATTTTGAGGTTCAGGCAACAGACGGCACTGACCTCGAGTAGGGTGCCCTGCCCGCAAGAAGGGAGTTGTCTCTAACAGTCATGCACTAGATTGACTTCTTCTGTCTTGATAAAAACTCAGTTAAGTTTAGAAGCAGGGGGGCGGAGGGTGGGTTGGTTGGCGGGGCAGAGGGTGGGACCCAATCACGGGTGATCAGTGTTCTCGAATATTGAATGTTGGACAATGTATTCCCCCTTGCCTTGGTGAAAAATCAATAAAAAACGTAATTTTAGAAAACGACCGTCTGGGAGACTATGTAACCATGGCCCCACGCACGTAAGTGGCCATCAGCTTGATCTGGTCTTCTCTATTATTCCTGACTTCCTAGCATTTGGTCCATTACCAGTGCTTTGGTCTGATGATTATCTGATCCCGTTTGCTTTTCCCTGCGCTCAATCAAAAGTTAAACCTATCCATCCCATGAAATTTCAGCGTCGCTGGTCAAAGGTTCCTATTGACTCCCTTTTTGATTCTATTGACACAGTAACCCAAGAGAGTAGAAATAAGGGTATGAGTGCCTGTAGTGCTTTAGTGGCAGCCCTAAAGCACTACAGCTGACAGCCTGGCTCCCTCTCAGTTACTGCCCACTCGTACCGTACCTTGGGCCCCTTGGTACTCTTCGGAGCTGAGGTTGTTGAAGCAAAAGTGCCGCCGCTTTGAACAGAAATTGTGCCTTTTGCCTGACTCCTCTACGAAACTGGCCTACACACAAGTACGGAACACTTATCGTAGTTCCATAAAAATAGCTAAGGCCCAGTACTATGCTAACTGTATCTTGAACGCCCCTTATTCATCTAAAGGGCTTTTCCAGGTAGCCAAAGAGCTGTCCACTCCTGTTCCTCCTCCTCCATGGCTTCTCACTCTCAAATCCATTGGGATCACATTGCTTCTTTTTTTCAAGAAAAGATTTGCGTTATAGGTGTAAAGATATGTGCGGAAAGATCCACTTCTCTTAGTACCACGGACCCGGCTATCTGTTTGATTGAACAATCTTTTAACACGTTCAATGTTGTGACAGTTACAGAAACCATGGTTACACCAGCCCTATCTTCATTGAAATCTGCATCTCTGGCCGACCCAATTCCGCTTTATATTCTTCATGATCTCTCTGAGCATCTTGCTCCCCTCCTCGCTGAAGCACTTGAATACTTGTGCACCAATCGATCTATTCCTAAGTCTCTCAGACATGCCATGATCTCTCCACTGCTAAAATTAAACCATCTTGACCCCGCAGTGACTGAAAATGATCGCCCAATCTCTGGTCTTCCTTCTATGATGAAGCTGCTTGAGTCTATTGTTACTCCTCAGCTCCCTGCCTACTTTGAGACCAATCAGATTCTCCATCCTCTCCAGGCCGGCTTTCACCCTGGCATGGGCACTGAATCTGTGATGGTTGCACTTCATGATAACATTGCAATGTTTCAGGACCACGGAGAGGCGAGAGCTCATATTTTGCTCGACCACTCCGCTGTTTTTGACACAGTTGACCATCAGAGACTTCTTCAGTGCCTCTCTGATGCTGGAATTTCAGGTGTCCCTCTGAAATGGTTTTCTTCCTTTCTTTCTGCCTGGACACAGGCGTTGTCCATTCCCCCCTTCACCTCACTCCCTATGGTTGCGTTGGAAACTCCTCTCAAGTTATGGTGTGCACTTTTTTACCTATGCTGATGATAGCCAGATTCTCTTCCATTTAAATGCCCTCAAGGAAAATCCTCCCCAAATGCTGAAGGAGTCTCTTTCAGCAGTAGGGACGTGGGTGGCCAACAATTGGCTCAAGCTAAACGGAGAGAAGACTCAGGTCTTGGTAGTTGGCCCGGTTTCTGCTGGAGCTTGCTGGACCTCAGAATACTGGCCTTCATCTCTAGGTCCCTGTCTGGAACCTTCTACTGCTGTCAAGAGCCTAGGTATTAAAATCATGGCCTCTGGTTCTAGAGAAGTGCAAATCTCTTCAGTTTGCCAAACAGGTTTTTACCAAACTTAAAATCTTGAAGAAGGTTCTTCTCTTTCTCCCAAACGATGCCAGGGCAAAATGTGTGACCGCTTCCATCATGTGATCAATAGATTATTGCAATGGAATCTATCTTGGTCAACCAGAGGCGTTACTTCAACCAAACTTTCACTCTACCAACCGAACAGACTTCTTGCTGTCTGTCCCCCACTTTTAGCGTGCACGAACAGGTGGCAGATCCTTCTCTGTGCAACCTCTGTCCCTGTGGAATCCCCTTCCTCTTCACATACGGGGCATCCCGGTTCTTGCCACTTTTCGCAAACAGCTTAAGACACTTCTGTTCTAATGCTTGTTGCTGCCTCGCCCTCACGGATTAGCGCCTTGATGCCACCAGGTCTCTGTTGCGCTTTGAAAATCCACATACAATGCAATACTTACTTTTGGAAAATTACTCTATTGCTTCATCTGAATGTAGACATACCTATATGGAAGATGTAATTCCTGGAGATATTAGGAATTTGGGCTCCACTTCCATCCATGCCCTCAATCTAGTTCTTACATCTATAAAAAACCTCTATTAGACTATTAGAACCGAGGTGAAATCGTACGAGCAGACAAGCTAGCCTTGATTCACTTCAATTTGGTCAAGAATTGTGCATTTCTTCTAGTGTGTGGAGCTCTAATCAAACTGTAGGATACAGTAAATCACTTCCCTCTGCACCTTCCCTAATGGATCCACAAGAACAACCAGGACTTTCTCATGAAAATAGCTCAGAATCAGTGGTCCCTGTTGAAGACTCAGAGGCAACTATTGAGGACCTTTTGTGAACTGATACCTTTACCTTCACCTGAGTAGGTTCTTGTTTTCTAAAGGTAAAGGAGTGCAAAATGGGAGGAAATAATAAAAGGAAAGAGAACCGCAATAGAAAATCATCACAAACGTTTGTACGATCTTTAATGATTGAAGAAGCATGGGGTCATATGTCTACGCTCAAAGCCAAAAGCGTGAGAAGAAAGGTACAAATAAATAAAAGAAGATGCCTATGGAAATGACTCCCTCTTCCACTGTGGTGGATAGAGGCTCAGCAGTTGACCAAACGGTTGCTGAGGTGAGTCATCCCTGAAACTCAGAGTAAGGAACGTGTGGGTATATCCTTAAATGAGAGCATGTCTACAGCTAATCTGAGGGATATTAATCTAAAAGGAGCTGCAATTCCAGATTCCTCTTCAAACATGCGCTTAGACCAAGAAAACAAACCCACTATGGTGTTACAAGCAGAGAAATTACACATTCCGGGAGGGCTAATCAGATATGGCTTGTTTAATTAAATAAGCCATATTCTCGCTAGGCAAACGCTAACAAGAGGCCAATTTTGGCCTAAATCAAGACTAAACGATTATCTGTTAGATCATCTGTTAGCTCTAACCAGTCCAGCAGAACAGCCATGCATTCTGTACCGAAACCAATCATTGAATACATACTACAGCACAGTAATGGACCGGTATTTAACTGATCTAACACCCTTGCAGTATTGTGTGATATTCCAAAATAGAGACTAATTACTTTGCAGGATATAACCTAGGTTGAGTTTCCAGAGGATGACTGTATGGACTTGGTGTTACTTGAAATACCTTCAAGACTCATAAGAGACATCTAACTCTCCGCCATTGACATCTTCAGGTCCATGGGATATGCCATTCCGCTCTATTTGGGGACCACTCGGCGTATGTCAATGTTGCATCTAGAGTTGGCGAGTAAGATTGCGAGCCTCTTAGGACTGAAAGATTCGACAATCACTTGTCCCCCGGCTTTGGGACTGAATAGCAATGGTTGTAATGTCAAAAACTCTAAGAGTGACTTGGGGAAGTTTGGGGAATGGTTCTGGCTCCCTGTGGCCCTAATTGATTCCGCTAAGCAGACATAGGTAGACACGATCAGTCTTTAACATAGGGCATTTTCTGAAAGTGTTGTCATGAAACTCTAAAGGGCATAGGCACCTTTGCTTGAAATTGGATCTTTGCAGAGTTCTTGAAAAGTATAATATTATACTGCTGTTAAGGGACCACTGGGCGGAGGTCTCTTGAGGTGGATTATATGGGAATACCACTACCAGGAGTTTTTGGTCATTCAATTCAATCTGCTGATAGGCACTGATAATCTCTCGATTCTTGTCTTGAATGTGCATTGGAACTCTAGGAAATATAACATTGACTCCTTCCTAGCAAATATTACCCCAATACTAGAGGAAAGGGTTTTGGGACCTAATCAAGGTTTGGTCTTTTTAGTGGGTGACCTTAATGCTGTGTTCTGTTAAGTAGGTTTGGATGGGAGGAGTCGTAATATTGACATTATATCTCATGGAAATCATAAATGATTTGATATGGTCTACTCTTCTTCATAAGTGGGATCTCACCAAATTGATGGGGCTGCCACCTGGCGGCGTGGTGGCCTCTCATCATGCATTGATTACATGGACGTGAGTCCAGGCTTGTTAAAAACATTGTCATCGTTTTTATATTATGGAGACTAATTTAATTGACCACAATAAACTCTCTGCTTGATTACAGCTTGAAACGGAAATTGCTGATTCGATGGGAACAAATGAAATAGTTAGTAATCTTGTAGGCAATCGTATTAAATGGACCACTAATAATATATGCACATGTATTTTCTACATATATGAACTAGCTTGTTGAAAGCTATAATGTACATGAGATGAATAGAGCTTTTTCACCTCAATCTATGAATGCATTTTAAAAAGAGAATGTAGGCTTAATTCAAAGGGAAAAGTTGCTGTGCAACTTTGCAATCTACACATCTTTGATAAGAAAGTATCAATTAGGAAAGGAGAACTGTGGAGGGAGTTCTGAGCCATTAAATATGGTACTGTTAATGAAGAGACAAAGGTCAACATATCAAAAGCCTGCAAACAGAAGTACAGGGCTTCCAGGGCATTTACATTATATGTTGGTAGTAATGTGATCTACTCAAGAGCTTAACTTCTAGCTGACGATTAATAATATGCACCATACTCAGATAGAATCACAAATAAATATGATGATTGAAGAGGCATTGGTCCAACACTTTCTTAAGCATTGTACTGGTGGAAACCCAGTGCAAGTTACATCGAATGATTACCCCAGATACCTGGAAAATGTCCTTTGTGATCCCTATTTATAAAAGAGGGAACTGCCTGGACCCATGCAACTATCGGCCAATTATACTATTGGATACCGAAGGCAAAATCTTTTCAGTATTAATTCTGAAAGAGC
Organism: Ambystoma mexicanum; assembly: GCF_040938575.1. Taxonomy (NCBI): domain Eukaryota; kingdom Metazoa; phylum Chordata; class Amphibia; order Caudata; family Ambystomatidae; genus Ambystoma; species Ambystoma mexicanum. The sequence goes on along the minus strand of NC_090921.1, from coordinate 254,898,800 downwards.
TTGAAACCTGGGCCATTGGGACCGGCCACCTTACTAGATTTCAGTCAGGCTTTCGTAAAGGGGTTGGGATATCACTGAGTGTTGTGATGGTAAACACCTTTACAGGTTATGTCCATCAGGTCCCACGCCTGAGCCTTTATTTGGGATTCATCAACTTCTCCCAGGCTTTTGACATTGTCAATAGACAAAGGTTGTGGCATAAACGTTCACTCGGGGGTCTTCCTCAAAATGTATTGAATATCGTAATCTACCTCCACACGGTTCATTGTTCCAGGAAGGTGATGGTGATAGAAAAATGAACACATGTTTTCAGTGACACCATTGCACAAAAAGGGATCCTGTTACAATAACCATAGTGCAAAGCAATCAGTTGCTTACAAGGAAGTCAAAGTTAAATGTCACTGCCTCAGAGCAATTACCTTTTAAGAGAGTGTCGCCATACTTTATTGTAGTCTGAGTTTACTCTGAGTCTAAAAGTCGTTGGACGTGTGGAGCTTTCATCACTGAAATATTTTTATCCTGATTTCCTTGTTTCCCAAATTTGCCAGGCAGCTTCTGATCCTAAGCAAACTGAGAGACTGGAATATCTGATGCACCCCGGGCTAATGCGGGCAGAGTTATACAAGCTCCCTCTTTTTGCGCAAATGAGCACCTGTATCTGACTGGGTGCGTGGAGGCTACCTGGTTGTTAGATGTTTTAATAGCTATTCAGGTACAGTTTACAGCTATACTGGGGCGATGCCTACCGTTAGCCCATAAAAGGTCAGTCAGCCCAAGCAGTCAGACCATGCTTCTCCATTGCCATGTAAGCTGCTGGCGTTCTGCCAGTAACTAATTTGTAAGAAAATAAGTGCCAGGGCCAAAATATTTTCTAGGACACTTGTGACACGGCGGGCGGTCTGTTTCCTCGCCATTGCTGCCACCACCCACAGCTGAGCCCCACAGAGTCAACACATTTAGGGTTGAACTACAGCACGCACCTCATTAGGGTTGAGGGATGCTCTGACTATCATCACTTCATAATCAATATGAGTCTGAGACAATAAGTAACAGGGCGCAGAAATAAGGGCCATGGCTGAACCCTGGCAAACACCCCCACGAATTAAGCAGTGCGTGTTCTCTGTCTGGGCTTGCTAGTAGGATATTCACTCGCGTGTATGCCAAGAGGCCCTGCGGGTTTGTGTGATAAGTGCAAATGGGATACATTTGTCCCTGAGTCCACAGGACCCTAAAGTTGGAATGTGTGGATCAGTGTGATTGGGCTTTCCTACCTCAAGACCCTACAAGTAGCTGAGTTTTAAGTGTGATGAATCAACTTCCGGGGCACCATTGGTCCAGGAATAAATATCGGTCTCTAAACCATAAATCAGCCCCACACCTCTAGTACACCAGAAGGGATCCAAACAGATTAGAACACAAGTCAATTCTAAACCTCTTTGTCCAATTTTGGAAACATGGACTGAGCGGCAGGCTTATCTCCGCAAGGTCGTGGATCATTGGTTAGTTGCAACACAGCTAAAATACATTTATTACCCAGTGATAAAATGGACTGTCCAATCAAGGCTGTACTAGCATATCCACTTTATTTTTACCACGACAAACAGTTCTAGCACACTACAAAATACATCCCACCCTGAAAAGCAACACAGAGGACAGACAGTTTCATGAAGGAAAGGGAAGCTCTCTGGATACTGGCAGGAGTGTAGTTGGTAAAACAATCAGTCTTAACTGTTTAGGGTTATTTGGTTTCATCACCAAGGGAGCAAGGGGTTGTATATGTCACTAAGGGCCTTCGGAGAAGGACCAGGGAGACAGAACCACAATATACCTAGTGCCTGCAATGTTCTTGATGTTTGACAGCATTGAGTCAGTTCCAGGACGCTTTTGCAGCTCCTGTAACAGAGTTCAAGATGGTAGACAGTTGCAGGTATCACTGCAGGCAGTTCGGCAAGCGAGGCTGGATGGACGGCTGCAGGCTGGCCTACACGGTGGCCTGGGGTCAAGAATCGTTGTCTCTGTGCTGGTTGGTGGAACTGGAGCGCTGGTTGGATGGCTTTAGTGACTTCAGTATGACAACAGTCATTGGTGCAGTCGGTTGCGGTTCAAGGGCCCGACTGCCTTGAAAATGTCCTTAAAAAACTGACACTGGCTAATTCTTGTGTGGAACTTCTTCTAGTTTCTTCGCAGGGCTTGTGGTGTCCTTTCACGGTGGAAAGGCCAAAGCTGAGGAGAGTGTTTGCAGGCAACAGCCTTGTTCATTGTTCAGAGACTCTCTGGCACTTCCCACCTAGGAAGCTTGCTGGCAGAACCTAGCAGGGCACGCTGTGTGCTGGCTGGGTACCGGTTCTGGAGCTGCTGGACAGGTCCTCTGAGTCCGGTATCTCCCTCTGTTCCCCAGGAGATGTTTAGGGGAATGATCTTGCTTCCCTCTTGGAAATCCTAGCCTTCCTTCACTGCCGAAAGATGTAACGTAGACTGTACCTTCAGCCAGGGTCCAAATAAATCCTTCTTCTTACTCCTTTCAAAGTCATCAGATGATCTGCTATGTCGTGGGTTCAGCCCTCTCTTAAAGCGTGATTGGTGCATGCTAAGCCTACTTTAATGAATCAATCCTGGGTCCCCACCAACAATCTTCTGTTATGCCTGCGGTCAGACCAGAGTGCTCTGCAACAGGAAAGGTAAGGGGTGACAACATATACTTCTAAGTCCCACCCATCTTCCTGTCTGTTGTAGATCAAAGTGTCTCTCTGGTTAATTGAGCCCTCTGTGGCTCTTGATCAAAGTGCAGGTCTCCCTTGAAGTTTGTGATGAGAGCAGACTTCATGTCTCCCTTTATTCTCATACTTCTCCCTCTGAAAGGGGTCCGCTCTGCAGAGGTTACCTATGGTTATGGTGGACCCAGAAATGCCATACCAAACGAAAAATGAGCCGGTTATGGGGTCGCAAATTTGGTTTTGTTTGTTCAAGGAGATTCTTGAGAGACGTCTATTCCCATTATCTTGGAAGACTGCGTTGGTTATTCCATTATTCAAGAGCGGCAGCTAATTATCGACCTATTGCTCTGCTCAACATAGAAAGCAAGATCTTCATGAAGCTCGTACTCAGGGAGGTGACACAGTGGGCAGAAGATCGAGGTATCCTGTCCCGCTACCAAACAGTCTTTAGGAAAGGCATGTCAACCACTGTAAATGGCCTGCTACTAAATTTAATGAGTCAACAGGCAGGTCGGCTATGGAAAAGAGCCTTAGGTCTTCCTGCCTGCACACCCAGTTGGAGTATTAGATTTGAACTCGGATAAAATCTCTGGGATGCATGGCGAACTGGAAGTTAATCCGGGAGATTATGATTGGTAAAGAAGTCACTCTTTATAGTGACATTAAGCATCATATGTCAAACTCCAAATCAGCAATCTTACTGGTATTGGAAAGCAAGGTAACAGAGTGCCTTTCCATGCTCGACCTTGATATAGACACACTCATCTCTAATCCCTTGAAAATTAAGAAGAAATTAGAAACTATGGATTGGACAAGAACAACTGAGAAAGTGAGAATGGGTTCTCCTGTTAACCCCTTTTTAAGGGATGAGAAAAAGCTAGGCTGCCTTTCAAGCTACATTATGAAATTTCCGGACAGCATATTATGTAACAACATCTGGATGAGGTTAAATCTGGTTCAAGTATTTCTTAAACGGAAGCAGGGAGACAGAGCGAAACAGTTGTGTAAAGTGTGTGTTATACCAGCAAAACAATCACTCATACATGTATTAATGGAATGTGAAGGGACCTGGAACTTGCACCTAGCACATCTTAGGAGTTTTGTGAGAAACAAAGAAATTCTTATCACAGAATTCTTTTGGGACAGAATAATCTCAGGTTGTAGTGCGACATTAGCATCTACGGTGGTACATCTCCTAAAAATCAGTGAAATTATTACCTAAGAACTTTTGTGACCATTTAAACAGCATTGGAGGCGAAACTAAAAAGACAGGACATGGTAAACATAACACTGGAAACTTTAAATGCAGAGAAATATGGATTGTAAATTTATGAATTGTGTTTCCTTTTGTTGTATTATTTGTTATATTAATTTTGTAAAGACGTGCGAGTCATAAACAAATAAATTAAAAAAAAATTAAAAAAAGAAATGCCATTCACTGCCTTTCATACCAAGGGGTGTGAACTAGCTTCAAGTTGACATATTGCATTGCAAAAGGTGTGTTAGTTCTGCCTTTCTCTTGTCCGTCCTGCGACATAGCTCTGTCACAGGTTGGTCTTAATTATTTCTCATTAGTATGCACTGCCACCAGCTGAACTAGACAATAAGGAGGCAGATCCGTGGGGCCTTTGATATTTAATTAGGCTGCTCATGGCTGGAGGAAGGCGTGCCTTCCCCCTTTTTGATATGCTTTGATGTACCCCTGGCTCTCACATTGCAGCTGAACATGATGGGGGAGGATGGCACCTGTAGCCTGTGTCCTCCCGGAGTACATGTGACTATGCATTTTATGCATTGAGCAGGGAAAACATGTGCGCAATGGCATCACACATTTTCGGAGGTTGATCTCCCATCATTTATTTTTATTACCAAAAAATCAAAAAAGCCCAGGTGAGTGCACACTCCCAGTGTGGATGGTCGAATTCCTCACACTAAGCCAGTGGGGATTCCCGCTGCCCATCACGGCGAAGACCCTGTGAAGCCAGCCTTACTGTGACAAGTCCACACAGACCATGAAGAAATCAAACACACAACTACACACTCAATCCGAGAGGATGGAGTAATGAGGCTCAAGCCTCGGTATCCGATAATCACTGCTGATGAATAAAATCTGTCAGCAAGAAGAAGAAAGAAGAGCAGTGGGGATGCATGAGGAGCTCAGAACAAGGACCTCCCGCTGCTGGAGCTGAGCAGAGCCGCCTCCAATATTCACAGTAAGAAAAGCCTGGGCCACATCTCTTGATCTATGGAGACTGTTACTGCATAAATGTTGATCAAAGGTAAGGTCCCCTTCCAAACGAAAATCCTGCCCCATGGGTCACAACTGAGCCCCCTAGAATGAGAATCACCTTAGGGGAAGATTCAAGGCAACAAATGCTGGAAACCTGTGCTGTGGGCTCAGCAGCAATGCTAGAATAATTAAACAATGCAGCAAAAGCACCGTTTTAAACAATGTTCTTAATTTGATTTCAAAGTAGGTAAGATAATTAGGTCCATTGGTAAGATTTTTAGAGGTGCGGGGGAGAAGTGCTCAGCCTTGGTATCTAGGCTGGGAAATAAGTCAGAGAAAAGATGATTTCCTAAATAGGAAACCCATGTCCCCTGCACATTCTCAACAAGGCCTAGGCCTAAATGGGTTTTTTAGAGGTTGAAGGATGGTCAACTGTTCGGGAGCCCCACTGGGGGAGCCACCAAATAGGACAACCTTCTATTTACTAAATATTAGACATGTTATGCTTTAGACATTTTTATTGTATTAGATTCAAGGCAGAAAGAGCCATAAATTATACTTGACAATTTTTGGATTAGTTTCGAATACACCATTTTGTATTTATACAAATGATGTAAGAAGGCCCAACGCGTTTCGAGTTTCTATCACTCTTCATCAGGGACATATATTCATTTTCATATACATTTCTATGAGAAAAGAGAACACTTCAATTATTTAGTAGTTTTCAATACGAACATAGATTCAACTTACAATGTTGTTATTACTCAATTCATATGCATACAATCATTATTCATGGACATTTGTTACATTTAACCAGACCCAAATAAGTCATAGGTAATAGTGTTCTGGGTTACCCTTAGTAACATTAGAGAAAAGCTCCTCCCCAGAAATGGTCTTTCTTTTAGTAGCCGTAACAGGAATGTGAGTCTCTTGGTGGGTTAATTAATTGTTCAATAATGGAGTACAAAGTGAGATGCTTACCAAAAAGATCAAAGACTAACTGATTCTTCTCAAGGTAGATTTGCTGAAATATGGAGGTACTTGACTCTCCAAGAGATTGGATCAAGTTGTTTACCCGACCTGAAATAGTAAGTGTTATATTTGTAAACTCATTGGAATCCTGTTTTTATAAAAAATAAAATGGGCTAAAGTTTATTAAAGTAATCTTACCCTGTCTTAATGTGGTAATAGATTTCAGCTTTCTGGTTCACCGGAAAGGCGGGGCTAGGGTGCATGTCCTACTTATTTATAAAGGCTGTTTGGAGTTAGCTTCTGGATTTCTGTCCTAACTGAATCACCAGCGCTGGAGGCTGAAAAGAAGATTAAAAAATATCTATTGGCAGCTCATAATTACCACTATTGTGGATATGTATCCATAGTAAAATAGTGATACACTTACTTAACAATAAAATACCTGCTGTCCCAATGGTGCTATCAAGCGGGAAGTGTTCCAGTTTAATGATGGTCTGCTCCTGGTTGAGAGTTTCTACATGGAGGGAAGACTCTGTGTCTCAGCCTCTGAAATACGTTTCCTATTTGAGGTGGGATAGATAAGGTAAGTATCTAGTAGCTGTCTATTTTTCTAAGAGCTGCTAATTAACTAAATTAACTTACTTGCTTTATTTTCTTGTTGTAGGTCCACTGTGGGAGCTGGTTCCATCGTCTAGAAGACTTGGAAGCAGGAGCCGCGTCTGCCATTATGCAGCCTATTGCTGTTTTTATATGCAGATGAACGGGTGACGCCACACGTGTCTTCAGAGAATAGTCATAGTGGCCCAAAGAAGGTACTGAGAAGGAGTGGCAGAGTATAGCAGTCACCCTTATGTCATATAATGTTATGTTGTTTTGTATGTGTTGTTTTTTTTATGGGTGATACATATAACGCTAGTCTTACTCTGGACTCCAGAATTTTGTCATCTACGTCTCACCTATTCCCTCATCAGACTAAGTCGAAAATAGAGAGAATGGGATGGTAAATTCCATCTCCAATTTACACTTCCACACGTCTTACAACTTCACATGAGAGGTCTTTAAACATGCAAGCCGGATGGCCCTTTTTCTCTAACCTCCTGCTTCTCACACTCTGTGTGTTACATCTGGGGCTAGAGCCAAGATGATCCAGGATACCAGAACAGGTCTTCTGCTTTCCATGCCTGCTATCCTATCCCCCATACTCCTCTACTCAAGAGGGAAGCCTGAATTTCACAGGACGTTTCTTCTTCACAACATTGCATATCTCGCTACCATCAGGCTTGTTGTGTACTATAGCTGAATCTCTTACAAGAATGTTCAATAAATAACTTCGCAATAGCATGTAACAAGTGTCATCTTTATTTCTTATTTTACAGGTGATAGTTATATGTTATAAAAGAGAACCGGGGGCTCAGTTCTGCTTCCTTTGGTTCCTCTCCTCACAAGGCACGCATAACGCGCCTCCGGGACCCAGACTCTGCCTCACAACCCCCGACCCTCTCGGCTGGCATCCGTCATGTTGCACTTGTATGTGCTGCATGTGATGCCACTACAACTTTTGTAACCAAAACAAATAAATGTGTCCAATGCATAGTCTTTGTACCTTTCAGGAACTCTTCTCTCACTAGCTGGCCTCCTTGGGCTTAGTCTATTCATTGTTCCTTCTCAGCCCTCATTTTCTGGTATATTCACATCTCATGTTTCCCCTTTTTTGGATGTATTCATAGTGACAGGATCTTCCTCTCCCGAGACCCCAGTTTCAGCGTTTTCTGAGTTTCTCATCTAAGGCAATGATTCTTCCCTTTCCATAATGCCTTTGTTTCTAAAGCATCCGAGAGTTTAGTTGTATTTGGGTCTTCATGTTTTCTTTTTCCTGCTGATACAGTCCGTTTGTCTTTCTGTTTCAATTTCTCCTATTCGTGGTCCACGTGTGGTGTGCTATTTCCTGCATTGGGCGCTGTAGCAAAATTGTGTCTCCCTGTCTTTGTGTGGTATTCACTTTAACTCAGTCCGCACTTCATAGCTCATGTGTCCTTACAGTTCTTCTTACACCACAAATTCCTATATTTACCACTACAAGTCCTAGACTCACCTCTCGGTTTCTCTTACGCTGGTCCTTTATTCTTTGCTTTGTCAATCGAAGCAGGTAATAATTTAACGTTTGCTTATCTCTTCCACACCAAGAAGAACAGCTGCACGCTGTTACACTGTTAGAAGTGGTCCTGCAGGCTGCTACTTCTTTTTGAGCTTCCTTTTCACAGCCCAGCACACTGCCAAATGCTGCATGGAGTATATCTATTAATAATTTCCACCTGCCCATTTCCTTGTGGATGATAAAGCACCTCCATCAATGAGTGCAAGAAAAGGAATGCCTCTCTAACTCTGCCTAAAACCCTTTTCATCAAACCCCTTGTCAGTCAAGAGCACCTCCCCTTGACCAGATCTTCCCACTAAAATATCAGGCGATTTCCTATGTGCCTTCCCAATTGTGCAAACTGCATTGCTTAAGAGAAAAATTAGACATCTTTCTTGCACTTCTAGCTCCAATACAATGCCATAATTTTAGTACAATGGATCTTCACATTATCATCTTACAACACAGATCCAGTCTGCAGGTTTAAATCATTTTTCTTTCCCATTTTCAGAGCATCATGCATTTTGCTCAATCTGCATTCAGTTTATTTCATGGTCTAATTTACACTAAATGTTATTAAGGGAATCTGTTACATGTTAAATGGGGTTGGGTTAATTAGTATATTAGATTCATGTTAGTGATATTTTTTAGTGAAGCTCAGCTCATTAAAACAGCATCATGGAGCCAAAAGATAATTTTCTATTATATGCTCTGTGCATTGGCATCTATTTAAATTCAGCCTGAGACTCATACCCTTGAGTCCAGCAATGAGTCTCACACCCTTGGCCCTAGTTGATATCCAAACCTCGCTAAAATGTGCATGATGAAATGCAGAGTCTAAATGTTGAAATGCAGAGCCTACATTCTGACTACAAGTAAGAGTGTGGGGGTGTTAAAGAAGGGGGGGACGAAGCAGAAAGCACACGAGCTACAGACTCTAATCCTGTGGCCGACCGCGCAGGGCAAGTGGTACGGGCCTGCTGCGGATTGGACCCGCGGGCAAAAGAGGGAAGCGGAGAGTGACGCTGTGAACAACCCTGCTTGGTATCTGTGTGTGGGCCCCCAAAGAGAAGCTCCTGTTGAATCAAACACTGTCCGTCCCACAGCGATCGTCCCACGCACAGTGCCTTCCTCGGACCTGTGGCCCTGTGGCAGGCGGCGGCCTAGTTTCACACAGCGGCTCCTAGATTGACTACCACAGCAGGCCTCCTCACAGTCCGAGGTGAGCCGCCCCCCAACGGCCACCTTCGATCCTCGCTACAACGGATATTAACATTTGGTGCACCCGTGGGATGCCTGGGAAAAACGCACTCAAGGGCAGGAAGACCGGGCCGATGGACTCTTTCACAAACTCACAAGCAATCGTAGAGGCCTCTGGCCCTTCGACAACAACTGACCTCCCTGCCACGGAAGACTCCAAGTTCGACCATCTGTTGACGACGGTTCAGAACGGATTCCGGATATCAAGCTGGACGATATTGTCTCCACGATAGAATCCCTTAAAGCCAGGGTAGGTAAGGAAAGGTCCAGAATCACTGATGCCGAAAACAGAATAACTGCAAACGAAGACTAGACTCATCAAAATACTCAAGACATAGCTGGCTTGAAAAGCGAAATGAATAAGCTCCGTGATAAGTGTGATGATTTGGAGTTGAGGTCGAGAAGGAACAATATACGTATTGTCGGCTTGGCAGAATCCTTTTTCAAAGGCCCGATGGAAACCCAAATCAAAGCACTTTTGAGGTCCCTCCTAGGTGCTGACTCCTTCTCTTCACAGTTCTTGGTCGAGCGAGCACATCGCACCCTGGCTCCACCGCCCAAACCGGGGGCCCCCCCACACGATAGTGGCAAAACTTCTAAATTACAGAGACAGAGACGCGGTTCTGAGGCTGGCAAGGGAAAAGGGCCCTTTGAGACATGGCAACGACAACATACACATATATCTGGACATCTCTGTGGGAGTCCAAACCCAGCGATGTTCCTACGAATCCATCAAACTACAGCTGCGGGTGAGACAGGTTCCGTATGCGCTGTTGTTTCCAGCAAAGCTACGGATACAACATGGTGGACGTGCGCACTTCTTTGATTCCCCGGCATCTGCGTTGGCCTATGTGGAATCTGCTATTCCTCTACCTCCTGGTAGGAACGAAGATGATCAAAATCTCCTTCAGCAGCCGGTATATTAATCTACACAGTACGATGTCCGACCGCAGCTATGATCCACCCTGTACCTACAACGAATCAGATATTCTCGTCTCACCAAATACAGGCAGAATTGTTCTATTTTTTGTTCTTCTAATTATTCTTCAACATTCAAGGACAGCCGGACGAGATGCGCTCGGCTACGAAGGCGGTGTTGCAGCACTCGCCCCCCTCCACAAGTGAAACCACAGGGTTTTGAATGGGGTTCATCATCAAGTTGGGCCAGATGGTGTGGGTGGGGGTGGGAACCGGGAAGTTGGCTCTGTTTAACCGGCCAGAGGTAAGGTCGAAAGCCCCAGTTGGGCAAGTTGCGAAACAGTTTATTGTAGTGTTTAAAGTTAAAAATGCAATCACAAGTCATGCGCTGATTCCCCCAAGTCGTCATCCTGCTCTCCCAAGATTGTCTCTACACCAATTGACATGGCACATAAACCTCACACTTCCAGCGGGTTGTCGCTTAAGCTGCTAACTTGGAACATCCGGGGTCTGAACAATAGAGCTAAATCCAGCAGGGTGGGGCATACATCGACAGGCACCGTCCCCATGTGGTAATGCTTCAGGAGACTCATGCTCTCCGAGAGACTAACGAGAAGATCTTGAAACAATGGGGTAACAACAGGTATTATACTGAATACTCGTCGCAGAGCAGGGGTGTCCTCACACTAATACATACATCACTGGGGTTCATCCCTGAAAAGAGTAGATCCGACCCGTTGGGTAGATACGTGGTGGTATGGGGCACATTGGCTGGGGAAAGATGGGTGCTGGTCAACTCCTATGGTCCAAACACGGACCACCCCGAATTTTATGCCCATCTCCTCACAGAAATAGACGTGATATCTGACACATAGGTGCTGTGGGGTGGAGACTTTAATACTATCCTAGATGTGCTACTGGACAGGTCTTCCAGTCGACAAAGGTCACTCACCAGATCCGCTAACACTATCCACCAGGCCCTATAGGATAGGGCGTTGACCGATGGCTGGAGAGGGATACATCCCACAGACCGTCAATACACTTTCTATTCGTCAGCCCATGATTCTGAATCTAGGATTGACTATTAGTTCATATCCGCTCCCCTGGTGGGCTGTGAAATCCTCCCCCGTACATTTTCTGATCATTCCCCAGTTACGCTCGAGATGACGCTCCACAATATTAAGCTCCCGTCCCCGCGCTGGAGAATGCCCCCTAACATCCTGAAGGACCCAGCGTGGTTGAATCGTTGCAAACTGAGATGGAGGAGTTATTTCGGCTGAACACGGGGTCGGTGAGGGATTGGGCTACGGTGTGGGAAACGTTTAAGGTCTGGGTGAGGGGTAATCTTATGTCAAAACCACTGGCCTCCTAAAGAGTGTCAGGTCCAACCTCAATATGATCGAAACACAACTGAAAACTCTTGAAAACAACTATAGTGTAACGCATGACAAGAACACATTGGCGGACATCAATGCACACCTCCTCAGATTTAACGAGCTAGCAATCCAAGAACTACAATACATGTCCACTCCGACCAGGGCCCGTAGATACGGTGAAGGAAATAGAGCAGGACATCACTTTGCACGCATATTACGTAACAAACACAATCATCCCCCATCGCAAGCATAATGACAGACAATGGTGATCCCGTGCACACAGAGGAAGAAATCAACGCCGAATTTGCCAAATATATATACTATATATATATTATATATATATAATATAATACACCAACCTATGCGCAAATCATGATACACGGAGTCTTGTAGACATAGCGACATACTTGAACGAGATAGATCTCCCTACCCTTTCACCTGAGGACAATGTTGTCAAGATATAACCAAGGAGGAGATCACTGAGGCAATTAAAGCATTGGCGGCTGGAAAAACCCCAGGCCTCGATGGCCTAAACTCGGACCTCTATAAAACATATACAACAATACTATCCCCTATTCTAACTCATGTATGGGAGGAAGCTCTGAGCTCCGGCTCCCTCCCAGATTCCATAACCGACGCAGTCATAACGGTCCTATTGAAGCCTAGACGTCCGGCCCATGACCGCTCGTCCTATCGTCCACTCTCCCTAATAAATACAGATGCCAAGATATATGGGAAAGTGCTCGCGAATAGACTCCTCCCTAAAATGACTTCCCTAATACACCCTGATCAATGTGGCTTCATCCTGACGAGATCCACTGCCCGAAACCTACGTAGACTGTTCGGTATTATGGCCCAGATCAAGCCTGATGCGCAGGCAGTGGCCGTCTCGTTGGACGCCAAGAAGGCATTCGACTCCGTCTCATGGGCATACATGTTCGAGGTCCTCAAAAAATTCGGCTTTGGCCCGTATTTCACACACTGCGTCAGACTGCTCTACACCTCTCCCAAGGCTAGGGTCCTAACAAATCGCACCCTCTCTACCCACTTTACCTTGCATCGAGGCACCAAGCAGGGTTGCCCCTTGTCCCCCATCCTGTTCGCACTCACTGTCGAACCAATGGCGGCTGCAAGCAGAAGAGAACAAGAATTGAGGGGCATCAAGTTGGCCGGCAGCTACCAATCTATCTCATTATATGCGGACGGTGCTCTATTATATATACGTAAACCGGAAAACAATTTAGAGCCCATATTGGCAGTAATACAGGACTTTACTCTTCATTCAGGGTACAAAATCAACACAGCTAAATCTGAAATCTTCCCATTGACACAGTCCACCTCCTGCCCTTCACGTACACACGGTCTGCAATGGTCCCCGGATTACATCAGATATCTGGGGATCCTTGTATCTAGAGACAAACAGTCGCTATATATAGATAATTACGAATCCACTTTACAGACGATCCATGCCAAACTCCAGATCTGGACAAAGTTGTCCATATCACTGGCCAGTCGGATAGCAGTGCTCAAAATGGGGATCCTCCCCACACTCTTATATATCTTTAATAATGTCCCGATATGGCCAGGCAGACCCTTTTTTGAAAACCTGCGATCCCTGTCAACTACCTTCATTTGGAACGGTGGGGCCAACAGGTTCAAATGGGAAAAAATGGTGGAACCCTACGAAACGGGGGGCTTCGCCGCGCCCGATTATGAGCTGTACTATCTTGTATCTCAGGCTCATTATGCCAAATACTGGCAGAATCCTATTTCGGAACCACCTCATGTCCCCATTGAACGCCACTCGGTCCGCCCTACGGACTTGCGATCTATTATTTTTGCGACATCTTATAAAGACGATTGTAAATTTGACCCAGTGGCTTGCACAATCGCAGCCTGGGCTGCAATCGTCAAGCGCCTCCACATTGATATTCCCTATGACTCCCAAGCTCCATCGTGGAATTTTATGGGCATAGCCCCCTCGTATGACCCCAGTATACAGAAAACCTGGATCACGAACTATGACATTACAACGAAGGCTATGTTCCCAAATGGAAGCTTTGTCACCCCCGAAGACTTCGCTGACAAAGTGGGGAGAGGCCAACTTGTCACGCTACAATATCATTGTATGAAAGCGGCGTTCAAGAAACGCTGGCCATCATTCCCAGCTGAGCCACCCGAGCACCCTTGTTAACAGGCGCTCCACTCACAGGTTCATATAGGCGTCTCCACACTGTACAACATAGTCCAGACACATACGAAGTCCAACAATATAAAGTCCACCTGGGAAGAAGACATGGGTACAACAATAGAGGAAGGAACGTGGTCGAGGTACTGCCTCCTTACAAAGAAGGTCTCCCTCAACGCGTGGCTCAGACTCATACAATTCAAAGTACTCAATAAACTCCACTATACCCCTGTTAAGATGGCTAAAATTAAGGTGTCCACAAGAACGAACTGTCCCAAATGCAATAACCCTCAAGCTGACTCATGCCATATGTACTGGGCCTGCCCTGAAATAATTGGATTCTGGAAGACAGTAGTGAATATGCTGGAAGACATTACGCACAACTTACCCCCAAGAAATATCTGTTTGGCGACATCGGTAAATTCCCAGAAAAAACCAGGAGACTATTCAACGTTGCTTGTGTGGTGGCTAAAACATGTATCTTGCAAAAATGGAAGAATCCCCACGCCCCCTGTGCAGAACAATTCCTAAAATCACTGGCATATGTGCACGAATGTGAAGAAACATACATAGGTCTGGTCCCCTCTCCTCGCAGACCTAAAGACATTTGGTCAGCGTTCAGGTCTTACCTTCGCACCACCCCACCTAATTCGGAAGAGGACGATGCTGATTGAAATGTGTGCCTTCATCCCGCCAACAGATGTTTAATATCTTTAATTGTGATGTTGTTTTATATAGGTATATGTATGGGAGAAAACAAAGTGTATAACATGTATATCCAGTGCCACGGAGTGGTTCATGTGTGTGTATTGTGAACTGCAACTGAAAAATAAAGTTTAAAAAAAAAGAATCGCTGCACAGCCTAAGATCCACTGAAATAATTAACCAGTTACACCTAAAAAGGATCCCATTTGACTGGTCGTTTCTGGTTTGGGAAAACTTAAAATCCCTTTCATTCTTGACTCTGTAAGAGTTCTACTCCCAGCTGTTATATCGTGTACAAATAATGAACCTTCTCCTTACATCACTCATTTTTGCTTGGAAGCCTTGTGTCCCTTTTTGACTGAGGCTGTTAATAACAACAAGTCTTGTTTGCAGGCTTCATAAGAGGGCGATGCAGTGATGCGACCACCAGGTTGTTTACATATGGTACCAATGTTGAACCTCCCAGGAACTTAATATCATCTAGATATTTGTTCAGGGCTTGTGAAAACCACATTTATTTCTAATGATATTCCTGATTCCGCTTCAGTTTCAAAGTGTATTGGGGTTTATGGGCAATGGTTTTGAGGTATCTACCTGAATATATAATGGTTCTATCTAGCATATTATCGCTACTTCAATAACATGCTGCAGCCACAACTCTTAGCGCTTCACTGACAACAGTTGCTCTACATTTCTTTGCTTGTTTTCTTCTACGTTTCTTTCTCATTTTCATACTCTGTATGCAACATAGCTGTCGCTACAGTCTCATGTTCATTTCGGATGTCAAAAAACTATCCATCCAGATTACAATACATAGAATATCATAACTTGGACAACAGGTCACACCCTAACAAATTGACTGGCAACAATGGGCTCAAAGGACATGAACGCTTAGCTGAAATTGGTCCAATTGCATGAGCATAATTATAGGGGGGAACAAGGGGTTTTGTCCCCCCAAACTTCTGTGGTATGCCTTTTTGTCCCCGCCCCATCTTTTGGAGGGAGGGCAAGGGGGCTGTAATCATCAATTATGTAATTGGACAGCGCAAGCCCGGCTGGGGTGCTCAGCAAGGCTTGCCATGTCTCATTACATAATGCACAGATGCCTGTCAGCCGGGCTGCAACACATTCAGGGCTGGGATGCCCTGCGTGTCTCAGTCCCTCACCCTGGCTGGCCTGACTCAAAATTCGCTCTGTCAACCTCCAAACTTAAGGCACTCATCAGGACATTTTGGCCACTGGTCCAAATGAGTCTGCCCGTCGAACCTAGACCCAGGATGGCACTCAAGTGCTCAATAAACCTCAAAGATCTACTGACTGATGCCAGAACCAGCAAGAATACAGCACGTTCAACTTTATGAAACATGGGGGAGATCCGCGGACATTACCCCTGCTGCAGATCCACCGAATGTAAACAAACACGCAAAATCAACTCCTTCTCCATTGATGGCAAAGAATGACAGCTGAAACATTTTTCTAATTGCAAAACAGCAAATGTGATTTATGTGATACAATGCCCCTGTGGACTACGCTACGTAGGGCAAAGCTCCAGACCTATTCACAAACACATAGGAGAACACAAATCCAGGATACGATGTAAGAACTTCAGGGCTCTTTGGTCAACCATTTCCATGAGTTCAAGCACGGCCGACTCTTTCTCTTGGTGGGTGGTCGATAAAGTTCTAGACAAGGTGAACACTGCCAACTCATTGAACTTTAAAGAAGCATGGTGGATGTTTAGACTTAAATCTACCACAAAGGGCCTAAACGAGGCCCAACCAGGCCAATTCAGCACTCATTTCTCCTAGGACCCCTCCTATTCCATTACCAGTCTGTTCCCGCTTTGTCCCACCTGCCCCTGTATCATTGTGAAGACAGAGCACTCCTTAGCTCACCTTTCCTGATCCGCATGACATCTGTCCCCGGATATGGCTGTACAAGGCCACCCTCCCTAGTGAGACCCTTAAAGATACCCACAGCCATTTAGTAGCCCATTCAATTAGACCCCTATAGGTTCTACCTAAATCTGTCATCTTGGCCACCTGTAATTAAGCATTATTCACCTTTATACAGCGGTGGAGATTATTTACTTGCATGAACTGTGGTTATTTATTATCTTGCACACATGCAAAATACTGTTCCATCTGATAATTATTTGTTCGTCTATCCATTTGCCAGTTTCCTATCACTGTTGTTCTTATTGTTTGAAGACAGTAGGAGTATATACATTCTCTTCCTAGAATCATCCTATGTCTATGTGTTCCTGTGCACAGCCTGCCGCCATTAGTTGACCTCACACTTCTATGAGATGCAGTTACACATGCTTAGTAACGGGACTTTGTCCTGATATGTTACAGAGATGCCACTATGGCCGTGCCCTTGTACACAGTACCCATGCTTGATTCATCTCTTAACACCGTAGTGAGTCTCTACAGATGCATCATGTTGATCGGTCTGACTATTGCCTATTGCTCTATTTATTTGAAAGTTTGTAATCACTAACGTGACTATTGCTGGGAGATAGTAGTGGCTCACACAGCTTCTTCCTAGAATCATACTCCTGTCAATGGGTTTTCAGTGCACTGTCTGCCGTCATTACCTTGCCTAAATTTGGAATGCAATGGATTGATACTTTTTCCAGCAACGTAATTCAGGCCCATATTGCTACATTTACGGCTTTGCCCCTGCATACATAATCTCCCGATGCTTCACATTTCTTGCTTGAGAGATTATCACCATCCTGGACTAACTCCCCACACGCGCCCACGCGCCCGATGCCGGGTCACCATCCCCGGATTCATGCGCACGCTTCTACACCAACATTACACACACGCGCATGCGCTAGGCATGGGGACACTACACCAGGACGCCTTCACGTGAGCGCGCTCTTTCACCAAATATAGCACAGCCACAGCTCGATTTCAGAGCCAGCACAGGCTCCCACAGAGGACACTTGCCTCGACTCTCAGCGCCTCGATTTTTTAGGTAACCTTGCTGTTCGCACTCTTATCCACCGGCCCCTCGCTTTCAATGGGCTACTCCAGCTCAGATTACATTGGACACAGCCTTTTGTGTACTAATTACTTACCCGTACTCCTCTTCTACTCTCAGGAGGCGTCTGCATCCCTATCCTTCTCCTTACCAGCCAGATGGACTCCCCATGGGCAGCCAAAACGTCGATCCAGACACAAGTTGTTGATCTAAATTCATGTTGGGCTACAAGGTACGGGTATCATTTGTATCATGATACTACACCCAGATTGCTTCCATCATGTGGACCCCAGGATTGAGTTTGATTTTCACTTTTCAGGGTTCCTGCCTCCATCCAAGTACTCATAGTTTTCTGAGATCATCCTGCAGGACCCCCTCCATCTCCCAGGGAACCCCTTCCATTCCAGACGAGGCCCAGTACTCATGCTGTGGTCCGCCTTCAAACTTCTGCTACACCACCTGCTAAGCCACATCCCCTCCCAAGCTAGCTACCAGTGGTTTTCCCCAGCTCTAGGTGACTGGGCTTGTATTCTGGAACTGCATTGGCTCAGTCACCATATGTATATATTTACCTTTGACCCCCCGAAGCACCCTGCTGCTTTTTTAACACATTTTTATTTTTTACTTGTTCCTCACACAGAGTGACTTGACTCTCATGGCCCCAGAAGAAGGCTCCCATCATCTTAGCAGCATCGATGCCTACCCCTGTGGGCACTTATAAACGGCTGTACCGATATCTCTAAAATAACAGTTAGACATAGACCTATCACGAGGTCAGATTCGACCAAGCACAAGGCCATATTTCAGCCGGGCACAGCAGATCTTGAACCTAAATCTCCCACTCACAAAACTCATTCAGACTCTGAGTTCATAGAACTGTTTCTTATGATGTTCCCACCTATGGATGAGTCATGTTGTCTATATGCTTATGCTTAGTCATAAAGCATTGAAATAATTATGGTTGTGGTTTGCACTTTGGGCACTACTGTTTATTTGTTGACTTGTTGTAGAAACTTTAATTGATTTGTTGAAAGAAAGAAAGTCAAATATCCAGATAAAAAATAAAAAGCTGTGTCAATTCATCTGAAAGTATATGTGTTTTCACAAGTACCTTGCTAAATGGAAAAATGCCTTAAACCCCAATTAGATGTGTCCTCACTAGGGTTTGAACCTACTTGCATCGAATCATTGCATAGATTTAAATTCCAGAGGGTAGGACCAACCCCCAGTTTCAGTGTCTTTCCAGCCTGTTTGTCCTCCCCGTTCTAGGGCTGCCCCTCCTTGTCTCAGTGGCCTGACTCAAAGTCAGCAGCCAGGGTGCTGAACTGGGTGTTGCAGGGCCTGGCGCCTGTGCTGTCAAGCTAGCAGCAGCAATTCCGGGGGCCAGCGGCACAGAGCATCGCTTTCCTGCTTCGTGTTCGTGCGACACCCAGACAGGAACTAGGAAGCTCATTCAGCTTCCTGGTTTCTGTCTGTAGGCGCGTGAGTGCAAGGAGGTTAGATCGGTGTGACATGAGATGTGGCCCGGGCAGCATTTGAAAGCAGAGCAGAGGTATTTCCCAAAAAATAATTTTTCATCGTGTTTCTGTATGTTTGTTGGGGAGCTCTGTCCAAGCCCCCTGAGGCAAAATACATGCAGACATCCTAATTAGCATATGGATTGCACCAACAGAAGTGACTTCACAGAAAAGGACATTGGAAGGTGCATCATCAGTCTTTGATACTTGGAGGCACCGCAGAGTGACTTTAGAATAAGTTGTCATAAATAAGCCAAGTGACAAATAACTTTGTGGTGCAAAATACCGAAATTGCACTATTGTTCCATTATAATAGCATGATACTTTAACATAAGCTTTGAAGTGAATCAGAATCGCTTACAGAGCTGTGGATAAGGCACACTGTGATTAAATAATTTGCTCAGGATCACACACTTGGTAAAATGGTGAAACTGGGATGTGGACAATTTAAGCGACCGTGCGCATCTTTCCAGGCTTAGTTGATATAGATATTTATTAAGGTTTTGCTTTACATTTCATGTGCTTATTATTTATATAATACATATAACATATAATTATTTATTGCAATGCATTGGAACCAAACCACATTACATAATAAACTAGCCTTTCATAGTAAACTAACCATACACTATATACATTGTCATAGAAATATGTTGAGCAATGGGAGTATGGCTTTAGTTTTATTCTCCCCATTCTGCATGGAAAGTCACAATAGCATCATGCAGATTAATGTGAGCCTAACAAATCCTCCCTGGGTTTTAAAGCCACAGGGCCTCATCACGAGTTGGGCGGTAACGCCGGAGGTATTACCGCTGGTGCTATTAGCCCTACCGCCAAACCCCCTGGCCCTATTCGCACCGGATCACGGGTTTGGCGGACCGGTTAGTGCCCTTTTGGCATTGGGCCCATTCGGGAATTTCCCATTCCCCATTGGGCCCAATGGGGAATTTTCACTCTATTACCGCCGGCAGATTTCCCACCCGCAGTGTTAACGCTGAAAATCGGCCAAATTGCAGTGGATTTTCCCCCAGCTCAGAGCTGGGGGGAAATCCGCCAAGGCTGTGATTTGGCGGACCCTTAAATGTGGCGGTAATAGCGTTACCGCCGCATTTAAGGGTTACGGCCAAACTCATGATGAGGTCCATATTCATTATTTCATAAAGCATACAACAGCATGGGCGTAATTTTGGGGGGACAGGGGTGTTTGTCCCCCAACTTTCTTGGCACACCATTTTGTCCCCATTCATTTAGCTGGGCACCTTTTCTTCAGATATCATGTCCCCCCCAACATTTTCAGTAAAGTTACTCCACTGTCCAATTGAATCTGTCAGGGGTTTGGTAACTGGGTGAATCACTGGATTGTTTGAGATTCCTACACCTCGTGCTGTCTCTGAAGACAATGGATCCTTCATATAATCCTTACTCTTAACAGCAGACTGATTGCCCCTGTGTCAGAGAGACATGCCACACCATTTCTATTCATCTTGAAATCTAGAAAAGGTACCTCCTGATTAGTTGGTGATAGAGTTTTCATAATGATATAAAATGGTCTTTATTTTTTGTTTTATGCATGGAAGGGTTTAGCATTCATGTTTGGAAAAGGAATGTCCAAGGAAACAACCACTCCTCCATTTGCATCCGGGGCACTCACACTTCCAATGTCCTTCCTGTTTAAAATTTTACCACACTGTGTTACTTGTCACAAAACCACTTACATAACCCTGTGAGTCGGTGTCACCAAACCAACCCCTTCCAATTCCTCTGGGTCGTCCTGTTCCTTGTGCAGCCACTGGGTCCCCTGACACTCGTATTAACGTGCACTCCCCTCATCCGCTGCTGCAAATTCTGTAATTGAAAGTTCCTTAATTTACATTTGTCAGTTTCTTCCATTTGCTCCTTGCATGAAAAACAATGATTTTCAATGGAAACCAGCCCCTTAAGCGGCTTTGTTTGCCGCCCAGACATATATTTTTAAGTTAAGTCTGAACCTTGGGCACTCATTCTTGAACAAAATCAGCTACTGCCACTTCCTGTACCGTCTCTTTTGGTTTATTTATACCAGCATGATCTGTAAAAACCACATTCAAACAAGAAGAGTAATTAATGCAGCGGGCGAAGTGAGCGCGAGCGGTCGGGAGCGGTGCTCCTCTACTTTGTTTAATTACGTTTTACAGTTCCTATACTTTTATTTTAAAAAGAAACCGTTCCGGAATGGTTTCGTTTTGAAATAACAGTGTAGGAAGAAGTTGAAACTTGCACTTTCAGTGCACTGCACTGAGCGTTCCCTTAAACATCAGGCAAATGTGTTTGGTGGTTTTTATTGTGTGTGGGAGGGGGCAGGGCAATGAGGTTTGTGAGGAGCAGGGCAGGCTAGCAGGGAACATAGTTCCACTACTTTTTTTCTTACACTTCGACCACTGAATTAATGATGGCCCAGTCAGTCTTCCGTGGGCAGACTTTGACAATCTTCTGTTTCAATTGATCTCTTGCCTAAACCAATTGAACACTATGGCCCATATATTCTTTATGCTAGCCAGCCACCCTCTTGAGCCAAACACTGGTGCGCCTCTGCGGGCATAATCACCCCCCTCAGCTGATTCATATCAGCCCCAGAGAAATGATAGCGCTGAATCACAAACTTCTCTGGTTCATCTCTCACATGACTCACCCCACGGAATTCCTTTCACACATTCTTCAAATCTGCAGGTGCCCATAGGGCCTGCCTCATTACCACGTTACCTGCACTGTCAGCAGCCACCCTTGGTGACAGTCTCAGTGGGGCTTGTAGGTCTTGTGCTGAAAATCGTACCTGGGTATGGGATGGGCTAATGGTGACACGTTGGCTGTATGCTCATCCGGGGCTTCAGCTTGCTGCTGTGTGCTTGTGTTTGCTGTATTCTGGGAAGGCATTTGCTGGGAGCCTTGGTGGTGAGATTTCGCGTTTTGCGTTTACTGCATTGCTTGTGCTGTGTGCTTAAGGTTTAGCCCTGGGCTTCCCAATGCCCTAATATTATCGTATACTCATGTTCCCTACCATTCTCCAACGTTGCTCATTGTGGGTATACTTTAGCTATCACCGCTGGCAAACTAGACCTCGCTATTCGTCCTGTGACTTTCTCTGTTTCTGTATTCTGGCTCATTTACTTTTCAGCCTCCCATTAGTATCTTCTAAGCCCCTTATTGTTCATTTCCACCTTGTTTCGATGCCTCTGAAAATCAGTTTAGAAATAAATATACATTGCTGCGGCTTTATGTGTTTGCCCTGGTCTTCTCAGTTGCCTCATAAATAGAAAGTTGTTATGAACTGATGTGCACCGTCTACCAGAAACTGCCACCGCCCATTCCCCTTTAGTTAGAGCACCACTTCACCATATATTTACAGTTCTCTGGACAATAAATCCATGAAGCAAAGAGATGTTCCGCAATCTGGGGCACTTAGCTCTTAAGATTGGTCCCATTTTGTAATATGTCTTCTACTAAATAATTACATATCCATTACTACCTGTTTTCTAGCAGTTATTCCCAGATTCCGTATTTTCTTTTCTGATCCATCATCATAAGTTGTGGCTAACTTTAATTATTTATTTTTGAAAGTACTGCCCTTCCCCAATGGCCCTGCACTCAGTACTCATCTTGCAACCGTTTTATACAATTAGCCTTATACAGAAAGGCCAGAATAATACATTTAGTCTATTGCATTAATAATGAACTTCCTAACTGTACATGCTTCAAACTTGGGGGCATGGTGTCAGTACCATTTTAGGCCTGTAAAATTCCTCTTGGCCTACCCTAGTGATAAAACCCAGTCTTTAGCAGATCTACACAATACAGCCTGATCCAGCATCTAACACCCATTTGACTCTCGTTCCGGTTCTCAGGTGGCGTGGCACGCCTTCAATGATGATGCTGAGCTGGGACCTGGGTGTAACTGTGCCCTGGATAGAGCATTTCATTTCTTATTTGTTTATTTATTTTATTTCTTGTATGGCACCACATGCCCATGGGCCTCATGGCGCAAGCAAGAGTATAGACACAAGAACAATGCACACAAAACATAACAACATGACACAGAGTGGAACAAGAATGGTCATTAAACAGTCCATGGTCAGATACATAGAAGAAGGGATTGTTGAAGATAGTTGAAGATACAGAGAGAACTGGGAATATCAAGCATTAGCCAATAGTAAGCCCAAAAATATAGGTTTTCAGAGCTT
Organism: Ambystoma mexicanum; assembly: GCF_040938575.1. Taxonomy (NCBI): domain Eukaryota; kingdom Metazoa; phylum Chordata; class Amphibia; order Caudata; family Ambystomatidae; genus Ambystoma; species Ambystoma mexicanum. The sequence goes on along the minus strand of NC_090921.1, from coordinate 254,875,581 downwards.
TTTTTAACCCTGACATAACATATGCACCGCCGTTTGGGCTTTGGCATGCGTGCCAACCAATCCTAATTCTCTCTGCACTATCCTCCTTATTGTGGCTGCAGTTACCGCGTCATCTGCTATCATGACTGTGGCTTTGCAATGTCACAGCCTGATGTGCATCCATGGCTCATGCAGACACACAATACTGTCGGCTTTCACAACACTATGGAAGCTCTCTTACCTTTTGAGGGGGAGGAGGGGACTACTTTTGCAACACTAAGTAAGAGGTCTCCAACAACAAATAATGAATTTGTGAATGTCCACAGCAATCAGACCATCTTCCTGTCATGAATTGGTCACATCTCACGATTCCTCATTCAACCAACATGAGATAAATCAGCATTAACTGTAACCTGAGCCACCACAGCAAGGGCCTGGGTTAAGTGAGGAGTTGTTGCCCCTCTCATGGAGCGTATTCCGAGTGCAGTAGTGACAAGTAGAGTGCAGTGGCCCGGAGGCAAGTGCAGGACTGGATGGGAGACTGGGACCTGTGAGGCTCTGGAGGTGCACCAGGCGACCAGTCAGTGAACTGAGTAGGTTGGCAAGAGATATAAGGAGGGGAGCAGGGGAGAAGAGAAGGAAGTTAGCAGGGGAGAGGGAGAGAGAAAGAGGAAGAGAAGAGGAAGGTCTTGAGTTTCCATAATTTAAGGAGGTCCGGCGCAAGACGAAGAGAGGGAGGGAGGCTGTTCCAGAGGGAGGCATCAGCCGAGGATAGCGATCCTCCCCCAGATCTCTGTTTGAAAAACTACTCACCCGCAGAGAGATGGAGGAGGCCAAGCAGAGGGCTCTAAAAGGAGAGTATTTAGGAAGAGAACGTTGTAGGTAGTATGGGTCTCGGCCCCAGATGGCCTTGTGGATTATGCAGAGGGACTTGAACTTGATCCTTACAGCCACAGGCAGCCAGTGTAGAGATTTCAGTGGCCGAGAGATGCAGTACCGGGGCCTGAGACCAAGAATAAATCTTGCGGTTCTGTTCTGGATACGTTGAAGAGGTCGGAGCGTGGCAGTAGGAAGATTGAGAAAGAGACTATTGCAGTAGTCCAGTCTGGAGAGAACCCAGGTTTCTGGAGACTGTGAGCCTCTGGCGGAAGGTGAGAAAAGATAGAATGCGTTTGAGGAGGTGCAGCTGATAGTGGGACTTCTTGGAGATGTCCGCAATGTGAGAAAAGAAGGAGAGAGTCGAAGATGACCCTCAGATGTTTTGCCTCACTGGTCGGTGAGGGCACAGGACTAAGAGAGGCCGGTCAGAGTGAAAGTGGGAAAGCGGGAGCAGGGGATCCAGTAAGGACGATCTCTGTTTTACTATCATTAAGGCAGAGATCATTAGTAGCACAGCAGGACTGAATTGCGGCCAGGCAGTCAGGAGTGAGCGAAGAGGAGGAAGCCGGGGCTAGCCTGAAAGAGAGCTGTGTGTCACCCGCATAACACTGAAAGTTGGAGGTGATGACAGAGGTCTGTGGGCCACAGGGGTCATGTAGACATTGAAGAACCCGGGGGATCGATTAGAACACCACAAGTAGAGAGTTCATTACTTTTTTTTAAAGCCCACTGCTCTTTTGTCTTGCGCACTTTCCGCCACAACTCCTTCTTCTAAGGGCTAGGTCAACTGAACTGCATTTGTATATTTCACTTTCAAATATATTCACTACTTATGCTTATATATATGGGTGCCAGCTTTTGATTTTAGCTATGGGGCAAATGTTCCCACATAGAGTGAAGAGAGGAAGCCGTGCTCATCCCCAGTCAAAACAACTAATTTTACAGGACATGTTGCAGAAGGAATACGAAAAATGAGATATGATTTACAGGAAGGTATAAACATATAACATCTCAGCAGTAATCATCTAACCTGCTAAGTTGTCTTTGCAACATTCTGCGCTATGATCCCCTGATATTCCCGTAACCGGGCAACAGTTTTGGCCTGCTCACCCCCTCCAATCAAAGCTCAGGGGGTACATTAATGAGACTCCCTTCTCATTTTCTAGTGAGCAGCACTTGATAAACATAGTTATTATCTGCTTGGAGTTGATTTCTTTTGACAGTCAAAATAATCCTTATCTCCACCAAAGTCTGTGCTCCCTGGCAAATCCTTTCAGCACACAATGCCTCATCTGCCAAAATTAGAAGTCTCTACAATGTGCAAAGGTTGTTTTCACAGATCAAATTCTTCATGGGAAGAAAAGAAAGTGCAAGGAAGGGAAAACAGTCCCTGAAAAAGTATTGTATGATGTACTACCATATTTTTGACTTGTAGAAATGTTAGATATTACTGGATTAACACATTCATCTTTATTCTCCAGAAAGTGTTCATAACATCTCACTTTGAGAGATATTACCCTGCTTATGCACGCAATGAAACAATAAAAATGTGTGTGTTTACACTGGAAAAAAATGTATCTGCAATTTTTTGAAGGGAGCCAATGGAAAAACACTGATAAACACAGATCCTGAACATTTCTGAAAGCACTGAAAAAACACCACTGGAAGTAAAAACAAACACTGAAAATAGGAAACCCTAATCATGATGTAGGTACTATAGAGCTGGAGGTGTAAGGAAGCTAGGAGGCCTGAAGGACCCAAGGGGACAGGAAACCGAAGAATCTGGGGTTCCTGGAAAAGCTGGTAAGTTGAAACTCACTTTTGAACCTGAAAAAGCTGGACACAATACCCGCCGCAGAAGTGAAATGGCCATTGTATCCCTTAGAATTTCCCTAGGCACTATATCTCTGGGATCCTTGGTGCACGAAGAGGTGAGCCTCAGGCTTTCCTCCTGGAAGGATTACACATAGCGTAATGTCCCTGTCACTTTGATTGCACCAAAGAAGCAGAATGGGAGCTATATTTTCCATATGCATTCATCCCAACCTCATCCTGGCAAAGAATGTGTTGAAACTCACACTTTTGTGTCACTTGTTTTGTCGGTGCGCCACAACTGCAAATAAATACATGTTGCATATCACACGTACTGGTGTTGGTGTATTTTACACTAGAGTCCAGCTTACTCCTCAGACCCCACATCTATAAAGGCGATCAATATATATGTGGATGAAGGCACTTAACTAAATCTAGTTGCATTGTATGGGAGCAGGGCTGATAGTCACGCACTTGGGCTGATGACGCAGTCTCATGTGCACATGTCAAATGTCACTGTGAGAAGGCTGAACCATATAGTACAAAGCCATTGCCTTGGTAATTTCAGTTACTACACCATTCCCTTCGAGGCTATCTCTACGGTTCCATGTGATAATAACCCTGTTAAAATATCGCCATACAAGAATGGCGCCTATTTTTGTGGCAATCCTACCCCATGGAACCTGCAGGGGACACCCCTGCAACTCCCATATATTTTTTAAAAGGAGCGGGGTACACCCCTGCAGACCCCGCTCCCATTTGCCCCATAAATTATCCCCATAAATGATGTTGCCTATGCTGTTTCCTGGCGACTATATGTATGGCGACATTATTTATGGAGATAATATTACCCGATACCATCTCTATGCAACAGCCCATACGGGCATGAGCCATCAAGCTGTTGAGTGGTGTGTATTCGGTTCATATCTTTGTGATTGAAAAGCACACCAGACTGCAGAGGGAGGGAAAAGGGGTGGGGAGTCCTTCCTTTTCCCTGGAAGTGTGAACACGATGCAACGATGTACCGAGAGGAAAGAAATGTGCTGAGGGCTTTGGTGTAGGTGTGTGTGTGTGTACGTATGTGTGTGGGGCATGAGACACTTAAAATCTGTCTGTTTTTTCCTTAAGATTTCTGCTCAGTGTTTCATTTTGTCTGAAGCAAAACAGAACTGGAAATGTTGGATATTGGCATGGTAGGTGAGAAGGAGGATTGTTTACTTTAGTGCATTGGGAAGACATATTTCCAGTTTTATGATGTAATATGCTCTTATATTATATGAAATCACCACTGCAGTAGTTTCACAGCAACTAAGAGCCTCATAACACGGTAGGCAGTAAGGGTTTACCGGGGTTTACCGGTACCGGTAAATCCTTACCGCCTTACTACGAGGTCCCTTTGCGGGTTGGGGGATTTAATGCCTGCTTTTTACACCAATCCAAGTCGTTCATGGGAACAAGCAGATACCATTATTATCTGTCCACCAATTCCAGGGTAGTGATCAATAATGTTACATTAGCCATTGGGCCTCATTACGACCCAGGCGGTAAGGGGTTTACGGCAGCGTAAACAGCGCCGACCCTTACCGCCTGAGTACGAGGTCCCTTAGCGCCATGGCGGATTTAACACCTGCTTTTAGCAGGTGTTAAAATCCATGGCGCTAAGGGACCATGGAGTTAATTACGCCACCGTAATTTACGGTGGCGTAATTAACGCCTTCCCCATTCCCATTGAGCCCTATGGGGCAAAAATGGGAATGGGGAAGGGCAATGGTGGAAGGGGGAATTACCTCCCCGCCAACCTTGGAATGGGGCGGTAATTCCCCTTTCTGCCAGGGCGGTGCCGGTATTTTACGGGCATGAACCATGGCGCTAATAGCACCATGGTTCTCCGCCATCTGTGTAATGAGGCCCTAAATCTCCTTCCTCATTTAGGCCTCATCATTGTACAGTTCTATCGTGACTCTTAGCTTACCTGAAAAACTTTCTAAAAACGTTCGTTTTTCCCGGTATGCATCAGTGCCTACAGTTCCTTCCCTCCCACGAACAACTGCATATAAATGCATTTGGAAAATATGTTTGCGATATGCTGTTCAGTTCTGCTTATCTGAATACCTTTTGAACAAGCATTGGCAAAACCAATGGTTTTAGTGTTTGTATAAGTTTATTGCATTTTACATTTAGCATGTAGGGAAGGAATGAGGAATGACAGCACAGGGAGGAGGAAATGACAGCATGGGAGGGGATGAAAGGCAGCACCAGGAAGGTGAGAGGTGCTGTACTACTGATAACATACAGATATCCTCATAAGAAATCAAATGCTAAGGAGCTCATTTTGCTCTGTGGCGTAATGTGAATTAAAGGTGTAAATGGATGGGCAGATCATTTCCACTCCGTGCTGCCCAGATGTGGAACTCTCTCCCTGAGAACCTAAGGCAGGGAAGAAACGTTTTACATTTCAGGAAAATGTTGAATACAATACTTAAATCAACCTCTTCCTACCTGACAGTACCTGCTGTCTCGTTTCTCTGCCTATGTTTTAGCTGCTGTTCCAGTGTTTATGTGCGCCCCGATGCCTGTGGGCTGCGGGCGTGTTAGAAATGTATAAATAAATAAATAAATAAATGCATTGCCTAAACCCTTTTCACCTTTCATTCAGGCCATGCCACATTTCATTTATTTGTATGGCGGAGAAGAGGGGCGGAGTGCAACTTTTGTTTCTGCTTCTCCCTCCATCTCCACCATACACATACTCCAGGAAGGGTGCCTGCAAGCATTTTCAGGCAGGTGCAAATGCTTAGGACCCCTATGGAGCCCAGAGGCTTTTTGCACCAGCAAAATGCAGGCAGACTCCATGGGGATCCATTGCAAACTCTGCCTACCATGCGTACTTGGCGGATGGCGATTACTTCATTTGCATGGCGGAGTTCAAAAGTGCAGGGCACAAGGCCACCATTTTGTACTCTGCCGTACATACAGCGTAAACTTGGCGGCAGTGAGCCTTTTACATTACAGTGTTAACATAGCGGCTACCCGTCGCCAAATTACAGGCTCCTAAGTGTTTTTATTTGAACAGAATGTGATTTTCCGAGAGGTATTTAAACAGAAGGTATTTTTCAGATGGTATTTTTATGTTCCCATGTAAGCCAACGTTGCAAGCAATGGTGCGCCTTACGCTCCCCAAAACATGAAAGCATGGTGCTTGAAGACATATATACAATGATATACACTGAGGAGGGACATAAACACTGCAAAGCGAGAAATGCAACAAGGAGAGAAGTATACACTGAAGAGCGACATGTACACAGATCAGTGACGTATACGCACAGTACATGCGCACCCACAGAAGAAGGCCACTTACATAGGAGCATATATATATATAGTGTAGAAACAGAGACATGTACCCTGATGAGGGATTTACCAATCACTGAGCAGGAATATATTCTCTCAACAGAGATAATTGGGATATGCACACAGTGGAGGAGCACATACATTAAGGAGACACACATAAATGGACAAGGAGGGAGATGTATACACGAAGGAAGAATTACATGGAGGAGCGGCATGTGCGAGCAGATACATAAATACCAAAGAGCGACATATGCACTGAAGATGGCCATACCCTGAGAAAGAATATGTCCTCATGCCGGGGGGAGGACATATACAAAGATCAGGGACACCTCTCCCATTACTTCGCATCCTTCACTGCTAATCATCCTGAGAACCATAATATGGGTTCAACTGCTGTGCAGAATACTATACAAACTAACATAACATGCCTGCGTACCATCTTAATCCTCTCTCCTCATAGTCCCATCATCATGTAAAGTGCAACACAGTCAACCAACATAACCTTACCTGAAAAGAGCAGCCATGTCCTGTATGGCCAAGACATCCTTTGGTAGTTCAACAGAGCTGTTTGGGGCTTTTACAAATTAAATGAATGGAAAGGTAAATTAGCAAGACTCTGCTTCCATGACAGAAGCAAAGCTTCAGCCGTCCCGATCTGCAAAAGATCATACTCACGACGAGAGGGTCTCGCTTCTTAGTATGTTTTCACCCTTTTATTGACAGTGTTGCCTTACAAAAGCCAACATGACTGACATTCTAGTAGCCGATGGTGGTCGGTGCTCTCAGTAACAGACTATTCTTCGTGCTCTAATAAATTATAATTTACAAATTGAATAATTACAATGTTTATTTGTCAGGAAATACATGCTTGAATCACGTAGACTATTCCACACCTCTGCAGACTAGCAACATGCAGAATTGCCTAGAAGCACCTAATCTTTCCAACCTGAAGACCCCTTGCCCTGGTTTGACGATGGATGCTTGAAATTGGTTAATGCTGATTTTGTGTCTTTTCAGAGAGACCGGTTTCTCTTTCTTGAGTTTGTAGAGATGTATGTGTACACTGAGAGGCAACTCGACTCAGTTGTCCTTTGTCACGTGGGCCTGCAGAGACTGTATTTTCTCATGAATACAACTGCATATGGAGAGATCAGGAAGCTTGTATTGTTTTTCGTAGAAGGCCTTTAGAGTGACATCAAGAGGATTGGAATGTGATTATTATGTTTGTAGAATCATGAAAAGTTTTTTTTTGTCTTTTGTGGTACAATAAAGCAGCTTGGGATGTTCTCATTATCATGGCTATCATGCCACGAAGCATCCTTGGGATTTTCCATCATCGGAAGTGTCCATAGAATAAACAGACAAGAATCTCAATAGCGTTCACTGCTGTAAGTCATGATGGAACGAACAATCAAGAGTTGTTTTTTTCTGGTCACTGTTAGTCTCAAGAGAACAAATGTGAAGGATGGGAAATAACATCATATTAAGGGACTGGTGAACCACTGAGAAGCTTAATGTCCAAAATGATCAGTGTCGCCCCCATAACTATATCATATGTTTTCATCGCTGTGTCATAAGAATGTAGAGAAAGCGTGTATGTTTACCTATAATGAGTACAGAATCAACAGAGAAGCATTGCATTTCTTCAACATATGCCAAATATCAAGAGAATGATCCAGTGGATTGATATACCTCATCGTTATATATGGGATAAAGGTCCCCCACACCATAAGTCATATGGAAATTGCAAGTCAAGAAGGAGTTATGTGACCAAATAGAGGAATGTGGCCGAAGACTTATAAGATCACAGAAGTCTGAAGTCACTAGATGGTTTAGGGTGATTTTATCGAATACATTTGGTTGGAGGAGAATTTGTCAAATTATAGTTTTTTTGACAGGTTGAATTGCTGCATATATATATGTTGGGGAGAACCCCTTACAACCCCTTATTTCCCTAAACCAACACCCCCACATATATATGCAGCAAAATTTGCCAAAATAATTCTCCTTCAACCAAATATTCTGCACAGTAATCTGCCGATCCACTTACAATATGCTTTTTACCTATCGTAGCGGATATTTTATTTTTATAATACATGGCCATACACTGTCATCCTCTTCAATACCTAGACTCCTGCTTATCTAATGCAAGAGATCTCCAACTTGATGATACATATAATCAATTTAGAATCTGTTTGAATAAAAAAAAATATGTAGCTTCTAAAGTGTCAGAGAAAAATAGTAGTGTAAGCAATTTTATAAAATGCCAACTCATTTAGTACCACTGTATGTAAGAATAGAAAGATTAAAAGGCTTGGTGACTTCATGGCTCTATGTCTTTATGAAACGATCAAGATAACTGATGTGTTGCTGCGTAATTTAGGTCTCAGCAACCCCGTTGAGATGTCTGGAATGTTCATCAGAATTGTGAAGTTCTGCAAGTGTCGTAAGAACATTGGAGAAGGCTTGGTTGAGCCTTGTAAGTACATCCTGAAGGACTGGGAAGCTTCCTACTCTTTCATCACTGTAGGTACACCACAGTCCAGCATTAGGAGCGTGTGGAGTGGTTAAGGAGATCCATTTGCCCGCTCACTGTATGTGTCTACGAAATGGTAGTGCAGCACAGACCGGAGAGAAATAATTAGCATGTGCTCACCTCTGCCAGTCTCCAGAGAAAGACAGACATAGTTTATGTGTAGTTTACAACTACAGACAGGAAAAGGAGACTAGGTCCCTGCAGTCCAGGGGGCCCTACAATAAGAGCAGACCAGCCCCTTTCTAGACCATCCAAAATATGTGTGCGCCATGCCACCTTTCAACAGGTGTGGCGCTGGTCGTGCCAGTCCATCCAAAGCCACTGCAAGTCCCATACAAGATGTGTATCGGCCACTGGAACCACATTTAAGTCTCTTCCGTAACTGTGATTTTTCTTAGTTTTCCACGACTCAAATCGCTGTTACCTGGGGACGTCCAATTCTCATCTGTGAACAAGAAGAGAAAGAAGCAGCATTAGGCAAACCTCTCCCTAGATTATGATACGATATATGATATGATATGATGGTTTATTTATATAGCGCCTATACACAATGTGTTTCAAAGCACTTCACGACAAGGGAAAATACAAAACATTCTTACAGGTCATGAACAACAAGAATGTGAAGTAAAAAAAAACGATCATACTCGGACAAGAGCTAAGACACAAATAGGAAGGAAATGGGAAACAGACAGGCAACAATCGTACTAGGCCTGACGACATTTCTGGTAGTGCCGAAGAATTATAAGAGGGTAGGGAAAGTGGAGGAGAATGGGGAGAGGAACAAAACAAGCGGCATTCGTACTAGGCCCAACGACATTTCAGAAAGTGTTGGAGAGGGGAGCAGGGGAATTAACAGGCAAGGAGGGCAGGAGGAGATAAACAAGCTACTATCATAATAGGTCCAGGAACCATTCAGATAGAGTAAGTGCATAGAAAAAGAAAGAAGGGGGAGAAGAGGGAGAAAAAAGGGGAAGGGAGACGAGATGAGAACAGAGAATAAATCAGTGATAAGAGCAGAGAAGCAAAGGGGAGAGCGAAAACAGTTGAAGAGGTCAGTGAGGCACATAATGTTACAAGGGAACAAAAAATGTAGGCACAGAATTTTACGAAGACAAGGGCACAGCATGATTCTGGGCTGACCTGAGTTGGAGATCCAGGGAAGGTCCAGCATGTGAGTTATGGGGGTGAAGCCCTAAAGCCCCAAGAGTCAACCCTTTACAAAAAATGTAGGCACAGAATTTTACGAAGACAAGGGCACAGCATGATTCTGGGCTGACCTGAGTTGGAGATCCAGGGAAGGTCCAGCATGTGAGTTATGGGGGTGAAGCCCTAAAGCCCCAAGAGTCAACCCTTTATGGAGAGCCAAACACAACAGTACTGTAGTCCAGGGGCATGTGTGATGTCCAGAAACACATGCGCAATTCCACTGGTCTCCAAGGCAGCTCAAGAGGCAAGGCACTGAGGCGGCACAAAAGTCAAACGCTGCAGCCACAGCTCGCAGGTCAATGATGAGTGGCCGGGCCTCCATCACAGATAATAAGATGTCAGAGTCGCTCGTACGATCTCCAAGTCGGGGCTATGATTGCGCCAACACCACGCCAAGCGACGCCGGGTAGGGGAGAGAAGGAGCCGAGTTTCATTCTGAAAAGGGTCAGCTTCGTGTGTGTTCTGTAAGCAATATACAGGTGAGTCCACCTTCTCATGCATATCACTCACAGACACTGGAGATGTGCATCTGAACCAATAATCTGATAGCCTCTAGTCACTACCACTCACCCGAGAACATCACTGCTAGGAGCCATAGATGCAAAGATGAAACGCTCATGTGATGGATATCACCACCAGACTCTGGAGGTGTACAGGTGAACCCATCATATGCAGCTATTGTTACTAGAGGCTGGAGATGTGCAGGTGGGCCATCATCTCAGTACATCACTAATAAAGAATATAGAGGCAGGAGATGTGCAGATAAACAAATCATGTGATGGTTGTTGCTAACAGATGCTGGCGGTGTATTGATCAACCAATCCTCTGCTGGGCATCACTACTAGAGACTGGATATGTGCAGATTAACCAATCCACTGATTGCCGTCACTGCCAGCAGCTGGGAGGTGTGCAGATCAGCTGATTATCACATGGTATCCTTACTAGAGACTTTAGATGTATGGGTGAACCACTGAAATGATATTTTATTTGTATCGCGCTCATACACAAGTGTTTCAGAGCACGAAGCCCTTCACCTTATGAATAGCACTACTCAAGAGGTGAGCCAGTCAACTGTTGGCGGTCACTACCAGAGGCTGAATTTGCACAAATCAGTTGATTATCTCATCGAGGAAATCCAATCACTTGAGGGATAGCACTATCAGAGTGTATAGTTGTATTATTAGAGACTGGTGCAATCCATTTGAACCAATCATCTGTGGGTATAACTACTAGGAAATAAAGGATTCTCCATGGGATGAACCCTATGGATAATGTTCAACAAAGAGGTTTATTCTCAGTATTGGCAGGTTTCTAGAATAACATGGACTGATTGGCAGGTAATAATTCAACAAGGTGTTCTGGGGCAAATGCCAGGCGGGTCTCTCCCTGCTGTCACTCACAGTCTCTTGGCACAACTTGGCTTGCAAGGTTATTGCCCTAGAGTCCATTGATGTTCCATCTTCGGCCACAGGGTAATGAAGGCCTTTAAAATAAGGGAAGCACTCCTGCTGAAGTGTCACCGTGTGATGGAGCAGGGTCAACAGTGTGTCCCACAGGTGAGGCAGGCCAGGCGGTTCATCCAGTGTCTGGATGTTAGCCTGCCATCTGGGTCCCAGGACCCGATCCTGTCACCTCTTCCAAGCTTACTATCCTCCTCGCCAATCCAAGATTCACCTGCTCCCTTGGACCTGTCCGTCAACTTGGACACTGGCTCTCGAGATTAAATCCTCCCGGTCTGCCTTGTACTCTAACCAGCACCAATTTTGCAGGTGCTGCCTTGCTATCCCACTGTGGCTGTCAATCTTGCTTGTTTAAACTATGAAGTGCAAAAAATGGATGTATATCTGGGCAGACCCAGGTTTACAGCATTTATTTACACTTTGTAGCACAAACAAGTATAAATACCTGCCACCATGGACGCATTTAACATGGATTCCAAAGGAGGTATCTGCCAGCTTTGAGCAAGTGCTAAAAGCTGGCGGATTCCATATGAATTCTACACATCAACAGCAGCATTAAAATAAGATGCTGGAGTAAATTCATAAAATTAGATGCTGGCGTAAATTCATTACTTTTTGGCAGAGTGGGTGGGATAGGCAGATGCGTAGATTCTGGTCGGTGACCCACTCTGCCTGTCAAGAAATGCACACTTCCCCGGAATGCAAAAATAGGCCTAACACCAAACATAATAGTTGTGAGCCATATTTTACACCTATTTTGCACCTTCAGGGATTGGAAAATAAATATATTTATGTGTTTATTAGCCTTCAACAACAAATTGTCATCACCAGCATACAATGTTGCAATTCAGTATCGCTGTAGAATAACCATAAAACCTTGGCAACCAAACCCCTCCTTACCCCCAAACACCCTCACCCACTCATTCTCCCATTACCCGTTACACCCAGTCTATTACTCTGTAGTCTGACACTTTTTAGTCTCCCCAGTTAATCTTGTACAGCAATCTGTTTGGGATTTCTGAATATTTTAGCCTTCCCACCATATGTAAGAATCTATTGTGAGGTTCGCATGGGGGTCCAACGTACGAGGGTTACAATAAGCTGTCGAGTAAAATCGCCCATTCGGTTCTGTTTAAAATATTAACGTTCGTGTACAAAATCTCCAATCTGGCCAGGATTGTTAATTCATCTCCCGCCCATTTTGTCAGGTCTTTGTTCCAATCCTCTATGTTGGGTCCCTCTGCTTTAAACCAGCACATTGCTATCCAAATCTATGTTAAAACCAATCCTAGATTCACCATTTAATTCAGCTGCTGTCTCTGTTTACCTCTAGGGAATGGTCCCAGCAAACATTGGCATGTAGTTTGTCTACCACCGCATCCCAACATTCCCTTAGTTGCCCTCAAGACCAGATCACGTGTTGGAATGCAGCTTCCGCCCTCCCACATCTCTGCCATCTTGTGTCTCTATGTGGATGCATTCTATGTATCCCTTACCGGTGTTAAGTACACTCTATGTAGTACATTGTATTGTATTAGCTTCAGTTGAGCATTTATCGACACTGAGTTCGTCTACATGCATATTTTCTCCCATCGCTCGTCCTCCATGTGTATACCCAAGACCTTTTCCCAGTCTTTCCTAACTTTAATTGTTCCTCTTTTGCCATTCTCTTGAAGTACGTTGCACAAAGTGGAGACCAGTCTGCTCCCAACCTTCAACCCTATAGACATTTCAACCCATATAGACATTTTAACAACGAGCTGTCCTCTAATTCTTCTGACAGAATCTTCGATGTCCCTCGCGCCCTTCCTGTGAATCCTGCATAGTGGAGGAAATACACTTTATGTCCCCATTCCCTGCAGAGATCTGAGTATGGTATGAGCTTTCTGTTTTCGAATAGAACTCTCCAGGTCAACAATCCATTGCTTTCCCATGTCTCCATCCAGTTCTTCTTCACTACTTTCCGACAATTTGAACTCAGTCCCAGTGGTATCTCACCCACCAATTTACATGCCCTGCCCCAAAGTTGTTTACCCAGGGCAAGCATGTATACCTCTTTTGTGTCGCATAGTGTTTGCCACGACATTTCTTTGAGTGTGTAAGGCCTCGTCACCCCAGCTAGCAGTCTTTTTTGCAGGTGTGATCTCATCAGACAGACGTTGAGCTACAAACTGTAGCTGAGCTGCCAAGTAGTACATTTCGAGGTTGGGTACTTGTAAACACCCTTTTTGCATCTTATTTTGCATTTTATTTAATGCCACTCTGTTGGGGAGAATTATCATCTTATGGCTAATTTCCCTTACCTACAGAGTCCCCCAGCAGCTTTTCTGGATTTGAAGGGTTTGTTTCTTTTTCCTGCTAAGAGTGAGACTCTTTTTCCCACTATTAGGCATTTTTGCTATTTGTGTTCTAGGCCTTTTTTGTGTTTAATGTCTATGGGATTTTCTCACCCCCATAGGAACCATCTTTATTCACATGTGTTACACAGCACCCTCAGTGCAGTGACACAGGGGTGTCATAGCAACCCCCAAACAGAGACTCCATACCCTGGGACTGACTACTGTCTCCCAGGGCATGTAAAGTCCCCATTGACTTTACTAGTCCATTTTTATGAACTAAACCAGTACAAACCATCTTACTATGGAAGTACTGGAAAGGGTTAATAGTTTTTCCCTTATGTTCATTTTCGAGAGGGTACCGTACAGTCTCTCTCTCAAATGTTTCTGTCTGGTGGCAGTCGTTACTACCATAAATATTCGACTGCAAATATTTTCCTATGGGATTTTCCCATTGTTCGAGGCTACCACTTTTTCTGACAGCCTCTAACATACCGCCGGTGCATTTTAATATTAACTTGACTCTGGTAGGTTTTATTTGCCAGAACTTTAACATAACTTCTTTCTCGTGTCTTTCTCTAACTCCTAACTCAGGTCAGGGATCCTTTGTTCGTCCTTTTGGCTGGCTTCTACTGAGAAGCCCTCCTTTCGGCGCCACTGAATCTGGGATTGGGTCCATTGTGTGGTAGGGGGAGTAGAACCCCTGGACAGGGTTGCCTTAGCAACCCATGTTGCACTCTATCCTGATAGGCTGGAGGGTCTCCCGCCAAGATGACCACTCCACTGTGTGAGTGATAGCTAGGCTGTATGAATGGGGATCTTTTTGCATAAAAGCAGGGTCCTGAGGACTGGAAGAGCAAGATGTCACCACTGGAAATAAGAAGCCGAAGAGGAGAGGAGCCAAAGACATCTGCAACGACTGAACCACCGGTGAACCCCTGCTGCAGCCACTTTTCTCCACATGACGAGAGAAGTTCTTCATCTGCAAGAGCCTTCTTCCCTTGAGCTGGTGGGGCCAACCAGTTTGCCAATCGCCTTCCCGGACCTGCCTTGGTCGAATCTCCCGTACCCTATACTCGGAGGCCGGATAGCCAGGCACCAGTCCACCCAGGCTGCGATTTAAAGGAGCGTACCTTTTATTCGTCGGGCAGGCGGCTGGTTTCATCCCTGGGTAGTGCAGTAATTCAAACCTTCCTCCATGACGAGAGCCTCTCTTCCTCTGCTGGATCACCCGAACTGCAGGAACTACCAGGAACATCCGCCACCGCAGGAGCCACTTCTTCATTTTAAAGGTACATTGTTCAGCCAGGCCGCCCTTTCTTCGCGGTAGCACTAAAGGTGTTTTAAAACCTTTACCTACCTGCTGGGTCAGCCGCACCTCTCTCTTAACATTGCTTTTCAACTTCTGCATCCACCTTTTCAAAATCGTTAACCAAAGACTTGACTGCAGCTACAAGAACATTTTGCTCCTGGGCCCTTGCCCTGTACCACTGACTCTGGCACAGGCCTACTCTCTCTGGCTACATTTCTTAGACCTGCCTTCTTTGGATTGATTCTCAACTAGAACTGTGTTGGTGCACCTACTTCTGATAACTATCCTTTTTCTTTCCCTTTTTAAACCTTGTGAAATGCCATTTTGCTCAGTTTTCAGTATTGCCTATACTGATGCACTGTCTTGCTTAATCTGGTTCACAAATCTATGGGAAGTGTTGCTAGGGTGTCTAAGAAGCTATTTCTATATAACTTGTGCTTTCCCTCCCTTGTAAGAAATTGATAGAGTATCCCTTGTGTGTAGTTTTCACTGTGCCGTTTTGCTCAGTTTTCACTCTGATTCACTTGGTCTACAATTTAACTAGGGAGTGTGTATATTTTTTCTTTGACTTAATTTAACTTGCTTGATAACTGTGATAAATGTGTTTTACTAGAAGTGTATAAAATAAATATATATCTACTTCTTAATACAAAGCTTTGGTCAGTGTTTCCTTGCGCCATAGTACTGTAGGCCTATTGTGTAAACCCTGAATACTGCTCATCTCCCTCTTGAGATAAGTCTGACTCCTCAGCCACAGCTACCAATCAACTCTTTGTGGTACAGACTGATACCAAAGGGGATTTACTGCTCTCACCTGTAGTCTTAATCTTCTGTAGTGCTCCCTAAGGGAACTGCACAGGATTCTGCCTAACACACTCTCCTGCACCTTCATGAATACAGCAGGCGGGGTAATATAATCATCTTTGTAAGTGACATCCTACCCATTTGAGAAAGGGGCAACGTGCTCCAGAAGGCTACTGATTGCTCAATCCCCTTAATGTCGCTAAGTGTATTTTCCTTGTGTGTGTCCTGGAAGTCCCACCTAATCTGAATACCCAGATATGTAAATATTTCAGTTTCCCAGTAAATAGTCATCTGCATCTTGTTGCTAGCGCAGCCCGCAGGTAAATACAAGATTACATCGTGTTCACTTTAATTCCCGACAATCTACCAAAGGACTCCAATTTTCCCATTACAATGAGCACATTGAATTCCCGGGTTGGAGACATATAGCAGCATGTCATCAGTTTATAGAGATAGCACATGCGTAATCCCTCCCAGTCGTATTCCCCCTTCCTACATATTCAACCTAAGCACACATGCCAACGGTTCCAATGCCATCCCAAACAATTGGGGCAAAGGGACATCCCGGTCTCGCCCCTTTTCCTACTGCCCACTGTTCGGAAATCAACATTCCCAGTTATGGAAGGATATAATAATTTGATCCATCTTAGCAGTACTGGCCCCACATTAAATATATCCAGTACCGCCCACATCCACTGCTTAACTGAGTCAAACGCTTTCTCAGCATCTAATGTTACTACTGCACTGGCCTGCTCATCATCTCTCGTTTGTGCGATGACATGTTATAAACGCTGTAAAGTACATTAACTTGTGAAAGTGTCTAAATAAAAGGTTTCAAACAGTAAATATCACTAGAGAACCAGAATACATTTCATTCTAATCATTCCAAGGATCAAGGAAAGTGAAGTCCAACAGCTATTATTTTCCTTCCATATTGGCACACTGTTCGAAAACCTGCATATTATACATAAATTCAATAACAAAAGGAAGGCATGGTCGATTCAGAGAGGATTGTCAATTTTCAAGTCATAACTTATTTATTGTTTCCCAGTGATTCTTACCTGTGCAGATGTATCCACCCTGTCCAGCGATGGCCGGAATAAGTCTCTACTCGTTGAGGAGCCGCCACTTTCAGACCCTGCGGAACAAGACGTAAGAGACTCAGAAATCAAGGCGCGTGACACAGTTCTTGGAGCGATGGGTACACCAGATTCTATGTGCCATTGCCACAAGCGAATGCCTCTGCCAATGTGCCTGTTCTCTGTTCACAATGAATCCTTCACCGTTCACTTAGCAATCTATGCCCTTGTAAGATGAGTTTAGAACTTCAGACTAATGAGTACTTTATGTACTAAAAAGGCACTTTCCGATTAAAGGTCATTGAAATGCAGTGTTGAGCTGGGAGAGATTTACAGTGGGGTCATGCCAGTGCTGGTATCCCCTTTACGTAAGAGGCTTTGGCTGTCCAGTGAGCATTTAATCTGTCCCGCACCCATCATAGTTACTAAGTAATGTATCCAGACTCTGGGACAATGACAAAGATGTTACTTCTACTTAATCGATAAAGCCCTCTGCCTTGGAAGATCTTCCATTCATGATTGAAGGGTCTTTTGAACATCTCTATCCACTTCACCACATACTGGAAATGGTTGCCCGAGAGGCAGATTGACACCAGCTCCCAGAGTTTTATAGTAGCCTATGCTAGAGTGAGGTGCACTAACGGCCTTACCTGCCCAGCTCACTGACTGCGGGTTTCTGGCTGTGAACCCCTGGGGAACATTGGATTCCCATCCTTCCTCATACCATTTCTCCTCTGGGTTTGTCGCTCTGGAAAGAAAATGCGTATAGAAGTTGTCAACTTAGAACCACCATTGCAATAGATCACAGAATGAAGGACCAATGTCACCATTTTACTGCAAAGATTAGGTGATCGTGGATGAAGATGCTCTGTCAAGGGGGGGTTGTGTTGCGGTGATGACAGATGCTGTACCTAAATGATGGGCTTGCCTTTACCTATGATTACCCTGAGGGCTACACCTACAGTAGTCAGTGGCCTGTCGGCTGAGAAGTGGGGTGTTGAAGTGTATGCTTATGTCAGCAGATATCTCTGCTATTGGGAATGCTGAATGAATGAGTGGAGAGAGAGTTATGCTGCAATGGGTTGTGTAAAGGGAGTTTTTTGTCTCAGGCTGGTACCCATTTTTGCCCTTAACATGCAGTGGAAGCAGGACGCCTCCCAGGAAGGTTATGCAGGGAGTGAGGCCATTGTACATGGATGTGGGAATTGGTGGATGAGGCCAATGCAGAGGGACGGAGAAGTTGAGATTCAGGAGTGCATCCATGATGATATGTGATTGGTGTAGATTAGGGTCCCTTGAGGTAGAGTAGATCATAGACATGACCTGCACTTGGGAGGAAGCGGTGTAGAATGGCTTCCCTTGCTACAGCAAATATAGAGGTTGGTAGTGTCGTTCTGTATATTGTGTTGAGTTACAGGGAGTTGGGTTTTGGGAGTTGCTGCGTCCAGAAGAAGTGCCACATTGAGGGTATATACTGTCGGTGATGAGAGAGGTGTTGGGGTTTCATGCTGGCTGGATGTTTGGAGCTGGTGTCTACTAAATGGATGGTGTTGTGCCATGAACATGTCATATAAGGAAAGAGCGGAAGATTATCGGATGAGTTCAATGAGATATAGTTTAAAGTCCGAGATTTGTTTGATTTCGACTACCTATGGAGTGGCTCACTTACTTGAGTCACCTGGAGACTGATTCTCATAGATAGTCATTACAATTTGTCAACATGTAGATATAGTGCCACTAAGCACTTAATGAGTGTATGCATTTAGTGGAGTAATGTATGTGGGCTGTCCATTCAATTAATCATGCTTGAATAAGTAATGATCTTTATCATAGCAACTCTATCCTTCCTCATGGAAGCACCTGGGTTTGCGGTGGGTGAATTAGTGCAACGCATTATAAAGCTTTATAGAAATCAAATTAGCAATAATATTTTTCACAGTGCATGTGAGAAAGACATGTGCTTGCCAGTGCTATGCACTAGAATAACAGTAAACTTAATGGAAGAGAGTGTCCTAAAATGCCATGTCTAAAAATTGAGACATCATTCCTTCTTAGGTAAGTTTACATGCAACCCTACTTAGATCTCTAACTAAAGAAATGGAAGACAATATAATATTTAAGAACAGTACCAGGCGGATCCCACTGCCTTCTGTTTTTAAAGTTACAGAACAAAAGGTAACAGGCAGCTAATCTGATTTTGAATAGCATTGATTTCAGCCATGGAAGTGGGTGGGGCCTTAAGGAGACATTCAATGGCAGTCAGCCATTTAAGGACGACCTCGAGGGCTCCACTTCTGGAGAGATAATAAGACAATGAAATGAATGCAACACTTTGACTTCCCGACTCCACCTTTTCAGAGTCTCATGTGATTTTTCTGGCCTTCAAAAGCTGTACAAAAATGGCGGTGCCCTAGTTAGCGGTGCTGGAAGGCAGCTCTGCAGCTATGGCCCTAGCTGCTGCTCTGAATTTAGTCCTGGTCCACATGAAAGAACTGATCTGGCCGTGGTGAACCTAAACAGCTCTTCTGTCCGCTGTCCTTGTCCCGCTACAAGAACTTAGTCTGTGTGGGTATGAGGGATTTGTGGCGTGCGTGCAACCTCTCTTACCACAAACACGGTGTGGCTTGGCACTACCCGACTATAATGGGAGGTCTAGAGCTGCAGTGAGTTTGATGTGTGGTAACCCTCCCAGAGAACCCATGTAGGCTGGATGGATCTCCCTTAACCTTAGAATTCATATAGTGTGAATAAGGGCCTCTGCCTATTGATTCCAGGGCAAAAGGGCCTTCACCTTTTATCTTAACACATGCATTAACTCGTTTGCACACTACCCACTAACAACACATGAGATGTGTACAGTGTCTACTTTCAGATGATATAAACAAAAGGAGCATTACATTGTAATGCAGGTAACTTATTTACAAAATCATAGGCTCCAGGATATAACAGTGCAGTTCTAGTTCCATGGTGATGTGCCCTTCTCAATGTAGCTTTCACGGGAGTTATGATATAAATGTTGCTCGCCAAAGTAATAACCTATAATATTTCACCTAAGACGTATAAAGGTGCTCAGATAATTGGGTTACCTGTGGCGTGACACTTTCCCAGGCACTGTGGTTATCCAGGGGCAGGCTCCTACTCCTCAAATGTTGTGATGAGGGGTAAAGCACATACTAGGCTAAGGGTTGCAAGTTAGCTGCCTGTGAGACAACCCTCCTGTACCAAACATGTACCAGAGTTCCTTGATCAGATGCACTTTAAAGTGAGTGGCTGGCTGGCAACCATCTCTCCCATTCCTCTTATGCCCTATCCAGACTTCACTCTGTCTTCTTTGCAAGCTACTTCGAGAAGGCAACGGAACTCCCCTGGTTACAGTGTTAAAGCCACCCCTAATTTCCTTTCTCCTCACATAGTTTGAATTGTTCAATATTTTCTTCAGTCTGTCCTCAAACCAGAAACGTGTCCAATGCCTTTCTTGGGTACCTGACTCATGCCTAAGCACATAGGCAGCCCATCTCCAGGGACCTCTTTCATTTTGGCTCTGCCACATAATGGGACTTTTGCTCTTTTTTCGGGTTATGATTCCCCCGCTCCACACAATGGGACGATTCTGAGGGAATCCTAAGTGGAGTCCCTCTCAGTCAAGGGCCCCATTCACAGCATCACTCACTTGCAAACACTCTGTTCCATTACACTACCTCTCACCTTTTGCAGTCGGACAGCTCCTGCTGTGCTGTCCTGTCTCAAGTCCTCAAAGTCATTGGATCAGCTCACTGTCAGTCAAGAAGTAACCATGATGCATTTACTCCCTTTCTGCTACTCTGGAGATACCATGCTGCTACGTACTGCCAGATCCTTGACACCGCAGTGCAGAGCCATCCCACCAACGCGCCATTAGCATGCCAGCACACCTACCAGGAACTACTAATCTGAAGCCTAACCCCTTAGATCCCAGTAAGCATGTTCCTATCTACTGGCCACACACAATAAATAACGATAAACATTTTTAGTGACACTTCAATAACGAAAAAATGTATTCTTTTTTTATTTTATTTGGAGGGGTCCCCCACAAGCCAATGTTTCATCCACTTTACTAACCTTCCCCAATCCTTTTTTATCCCTTAGTCCACCCCCCACATATACTTTTATTTAAAAAGTCAACATTTTTTTCGCAATTTGGTTTAAGTGAAAATGTTTGTCTTTATTTATTTTTCGTTATTAACACTGTATACTGTCATGTTATGGAGTTATTTGGTGGAATTGTTCGTGCACCGTTGTGGGTGTTAGATCATCTAATGGCAATGTTTGAAGAAACAAGTACTTAAGTCGTGTTATTAGACCTCTCACCTGTGACGTTCTCTCCTCTTCCTATATCTGTACAAGAGAAGAGCCAGGACTAAAATGATAAGTAGAAGCACAGCTAGTCCCAGCGCTACGCCAACTCCGACGCCAACCTTACTGATGGCTTGCTGACACCGTTCTCCGGTGTACCAGTACCAGTAAGAATACTGGCAGCTGTGGAAAAAAAACACAAGGACATGGTCATAGAAATGAAGGAAACAAACTGCACCTTTAAAGCTAACTCTACGCCACACAATAAGCCACTCGAGTGATGGGGTACCCAAACTGCCACATAAGAGCTACTCTGTGAACACTTTGCCCGCAACCCAAAGCCGGGAACCTGAGATTGCAGGAGTTGCCTTGGCCTATTCTGCAACCATGGGGAAGACAAGACATCTAGCCAGCTGATGCAACAGCTACTCTGCGTCGCATCACATCCCGTAAAGCTAGGAGAGAGAAGGCTACCAAACCGGTGAATTTTACCATGTATCCTGTGCCCATCCTGCATTTTTGGTGGGGGGACAGAGTCGAACCTGCCACACTGTGAGTTACCTCGGAGGAGGAAGCAGCCCAACCTGGCATGGTAGGAGTTACTGTGTCTCTGCTGCAGATCATTGGGGGAGAGAAAGGATCCAACCTAGTACGGTAAGAGTTACTCTGGACTTGACACTGCACAGCTGGTGGAGGGATGGAACCCAACCTAGACCTGAGCAGGTCCGCCTGTACCCACCAGGCCCTTCTAAGGGCAGAGATGGAACACAACCAGTGATTGTGAGAGTTACTCTTTGTCCAGCATGCAGCTTAGGGGGAGGAGGGCACCCAAGATGGCTATGTAGGAGCTACTCTTTTCCACACCCTGGAGAAGAGAAGGAACCCAGCCTAGTAGTGTGATATGTGCTCTATGCTCTTCTCCTCAGAGTGAGAGACATAATCCAATCTGGGAATGGAAATGTTATTGTGTGCCATACCTAGTGCCACTTAGAAAAGTAACAATGGACTGCCAGAGGTACTTGGTACTACACATAATGCTACTTAAAGAAATAGCCAGCCCTGGAACTGTAAAATGTATTCTGTGCCACACCCAGTAGCAGCAGAAAGAAACAAGGAAACCTAGGCCTGGAATGAAATAGTAAAAGATTTGGAACACCCCGAGGAAGTGAAGGAGCCTAGCCTGGGACTGCAAGAGTAGGTCCATGCTGCATCCTGAACCTCCGCAGCAGAAAATGATGCATGCCTAGAACTTTAAACAAGTCTAGAACTTTAAAATGTATTCTGTGCTGCACTTAGCATTTCCAGAAAACAGTTACTCTGTGCCTCATCTTGTACTGGGGAGAGAAAAGAGTGCAAGAGGTACTCTCTGTTTGCCCTGCACCCATAAGGTACAAAGGAGCCCAAACATGGCCAGCAGTCGCTATTAGGTGCCTTATCCTACACCAATAGGGAAACAAAGGGAACACAGCCTGTGAGTGGACGAGTGGCTTCGTCCCCCAGCTAGAGTTCTTCTGTACCACACCTGGTGCCACTAAGGTGGAGAAGGTGCGTGTACTGGGTCTGGGAGAGATGGTCTGTGCCACCCTGGGACTGTCTTAGTAAAGCTTTGCCACACTCTGAGGAAGAGAAAGGACCTAGCCTGAAAGGGCTGCTTTATGGTGTACAATGTAACCATGAGGGAACACCACAAAGCAAACCTGGAACTGTGAAATATATTCTCTGCCAGATCAAAAACAAGGTGTGAACTCAAATCCGGACTCTAAGAGTAACTTTGTTCCACATCAAGTAGAAGTCTAATTTAGAGTGGTAGGAGTCACCCTGTAGCACATCCTAGTGCCTCTAGAAAAGCGAGGAAACCAAACCTGTCCTTTTATGTGCTACTCTATGCTCATCGAGTCGTAGGGAGAATAGAATGAACTTAATCTGGACTTGTAAACTTACACTGTGGCACACTCTGCATCCCAGGAAAGGATAGGTAGCATATCTTGCACCTGTAAGAGTTACTCTGTACCACACCCTATGTCTCTTGGCATCCCAGGTGAGGAATTTGAGCCCATCCTGAACATGTAAGGGTTACTCTGTGCCACATTCTGCAAAACTCTCATCCCAGGAAAAGAGCATGAGTCCAGCCTAGGACTGTAACAGTTACTCTATGCAACAATCTCTGTGACCCAGGTGATATGATAGGTTATTTATAACACGTTTAATAGACATAGGTTTCTAAGCGCAGACCCGGGGATCGAGACTGTGTCACTCTGAGTCATCTTGCTTCCAAGGCGAGCATGTTGCCCCTGAGCTATACTTCCGAGACCACTGAGGAATGCGAGTCCACCCTGGACATGCAAGGGTTACTCTGTGCCACATTCTGCAACACTCTCATCCGAGAACAGCATGAGTCCAGCCTAGGATTGTAAGAGTTACTCCATGCCACACTCTCTGTATCCCAGGTGAGGAATGTGAGTCCACCCTGGATATGCAAGGGTTACTCTGTGCCACATTCTGCAACACTCTCATCCCAGTAGAAGAGCATGAGTCCAGTCTAGGACTGTAAGAGTTACTCTATGCCACACTCTCTGTATCCCAGGTGAGGAATGTGAGTCCACCCTGGATATGCAAGGGTTACTCTGTGTCACATTCTGCAACACTCTCATCACATGAGAAGAGCATTTGTCCAGCCTAGGATTGTTAGAGTTACTCTGTGCCACATTCTGCAACACTCTGTATCCCAGTAGACGAGCATAGGTCCAGGCTAGGACTTTAAGAGTTAATCTATGCCACGCTCCCTGTCTCTCTGCATCCCAGGTGAGGAATGTGAGCCTACCGTAGAAATGTTATGTTGACTTATACCGTGCACCACTAGTACCCAGGGGCAGTCTCCAGGCGCTTATGTGGCTCTGCAGGAAAGACAGGGTCAGTTAGTGAGGGTAGAGAGATAGGATAGGATAGGTCCAGAATCAGGAGAAACTGGCATCTGTGTGTGTTGGGTTGCAGATAGGTTGTTTGCAAGCACTGGATTTTTGTCTCTGTAAAGTTGTGGCCCAATGCCTGGGCTGTTTGTTGTATGTGAATGTATGTTATGTTGGGTGTGTGTACGTGTGTGTGTTTTAGGTGCACATTGGCTGGTGTTTATGGTTATGGTTGCGCGCACTGGCTTGTTGCGTCTATAGGGGTAAGGTCCTGTGCCTGGGATTGTTGTTGTATGCAAGTGTTAGTTATGTTGGGTGTGTGTTTGTGTGTACTTTGGCTAGCTTATGGGTGTGTATAGTACAAGGGATGTGTGTAGGAGGAGAGCATGAGTGGTGGGGTTAATACATTGTAGGGGTGCAATGTAAGAGTTACTCTGTGACACATTCTGCAAAACTCTGTATCCCATTAGAAGAGCATGAGTAAAGCTTAAAACTGTGACTCTATGCTCCCTCATTATCCCCCCCTTTTTTTAATTTTTTATACTCAATTGATCTGAGTTATTCGAGCACATAAATTACTTTTATACTAACTTCATTCCAAGTTAATGTTATACATTTCTTAAAGTTAATGAATTTCACCCTATAGCTGTTCCTTAATCATTGCTGTACAGATGCATCTATATGAGCTTGTGTACTTTGTAATAATGTTGATGATATTTCATATATAGTCAGGCTGTAAATGCTTACCCTTATTAAATAAATAAAAATCCTTTAAACTTAAAAAAAAAGTTACTCTATGCCCCGCTCCCTGTCCCTCTGCATCCCAGGTGAGGAATGTGAACCTACAATAGACATGTAAGGGTTTCTCTGTGCCACAGACGGTATACCTCTGCATCCCAAGAACAGAGTGCAAGTCTAACCCAGGCCTGTAAAAGCTGCACTGTGCTGCGGCCCAAGAATGTGAAGGGGCCGACCTGGCCCTTTAATAGCTACTCTAACGCTACTTGCAACTCTGGGTGCTAGAATGAACCCATTTTATGACTGCTCTATGCCACGCCCTTAGTAAGAGAAGACACCCATTCTGGAACTAGAATAGCCTGTCCCACATTGTGTGATTCTGGGCGACAGTTAGAAGCATCCCGTCCTGAGTCTTTAAGCGGTAGTATGTGCCACACTACATACTAGGGGGAGAAGGAACCCATCCTGGAACTTTAAGAGTTACTCTGTGCCACACCCTAGGAAAGGTCAGGAAAATAGCCTGGGACTGTAAGAGCTCCTGGGACCTCCACTGCTGCTTTGACTAAGAGTATGAGCCCAACATTGTCTCGGGAGGATAGCTCGGGGGTAACGTGCTCGCCTTGGAAGCAGGACGACACTGAGCAATACGGGTTCGAACCCTGGGTCCATGCTTCGAAACCTCTGGGTATTAAGTGTGTTATAAATAACCTATCATATCATATCATAACATGGCCCTCTACAAATTGCAGAGTTTAAATCATGTAACCCAGCAGCTAGGGAAAGAACACACACTAGACCTGACCTAAGCTCTAATAGAGTTATGCTATGCCATACCTAGGGACAATAAGCAAGAGAAGAAAACCAGTTCCAATTGCATTGCAAGACACAGCAGGTGTATTTGTGGAGCACAGATTCACTCCCAGCCAGGTCTCCTTGAACTATAACAGGTACGGCCAGGGATAAACACACCACTAAAAACACTAAGCTTGGACATTTCTAAACGATAACCGGGATATGAAACATAACTTTGTCCAAAACATTAATTAAAAAATCATACAATATCAAGGGGAAGAATTGTAAAAACACAGAAATAGAACAGGTAGTCTCCCTGTTCTGTGTAGTTCTATAATTCAACAAAGCGCAACCAGAATATTCTCTGGGACCGGGAAGACAGAAAACGAGAGAGGAGCCCACCCTCTAAGATTGGGTAGTTTATTTGCCCTCACTTAACACTTGGGAAGGCGCTGCACTCTGACTTACAAGCATGCGGGTCCCTCTTGGCCGATGGAACATTCTCCGTTGTAGCAGTTGTAGTAGTAGGGGTTTCCGTTGGTGCAGTTGGACAAACAGACCAGGCTTGTACTGGCTTGTCCAGACTTGTCCAGGGTTGTCCTGTTAACACCATAGTAATACTGGCCATAATCATGTTTGATTTCGGTCAGACATGCCGCTAATAAACAGAAACAAATTTGCAGTTATTATATCAGTTATTATATCGTATATGTTTTTTTTATAACACACGGTTTCGCGATTCGAACCTTTGTTGCTCTGCGCGGTCTTGCTTCCAAGACTAGCACGTTGCCCCAGTGCTATCCTCCTTTCACATGGAAGTGTGTATAACCACCCACTTTGCAGTCCAGTGACCCAATGGCCAAGCTGATCCCACAGTCCCGTTACAACTGCGTGAGCCCCAATATCTACATCCACCGTGAAGGTGCTGGCTCTTGAAGCAGCAATGGCGGGATGGCAGTGTTGACCTCGCAGTTCTATGGCAATAATGGTGGTCCTCATTGCAATGTTCCATGTCCAGCATGACAGCCATACGTGCACAGTGCCATCATAGCCATGGAAGCAATAATACCAACATTTGAAGGCCACCACGATAACCCTGAATCCCCAGCACTATGGTCACCAAGGCAACCCACAATCCAGAGCAGCATGGCTACTACGGCAAATCTGGATCCAGAGCACCACGGCGGCAAACCCAAATCCGCAGAGGCAAGGCCTCATGACAACCGTGATTGCATAGCACTATCATCGCCATGATGGCCCAGACCGCTTACGTCCATAATAACTGTGACAGCCCTTGATCATTGCTCCACTGCCACACAGCCATCATGATAGTTCTGACTCTGCAAGTCAGTAGCTATGAGTTATGACTCCACTACTCCAAACCCAGGGCATCCCCTCACTCCTCAAACAGGGCAACCCCCATTCGCATAGATCTACGTCCCATGGCAGCTCTGAGCTCACATCAACTTGCTCTGAATTCACAGATCCATTTCTGCTTATGACAACATGGCACCAGAACACACATGAAAACCGAGGCCACCAGGAGTCATATCTATTTTGCCACTTACAACACAGCCCCATGATTGCCCTACCCCTGCTTTCCCAGTCCTTCTATATCACCAATGAAAGCCCTGGCCCTTCAGCCTCTTTTACAACTGAAACCCCCAGTTCTAATGACAGCCACATCCATACGGCCCCCAGTGTACGGAGAAAGCGACTCCAGAGACCATCATGACAATCCAGAGCCTGCAATGTACGCTGCTCTGAGTCCGCAGCTGCAGGGCACCAATGATAGCCTTCACCCCACATCCCTCGCCATAAGCCCGAGTCCATAGTCTAAACAGACAGCTTTTTACGCTCCTAACAGTAACTATCCATGGCAGCCTGAAGGCCAGAGACCCCATAAAAGCTACGACCCTGCACTCACAGGGTAGCCCTAATCCTATGTTCCCATATAGCAGTACTGTCCCCTATAGTCTTCCAAGCTATGGCTCTGCAGCCCCAGTTGCTACTTAAGCCTCATAGTCGTGACAGTGTAAACATCCGACCCATAACGATAATGAACTCACAGCCCCCCATGACCACCCAAAACCCACTCCCCATTGCATCCCATCTTATAGCCTTCCGTGAAATCTCATATTGCACAGATCTACAGCCACCACAAGAGCCAGGACCCCCCACACCCCTCACATACACGATAATTAAGCATTGGTGAATAGGGCAGGCCATTTGCAGAATAGTCATTTGCATGACTGTGGTAGGACTCAAAGAGAGAACTGATTGTGGACTCGGCAGAGCAGAGGGAAGGCGTTGATTAAAAACCAGAACCCATGGGTCCCACAGATAGTGAAAGGGCCCACTGATCTTTTACTAGGGAAGTTTCCCCACATGCCTTAACAATCCCCATTCCCATTGGCTGCAAGCATGGTGCCAAATTTGGATGCCAATGAATGTTACGCCAGATGACAGGAGGAACCCCGCGTCATGCCTCACCTGCTACGTCCAGCTTCGTTGAGGTGACGAGGGCCGCACTTGGTTTAAAATGTAGAGTATCTGAAGAAAGACCAAGAGTGCATTAGACATGAAGATATTCTATACATTTCACAGCATGCAGACGGGATAATGGTGAGGATATAAAGTGCCTGATGAAGGTCAGGGGGCAATGTTCCAAGAACATGGGATTACAAAGGCAACAAGGATAGAGCTAATGACAGGATGATATAATCCAAGGGGAGGACCTTCAAACTATGGGAGTTGGGTGAAGTTCTAAATATGGGGTTCTAGAAATTAGGGTTAAATGCCCAGCGGGCTGATGTAATGCCGATGCGGCCACTATCCAAGGATGCAGGCTTAGAAACAGTGGAGGTGGTGGGGAGGACTGATGCTCCTAAATTAGGCGATGGACGACGTGGCAAGGGAGAAGATTGTATAGAAGAATACGGCCATAAGCACAACAGCAACCGTGTTCCAAGAGTAGGGGCTGAAAAGGGACAGGGACATGTCGCGCTTCCCCCTTTTTTTACCCACCTGCAGACAGTATTACCTCCATCAAATGCCCCTTCATCTAAAGGGTGAAAAGAATCCAAGGTCTTCCTGTAAGCATACAGGTAAGAGCCCAACTAGAAAGTCTGAATCGGCCACTTTCCACAGAACCACAATCAATTAAATATCATTACTACCCCTTTGAAATGTGGGAAATCAGGAGAGTCAACCTGCCAAATTCCTGCAACCAATAAATAGGAGCTTGTGGAGAGGAAAAAGGAAGTGGTACGAGTGAGTTGCTTTAAGGAAGCAGGAATGGCACATGCAAAGTACACGCAAATGATGTGGTAATCCTGACAACACAGACACACCATGATGTTTATATTTCCGATGAAAACCTGTTATGAGGAGGCCCTTTGTACTAAATCGCGCCCTATTTCTAGTGCGATTTCTCTCTTAAAATCTGAATACTTAGGCACATGTAAACTGTCCAACAGCATCTTCTTGAATCTGTTATAACTGAAGCATCGCACCTCAGGCTGTGGGAACCAGACAGCTGGCCACACAATACGTTCATCTTCAAAGATGTTCAGCTCGATACTAGGAACTATGGGAACACCGGAGCTAATGATTTTAAAACACTGCGGCAAACAAATGTTCCCATTAGCAATATCTGTGACCAATTTTCTACGTGCATATTAATAAAGTCGTATGGTATTATTTTAGCATTAATCCACGGATTCGGGGGCAGACATGGCAGTCTGCTAAGGCATACCTTTTCTGCCAATGTTAAATTTGACAGGTGGCCCGCCCTGTTTCCCACCCCTAACCACGACCCTGAATCCCTATACATTTTATTGACACCCAACATTTTTATATCAATATGATAATATGATATATCAATATCTTCGACGCCACACTCTCCTTCTCTCCTCACATCTCCGACGTCTCTAAGAAGTCTCAATACCAGCTGCACCTCCTCAGAGGTATCATTCCTTTCCTCTCCTTCCCCAGAAGCTCACTTTCTCCAGAGCCCTGGTTCTCTCTAGGCTGGACTATTGTAACAGCCTCTATCTTAACCTGCCTGCCTCTACTCTCCGCCCTCTGCAACTTATCCAGAACAGGACTGCGAGACTTGTCCTTGGCTCAACCCCAGGGATAGTATCTCTACAGGAGTTAAATCTCTTCATTGGCTCCCAACCTCTGCATTGTCCACAAGGCCGTCTGGGGCCTTGGGCCAAAATACCTTCAACTCTCTCCTCCTAAATATCTTACTTCTCGAGCTCTTCGCTCATCCGCATCCAACTCCCTCAGGGTCAGTCACTTCGCCAAGCAACGAGTTGGTGGCAGATCTCTCTCTTCGGCAGGGGCCTCCCTCTGGAACAGCCTTCCTGTCTCCCTGAAACTTGAGGATTCCGGAAGCACCTCAAAACCTTCCTCTTTGCCTCTGCTTTCTCTCCCCTTATACCCTGCTAAACTCTTGTCAGAAATCGGCACCGGTTACCTGCCCACCCTTTCCAATTCTCGGGCCCAGGCCCCACCAGTTGCCCACCTGCACTGCCTTCCTTGCTACCCCGGCACCTGGGGACTGTTTTCTGTTTCCCTACAGTCCCCCTACCAGCAATTATGTCTGCACTTACCTTGCATTTGCCACCAACGGCCGTTTTTCTTTTCTTTTTATATTTATCTTATTTATTCTACTATCCCTTGTACTGCACTTTTCCCCTCTCCCTTCCCTGCGCACTTTTCCCTCTCCCCCTCCCCATGCACTTGCATGAGCTGAATGACACCTGGCCTAGTAGGATTGTTTTCCGTCCTCCCTTTGTTCCTCCCCGCCTCATCGCGCCTTGAAACACCTGTGTATTAGCGCGTTATAAGTGCCTTATCATATCATAAGAGCCCAGATACGGCTATAAATAGATGATATATTGAACAGCTATAATTGTCATGAATCCCCAAAATTGTAATAAAACCCCTAATCTTTTTTATATACATTTATATTAATTTTATATAAATTGGATATAAAATTAAGGCTATTATCGTAGTGTATTAATAGATGGTGTCATGAAGCCCATGCATTTGATTGCACCCAAAATAACCCTACACATTTGAGATGACTTTATCAAATCATATCAAACCTTTACATACATTTGCTACAAAATAGATAAGCCCATCACCCTAGGTTATAAATAGATTTTGTCATGAAACCCATATGTTTGATCATACCCTATATATTTCAGATCGCTTTACCAAATCATAACATCAAACCTTTATATAAATTGGATATAAAATGTATAAGACTAATATTATAGTGTATTAATAGATGGTGTCATGAAGCCCATGCATTTGACTGCACCCAAAATAACCCTACACATTTGGGAACGCATTATCAAATCGTATCAAACCTTTACATACATTTGATAAAAAATAGATAAGCCCATCATCATAGTGTATACATAGATGACGTCATGAAGCCCATACGTTTGATTGCATCCAACAATATCCCTATACATTTGAGATTGCTTTATCAGCCAGTAACATCATACTTTTCCTGGCACACACCTGCCCAAAAGCCCAAACCGCCAGCTTTGGAAATGCTTGTTCTTTCAGGATCCGACCCCACCATCTCCTCCTGGGATGCTGTGGTCCAAGTGGACGTAGCACAATGCAAATTCAATTCCCAGCTTCCGTACTTAACTATAGTGTGTGATCTTGAGCCAATCCCCTCTGCCCCCAGGAGCGCCATTTTGCTTTCTTTCAAAACACAACGATCCAACAAGTAAGCTGTAAATTACATGTAGGCACTACATGAAGCCGGGGGTGGACACACACACACACACATATATAGTTTATACTATGTTTTACCTCCTGAAGGGGTCCGGCTAAATGTTTCTAAATTAGATTGAATTTCATTGCATTTATGACATGATATTACTGTTTCAAAGCCATCGTAGGACCTACAGGTTATCTGAACAGCAGATGTGCACTATACAATCAGCTGTGAGCTTAGTATAGAGTAAAAAAAGAGCTGTGGACGGCGGAAAGCTTTGCGCTTAGGGTTTCAGATGCCTATAATTATCTGGGAGTGCGAAAGTGACTGCTGTATATTACCCATGCGGTAGACACTCCCCCAGGTCACCAGTGTTTCAGAAGCACCTTCCTTTTTTCTTACAGGTTGCTGAGTCTACACCAGCCCTCCCGATGTTTTCCAGAGCAGTCTCTTCTCGAGTCTTTCCGGCGTCTCAGCATGTCAAAGCATATGTATTTTGCGTTATAATGTTGGCTTAAGCACGTACACATTGAACCGCGCCATCGTGGTTTCCGAAAACGTCATCTTGGCTGCTTTGCTTCCATTTCCGAGTTTTCATTCTGAAGCGCGGTGAGAACTCAAAAAATCACCGCTTCGGAAGCTTCACTAAAATATGCCCCTGCACAGGAATGTTGAAACTGATGAGCACATTTTCTGTCTTTTAACTTAGAGCCTTGAAGTACTGGCACGAACGTAGCTAATCTGTAAATTAGGTGCCATCCAGCCTTCCTTGATTCTTTCGGCCTTTCCACAGCTAATTGTGTCTGTGCATCCAGACAATTAAAGTGAAACACAATTCACTGCATATGTTGTTCTCAAGGATCAAGCTACTGAGTAAAAATACAGACTTACCTTTAAGTCTTGTAATAATATAGATAAAGTAGCGCGAGGAATGTTACCTTGTGTTCAGAATATGATACACTCCTACACCCCTCTCCGCTCTGCTTCCCAGACAGTGAATTGTCTGGGAAGTGACGTTGAGTGTTCTAGCACAATTTGCCATGGTAAAATGCCCACGTCTGTAGGTCTATAGGTCACGAGCAATTATCACGTGATGAGCTAGCCCAAATTCATCATGGTATTCCAAATGTGTATAAAATACATCCACTCCCCCGTGTCTTAGCTCAATTTTTTATGCCTGTACACATTCATTTTGAAACCTGAGACCACGAGTGCGAATAAACTGTTGTTCATATATTTGTTCCTCGTGACTGGTGGGTCTTCATTTCTTTGCAGTAGCCTCATAGCTTTGGACTAACCAGCAGACAATTACTCTGATCTATCTTTAGCTGTGTGGAGTGCCCTGTTATATGCAGCCTCGGATGCAATATAATGACTTGTGGTATTAGGAAGGAAAGGAAGTGGCTGTTTCATAATGTCTGTTGTCATTTGAGCATTCTGAAGCGTTAGCAGAAAACACCTGTTGCTGCTGATAACACTTTAGAGGAAGGGATTGTATTTTGAAAAAGGAAGCATGGGGTAGCTAGATGTCATTCTGAGTTAGCTTGGGACGACAAGACA
Source organism: Ambystoma mexicanum (assembly GCF_040938575.1). Classification (NCBI taxonomy): domain Eukaryota; kingdom Metazoa; phylum Chordata; class Amphibia; order Caudata; family Ambystomatidae; genus Ambystoma; species Ambystoma mexicanum. The sequence goes on along the minus strand of NC_090921.1, from coordinate 254,842,750 downwards.
GTTGTTCTGCGATCCTCTGTCCCAACTGAGTAAACAATGGCATAGGAAAACACATGTGTAATCTATCTTTAGCTGCTTGGGGTGTCCTAATATTTTTAGCTTTTGATACAATGACTCAGGGTGTTAGGCCGGGGAATGGAAACAGATATTTCATAATGCATGTTGATATATTGATCATCTATTTTCATATATATATATATATATATATATATATATATATATATATATTGTGCATTCTGCAGCATCGGCAGGAAGCACATGGGGTGCTGATAAGAAGGGGTATATTTAAAAAAAAAGAGCTGATGCCATGCTTCTGTGACCAGGAAGCACCTGGAATCTAGACAGGACACTGGAACCGTATAAATAAGTTTTGGGGTTTTAACTAACCGGGGTTAAAAGAACATCCGGGGTCATGTTCTGGTCTACATATGTGCACGCCTCATGCATCCTGTCAGAACATCCTCAGCCCTGGGCCCATAGATAATTTCTGGTGCGACCTTGGTACCTGTCTTTACCCCTTAAAAGCAGTGGTTCTGCCTGGTATGGTATCGTCGGGCCCCATTTGGATTCAGTACTTGGAGCAGGAGTTGGATATTTGGCAACTGAAACCACTGACGGCTTTAACATTTGAAAAACCTGGGCTGGATTCTCATACTGGATGATTGATTAGAGCTGCTTGCAAGGACTGTGGCAATACTGCTGTGCTGTCTTGGAGCTAAATTGACCTCTGCACTGTTCAGAGGCCTGCCCACTGTGGAGCCTTGATGCAGGCCCGGGGTGTTTTAACAGGATTACTGAACACAGATTTCAAGAACATTAAAGGTAAGTGGATATTTCATTTCAAACTAAGCATGTATATGGTTTGGAGCAATTTAAGACCTGTGCTTTAATGACAAGTTTAAAATATGATATTATACATTAGTGCTTTCTCTAGCATTTAGTGTGTATGTAAAGAATTCCTCAAAGCCATGACTTTGCATCCTATCTTTGACTTCTGCCATCCCATGTACTTTGTTTCTTGATTTTCAGCCAGCTAGGCATCTATTACCCACATCTAAATATATGATACATGTCTAATAGGTGTGACATACGGATTCACTAAGGACTTAGAGGCTGCTGATTAGTTTAACTGGTTTGTATGCAACCATTAAATACATCCTACAGATGGACCATTATAAATGGAAACACGTGCAGAGGTGAAAATGGCAATGTAAGGCAGAACTTCATTAGATTAACTACAAAATCCTTGGCAGACAGTTTGGGGTTGGGGTGGGGGACTGACCATATTTAGTGCCTGCAATTCTGTTCAGCTATTATTGCCAACTACATTTTTCTATAGCTAAAAAGACAGCCATCTTTCTGAACGTTTGCTTAAAAGTGCTCTAACATGGTAGGTCCCTCTGCGTTTAAAATATATATATTTCACATTTTTAAAGCGCTCACACAGCCTGCGGGCATCGAGACGCTGTTACAGGAATTGTTTGTTTTGTAGTTGCATATTGTGTTTGTCCTAGTTGTGTATTTATAACGCGCTTAAACACCCAAAGGTTTCTAAGCACGGACCTGGGGATCGAACCTGTGTTGCTTCGTGTCGTCTTGGTTGAATACATGTATTTATTTTTAAACAAAGCACGTGTTTAGAACATTGGGCATTTTCCACAACATGGAGGCTTTTTGTTCCCTCGCGAAAGCAGCAAGATCTCCAGGCACAATTAACAGGTTCTCGTGTTTTCTTGGGGTAAGGTCGGTTTCCAAATGAAATAATTGAGATACTTTAGAGAGAGCAGAGTGAATTCAGAATGACCCACATGTTTGAAAGTACCCCATGGATACCTGTTTCCCCACGGTAGTGCCTTTGTTCCCATCTGTCTGTGGTGTTTTATGGTTGTGGTCTGGCTGGAGACTGCAGAGTTACCTAGTTCTTCAGCTTGAGTAACGTTTTGTTCTGTTACGGAGTTGGTGGATACCGAGATGATTATTCTTAGAATTTAGGTTGGATCGAGAGGCAAATAACTACAATTTCAGTGGGTTTCCAGACATTTACAATTCAAGATAGTAAAAAACAAACATACCATCCTAAGCCAGTGAAGGCAACATAAACATTTTTGTTATAAGTGAACTATACTATAATACAGCTGGTTGTAAACTAGACCTGCCTTTGTTAACCATTCTAACCAGTCGGGCCTTGAAACACTTGTGTATGGGCCATATCATATCGTCTCATACATTAATTTCAGCTATACCCGTGTCATGCAATATTTATGCACAATGCCTTATTACACACGTCTTTAGCTGCTGACCAGGCAGTGTGGAGACTTGTGAGATCAAAACATGTTAATGTATTCCATAATCTTGACATTTTGTGCTTAGCAGGTACATGTTTATGAGAAATACGTTAATCATTGCACCGCCCCACACATTTTTGAATGGTCATAAATAATTCTGACTGGGACATGCATGAAAATTCTGACAGGCCGCCCTCTCCTTGAAAATCGGCTAATCGTGCCCTAGTCGTAAACCCGAAATGCACTTTTCGAGAACAGCGCTTCGACAATATTATTTTTCCTAACTAGGAGCTGATCTGCTGCTTTTGATACAGACCAGAACACTTTTCCTGCAATGCAGAGGGTGGCTTCCTTTCAAATTAATATGAGCACTGCCCCCTCCCCATACTCACCAGCTGCTTTAAACAAGCCCATTGCCAGTATATTGCAAACACGAAGATTACTGACTACACCTGCAAAGAGCCGTGGGTTACGGTAGGGTGTGATCATTGCACTCTCAGGGATCAACATAAATATAGGATAAGTTGGAGATAAAAGAATCTTTACTAGGCATCATCCAGTAAGCAGGAACCTATGATGGAGGGCAAGGAAGCCCTACTTACTGTATCACAAATCTAACATCCACATTATATTCAAACTCTAGATTTTTGTGGAGCAATGCTTCCTGGATGTCCAAATTCACATTTCTACAAATTCCAAACAACAAAAGGGCTGACTCACAAAATGTTTTACAATGGGATCAACCCATTGAAAAACAGTTGTGAATGCGTCGAAAACTGCTCGTCCTAGAGGTAATCCCACCTAATCATCACTACAGTGCTGTTGCTGCCTCTATTTTATACATAGCTAAGAAATCCAACAGCACAACACAGGAAAATAAAGACATATTAACCAAAACACTCAATGATCTCTTCTCAAATATATCGATAAACTAGGCTAGCGTATTGTTTACTAGTTGGCCTCCTTTTCCACGGCTTGTGGAAATGGGCGTGGATGTGCCATCTTGTGATTGCACTGCACTCTAGCCGCACTTTGGACTTTATTCATCAGACCACCTGCTAGTTGAGGTCTATGAGCATTTTAGCACACACATTTTATACTGTAGACATACTTTCGGCAAGTTATAATTGTATGAAATGTATGTTTATTTGTATGTGTATTGATAAAGTGTGTGTTTTTGTTAGAACAGTGTGAATGCATCTACTGCATTGTAAGGTCTCTGTTAGATGTAGTGATAGGAGTTTTTTTTCCTCCTATTAATTACTTTTTACAACGTAACTAAAATTATGCATGATACAAAGACATTTAGGAGATGGCTGGTGCAGTATCAATGTGCCGGTAAATCTGTTTACCGCCACGTTACCAGACCGGCCAACTCCAAGTTTGGGTGGGGTTGCAGAATTACCACTAGCTCGTGGCTGGAGGTAATCCCGGCAACCCACCAGCAAAAACTGCCAGTAATACAGGTAACTCCCCTCATGGAGTCTTACTGGACTCCCTGGACTGAGGAGTAACTGTCCTCACTGGCACTCAGAATCTGGCAGTAATTCCACCAGACCGAGTGTCGGTAAGAGTAATTCTGTTTGGTAGTATATCGCCGGATTGACCATCGGGATATCACCAAACTTGTAATGACCCCCATTGGGTTTTAAACATGGCTAGGTTACCTTAGGGCATGTGCAGGAAGCTGCCTGTGCTGTGAACACTGATTCATCAACTTGTAGCCATTCTACTTAGGATGATCAAGAAAGTCGCCTGATTGAACACAAAATCATTTCCATAAAGCTCTATATCGATACTTGAATCCCAACAGGAACAATAACGCAAACTTTGCACGCAGTGTATATAAAAGGGAAAATACTTTGCTATTAGACAAAGGAAAAGGTAAGATCATTATTGCTTTCTTTTAGTCCTGTTTTCTTTTAGCAGGCACACAAAAGTCACATTTCTTCAAAACACAATTCAGCATCAACTAAGAGCATGCCACATGTTAGCGTTGCACCTAGCTACAGGAAGCAATCACAGGGGGAAGACAGGGTGAGGGAAGCTGCAATGGGATTAACCCATTAATACATATCAGATGCAGTATATTATCATAGGGTAGGTGCTGAGGTGTTAACATTGGATTTACGATGCCGACACATACTTTGCAATATGCTGGGTATTGGTGAGGATAGACATTGTATTTGAATATTTCAATGAGGTGATTGGCACTGTGTAAATGATGTCATATTTTGATTCTATATTCTCTTTGTATTTATTTAGAGACACCATGGGTGTCATTACGATTTGGGCGGTAGGGTATACTGGGCACCGGTAAGGAGACCAGTGCCGGTAATCTCCTACTGCCCGATTACGAGGTCCCCTAACGGGAACCGCAAGGGATGTGTGGTCGGACGGTTTAGCGGCTTGGTCCCGTTAGGGGACCAGGCCGCTAATCAGGCCCGTAAACAGCGCCTTCCCCATTCCCATTGAGCCATATGGGGGCTCAATTGGGAATGGGGAATGGTTGGTGCAATGGGGACTTACCGGTCCCGCCAGGGTCGGACTAGACCGGTAAGTCCCCACTGCACCACACCGGACTCGGTCCCGTTATTGGAGGCAGTCATGGCGCAAATAGCGCCATGACTACCTCCAATCTCGGAATGAGGCCCCATGTATTCTTTTGTTTTTAAACTTTTCTTTATTGGCATGGTGAGAGAACAGACAAACAACACAATGTACAGCATAGCAAGGGTATCAGATACATAAATGGTAATGTAATACATGGGAAATGCCAGCAAAGGACAGATAGGACCATGATTCGGATTTATGCGGCGCAACAATGGGTTAGTTTACTTCACAAGGAGGGGGGAGGACGATAGTTCTAAGTCATCTTTGTTATTCAAATAGGTGCAAAATTCCGTCCATACATTCTTGGGTCGAGAGGTCAGCAGGAGGGTATTGATATATTCCTCATCGCACGCTTGAGTCCAGGTGTTGGGCCCCCAACCACATCTCAAATGAAGGGGGGGGGGTTCAGCGCTTCCAACATTGTAATATGCATGTTTTGGCTATTATGGTGGCAACATTCAGAAACCTAGACATCTTCCTCAATTCAGGGCTATCCCACAGGCCGAACAGTATAGCTAGGGGTTCTGGAGGGATATGGAACGCTGTAATATCTGAGAGAGCTTCAATTATGGCTTTCCAGTATGGGCCCAGCGCATCACAGGACCAGAACATATGAGTGTGATCTGCAGCAGGAGCCCCGCACTTAGGGCAGGTGCGGGCCTGGGTGTGTGCAAACCTACCATGCCTCAATGCCTACTACCTGCCTCAATGCATACAATACAAGCTCCTGAACAGACTATACTACATGCCTCAATGCCTTTGAGGCATGTAGTATAGTCTGTTCAGGAGCTTGTATGTTATGCACCTATGTCTGGCATTCAGAGAGGTGGTTTGGGTGTGTATGCACATTTTCCCCCACAATGCGTCAGTGATGTTGAGGCCCAGCTCCTCACTCCACGTATTCCGTGCCTTGAGTGGCATGTCCGTGGGGTCGGCCATCAGCAATTTGTACAGCGAGGACACTATCCCCCTAGCTCCAGCCGAGTTGAATATGTAGTGAATCTCAGGTGAGTCTGGGGCTCATCAGGGTATGAGGGCCACCAGGCGCGGAACACCGCCCTCAACCTATAGTATTGTAGTAGTTCCAACGCAGTACCCAGGTGTCCGGGGGAACCACGTCTTCGGAGTGATAAACTTCACGTCGGGGTAAAAGTCGGTCAGGGCCCGGTAGCCCAGGTCTTGCCAGTGTTTCATTAAGAGTTTATCATGTGTAGGGCTGAGGCCTGGGAACTGCCAGATGGGCAGCCATTTGTAATATGGGTGGTGGTCGGGTTGTGTCTGCAGGATATATTTCCAGGCCCTGATAGTGGGCGCTACAGGGTCTGACGGGGCATCGGCGTGATATGTGTGATGGAGAAAGAGGGAGAGGGTGTTGACACTCTCGCTTGCTAGTTTCTTGAGCTTCACATGCGTGGGGGGGGACGGAGAACGTGTACCAGTATGTGGCGTGTTGGGCCTGCGCGGCTGTCCAGTATTTAGCAAAGTCGGGGGCGGTGAAACCCCCGTTTCCATAGGGAAGAGTCATGTGCTGCCATTTGTTACGAACCGCACCCGAGTGCCATAGAAATTGGGCACATGCAGCGTGCAGGTTCTTGAAATATCGCTTTCCGGGTCAGATCGGCACATTAGTGAAGACGTAGAGAAATTTAGGGACCATAATCATTTTGATTAGAGATAGTCTACCCGACAGAGAGAGTGGAAGACTGCGCCATTTCAACATTTGAGCCTCAGCAAGCTGCGCCACAGCTGCATAGTTGTCAGCCAACAGTGATCTTTAGTGAGGGACACCTGCACTCCAAGGTATCTGATGCCCCTCGGTGACCATCGGAGGGGGAATTCGCAGGGCGGTTGTGTAGTGGACGGGGTGAGCGGGAAGATTTCAGATTTGGAGTAGTTTATGGTGAAGCCCGAGAAAGTGCCAATTTTGGTTATGTCTCTCAATATCGGGTCCAGGTGGGCAGCCGGGTCTCTAATATATAGAAGCATGTCATCGGCATATAGTGAAATGATCTCGGGTGTGTCACGAAGACGTATACATTTACGTGTGTGTTTGTCCCTAACGTTGTCAGCCATGGGTTCTATAGCGAGCGCAAAAAGTATCAGAGAGAACGGGCAGCCCTGGCGGGTACCCCTGTGGAGAGCGAAGGGGGCCGAGGCCCTGGAGTTGACTAGGACTCTGGCTGCGGGGCTTGTGTAGAGAAGTTTGATGTACGATCTCATGCGTGGACCAATTCCCAATTTGTGGAGCACCAGCCACATATATTGCCATGACACCATATCAAACGCCTTCTGGGCATCGAGGGTGACTACCACGGCCTGTGAGTCGGGGTTAATTCTAGCCAAAACATTGAACAGACGACGGATATTGAGGGCGGTGGATCTGCCGGGCACAAAGCCACTCTGGTCGGGGTGGACTAAGTGGGGCATAATGGGGAGAAACCTATTGGCAATAATCTTGGCAAATATTTTCGTGTCAGTGTTAATCAGGGAGAGGGGTCAATAGGACCCACATTCGTCCAACGGTTTACACGGCTTGGGTAGTACAGTTATAAGCGCCTCATGCATGGATTGGGGTAGGATGTTTAACTTTAAGGATTCGTTCCACACCTCCAGGAGTCTGGGTGCCAGAATGGCTACATGTTCCCGATAAAACTCCGGGGTTAGGCCGTCCGGGCCTGGTGCTTTGCCCCTAGGGCAGTTTGAGATGACCGTGGTTATCTCATCGAGGGTGATAGGGGCTTCAAGTAGGTCGCTGGTCGCGCGGGAGAGCAAGGTCATGGGGATTTGATCTAGCAGGGTGTTAGTGTCTTGCAGGCTGTGTTCTTGCTGGGGGCCATACAGGGTCGTGTAGAACGCGGTGAATGTCCCAAGGATGTCATGGTGGGACCAGCACAGGGTGCCTCCTGTGTCTTTGACGCAATCAATGCGGTTCCTGCCCCACTCAGTGTGGACCAGTCTGGACAGTGTGCTACCCGGCCTATCCCCCTCACCATACTTTCTGGCCGCTACGGGACGGGCGAAGTACCGAACTTCTCTTAGAGCATGAGACTCAAATGTTTCTAATTCCGCTCTGATCTGTGCCAGTATGGTCGGGGAAGGGGTGGTGGCATTTGCCCTCTTAAGCTCCTTTAATTTCGCTTCCGACTGCTGCAAGCTATTTTTTATGGCTTTGAGGACCCCAGCCTCCCTAGAGATGCACATCCCTCTGATGAAGACCTTGAATGCCTCCCATCGTACTCCATCGGAGGTGTCATGCCTGTTATTGCAATCAAAGAAGGTGTTGATGTCAGCTAGGATATCGGCTTTGAAGACTATGTCTAGGAGGGTCTCCGACTTAAATCTCCAAGAGGAGCGAGGGGGCTGGTCGTGTCCCAATGTTATCTGAAGTGTTACCGGTGAATGGTCCGATAATGTGCGCGGTAATATCTTGGTCTCTGTGACCCTGCCCATCATGCAGCTCGATATGAGGAAAAGGTCGATCCTGGAGAGGCTATCATGTACCGATGAGTAAAATGTGTACTCTCTAACCTGTGGGTTGAGAGCTCTCCATACATCTCTGAGATCAAGTGTGTCTATGTGGCCATGTAACCTATGGGCTGTGCGTGATGGGGCTCTGCGGGCCGTCCCGGACCTATCCAGGTCTTTATCTAAGATCAGATTCATGTCCCCGCCCCATATGATGGGAATACCAATGTATTTCAGAAGCGTGGTGGTGACGGCATAAAAAAACTCAGGGGCGTCAAAGTTAGGAGCATATGTGTTCACTAGAAGGCATTCCATATTAGCGAGTGAGCAATGGAGGATCACGTATCTACCCTCAGGGTCAATATGGCGGAACGCAGGGAAAACTGGACTGACTTATGGATTAGAGTTAGAACCCCCCTGGATTGGGTGGAGTACTTCGTATAGTATCTATTGTTGCCCCACTTGGGGGCGAGACATGTTGCTAGGCGCCCAAGGGCATGGGTCTTCTTGGAGAAAGAGGTTTTTGGCGCTGTGTCGCTGGGCATAGGCAGTTATCCTGCGGGCCTTAGTGAAATTGCTTAGACCACGGATATTCCATGTTATAATGTTCAGAGCCGTAGTGTCACATTATGGAACATCCCAGTGGTAGTATTCGTTAGCATTCCACCTTTTGCATTTGCCGTGTGCACAGTAGTATTGAGTCGAAGCCATGTATCTCTCAGCCATGTTTCTAACTGTTAACTCAACCCCAACTTCGCCACCCCCCACCCTCACTGCCCAACCCCAACATGCTGTGCAGACCTCCCACCCCAGAACACACATGACTCCCTTTGGATAGGGCCACATACCAGCCCAACAGGGGCCAGTCATTAAAAAGAACAAATTAAAATCAAAAGCAAACATTGCAACTGCAACGGGGGCGCTGGTGCCGTGCGGCTGGCATCTGGAGCTTGGTGTGGGGCAGCAAATGCTGTCCCGAATGTGTTGCTGCGGTAAACGGGTATCACAGACAGCCTCTGAGACCAGAGAGTGCCCTCTGGTAGGTTGACATCGCAGGAGAGAGTAGGACACAGGGATAGCTCTGAGAACCAAGTTGGGGAGGAGGCAGAGTAAGCAGTTCAGGAGCTAGCCTGTGGCCGGCATACATATGATAAGAGGCCGCAGTTGCTGAGTGGACACGGTGAGGTTCCCATCAACACATCATAAGGCATGGATCTGTGGACACCTTATAACATCGTGGGCTGTGCAGTCTATGGCATGTGGTCACCTCGCGGCCCAGGAAGAGGTATATGTAACTCAATGAACTTCACCGCTTCGTCAGGGACAGTGAAGAAGAAGATCTTGCTATCATGAGTGATCTTTAGCCGTGCCGGGAACAGGATGGCGTAGGGGATGTTGCGCTCCCTGAGCAGCTTCTTGACGCCTAAGAATTGGCGCCTCTCCTGCTGCACCGCCAGTGAGAAGTCTGGGAAGATTCTAATGGTATGGGCCTCAAATCGCAGGTCTCCTTTTTCCCACGACAGGCGGAGGATGAGATCTCTGTCGCAGTAATTGAGTATCTTGGCGATAATGGGTCTGGGGATGTCGCCGGGTCTGGGACGCGGCGATAGGGCCCGATGAGCCCTCTCGACTGTGAAATATGGTGATAGGGCAGGGTCATCCAGCAGGTCTTTGAGGAGTTTCTCCACTGCATCTTCCATCCGCCCCTTGAGGGCATTCTCCCCAATGATGCGCAGGTTGTTCCTACGAGAGCGCGATTCCAAATCGTCACATTTCGCCTTGACACTTTTCATGTCACGCGTTAGGGAGGCCACAGTGTCTTGGAGCGCGTTAATACCATCTTCGTTTACCGAGATTCTATTTACAGCCTCAGTGATCCTCGATCCCGCCTGATCTACTCGAGTCTTTAGTGAGGCGACATTTGCGTTGATGTTGTCTAGTTTTTCATAGAAGGAGGCAACGTTTTTAGCGATAGATTCCATTAGTAGGGTGAGGTCAGGTGCTCCGACCACTTGGTGCAGGGTCAAGTCTGGGTCGTCCTGGGGTGATGATGTGCTGGCTGGCTCATCTCGGGGGACCGCTTTAGTGTACTTGTCCATTGCACCTCCTCCTTGGGCCCCCGCCTTGTGTCTGCTAGGCATTGTCCCTGTAGTGAACTCGGTTGCAGAGAGGGCTCACTTAAGAGTAAAATGAAAAGCTGGGGAAGGCAGGGGCCGACAGGCGCAACCGTAGTGTCTTTTTTGCCGGCAGGTGCCACAAGTCGGTTGCGGGGCCACCGCAGATAGCAGAGAGTTACCGGCGGAGCAGCAAAGCTGTGATGGCGGGCGTTCGTGGCCTCCACATGTGCTCAGGTTGCACAGGGGGGCCAGCGGGATCTGTCTCAAGAGGGCGCAAGCGGGGGCGGCGACAATGCCAGCGGGAAAGTGGGCAGACAGTACGGTAAGAAACGCTTCCTTATGGCAGTTCTGGCACCCAGCAGGGGCCCTCAAAGTCACACACAGTAGGCAGAGGCCTTGCCGCCCATGCGTTCCAGCCCCTGCTCACCTGGTTCGCCGCGGCAGCGGGGCAAATAAATCCTCTGTGTTGTCATCGCCGGGGGAGGCCGTGATGATTGCTGGCGCAACAGGTAGCATTCACAGAGTAGCGGCGTCCGCAGCGGGACACCCCAGGGAGCCGCAACAACTCCACAGAGCGGCGGGAAAGAGGATCGGGGGGGATCCGGGAGTCAGGCTGGCCAGAAGGGGGACCGGATGTTAGGCAACCGCCGAGGCCAGGGGGAATGCTAGTCCCAAATACAACAGAGGTGCCAGCTGAGTCCCGGGTGGACCGATTGAGTTCAAAATCGCACAAAATGTCCAGTGCAGTGGCGGCAACAGCACGGCCAGCCGATAGTCCTTCACAGTGTCGGGGACCGCAGATGTGAGCAGATGAACGCCGAGGCCGCATGGAGCTGAAAAGATAGGCAGCCATCTTGGGCTGCTCCACAGCGCCACCGAGGCCCCATGTATTCTAATGGAAATGCGCAATTGTCAATGACGGATCTAGGATTGCCATTGGGTCTGGAAAGTGGAACCTGGCAACCGTCAAAATGATGTAAATATGGAATTTTCTGCATCTGGTTCAACAAACCACAGTGCTTAGGGAGGGGGGGACAACAAGATCTATTGGATGTTGGGCCGTGGATGGGTCCAAATGTTTTATGTGATTCAGCAAAGGGCAATGCTGGATTGGGGCTCCCAACAAGGGTCGGTGGAAACTTTGAGACCCCAACGACGAGGCCCAGCGGTTTCTAAACTGTTTCAGTGATGGAACTTGACAATTGATAACGTGGGGATGTCTCGGGCAAATGGGCAGCAGTCCTGTGCCCCTCAGCTACCCACAAGAAACCATGTGGGCAACGATGCCCATTGTTTTACCATCGCAAGGGGCCAGGCACCGGGACAGCACGTTTAACAGGCCGCCAACCGTGGACCGCTACAGGGGATGATTAGTGATGACAAAGATGCTGCATTAGTCAACTAATCGAGAGAATGTAGTCAGTGTTAGTTCTTAAGAAAATAATACAGCTAGCTGTGCAGCTGGATATATTTAAGATAGCATTGTCAACTCAGCTGTACATGTAACATATATTCAACAGTGTGAGCTTGCACCGCCTCAGCATGAAGAAGACATTAGCATGGCATGAGGGTGACGGGGTGTGGGGTATGTGTAACCATGTGTTACCCATGTTAATCATATTGACAAGCTGAATGAATTAGATGCGCTGATGGCCACTGCGCAGGCTGCTGAGTTACAATTAATTGCCAGGACATCCCCCCCAGGACACTGCACACACTAGCTGCTATACAGGCCTATTGCCATTTCTTAATGACCGCATTACAAATGTACATAATGATGAAAATGTTGCAAGTGATGGTATTCCGCCCAATGTGTTTTATGTTCCCCAGGCAGCTGACGTTGCTGGCTTCATTAATATTGTTGCTGTAAATGAAATAGTTGAATGCATTTATGCAATTACTGACACTCAGAAGGGTGGCTTTAATGGTGTGGGGGAGCGGTATAATAGTTGGACCCCGTTAACATTTCAAATGACCATGTGGTAAGTGAAAGTGATGGTATTCCACCCTAGGTGGTTCATAGCCCTCAGGAGCTTTCACACCTGTGTGGGGAATCCTGCGGTTCCCTCACCAAAACCGTGCCGAAAGTCTTCTCCCAGGTGGCCAGGAGAGGGCAGACACTTCCTGATCCCAATCCTGGGGGAGGTGCACTGCAGGAGGATCGCCAGGGGGGAGACAAGCCCAGGGTAGAGAGGAGAGTCTGTGGGATAAGGCACGGTATCTTTCCTCTCAGAGGGATACTTTTAGAACTAGGTCAGAGGAGGTTTTGGCTTCATATATATCAACCTCATATGAAGACTGAGATGGCGAGCCTGAAGGTTGCAATTCCTCAACCTATTACTTCAACAGAAGCAGTCGTATGTATCCCTGAAAATAAACAGTGTCCTCAATACCAAGGGTGTATCTGTCTCTAATAAGGTTAAGCCCCATAATTTCTCTTCTAAAAATATTAAGGGCAGTAAAACCACCCTATAAAATGTTAAAAAAGTGGAAAAACCAAATTTCCTTAAAATAAATAAATAATGTGTCCCAGAATCCCTCAGGGACTGTTATGAAAAAGAGGGCTGAGGGGGCATGCAGAAGGAAAGGACAGGCACATAGACCTAATAGCCTTTGCCAGGGTAAAGCAATTAACACTAAGGGCCTGCACCTGAAGTCAATTGCCCCAACTGAGAAGCATAAAAGGCTGCAGCAGGAAGGAGCAGTCGGAAGGAGCTGGAAGGTTGGCAGTAGTAGCAGAAGAAGAGGAGCTCAAGGCTGGCAGTTCTCAAGGAAGTGTGACTACTTAAAGGATGCCTAAATGAGAGAAAAACATATTTCACCTGCAGGTTCTGAGTTGCTCTGTGCTCAAAAGCCCTGTCTGGCTGTGACTGCATGGCAAGAGAATGGAAGAAGTTAAGAGTTTACCCAGGTGTGCCCAAAAGTCGTGACTGCAGAGATGAGGTTGTGCAGATACCCGAGACCCGTGTGCAGAAGCAAGCAGAGAGAAGGAGACTCTCTCGTCTGCACCCATGATGAAGAGGGATGTGGGTCCCAAGAGTGCCAGAAGTCATAGTAGCAGGAGGAAAAGTCAGGAAGTGGAAGTCGCACGCAACCGCTGTGTTGTGGAGACGGTGAGTGAAGCTCTGTACTCCAATTCACTAAAAACTCCTTGACAGTAACTCTAACCATCTCTAAATCAACTTGCGTAGCAGTAGAAGCGAGTAAATGTTGTTCATTCCCATGGGAAGTCTTTTTAACAAAGGAAATGTATCACGCACACATTCAACACAAGTCAAAGTGCATGCGTGTGAAACACACCTTTTATTTTCCCTTGTTACCTTAAATAAGTGTACCAGAGTCGTTGCGTGTCTCCAGTTAAGAGGAGGAACATTGATTGATATCACTCGCAATGGTAACAACTGACTTTACCCACATTTTTACAAGAACATTACATCAAAGGAAGGTTGCGTATGAAGGATGGTGATTCTGATCAACATTAAAGCAGCATTCTACGGGAATAAAATGGAACGCAAGTTTTACAGTCCTTTGAAGTGGAATTCTCCATCACAGAGTGGTTGCGTCGACCTAATTCTGTTACCCTTAAAAAACTTGAATCTTGTAACATCTCGAACAAAGTACTTTTTAAGTTGTTACAAATCCAGTGTCCTCTGATACAAGTGTGACAAGGTTATCCAAGACTGGAGGCGTGGCAATACAGCTTTGAGGTAACTGCAGAATCAAGAAGGTGTACATAAAGCTGGGGAAAGGAGCTTGGTGCTTGTTAAAAGAACCAATTAACTATCGGTAGAGCTGAGACTGTTGAAGCAGAGAGAGAGAAGTAGTCAAGATGCCAAGGCAGATTCTAGTGGTAGCTGTAATACAGACATTAAAGGCGAAGAGGCTGCCCCTTTCTTTTGGCCTAGGGAGGAAAAGTGTCTTGCCTACCTGAGAAGGTTGAAGAGTCTTGTCTGTAGGTTTCCTAATAAATCCATAAAGTACCATGTTGCAGCAGAGTTAATAGAACTGTGGTTGTTTTTAAAGTTATCAGAAGAATATTACAATGAAGGTGTTCGAAGCAGTAGTACACTTTAAAGCTAAGGAGCCTGCTTTCACAGTACCAGTAGCAGAAGGGAGTTGGCACAAGGAAAGCAACACCCTTTAAAGAAGCAGCCTGACAAGTTATAGCAAAGATGCTGCAGAGAACTGTTGTTGAAGAAGAAGTGGTTCTTTTATTTGAACTTTGTCAAACTTATCTTGGAAGGAGGTTATCCAGGATTATCATTGGTGCGGTTTTATTTGTGAAAATTGGAAAGGGAACTTTTCAACAAGCGGAGAAAGAACTGTTACCAGTGGATTTTGTTTGGGTGAACTGATTCAAGACTTCATTTCTTTGGGAGAGATTGACCTCGGACATTCTTGGGAAAGGGATCTACCCAGGTCAATTGGAAGCTATCCAAGTCACTGGTTGTTATTTATTTATGTTGAATGTTTTGTTGTTTAGTGTAAGAGCCAGTTTTGTGTATGGTAGGAGATTGTCCCTTAGAACCTATACTAGGTAGGGAACTCCCTGGTAGAGTAGGCTTGATTAGGTTTAATTTGCATTTTCTCATATTAATAAAATGGCAAATACTGAGAAAACTACAAGCAGTTGTCCGCCTCACGTTACTGACCCCTCACACCAGTCACACACTACCTGCGATACACCTATTGAAACATTGCCTAATGATCCTCAGCCAATTATGTAGAGTGATCCTAATGGCGCAACTATGTGATATTTCTGCCAATTTGTTTGATGTTCCCCAGGCCGCTGGTGTTGCTACTCAAGATGCTGGCATCATTAATACAGCCGGTGTGAGTGAAACAGGTGCATGTGTTGTTTGCGCTGCAGACACTCACAGCGGAGTGGTAATGATGCTGGGGAAGGGTACCCTGCTAACATTTCAAATGACTTCAAGACCAATATTATTACTATGGCTACGTGTGAGCGTATATTAGTTATTAGAGTTAAAACACCCATCAGCTCCAACTAGAGATACGTGGAAGACTTTGAAAGAGGAATATAAAGCTAAAATGTTTACAGCGAAAAGGGATTTCTTTAATGAAGAGATTACAGGGGTTGAGAACAAAACTAAGACGCTTTTTGAAATCCTGAAATCTCTTGAGAAACCCAAGCACTGATCCAATCTTTTTATCCTACGGAGGAAGACTATAATGACGTCCAACGGGCATTTGCAAACAAACTCAAAACAGCGGGGGATAAAACCGAAAGCAAGTTATGCAATAGTTCAAATGTCCGGCTGGCAGATGTCCATAATAGCTAACGGGACAACCAAACTTTACTTTCAAGCACGTAACCTCTCCGGAGATAGAATCCATTATAGCCTCAATTCACCACACCTCCTATAGGGAAAATATCATTCCAGTGAAACTGATCCTGGAAATGGTAAAGAATTTGCTCCTTTCTTTTCCAGGTATGTAAATTCTTCCTTTGATCACATCTCAGTCCTGGATAAAATTAAGGTGGTCGCCACCATCCCTCTGGTGAAGAAAGTAGGCCTGAATCCGAAGCATGCAAAAAATCTAAGGCCCATTACCAAATCAAATTTTTTGCTGAAGATTCTAGTCTGAGTGGCCACAAAATAGCTTCAAACCCACCTGGAGTCAGCAGTTATTTTTCACAACAAGCAATCAGGGATCAGATCGGATCATAGGCTCTCCTGGATCTACAAACCAACATGTTAGAGCTAACGGATCAAGGAAATAATTTACTTCTGGTCCCTCTCAACCTGTCTGCTGCTTTTGATTTGCTGATTCATGACTGCCTGGCCGACAGCCTATCTAACACTGGGAATTGTGTTCCTCAGGCCATAAATTGGATTCAATACTTTCTATCCGGGAGACAATCATCGGTCTGTTGGGAAGGTGCTTCATCTCGTTCGGCTCCCATCCCTTGGGGAGTTCCACAGGGAGTATGTACCTCCCCAACACATTTCAATCTATATATTAGACCTCTTTGTAGCCTGCTGGAATGATATGGTGTCACATTTTCCAACTATGCAGACCATACCCAGCTGATCCTAGAAATCAGCGGGGATTATGACACTGACACTAGGAACCTGACTCGAATCTATGGGGTGATAGAGCAATGGACGACTGAAAACTGGCTTTGCCTCAATGGAGCAAAAACTGAACTATTATTGTTTGGTAGCCCTGGGGCATGAGCAAAGTTTGGGAACAAATATCAACAATTTCTCATCAAAGACAGTCCCATTTTTCCAGCGGAAAAGGTGAAAGCTCTGGGGGGTTTTTTTAACGCCTCTCTCAGCACTGAAACACAGACTAGTTACCTAGTAAAAAACTGTAACTATAACCTGAAACCTATTAGGAATATTAAACCCTTAATTTTACAAGTGAATTGTGGCTCGATTGGTCGAGCCATTATTCTCTCATGACTCAACTACTGCAACTCTCTGTGTATTGGGGCCCAAATAAAAAGTATCCATCGTTAGAAAAATTCTCCTGAATTAGTAAGTCCAGATTATCAAGGGTACTCCTGGCAAGAACATATATCATCATGGAGGGAATCCCTTCACTGGCTGCTTATTTCAGCCTGTATCCACTTTAAAACTGCCACTCTAATGCACAAGTGCTTATTTGGAAAAGCATCAATATACCTAAAGGCCCATACGTTCCTTCATAGCCCCAACCATGCCCTCAGGCGGGCTAATGCTTGAACAATTAGATCTCTTAGGTTTAACAAGGCAGAAGAACTTGGCAGGGCCTTCCCTACGAGGGCTTCCCATGTGTGGAACTCACTCCCAAGCATGAGTCACTTGGAAAGAAATGTAAAGATATTTTGTGCCAAATTAAAAACCCTACTTTTCAAAGAAATGAATTCTGACCAAACTAAGAAAAGGTAGATGTCTGTTCTTTCTATGTTTGTCCTGTCTTTAGTTTGGTGTCCTGCGTGTATATGTTGGCACCCTGATGGCTGAGGGTTTTCGGCACGGTATAAACAAATAAATAAAATTAATAGAAAGAACAAGAATAAAAAAGGTGCCAATAGAGTGAGAAAGAGCAGTAGAAAACCGATGAGTACACCTGCTTTAAAACAAAGTTATACAAACGTTGGCCTTGGTCAAAACTCTAAAGCCTTACTGTAAGGAGAAGGAAATTGTGAAGGATGTTATCAAGGTTGCTTTTGAACACGTGGAAGGGGTGGTGCCCACATTAATAAAACAACTGCCTGAGGTTACTGCAGCCTTAGCAAGAGGGTCTTGTGTGGCATCCATGGTGGTGCAGCACTCCCCCAAATGTTTAACATAACACGCTAGCCCCTAGAGGACCCATGGCATTGGTAAACCACAACACCACTTCTGATCCACAGATACCCGATGGTCCTAGTACTGCCAGTCCCCAGTCAATACCTTCCCCAGAAATATCACAATTATCAGATATAGCCGGGGGCAGTAAAGGCTTATGACTAGCGACTAGCAAACTCTCGAGATCCAGCCCTACTACAAAACAGCAAACCGCTCAAGCACAAGCTCCCACCCCCGGTGCAACGAGGAAAAATTAAAAACACAGACATTGTTACCGACATGGCACCTGTCCAGAGTGGGGGTGGGTATCGTTTTCGGACAGCCCCTAAAGGCACTGAGTGAAATATAAAATGGGGCAGGCCTCGAACTCAGAAAGGTCAGCTATTCAAAATCTTGAAAATGGCCAGGCTGGTTATATCCAGACGTGATCGCCCTCGCACACCACAACCCCAGTACCATGAAGAGGGTAAGGACCTATCAAAGGACTTATAAAACCTTGGCAGCCATGGAGCATTATGAGGAGTTTATATTTATGAACCTGGACCAACTGTGCTCCTGCTGTGATATATACTATAAACTGTTGGCCCAATGACTTTATCCAAATACGTATGGCTGCAGAGGGCTCGACCAGACCCATGTTTACAAAGCGCTCTCAGCACAATGTTTTTTGCATTTTACAATTTTTTCAGAGTTTGTGGATGCTCCTGCAGAATGGGACCGAGATCATGTGTTTTGCACTACTGAGAATCATGGCGCTAGTTGTCAGACCACGCTCATGAGGTGCTTATAAACCTTTAAGCAAAGTTATCCACAGCCATATCATAAAATCCAAAAGCAGATGGTTGTTACATTTTGATCAAAGACCCTTAATTCTTTTTCTGGCGTGCGTCTAGTCTCATGGGTTTAATTGAGCCACGGAGCATAACAGATGTCGATTTACGTGCAAAAGCTTTGAAAGCCCCCAAAGAGCTGGGTATTCCGACGGACACCCCTGTAGGATTTTGACAGTTGGCTCTCTTTCAGTATTATTTAGATCGACCCATCAAAATACTCTAACAACGGCGGTGGCGGTATTTCCTGCTAACGGATAAAAAAGCCAGAAACACTCTGTATGTTTTATACCAAAATGCCCATTTCTACGTTATAATCCATCTAAAATGTTTCCTGGGGTAAACACTGTTACCACATTTTCAATAACAAACAGTCAAGCGCTTAAGGAGAAACGTTCAAAATATCTGCAATGTCATGCCTTTGCGAGGTTCTGCGCATGTCTTGAGACGCACATTCAGAAAGTGGAAGTGGACGCTGTTGTGTGCAAGCCATGCATTGACTGCTCCATGTTCAGGAACTTTCTCCCCAAGAGTCACAAGTGTCGCAGGATAATCTGGAGGGTGGTTAAGTACCATTTGTCAACACAGATTAACACATGTGCTCTA
Source organism: Ambystoma mexicanum (assembly GCF_040938575.1). NCBI lineage: Eukaryota > Metazoa > Chordata > Amphibia > Caudata > Ambystomatidae > Ambystoma > Ambystoma mexicanum. The sequence goes on along the minus strand of NC_090921.1, from coordinate 254,823,530 downwards.
TGGCGTATGGACGACCGCAGAATAAAAGTGAGGTTTATATCGTGTGTGACATGGAGGCCCGACAGGAGAATATAGCTCACCAGCCAAAATACATTTATCTTTGCCATCTAACAGGCAACAGCTGTTGGGGATTTGTGGGCGATTTGGAACAAGTAAATACAAAGGCTACATATTGTTAGCTCATAATGCCAAAGGGTACGATGACTACTTGATACTCCAACAAATGGTGAAGGAGTGAATTAAAGTGAAACGTATGCCACAGGGTGCTCAGCTTATTGCTGTCTTTGTGGTACCTTTACAAATACAATTGATCAAGTCCTTGAACTTTCAGCCCATGAAGCTCAGCAAGCTCCCAAAAGCTTTTAATTTCCCTGCTTCAAAGGACTACTTTCCACATCTTTTCAACATGGCGGCTAATCAGATCTACATAGGCCTGATCCCACCCCTGGATCAATACACTGTTTAGTACATGATGCCTAGTGACAAAGAACAGTTCATGGCGTTGTACAAGTCGAATGAACGGGGCATGTTTGACTTCCCCAGGAGTTATGGGCTTATTGTCAAAAAGATGTCAACATTTTAAGACAAGCTTGTTATTTGATCAGGGATGGGATCCTAAAAATGACCCGTCGTGAAGCACCTGTAAAGGGAGTCTTACACATGTCATATGTCGATCCTTTTAAAAGTATCACGCTGGCTAGTTGTTGCATGCAGATCTAAAGGCAACTATATCTAAAACCTGAAATAATCGGGCTGCTGCACCAGGTTTCATACCATGGGCAGAAGAAACGTTTTTCCAATGTGCCTTTTCAGTGGCTCTTATAAGTCGCAGAGACAAAGAACATTGCTATACAACATGCCCTAACTAGCTGTGGTGAGAAGCGCTACGGTAAATACTGGCCGGACGGCTATGCTCTTGTTCAGGGCGTGGTAACAGCCTACGAATTCAACAGCTGTTTTTTTATCATGATGTTTCGAATGTTATCCATCCGTGGGTTTTAATACTTTCATGCATACTACTTATGAGCAGCTGTATAGACATAACCTGTTGAAACAGACTTTCATAGCTAGTCAGGGGGATTCGCGTCGTCAGTATTTGGGAGCACAAGTGTCACGCAATGGTGCATGACAATGTAAAAGTGGGCCGTTTTCATAAAGTAAAGAAACTACCTGACCCCCTACAGCCCTGAGATGCATTGTACGGCGGTCGTACAAATGCTTTAAAGTTACACCATTGCATCTCAGAGGCTGAGCAAACACACAACTTAGATTTTACCAGTCTATACCCTTCTGGGAATAATGACAAACCATATCATGTAGGGCATCCTGAGATCATATGTAACAATTCTGGGGATATAGACCAGTATTTTGGTCTGATCAGGTGTGAGGTCTACCCACCCCAAGGCCTTTACTTACCCGGGTTGCCCTATATATGCGTCGGCAATCTGATGTTTCCCGCCTTGTCGTTAATGCATTGAGACAAACCAGGCAGAGTGCGGGCACTCGGATGAAGAGCGAAGGCTGACAGGTACTTGGTGTGGGATCAAATTACAGACAGCTTTAAAACAGGAGTAGCACCTTAAACCAATCACCCTTGAGTTCTTCTGTGGTTTTAATCAGATTTTCTCACAGCAGAGACAAGAGGCCTTTGGCTTCCGGGCATGGTGTGAGCGATAACGCTAAACAGGCCTATAAAGATGATTATTTCACACATCAGGGCATAGGCTTGCATATCAAACACATCGACAACAACCCCGCCTGATGTCTATTGGCAAAACTATGCCTTAATTTTTGTTGTGGGGCAAGTTTGCACAAAGAGTCAATTGGGCAAACACAACCATCGTCACAGACACTGATGTGCTTCAAGCTTATCTATTCGATAATTCTTACGACGTGAGCAGTTGTGTGTTCATAGACTATTAAACGCTTGTTTATGTTGGCGATACTCTATGGAATATCCAACAACTTCAGACAAGCGCTTGAGGCTCTACACTGTGACAAAGCAATTGCAAGAGGGGGTTCTGTATCACGATGATAGCATTATCTTTGTCAGTCACCCCTGGGATGTCAACCCGCTCACTACATTTTATCCAGGGGATCTAACTTCAGAGCTAGCCCCTGATGAATACATTGTGGAGTTTGTATCCGTGGTCCCAAAACATATGCCTATCACACATCTATAAGCACTGTTAGTAAGAAAGTAAAAGGCATAACGCTGAAAGTTACCAAAAGAGCCAAAATAATTGTTGACAGTTTGAAAGATCTGGTACAGTCCTTTGTACTGGGCTATGCGTTGTTACACAGCTGTGTATCGTGCGCCATAAAATTCAATGTGAAATTAGCATACTCTGCAGAAGACACTCAGCATCATGTTTGATAAAAGGACGCTGGCACTGGGAGCTTGACACGACCCTTCAACTATTAAGTATTTGGTGTTAATCTTTACCCACCGCACACAATTCTATGATGACCTCGACTCCTATAGATCAAAACCCTTTTACCTTTCTGTATAAATATTTTGTCAAATAATAAAATGGACTGGTTCTTTATTACGTCCTATTTATTATTTATTAACATGGTTCTTGTTGAATTTAAAAAAAAAAAGGTATTTTATTCATACGTGTAACACTAGGTTGTAGTAGCTACCGCAACTCGATATGGGCTACAAAAGCAGTTTCTATGTTGTTTAATCACACTGTGGAAGTCAAGACACAAACTAGGACTATCTTTCCTGCATTGTTTCAAATGTTGGCTATTTTTTTTATTTGTGATGCATTGTTTTCCAGATATTGAACCAGTACACGTTTAGCCGGCCTGGTATGTTTTTCTGTCAAGCAAACTCAGCCCACACCATGATTTCATTTGGTCAAGGTTCTCCCCCTTTGGGGATGCCTGCTACTAAAAGATTTCCCTTACCCCTCCTTATTTTAAATACTCCATTTGTTTAACTAGACATTATTTGTAGACCATAGGTATAGTCATACAACATTTCTCAGTTTACGATACAAGCTCTTAGCCCCTTCGTAACTACCAACGCCCCTTCATCGTAATATATTTTGGACAGCTTTACACCATACATGTTTACCCCATAACTGCTGAACATAAAGACACAACTAGATTTTATAAACAACAGCATTTAGACCATCAAGTTTCATTTGACTTTTATTCACATTAAATAGTTTGGGTTATCAGATGCCGCACTGTGATCCTTTAAGCTACAAATTCTTCAGTATCAGCAATTATTTCATACACAGACCGCTGATCGATGTGCCTAGAGGTGGCTGACAGAAAGTCATAAAGCTCCTGGACAAACAGCCAATGTCCTTTAACGCATCTGAAATGCTGCTGCATGTTGTCCACCTTCAGTCTCAATTAGGGGTCCGTGTGCGGCCTTAAATCGCCAAAACCTCTTTGTAGTGCTTTCGCCAGTAGTTTTCCATTCGAGGGTGGCTGCTGTTGGAGCATATGTTTGCGATATGAAAAAGATTGTTATATTTACGTTTGTGTACTCCGGTGGTGTTTCCAGATAAAACAACATCCTTGGACATAAAGGTCCTCATCACGATTTGGCTGGTATCCCAGCATTAAATGCGCCAGGATACCACCCAACGCTACTAGCGTTACTGCAACTCGTTCTGTAATTCTGCAATTTGTGCCAGATTGTGAGTTGCAGTGGCGCTGTTAATCCCCAGTTATTTATCTGTTCATAGGACTGATTGTCCTATTATTCATAGGACTATGGGCGGAAAGCTGGAGATTTACTTCCAGCTCAAATCTAGAGGTAAATCTCCAACTTGCAGCCCAAGCTCGGGATTGGGCAGAGCAGTAATAGCGCTGCATGTTTGCTGCTCCGCCCAACCCGTGATGAGGCCCAAAGTACTTAGATATTGATATTTTATTTGTATCGCGCTCGTACACAAGTGGTTCAGAGCGCGACAAGGTAAGGGATGGGAACAAAGGAGAACAATACAACAATCTTACTAGGCCCAGTAACATTGAAAACGTGCAAGTGCATGGGAGAGGGAAAGGGGAAAGGACAAGGGAGAGGGGAGGAGAAGTGGAAAGTGCTGAGCAAAGCAATACAAATAAATAATAACAAAATAATAAAAAAGAACCAAACAGTGATAGTGCAGCCAGCAAGTGGCAAGTGCTAGGTATAAGGCAACCAACAGGGTGTGTCTGATAAGTGCAGAAAGAAAAAGGGGAGGGGGGACTGTAGGGTTACAGATACAGGCCCCAGTGAAACAGGCAGTGCGAGTGGGTGGCATGGTGTGCAGGTACCTCTGCCCGAAAGTCAGATTGTACCAGGTGCACAATGCTGAGACAGTACAGATCAGCAGGGGAGAGGAGGAGCGAAGGCAGAAGCAAAGAGGAAGGTCTTGAGGTGCTTCCGGAACTGGAGATGGTTTTCCTCAAGTGTCAGGGTGGCAGGGAGGCTGTTCCAGAGGGAGGCCCCAGCCGAAGACAGAGATCTAACCCCAGCTTGTTTCTTTGAAAAAAGACTGTCCCTAAGGGAGTTATAGGTGGAGGAGCGAAGAGCTCGGGAGGGAAGGTAAAAATGCGTGTTAAGTAAATCCAGAAATAATTGTTGTATACATCCAATGGTGGGTTTCACATTAAATTGATTGCTTTCCATCAGGTGTTCATTTTGTAGTTATTTCCTGCAAATAGGCACTAAAAGCATCTACATTCTCAACCTTCATTGGTCAGGTTATGGGGCCCGAGCACGTTGCTCTACCATACTGTCTTTGATAAACTTTAACTCCCCATTTGCAAACTGTTTCCTCAATGATAATTCTAACACACATTGGGCACCCACGTCTAAACTGCTTCATTTTCAAAAGGGAGTAATTCGCTGATTGTATAGCCCACAATGTTTTCGACATGCTCAGCATACGACATATTTTATGTAGCAAAATAACTGTGCAAGTTATTTCCAAACATTCGTGAGCATCCTGTTGGGGATCATCAATTTTATGTCCAAAGCAAGATCTGTGAAAGTGTTGTTTTAAACACGTTTTCACCACTATGCTATAAAACACTGAATAGCCAGAATATCAATACAGGTCACAGCCGATGTGTCCACATCGTCTTTAACTCTATCATCGACATTAATAAATCACATTCCTTACATAGCGTGTTATGGCGATTCCTCTGGTTTTCAATTTGGTTCGATGAGCACACACAACAAATACAGATAGTGCCTGCTACAGATTGGCTGTCCTCACTGCCATTCACTTGATCTGTTAGAGGCTGTAAACAAAACAGGGAGGCAGGGTTTTAACTATGGTGAGTTCTCACACCCCTACAATACAAAGGCTGTCCAATATCCACTCCACATGAACCCCCGTTTTTTCCTGAACTCCGAGTGGAGCGGGGTCACTCTCCGTCATCATGACTGCTTCATTCTGCAGAACCATAGATTTGTACCCAGCTGTCTTTAGAGCCCACTTCGCCTGCGGATGGTTGCCCTGACTCCACGAACTGTGGCTGCACCAGAACCACGGCGTCATTCCAGGTAGACATTTCCAGATTAACCGTAGTTATGGGTACATCCTCCTGAATGTTTTTAATGAAATCTCCAACAGACTGGCACATAACCGTGACAATGAGTGGCGACTCGCTGGTGACAGAGTGGAGCCATGTTCTCGCAGAGCTCACCGGTTTTGCAGTCCGCCATCAAATCCTGAGCGTCCTCCATATCATCATTCCCCAAAAGACAATAAGGGGTATAGCTATGATTGGAATCACCAGAAATTCTGCGTGCTGTCTTCCCATTGATGTAACGGTAGTGGTTCATAATCGCAGTTTTCTACGCATCCTGCTAAATAGCCCCTAGAAGACAGAATAGTGCAAGTGTTTTCCAGGCCTACCAGAAGCTATATAGCTTGTTGTAAGCCCCTCCACCCAAAGCCATCATAGCCTTAAAATCACCCTTAGACTTATTTATAGCCCATCCGTTGAAGGTCTTATCCAATTTATATCAAACTTATATAAAAATGATATCAAACATTGTTGGGATTACTAGCATTTTATATGCCTGATTAGGCATTAGGGCGAGGTTGCTGGCACACCATTTTTTAGATCCAGATACTAACTCAAATACCTGATGCCGTCACACAGTAAAACGCAGAAGCCGCGTTATAACCTAAGGAAGGGGGGTGTTAAACAAGATGCCGCTCGTAGGGTACGATCTGGAGGTCCTAATCAATCTAAAAGTAACAACATAGAGACTTCACCAGTGCAAAAGGGCATGATACCAGCATTTTTTCTTGCTCAGAAAGTTAATGCAAAATATCCACCGGTGCAGGAGGTGGCGGAATGTTCTCACCTGGATGGGTGCATATCGCAGGGCTCCTTGAACTTTGAGGATATTGATAACAATTCACTACTGGATCTATGCCTATCCATTCAAAAGTCTATGACACCGCCGGTGAAAGTCTTCCAGTGTGTAAAAGAGATCAAGCAATCATATGTGCACAAGTACTACGCGCCGAAGAGAGCTCTGCACCTATAATGCCCTTGGGACGACTATCTGCATCCCCTAATCTAGTGATTGATTCAGAGGGAGCGGTGCAAATTGAGGAATGAATCTCTAGGAAAGCTTCTCTCAATAATCCAGCGATATTTGCCAAACTACAATCATCTATGGCATCAATTCAGTTTGCAATGAAGATTCTACTTAAATTATGCGGGCGCATTCATGAGAACGTTCAACTGACCTCTAATGTAGGAAGGAAGAACTGGTAGGAAATGTATCTTCGCTACCCAATCAGAATCTATCGGTTGCTTCTCCCATCATATAAATTAATTAAGCCAATCCTGATATTTCAGCAATGCATTTTTCGAGGAAACAGCATTGATTGGCAAAAACGTGCTGCCTTATGGAATATTTCCTGTGAAGTGGCCTCATCACTTCCGAATACCATCCCTCCCGGGAAAAAACCAAAAAAGAGCAGAAAATGGCAGTCAGCACAAAAAAACACTTAAGCAAAGGGATTGGTAGCCTAAAAAGCTGGATAATCCCAGATAAAATCAGAGGTATTTCTAATGCTTGTATGGACCATCATGAATCTGATTTGTCACAAAATATGGGGCAGTCGGTGGCTAATTATTCTACTCCCAATAGGGGAACGAAGAGAACAGCACCTAGCGCTCCTGTACACATAGATTCTCCATTAGGAACTGTTCCTCTTCCTAACAGCAATCCCGAAACTAAGAGCTGCATTATAAAAAATGTAAACCAAAAATGTCGAAAGAAATCTGCCTTTCTAGCCCAACTTCTTTCAATTCCTCAATTACGTGTCTTGCTCACTGAGGATTTCGAGTTCTGCAAACCTTTGAAAGGTAACAATCCCAATGGCTCGGCAATCAATTGCAAGTACTTGGCCACAGCGCAAATGCTCAGCAAACACAATGACTCACTGCTGTCAGTAGAGGTGGAGATAGATGTGGATCATGAACAGATGGACTCATTATTACCGATCAAGGTCAGTTGTTTGGGTGACAATTTAAGAAAGCCACTTCTGTCGGCTAAAGGTGCAGTCCAGATGTCAGATATACAGTCCATGTTAAAGTGGCTTGCAGAATCATTAACTACAGTTATACATGAACAATGAGATTGGACGCTGTTGTCCTGGAATACTCTGGGCTTTACCCACTTTCATCTACTGGATCACTGCCCTATATTACTAACCATAAGTTCTTCTTTCTCCAGGAAACATGGTTAACTGTGCCTATCGTAATAGATGGGTATACTATCCACCAATCTTTGGGTATAAAGGGCCCCTTGGGAAGACCCTTTGGGTGGCTTATCACAGGGGTGATCCATTCCTTGAAGTCTAGTAAGATTGTGACTACTCGAGGAGAATGTTTGTAGGCGGTTGAGGTCATAATTTCAGTTAAAGATCAATGAAAGAAATTACTTTTGGTAAATGTGTATAATCCTCCGGGGGCCGTACAGAGAGAACAGCTCCAAGAGGAGCTGCAAGACGTATTTGTCAACTGGGCTGATAGTCTAACTAATAAACAAAGGGGTAACACTCAAAGCACTTTAGATTATATATTTATAAACTGTGAAGTAGCTTCTAAAGTGGAGGATTTGTTTATCAGTCAAGATTTTGGAGTGACCATGAGGCTCTTATTCTTAGCCTTAGTTGCTCTGCTATAGGTCCCTATATTAAATTATTACGTGATTTGGTGACTAACCATTCAGCCAACAGAATAATCTGGTCCGAGAGAAACATTCTTAATGCTAGCAGAGCCATACATCATCTGACTGCCTTAAACTTTAAGATTTTTGAGTAAATGCCTTCAGATGACATTGAGAGGTGGCTAACCTCTTTTTCTGGCTTTCACGCTACATCGAAAGTCAGATTGACATCAAGTGAACACAAGGTAGGGAAAGCGTAAGGATATTTGGCGTGTTACAGCACAGAGTACAGCACTACTACACAGGTAGCAAACAGCACAGAGTACAGCACTACCACACAGGTAGCAAACAGCACAGAGTACAGCACTACCACACAGGTAGCAAACAGCACAGAGTACAGCACTACTGCACAGGTAGCAATTTTTTTTTGCAGCACCACCACAAGGGTGCGGTGCATTGCTATATGTGTTACCAGATTAACAAGAAAAGACAGGCTATTCAGTCAAAAACGATTTTAACATATAAGATGCAAATCTATTCTTACAGTTAAAAGCACACGTGCTCATTTAAAAATGCACACTATTTTTCACCTGAAATGCCTATGGTGCGAGAGACACATTTGAAAATAACAACTAACATAACTTATTACTAACCTGACTAATGAAACATAATCCACTAATAAAAATGTGTCTCCACTGCAGAATTAGGCCTATTCTGAAAGTGAACTTTTAAACGCACATCCATTTTTTTCTGTTCTCTCTGCTGCCCTGTCCACATAAATACAGGAAGCAAATGGGTTCGAAAGAACAGGAAATCAGTTGGTTACAAAGTATTACTATAAAAATGAGCCATTGTGTAGAGAAGGAGGAGATGGCGTGATTAATTCTGATTGGAGCAGCGTCATAGCAAGTATCATGCTAGAGGGAGTGATCAGGTTTTTGCTGGGGGAGTTTGAGGAAGAAGAAAGGCAGTCAAGATTGGGGAGAGCTGAAAGAAGGACCTTTCCACTGTCTGAGGCATTCCTATCTGCAAAAGCTGAGAATTCCAGGCAATGACCCCAGTTTGAGAAGAAAAGTCGTTCGCTTTCACTGGGGTTAATCTTCAAGGGAGCCACATTCAGAAAGAGAACAGCTGAAGAAAACTCTGAACAGATAAGGTAATTACATAAGTGTGGGAGCTGGGTGTGCACGAAAATATGCAGTCAGTGTAGGAAAGGGGATTCCTGTGCGTGCCTTAATCAAATGCTAATGTTGCAATTTGAGTTCTGTTCTCCGCCACTCTCTTTGCAGTGTGTCATAGACAATGCTTTTACTGTACCATTTTATTTATTTCTGTAAAGAATGAGATCGTGTTTAATTGCAACTTTTATAATACAGAAAAATATTTGAAAACAGACGGGTGGTGTATTTACTATTTACCATTACAATGCTGATGATGTGGGGAGATTTTAAACAGTGCAATGGTCATTTTAAGACAGATGTGTGCATGTCGGATTCAGTATGAACAGTTGTGAGTGACTGTAGCATAGCTCGTTGGAGGTACATGAGCCAACGGGAAGAGAGACTCTCTGAACATAGCTCCCTACCGTATATAAGGTAGTGGAAATTACCACAAGATTACCATATATAGCTCTCTGTCGTAAATAAGTCAGTGAGATCGCCCATGGTGGCACACTAACACTAACACTGAAAAATGTGGTATTCCTAAAATGTAGGTCTGAGGTCTCTCTAGTGATTACACGAAAAATCTAAGCAAAGATAAGGGATTCTGGACATTGGGGCCACGAATAAAACAAGGGAATTATGCTCACCAAAATACCACCAACCACGCCTACCACCCACGCATACCAAATATGCATGCCTGGGTGCTGAAATAATGCATGTCCACTGTATTATTGTTGTACAGGGCCCAATCTGAATACGAGGAGTGATTATTGCTAAGTTATTTTTCGGCGGTAATAAAATACCGTCAGGCCCCAAATCTCCACAAAATACCCTACATATTTATGGTGCATTGCAGGCCGGGAAAGTGATCATAGAGTACCTACTGGGCGTGGCAAGCGTGTCTCACACTGCCATTTGCACATTAAAGGGAACCCATTTTATAATAGCAGTGTGCCACTAAAAACGAATTTCAGAATGTCACAAAGGGAAACCACATTCTCAGATCTAGTGCAATATTTAGAGGCAAAGTTATTTGCACATGGGAATTGGTCATCGAATAGCACGTTGGAATGGAGTAACCGCATTCAGGGTGAGGTGCAGAAAGAAAAATTAGACAATATTTTTGCAGAAGGCAGCATAATTCAGGTCTGCCTTACAAGATTATTGAATGCAGCCGATAAAAGTGCAGAGAAAGACTGTTTAATACGGCTATGCGTCAAAATATGGTTTATTTTAAAAAAGTCCCTGCGAATGCAAGAGAATGATACTCAGCTAATTAACAGGTTAAAGACTGAATTAGAGGGGGCAAATAAAAATCAGGAAATGTTGAGAGCAGAATTGGATGTATGCCAAAAAGACATGCAATTAAAATGCAGAGACTTTGATACTCAGTTATCCAAAAGCAAGAAACAATTTGAAGATAGTGAGCAAGAATTGGCACACTTAAAAGCCTTAGTGGATCACATTAGGCAGGATAAAGATGAGGTTGTTTCAGAAATGCAGATTTTACAAAAAGAACATTGTGAAAAAGAAGGTGATCTCCAGAGTGCAGAACAAGAAATGATTAAAATGATCCAAGAAAGAGACAAGAGAAATAAAGAGTTCAATGAATGCCAAATGCAAATGTGCGAAATGCAGGAGGTGATTAATAAAATGAGTGATGAAAATAATTATTTGCAAAATGAAGCAACCAGACTCCTTAAAAAGTGTAAGGACTTAGAACAGCAAATGTGCATTCCCAGGTCCCAGGAGAGGCGGCAGGGTACCACATTCAATGGAGTGGAGGTGAATTCTAGCTCTGCCCAAAGAGCTAGTGCTCCAGTGACTGGGCCGGTGACTGAACTTGGCTGCAGCGCCCTTGGGGGATTTGATACTCCCATTGGGGGCAGCCACCAATATCATACACCTGAAAACAGGATTGAATCACAAAATAGTGCAATTCCATGTATTGCAACAAGTAGCCCCATAAAAATAATGAAATCCATTAAAGCCCTGATCAAACCATTTAAAAAGGGAGGTGAATGCTGCATTGAGGATCACTTAGAAGCGGTGCATGACATTTTTAAAGCACTCCAGATACCTAAGGAACAGTACAGACAATATTTTCATTTAACTTTAGATGCCCCGACGGCCAGCATCATAAGGGGATTAAATGAACAGCAGAATATGACATGGCTGGAGTTTGAAAAAGAAATTAGGCGTCATTTTTCTCCTTTTCAGTCATTGCAGGAGGCAAAGAAAGTCGCGTACACAATTACTGCTGGACCTAATACATCCCCTCGCCAATTTTTACAAGACTTAAAAAGAGCATTCTCTCGCTTTGATGTATCTTTTGACTCAAATTCCAATGAGTTTAAAACTGCATACTTCTATGGGCTACAGAAAGACATCATATCCCAATTGGTCCGTGAATTTGACCGTGACAAGTCCCTTGAATGGATTGTACATCAAAGCACAAAGCTATATGAGGTACTCTATTGTCAGGGTAGAGAAAGTGATAAAATGAAAGATACTAGGCCTAAATCTAAAGAACCCTCAGCCACAGTAATGGAAATCAGGTCAGCCAAAATGTCCCTTGAGTCTGCTCAAAGCCAAGGTAAAAATAATGGGACACCTGAACAAAGGGGTAATCAACAAAGATCGCCATTCCCTGTACCAATGTTCCAATCACATGATCCTAGTAATAGAGAGAGCTACATCAGCCCTAGGTGTCAAGGGGACCGACCCCGGGTAGGATATCGGCCTGATATGGCAGGTATGAACAATAACCAGAGACAAAATCAAGATCAAAGAAATGATGGTCCCTACCAGTCATTGGGGACACAGAGTAGGTTTGATCCCAACACCATGATATATGGTAATCAGGATAGGCCCCGATATGTGGACCGATTTACTGATAATGGAAATCAACATAGGGGCCAGTACCCACAATCTGAGAGACAGGACATGAGGCAAAACGTGAACTACAGTCCACGCCAGTACAATGATTCCCCACCAGGGGACTATAATCAAAGGATGGGTGCAACCCGCTCCCCTCCACAAATGAATCAAGAGTTCAGAAACCATCCCAACCGACATCAATCACCTGAGAGGTATCAGAATAGATCCAATCAGGGGGAAAACAACCAATATCGACCTAGGCCACAGGAAGAGGATCCTAGAGAGATGGAAAGGTTCCAGTGCCTTGAGGCCCAAGTGAAAATGTTAGCTGAGCAAATAGGAAAGCTCTATACAGCGCAAAAACAACCTTCCAAAGAGGGGGCTGATGGCCATAGCAATGACCGGGGGGCTTCCGAAAAGTGACTAAGTACTCATGATAACTGCAGTGCCAAAATGACAGATTGCTCTGATATAATTTTGCATAACGACTCTGAGATGCCTAATGGATTAAAAATGAAAGTACCAGTAAATGAAATTGTGACAGAAAGTGCAAATACTTCTAAAAAAGAGGTACGGTTTAACTTAGAGCTAAATAAAACAGTAAAGATTTGCACAAATGAAAAAGAAACATTAGGAATTCCAAAAGAACAAAGGGACAGATTTAAGAAAAATGACTCATGCATGGGGAATACCAGTGAACAGGGAGTAAGTGGGGATGCTATAGCTCCTTCCCTGGGCAAGCTAAACAATGACCAAACACAGACAGAAAAAGGAAATACTCACAAGGAGAGTACAAGTCAATCACCTGAAGAATTCTTTGAGCCACATATTTTTGAAGAGGCTGAAAGGGCTGGTATTACACTAAATGATCGCAAATGCACAGAATTAAAAAATGACAAATTGCTGAATGATGTTGTTACACATGTTCAGTTGGAGGATTGTAATGTGGTCTCTGATGTTACCCAGATGGATGGGCGAACAGTGGCCACACTCCAAAAAACCTCTGAACATGGAGAAATGAATAAAATATCTCGCACAGAAATGGGTAAAAAGGAGGGAAAAATGTCTTTTCATTTACCAATGTGCTTAGCCAAAAGTGAAAAAGACCTGAGAAAGGTGAGCCCTGAAATCAGTAAGAATTCACATTTCTTATGTGTATTAGAGGAAGTTGAGGACAGATATTATGCACCCATCACTGTAGAAGAAAAATGCCACACCTTTGCTATGATTGACACTGGCGCACAGGCCACAATTATGTCCAAGGAGCTGGTAAAGAGTATCAATGAAGGGAGACCTCCACAGAGTCAGATCACAGTGAAGGAAAATCAAGGCCCAGTGCATAACTTTAATGGGGAGGAGGTGCCCATCATAGGTGTAACTGAGGTTGACATAAAAATAGGAAAGCACAGAATGAAACAAGAGGTATTGATCACATCTATTTGTGAAATTCCATTTCTGATGGGGACAGATTGCCTGAAAAGATTGTCTCCTCTCATAGATGGGGTGAATGGAGTGCTGTGGTCTTTAACCAAAAAACCATTGAGGCCTAAGAAACTAAAATCACAAAACAGCAATATAAATGAATGTCACACCGTTGCCAAAACAAATGATGCTGTGGAGGTATATCTCCAGAATAGCTGCATACCTAGTGTCACTGTCATATTAATGTGTGAAGACAAAATGCAGAGCGACAATGAAAAACTACCTGTACAAATATACTTGGACCCAAGGAAAGATTGGCAGACTGCCATAGATGAGCACACATTATGTTTTTATCTAAAAGAGAAAACGTGCAAACAGAATATTGCTCCTAAAACAGATTCAGAAAAACACATTACCACTCTAGCAGAAATACACATGGAAGATGAGCAACCATGGGTTCATGTTGGTATAAATGATTATCTTAAAACAATAAAAGCCACTTTAGCGCTTGAACATGAAAGGAGTTTCATTAATGAGAAATTGTTGCAAAAAATAATGGAAAGGGGAATAAATCCCGAAATTTAGGATTAAAAACCAATATGTTTCTGGGTTGGACAGTCCAGACTTTGAAAACCGAATTGCAGGCAGATGCATGCTTAAAATTAGCATTGGGCAGAAAACAATTTACCATAATGTCTGGATAGTGAGTGGAGCACAAAATGAATTTTACATGGGAAATGACATCATGCACAGAATGTGTATGGTGTTAGATTGCCTTAATCAAAAAATATGGTCACGCCTAGGTGGTCCGGCACCTGAATTTGAAGACAAAAGAAGGGCTTATCATTGTGCACAACTGGTTCCTTATGCAGTCGAATTACAAATGAGGAAAAATACTATTATTCCTGCATTTACAAAACAGTTTGCAATAACACTGAAATGCAAAAATGGACAGCAGATGAAAGGCTCTGATGCATTTGTATGCCTGAATGAATCCATAAAACAGCAAGGCCTGGATTATGAATACATTCCATTGGTAGACATTGGTGAGGGATCTGTAAAAATCATGGTAAATAATAAAGGTTGTCAGGATATTCATTTAGAGGAAAACTCCCCATTAGGAATGGCTATACAAAAATCACATTATACGGCAGATTTAAATAACATGGTGATTGGGAATATTCCTGAAAAATATGTAGATGCCAAGGGCGAGTTGCCAGAACACCTGGACTCTCAGCCCAAAGGTATATTTAAAATTCATTCTGTGTATCCTTATGATTCAAATGAGACAGTGTGCTGCCATCAAGAGGATTGCATAATATTTAATTTAAATGAAAATGAAATAGGAAATCAGCCCATTGAAGTGGAAACTGATATGCCAAAATATTTAAAAGTGGCAGCTCTACAAAAAAACAGCAGCCACATTGCTGGTGAACCATGTGTTCTCAAGGTTTGGGTTGCCACAAAGAATTGAGTCAGACAGAGGAAGTCATTTCACAAGTACTCTAATGAGTAAGGTATGGCAAATACTAGGTGTGAAAAGGAAACTACATATCGCATATCGGGCGGCGTCTTCAGGTACAGTTGAAAGAAGCAATAGGTCTGTTGTGGATATTTTAAAGAAATTTGTGGCAGAAGCAGTTTCCAGCTGGGATTTGCGTTTACCATTGGTTTTGATGGCAATCAGGTCGACTCCTGCCAAAGCAACAGGTGTTAGCCCCCATGAGGTCTTAACAGGTAGGAAAATGGTGTTACCACAACACCTACTATACAGAACACATGAGCAAACCCTTGTGAGTGCATCCACAGTTCATGAATATATTGATGAACTGAGGAGGCATTTGCAACATGCATTTGCTTTTGTGCAGAGAAATCTGGAAAGAGCTGCTGACAGTGCAAAGTCATATTATGATAAAAATACATCAGTAAAGGAATACAGTGTAGGGGATCAGGTGTACAAGTTTCATTTTGGAAAAAGTAAACAGAAAAATTCTAAATTTCTAGCGGCCTGGCAGGGGCCATTTCGAATTATAGATAAGGTCTCTCCTGTAGTGTATAAAATTTTGAAAAATGAAGGTGAAACAGCAATAGAGCAGTTTGTCCATGTAAATCAAATCAAACCATGCCATCCCAGACATGAGATCAGGCAGCTTGAGCATGTAGAGACAGATAAAGTCCCTTGAACAAAGAAAAGAGAAAATAAATGTGTGTAATCAGGAGGCAGTGACAAAGAAGTTAAAAAAAAAAGTTGATTGTTATGATGGTACATAAACATTGTAATATATGTAAAAATATATAATATAAATAAATAAATAAATAAATAAATAAATAAATAAATGCACATATAATGGAAGCTCATTGTTGGTGAGCAGAGAGAAAGCGTGTTAAATATTGAATATCTGCTTGTTTTCTTTTAACTTGTGTTTAATTTCAGAAAAAAAAAAAAAAAAATGAAATATTTTTGCCAAGCATGTTTTATTTTTGGCAAAAGGATGAAGTTAGTATTACGATATGTACTTAATTTGTTATTTTCTATTTTGATTTAGACAATTAACATTATTTGGTCGGAGGTTCCGAGATCAGAGCCCACGGGAGAGACGATGGAGTCCTGGAGTCCCCTGGATGAAGACCAAAAGATGCCTGCCTCCAGGTGGAGGTGAAGACAAGATAACCAGAATGCTGAAAAAGATGACTCCTATGGACCAAAGATTGCCAAGATGAAAGTGTACTCGAATGAACCAAATAACATCGCTGGTCGGGACATATCAGAGACAGACAAGAGTGCTGACATATGGAGTTCCACGTATTTATTATTTTAATTATTTATTTTAATTTGTTATATTAATTATTTGTTTTAGTTAGTTGTTTTATTTCTTTGTTTTTAATTGACTTGGAAAATCTAAACTTAAAGTAATGCCACTTCAACTGAGAAGGCAAATGTGGAATATTTTGTAAACTAATGAACTCAGATGAATACTGTGTTGATTGCAAATTTTTCATTGATGCACATGAATATTCATTTTGTTGGATTGCTATATTGTAAAAAAAAAAAAAGAGAGAACAAATTGTTTTTAGGAATTGGCTTGGATTATAGCCAAGTTCTAAAAACAAAAGGAGGGTATGTAAGGATATTTGGCGTGTTACAGCACAGAGTACAGCACTACTACACAGGTAGCAAACAGCACAGAGTACAGCACTACCACACAGGTAGCAAACAGCACAGAGTACAGCACTACCACACAGGTAGCAAACAGCACAGAGTACAGCACTACTGCACAGGTAGCAATTTTTTTTGCAGCACCACCACAAGGGTGCGGTGCATTGCTATATGTGTTACCAGATTAACAAGAAAAGACAGGCTATTCAGTCAAAAACGATTTTAACATATAAGATGCAAATCTATTCTTACAGTTAAAAGCACACGTGCTCATTTAAAAATGCACACTATTTTTCACCTGAAATGCCTATGGTGCGAGAGACACATTTGAAAATAACAACTAACATAACTTATTACTAACCTGACTAATGAAACATAATCCACTAATAAAAATGTGTCTCCACTGCAGAATTAGGCCTATTCTGAAAGTGAACTTTTAAACGCACATCCATTTTTTTTTCTGTTCTCTCTGCTGCCCTGTCCACATAAATACAGGAAGCAAATGGGCTCGAAAGAACAGGAAATCAGTTGGTTACAAAGTATTACTATAAAAATGAGCCATTGTGTAGAGAAGGAGGAGATGGCGTGATTAATTCTGATTGGAGCAGCGTCATAGCAAGTATCATGCTAGAGGGAGTGATCAGGTTTTTGCTGGGGGAGTTTGAGGAAGAAGAAAGGCAGTCAAGATTGGGGAGAGCTGAAAGAAGGACATTTCCACTGGCTGAGGCATTCCTATCTGCAAAAGCTGAGAATTCCAGGCAATGACCCCAGTTTGAGAAGAAAAGTCGTTCGCTTTCACTGGGGTTAATCTTCAAGGGAGCCACATTCAGAAAGAGAACAGCTGAAGAAAACTCTGAACAGATAAGGTAATTACATAAGTGTGGGAGCTGGGTGTGCACGGAAATATGCAGTCAGTGTAGGAAAGGGGATTCCTGTGCGTGCCTTAATCAAATGCTAATGTTGTAATTTGAGTTCTGTTCTCCGCCACTCTCTTTGCAGTGTGCCATAGACAATGCTTTTACTGTACCATTTTATTTATTTCTGTAAAGAATGAGATCGTGTTTAATTGCAACTTTTATAATACAGAAAAATATTTGAAAACAGACGGGTGGTGTATTTACTATTTACCATTACAATGCTGATGATGTGGGGAGATTTTAAACAGTGCAATGGTCATTTTAAGACAGATGTGTGCATGTCAGATTCAGTATGAACAGTTGTGAGTGACTGTAGCATAGCTCGTTGGAGGTACATGAGCCAACGGGAAGAGAGACTCTCTGAACATAGCTCCCTACCGTATATAAGGTAGTGGAAATTACCACAGGATTACCATATATAGCTCTCTGTCGTAAATAAGTCAGTGAGATCGCCCATGGTGGCACACTAACACTAACACTGAAAAATGTGGTATTCCTAAAATGTAGGTCTGAGGTCTCTCTAGTGATTACACGAAAAATCTAAGCAAAGATAAGGGATTCTGGACATTGGGGCCACGAATAAAACAAGGGAATTATGCTCACCAAAATACCACCAACCACGCCTACCACCCACGCATACCAAATATGCATGCCTGGGTGCTGAAATAATGCATGTCCACTGTATTATTGTTGTACAGGGCCCAATCTGAATACGAGGAGTGATTATTGCTAAGTTATTTTTCGGCGGTAATAAAATACCATCAGGCCCCAAATCTCCACAAAATACCCTACAAAAGTTTATGACAAAACAATCAGGGAGGCTAAACATAAATCAAGGGGTGATCTCCAGAAAGCAGAGTCAACAACTCGCTCGTATGCGTCCTTCTCTCAGGAATCAAGAAAGCTAAAAAATCAGTATCATAAAGGGCTTAAACAGTGGAGACTCTCTGGCAAAGATACCCTATGGCAGCAGATGGTAATGACACTTTGTAGTGGCAATTCCCATAGTATCTGGTCTCTACTGGGAGAGGCAAAGGGAAGTCGGGAGCAGGCCCATTAGTGCGCACACATGGACGTCATTTCTGATTAAACATAAGATCCCTGAGCTTTCCCACGGATCCACTTTGATTGACCTTAAGCCTGCCTGCTCTCCTTTCATAGTAAAGGCTGACGATTTAGCAAGGAAAATTAAGAATCTTAAATCCTCTGGGGCCCCCAAGCCGATTGTGTTGGAAAATGTGGTCCTTAAGAACAACCCCTGTTTTGGTCCTATTTACTTAACATTCTTTTTGACAAAGTGCTCTTAGAGGGGAATATTCCCAGTTCAAGGCAAACAGCAATCCTAGTTCCGGT
This sequence comes from Ambystoma mexicanum, assembly GCF_040938575.1. Lineage (NCBI taxonomy): Eukaryota > Metazoa > Chordata > Amphibia > Caudata > Ambystomatidae > Ambystoma > Ambystoma mexicanum. Next base: position 254,804,486 of record NC_090921.1, on the reverse strand, counting down.
GCTAAAAAAAAGCCAATAAATCAGAGCCTGGGAATTGTTGGCTCCTCTCCATGTTGGATTGCTCTGGGAAACCCTTTACCTCACTACTCCTGCATGAACTACAGGTTTGGGTGGACAAGGGGGGGGCATACTTGACAGATTCCAGTATGGATTTCGGGGGTAATGGCCCAAAATGTCGCCCTCATAATTGCGACAGCCGAAATATCCGACTTTTTAATTACTTTTTAACACCCCCTTTACACCACATATATATATATGTGGGGGGGTTCTGGGATATTATAGTAATATGGGAGGCTGTGGGGGGGTCTTCCTCGCACATCTATGTGGTGTAAAGAGGAATACTGTCTTACCTAAAACTGTTGCATAAGAACACCACAGTGTGCCTAAGACCTGATGCACAGGGAACTATGACGGAATCCATCCGTTAGAATTGCGGGGTAAAACAGGGATGTCAAACGGCACCTTTGTTGTACAAACTATTTGCATCAGACCAGAATTGTCCCCACATAAATTGGCCTCATGCATTGCACAGTACTGGCTTATGCCGACGATTTAGTGATCCTGGATCACACGTTTAATGGCATAGAGATTGGCTGAGGCACTGTGGGCTTATGCAGACACCAATGATTTGATTATCAATGGGGCTAAAACCCTACTGATGCTATTTCTGGTAAAATAATTCCTGGGACTCGCCTTTATATTCAGGCCGCTGAAATTACACCCTGTAATGTAAATAACTAGGTGGTGAATTTGATTCCTGTGGAGACTATAGCACTTGCATTCAGATGCGTATGAGGAAGGCAGCGCAGTTGACACACACTAGTGCATTCATCAGGCAACATCCAATCAGGCTCACAAGCATTCAGGCCATTCATCCGAAACAGTGAATGTGTATTGGAGGCAACACCGAACCTTTCAGAATACACACTGCATTCATTCCAGTTTCAGTCAGGCTCGCTCAAGCAGACAACAGGCATTGTGGCGCACAACCAAAACCAGACACCCACAACACAGAATGTGATTTGACTCCTCTTTCCATTCATACAGGTCCCACTGCAAGTGTGTACCCACAACAAGCAGTCCCTGGGAACGCCCAGCCAATCTGGCTTGGGCAGCCGCAAAGCCATATATGGTCCTTCCACCCAACAGCCATTCAGGGGAAGGGAATAGAGTTAGGGCTTCTCCTGACTTTCAGAAACATGGGGTAAAGGCAAAGGAAACCAAGAGACTACAGTGGCCATCTTGCCTTTGTGTAGCAATCCATTCATTTCTATGGCAGGGCCTGGGTATCCCAACAATGGAAGATATCAGAGCCACTGTCAAGTCTGCATTTAGCTGCCACCAGCCCATACCCTGCTCTGTGGGGAACACACTGGTGCCCAAAAACATACACTTCGGGTACTAACGTGTAGCCCTACCCATGTCTGCCATAGTGCTGTCCCATGGGTATTGTTCACTAAAAGGAAACGATGAAGAGCTGCATTGCCAGGGGTCCAATCTAGACTCCTGTGCAGAAAACAAACAGAAAACACATATAGGGAAGAGGTAGCACAAAGACGAGGAGACTCTGTTCCTCCAAAAGCATTTCCAGCATCACACTCAATGACTCAAGACATAAAATATATGACCCTGAAGATATATTTTAGTGGCCACTTCTCAACTCATGGGCATGGAAAAATTCCTTATCTAACGCCACATGCAGAATCCCTGGTTCTCCAGTGTGAGTCCTCTTTTCTTCCAAACATTGTGTCAAAGTTAAATCAATCACTCAAATTGTTACCAAAAACCGTCCTTTCCTTAAAAGGCACCATGGCACAATCTTGACAAGAGGGTGTTGCATACATACCTGGACAGAACAAACCCCTTCAGGAAATCAGAAAGGTTATTTGTCACCCTTGGTTACTCAGTTGCTGGGAGAAAAGCATCTATCCTGTTCAATCAGCAGACTGATTAGAACAACCATCTCCATGGGATACGCAGAAGTGGGCATTCCTCTACCGGCTGAACCCCAAGGGAGATCAACAAAGTGAAATGGCAACCCAATGGCCAGATGCAGGACAAATGTAGGCAAAAACCTGGCCTGATCCAAACCCGTTCACAAAATACCACCATCTCAACTTGGACTGCTGCGGGACTAGCACCTTTGGCGCGAGAGTAGTAGGGGCTGGCATTCACCAAAAAAGGGTGAAGGTTATGATGTTTCTGGGTATAAGAAAGTGGTGATGGGGAGTGCATGCAGCATGCGTAGTACTTGTAGCTTCTCATAGGCACCTCCATCGCTCTCTTTGGTATTCCCCAAAGACAAGTACTTGGAAAAGGAAGAGAAACGTGGAGGCAATGTTTTGATTACTAAACAGTAATCTTGATTAATCCTACTCCTTCTCTACCACATCACAGTACTTATGAGCTGCAGCACCATCCCCATCTCTGATGGATGGGCTAATGGTAAGCACGGTTAAACATAACTGATGCATGCTGGGATACTAGAGGTATTATACTCTCAGGGGAAAGGGGCGGAAACAAAAAAGTAAAATAAAAATGGGTTCCTGTCATGGAGGGTGATGTCTCAAAATGAAGTACAGTGACGAAACAGAGAAGGGCTGGGTGTAATACCAACAAAGATTGAGGCTTGCATATGACGCAGTACATGCTTGTATAAATGCAAGGATGGCAACACAAAGAACACTGAAAGATGTGTAATATCCACCAGACACAAGCTATAGAAGCAGGATGTATTCAAATGTAAATTTCACCTAATGATGGTAGTGCACAATTTCACAAAATCTTACAGATTCAGTTTGTCAGACACATTGCCACTTTTGTTTAAACCTCACTGACATAAGCTATATAAGCTGTATTGGATACTATATCTGCCCCCACAATTGCAAGCCATGCCATTCCTTGGAACCTACCTGGGCCAGCGGGGCCATTGGAATAATTTTTATTGTGAAGAATTCCCTGGACCTGTTTCACGGCAGTGCTGTATTCCTCCGTGTAGTTGGTGAAGTTCACACTGAGTATGACTTTGTGGTTCACGATGATGCTGCCTTTCCTATGATCAGAGAAGGAGAAGCAGAGAACATGTCATCTACCAAGAAATATGGGAGGCACACTCAGCACACAAGCGGGGGCAGACCGTGAGAATGGAATGCGTTAAGATCTCACGAAAAGCACTTCTGTCAAATGTTTTTCAAACATTGGGACCTTTGCCCTGCAAGGGAGAGTGGCAATTAGCATGGACAGCACAAATCCAGGATATATCTTTTAACTCAGATTTCCTAATGAGCACAGACTTCAGAAATCGACATCAGATTTGTACATTACCCTTCGATTTTGGAAATTACCCGCTGACTTTCTATGAAATGTCTCTGTTTACCTGTCCTCCCATGCCGAGAGAAAGCATGATAACGGAGCAGGAATGACTGGGCCTATGTGGTGAGGCTGCAAACATAGACTAGCAGCAAGGATGGCAGTGACTGAAACACTCATTTATTGCCATTATTTTCACTGTATATTTGGAATGTAATTGAATTGACCATGTATGTCACCGTCTCCTAATGAGGCGGTGGACACAATGTGTTTATCTTCCTGTGGATGATGAAGTAAAGGGGGGCTTCTGTGCCAGGCCAGGGCATTCAGAGACTATTCTTCTGCCATGGATGGGTACACATCAGGTCTAACCTGGCAGGCTGACAGGCACCCGCTCTCAGACCTTGACGGATACACCGGATCCATTCATATATAGTGCCGGTGCATCCGTCCTCCCCATTCCCATTGAGTCCAATGGGACTCGAATAGGGTGTAATCCATTCCGGCGCCCGGTAATGGGAATTACCAGGACCGCCGGGGCTGTATTGGCCCAATGCCTGTGGTTTTGAGTACTTCAACAGCTTCCAGCTATCATCCTCTAATTTCACCAAAAGAATGAGTGAAGCACCAGATTAGAAATACAGTTTGGCCTCTGTTTCACTCAACAAAACCTAGAGAGCTGCAGCTTGTATATCCCCTGTTTCGCCAAAGTGGCTGGTGGTGAAAAGCGGGTGGAAATCACATCAATACTGGGCGAGGCACACCTTACTTCCAGGCTATGGGGTTGCAATACCAACCTCTGTTTCTTCTATGAACTATTTGCTGGTGCTTTAAAATCAGAACCATTATGTGCCTTTTCGGCCAAGACACCCACACCCCATCATCCAGACTGCACCATTTTTCTAGGCCGTCCATCACACTCCGCCTTGGAAGAGCCCTTAATCTTAATAACAGAGTTCAAAATGTAAAGTTACATGCCCTCTTTTATACTATACCAACTGTTTAAATTTGTTCCAGCCATTAACTAGGAGTTGAATGAGGTTTTATTTCGACCAATCTGCTCAAAGTACTGTGTGCGGTCAAAGACGTAGGGAGCAGCGCGCAAATCACAAAGAAGAAGCTGATTCATCTGATGTCTTTCATTGAGGGCACATAACAAAAGCTGTGCCATAGAGCTCGCGGCCACGCTGGGCCATCAACAAAGCCATGTCCACAGCCGTTATTGACTCGTCCCATGACTTTTACGGAGGGAACATTAAAATGGTGTGCCATGTGCAACGGAGCACATCAAAGCCGCGCATGGGATACTTTCTACATTTTCTAGCACAGAAAATTTGCAGTATTGCGTACTTCGGTATTTTTTATTCTACATTTTAGGATGATACCGTTTTACACAGAGCACACATCAAAACAAGGAAATGAAACACAGAGGGGACAGCAGTAATGACTGCTGTCGAAAGTATTTCCATCAGTGTAAAAAAACAAGTCAGATGCCTGTTATTCAAAGATGGCCGCTAGATTCTGTTTGTTTCCAGAGAGCTTCCTCAAAGACAGTCATCCAAGATGGCTGCCTCCATGGAAGAGCTCAAAGAGTTCCGAGATGGGCAGGAATGGGCGGGATTTGCCACAGGGAATAGCATGGCTATTGGCAGGGAATGGGAGGGATTCAACAGCATAACAACGCTGTATCCCTCATCAAATGTCATCTCCATCGGAAAAGCATTACAGACCCTGATTCAAAGCCCCTATTTGAAGCTCTTATATTAAAGCTGTTATGTTAGTGACAATAGATATGGCGCCACCTAATAGCCCAAACTAAAAATGGTAATGAGCTACCTTCAGACATTTTGCGTGCATGGAGCAAATTAACATGTAAGGGCTGCCTTCCAGTTCTCCCCAAAGAATGTTTAGGGACATAAGTGTCAAATTAGCAGTAAATGATGCAATTTAAAGCACATTGGGCCAGTAACATTGCACATTCGAATAGTACCTACCAGAATGGGAATTCATCAGTTGTGATGTGGTGTGTAGTAGGCATGCCCAGCTGCACTGTACCATACCCCCATGAACAATTCAGTGATGCTACAGTTGGAGTGTCTTTAAGGTGCCAATGGTCAGTCAGAAGAAAGGTCCTGGGCAACGGCCTGGAAACTGTGGGCACTGAATCTATGCCATGGCATTGTGTGACATGACATTGCATCACTTAAGACTAACATCACATAAGCTGGCATGATTAGGCATAAAAGCTGGAGAAAGAACGTTATGCAAATATGAAAAAATGCAACCAACTGGGATGCTCCAAAGTGAGAAAGGTTGGACCCGCTGTTTATGGGGTGATCTGTTGGGCAAAGTATTGTAGCAATAACTATCTCATAATAATTCTACCTCCCACCCTCACTGACAACACATCTAGAGGCACACAGTTTACACAATGAAATATACACCACATGAAGACATGGATCAACACTGAATTCCCCTTAAAACCTCACTATCCCAAAACAGATGCAACAATACAACTCTTCACACCACACTGATAGACACCACAGAAAACCCAAACTAATAATGGACATTGGCAGCCTGGAGCACACTTAAAAATTGCTCCAGACAGCTCCCCAAATATCCAAAACATACCCACCATATAGGCAAACCAATTTTTGCAGGTGATCTTATTACATAAATTCGTAAAGCATGTTACAAAGTTCCAACGTTTTGTTATGCATGCTAGGAACATGTGCCTATCCACATAAAGGCAAATACTGTTTTGCCTGGCTGGTAGACATCATGAATACAAAAACGAATCTATAAAAGCGAGATTTTCATGTTATGTTCTTGATTGGTCTTTTCTGGAGCTGTGTGGGGTCTTTCAAGTGGAAATGTCGCATTACGGTTCCAATTAGGCTGTTAAGGTGCTGGTTGCACATCCCCAAACGCTGTTTATCATCTGCATTTGGTCCTGTTCATGACAACTCTGAAGATGAGCACGTTGTTGCGTCTTGCTTTTCCCTGCCCCCTGCTCTGTATGCATGGAATTCTAGAATTCACTTACTCTAACACTGCCTGTTGGTCACTAGTCCTCTGCCACTGAGAACAATCATGCTCCAAGAATAAGGGAAATACTTTGAAGGGATTGGGACTTCTGCCTAGAAAAGAAATCAAGTGTTTTAGTTACTTGAAAAGAGTTGGTTGGTAACTGTAATTCTGAGTGAACAGTTACAAAAGTTCTTGCTGATCTTGAATGTGTGATGCAGTATTCTTAAAAGTATGGTTAACATCTTTTCTTCCTTAGCCACTGTTTTGCCAGTCTAATGGAAAGTAGATGTGAAGGTATTTTACTCTCCTGTGATTAGGTTTTGCCTCTTTACAAAAGTAATGTGTTGATTTCACCAGATTATTCCTGTAGGGTAATTGTATGAGTGTCCTCCAACTGTTGGTATCACCAGGTTAGTCCTGTTAGGATAGCTGTATGAGTGTCCCCCTACTGGGTCTTGCTTCCCCTGACTTGCTGCTAGCCTGTCCTTAATAAGTCTATATTAGGTTGTTGCCTACCTAGAATAACTATTCAGTAAAGTGTGACATTGGGCCTCATTACGACCCAGGCGGTAAGTTACCGCCTGGGCCGTGACTTTACCACCATGGCGTAAACTATGTTTACGCCATGGTGGTTGGCGGACTTACCGCCCCATTCCGACCTTGGCGGGGCGGTAAGTCCCCAATCCCCATTTACCCTTCCCCATTCCCATTTTTGCCCCATAGGGCATAATGGGAGTGGGGAAGGCGTTAATTACGCCACCGTAAATTACGGTGGCTTAATTAACTCCATGGTCCCTTAGCGCCATGGATTTTAACACCTGCTAAAAGCAGGTGTTAAATCTGCCATGGCGCTAAGGGACCTCATACTCAGGAGGTAAGGGTCGGCGCTGTTTACGCTGCCGTAAACCCCTTACCGCCTGGGTCGTAATGAGGCCCATTGTGTTTTACTTTCCCCTTCATTGTGAAGTTAAAGTATGTGGGTTTTACTTACCTTGTGTTAGCTGTGTGCCATCCAAAACAGGTTGCCAGAGTTATTGCTTACCTCAATCTGGGGTTCCCTGATTTCAAAAGCATCTGTAATTGTATTTTACATCCTTAGGTTTTACTCACCTGTTATAACTGTGTGTTATGACAAAGGTAGGTATAGGTTTTTACTGCGCCTAAGATAAGTGTTTCACTATTTACCAAAAGTATATTGTCTAGTTGACTGTTTATGTGATTTGTTCCAAGAGCCACTGTACAACTGGAAGGGCCTATTGCCCTTGTATTACTGAATGTAATCTGAAAGTAACCATTGGTCTATTACTCCCAAAGAATAGGCTTGACCTATACTAAATGTGTATAACAAGGTTGTGACTTTCCTAGAACTACCGTTAGGTGTTCCAAATAAGGTCTATACTTGAGTCTGTGGATTTCAAGTATAGTGTTGTGCTTTTATACTGTGATTTCTTATAATGTTTTAGTACTTACTTACCCCCTAGATTTATCTGGGCCTACCTGTATTTAAATAAATCCTTTATTTTTACAATACACAGTGTTTCAGTGTTTCTTTGGGTAATTTGTATTACAATTTCTCTTGTGCTGTGTCTACTGCCCTCTCTCCCTCCTAAAATAAGCCTGGCTGCTCTGTCTACGCTACCATATACTCATGTTGTACAGCCATATACTAAGAGGGGTGTCTTGTAATGCCTCAGTTGAATGGTTTTGCTAAGCCCTTAGTTGGACTTCAGAAAGTCGTCCTAACATGCATCAACCTATCCACCCACCCGCCCAGCTAAGAGGAAGAGGGAGTGAACAGAATGGGGAAGGAGGAAGGAAACAAATGCTATTGTTACATGGGCAGTGTGCAAGCGGCCAGTATAACTAGAAATACAGAGAAACCAAGCTTTGTGAGAAATGAGGGTGGTGGGTTCGCCCCTCCATGGTGAGGGCCCCCATGAGGCCAATTGGCAAGGGTGCACTAATAACATGAATGCTTGTTTACTTCAACCCAGAATGAACGGCGCTCCTTCCAGCCCAGGACAACCCACAAGGGTAGCACAGTTCTCTCAGACATATGGCTGGGGAGTTTTGGCTAAGTGTGGATTTGTAATCGTTTGCTGTGAATATAATGTAGGGGAGGCATGGTATCAGAAGTACGACACTGACACACAAGGTACAATTTATAAAACCTTTATTAAGGTTTCTGGGTTTGGAAAAACTTCTACTATGCCCTATAACTGGGATTGGGGCGTTCCTCTATCATCAAGTAATAAATAAAACAGTCTTAGTTGAGTCTGTCAAATCAAAATGGCCTATACTTACAAAACCTAATGCCTGCCCTATCTCTTGTACAAAAAGTGCGTAAAGTAGATTTTGTAAAGGAAAATCAATGTTCAAATATAAAGAATAAATGTGGCTGAATCAGCTCTCCTCCCCAGGGAGTAAGGTGGTCCCCGTAGGCAGGATGACACACTTTGGCTTGGGTTCTTAACACAAAAACAGTTCAAAACGTGGATCGAGGCCCATCCTGTCTTCCACGTTAAAGTCTCTCTTTCCAGTCTTCCAAACAACATTCAACAAAAAGTTCATGCCGGTTACCCTCTGTCGGGCTCAGACCTCAAAACAAAAGTTCATGTCGGTCCACCTCAGTCAGGCTCAGCCCTTTCACAACAAAAGTTCAAGAATACCTGCAGCGGGCTCCCTTCCCCAAACTTATTTCATGTCCTTTAGGGGTTCTCTGCCCCAAACTTATTACACTTTGGGTCTCCCTCAGTCGGGCTCAGACTGTTTCGGCAAGTCAAAGACTTTTGAATGTGCGTGACTTTCTCTACAGACTTCCGCAGGACTACTTCGACTCAAATTTCAACGTTCAGCTTTTTACTCTCCCCTTCTCTCTGGGTTAATTTTGATCACTTTGCTTTTACAGTTCATTCACTTTATCGCTACAAACAATTCAATGTTCACAGAAACTTATGAGAGGGCTTTTCCCTCTCCCAGGACCACTTTGTTACTCAGTATTGCTGGTTTCACAGCTATTCTTACTTCGAAGTTCATTCACAGGTTTGCCTTTCTTCGTGTCTCATTCACACATGTGCAGCCTTCACTTCTGATATAATGTTGCAACTTCAATCTTTCCTTAACACATACTGGTCTCTCAGGTCGCTTGCCAACTCTACGGCTGTGTGTGTTTCTTTCTTGTCTTTACAGTTTTCCAATTCATGAGTCAAGGTTAGTACCACAGGCTTGGCCTCACTTCCCCAACTCTGCCGTTCACTCGCGGGGGTTGCTGGTGTCTTTGAAACACAATGCAGTCTTCTGCTTTGGAATTTGGCCATCTGAATGTGTCTTTCGCAGCCTTTCGGAAGCAACAACCTCCTGTAGGGAACTCCTGGGGTTCTCGACCTGTAGCTCTCGTCCCTTGGTCCATCGCTCTGCTCCAGTAGGTTTGTCTTCGCACCAGAAGTTCTGCTGTTCTGCTCTTACTCGTGTTCCAACTTGCTCTGAGTGTGTGTCTATGTACCGTACTTTATCGGTGTGAGGAGAGCTAACTGGTATCAGATGTATGCACTTAAAGTCAAGTGCCTGACTTTGCCTGACCTGATTAGCGGGACATGTCCAGTGCAATGTGTAAGAGTTTTTGTCTTCAGTCTACCTCTTTCTGTGTTTGTGTAGAAAGGGGGGTGGTAGGGTCAGGACATCAGAGAATGCTAAAAAATAGGATTGGGTTAGGTGTACAAAAAAGGGGGGGAATACTGTGTCTCACCATTGGCTGCCTCACCCGCTCTCCCTGAAGACCACTCACCCAGGTGATCCTCCTGCACTGGTCCACCCCCGGGAACTGAACCCAAAAGCGATGGCCCTGTCCTGGCCACCTGGATGACAAGTTCCTGAGGACTAGCGGGTGAGAGACCCTTTGGTTTCTCACAATAAGCATGAAAGTACAATGCAGAAGTAGTGTTTGCAGTGTGAGAAATGGAATACTGTGGCCATGTAAGCCACAAAAAGAACTGTCCCTGCTTAAAAAAATAAGGTAACAAGGAAAAGCAGGTCGCAGGGATATGTGTTTGCTAATGTATGTTGGTGGGGGCGCAAGGAAGTGGCCTAGTGCCACGGTTATGGATATCTGTGCAGCATAGTATAAACATAACATGGGGGTATATTCAGAGGAACAGGAGCCTCGCTGTAAATCTCAGTGTAATCAGAAACAGATGTCTCTGAATAGAGGCACAGTTGCTCTGAGTCACATGGGGGTATACTAAAGGAACACAACATCCAGTGCTTTAAGTGGGGTGGTAAATAGAGGGGGGATCTTGTTAGGGGGCATGGCTTAAGGACAAGCTCTTAGTCCAAGCCCCCCAACAGGAGCCCCTCCCCACCCCTTGCATTCTAGGAGCTGTGGTTAAAGAATTGCCTGCAGGGGTCGCTGGCCCTCTCAGGCAACCTTTTATCCACACGGGTCCTTGAATGCAATGGGCAGCCTGCTGCGTGATGTCTCCTTATTCCGAAACAGGAGGGCACGGTTGGCCAGCCAAGTATTGTTAATGGGCTTCCTGCTGCATGTAAGCTCTTTACTCAGTAACCAAAGTGGCAGGCCAACCCAGCCATCCTCCTGTTTCTGCATAAAGAAACATCACGCAGTAGGTTTAGCCAAAGCGCTGTTCGGTTACATGGCTGCCTTGGAAGGTCGGCGTGGCTGACGCTAGTCGGGCTGAGCCCCGACAGGGCCCTGGCTCCGGAGCCCATCTCAAAGACTGCCGGCTCACTTAATGCCCTGACAACATCCTTGGCAATATTCTGTTATTATTTTACAATGAAAGACAATTACGTGCATCACTAATAGTCACAATTGTGCACTTACCTTATTGAGAGAACTTCCACACCTTTATATCCGATCACTTTCGCGTAAACGATATTCATCTGAAAGAGAAGATAGTCGAGAGATAAACGATGAATGACAAAATTCCCTAGCGTGAGCAGTCAAAAAACGAGGGAAATGTATGTCTAGCTCAAGATTACAAACAATCCTGAACTTCTGCAAGTCGCGGTCTGGGCCTCCTCATTTATGAAGCAGTGCGCAACCTTTTCTATTCACGAAGCGTGCATGCTTTGCTGAGTGAGGATTTACGGTTGGGATAGCGTCAAACCCTCAGGACTCAAACACGGTAAATACCTTGAAGTGGGACCCTTAATCTTTCTGAAGGCCAAAGTTCATTTGTGACACCCGTCGGTGCAGTGCGAGAACGAGCATGCGGGAAGACGTCATACGTTATGTCCTCTTTCTCGTCCGAGCACCCTGTGTTTCTTTTCTGACTCGACGTCTGCCCAGCTGAACAAGTGCGCAGGCGTGGATAGTGACCCTGCAGACCAGCGTTAAACATGACAGCCACCGTGCATCCGGCCTCAGCAGAAAGCACAGTATAATTACAAATAAAATCGATAATGTTGCACCTATAAGCACCACAGAGTGAGTGATAGATCTGCAAGATCCAAGAATGGGTTTATGACTTGGCCAACAAAACCGACGTTCACTGAGTGGACGTGTTACATTTCCTCTTTGGCGTACTGAGGTCCCCTCTGCCTAATTTTTCTCATTGGAGTGCAACAGGGGAGTGTAAAATGGTTATATGTTAAATGTTAATGTTAAATGTATTTGTACCGCGCACCGTAACCAACGGAGTTGGTCCCCAGGCGCTCTGGCGGATCTGCAAACGAGAAGGCAGGATGGGTTAGTAAGGTGAAGAGGGAGTGGTGGTCTGTTGGCAGCTTCAGCTCGGAATACACTGTGCGCTAAACTTTGGTGCGGGTATCGGATCGATGTCAGTCCTCGTGTGCTGTTGGTGCAGTTTATGTGTTGTTGCGGTGTGGTGAAGTGCGTGCGGCTTGCGGTGCGAGAGGCGGTTGTGTGAGCTTTTTGAGTGGGTTAAGTATACAGAACGTTTGAGTTTTTTACTTAGTGTGATATGTGTTTTGCATCTAATCTTCACAGTATGGCTAAATGCCTAGATTTTGGGAATCCTGCATGGTGGGGAGAGGCCCTGGTCCCACAGTACGCTCCGTTTCAGCATACAATGGACAGGTGTGTATGCCACACCTAGATTCGAGTGCCTCGCAAAGTCGTGAAGAAGGCTGGGCCTCACAATAAACTATGTTTCACCATACAGCATGCAAGCTATCCCCAGATACGAGAATCCTGCACAGTGGGAGAAAGGTCCAGGCTCTACAATAGGTGAGCCTCAACATACAACGGGCGGAGACGGATGCCACATCCAGGCTTGAGGGTCCAGCCGAGTGGGAGAGAGGGCCAGGCATCACAATCCATTTAATGCACTTGCTAATATTCATAAATCTGTCTATATGCGACGCAGGCCAGCATCCACAATTCCATCCCAGTATCCATCTAATGTTGTACATGCTAATATTCACATCTCTAAGTGAGTGACTTGCTAACCCTCACAATTCTATCCGAGATGCGATGCAGGCCAACACTCACAACCCCATCCAAATGTGGCACATGCTAATATTCACAGTTCTAAGTGTTTCGGTTGTTGATTTTCACAACACTAATCTAGTGTGGCACTAGCCAACATCCGCAAACCCATCCAGTCATTAAGCAGGCCAACATTTAACAGTTCCATCTAAGTGAGGCACTTACTAACCTTGACAATCCTATCCAGATGAGAAGCAAGCTAATATTCACAATTCTTTCTAAATGTGGCACATGCCAATAATGACTGATCTGTCTAGGTGCGACGCAGGCTAACTTTCGTAATTTTATCCAAGTGTGCTGCTTGCTAACTTTCAAAATTCTATCTAGGTGTGGCACATGCTAATATTCACAAATCTGTCTAGATGCGGCGCAGGCTTACATTCACAATTCTGTCTAAATGGGGCACATGCTAATATTCACAGTACTCTCTAGGTGCGACGCAGGCTAACTTTCATAATTCTATTCAACTGTGGTACCCGCTAATATTCCCAAATCTGTCCAGGTGCGACGCAGGCTATCTTTCAGAATACTTTGTAAGTGTGGCACATGCTGATATTCACAAATCTGCCTAGATGCGACACAGGCTAACATTCACAATTCTGTCTAAGTGTGGCATATGCTAGTATTCATGAATCTGTTTAGATGCGGCACAGGCTAACTTTCATAATTCTATTTAAGTGTGGCAGATGCTAATATTCACAAATCTGTCTAGGTGCGATGCAGGCTAGCTTTCATAATTCTATGTAAGTGTGGCACATGCTAATATATCTAGATGCAACGCATGCTAATATTGAAATTCTACCTAATCGTGTCGATTGCTAATCTTCACAATTCTGTCTAAGTGTGCCACATGCTGAAATTCACTATTCTGTCTAAGTGTGTGGCTAGCTTACATTTACAATTCCATCTAAGTGTGGCACATGCTAGCATTTACAATTCTGTCTAAGTGTGGCGCATTCTAATATCCACAAATCGTCTAAATTTGGCACAGGCTAATATTGAAATTCTATCTAAGTGTGTCAATTGCTAATCTTCACAATTCCGTCTAAGTGTGTTGTTTGCTAGCATTCATAGTTTTGAGGTAACGTAATGCAGGGCTTTCTGGGATAGTGTGATTACTCTACCCCCCACACCCATGCCACACTTACTTTGCTGGTTGATGGCAGGTTGCTGGCTTAAATGGCTTCCCCTGCTGATACCTGCAGACACACCTTGGAGCCGCCACTGTAGGAGCTGCCCTTTGCCTCTGGGCCCTTAGCCGCAGGGGCTGCCGGGCAGAGGGCTGCCCTGGGAATGACTATTAAATACTGGAGCTATCCAATCAGGGGGAGGGACGGGTCAGGGGCATGGAGGGAAAGCTCGAGGCCCATGATACAAGAGCAAGTCTCTCGTCGTGTTTGGTGCGCAGAATCACCAACCAATCACGGGTGGAGGGAGGGGTAGGAGGCGGGCAGGCGGGAGTTTCAGGAGGTGGGTTGGGGGTTCAATGGGAAGGTGCCGAGTGCGCCTGTTTAACTACTTTAAATGGGCCAAATGGGTAATATGCCAATATTTTGCAGCACCTGTGAGGGAGATTCTGCTACTAAAAGCAGGAGAATTGAATCATCTCTTTGGATTTTGCGGGAGACAGTAAAAAACTGAAACATTTTTTATGAAAAAAATTGGGAGTCTCCGTCTCAATCAGGAAGGTTGGCATGTCTGTCATCTGAAATGACAATGGATCTAATTCATACATGCTAACACTCCAACGCACCTGGAAGGGAGATTTTGTCAGAGAAATCAGGAGACATACATTTTCCCATAGGACGGCATGGGGACTCGAAATATTTTCGTCTGTAGAACGTAAAAAATAGCGATGTTTTTCACTGAAAAATAGGAAGTCTCTGGACTAAATAGGGAGGGTTGGCATGTATGCTAATTTTCGAGTCTCCGGATAATTAGGCGGCAGGGACCTGTTACGTTTATACTTTTGTGTAAACAGCTCCCAGGTGCCTAATTGTCCTAATTTGCATGGTGGATTGCAACAGGGGACTGTCAAAAGGAAGTGTCCATGCTTATACACCGCCCTTTTTTCAATGGTTCATGCAAATTAAGTCAACTCTGCTTACCATCTACTCATGGTAGGCTGCGTTTTCAATGGATTCCTATGGAGTCGGTCTGCTTTTTGCTGATGTGAAATGCATTATACAAAAAAGGGGTGCCTGATTAAAGTCCCTGGTCCTCCAGACGTCATATAACAATAATATAATATTGGACCAACAGAACAGGGAATAGCTATTCACAACATTTATTTATTTATCAATACCAATAAATGTTCAATTTGTTGATTTCTAAAAACCTTTATTCTCATATCAAAAATTCATAAAAAATATATAAAATCAAACATAACAAACAAATATCTGCATCAAGCATTCATACTGATTCACTCCTACCAATCTTTCCACTCTTTATTTTGTTATCACAGTATATATATCTTTTTGTCTTTTGGCCTCCAAAATCGACAGCCTCCAATTTTTGTTTACACAATGATCAAAAAAGTCCTCTATCCACTCCTTTGATGGTACTGCCTGCGTGTTCCTAATCACACAGGCCTATGTCTACACGTGTTTCGGTTGTCTTTTTGGGACATCCACATTCGTAGCCCCTTGGATCTTGCAACCTTCTTCAGGACAGAAAATCAGGAGTATCCTTGTTCCCGTAAGCCTCAAGTAGGGTGAGTATCACCACCTAAAATACAATACAGAATATCAACAGACCTGACTAACCATCACTCAAACTTTCCTATATTCTATTTCATTATTATAAGCTATTCCCTCTTATTCACGTCACATTAAATGTGTAGAAAAAATGATTCTAACAAGCAATCATAGTATCAATATTAATGAGCGATGAACTTCTTAACACCCATTCAATCGATTGTCGGATGTAATCCTATCTGCATCATTGCATAATGGCCACCCTAATCTGTCCACATCAAAAGATGCAAATAAACCCAAACTGAACATAATTTAATTCATGTACTTACTCAAATTAATTTGTTGTATTCAAACATCAATGTATTTAATATGGACTCTTCAAGAGAGGTTCTTCATGTTTTAGGCAGGGCTATCAATTGCAAAATAGCTCCTACAAGGAAAAGGGGATTCATTGATACTCTTCATAATTTATACATAATGAAGTGGAAAAACTATGATTAGTGGTGGATTGAAAATACTTACACCTGTTGTAGCGCATTCTCATACAGGGTTTTTTTTTATCCACCTGCAGCCACAAAGTACCGCTCTGGTGATGATCCTACAGAAGGATCTGAAAAAATAGATTACAGGAAGCTGACTGAACAACTGGCCTTTTTACAAACTTATATCGTAATGATACACACATCTTTCTAGGTAACTATTCAAAAATAGACATTTCCGTTATAGCTTGTCACCACTTTTCTCTGTTTCAGTTCTCTGCTAATTCCCATTTCAATACTAGCCCTAAAGAGCATTTTTTGTTAGTTTAAAAATGTCAAATGCCTATCTTTAAGGTTCTTGGGTGTTGAACCCACTCCCTCTGTTCTATATTCCACTTGTTTCCTCCCAGACTGCCACTCGCCCTCTCCTGCTTACCTGATTCATTCTGCTAGCAGAGTCCATCTACGTGCCGTGTCGCATTCGTCTTCCAGCGCCGATCTGCGGGTTTGATCGTAATGTCTCTTCGATCACACAAAACTCTCAACGACTCTCTTTCGTAGGTACTCAAATTGTCTGGTGTGTAGTTCTTTATTTGGATGGCTTTCAAAACTTCTTTAGTTACCCGATTCTCAAATGTCACAATTTCCGGTGGACAAGCATATATTGGAGGATTGAAGCCAGATTTGGTTTTCAGTCCAGTCACATTAGGCACACTTTCAGCTTGATTTGTGGATTGGTTGTCTTTCTTTCGAGACTCAGATCTCTTTTATTTCTCGAAACAGTAGGCAGTCAGTGTCAACTTATCCAGGAAGAGAGTTTTTTTTTTCTCTCCTCTTTGATGGTTACAAATAAAGGAATGAGTCCCATTTCAGTGTTCACACATGGATGATGAACGATAGTCCTCTTTCTGCTTCCATGGATTTGCGAGCATAAATAAACACGCGAGACAGGCATTAAATCGGCGCCGGAAGACGAATGTGACACAGCACGTAGATGGACTCTGCTAGCGGAATGAATCAGGTAAGCAGGAGAGGGCGAATGGCAGTCTGGGAGGAAACGAGGGGAATATAGAACAGAGGGAGAACACCCAAGAACCTTAAAGATAGGCATTTGACATTTTTAAACTAACAAAAAATGCTCTTTAGGGCTAGTATTAAAATGGGAATTAGCAGAGAACTGAAACAGAGAAAAGTGGTGACAAGCTATAACGGAAATGTCTATTTTTGAATAGTTACCTAGAAAGATGTGTGTATCATTACGATATAAGTTTGTAAAAAGGCCAGTTGTTCAGTCAGCTTCCTGTAATCTATTTTTTCAGATCCTGCTGTAGGATCATCACCAGAGCGGTACTTTGTGGCTGCAGGTGGATAAAAACAACCCCCTGCATAAGAATACGTTACAACAGGTGTAAGTATTTTCAATCCACCACTAATCATAGTTTTTCCACTTCATTATGTATAAATTATGCAGAGTATCAATGAATCCCCTTTTCCTTGTAGGAGCTATTTTGCAATTGATAGCCCTGCCTAAAACATGAAGAACCTCTCTTGAAGAGTCCATATTAAATACATTGATGTTTGAATACAACAAATTAATTTGAGTAAGTACATGAATTAAATTATGTTCAGTTTGGGTTTATTTGTATCTTTTGATGTGGACAGATTAGAGTGGCCATTATGCAATGATGCAGATAGGATTAAATCCGACAATCAATTGAATGGGTGTTAAGAAGTTCATCGCTCATTAATATTGATACTATGATTACTTGTTAGAATCATTGTTTCTACACATTTAATGTGACGTGAATAAGAGGGAATAGCTTATAATAATGAAATAGAATATATGAAAGTTTGAGTGATGGTTAGTCAGGTCTGTTGATATTCTGTATTGTATTTTAGGTGGTGATACTCACCCTACTTGAGGCTTACGGGCACAAGGATACTCCCGATTTTCTGTCCTGAAGAAGGTTGCAAGATCCAAGGGGCTACGAATGTGGATGTCCCGAAAAGACAACCGAAACACGTGTAGACATAGGCCTGTGTGATTAGGAACACGCAGGCAGTACCATCACAGGAGTGGATAGAGGACTTTTTTGATCATTGTGTAAACAAAAATTGGAGGCTGTCGATTTTGGAGGCCAAAAGACAAAAAGATATATATACTGTGATAACAAAATAAAGAGTGGAAAGATTGGTAGGAGTGAATCAGTATGAATGCTTGATGCAGATATTTGTTTGTTACGTTTGATTTTATATATTTTTCATGAATTTTTGATATGAGAATAAAGGTTTTTAGAAATCAACAAATGGAACATTTATTGGTATTGATAAATAAACAAATGTTGTGAATAGCTATTCCCTGTTCTGTTGGTCCAATATTATATTATTGTGATGTGAAATGCAGGCGGGCTCATAGGAATTTGCATCAATAGTGCCAGCATGAAAATCCATGCAGGTGCAAATGCTGCAGTATTTGTATGGTGGAGAAGGGGGCGGCAGAATCGCTATGATCCACCTCTCCTCTCCACCATATAAATGGAAGAAAATGGGGTGTGACTAGAATTAAAGGCGTAAAAGCCTTACACAAGGCTTTTATGCCTTTCATTTAAGTACACCTATCTCAGTGGCTCATTTTATTGACCCGGTACCTGTAGACATACACGTAGGCGGGTCCCCACTGCCGGAATTTGGTCATCTGCACGCAGGAATGCATTAGTTCAGGGAAAAAGGCGGCATACACGTGTGTATGCTGCCTTTTGCTTTGCACTCTGGAGTCCGCCTGCTTTTTGCTGGTCCATAAAGCCGTCGGGCCCCCATAGGTTTCCTGAGCATTTGCTGCAGCATGAACATGCATGCCGCCATGAATGCTGGTGCATTTTCTACGGCGGAGAGGAAGGGAGGTTGCAGAAACACACGTTGCGTTCTGCCCCTCCTTTCTGACATGCAAATGGACGAAAATGGGGCGCGATGCTAATAAAAAGCACAAAGGGCTTTTACACAATCCATTAACGTCACGGCAGTCACTAAAATGGGCCCCATAGTGTGTACAGATTCTCAAAGCTTTCATCACTTGCACCAAAAAAAGGAGAAGTGAAATGTGGTCATCTTGGATATTGTGCATTTCTACTTAGTTGCACCTGCAAAAACGTGTCGAATACGATGAAAAGAATGTGTGTTAGTGAAAGTACCTTAAGGGTTCGGGGAAGAGTAACGATTGTTATCTGAAATGACGAATCAGCATGTTTGAATGTAGGAGGCTTTCCTGAATGAGCCTCAGATGTGGGTAGCTGGGAGTGTGGAGTAAAAACAGACTTTGAAGTATAACATGATGTCAATTTGCTAGGAACATGTTATCAAAAAGCACAAGGCCCGACTGAGTTGGAATCCATCTTGAATTAAAATACGATGAGAAAAAATGTATTTACTGAATCTTTTATATACTGTTGCTTTTGCACATATAGATCTGTAGACCGCTGACACGCCATGACTTAAGTAGGACGTATAGCAGGGCTCAAATGTTGCACTGACCACTAGCCATTGGCGGGTGATAATTGACTCATGGTGAGAATAGAATAGTGTGCTGTGTGCAGTGCTTTAAGTGGCCTGCAGAATCCTGGCACACTGAGCAGTTCAGCGCTGCAATCAATAGTCAACACTTACCACACCTGAATGCTGCCTGTTATGCCACGCCCCGGTAAGAGCCCTGGCTTGATTTGGTAAAAGATGCGTGGTCTAACAGGCAGCATTCAAGTCAGGTAAATCTTGCCTCTTAATCGCGGCACTGACACCCTGCCAGGCACCCCTTTGCATCGATCATCACCCTCTCACCTGGGGTGCAAGCGTGCTGATCCCAGCATTTCCAATGAAAGGGCTGTCTCGCAGGTGGTCAGCGACACAATGAAAATGCTACTTCTTTTTGTAAAGCCTGAAGCTCTCACTCATACGCGAAATTGTCAGACTTTCGACAACATTTCTTGGCTTCTAGCGGTCTGGAGTTAGTAGGGGACAGTAGGGAGCCCCAGCAGGGCCCCATCTCAAGACACAATTTTCTGAGCCTGCCGGGAGTCCGCTGTTTCTGAGCCTGCCGGGAGTCCGCTGTTTCTGAGCCTGCTGGGAGTCTGCTGTTTCTGAGCCTGCCGGGAGTCTGCTGTTTCTGAGCCTGCTGGGAGTCCGCTGTTTCTGAGCCTGATGGGAGTCCGCTGTTTCTGAGCCTGATGAGAGTATGCTGTTTCTGAGCCTGCTGGGAGTCAGATGTTTCTGAGCCTGCCGGGAGTCCGCTGTTTCTGAGCCTGCTGGGAGTCCGCTGTTTCTGAGCCTGCTGGGAGTCCGCTGTTTCTGAGCCTGCTGGGAGTCCGCTGTTTCTGAGCCTGCCGGGACTCTGCTCCAGCTCGGCTAGCCTCGGCCCACTTAAAGCCCTGGCTGCGTCCATGCATAGAGTTGAGGTGGTGAGTGACATTTTATGCCTGGCTAGTAGCTTTCAACTTGAGATTTTGACCCCAGCATATAATGTTAATGTCTCCCGGTTCTTCTAGTTTGCATGGATGGGCCAAAGGGCATTCTGTAACTCCCTTGCGCAGCCGCAAGAGTCATCTATCCACTGGCTGTCTTTGACTTTGGGTTCCTGGGTTTGAGTGGCACACACAATGCATTACTGAAAAAGTTAGTTTCACTTTGATTAATGCATAATAAATGCCACTCAGTTGCACTGAATCCTAAACTGTCATGGATGTATACAAACTATTTGGACCGTGAGGGAGGGCCTTTAATTTGTTCTGAGTCTGTCTCTTGCCACCTGTGGAACCAAAGATTCTCCTGAATCTGTCTGACCTAAAATGATCTCTGCTTTCGGTTTACGCGGCATGATTCCGGATTGGTCTAACTGCTACATTACTTTCCATTTCGACTGTTAGGTTATTAAGCATTTATATTGCACCCATCACCGCTGTAGTAGAAAGGCGTTTGTGGAGTTAGATGCGATTGTGATGCTGTGTAAAGAATCGTACTACATTCCACCGTGATCAGCCTTGCTATGTCTGAAGCCCAGCCCTGGCATGCCGGCGGCCCAACCATGTGGCCTCAGCCCAATTCTAACAGCATGTTCAGTGCTTTAGACCCGCCGGAAGGGCCTCTCTTTCTGCCACCATCCGAGACTGCAGCTCAGCACTACCCTCGCCTGCTCAGCTCATTTACGCCTATGGGCACGCTTGCCTCATACATGCAATGAATTGTATAGTGTACTGTACACGTACATGTTCAAAATATAGTAGTATTTATTAATAGACGTTTTAGCTGCACTTAGTTGGTGCGAAACTGCAATGAGGCGTAATAATATATATTTGCCTGCCTGGTTTGTTGGGTGATTTGACGCGCTGCTTGAAGTTGGGTGGATGACGTGTATGAAGTTGACGTGAGCGAGTTGACCTACGCAAAGCAGTGTTCGAAGTGAGCAGGAACGGTCGGGAGCAGTGTTCCACTACTTTTATATTTTACTGTTAACAGCTCCACTACGTTTTTGGTAAACTTCTACCACTGTCTAGAGGAACCCTTCACTGCTGTTTGGTAAACATCTCATAAGTGTCGTGTAAAGGTGACTGGACGTAAGATTATAAACAGTTAAAACAGTTAATCAACTCCCTTTCAATTCACAATCCTTTCACCAGATTTCCAAAGCCACACTTAATGTGAAAACTATAAAGAGGAGGAGATTCCAGAGAACGTAAATTAAGCAAATACACATAGTATGGAGTACCCCCCAAAACAGTAAAACTGAGTTAGTGAACCCTTTTCCAATTACAAACATGAAACATTATAAGTTAATAGCTCTTTGCGAAGCATATTTAGCAATGTATGTTTCACACAAATGTGTCATTCCGGAGGGCAGCAGAACCTACAGCGTGTTGTTCTTGAATTGAACTTCACGCAGACACCTCGTCGTGGCTGCGGACATGGCAATGCCCCCGCGCTTGTGAACAGTGTTTTAAACCGTACCTGCTCTTGGAAGCGCAGCACAAACGCCTTGTAGTCAATAGAGACGGTCTGCGCCAGGCTTGAGTTGTAGACTGCATTCGTCACCGTAACGGTCACATTGATGCTCACTTTGATCGTTTCTGTGGAAAGAAGAAAGGTTCACTGACATACTGTGCATGACACGTCTAACTGGGACATCCCGTCATGCACCTGTGGCGAAGGAGGACTCCACCTATTCACGGGGTCCCCAGATTGGCCCAATAGGCTTGTACTTCTTGGGTGGCATATATGGGGCCCACGCCCCACGGTGGCGCTTTCTTTATATCTGATTCCATTGTGACGCTGGGAAGGAGGGAACACGGGCCCTAGGGTGGAGGAGGAACCTCTTCTCTGCTGCGAGAATATTCGGTTTGGGAAAAGGAAGGACGGCAAGGAATGGCGCACCAGGGGTCTGCTGCGTCTCTTTACAGCTTGTAGAAAGGATGTGGTGTGCGGGAGAAGACCAAGGGAAAAAACACATGTAGATGGCCATGTCCCCCAGAGAAGTACAAAGAGGGGCTTTTGTCAGTAAACTAGGAGAGGCTGATAGTAGCAGTAGAAAGGGGCTAGAGGATAAACAGAGGAAAAAAAAACGATATGCAATCTCTGTAGCAACGCAGAGGAGCATGGCAACATTCAACAGCAGTGAGGCAATGTGCCTGAGCCGCTTGGCAGGAAGCTCGCGCTAAGGAGGAGCTTGTGGACGGGGTGTGTGTGCCGCCCTGTGGTGTAGACCTCAGAGTTAGGCAGCTGAGGTTGGCCACTGGTCAGGCTAAAGATCAGGTACTGGGTTTAGGGCACCAGTCGCTGGCATTGAAGGAGCAATTGGAAGGCAGGACATAGCCGGTCAGTGGAAGGAAGCAAGGGGGAAGGCCAGGGCGCTGCTTCTGGGAACTAAGATGTGGAACGATTAGCCGGCACCTGAGGGCTCGTGAAAGACCAAAGGTCAGGTTTGCGACAACTGCAAGGAGTTATAGTGATAGGTCATCCTGTAGGGGGTGGAAGCACATTTAGGGGGGGCAGATTAGGGCTGTACTAGGAGCTGGAAAGACATGTTAATTGCAATCTGTAGAATTGCTTGAGAAGTCTATAGGGGACACAGAACATCTAGCGAAGAAGAGGGCATCTGGGGTCATAGAGCATCGAAGATTCCAACATGGATGGGCTTCTGCGGGACGGGGTGACCCAGATTAGTGTTCTACATCCATAAAGAGTTGCTCCAGTGAACTGAGCCCCAGTGTCTGGAGGGAACCCTTGAGTAATGAGAACTGTTTTGGGCGAAGTAGTATTCATGGTGCAGAGCCGGCTCGGTGACATATGAGCACAATGTGAACTAAACACAGAGCTGTGTCACTGACATATATGTTTGGTGATAGCCAAGAGAGAGGAAAGCTAGTAGTCAAGGACAGCTTGGTGACTGCTACGAGGGTTTATAAAGAAAACGAGCGACACATGGCTTTGTTTGATTTATTTGGATGGAGATAAAATGGAGCTTACGGAGTCAAGTTAGCTGCAGTGAATTCTTCCTGATATTGGTGGGACTACTTGAGTCTGGGGCAGAAATGAGTAACGGAAAATAGATGGTTGCCGTGGGCCACAAATAGTTCATAGTGGTGGTGACCAGACCAATATGTAAAGAGTTGTGTGTCTTGTGACTGTTATGAAGAACAGTGTTGCAGGGTCTTGGTGATGAAAATTGAGCCTAGGGCCAACCTTGTCACTTGTGTGGACAATAGGTAAGGGGTTTAGATTGTCAACCTTATGCAAAGGGCGCACAGGTTCATTTCCAATGAGGAACACGAAGGGAATGCCTGTGTCTGTTAGGATGGTGAGGACCCAATGAAAGATAGGACAAGTGCTTGGGATGCTGCAGAAGTGTATGGGCCAGTTGGGTTTGTCCCTGAGCAGATATGGCCCACAGTTGTTCTGCAGGTTGCATCGGAAGGCGTGGAGAAGAGTCTCAGCCGGATCAGCTTGAAGAATGGAGGCAGGTGTAGCTCTGTTAGGTATTTGGGTTAGGTTCCTCCTCTGGGGAAGAAGGCTGGTGACAGCAAAGGTATCTAATATGCCCCCTTGTTTATTTTAGAAATACTGGCTCTGGAGTGGTCTAGGAGGCAGAAGTAAGCATGCTATTGTGAAATGGGGGTGCAGCCATGGAGAGAAGAAGCCTCGCAGGAGACAGCTGGGGTTGTCTTACACAGCGACAGAGGTTTTGTGACCTGGAAGAATTGGAGTTTTCGACTGGGTTACACAAAGACAATTTACAGACATTGATGAAGGTAGTAGAAGGGTGCTTGTGGGAGGCTAGTTGATATTGAAGAGAAAAAGAGAAACACCATCTGGTGGTGGTTGGGCTCCTCTAGGTGCTTTTATGTCAGCTAAAAGGGGGTGTTGTTAACTTTCTGATAATTTTGTTGACTTGTGTCGAGGTTAAATTTGGTTTATAGGTGCAGGAAGAATGGCTACCGGAACTATGAACGAGCATGGTGAAAACGGGAGAATAACTGGAAAAATGGGAGCGGAAGCAGTTTATTTATGGGTACGGTGAGGACTGTGATATTGAAGTACACACAAATGGAGAGGGTTTCTTAGCACAAAGGGGATGGGTCCAAGGATGTTAAAACCTACGCAACGAACCAGCCTCATGAAAAAAACCTTTTATCATATAAATGTGTATATTGTGAGTCTTTGCTCTTTGTCCCACAAAATGGTGCTAAGCAGTGTTGGAGAAATTTCCTCCGTGTCTCAGGGACATTGGCGCGAGTAAGAGGAAGGATACAAACTGCGCAACAACACATCTTTTGATCTGCTGGGGTTTCACATCTTTTGATTTGCTGGGGTTTCACATCTTTTGATCTGCTGGGGTATCACATCTTTTGATTTGCTGGGGTATCACATCTTTTGATATGCTGGGGTGTTTGTACTGCAGCGATCATTACACGTCAACAAAAGAAAACTATTGCTGTTCTTGTTGGAGCTCCATAAGAAATAACCTTTCTCCCTCTCCCCCGGATATATATGGATTTGGGGGACAGGAGAATTTCTAGACAGAGTCTTTAGGTCATCTGAAAAAGAGGGGTATGGTTAACATTTAGTTGTTGACCATTGTTGGTCACTTAAATGTCTTGTGTTGTGCTACTAGTAGTTCTAACCAATGTTACTGGTACAATGAAGTTTAAAACCCACCAGACACGTTCTCTACAATTCCACCACTAGGTTCTACTCAAGTAATGTGTTGTGAAATGGCACAATGTGTCACAACTCAATTGTTGTGAGCCACTTTTCGGGTACCCTGGACTATTGTCCAAAAGGCAGTTGAAGTCTGTTGAGTGTGAGCAGAGGGGCAGGGAGAGCTAAGGTATGAGTTGGGTAATCTCTTGACACTTGGGACAGGCCAATGTGACTGCGTGTATGGCTTCATTAAGAAGCTGGTGCTCAGAGCTGCTGTGGAATCCAGTGCCTAGAAGTGTCAAGCTCTGTGGGGTTACGGCAATGAGTGTTCGCATCTTGCATGCAGTGTAGCAGCGGAATTGACCACTTGCCTGTCTTGGTTGAGTACTGGTTGGTATTTTGGTCCTCGTTTAGAAAAACAATGTGAATTGCATGGAAGGTGATCATTGACTCTTGGCGGTTAAGCTTGTGGTGACACCGAATTGCTGTTTGTTTGTTTGTTTGTTTGTTTGTTTGTTTGTTTTATTCGTATTTATATAGTGCACAGCAGCCCAGAGGCATCATGGCACTGTGACATCCCGTGGAGGTCATAGAGGAGTGGGAAGGTTTTTGTGGAATGCCCAACACTGCCTTCAGGCCTAGGACTTCGTGGATGAAACTCAACTCTGAACTGTGCACAATACAGTAAAGAAGTAAAGTCAGCAACTTACCATAGGTAATCACATTGACAGAATATTGACAACGGTTTCCATGGAAATCCGCCAGGCAACTGCACTGGTTGGTGCTATTGTCAACAGTGCCCCCATTCATACACATTGGCCGAACCACAGTGGTGCTTGCTGGAGAGACATGAGAGGGTGAAAGAAGTCATTAGGGGGGAGAGATGAAAGAGAATCAGGTTTATAGATAATTATTACAGAGGCATCTTCTGAGAAATGTCTCAATATCTTAAATCGGTTTAAAATAGTTCTCTGCAATATTTTGGCATCTTGATTTCAATATAATACATTTCGTTATGCTTTTTGACACCAGAATTCTTATCGTAATTATTCCAGGTTCCTCCTATTCTGTAGAATAAATAGCAGATTGTCCCTTTATTCTTATGAAACTTGGTTGAAAGGTGAATCCAGGGTCAGGTATTGCTAACCATACACCTTTTTTCTTGTTCAGAAGTTGGACAGTAATATCTTGCTCAACTGTAAGTTGGTTCTGTGTTGGATAGACTTCCCACACCCAACTTCTTTAGAGGTACACAAAGACTCGCCCGCCCTAGTCTGCAGAACAGGTGAAATCTTCAGCGGTCATTCCCACACAGCTCACCCACCTTCATTAGAGGTACACAAAGACTCGCCCGCCCTAGTCTGCAGAACAGGTGAAATCTTCAGCGGTCATTCCCACACAGCTCACCCACCTTCATTAGAGGTACACAAAGACTCGCCCGCCCTAGCCTGCAGAACAGGTGAAATCTTCAGCGGGTCATTCCCACACAGCTCACCCACCTTCATTAGAGGTACACAAAGACTCGCCCGCCCTAGTCTGCAGAACAGGTGAAATCTTCAGCGGTCATTCCCACACAGCTCACCCACCTTCATTAGAGGTACACAAAGACTCGCCCGCCCTAGCCTGCAGAACAGGTGAAATCTTCAGCGGGTCATTCCCACACAGCTCACCCACCTTCATTAGAGGTACACAAAGACTCGCCCGCCCTAGTCTGCAGAACAGGTGAAATCTTCAGCGGGTCATTCCCACACAGCTCACCCACCTTCATTAGAGGTACACAAAGACTCGCCCGCCCTAGTCTGCAGTACAGGTGGAATCTTCAGTGGTCATTCGTTTCATGAGCTTGCCTGCCTGTACATTCCCATATAAAACTGTGAAAAACATGCCACTAACTCTTAACTTAAGTCCTTCAATCTCCCTGATAGAGATCTAGCAAACTTAGGAACAAGCCTGGGTACAGCCTGGCGCCTTGCACCAGAAAGTGCTCTCCATGTAAAGGCCTTCATAACTCGTTAGTGCACATTGTGAGGTTTCTGTGCTACTCCTGCATAACAACCTACTAATTACAGCTCTGTGTAAATTTAACTGTCTTCCAGTACTAGACAAACCTCGATCACCACCAATTATTGATAGTTCACAATTTAAAGCAGACTCTTTAAAGCAACTTCAAATCTTAGACAAGTAAACATAACATAAACCACATGTCATCACAGCTCACCACCAGGCCAGGTGCCTTGATTTAATTCAACCTTAATTTACGGGGCTCGAGATTAAAATTGGATAAGCAGGAGTTAAAACAGCCCCTGGGCCTCCAGCATTGACCTGTGAGTAGGAGCTACTAATGGGGAACTACGAGCTAGTACACAGCGTCTTCACAAATCTAACTTCCACATAAGATGGAAACATATCATCGTGTACACCATTTCTTACCCCTTATGCTTTAAATGGCCTATAGTTGTGTCCTAAAGTCCAAACGTGCAGAGTTGAATTCATATGGTTGTGTTTGCTTGGCATCAGCTGGCCTGGGGAGCCAAAAGTAGCTCCTGGTAGCTGTTGGTGCAAAGCTAACCAGTCTCTTCCCGCTACAAGCAGGAGCTAAATAGCTCCGCTCAATGTCCAATCCTGATTTACCAACATCCACTACTAGACAAAACTTTTATCAGAACCAATGAATTATAGTTGATCACTTAGGGCAGGCTCTTTAAAGCAACTTCGAACAATGGACTGTTTTTCTTAGCCACATTTAATCACAGCTCACCCCCCCCGGGTGGGTTCCTCAAACCAACTTCCTATAATACAATTCTTCATAATAACTAAGTTATCACAGCTCGTTCCAGGGCTGCACTACTCTTTGTAGTCACCATTACTAGATTAGCGCTTAGGTCATGTTGCACAAGGAACCTTCTGTGCTATCCATCTAAGTCACCACTTAAAGCTCATCCTATGAGCAGGTCAATTATATATTACTTCCTTCACATTGGATCAATTCAGCTCACCTTGTAAGGAGTATAAACAAATTGTTCTTATTATTACTGTTAGGGTATTTATTGAGCGCAGACCTAGCTTTGGGACTGCACAACGGAGCACTTTGCAATCATAGGGTGAAGCACATGGTGAGGGGAGCAGAGAACAAGAGCTAACAACAGGGGAGGGGGGATGAGGGCAACTTGCCAGCAAGTCATCTACAAGCAACCAGGGCAGGAAACCGGGGAGATCAGATCACCCAGTCCCAAGTATGGTAGTGAGAGAAGGGTGCGCAGACCTAGGTGTTAGGGAGGAGCCGTATACATCTGCATAAATCATCTACAAAGTTAGACCTTCATTCATACCCATAGACTACGCCTCATCCCAGAGAGTATAAACCCTGACATATCATCAAGTGCCATCATTCTTCAAAACCTGCGAACTCTGAAAGCACACTGCTTAAACCACCTTGCGCCGTTCTCCATAGCTCCAGGTGACAGCTCAACCCTCAAAATAGCTTCCTTGCTTTCTCTCCTTCATATGCACTGACTACAATGCACTGCTGAAAGCAAGTGTGCAGCTTATACCATGTTTTCATACCACACCATAACATCACACCCATAAATGAGAGCACGTACCTGAGGTTTTCTCAGCTGATGTACGATGGAAGGTTGTTGAAGTTGCAGTTGTCTCTCTAGTGATTGGATGGACGCTGGAAGATGTTGCGGTTGTCTTAGTTACTGTAGAATGGATAATGGTTCGGGTTGCAGGAGTCTGAGTGGAGGTGAGAGGATAGGTGCTCATGGGCAAAGTTGAGGTGGCCTTAGTGTGTGTAGGATAGATGCTGGTTGCATTGTCTGTTTTCTTACTGGTGACAATATGGGAGCTGTGGGATGTTGATGCAGTCACAGTTGTGGAATAAAAATGTGTTGAGGTTTCAGCTATCACATTTGAGATTGGATGGTGGGTGGAAGCGGTTGAGGCTGTCTTAGTGGGTGTAGAATGGAAAGTCGGTAAAGTTGCACTTGTCTCACTTGTGAATTGATGGGTGGTGGGGGAAGATGAGGTTGTCTCAGTTGGTGTAAAATGGATGATTGTTGAGGTTTCTGTTCCTTCACTGGTGTCTTGATGGGTGCTGGGGTGAATTGAAGCTGTTTTGTGTGGTGTAGAATGTGTCATCTGTGAAGTTTCAGTTTTCTCACTGGTAATATGATGTGTGCTTGGCGAAGCTGACATTGTCTCAGTTGGTGATGAATATTCAACTGTTGGTGTTTCTGTTTTCTGACTGGTAGTTAGATGGGTGCTGGGTTGAATTGAAGCTGTCTCTGGCGGTGTAGAATGAGTCAGTTGTGAAGTTTCAATACTTTCGCTTGTTCTTTCATGGCTGCTTTTGGAAGTTGACGATGTTGCTGTTGATGAAGTCTCTGCAACTGTTGAGCTTCTAATTTTCTCACTGGTGATTTGATGGGTGCTGTGGGATATTGGGACTGTCTCACTTGGTGTAGAATGACCTGTTGTTGAAATTTTGATTTTCTCGC
The DNA here is from genome assembly GCF_040938575.1 of Ambystoma mexicanum. Taxonomy (NCBI): domain Eukaryota; kingdom Metazoa; phylum Chordata; class Amphibia; order Caudata; family Ambystomatidae; genus Ambystoma; species Ambystoma mexicanum. The sequence continues at coordinate 254,774,824 of NC_090921.1, read as the reverse complement.
TGGTGACTGCGTGGCTGCTAGCAGATGGTGTGCCTGGCTCAGTTGGGGTAACATGGACTATTGTTGAGGTTTCTGTATTCACACTGGTGATTGGATGAGTGCTGGGTGGAGTTGTAGCTGTCTCGGGTGCGGTAGAATGGGGAAATTGTGAGTTTTCAATATTCTCACTTGTTATTTGAGGTGTGCTGTGGGAAGTTGAGGGTGTCTCAGTTGTAATTGAATCCACCATTTTGGATGTTCCGGTTTTCTCACTGGAGATTGCATGGGAGCTAGCAGAGGTTGCTGTCCCAGTTGGGGTAGAATGGACAATTGTGGAAGGTTCTGTTTTATCACTGGTAATTTGATGGCTGTTTGGAGAAGTTGATGCTGTCTCAATAGGGGAAGAGTGTACAAATGTTGAGCTTTCAGTTTTCTCGCAGGTGATTTGATGGGTACTGTGGGATATTGGGACGGTCTCACTTGGTGTAGAATGGCCTGTTGTTGAAATTTCCGTTTTCTCGCTGGTGATTTCATGGCTGCTAGCAGATGGTGTGCCTGGCTCAGTTGGGGTAACATGGAATATTGTTGAGATTTCTGTATTCAAACTTGTTATTTGATGAGTGCTGGGGGGAGTTGAAGCTGTCTCAGGTGTGCTAGAATGGGGAAATTTCGAGGATTCAGAATTCTCACTTGTTATTTGATGGGTGCTGTAGGAAGGTGAGGGTGTCTCAGTTGGCATTGAATACGTCATTTTGGATGTTTCGGTTTTCTCACTGGTTATTGCCTGGGTGCTGGCAGAGGTTGCTGTCCCATTTGGGGTAGAATGGACAGTTGTGGAAGTTTCTGTTTTCTTACTGGTAATTTGATGGCTGCTTGGAGAAGTTGATGCTGTCTCAGTTGGTGAGGAGTATACAAATGTTGAGCTTTCAATTTTCTCGCTGATGATTTGATGGGTGCTGTGGGATATTGGGACTGTCTCACTTGGTGTAGAATGGACTGTTGTGGAAGTTGCTGTTTTCTCGCTGGTGACTGCATGGCTGCTAGCAGATGGTGTGCCTGGCTCAGTTGGGGTGACATGGACTATTGTTGAGGTTTCTGTATTCACACTGGTGATTTCATGAGTGCTGGGGGGAGTTGAAGCTGTCTCGGGTGCGGTAGAATGAGGAATTTGTGAGGTTTCAGTTTTTTCACTGGTTATTTGATGGATGCTGTGGGAAGTGGAGGGTGTCTCAGTTGATATTGAATACGCCATTTTGGATGTTTCGGTTTTCTCACTGGTTATTGCATGGGTGCTGGCAGAGGTTGCTGTCCAAGTTGGGGTAGAATGGACAATTGTGGAAGTTTCTGTTTTCTCACTGGTAATTTGATGGCTGTTTGGAGAAGTTGATGCTGTCTCAATTGGTGAAGAGTGTAAAAATGTTGAGCTTTCAATTTTCTCGCTGGTGATTTTATTGGTGCTGTGGGATATTGGGACTGTCTCACTTGGTGTAGAATGGACTGTTGTTGAAATTTCAGTTTTCTCGCTGGTGATACCATGGCTGCTAGCAGATGGTGTGCCTGGTTCAGTTGGGGTAACATGGACTATTGTTGAGGTTTCTGTATTCACACTGGTGATTTGATGAGTGCTGGGGGGAGTTGAAGCTCTCTCGGGTGCGGTAGAATGAGAAAATTGTGAGGTTTCAGTTTTCTCACTGGTTATTTGATGGGTGCTGTAGGAAGTTGAGGGTGTCTCAGTTGGTATTGAATTCGCCATTTTGGATGTTTCGGTTTTCTCACTGGTCATTGCATGGGTGCTGGAAGAGGTTGCTGTCCCAGTTGGGGTAGAATGGACAATTGTGGAAGTTTCTTTTTTCTCACTGGTAAATTGATGGCTGTTTGGAGAAGTTGATCCTGTCTCAATTGTTGAAGAGTGTACAAATGTTGAGCTTTCAATTTTCTCTCTGGTGATTTGATGAGTGCTGTGGGATATTGGGACTGTGTCACTTGGCGTAGAATGGACTGTTGTTGAAATTTCAGTTTTCTCGCTGGTGATTGCATGGCTGCTAGCAGATGGTGTGCCTGGCTCAGTTGGGGTAGTGTGGACGATTGTAGAGGTTTCTGTATTCACACTGGTGATTTGATGAGTGCTGGGGGGAGTTGAAGCTGTCTCAGTTGGGGTAGAATGGGGAAATTGTGAGGTTTCAGTATTCTCACTTGTTATTTGATGGGTGCTGTGGGAAGTTGAGGGTGTCTCAGTTGGTTTTGAATAGAACATTTTGGATGTTTCGGTTTGCTCACTGGTGATTGCATGGGTGCTGGCAGAGATTGCTGTCCCAATTGGGGTATAATGTACAATTGTGGAAATTTCTGTTTTCTCACTGGTAATTTGATGGCTGTTTGGAGAAATTGATGCTGTCTCACTTGGTGTAGAATGGCCTCTTGTTGAAATTTCCGTTTTCTCGCTGGTGATTTTATGGCTGCTAACAGATGTTGTGCCTGGCTCAGTTGGGGTGACATGGACTATTGTTGAGGTTTCTGTATTCACACTGGTGATTTGATGAGTGCTGGGGGGAGTTGAAGCTGTCTCGGGTGCGGTAGAATGAGAAAATTGTGAGGTTTCGGTTTTCTCACTGGTAATTTGATGGCTGTTTGGAGAAATTGATGCTGTCTCATTTGGTGAAGAGTGTACAAATGTTGAGCTTTCAATTTTCTCGCTGGTGATTTGATGGGTGCTGTGGGATATTGGGACTGTCTCACTTGGTATAGAATGGCCTGTTGTTGAAATTTCGGTTTTCTTGCTGGATACTGCATGGCTGTTAGCAGATGGTCTGCCTGGCTCAGTTGGGGTGAAATTGACTATTGTTGAGGTTTCTGTATTCACACTGGTGATTTGATGAGTGCTGGGGGGAGTTGAACTTGTCTCGGGTGCGGAAGAATGAGGAAATTGCGAGGTTTCAGTTTTATCACTTGTTATTTGATGGGTGCTGTGGGAAGTTGAGGGTGCCTCATATGGTATTGAATATGCCATTTTGGATGTTTCGGTTTTCTCACTGGTGATTGCATTGGTGCTGGCAGAGGTTGCTGTCCCAGTTGGGGTAGAATGGACAATTGTGGAAGTTTCTGTTTTCTCACTGGTAATTTGATGGCTGTTTGGAGAAGTTGATGCTGTCTCAATTGGTGAAGAGTGTACAAAAGTTGAGCTTTCAATTTTCTCGCTGGTGATTTGATGGGTGCTGTGGGTTATTGGGACTGTCTCACCTGGTGTAGAATGGACTGTTGTTGAAATTTCTGTTTTCTCGCTGGTGATAGCATGGCTACTAGCAGATGGTGTGCCTGGCTCAGTTGGGGTAAAGTGGACTATTGTTGAGGTTTCTGTATTCACACTGGCAATTTGATCAGTGCTGGCAGGACTTGAAGCTGTCCCGGGTGCGGCAGAATGGGGAATTTGTGAGGTTTCAGTTTTCTCACTGGTTATTTGATGGGTGCTGTGGGAAGTTGAGGGTGTCTCAGTTGGTATTGAAAATGCCATTTTGGATGTTTCGGTTTTGTCACTGGTGATTGCATGGGTGCTGGCAGAGGTTGCTGTCCCAGTTGGGATAGAATGGACAATTGTGGAAGTTTCAGTTTTCTCACTGGTAATTTGATGGCTGTTTGGAGAAGTTGATGCTGTCTCAATTGGTGAAGACTGTACAAATGTTGAGCTTTCAATTTTCTCGCTGGTGATTTGATGGGTGCTGTGGGATATTGGGACTGTCTCACTTGGTGTAGAATGGTCTGTTGTTGAAATGTTGGTTTTCTCGCTGGTGACTGCATGGCTGCTAGCAGATGGTGTACCTGGCTCAGTTGGCGTGACATGGACTATTGTTGATGTTTCTGTATTCACACTGGGGTTTTGATGAGTGCTGGGGGGAGTTGAAGCTGTCTCGGGTGTGCTAGAATAGGGAAATTTCGTGGTTTCAGTATTCTCACTCGTTTTTTGATGGGTGTTGTAGAAAGATGAGGGTGTCTCAGTTGGCAATGAATACGCCATTTTGGATGTTTCGGTTTTCTCACTGGTGATTGCATGGGTGCTGGCAGAGGTTGCTGTCCAAGTTGGGGTAGAATGGACAATTGTGGAAGTTTCTGTTTTCTCACTGGTAATTTGATGGCTGTTTGGAGAAGTTGATGCTGTCTCAATTGGTGAAGAGTGTAAAATTGTTGAGCTTTCAATTTTCTCGCTGGTGATTTTATTGGTGCTGTGGGATATTGGGAGTGTCTCACTTGGCGTGGAATGGACTGTTGTTGAAATTTCAGTTTTCTCGCTGCTGATACCATCGCTGCTAGCAGATGGTTTTCCTGGCTCAGTTGGGGTAGTGTGGACGATTGTAGAGGTTTCTATATTCACACTGGTGATTTGATGAGTGCTGGGGGTAGTTGAAGCTGTCTCGGGTGCGGTAGAATGAGGAAATTGTGAGGTTTCAGTTTTTTCACTGGTTATTTGATGGGTGCTGTGGGAAGTTGAGGGTGTCTCAGTTGGTACTGAATACGCCATTTTGGATGTTTCGTTTTTCTCACTGGTGATTGCATGGGTGCTGGCAGAGGTTGCTGTCCAAGTTGGGGTAGAATGGACAATTGTGGAAGTTTCTGTTTTCTCACTGGTAATTTGATGGCTGTTTGGAGAAGTTGATGCTGTCTCAATTGGTGAAGAGTGTAAAATTGTTGAGCTTTCAATTTTCTCGCTGGTGATTTTATTGGTGCTGTGGGTTATTGGGACTGTCTCACTTGGTGTAGAATGGCCTGTTGTTGAAATTTTGGTTTTCTCGCTGGTGACTGCATGGCTGCTAGCAGATGGTGTACCTGGCTCAGTTGGCGTGACATGGACTATTGTTGACGTTTCTGTATTCACACTGGTGATTTGATGAGTGCTGGCAGGAGTTGAAGCAGTCTCGGGTGCGGTAGAATGGGGCATTTGTGAGGTTTCAGTTTTTTCACTCGTTATTTGATGGGTGCTGTGGGAAGTTGAGGGTGTCTCAGTTGGTATTGAATACGCCATTTTGGATGTTTCGGTTTTCTCACTGGTGATTGCATGGGTGCTGGGAGAGGTTGCTGTCCAAGTTGGGGTAGAATGGACAATTGTGGAAGTTTCTGTTTTCTCACTGGTAATTTGATGGCTGTTTGGAGAGGTTGATGCTGTCTCAATTGGTGAAGAGTGTAATATTGTTGAGCTTTCAATTTTCTCGCTGGTGATTTTATTGGTGCTGTGGGATATTGGGACTGTCTCACTCGGTGTAGAATGGACTGTTTTTGAAATTTCAGTTTTCTCGCTGGTGATTTCATGGCTGCTAGCAGAGGGTGTGCCTGGCTCAGTTGGGGTAGTGTGGACGATTGTAGAGGTTTCTGTATTCACACTGGTGATTTGATGAGTGCTGGGGGGAGTTGAAGCTGTCTCGGGTGCGGTAGAATGAGGAAATTGTGAGGTTTCAGTTTTCTCACTGGTGATTTGATTGATGCTGTGGGAAGTTGAGGGTGTCTCAGTTGGTATTGAATGCACCATTTTGGATGTTCCGGTTTTCTCACTTGAGATTGCATGGGTGCTGGCAGAGGTTGCTGTCCCAGTTGGGGTAGAATGGACAATTGTGGAAGTTTCTGTTTTCTCACTGGTAATTTGATGGCTGTTTGGAGAAGTTGATGCTGTCTCAATTGGTGAAGAGTGTACAAAAGTTGAGCTTTCAATTTTCTCGCTGGTGATTTGATGGGTGCTGTGGGTTATTGGGACTGTCTCACCTGGTGTAGAATGGACTGTTGTTGAAATTTCTGTTTTCTCGCTGGTGATAGCATGGCTACTAGCAGATGGTGTGCCTGGCTCAGTTGGGGTAAAGTGGACTATTGTTGAGGTTTCTGTATTCACACTGGCAATTTGATCAGTGCTGGCAGGACTTGAAGCTGTCCCGGGTGCGGCAGAATGGGGAATTTGTGAGGTTTCAGTTTTCTCACTGGTTATTTGATGGGTGCTGTGGGAAGTTGAGGGTGTCTCAGTTGGTATTGAAAATGCCATTTTGGATGTTTCGGTTTTGTCACTGGTGATTGCATGGGTGCTGGCAGAGGTTGCTGTCCCAGTTGGGATAGAATGGACAATTGTGGAAGTTTCAGTTTTCTCACTGGTAATTTGATGGCTGTTTGGAGAAGTTGATGCTGTCTCAATTGGTGAAGACTGTACAAATGTTGAGCTTTCAATTTTCTCGCTGGTGATTTGATGGGTGCTGTGGGATATTGGGACTGTCTCACTTGGTGTAGAATGGTCTGTTGTTGAAATGTTGGTTTTCTCGCTGGTGACTGCATGGCTGCTAGCAGATGGTGTACCTGGCTCAGTTGGCGTGACATGGACTATTGTTGATGTTTCTGTATTCACACTGGGGTTTTGATGAGTGCTGGGGGGAGTTGAAGCTGTCTCGGGTGTGCTAGAATAGGGAAATTTCGTGGTTTCAGTATTCTCACTCGTTTTTTGATGGGTGTTGTAGAAAGATGAGGGTGTCTCAGTTGGCAATGAATACGCCATTTTGGATGTTTCGGTTTTCTCACTGGTTATTGCCCGGGTGCTGGCAGAGGATGCTGGCCCAATTGGGGTAGAATGGACAGTTGTGGAAGTTTCTGTTTTCTTACTGGTAATTTGATGGCTGTTTGGAGAAGTTGATTCTGTCTCAATTGGTGAGGAGTATACAAATGTTGAGCTTTCAATTTTCTCGCTGGTGATTTGATGAGTGTTGGGGGTAGTTGAAGCTATCTCGGGTGTGGTAGAATGAGGAATTTGTGAGGTTTCAGTTTTCTCACTGGTTATTTGATGGGTGCTGTGGGAATTTGAGGGTGTCTCAGTTAGTATTGAAAATGCCATTTTGGATGTTTCTGTTTTCTCACTGGTGATTGCATGGGTGCTGGCAGAGGTTGCTGTCCAAGTTGGGGTAGAATGGACAATTGTGGAAGTTTCTGTTTTCTCACTGGTAATTTGATGGCTGTTTGGAGAAGTTGATGCTGTCTCAATTGGTGAAGAGTGTAAAATTGTTGAGCTTTCAATTTTCTCGCTGGTGATTTTATTGGTGCTGTGGGATATTGGGACTGTCTCACTTGGTGTAGAATGGACTGTTGTTGAAATTTCAGTTTTCTCGCTGCTGATACCATGGCTGCTAGCAGATGGTGTTCCTGGCTCAGTTGAGGTAGTGTGGACGATTTTAGAGGTTTCTGTATTCACACTGGTGATTTGATGAGTGCTGGCGGGAGTTGAAGCTGTCTCAGGTGCGGTAGAATGGGGAATTTGTGAGGTTTCAATTTTCTCACTGGTTATTTGATGGGTGCTCTGGGAATTTGAGGGTGTCTCAGATGGTATTGAAAACGCCATTTTGGATGTTTCCTTTTTCTCACTGGTGATTGCATGGGTGCTGGCAGAGGTTGCTGTCCCAGTTGGGATAGAATGGACAATTGTGGAAGTTTCAGCATTCTCACTGGTAATTTGATGGCTTTTTGGAGAAGTTGATGCTGTCTCAATTGTTGAAGACTGTACAAATGTTGAGCTTTCAATTTTCTCGCTGGTGATTTGATGGGTGCTGTGGGTTATTGGTACTGTCTCACTTGGTGTAGAATGGCCTGTTGTTGAAATTTTGGTTTTCTCGCTGGTGACTGCATGGCTGCTAGCAGATGGTGTACCTGGCTCAGTTGGCGTGACATGGACTATTGTTGACGTTTCTGTATTCACACTGGTGATTTGATGAGTGCTGGGGGTAGTTGAAGCTGTCTCGGGTGCGGTAGAATGAGGAAATTGTGAGGTTTCAGTTTTTTCACTGGTTATTTGATGGGTGCTGTGGGAAGTTGAGGGTGTCTTAGTTGGTACTGAATACGCCATTTTGGATGTTTCGGTTTTCTCACTGGTGATTGCATGGGTGCTGGCAGAGGTTGCTGTCCAAGTTGGGGTAGAATGGACAATTGTGGAAGTTTCTGTTTTCTCACTGGTAATTTGATTGCTGTTTGGAGAAGTTGATGCTGTCTCAATTGGTGAAGAGTGTAAAATTGTTGAGCTTTCAATTTTCTCGCTGGTGATTTTATTGGTGCTGTGGGATATTGGGAGTGTCTCACTTGGCGTGGAATGGACTGTTGTTGAAATTTCAGTTTTCTCGCTGCTGATACCATCGCTGCTAGCAGATGGTTTTCCTGGCTCAGTTGGGGTAGTGTGGACGATTGTAGAGGTTTCTATATTCACACTGGTGATTTGATGAGTGCTGGGGGTAGTTGAAGCTGTCTCGGGTGCGGTAGAATGAGGAAATTGTGAGGTTTCAGTTTTTTCACTGGTTATTTGATGGGTGCTGTGGGAAGTTGAGGGTGTCTCAGTTGGTACTGAATACGCCATTTTGGATGTTTCGTTTTTCTCACTGGTGATTGCATGGGTGCTGGCAGAGGTTGCTGTCCAAGTTGGGGTAGAATGGACAATTGTGGAAGTTTCTGTTTTCTCACTGGTAATTTGATGGCTGTTTGGAGAAGTTGATGCTGTCTCAATTGGTGAAGAGTGTAAAATTGTTGAGCTTTCAATTTTCTCGCTGGTGATTTTATTGGTGCTGTGGGTTATTGGGACTGTCTCACTTGGTGTAGAATGGCCTGTTGTTGAAATTTTGGTTTTCTCGCTGGTGACTGCATGGCTGCTAGCAGATGGTGTACCTGGCTCAGTTGGCGTGACATGGACTATTGTTGACGTTTCTGTATTCACACTGGTGATTTGATGAGTGCTGGCAGGAGTTGAAGCAGTCTCGGGTGCGGTAAAATGGGGCATTTGTGAGGTTTCAGTTTTTTCACTCGTTATTTGATGGGTGCTGTGGGAAGTTGAGGGTGTCTCAGTTGGTATTGAATACGCCATTTTGGATGTTTCGGTTTTCTCACTGGTGATTGCATGGGTGCTGGGAGAGGTTGCTGTCCAAGTTGGGGTAGAATGGACAATTGTGGAAGTTTCTGTTTTCTCACTGGTAATTTGATGGCTGTTTGGAGAGGTTGATGCTGTCTCAATTGGTGAAGAGTGTAATATTGTTGAGCTTTCAATTTTCTCGCTGGTGATTTTATTGGTGCTGTGGGATATTGGGACTGTCTCACTCGGTGTAGAATGGACTGTTTTTGAAATTTCAGTTTTCTCGCTGGTGATTTCATGGCTGCTAGCAGAGGGTGTGCCTGGCTCAGTTGGGGTAGTGTGGACGATTGTAGAGGTTTCTGTATTCACACTGGTGATTTGATGAGTGCTGGGGGGAGTTGAAGCTGTCTCGGGTGCGGTAGAATGAGGAAATTGTGAGGTTTCAGTTTTCTCACTGGTGATTTGATTGATGCTGTGGGAAGTTGAGGGTGTCTCAGTTGGTATTGAATGCACCATTTTGGATGTTCCGGTTTTCTCACTTGAGATTGCATGGGTGCTGGCAGAGGTTGCTGTCCCAGTTGGGGTAGAATGGACAATTGTGGAAGTTTCTGTTTTCTCACTGGTAATTTGATGGCTGTTTGGAGAAGATGATGCTGTCACAATTGGTGATGAGTGTACAAATGTTGAACTTTCAATTTTCTCACTGGTGATTTGATGGGTGCTGTAGGATATTGGTACTGTCTCACTTGGTGTAGAATGAACTGTTGTTGAAATTTCAGTTTTCTCGCTGGTGAATGCATGGCTGCTAGCAGATGGTATGCCTGGCTCAGTTTGGGTAAAGTGGACGATTGTAGAATTTTCTATATTCACACTGGTGATTTGATGAGTGCTGAGGGGAGTTGAAGCTATCTCGGGTGTGGTAGATTGAGCAATTTGTGAGGTTTCAGCTTTCTCACTAGTTATTTGATGGGTGCTGTGGGAAGTTGAGGGTGTCTCAGTTGGCAATGGATACGCCATTTTGGATGTTTTGGTTTTCTCACTGGTTATTGCCTGGGTGCTGGCAGAGGATGCTGGCCCAATTGCGGTAGAATGGACAGTTGTGGAAGTTTCTGTTTTCTTACTGGTAATTTGATGGCTGTTTGGAGAAGGTGATTCTGTCTCAATTGGTGAGGAGTATACAAACGTTGAGGTTTCTGTATTCACACTGGTGATTTGATGAGTGCTGAGGGGAGTTGAAGCTATCTCGGGTGTGGTAGAATGAGGAATTTGTGAGGTTTCAGTTTTCTCACTAGTTATTTGCTGGGTGCTGTGGGAAGTTGAGGGTGTCTCAGTTGGTATTGAATACACCATTTTGGATGTTTCGGTTTTCTCACTGGTGATTGCATGGGTGCTGGCAGAGGTTGCTGTCCCAGTTGGCGTAGAATGGACAATTGTGGAAGTTTCTGTTTTCTCACTGGTAATTTGATGGCTTTTTGGAGAAGTTGATGCTGTCTCAATTGGTGAAGAGTGTAAAAATGTTGAGCTTTCAATTTTCTCGCTGGTGATTTGATGGGTGCTTTGGGATATTGGGACTTTCTCACTTGGTGTAGAATGGACTGTTGTTGAAATTTCCGTTTTCTCGCTGGTGATAGCCTGGCTGCTAGCAGATGGTGTGCCTGGCTCAGTTGGGGTGACATGGACTATTGTTGAGGTTTCTGTATTCACAATGGTGATTTGATCAGTGCTGGCAGGACTTGAAGCTGTCTCGGGTGCGGTAGAATGGGGAATTTGAGAGGTTTCAGTTTTCTCACTGGTTATTTGATGGGTGCTGTGGGAAGTTGAGGGTGTCTCAGTTGTTATTGAAAACGCCATTTTGGATGTTTCGGTTTTCTCACTGGTGATTGCATGGGTGCTGGCAGAGGTTGCTGTCCCAGTTGGGATAGAATGTACAATTGTGGAAGTTTCAGTTTTCTCACTGGAAATTTGATGGCTGTTTGGAGAAGTTGATGCTGTCTCGATTGGTGAAGACTGTACAAATGTTGAATTTTCAATTTTCTCACTGGTGATTTGATGGGTGCTGTGGGATATTGGGACTGTCTCACTTGGTGTAGAATGGCCTGTTGTTGAAATTTTGGTTTTCTCACTGGTGACTGCATGGCTGCTAGCAGATGGTGTACCTGGCTCAGTTGCCGTGACATGGACTATTGTTGACGTTTTTGTATTCACACTGGTGTTTTGATGAGTGCTGGGGGGAGTTGTAGCTGTCTCGGGTGTGCTAGAATATGGAAATTTCGAGGTTTCAGTTTTCTCACTCGTTATTTGATGGGTGTTGTAGGAAGATGAGGGTGTCTCAGTTGGCAATGAATACGCCATTTTGGATGTTTTGGTTTTCCCACTGGTTATTGCCTGGGTGCTGGCAGAGGATGCTGGCCCAATTGGGGTAGAATGGACAGTTGTGGAAGTTTCTGTTTTCTTACTGGTAATTTGATGGCTGTTTGGAGAAGATGATTCTGTCTCAATTGGTGAGGAGTATACAAACGTTGAGATTTCAATTTTCTCGCTGGTGATTTGATGAGTGCTGGGGGGAGTTGAAGCTGTCTCGGGTGTGGTAGAATGAGGAATTTGTGAGGTTTCAGTTTTCTCACTAGTTATTTGATGGGTGCTGTGGGAAGTTGAGGGTGTCTCAGTTGGTATTGAATAAGCCATTTTGGATGTTTCGGTTTTCTCACTGGTGATTGCATGGGTGCTGGCAGAGGTTGCTGTCCCAGTTGGGGTAGAATGGACAATTGTGGAAGTTTCTGTTTTCTCACTGGTAATTTGATGGCTGTTTGGAGAATTTGATGCTGTCTCAATTGGTGAAGAGTGTACAAATGTTGAGCTTTCAATTTTCTCGCTGGTGATTTTATTGGTGCTGTGGGATATTGGGACTGTCTCACTTGGTGTAGAATGGACTGTTGTTGAAATTTCTGTTTTCTCACTGCTGATACCATGGCTGCTAGCAGATGGTGTTCCTGGCTCAGTTGGGTTAGTGTGGACGATTGTAGAGGTTTCTGTATTCACACTGGTGATTTGATGAGTGCTGGCGGGAGTTGAAGCTGTCTCGGGTGCGGTAGAATGGGGAATTTTTGAGGTTTTAGTTTTCTCACTGGTTATTTGATGGGTGCTGTGGGAATTTGAGAGTGTCTCAGTTGGTATTGAAAACGCCATTTTGGATGTTTCCGTTTTCTCACTGGTGATTGCATGGGTGCTGGCAGAGGTTGCTGTCCCAGTTGGGATAGAATGGACAATTGTGGAAGTTTCAGTATTCTCACTGGTAATTTGATGGCTTTTTGGAGAAGTTGATGCTGTCTCAATTGGTGAAGACTGTACAAATGTTGAGCTTTCAAATTTCTCGCTGGTGATTTGATGGGTGCTGTGGGTTATTGGGACTGTCTCACTTGGTGTAGAATGGCCTGTTGTTGAAATTTTGGTTTTCTCGCTGGTGACTGCATGGCTGCTAGCAGATGGTGTACCTGGCTCAGTTGGCGTGACATGGACTATTGTTGACGTTTCTGTATTCACACTGGTGATTTGATGAGTGCTGGTGCTAGTTGAAGCTGTCTCGGGTGCGGTAGAATGAGGAAATTGTGAGGTTTCAGTTTTTTCACTGGTTATTTGATGGGTGCTGTGGGAAGTTGAGGGTGTCTCAGTTGGTACTGAATACGCCATTTTGGATGTTTCGGTTTTCTCACTGGTGATTGCATGGGTGCTGGCAGAGGTTGCTGTCCAGGTTGGGGTAGAATGGACACTTGTGGAAGTTTCAGTTTTCTCACTGGTAATTTGATGGCTGTTTGGAGAAGTTGATGCTGTCTCAATTGGTGAAGAGTGTAAAATTGTTGAGCTTTTTTGATGGCTGTTTGGAGAAGTTGATGCTGTCTCAATTGGTGAAGAGTGTAAAATTGTTGAGCTTTCAATTTTCTCGCTGGTGATTTTATTGGTGCTGTGGGATATTGGGACTGTCTCACTTGGTGTAGAATGGACTGTTGTTGAAATTTCAGTTTTCTCGCTGCTGATACCATGGCTGCTAGCAGATGGTGTTCCTGGCTCAGGTGGGGTAGTGTGGACGATTGTAGAGGTTTCTGTATTCACACTGGTGATTTGATGAGTGCTGGCGGGAGTTGAAGCTGTCTCGGGTGCAGTAGAATGGGGAATTTGTGAGGTTTCAGTTTTCTCACTGGTTATTTGATGGGTGCTGTGGGAATTTGAGGGTGTCTCAGTTGGTATTGAAAACGCCATTTTGGATGTTGCGGTTTTCTCACTGGTGATTGCATGGGTGCTGGCAGAGGTTGCTGTCCCAGTTGGGATAGAATGGACAATTGTGGAAGTTTCAGTTTTCTCACTGGTAATTTGATGGCTGTTTGGAGAAGTTGATGCTGTCTCAATTGGTGAAGACTGTACAAATGTTGAGCTTTCAATTTTCTTGCTGGTGATTTGATGGGTGCTGTGGGTCATTGGAACTGTCTCACTTGGTGTAGAATGGCCTGTTGTTGAAATTTTGGTTTTCTCGCTGGTGACTGCATGGCTGCTAGCAGATGGTGTACCTGGCTCAGTTGGCGTGACATGGACTATTGTTGAAGTTTCTGTATTCACACTGGTGATTTGATGAGTCCGTGGGGGAGTTGAAGCTGTCTTGGGTGCGGTAGAATGAGGAAATTGTGAGGTTTCAGTTTTTTCACTGGTTATTTGATGGGTGCTGTGGGAAGTTGAGGGTGTCTCAGTTGGTATTGAATACGCCATTTTGGATGTTTCGGTTTTCTCACTGGTGATTGCATGGGTGCTGGCAGAGGTTGCTGTCCAAGTTGGGGTAGAATGGACAATTGTGGAAGTTTCTGTTTTCTCACTGGTAATTTGATGGCTGTTTGAAGAAGTTGATGCTGTCTCAATTGGTGAAGAGTGTAATATTGTAGACCTTTCAATTTTCTCGCTGGTGATTTTATTGGTGCTGTGGGATATTGGGACTGTCTCACTTGGTGTAGAATGGACTGTTGTTGAAATTTCAGTTTTCTCGCTGCTGATACCATGGCTGCTAGCAGATGGTGTTCCTGGCTCAGTTGGGGTAGTGTGGACGATTGTAGAGGTTTCTGTATTCACACTGGTGATTTGATGAGTGCTGGCGGGAGTTGAAGCAGTCTCGGGTGCGGTAGAATGGGGAATTTGTGAGGTTTCAGTTTTCTCACTGGTTATTTGATGGGTGCTGTGGGAATTTGAGAGTGTCTCAGTTGGTATTGAAAACGCCATTTTGGATGTTTCCGTTTTCTCACTGGTGATTGCATGGGTGCTGGCAGAGGTTGCTGTCCCACTTGGGATAGAATGGACAATTGTGGAAGTTTCAGTATTCTCACTGGTAATTTGATGGCTTTTTGGAGAAGTTGATGCTGTCTCAATTGGTGAAGACTGTACAAATGTTGAGCTTTCAATTTTCTCGCTGGTGATTTGATGGGTGCTGTGGGTTATTGGGACTGTCTCACTTGGTGTAGAATGGCCTGTTGTTGAAATTTTGGTTTTTTCGCTGGTGACTGCATGGCTGCTAGCAGATGGTGTACCTGGCTCAGTTGGCGTGACATGGACTATTGTTGACGTTTCTGTATTCACACTGGTGATTTGATGAGTGCTGGGGGTAGTTGAAGCTGTCTCGGGTGCGGTAGAATGAGGAAATTGTGAGGTTTCAGTTTTTTCACTGGTTATTTGATGGGTGCTGTGGGAAGTTGAGGGTGTCTCAGTTGGTACTGAATACGCCATTTTGGATGTTTCGGTTTTCTCACTGGTGATTGCATGGGTGCTGGCAGAGGTTGCTGTCCAAGTTGGGGTAGAATGGACAATTGTGGAAGTTTCTGTTTTCTCACTGGTAATTTGATGGCTGTTTGGAGAAGTTGATGCTGTCTCAATCGGAGAAGAGTGCAAAATTGTTGAGCTTTCAATTTTCTCGCTGGTGATTTTATTGGTGCTGTGGGATATTGGGACTGTCTCACTTGGTGTAGAATGGACTGTTGTTGAAATTTCAGTTTTCTCGCTGCTGATACCATGGCTGCTAACAGATGGTGTTCCTGGCTCAGTTGGGGTAGTGTGGACGATTGTAGAGGTTTCTGTATTCACACTGGTGATTTGATGAGTGCTGGCGGGAGTTGAAGCAGTCTCGGGTGCGGTAGAATGGGGAATTTGTGAGGTTTCAGTTTTCTCACTGGTAATTTGATGGGTGCTGTGGGAATTTGAGGGTGTCTCAGTTGGTATTGAAAACGCCATTTTGGATGTTTCCGTTTTCTCACTGGTGATTGCATGGGTGCTGGCAGAGGTTGCTGTCCCAGTTGGGATAGAATGGACAATTGTGGAAGTTTCAGTATTCTCACTGGTTATTTGATGGCTTTTTGGAGAAGTTGATGCTGTCTCAATTGGTGAAGACTGTACAAATGTTGAGCTTTCAATTTTCTCGCTGGTGATTTGATGGGTGCTGTGGGATATTGGGACTGTCTCACTTGGTGTAGAATGGACTGTTGTTGAAATTTCAGTTTTCTCGCTGCTGATACCATGGCTGCTAACAGATGGTGTTCCTGGCTCAGTTGGGGTAGTGTGGACGAATGTAGAGGTTTCTGTATTCACACTGGTGATTTGATGAGTGCTGGCGGGAGTTGAAGCAGTCTCGGGTGCGGTAGAATGGGGAATTTGTGAGGTTTCAGTTTTCTCACTGGTAATTTGATGGGTGCTGTGGGAATTTGAGGGTGTCTCAGTTGGTATTGAAAATGCCATTTTGGATGTTTCCGTTTTCTCACTGGTGATTGCATGGGTGCTGGCAGAGGTTGCTGTCCCAGTTGGGATAGAATGGACAATTGTGGAAGTTTCAGTATTCTCACTGGTAATTTGATGGCTTTTTGGAGAAGTTGATGCTGTCTCAATTGGTGAAGACTGTACAAATGTTGAGCTCTCAATTTTCTCACTAGTGATTTGATGGGTGCTGTGGGTTATTGGGACTGTCTCACTTGGTGTAGAATGGCCTGTTGTTGAAATTTTGGTTTTCTCGCTGGTGACTGCATGGCTGCTAGCAGATGGTGTACCTGGCTCAGTTGGCGTGACATGGACTATTGTTGACGTTTCTGTATACATACTGGTGATTTGATGAGTGCTGGGGGTAGTTGAAGCTGTCTCGGGTGCGGTAGAATGAGGAAATTGTGAGGTTTCAGTTTTTTCACTGGTTATTTGATGGGTGCTGTGGGAAGTTGAGGGTGTCTCAGTTGATACTGAATACAGCATTTTGGATGTTTCGGTTTTCTCACTGGTGATTGCATGGGTGCTGGCAGAGGTTGCTGTCCAAGTTGGGGTAGAATGGACAATTGTGGAAGTTTCAGTTTTCTCACTGGTAATTTGATGGCTGTTTGGAGAAGTTGATGCTGTCTCAATTGGTGAAGAGTGTAAAATTGTTGAGCTTTTTTGATGGCTGTTTGGAGAAGTTGATTCTGTCTCAATTGGTGAAGAGTGTAAAATTGTTGAGCTTTCAATTTTCTCGCTGGTGATTTTATTGGTGCTGTGGGATATTGGGACTGTCTCACTTGGTGTAGAATGGACTGTTGTTGAAATTTCAGTTTTCTCACTGCTGATACCATGGCTGCTAGCAGATGGCGTTCCTGGCTCAGTTGGGGTAGTGTGGACGATTGTAGAGGTTTCTGTATTCACACTGGTGATTTGATGAGTGCTGGCGGGAGTTGAAGCTGTCTCGGGTGCGGTAGAATGGGGAATTTGTGAGGTTTCAGTTTTCTCACTGGTTATTTGATGGGTGCTGTGGGAATTTGAGGGTGTCTCAGTTGGTATTGAAAACGCCATTTTGGATGTTGCGGTTTTCTCACTGGTGATTGCATGGGTGCTGGCAGAGGTTGCTGTCCCAGTTGGGATAGAATGGACAATTGTGGAAGTTTCAGTTTTCTCACTGGTAATTTGATGGCTGTTTGGAGAAGTTGATGCTGTCTCAATTGGTGAAGAGTGTAAAATTGTTGAGCTTTCAATTTTCTCGCTGGTGATTTTATTGGTGCTGTGGGATATTGGGACTGTCTCACTTGGTGTAGAATGGACTGTTGTTGAAATTTCAGTTTTCTCGCTGCTGATACCATGGCTGCTAGCAGATGGTGTTCCTGGCTCAGTTGGGGTAGTGTGGACGATTGTAGAGGTTTCTGTATTCACACTGGTGATTTGATGAGTGCTGGCGGGAGTTGAAGCTGTCTCGGGTGCGGTAGAATGGGGAATTTGTGAAGTTTCAGTTTTCTCACTGGTTATTTGATGGGTGCTGTGGGAATTTGAGGGTGTCTCAGTTGGTATTGAAAACGCCATTTTGGATGTTGCGGTTTTCTCACTGGTGATTGCATGGGTGCTGGCAGAGGTTGCTGTCCCAGTTGGGATAGAATTGACAATTGTGGAAGTTTCAGTTTTCTCACTGGTAATTTGATGGCTGTTTGGAGAAGTTGATGCTGTCTCAATTGGTGAAGACTGTACAAATGTTGAGCTTTCAATTTTCTTGCTGGTGATTTGATGGGTGCTGTGGATTATTGGAACTGTCTCACTTGGTGTAGAATGGCCTGTTGTTGAAATTTTGGTTTTCTCGCTGGTGAGTGCATGGCTGCTAGCAGATGGTGTACCTGGCTCATTTGGCGTGACATGGACTATTGTTGACGTTTCTGTATTCACACTGGTGATTTGATGAGTCTGTGGGGGAGTTGAAGCTGTCTCGGGTGTGGTAGAATGAGGAAATTGTGAGGTTTCAGTTTTTTCACTGGTTATTTGATGGGTGCTGTGGGAAGTTGAGGGTGTCTCAGTTGGTATTGAATACGCCATTTTGGATGTTTCGGTTTTCTCACTGGTGATTGCATGGGTGCTGGCAGAGGTTGCTGTCCAAGTTGGGGTAGAATGGACAATTGTGGAAGTTTCTGTTTTCTCACTGGTAATTTGATGGCTGTTTGAAGAAGTTGATGCTGTCTCAATTGGTGAAGAGTGTAATATTGTTGACCTTTCAATTTTCTCGCTGGTGATTTTATTGGTGCTGTGGGATATTGGGACTGTCTCACTTGGTGTAGAATGGACTGTTGTTGAAATTTCAGTTTTCTCGCTGCTGATACCATGGCTGCTAGCAGATGGTGTTCCTGGCTCAGTTGGGGTAGTGTGGACGATTGTAGAGGTTTCTGTATTCACACTGGTGATTTGATGAGTGCTGGCGGGAGTTGAAGCAGTCTCGGGTGCGGTAGAATGGGGAATTTGTGAGGTTTCAGTTTTCTCACTGGTCATTTGATGGGTGCTGTGGGAATTTGAGGGTGTCTCAGTTGGTATTGAAAACGCCATTTTGGATGTTTCTGTTTTCTCACTGGTGATTGCATGGGTGCTGGCAGAGGTTGCTGTCCCAGTTGGGATAGAATGGACAATTGTGGAAGTTTCAGTATTCTCACTGGTAATTTGATGGCTTTTTGGAGAAGTTGATGCTGTCTCAATTGGTGAAGACTGTACAAATGTTGAGCTCTCAATTTTCTCGCTGGTAATTTGATGGGTGCTGTGGGTTATTGGGACTGTCTCACTTGGTGTAGAATGGCGTCTTGTTGAAATTTCCGTTTTCTCGCTGGTGATTTTATGGCTGCTATCAGATGTCGTGCCTGGCTCAGTTGGGGTGACATGGACTATTGTTGACGTTTCTGTATTCACACTGGTGATTTGATGAGTGCTGGGGGTAGTTGAAGCTGTCTCGGGTGCGGTAGAATGAGGAAATTGTGAGGTTTCAGTTTTTTCACTGGTTATTTGATGGGTGCTGTGGGAAGTTGAGGGTGTCTCAGTTGGTACTGAATACGCCATTTTGGATGTTTCGGTTTTCTCACTGGTGATTGCATGGGTGCTGGTAGAGGTTGCTGTCCAAGTTGGGGTAGAATGGACAATTGTGGAAGTTTCTGTTTTCTCACTGGTAATTTGATGGCTGTTTGGAGAAGTTGATGCTGTCTCAATTGGTGAAGACTGTACAAATGTTGAGCTTCCAATTTTCTCGCTGGTGATTTGATGGGTGCTGTGGGTTATTGGGACTGTCTCACTTGGTGTAGAATGGCCTGTTGTTGAAATTTCAGTTTTCTTGCTGCTGATACCATGGCTGCTAGCAGATGGTGTTCCTGGCTCAGTTGGGGTAGTGTGGACGATTTTAGAGGTTTCTGTATTCACACCGGTGATTTGATGAGTGCTGGCGGGAGTTGAAGCTGTCTCGGGTGCGGTAGAATGGGGAATTTGTGAGGTTTCAGTTTTCTCACTGGTTATTTGATGGGTGCTCTGGGAATTTGAGGGTGTCTCAGATGGTATTGAAAACGCCATTTTGGATGTTTCCGTTTTCTCACTGGTGATTGCATGGGTGCTGGCAGAGGTTGCTGTCCCAGTTGGGATAGAATGGACAATTGTGGAAGTTTCAGCATTCTCACTGGTAATTTGATGGCTTTTTGGAGAAGTTGATGCTGTCTCAATTGGTGAAGACTGTACAAATGTTGAGCTTTCAATTTTCTCGCTGGTGATTTGATGGGTGCTGTGGGTTATTGGTACTGTCTCACTTGGTGTAGAATGGCCTGTTGTTGAAATTTTGGTTTTCTCGCTGGTGACTGCATGGCTGCTAGCAGATGGTGTACCTGGCTCAGTTGGCGTGACATGGACTATTGTTGACGTTTCTGTATTCACACTGGTGATTTGATGAGTGCTGTGGGTAGTTGAAGCTGTCTCGGGTGCGGTAGAATGAGGAAATTGTGAGGTTTCAGTTTTTTCACTGGTTATTTGATGGGTGCTGTGGGAAGTTGAGGGTGTCTTAGTTGGTACTGAATACGCCATTTTGGATGTTTCTGTTTTCTCACTGGTAATTTGATGGCTGTTTGGAGAAGTTGATGCTGTCTCAATTGGTGAAGAGTGTAAAATTGTTGAGCTTTCAATTTTCTCGCTGGTGATTGTATTGGTGCTGTGGGATATTAGGAGTGTCTCACTTGGTGTGGAATGGACTGTTGTTGAAATTTCAGTTTTCTCGCTGCTGATACCATGGCTGCTAGCAGATGGTGTTCCTGGCTCAGTTGGGGTAGTGTGGACGATTGTAGAGGTTTCTATATTCACACTGGTGATTTGATGAGTGCTGGCGGGAGTTGAAGCTGTCTGGGGTGCGGTAGAATGGGGAATTTGTGAGGTTTTAGTTTTCTCACTGGTTATTTGATGGGTGCTGTGGGAATTTGAGAGTGTCTCAGTTGGTATTGAAAACGCCATTTTGGATGTTTCCGTTTTCTCACTGGTGATTGCATGGGTGCTGGCAGAGGTTGCTGTCCCAGTTTGGATAGAATGGACAATTGTGGAAGTTTCAGTATTCTCACTGGTAATTTGATGGCTTTTTGGAGAAGTTGATGCTGTCTCAATTGGTGAAGACTGTACAAATGTTGAGCTTTCAATTTTCTCGCTGGTGATTTGATGGGTGCTGTGGGTTATTGGGACTGTCTCACTTGGTGTAGAATTGCCTGTTGTTGAAATTTTGGTTTTCTCGCTGGTGACTGCATGGCTGCTAGCAGATGGTGTACCTGGCTCAGTTGGCGTGACATGGACTATTGTTGACGTTTCTGTATTCACACTGGTGATTTGATGAGTGCTGTGGGTAGTTGAAGCTGTCTCGGGTGCGGTAGAATGAGGAAATTGTGAGGTTTCAGTTTTTTCACTGGTTATTTGATGGGTGCTGTGGGAAGTTGAGGGTGTCTTAGTTGGTACTGAATACGCCATTTTGGATGTTTCGGTTTTCTCACTGGTGATTGCATGGGTGCTGGCAGAGGTTGCTGTCCAAGTTGGGGTAGAATGGACAATTGTGGAAGTTTCTGTTTTCTCACTGGTAATTTGATGGCTGTTTGGAGAAGTTGATGCTGTCTCAATTGGTGAAGAGTGTAAAATTGTTGAGCTTTCAATTTTCTCGCTGGTGATTGTATTGGTGCTGTGGGATATTGGGAGTGTCTCACTTGGTGTGGAATGGACTGTTGTTGAAATTTCAGTTTTCTCGCTGCTGATACCATGGCTGCTAGCAGATGGTGTTCCTGGCTCAGTTGGGGTAGTGTGGACGATTGTAGAGGTTTCTATATTCACACTGGTGATTTGATGAGTGCTGGCGGGAGTTGAAACTGTCTGGGGTGCGGTAGAATGGGGAATTTGTGAGGTTTTAGTTTTCTCACTGGTTATTTGATGGGTGCTCTGGGAATTTGAGAGTGTCTCAGTTGGTATTGAAAACGCCATTTTGGATGTTTCCGTTTTCTCACTGGTGATTGCATGGGTGCTGGCAGAGGTTGCTGTCCCAGTTTGGATAGAATGGACAATTGTGGAAGTTTCAGTATTCTCACTGGTAATTTGATGGCTTTTTGGAGAAGTTGATGCTGTCTCAATTGGTGAAGACTGTACAAATGTTGAGCTTTCAATTTTCTCGCTGGTGATTTGATGGGTGCTGTGGGTTATTGGGACTGTCTCACTTGGTGTAGAATTGCCTGTTGTTGAAATTTTGGTTTTCTCGCTGGTGACTGCATGGCTGCTAGCAGATGGTGTACCTGGCTCAGTTGGCGTGACATGGACTATTGTTGACGTTTCTGTATTCACACTGGTGTTTTGATGAGTGCTGGGGGTAGTTGAAGCTGTCTCGGGTGCGGTAGAATGAGGAAATTGTGAGGTTTCAGTTTTTTCACTGGTTATTTGATGGGTGCTGTGGGAAGTTGAGGGTGTCTCAGTTGGTACTGAATACGCCATTTTGGATGTTTCGGTTTTCTCACTGGTGATTGTATGGGTGCTGGCAGAGGTTGCTGTCCCAGTTGGGATAGAATGGACAATTGAGGAAGTTTCAGTTTTCTCACTGGAAATGTGATGGCTGTTTGGAGAAGTTGATGCTGTCTCAATTGGTGAAGACTGTACAAATGTTGAACTTTCAATTTTCTCACTGGTGATTTGATGGGTGCTGTGGGATATTGGGACTGTCTCACTTGGTGTAGAATGGCCTGTTGTTGAAATTTTGGTTTTCTCACTGGTGACTGCATGGCTGCTAGCAGATGGTGTACCTGGCTCAGTTGGCGTGACATGGACTATTGTTGACGTTTTTGTATTCACACTGGTGTTTTGATGAGTGCTGGGGGGAGTTGAAGCTGTCTCGGGTGTGCTAGAATAGGGAAATTTCGAGGTTTCAGTTTTCTCACTCGTTATTTGATGGGTGTTGTAGGAAGATGAGGGTGTCTCAGTTGGCAATGAATACGCCATTTTGGATGTTTCGGTTTTCTCACTGGTGATTGCATGGGTGCTGGCAGAGGTTGCTGTCCAAGTTGGGGTAGAATGGACAATTGTGGAAGTTTCTGTTTTCTTACTGGTAATGTGATGGCTGTTTGGAGAAGATGATTCTGTCTCAATTGGTGAGGAGTATACAAATGTTGAGATTTCAATTTTCTCGTTGGTGATTTGATGAGTGCTGGGGGGAGTTGAAGCTGTCTCGGGTGTACTAGAATAGGGAAATTTCGAGGTTTCAGTTTTCTCACTAGTTATTTGATGGGTGCTGTGGGAAGTTGAGGGTGTCTCAGTTGGTATTGAATAAGCCATTTTGGATGTTTCGGTTTTCTCACTGGTGATTGCATGGGTGCTGGCAGAGGTTGCTGTCCCAGTTGGGGTAGAATGGACAATTGTGGAAGTTTCTGTTTTCTCACTGGTAATTTGATGGCTGTTTGGAGAATTTGATGCTGTCTCAATTGGTGAAGAGTGTACAAATGTTGAGCTTTCAATTTTCTCGCTGGTGATTTTATTGGTGCTGTGGGATATTGGGACTGTCTCACTTGGTGTAGAATGGACTGTTGTTGAAATTTCTGTTTTCTCACTGCTGATACCATGGCTGCTAGCAGATGGTGTTCCTGGCTCAGTTGGGGTAGTGTGGACGATTGTAGAGGTTTCTGTATTCACACTGGTGATTTGATGAGTGCTGGCGGGAGTTGAAGCTGTCTCGGGTGCGGTAGAATGGGGAATTTGTGTGGTTTTAGTTTTCTCACTGGTTATTTGATGGGTGCTGTGGGAATTTGAGAGTGTCTCAGTTGGTATTGAAAACGCCATTTTGGATGTTTCCGTTTTCTCACTGGTGATTGCATGGGTGCTGGCAGAGGTTGCTGTCCCAGTTTGGATAGAATGGACAATTGTGGAAGTTTCAGTATTCTCACTGGTAATTTGATGGCTTTTTGGAGAAGTTGATGCTGTCTCAATTGGTGAAGACTGTACAAATGTTGAGCTTTCAATTTTCTCGCTGGTGATTTGATGGGTGCTGTGGGTTATTGGGACTGTCTCACTTGGTGTAGAATGGCCTGTTGTTGAAATTTTGGTTTTCTCGCTGGTGACTGCATGGCTGCTAGCAGATGGTGTACCTGGCTCAGTTGGCGTGACATGGACTATTGTTGACGTTTCTGTATTCACACTGGTGATTTGATGAGTGCTGGGGGTAGTTGAAGCTGTCTCGGGTGCGGTAGAATGAGGAAATTGTGAGGTTTCAGTTTTTTCACTGGTTATTTGATGGGTGCTGTGGGAAGTTGAGGGTGTCTCAGTTGGTACTGAATACGCCATTTTGGATGTTTCGGTTTTCTCACTGGTGATTGCATGGGTGCTGGCAGAGGTTGCTGTCCAAGTTGGGGTAGAATGGACAATTGTGGAAGTTTCTGTTTTCTCACTGGTAATTTGATGGCTGTTTGGAGAAGTTGATGCTGTCTCAATCGGAGAAGAGTGCAAAATTGTTGAGCTTTCA
The DNA here is from genome assembly GCF_040938575.1 of Ambystoma mexicanum. Classification (NCBI taxonomy): domain Eukaryota; kingdom Metazoa; phylum Chordata; class Amphibia; order Caudata; family Ambystomatidae; genus Ambystoma; species Ambystoma mexicanum. Next base: position 254,751,239 of record NC_090921.1, on the reverse strand, counting down.
ATTTTCTCGCTGGTGATTTTATTGGTGCTGTGGGATATTGGGACTGTCTCACTTGGTGTAGAATGGACTGTTGTTGAAATTTCAGTTTTCTCGCTGCTGATACCATGGCTGCTAGCAGATGGTGTTCCTGGCTCAGTTGGGGTAGTGTGGACGATTGTAGAGGTTTCTGTATTCACACTGGTGATTTGATGAGTGCTGGCGGGAGTTGAAGCAGTCTCGGGTGCGGTAGAATGGGGAATTTGTGAGGTTTCAGTTTTCTCACTGGTAATTTGATGGGTGCTGTGGGAATTTGAGGGTGTCTCAGTTGGTATTGAAAACGCCATTTTGGATGTTTCCGTTTTCTCACTGGTGATTGCATGGGTGCTGGCAGAGTTTGCTGTCCCAGTTGGGATAGAATGGACAATTGTGGAAGTTTCAGTATTCTCACTGGTAATTTGATGGCTTTTTGGAGAAGTTGATGCTGTCTCAATTGGTGAAGACTGTACAAATGTTGAGCTTTCAATTTTCTCGCTGGTGATTTGATGGGTGCTGTGGAATATTGGGACTGTCTCACTTGGTGTAGAATGGACTGTTGTTGAAATTTCAGTTTTCTCGCTGCTGATACCATGGCTGCTAACAGATGGTGTTCCTGGCTCTGTTGGGGTAGTGTGGACGATTGTAGAGGTTTCTGTATTCACACTGGTGATTTGATGAGTGCTGGCGGGAGTTGAAGCAGTCTCGGGTGCGGTAGAATGGGGAATTTGTGAGGTTTCAGTTTTCTCACTGGTAATTTGATGGGTGCTGTGGGAATTTGAGGGTGTCTCAGTTGGTATTGAAAACGCCATTTTGGATGTTTCCGTTTTCTCACTGGTGATTGCATGGGTGCTGGCAGAGGTTGCTGTCCCAATTGGGATAGAATGGACAATTGTGGAAGTTTCAGTATTCTCACTGGTAATTTGATGGCTTTTTGGAGAAGTTGATGCTGTCTCAATTGGTGAAGACTGTACAAATGTTGAGCTCTCAATTTTCTCACTGGTGATTTGATGGGTGCTGTGGGTTATTGGGACTGTCTCACTTAGTGTAGAATGGCCTGTTGTTGAAATTTTGGTTTTCTCGCTGGTGACTGCATGGCTGCTAGCAGATGGTGTACCTGGCTCAGTTGGCGTGACATGGACTATTGTTGACGTTTCTGTATTCATACTGGTGATTTGATGAGTGCTGGGGGTAGTTGAAGCTGTCTCGGGTGCGGTAGAATGAGGAAATTGTGAGGTTTCAGTTTTTTCACTGGTTATTTGATGGGTGCTGTGGGAAGTTGCGGGTGTCTCAGTTGGTACTGAATACACCATTTTGGATGTTTCGGTTTTCTCACTGGTGATTGCATGGGTGCTGGCAGAGGTTGCTGTCCAAGTTGGGGTAGAATGGACAATTGTGGAAGTTTCTGTTTTCTCACTGGTAATTTGATGGCTGTTTGGAGAATTTGATGCTGTCTCAATTGGTGAAGAGTGTACAAATGTTGAGCTTTCAATTTTCTCGCTGGTGATTTTATTGGTGCTGTGGGATATTGGGAGTGTCTCACTTGGTGTAGAATGGACTGTTGTTGAAATTTCTGTTTTCTCACTGCTGATACCATGGCTGCTAGCAGATGGTGTTCCTGGCTCAGTTGGGGTAGTGTGGACGATTGTAGAGGTTTCTGTATTCACACTGGTGATTTGATGAGTGCTGGCGGGAGTTGAAGCTGTCTCGGGTGCGGTAGAATGGGGAATTTGTGAGGTTTTAGTTTTCTCACTGGTTATTTGATGGGTGCTGTGGGAATTTGAGAGTGTCTCAGTTGGTATTGAAAACGCCATTTTGGATGTTTCCGTTTTCTCACTGGTGATTGCATGGGTGCTGGCAGAGGTTGCTGTCCCAGTTTGGATAGAATGGACAATTGTGGAAGTTTCAGTATTCTCACTGGTAATTTGATGGCTTTTTGGAGAAGTTGATGCTGTCTCAATTGGTGAAGACTGTACAAATGTTGAGCTTTCAATTTTCTCGCTGGTGATTTGATGGGTGCTGTGGGTTATTGGGACTGTCTCACTTGGTGTAGAATGGCCTGTTGTTGAAATTTTGGTTTTCTCGCTGGTGACTGCATGGCTGCTAGCAGATGGTGTACCTGGCTCAGTTGGCGTGACATGGACTATTGTTGACGTTTCTGTATTCACACTGGTGATTTGATGAGTGCTGGGGGTAGTTGAAGCTGCCTCGGGTGCGGTAGAATGAGGAAATTGTGAGGTTTCAGTTTTTTCACTGGTTATTTGATGGGTGCTGTGGGAAGTTGAGGGTGTCTCAGTTGGTACTGAATACGCCATTTTGGATGTTTCGGTTTTCTCACTGGTGATTGCATGGGTGCTGGCAGAGGTTGCTGTCCAAGTTGGGGTAGAATGGACAATTGTGGAAGTTTCTGTTTTCTCACTGGTAATTTGATGGCTGTTTGGAGAAGTTGATGCTGTCTCAATCGGAGAAGAGTGCAAAATTGTTGAGCTTTCAATTTTCTCGCTGGTGATTTGATGGGTGCTGTGGAATATTGGGACTGTCTCACTTGGTGTAGAATGGACTGTTGTTGAAATTTCAGTTTTCTCGCTGCTGATACCATGGCTGCTAACAGATGGTGTTCCTGGCTCAGTTGGGGTAGTGTGGACGATTGTAGAGGTTTCTGTATTCACACTGGTGATTTGATGAGTGCTGGCGGGAGTTGAAGCAGTCTCGGGTGCGGTAGAATGGGGAATTTGTGAGGTTTCAGTTTTCTCACTGGTAATTTGATGGGTGCTGTGGGAATTTGAGGGTGTCTCAGTTGGTATTGAAAACGCCATTTTGGATGTTTCCGTTTTCTCACTGGTGATTGCATGGGTGCTGGCAGAGGTTGCTGTCCCAATTGGGATAGAATGGACAATTGTGGAAGTTTCAGTATTCTCACTGGTAATTTGATGGCTTTTTGGAGAAGTTGATGCTGTCTCAATTGGTGAAGACTGTACAAATGTTGAGCTCTCAATTTTCTCACTGGTGATTTCATGGGTGCTGTGGGTTATTGGGACTGTCTCACTTGGTGTAGAATGGGCTGTTGTTGAAATTTTGGTTTTCTCGCTGGTGACTGCATGGCTGCTAGCAGATGGTGTACCTGGCTCAGTTGGCGTGACATGGACTATTGTTGAAGTTTCTGTATTCATACTGGTGATTTGATGAGTGCTGGGGGTAGTTGAAGCTGTCTCGGGTGCGGTAGAATGAGGAAATTGTGAGGTTTCAGTTTTTTCACTGGTTATTTGATGGGTGCTGTGGGAAGTTGCGGGTGTCTCAGTTGGTACTGAATACACCATTTTGGATGTTTCGGTTTTCTCACTGGTGATTGCATGGGTGCTGGCAGAGGTTGCTGTCCAAGTTGGGGTAGAATGGACAATTGTGGAAGTTTCTGTTTTCTCACTGGTAATTTGATGGCTGTTTGGAGAAGTTGATGCTGTCTCAATTGGTGAAGAGTGTAAAATTGTTGAGCTTTCAATTTTCTCGCTGGTGATTTTATTGGTGCTGTGGGATATTGGGACTGTCTCACTTGGTGTAGAATGGACTGTTGTTGAAATTTCAGTTTTCTCGCTGCTGATACCATGGCTGCTAGCAGATGGTGTTCCTGGCTCAGTTGGGGTAGTGTGGACGATTGTAGAGGTTTCTGTATTCACACTGGTGATTTCATGAGTGCTGGCGGGAGTTGAAGCTGTCTCGGGTGCGGTAGAATGGGGAATTTGTGAGGTTTCAGTTTTCTCACTGGTAATTTGATGGGTGCTGTGGGAATTTGAGGGTGTCTCAGTTGGTATTGAAAACGCCATTTTGGATGTTTCCGTTTTCTCACTGGTGATTGCATGGGTGCTGGCAGAGGTTGCTGTCCCAGTTGGGATAGAATGGACAATTGTGGAAGTTTCAGTATTCTCACTGGTAATTTGATGGCTTTTTGGAGAAGTTGATGCTGTCTCAATTGGTGAAGACTGTACAAATGTTGAGCTCTCAATTTTCTCGCTGGTGATTTGATGGGTGCTGTGGGTTATTGGGACTGTCTCACTTGGTGTAGAATGGACTGTTGTTGAAATTTCAGTTTTCTCGCTGCTGATACCATGGCTGCTAACAGATGGTGTTCCTGGCTCAGTTGGGGTAGTGTGGACGATTGTAGAGGTTTCTGTATTCACACTGGTGATTTGATGAGTGCTGGCCGGAGTTGAAGCTGTCTCGGGTGCGGTAGAATGAGGAAATTGTGAGGTTTCAGTTTTTTCACTGGTTATTTGATGGGTGCTGTGGGAATTTGAGAGTGTCTCAGTTGGTATTGAAAACGCCATTTTGGATGTTTCCGTTTTCTCACTGGTGATTGCATGGGTGCTGGCAGAGGTTGCTGTCCCAGTTTGGATAGAATGGACAATTGTGGAAGTTTCAGTATTCTCACTGGTAATTTGATGGCTTTTTGGAGAAGTTGATGCTGTCTCAATTGGTGAAGACTGTACAAATGTTGAGCTTTCAATTTTCTCGCTGGTGATTTGATGGGTGCTGTGGGTTATTGGGACTGTCTCACTTGGTGTAGAATTGCCTGTTGTTGAAATTTTGGTTTTCTCGCTGGTGACTGCATGGCTGCTAGCAGATGGTGTACCTGGCTCAGTTGGCGTGACATGGACTATTGTTGACGTTTCTGTATTCACACTGGTGATTTGATGAGTGCTGGGGGTAGTTGAAGCTGTCTCGGGTGCGGTAGAATGAGGAAATTGTGAGGTTTCAGTTTTTTCACTGGTTATTTGATGGGTGCTGTGGGAAGTTGAGGGTGTCTCAGTTGGTACTGAATACGCCATTTTGGATGTTTCGGTTTTCTCACTGGTGATTGCATGGGTGCTGGCAGAGGTTGCTGTCCCAGTTGGGATAGAATGGACAATTGTGGAAGTTTCTGTTTTCTCACTGGTAATTTGATGGCTGTTTGGAGAGGTTGATGCTGTCTCAATTGGTGAAGAGTGTAATATTGTTGAGCTTTCAATTTTCTCGCTGGTGATTTTATTGGTGCTGTGGGATATTGGGACTGTCTCACTCGGTGTAGAATGGACTGTTTTTGAAATTTCAGTTTTCTCGCTGGTGATTTCATGGCTGCTAGCAGAGGGTGTGCCTGGCTCAGTTGGGGTAGTGTGGACGATTGTAGAGGTTTCTGTATTCACACTGGTGATTTGATGAGTGCTGGGGGGAGTTGAAGCTGTCTCGGGTGCGGTAGAATGAGGAAATTGTGAGGTTTCAGTTTTCTCACTGGTGATTTGATTGATGCTGTGGGAAGTTGAGGGTGTCTCAGTTGGTATTGAATGCACCATTTTGGATGTTCCGGTTTTCTCACTTGAGATTGCATGGGTGCTGGCAGAGGTTGCTGTCCCAGTTGGGGTAGAATGGACAATTGTGGAAGTTTCTGTTTTCTCACTGGTAATTTGATGACTGTTTGGAGAAGATGATGCTGTCTCAATTGGTGAAGATTGTAAAAATGTTGAGCTTTCAATTTTCTCGCTGGTGATTTGATCGGTGCTTTGGGATATTGGGACTGTCTCACTTGGTGTAGAATGGACTGTTGTTGAAATTTCTGTTTTCTCGCTGGTGATTTCATGGCTGGTAGCAGATGGTGTGCCTGGCTCAGTTGGGGTAGTGTGGACGAATGTAGAGGTTTCTGTATTCACACCGGTGATTTGATGAGTGCTGGGGGGAGTTGAAGCTGTCTCGGGTGCGGTAGAATGAGGAAATTGTGAGGTTTCAGCTTTCTCACTAGTTATTTGATGGGTGCTGTGGGAAGTTGAGGGTGTCTCAGTTGGCAATGAATACGCCATTTTGGATGTTTTGGTTTTATCACTGGTTATTGCCTGGGTGCTGGCAGAGGATGCTGGCCCAATTGGGGTAGAATGGACAGTTGTGGAAGTTTCTGTTTTCTTACTGGTAATTTGATGGCTGTTTGGAGAAGGTGATTCTGTCTCAATTGGTGAGGAGTATACAAATGTTGAGGTTTCTGTATTCACACTGGTGATTTGATGAGTGCTGGGGGGAGTTGAAGCTATCTCGGGTGTGGTAGAATGAGGAATTTGTGAGGTTTCAGTTTTCTCACTAGTTATTTGATGGGTGCTGTGGGAAGTTGAGGGTGTCTCAGTTGGTATTGAATACACCATTTTGGATGTTTTGGTTTTCTCACTGGTGATTGCATGGGTGCTGGCAGAGGTTGCTGGCCCAGTTGGCGTAGAATGGACAATTGTGGAAGTTTCTGTTTTCTCACTGGTAATTTGATGGCTGTTTGGAGAAGTTGATGCTGTCTCAATTGGTGAAGAGTGTAAAAATGTTGAGCTTTCAATTTTCTCGCTGGTGTTTTGATGGGTGCTTTGGGATATTGGGACTTTCTCACTTGGTGTAGAAAGGACTGTTGTTGAAATTTCCGTTTTCTCGCTGGTGATAGCATGGCTGCTAGCAGATGGTGTGCCTGGCTCAGTTGGGGTGACATGGACTATTGTTGAGGTTTCTGTATTCACAATGGTGATTTGATCAGTGCTAGCAGGACTTGAAGCTGTCTCGGGTGCGGTAGAATGGGGAATTTGAGAGGTTTCAGTTTTCTCACTGGTTATTTGATGGGTGCTGTGGGAAGTTGAGGGTGTCTCAGTTGTTATTGAAAATGCCATTTTGGATGTTTCGGTTTTCTCACTGGTGATTGCATGGGTGCTGGCAGAGGTTGCTGTCCCAGTTGGGATAGAATGGACAATTGAGGAAGTTTCAGTTTTCTCACTGGAAATGTGATGGCTGTTTGGAGAAGTTGATGCTGTCTCAATTGGTGAAGACTGTACAAATGTTGAACTTTCAATTTTCTCACTGGTGATTTGATGGGTGCTGTGGGATATTGGGACTGTCTCACTTGGTGTAGAATGGCCTGTTGTTGAAATTTTGGTTTTCTCACTGGTGACTGCATGGCTGCTAGCAGATGGTGTACCTGGCTCAGTTGGCGTGACATGGACTATTGTTGACGTTTTTGTATTCACACTGGTGTTTTGATGAGTGCTGGGGGGAGTTGAAGCTGTCTCGGGTGTGCTAGAATAGGGAAATTTCGAGGTTTCAGTTTTCTCACTCGTTATTTGATGGGTGTTGTAGGAAGATGAGGGTGTCTCAGTTGGCAATGAATACGCCATTTTGGATGTTTTGGTTTTCCCACTGGTTATTGCCTGGGTGCTGGCAGAGGATGCTGGCCCAATTGGGGTAGAATGGACAGTTGTGGAAGTTTCTGTTTTCTTACTGGTAATTTGATGGCTGTTTGGAGAAGATGATTCTGTCTCATTTGGTGAGGAGTATACAAATGTTGAGATTTCAATTTTCTCGCTGGTGATTTGATGAGTGCTGGGGGGAGTTGAAGCTGTCTCGGGTGTACTAGAATAGGGAAATTTCGAGGTTTCAGTTTTCTCACTAGTTATTTGATGGGTGCTGTGGGAAGTTGAGGGTGTCTCAGTTGGTATTGAATAAGCCATTTTGGATGTTTCGGTTTTCTCACTGGTGATTGCATGGGTGCTGGCAGAGGTTGCTGTCCCAGTTGGGGTAGAATGGACAATTGTGGAAGTTTCTGTTTTCTCACTGGTAATTTGATGGCTGTTTGGAGAATTTGATGCTGTCTCAATTGGTGAAGAGTGTACAAATGTTGAGCTTTCAATTTTCTCGCTGGTGATTTTATTGGTGCTGTGGGATATTGGGACTGTCTCACTTGGTGTAGAATGGACTGTTGTTGAAATTTCTGTTTTCTCACTGCTGATACCATGGCTGCTAGCAGATGGTGTTCCTGGCTCAGTTGGGGTAGTGTGGACGATTGTAGAGGTTTCTTTATTCACACTGGTGATTTGATGAGTGCTGGCGGGAGTTGAAGCTGTCTCGGGTGTGGTAGAATGGGGAATTTGTGAGGTTTTAGTTTTCTCACTGGTTATTTGATGGGTGCTGTGGGAATTTGAGAGTGTCTCAGTTGGTATTGAAAACGCCATTTTGGATGTTTCCGTTTTCTCACTGGTGATTGCATGGGTGCTGGCAGAGGTTGCTGTCCCAGTTTGGATAGAATGGACAATTGTGGAAGTTTCAGTATTCTCACTGGTAATTTGATGGCTTTTTGGAGAAGTTGATGCTGTCTCAATTGGTGAAGACTGTACAAATGTTGAGCTTTCAATTTTCTCGCTGGTGATTTGATGGGTGCTGTGGGTTATTGGGACTGTCTCATTTGGTGTAGAATGGCCTGTTGTTGAAATTTTGGTTTTCTCGCTGGTGACTGCATGGCTGCTAGCAGATGGTGTACCTGGCTCAGTTGGCGTGACATGGACTATTGTTGACGTTTCTGTATTCACACTGGTGATTTGATGAGTGCTGGGGGTAGTTGAAGCTGTCTCGGGTGCGGTAGAATGAGGAAATTGTGAGATTTCAGTTTTTTCACTGGTTATTTGATGGGTGCTGTGGGAAGTTGAGGGTGTCTCAGTTGGTACTGAATACGCCATTTTGGATGTTTCGGTTTTCTCACTGGTGATTGCATGGGTGCTGGCAGAGGTTGCTGTCCAAGTTGGGGTAGAATGGACAATTGTGGAAGTTTCTGTTTTCTCACTGGTAATTTGATGGCTGTTTGGAGAAGTTGATGCTGTCTCAATCGGAGAAGAGTGCAAAATTGTTGAGCTTTCAATTTTCTCGCTGGTGATTTTATTGGTGCTGTGGGATATTGGGACTGTCTCACTTGGTGTAGAATGGACTGTTGTTGAAATTTCAGTTTTCTCGCTGCTGATACCATGGCTGCTAACAGATGGTGTTCCTGGCTCAGTTGGGGTAGTGTGGACGATTGTAGAGGTTTCTGTATTCACACTGGTGATTTGATGAGTGCTGGCGGGAGTTGAAGCAGTCTCGGGTGCGGTAGAATGGGGAATTTGTGAGGTTTCAGTTTTCTCACTGGTAATTTGATGGGTGCTGTGGGAATTTGAGGGTGTCTCAGTTGGTATTGAAAACGCCATTTTGGATGTTTCCGTTTTCTCACTGGTGATTGCATGGGTGCTGGCAGAGGTTGCTGTCCCAGTTGGGATAGAATGGACAATTGTGGAAGTTTCAGTATTCTCACTGGTAATTTGATGGCTTTTTGGAGAAGTTGATGCTGTCTCAATTGGTGAAGACTGTACAAATGTTGAGCTTTCAATTTTCTCGCTGGTGATTTGATGGGTGCTGTGGAATATTGGGACTGTCTCACTTGGTGTAGAATGGACTGTTGTTGAAATTTCAGTTTTCTCGCTGCTGATACCATGGCTGCTAACAGATGGTGTTCCTGGCTCAGTTGGGGTAGTGTGGACGATTGTAGAGGTTTCTGTATTCACACTGGTGATTTGATGAGTGCTGGCGGGAGTTGAAGCAGTCTCGGGTGCGGTAGAATGGGGAATTTGTGAGGTTTCAGTTTTCTCACTGGTAATTTGATGGGTGCTGTGGGAATTTGAGGGTGTCTCAGTTGGTATTGAAAACGCCATTTTGGATGTTTCCGTTTTCTCACTGGTGATTGCATGGGTGCTGGCAGAGGTTGCTGTCCCAATTGGGATAGAATGGACAATTGTGGAAGTTTCAGTATTCTCACTGGTAATTTGATGGCTTTTTGGAGAAGTTGATGCTGTCTCAATTGGTGAAGACTGTACAAATGTTGAGCTCTCAATTTTCTCACTGGTGATTTGATGGGTGCTGTGGGTTATTGGGACTGTCTCACTTGGTGTAGAATGGCCTGTTGTTGAAATTTTGGTTTTCTCGCTGGTGACTGCATGGCTGCTAGCAGATGGTGTACCTGGCTCAGTTGGCGTGACATGGACTATTGTTGACGTTTCTGTATTCATACTGGTGATTTGATGAGTGCTGGTGGTAGTTGAAGCTTTCTCGGGTGCGGTAGAATGAGGAAATTGTGAGGTTTCAGTTTTTTCACTGGTTATTTGATGGGTGCTGTGGGAAGTTGCGGGTGTCTCAGTTGGTACTGAATACACCATTTTGGATGTTTCGGTTTTCTCACTGGTGATTGCATGGGTGCTGGCAGAGGTTGCTGTCCAAGTTGGGGTAGAATGGACAATTGTGGAAGTTTCTGTTTTCTCACTGGTAATTTGATGGCTGTTTGGAGAAGTTGATGCTGTCTCAATTGGTGAAGAGTGTAAAATTGTTGAGCTTTCAATTTTCTCGCTGGTGATTTTATTGGTGCTGTGGGATATTGGGACTGTCTCACTTGGTGTAGAATGGACTGTTGTTGAAATTTCAGTTTTCTCGCTGCTGATACCATGGCTGCTAGCAGATGGTGTTCCTGGCTCAGTTGGGGTAGTGTGGACGATTGTAGAGGTTTCTGTATTCACACTGGTGATTTCATGAGTGCTGGCGGGAGTTGAAGCTGTCTCGGGTGCGGTAGAATGGGGAATTTGTGAGGTTTCAGTTTTCTCACTGGTAATTTGATGGGTGCTGTGGGAATTTGAGGGTGTCTCAGTTGGTATTGAAAACGCCATTTTGGATGTTTCCGTTTTCTCACTGGTGATTGCATGGGTGCTGGCAGAGGTTGCTGTCCCAGTTGGGATAGAATGGACAATTGTGGAAGTTTCAGTATTCTCACTGGTAATTTGATGGCTTTTTGGAGAAGTTGATGCTGTCTCAATTGGTGAAGACTGTACAAATGTTGAGCTCTCAATTTTCTCGTTGGTGATTTGATGGGTGCTGTGGGTTATTGGGACTGTCTCACTTGGTGTAGAATGGACTGTTGTTGAAATTTCAGTTTTCTCGCTAATGATACCATGGCTGCTAACAGATGGTGTTCCTGGCTCAGTTGGGGTAGTGTGGACGATTGTAGAGGTTTCTGTATTCACACTGGTGATTTGATGAGTGCTGGCGGGAGTTGAAGCTGTCTCGGGTGCGGTAGAATGAGGAAATTGTGAGGTTTCAGTTTTTTCACTGGTTATTTGATGGGTGCTGTGGGAAGTTGCGGGTGTCTCAGTTGGTACTGAATACACCATTTTGGATGTTTCGGTTTTCTCACTGGTGATTGCATGGGTGCTGGCAGAGGTTACTGTCCAAGTTGGGGTAGAATGGACAATTGTGGAAGTTTCTGTTTTCTCACTGGTAATTTGATGGCTGTTTGGAGAAGTTGATGCTGTCTCAATGGGTGAAGAGTGTAAAATTGTTGAGCTTTCAATTTTCTCGCTGGTGATTTTATTGGTGCTGTGGGATATTGGGACTGTCTCACTTGGTGTAGAATGGACTGTTGTTGAAATTTCAGTTTTCTCGCTGCTGATACCATGGCTGCTAGCAGATGGTGTTCCTGGCTCAGTTGGGGTAGTGTGGACGATTGTAGAGGTTTCTGTATTCACACTGGTGATTTCATGAGTGCTGGCGGGAGTTGAAGCTGTCTCGGGTGCGGTAGAATGGGGAATTTGTGAGGTTTCAGTTTTCTCACTGGTAATTTGATGGGTGCTGTGGGAATTTGAGGGTGTCTCAGTTGGTATTGAAAACGCCATTTTGGATGTTTCCGTTTTCTCACTGGTGATTGCATGGGTGCTGGAAGAGGTTGCTGTCCCAGTTGGGATAGAATGGACAATTGTGGAAGTTTCAGTATTCTCACTGGTAATTTGATGGCTTTTTGGAGAAGTTGATGCTGTCTCAATTGGTGAAGACTGTACAAATGTTGAGCTCTCAATTTTCTCGCTGGTGATTTGATGGGTGCTGTGGGTTATTGGGACTGTCTCACTTGGTGTAGAATGGACTGTTGTTGAAATTTCAGTTTTCTCGCTGCTGATACCATGGCTGCTAGCAGATGGTGTACCTGGCTCAGTTGGCGTGACATGGACTATTGTTGACGTTTCTGTATTCACACTGGTGATTTGATGAGTGCTGGGGGTAGTTGAAGCTGTCTCGGGTGCGGTAGAATGAGGAAATTGTGAGGTTTCAGTTTTTTCACTGGTTATATGATGGGTGCTGTGGGAAGTTGCGGGTGTCTCAGTTGGTACTGAATACACCATTTTGGATGTTTCGGTTTTCTCACTGGTGATTGCATGGGTGCTGGCAGAGGTTGCTGTCCAAGTTGGGGTAGAATGGACAATTGTGGAAGTTTCTGTTTTCTCACTGGTAATTTGATGGCTGTTTGGAGAAGTTGATGCTGTCTCAATTGGTGAAGAGTGTAAAATTGTTGAGCTTTCAATTTTCTCGCTGGTGATTTTATTGGTGCTGTGGGATATTGGGACTGTCTCACTTGGTGTAGAATGGACTGTTGTTGAAATTTCAGTTTTCTCGCTGCTGATACCATGGCTGCTAGCAGATGGTGTTCCTGGCTCAGTTGGGGTAGTGTGGACGATTGTAGAGGTTTCTGTATTCACACTGGTGATTTCATGAGTGCTGGCGGGAGTTGAAGCTGTCTCGGGTGCAGTAGAATGGGGAATTTGTGAGGTTTCAGTTTTCTCACTGGTAATTTGATGGGTGCTGTGGGAATTTGAGGGTGTCTCAGTTGGTATTGAAAACGCCATTTTGGATGTTTCCGTTTTCTCACTGGTGATTGCATGGGTGCTGGCAGAGGTTGCTGTCCCAGTTGGGATAGAATGGACAATTGTGGAAGTTTCAGTATTCTCACTGGTAATTTGATGGCTTTTTGGAGAAGTTGATGCTGTCTCAATTGGTGAAGACTGTACAAATGTTGAGCTCTCAATTTTCTCACTGGTGATTTGATGGGTGCTGTGGGTTATTGGGACTGTCTCACTTGGTGTAGAATGGCCTGTTGTTGAAAGTTTGGTTTTCTCGCTGGTGACTGCATGGCTGCTAGCAGATGGTGTACCTGGCTCAGTTGGGGTAGTGTGGACGATTGTAGAGGTTTCTGTATTCACACTGGTGATTTGATGAGTGCTGGGGGTAGTTGAAGCTGTCTCGGGTGCGGTAGAATGAGGAAATTGTGAGGTTTCAGTTTTTTCACTGGTTATTTGATGGGTGCTGTGGGAAGTTGAGGGTGTCTCAGTTGGTACTGAATACACCATTTTGGATGTTTCGGTTTTCTCACTGGTGATTGCATGGGTGCTGGCAGAGGTTGCTGTCCAAGTTGGGGTAGAATGGACAATTGTGGAAGTTTCTGTTTTCTCACTGGTAATTTGATGGCTGTTTGGAGAAGTTGATGCTGTCTCAATTGGTGAAGAGTGTAAAATTGTTGAGCTTTCAATTTTCTCGCTGGTGAGTTTATTGGTGCTGTGGGATATTGGGACTGTCTCACTTGGTGTAGAATGGACTGTTGTTGAAATTTCAGTTTTCTCGCTGCTGATACCATGGCTGCTAGCAGATGGTGTTCCTGGCTCAGTTGGGGTAGTGTGGACGATTGTAGAGGTTTCTGTATTCACACTGGTGATTTGATGAGTGCTGGCGGGAGTTGAAGCTGTCTCGGGTGCGGTAGAATGGGGAATTTGTGAGGTTTCAGTTTTCTCACTGGTTATTTGATGGGTGCTGTGGGAATTTGAGGGTGTCTCAGTTGGTATTGAAAACGCCATTTTGGATGTTGCGGTTTTCTCACTGGTGATTGCATGGGTGCTGGCAGAGGTTGCTGTCCCAGTTGGGATAGAATGGACAATTGTGGAAGTTTCTGTTTTCTCACTGGTAATTTGATCGCTGTTTGGAGAAGTTGATGCTGTCTCAATTGGTGAAGACTGTACAAATGTGGAGCTTTCAATTTTCTTGCTGGTGATTTGATGGGTGCTGTGGGTTATTGGAACTGTCTCACTTGGTGTAGAATAGCCTGTTGTTGAAATTTTGGTTTTCTCGCTGGTGACTGCATGGCTGCTAGCAGATGGTGTACCTGGCTCAGTTGGCGTGACATGGACTATTGTTGACGTTTCTGTATTCACACTGGTGATTTGATGAGTCCGTGGGGGAGTTGAAGCTGTCTCGGGTGCGGTAGAATGAGGAAATTGTGAGGTTTCAGTTTTTTCACTGGTTATTTGATGGGTGCTGTGGGAAGTTGAGGGTGTCTCAGTTGGTATTGAATACGCCATTTTGGATGTTTCGGTTTTCTCACTGGTGATTGCATGGGTGCTGGCAGAGGTTGCTGTCCAAGTTGCGGTAGAATGGACAATTGTGGAAGTTTCTGTTTTCTCACTGGTAATTTGATGGCTGTTTGAAGAAGTTGATGCTGTCTCAATTGGTGAAGAGTGTAATATTGTTGAGCTTTCAATTTTCTCGCTGGTGATTTTATTGGTGCTGTGGGATATTGGGACTGTCTCACTTGGTGTAGAATGGACTGTTGTTGAAATTTCAGTTTTCTCGCTGCTGATACCATGGCTGCTAGCAGATGGTGTTCCTGGCTCAGTTGGGGTAGTGTGGACGATTGTAGAGGTTTCTGTATTCACACTGGTGATTTGATGAGTGCTGGCGGGAGTTGAAGCAGTCTCGGGTGCGGTAGAATGGGGAATTTGTGAGGTTTCAGTTTTCTCACTGGTTATTTGATGGGTGCTGTGGGAATCTGAGGGTGTCTCAGTTGGTATTGAAAACGCCATTTTGGATGTTTCTGTTTTCTCACTGGTGATTGCATGGGTGCTGGCAGAAGTTGCTGTCCCAGTTGGGATAGAATGGACAATTGTGGAAGTTTCAGTATTCTCACTGGTAATTTGATGGCTTTTTGGAGAAGTTGATGCTGTCTCAATTGGTGAAGACTGTACAAATGTTGAGCTCTCAATTTTCTCGCTGGTGAATTGATGGGTGCTGTGGGTTATTGGGACTGTCTCACTTGGTGTAGAATGGCGTCTTGTTGAAATTTCCGTTTTCTCGCTGGTGATTTTATGGCTGCTAACAGATGTTGTGCCTGGCTCAGTTGGGGTGACATGGACTATTGTTGATGTTTCTGTATTCACACTGGTGATTTGATGAGTGCTGGGGGTAGTTGAAGCTGTCTCGGGTGCGGTAGGATGAGGAAATTGTGAGGTTTCAGTTTTTTCACTGGTTATTTGATGGGTGCTGTGGGAAGTTGAGGGTGTCTTAGTTGGTACTGAATACGCCATTTTGGATGTTTCGGTTTTCTCACTGGTGATTGCATGGGTGCTGGCAGAGGTTGCTGTCCAAGTTGGGGTAGAATGGACAATTGTGGAAGTTTCTGTTTTCTCACTGGTAATTTGATGGCTGTTTGGAGAAGTTGATGCTGTCTCAATTGGTGAAGAGTGTAAAATTGTTGAGCTTTCAATTTTCTCGCTGGTGATTTTATTGGTGCTGTGGGATATTGGGACTGTCTCACTTGGTGTGGAATGGACTGTTGTTGAAATTTCAGTTTTCTCGCTGCTGGTAGCATGGCTGCTAGCAGATGGTGTTCCTGGCTCAGTTGGGGTAGTGTGGACGATTGTAGAGGTTTCTGTATTCACACTGGTGATTTGATGAGTGCTGGCGGGAGTTGAAGCTGTCTGGGGTGCGGTAGAATGGGGAATTTGTGAGGTTTCAGTTTTCTCACTGGTTATTTGATGGGTGCTGTGGGAATTTGAGGGTGTCTCAGTTGGTATTGGCAACGCCATTTTGGATGTTTCCGTTTTCTCACTGGTGATTGCATGGGTGCTGGCAGAGGTTGCTGTCCCAGTTGGGATAGAATGGACAATTGTGGAAGTTTCAGTATTCTCACTGGTAATTTGATGGCTGTTTGGAGAAGTTGATGCTCTCTCAATTGGTGAAGACTGTACAAATGTTGAGCTTTCAATTTTCTTGCTGGTGATTTGATGGGTGCTGTGGGTTATTGGAACTGTCTCACTTGGTGTAGAATGGCCTGTTGTTGAAATTTTGGTTTTCTCGCTGGTGACTGCATGGCTGCTAGCAGTTGGTGTACCTGGCTCAGTTGGCGTGACATGGACTATTGTTGACGTTTCTGTATTCACACTGGTGATTTTATGAGTGCTGGGGGTAGTTGAAGCTGTCTCGGGTGCGGTAGAATGAGGAAATTGTGAGGTTTCAGTTTTTTCACTGGTTATTTGATGGGTGCTGTGGGAAGTTGAAGGTGTCTCAGTTGGTACTGAATACGCCATTTTGGATGTTTCGTTTTTCTCACTGGTGATTGCATGGGTGCTGGCAGAGGTTGCTTTCCCAGTTGGGATAGAATGGACAATTGTGGAAGTTTCAGTATTCTCACTGGTAATTTGATGGCTTTTTGGAGAAGTTGATGCTCTCTCAATTGGTGAAGACTGTACAAATGTTGAGCTTCCAATTTTCTCGCTGGTGATTTGATGGGTGCTGTGGGTTATTGGGACTGTCTCACTTGGTGTAGAATGGCCTGTTGTTGAAATTTTGGTTTTCTCGCTGGTGACTGCATGGCTGCTAGCAGTTGGTGTACCTGGCTCAGTTGGCGTGACATGGACTATTGTTGACGTTTCTGTATTCACACTGGTGATTTGATGAGTGCTGGGGGTAGTTGAAGCTGTCTCAGGTGCGGTAGAATGAGGAAATTGTGAGGTTTCAGTTTTTTCACTGGTTATTTGATGGGTGCTGTGGGAAGTTGAAGGTGTCTCAGTTGGTACTGAATACGCCATTTTGGATGTTTCGTTTTTCTCACTGGTGATTGCATGGGTGCTGGCAGAGGTTGCTGTCCAAGTTGGGGTAGAATGGACAATTGTGGAAGTTTCTGTTTTCTCACTGGTAATTTGATGGCTGTTTGGAGAAGTTGATGCTGTCTCAATTGGTGAAGAGTGCAAAATTGTTGAGCTTTCAATTTTCTCGCTGGTGATTTTATTGGTGCTGTGGGATATTGGGACTGTCTCACTTGGTGTAGAATGGACTGTTGTTGAAATTTCAGTTTTCTCGCTGCTGATACCATGGCTGCTAGCAGATGGTTTTCCTGGCTCAGTTGGGGTAGTGTGGACGATTGTAGAGGTTTCTGTATCCACACTGGTGATTTGATGAGTGCTGGCGGGAGTTGAAGCTGTCTCGGGTGCGGTAGAATGTGGAATTTGTGAGGTTTCAGTTTTCTCACTGGTTATTTGATGGGTGCTGTGGGAGTTTGAGGGTGTCTCAGTTGGTATTGAAAACGCCATTTTGGATGTTTCGGTTTTCTCACTGGTGATTGCATGGGTGCTGGCAGAGGTTGCTTTCCCAGTTGGGGTAGAATGGACAATTGTGGAAGTTTCTGTTTTCTCACTGGTAATTATATGGCTGTTTGGAGAAGATGATGCTGTCTCAATTGGTGAAGATTGTAAAAATGTTGAGCTTTCAATTTTCTCGCTGGTGATTTGATGGGTGCTTTGGGATATTGGGGCTGTCTCACTTGGTGTAGAATGGACTGTTGTTGAAATTTCTGTTTTCTCGCTGGTGATTTCATGGCTGCTAGCAGATGGTGTGCCTGGCTCAGTTGGGGTAGTGTGGACGATTGTAGAGGTTTCTGTATTCACACCGGTGATTTGATGAGTGCTGGGGGGAGTTGAAGCTGTCTCGGGTGCGGTAGAATGAGGAAATTGTGAGGTTTCAGTTTTCTCACTGGTTATTTGATGGGTGCTGTGGGAGGTTGAGGGTACCTCAGTTGGTATTGAATACCCCATTTTGGATGTTTCGGTTTTCTCACTGGTGATTGCAAGGGTGCTGGCAGAGGTTGCTTTCCCAGTTGGGGTAGAATGGACAATTGTGGAAGTTTCTGTTTTCTCACTGGTAATTTGATGGCTGTTTGGAGAAGTTGATGCTGTCTCAATTGGTGATGAGTGTACAAATGTTGAACTTTCAAATTTCTCACTGGTGATTTGATGGGTGCTGTAGGATATTGGGACTGTCTCACTTGGTGTAGAATGAACTGTTGTTGAAATTTCAGTTTTCTCGCTGGTGAATGCATGGCTGCTAGCAGATGGTGTGCCTGGCTTAGTTTGGGTAAAGTGGACGATTGTAGAATTTTCTATATTCACACTGGTGATTTGATGAGTGCTGAGGGGAGTTGAAGCTATCTCGGGTGTGGTAGAATGAGCAATTTGTGAGGTTTCAGTTTTCTCACTAGTTATTTGATGGGTGCTGTGGGAAGTTGAGGGTGTCTCAGTTGGTATTGAATACGCCATTTTGGATGTTTCAGTTTTCTCACTGGTGATTGCATGGGTGCTGGCAGAGGTTGCTGTCCAAGCTGGGGTAGAATGGACAATCGTGGAAGTTTCTGTTTTCTCACTGGTAATTTGATGGCTGTTTGAAGAAGTTGATGCTGTCTCAATTGGTGAAGAGTGTAATATTGTTGAGCTTTCAATTTTCTCGCTGGTGATTTTATTGGTGCTGTGGGATATTGGGACTGTCTCACTTGGTGTAGAATGGACTGTTTTTGAAATGTCAGTTTTCTCTCTGGTGACTGTATGGCTGCTAGCAGATGGTGTACCTGGCTCAGTTGGCGTGACATGGACTATTGTTGACGTTTCTGTATTCACACTGGTGATTTGATGAGTGCTGGGGGTAGTTGAAGCTGTCTCGGGTGCGGGAGAATGAGGAAATTGTGAGGTTTCAGTTTTTTCACTGGTTATTTGATGGGTGCTGTGGGAAGTTGAGGGTGTCTTAGTTGGTACTGAATACGCCATTTTGGATGTTTCGGTTTTCTCACTGGTGATTGCATGGGTGCGGGCAGAGGTTGCTGTCCAAGTTGGGGTAGAATGGACAATTGTGGAAGTTTCTGTTTTCTCACTGGTAATTTGATGGCTGTTTGGAGAAGTTGATGCTGTCTCAATTGGTGAAGAGTGTAAAATTGTTGAGCTTTCAATTTTCTCGCTGGTGATTTTATTGGTGCTCTGGGATATTGGGACTGTCTCACTTGGTGTGGAATGGACTGTTGTTGAAATTTCAGTTTTCTCGCTGCTGATACCATGGCTGCTAGCAGATGGTGTTCCTGGCTCAGTTGGGGTAGTGTGGACGATTGTAGAGGTCTCTGTATTCACACTGGTGATTTGATGAGTGCTGGCGGGAGTTGAAGCTGTCTGGGGTGCGGTAGAATCGGGAATTTGTGAGGTTTCAGTTTTCTCACTGGTTATTTGATGGGTGCTGTGGGAATTTGAGGGTGTCTCAGTTGGTATTGAAAACGCCATTTTGGATGTTTCCGTTTTCTCACTGGTGATTGCATGGGTGCTGGCAGAGGTTGCTGTCCCAGTTGGGATAGAATGGACAATTGTGGAAGTGTCAGTATTCTCACTGGTAATTTGATGGCTTTGTGGAGAAGTTGATGCTGTCTCAATTGGTGAAGACGGTACAAATGTTGAGCTTCCAATTTTCTCGCTGGTGATTTGATGGGTGCTGTGGGTTATTGGGACTGTCTCACTTGGTGTAGAATGGCCTGTTGTTGAAATTTTGGTTTTCTCGCTGGTGACTGCATGGCTGCTAGCAGATGGTGTGCCTGGCTCAGTTTGGGTAAAGTGGACGATTGTAGAATTTTCTATATTCACACTGGTGATTTGATGAGTGCTGAGGGGAGTTGAAGCTATCTCGGTCGTGGTAGAATGAGCAATTTGTGAGGTTCCAGTTTTCTCACTAGTTATTTGATGGGTGCTGTGGGAAGTTGAGGGTGTCTCAGTTGGTATTGAATACGCCATTTTGGATGTTTCGGTTTTCTCACTGGTGATTGCATGGGTGCTGGCAGAGGTTGCTGTCCCAGTTGGGGTAGAATGGACAATTGTGGAAGTTTCTGTTTTCTCACTGGTAATTTGATGGCTGTTTGGAGAATTTGATGCTGTCTCAATTGGTGAAGAGTGTACAAATGTTGAGCTTTCAGTTTTCCCGCTGGTGATTTTATTGGTGCTGTGGGATATTGGGACTGTCTCACTTGGTGTAGAATGGACTGTTGTTGAAATTTCAGTTTTCTCGCTGCTGATACCATGGCTGCTAGCAGATGGTGTTCCTGGCTCAGTTGGGGTAGTGTGGACGATTCTAGGGGTTTCTGTATTCACACTGGTGATTTGATGAGTGCTGGCGGGAGTTGAAGCTGTCTCGGGTGCGGTAGAATGGGGAATTTGTGAGGTTTCAGTTTTCTCACTGGTTATTTGATGGGTGCTGTGGGAATTTGAGGGTGTCTCAGTTGGTATTGAAAACGCCATTTTGGATGTTTCAGTTTTCTCACTGGTCATTGCATGGGTGCTGGCAGAGGTTGCTGTCCCAGTTGGCGTAGAATGGACAATTGTGGAAGTTTCTGTTTTCTCACTGGTAATTTGATGGCTGTTTGGAGAAGTTGATGCTGTCTCAATTGGTGAAGAGTGTAAAAATGTTGAGCTTTCAATTTTCTCGCTGGTGATTTGTTGGGTGCTTTGGGATATTGGGACTTTCTCACTTGGTGTAGAATGGACTTTTGTTGAAATTTCCGTTTTCTCGCTGGTGATAGCATGGCTGCTAGCAGATGGTGTGCCTGGCTCAGTTCGGGTGACATGGACTATTGTTGAGGTTTCTGTATTCACACTGGTGATTTGATCAGTGCTGGCAGGACTTGAAGTTGTCTCGGGTGCGGTAGAATGGGGAATTTGTGAGGTTTCAGTTTTCTCACTGGTTATTTGATGGGTGCTGTGGGAAGTTGAGGGTGTCTCAGTTGGTATTGAAAACGCCATTTTGGATGTTTCCGTTTTCTCACTCGTGATTGCATGGGTGCTGGCAGAGGTTGCTGTCCCAGTTTGGATAGAATGGACAATTGTGGAAGTTTCAGTTTTCTCACTGGAAATTTGATGGCTGTTTGGAGAAGTTGATGCTGTCTCAATTGGTGAAGACTGTACAAATGTTGAACTTTCAATTTTCTCACTGGTGATTTGATGGGTGCTGTGGGATATTGGGACTGTCTCACTTGGTGTAGAATGGCCTGTTGTTGAAATTTTGGTTTTCTCGCTGGTGACTGCATGGCTGCTAGCAGATGGTGTACCTGGCTCAGTTGGCGTGACATGGACTATTGTTGACGTTTCTGTATTCACACTGGTGTTTTGATGAGTGCTGGGGGGAGTTGAAGCTGTCTCGGGTGTGCTAGAATAGGGAAATTTCGAGGTTTCAGTATTCTCACTCGTTATTTGATGGGTGTTGTAGGAAGATGAGGGTGTCTCAGTTGGCAATGAATACGCCATTTTGGATGTTTTGGTTTTCTCACTGGTTATTGCATGGGTGCTGTGGGAATTTGAGAGTGTCTCAGTTGGTATTGAAAACGCCATTTTGGATGTTTCCGTTTTCTCACTCGTGATTGCATGGGTGCTGGCAGAGGTTGCTGT
Organism: Ambystoma mexicanum; assembly: GCF_040938575.1. NCBI lineage: Eukaryota > Metazoa > Chordata > Amphibia > Caudata > Ambystomatidae > Ambystoma > Ambystoma mexicanum. The sequence continues at coordinate 254,730,069 of NC_090921.1, read as the reverse complement.
CCCAGTTTGGATAGAATGGACAATTGTGGAAGTTTCAGTATTCTCACTGGTAATTTGATGGCTTTTTGGAGAAGTTGATGCTGTCTCAATTGGTGAAGACTGTACAAATGTTGAGCTTTCAATTTTCTCGCTGGTGATTTGATGGGTGCTGTGGGTTATTGGGACTGTCTCACTTGGTGTAGAATGGCCTGTTGTTGAAATTTTGGTTTTCTCGCTGGTGACTGCATGGCTGCTAGCAGATGGTGTACCTGGCTCAGTTGGCGTGACATGGACTATTGTTGACGTTTCTGTATTCACACTGGTGTTTTGATGAGTGCTGGGGGGAGTTGAAGCTGTCTCGGGTGTGCTAGAATAGGGAAATTTCGAGGTTTCAGTATTCTCACTCGTTATTTGATGGGTGTTGTAGGAAGATGAGGGTGTCTCAGTTGGCAATGAATACGCCATTTTGGATGTTTTGGTTTTCTCACTGGTTATTGCATGGGTGCTGTGGGAATTTGAGAGTGTCTCAGTTGGTATTGAAAACGCCATTTTGGATGTTTCCGTTTTCTCACTCGTGATTGCATGGGTGCTGGCAGAGGTTGCTGTCCCAGTTTGGATAGAATGGACAATTGTGGAAGTTTCAGTATTCTCACTGGTAATTTGATGGCTTTTTGGAGAAGTTGATGCTGTCTCAATTGGTGAAGACTGTACAAATGTTGAGCTTTCAATTTTCTCGCTGGTGATTTGATGGGTGCTGTGGGTTATTGGGACTGTCTCACTTGGTGTAGAATGGCCTGTTGTTGAAATTTTGGTTTTCTCGCTGGTGACTGCATGGCTGCTAGCAGATGGTGTACCTGGCTCAGTTGGCGTGACATGGACTATTGTTGACGTTTCTGTATTCACACTGGTGATTTGATGAGTGCTGGGGGTAGTTGAAGCTGTCTCGGGTGCGGTAGAATGAGGAAATTGTGAGGTTTCAGTTTTTTCACTGGTTATTTGATGGGTGCTGTGGGAAGTTGAGGGTGTCTCAGTTGGTACTGAATACGCCATTTTGGATGTTTCCATTTTCTCACTGGTGATTGCATGGGTGCTGGCAGAGGTTGCTGTCCAAGTTGGGGTAGAATGGACAATTGTGGAGGTTTCTGTTTTCTCACTGGTAATTTGATGGCTGTTTGGAGAAGTTGATGCTGTCTCAATCGGAGAAGAGTGCAAAATTGTTGAGCTTTCAATTTTCTCGCTGGTGATTTTATTGGTGCTGTGGGATATGGGGACTGTCTCACTTGGTGTAGAATGGACTGTTGTTGAAATTTCAGTTTTCTCACTGCTGATACCATGGCTGCTAGCAGATGGTGTTCCTGGCTCAGTTGGGGTAGTGTGGACGATTGTAGAGGTTTCTGTATTCACACTGGTGATTTGATGAGTGCTGGCGGGAGTTGAAGCAGTCTCGGGTGCGGTAGAATGGGGAATTTGTGTGGTTTCAGTTTTCTCACTGGTAATTTGATGGGTGCTGTGGGAATTTGAGGGCGTCTCAGTTGGTATTGAAAACGCCATTTTGGATGTTTCCGTTTTCTCACTGGTGATTGCATGGGTGCTGGCAGAGGTTGCTGTCCCAGTTGGGATAGAATGGACAATTGTGGAAGTTTCAGTATTCTCACTGGTAATTTGATGGCTTTTTGGAGAAGTTGATGCTGTCTCAATTGGTGAAGACTGTACAAATGTTGAGCTCTCAATTTTCTCGCTGGTGATTTGATGGGTGCTGTGGGTTATTGGGACTGTCTCAGTTGGTGTAGAATGGCCTGTTGTTGAAATTTCGGTTTTCTTGCTGGTGACTATATTCACACTGGTGTTTTGATGAGTGTTGCGGGGAGTTGAAGCTGTCTCAGGTGCGGTAGAATGAGGAAATTGTGAGGTTTCTTTTTTCTCACTGGTAATTTGATGGCTGTTCGGAGAAGTTGATGCTGTCTCAATTGGTGAAGAGTGTACAAATGTTGAGCTTTCAATTTTCTCGCTGCTGATTGGATGGGTGCTGTGGGATATTGGGACTGTCTCACTTGGTGTAGAATGGACTGTTGTTGAAATTTCGGTTTTCTCGCTGGTGATAGCATGGCTGCTAGCAGATGGTGTGCCTGGCTCAGTTAGGGTAACATGGACTATTGTTGAGGTTTCTGTATTCACACTGATGATTTGATGGGTGCTGGAGGGAGTTGAAGCTGTCTCAGGTGCGGTAGAATGGGGAAATTGTGAGGTTTCAGTTTTCTCACTGGTTATTTCATGGGTGCTGTGGGAAGTTGAGGGTATCTCAGTTGGTATTGAATACGCCATTTTGGATGTTTCGGTTTTCTCACTGGTGATTGCATGGGTGCTGGCAGAGGTTGCTGTCTTAGTTGGGGTAGAATGGACAATTGTGGGCGTTTCTGTTTTCTCACTGGTAATTTGATGGCTGTTTGGAGAAGTTGATGCTGTCTCAATTGGTGAAGAGTGTACAAATGGTGAGCTTTCAATTTTCTCACTGGTGATTGGATGGGTGCTGTGGGATATTGGGACTGTCTCACTGGGTGTAGAATGGACTGTTGTTGAAATTTCAGTTTTCTCGCTGGTGATAGCATGGCTGCTAGCAGATGGTGTGCCTGGCTCAGTTGGGGTAACATGGACTATTGTAGAGGTTTCTATATTCACACTGGTGTTTTGATGAGTGCTGGGGGGAGTTGAAGCTGTCTCGGGTGTGGTAGAATGAGGAAATTGTGAGGTTTCATTTTTCTCACTGGTAATTTCATGGCTGTTTGGATAAGTTGATGCTGTCTCAATTGGTGAAGAGTGTACAAATGTTGAGTTTTCAATTTTCTCGCTCGTGATTTGATGGGTGCTGTGGGATATTGGGACTGTCTCACTTGGTGTAGAATGGCCTGTTGTTGAAATTTTGGTTTTCTTGCTGGTGACTACATTCACACTGGTGTTTTGATGAGTGCTGCGGGGAGTTGAAGCTGACTCGGATGCGGTAGAATGAGGAAATTGTGAGGTTTCTGTTTTCTCACTGGTTATTTGATGGGTGCTTTGCAAAGTTGACGCTTCAGTTGGTGAAGAATATGCAACTGTTGGCCATTCTTTTTTCTCACTAGTCCTTGTTGATCTTGAGGTTGTTGTTGTGCTTTTCTCATTAATGTTTGCATGGCTGAGAGAGGTGGACACTGTTCCAGTGAGTGCTGAATGTTCAATTGGGGAAGTTTCATTTTTCTCACTGGTTACAATACTGATGCTTGAAGAAGTTGATACTGGGCGAAAAAAGAAAGAAAATGTATGTTATAAGATGACAATGTATTTCTGCTTCAATATTCACATCAATATGTAGGCTGCTGTAGTAGTTAGACCAGGTCAATATAACTTCGAACTGGCTTTGTTAGATGTTAGACTCCATCTTGGAACTGTCAAATGCTTGCAGACATATGTGTATTTTCACTTGGCACTCACAAGTAAGAATTGTTTGTTTCACATTACTCAGACCCTATACAGTGAAATTGTTTTCTTAAATGGCGTCCACTTATTAAACTAAATAAACTCCAGTAAATCTTTTATAATAAAGCTATGGCCGCAGAATGGCATGTGGGATATGTCGCACAGGGCCTTGAGAAAAGAGTTGTTGTTCAGCTTTGAAGTTCTCGTGATCAACAGGAAACTGAAAGACCTCCTTAGGGCTGACCTAATGAGTGTTTAGGTTCACGCCCTTCTCATTAGTTTCAATGTATTCAAAGGTCTATATGAACTGCTGCAATCTGGGGGATTTTGTTTGTTGAGCCTGTAATGTTGGTGTTTGTTATAGCTTTTTGCTTTTCTGCTATTACAAACATTACCAATTCTACCTCATTCATTATTCGGATCATTTGTCATCAGAGAGCAGATCATTAAATTTGGGATGTCCCAGGGACCTGCGAACGTGCTCCTCAGCTATGACCCGTGGTCCAATTTTGTAAGGCAAGATGCTTGTCCTAGCGGGGAGTTTGTCCCGTAGATTTGAGAAGACTCAGAAGTTAACTCAGAAAAGAACTGCAGTGCTGTGTACATTTCCCTGTCTAGGAGGCCTGTAAATGATAACTGGTCAAATGTATTAAGGAAAAGCTACTCTTTTCCGTTTAAAATCCCTATCTGCTAAAAAGAAAGCTTGGCTACTAAAAAATAAATAAACTGCAACAGTAAAGCATCTGCAACCATGCAGTACATTTAAAGGGAAACATTTTAGTATATGGTGAAGCGTTTCTCCAAATGGGTACTTTTGATAAGGTATGAATACTATACTTATGAGGAGCTTTATAAACGAGGGATTTTAAGGTACACTAGCAATAATGGGACTCTTTCTTTGACTGGTATAGGGAAGCGGCTAAACAGCAGGCCAAAATGAAAGACACCCAAGAAAAAACTTCAGGAACACTTACAAAATTAAAAGGTGAGAAAACTCATATATGAGTTTCAATACAAAATTGGATACAATTGACTGTATCCAGTCCTTCAGATGGCATCCCCAACAAAGGAAACATCTCAGGATATTTTAGATTCATACAAACCTGCTATTTTGAATTTTGTACAGATCAGACAGCTGACTGAATTCAGGCTTCTGCTCTGTCTTTATGGCATGGATGTCATGGCGGGGTTGATAGACCCTGACTTCAGGGGTGAAGTGAAAAATGTTGTTATATAACACTGGGAATAACCGGTACACAGTTAAGGAGGGGGAGAAAATAGCCCAATGGATTTTAGAACAGACCTTATTCCCTGTTCCCTAAGAAGTTGAATTCTTACAAGAGGCAGACAGTGGCTCGAGGGGCTTTGGAAAAGCAGACATCCCCACAGAAGAGATTTACTGAGAAGACACAGAGAATCCTGCCCCACTTCTCGATCTTGCTTTTGCCCAACAAAATGATCCAGCCCTTACAGAGGCCTTTGGCAGGGTGACCACGGAAGAAAGGTTTAGCCAGGCTGGGCCTTTTTGCTTCCTGAAGAAGGATGTATTGCACTGGGATGACTTAGGGACATATAGTGAGTTGAGCAGCATCCATTTTGCCTAGTACTTCAATTCACAATGTATAGTAGTGATTATATGTCCCTGCATTAACAAGTCATGTGTCTCTATCACAGGCCAAATTAAACAGCTGACTGTATGGATATGGATTCCCTAGGTGTATTATGGAGTTTCCAATATCATGTGAGGCACTGCAACAATATCTTAGCTCTAATGCATGTGATTTCAAATTCCAGGTATATATAATTGACCGGAGTGTTCGTTGAAAGATGAAGTAGCCTCTTCAGGGTTGAGTGCCCAACCATACAATAATATAGGAAGGCTCTTTACCAAAGATAGCTTAATATTTGTCCTGTTTGGTATATCCTCCACATTGGTGAGCAAATCCACTGATTGCCCTCATTAACTGTGTCAACTTGATCTGTATGCTGTTTATATGTTTCCGCCAATTGAGTCTGTCATACACCATTAACCCCAAGTATCGATAGACCTTTACTTCATCCGCTGTTACTTGGTTCATTTTCCAGATGTAGTTGCAATATGGATGTGCACCCCGTGGTCTAAACACCATAATTTTGGCTTCCCCAAGGTTATTTTAAGTAAATACTGTTCTGCATATTCTAATAGCTTAACAAGTAAATTCTGCAGACCGTTGGGGGTGCAGTCCAATATGGCAACATCATCTGCATATGTGAGCCATTGAAGCTTTTCATCTCCTAGTGTAGGTGGTATTGACTCTGGACTATGCAATACGTTTCCCAAATCAGCCAGGTATAGATTGAATAAGGTGGGAGCCAGGATACAGCCTTGTTTAAGGCCAGTGTTAGTGTTGATCCAATTAGTGAAAGTGCCATGTTGATCGGTTCAAATTCTCACACGAGTGTCTGTGTCGAAAGCTGTTACATTATTAAGGAGGCCTGCCAGAATGTTCCAGACTCCTCAGTTCTTCACGAAAATCATCTTGAACCAGTCAATATTTGCTATTGTAAAATTTCTGAAATAGTGGATGGCTTGCCTGACACTGAGACGAGGAAAGCCTTAAGAAACTGTGAAGATAACAACTTGCCTGACAATGTGACGAGGAAGTTGAAAGAACTAATAAAGAATGAGAGTCAGATATCTAGAAAGGACTCCTGTTATGTACTGAGGAAGCCTTACAGTAGCGTAACAAAAGGAGGAGTTGAAAAATGATGGAGAGGGACCCAGAAAGTTCAAACCTGCGACTTGCCAGACGCAAGTACAAACCAGGACATCCTCTGTCATGCGGATCAGCATTGGAGATAGAAGACAGAGAGGACCGTGTAATGCTGGGGAAGCAAAACTAGAGAACAGTAGCAGCAGAAGAGCAGTGGGGTGACCTCAGGAAGATGAACATTGCAGTCTGTGACAGACTCTGAGACTTCTCCAACAGTGGAACTACTGAGCCACAACGGAGAGGAACAGAGGACCGGAAGGGATACAGAACTTCTTCCGGAGCAGATGGATAATCCAGTTCCGAGCAACCAACCGGTGTCACTAACCCGTATGGAGAAAGGTAACAGGAAAGGCGGCAGACCCGGGGAGGAACACGGGAGGAAGGGAGAGAGACATCCTACTCATCCCAGTGAAGCTTTAAGTATTTTAAAGTATGTGAATGAATGCAGGACACAGCCTACACATCCCAGAAAAGCAATAACTATTCTGAAGTATGTGAATAAGTTTGGGATATAGCCTGCTCGTCTCAGTGAAGCAGTAACTATTCCGAAGCATGTGAACCAATACGGGCCACAGCCTACTCGTCCCAGTGAAGCTGTGACTGTTCAGAAGTGTGCAAACCAGTGTGGGACACATTCTACTCATCCCAATAAAAAACAGTTACAATTCCTAAGAGTCTGAATACATATGTAACTAATCCTAATACTTCCGTGAACAGACAAGAACCAAGGGAAGTGAATGGTGATATATAGAGAATCACAGTATACAAACTTAACTGAAGAAAATAGCAAAGAGATACTGCAAGTTGCTATCAAGGATAAGGGTCAAAACCCTAAATGTAAAACCAAGTGACTTTTTTCCACGATGAAAATGCGATACCCGGTAGCTGGAAAATACCTCCAGCAGAATTAAAAAAAACTGATTGAGAAAATTAACAAGAACTATTTACGAATATCTTATTAAATCTGAGAAGGCTTGTCCAGAAGAAGGGAGTCATTCTCCTAGACCTTTGTGTAATTTTACTTAGTTGTAGGGTCAGTGTAGATTAACTTTGGGATGAGAGATGGACTATTGTTTTGGACTAGACTATTGACGATGAGCACCCGAGTACGTTTTTTGTTAGATAGTGCAAACCCTTAGGATAGGGACAGAGAGGCCTTTTCTTATCATTTAAATAAAGAAATACATTTTGGAAATGTCACCACTTGGTCTGTCTCATTCTCTTGACCTACCACAATTTACACAATTTGCATACCATCGCCTGTGCCTTCAGAAAAGCAGGCTTGATGGCTAACCCAAGTGTAAAGACTGGTAGAGGGTGTCTGTACTTCTGCTCTCTATATGGTAGAGGAGAGGCACAGAAGACCCCAGCCAAGATTCTCTATAAGGTAGCAATGGACGAGCAATCCAGGCCTAGCTTCTCAGGAGATGATGCAGGTTGGTTCTTAAGTACAGTGTAGTCCCCGAACCCCCTCAAAGGAATGTCCACACACTGTATTACTGAAAACACAGTCTTTATATAATTAATGTTCAAGGGTATGTACACGATCACAATAACACACTTTGTACTTGGAAGTCAATAATGATAAATATATACAATTCTAAAGTGGTACCACTAATGTTATCCAATCTCATTAAAGTGCATGAACTGTACGGTTAAAATGTCACACAGATTAATAACGAGGAGACCAGCAATAGAGATAGGAAGGAACGCAAGTTGGTTGAAACAATAGGCAGAATGCTGGCCCCTACCACGAGGCACAGTTCTGTGTGGAGATCCCCCCACCTGGGCAACCTGTAAATAAAGATATATAGCACAAGCCCAGTCCATATGTTCAATAGTCTCACTTCTTCCTATTAATGTTTTACCCCCCCAATGTACCTGGTGGAGTAGAGTTCTCCGACGATGCGTCGACCGATCCTTCTTGAGTGCCTCCCTTTCAGACGGGAGCCACGGATTGTCGAGAAGTGTCGGGGAACTTGGCGTCTGGCCAGGCCTTCACAACAACACCATATATGGCATTTCCAGCCAACAGCCAGTCAGGGGAAAGGGACAGAGTCAGGGCTCCCCAGGACTTTGGGAAAACAAGGTAATGGGTAATAAAAAGCAAGAGGCCACAGGGACCATCTTGTTTTCCATCAGGAATGAACTGATCCCAATGGCAGGACCGGGGTATCCCAAAATGGAAGATACTCTGCGCACCTGTCAAATTCAGCATGGAGCTGCCACCAGCCCATACCCTGCTCTGTGGGCCACCCACAGGTGCCCAAAAACATACACTAGGGGTACAGGGTTGTATCCCCAAACATGGGTGCCATAAGGGTATCCCACGGGTCCGTTCACCAAACCAAAAGAGAGAGAGCTGCACCGCCAGAAGTCCCACATGAACTCCTGTGCGGAAAACACGACAGAACACGCGATAAAAAGCAGTAAAGGACAAGGATACGGAGGCCCTGTCCCTCTGATGCATTTCCAGCATCACAGTCGCCTCCCCCAGACTGAGGTGGAGGGTGCATAATCTCCCACGGGATAGACACCATCATCCAGACGGTCAACATACCTTCTGGAAAGGCCATCTGCATTATCGTGACTCTTCCTTGGTCTGTGCTCTATGGCGAAGTCTAGCCCTTGCAGGCTAATGGACCACCTGAGCAGTTTCGGGTTTTCACCCTTGATCTGCATAAGCCACTTCAGGGGCTTATGATCTGTTTGGACCTTGAAGGTAGACCCCGTAAGGTAGGGCCTAAAACACCTAAGGCTCCGAACTATACTAAAACATTCCTTTTCAACAGTAGCCCACCTAAGTTCTCTACCCTTGAGTTGTCTACTGATGAATATGATAGGATGTTCTCTCCCTTTGTCATCTAACTGGGACAAGACAGCTCCAATTCCTGTGTCGCAGGCATCCGTCTAGACGATAAAAGGTCGGCTGTAGTCAGGCCACACAACACGGGTGCCCTACACAGACTTTCTTTCAAGCCATCAAAGGCCCTCTGACAGTCTTCAGTCCAATTAACCTTCCTAGGCTGTTCGGGTGAAGTCAGAGCTGTCAGTGGTGCAGCTATGGTTCCATAGTCCGCCATGAAATTGAGATAATACCAGGTGAGGCCCAAAAAGGCTCTCACCTGGGTTTGAGTAGTGGGAGTCTCCCAGTCCTGTACATCCTGTACTTTACTGGGGAGAGGTTGGATTTTACCCCCTCCTACCTCATGACCAAGATATGTGAACTTCCCCTGAGCTATCTAGCACTTGGTGGCCTTGATAGTGAGGTTAGCCCTTTTTAAGGCCTGCAACACTCTACCCAGATGTGTCAAGTGCTCTTCCCAAGTGGAACTGTAGACGGCAATGTCGTCTAAATAAGCCACACAAAAGGCTTCCAGCCCACTGAGAGCATGATTGACCAATCTCAGGAAGGTGGCAGGTGCATTCTTCAACCCAAAAGGCATGACCCTAAACTGGTAGATTCCCTCTGGTGTTGAGAACGCCGTCTTTTCCTTGGCATGGTCCGTCAGAGCTATTTGCCAATAGCCTAAGGTGAGATCAAAGGTGCTCACAAATTTGGCAGCACCTATGGTGTCCACGAGCTCATCAGCCCTGGGGAATGGGTGCGCGTCAGTTTTGGTGACGGCATTGACTCCCCGGTAGTCCACACAGAACCTCCAATCCTTGGTACCTGCCTGGGAACTTGCCTTGGGGACAAGGACCACGGGACTGGACCAGGGACTGGTTGAGGGTTCAATAACACCCAGATCCAACATCTTGGTGACCTCAGCCTGGATGTGGTTCTTAACCGTATCTGACATTCGGTAGCTCCTGCTCTTGACAGGCACGCTGTCACCAGTGTCAATCTCGTGCTTACACCACGGTGTAAGGCCTGGCGTCAGCGAAAACAGAGAGGCATACTGCTGGAGCAAAGTCCTGCAGGCCCTCTGCTGCTTGGTTGTCAAATCTGGAGAGAACTGCACTCCCTCCACTGAGCCATCCTGAGGGTTACTATGCAGCAAATCAGGAAGGGGCTCACTCTCATCCTCTTCTTGTTCGGAAGCTAGCAAGAGACATGAGACTTCTGCTCGCCTGTGGAAAGGCTTGAGCCTATTGACATGGAATACCTGAGGGGCTACCCCTGGGACTCCCATGTCAACCAGATAGTTGACCTCGCCCATCTTGGAAATTATCCCAAAGGGTCCAGACCATTTATCTGCCAATGCCCGTGGCTTGGTAGGCTCCATCACGAGGACCTTCTGTCCCGGAGTCCAATCCACTTGCGATGCTTTAAGGTCATGCCAGTATTTGTTCAATTCCTGGCCGGCCTTGAGCTTGGCTGTTGCTTAACCCATCATCTGTGTCATCCTCCGTCTGAGGCCTAACACATAGTCCCCCACTTGCTTGGCGGGACCTGGAGGGGTGGCTTCCAAACCTTCTCTGATCAAGGCGAGGGGCCCCCTCACGGGATGTCCAAAAAGTAACTCAAAGGGCTGAAACCAACGCCCTCTTGAGGTACCTCTCTGTAAGCAAACAGCAGGCATGGCAGGAGGAGATCCCATTTCCTCCTTAGGGGCTCTTCCAAAGCACCTAGCATGCCCTTGAGAGTTTTATTAAATCTCTCAACTAGACCATTGGTCTGGGGTGGTAAGAGGTGGAGAACTTGTAGGTTACCCCGCACTCTTTCCACATGGTTTTCATGTAACTAGACATGAAGTTGGATCCTCTGTCAGAGACAACCTCCTTGGGGAATCCAACACGGGTGAAAATACCCAGGAGAGCCCTGGCAACCACCTTGGCAGTAACAGTCCGAAGGGGTATCGCCTCAGGGTACCTGGTGGCCTGATCTACCAAAACCAGGATGAACCGATGTCCACCTGACGTGGGAGGGTCAAGGGGACAGACGATGTCGATGCCCACCCTCTCAAACGGTGTGCCAACCACTGGCAATGGCTGCAGTGGGGCAATGACACTGCCTCCAGTCTTGCCAGACAACTGACAAGTTGGGCAGGTCCTGCAGTGGGACTCCACTTCTACTCCCATCCGGGGCCAGTAGAAATGGGCAGAGAGCCTCTGCTTAGTCCTCTTGGTACCAAGATGACCAGCCAAGGGCACCTCATGTGCCAACTGCAGTAGGAAGGGCCTATAAACCTGGGGTACCACCAACCTCTTGAGGGCACCAGGTTCAGGCTTAGTGGGCTCACTAACAAGGAGCTCACCCTCCCAATAAATCTGGAAAGTCCTAGGCACTTCTCCTCGTGCCTGGGACAGGGCCTGGTTCCTCAGACCCTCGAGAGAGGGACACTCTCTCTGCCCTTTACAGAAGTCTGCCAGGGAGGCTCCTCCTTCAGCTAACAAGCATTGAAGATCGGGATGGTCCTCCGGGTTGAGAACCTCTCCCACAGGAGAGTCTTCTGGCTCTTCTCCCACAGGAGTTGAGACGGGGTTTACCACTGGACCCAGCCCGTCCGGAGCATGGATCCCAATGGGTGCTGTAGGAACAGCAGGAAGAGAAGGAGCTCCCTCCATAGAGGCGGCCTTCTTGCTCTTCCTTCGTCTTGCCTTAGGCCGTGCCTTCGGCTCAGGTACCTGACTCACAGCCAGACCCGGTGTCACCGGTGATCTAGTGACCGCAGCAGCAGTCATGGGAAGACCATCCGTGATCAACCCCAACTCTACCAGATCGTTACCTAACAGTATGTTAGCAGGGACATTGTCCTGAACCAGGACAGGAAGCTTTGCTGTCTTGTCTCCAATTACGAGTGTGACTCGGGCTACAGGTGATAATTTGGGAGGCCCACCAGCTAACCTGGCGGTTCTCAGAGGAGCATCTACATAGTCCTCTTGTCAATCTGGAAAAGTGAATACCCCGAAGGCCAACCGTCTTATGCACAGAATTATAGAAATACTGACTGCTATGCTTGACCAACAAGTGGCCATTTTAAACGTAGCAAGAATCGCCATTTTGCTTGTTAACCATTGCTCATTGCTTTCTGTCTAAACTGCTTTGCAGCTTGTAATTCTTGCGAATTCTGCTTACTCTGCTCAACTGTTAACATTGTTGTCTGAATATGAAAGGGCAAGGCCGCAGGACTGAGGAGTTTGTTGAAACTCCTCTTGAGCAGCCCGGAAAGGAATGCCCATGCTCCCTCTCTGTAGCCTTGAGGGAGAGCTGCAGGGCATTTAATCATTTCACAGCTGCCAGCCAGTCTCGTACTGTGGTAGAATATGTTAGAATAAAGCAGCTAAAGGCTTGAATTATGCTCTTCTTACGGCCCCTCTTCACAAAACTCTTTAGAACGTGTCGGCTCCCAGGACACGAATAGCACCTCATAGATAGCAAAGCTAGGAATGTGACTCTTCCCCCGTGTGCAGCTTGCTTCCAAGAACAGAAGCACCATGTTCTGTTCAACAACTAGAAGATGCCTCTGCACTTTCTAAATTGCACATTGTTACTAGAATAGACATTGAAAGTGTCATAATTGTCTCGTCGGAAATGTCCATCATCATCCCGAGTTCAAAGAAACTCAATAAAAGGCGGGTGTTAAACATGTCATAGCTGATTGTATGATGTGCATTTTGTATATATGTAACTGATGTACGTAATTCGCTCTCTTGCGTCCCTCGAGGTCTAGAGAATACACGTCGCGGGGCGTGAGACCATAGTTGGCCAAGTGGGACTATTTTGCTTGCAATAAACCCTAGCATTGGGAATTTTAACCTTGTGTCTGGCGCATCCTTTCGTGTATGGTTATTGCCTTGTTTCCATTTCGCGAGGGCCCCCTAAGGGCCCCTTTCAAGATGGCGCCCGAATAGGGACCCTCCCCCACTTGCCCCTTCGTAGACGTTGTAACGGAGTAGAGGCGGAAGAACGGTGTGGGCGGGACGATCAGGCCGGTATCAAGAGATGTACGGGGCGCCCTGTAGAAGTGAGGAGAGATTCCTTCGCAGATCTGCACACATCTGATCCCTGATCGACGTACCTGGCCAGAGGGCAAAGGAGGCGAGGGTCGTGAAACGAGGCAGAAGCCAGAGAAGCGCAGACACGACGTTGGGAGGGGTTGCATCAGGACACAGGCGACTTGTTTTATCAGATGAGTCATTCCCAGATTCAAACGAAACCCTGATTATTGGTAGAGTGTTGATTTTGCAAATTGAAACATCCAGAGTAAGGTTAGTTAATCAAGGGGAAGGTTAAAAACATGCCTGGAGTACTATCCACTTTAGCGGGGCTTTTCCGCTGCGGTAGACAGTCCTTGGAAAATGGCCAAAGTGCACCGCCTGGGGGAACACCGGCTTATGACATGTATGCAAAATATGGTGTGGGTGCGATAATATTTCGTGAAATTTGGCATAGGCAAACTAGAAAGCAACAGGACCATCAGTGGCCGATTAATGGTAGCTTTGAGATCGCGAGGATAGATAACCTAGAAAGGGTTTTGATAAGGAAAAAGGCGCAACCCGCAGCTTTTGACACTATCAAAGATTGGAGGAGGGAAGCAATGCTCCTACTTAGGAGTAGAGAGAAGCATGCGCTTAGGCACAAATTGAAGCTTGAGGTAGCAGAAGAAAAGGAGGAGGAGGAGTGGACGGCAAGTCTAAGACAGGAAGGGAGACGTGAGCAAATGAACATAGAAGGAATATACCTGCAGCGGGAACTACACATAGACAAATTAATGGAACATTTGTTAACCCATACGGGTCGAGGCCCAAAACCAGGATCAAAACCAAACACGCCAGTAGTGACTGCGCAGGCCCAACCAGTAGCTCTCATAACCACTCCCGCAGCCCAAGCACTTCCCCTCACGCAAGCATTAACCCACGCCCCTCCCACAGCTCGAGCCCTCCCACAAGCGCAGACCGCACACGCGCAATTTCCCTGAACCCAGCAAGGCCCTTCACAGATGCCACCTGTGTCACATGTCCCATCTGCACCTCCCGCTCCAGAGACAGATTCAGCAACATCCGCTCCTCCCGAAGTCGAAATTGAGACCGGGGAGGCGAGAGGCGGGGCTGAAGGAACAGGATTTGGACGGGTAACTCGCAGTGCGATCAGCAAAGAAAGAAAGGTTGAATTACAGCAAGAGGCAGAAATGTACATAGAAGGAAATGATGGGACGGCAGCATTGGCCTCATTATATGGGTACCGAAGAAGCAACGAGAGACAGGTAGTCTTGGAATACATGGGGGAATTTTTAGTGGGAGAATGGAAAAAGTTACTTGGGAATTTACCGCCACAACGATTGTTAGATTTGAATAAGTTAGCACGCAGTGAGCAAAGAGATGAAGATGTAAGAGAACATGTGTACAAACTCATTGAACTGAAAAATGAAATGGAAGATAGATATTCTGAAATGTTTGCTACACCTGAATATAGTCATGAGTGTATTAAGAAAGGTAGGAAGGAGGCGTCGAGGTTGTATATGAAAAAATCGTGGCTGACAGTTTTTCCAGGTGGTGCAAAGCATTTGCCGGCACCGGGACAAATAGGTGATAAACAAAGATTGCAGGCATGGGTGGGGGAAACAATGCGATGGATGTCGAACAAATGAACGTCAGTGGAGGAAGTAAGTGAGATGTGTAATGGGTACCCATTGGAGAAGAGAAAAGAAGCAATGTGAACGATGGTAGGAGAGTAACTGCAGCAGGTAATAGGATACAATAGAGGTAGAGGAAATGCACAAGGCAGGGGAAATTTGAATAATATGCACGGGGTGTCATTGGGATTAAATCAATGTGCGTACTGTAAAGAGGAAGGACAATGGCGAGCGCAATGCCCGCACCTACAGAATAGAGGTGGGTTTGGCCAGAGAAGGCCTCATAGAGGACATCAGGGGTCAAATGGCCCAAGCAGAAATAGCATGCAACAGCAGCAGATATATACCAATGGAGGTAATCAAAACCAATCCCATGGTCAAAACCAAGCTCACAGAACCAGGCATTGAACCAAAGTGTTCGGAACCAAAATCAGGGTGGGCAGGGCCAACAGAGAAATGATCAGAGTGGAGGACAACGAGGGGGAAATGGGAATATTTTTGATACACAGCCAAACACGTATTATAGCAGCAGCGGTGACTACACATCGGACGATGTGTTATTCTTGCAATAGGACAGCCCACGGCAGGGGTGGGAACCAGTGTCTATTCCCGTGAATCAGAGAGGACCCTACGTAGAAATGAGAGTCGGGAATGAGGAGCAGCGTTTCCTTCTAGATACAGGGGCACAAAAGTGTTCTATAGACTACCACTTGGTTCTGGAGATCCCACTGTTGGGGAAAAAGAATGTTTCTGTAGGGTTCGCAGGTACACCAGTAATTAACCCTGTGTCCGAAGCTGTCCCAATTACAATAGAACCATTTACGGAACAGTGTCCATTTCTTCTGACAGAAAATTGTGGGAGAACTTGCTAGGATTACATTTGTTGAGAAAATTGGGGGCAGTTATACATTGTACGGCAGATGGGGTGTTCCTCACGATTCGGCCTCACGATGCACCGGCGAGGGAATTTATGTCAGAAGCATTACCAGAAGAGCTAAGTAGAGTACCAACCTGTCTATGAGCAATGCATGCTAACGATGTAGGATGCTTGAAAATAGAGCCAGCAAACATAACTTTGAAAGAAGGTGTTACATTACCACGAATTCCCCAGTATAAAATTTCTGTTGAAGGTGAGAAGGGATTAAAGAGTATTGTTACTGACATGGTGAGATTGGGGGTGGTTGAAGAAATTGCAGGTAGCACGTGCAACTGCCCGATTCTTCCAGTTTACAAGAAAGGAGGCGATGAAGTACCATATCGTTTCATAATTGATCTGCGAGCATTGAACAAAGTGGTAGACCCACAATTCCCTTTGGTCCCAGATGTCACAACAATACTGACAATGATACCGGCCACTGCAGAATACTTTAGTGTAGTTGATTTGAAGAACGCGTTCTTTAGCATTCCAGTGGATAAAAGCAGTAGATATCTGTTCGCGTTCACGCTAGGATGTCGATCATTCACATTCACACGCATTCCACAAGGATACACAGAAAGCCCGAGCATTTACAGCAGGGCACTAAAGGAACAGCTAGATATGCTAGAACTACCAACAGGTTGCACACTCTTGCAGTACATAGATGACTTGTTACTAGCTGTTGACACAAAAGAGATCTGCAAAGAAAGTACTATATTACTATTGACACACCGAGCGACCCATGGTCACAAGGCAAGTTTGAAGAAATTCCAGTATAATCAAAAGGAGGTGTCTTATTTGGGTTACCTACTTTCGGAAGAAGGGAGAAGATTAACACCAGAACGCATAGAAAGTATTTCTAGTATGCCTATTCCAAAAACTCAAAAAGGAGTGAGAGCTGTAATACGCATGGCCTCTTATTATCGGTAGTGGATCAGTAATTTTGCGTTGATTGTGAAGCTGATGATAAAATTAACTAAAAAGGATGCAGTGATGCCTTTGCAGTGGGATGAAGAATGTCAGAAAGCGTTTGATCAGTTGAAAATGGCTTTATGTTCTGCGCCAGTTTTAGGCACGCCAGATTATGCTAAATTATTTAGACTGTTTATAAATGAGAGTGAAGGATGTGCGTTGGCGGTTTTGACACAGGAACAAGATGGGAGAAATAGGCCGTGTGGCTATTTTTCTTCTGCGCTGGACCCTGTAGCGCGCGCACTACCACAATGTTTACGATCTGTTGCAGAGGCTGCTGCATCAGTGAAACAAACGGAAGGAATGGTATTGGGGCACACTTTAATTCTGATGGTGCCACATGCTATAGACGTTCTATTAAATAGGACCCAGACGCAACACCTCACCTCCGCGAGATTAACAAGATATGAACTCATCCTGTTTGCACCCCACATCCAAATTATGAGGTGTAGCGCATTGAATCCTGCAGAATTAATGCCATTTCCCATAGCAGAAATTGGTGACAATGAATCACCACCCCATGATTGTTTAATGGTCACCGAGGAAGAAACAAAGGGAAGAGTTGATCTGAGTGACAACCCACAAAAAGAGCCAGATAGGGTGTTGTTTTGTGACGGCTCTTGTTTCAAATTACCAGATGGCACGTCAACTGCCGCATATGCTATTACTACTCTAGAAAGGGTTGTGGAAAGTAAAAGAATCCCATATAATTCAACACAAGCCGCGGAAATTATAGCCTTGACTAGAGCTTGTGAACTCTCTGAGAATTTGAACGTGAATATTTATACTGACAGCCAGTACGCCTTTGGCGTGGTTCATAACTTTGGCCGAATCTGGGCTGAGAAGGGCTTCTTGACATCACATGGGGCCAGGATTCAGCATGGCCCTTTGATTGTGCGGTTGTTGTCTGCACTCACGTTTCCAAAGCGCCTGGCAATAGTAAAATGTGAAGTGCATAACAAAGTGACATGCAAAATAGGAGAAGTTAACGCATTTGCAGACAGGATTGCGAAACAAACTGCCACTGACCTACATAATAAGATGATGACAGTACAAACAGAGGAAGTAGCTTGTAAGATAGAGAATGGAGTTGCCGCAGTCAAAGAAATGCAGGCTGAGGCCATGACCGAAGAGATTCAGGGGTGGGCTGAGTTAGATTTGGAAGGATGTTGGGTGGACAAAGAGACCAAGAACTGGATGTTGCCAAATTGTTACGTAACCGCAATGGTTACAATGTCGCATAGCCTTACCCACATTTGCACGAAGAAGATGGTACAGCATTTATCCACAGTATGGAAAAATGAGCACATAAAAAAGAATGCAGAAAGGCTAGTGCAGAATTGTATTACGTGCCTGCAACACAATGTAGGGAAGGGAACCGTGACTCCAGTAGGTAGTTTTGGCCCACCCTCTATGCCATTTGAGGTGATCCATTTTGATTTCATAGAAATGGAAAGGTGCCAGAACTACAACTATGTGTTAGTGGCGATTTGTGCATTTAGCAAGTGGGTGGAGGCATATCCTTTAAAAGACTGTACTGCCATGTCAACGGCAAAAGTAATGTTGAAGGAGTATTTCTCCTGGTTTGGGCTGCCCCGTGTCCTGTGGTCAGATAACGGCCTACTACAGATCTGTGCAGGTCTGCAGATTAACAAGCGATTCCACAGCTCCAGGCATCCGAGTTCCGCCGGACTTGTTGAGAGACATAACGGCATCCGAAAAGCCAAGATGGCAAAAATATGTGCCGGAAGCAAGTTGAGTTGGGTAGATGCATTACCTCTAGCACTTTTATGCATGCGCACATCTGTACAGGCTAAAACTGGACTCTCTCCCTATGAAATTATCATGGGGAGGCCGGCAAATGTATGGTGCGCAACGCAGCCCAAAAGATTATGTGAGGTCGAGCATCCTGTGTTAAGCACGTACTGTGGCCTTTTAATGCAGAAGTTGCGTTTGATTCATCATCAGGTGCAGGAGGCGTTACCAGTGCGATACACCGGACTGGGGCATGCGCTGGAGCCTGGAAGCTGGGTCCTGATTAAAAACTTTCAATGGAAGACGTCATTAGCACCCAGGTGGCGCGGCCCCTACCAAGTACTTTTGGCGACACAGACGGCCATTTGAGTGGATTGTCGCAAGGCATGGATCCATGCGACACATGCCAAAAGATTCCCAGGACTGCTGACAACTTCCGACGACCAGAGAAAGGAAACGTTCTCAGAAACGAAAGAAACTGTTGCCAATCGAATGACACAGCACCAGCCTGAGCGAGAAGTGAAACTCGAAACAAAGCCTGAGCAAGAAGTGAAACAGAAACCAGAGCCTGGAGAAACTGCCAAAAAGGGGGAAGGGCGAAAAGGGCCCCAACGCTGCCCAGCAGAAACAACATCATTGTTGAACGACACAGAATCAGCATTGCAAACAGCTGCAAAAACTGAGCATGTGCCCCTTTGGCACCCATCAGATCTTGTAACCGCACCAGAGCCAAAAACAGAATCTGCATCATTGCCGTGGTGCTCCGCAACATCGATCATTGCGCCGCAGGCTGACACTGAGCCTGATACTGGAAGTGCATCGGCACTGTTCCCCGATCACACAATACCAGGAGTAAAACATTACGATCTCAGACCTCGAAAGGCAAAGTGATCCACTGATTCTTGGTACTTCTTGCCTTTGGTTCCACTCACGAACGGGGGAGGAACCAGGGGTGTAGAGGAGAGAGGTGTGAGAATTGTGCAATCAGACAATTCAAGACTCACGGCTCCTCGGTACGTTTATAACAGAGTACGTGTGTCAGAAGCCAGAGTGGGACAAGCTGGATGCACATAGTACTCTGTCACTAAAAAACTGTTCAGAAATCGTCTGAGCAGTGGGAAAAAAGGAATACTACTAATCTTGCCCAAACCAATGGTAAAGGCTGTGAAGGGCTGGCAGACTGAACTATGACATTTTTCCGTTGAACTTTGGCATCAGAGCAAGTGTAACAACGAGAGATATCCACAAAGAACTTTTCCAGTAAGAAGAAGGACGATGGAGAGCAAATCGAAACTGGTTCCAGCTTCCTCCTGCACCGCTGCTGAGAAAATGATAGTTATAGAGACTGTAAATTCAGGGAAAAGGCATGGTAAAAAAAATGGTGTACTAACTTGGACACTGGTTCTGTGTTTCATAAGTATGGTAGTACCAATGACAATAGCCATTGTATTATGGTGCATGGAGTCAAAGCACCCATTAGAAACACTCTTACCAGAAACAAATGTGTCCACTACTGAAAGCCAGGTTCATGTAATCACTGGTACATTGTCCCCAATTGAAGAGAGACATAGAGAAGGGTATGGCAACAGCACGTTGTTGCTAATAATGAACATGAGCCATGCAGTTTCAAAGAAAA
This sequence comes from Ambystoma mexicanum, assembly GCF_040938575.1. Classification (NCBI taxonomy): domain Eukaryota; kingdom Metazoa; phylum Chordata; class Amphibia; order Caudata; family Ambystomatidae; genus Ambystoma; species Ambystoma mexicanum. The sequence continues at coordinate 254,710,089 of NC_090921.1, read as the reverse complement.
GAAACTGCTGGGTGGGTGCACATTTACCACAGCATGGTGGGAAAGGGATAGGATGGTATGTACAACCGTTGCCATTAGTTCTGCATGCAGAGCATCTTTGGGTGCAATGTTTTTCGGGAAACGGAACAGAAGCAGTACGGGTCAATTAGATAAAACAAATATGAATGATTTCAAGGAAATTATCATGAGACCTGTGGGCTGCTCCATATTCCATAAAACACGTGTAATAATCCAAAAACCCACGCCAAAGAGTACACGAAAAATAACAAAACAATATAGGCAGGATAGATTGTCCCTGCCAGAAAAAACATCAGTAATGACGTTCCGCATGAGAGAAGAATGGAACAAAGACGCTGTGCCACCTTCCTATGCAGTGAATTACAGCCCAAGAACTGTCCCGTTATGCCTGAAGAAAAAAGGTACCTACTTAGTAGGCACATCCTCTGGGTGCATGAATACAGTGGTCCTAAAATATGAAGTTGAACCAGTATACGTAGGAGACCCTGTTTATTTCATATGTGGGGAAAGCGCATATCCATGGTTACCTAGAAACTGGGAGGTACGTGTTACCTGGGTCTACTATTCCCAGGAGTGTTCCTCTTAGAAACTGCAGAAGTAGTGAGGCGATTAAAAGGTAGAACCCGAAGGAGTAGTGAAGATGGAATGATAGCAATGGATGTAGCCAAATCGTTTATACCATTCTTGGCCCAAATAGAAAATTCCTATAATATAAGAAAACTGTCTAGAATATTAAAATTCAACAACGGAAATTTTATTCAATACGACATTAGAAGAGAAAGGAATAAGACTAATGGCACTACAAAACAGAATGGCTCTTGACACAATATTAGTTGATCGTGGGGGAGTTTGCAAACTCGTAAAAACTGCATGCTGTGTGTTCATAGATGACTACACCCCTACCAAATTCAGAGCCATCAGGAAACTACATGTCCTTAGTTCCACACTCTCTACTGAAGAATGGGGTTGGGGGGTAGGATCCTGGTTTTGGGGACTATTGCGGTCCTGGGGATAGAAGCTAATTTCGATACTAGTGGTGGTACTTGGTATATTCATAACATGTTGCTGTTGCATACAATGCCTACCAATAGTTTGCACTGAGATAACTGAGGGATGTACTAAGGGATGTATGCACATGGTATCGAGAGGTAAACAAACGCATGGCCGAAATAACAAAGACACTGATGAAACAAAAACAGTAAAACAATTCATGGCTATAGACATTAATGATGAAGATGATGCTTATGATAGCATGAAAGGTTCAGACATAGATACCCCAGACTTATCCTCATCAGAGGAGGATACAATGAATGAATAAGACGCTTGGCATACGGCCAAAAGGAGGGTTTGTCAATCGGGAAAAGTGAATACCCTTCATTTGGATGATAGACGTATCTTGATGGCCGAAGGCCAACCGTCTTATGCACAGAATTATAGAAATACAGACTGCTATGCTTGACCAACAAGCGGCCATTTTAAACGTAGCAAGAATCGCCATTTTGCTTGTTAACCATTGCTCATTGCTTTCTGTCTAAACTGCTTTGCAGCTTGCAATTCTCGCGAATTCTGCTTACTCTGCTCAACTGTTAACATTGTTGTCTGAATATGAAAGGGGAAGGCCGCGGGACTGAGGAGTTCGTTGAAACTCCTCATGAGCAGCCCAGAAAGGAATGCCCACGCTCCCTCTCTGTAGCCTTGAGGGAGAGCTGCAGGGCATTTAATCATTTCACAGCTGCCAGCCAGTCTCGTACTGTGGTAGAATATGTTAGAATAAAGCAGCTAAAGGCTTGAATTATGTTCTTCTTATGGCCCCCCTTCACAAAACCCTTTAGAGCGTGTCGGCTCCCAGGACACGAATAGCACCTCATAGATAGCAAAGCTTGGAATGTGACTCTTCCCCCGTGTGCAGCTTGCTTCCAAGAACAGAAGCACCGTGTTCTGTTCAACAACTAGAAGATGCCTCAGCACTTTCTAAATTGCACATTGTTACTAGAATAGACATCGAAAGTGTCGTAATTGTCAATCTCGTCGGAAATGTCCATCATCATCCCGAGTTCAAGGAAACTCAATAAAAGGGGGGTGTTAAACATGTCATCGCTGATTGTATGATATGCATTTTGTATATATGTAACTGATGTACGTAATTCGCTCTCTTGCATCCCTCGAGGTCTAGAGAATACACGTCGCGGGGCGTGAGACCATAGTTGGCCAATTGGGACTATTTTGCTTGCAATAAACCCTATCATTGGGAATTTTAACCTTGTGTCTGGTGCATCCTTTCGTGTATGGTTATTGCCTTGTTTCCATATTGCGAGGGACCCCTAAGGGCCCCTTTCACTCTGGCTTGAGCAGGGTCCTGTCCACCACTGTCATGCTTGCCCCAGTGTCTCTCAAACCAGTAGAAGGCTGGCCATTCAGGAGTACACTTCTCAAAAATCTATGGGTGTTCTGTGGGATAGTCGCCAGTACTTCCGCGTACTGGTCCCAGGCCCCAAGGGACACTAAGGAAATCTCTACGGGAGCACCAAAGGTGATCCCTGTAGAGGAGGGGAGGACAGTGGCCTCCACCTCAGACATGGGGTAAGGGTAGGTCAGGCTGACAGCCTGTACTCCGAGTGCCTTACCTTTACACTTGGAGTCACCCCTTTTGTGATCCAGAGCCCCAAAGTCCCAACAAGTGCCGGGAGTGCGGGGTACGGTACTGGAACCACTGGGAGCCTCCTTTGCAGCAGGTGGACCACTACTCTTATTCCCACCGACAGATGACTTATCCCCACTAGTTTTTTGGGTTTAGGAGAGGAGGGTTTAGGTTTATTCGACTGTGACTGCTTTTGGGACTCCTCAGCTTTCTGAGAGGCCCAGTTTCTTTGTCCTTGTCCTTCCGACTGGAGTCCTTAGGGGACACCCGGTGGGAGACCCACTTGTCAGCCAACCTAGCTAGCTTAAAGGGATCCAAAATGTTCTGGTCAGCGACATACTGACGCAGCTCTGGTGAACAGGCTTCAGAAAAAAGCTAAAAAACAACAGGTGGGACAATTCAACAAAAGTTTTCAGCTTGTAACCATCAATCCACCCCATCATATTCATGTGCGCAGCACTCCCCCAGTCAACCCAATACACATTCTCTCTTTTCTTAAAATCCCTGAACCTTTTAAGGTATTGGGTAGGCGTCTTGCCAAACTTGGCAATCAAAGCAGATTTCATACACTCATACTGACCCCTTTCTTCCACACTCAGCTTCAGAATACAGTCATATCCAGTTTGAGGCACTCTGCTTAGCAAACACTTAGCCCAATCTATTTTGTCAACATCATGAATTGCACAAGCCATTTCAAAAGCTTCAATCCATTGGATGATATCAGAACCCTCCGAAAACACACCAACCAAATCCTTCATAAATTTAGTTGCTGGGGACCTGACACTCTCACTGGGTTTCGCTGAAGTCTCCACTCGAGCTTTCTCTAGCTGGATTCTCTGACATTCAGTGTCCTTGTCTTTGAGTTCAAGATCCCTATTCTTGAGTTCAAGATCCCTATTCTTGAGCTCCACTTGTTGAGCCAACTCCTCCTTCTTAAGTTCTGCATCTATTTCCAACTTGCGATATTCAAAGGCCAATTTCATCCTTAATAACTCAAGTTCCAAGGTATTGCTGGGGTTCAGAGCAGAGGCAGCAGGAATGGCAGCATTCCCAGAAACAGATTCAGTAGAAACCCCAGGGGCAGAGTCCTCATTGGTTGCATTCCCCCCCTCATCAAGAGTTTCACCATCGGTCTGGTAGTCCACCAGGGCAGCTATCAGCTCAGCCCTAGACTTATCCATGAAGTCTAACTCCCTGGCTTCACAAACACTCTGGAGAGCCTCTAAGCTCATCCGAGTCAATTTACCATTCGCAATAGACTCCATTGCTTGTAATGCAGTTATTTTGTACACACCCAAACCTTAATCTAATAAAGTGCAGATATTTTGTAAGTGGCACGGTTATGCACTGAGTCTTAAAACCATAAGCATCCCACCGCTGCCACCAGTGTAAAGACTGGTAGGGGGTGTCTGTACTTCTGCTCTCTATATGGTAGAGGAGAGGCACAGAAGACCCCAGCCAAGATTCTCTATAAGGTAGCAATGGACGAGCAATCAAGGCCTAGCTTCTCAGGAGGTGATGCAGGCTGGTTCTTAAGTACAGCGTAGTCCCCGAACCCCCACAAAGGAATGTCCACACACTGTATTACTGAAAACACAGTCTTTATATAATTAATATTCAAGGGTATGTACACGATCACAATAACGCACTTTGTACTTGGAAGTCAATAATGATAAATATATACAATTCTAAAGTGGTACCACTAATGTTATCCAATCTCATTAAAGTGCATCAACTGTACGGTTAAAATGTCACACAGATTAATAATGAGGAGACCAGCAATAGAGATAGGAAGGAACTCAAGATGGTTGAAACAATAGGCAGAATGCTGACCCCTACCGCGAGGCACAGTTCTGTGTGGAGATCCCCCCACCTGTGCAACCTGTAAATAAAGATATATAGCACAAGCCCAGTCCATATGTTCAATAGTCTCACTTCTTCCTATTAAGGTTTTACCCCCCCCAATGTACCTGGTGGAGTAGAGTTCTCCGACGATGCGTCGACAGATCCTTCTTGAGTGCCTCCCTCCTTTCAGGCGGAAGCCACGGATCGTCGAGAGGTGTCGGGGAACTTGGCATTCGGTGTCGGGGAATCGACGGCCCTTCTTGAGTACCCTCACTTTAAGGCAGGAGTCACGGGTCGTCGAACGTCCGACAGGGAACAGGGTGAACTACGGCAGGGAAGTGGCAGTTTTGTTCCTAGCGGTGCTCGTCGATGACAGAGCGTTTGCGTCCTGCAAGGAAGAGGCGTACGGGGCACCTGGTGACGATAGTTCTGGACCGCAAAGAGATGATGAAGAACTGCGGCCAAGCAAGGGTGTCGAGTCATTGGCGTCTCTGTGGTGTTTAGGTGGCGGGAAACCCACCGGTGGATGCTCCTCAGCGCGTTGACGGTCGGGCCTTCTCCAGCGGGAGACAAGCAGGTGACGATGCAGACGAGAGCTTCCGATGATCAATTGAAGTTCTTAGGCAAACGGGAGCACGGCGGCTCCGGTCGGCAACGGCGGTCGTCGACAGTGGCGGACAACAGTTTGAGTGCTTCTCCTTGGAGTTCCGCAGCAGTTCCCGTCTCGGGTCGGCAGCCTGTCAAAGGTCTGTCTACCAGGGAGCTTTGGCAAAGATCAGCTGTGCACGGTAGTCCCTCGTAGCTCGGGAATAGGGCGCCTTACCAGGTCCTCTCTGGGTCAGTCCTTGGAGGCACAACAGCTTTCAGATTGTGAAGGAGAGCAACAGCAATTCTTCTCGTCCAGCAGGGCTTCAAGGTCAAGCGTCAGTTACTCCAGTTACTCGTTGTAGTGGACTTCAGCTTCTGAACACGATTCCTAGCAGTGAGAGGTCCCCAGATATACTGTTGATCTCCCATTCATTCCGCTGGGTCACACCCAAGCATCCAATCACGACTACGGGCATTCATGCAGGCAGGCAGCCAATCAGGCACACGAGGTATTCAGGCCATTCACGTCTCTCCAGACACTCACAACAAGTTATGTGTATTGGGACAAGTACCGAGCAATTCAACACTCCAAGCCGCATTCATACCGGTTTCGGGCAGGGTTGTCTCAGTCATTGTGTCAACCACCAGATACTAGACATCCACAACACAGAATGCATATTTGTCACACACTCTATTCACCCAGGTCCCACCCACAGGAGGTACCCACAACATACATCACCGGGAAGGCTCCAGCTAGTCTGGCCGGGCCTTCACAACAACACCATATATGGCATTTCCACCCAACAGCCAGTCAGGGGGAAGGGACAGAGTCAGGGCTTCCCAGGACTTTGGGAAAACAAGGTAATGAGTAATAGAAAGCAAGAGGCCACAGGGGCCATCTTGTTTTCCATCAGGAATCAACTTATCCCAATGGCAGGGCCGGGGTATCCCGAAATGGCGGATACTCCGTGCACCTGTCAAATTCAGCATGGAGCTGCCACCAGCCCATACCCTGCTCTGTGGGCCACCCACAGGTGCCCAAATACATACACTAGGGGCACAGGGTTGTACCCCCACCCATGGGTGCCATAAGGGTATCCCACGGGTCTGTTCACCAAACCAAAAGAGAGAGAGCTGCACCGCCAGGAGTCCCACATGAACTCCTGTGTGGAAAACACGACAGAACACGCGATAAAAAGCGGTAAAGGACAAGGATACGGAGGCCCTGTCCCTCCGATGCATTTCCAGCATCACACCAAGAAAATGACATTTAGCTCAATCAGCTGTTAAACATGTTGTGGCTTATTTGTCAGAAATGGCCTCATCCAACCCCAGACTGATAAAGTGAAGGCGGTGCAACAAACACCAACCCCTAAATCGAAAAGAGATCTTCGAGCCTTCCTGGGATTAACCAGATACCACTGCAGTTCATTCCTAATTATTCCAACATGGAAGCTAATCTCATGAACAAACTTAAAAACTCACAACCTCAAAAGTTGACCTGGGATTAAGAAGATGAAGATAGTTTAGAGGGCCTAAAACACATCCTCTGTCAGGAGCCAGTATTCAAAATGCCAAAAGTCATTTTAGAGTCAGTACTGTCTCAAGAACATGATGGTATCGAGCATCCACCAGCAGTCAGTTCTTTCCACAGGAACAATCCTATGCCATAGTGGAGCTTGAGACCCTGTTTATCAAATGGGCCGTAGTAAATCTGAGGTATTACCTGACAGGGAGGAAGTTCAAGTTAATCACCAATCATTCACCCTTAACCAGTCATGAGGTGCTTCCTAGACCTACAAACCTTTTGCTTTATGGTGGAACACAGAACGCTGATTCTGTTTTGGGGGCATCCCGCCGGAATAACTCTTGGATAGCACCAAACTCGGAATGAGGGCCTATGTCTTAGCTTGTGACAACTGCCAGAAGACTGCAGTTACTCCGGTTCCACCAGCCCCTTTACAGCCATTACCGTTTACCAAAGTCCCTTTCTCTTGAACAGCTATGGATATAGTTGACCCGCTCGAAACATCCAAGCTAGCGAACAAATTTTATTGATTGTGGATTATGCCAACCGATATCCGGAGGCATTTCCCCTTAGAAATAACACTAGCCACAGATCTTAAAACAATTGTTGTCATTTCTATTTAGAGTACGATTTGCTAAAGAAATCCTTACTGACCAAGGCACCACATTCATGTCCTGTATCATGCAGGAGGTGAAGAAGTTACTCCACATGAAAACACTGCAGACATCGTTCTATCATCTGCAAACTGATGGATTGGTGGAATGATTCAGTGAGACTCTAAAAAGAATCTTGCACAAACTAGTTGAAACTAACAATGAAACTGGGATATTATGATACCTTTGTCCCTATTTGCTGTCTGTAAGACCTCTCAGGCATTCCTGTGATAGGGAGCATTGAGATGTACTAGACATGCTAAAGGAAACATGGGAGGTGAGGGAAGCGGCCACATAACCAATTTCCCAGACCACCCAAAAATGCCAAAAAAGAGCAAGGAAATGTGCACTTTATAAGCAGATTCCCACTCAAAACTGATGGAAAAGCCACACACTTAGGAGGAAGGGTATGTGACAAATCAAATGTATTCGGCACTACTCCCCAGAGGGGAACCATCCCCATTGAGGATCGGGAGGTGAAGCCTCTCCGCAAGACCCTCTCTAGGAGTCTGGGTATGTGGAACATCACTGGGAGGGACTCCCCCTAGGTGACAAGGACTCTAATTCCTTATGCAAGCGCACCTTATCAGCATATATGGGACTGCCTTCTGTAATGGAAAGCATGCCCTCTTCTTGTTTGGCTGTAGGCAATGCTGGATCAACTCTGATGCCTGATTGAAAAGAGAATATCCCTTTAAGAACAAACTATTATGTAACTATGACGAGTGGAACACAAGGGAGTCGAGAGAGCCATATGTAGGGGAAGCCCTCTGATGTAGCTACACCTTGGAGGGGCAGAGCAGAAAGGAGCCACAGAGCCTCTGGCAATCCGAGAAGTGGAGAATGTCAGACTGAGATACCGGAGACCCAGCAAGCCAAACGGCAGAAGACCTGGTGTCAGGACAGAGTGTGGAGGACTCTCCAATGTGGTGGCATAACCAGGGATGCACCGTTGTGGGCCTGGGGCCTGTCCAATGAAGTTGACACATGCAGAGGACCTAGAGATGAAAGCTCCCATCGGCAAACCATCGCAGAGCGTGGCAAGCCACAGAAGCACAGAGGGTGGAGCGGTTAGGCAGTCTTGAGTGCAGAGAGGACCAAGCGCAGCAGGAGACCCGAACGAGAGGCAAAACCTGAAATGCCAACCACTACGAATGAAGGTACCGTGATGGAACGAAGAAGGGGGATGCTGCCGGGGAAGCTTATCTTAAGTAAAGGAACGTGTGAAAACTATGATATTGATGTTGGGACATAGAAAATGTATAAATATATATATTTCAAGAAGCCAAGGAAAGTGAGTGGTGATATTAAACATGATGCTTTGAGAAGGCTGGAAAGAGCATCCTATGAAGGATGGAAGAAGTGGCGAAAGTGAAATAATGAAGAGTTGGGGAATCCTGTATTGAAAGACTTTGAGAAGCAATGTGAGCAGTGGTTAGAGTGAATGAGAAGAAGTAGTGGTACTATGTTCCCTGCTGGCCTGGCGCTGCTCCCCCCAACCCCCACTGCCACGCACACTCCCATGTACAATACAAACCCCCAAACATCTGTGCCTACTGTTTAAGGGAACGTTCAGTGCAAGTTTCAACTTCTTTCTTCACTGTTATTTTAAAACGAAACAATTCCACAATGGTTTCTTTTTAAAATATATATATATAGGAACAGTAAAACTTAATAAAAGAAAGTAGAGGAACACTGCGCCCAACCATTCCCGCCCACTTCGATCACTGAATGTGACTCAATGTTTTATGTTACGCCCAGCACTCAGAGAAAGAGCCTATCAGAAACATCCCAGGAGTGATTGTGTCCCACTCATAATTAGGATATAACAAATACAAATACCAGAATGATTGAGTGGAAAAATAATTAAATAGTCAGAATCAGAGGAAGTACTATAAGAGACTATCTTAAGAAAATCATTCCGAAAAATATTGAGAATACTGATAAACAGTACCTCATCAGGAAAACCAAACCTATGAGTAGTTGGCAGGAGCTACGGGAGCTCATAAATCAGACACTGAAAATCAGAACAGACCATCGTAATGAACTTGTCCTTTTTTCATCAACCACCACAAAAACCATCTCTGTCACTTCCATCGCACTGCTCTTCACCATCCTGCATCCATCCCACTTCCTGTCCCCTTTGCTAGGCCAATGGGCTGCCCATTTTTTGAGGAATATCCAATTCATCCTACATATTTTCTCTTCCTTCATTCATCGTGACAAATTCCATGCATGGTTGCAGCATCACTCTAAAACTGAAGGACTGGTCCCACATCAAAACCTGGTGATCTGTTGCTGTTTGTGGTAGGATCGGCCACATTTAATTTTGGACTGTGTGAGAAGAGTTTGGAGCTTGTGGGAGACAGCAATGTAGACCTCTGGGTAAAATGCAAGGGGACTGGCCCCTGCACTGACCAATGCCCAGGAAATGCCTGACAAATGCCTTGCCCTGCCTCGGCAGACACACGTGCCAGCATGCCCCTTTGAACAGTACCTGAGCATGTTAAAGCGAGTTTTGAGGCAGCTCTTAACCTGTTAAACAACATACTAAGGAGGGTGCAATGGGTGACTCCTGTCCTCAAATGTCAAGCTGTCCTTCCACTGAACCTTAAATTCTTGCCTCCCATAATGCTTATGGAAATGTCTGAGTTTCCACACCACCCTTTCCCTCATCTGCCAAATTGCAGATGCTTGTTTTGATCCTCATGCGGTACAATGTATCTATTTGAGACAGAGCAATGGCTAGGTTTTCCTCTTTAGCTATGGTGCACGCTCCCACCTACGCGGCTAACCAGACCCAAACTCCGTAGCCAAGTCTCTATGTATAACATTCTCCCATGTGTACTTCTGGCCTGCACCCATGAACGCCAGAGGCTTCGCATCTGCCTTTCTCACTGTCCCATTAATTAAACCCATCCCCTTTTACTTACAGAGAAAAACACACTGAGCCAAGCACTATACAAGACTACTTACATTACATTACTTTTAACACCACCTGTTATGAAACACAAGACCCTAGTGCACACCCTTAGGTGAATAGTAAAAACACTTTACTTCATGAAACCTGCCAATACGCATGCATTCTGAATATTTCTGACTGCTGGGTCTGCAATCACTTACCTCACGATCTTGCCGCTGGATTTTCTGTAGCCCCTGTCCCTTTTAACTGAGGTTATGTTTGCAGTCATCTTAGTCTGGTTTCTGGCACCTGAAGCTCCAAACCCATCATTGGTCATCATTTCCAGATGGGATTTACTGGTCCTCCAAAATATCCATCCCCTGATGAGCATCTAAGGAAACCTGCTTCTTTAAACATGCCCGCTCCTGGTACAGGTCTTCTCTGTTATACTAAGCAGAGTTCTGTATTCATGAGTATTAGCCGCTTCCCCCACTACAAGTGTGACTATTAATAGTGTTACCTTTTCTTTGACATGGGCTTCACTTTTGTCGACTCGGGTTACGCCTTATATCGTGGAACATATTTCATCTGTGGGATAAATGCATATTCGTGGTTGCCGAAGGACTGGATTAGGTGATGTTACATAGGCAAGATCCTGCCTGCTTTCAGACATTCTTCTAAATTTCAGCCCCCGGATGAAAAAGAGAATCTGGTTGAGAAACCTTCATTGAAGGCATGGGATACATAATGCCCGGTGAGGGTTTTAAGCTAAATCCTGATAAACACTGAACGCTGTCCCTATTGCTGGAGAAGGTAGCCAATGACACTATAATTTCTCTTCACCTAGGAACTCATGAATAGGTAGCTATCTGTACTATGGTAGTACAAAATGTAATGGCGCTAGACACCATCTTGCCTTCAAAGGTGGTGTTTGTGCGCTGGGATCAGATTGTTGCATATGTACCCTAATTGTTTTAGTTTTCTTGTCTTGTGGCACCTTCAAAAACCTTTTTCTGTATAGGCGCTTTATAAATACTCAATAAATAAAAATAAATAAATAACATCATTGCCCACATCCACAGAACTGTAGTCATAGCTTCCGGATGGGCTTTACAGTACTGCCTGACTGGTTCCGATGGTTCACCATGTAAGGGGTCAGTAATACGGGGCGGACATCTGCTTGTGTTTTCATCGAAATTAAACATTTTATTAACGGTAAAAAGTGCAAAGCAATGTCTAATAAACCTACTTCAACAGGGAGCCCCCTACCTAATCTAAAGTCTAAGGGTGTTACTCCTAGCATCAACAAAACTGGCCCTCACACTAAACAACAAAAGCATTCAAAGTAAACATAAACAATATACATAATAAAATAACTAACGACCAGTAATTAGGATGAGCTTCACCTGTCTTGGGTAGATCCCTTCCCCAGGATCGCTAAAAGTCGATTTCTCCCAAATGTTCAAAAGGAAAAGGAAAGTCTTGAACCAGTTCTTGTAAATTCAAGTGAAACAAAGGTTACCAACCAAAAATCCACTGGTATCAGTTCTATAGATTTCTGTTGAAACGTTCCCCTCTACCAATTCCAGCCAAGAAAACAAACACCAATTGTAATCCTGGATGCCCTCCTTACAGGATTGGGTTGCCACAGTACAACAAATAAAGAAAACAACTTCTGCTTCAAGCACTTCCCCTGTAATTTTGACTTCTATGGTGTCTTTGGTATACTTGTGTCAGGATGCTTCTTCTTAGGATGTTGCTTTCCTTTTGACAACCCCCTTCTACTACTGTTACTGTGGGAACAGGCTCCTTTATTCCACATTATGCCTACTACTTCAACCAACTTCCGGGTAAGATGCACTGACAGTATTATACACAACCACAGTTCTAGAGGTTCTATTCCAACTGGATACTTTAGAATTGTACTATGTTTTAAAGACAAGACTCTTTGACCTCCACAGGTAGGCAAGGCACTCTTCTTTTATTTGCCTCTTCTGTCTGTCTTATTGCCACCACTTTAACCTGCCTCTGCTTCCAGACTGCTCCTCTTTCAACTTCAACAGTATCAGCAGTACAGATTGTTGCCTTAATCTTCTTACAAGCACCAGCTCCCTTCCCCAGCTTCATTCACACTGTCATGGTTTCAGTAGCTACCTTGAAGCTGTATTGACACACTTCCAGCACTGGATAGCAATGCCAAACTTATATGAGAGGACACTGGACCTTCAACAACTTTAACATGTGGGTGAATAGATCTTAATAGGGCTGGTTTCACCATAGAAAGGATTTGCCTACTGGCTTGCTTGTTCTTTTAGTCAGTTCAACCACTTTTACATTTATTGAAGACTTGTTCTGGATGTTACAAGGATTAATATTCCAAATAGAAACAGATTAAGGTACACATGACCATTCATTAAAGAGGGTCTTTAACTTTAAAGACCCATAAAGAATTTAATTCCCCTTTAGTAACACAGATTTATACTCTGGCTCCAGTCGAGAATCACACTTGATCGCACGCAACCCCTCCTAGATGGTTTATACCTTGTAACACCTTGTGAAAGTCAGATCTAGGTTTTCAGAGTGATTTGGAAAGCATTCTCCTTCTTAAGTGCAGACACACGACCACTTCGGTGACGTTCAAACAGGTCAACAATGGAAACTGAAATCTTTCTTTCAAACGCGAACACTCCAACTTGCATTAGAAGTGCGTGGGATACATTTTAATTGTTAATAGGACTCTTCACAGCGACAAGCAACCTCTACTCGCTTCCACTCTTACGCAAGCTATTCAAGGGCCTTTTAACAGTTACCGGCAAGGGATTTAAAGTGAACCTGCACACGGATGTTCACTCACTGGCTCTAGGAACACTGTGCTTGGGGCTGCTTCGACTTCCCAACTTAATTTGCTTCTGCTATTGCACCAGACACTCCTGGGACCCACACCCATCGGCAGCACAGGTGTCTTTGGTCTGGCCATAACCGTGGAGAGTCTCCTGCTCCACACTGTCCCTCAGCTTGTTTCTGTACATGGGCCTCGGGTTGCAGCATGGTCACTAGACACACCTGAGAAGACTTTCAACCTCGGCACGTCACTCTCAGCGCAGCCACGACAACCCAGGGTTTGTGAACACAGGACAGTCTCAGGACTTGCAGAGCGGTTCATTTTTGAGGTTTCCGTTTACTCACTGATTATTTGATGGGTGCTTGCAGAGGTGGATGCTGTCTCACTTGACTTTGTGAAGAATGTGCAAATGTTGTGATTTCTGTCTTGCCTCTGGTGATTTGTTGGGTTCTTGGAGAAGTTGAGGCTACACGAATTGGCTGTTGTGGACGTTTCTGTTTTTTAACGAGTCATTGCATGGGTGTTTCAGAGTGTGCAGAATAGACAATTTTCGAAGTTGCAGTTATTTGAAGAGTGTTTGGGGAAGTTGCTGCTGTCTCAGTTGATAACTAGGCAACAGTTAAGGTTTCGTTTTCTCACTTGATATGAGCTGCGGTGTCCTGAAACTATCCCAGCTTGTCTAGGATGGGTAATTTGTGAAGTTTTAATCTCCTCGCTGTTTTTTTCACGTGTGCTTGGGGAAGTGGATGCTGCCTCATTTGGTGGAGAATCAACAGTTGTAGAGATTGGCCCTCATTACGACCCTTGCGGAAATCGGAAAACGATGGCGGAAATGCAATACCGCCATCGAATAGCGCTCGGTGCGACTATGACCCGTCACCGCAAAGTACGAAGCCATTAGCGACACCGTAGTGAACGCCAACGCTAACTGCACCAAGCACGCGCGCGCGCGCCATGCGAAACCGCAAACACCACCATGGCGCAAGGGTACGCCAATTCCGACCCTAGCGGACATGTACCTAACGCCATCAGGCATGGCGTAATGTACCATTCCGCCATGGTGAGAAGTACGGCATCGCGAATCAACCGTAAACGGCCCCACTGAGTGCCTGTACACCGCTCCCTGCCCACAAAGTACAACTCCCCGTAGGTGCAATGAAGTCACAATGCAACCATTGAAATGTACAAGTCACCCATGCATGGCAACGAACAAAAGAAACACAAGAGGGGCCAATGGGAGCTGCAGGGCACAGATGGCACGAATACAGAAGCCATCCCAATGGACATGACCACAGTCCCCCACCAAGAAACGCACGCAAACACAGGCACCTGTGACCAGCAATATTCCGAGAATCACATCATTCCACCAGTCCACCTGGCTGACCGGCATCTGTTACACAAAACCCAATCCCCCGCCCCTGAGCATGACAACATTCAAACTGTCATATTGGCAGCCCCCATCCCTGACCTCACGGGCTTAGTAGGCAAACGCGCCCAGTACACTACCACGCAACTAAACTCCGAAGCTGGAACCCAATGCAGATCTCCTCACAATACATCGCCCCCCAAATAGGCATATGCCACATCACTTGCAAAGAAAAACGCTACACGGGCCAAATCAGAATAGAAATTTTATGCACATCAAAGTCACCAAGCCCATACCGCCATCAGGCCATGAACTCCAAAACACTAATCACCATTGTGGGCTGCATCCGCAAGAAATGACCAGCCACTACTTGTGTGTCGCCCTGTTCCCCAATGGTACACAGAGCCACATTCACGTACGAAAAGGCAACATGGAAGCGCACAGAACCGCAGGGCCGTCCCAATGGGGAGGCACTAGTCCAGCTGAAAGGCCGAAATGTTGCTCCGAGCCACCAGTACTGCGTAAGGGCATGTGGGCCATTGGCGATCGTCCCATAAGATCGTAATGCTGCTCCACTGATTAACACGAAGCAGCAGGTGTCGGGAGTAAAACCCATCTGCAGGAGTGGCATACAGATGGCAGTGGCAAAAGGGGAGGAGATACCTGTCAACCAAAAGAAAAGAAAAAGAACAGAATGGCCATCAGAACTACATTCCAACAACTCACTTCAATGATCACACGAAATCCACAGCCATATGCATGCTAGCCCACTCCAAAGGATCATCACCACCCCAAAACCACTTGCGACTCATAACCATCTATATCAAGGTGCAAACACCATCACAAACGAGTGTACCTGTGCATGCGTCTGTCAAAACAGAATCCATCAGATGGGAATGTTAACGTGCATGGACACAAGTGTCTGAGGGCGCGTCGAGACAGGGAGGGCTCAACAAGGCCAGATAGACGATGGTCCCACTATGGCAGCCCTGCATCACATAGCGTAGGGGAGGCGGATAGATCCCAAGAAGCCCTGTACATGGCAAACTCTGTATCAAATCACCTGCCCATGCATCCATTCATCATTCCCTCATCCCGGGATCAAAACGCCTGAATAATTACTCACATAACATTAGAAACATCCATTGAGTCTGTGCGTTATGCAGCCTGCAAAATCCACAGTGCCCCAGCCCGTAATTCCAGTGTTGTGAAGTAACATGTATTTGGGAACGGCCGGCCTCATCGCCCACGTAGCTATTGCGCATCCCAAACTATTCATATCAATCATTGCTTCCTCGCCATGGGCCCTGTCTCAAGGACATTGAACAATAGAACGTTATATTTGCAGTCAGACCTGTGGGCATCTCCTCGCCGCTAGCTGGAAACCGAAAGCGCCGCCCTTCGAATTCCTCATTTGCAACATCACGTCGAAAAGGCATCTGTGGCCGTTTGAAATCACTAATTATTCCATCGAGTGCGGCTGTGTGTGAAAATGGCAACTGCCTTCACCCACAAATGGGACGCCCCGCCCGTCGTTGCAACTCGGTACAGTGATGCATGAGGGCCCACCGTTACTCGAGTACTACGTTCCACTGACCCTTCACAAGTGTGTTCGCGACTGCACAGATAGTATGTGAAACAATGGGACCACAGCAGAATGAACATATCAACCAATCTTACACGGCCATCGGGTACAAATACATGATTGCAATAGCAAGATGCCATTCCCCGAATTGCAGCGTTGTGCGCGGGACGTGCTCGGCCAAAGGGGAGAGCAGTTTGCACAGGTGGAATTAATCACCACAGGTGGAGGCCATACAGCCTGAAAACACATAAATTGCACAGCCAGTCTCCTCCCACAACCACACCGAAATGCTACCGGCAGGACTCGCGATGTTGGCCCTGGGGGACCTGATAGCACTGCAAGTGCTCCAACTCCAAGAAGAAGACGAACACCAACTACAACCAGCCGCACGGAGGAGACGCAGGAGGAGGAGGAGGCCAAGGCAGGGCCAGCAAGGCCCACCAGCACAGCCACTACCACCACGCAGGCAGCCCGCAATCCCACGCCTCCGAGCACATCCGTTCAACCTCACTGATGAGCAGATCCACACCCTCTACCGTCTGGACCGGGACACCATAGCCGCCATTGTGGACATGACACAGGCTGACCTTGTCAGCATGATAGATAGCCCAACCGCCATCCCACCCCTACTGAAGGTGGTGTCTGTACTCCACTTCCTGGCCACAGGCACCTACCAGCACACAGTCGGACAGTTGCATGGCATTTCTCAGCCACTGTTCTCACGGACACTATTTCAAGTGCTCGATGCCCTCCTGCAGCACGCAGACGACTACATCTCTCTACCACGCTTGGAGCAGGAAATTACCAACACAAAAGTGGGATTCCATGCACTTGCCGGCATACCGGGTTGCATTGGTGCCATCGACTGCACCCATGTGGAATTGGTCGTCCCACATGCCATGGAGGCCCAGTACCGCAACCGAAAACAATTTCATTCCCTGAATGTACAAATGGTGTGTGACTCCAACAGGATCATTACACATTGTTGTGCCCGATTCCCTGGATCAACCCATGATTCTATGGTCTTGAGGAACTCTACAATACCACGCTACATGGAGCGACACGCAGGGAACAGATCCTGGCTACTCGGTGAGTCTCATTACATGCATGATTATGTGGGGTATGTGATTTGGCAATGACCTGGCAGGAAGGGGGGGGTGTGCGTACGTATCAATGGCATTCCACATCATACGTTTCTCGTCCACATACAGGTGATGCTGGATATCCACTGAAGAGATGGCTCCTCACACCAGTCCGGAACCCACGGGACCAGCATGAGGAGGACTACAACCATGCCCACTCACGTACCCGTGTAGTCATTGAACAGGCATTCGGCCTACTGAAGACTCGTTTCCGCTGCCTCAGCAGGTCTGGCGGGGCACTCCTGTACCGCCATGAGAAGGTTGCAAAGATGGTCATGGCATGTGTCATGCTCCACAACATGTGCGTACGTAGAAATGTGCCCATGCCCCCTGACGCAGAACTGCAAGCACCTGATGATGGTCATGATGAGGGTGGGGATGTGGCTGCACCTCATGGAGTCTGCGAGGCACCGGAGGCCCGTGACATTCGTCAGCATCTCATTGATGCATGCTTCTAGTACTCACGCCTGGTGGCTGATACATGGACACGGGACTCGTGGCACTGCGTGTGTCTGGGACATGCACAATATGGACTGTACGCCTATGATGGCCTAGTACACAAAGATCAATGTCCACACATCTCATTGGTTGATCGTGCACTTTTTATGGCATATGTGATGTCATGTTGAACACCCTATCGACCCGCCACCCAAGTGAGCCCAACACACCCCCTCCACCCTCCTACCTCCCCCCCGAACACCAGTGTCCAAAGATGCTCATTGTCAGTGGGCTGTCGCTATTGCAAGCCCCCTCTGCGGGTATCAGGGGCACCCCTGCCTGTGGAGCGCAGGTTCCTTCCAGATCTACGTTGGGGGCTGCCCTGGACGGAACTTGCAACGGATGATGTGTCTGCCTGCTCACGTCCATGCATGTCCCTAAGGGTTTGCGAGAGCTCAGTGAGCACACGGCGCACTGCGGCAAGTTCGGCACATACGTCTTTGGACGTCGCATGCAGTTCCCCCCTCAGGCTCTCGGTGCTTCTCTCCATTTGGACTCTCAGGCTCTCGGTGCTACTCTCCATTTGGACTCTCAGGCTCTCGGTGCTACTCTCCATTTGTGCCCTTAGCGTCTCTGTACCTCTCTCCATTTCTGCCCTAAGTGTCTCAGTTGATGTTTCTATGTCTGCCTTAGTGCCCCCACATTCATCGGCATGGTCCTTGAGGAGTGTGGCCAGTTGCTGCTGTTGTATGATTAACTGGTCGAGGGACTGTTGCCTCTGCTGGGCCATGGCCATTTGCGGGGGTGCCACAGAGGGGCTGTTGTCCTCATGTTGCCTTGCCACAGGGCTTGTGGGGGATGGCCAGTCGTCGTCTTGTGGGTGCCCCTGCGTGGTATCCTCATGTTGTACGGGATGGGACAGACAGGGGGATTGGGACAGGTCATGGATGGATCTGACTTCGACATCCCCGTTTTCTGTGTCCGAGCATGCTGCCATCAATGGGGTGTCACCTATGGTGCTGCTGCCACCAGAGGCAGTGCCTTCTGTGGCATCCATTGGGGGGACCTGTGGTGGTGGTGTTGTGGGCATGCTGGCTGCTGGGGTGCCTGTTGATGTTCCCTCCTCTGTGCTGCCACCTGATTTGTGCTGCTGCCGTGTCTTGATGCGTGCAGCTGAGGTGGAGGGTCTCTGGCCGTTGGTCTTGGCCCTCTTTGCAGGTGTGCTGGTAGGGGTGTCCTGTAGCTCGTCGTTTGGATCGGACCCTGTGGTGGAGTAAAGGAGGGCGAGGGTTATTGATGGGTCTGTGGGAATTGGAATGGCATTGTATCACATGCTTTGGGGTGGTACCTGAGGGTGATTTGGGTCGGGGCCTTGGAGGTGCTTTAATTTGTGTGTGGAGTGAGGGTGCAGTTGTTTGGCAGCCTGCAGTTAGGGTGTGCCTGCTGCACGTGTAGTGCGTGTATTAGGGGTTTTTAATTATTTATGTATTTATTGTGGGTTTTAACGTGCGCTATCAGGCCGATGTGTGTGGACGTTCTCCTGGACATGTGTTTCTGTTGCACTATGTGGACGCATGGTACTTCACATGGATGGACTGTGTGGATTTGGCATTGTTTTATCTGGCCCACCTACCTGAATCTTCGGATGTCTGCACTCCTTTCTCCATCCCTCCGACTCCCTCTATGCTCTCCATTCCGATGGTGGAGGCACAGATTTCTTCCCAGGGGGTCAACTTGATGGGTGATTCAGGACCTCCCCCGGTGGCTGTGGCAATGTTGCAGTTGGCAGAGAGTATGCTGCGGACGCGTATCCGCAGGTCGTCCCATCGCTTGCGGCATTGCTGTGGGGTGCGGGGTGCGGTCCCCACCGCACTTACCCGCTGTGCCACCAGAGCCCATATGGTCTTCTTGTTTGCAAGTGCCGTTCTGGTCATTTGCGTGGAGAAGACGACGGCAGCATTCTCCTGGAGGGTCTCTGTTAGCACGGTGAGTTCCTCACGGGAGAAGTGGACCTGCCGCTTGCGGTCGCACGCTTTCTTCGCTACTTTTCCCATTTTTCTTGGTTTCGCTAGGGTGGGTGACGGGTTGGGGTGTGTTTCAGGGTAGTGATTTTAGTGGTTGTGTGGTTTTAGTGGTTTTATAGGTGTACGGCGGGATGTTTCCCGTTCCGGGCCCATGTTTTTACTTCCGTTTCCGTATATTTCCAGTCACCGTACTTTCCGGTAGGCGCACACTGCGGTGACCGCTAAGAGGGGTGGCGGTATAGCACCTAGGGTGCCGTACGGGGGCGGTGTGGGCCGTTTTGGGGTCATTTCCGCCATCGCGGACTTTGCACTTCCGCCGTGGCGTGGTGCTCGTGCCCGATGGGTCGGAATGGGCCGCACTTTGCTCCTTCGTGCAATGGCGGAAACGCTATTTACGCTGTGGCGCTCCGGTCAGTCACTTTCCGCCAGGGTCGTAATGAGGGCCATTGTAATTTATCTCACTGGTGATTTGATAGAGTCTTTGGGAAGTTGAGGCTGTCACTTTTGGCTTAGAATGGACCGCTGTGGACATTTTGGATGTCTCACTGGTGATTGCCAATCTGCTGACAACATTTGAGGTTTCCTCAAGTCATTGTGCGAGTTTGCTTTTTCTCACTGCAGATTTGCTGGTTATTTGATGAGTGCATGGTGACTTGAGACAGTCTGTGGTGGTTTAGAATGGGTGGCTGTTGATCTTTAAGTTTAGTTTTCTCGAAGGTTATGAATGTGGGGGGTGAGTGGAGGCTGTCACACTTGTTAAGAATTAGCGGTCATCGGATGAGTGCTGATTATTTTGATGAATGTTGTTTTCATAGTTGTTTCAGAATGGGCAATTGTGAGGTTTTTACTTTTTACCACTGATGGTTTTAAGGGTGCTTGGGGAAGTCAAAGCTGCGTATGCTGCTGTAGACTTAACCATTGTGGAACTTTCAGTTTTCCCACTGGTTATTTGACACAGGTGCTGGGGTGAGTTGAGGCTGCCACAGCTGTCATAGAGGGAGCAGCTTTTGAGGTTTCCAAGTTCTCTCTGATCATTTGATGGGTATTGTGGGAAGTTGAGTCAGTCTCAGTTTGTGTATTATTCACAATTATGGAGGTTTCAGTTTTCCAATTGGTTATTAGATTAGTGCTGGGATGAGTCGAGGCTGTCTCTCTTGGTCCAGAATGGGTAATTATTGAGGGTTCAGTTTTCTGGGCTTAGAGTTCATTCTGTCTCATTGGTGAAGAATGTGCAATTGTTGAGGTATTCATTTTCTCAGTGAATTAATTGTGCTGAAGGCTGATCAGGCTTTCTCGTTGTGTGTAATTGACAATTGTTCCAGTTTTCCCACTGGTGATTGGTGCGTAGGCTGGTTGAGGCTGCCACAGTTCCTGTACATGGGCAATTATTGAGGTTTCAGTTTTCTGGCTTCTAATTAGCTAGTTGATGTGGGAAGATGAGGCTTTCTCGTTTGGTGTAACATGGACATGTGTGTGGTTGTACTTGTCGCATTGAAGATTTGATGTGTGTTTGGTGAGGTTGAAGCTGTCCTTGTTATTGTAGAATGGACAATTGTGTACGTTTCAGTTTTCCCACTGGTAATTTGACGGATGCTTGGGTGAGTTGAGGCTGTATCAAATGGGGTGGAATTGGCATTTGTTGGGGTTCTTGTTTACACACTATTGATTTGATGAGTGCTGGGGAAAGTTAAGGCTATGTTATGTTGTGTAAAACGTACATATATTGTGGCTTATGTTTGTTCACTGGTGATTGAATGGGTGCTGGAGATTGAGGAAGCTTTCTTAGGTGGTGTAGAATGGAGACTTGAGGAGGTATGATGGATGCTGAGGTGCATTACGGCTTGCGCCATTCGCGTATAATAGGCAATTGTTGACGTTTCAGTTTTCTTAACTAGATGATTCTGATGCTGCCTCAGTGGGTGCAGATTGGACATTGATTATGGAGATGGGAGTCTCACTTGCGGTGATCTTCTGGCTGTTGTGGAAAGTTGAGGTGGTCACTGTGATTGTAGGGTGGATGCTGTTTGAGTGTTCTTGTGTTAAAGTGGTGACTAGGTGGTAGCAAGACAATGTTTATTTATTTATTATTTATTGTCCATTTGTAAGGCGCTTTTAGATCAAGTAAATTGTGCTTTAAGCGCCCACAGGGCGTCAGGGAGGGAACATGGGAATGAAATGCAAATATAACAATGAACGATAGACGCGGACCTATTAGGTCTTGTGAGTATTCAGAACGAGCAAGTGCAGAGAGAGAGAAGGGATAAGGGAGTAGGGGTTACGTGCTAGGGAGTGAGCAGCAGCTAAGGGACTTGGTGATTGAGGTCAACTTCCAATAAATAAGTATTTGTGGCTGGCTGGCTGGCAAGTGCTGGGAGCGGACGGTGGCTCAAGGCAATTGGGTGTGGGAGGCCAGGACCCAGGTGGACGCATAAGGGCCCTGGCCACCAATCTCAGCAACTGTGGGGTTTAGCAGAAGAGGGAGGGAGGGAAGAGGAAGGTCTTGATGAGCTTCCAGAATTTGAGGAGATCCGGCTCAAGACAAAGAGGAAGGGAGAGGCTGTTTCATAGGAGATCGGCCCCCAGCTCGCTGTTTAGCGAAACGCTGGACACACAGAGTTGGAGCCGGAGGAATGTAAAGATCTGGAGGGAGTGTTTTTAGTGAGAGGCAACGGTAGAAGCTGTGGCATTTCATACAGAATAGACACTGGCTGAGGTCATCTCATTGTTGATTAGGTGTTTGCTTGCGAGGCTATATTTCATTGTAGAATGTGTGCTTGTAGAGACACCATAACTCATTTGTGCACTGTTTAGGTTTGTAGATGTCTTGCTGCTCAGCGATTTGGAGTGTTTTGGGGTTTCATTTGTCCCACTGGTCCACTTGAAAGGATTGTGGAGGATATTGCAGCAAAGTCTTGGTTGTTGAGGGAGGTTCGTTCCGTCTCACTGTTGCTGGTGTATGTCATGGCCGTCTCACTATTGCTGGTGTATGTCACAGCCGTCTCACTGTTGCTGGTGTATGTCACGGCCGTCTCACAGTTACTAGAGCAGGTTGCAGCCATCTCACTGATGCCGGAATAGTTGTCCACTGCCTCACTGGAGCTAACAGAAATGTCATCTTTCCTTCTAGTGGTGAGGGGAGTCAAAGCAGTCCCATTGTTTGCAGGCCATGGTGTCCATGCACTTTATGTGGGAACATTTTTTACTGTATATATCATGTTTATTGTTTTTGGAACAAGTGAAGGGAATTATTTACGTGTATACATACAAAATGATAAGTACCTCATCAGTTACAGAATCATTTTAAATTATTTATAGATATAGTGAAAACTTGAAATCTCTGGGGTTACGTTTTTAGCACCTGGGACAAAGGCCCCTTCCTTATCCTAGGGACTTCCACCTGAGTGACCAAGGGGCCATGGAGTACCCTCACATAGTGGGAGTTGGCTCCCGGGACGTTATGGGGGATTCCCCTGGTCAACCTCACTTATCCCATAGTATTGGGTAGGAGGCAGTCACATGCCAGTCAAAAGTGGTACTGGACCTTTCATGGCCTTGACGGGAGATCTGCAACCTCAGGAAATACAGTGCAAACCCTCATCAACCCAGTCTCAACAATATTCTGGCCCTGATCTCACCCAATAATAACTCTAATGGAATGACAGCACTTAACTCAGGTCCTACTGCCTACATGGCTTAGCTGCCATCTGTGGCATCAGCAAGCATGTGCAGACTCACCTAAAGAAGAAATCCTAGATGTTGGACCAGCTCTTGTAGCCATGGTGAAACTGAAGCTGGGATTAGACCCTAAAACATGCGCTACAGCTGTGGGGGCAAAGAAATCCCACGGCACCAATCAAATTTCAGCACTAATAAAGAGGCATCCATGCAGCTGCTAACATCCATCCCGTCCTAATGGGAGGACCTGCTAGAATATAAAAGAGGCTTCCCATGAAGGGGAGCTGTCAGCATTTGCGGAAGGAGGTTGTGGAAGGAATTCGGAGGGATTTGCCGATTTCGGAAGGAGGCTGAGGAAGGGGTTTGGATAGAAACAGGCAGGAACAGAAAAATCTGGACACAAGAGCAAGGAAAGAAATATGACTAGGTGGCAAAAAGACAATAATTTGGCCACATCACGAGTTGGGTGGTGCTGTAAAAATGCGGCAGTAATAGTGTTACTGCCGCATTACCGCATCGCCCAATTACAAGTTTGGGGGAAAGTTGGAGGATTCACCACCAGCTCTGTGCTGGAGGTAAATCCGCAGACGTTCCACGCATTTTCGGTCCAATTACTGCAGCACAATTACCGCCACCGTAATTTCGCCGAAAATGCCCCATTGAATCCAATGGACTCCAAAGAAATGGGGACTTACACCGCCACCGCCACTTGTAATCCGGCAGGAATACTGCTGAACCCAGTGGCAGTCACGGTAATTGCATTGGGCCGTATTCCGCAGATTTACCACTGGGATACTGCCCAATGCATGATGAGGCCCATATCAGAAGGTGGTAGGAGAAGGACCAGTCCTATATGGAGTCCCCCATGTATCATGTATCCCCAAACCCTACAATGGCCCTCATTACGACCCTGGCGGAAAGTGACTGACCTGACCGCCATAGCGTAAATAGCGTTTCCGCCATTGCACGACGGAGCAAAGTGCGGCTAATTCCGACCCATCGGGCACGAGCACTACGCCATGGCGGAAGTGCAAAGTCCACGATGGCGGAAATGTCCCCAAAACGCCCCTCACCGCCGTCTTACGGCGCCCTAGGTGCAATTCCGCCACCCATCTTAACGGTCACCGTAATGAGCGGCAATCGGAAAGTACGGTGACCGTAAATATACGGAAACGGAAGTAAAACATGGTCCCGGAACGGGAAACAGCACGCCGTACACCTATAAAATCAGAATTCCCACACAACCATAAAAAATACTACCCTGAGACACATCCCAACCCGTCATCCACCCTAGTGAAAGCAAGAAAAATGGGAAAAGTAGCGAAGAAAGCGTGCGACCGCAAGCGGCAGGTCCACTTCTCCCGTGAGGAACTCACCGTGCTCACAGAGACCCTCCAGGAGAATGCTGCCATCGTCTTCTCGACGCAAATGACCAGGACGGCACTTGCGAACAAGAAGGCCATATGGGCCCTGGTGGCACAGCGGGTAAGTGCGGTGGGGACCGCACCCCGCAACCCACAGCAATGCAGAAAGCGATGGGACGACTTGCGGATACGCGTACGGAGCATACTATCCGCCAACCGTAACATTGCCACAGCTACCGGGGGAGGATCGGAATCACCCATCAAGTTGACCCCCTGGGAAGAAATCTGTGCCTCCACCATTGGAATGGAGAGTATAGAGGGAGTCGGAGGGATGGAGAAAGGAGTGCAGACATCCGAAGAATCAGGTAGGTGGCCCAAATAAAACAATGCGAAATCCACAATGTCCAATCATGTGAAGCACCATGTGTCCACATAGTGCAACAGTAACACATGTCCAGGAGAACGTCCACATACATTGGCCTGATAGCGCACTTAAAAACTAACATTAAATACATAAATAATTAAAAATCCTAAAAACACCCTCTACACATGCAGCAGGCACACCCTAACTGCAGGCTGCAAAACAACTGCATCCTCAATCCAAACAAAAATGAAACCACCTCCAAGGCCCTGACCCAAATCACCCTCAGGTACCACCCCAATGCATGTGATACATTGCCATTCCAATTTCCACAGACCCATTAATAACGCTCGCCCTCCTTTACTCCACCACAGGGTCCGATTCAAACGACGAGCTCCAGGACACCCCTACCAGCACACCTGAAAAGAGGGCCAAGACCAACGGCCAAAGACCCTCCACCTCAGCTGCACGGATCAAGACACGGCAGCAGCACAAATCAAGTGGCAGCACACAGGAGGGAACATCAACAGGCACCCCAGCAGCCAGCATGCCCACAACAGCACCACCACAGGTCCCCCAATGGATGCCACAGAAGGCACTGCTTCTGGTGGCAGCAGCACCATAGGTGACACTGCATTAATGGCAGCATGCTCCGACACAGAAAACGGGGATGTCGATGTAGGATCCATCCATGACCTGTCTCAATCCCCCTGTTTGTTTCATCCCGTACACCATGAGGATACCACGCAGGGGCACCCACAAGATGACGACTGGCCATCCCCCACAAGCCCTGTGGCAAGGCAACATGAGGTGACCAGCCCCTCTGTGACACCACCGCAAATGGCCATGGCACAGCAGAGGCAACAGTCCCTCGACCAGGTGATCGTGCAACAGCAGCAACTGGCCACGCTCCTCAAGGACCATGCTGATGAATGTGGGGGTATTAAGGCAGCCATAGAAACATCAACTGAGACACTTAGGGCAGAAATGGAGAGAAGTACAGAGACACTAAGGGCACAAATGGAGAGAAGCACCGAGAGCCTGAGAGTACAAATGGAGAGAAGCACCGAGAGCCTGAGGGGGGAACTGCATGCGACGTCCAAAGACGTATGTGCTGAACTTGCCGCTGTGCGCCGTGTGCTCACTGAGCTCTCACAAACCCTTAGGGACATGCATGGACGTGAGCAGGCAGAGACATCATCCGTTGCAAGTTCCGTCCAGGGCAGCCCCCAACGTAGATCTGGGAGGAACCTGCGCTCCACAGGCAGGGGTGCCCCTGATACCCGGAGAGGGGGCCTGCAATAGCGTCTGCCCACTGACAATGAGCATCTTTGGACACTGGTGTTCGGGGGGAGGTAGGAGGGTGGAGGGGGTGTGTTGGGCTCTCTTGGGTGGCGGGTCGATGGGGTGTGTAACATAATTTCACATATGCTATAAACAATGCACGATCATCCAATGAGATGTGTGGACATTGATCTTTGTGTACGAGGCCTTTATAGGCGTACAGTCCATATTGTGCATGTTCCAGACACACACAGTGCCACAAGTCCCGTGTCCATGTATTAGCCACCAGGCGTGAGTGCTAGAAGCATGAATCTATGAGAATCTGACGAATGTCACGGCCCTCCTGTGCCTCGCGGACTCCTTGAGGTACTGCCACATCCCCACCCTCATCATGACCATCTTCAGGTGCTTGCAGTTCTGCGTCAGGGGGCATGGGCACATTTCTACGTACGCACATGTTGTGTAGCATGACACATGCCATGACCATCTTTGCAACCTTCTCATGGCGGTACAGGAGTGCCCCGCCAGACCTGCTGAGGCAGCGGAAACGAGTCTTCAGTAGGCCGAATGCCTGTTCTATGACTACACGGGTACGTGAGTGGGCATGGTTGTAGTCCTCCTCATGCTGGTTCTGTGGGTTCCGGAGTGGTGTAAGGAGCCATCTCTTCAGTGGATACCCGGCATCACCTGTATGTGGACAATAAAGGATGTTTGTGGAATGACATTGCTACGTACGCACCCCCCCCTTCCTGCCAGGTCATTGCTGCATCAGATACCCCACATTATCATGCATGAAATGAGACTCACCGAGTAGCCAGGATCTGTTCCCTGCGTGTCGCTCCATGTAGCGTGGTATTGTAGAGTTCCTCAAGACCATAGAATCATGGGTTGATCCAGGAAATCGGGCACAACAATGTGTAATGATCCTGTTGGAGTCACACACCATTTGTACATTAAGAGAATGAAATTGTTTTCGGTTGCGGTACTGGGCCTCCATGGCATGTGGGATGACCAATTCCACATGGGTGCAGTCGATGGCACCAATGCAACCCGGTATGCCGCCAAGTGCATGGAATCCCACTTTTGTGTTCGTAATTTCCTGCTCCGAGCGTGGTAGAGAGATGTAGTCGTCTGCGTGCTTCAGGAGGGCATCGAGCACTTGCAATAGTGTCCGTGAGAACAGTGGCTGTGAAATGCCATGCAACTGTCCGACTGTGTGCTGGTAGGTGCCTGTGGCCAGGAAGTGGAGTACAGACACCACCTTCAGTAGGGGTGGGATGGCGGTTGGGCTATCTATCATGCTGACAAGGTCAGCCTGTGTCATGTCCACAATGGCGGTTATGGTGTCCCGGTCTAAACGGTAGAGGGTGTGGATCTGCTCATCCGTGAGGTTGAACGGATGTGCTCGGAGGCGTGGGATTGCGGGCTGCCTGCGTGGTGGTAGTGGCTGTGCTGGCGGGCCTTGCTGGCCCTGCCTTGCCCTCCTCCTCCTCCTGCGTCTCCTCTGTGCGGCCGGTTGTTGTAGTAGTTGGTGTTCGTCTTCTTCTTGAAGTTGTAGTACTTGCAGTGCTATCAGGTCCCCCAGGGCCAACATCGCTAGTCCTGCCGGTAGCATTTTGGAGTGGGTGTGGTTGTGGGTTGGGTGTGCAATTTATGTGTTTTCAGGCTGTATAGCCTCCACCTGTGGTGATTCATTCCACCTGTGCAAGCTGCAATCCCCTTTGGGCGAGCACGTCCCGCACACAACGCTGCAATTCGACGCATGGCATCTTGCTATTACAATCATGTATTTGATCCCGATGGCAGTGAAATATTGGTTCATATGTTCATTCTGCTATGGTCCCATTGTTTCACATACTATCTTTGCAGTCGCGAACAAACTTGTGTAGGGTCAGTGGAATGTAGTACTCGATTAACGTTGGACCCTCATGCAGCACTGTACCGTGGTTCACCGACGGGCGGGGCGTCCCATTTGTGAGTGAAGCCAGTTGCCATTTTCACACACTGCCGCACTACATGGATGAATTTGTGATTTCGAGCGGTCACAGATGCCTTTTCGACGTGATGTTGCAAATGAGGAATTCGAAGGACAGCGCTTTCGGTTTTCAGCTAGCGGCGAGGAGACGCCCACAGGTCTGACTGCAAATATAACGTTCTATTGTTTAATGTCCTTGGTACAGGGGCCATGGCGAGAATGCAGTGATTGATATGAATAGTATGGGATGCGCAATAGCGTAGTGGACGATAAGGCAGGACGTTTCCAAATACATGTTACTTCACAACACTAGAATTCCGGGCTGGAGCACAGTGGATTTTGCAGACTGCATTACGCACAGACTCAATGGAAATTTCACATGTTATGTGAGTAAATAATCAGGTGTTTTCATTCCAGGATGAGGGCATGATGTATGGATGCATGGACAGATGATTTAATGGAGAGTTCGCCATGTACAGGGCTTTTTGGATTCTATCCACCTCCCCTGCGCTATGTGATGCAGAGCTGCCATAGTGGGACCATCGTCTATCTGCCCTTGTTGAACCCTCCCTGTCTCGACGCGCCTTCAAACACTTGTGTCTATGCACGTTACTAATCCCATCTAATGGATTCTGTTTTGACAGACGCATGCACACAAACACTAGTTTGTAATAGTGTTTTCACCTCGATTTTTATAGTTATGATTCGCAAGTGATTTTTGGGTGGGAATAATCCTTTTGAGTGGGCTAGCATGCATATGGCTGTGGATTTAGTGTGATCATTGAAGTGAGTAATTCAAATGAAGTTCTGATGCCCATACTATTCTTTTTCATTTCATTTGGGTGACAGGTATCTCCTCCCCTTTTGCCGCTGCCATCTGTATGCCACTCCTGCAGATGGCTTTTACTCCCGACACCTGCTGCTTCGTGTTAATCAGTGGAGCACCATTACGATCTTATGGGACGATCGCCAATGGGCCACATGCCCTTACGCAGTACTAGTGGCTAGGAGCAACATATCGACCTTTCAGCTGGACTAGTGCCTACCTAATGGGACGGCCCTGCGGTTCTAGGCGCTTCCATGTTGCCTTTTTGAACGTGAATGTAGCCCCTGTGTACCATGAAGGAACAGGGCGTCACACAAGAAGAAGCTGGTCATTTATTGCGGATGCAGCCCACAATAATGGAATATATTTTGGAGTTCATGACCTAATGGCTGTATGGGCTTGGTGATTTTGTTGTGCATTAAATTTCTATTCTGATATTAACCGTGTAGCGTTCTTCTTTGCAAGTAATGTAGCATATTCCTATTTGTGGAGCGATGTATTGTGTGAAGATCTGCATTGGGTTCCGGCTTCTGAGTATAGTTGCGTGGTACTGTACTGGCCGCGTTTGCCTACGAAGCCCAGTGTGGTCAGGGATAGGGGCTACCATTATGACTGTTTTAATGATGTCATGCTCAGGGGCGGGGGATTAGCTTTTGTGTAACAGATGCCGGTCAGCCAGGTGGATTGGTGGAATGATGTGATTATCAGAATATGGCTGGTCACAGGTGCCTGTGTTTGCGTGCGTTTCTTGGAGGGAGACTGAGGTCATGTCCATTGGAATAGCTTCTGTATTCGTGCCATCTGTGCCCTGCAGCTCCCATTGGCCCCTCTTGAGATGAGCCTGGCTGCTCAGTCACTCTGCCAACTTGTGTGGTACATGCTTATGCTGATGGTTGGTTTGTTTACTGGCAGGAGTACAGGGCTGGTGCAGTCTCACTCAGGATACTGCTTTGAATGTTGCCTTACACTGGTGTCAAGCGATGGGGGCCTGTTGTTGTTTTGTCTCATATTTCAGTTCATATTGCTGTACTTGGACCTTCACATGCCTGTGCTGCATCAGTACGGCAATGGTGACATGGCAAATATGGATGGCCACTCACAAGGCACTTGGAGCCCCTAGATTCATTTGTTCGTTGGCATGCATGGGTGACTTGTACATTTCACTGGTTGCATTGTGTGACTTCATTGCACCTACGAGGAGTTGTGCAATGTGGCCAGGGAGTGGTGTACAGGCACTCAGTAGGGCCGTTTACGGTTGGTTCGCGATGCCGTACTTCTCACCATGGCGGAATGGTACTTTCCGCCATGCTTGATGGCGTTAGGTACATGTCCGCTAGGGTCAGAATTCGCGTACCGTTGCGCCATGGTGGTAATTACGGTTTGGCATGGCGCGCGTGCGCGTACTTGGTGCAGTTAGCGTTGGCGTTCACTACGGTGTCGCTAATGGCATCGTACTTTACGGTGACGGGTCATAATCGCACCGAGCGCTATTCGATGGCGGTATTGCATTTCCGCCATAGTTTTTCGATTTCCGCCAGGGTCGTAATGAGGGCCAATGTGTTTACAAAGCCTCTCTTCGATATCCTCGATCATTTGGGTATCACCTACACAAATTATGCCGTTGACACCCAAATACTCATCCCCATCACCGGAGACCATAAAACAGGCTCAAAAGCACTCAACGACATTTACGTTGTCATTTGGGCTTGGTTGGCACAACACAGGCTCTGTTTTAACCATGATAAGACAGAGTTCTCCTCCTTGGCTCACAACCTAGACTCAAGAAGTTAAAACCAGACTTTGACCACTTCACCATTGATGGTAATACCATCAAGATATCCAAAGAGGTAAAAACCCTTGGGATATACCTCGATTCCACAATATCATTAGCAAAACAAACAATGCTATAACTTCCTCAGCGGCCTATACATGCAAACTCATCGCCGCTTGTCGACCCTTTTCGAAACCAGCATCAACTGCACTACATTAGCCAGAACTTTGGTCCTGTCGAAACTCGACTATTGTAATGCGCTCTACTTAGGGACTTGCCAACGGAATACTAAACAAGTAACTAAAAACCACACCATTAGGGAAGCACTGAATATCCCTAGATCTCATCATATTTCCGACTCCAGACGCAGCTTACACTGGCTACCAGTCAACCACAGAATCACCCTCAAATCATTGTCCCTCACGCACAAATGCCTTGCAAACCGTGCACCAAGCTACCTATCAAATCTATTCATTCAGAACACTTCTGACCATCCCCGCAGAGTGGCCCAAATACACTGCCTCACAATATCAAGATTCAAGCTCCAGTAGGCCTGAGGCAGCAGCTTCCCTGTGCTTGCCGCAAAGCTTTGAACACCTTACCCATCTAACTCAGAACTGAACCCTCTTTCAACTCCTTTAGAAGTAAAGTCAAAATTTGGCTTGCAGCAAAAGACCACTAGCCCTGTGCATTAGATGCCACCTGCATGCCCAACCTATCTATATGTAATTATGTAAACAAAACTATTCAACAACACATCTTGGCCCTATGCTTAGTATATGCTATTTGTAATTAAGGTTTCCTTCTCTTCTCATATCTGTGTACCACGACTATGTATATATTCTCGCTCATGCACTCCATTGTTTTGCACAAGTGTAACTGTAACCATAACCATGATATTGTATATATATTACTGTAACCTCCGGAAGAAATGCGCTCAGATGCCCCTGGGTTTGGCGCGCTATACAAATAAATACATACAAATACAAATACATCAGAAGGTACTAGTAGAAGGATATCAGGAGATGGCAGAAGGAGGACATCACAAGTTGATAAAATTAATGCACCAGGGAGTGGTAGGAGAGAAACATCAGAAAGTGGTAGGATAGAAATATTAGGTGGTAACTGGAATATATCAGGAGGGGATAACCGGAATACATGAGGAGGCGGTCGAAGAATGTAGTAAAAGGTGCCCACCGGTGGCATTAGGGAACCAGGAGAAAGTACGAAGGGATAGCGAGATGGTAGCAGAAATTATCAAAAGGTAACAATAGAGCATCCTTAGCTCTCTTAGCCCAGGGACGGGGCTCGGGGTGAGACCCAGATCTGAAGAGAGAGGAGCAAGCATGTGAATGTCAGTGAGGAATAGCAGAACCAGTGGATGGTGATAGAGAGGTGTTGAAGAGGAACCTAGAAATGAGAAGCAATAAGGCCATCTGAAGCTCCTCTGTGGAAACTGAGAAAATCAAACCCTGCTGGCTATGTCATCAAGTGAAAGCAAAAATCCACTTGTATGTGCAACCTGTGGCAGTGATACAGCACCATCTACAGGACCTAAACGTACTTTGACCGACTACAAGATGAACTGATGACTTGTGACCTTAACCAGAATTTAGCAGCTGGCAAAGGGGTACTCTAGATAGATGGAGAGGGGGCGAGAGGAGTAGGTAGAGAGACAGAGCGAGAGAGAGACAGAGAGAGAGAGAGAGGGAAAGAGAGGGAAAGAGAGAGAGAGAGAGAGAGAGAGGGAGAGAGAGAGAGAGAGAGAGAGAGAGAGAGAGAGAGAGAGAGAGAGAGAATGAGTAAGAGAATATAAGAGGGAGAGAATATGAGCGAGTGAGAGAATGAATGTCACGTGTTTGATTACATTCCCACAGAAGAGGGAAGGAGAAATCATGCTCATCATTCTAGGGAGTACATATGTTTGTTGGAGACTGTTAATCATTGTGAAGAAGAAGTCTAAAGGACCTTTGAGGATGGCTGAAATGGCCAGTCTAAAACAACCTTAGGAGAGGGCTGCAAAATAGGTTGAGTTCTGTCCAAGTCACTGAATGGTTTGTTTTTTTGTACAGCAATCTTTGAGAATAAGACTAACTTTACCGAAGAATGGTGTAAAGTCTGTTATGAGTATAGATACAATTGTATTTAACATGAATAGGCTTTGAAAATGTAAAACCCTATAAGCATCATCCCCTTTCCCCTTTTCCTGCCAGTGCTGCTTTCTCTGTCATTTCTCAATGTTACCCCAGTTTCCAAAGCAAAAGGAAAATCAGCATTACCAATTCTCTAGCGATCTTTTATTTGTTCTCTTTCATCCAGTTTAGCTTGGTCACCCCGTTAACTGTAAAATGACCTTTGCCAGATTACATCTCAAATTAGTCTCAAATACGGATTTTAAAAAATTGGATTATTGAAGACTCCCCACAGAGCAAATCAATGAGCAAAACAAAGGTTTCAAAATGGATGAATTCCAGCATCTCCAGCTCACATTGATATTGTTACTGGCATAATCATGTTCCACATTGTTTAGCTGATTCGTTTTTTTCTCGTACTCACCATTTGGACACATCACTCTTTTTTATCGCCTAAAACAGTGTGACAAATCTGAGGATGTCGTCCCTTCTTCCGTAGAGGGAGACCTTGACCGATGGGGCCAGGGCGGTGTGTCCACAGTAATATAGTCCCCTTTGGGTGGTGTACTGAGGCGGGATTGCATGGGGAATGAAGCACCCTTTGGGATTGGGGATGACTATTCTCAAAGCTAAAAACCAAGGGGGTGTCCTGGGAGTCCCTCTGCCGGACATTAGTCTCGGTTACGAGAGACATACCCAGAGTCTTAAGCTCACTAACTTTCACAGAGGAGTAATATCTAAAACATATCAGATTTTGTCCTGCCCTAGGGCAGTCCAGCACCGAAATACAAAGCAATTCTCCTATGAACAAGAGTACCAACAGCAACCCCAGACACGTGTTTCAGTCTGGTGGTACCGCATCAGTAGGATGGAGCTGTGCCTCTCTAAGAATAGTGAGCAAGGGTTCCACGTCTGGATTCCCCCAGTAACGTAGGGTGAGACCCAAAGTTGCTTAAATATGCAAAAAAACAGGGGTGTCCTGGGTGTCCCTCTGCTGGGCATTAGTCCCAGTTATGAGAGACTTACCCAGAATCTTTAGCTCACTATCTTTCACAGAGGAGACATATCTACAATATATTAGACAACCTAATATACTTGACAAGACAAAAATACCAAAGAATACCAAGTATGTTATATCTGGTTTTAAAATAAGTACTGTGAAGGAGAATGTCATGATCTCTGCTTCCAAAGGATCAGGACTTGCCCGACTCCCTTGGAAGCAGACCCATAACCCCGGTTCCAAGTGCCAGCCAGTCCCAATTGGGACCTTTTGGACCCTGTCCTGGCGCCAGTGGCACCAGGCTCATAAAGATGCCCAGTCCCAGCGCTGGAAGCGCCGGGCTCATAATGCTTGGGTGGACTTACCTGCAGCAGACCATGCTGCTTACATACCTGCCAGTTGAGCCCCCGATCCTCTTCTGTTTGGGACTACTTTTCCTGTTGGGTGGGGCAGGAGCCACTCCCTAGGTTCAGAACACTGGAACTCTTCTGGAAAGCAGGAACTCTTTTCTTACCTAGGCGAGGCTGTGGAAGGAGACACCTAAGCACTACAGGAGGCTATTTAAACCACACCCGATGGATGAATCTTGCTTTGCGTTATTCTGCATTCTCTGCAGCAGAACGCTCATCGTGTCTTCTGCTTCTGATCCTGGGCCTAAGGAAACAAAGGCTTACCATCCTGGAATCCAGTCTTCAGCAGCACCTGTAAAGACAAAGAAAGAACAGGTTAGCACTACGGTCTTGAGTGGCAGCGCATCTCTTACCTGGTCCATCGGCTGTCACCAACGCCTCGCGCTGCATTCCGGCATCTGAAAGACAAAGGCTTACCTACTCTTCGCATGCTCCGGAGGTCTTCGCACTGCATTCCGGCATCTGAAAGACAAAAGCTTACCAGATCTTCACACGCTCCGGAGGCCTTCGGCGCTGCATCCCGCATCTGAAAGACAAAAGAAGGTGCGTTTAAAGACATTGGGCAACTTTATTACTCACGTGCCATAACTCCTTCCCACGCCGAATCCAGTGGGTATTCCAGCACCCTTCAGCTTCTCTAAAGCTCCGAACTTGTACCTGCAAGATAAAAGGGACAGTTAGTGCGCATCGTGAAGCAGGCTACAAGCGCTTACTTACGTGCTTCCAGGCGCTTCTATTCCTCACGCGGGTTCGATCCTCAACTCTCATCAGCCCGCCATCCGCCATCGCCGGAACCCTGCAAAACAAGAGATATCATTACAAAAGACTTTTAAGACATTTGAAGTGCCCAGAACTTACCGTTCGTGCAGTTAACGACGGACAGCAGTCCTCTGAGGTCAAGAGGCCTGCACCCTTATCCAGTGAAGAAACTGGTTACGGCACCCTGCCCCGAGGCAGATGGAGAGCTCGGCGTTCACTTACCTAAGGTGAGGGCGTTAACCTTTGGGGTTCTACAGGTGAAGAGAAAGGGAAGAGGAGAGAGGCACCCAATAACCCCAGTTCATTAATCCCATATTTTCTATCTGCAGACATCTTACTCTTCGAGTGAGACATACAGTGCACAGAGATCCAGCCCAAAGAGCCAACCGTGTGTTACACATCACCTTTGAAGATATGGCATTCACCCAGTCAAGACCGGCGCCTATGCGGGAATCAGGTGTGCGTTACAGAGAAGATGACAGAGAGTCCGAGCATCACTTTAGTAAACCAGAGTGAGCGGTCTAGCTTTTCACGAGAGTTGGTCGGCCCAAACGAATACAACAATCCTGCGTGGGTGTTCAAAAGGATCTCAACTGGGATGCTAGAAGAGAACTGTCCTCTGTGGGAGGAACTGTGGGAGATGTGCACAGGGAGCGAGCAGACGAGACCCGAAAGGGAAGCTGTGAACGGAGGCAAAAGAGAATCCGACTGTGCTCCAAAACAGAAGGACTACTTGGGCCACTGCCGAGACAAACCTCTGGGTGCCCCAGGCCCTGGCAAAGCATCTGAGCGAGAGGACATGCAGAAGGGAAAAGTCAGACATCTGCAGAGCCGCTGCAGACCCTGCCGACAACCTGAACGTTACCAGAACCTCAAGAAGCAACGCAGATGCTCAGGAAATGCTGGTACATGCAAGAAAGAAATAAACAGGTAGCCGGGTTACCCGAGAGACGTTAGAGGTCTGCGAAGGCAAGGGAGTGAAAGCAGAAGCTGGAACAAGAGGGTCTGGGACCCTACCCAATATGAAAGACAACGTATAAGTAGGTCTGGAACCCTGAGAACAGCCAGGATAGAGAAAGAGGAATGTTTGGCAGGAGAGTGAACCAAACTGTAACGCTCACCTGATTCCCGCAGAGGCGCCGGTCTTGACTGGGTGAATGCCCTATCTTCAAAGGTGATGTGTAACACACGGTTGGCTCTTTGGGCTGGACCTCTGTGCACTGTATGTCTGACTCGATGAGTAAGATTTCTGCAGATAGAAAATATAGGATTAATGAACTGGGGTTATTGGGTGCCTCTCTCCTCTTCCCTTTCTCTTCTCCTGTAGAACCCCAAAGGTTAACGCCCTCACCTTAGGTAAGTGAACGCCGAGCTCTCCATCTGCCTCGGGGCAGGGTGCCGTAACCAGTTCCTTCACTGGATAAGGGTGCAGGCCTCTTGACCTCAGAGGACTGCTGTCCGTCGTTAACTGCACGAACGGTAAGTTCTGGGCGCTTCAAATGTCTTAAAAGTCTTTTGTAATGATATCTCTTGTTTTGCAGAGTTCCGGCGATGGCGGATGGCGGGCTGATGAGAGTTGAGGATCGAACCCGCGTGAGGAATAGAAGCGCCTGGAAGCACGTAGGTAAGCGCTTGTAGCCTGCTTCACGATGCGCACTAACTGTCCCTTTTATCTTGCAAGTACAAGTTCGGAGCTTTAGAGAAGCTGAAGGGTGCTGGAATACCCACTGGATTCGGCGTGGGAAGGAGTAATGGCACGTGAGTAATAAAGTTGCCCAATGTCTTTAAACGCACCTTCTTTTGTCTTTCAGATGCGGGATGCAGCGCCGAAGGCCTCCGGAGCGTGCAAAGAGCTGGTAAGCTTTTGTCTTTCAGATGCCGGAATGCAGTGCGAAGACCTCCGGAACATGCGAAGAGTAGGTAAGCCTTTGTCTTTCAGATGCCGGAATGCAGCGCGAGGCGTTGGTGACAGCCGATGGACCAGGTAAGAGATGCGCTGCCACTGAAGACCGTAGTGCTAACCTGTTCTTTCTTTGTCTTTACAGGTGCTGCTGAAGACTGGATTCCAGGATGGTAAGCCTTTGTTTCCTTAGGCCCAGGATCAGAAGCAGAAGACACGATGAGCGTTCTGCTGCAGAGAATGCAGAATAACACAAAGCAAGATTCATCCATCGGGTGTGGTTTAAATAGCCTCCTGTAGTGCTTAGGTGTCTCCTTCCACAGCCACGCCTAGGTAAGAAAAGAGTTCCTGCTTTCCAGAAGAGTTCCAGTGTTCTGAACCTAGGGAGTGGCTCCTGCCCCACCCAACAGGAAAAGTAGTCCCAAACAGAAGAGGATCCGGGGTTCAACTGGCAGGTAAGTAAGCAGCATGGTCTGCTGCAGGTAAGTCCACCCAAGCATTATGAGCCCGGCGCTTCCAGCGCTGGGACTTGGCATCTTTATGAGCCTGGTGCCACTGGCGCCAGGACAGGGTCCAAAAGGTCCCAATTGGGACTGGCTGGCACTCGGAACCGGGGTTATGGGTCTGCTTCCAAGGGAGTCGAGCAAGTCCTGATCTTTTGGAAGCAGAGATCATGATAGCACCCCCCCTCAAGGCCCCTCCCAAACCGGGCTTCTCCGGGGGTTTGGGCTTGTTAGGAAATGTTCGATGAAATCTTTTGATTAGACGAGGCGCGTGGACATATTCTGCAGGTTCCCAGGATCTTTCTTGGGGACCGTAGCCTTTCCAGTCAATCAGGTAAAATAGTTTAGATTTGGAGATCTTGGAATCCAGGATGCTTTTGACTTCAAACTCGAGTTCTCCATCAACTAGAATAGGTTTTGGAGATGTAGTTAGTCGGGTTTGAGGTTGCACGGGTTTTAATAGAGAGACGTGGAAGACCGGATGTATCTTCATGTGAGGGGGCAAGTCCAACTTGACCGCTACTGGATTTACTATGGTAGTGATGGAATAGGGACCAAGGTATCTTGGGTTGAATGTGCGTGGTCCTTTTAGAGGTAGATATTTGGTGGATAACCAGACTTGATCTCCTACTTGATATTGGGGGGCTTCCTTCCGATGTTGGTCTGCTCCTTTCTTGTATTGTTCTTTAGCCCTTTGAAGGTGAGAAACGGCTCCCTTAAAGGCTTGGGTGATTGTAGAATGCAGGTGGTCTACTGCTGGTGTTCCAAGATCTTGGAGTGGATCCAACTCCGAGGTTCGAGGGTGACTACCGTATAAAAGAAAAAACGGGGTCTTCCCAGTTCCCGAGTGGACAGAGTTATTGTAGGCATATTCGGCTATCCAAAGGATATCTTTCCAAGTTTTTTCAGTTTGTTGTAGCATGCAGCGCAAATACTGTTCCAGAGTTTGATTGGTCCTCTCGGTTTGTCCGTCGGTTTGAGGGTGGTGGCTGGTCGAAAGTCTCACATCAATTTGAGCCAACCGACAGCAACTTCGCCAAAAATGAGAAATAAATTGACTACCTCGATCCGAAATTAGAACTGAAGGAAAACCGTGCAGTCGGACGATGTTTTCGAGAAATTCTCGGGCCAGAGTTGCTGCTGTTGGTAAGCCTTTGAGTGGAATGAAATGCGCCATCTTGGAGAATAGGTCCACGATTACTAGGATCGTATTGTATCCGGAGCATGGAGGTAGATCGGTGATGAAGTCCATAGAAAGCGTATGCCAAGGGCGAGGCGGGATGTCAATAGGGCGTAAGAGGCCGGCTGGTTTTTCCTTTTGACTCTTGTTTTGGGCGCATACTCCACAGGACATTATAAAGTCTCTGATATCTTTTTTCCAAGACGGCCACCAGAAGTAGCGCTTGATCTTTTCCGAGGTCTTGGTCATACCGGGATGTCCTTCCATTAAAGAATCGTGATAACAAGAGATTACCTTTTTCTGTAAATCTGTGCTGGGCAGGTATAACCGTTCTTGGAAATATAA
Source organism: Ambystoma mexicanum (assembly GCF_040938575.1). Lineage (NCBI taxonomy): Eukaryota > Metazoa > Chordata > Amphibia > Caudata > Ambystomatidae > Ambystoma > Ambystoma mexicanum. Next base: position 254,671,035 of record NC_090921.1, on the reverse strand, counting down.
TAGGTTGTCCTTCACCGTAAAGTCCTTTCCCTGCAGATGCCAATTCTGTATGTCTGCTGGAGTTACCAGTAGCCTGGCTTTATCCTTAACTTCCTCTATGGATTGTGTGGCGATTACACCTAGAATTCTTTGTTCGGGAATGATAGGTACAGGTTTAGGATTGATCAAATGTTCTTCCACTCCCATCCGAGAAAGGGCATCAGCTTTACCGTTTTTTGTACCAGGTCGATAGGTAATTATGAAGTCAAACTCGGCAAAGAATAGTGCCCAACGGAGTTGCCTAGAGGATTGAGCTTTTGCGTTTTTCAAATATTGCAGGTTTCGGTGATCTGTAATCACAGTAACAGTGTGTCGGGCCCCCAGAAGATAATGCCGCCAAGCCTTAAAGGCGGACTTGATAGCTAGAAGTTCCTTATCAGTAATAGTGTAATTGATTTCAGGAGGCGAGAATTTGCGGGACCAAAATGCCACGGGATGCAACTGATTGGTTACTGGGTCCTTTTGTGATAGAACTGCCCCCATGCAAGGCTCGAAGCATCAGTTTCAACGATGTAGGGGAGTTATGGGCGAGGATGTTTTAAGATCGGTGCAGAGATAAATCTAGTCTTCAAATTCTGGAAAGCTTGTTCCGCCTCGGTAGACCATTCAAAACGTTTGTTTTTCTTTAACAAGACGGTGATGGGCTGGACTATTCGAGAGAATTCGGGGATAAACCTGCGGTAAAAGTTAGCGAAGCCTAACATGCTTTGAACACCTTTTACGGAGGATGGCGATGGCCATTTGAGAATTGCATCGACCTTCTTTGAATCCATACGCACTCCGCTAGGTGATAATATGAATCCCAAGAATTCAACTTCAGTCACGTTGAAAACACATTTTTCCAACTTAGCGAAAAGTTTGTGTTGACGCAATCTCTCGAGGACCATTTTCACGTGTTTCCGATGTTCAGTTTCCGATGAAGAATAAACGAGGATGTCGTCAATGTAAACAACAACACACACATCTATGAGCTCTCTGAGGACATCGTTCATAAATAATTGAAAGGCGGCCGGGGCATTGCAAAGTCCGAAGGGCATGACCTGATATTCAAATAGCCCATACTTGGTGCGGAAGGCCGTCTTCCATTCATCGCCCTCTTTTACTCGTACCAAGTGGTTGGCTCCTCTAAGATCCAGCTTTGTATATATGCATGCTTTTCTGACTTGGTCCAGGAGTTCAGGGGTCAAAGGTAACGGATATCTATTCTTAACGGTGATCTGGTTCAGGGCGCGATAATCTATACAAGTTCTAAGGTCCCCTTCTTTTTTTGGAACGAAGAACAAAGCTGAGGAAGCAGGGGACTTGGAAGGACGAATAAACCCATTCGCTAGGTATTGATCCAGGTATTGTCGGAGGTGAAGATTCTCAGGCTCGGTGAGGGCATAAATTCTACTACAAGGAGGAGTAGATCCAGGTATCAGGTCTATCTGGCAGTCATAAGACCTATGAGGAGGTAGAGAGTTAGCCTGAACCTTCCGGAAAACATCTTGGAATTCTAGGTATTCAGGAGGTAACTGGGGAGCCTCTGAGGAAATTGCTGCCAGTGCAACACCAGGTCGAGGGTGACAAGTAGAGACACATTCTGGAAACTGAACCGTTCTTGCTCGCCAATCGATCTGAGGATTGTGCTTCTCTAACCAAGGAATTCCTAGAATAATCTGCAACTGAGGGGACTTGATCACATCGAACACGATCTTCTCATGGTGTCCATCTTGACTTACTAGCGTCACTTCTTGGGTGGTATGCGTTACTGGTCCGAAGGCTATCTCCGTACCATCCACCGTAGTAATGACGTCCTTTACAGCCTTTGGACAAAGAGTCAGATTCATCCTCAAAACTATTTCATGATCCACATAATTGCCAATGGCACCACTGTCGACGTAAGCTTCAATCGCATGTAATCGATCCGGATGTTCAGGGCTAATGAGGACCATAGGTATCACGAAATGCGAGGTCACGGAACTGGTTTTAACGCTCGGCAAGAGGACCTCTATTCTTGTCGGGCGAGGTCGTTTCCCTGCTCAGAGTTTGTGACCCTGGTAACTGCAGCTCCTACTGCCTTCTTGGCTGGTTTCACCGGACAGTCTCGAAGAAAGTGCCCCGAGTTTCCGCAATAGAGGCATAATTGCAGCTGTTTTCTCCTTTCCCGCTCCTTTTGTGTTAGTGGTCCTTTCAGGCCCCCTATTTGCATGGGTACCCCGGAGTCTACTCCTTTGGTAGGAGTTGGTGGTTTGGAAAATACTCGAGCATCAAACTTGGAACGATCGGCCTTCCTGTTCTGCAGTCTGTGGTCAATTTGAACGACTAAGTCAATATAGTCCGAACAGTCTTGCGGGGGATTCACTACTTGGGCTAACACATCTTTGAGCTCTCCACGTAGACCTCTATAAAACAGTGTAATCCTTTTGTCCTCAGGCCATCGAGTTTCCACTATCAGTCTGTTGAAAGACGCAATATAAGCCAAAAGGTCTTGATTACCCTGTCTCAATGAAAGGAGCTCATTGTCCAAGGCCTGCCCCTGTGAATGTCTTGCAAACAGTTTTTCCATACTGAGCTGAAAAGCTTGAAAATCATGGAGAACCGGATCATCTTGATTAACTAGAGGGATCGACCAGTCTGCCGCATTGCCACTAAGGTACGAAAGCACGAAAGCTACCTTAGCTTGATCAGTTGGAAAGGCTGCTGGCCGGCATAAGAAGTGCAACCGGCACTGATTAATGAATACTGCAAACCTCTTTGGGTCACCAGAAAATCGTTCGGGCGGAGCCAGAGGTACATTCCCAGGTAGGTTGATCTGCACTGGGTTCGTAGAGGATGTTGAAGGAAGATTTGCCCCTGATGCGGGTAATGGAGTTTGTCCGTCTTGTGACTGTAGCAATTGTCTAGCGAGATCGTCTGTTCGCTCCTTGGAAATAATCAGTTCCCTTCTTAGAGCATTCGTTTCCTGACGGGCTGCATGCACTTCTGCTCTTAGTTCCCCAAGTAACTGGGCTAGTTGGTCGGTATCCGAGGTTTCCATAGCGCCTGGGTGGGAGTTTTGCGGTAGGCTTTGTGTTCTGTAACGCTCACCTGATTCCCTCAGAGGACTGCTGTCCGTCGTTAACTTCACGAACGGTAAGTTCTGGGCGCTTCAAATGTCTTAAAAGTCTTTTGTAATGATATCTCTTGTTTTGCAGAGTTCCGGCGATGGCGGATGGCGGGCTGATGAGAGTTGAGGATCGAACCCGCGTGAGGAATAGAAGCGCCTGGAAGCACGTAGGTAAGCGCTTGTAGCCTGCTTCACGATGCGCACTAACTGTCCCTTTTATCTTGCAGGTACAAGTTCGGAGCTTTAGAGAAGCTGAAGGGTGCTGGAATACCCACTGGATTCGGCGTGGGAAGGAGTAATGGCACGTGAGTAATAAAGTTGCCCAATGTCTTTAAACGCACCTTCTTTTGTCTTTCAGATGCGGGATGCAGCGCCGAAGGCCTCCGGAGCGTGCGAAGAGCTGGTAAGCTTTTGTCTTTCAGATGCCGGAATGCAGTGCGAAGACCTCCGGAACATGCGAAGAGTAGGTAAGCCTTTGTCTTTCAGATGCCGGAATGCAGCGCGAGGCGTTGGTGACAGCCGATGGACCAGGTAAGAGATGCGCTGCCACTGAAGACCGTAGTGCTAACCTGTTCTTTCTTTGTCTTTACAGGTGCTGCTGAAGACTGGATTCCAGGATGGTAAGCCTTTGTTTCCTTAGGCCCAGGATCAGAAGCAGAAGACACGATGAGCGTTCTGCTGCAGAGAATGCAGAATAACACAAAGCAAGATTCATCCATCGGGTGTGGTTTAAATAGCCTCCTGTAGTGCTTAGGTGTCTCCTTCCACAGCCACGCCTAGGTAAGAAAAGAGTTCCTGCTTTCCAGAAGAGTTCCAGTGTTCTGAACCTAGGGAGTGGCTCCTGCCCCACCCAACAGGAAAAGTAGTCCCAAACAGAAGAGGATCCGGGGTTCAACTGGCAGGTAAGTAAGCAGCATGGTCTGCTGCAGGTAAGTCCACCCAAGCATTATGAGCCCGGCGCTTCCAGCGCTGGGACTGGGCATCTTTATGAGCCTGGTGCCACTGGCGCCAGGACAGGGTCCAAAAGGTCCCAATTGGGACTGGCTGGCACTCGGAACCGGGGTTATGGGTCTGCTTCCAAGGGAGTCGGGCAAGTCCTGATCTTTTGGAAGCAGAGATCATGACACAAACAGATAGAGAATAAGAGGGTCTGGAACCCTGATTGGAAACAAGGAAGAATTGTATGCTTGGCAGGGGAGTAAACCAAGTGGATACAACCTGCCTTGCGAATCTGGGATCGCACCCATGTGAAAGGCATAAGCCTAATGTAGCAAAGAGTAAGACCCTATGAGAGAAAGAGACAATATTTACGGGAGTCATAAGAGGACACTAGCTGGCACTAGCTATGAGATAACACTAGCTATGAGGACACTAACTATGAGAAAACAATTGTGAAGTGATTCATTCCAGACATAAATGAGAAGCGTAGACAGAACTTGTTTTTAATGGGAGCTATTTGGGTTTGCTTTATAGATAGCCACGAGTACAAGAGAGTCTAAGCAGAGGGGCATAGTACAACATCCACTACTGTCCTGAAGGAGGCTGGAGCACTGAATGGCCACAGTGCAAGGCTCATATATTCAGGCTGAAACATGTGTCGAAACAGGGAATACAGCTAGACTGCTGCAGAAGAATGCAGAGTAGGAAACTGGAAACCTTGGCACAGAGGAAGGAAACACGTAATGGACGTGTTTCCAACAACACCAAACGGACCATTAACTGTAATGGAATGTACCAGTATGTCCCTGCATGAGAGGCTTGAATCTGAGTTTCCCTGGAAGTAACCTGTGGAAGAGACGCACCAACCGTGGTGCATGAACATGGGCTGCAGGCTTCCATGTGCGATCCGAGGTTCCATAACCCTTCCAATCCACAAGGTATTGTAACTTGCCCCTGAGATAACGAGAGTCACAAATGCTGGAAACCTTGAATTTGAGTCCTGTGACAATGTCAATAGGAGGTGGTTGAGGTCTAGCATTCATCTTAAATCTATCAGGAACATGTGGTTTAAGTTGAGAAACATGAAATACCTGATTGATTCAGGACCAGGATGGAGGTAAGCGCAATTTGTATGCAACAGGTCCTTTATGAACCAGAATCGTGAAGGGACTAAAACACCTGGGAGAGAGTTTAGATGGAACCAAATGTTGGGGAAGAAAACGAGACTCCAACTAGACCAAATCCACAGATTGAAGAGCAGGTGCAGGAGAGAATTTCAGATCTGCTTTATGTTTGGTTGGAAGACGAGCAGCATTGAGAGAAGTGAGAGCTGCCTTATGACCCTCCTGGATGTCGGACATAAGGGCTGTAACTGAAGGAAATTTAACTTTAGTCGGTATCACAGAAGGAAAGCAGGCAGGATCATAACCATAGGTACAGCGAAATGGACTCACCTCCAGAGCGGACTGTGGAAAATTGTTATAAGCATATTTCGCAAAAGTGAGGAGCTCTGCCAAGTTGTCATGTGCGGCCTTAACAAAACAACACAAGTATCCTTCAAAAGTCTGATTGAGTCTCTCGGTCTGGCCGTTGGTCTGTGGACGGAAGTCAGAACTAAGGGCTCTACGAATACCCAGAGATTTGCAAACAATGCACCAATAAGTGGAGGTGTACTGAGGTCCTCGATCCGAAATAATGAACTCAGGAAGACCATGATGAGAAAAGACAGAGCTGAGGATTAGCCACGCCATCTGCGGTGCAGTAGGAAACCGGGGCAATGCCAAAAAATGAACCATCTTTGTGAAGACGTAAATGTAAATGGACGCGCCTCTAGCGGCTTCCAAATTGTCAGTAATGAGAGGCATGGGATAGGGGTCAGGCACCAGGATCTTATTAAGCCCTCTGAAGTCAATATAGGGACGTAATTCTGTAGTATTATTCTTAGGAATGAAGAATAGAGATGTGCCGGCAGGTGACTTCGACTCAGTAACAAGACCATTTTCGAGATTAGTATGTAGATATTCTTTTAGAGCTGCCTTTTTTTAGGGTTCAAACAAAATATACATGCGACTGAAAGGAACTGGCTTGTCCGGCTGCAAAATGATAGCGCATAAGGAGGTAGCATTTTGTATTGTAGATCCAAAAAGACATCATGAAAATCCCGATAGGGTTCGGGGTTGGTAACAACATTGGGCCTCATTATGAGGATGGCGGCCGCGGAATGAATGAGGGTCCAGCACTGTTGATTCCGGGCTGCCACATTACGAGTTCTGCAGTGGGTCCCACTCTGGACGCCTGGCCAGACCAGACGTGCAGAGCGAGACCCGCTAGCAGTACAGGATGCTAACAACGGGCCCGTCATTAACGGGCCTGTTGTTAGCATCCTCCCCATTCCCATTGAGCCCTATGGGGGCTCAAATGGGAATGGGGACGTACTGGGTCCGGGTCCCGCGAAAGGGAATTACTGGGCCCTCCAAGGTCAGAATGGCCCAGTAAGTCCCCTTTGGCGGGACCCGGACCAAGACCCGAGTTTGGAGGTAGCCATGCCGCTAAAAACGGAATGGTTACTTGCAAACTCGTAATGAGGCCCATTGTCTAACAAGGTGGCAGTGGTGTTTGCAGACACTGATTGGGTAGAAACCTTTAAACCCACTGAACCTTTAGCTAGACTAGAGAGACACAGAATTCAGACCCAAGAAATAACGAACCCGCACTCAAGTTAATAAAGGGGTCATGGCAACGTAACAAGGGTAAACCCAAGATCACCGGATAATGTTCAGCCTTAATGAGATCCAATGAAATTTGTTCTTAGTGTGAGGCTATAGACATTGTTAACATAGAAGTATGTTCTGTAGTGGGACCGGACACCGAAGGGGACCCATCCACCCCTTCAATGGAAACCATAGTCTGGGGTATTCCCTTCGCCTTGGCCTATTTATCATCCATAAATACGCCAGCGGCCCCACAATCTACTAAAGTGGGCACAGTAATCAAAACTAGATCAGACAAGAGGAACAAAACTATGATGACTACCATGTATTGAGCTGTGTTAGGAAGATTCTGTGTTGGGGAACAACACAGACTTTCCCAGAGCGTGGTTCCATCTATGACCGAGAGCTGACGTTTCTCGATCGCCTGGGTGTGGCAATCTCAGATTAGATGGTCTTTTGAGGCGCAATACATACAGAGCCCTTGCATGCGCCTTCTCACCCTCTCATCAGTGGAGAGGGGACCACAAGCCATACCTAGCTGCATAGGTTCTTCTTGATCGTTACCTTTGACTAGGGAGTGAGATACATCAGGGTTCGGACGTACAGAATGGTTCTTTTTGCGCTCTGTTTGACGTTCTTGTAGGCGATAATCTATTTGCATGGTTAATGTAATCATCTCTGCAAGGTTAGCTGCTCTAGGAGCCCAAGAGTAATTGTCTTTCAAATCCTCTGAACGCCCGCTTTGAAACAGGGTAATAAGGGCATCATCAGGCCATGCTGTATCAGTTGCTAACAGTTTAAAGCGTGTTACATATGTCAATATGTCAATTGCACCTTGTTTGAAATCAATAACTGCTCTTGGGCTGACACTGTGATTTCCTGTGGACCAAACATAGGGTGGATGCTGTTAACGAAGGCTAGGTAGTAATCTAATATTGGTTTGCTAGTGGTCACCAAAGTGGTGGCCCATGTTAAGGCCCCACCAGCAATGTTTGATATCATAAAACTGACCCTGTCACGATCCATAGGGAAATAAGTGGATTTCAATGTGAATTGGACTGTACAGGCATCCAGAAATTCCTTTAATTTGTTGAGGTTTCAATCAAACATGCATCCGGGCAGTGGCCCAGGTTGAATATCCATAGGGCCAGGTGCCCTCTTCATCTGTTGGCGTAAAGCCGCATTCTCTTGCTTCAGAGTCTGGACCTCAACCGGGAGGATCTGGACCGCAGCAAATAGTATACAATTCTGTCTGCACTGACCTGATATAAATACCTGCATCAACTGAAACTAATAAGAGATTCCCCCAAAACCTCTTTTCTCCTGGTTAGGTAAAACAGGAAGAAAGAAGTCTCAGGGAAACCCTATGGAGGAAAAAACCCTGAAGACGGAAAGACATTGTCAATCCTCTTCAGTATCAGCGGCTCAGCAGTTCAGTAAGTGCAGCATGATTCAGGGAATGCAGAGACAGGTAACGCCGCATTTGACAGAGAGAAGGCAGAGCATTACCATTAGCGAAGATAAAAGAGGGAAAAGAAGTAGTGAGGATAGGTAAGCAGAAGCACACACGTATAAAGCATCAGTTGCTGAGACGTAGCTACACATCAGGCTGCATGACAGCACAGCCTTTGTTGATTCCTGCAAGCAGAGTTCGGTGTCCTGATGAAGTCACCACGTTGCTCACTGGGTGTAGCAGGATGGGAAACAGCTAGAATGCTGCAGAAGAATGCAGAAGACGTAACTGGAAATCTTGGCACAGAGGAAAGAAACACGTAATGGATGTGTTTCCAATGACGCCAAACAGACTATCGGCTGTGTTGGAATTTAACACTAAACAACAAATATATTAATAAAAGGTATGGCAATTCAACAGAATAAATGTGCATTTCCTCAATTACCTTCTAACGTCCTTGGAGATTTCCCTTCCCCCAGAGATTTCCCTTCCCCAGGATTTAAAGTCACTTCAACAAAATGTTTGACCTTGAAAAGGAAATGTCTTGACTCTGTCCTTAAAGATGTAAAGTTAAGGCATAAATGAATTAATAAAATGTTCCAATGGTAACAATCTCCTCCTTGTGACAAATTTTGTACATTGGGAATCCTGGCCATGATGCTTTGTCAATCCCACAGGAAGATTTGCCACAGTTCAAACAAAAATGCTGCATCCACTGTTAATGGTACACAGTTTCTGATCAACCGTTAGGATTCCTTTAAATATGGTTTCAACAGTCAAAATGGTATAATTGTCAGGATGACTTCTTACTGCTGCTTCTACTATACTATATTTGTTCTTAGTTTTACCATGAGTCACTTTCATCCCACAGTAGTTTACCTTGGTTTTGACAACTGCAATGTATCATCTACTATGTATCCCAGGAATGACTTTGGACTACTGCCACAACTACAGACTAGGAACTCTCCCTTCAAACTGTTCTCTTCAAAGGGGCAGCTTCTTAGCCTCTCTTGTCTAAATGTCAACAATGGTAAGCTGTGTTTGCCTTCAAGACCCCATTATTTCTTGCCTTCACAGTCTTGGCCATCACAAGTTGAGACTACTTCAAAATTGTTCTTCACAAGCAGCCAATCCTCCTTCCCCAATTTTACCTGCACCTTTCTACCAGCTTTCTGCCCAAAAATTACCCAGAAGCCTTTGTGCTACTCTCTTAGCCTCCGGTAACGGTTGCAAACGTGCTGGTTTATGCCAATGAATTGTTAATAACTTCATTGTATTGCTGGATTGGTTTAAATTTTAAGAAATGTTCCGCTTCACAGTTAATAGGGGCACCTCTTGGGTTGAGGTATTGCGTGTTCTCTTCTTCAGTCTTTCATACTCTCTTGAATTAAAGGTATGCCACTTATATTCAGAGTAAAGGGTACAGTCTTTCAGGAGAAACCACAATCAAGCACACGTGACTACTCAAGCTTTAAAGGTGGTTGTGAAATTGTGTTCCCATAGAAGTAAAGGATGGAGTTCAGGCTCCTTGGGGAATCACAATAAGGCACATGTGACCATTCATTATGTAGTTTTTCCACAGTAAAGGTTTAGCTTTAATACTGTCAGCGGTAAGTGTTCTGTGATGGTATTCGCAACGTTCCCTTCTTCTAATTAAGGACACGCGACCAGTCTTTGAACAATTATAGTCTTCGGTTATTAGAGCAATGGGTGTAACAGCGTTAGCTTCCTACGCGAATAAGAAGACTTTTACGTTATATGCATGTTACAATTCCATTGTTCAAGAGATTGTGAATACAGCTGTCCACTTCTACTCACTGTAAGTCTTCCAGCAGTGGCAAAGGAGCTGTTACTGTTACCGGCAGGGTTTACGCAATGCTTTAGAACGCTGTGCTTCACTCACCGGCTTCTGAAGCATTTCCTATGTGGGTAGCACTGCTTCCCCGACTTCAACTACTGGTTACCTTTTCACTCCCAACTCAAATTTAATTTCTTTGTTTTGTTTTTAAATCCCTCTATGGGCATGTCCCTGATTACCTTGCTGCACTTGTATCTTTCTATACCCCATCTCGCACTTTCTGTTCTTCTTCCCTCTTTAGACTCAACGTTACCCATCCTCAATGTGCCCAATCTGGTTTCCGATCTTTCCATCTTCTTGCTCCTCTACACTGGAATGATCTCCCACCCTCTCTCTGCTCCATTACTGTTCACTCTCTTTTTCGTCTCTCCTTGAGAACTCACCTTCTTCAATATCCCTGATTGTTTGCTACCAGGATTGATGTTTATTGCCTATCATTCTTTTGTACCGCAATTTGGTTTTAAAATGTACAGCGTTTTGGTTTAAGGTGCTATACAAAATATAAATAAAATACAAATACAAAATACAAACGTGAAATGCAGATTAAAATATATCCATCCCTTATCTCTTCAGATGTACTTTGTGCCAGAGTTTCTTGACATCCTATCTATGTGATCAGTTCTAAAAGTCATCCATCACCATAGGACGCATTGCTGGGGAAACCTTTGCACGCGCTACATCCTCACCAATAAGGTCATTTTGACAGTGAGACATAGCACAGGTTTCACGGATTATGGTTAAGCATTAGCATGGATAATGAACTTGGACAGAACAGATATTTAAATCTGGTGCCGCTAAATGAATGGGCACATATTCCAGGAATATTCTGTTTTCATGGAAATTCCATATTATAGGTTATGAACAGTTATTGTGAAATTGATGGGGCAACACAGTCTTGATATGCACACCGCATTGCAAATTTGTTTGGGGTAAGTGTACCCAAAGACATAAGCGGCAGAAAGAAGGGCTCATACCACTATGGGGCTAAACTCTGCACTTTTTTCAACAGATCAGATTTCAAGTGAAGAAATATTTGGTAAGAGACTCGCATATCCTTTGTACTAGGGCCAATGGGAGGATAACCAGCACTCCGCCATACCTTATTTTGGGTGCTGACACCCCTATAGCTCCAAGCATGTGCATTCTTTAGTGTTTACTCACACGTTCTGACAGCACCAGACTAACCGATTATACAGGGTTTAATGTCACATGTACAAGTCACACTGGCATGGTTCCATGGGGTGTAGTGCAACCACCCTATGTGCACATGGTTGCCTTTTGTCAATGTGAAAGTACGGAAAACTTGCAATAATGACCTAAAATGCACTATGTGATTATTTTTCAGATGAATCAAAGGTATATAAACCTATGGAATTCAGCTAATTATATTACCCCTATCCACATGTTTCATCATCCAAACCCCGAATGTCCACTGATCATGGATAAAAAAAATTCTTTCATTTTTCTCTAATGACTATTCTTACCTCACATGGGATGAAAATAATGTATCGTATGTATGTATGATGTTATGAATGATGTATTCTGTAATGGGATCGTGCATAGTACAGCCTTGAGGATGACCTGAGGGTCGAAACATGTGTCGGCTGTTACCGAGCACATGAATAAATAAAACTATCAAGCGTTGTATCTGCAAATTATGATATGACTTTTATGTAAATGATGTCTATCTTTTTGGGTGTAGCACAAGCTGACAGGCGCACATTCTAAGAACAAGGGGCAAGGCTTAGGGCCATTTCAACACCATCTCTTTACACACTTTAGACAGCCTTAACTTAAGGTCCCCATTCCGACATTCTAAATGCGGGCAAGAGCATGGGTGCCAACCACAATGGAACTGTTCAGTTATTCCTAAAGCTTTGCATACTTCTCTAATAACTTGACCAGTAAAATGGGTACCTCGGTGACTGTATATAGACTGAGGGGCAGTCCAAACCAAGGTATCTTCATCTTTTTCGATCACAGAGAAATAAAGCTTACCGCGGATGGAAAAAGTCTTTCTTCTAGTAACAAAGACAGGTATAATTTGCAGGTAAAATTGTATAATAGTTCTTGGATTTAGACCAAGAAGAAACACTTGAATAATTGCATCTCTTTGGCTTCGTCAATCCTGACAGAATTTATGGTTTTAAAAGAACTTCAGTGGCCTGAGGTCAGGAGCACTGATATAGTTGACAAAGATCCCTCATTGGGGTTCTGTCCTCCTGAGATTCTTCCCACAGGGTGTTTGGTATCTGCTTGAAATGGGACACGTTCCTGGTGACGGTCTCTGACCCTCGCTTTGTTAGTCTAGAAAAATACCCTACCATAGCATAGACGGTATATTATGTTGGCCGAAAACCAACCGCATCATATGCCCAGCATCGCCAGTACAGAATCATCAGCATAACCATAGAGCATTCATTTTGTACCAACAGAATTTGCCATTTTTGCTTTCCCTTGCTTTTCTGTTCAAACGCTTTGTTAAAATGGATTCTATTTCGTTCTGCCCTGCACAGGGCGAGGCCACAAGTAACATGCTCAGAGACTAGCCCAGACAGAATTTAAAAAAAGTAAGCAGAAAGGCATTTAATCATCAAGCAGGTGCCAGCTGGTATCGCTGAAACGGCAGAAACTGTAGAAATCAATCAATCAATCAATCAAATAGCCAGCTAGAGGCATGAATTATACTCTCTTTCACGGCCCCCCTCTCTGGGCCCCTTTAGATCAAGCTGACCTCTGGGCCCCTTTAGATCAAGCTGACCTCACAAATAGAAACTAGGAGATAGCAGGTCTTGGAATGTGTCTCTCCTACAAAACAGCTCGCTCACAGAACAAGAGCATTATGTTCTCTGTAACAAAGAATAGTGCCTGCGCCTTCGCAGATTGTAACTGTTGCTGAATAAATGTCTTAGAAGGTGTCAATCGCGTCATAATTGTCAATCACTGAACCATTGCTAAGGAAGATACATTTTGGGCGGTTTTGATGTGTCTCTAACTGATAATATGATGGTCTTTTTGTATATATGTTACTGTTGTAGAATGCTCGCTCTCTTGCATCTCACGAGGTCTGGGTAACAGACGTCGCGAGACGTGAGATCCAGTCGGCCGACTGAGACTATTTGCTTTGCAATAAACCCTAGATTTTGGGAATTGAACCTCGTATCTGGCGTATCAGTTTGTGTATGGTGATTGTGCCTTGTTTCCATGTGTGAGGGTCTTCAGGACCCATCAAAATATGGTGCCCGAATAGGGACCCTACCCCATTTGCTCCATCGTGTACGTTGAAATTTGAAGAAGGCGGAAAAAACGAATCGAGGACGAGGCCGTCGAGCCGGGATCGAGAGGTGTTCGGGGTGCCTCTGTGAAAGTGATGAGAGACTCCTTTGCAGATCTGTACACAACCGGTCCCTGATCGACGAGTCCGCCCAGAGAGCAAGAAGGCGAGGGTCCTGAAATGAGGCAGATTGGGCCAGATACGCAGACACGACGATCTTTGGAAACTGGCCAGGCTGCGCCCCCAGTAGGGTCACCATCGTTCGAGATGTATGTGAATTATGAAGTAGGGGCAATAATGTTTTGTGAAATTTGGCATAGGCACGCCAGACACGTAGAAGATTTGCAATGGCCGAAAGATGATAGTTTTGAGATGCACAAATAGAGCATTTGGAATCAGTATTGCTGCGCAAGAAAGCACGCCCTGCGACATTTGACGTCATTAGAGACTGGAGGAAGGAAGCTAACCTCAGCTTAAGAAGCAGAGAGAAACATGCGCGTAGGCACAAATCTAATGCAGATAGAGCACTAGAACAGGAAGAAAAACAGTGGGATGAGGATATCAGGAGAGTGTATAGGAGCCTTCAATTAGGCATAGAAAAAATACATCCTCAACAAGAGTTGCATGCATCAGATGAGCTAATCCATAAGATCTTAAATGAGAAAAGGCAAGAACGCCCCAAAAGTAAGTCTGACACAATTGCATCAGTGCCCATTGCTCAACCAGAACCCAGGTTGCCACCCACCCTTCCAGTTGTCCCATCGGCACCAGCCCCTCCTGAACACCTGATCCCACTCCCCCCCACCTACCGAGCTTGAATCCGCAGCTATCAGAGAAGGCAGCGTTGGAGAGGCGGGGCCTGCACAAAGCGTGTACGCTAGAATAACCCGTAGTGCAATTAGCAGGGAAAGAAAGAGGGCGTCAAAAGAATAGGCAGAAATATATAACGAAAGGAAATGATGAGGCAACAATGCTGGAGTCGATGTATGATTATAAGAAGCTCAGTGAAAAACAGGTATTGTTGGAATGCATGGGAGAATATCTTATGGAAAGATGGAAGCAATTAACTGGTATGGTGCCGCCGCAGAAGTTGTGGGATTTGAATGCCTTTTCACGATTGAAAGTGATTCAGAAATGAAGGAGCATGTGGACAGGTTATTCAAGTTTAAAGTTGAACTTGATGAATTATATTCAGACATGTTTTCTGCTCCTGGGTTTCGGTACAAGGAGGTGAAGAAAGGGAGACAAGGGTCGGTAACATATGTACAGCAGTGATATTGCCCGCCATCAAAACCGGTTAGTGAAGAAATGAAAATATGTACGCGAGAAGCGCTTAGATGGATTATGGATGCTAGTTTTCCTATATTGGAGGTGTATGAAGCGTTTGAACTATATACAATAGAAATGCAAATGAAAGCATTACAAGAAATGATTGAATATTTGCAAGATAAATATGTTGAGCATATGACTGCTGTCCCTCTGAGTTAAGGACAGTATATAAGAGAGTGTGTCCGAAACTGGAAAGACTGCTCTATCCCTTGATCTAGCTATAGTACCTAATAGAAGAGAGAGAGGCGGGAAGCTAGTGCGATATTTCCAATGAGAGAAGTCCCTCCCACTTTTGTGCCAAAAACAGAAATCCCAGGTGTTGATGGAACTCCAGCGCAGGGAACAGAGGCACACTACACAGCACAATATGTACATGTCCCTATCTCTAGACAAGAGGTGAATAATATAAAACAAACAATCCCTGATATAAGAAAGAATCCGGTGGGATTCTTTAAGAAAATTGAATCGTATTTGAAATCAGCAATTTTTAATATGAGCGAAATTGACCTATTATTCCCTGTAATTCTCCCAGCAGATATATGGAAGCAAATTAGGAATGTAGATGATCATGAAAGTTCGGGTGCTACTTGGGAAAATTTTATAAAAGAGGATGCAGACAGAAAAGCTGACGAAAAGCCATCGTCAAATATGTCAGCGGCACGAATAGTACAGAAATTGAAGGTTATAGTGCCTGAAAGAAGAATCATATGGGACAAACTAACTAAATGTGTGCAAGGCAAAAATGAGTTGGCTACTGACTATTTCAATAGATTTGAAGAAGTGTTTACAGATTTTAGTGGTCAAGATTTAAGCACTGAAGCCGGTAAAATATGTGAGAGGGTTCTTACCTCAAATCCAAAATTTGATAATGACATCTGAAAGTGCTTGACAAGCAAAATCACAGAGTGAGGTATTACACATGGGCCAGTACTATGAAAATAGAGTAAATACAGAAAAAGAAACAGAAATGAAAGATAGAGTGAATCTAAAAACAATAGTGTTACTACAGCAGGTAGCGAATAATAATAGGGGTCGAGGAAATACACAAGGAAGAGGGAATTACTCCAACATGCATGGAGGTCCACTTGGATTAAATCAATGTGCATACTGTAAGGAAGAGGGTCTTTGGCGAGCACAGTGCCCACATTTGCAGAATAGAAATGGGAATGGGCTGAGAAGACAGAACAGAAGTCGCCCGGGAGCACAGGGGCAAAATAGAAACACTAGTACACCACAAAATCAGAATAATCAAGGAAGTAGATATCAAAATCAACAGATTGGAGCAGGGGATGGAAATATTTTTGATACTCAATCAAATACATACTATTCTGGTGACTTTACATCAGATGATGCATTGTTCCGCTAGGACAGCGAAAGACAGGGGTCGGAACCAGTGCCTATTCCCGTTGACCAGAAAGGACCCTACGTAGAAATGAAAGTTGGGAATAAGGAGCACACTTTTCTAGTGGACACAGGTGCACAGAAGTGTTCAATAGACCATCACTTGGTTCCAGAAATACCACTGTCAGGGCAAAAGAACGTTTCGGTAGGGTTCGCAGGCACCCCAGTAATTAGCCCTGTGTCACAATCAGTACCGATAACACTAGGACCATTCACTGAGTCTTGCCCGTTTCTGTTAACACAAAATTGCTGCGAGAATCTATTAGGTTTAAACCTGTTGAAAAAACTAAGGCCCTCATTACAACTCAGGCGTTAAGGGTTAACGCCACCGTTAACCCTTAACGCCTGATTCCCACCTTAACGCCTGCTTTTTGCAGGCGTTAAGTTCCATGGTGCTAAGGCACCTTGGTGCTAATTACGGCACCGTAATTTACGGTGCCGTAATTAGCACCTTCCCCACTCCCATTATGCCCTATGGGGCAAAAATGGGAATGGGGAAGGGAAAATGGGAAATGGGGATTTACCGCCCCACTCACCTTGTAATGGGGCGGTAAATCCGCCATCCACCATGGTGTAAATGTAGTTTACACCATGGTGGTAAAGTTGGTGCACTTAGCACCTCAGTTGTAATGAGGGCCTAAGTGTGGTTATTCATTGTTCTCCTGATGGAGTGTTTTTGACGATCTCACCACAAAAAATGCCAGTTGTCCAGTTCCTGTCCAAACCCCTGCCAACAGAGTTAAGTAAGGTACTGACTTGAATATGGGCGATGGATGATAACGATGTTGGTTGTTTGAAAATATAGCCGGTGAGAGTTGTTTTGAAAGAGGGAGTAACATTGCCGCGTATCCCCCCGTATAACATTTCGGTGGAAGGAGAGAAAGCATTGAAATGCATTGTTTCAGATTGGTTAAAAGAAACGCGATTGAAGAGATTACTGGTAGCACTTGTAACAGTCCCATTCTTCCAATTTCTAAGAAAGGAGGTAATGAAATACTGTTCCATTTCATAATTGATTTACGCATGTTGAATAAAGTAGTTGATCCCCAATTTCCGTTGGTTCCAGATGTCACTACCATTTTGACAATGATTCCAGCTTCAGCTTCATATTTGAGTGTAGTTGATTTTAAGAATGCATTTTTTAGCATTCCAGTATACCCAGATAGCAGATACGTATTTGCTTTCACACTAGGAGGGGGTTCTTTCACATTCACACGAATTCCACAAGGTTACACTGAGAGCCCAAGTATTTATAGCAGAGCATTAAAAGAACAACTAGACATGCTAGAGCTATCAGCGGGTTGTGTACTATTGCAGTACACTGATGACTTGTTGATTGCTGTAGACTCAGAAGACATTTGCAAAGAGGGTGCCGTCATGTTGTTGACACATTTAGCATTGCACTGTCATAAAAGGTCTTTAAAAAAATTCCAGTATTGTCGAAAGGAGGTGGCCTATTTGGGCTACCTACTTTCGAAAGAGGGAAGAAGACTGACACCAGAAAGAATAGACAGTATCTCTGGTATGACTATTCCAAAGAGACAGAAAGGAGTCAGAGCCATAATAGGCATGACTTCATATTGCCGGCAGTGGATAGCGAATTTCGCAATTATTGTAAAACCAATGGTGACATTAACAAAAAAGGATGTTGCCCTACCTTTGCCATGGAATGAGGAATGTCAGAATGCATTTGATCTGCTCAAAGTTGCTTTGTGCTCAGCTCCAGTTTTGGGCACACCAAATTATGAAAAGGCTTTTAAATTATTTGTGCATGAGAATGAGGGTTGAGCGCTGGCTCTTTTGACACAGGAACAAGGAGGAAGAAATAGACCATGCTGTTATCTTTCTTCCGCGCTGGACCCTGTAACATGCGCTTTGCCGCGTTGTTTGCGAGCTGTTGCTGCAGCTGCCGCGTCAGTAAAACAAACCGAGGGAATGGTTTTGGGGCACGGCAACACCTTAATTTTGATGGTGCCCCACAGAGTAGACGTTCTTTTAAACAGAACGTAGACGCAACATCTCACATCAGCTAGATGACTAGCTATGAAATTGTCCTGTTTGCACCACATATTCAAATTCAGAGGTGTTGCGCTTTGGATCCTGTAGAATTAATGCCCCCTCCTAATGAAGAAGTGGGTGAAAATGAATCCCCTCCCCATGATTGTTTGATGGTTACTGAGGAAGAAACAAAGGGAGAATTGATCTAACAGACACCCCACAGAAAGAAAGAGCCAGACGGAGAACTGTTTTGTGAGGGTTCCTGTTTTAAATTACCTGATGGCACGTCAACTGCTGCCTACGCCATCACAACACTAAAGAGTATTGCAAATAGCAAAAGAATTCCATACAATTCAGCACAGGCAGCAGAGATAATAGCATTGACAAGAGCATGTGAAATTTCTGAAAATCTAAATATTAACATATATACTTCAGTCAGTATGTATTCAGGGTGGTGCACAATTTTGGCCGACTCTGGGCTGAGAGGGGTTTCCTAACATCACATGGAACTAAAATCCAACATGATTGTTGTCTGCACTTACGTGTCCAAAGCGACTGGCAATAATGAAATGCGAGGTGCATAAGAAAATAACATGTAACGTTGGAAAAGGAAACGCATTCGCAGACAAAATTGCAAAACAAACTGCTACTGATTTACACATGAAAATGTTGATAGTATAGTCAGAAGAGGTGCCCTGCATGATAGAAAATGGGATTGCCACAGTCAAAGAGATGCAGGCAGATGCAACTGCTGATGAAATAAAAGGGTGGGCTAAGGGCTCCGCAGAATTGAGACTTCGAAGGTTGTTGGGTGGACAAAGAAAGTAGAAAGTGGATGCTGCCCAACTCCTATGTAACTGCAATGGTCACCATGGTGCACAGCCCCACTCATATATGCGCGAAAAAAATTATTCAGCATCTGGCCACAGTATGGCAGAACCTGCACATAAGAGGAAATGCTGAGAGACTAGTTCAGAATTGTATGATGTGTTTCCAACACAATATTGGAAGAGTAACAGCTACTCCAACAGGTAGTTTTGCCCCCCCCCATCTATGCCCTTTGAAGGTATCCATTTTGATTTCATATAAATGGAAAGATGTCAGAATCTAAAATACATCTTGGTGGTAGTGTGTGTGTTCACTAAGTGGGTGGAAGCATACCCGCTAAAGGACTGCACAGCAATGAGCACGGCAAAAGTGATGCTAAAAGAATATTTTTCCTGATTCGGCCTGCCACGGGTCATATGGTCAGATAACGGCCCACATTTTTTGCCACCGTAATACTCCCTATTAATTAATAATATTGCCTAAACATCCCCAGATACAAGCTCCAAAAAGCAGGAGGCTCAAGCTTCCCTGTACTGGCCACCAAACTCTGGAACTCACTACCCATTGATCTTAGATCCAAACCATCCTTTTATCGATTCAGACATAGTGCCAAAACTTGGCTTTTGGCCAAAGAAGCCTAGAACGACATTTACTACCTGCTAATGTGCTCATTGCTTGCACAATCTGCACAATTTCAATCCTTGTAAAATTTGTCATGGTATGCACACTAACAGCAATTGTCCTATAATGTTTATATTACCTGTATTGTTTATCCATTGACCATGTTTGTAATATACTGCTATGTTGTAACCATACCAAGCGCCTGGATGCCCCAGGGCCAGGCGGCGCTATACAAATAATAAAACAAACTAAACTAATTGATGGTTGCTCTGGAGTCTTTTGAGCAATGTGCATGAGCACGATAATCTTGCCTTACGCTTAGTAATCCAGGCTGCCGAGAACAGGCCTAAACACTTTGTTAACATTTTTGAACTTGTTGGCGTTTCAACAGGTGCTGCTGCGAGAAGTGTTCACGACGAACATTGTTGGAGAAGAAGAGTCACGCATGATGCCCATACCTGCTTCTGCCCCCTCCTGCACCAAAGCTGATGATGTAATAAATATAGAGACTATAAAATCACCTAGAAAGAATTGCCGGAAAAAATGCATGCTTGTTGTTACAACATTTTTGTGCATTTTGAGTATACCTGCGCCAATATCGGTTCTACCAGTATTATGGTATTTGGAGGAGATAAGTCCATTAGGTGCATTTTTGCCTATTAGTAATGCCTCCGTCACAGAATACCCCGTCCATGTAATCTCTTATACTCTGTCCCCAATGGAAGAAAGACACAGGGAAGGTTATGGTAATAACATGTTACTTTTGCTAATGAATATGACACACTCAATCCTGAACAGAAGCAACTGTTGGGTGTGCACGCATTTACCGCAACATGGTGGAAAAGGAATGGGCTGGTATGTAGAGCCATTGCCGCTTAGTTCAGCATGTTATGCATCATTAAGCGCACTATTTTATGGGAAATGGAATAAGAGTGAAACGGGTCGATTAGACAGGACAAACATGGATGAATTTGAGAAAGTGATAATGGAACCTGTAGGTTGCTCCATATTTAACACAGCAAGGGTGATAAAACCAGTAGTAATGCCACGAGACAGACTGTATGTGCCTTATAAGTAATCTGTAATCACGTGTCACATGAACCCAGTAGGGAACAAAGATGTAGTGCCTCCCTCGTATACAAATTACAGTCCTCGCACTGTTCCGTTTTGTATATGTAAGAAAGGCTCCTATTCAGTAGGGACATTCAATAGATGCATGAATGTTGCAGTACTCGGGAGAGAGGAAGAACCAGTATATGTAGGTGACCCCGTCTATTTCATATGTGGGGAGAAAGGTTATCCCTGTTTGCCTAGAAATTGGGGAGGTACTTGTTACTTAGGGATCATTTTTCCAGGAGTATTCCTTTCCAAAACATCAGACACAGGGAAATTATCCAGATCAAGCCCGCGGCAGGATGAGGAAGCAGGATTTATTTCAGGAGACACAGCAAAATCATTTATAACATTTTGGGGCCAAACAATAAACTCTTATAGTATAAGACAATTGTCCAGAATTTTTGAGAAAACAATAAATGGAACAACGGATTTATTGTATAATAAGACCCTGAAAGAGAAGGCAATTAGATTAATGACATTACAGGATAGGATGGCTCTTGATATAGTTTTGGCTGATCGCGGAGGAGTTTGCAAAATCGTGGGGTCAGCGTGCTGCGTATTTGTAAGTGACTCTTCCCCTATGATTTGTGAGGCAATAAAAAATGTACACGTTCTGAGTTCTGACCTTCATCTCCCAACAGGTGGTTGGGAGCTGATTATAAATTCCTGGTTTTGGGAATTAATACACTCATGTGGATGGAAGCTCATTGCACTTTTGGTAATGATACTCGGGATTGTTATAATGTGTTGTTGTTGCATACGTTGCTTGCCAGACATTTGCTCCGAAATAACTGAGGAATGTGCACACATGATAACAAAGAAACAAACTCCCAATGTGTATACGTATACAAATCACGAAATGCAAACTATGAAAAAGTTCATGTCCATTGATATTAATGATGACGATGATGATTACAGTAGTATGCATAGTTCAGCATTAGATACATGGTCAGAGGAAGACGCGATGTATGGTTGATGCGTTTGGCTTACGGCCTAGAGGAGGGTTTGTTAGTCTAGAAAAATACCCTACCATAGCATAGACGGTATATTATGTTGGCCGAAAACCAACCCCATCATATGCCCAGCATCGCCAGTACAGAATCGTCAGCATAACCATAGAGTGTCCATTTTGTACCAACAGAATTCACCATTTTGCCATTTTTGCTTTCCCTTGCTTTTCTGTTCAAATGCTTTGCTAAAATGGATTCTATTTCGTTCTGCCCCTGAGACTAGCCCAGACAGAAATACACTGTTTTCCTCCTTCAAAAGTCCTTGAAAATAAGCAGAAAGGCATTTAATCACCAAGCAGGTGCCAGCTGGTCTCGCTGAAACTGCAGAAACTGTAGAAATAGACAGCTAGAAGCATGAATTATACTCTCTTTCACGGCCCCCCTCTCTGGGCCCCATTAGATCAAGCTGACCTCTAGCTCACAAATAGAAACTAGGAGATAGCAGGTCTTGGAATGTGTCTCTCCTATGAGCACAGCTCGCTCACAGAACAAGAGCATTATGTTCTCTGCAACAAAGAATAGTGTCTGTGCCTTCGCAGATTGTATCTTTGCTGAATAAATGTCTTAGAAGGTGTCATTCTCGTCATAATAATAGGAAGATACATTATGGGTGATTTTTGATGTGTCACTAACTGATAATATGATGGTATTTTTGTATATATGTTTCTGTTGTAGAATGCTCGCTCTCTTGCATCTCATGAGGTCTGGGTAAGACTGAGACTATTTGCTTTGCAATAAACCCTAGATTTTGGGAAATGAACCTCGTGTCTGGCGTATCAGTTTGTGTATGATGATTGTGCCTTGTTTCCATGTGCGAGGGTCTTCAGGGCCCGTCAGCGTGGTGGTGGCCAGCTGTGCTCTCGGTGGGTGATGGTCCAGGGAAGAGATTCAAAGGGTAGGGTCATCTTCCCGTGCTTCGTTCAGTTCCTCACAAGTGCTGTGTCCCCTACTTGGAGGTGGCTGGGTGTGGCTCTTCTCAAGCTATCTTCTTGTTAATTGCTTCTGGTCTTCTTTGTTCAATTTGTTCCAGGTCTACTTGTGGATGGTGCCAGGAGTGGTGAAAGAGGAGTCCTGCTTGGATGGGTACCCTGAACTTCAGGGCTGTGGGGCTGACCTGGTGGCTAAGTGAGGGCTTTGTCAATATGATTGATGAAACCGGTATAGTTCGGGTAGCAATGGTCGTCCCTTGCCTTTGACGATTCTTAAACACTTTTTGATGGATGCCATAAACAAGGACTTCATTACGGAATGTGCACTTATCCACAACCGTTTCTTGTCAAGAGGCTATGACAGCAGCCTACTTGATAAGGCACAACTGGAGGTTAAGTCTATGAAGAGAGAGGATCTGCTTACTCCCAAAGTACGTCCCCATAGTACTCACAGTAACAAATTGAAATTTATTACCAGGTACAATGCAGATAGTTCTAGTCTGTACAAGATTGTAAACAAACATTGGCATATCTTACAGCTTGACAGAGATATTGGTTCCTGGGTAGATGACTCACCCAACTTCATATACACCAAGGCTAATAACCATAAGAGCATCCTCTCACCTTCTTGCATGTCTAACCCACAACAAAAAAGTACTTGGTTACACCAACCAGACAACAAAGGCTTCTGGAAATGTGGGGGATGCTCTATGTGTGCCTATGCACACGAAACCTGCACAATTGATTTTGGTCATTTGGGCACAGAATTCAATCTTTTATTAATTGCAATACTAAATTTTGTGTATACTGCATTACATGTGTTTGTGGACAGTGCTATATTGGCAGTACAATTCGACCGCTCAAGATCAGGATAAGGGAACACTTAGCATCCATTTCCCAGGTAGATTCTAAGTACCCACTGTCGGTACATTGGCAACAAACTCATCAAATGGATGACAAGGCGCAAATCAAATTTACTGGTATGGCGAAAGTGACCCTGCCACAACGTGGGGTCAACTTAGTCCTTAAACTGAGACAATTAGAGGCTCGCCTCATCTGCCAATACCGTACTGTAACACAAGGCCTCAATACAGACCATGAATTATCTGTATTTTTATGAGCACTGTGCTTTTATTGTGGATTCTCATGTGCAATTTGCTTCATGGACAACAAGTCAGGTTGTCATCATTTTTTGATTTAATGTTGGCTACACAACTAGTTTTCAGTCTATTCAGACTTTAGAAATTCAGTATGCCCGCATGAGGTGGGGATTAAAAGGTAGATGCATTGGGGCATACTTGCACCCGCCACCCATTAATGTGGAAGACATTCACCCTTGCATTTAATTCACCAAATTGGCTCAGGCGCTGAGTTTACAATTGCACGTTCCTTCATATCTTTTCAAGGGCAGCACGGCCCCTATTCAGCCATCCCCTTCGTTCCCATGCGCAAACACTCTTTGATGGGGGACTATCATTCCCCCACCAACTTAAACCCCCTGACCCCCCTCCTTTTTTAATTCAAGGCCAGTATATTGTTCAACGCTTCATGGTCTTTCGCGTAAGGTTGCCTACCTTAATTAAACACCTTCGCCGTATTTCCTTTTCTTTTGCAAACTAATAATTTCTGTGCATTGCCCCATTAGCCTGCCAGCGCTTCTCAGGCTTTTAAGGTTTACTCACCTAAGATGGCGTCCCATGCCTGCCACTCAGACCTTGTTACAACGGTCGGACCTACATCTATTAATGAAAACAGGAGCCACGCACGCCTGGCTCCTGTCCTCATACACAGCGGAGACGCTGGTAAGAACAGTACTTGCGCATAGACCCCTAGCTCTTCAGAGGATCTACGCGCCTTGCTAATGATCAGCTAGACGTGCACCTTTGACCACTTTCTAATTGCCATTTATGCCTTTTTTTTCGTTCTTCCTCATGCTGGGCCCGCACTCCCACGTTCGTTTTACTTTTGTGTTTCGTGTATCCAGTCTCAGCGCGAACTCGCTTTCAATTTGTTCTTGCAACTACATCTGAAGGTATGTAGAATTTTTCTACCGTCGCATTAATGATAATTACTCAAATGTCATCAACTTAATTTACCGCTTCTTTTAAAAGTTATCATTGAATCACTGTATGTTATTTTTACAGTGGAGCCCGCAGTCCTATATTTTGCTTCTATACTGATCACATACCTTTGGTAAATTCAGTTCAAGGCTATTACTCGTGGCATTATGCCCCGCTCTGGGTAAATATCTCCTCTTTTCACAATCATTTCTTTTTCTTATTGCCTGCCTAGTTTCAAAATTAAAGGGAACCCCATTAACAGGTACCTAACCTAGTTTTCGTTCAAAGACCAACTAACTGTGTGGCCAACCTTGATCAACATTGTTAACGTATTCTTCTGTTATTTCTAAACCCTCTCCACCCCTGCCCCTCTTTTTCCTTTCAATATTTTTACGCTCCATCATGACATTGGTTGTTTGTATTATATTGTTCATCTCCCTACGAATTGTGATATTTTGTTTTGCAAATGCATTACTTGACACCATGCATTTTTGGCTGACAACCCCTGCCTTCAATGTTTATTTTGTTTTGGTGTGTTGACTGTCCTCTTGCCTTTTTTCCTCCTTGTTTGGGTCATTCATATATATTAAATTACATGTACTGGTTTATCTCCCATGTACACAAACCTGTAGCCTCAGTAGAAGAGCATGTTGCTCGAAACACGTGTCAGGCTACCTTTTTGAAGATTAAATATACACCAACTTTAATTTAATCTGTGTGTGTGCGCAGTGTGTTTGTAAAAACAATCCTTCTCTGTTCCTTTGTGGTAGGACGTGGCAAGTCACCACCCCTACATTCACCTGCAGCGCTTTTCACACCACCCCATACTATGTAGGTCATTGCGCTGAATCTCGCTGTCCTTCATTTGCCAACCCTGTCTCTGTCTCATGCCATAAACCTCTCTGCATCACCGTTGGCTTGTGGCCAGTATGGTGTGATGTGGTGGTGGCGAATTCCCATGTTATCAATGAAGCGTTTGAACTCCTTGCTTTTAAATGGGGGACCATCGTCACTTTTAATCGATGACGGTATGCCGTGTACAGCAAACAGTTTTTCTAGTGCTGTCATGATGGATGCTGCATCAGTGGAGTTGACTGGCTCGACCTCTGGGTACCTTGTATATTTGTCTACTGCTACCAGGAGGTAGGCTTCGTTGGCGATTGTGCAGAAATCGATGCTCACTGTGTCCCAGCTGCGTTCGTTTCTTGGTGGACAGGCCATGGGCGTTAGTGGTCTGGGTCTGCAGGTGGCTAAGCATGCTGCACAGGTTTCGACAAGGGCAATGACTCTGCTGTATCTGCAGCATCCATACTCTCGATTTGAGGAATGCTTGGGTCTTCATGATCCCCTGTTGCCCTTTGTGTGCAAGTTGGAGCGCTCTCTCAAGCAGGGTGGAGGGAATTAGGATGCAGTGTCCCTTAAGGACCAGGCCTTCCAGAGACATGAATAGTTCATGTCGTATCCCGAACAGGGCTTGAATCATCTATTGTGCCCGGGGCGTCCGGTGCAAAGTTAGTATTGCTTCCTTGGGGATTTGAAGGCAGGGGACTTTGTCTGTTTCTTCTACTATTTCATCTAGCTTCATTGGATTGCGCTTGGAAGGAGAGAACGGGGCCCACCTCTTCAGATCTGAGGTATTAGAGACCATGCCTTCCCAGTACGCCAAGTGAGGTTGGAGGAGATCCACTGCAAGGTCAACAAGGTCAACAGCCCCTTAATTTGGAGGAATCAAAAACCTCCCTTGTCTATGTCTGAAGAGACTTGGTTCAGGAGAACCCTTCCAAGGCTGAGGAAAGAGAGGATGAGAAGAAGAAAAAGAAGAAGAAACATCATTGGCCTTGAATCTAGTTCTTCGCACATGCACCCTTCCTCATCCAGGAAAGGGACCATCTTTTCCAACCTTAGCATCCCCTCCAGAAGAGTGGGAAACCATATGATTTGCCATGATGAAGATGTTCCTGTAAGGCCATTCTTCTGTGACTCTGGCTTTAATGGCTGCTGCTCCTCCCATGGGCAGCACAAGAAAGTCAGATTCTCAGCAGCTGAGGCCTGAAAGCTTGTTTCTGACTTCTGCATTGGCAACGATATTGCCTTCAGTACCACTTCCTTTGTAGGCAGAGCTGGCCAGACATTTGTTTATGTTTATGTTTATATATTTCTATAGTGACTTTGGCGCATAGGCAAACTGGCGCACAACTATGACAAACACACCCAAACACAGCATAAAGGCATAAAAATGTAATAAAATAACAAGGGATATAAAAAGGAGATGAAGTAAAATATGGATGTAGTAATAAAAACATGATCATAAGAAGAAATCAACCAAATAAAACGAGAAAAACCAACAGACAAAGTAAAAAAGAATGTTTTCAAAGCTTTCTCAAAAACCTGCAGAGAAGTCTCAAGTCTAAGTGAAATTAGCAACTTATTTCATGTGGACGGAGCCAAAAAGTCAAAAGCACATCTGCCAGCTCTCTTCACCTTTGTACGAGGTATCACACGAAAATTACTATTACAAGATCTGAAAGGCAGAGTGAAATGTTTCACAGAATTTCTTTTTGCAAGATAACTGGGGCATTTCCCAAAAAGACATTTATGTATGAGGGAGAGAATGCGGAATGTAAGACGTTCTTGCACAGGGAGCCAATGGAGGCCCCCCTGGACCTCTGTGATATGAGCCCTACGACTGATATTGGAAACTTTGCGAACTGTGCTATTCTGTAAAACGTCTAGTTTTGCCAGTTATTTCTGTGTTGCTCCCAAAAGAAGATGTCCGCAATAGTCAATCTTTGCTTCTATAATGGATCGAGACACAATAGCACAGTTCTCGTTGGATAAGAAAGGTTTAATCCGACATAACAACTTTAGATAAAAGGATGCCATGGAACTGATGGAATTGACTTTATCTCACATAGAGAGGGACCAGTCATGGATGACACCAAGGGATTATACATTAGCACTGGGATGAGACAACCTGCGATGGTAACATTTGTGTACGCATCAGACAATCTGCTTCGATTTTGCTGAGTTCATACTAACAATAACTCTGTTTTTGAGTCATTAAGTGCCAAAGAAGTATGTGCCATCCAGCATTGTCTGAGGCTAAAAATCTCATTTACTCTCGGTGGTGTAATATCCACTGAGGTGAATAAAAATCTGCTTGTCATCCGCATAATTAGTGTACAATACACAATGCTCATCTTAAATGTCAAAAAGAGGCTTCATAAATAAGTTAAAAATAGTGGGTGAAAGGCATGAACCCTGTGAAACCCCACAAGGAAGCTCCACAGGGGAGCACTGTGGGTATTATGGAATACTCTTGCCTTGCAACCAGAGAGAAAAGATAAAATCCAAGATGCTGATTGAGACCTAAAATGTGCTATCAACTGAACTCTGACATATCAAATATTAAAATCAACTCAATCGAAAGCCGCCGATAAGTCTAATGAAATAAGAAGTGCCATCTTGCCCTTATCCATCATCTGGTACATAGTGGCCTTTAAGTCTAGGAGGGCAGTTTCTGTGCCGTGGTAGGCACCCAACCCTGATTAACTTTCTCCTAGGAGATTGAATTCTTCTAAGTGCTCTTGGAGCTGCAAACAAGCCAAGCAATCCAGAATCTTAAGCAAAAAGGGAACTCAAGCAATAGGTCTGTAGTTATTTGGGACATTACAATCCAAAGATACTTTCTTTAACAGCAGCGTTTTCTATGCTTGTTTAACACAAGATGGCACAGTGGCTAATTAAAATGACAAATGTACAAGCTCAGAAATGAAAGGCGAGAGAATATTAGCACAAATCTTGACTATCCTAGAGGGACAAGGATCTCCTGGGCGGTTAGTCAGTTTTAGGGTTGGAATCACATTCGGTACCTCCAAAGCTGTTACTGATCTAAAGTCGAAAGGTGAAATTTCTTGTTTGAACACTAGAGTAGAAAGAGTCAGCAGGGATAGAGCTAATATTTTCTGGACAATATTCTCCTTAAATTTAGAAATGTTATCGAACAAAGCATGCTATATTCTAGTACACCAGTCAAGATCTTTGATGTCTATATCAGTGTTCTTGGCCTCAGGGCACTTTTAAAACCAAAAATATTTCTTTCGGGCTTGAAGAAGCCAAAGAGACGCTATTATTCAAGTGTTTCTTCTTATTCTCAATCCAAGTACGTATATGCAATTTTACCTGCAAATTATACCTGTCTTTGTCACTAGAAGAAAGATTTTTTCCATCGACGGTAAGCTTTATTTCTCTGTGATCGGAAAAGATGAAGATACCTTGGTTTGGACTGCCTCTCAGTCTATAGACAGTGACAGAGGTACCCATTTTACTGGTCAAGTTATTAGAAAAGTGCAAAGCTTAAGAATAACTCAACAGGTCCATTGCGCTTACCACCCGTGCTCTTTCCTGCATTTAGAATGCCGAATAGGGACCTTAACTTAAGGCTGTCTAAAGTGTGTAAAGAGATGAGGTTGAAATGTCCCTAAACCTTGCCTCTTGTTCTGCTTGCCTTGCACAAAAATCCACAGCATAAACACAAACTATCTGCCCATGGAATCCTCACTGGTCACCCGATGAGAATGGGAACTGCACGCCCAGCAGTTACCCATATTCAAAGTCTGCCATTAGAGGATGATACACTGCTCCAATATTGTCAATATTGACAAAGCTTATCCCTGGCTACCCATTTATTGAGGAGATCGTTGTTACATGGGGTGCATCCTGCACACAGTTCTTTATACTCCCAACTTTCCTGCCCAGTCCTGCCTCAGAAGTACAACCTGGGAAAACCTTGTTGCAAATATAGTATATCTTATACCAACCCTTGGGACATGAATTGGCACAAGCTAGAAGGACACATATGGAAGATGGTCCTTGGTCTCCCACAGAGTTTGTCAACATCTAGCTTGAGATATGAGTTAGGCTTGAGGTCACTCAGATCTCATGTAGAATGGAAGCTGGTATCCCTGTATCTCCTGATAATAACATCACAGGCGCATTCATCATATTTAGATATCAATGACCATTTTAAGCACTCTAAATCAGCTGTACTATCTAATCTAAGTTATTTGGTACTTAGAATATTGAATGAATCAGATAAGGATGTGGTTATGCTCTTGTGTAATCCACTGAAAGTCAAAAAGGCAATGGAATGAACCGACTGGATCAACACAATTGAAGGAATGCGGAAAGCAGTTCTGGCGAGATCACATTCAATATTTGATAAACTTGGTTATCTTCTGAAATATCTCCCACACTTCCTGCCTGCACACTTGCACAACTTTGAATGCACTAGGCCTAACAAGATCGTTTGTCCTGTCCTCCCTTTGTCTCCCCTCCCTAGCTTGGTTGCACCTGAAATATGTGTACATAGGCATATTATCTATGCTGACCTATCATCAATCAAGCTGAATGTCCACATACCTAGTACGGTAGTTTATTTTTCTGTATGTCCTTTCCTCCTCCTTTTCTCCATACCCCTTGTCATGCACTTGTACTATCTGACAAGTCATTAGGCCTAGTACGGCAGTTTATTGATTGTAGGTCCCCCCTCTCTCCTTACCTCCTGTCATGCACTTGCACTAGCAGAAATGCCTCAGGCCTAGTATGCTAGTTAATTTTGTTAGATCATTCGGAAACTTCAAGGCCTAAGTATGACTATTATATTCCTTTGTTCCCTTCCCGCCTTCAAGCGCTTTGAAACACTTCAATTGCGTATAAGCATTTACAAAAACCAATTACAATTACAATATTTCAACCTCCACCATACACCAAGGAGGAGGGGCAGAAAGGAGTCAGACAGACAGATGATGAGAAAGGAGCACACATCAAACCCAGACAAGCACCAAGCAGGGGCTAGAGTGCATAGCATCAAACAAATGGGTAGGAGGGTAGATACTTCTGAAATTGGATAGGAAGACAACGGGAGAATCAGCAGGGGGGAGTAATGAAATAGAGTGTCATAAGGGGAGCAGCTAAGAGCGAAAATGGGCAGTGATGATGGAGGAAGTGGAAAGGCGAGAGATGGAAGAGAAGAAGAGCGCGAGAGAGTGTGGAGGGACAAGCAAAGGGAAGAATAGAAGGAGCAGAGTAGCGAGAGATGAGGAGGAGGAGGGAGTGTGAAGAGTTAGAGAGATGAAGGCAGGAAGATGAGATGGAAAGGCAAGTTTTATTAAGAAGGGAACAGAGAAAGAAGGAAATAGAGCGACTTGTGAGAGAGCGCAAACGCAAGGAGGAGAAGGAGCACACAGTGAGAGCCATAAGGACAAAGTGGAGAATGTGTACGATAATTGACAAGGTGGAAAGAGATAGGTGAATGAAGCAAGACGCACCGCCACACAGCAGGATCCTCTGGGAGAAGGCATAGGGGGGAACTTTATTGACTTTAAGGGTAAGCTAAGCGAAGACACGAGCTCAAGGAGGCTCAGATTCGTAGACGATATTGACAGTGACATGGGGGACACCGAATCAGATGAGGACGCAGAAGGAAGTGAGGAAGAGGGAAAGTGGTGACCCAGGCATCGATCGACGGGGAGAAGCACAGATGGAAGCGTTACATGTGAAGTAGGAAGGGACACAGAGAGATCTAGGGGTGACAAGGATGACAGATCACGGCAGTCCAGCAGGCATCACACAGTATGAATGGCCTAATACCATATGTGCATAGGCTTAGGGGCCTTCCTGGACAAAGGAAGGGAGAACCGGCAAAGGCATGTACGGACAGTAAAGAAGCCAAGAGATCGGATAGGCAGATCAGGCTGATACGAGGAGCAAATGTGGAGATCGGGTTTACACAGCTGTACTTACTGGAAAAGGGAGGGGGAGACCTCAATACATACCATGGAAGCATATAGATAAGGAAAACTTGAGGTGTAGGCTACCCTCGTTAACCTCAGTTGCGGGGAAATGGATATATAAAATTAAAAGGATGACAGCTGGAGAGAAATTAGCAGTGGGGGATGTAAATGGTCTATTAATGGCGATCCTTGTTGAAGCCACTGATGATGTATGGAAAAGGGCGGGGTACCCAGGAGTAACCACCCAGGACCCGGCGTACAATGACGCACCACTTGCTAACTGCTGTGTGGCCATATCGCAAGGGCTACGGGACAGTAACCAGACACATCAGACATTAGTGCGATTATGGCAGGCAAAATGGGGAAGACGAAGACCCCTCACACTACATTCAGACGATTCAAGAGCTCTGGCGCCTTGAAACGCGAGAACTATGGGATAAAATAGTGGCACTATTCTATCATATACTATGCCAGGGGCTACCAGAACAGGTGCAAAGGCATCTAAAGGAGTTGGTGGGGATGGAAGCCAAACCTTGGCCAGAAATACAACTCACGATAGTGCATTACTGTACAAGAGAACATGAGAAAAAAATGAGGAAAGAAAGCAGGAGGAGGCGGAGTTAGTACAGAATAAGCTATCTAAAAGCACCATAGAAGGGGCAGTAATAACAAGCATGGGAGAGTAAGGGACACCACAGATGCAGCATGGGCTCCGAGGAAGAGGGGGGCTACCAAGGGGATGTGGGTACAGGCATCGTATGCAGCAGAATCAAGGGGAATTTCCAGGGGGGTGTTGAGGGTATGAGCAACAAATGCAGCAGGTCCCAGAAGGGTTTTCTCAGGGGTTCAGAGGCAAGTGAGAGAACCACCTCAGTGTTCGGTGTGTGGACAGATAAGGCATATCTCAAGGGTATGCAGAAGCAGGGGAGGGGCACAACAAAATGGGGGAATGCAAAATCAGCCAACATATTAAAGAGAAGAGAATTAAATATATGGCCAGGACCAAATCCACACTGAGGAAAGACACTGAGCGCATACCAACAGACACACCAGCCCATGATACAGGCACCACAAATGCAAGCACCTATGCAGTGGTATTCACTGGCACCTCAGATACCACTGATGCAAAGTAACAAGCAACACATATACACGGCACAGCAAATACCACAGGTGCTGAACAGCATACAACCAAGTGACAGGACAGTGGCATGCACGTACTCCATGACAACGACTCCCATTAGGAAGTGGGGGGGGTCACTGTAATGGAGGGCAGCCCATTCTTGAAAACAGAATGTCATCTTACCCTCAATAGGACAGCCCACAGATGGATTTGATATGTTCCATCCTATCAATTACACCAAACTCTGCGGAGGAACCACGTTTAGGGGGTGACGATAGGTGACAAAACCTTTTCCTTTCTTGTAGACACAAGGGCGTCTAAATCCTGCATCTGGGTAGGGGAATATAGTATGTCAGGGGATGCCATAAATGCTCAAGGATTCTCTGTGAATAAAGAAGTGGTTCATTTTACAGAAGATATTGCACTTTCTATAGGGGAGCATGACTTAACTCTGCCCCTTCTTTATTCCCGACAGACACTTGTAAACAAACTGGGGAGAGACATCATGTATAGACTTAACATGACCATTTCATTCACTGACCAGGGGATAGTGTGTTCCACACCAGGGCTACAACTTCTAAACTTGAGGGATAATCATGAGATACCATTAGATGAGAAGGAAGGGACAAAAGTGCCACTAGAATTAGAGACAGTGATAGTGGGGGATGAATGGATAGCAGTGCATGGGACAGACGACGCATGGTGACCATGGCGAGCAGTGATCGCCGCGGCAGAAGAATACATGTTGACTACAGTTACAGTCGAAGAACTATTCAAAGACAACAGATTAGACCATGAGATGGTGTTCGAAATGAGAATCACATATTGGGTGAGGATACATTACAGAGAGGTACCACAGAGAATTGTGTTGACGCTGAAAGCACTGCAGACCTTTCTCGAGGAGGACTTGGCATGGGTCCCCAGCATCTTATGGAACACAAGTCCCTATGATGTGGGGCTTCTGAAGGGGATAGGAGCAGTGGAAATAAAGCTGAAGCAAGGAGCAATTTTACCATGAGTTAAGCAATACCCACTTTTGAGAAGGACGGACAAAGGCATTTATGAGACCATTGCAGCAGTAGTGAAGCAGGGCATCCTAGTGCCATCATATCACCATGCAAAGTGGCGGTGTACTCTGTCAAAAAGATGTCAGGGGGTCATGGCATTTTATATACAGAATGTGCACCTTCTTAACCACATTGTAAAAGCAGAACATCCTTTATTTCTGAATCTAGCAACAATTTTATGTAGCATCCCCATGGAAGCTGCCTACTTCACAGTCATAGATTTGAAGAATGCATTCTTCTCTATGCCACTACACCCAGACTCATAGGACTTAATTTAATTTCTATATAGAAATAAGAAGTGGAAACATACAAGACTTCCTCAGGGGTACTGTGAATCGCCTTCCATAGTCAATAGGGTACTCCAAATGGACCTAGGCAATGTACAGATGGAGAGCATAGTTATACATTTTGTAGATGATATATTAATTTGCAGCAAGACAGAAGAACATTGTAGAAATTACTCAGTACACATGTTGACAGTACTCGCAGAAAAGGGGTACAAAGTAGACAAAGCCAAGCTACAATTTAGCCAGACAGTAGTGCTGTACATTGGGCAGATGATATCCCACAATGGCAGAATTGTGACACCAGAAAGGGCGGAAGCAATATGCAGGACAGCAAAACCCATAACTGTAAGACAAATGCAGCAGTTCCTAGGACTGTGTAATTACTACAGGGCATGGTTATTCGACTACAGCACTTACACTGAGCCCTTATTGAGTGCACTGAAAGAAGCACAAAGTGGGGAGAAGACATTGCAGTGGACAACAGAAATGACTCAGGCATTTGACGAGCTGAAGGCTACAATATGCACAGATCCAGGGTTAGGGATCTCAGATTATCAAAAGGAATTTTTCATATTCTCATACTCCGCTGTAATGGTTATGACCGCAGTACTGACACAGAAGACAAGCATGGGGCACAAGCCTCTAGCATATCACAGTGGAAATGTAGACCGAGTCATGAGAGGACACTAACCATTCAAGCAGGCACCAGCCGCAGCCATATTCGCAGTTGACAAATCAGCAAGTATTACCATGGGATGCAGCACCACTCTCTAAGTGGAACATGCTCTCTTTTCAATACTGGAATGATGTGGAGCACACTGACAACACAGAGAGCATTGGGGTATGAGGTGTTACTATCTGACCCGGCTCTCAAGATAGTGAGATGCAGATTTGTCAACCCACCAACCTTTCTCGCCAAAGTTTTACAAAAGGGCGTCTATGGACATGACTGCGCAGCAAACATAGAAGAATTCAGTGACACTTGTAAGGTACAGGAGGACGTACTTGAGGGCATAGAAGTGCTCTACATTGACAGGTCATCAACAATTGACCAAACAACTGGGGAAAGGCATACTGGGACAGCAGTCATGAGACTGAGAGAGGACGGACAAGTGAGGTAGTGGCAAGCACACACCTGCCGTCACATTACTCAGTGCAAGCAGCTGAATTAGTGGCCGTAATATTGGCTTTGGAGCACAGCAGGGAGAAGGATGTGATGATTTACTCCGATCCAGCCTACTTGACATCCACAGTGCATTCTGGGCTTTCAAGTTGGATGAGGAGTAGCTTCAGGCATGCTGATGGGTCACTGGTGCAGCACACACTCCTATTGGGCAGACTGATATAGGTCATAGATCTCCCAGAGAGAATAGCAATAGTGAAGTGCCAAGAACACACAAATGGGGAGGATCCCATCTCCAGGGGTAATGAAGCAGCAGACCTGGAAGCAAAACACACTGCCTATTTTGGGGACATTTTAGAAATGGAGTTCTTATCCCACTCACATAGTTATACAACTACAAGATGGGTACAACACATTACCAGTGACACAGAATATGGAGCTGCAGGGAGCATTGTCTAGTGTGTAAACAATATTGTGCAGGTCATACATTGAGAGTAGTGAGAGGAGGCATACCTCACCCAGTGGGTTAATTTTAACACCTGCACGTTGACGATGTCGATATGATCCAGGTTTGCCAAGGGTACCGCAACATGATAGTGGTTGTGTGTCCATTTTCCCGCTGGATCGTGGCCGGTCCTTTTTCCCACCCTGATGCCCTTAGAACAGTGAAATACCTGGCCCTTGAGATATTTCCACGCTGGGGTGTGTGTGAGGTCCGCAATGCGTCACAAAAAGGGGTAGCCGCCTAGCAAAGTTGAAACATACTATAACTTCTGTATGGGTTGATTATATTGAGAACGGTGGTGTATATAAATTCACCAATGATTCAGCCTAGTGATGTAATCTAAACCCCCTGGGGGGTGTACAAGACAATATAAATTGTATTGTATGGGTATGCTCTATGTTATTACGAGAAACCACTTTTTTTGAGGTGCAGTTTTTATTATTATTGCTGCACTCCACTTTCTTTATCAAAACAGCAAAGACCAAAGTACAGTGTCCTGATGATATGGAAAAGCAAAAAATACAGGCAGTTATAGAGCATAAGTCTCAGACCTGTTCTGTATGCAAAGGAATAGAGTAACCAGAAAGCAAAATAACTAGATTATGATAATAAACTTTTGACCAAAATTCTGCATACATCATCACTTGAGTGGTAGAATTCTTTACCAAAAGCAGCAGAGATACATTTGCTTTAATTACAAAAGAGATTTAAACAAATTATTTTCCCATTCGGGGAATTCTCCAACAAGAGTAAAGCAGGACAGAGTTGTGAGTGTTAGTAAATAGTGTACATAAACATATAGGCAAGGAGCAGTTTTCCTTGCAATGTCAATTGTGAGTCATATATAGTTGTACACTGATTTTTTGAATTATGAGTGACCAATCCTCAGTCGGTCTACGTGTGTGTGAGGTCCTGCGGTCTGACAGCAGCCCTCACTTCACCAATGAGATGTTCTGGCACATCACAACCTTGCTCGGATCCAACACAAATTGTCCTGTGCCTATCACCCGCAAGCAGACCGCGTGTGTGAGCGCCTCAACGACTTGCTCAAGGAGGCTATAGTCAAAACCCAAATAAACCTGAATAAAACTGGCTCCATTGCCTTCCCCTGGCTTTATTTGCACTGCACAATAAGGCCGGGTCCGACCACCATTTAAGCTCACATGAGGTGGGGACAGGACGGTGCATGCGACTTCCCCTGGCTCCTCCTACTAGGGCAATCAAAGATGCAAAAAATGTGTCTAATGTATTGGGTCAAGAAATGTACGAGTATACAACTTCCTTGATTGCTAGTGCCTCTTTTATTTCTCTGCAGCTTCAAAGACAACATGAGAGGCCTGAAGCCTAAGAAGAGAGCGACAGCACGGAAACGAAGGAGGACTTACTTAAGCAGCCACATTTGTATCCTAGTTATTAGGTTCTTTTGTGTAATTATTCCCGCAAATGGGATGTCCCACGGTTCACAGGCTCGCACGTGGTTGAACTAGTGTCTGAGAGAAGAGTGAAACCCGTTGGGAAGACCACTTGCAATCACCTCAGCGACATCAAGCACTACAAAGCAGTGGCCTCTCCTAGCACCGACATCGACAGGTCAAACAATCCACAACAAGAAGAGCAAAACAATAATCTGGCATTAGCACAGCCCAGAAGAGGTCACCCAATGGTTACTCACTCATGGGCAGGAGTTAGGGCAAGGACTTCCTACACCGCCAGAGTGAGGGTACACTGTCTGTTTGTTATTTTTATTTATGCGCACCTTCATCTTGAAAGTGCAACTGTTTTTATTGCATTTCTTGCATGCTTCCCACTGATACCCATCCTGAAACCTTCCAATGCCAGTTTGTCCAATTTGTAGGAGATCCAACAGAACCCAGAGACGTCACCCTAATGTGTATTTCTGTGTCTTCACAGCATATCTGGCCTAAGTTTACCCACAACTCAAAAGAGGAAACCCATCAGTACTTGGCACTACTCTGCAACCCTTGAATTAAAGCTGTGAGGGAACAACTGTTTATTTTTGCTATGGCAGACTTCATGGTCTGCGGGGCTTGAACTAATACAATACTAATTTGATTGTTTTGCGCTTTGCAGGCAGGCAATTGATATCTTCAAGCTGCACCAGGATACAAGCAGCAGAGGTGATGGAGATGGTTATTAAAAAAGTGCTAATCTTGTCTTGTCCCTTATTTCCAAGTGGTGTTTTTGCTTTAACTTTTTGGGGAATATCCCTTGTATCTAGTGCTACCGCTATATCCTCTACTAACATTACCCCAACTTCAGCAGGTGGAACGACCATTTCAGGTGGACAGGGGCGCACTGTAAGCCAAGTAAGTAAAAGTAAGCGCAGTGTTGATACAGAAATGGGAGGGGGATAACCCATATCTCACTGATACTGCTTGAGTATCTAACAACACGTGGTACAAGCACATGGCCAAAGTAGGCAAAGAAACCACTGGGGAAAAATGCTATTTCTGCTCATTAATCTCCTATGCAATGAATGCCTCCAGAACTTTTATAGACACTGAAATACTGGCAGCAGGATCACAATGCCTTATGTACCTATCCATGGTTACAAACCGAGGAAGGCTCCAAGGGAAAACAGCAACTTGGAGATGGATGTCCAAGGCAACATTTCCCTATGAAGACAACTATATAAAGACACTTGACATGATGGCAACTGGATCAGGCCATACAATACATAACTGATGGCCCACAGAAAGGAGAGACAAAAACAATAACACCTAAGGAATTGCCTTGCCTGAAGAGGGGGTTCAAGGAAATAGGAGGAGAACCAGGATGTTAGGAAAGACAACCAATGCATGTGTATGGCCAGGCATACTCTGCGGAAGGATGGAAGGAGGGATGAAGTGGTAGGTGGCAAGGCACACACCCTAGAACAAGCACCGGTAAACACAGTATAAGGAGAAAATGACAAGTAACTAAATGAATGAGACACAAGCACCAAGTTACTGACCTGGGTGGACAATGAAGCTGGACCAATGCCCATAATACCACAAAAGAAACCAGCATTATGTTTTCCAGAATTATGGTGCAGTGAAGGTTGGAGAAAACACAGAGTGCAGGTACACAGAAAAACATCCAGCAATGAAGGTTGGTGCAGCAGTATTAATCAGCATGCGTATCCAGGGCATACGAGAAGCTGTCACCCAACTAGGGAGGAGTTTGCTCATTGGTACACATCAATATGCCAGCACTGGTTATGCAACAAAAGGACATCAAGATAGATGACTTCCCTAAAACGGATGACGACAAAAGAAAGAAGAGATCCGTGGAAGTAGAACAGAAGGGAAGAAAGAAGAGGTCAGTAAAAGTGAGTAGAGTGAAGAGAGACAACTATTTCTCATCAGAAGCATCACTGGACGATGTGCCACCTGAACAGTGACTGTTCAGTAGGACAGAAATGTGTTTCGCGTCAGTAGCTCCAGCTGTGAAAATTTACACAAACGTGAAATGATTGCAGATAATAAGATGGGAGCTGATGCTCAAAATAAACTCACAGTAAATGGCTTTGATGGAATAAAAGAAGAGCTCCGAGCAGTAAGGTTGATGGCTCTCCAGAACAGATATGTTCAGGACCTTCTCATAGCAATGGAAGGAAGGGTTTGAGTCAAGATTGTGAGTTCCTGTTACAGGTGCGTGCCTGCAAACGACAAGAGAATGGCACATTGGCAGAAGCAGTGACAAGATTAGCGAAAAAGCTAAATAAAATGGAGGAGGAATCCAAAGGAACAGGAAAAGACCAAAGCTGGTTGTTAGGATATGGTCATGGATGCCAACATGGCTGTCGGAGGGTCTGAAAGCCTGAAAGTATTACTAGGGGCACTAATATTAGTACCAGTAGGGCTATGTGTGATGAAGATCTGCATTAGAGAATCTCGCAAAACTACTGAGAAGACAATAGGGGTGAAAGTGTTAGTGGATGTAAACATGGAAGAAGAAAAGGACAAGATAGAAGAAAGAAATAACCTCAGAGCAAAGATAAAGGAGTGGCCACTGTTCTCGACTGCGATGATAACATTTGATAATCCATGAGACAGCATCAGATACTGGGAGAAATGGGTATGGTGCAACCCGGAAGCGGACTGCAGTTATATGACCTGGAGTTTCGATGACCATACAAATTACAATGGACTTCTTGGTGGAATAACGAAGATATGGCTACCGAAAGCAAGAGTGACGAAGTATGGTGGTTTGGTCGATAGGTTGACCAGAGTGGGACTGAAGAGAGGGTCCCTTGAATGCCTCTCCTCATCCCCATGAACATTACGACCCGAAGAATTAAAAATGCACGAAGCAATGAACTATTCGGACAGCCCCCAGGAGGGCCAGTGACATCTATATATGCAAAAAGATACCCTCTTAGACAACTATTCACACCTTATCCAGCTAATTTGTTCTTGGACACAGGTGCCTCAACACTGGTCATGAACCCAAATGCCTCGATGGATGACAATGGCTAATAACGAGAAACCAATGTGCTGACATCATTAGTGACCCCACAACATAGCCACATTAGTCACGAAGTACAATCGCAGCCATGCACAAAGTTACACAAACATACACATGAACACACAAAGAACATGCTTACACAGTTCTATAGATAGAGGACAGATACATAAACATACTGTCAAAAGCTTTTATTATTTTTCTCATTAGCCAAGTGCAGAAACACTGAACGCAAGGCAATTGAAGAAATGCATAGCAAGCTTGCAGATGCTTATTGCAACTAACCCTATGGAACCACAGGACCAAATAAGTAGCCTGGAAGGACCAAACAAAATGAACCTATGGGAAACATAGCATGGCATAGATATGTAGAAATCATAGTATAAATATAATGAGGATTTCATGAGGCCACAAGCTGCACGACGAGAGATGAGGGAAAGTAGAACCAGGCTGCACACAACAGCAGGCCAGGGCTTGCAGCCAAGGTCAGAGACAATCAACACATTTCAAACCTAAAACGACAATGGGCCATCTGCAGAAAAACAGAATAAATTCTCATAATTTGCAGACCAGAAGAGCTTGATTTCGTGGTCCTCTACCACGTGATGCAGCCGAGCTAGACAATGGATATTCACCCGCGGTGGGAAGACAAACGGTTCTCAGCAACACAGTCATGAAGTGAAACATAGAAGCGTTAACGTTGCAATGCTGAGGGCACTATCACAGGCAAAACTGGTACTACTAACAGTTACATTGGGAGCACATAGCCATTCTCATCACCTTGAGAAGGTGCACAGAGCACTGAGAACAGAGCTGGGTCCTAGGCCTGGGGAGATCAGATCCAGCCAATCAGGGAACAGAAGTCCAGGGGTGGAAGGCAGAGGGCAAGGGCCAATGGTTATCCTTCGACCTTGCTACAGTGTAATAGACAGTTTCTTGGGGGAGGGGCAGGCCAGCCACCTGACATGCGAGGGCCAATCAACCAAGATCTATAGGTGCTATCCATAAGTGATACCACTCCAATCACCCAACCAGAAGGACCCGTAGGTTTTTCAGGAAAGGTCCCATGTTGTGATGCAGAGGGGAAACAAAATGGCATCAGGAGTGGTGATTATGGGAATTTTCGAATTTCCTGTATAATCCCTTTCGGGTTGTGTAATAAACGACAGTTCTAACTTGCCATTGGCTAAGTCCTCCATTTGTATGCAGGGGGAGGGATGTTGGGGCCTGGGAGCTGAATGGGTACACTCGTAGTAACCTCCAGACCTCTGGCATACCTAAGCCAACTATTCATCCGGTACAGGAAGTATTGAGCATCTTAACTGTAAGTCACACTTAACCTTTTTTGCTTTCTTATGCTATGCTGATGATACTGTCATAAAGAGCGCCATACACAATGACCTCTATCCTACTTTTAAAAACCTCTCAACATTACTGTAAACATAACAAGCTTGACATTAAATACAGTGGAACAGTGTTATGATTTGTATGATTGAAACTCAATTGGGGCATTTTCTAAATACTCTATCTCAGACTTATGGATAGTCATTTGGCATAGATACTGCACTTTAATATGCACTGTTTAATCCAGTTCAAGCGCGGTTGGGGTGTTAAGGCTGATTAATACAATATCTGGCATTTTCAAGTTGTCACTTTTCACACTTTGAACACCATTCAGTCCACATTGTAAAATACTGATTTATGTTTCAACTTAGCTTCAGATAGGGTAGCTAAAGCTGACCCTCTACAGGTTGAGAGGAAGCTGGGTTTAGAGATAAGCGGTGTGAGGACTCTCTAAAAGACCCTATTGTGGGTGACTGCTACACAGGAGCAATACCTTCCATTCAGAAGCACCGTCCACAATCTAAAAC
Source organism: Ambystoma mexicanum (assembly GCF_040938575.1). Lineage (NCBI taxonomy): Eukaryota > Metazoa > Chordata > Amphibia > Caudata > Ambystomatidae > Ambystoma > Ambystoma mexicanum. The sequence continues at coordinate 254,629,147 of NC_090921.1, read as the reverse complement.
GTTTTCAACCTATAATTGTTAAACATTGTACTACATTGGATTATGTAATGTTTATTATACAATATCGATTAGTGTCTCTTGTGAAAAAAGACATTTAAAAAACGTTTCAGCTTTCAAGATTTTCAGGAACAATTACATTTGCTATATTGGCCACCTATGCAACTTTGCTCGCATGTGTTGCCCTCTGTACTTCAGAATGAGGCTTCTCAGGAGTGTTTGTTTACCTATTCCAATCATGTACCTAATGCATGTCTATACCCTTGTATGTAGCACCCCACACCATGAGGCGTGCTTTAACAGACTATGCACCTAGCTGATTTTGTCTTAAATGTATACCTGATGTAGCCCCTGCACCATGAGGCATGCTTTGCAAGACTATGTACCTACCTGATTTTGTCTTAAATGTATACCTGATGTTGCCCCGCAATATGAGGCATGCTTTGCCAGATTATACAACTACATGATTTTGTCTTAAATGTATACCTGATGTAGCCTCGGCACCATGAGGCGTGCCTTGCTAGACTACGCCTACAAGAAACTACTGCATGCTGTAACCTACCTGCATGGTCTCCCATCTTAAAGATTATCTTTTGCAATTACTGTAACTAGTGCTCTGATGCCCGAGGTTTTGGTACACTGCTATAAATGAATGAATAAATAAATAAAATATCTTGGTTTTGGTGCACTGTAAAAAAAAACAAATCATTTCAGGGAGCTCCCCATGCCCCATCTTCCAGTTTCAGTCATATAAATAACTAATGTATTCCTCAGGCTAGTCTCACTTCCTGCTGTCTACGGCAGTCAAATAACTTGCATGTGTTGACTTCAGGGCCTCCATTCCTGAGCAAAGGTTCCAGTGGCTGTCACAGCAGCACATCTGAAAGATAGAACACAGGCACTGTACTTGTACGCATAAACGTATATCACTTTAGCGTGATATGCCAGGATTCAAAAGAGAGGCAAAACTAAAAGTCACAAGTATTTCCAATCCTTTGTGGGCGGTGGTCTTTCTCCTAAAAGCCAAAACCCATATCAATAACTTAGAATGCTAATCATTCATTGCACTCTAGTTTTGTGAACAGGGAGGAGAGGAAGTGGCCCGTTGACTTCTATAGCACTCTTGCCTAGGCTCTAAAGCTCTCTGCCACACGCAGTGCTGACAGGTTTGAAGTGGCACCTATCCATGGACAGGTCCGCTTCTGAAAATGACTCACAAACAAGTTTCATGAAACAGGTTCGATGCTGAAACTAAACCTGGCCTACAGACAGTGCAAGAAACAAGGGTGGCCACCTTACTACTGTGGCTTAGCCATACCAAAAATGTGACCTGTGCAGGAGACAATATAGGATACAATTGTCGACACCTTACTGCTAGAACATTCTCTTTGTGTCTCTGTAATGTCAGCATTTAACATGCTTAGCTGAACACCCCATTACTATGGTCTTGCATTAAATGTGTTTTGGTTGCACCTACTAGTTAGCCCACTGGTATGGTGTTGCACATGGGCACTGATGCCATTCAACCACACTCTACCCCCCACAACCATGAGGGTATACCACTTAACAGAATTTGATTGCTCAGTTTAATTATGAAACTTTAATATCCTAGATTATAATTGTATGTCGCATGCATAACACAACTATGCACATACCATCATGGTGTGTACACCCCTAGTCCTCCCAAAATGTAGTAATCTAGTGGGCCTATAATCTACCTGCCTAGTACTAGGACGTGCTGAGTATCAGGGTCTAGCCCACTGCTAAGTGTGCCACTCCGCCTCTCTTTCATGCCTTGGCTCATTGCACTTATTAAAAATAAACTCTATTGTTGTTTGCTTTGAAAGAGGAGATGCTCAATGTCTCCACTCTTTTTTAGTGCTTACAAGTATTTGATGCCTGTGCATATAAGGTCATTTGAAAACTGTCCTTTCTCCCAAAGTGCACAACTAACGGAGCTGTGACTTTTTAGTTCTGAGTGCGAGACCAATATACCACTCCCAGGATTTTGATTGGTCTACTGGGCATACTTACGTAGTGGTAGCAAGTGATTAGATAAATTACATTGGAGGGATTGCAGTTGTTTAACTTCCTCTGTGTCCTGTAATCCCAACCAACATTTTTATGCAATTGGGCAAATTAGCTCTCACTAAGGACTTCTTTTTGTATGATGACCAGTCCTACATGTAGATTAGTGGGACAGCAATGGGTACTATATTTGCCCCTGTTCTTGGGAATTTTTACATGGATCGCTTTGAGACAAGTTTTCGTCAGCCAACAACCCCTAATATTTTTTTTAACTGTTTTTATTAGCATTTATAAAACAAAAACTGAATTACAACCAATCACATACTGCCACTGCTTTCCATGTTTGCAATATCTGTTTACAATAACATAATAACACATTAACAAACAAAAACCATCTTCACATGTTGGATGGAGGGTCGCTACCAGTGTTTACTTGCCTCTGATGGTTGGGGGAATGGTGAACTACTATTTTTACTCTTCGGTGGGGTATGTAATCCCCGGGGGAGCACAGCTAATTTATAGCTTTCCACAGTTTTTAATATGTTCCTCATATGGGTAGTGTGTATATTCAAGGAGGTTTGTCATCAGACAGGTGAAACATGTCCCATATCAAAGTTTTTTCCAGGCATTGTATGCAACACTCATGCTTTCTTCAGACCTGGATAAATGCTCCCCCCATAGCCCGTCTCTGCCTCCGTCCAATGTTCAAACTCCCTATGCCATCTTGCGGAGTGTGGGCCCACAGCAGCTTTCCACGCCATGGCAATAGTTCTTTTGGCCAAAATGCATACCATGTCCATAAACTTAACAACATTTTTGATTTGACTCATTCTGAGGTAGATGCCAAGTAAGCATTCACCTGGTGTCCACTTGTATCGCATTACTCCAGCCTTTCTGCAGGCTTGTTCTATTCATCCCAAGAGCTGTTGGACCTGCCCACATTCCCAGAACATGTGTATTAGCCCCGCGGCTTCTGCGTTGGACCAAGGGCACAGTGGGCGAGCAGTATTGCTAAACTTGGCCAATCTGAGTGGTGTCATATACGTACGGTATAAAACATTAAGTTGAATCAATCGAAATCTAGCATTTCTAGACACTCTGCGGGGGTACATCAGTGCTCTCTCCCATTCTTTCTCAGTTATATCTCCTCCCAGATCAGTTTCCCACCCGGATTTCAAAGACATGCTCTTGGGGTTGGGTCTATCTGCCAAATGACTGTATATTCTGGACACTGGTCTCCAGCCGTCACTCAAACTGTACATTAGGGTCAGCAGGGGGCCACTTCCGGTTCTTCTGGCCACTTATCACATCTCTTTTTAGCCACCTGTTGGTACCATAGAAACTGCCCCCCAGGCAACCCCTTTTTGTCCCGCAATGATTCAAACCCTCTGAACACGTCTTCATCGTGTACATCTCCCCAGGTGTAGATACCCCACCTTTCCCAGTACCTGCCACTTCTAAATCTGTGTCAATTTTGCAAATGTCAGTGGCTAATGAGATCTCAGGTTTGTAGGGTTGCCTAAACTGCATTAGCACCTTGACTCTATGCTACACTTGCCTTCCCAGTATTTCAATCATGGGGCACCCCGCAGGCATTGCAGCGGCACCCACAATATTGCCTTTAGCTGTGCTGGAGCCACTAGCTGCCGCAGTAGTGCAGTCTCCTATGTGGTCTCATCTGAGAGCCATCTGGTCACAAAGCTGAGTTGTGCCGCTAGGTAATATTTCTCTAAGTCCAACAGTTGTATCCCTCCCTCTATGGGAGAGTCAGCATGGCCAGAGACAGTTTGTGTTGTGCAGTACCCCACATGAACTCCCGCAGTAGCACTTCCAGTAGTCGAAAGAATGAGGCCCTGATAGAACAGTGCACATTGTGAAAGTAGTATAGAAACTGCGGCAAAATAATAATCTTGGTGATGGCTGTTCTGCCCATTATTTATACAGTGGTAGTTTAGACCAGAACATCATAGATTTCTGTATGCTTTTCACCACAGTAGCAGTGTTGCTTTCATGCATCAACTCTGGTGTGTGTCTAATGTTCACTCCCAGGTATTTAAACACTTCTAGCTGCCATTTTAGTCCCACCTTCACACTTTCCCCTCAGTCCCGCCAGCGGAAAAGTGCATGATTTCTCTTTGCTGAAGCAGATTCCTGACACTTTTGCGTAGTTATCCAGCACCTCTATTATTACCGGCACATTGAGATGTGGGTCTTTCAAGTACAGTAGTACGTCGTCCACATATAATGAAATCAAGTGGCTGGATCCACCAACCCAAATTCCCACCTCAAAGAACTGTTTCCTAAAGTAATGCTATTGGTTCCAATCCCAGCACATACAATATAGGTGACAGCGGGCATGCTTGTCATGTTCCTCTCTGAATATCCCACTGCGGTGAAACTACTGTTTCCAACTTTAACCTCGCCACTGGTGCGGTGTATAGTATATTTACCCACCTAATAAAGTATTCTCTAAACCAAAATTCCTTAAGCATTGCAAGTAGCCATTCCCAGTATATTGAATCAAACATCTTTATTGCATCTAATGAAATTATTGCATAGTTTGCCTGTGAATCTGCCGTTTGTGCCATAATATGCTGCAGCCTTCGCAAGTTTTGGGCCTTGTTACAACCTGGTATGAAACCATTCTGTTCTTCATGCACTATTTCTCCAACAACCTTCGATAGTCGCTTTGCTAGTATGGTCGTTAATATCTTGACATCATATTTAGCATTGCTAGTGGGCGGTATGAATCACACTCGTCAGTGGCTTTTTCTGGATTGGGGATTGGGATCACCAGTGTTTCCCTCATGCTCTCTGGTAGCATCCCTTTATCGTATGCTTCCTTAAACGCCTCATGTAGGACTGGGGTCAGGGCTGGTGCATATGTTTTGTAGAACTCCGATGGGAGTACGTCATTACCAGTTGTCTAGCCAGTGGCCAGTGTTTTAATTGCCTCGCTCACATCCTCAGCAGATATTTCTCTTTCTAATGTCTCACACTGCGTTTTGCCTATCTTGGGTAGTCCTATTCCCTCCAATGTACCCAATATGTCCTCCTAGGGAACCTCAGTGCCATGGCTGTACAGGCGGGAGTAGAATTCCATGAAGACTTTGTTAATCGCTTGCTGTGTTCTATGGGTTGTGCCTTTGGTGTCCTTAAGTACCATTGTTAAGTGTCTCGGGTGCTGCCTCCTGCACAGCCATGACAGCAGTCTACCCAGTCTATCTCCCTCCACATGTGCCCTGGTGGTTTTTTACAACATAATCAAAGTCCCTGCTAATTTCAATTCCTACTCTCTAGTTCCATGGGTGTTAGCCTCCATTTGCTGGATTTCCTCTTCCCACCACTCCAGCTCCATTCTCAATGTTTTCCTAATACCTCCTGCGCTAGAAATTACCTCCCCCCTTACCACTACTTTCAATGCCTCCCTCACTGTGCTGCAGGTCTAGACACAAACCCACGTTCCTTTCTGTGTGTTCATCTAATTTGTTTTTAAGATTTTCTCTGAATGCCCGGTCTGTAAGCGCATCTGTAGGCATGCGCCATTACGGGATGGGGCATCTGGGCCCCTCTATCCTCCATTCCAAGAGGAGTGGGGGGTGGTCCGAGACTGATCTTCCTAGATATTGGACCGATTCTATTTGTGTCAGATGGCGTTTGCTTGTAAATACATAATCAATTCTGGTGTATAAACCATGGGGTAGAGAAAAATAAGAATAGCCTTGGTCTGTGGGGTGCAGCTCTCTCCATAAATCAGCTAAATGTAGGTTCTCTATTATCGAGTTTAGTGCTTCTGAGGCCGTTGCCACCTGGCTCATTAGTAGGACAGATCTGTCCAGGTCTATGCCCCAAACACAGTTAAAATCTCCCCCCCCAAATGAAAAAAACATTCCCGGTATGGGGCTATCTTGGCGTGCAACCTGTTGAGGTGAGCTGGGATCCTATGATTGGGGTAAGTAGGCGTTTACTATACTTATTTCAGTTTGTTTAATGCAGCCTCTCAGTATCCGATATCTTCCCCCCGTGTCTGCCTCCATCCCCAGCACCGGAAGAGTACTGTAGTATTTATCCAGGTAAAGACGCCACAGCCATATTTGGAGTACTTTGCTCCGTATCCCTGTCCCACCCAATATTCTATCACCTTGGCCATAGTATCTTTCGGGAGATGTGTCTCTTGCAATAAAGTGATCAACACTTTTTTTCCGATTCTAGAAGGATTTAATCCGGTCTCTCCTCAAGTATGAGCCCAGCCCTCTGATGTTCCATGTTAGTACCTTAATATTGGTAGCCATAGTCCTGCAGTATCTCTTCTCTCTGCCTCCCCAATTCATTCTCTGTCCCCTCACTGAACACACAGCCGTCTCCCTCCCCCGTTCCAGCAAGCCAAACCACCCTCCGCTGATCACTCTCGTAACTGACCATTTCTCCACTTCTGCCGTTTCATGTGAAGTGCATATAACATTCCTTACAACAAACATAACTGAACAACTGCACCCAACTGCAGCCACTCTCCTGCAGCGCTCGGGTGCTCCTGCACCGCTATTGCCCATCTGGGTCTTTGTGTGCGAGTTGTGTCATGCTGGCAACAGGCCAGCAATGATCTCATTGTGGGTTAGACCAATAAGCCCATGTCAGCTGGTCCAACGGCCCTCTCATCAAACTTAATTACTTAACACATCTACAGTGTACATTAGGACTTTTTCAGTTAACCCCAAACAGCCATTTCTAGGAGATTTACCATGCACCCCAGTTTTCTTCTCCTCCACTGGACTGGGTGCGTCTCATGTGACAGTTTCCTCCCCTCTGGCCATGTTGTTGTGCTCCAGCCACATGTTGGCTGCTGCCGGAGTTTCCAAGAAAATAGCCCTTCCCTTATATATCACCTTCAGCTGGGATGGGTGCATCAGCATGTATTTAAGTTTTAACTGTCTGAGTCTGGCCTTAATCGGGACAAAAGAGTTTCTCGCCCTTTGGACTGCCGGTGTATAGTCTGGGTACATAGCAAATATGGAATGGTCTCGGCTGATCTCCCCACCTTCTCGAGAGAATTTTAGTATAATTTCAAAGTTCAGAATATTTGCTACCATTGGGTTGGGAAGTGATCCTGGCGGTGGTCTTTTTTGTAAGGATCTGTGGGCCCTCTCAACCACAAAGCCCGTGAGAGTTTGCTGGTGCCAATCTCTTGAATTCTGTAGGGTTTGGGCCTTCCATCCCCTCAGGAATTCCAAGCAAGCACACATTATTTCATCGGGGCCCGGCCTTCCGCTTCCTCCGACCTTGTTTCCAATGCTGCAGTTCTCTTCTCAAGTTCCTGCACTCTTAATTTCAAATCTTCCGTAGTCTCTGTTGTTTCCTTCAGTACAGCCTCCATGCCAGCTCCTCTTTCCGCCAAATTGCAGATATCTTGTCGCATTAGCTGCATATCCGACTTCACCTCTCCAATTTTCGTGTCTATAATGGATCGCAGCGCTGCTATAGCTTCGAGCAGTTGGTCTTCTTTACTGCAATCTTCTCGGGCCATCCGGTCGCTCTGTGCCCCAGCGTTGCCCAGCTCAGGATCACCTGACTTGGCTGTGGTGAAGGAGTCCATTATCATAGCCTTCCTCTTCCCTTTGGGTGGGGACATGCCCCTTTCCGTTGATGCCAGGATAGGCTGCTAACTGCAGTCTGTTGCCTATACTTCTTGACGATGCATAGTTTTGTTTCTAGGCGTGCGGGAGACGAGCACCAGCCGTGATAGCTCTCTGCCAGGTCCTCAGCGTCTGTGGTTGTGTTGGGTTGTTTGTGGATCAGTGCAGCAGCAACTGTGCTGAGGGCAGTGGCACGCATAGTTTTGGCTTGAGGCTATGTAGCCTTGTGTATTAGAGTCATGCCTGCTCAGCGACCCTGGGCGTTCTGCATGTGGGCGCAATGCTGCGCTATTTCCTGTGAGTTTTCTTTTTGCGCCATTCAATACCTGGATCGTCTATTCCAAGTGAAGGTTCAGCGGCCCACCTCCTGTAAGTCCACCAACCCCTTACATATTGATGATTTGGAATAGCTCTGAGTCCTTGCTGCAGGAAATTCTATGAATTGTTGAACTAAATAACTGATTTCTTAGATTCCCATATACTCAGAGCACATCCCATATGAACTTTCTTGATGTACTGCTCAAGTCAAAGAATGAACAATATTAATTATCTTATGTTGTTTGGTAGTTATCAGAGAAATATTTGAGAATAATTCACTTTTTGGTGTTTTTTTGGCCTTTATGCACAATTGGTTGTCCATCCAGGAATCTGATCACCAGTCAATGCTTTTGACACAACAGTTGTGGAAATGATGTTCCCCATACAGATAATTGAAAAATGCTTATAAAAGGGCAAGAATGACTTCAATAGAAGTTACACAGGAATCTAAAACTGGGTACTATGGCATGGACACATTAACATAAGCATTTTGATTTCCTCTTTTGTTAAGATTGATAGCATACATGGAAACTGGCACATATTGAATATAGTGTCCTACGCCTTGTCTGTGCCAAGGTTTGCCTTCAAAAGAACAAGACAGATAAGAGAATACTTGATCAAAACTATAACTTAACTGTACCTTGATGTATCCTTCATACTTCCATTAACAAAAAACAAAACAAGGAGATCGATTTGGAATTACCGACTCTGCACAGACAGGAAGATAACCAACACAAATACCTCTCATGTCATTTAGATAACTACTGCACCTCTAAACTATGCTATGCAGGTAAGACCAGGTAGCCAATACAAATCCAGATGGGGTACACCAGCCTTGCCTTTCAAACAGAAAAGTTACAGCTCCATTTCAGAGAGAGCAACAATGTATTTTTCAGAGAGGCACAATGAGACCAAGCATGGATGAAGAGGTGAAGTGGCGCTGCCTAGTTTAGGGGAGTGGTACATTGTGTAAACGCCATCTGTGCCCTTGTCCAACAGAATACCAGTAGGCTGACTAATAAGTGCCTCTTAATAAATTTGATGCATTGTAAAATATTTCACCAGGTAGTGCCATCTGAGTTTTCTTTATAAACACTCAACAGGTATTAGAAAATCTCAGTTAAAAATACAAACATTTTAATAGTCACTTCTCTTCATTTCTGCCATAACGTTTGTATCCAATGTATTAATTATAGTCAATTTCTATGATTAACCCATAGACGTCATCAAGGCATCTTGATTTCAGTGTGTCATAAATGTTTTTACCATTACTTAAAACTTATTAATGGTAAATAACGCTAACATTGTATGTGTCCAAAAAATATATCATAGCTTATTTCTGTCGATGTAAAGTCAACAGAATTTGAGAAGTGGCACAAATGTTATGCATGTCACCTTGTGCAATGATGCAATGGCTGTCACTGTGTTGCCAGTTTCTATGTATAACTCAGCTGTATATTTAGTTATGCACTTTGTTTTAACTTTCCTTTCCTAAATTCCATAGATGCGCATGTGATCTGAGTAGCTTATTGTCTGGGACAACACTTTTCTTTAAGTATTTTTGTTAGTATTGTGACACGGCCACTACACTGGCCTTGTCAAGAGGTGAATGGGATGGGGTATGTTCATGGAGGAAGCCAGAGCTAACCCTGACTCTGAGGGCTGAATCTGATGACAAGACAACAAAACCACCCCAACCTTGTGCCAGTATGTGTCTATGCAGACCATTTTCTCCAGCCTTATCTCAATACCACTTAGCTCACTAGAGTTTCTCTGTCTTGTCAAGAATCTCCATAAATCTGACCAGGCAGAGCAAGAAAGATCATGTGGCGCCCCACGAGAGCCACAGCCATGCAGCAGAAATCTGCATCCCTTTATCAGAGGACAACCCTTCCTCTACAGGCACAACTGGCGGAGAGATACAAGCCAAGAGGAAAACTGTGAGGGAGAATGTCAGGAGTCCACTACTACGCAGCCACGAGAGAGATTGTGCTCTGCTCCCGTGCAGCAGTGAATAGCAGCTTCAGGTGAAAGGGAGCCCTCTAAACCATGAGTGACTCATGCTAGGGACCCAGGCACTCCTTGTGGAAACACTTACATAGGGGTAGGAAAATATAATGCCCCAAACACTAATACGGCGGCTCAACATTGAGATACTGGGTGTGGCTCAGTCCCCCATGAAAGACTTCCCCATGCACTTACACATCCTGGAAGGGTAAGACAGGACTTGATTGGCCAGCAAAAACTGTCCAATCAGCACAGAGGGAGGGACATTTAAGCGAGTGACTGGAAGCAGAAGGTGGGTGTTATTCAGGTGAGGTCAGTACTGGAGGTGGAGGTGGGCCAAGAGAGCAGGAGAAAGAAATGAGCAGCAGCTTGTGGAGGAGATAGTTTGAGCAGGTGAGGTATTGGCTGAGGAGTGAAAGTTGTGCTGCAGTTTGAGTTTGTGTGTCTGTGTGATGAGTGAGTAGAAGAGGGTGGTATAAGGAGCTGTGATGCTGGAAATGCCTTGTGGAGGAAAATAGCCTCCTAGTCCTGTGCTACCACTTCTCTGTGTGTGTTTTCTCTATGTTTGCTGTCACTGAGGTCCAGCCTGGACCTCTGGCAGTGCAGCTTTTCATCTTTTCCTTTTGGTGAACAACACCCATGGGATACTCGTTTGGCACCTATGAGTGGTACACCCTTGTACTCCTTATGTGTGTTTTTCTGTCACATGTGTTTTGCACACAAAGCAGGGTATGGGCTGGTAGCAGCTACATGCTGACTTGGCAGTGGCTCTGAGTGCCCTCTATTTTGGGCCGCTCTAGTCCCGCCATAGGAATCAATGGATTCCTGCAAGAAGGCAAGATGGCCCATGACTCTATTGACTTTTACATTGTTTCCCAAAGTCCTGGGAAGCCCTGACTCTGAACCCGCCTACTAACTGGCTGGTGGGTGGAAATACCATATATGGCTTTGGGGATACCTCCTGTCAGACTCACTAGAGCGTTCCCAGAAGCTGTGTGTTGTGGGTACACCCGAGGGCTGGGACATGTGTGAATAGAGTCTGAAGTTAACTCACATTCTGTGTGTGACACAATGACTGAGACAGCCCTGACTGAAACTGACATGAATGCAGTGTAGTGTGCTGAAAGGCTGGGTAGTTACCCAATTCCCATTCTTTGTTATGGGTGTCTGCATGGAGTGAATGGCATGTGAGCCTGATTGGCTGCCTGCCTGCATGAATGCCATTCTGCATGGTTGGTTGACTGAGCCTGGCTAGGCCTGAGTGAATGGGAACTAATGTGTATAACAGGGGGCCTCTCACGCAACAATGTGTTCAGAAGCTGAAACAAGTTGAAGCTGTTCCTTGAAGCCCAGCTGGAGGAGGAGTCTGCTGCCTCATTTCTTCGTGAAATCCAAAAGCTGGTGTGTTCTTACAAGGACTGATCCAGAGAGTACATGGAAAGGAGACCTCTCCCCGAGCTACGAGGGAGCATCATGTAAACTGCTTCTCTTCATTAGAAGTGAGTCCATTGTGCCAGTCATTTGGAGAAGGGGTCTTCAATAGTCCTGAACAGGAGTGTCCAGACATCTTAAGTCAATGAAGTCTATTGGTGTCGCCCAAGGCCCGGAGGTGCATTTCGTAACCGCTGGAAGCCGTTGTTGTCTACAGCCAAGAAGAGGCGGTACGCTGGCATAGTGCTGCTGGACACCCGGAGATGAAAAAGTTCCAAACTGCCTAATAATATTTCAAGGGAAATCCTTGCCATCATTGCTGACCACTTTTTCCCACCAGAGAGAGTCCAGAGTAGCTGAGTGCAGAGGAAGGGCTGTCAGTGGATTTCCTGTTACAAGAAGCTAACAAAGATGTCCCGAGGGTCTAGACTTGGTGAAAGTCTGTGGTACACTGCAGTGGTCGAGTCCAGGTTGCCAGAAGCTGTCTAGAGGTCTGTGCTGTGGCTGCAGCACTGAAGAACCGAAAGTTGGAAAACCACGATATTCCGAAAACTGACACCAAATGTGACCTCTGCATCTATCGCTGTCAGAAGTCATTGAAGGGTCCCTCGGGTCTTACTCTCATCTGCCAAGCCTTTAAGGAGCCCACAGCAAGTTTCACAGGACTTCTACAGTTGATGAACTCATCGACCAGAGGAAAGCACTGCGAAAAATAAAACTGCTGCACTTCAGAAAGACTTTGGTTCCATTTTTCTTCTTGGAATCAGCATCTCAGTGGCTCCTTCTTCCAAGGGGGGTCCATCCTCGATGGAAATCATTGCGTGAAACCGAGAAACTCTGCCACTTCATCTGCCAAGGCACCAAATGTACTGTGTTGAGGAAGAGCATCTTCTAGCCTCAAGAGTTGTCCAGGGGTCCCAGATTCATCTTGGATCCTGTTCTCCTGTGGCCTCTCAGGTACGTTGGGGTGGTACAACCTTTTAAACGAAGCAGAAGGTTTTTGAACATTATTGGACTGGGCTGTAAAAGACAAGATAAGCTACTCTCTAATTGTTCTATTACAGGTTACCCAGGTGGGGGGATCTTCACATGGAATTGCATATGTAGCCTAAAGAAAGCAGTCTGCCACTGTTCACAACTAACTAGCCTTTCTTCCCTAGTCTATTAGTTTAGTTTATTATTTGATAATGCGCTCAAAACCCTGGGGTAACCGGGCGCAGCGGTAACAAAGAATACTTAGGCTTGTTACATACAGTGAATGCATTACATGTTATTACAGTATTTACAGTATTTACAGTACAAGTATATGAGCTGTCAGTACATCACATCACACTAGTCTATAGTACAGGTTTCTATAGATACACCTCATTTAATAATTCCCATGCCTATTTAAAACTGTCTGCAGTTAGTGCATCTATTACCAAATGTAAGTACTGTGCGGTACCACATAGAGTGTATATATTTGCCATTCTTTGAATACGTTTTTCCATGTACAAAGTGTTATTACTTAAATTGATATATATTCCTTAATCCTATTATCCTGAAGCTGTGTTATCAACTAACATAGTGTGTGGACGCTCCTTTGTTGGGGGCTTGGGGACTTACTGTACTTCAGAAACTGTCTGCATCATCTCTTAAAAGTTTAAGCCTAGCTGCTCGCCCATTACTACCAAATTGAGAGCCCTGGCTAGGGTTTACTGTGCCTTTACCCTTCCATACAGAGTGCAGAGGACAAATACCCCTCTCCAGTCTTTACAGGAGCTAAAGTGAATTGACTGTTACATAGTGAAAGATGGATGTTTGTGTAGTTTGGGGGGTGAGGAGAGGAATAGGAGAGTAGCAGTTGTAGGAGGAGAGTGGTAGTAGCAGGAGGAGAGTAGTAGTGGTGGGAGGAGACTAGTAGTTTCGGAGGAGGTGGAATGGTAGTGTGCGAGGAGGAATAGTGGTGTGGGTGGAGGGTGAGTAGAAGAGTGGAAGGAGGAGTAATAGTGTGGGAGGAGGAGTAGTAGTGTAAGACGATGAGTAGTAGAAGTTGACATTAAAGGGTGGAGGCAGCAGACAGGAGGAGTGAAGCATTAGAGGGACAGAAGGTTGGTGGGGAGGAGTCAAGGGAGAGGAAGTAGGTAGAGTAGAATGGTAAAATTCTAGTGATAATGGGTGAAACCAGCTGAATCATACGGGGCAATTGCAAAGCACAACCCTTTCCCAATTAGAACATTAACCTTTGGTCAGAGTAGGGACAGTTAGGAAATCCCTGAATGAGTCGTTGAAACTTAATGCAGGGAAAACATCATTAGACTAAGCCACAATTTAGATAGTAGGTTTAACAATCGATAGCACTAACCAGGGTTACGGACTCCTGGTTTAGGGCAGAGGGTTATGGCAAAGAGAGAGAGAGAGGAGAAGCCATAGGCCCCACAAAATCCCAATAACCATCCTCGAACTGTCCTTGAGTGTTTTCTGTGGCATTTGTGACAATATTTAATTATTTAAGTATTTTCCAATAGGAGAAGTGGAAGAAAATACGTCATTGGCAACACAGGCACATTGACCCGACCTCAGTTGTGTGGAAATTGATGGAGTCATTACATATTCTGGATCATCTTGAACCCAATGGATTGTACCATTTGAGATAAAATGGATTTATCAGAGGGAGGTCCTGCCAAGCAAATCTGGTTGCTGTCTAAGAGACGGTAACAAGGAATTTCAAACAAGGAGTGAAATGGATGCGATCTTCTTAGATTTCTGCAAGTACTTTAACATTATAACACACACTAGACTAATAAAACACAGACATATCCATAAAGAAAGTGGAGGGTGGTACATTGAAATGTTTCTATCTAGCAAGTATATTGCTCAGTGCTCACATTTCACGTGTCACATACTCAGCCAGTCTTGGCTGTGTTGGCATTTGCTGTTTCATGCTGTTATTTGAAGGATCATCTTAGAACTGGGCAACTCACATTGGTAAAGTATCTGGATGCCTGTGGTAGGTATTATGCTTTCCACCACTATAAAGAGCCTTTCAAAAGTTCTCAGACTGGAGAAGGCTCCCTCACTTGCATTGACCATCAGCTTGTGTGACGATGATTTGATTTGATTTTAGTATTTCTAATTCGTGTATCCCGAGGGGAACCTGGCAGAGGACTGCATCTAGGAACAGATGGAAATGAATCAAATATGGTGCCTGTTTTAAACTAGCCACAGAAATTATTTAAACCGATACGTTTTCAGTTGCTTTTGGAACCTGTGTAGGGAATTGATTGCGGATCGTGGGTAGGGGATGGAGTTCTTGCTTGAAGTTGTTCTGCATACGGATTGCCCTTCCTGAGGAACGTCTGGTGTAGTAGTTGTTTGACTTGCCTCCTATTGCCAATCTCCGCCAGGACAAGGACCACACACAGTCCCAACTCTCGCAGTAAGTCAGAGAGAGTCTTTACAATACTGCTTTGATCGCGGCATACATCAACAGCAGCCAACTGTGACATGCTTACTGTCTCAGCTTGACACCGGAGTGCATGACACAACCAACCGATTGCTGAAGCATGTCAGTATACTCAGAGACGTTTTTATGGGAGGGCAAAAGGGGCACTTGCCCAGGGCCCCCATCTTGGAGGGGGCCCCACAAGGATGCCTGATCTAAAGAAGTAAGATTCCTTTGTTCACCAGACTTAAATAGCACACATCAGGATATTTTATGGCATGGTGCAGAGGCTCTAAACCTACTGCCTGTCTCTTTTGGCAAGTACATTCTGCCTCGAATAATTCCTCATGTAATGCTTTCTGTGTTCACTTTGGTATATAGAGTCTGTGTGTTCTTTAAGGCACAACTCCTGTAGCATTATTTCCTTCCTGTGGGAATTATGTTGATCATGTGCAATAGCCAATTTTGAAATGCATATTGGTAAATTGAGTGCCACAATTGTTAAAAGGTTAGCACAGTTTGTTAAGCACTCATTGCAGAGATGTGTTCCTGTGCAAGATTAGAATAGCAGATTCCTGTAAGGCTGGCTGAGCCTTTCCTATGTCTGAAGTTTATAAACCTGCCTGCGTATGTACTTGGTCTTGCAGCACAACCGGTGCTATTATCAGCAATGTACCTGCAACAGATAGGGGTTACTATAAAGACGAACATGTCATCCTTATGATGAACGTCTAGAAATTGGTTTGTTCAGATGGGGTGTTGTAAAAACCTAGGCAATCACATCCGACGATGAGCATAAACTGTTAGTCCAAGAGATGAATATGTTTCCAAATGTGGAACCAAAGCATTCATGCTTGTATCTTGGCTTTGCCAGCAGACAATACAGTGACCCTGTTCAAATCATCTACTATCTAGTATATTACTGTCTTCTGTGAAGTTTGCCTCCTCTCATGCTGGTGGCATTGTTTAGCCCATTACTTGGTCTTTCTTCTTATGTAGGCCATTTGAGTGGAAGGCGTGGTAAACAGAATGGAGCGGACCAGGTGGTGCAGGACTCGTGGAAGCATATTTTAAAGTCTGCCTATTTGACACAAAAAAACGCTTTGCATTTTTGTAAAAGTGAAAGGTTTTTCTGCACGTTTATACATGACAATTTCACAAGCCAGTGTTTTGGAACTATGTAAATCTTTAAAATGCAAAAGACGAACCCAGATTAAAACTGTTAAAATCACACTGATTGGTATGTTGGTATGTATATACTTCTCTTGATGATGGAAGAATGAACCTAGAATCATTCTGTATTACACCCTTCTATAATTTGTTTTTAAAAATGGTCATGCTTGGTAATGTGATTGGTCTACTTTCCAAGTCAGTTTTATAAAATGAGATTGTTTTAGTTCATAGTAAGAAATGGTAATGAAAGTGTTCCAATGCAGAAATTGCAGAGTTGGCACACGTCTGAGATTCACCCCTTAACCAATGTGTGTAATGCTGGGCATCCATCTAATGTAATCTTGTATTGCCTAGCCCCTCGAAATTGCCAGTCCCTAACCCTTTCAAAATTGTCAGCCCTTCAGAGAGATTTCTTTCCCAGGGTATGATCTTCAAAACAGCCTCACTCATGGTTTCACTGGCTATAGTGTTGCTTCCACTATAATAGTGAGCATTCATATATTGCACACCACAGGCACTTTATTCTTTTGATCTCTAATGGCAACACTATTTGAAAACCCTGTCCGATTTATAATCTCAGTCTGTCTGGATACAGACACCTTCTTGGTAGCATCTAATCTGCATCCACTATCCATGGTATGGTATGTGTAACTTTCTCCTTTCTACCAATTGGTCTCCTCTATCAATGCTTGTGCCTGTTTGCGTTCTGTGGGGCAGCAAATGTGAGTTCTCTGTCTATTCTGGTTTACATGTATCTTTTACATAAGGTCCTGTATTAATACTACAGGCTGCATACCTTCCTGGATTCTATTGCTAAAAAGTCTCCTGAATCTATGCTAGAACAGAGGTAACCTCTTCGTAGACTGATAATGTTGGCACTTGTTAATCATTCTGATTAGAGCAAGAATGAAGAGGGTAAGTGGACTTAAAGGTAGTACACATCCTTATTTTTAATGCTGTGAGGCAGCATATCAACCTTTGGGTTGTGATTGTGGCGGGGGCAGGTCGGGGGGGGCATTGCAGATATTCTTGATCACTTAATTCCTTTGGTTTGGTGGAGGCTGGCCCCAAAGATGCCCATACCCAGGCCCCCTAAAGTGCTTAAGATGGCCCTGAGTATACTGCCCTGGCGATTAACAGGAATGCGTGTTCCATTAATGTGCTGCTTTACTATTGGTTGACACAATACACAACCAGTGAAGGGCGGGGAATGGAAGCAACACGTCCATTCATGTGTAAGCAGTCAACTGCCACACACTCTGCTGCACTTGGCCCGAGTTTTCCTTCAGACTTCCACAGGTGGAAACGTATTACTTTTGCAAGACAGTGTTGATCAAATTGAGTGCCAGTGGGCTCTGACTCCTGCATCTGATTGTATTGCCACTGCCTGCACGCTACTTTGGGTGTCAAGATCAAACTCTGGTAGGCAATCTTGGATATAGAACAGTACTTGGAAAGTTATTTTGTTTGTGTCATTGTTTACCTTAGCAGTGGGGTAAGTGTTATTTAGTTACATGTTCTGGGTACTCAACATTCTAAGAGAAAAGTGTTCACTACTTGCCAGAATGTTCATGCCCCCATTGTGTCTTTTCTGAGGGTTTGCCACATCTCCCACACACCCCTGAAGAGAGGTAAATGTAGTGTCATCAAGAGCGGGTTTCCCTAACAGCTATGAAAATCACACAGTGATACAAGAGTGAAGTGTAGGATTATGTTATGATGCACGTACAACATACCTAGTGTGTCACAAGTCAGGGAACAGGGCGCTGAGCTGGAGAAGACATGCGTGACAACCCACAATGTAGATATGGTCCTGAGGTATAGATACACAGGTGAGAGCACGGTGATTGTGAAGAATAATCACACATGTAGCAATAACAATGGTATATGTCCTTTTGTTTTATTTTTATTTTTTAGAGCGCATGTGTGCAGGCTTTTATTGGCACATATGTACATAAGGGTTTGCTTATTGTTTAACTTTATAAGTATAGGTGGAACACAATTTTTGCTGTTAGGTTTTACATTGTTTTTTCAAACACATGATGGTGAGCACCTTTATATTATTGTATAGAAATAAGTAGTGATAGCAGCAAAATAGGAGACCACAGTTCCGCTAGAAGAGCTGACAGAGAATACCATTGTGACCCGGGGCATGGTTTATTTGCGAACCATGGGGAAAGAAGGCTGTTTTTGACTGCCAAGGGCTGACGCTTCCCCAGCCGCTCCGGCTGCATCCATAACATCGGGAGCCACAAACGTATAGCCCTATAGAATGGATTCACCGATTTGCCACGACATCCACACCCTGGAACCCATACCCAGTGAAGGACAGAAACCTGAGACTCGGCGCCCGGCTTCCTCCTCGCAGGCACTCAACTAAAAAGGCACGCTTCACCCATCTCCTAACCAGCCACCAGCTAGTCTTAACCTCAACACAGATAAAATCGTAAAAGCTGCCTTCAGCATAGCTGAACGCCCCTTGATTAGAGGCACCCTCATCAACGCTCTGTCACTGGTCGCAGACGCGCTCGACATTGCAGACCTCATCTCCTCCAACGACCTACACTTGTTGGCTATCACCAAAACCTGGCTGCTCCAGGCAGCAGGCCCAGCTCTCTCCCTTGCCATCCCAGACGGTTACTCAATAGTAAAGAGCAATAAGGAAATGGGCAAAGGAGGCAGAGTAGCCTTTATTGCCAAAACATTGCTAGGCCTCAGAGTGACCCTGTTGACTAGCATCCGGGCCTCTGAACTCCTGACAGTTAAGATCCCACTCTCAACATCTCAAACAATTCTCATGCACCTTATCTACAGGCCTCCAGGCCACATCTCCACATTTGAGGAAGATATCTGTGACTTCCTAACTAACAACACCAAACCAGGATCTCAAATCATCCTGCTTGGGGACTTCAACCTAGGCCTCGGGAATCCCAATGATGCTAATGCCCTATCTCTAGAAAATACAATCTCCCAACTTGGTCACAAACACAGGGTCACAACCCCAACACACAATAAGGGCAGAACCTTGGATTGGGTGGCGGACTATAACTGCACCACAACCATCCTTAAAAATGAACCACCACATCATCTCCTTCTCCATCCAAGGAAATGCGCAGGCCAACACCACTCCGGCCACCGTCCCACAAACCCTCTCTAGGAATACCCGCAACATTACGCTGCAAAACCTCTGCCACTAATCCACAATATCCTTGTCCCAATAAACTACACAGACCTAGATGCAAATAAACTAGTCGACCTCTACAACAAAACACTTGTAATAGGAGAAGACAACATTGCTCCCATCAAACTTACCAAAGCTAAACCGGCTGCCCACCTCAACAAATGGTTCACCCCGGAACTAAAAATCCTTTGGAATGCCAAACGTGCGGCGGAATCCGCATGGAGAAAAACATCTAATTCATCCAACAAAGCACTCTTCGTTGCAGCTGCTACCACCTATAAAAATGCTATCCTCACTGCCAAAAATGAGACCTATGACAACCAAATCTCCAATGCCAAATATAGAACAAAAGAGCTTTTTATTATCCTTAGGGAACTTGAGTCACCGGCTACACCAGCAGAATCCTGCGTAAAAGATGCAGACTGTTGCGAAAGAATCCAATTGCAGACAAAATTGCCCTTCTCCAATCTACAATCGAGCAAAAAAAGAACTGCTTAGCTAAGAATACCAACTCTCCTCCACCACCTACTCATAAAACCCCACCTGCCCACCCTTCTCCTTTGCCCCAGTATCGGCCAAAGAAGTAGAAAACATCATGAAAGGCCCCACGCCATCCAGGTGCCAAGGGGATCTCTGTCCACCCACCATCAAGCAAGAATGTGCCAACGATTTGGCCCTCTTCATAACAGTCTTAATCAACTCATCCTTCGAAACAAGTTCAGTTCCCAACAGCCTCAAGGAGGCTTGGGTCATGCCCCTCCTAAAAACCTAGACCCAAACAACCCCACCAACTATAGGCCCATCACTACTGTCCCTTACATCCAAAAGATCTTAGACAGAGTGGCCTATCTGCAAATTCAGAAAAATCTGGAAGATAACAACCATCTGGGCCTCAGACAATCAGGCTTTAGGCCAAGGCATGGAACGGAAACAGCCCATCTGGGCTTAAAAATCCAGATGGATGAGGCAAAGGGCAACGGCAAACTAGCCATACTCCTGCTGCTTGACCTCTCGGCAGCTTTCGACCTCGTCGATCACCAGATCCTCACCAAACATCTGGCGCCAGCAGCTGCCTCCTCTAGCGAGGCGACCGCTTGGGTACAATCGTTCCTCTCTAACCGCACCACCAGTGTCTTCTCCCCAGTGGCATCAACTCACCCTATCCCCATCCACAGCGGCGTCCCTCAAGGGTCATGCGTATCGCCAATCTTATACAATATCTTCACACAGCTACTGTTTGACCGCCTTGACAACCTGGGTGTCACATACACAAACTATGCTGACGATACCCAGGTTCTCATCACTCTAACAGGATGCTACGAAGAGGACACCAAACTGATCAACAATCTTTACCTGGAGATCCAGGCATGGATGGCTAAACACGGTTCATGCCTCAATGACGAGAACACTGAGCTTCTTCTCGTCTTCTCGTCAGTTCCCAACCACGACTAAACAAACTTGACCCTCGCTACGCCTCAATCAACAGAGATGGTAACCTGATCAAAGTTCACAAAGAAATCAAAACTTTAGGGGTTTACCTGGATTCCACACTCTCTCTCTCAAAAAACAAGTAAATGCCACAGCTTCCTCCACAGCCTGCAAAAATAAGCTCATCAATGCTTGTAAGTCATTCCTCTCACCCAATAGCTGCATCAACTTAGCCAGGGCGTTAGTGCTCTCAAAATTGACTGTTGTAACACCCTCTTCCTTGGCACGTCGGAGCGCAACCTGAACAAGCTCCAAGTGTTGCAGAATAATACCCTCAGAGCTGCTCTGAGCATCCCACGGCACTCCCATATTTCCAGCTTTAGACAAGACGCCCACTGACTCCCAGTACGAGACAGAATCGCCCTTAGATCACTAGTCATCATTCACAAGTATCCCAAGTATTTGGCAGATAAATTCAACAAAGGCCTATCATCTAGACCTACCAGAACAATGTACTCTCATTGCCTCACCATTCCCAAATTCACACTAAAAAAAGTGGGTGGTTCTAGCTCCCGGTCCTAGCAGCTAAACAATGGAACGCTATACCCCTTAACCTTGGAATAGAATCATCGTTCTAGACCTTCAGAGCCAAAACTAAGTGCTGGTTTGCTAACAAGAATTGCTCATCTGTTTGATTAATCACTGCCACTCACTTGTACTGTATTTCACCTGTTATCAATTCTACGACCATCATGTGACCTGGTCACTTGCACCTATCGTTATTGTCTTGTATAGTATGAAAATGCATGTAACTTGTTGAACTCGCTCTAAGCCTCTGACGCCCAGTTACCTCAGGGTTCAGCGCGCGATATAAATAAAGAAACTAAAATAAACTAGGTTTGTATAGGCCACAATTGGGAAAAGCAGCATCCTAGCCAGCCCACAATAAAAGGATGCAGGCCTCATTTTTCCTGTGTTATATTTTTTGAAAACTGAGCAGTGAAGGTCAGGATAACACGTGATGCTAAATTAATGTTGTAAGATTTTCGTAAGAAGAATATACTCCAGCTGGAGTTGCTTCATGCAATATCTTGAAGGCCACTGTGCTAGGCACCTGGAAGCTCAAGCAAGCTTGGGATGCCAGAAAATAATTAAATATAGTACTTTCACTTTCCAGCACAGTGCCGTTGTTTTTAAAAAAAAATCAAAGATGGCACAATGGAAGGGAAAAGATGGGGAGGACTGGCAGGGGCTGTGGGGTGAGGGACAGGGGCCAATCAGGAGGAAAGAACTGCAATACTCATGGCCTTACTCCCCTCACGTTTTCGTCAAACATACCACAGGGTCCAAATTAATTTGTAGCTGTGTATCTATTTGTATGTTGGACTACGCCAGCCTATTAGAGCAAATAGTTTTTCTGCAAGTCATCATAGTGATGTGAATCAGGGGTAGGATTATGATGTTGAAGGGGTCTTGATGTGTTTTGTACCAGGACATGTATTTGCCCAATTGAAGATAAGCAATGTATGTATGTAGCCCTATAGGGCCTCAGGATGTTTCACCAACCATTTCTTTTGACCTGCCCCAAGATGTAACTAACGTGTTATGGAAATGTGTTTTTTCCTTAGAAAATGTGTAACTGTAGTGGCAGAGTTTATGAACTTTTCAACCAGTTCAACTTGCAAGACTGCCTGAATTGCTTTTCTCCTAGCTGTGGGGAGTTAATAAATGTGTGTTTTTTTCTGCACATTCTCACTTTTCTATGGTGTACTTTTTGTACCTTTTTTCAGATTACTTATGTAAAGTAGTCCCTCTTTGCACCCCTCTCTTCTATAGTTCTCTGAACTACCTTGAAGTGAAGTTTGATGCATTACAAAACACCAATTAATAACCAATGTTAGATGCATGGTGTCATGGTTTATTGTTAATGGAATCTTTTTGAGGCATTTTTCAGTTTGGTTTGCTGCTTTGTGGATTTGCATGGTGTAAAACAATCATTAGCACTTCAAAGCACACTGTGGGGGCCCCTCACTTGAATTTTGCAGCACGCTTTGTCAGGCAAGGCTCTGTTAGTTTCAAGTTCTGCATTAGGTAACAACCTGTCCCTTTAAATGTAAACTCCAAGTTGAACCATTTATTGGCCTTTCTGTTGTGAAAGATGGCCTGAATGAAACAGAAAGTTTGCTCCTATTTCAAGGGTTTTTATTATTATCGTACACAGTAGAGCTAGGTTTTGGTTCTTTGAAGCACCATTTCGAATTGCAGAACAGACAGACATTGATTATAACAAGGCATACTGGCTAGAAACGGGGTTTGGGAAGGTGTCCCTAGGGCTGTCCCTCTCTCTCAAACACTCCCCTGGGATTCCCACTCTAGCGCAGGCATCCGTAGCCCCGGTTAGTTTCTACAGATCGGTAGCCCCTACTGTCTGTTCACTAAATCGCTCTAAGGGGGTGTCCGTGAGACGTTGGCTGTCTACTCAGGGAATTCATACCAATTTCTACACTACTACAGATGTTAGTTCTAGAGGGTGGTGTATGTATGCCTCCTGATCTTATCACCCCCTTCTGTTTACTACTCTACTCCTCCCTCCTACTCTCCTCCGTCCTATCAAATCTGCCTACCTACTCTTCCCCACAACACTTTACCTTATCCACGCTACTTCAAGTCTTCCAACTCTACTCCTATTACAACAACTCACAAAACTCAAGGATGTGGTGCGCTGCTCACCCCATTACTGTACAAGCAACTCGGGCATATGGGGCCCTGTTCACCCATTCACTATAAAAGCAACTCAGGGATATCGTGCCCTGTTCAGCCCTTTTGCTATTAAAGCTCTCACTGCTCTCAGCCACTCCCCACTTCCCTAATGCATTGCACTACTTGCACCCCACTTCTACACCCTTCCTACTAGACCCACCCTCTAACAATCACTCATTCTCATTCTAACAACTATCTCTTGCACTTTGTTCAGTTTTTCTCTCTCACTCCCAACTCCTAAACTCCCTCTCCCCACTTCCTGAACTGCAATACACTACACACCACTGATAAAAACTCTCTCTCAAATACCTCACCTGTGCAAAATCCACCTCTCCAACACTCTGATCTGCCGTCCTTCCTCCACCTGATCTCTTGGTCTTTCTCCAGCTCAACCTGTGACCTCATCTGTACAGCCCACACTGTACCTCGGCTGCTGTCTGCTTATTTAGTGCAGGACTCTGTATGCAGGTACTTTCTCGACTCCGCATTGGTTGCAATGCCTAGCTGATTTCCTTCACCAATTGTTGCCTGCCTTTTCCCCTGGAGGAGGGCTACCCAACTGGTAGGCTTTAGAAATCTCTTCTAAGCCCCCCCCCTTTTCCAGCGCGGTTTCACAAGCAGTTTAGTGTTTCTCTGCCATGCTTGTGGCTGAAGGTTTGCTGTTCGGTCTGGAGGGTGCGTTGTCTGCTCCTCTGAGGTGTTGGGTGCGGTTTGATGGTGTTGCCATTTCACAGTATGCTGAAGTTACTGCATTTCGGGACTTTAGGATGTATGCTTCCAGTCTGTGTTTTCCTGGCTGCTTGCTGATGCATGGATTTATTTATTTACTGCATTTGTTGACAGCCCCCATACCCGAAGGTATCACAGTGATAGTGCATAGTTGGTATAAAAAAACAGACAAATAAGTATAACAGGTAGGCAGATCAAAAAAACATAGATAAGGAGGATCCTTAGTCATATTTGTTAAACAGCCAGGTGTTTAGACGTTTCCTAAAAGATAAGTATGATGTTACTTCTTGAATGCATGGTGGTAGGGCATTCCAAAGGGTGCGTGCTGTGACATGAAAGCTTGTTCCAGCTGCTCGCTTTCTAGTGTACCTGGGTGTGAAAAGGGCCAGGGCGGCAGTGGAGCGCAGACAGTGAGGTATATATTTTCTGGCTATGTGCTGGTTCAGGAATGCGGGTGCAGCATTGTGAATGCAGCAGTGAGTTATCAGGATCTTGAACTCAATGCAGGCTTCGACGGGCAGCCAATGGGCCTTCCGGCTGACTTGCAAGATGTGATCAGTTCGCTTCATGCCCCCAGGCAGCCTGTCCCAGTTGTAGTTTGAAGATGTTTTTGGTGGAGGTGCCAGAGAGGTGGGCGTTACAGTAATCCAGTTTGCTATCAGCGATAGCCCTGGCTAAGGTAAGGCAGTTGTCAGAGGACAGACATGTTCTGCTAATGTTGGAGCTTGGTGGAATATGCTGCCGATGAGGCAAGGACAGTGACATGTTTGTGCATAGATAGGTCTGCATCTAGGTACATGCACATGGTTTTCACGTGGCTAGAGACAAGGGTGGGGTCACCTTCGATTGAGAAAGATGTGAAAGCAGGGTCCAATAATTTGAGACGATGGGGGGGGGATCCCACAATGAGCGTTTTCTAAGATACAGGTAGGTGCCAAATAGCTCTCAACTCCCAGTAATTGTTGTTGCTGTTTCACAATCATTGCAGTCATCATGCATGGCTCTAGAGCTGCTTTCAGGGACCTGCCAAGAGAGAGAGAGAATTCCTAGAGAAGCATTCAGCCACTCGTGGGGACACTGGGAGGAGAGTAACTTCAGTATGACTCTTGACAACAACTAGCTTCTAACTCTGACCGATAAGGACTGTTTAATTTAGACATGGTTGGAGCATGCCATAGGCTCAATGCTTCTATGGTTCTATAGTGGGTTTAAAACAGGGCTGCAAAGTTGCTACTTGGGACTCTGAATAGGGCCTGTCCTGTACTGTGAGACTCATTAATGGTTTAAGCATTTGGCCTACTTGGGTAGAACCCTGGGATGAACTTTATGGAAGAGGTACTGTAGTAGGAAGCGAGCAAAGAAAACACACAGACACATACATACACACACACACACACGCCTCACAGATTGTTAAAAATCCCCCTAAACCCGCAGGGCAAGTTCCTTAGATTAAATACTTGACCTGCGATATATGCACTTGTCCCATGGTAATAGGTGACAAATAATTTACCAGTGCTTTCTATAAAATGGTGCATGTCACCATAAATACACTTCATATTTGGTGCTATACTGCCACCCAAAGACTATCCATGCACTGTGGAAAATGTATTTGCCATTTACTGCAAAATTTGCAGTAAATGTCAAATAAAGGTTTCAAACATCTCCACATGCAAATGGTGCTCGCCCTTTATAACGTCTTCTGACCAATGCGAGGGGGCTAGTAGATTTTGCGAGCCCTGCACACACACATGCACACACACCCACACAGACCATCCATACTTTCATGGATATACCCATTAACCCATCTGTGCGATAAAAAATGAAACCATAAATCTGTCCACCAAGCTTTACACCCAAACATGAACTTCCCCCTCCATTCACGCACTAACACAACCGAACAACCACACACATACCCATCAACGTACCATCTACCTATACACACAAATTAATTATTCACCCACATACTAACGCGTCCACAAATCTATGCATCCATCATTTGATATTACAGCTCACACATACATCGAACCGCACATAAACAAACCTGCCATACATCTGTCCACTTACACATACACACAGCTAATAGCCACCCACAAACTCACCCTTCCATTCATCTACTCCTTGCACAATCACACAATTAAATACCAATACATGCCCTTCCTCATCCACACACCTATGTATCCACACAAGCACATCCATCCAGGACCAATATTTCATCTCTGCGCCCCTGCCACGAGGAGCAGGACGGAGAATCCACCTTTTACAATGTTAAGGTGAGGAGAAGGCCCAAGAGGGAGGAGTTCACAAAGGCAGTTGTCAATATACCACAGAAGCATCTACAGGCTACAGATCCCTCCAGACCCAGAGCTCCTTCAGCCTTGAGACTTACTGCCAATAACACTGAGACTAGCGGGAAAGGCTTATGGGGACAAAATACCAAATCACCACAAATTCTGGTGTGTTGCTTGCCTCCTGACTAACACTTTACTTGACCACCTCACCCAGGAATGTTATTCACTTGCAGCCATGTTAGAGACATCTATTTCATCAAAGAAAAGCTGAGAAAAATCAACATGTGTTCCAATATGAATGTTACGCTCTCCTGGTATCCACGGGGACGCCACCCAGCCTTGGTTGGATGATTTGCACTTCCGAACCCTCTCCCGGTCCCTTGGTAAGGCCTATGGTTAAAGATGGGTCTGCAATATAGGAGAGCTGGATTCAATACCAGATTGTCTTTATGTTTTCCCACCTCCCTTGGCCTCAACTCCTCCCTCTTGGGCCTTCTCCTCACCTTAACATTGTAAAAGGTGGATTCTCCGTCCTGCTCCTCGTGGCAGGGGCGCAGAGATGTGGGGGGCGAGCAGCAACCAAGTTATTCACTGGTGCAAGCCCCCCCCTATGGGAATCCAGGCCTGCTGCGACTCCGTAGGTTTGCTGCTTTACAGTCTTTATATGCAGTTCTTATGTTCCTCTTAGTTCGAATAATCATGTCTTGCTTCTTTACTTTTAGGTATGGAAAGGTATTTTGGTGTTGTCATACAGTTTGAAGATGAGCATGGGCCGGTAGGCAAAAGCGTGGTGTGCGCGATGCTCTCTGGTGAGTAATGCGCAAAGCGCTGCGCTGTTTCGCCTTTTATATTGCTAACCTGTGTCTTTTCTCTCCTTGCAGGTTGTGATGTTCCTCGCTGAGGGCCGTAATGTTCCAGCAATGATACTGACCATGAGATGACTACCCAGGTAAGAATTGTGTGGCTTTCTTCATTTGGGAGAAAACGTGAATAAATGCTTACTAATGCTGTCTTTCTTTCTCCTCTTTCCAGGTTATGGTATTCCAGGATGCATGCAGTGCCGGATGATGGAGTTCGTACCTTCAGATGAGTGGAACTGAAGTCGGCGATGGATTGAAGACAGGATACTGTTCCAGGAAAATTTCGCAGTGTTCTTTCTCTCTCTGCAGGTCCTTGGTTTCAGGTAAACTGGCATCAAAGAACTGGATACGATGAGCGTTACGCTGCCCACAGCAGAATAACGCAAAGCATGTTCTGCTGTTTGGGTGCGGTTTAAATAGTCTCATGTAAAGTAGTCCAGGTAAAATAGTCCCAGGCCTGCCACACCCAAAGTAGTCCAGGTAAAGTAGTCTCAGGCCTGCCACACCCAGAAGACTAGTCCGCATAGCTCAGTTCCTTGTAACTGAGCTATGTGTGTGCCTCCACGTTGGCTGAACCCCCCAAGTTAAATAGTCCCAAGTAAATAGTCCCATTTTAATGTTGGTCTTCATGATGGTTATGAGCCTGGCGCCAAAGGCACCAGGACTGACTCCAAGAGAGTGTTGGATGAGGTTTTAAGGCCTTTGATCTGGCCCTAACTGGAAGGCTGACTTGCTAGTGAGGGCCATGGGCAAGGGTCATGACAGCGAATCTGTCTTTCAGTTCTGACAAACTCCTTAGATTCCTGTGACCCTCTTCAGCAGCCGAACAATGGCCATGAACTGCTTAGCAAATCTTGAATGAATCTTCAAAAATAATTTGCACATCTGGAAAAAGCTCTGTGTCTCTCTTATGTTTGTAAGAGATAGCCATGTTTATAGACTTTTGAGTGTGCATCCTGAGATCTAATGTGCAAATCGCGAATCGCACAAGCTCAACTACCTCTACGTGGAATTGATTTCTTTCTAGTTTTGCATAAAGATGATGTCCTGAAGCTTTCTCAACACTGACCTCCCATGATTTTGCTGTTGTTCCAGATTTTGCAGTTATATTAAGATATCATATATTTACACAACTAAAAAAACATAATTGAATTCCTGAAGCACTTTCTTTATAAGTGTAAGGCAGAGGGAGCATCGCAGAGCCCTAATGACATCACTTGATTATTTTATAACTGACACTTAGTTATGCAATCAGCCTTCCGTTGTTCTCCCTCCCCCGTTCTACAAGATGGTAGGCTCTTCGCAAGTCCATCTTTGTAATTAGATGACATCCTCCCAGCATCCATCCTCAAGACCCTCCCCGCAGAAGCTCTCCTTCCCTACCGGGAGATCATGAACAACTTCCTAACTCAAGGCACCTTCCCTTCGGCCCTAAAGACTGGACAAATCCTCCCTCTAGTAAAGAAACCCACTCTGGATCCAGACAACCTAGGTAACTATCTCCCCATCATCCATCTTCTGTTCCTAAGTAAGATAATTGAGAAAGTGGTAGCCACGCACCTGAAGCAACACATCAACACAACCAATCTCACCCAAACAGACCAATCCAGGTTCAGACCCAGGTGCAGCATGTTGACGGCAACCATACAGGTGGTTGAAAACACCCTCAACATCCTTGATGACGGCCACACCTGGGTCCTGGTTCCTGATAGACCACCAGTAAACCACCAGGTGCTCACAGACACCCTACATTGGTGCATGGGGATCAGTGACCTTGTCCTATGCTGGTTCAAGTTCTACCTCATCAACCACCAACAGATTTATTCAGTTTATTCAGATAGGTCGGCATTGCTACCCATCACCTCTGGAGTCCCGCAGGGTTCCATCCTCTCCCCAGTGATCTTCAATCCATACATAGAGCCGATGGAAGCCTTCCTAGCCACACACCTCAGTACCCTGACGACACACATGTATACCTAAACAGCGACTCCATCAAGGACATCCATAGGCTCAAAACCTTCCTCTTGCTGATCCAGTCTTGGATGTTCAGTGCATACTTGAAGCTCAACCCTTCCAAGACTGAATTCCTATTCCTCACCAACAACATTAAAAACCCAGACATACAGAGCTGGCTATGAACCATAAACCCTGAGGGCGTCGCACCCGAGCTAACCTCCTGTGCCAAGTAACTTGGGTTCCACAACGACAAACACCTCTCTTTCAAGACACACATAGCTAAGAAAACTCAGACAGCTTGGTATCAGCTCTCCCTCCTGTGGAACGTCAAGCCCTTCCTCCCTCCGGAAAGCTTTAGTACCACCGTTCAACCACTGGTCCTATCCCACCTGGCTGGGGGAAATGTCCCCCTCGAAGGCCTTCAGTCACCCTCCTTGAGAAATGTCCTGCACGTCTCATCAAGGGTCCTCACAGATATGACCACATCATGCAAGCCATCATTGACCTTCACTGGCTCCCACTGCACAAACGAATCACCTTCAAGGCTTGCTCATCAATAAGATAGTCGTCCTCAAGTCACCCAGCTACCTCGCGGAGAAACTCCGCATTGCTGGTGGACAGTGCCCCACTGCAAGCCAGGACACATGCAGACTTGAAATCTGATGCTGCAAAAAGGAAAGGACCAGAAAACAAGCCTTCTCTGCTTACTCCCCAAGACTATGGAACCTCCCCATCAGCATCAGACGTTCCCCCACGTTCCTACAATTCAGAAAATAACTCAAGAACCACCTCTTCAAGGAGTCTGTCCTCCTCAAAACCTAGGCTGTCACATCGCCCCCTCCCATCTGATTTGCTAGACGCCGTCCGCCCCTCTCCTCCCCACCACCCTGTACAGCTGTAACCCTCCTCTGTGCCCCTCTGTATCCTACCTCCGCCATATATCGGTTCTGTTGTTGCCTCTGAAAAGTGCTCCGTTATGCCTGGGCTCCAAGGGAATTTCCAAATATGCCGTGGTTTAGGTAGGTAAAATCTGACAAGGCAAGATTATGCGCCATAGTACTCAGAGGATGGAGTGAGCACAAACGTCCAGGGTGCTTCCAGGGTGTATGTCGAGTTTCAAGTATGAATTAAACATAACAAAAAGATTAAGTAAGTAAAAAACTAGATAATTTAAATGAATCTAAGCTCTACAATACAGTACACATTTCCAATGTTTGTATCACTTTCCACAAAAACTGTGCTCACACTAGTATGCACTTAATGCAATCACAAGTTAAAAAACTATGTACAAACTAACTTGTACTGATTATAATCACAATAATCACATTTAGAAAATCTACAGGGAATTACTGGCATACACTATTTCTGTATTTGTATACAATTTTCCATGTAGATGTATTATGCTGAGGTAATTGATTTATTCGGTAAAGAACACAAATATCTTTCTGCTTATTTACATTGTTTAACATTCTCTACCTTAGGCATATAATAAAATAATAAAATACTTCCTATGTGGAAATCTATAAAGGTGACAGAAGAATTAAACATGCATTCGGTCCTCTGCCTTCATCATACTACAAGGGCCATTAAGCTGCTTAACTTGAATGTGGCTTTCATGCCCGCCCAGGAGGGTGGACATGGCCGGTAACAGCCGCCAGCCTGAGCTAAGCCGGGCCTGAGCGAGGTGATGGCCTCAGCCAGGCTGTAGGCCATTACCGGTAGGCCATTACCGGTAGGCCATTACCGGCCATGTCCACTGTGCTGAGAGAGCAGGAAAGACATTCACCCCCCCTCCGGGGTTCATCCTGGATGTGAATGGCTGTCAGTATTTTTCCCCTGAAGATTCACGCTGCTTGCGCAGCCAAGAACCTGAGGAAACAATAAAAATAAAATGAACAATAGATGGCCGTTGCCATATGGAAAAGGGACTAAGGGCCTCATCACGAGTTGCGCGGTAGCCGTTAAATGCAGCGGTGACCCTTTTACCACTTCATTTAAGGGCTGGCGCTATTATGTGTTGTGCAGTAAGTTGGGTTTTTACCGCCAACTAAAATGTCCACTTACCGTCCGTTATTGTTAATTTTTGGCGCTTTTACTGCTGGTGGAAATAGCACCGCCCCCAAACCCATTGAGTCCCATTGGGTCCTATTGGGTATTACCTCGGGGATACCGCCAGACTCGAGATGAGGCCCTGAATCCTTTTTTCATGTATATGGTGGTGGCCGAGAGACGGGGGGAGTGCTGGGACCGAAGGTAAGAGTGGATGGAGGGAGGCAGTGGTAAAGGGGATCAGGGGATTTTGGGGGACCATGAGGGGGGGTGGAGAGGCAAAAGGGAGAGGCTCCCTGTTGCCTCCCCATATTAACAAAACAAAAAAAATGGTGCCACCTGGGGAAGGGCCTAGGGTGGCTGGAACAGTGGGCAGAGAATGTCTATTCAATGGCTTTCAAACCAATGAGTGTAGTTCTCAGTTAAAGGGCACAGCTCTATATTGAGATATTGCTTGATTGGTTTCTTAGTCTTTTCTCCATCTAATCTGCGCCAGAATTTACATCCAAAGTAGGTCCCAATTAGTGTTTTAAACTATTTGTCCTACATATAGAGCTCTCGTGGAATATTTGTGGGCAGTCTAAAGAGGTTAGTGATTTTTAATAGCTTGCAGCCATGGGGCTACATGAATCCACAACTCAGGCCACCAAATCCTGGTTCCAAATATCTATGTCTCTGGGCTGGTCAGTGGGGTAGGCATGAGAGCATGGAGTAGAAAATGGAGTGGGCCACCCCACATTAGCATAGGAGTGCTAAGAGCATTTTACTGTGGGTGGCACATGCTATTGCCTACTCCAATTACAATGTATTAATCCAAGTTTTGGAGGTCACGTGAAAGGTTCATGCAGTGCGAGTACACACATGAATGCACTGGCGTAACAAAAAATGTGGGGGCCCTGTGCAAGCCCTGCTGAGGGGGCCACCCACTGCCACTGAACCCTCCCCTCCCCCACATGGCATGGGCAGCATGGGGCCCTCGTTACGCCAGTGCATGAATGAGGCATGTCTGAAGTGGGATGTTTGTGGAGACTGTGTGTGTGCGTGTGCCTGTTTATATTGTCAATGCAGTTTGGAGCTCACTTGAAAGGTTTAATGCAGTGTGAACTTGCACATGAATGAGAGATGTTTGTATGTAGCCTGAAGGGGAATGCATGTTTGGAATGTGTATATGCAATTGTGTCAATGCAGTATGTGTGCTTGCTTAGTGAATGACATATGTGTGAACGTTAGTATTGATGCATGTGTGTTGTGATGAATCCAAGGATGTCATCACTCTTTTCCCTGGGGAAGCCTTCCCACTATGTGGCCTGGGGATGGCAGCCACTACCTGATCCTGACCCTCGCTCTATAAGGGAGGACCAACTGTGGGGAGGTGGACTCTCAGGGAGACCAGGTGACATCAATGGAAGAAATCACATACCCTCCTTTTTCCTTAAAGGATACCTCCACCACCCCATGCCCGCCCTCTGCCCTAATGGCATATTGCTACCCTCACTGCTGCCATCTGTGTAAAGTTGGTGTATCTAAGCTCCAAATTCCTACAAGAGAGGATATGCGGGCCACTGAGATGAGAAAGAGACAAGGAATAGTGAAGGTCACTCGTCCGGTAACTCCATATCCATTCCCTCCGAGTGATCTGAAACTTAATTTGTCATTTAAAACTGTTGACACAACGTCTTCAAACTCTACATACAAATCATCAAAATCATCAAAAGTGTCCTTTTAAACTGCTAAAGATGTTTCTTCAAACTCACCATACAAGTCATCAGGTTTGTCATCCAAAACTACTGACAATACTTCTTCAGACTTTACCTACAAGTTGTTGCAAACTGATTTCCCTTTTTGCCAGTGAAATTAATACTGCCACAAGAAAGTTGAGCTGAGTAATGAAGATCAGTGATGACCGAGAACGCAAGTAGAGCTCTAGTTGTTGCAAGTGCATATCAGCTGGGGGGACATTTAATCTGGGAAACCAGCTGACACAGAAGAGCTCGTTTGAGAGGTTGAGTCCACTCTGTGCTGAATGAGGGGCTGCGGGGCGAGCACAAGATCCTTGTAGCCGGCCAGCTCCTGGGAGAAACCAAAGAAGACAGATTGTGGAGGTTGGTACGCCGCAAGATCATCAGAGGAGGAAGGACGACCTATTGACGCACAGTGGTACTGAAGGGTCACCTCCACATCACGGCAGCCCAGGGAAGCATGGAAAAAGAAAGTGAGAGACGAGAACCACAAGGCAGAGGCAGCGAACCCGAAAAAGGAAATCGTGGCATGAGAGAACCGCTGCAGGTTCACTGCGGGGAAAGTAATACCTGATACTGCAGACCAGTGAGTCCATCTGAGAGAGAAGGGAATACCGGGACATTTTGGAAATGGAAAGGAAAGCAAATAATGATGTAGGATGAAAAAGAGACAAAGGTTGCCATATTTCTTAAAGAAACAGAAGAGAAGATGCATATAAGGAAGCCCTGGTAGGAGATTACACCAGAAATGTCAAGACATTTCAAGCCACAAGTATTTTCTATATGAAAAGAAGTTTTTACTTATTTAGAAAGCCCTGACAGAAGAGCATACCAGGCAGTTCAAGTCACAAGTGTGTTGCACAAGAGAACAAGTGTCTGCCTGTAAAGGAAATCCCTGGCAGGAGAGTGTACACAGCATTGCAAGTCATATTTACGTATGAGAGTTTTCCCAGCAGAAGAGTACATTGGGTAAAAAGAGATTGAACAATCTTTAGAATAGGTTACATGAGAAATTCCTGATAAGGATACATCAAGAAAATAGTCAAAGAGTATAATTTAGATATCAAAAAGTAAGAGGAATCCTGGCAGGAGAGTACACCAGGTAGTCTATCAAGAACCAGACTGTCAGCCAAGCTACTTTGTATATTACGTTTATTTTGATCCAGTGGAACTCAAGGAACCGAGATAAAGCTGAGTGAAGAGAGAACCTGGGGAAGGGATCTACCCTCTGGATTTGTGAACTTTATTTTCATGGAACCTTTGTGTTGGAGTTAAGCTTTCTTCTTTTGGAACATGTGTGCACTTTCCATGGCCATTTCCCTTTTCCCCTTATAGTTGATTTTTAGAATGTGGGGGTCAGAATAGTACTTTGGACACAGGAGAGTTTCCTTTGGACATCTTGACAAAGGATCAGCCAATTAGTTTTGTTTTAGGTAGGGAAAATGTGTCTTAGAGCAGAGACAGAGAGGCCTTTTCCGAACCCAATTCTGTTAAATAAATCTCTATGGGCAAAACCATGAATCGCCTATATCCGAGTTGCATTCCTGACTCCTCACAGTGTGCACCTAAATTGTGTATGATATGTAAAAGTGTTAGTGAATTGTGTAAGTGTAGCATTAATGAAACACATGTGCATGTTGTACACATGTTAGTCAGTCAACATAACTTTATTCACCCAGGAGGTCATCAAAGCAACAAAATACATCCTAACACAAACATGTCCTTAATTTCCCATATGCATTCCAGGGAGTATCAAACAGGAATAGAAAGGAAATAGCAAAGAAGAAATAGCCTGCGGCAGCACAATAATTCAAGAATAAGAGAAAACCCTTACATGATCAGGGCTCAGATCAATGCCCCACAGTCTCAGACCCAGAAAACGTCCCCGTTGGCTTTGACCCCAATAGTGTAAGGTTTTCACCCGATAGTACATGGTTAGTTGACGTGCTTCCGAGTAAGCCTGCAATTCCAGGGTGGGGATGTGCTGATTGCAATCCCACGTTTGCATTCCGGACATAATTCCCCAAGCTGCCCAAGACTCCTCTGGACACACTCTGGTCGCGGATGACTAGTTTTATACAGTCATACGAGGTGTCACCCTTGATGAGCATTCTATAACAACCCAGCAGAGTTTCCCCGGAGACAAGGGTACAACCCCTGGTCATGCAGAGCCAGTGTAGGCATTTATTAAATAGAGCATCCATAGGTTTTCGCTTGTTGGCATGTAATTTAGGCATCTCCATTTTAGCTGCTCCGGGGCTGGCCAGTCAGCATCAGTGGACCTCGAAACCAACTGTAGCTCACCTTACTTTCACCTCGGGATAGCTTTCCAGATGGCGACCGTAGATCTTCCTCCTGATCACTTAGAGACGAAAGTGAAGAAAATGAAGATGGCCCCAATGCAGCCTGCTGTGCTGAACACTTGCGGTGCCAAACACTGGGCCCTTGCCTAGCTGGGGGCTTCGCCTCGGCTAGGCTAGCAGAGTTGTTTTAAATCCAGGGGGCGTGGCCAAAACAGGAGGCAGGAGCAGAGGAGACCCAGGTGCGCCAAACACTGCGCCCTTGCCCCGCAGCAGGCTTCACCACTGCACGGCTATTGAAGGTGTTTTAAATCCAGGGGGGTGCGGCTGAAACAGGAACAAGGAGCAGAGGAGTCCCAGGAGAGCCAAACACTGTGCCCTTGTTCCACAGCTGGCTTCACAGCTGCAGGGCTAGTGGACGTGTTTAAAATGCATGAGGGCATGGCCAAAACAGGAACATGGAGCTGAGGAGTCCCTGGAGTGCCAAATACTGCACCCTTGCCCCACTGCCAATGAAAGAACTATGTGTGATATAATGATGTAGGGGTGTGTGCCTTACAAGTGTGACCAGGGGTGTTGCTAGGGGGGGCCTAAGGGGGCTATAGCCCCTGATCTTTTGGTTGTAGCCCCGGATAGAATCTCAGGAGCTACAGTCAAATGACTAGCTAGCCCCCAGTCCCAACAGTTCCGACATCAGCTTAGCCCCGGGTATTTCCAGACCTAGCAACTCCCCTGAGTGTGACTACATTTCTTGAATGGCCAGAAAATCGAACACTAGGTGCATGCATGCCAGAATAAATTGAGTGATGATTTGATAACTACCATGTACAGCACCATAATAAATATAACTGTGATGGACTATTTAATTGCAGCATTTCGATGGTCACTGGCTAAAGTACTGGTGGAGCCATCCCGCTATGCACGCGTGGTTTGCGTCCCATCCTTGTCACCACTGTGATATTGTGAAGCCTGGGATGTCCACGTATGAAAGGGTTGCACAGAGAGTGGCCCTTTATTGGAGAGACTGGGATCATCCGGGCAGGCAGGTAAAGTTAGTACAGTGGAAAAATAACCACTCACGATCCTGGTGGATTGATGAACACTTTATTAGTAAAGCAATAGCAGGCACACAACCAATGGCAACACAAGATTTCGCTGCAAGTGAACTCCCCTCCCTCCTGTGGCCCGCTCTCTTATACTCACACAAATGCATGGGATTCACTGGCAGGGAGGTGGTCCCAACCTGGCAAGGTCACAGCTTGAAACATTAGGGCTGACAGAGAACAAAACCCTCATTGTTCGGCCTTTGATTCAAGCTGCACTCTGCCGTGCTCGTTAGTGTTATCAGTAAGGATAGCATAGCGTAATACATTTCTACAAGATGAATACACTCCCTAAAGCTTTGCACCTGTTCTGAGGCAGACGAGAGTCCTTGTAATATGATGACTTCCGCCCGCTAAAGCCGCCTTTCAGCAAGAAAGCGAGAGCATAGAACACGCTTAGCTATGCCAAAAGGGATGTACGTCAGAAGCGTCAAGAGTGAAGGCGAGCAATCTTTCAGGATGGCAAAGTGCCTTCCTAACTATGTCATGCGCAGTGCATTCTATCATCTCGCTTTATGCAGGCTAGAGACAGTGGTTTAAACATGGCGAGTGGCAAACAGAGTATAATGGTGCACAATGACATTATGGCAGCGGGTACATAAACGAGTATGCCTTGTTGCTTATTGACCTCCACATTAGCTATCAGGAGGACAGAGCCACAAGGCATCCAAACCAAAGACAGCCGACCCTAACAAACACTGAACACTTTGGGACAGACTCCTCAGGGAACATTCCAATGGACCACATGGTAGCCAGGCTAAGAGCCGTGACAAGCATATACCAGCGACACAAGGAGCCTCGCTTTTGCCCAATCACAAAACTAAAGGCTAGGATGTTTCCCCCATTAAGAAACGGTTGCATATGTTTTCCTTGCATTTCACACTGCAGATCTGTATGGCTTTCAATACTACCTCTGCTGCCCTTACTTTTACTTTTTCTCCATACCTGCTGGATCCTTGTCGCACTGGTCGGTGACTATTTTCTGAGCTCGTTTGCTGTTCCTCGTTTCCTTCTAACACTCGAGATCTGCTTGCCCATACACATGGCCTTATACCCCATAGCCACTTGGTCCAGGAACACTGCTGGCTGCGCTTCATTAGTTACTCAGTGATGACAAGTAGTGCTGCGTAGGCCAAATGGTGAACAATGCCTTCAAATCTGGTGTTCAATAGGAAGAAAATCCCCATCTGGCAGGCCACTGTACCTATTTGGACGGAGCGTGTTCCGCATGCGGTTTCACTTCTCTACTTCTGTGTATGGGAAGGATGGGCAAATCCCTGTGTAGTGTTACTGGGTTACTTGTAAAGGAAGTGGCTCTTCTGCTAAGCTTTCCAAAGAGTGTTGTTTACATTCGTTGTTATATAGGTTAGCAGCAAACACTCTTATTGTTCGAGTCATGTTTACTAATCTGTTTGGCAACTTTTTCTGGAAGATGAAATTCATGGTTCAACTTACTTTAAGAGCGGGATGGTGTCTGGTGGCAGCTGCAGTGCATTAAGGCAGCCTAGTTGCCCTCGTCTCTGATGTGACAGTGGTGTGCAATCAGAGTGACTGAGTGTAAGCTACTGTGACTTCACAGGAACACGTTGGCCCTGAACATCCTTTCTCAAAGCTCAGTACACCCTAATCTCTGACACCTCTTCATTATGACTGCTGCAGCAAGTGGATGAACCTCGATTGGACTACGCAAAAACCTTCATTTTCAGCCCTTAACATCCAAAACACAATTCTATGGCAAGACCGGAGAAACCCATCTTATGCATTCACACCTGGGGAAGGGAGCTCAGCTAATCAGGTGGCTGGAAAAACGGGCAGGAACACACTGTGTACCACCTCCATTTTCCAGCAACCCAATGCCTTGGACAGGTGGCACCATCTTAATTGTAAAATTGAAGCTCGCGTTGCCATGCCCTCATCCCCCACTCGACCCCCAAAGACATCCTGCACTCTTCTATCACCCACTCCCTTCCCACTTACCTTCCAGACCAGGGCACTGTGCTCCAGTCCCGGCTTGCCTTCCAAAAAGCGGCAGCCACCATAGAAATAGAAAAGGGACTAACAGTCCCTTTTCTATTTGCTATTTGTATTTGTATTTGTTTTATTTATATAGCGCAGCCAGGCCCGAGGCAACCGGGCACATATCATAACAGTACATTACATAGCAATGACATATAATCACAGTGGTAAAAACAACTGTGGCAAATTTACAATTAGCGTTACTAATATCATATGCATCAACGAGAGAAGTAATGTGCGGGAGCTATACAGTATCCCAGCAGGCACGTAAGGAGTCAAGTTATACATAATCCAGAAGATGGTTGTTATTGTGAGGTAGCTAGCCAGAGCTTGGCTTTGTGTTGGAATAGGTTAAATGAAGGTAGATTTCTAACGGTGAGTGGTAGGGTGTTCCAAAGCTTGGCACTATGGCGGTTGCCATCTTGTTTTTTTCCCCACAGGAGAATGGACTTGCGTTATATGCACAGAGCTAGTTGTAAAAAATAAATATATAAAAAACTAAACAACGGTGAGGGAGCCCAGCAACTGAGAATGAACATGGGTCAAATATCATGTTCTATGAAATTTATCCCACTCAGGAAGGTCTACAACCACGTTTTAGCTCACTGCACGCTTCACAAAGGAGAAATATCAATTTGCATATGAGTGCCACCCACAAGGGCAGCCAGAACAGAAATGCTAAGCAATTCTCCTCTGAACAAGAGTATCATCAGCAACCTCAGAAATGGGGTAGCTGGTAAGATAGCTCCGAGGGTTGAGCGCTCGCTGCTGAGATCTGAGCATGATCTGTAGGGTCCAATCCCGGCAAGGCCAACTCAGCCTTTCATCCTTCCGAGGTCAATAAATGAGTACCAATTTCGGTTGGGTGATATTGTATGTAAATATGTGCTCTTTAAAGCGCTTTGGATAAAGGTGCTAAATAAATAACACATCACTATCATTAAATGTGTTTTAGCCTAGTCGGGCCTCACCAGTGAGGTGAAGCTGAGCCTCTCTAAGGGACAGTGAGCAAGGGGTCCACGTCTGTGTTACTTAGGGTGAAAGCCTAAGTATAACAAATTAAAGAAGGGTGCGGAAACACCTCTACTGAGAACGAACATGGGTCAAACACCCTGTTCTGTGGAATTTCTCACACTTAGGAGGGTCTACAACCACATTTTAGGGCGAAACATATGTCTGGGGTTGATGATGGTACTCTTGTTCAGAGGAGAATTGCCAGACATTTCGGTTCTGGAATGTCCCTGTGGGTGGGACCAGACTAATATGCAAATGGAGTATGGCATGCAGGTATGATGATCCTTGCTAGTTCCCAGGCCGCTCCCATTTTCCCTATTGGCTGGAAGCATAAGGTGTTGTGTTAAGATTGAGTGTTCCTGGCGGTGTCCTCTTCCACTCCTGGTTTCCCTGCACCCTCACACTGGCCTGGCTCCATCTTCCTTTCCCTTTGGGCCCTGATCTGCATGCAGCATGGGAAGGAGTGGGTTCCGGGTCAGCAGGAGCTCACGGTTCTTCTCGTTTGGTTGTGTGTATGCATAGTGATTTCCCTGGAAACCTCTAGGTGGTGTGGCGCATTGAAAATCGCGAGCCCAGAATGTCCCTCTTTTGTCCAAAATTCTTTTGTTTTCCTTGCTTCCCTGTTTGGACTTGTTTTCCTTCTGACTGTATACCCCCCTTTCCTCGAGCCCTGATTAACATACTGAGGGTCAGTGGTGGTGCTCCAGCTGGATGATGATGAGGGCGGCTTTGACTTTGACTTCTCAGCGATTGAGGGTTATTACCCTGTGACTGTCCTGTGATCTAGCAGTTGGCGAGTGTGAAAGCAGGTGTGACTATCGCTAACATTAGAGATACTCCATTGCCCGGTTCCCCACTCACCTGGTGGATTATTGAAGGCCTTAAATAGTACCATATTCATGATATTTTCACTATCTGCTCGCAGGTAACACTCTCTATGGTAGAAGAGTTTGAGGATCGGCTTGCTCCGTTCTGAAGATAGGAGGTTTTCTTCTTCTACAGTTACCTTGCCATATGTCTGGTTAGCACGGAGCACACCACACCCTCTTTGATGCCGTTAAACTATATGTCTGTTTGTTCATAGAAAGGATCCTATACCCAGTGGGATAGTCGGGCATCTCCATTTCCCTACGGTAGGCTCATATTAATGTGAAGGGGATAAGCATTTCTCTACAGCAACCCCTGGGCCACATCACCCTTTAGGGTTAAGCACACAAATGTATTGCCGGCTCGGTATTGCTTGCCTTGGCATCCCAGTTGTGACATTGAGGGATTGGGTGCACTCGCCAGTCGGTTTGGCTTGGTTCAGCTCTCACTGCCAGCCACTACCAC
The DNA here is from genome assembly GCF_040938575.1 of Ambystoma mexicanum. Classification (NCBI taxonomy): domain Eukaryota; kingdom Metazoa; phylum Chordata; class Amphibia; order Caudata; family Ambystomatidae; genus Ambystoma; species Ambystoma mexicanum. The sequence continues at coordinate 254,588,384 of NC_090921.1, read as the reverse complement.
AGTGTTCTACACCCTGGCATCATGCGCGCCTCCATTTCCGCGGATAAGTATTTCCTTATTTCAAGGATTATAATGGGAATAGTTTTTCCCTCCAAAACCTTTGCGTCTTACTGCTGCGTGACATTGCGGTTCTATGTGATTTCATCGAGGAGATTTGGTTGATCCAAATCCATCACATTTTTTTCCTTCTTAAAGCCATTTGGCTACAAATATATACGGGGTGGGGACTCAATCATCCCCCCGCTTCTCCCACCACCTTAATTATTACCCTGACTCACTCCCCACGTATATTTGCGCCAGATTCGGCCAAATAAATTCGATGGATTCGGATTCGACCAAATCTGCTGTGATGAAACCTCCCCATCCCGACATCTCATAGGCAGGCAAGATTCAGTGAGTGATATCTCACAGGCAGGCAAGATTCAGTGGGTGACATCTCATAGGCAGGCAAGATTCAGTGGGTGATATCTCATAGGCAGGCAAGATTCAGTGGGTGATATCTCACAGGCAGGCAAGATTCAGTGGGTGATATCTCATAGCGAGGCAAGCATTGGTATTGCTACTCGACCCGCCCCAACAGTCCTGTCCCGTCCCTCATATACCTTCATGAACGTTCTTTCTTAGGAAGGCGCAGGGTAACAACACTCGCCCTTCTTCTTGCTACTTCGTTTAGGCGGTGCTCTCATTATTACAAAATGTTTTCAATCACTGCCCTTGCAGCTGTTCATGTAATACACAGCTCCAGTTAGAAGTCAAACGTTGCTCTCCTGCCGCTGTTTGTGAGGGGGTTCGAGTTGACTGCTACCTGTATTGCAGCATAGTTGGAGCCCATGCCTTTTCAGGCCTGGTCACTTATCTATGAAATGAATGTGCCCTTTCCATGTGTTCAGCCCCACGGTTGAAGCACCTAAGGGAACAATCAGAACCACACCCTCTCAATAAGCAGAAGTGCATAAGCACATTCAAAAATGTCACTTTGAATTTGGGACTACTGCTTTAAACTTGCATAATAAGACGCCTCCAGTCTTGACACATAAAGACTAACCCCCTTCTTTATTGTGAGTAGGAGTTTACATTCTATTGAAGACAGTGAGCTTATATCACTCCCTCCCTCCTGGTTGGAAAACTAATTTAACACCTGGGATATTACAGTAACAAGGGGTAAAAGGCTGTAGGTTCTATTCTCCCGCACAAGTCCCTGTTCACGAAAGATATAAATATGCAATCTCCCAAGAAATCGTTTTTTTTTTCATAATGGACTCCGTCGTGATTTCTCTCAAGAGCACCATACGACTCATCAGAGGCCAGGATTTGCCAAAAAAGTTCTGGGCTGTGTACCCTGCATAAGAGGTTTGTGATGCTCACGGAGGGCCTCAGTGTGCTGATTAGCAGACGCTAGCATAGCCTTTCTGTTGCCACGTGATTGTCCTGAGCACCTTTGATGCATAGGCCGTATGCCATCACCCCTCTTTCCACTCACCGACACTTGTGAGAATTGCTTTCAGGTAAGAAGTCCATTGTGTGCACTCTGTGATGGCATGCATTTCTGTGCCAGTGGTTCATTTCACACATATGGAGCAGCTAGGTATGCAAGTGCTAGAGTCCCATGACGCGCAGCAGGGCCGTGTTGCGCAGGATCATTGAGCCTTGTGTCGCCCCTGGGAAGCATGCACAAACATGTGTGCGATCCGTTCTGTGTCGCAAGCCGTTTGCATGCTGCTGCTGTGCCGCACGAGCCTGTGTCTGTGCATGGGTCCCTTCTGGAAAACCTGCTTTCGTGCCCTGCGTGGTACAAGAGACATACATGTGTAGTCCACAGCCTGACCATGCTAGGGAACCAAGGTATCTCATAGAATTTAGATTGCATCTCACTGAGAGATGCAGAGTCTGTGGTGGGATGTACGACTCAGCGCTCCTATACCTTTGGGTCTTGTTTCCGCACTCTATAAATAATAAATAAATAAATACATCATGGCGGCCAAAACCTCTCAGTGGATCTGGGAGAAACAGGGGACATCACGTGCAAGTGCCACAGTGCACGGGGGGTATGGCAGTTAGGAGCTCCCTGTTTGCATCGTTGCATCCTAGATTTTAGCCAGAAGTAACTATTGAATGCCCCGGCGGTAGGTGGAACATACACAACCACATTAACCTACTAATCAGTCCAAACGTAAGCTTAATCGATGAGTAATCATGACTGTGCTGGTGTTTCCTGGAGAAAAACACACCCTTCGTTTATGCCCCCAGACAATGAATAGTCCATTCTGATGCCGTAAGAAGCGGGCAGATTTGTATTGCCAGTGTGCACAGCTGACTTTGATTGAGTTAAGGTTTAGGCTCAGTGGCTATTTGTGGCAGGTGTGTATCATTTTGAAGATATGAAATTGCATGTGAAGCAGTCCTTCGTAATGATGTGTGGAACATTGCTCGGATTGATTTTTAAGTTTTGAATAAAGAGTGTATCTGGCTGTGGTAAAGTTAAATGAAAAAGGAGGATGGTCCACCTAGAATTAGGTGGGCTAACACAGGGCACACTTTTGTCTGACTACCATCAGTTTTGACCTTAGAGGCATTCACGGCTGGACAATTATAATGTCAGTTTGATTAAGGATGCCACAATGGTAACGTACTTGTAAATATATATGTATATTTCAAAAAAATGTACATTTCAATTCGAAACAAAACCTTACAAAGTAATTATAAAGTAAATACAATTTGATTTGAAATTTTTAGATGTGAACGGTTTCAACATTTGATCTTCATTTTTTTGTACGTAAAACACTGAAAATTAATTTCATTTTCAATATAAACCAATCTCTCTTGATTTGAAATCATAAAAATGTACGACGCGTTTCGGGACTAGGCCTTCATCAAGTACAGTTTCCAATTTTAGCTCTCCGAAAATAAACAAAATAAATCGATTTCAGTCTGGAATTGAGTTTCAATATTGTTCATTAAGTTGCTGATTCTATTACGAAACCAAAGAATTGACCTGCGTCCTTTAAATATCCATTTGTGACTGGAAATAATTCAATAGAGTGTGATGCACTCTTGGGTTATCTGGGGCTCCACAGTATGTCAAGCTAACACCTAGTGGAGAAATGCATGTTTTACTGATATTTGTCATGATCTTCAGTTTTCTAATACCGTGTGTGGGACACAGTCGCTCAACAATAAGCGCTAGGTCCCACTCCATGATAATTACATCTGTGTTTGCAAAGTATACAGTTCTATCTACTCACTGTCTTTGCGGTGATTCTGGACTTAATATTGTGTGTTGATTTGCCCTCGTAGATGGATGTCTGGTGCTCAATTATATCGGTTTCACTTTCAGTGATTTCTATTTGCTGCCTCAAAAGGATATCCCATCTGTGAATAATTGTATATCAATTAGATCATTGAAATGCTTTATCATAGTTCTTTTGTCTTGAAGGCGTGATGCCATTAGCATTCTGTCAAAAATGCAGCGATACAATCGGAAGATCGATTCCCCACCGGCTTACTTGCTGAACTCCGTCTGCAGGCTCAGGATGTTCGTCTTGTTCAACTTCGTGTGGACGCACAAATAGTGTTGATATTTCGGTATCTTCTATTCTTTTCCTTTGGCATGGTATTCGTGCATCGTGTTGAAAGAACTGAGTAACAGCCTCTGTGTGTTCTGAAAGCCAGACGCAAGTCTCCTCGGTCTGTATTACTCTTGACAACGCCGTTGTCCGGGAAACGGTTGTGGCTCATGGGTAATGCGGACTTCACTGTATTTCCTGTTTGTTCAGGACGCCATCTTGGAAGGCTGTCCAAGTTACTGGTGTTGATCCAGTGACTGAAATCTTCACTTGTTTTAATGTCTGTGACAGTTTGTTCATCGGTTTGATATTTGTTAATACATTGTTATACTATAGATAACATGAATCTGCAATTTATTTTTTTATTGATTTCCAACTTTGGGTCACTGAGATGGCGTTGTTCGCCTCGTAAAAGAGTGCAAGCTGGTGCGTATCTTGTTTTATTATTAAGGAAACACCGAATATGTTAATTTCTCATTAAATTGTTTGTTTGTGGGTGCTGAAAGGCAGATATGTAAGTCGACTATTCATGAAGTAAAGTCACCAGTTTTAATAAAGTATACCTTGTAGCCAATTAAAGTTGAAAACTCATATCCCAATCCGCATTCATTCCTGTTGGATGCATGGAGTTCAATCGGTCAATCCAAAATAATTCCCGTTGTAACAACAATTTTGCCATATTTCCTCCTCTTCTTGACAGTGTTACATGTTCCAAAATGACAAACCGGATTTGAGCTATTGAGTAAATGCTGGGCTACTGGTGAGCGGTCATTCTTTAGTCTAATGTTTGACTTGTATTCGGACCAGCACATTTTCGCTTTTCTAGTTATACCTGCGTAAAAAATTCCGCAGGGACATTTGATTCCATAGATTATATTTTTGGTGTCACAGGTAGATGTGTGTTGTAATTTGATCTTATATCCCCTATGGGGATGGTTGATGTATTCTCGCTTTATCAAATGTTTGCAATTATTGCAATTATTGCATGCATCTGTTCTCTTGTATTTTGGATTTGTGGTTCTTTTTGCTAAGAAATCTGCTCTGATTAGATTGTCTCGTATAGTGCTGCTTTTGCTGTAGGCAAATAATGTTGGAGTTGGAAATAGTTTTGCCAAAGTTGGATCCAAAGGCAGGATTTTCCAATGTTTTTTCACAATCCTCTTTATTTTGCTGCTCTGGTTTGAGTAAGTTATCGCATATACAAGATTGTCAGTCTTTTTCTTTTCTTTAGGGACTAGAGCTTCTTGTCTTTGGATCTGTGTGGCTTTGCTTGCACACTGTTCGATTGTCAAACAATCGTATCCTCTCTCTTCAAATTATTTTGATAAAGTTTGAGTCTTGTTAGTCTAATCCATATTATCTGAGATGATCCTCCAGTATCTCGGAAATTGACTAAGTGGAATACTGGAGAAGGTGTTTTTTGGGTCAAAACTTTTTGCGTGTAGAAGGCTATTTCTATCTGTTTCCTTTGTGAAGATTGTGGTCTGCAGATTGCCTTCTTTTGTGTAGACTCTTACATCTACGAAGTCAATGGATGACTTGCTCACTTTCGAAGTACATTTTATTCTGGGAGCCAGTGTATCTATAAACTTGAAAATTTCGTTGAGTTCTTCGAGGGTGCCTTCCCAAATGCCAAATAGGTCATCGATGTACCTTACCAATAATTTGAGATGTTTATTCCATTTGTTGTTGTTGATGACATTTCACTCTTCTAGATATGACATATATGTATTAGCATAAGTTGGGGCCATTGAGGCCCCCATTGATGTGTCTTTAATGTATGTTGTAAATTTCTGTGTTAGTGGTTGAACTGCTCTGTCAATATATTGGGCTAAAGGCTCTAGCAAGCTATTGGTTGCCGCTATAATCGGCCTCCTCGGTGGATTCAATGGGTTCTTATGTATTTTAGGCAATGTATAGATGACTGGCATTATTGGATGTGAATTTGTAAGGAATTGTTTTGTCAGGTGATTAATGAAGCCTTCAGTTTCTGCTTCTTCTAGGACCAATGCGTTTATGCCTCTTACTGCTTCTGTTGGATTTGTAAAAACTTCTAAGTATGTGTCTTGGTCACGTAGTTGGTTCTCAATTTCCATTTTATATTTCTTAGTGTCCATCAGGACCAGTGTACCGCCTTTATCGGCTGGTTTTATCGTTAGTTCTGGATTACTCCAAAGTCGGTCTAGTACCTGTTGTTCTCGGTGGGAGAAATTGATTTGAGATTTTCTCCGAAAGTTGATTTTAGATAAATCATTAAGTACTTGTTTCTGAAATGAATCTAAAATGGTGTTTTGTATCTGAGGTATGAAGGTACTTGTTGGTCTCATTTCTAACTATTCTGGTTCAATTGTCTGTGTTTCTTCGATTTGATCTGATGCGAAGAATATACTTTCAAATTTTCTCTTTTAGCAGTGAACTGTTGTATTGAGGTACAAAGGACACGCCTTTTTGTAATGTCAGCTTTTCAAATTGTCGTAAAGTTAAAGCCATGTATAGTCATGACGCGTCATTAATTGAACTATGGTGATGACAAGAGAGAGTTTCAATGGGGGTGTGTGTGTTGTAGAGAACAGGGTCCTTCTCCTGGTGATCCTGGTGTGCTGTCTTCTGGGACAGGGTAGGTTGAAGGTACATGTTGGTCAGTCATCTCTAAGGGATAACACGTGGGCCTGTGCACAATTCACATGCACAGCCCTCACACTCTCCTATCTCTCCTCCTCTACTGGTGCTGATGCCTGCGGCACTGAGGAGCTGATTTATGGGATGCCCGCTGTGGTGGGTGCTGGGTGCTGGGTGCTGAGCATGGTGTTGGGCTGCCTGTTTAGGGGGATGTACTGCTTCATGAGGGAGACTGCTATCGGTAGAGGAATTTACCTCAGGGCAATGAAGTGGTGTGGTGTTTCATCATGGTGCTGTATTTCTCATTATGTGGCCTTTTTGCACCCTTTATGTAGACCCCCACCGCTGATTTGTGATGGTTACAGGTGTCAAATGTTTACGAGGCTTTCTGTCCACCCCCAACCACTGATTTGCACATTCAGTTATAAAAACTTTGACTGATCTTGTATATCATTAGAACATATATATTTGAAAAACCTTTTTAAATAGCTATGGTTAATTTAACAAAGCATAACATTTAAAACAGTATGAGTAAGAATGTTAAGGCGCAAACATGGTACACTATTACAAATTCAACCATACAACTAGCACTCACTTCATAGCACTAAAAATCCAACCTTAACATTCACTTGAAATATGGTATTGATGTGCGCGCATCTAGCAGAGTGCACTAACGGGTGCTGTTGGCTGACCGCTGGACCATGGGACCCGTTGGACCTGTGAGTATTTTATTCTACCACTTGCTGTGGACACTTGGAAAATAACAAAGGTACATCTTGTATTGACATGGACATGGCCATAGACTCCTAAAAAGCCCCTATTTACACATAAGAACTAAAATGAATCTCCTTCTCTGCTTTTACTTTAGCGTTCGTGTGGCCATGTCCCATTTAGCCAGAACCAGCAGAAAAAAGCATGCGCGCATCTCTGCGCGTGTGTCTTGCAGATTGCACTAACAAGTGCTGTTGGCTGTTTGCTGAGTGCGGATAAGTCATTGGGTTGCATAGTGTAGGGCACCCTATGTGCACAAGAAAAAGGCATTCTACTGGGCTAAACAGAGGCTGACCGCCGACTTTCCTGGCTTTGGACTGTCTAGCTTCTTGATTTCCTCACAGTTATCTTTTTGCTGACACCATTCTCCCTATTTAAACTAAAGAATATGGGCCCAAAGCTCTGCTCAAAAAACGCAAAAAAGAAAAATGCGAGATCAGAGCGTGACCCCTCCAGACTCCCCTACTGCCTCGAGCTGTGCCCAAAGGAAAAAAGTGCTGTAGTACCAGCAGTATAAGGAACTTGGGAAAAGAGAAACTTGTATAAGAAGAACCAAAAATATCAAGTTTCATGACAGTGTGGCAAGACAGAGTTAGGAAGGAGGAAATAGAGGACCTGAATGAGGAAGGTTTAATGGTGCCTCAAGTAAAAGAAAGATGTGGCGAGTGGGGCATTGAATGAGGAAGATCCAACTCCTCCCAATAACAGCTCCATGATTGACAACAATTAATTATGACATAGGTGCCATGAATTCCGTAGACAATCGCTGAGAATCACAGCAGCATCTCTGCAAGAATTGACAGACAGAAGTATGGAACTATTGCAAAATATGGATAATGTTATCGGATCCAATCTATCTGGGAAACCAGACTTGGAAAAAATGACACAGGACGACTCAATAACAGAGGACAATTCTTGGGAAGACACTAAAACACACATAAAGGGTTCATGAATAGCGCAAGTAAATTGGAGGCAATAGCAGTAACCTTGGATGCTGTTTTTGGCCTCTGCTCCAGCCTTATGAAAGAACACTGAGAGCTGAATTAACTGGTGCCAAGGATTGCCGATAATATTGAAGATAACAGTAAACGAGTAGAAGAGTGTATTGTAGGAAATGTGGGTCAGGAGGGTGAATTGGAAAATAATTTGAGTGAGTTCTGCTTAGCAATAGCAGAGGATGAGTGTGGTGCGGTGACTGAAACAGTGGTGAATGAAGAACAGATCACTGGTGAGAGCTTGAATGTAGCTATTACCTCTGAGGGTGAACAAAGTACAACGTATGGGAGTAAATAATGCGCTCGCCAAAAATGAAAAAAATAAAAACTGGGCAAAGAAAATGTGCAAACCTGGTAGAATTGGTAAGAAAGCCCAAAGCAAAATGAATAGTGCCTTATTAGCCGAGACAGAAAAAATTGACATTATATGTGTGGTCATAGGCAACAGGTTTGATCTGAAAGAGGTCAATAATAATAAGACTGCATCAAGGAAAACCATAAATAATTATTATGGGTTGATGGATAAATGGTTGAATGGGATAGAGAGTAAATTAAATAAGAATGTTGCAGTAATAGAAATGCAAACAGGGGATAGATCAGGAGATGAGGTCCTGAGGGAAATGCATGTGAACTATGTGAACATACCCACAAACAAGTTGGTAGAATCGGCTCTCCTCTAGAAAAAAGGAGATCTATACAGTGGAAATGGAAAGGTTAGCGATGTGTAATATTAATAAGGATTACACTGGGTCATGTTCACCTGAATGTAATGAAGGTGAAGGGGTGACCTTGAGCCTGGGTAAATCCATGAAAATCATAGAGATGAATACATCTGGGCAGAGCCCATTTTTAAATCGGAAGTGGATCCTGGAACGTTTACACACAGTTCCACAACTTTGTGGTATTACTAATGCTGATATTGCGATAGTGACACTCCCTGAATATGGCAGCTGGTAAAATTGGGCAATTGCCAGTCATTGTTAAACTCATTAGCATACTCGCAGGACCACTGTGGTGGAATGGTTATAACATTGTGATTTGTAACAAAGTTATGGACAAAAGGTCTAATAATGTAAGACTAATTAATAGTGGACAGAAGAAAGATACATCTGGATGGGGAAAAAAGAGCAGGGATAAGTGAATCCCGGATGTGGATTTTCTTGAAGAGAATTGAGAATTGGGGTCGGCACATGAGCCGTTAATCATCTCCTGGAACACTAAAGCATTCCTTCCATTCTTTCTTCCACAAAGATGGTAAGTGCTTTGTTGACAACTGCAATATAATCACATTCCAGGAGAACTGGGTGAGCAGTACCATTCTGATCAATGGGTTTAATATATTAGCGAATCCTGCAGTATGCAGAGGGGTTGGTCGCCCGGCAGGAGGATTATACATTGGTGCAAAGAGCCCTGTGACCATCAGGGAGTTTGATACATTTGGCAATTCCCCTATGTGTTATGTGCCACTGTAAAAAACCTGGGAAAGCTCAATGAATTATTAATGATTAATATGTACTCCATATGGAGGCAGTGGTTAAAATGATCTTAGACACTATCGAAGGCAGGATGCTGGAGTCACCTAACTCTGAGATTATGGTATTAGGAGACTTGAATGCGTACTGCGATAAAGCCACAATTATCAGGGATGAATGGGAGGAATTATGTGGTGAATTTGATACAATGATACCATCATAATTGGGCTGGGGTGGGAAATATAACACCTACCTGGCACACATCACTAATGGAAGCATATGGCTAAAATTATTGCAGAATTGGGGACTCGCTTACTTAAATATAGTCAGCACAGATGAACAAGTATCCACATGGACCAATGGAAAAATTGGTAACTGAGTGTGATGCTGGAAATGCATTAGAGGGACAGGGCCTCCCTGTCCTTGTTCTGTAGTCATTTTCTGTGTATGTTCTGTGTTATTTTCTGCTCAGAATTCCACGTGGGACTCCTGGCAGTGAAGCTCTTCCTCTTTTTGGTTTGGTGTACATACCCTTGTGGTACCCTTATGGCACCCATGGGTGGGAGTACAACCCTGTACCCCTAGTGTATGTTTTTGGGCAACTGCGTGTGGCCCACAGAGCAGGGTATGGGCTGGTGGCAGCCTCATGCTGAATTTGACAGGTGCTCTGAGTATCCTCCATTTTGGGATACTTAGGCCCTGTCATTGGAATAAGTTGATTCCTGATAGAAGACAAGATGGCCCCTGTGCCCTCTTGCTTCTATTGCCTGTTACCTTGTGCTCCCGAAGTCCCGGGAAGCCCTGACTATGTCCCTTCCCCCTGACTGGCTGTTGGGTGGAAGTTTCATAAATGGGATTATGGGGAATTCCAGGCCAGACTGACTGGAGCCTTCCCAGTGACTGTATGTTGTGGGTACACCCTTGGGGTGGGACCTGGGTGAATGGAGTGTGTGACCAATATGTATTTCTTGTTATGGGTGTCTGGTTTCTGGTATGTGATACAATGAATGTGACAGCCCTGCCCACAACTGGTATGAATGCAGTGTGGAGTGCTGAATGGCTGGGTACTTGTCCTAATACACATTCCTTGTTATGAGTGTCTGGATGTAGGAGAATGGCCTGTATGTACTGTGAGCCTGATTGGCTGCCTGCCTGCATGAATGCCCTTCTGAATGATTGGTTGCCTGAGTGTGACCCAGCAGAGTGAATGAGAGACCAAACAGTATATCTGGGGACCTCTCACTGATGGAAATTGTTCAGAAGCTGAAGTTGATACTTGATGCTTAACCTTGAAGCCCACTGGAAGAAGAAGAATTGCTGCTGCTGTCCTTCGCTAATATGAAAGATGCGTGACTGTCAAGAAACTGATCGAAGAGAGGATCTGGCTAGGAGACCTCTTACCGAGCTATGAGGGACCATCATGCACCAGCTGATCTTTGCCAAAGCTCCCTTTATGTCAGACACTCGAAAGGCTGCTGACTGGAGAAGGGGACCACGTGTAATCACAAAGTGAAGACCCGGACATTGAAGTCCATCACTGTCGACGACCGTCTTCGTCGACTGGAGCCGCAGTGCTCTTTTGCCAAAGACATTTGATCCAAGGACTCCCTTGCTCATCACCGTCGACAGCTTTCATCCTGCTGGAGAAAGTCAACGCTGCTGGCATCCAAGGAGAATCTGCCGGTGGGTTTCCCACCACCCGAAGACCACAGAGACGCTGATGACCCGATGCCCTTGCTGGGCAAAAGCTCTTCATCGACTCTTTGCGTCAATGAACACTCGTCGCAGAGGTGTACCACACACCTCAGCTTGCAGGACGTTTTTGACCGATCGTCAACAAGCACTGCAAGAACCAAAGCTGCTGCCGCAATGACAGTGTTCACCCTTTTCTTCACCGAATCATGATGACCCATGGCTCCTGCCTTAAAGGGAGTGCACTCAACAAGGGCCCGTTGACGACTCATCAAAGAACTCTGTGAAATCAGATACTTTGGGGTCATTGAACCTTTTAGAAAGGACTTGAGAAGCATAATTGGACTGGGCTTGTCAAATATGCTTTATTTACATGTTGCCCAGGTGGGGGGATGCTCGCACAGTACTGTCTCATGGTAGTGGGATAGACTGTTCTGTCATTGCTTGATTTAACTTTCCTTCTTTCTGTGGTCGTTGATTCATTTTATAATCCGATTTGCATGCTATTTGGAGCTGTTAGCCGTGGACCCATTTTAAAGGAATGGATAGTAAGAGTGGTACCATGTAGAGGTGTATATATTTGCCATTACAGTATTGCCAGAGTACAAAGTGTGTTATTGTGATTGTCTATATAACTTTGAACCTTATTTATATAAAGACTGTGTTTTCACTAACATAGTGTGTGGACATTCCCTTGTGGATGCTTGGGGACTACACTGTACTTAAGAACCAGCCCTCATCCCCTCCTGAGAGCTAAACCTTGATTGCTCGTCCATTGCTACCAACAATAGAGAACCTTGGCTGAGGTGCTCTGTGCCTCTACTGTGCCATATAGAGAACAGGAGTACAGATACCACCCTCCAGTCTTTACACCGAGTTGATTATTTGTTTTTTAAGGGCATACGTGTACAGTTGAAACAATTTGAACATAGTCTGACCCCTCACAGTGACCATATGGTGCTTAAATGTAAATTAAATAAGGCAGATAATAAAAAGACCCACAACATAGGTGTACAAATGAATATCCAGACCTTAGCAGGTGGGACTAGGCTATTATGGGCCGATAAAAACATAATGAAATTGGATGAAATGTTTAACTTCCTTTCTATTGACAGCAAAGACATGGCCCGATCAGGAACAAAGGGGCTGTGTGCAATGCTTTGCATGATATTAATGACTACTAAAGATTCAGTGTCACACAACAAACAGGGAAGAAACACTCTAATATATACAATAGCAATGTACATAACGAAAAAAAAGATTGATTTAGGGAATAAGGAAAATAAAATATGCCGCTGTTATGGACTGGGAACAGAAATGCAAAATGGAAGCTACCCTACGCATGAAATATAAGAATTGGCTAAGGCCCATAAATATGATACTAGAAATGCAAACTGGAGAAAAACTTTCAAGCTATGTAAGAACAATGATTCAAAGAAGTTTTTGGACCTGTTTAGACAACATCTGATTGAGGATGGTAATACAGATGTAAACCTTATACCGGTGGAGGAATGGGTAGAGTATGTTAGCCAATTATATTATGAGAAGCATGAAGAGCACTGTTTGAACATAAAACTATGGGGGGATAACCAGCTAGAACCCCCGCTCAGCTATGTAGATATCCTGAAAGTAATTAATAAAAATAAACACGACTAGAGCCCCTGTGCCAGATGGGTTAGCTAATGTAGTCATCAAACGAAAACCAATAAAATGGGCTAAACTATTCCTAAATATGTTCACTAATATCTGCTGAAGTGGGGACATTCCAGAAAGCTGTAGTAAAGCTATACTAGTACCTATCTTCAAAAAGGGAGTGGGAATGAGCCTGCATAACTATCGTCTGCTGGCCATGGCAGATACCAGAAGTAAGCTCTTTTGCACTCTCTTGCTCAAAACCATTAACACGTGGATTAATGAAATAATTTACCCCTTGCTCACTGTGTTTAGAAAGGTACAGCTTTACTTTACTGATGAGGCCCGACTAGTCGAAAACACCAGTCTGGGGTTGCTGTTGGTACCACTTGTTCAGAGGAGAATTGCCTAGCATTTTGGTGCTGGACTGCCTAAGTGGGTGGGACCAAACTGATGTGCACATGCATATTTCTCTTCTGTGAAAGCTACAGTGAGTTAAAAGGTTGTTGTAGACCCTCCTATAGCCTGTCCCAAACAGCCCTTTAGCATAAGGAGTTGTAGAAGGTTAGCCAGAAGCCTAATTACCTCCATAGACCACAGCTGCTCATGGCATGAGCGATGCTCGCCCATGTCCACTCACGCCCACATAGCTGGGCACAGACAGCGTTTGGCTGCTGTATACCTCAGGCACAATGGGGTGTTGTGCCAGGCTCGCCATATGCCAGTGTCAAGAAATACAGCTTCATGTTTTAAGCATGGGCTGTTTCTACATATTGGTGTCATGCAGTGGTGTTTTTCTCATGGTGTTTAATTTTCAGAATTAACCTTTTTCCCAGAGGTTGGCACCCACACCCCTCCATCGAAAGAACAGCCTTTTGAGACCAGGAGAGCTAGCACTGGTGGCTGGCATAGGACTTGAGAGGTCTTCTGCTAAGAGATGTCCATGGACAGTGCCTGCGCCACAGAAATGCAAATCACAGATTCCTTATCAGGGCAGATTCCCCACCCCTCCCGACACGCAACCGCCCGCTGCGCCTGCACAGAATTGGATGTTTGTTGTCATGACACCTCAGAACTCGGAAGCCTGTAATAAAAGGAACATTTTTAATTTTGATCTCACCTGCTTCTAACCCTTCATCCCACGATGAGATACATCACTGCACTGCTAGGCATCACAAAATCGTTGCCAAGAAATTCAGTGTAACCTTATGTTAGATCAAGAGCTATTTACTTTGCTCCAAATCTCAGCATGTTTCTGCAGCGTACCATTTCATTAGCAGAGACCAATTGAAAGGTGAATCCGTGGAGGTGTTTATTACTGCACAACGTGAATTAGCCCATAAGTGCACATTTGGTCTCACATATGAAGAAAGACAATGGAATCAGTTCATGATCAAGGTGAAGGAAAATAAAATCAGGGAGGAGATATGGACTAAGGGCAATCCCCCACTGGAGGAAGTCCTAGACATAGCTAAACATATAGAACACACCATAGCGTGTGTAAAAGAACTTGATCTGAAATTGAATAGTGCACAACCGCTGAGTGATGTGAATGTTGTTAACAAGGGCCTTCAAGATGTGTCTGGGAAGAAACCTCAGGTCACAAAAGAATAAGGCCAACAAATACAGTGAGCATAACAAACCAAAGTAAGGCAACTGGGGATATCCAGAGGGAGGAAGTGTTTTAGGTGTGGAGCTTTTCACACTATGCAAATGCTGTTGACAGTCCCGCTTTAGCTGTGGTGTGTCTTAAATATAATAAGAATGGTCATTTTGCCAGATGTTGTAAACATTTTGCTAAAGGCATGGTTAGGGAGATTTCCATTTGTCAGAATGGAGAGAGTAGTGAAGAGTGTGATGAAGCCCGAGATAGAGTTGTCTGGTCCGTGAGTGAAATTGGGGGGAAAAGTAAGAAGGGGCGGGAAACTCATGCTAACATACTCATTAAAGGCAAATCCTTTAATATGTTGGTTGACTCTGGCTCAGATTACACAATCCTGGATTACAATCTATGGAAGGAGAATTTCAAATGAGTCTCGCTCTCTAAACACTGAAAGATAAAGTGAGTGCACATGGAGGTACACCCATTGAATTTTTCGGATATTTCAAAGCTGACATTAGTTGGCTTGGGAAAGGTACTGCAGCTGACATGTATGTCGCTAAGAGAGGTGGCAGTCTACTGGGCCGGTTTGAACAGTCAAATTTAGGAACTGCAATAAACCCCAAAGTACCTGGTCTCATAGATGCCATTACATACGTTCCTCTCAAGCCAGAAGATAAGTTTGAAAATATGTTTGAGTAATGAATTGGCTGTTTGAAGGGTTTCTCCCACAAGATTACACTTAAGCGGGATTCCATCCCTGCTTCCGCCAAGGCTCGCTGAGACCCTATTGCACTGAGAGAAGAAGTGTGTCATGATGCCTACCCCCAGGCATCCGGACCAAGCCCATCAGCCCCGGGAGCAGGCATCCAGACATTTAGTAAAACCTCAGCAGCCCCGGCTAGGGGCTATCTGGGTTCAGTCCTGGCACCTTAGGCGCCAGGCTCATAGTAGAAATCAGTCCTGGCGCCTAAGGCGCTAGGCTCATAGTCATTACTTACCTCAGGCAGACCATGCTGCAAATGACTCCAATCCAACATGAAGCCTGAAAGGGACTATTTTTCTAGAGGGACTATTTTTTACTCAGGTGTGGTTCTAGGGACTTCTTACCTGGGACTACTTTTGAGGCTGTTTAAACCACGCCCGACCAGCAACACACGCTTTGCATTATTCTGCATCCAGCAGTGTAACGCTCACCGTGCCTGCAGCCTGCATCCAGTCTTCTGCCACGCCCGCCTCGAATCCGGAGCTCCTAAAACAAAGAGGAAAGAAATGGACAAGGTTAGAAAATGAACTTATTTCTATTCCACACCTGATTCTGGATCCATCTCGTCTCCGGACCTGTAAAGAACATCACTTATGCACGCGCCGCACCTCCATCTTCAGCGCCGCGCCATACTCACAGGATCCTTCGGGTCGGCGCTGCCTCCATCATTTCTTCGCCGAACTCCGACACCTAGGAGACAAAAGAAAAGCACAAGGTGAGCCAAGGGAACCAACAAATATAATTCTTACCACCATAGACTTACCTGATTTACCACCGGAGGAATCCTTTTGTGACTCTCCATATTTTCACGTGCCGCATCTGTAAAGAGAGACAAAACAACACGTTTTCCACATGCAACATTTACTGTACAGCGCCGGGTAATACAGACTCTTACCTGAGCGCCACGAGCTGCCACAAGAGCATCTTTTCACGAGCCAGCTGCAAGACAAGAAAGGAAGGGGGGAACAAGAGTGAACATCGGACACATTGAACTCTATGAACTTAATACTTACTGGTCCTCACCAGGAACCTCAGAGTCAATACTCTCCGGAACTCTCCCGAGCCTTCAAACCAGTGAAGTAACTGGAATCGACGTGCCCCTGCAAATCCACTCAGGATGGAGAGCTCATCTTTCGGGAATATAAGGTGAGATTGCTGTGAGGGCATTACAGAGGTGATTAGTTGGGGAGGACTCTGGGGGTGCCATCACTTGAATCCACAAGTGGCTAAATCCATCTCTCCACTTGCAGGAGAATATTTCTACGGGTTAAGCAGACAGGATTAGGAGGGCAGATCCAGTCAGTCATCGCTGCACTACACATCACATGGGTGGAGACCGCAGCTGTCCGGGTCCGACCGACGCCCCTGTGGAAGCCAGGTGAGCATAACAAACTGCCCAAGGACATACTATTAGCTCAGGCTATCATAGTAGCAGTAGAAGCCTCAGAGTGGGTCTCCCCAGTGGTCATGGTGCATAAGGGGAATGGCAGTGTTAGGCTATGTGTTGACTTAAGAGCATTGGTAGTTGACAGGAATCCTCTACCCAACATTGGGGAGATGGTAGGAATGATGGCTGGTGCCAATGTTTTAGTACCTTGAACCTGGCCTCTGCCTAACACCAGATCTATTTGCACCCATCTTCCAGGGACTTGACCACTTTCACTATGCAGGAGGTGTGGTCTGGTTTTGGCCGCAGCATTTTTTCAACGCATGATGCATAAAGTATTTGGGGAAATTCATGGTGTTTGGTTTTTCCAAGATGATATCTTGGTCACAGGGAGCTCAGTTTAAGAGCATGTTCAAAGACTCCTGACTGTCCTGGAAAACTTAGCAGTGATGGGTTGACCTTACTAAAGAGCATGTGCAGATTCAGGTCTTATGAGATTGATTATCTAGGGTATAAACTCAATGTGCAGAGTGTTGCACCTAAGGATAGCTTGGTTGCTCCCATTGTAGGCATTGAAGTATCTGTTGACAAACAAGGGGTTTTATCATTCCTAGGATTAGTTGAGCATTATGCAAAATGTGTGGATGGGTTTGCAGACAAATCTAGACACATAAGAGAATTGTGTAAGAAAGATGTCCTCTTTGAATGGTCTAGCGAATGTCAAGAGGAATTTGTTAACTTTAACAGCAGTATTGTAAATGCTCCCCTTTTGAGAAATGTTCATAATGTTAGTGAGACCTTTGTGCGAAAAAATGCTAGCAAAGCTGACCTTGGTGCAGTTCTTCTGCAAAAGCATAATGGAAGTGAGAAGATTATAGCGTTTGCCACCAGATGCCTAAAAGGAGGAGAGGAGAGACACTCTGTTATAGAGAAGGAGGCCCTGTGTGTTGCATGGTCGATTAAGAAATGCAAGGCGTTTCTGTGGGCATATTTTTACGCATCACAAATCGCTGTTGAGTATATTCAACTCTAAGGGTTTGGATGGTGAATCGAGAAAGATTATGAGGTGGATCACAGCATTGCAGAGACATCAATTTGCAGTAGAACATATTTCAGCAAAGGATAATGTAATTGCAGATTATTTTGTCTAGAAATAAGAGTTGTCTGGTTGAAGGAGAGACCATCCATGAGGAAGAGGCGGAGGGTGAGATATTTTGGAACTGTGGGCTCTCCATTTTGGAAAATGAGCGCAAAGAGGCTGAAAAAAAGATTCACAATTGTGCCAGGTGAAGGACTTTGTTCAGAATGATTCGGCTAATTGGACAAATGAGGATGGATTAAGTGAATTTAACAGATTTAAAGATGAACTCAGTCTATATTGGGGGGGTCTCTTCTGAGATCAGGTTGTATGATTCGCCCGTAAGACTTCAGGTACAAACTTTTGGAAATTGCCCATGAGCCTCATCTGGGGATGTCTAAGACCAAAGGGCATTTGAGAGCTGACTACTGGTAGCCGGAACTTGACAATCAAGTTGAGAGATTAGTGAAAAAGTGTATCTGTTGTGGGGATGCTGACAAAACTTTAAGGTGCTGTGTTCAGCCATTGAAAGTGGTAGAGATCCCAATATGCCTTGGGAATTAGTAGCTATTGATATCTAAGGGTCCATAACAGGAGCTCATGGAGTGAGAACATATATTATTGTTCTCATGGATGTGTTCTCTAAGTGGGTGCAGACATTTATTATTCAAAGAGCGAACTTGAATGCTGTGGTGACATTTCTTGATCCAGTGTTCCAGAGGGAACGGTTTCCCAGCAGAATGTTGTCTGAAAATGGAGTGCAATTTACATCTCACATAATCAAACAATTTCTTTTTACATAACAATTGTTCTTGTTTTTATAAAAATGGTAACATAACAAACAAACATATGCCATTGGTTAGTTACTCACCACTGGAGACAATAAGGAATTTGGAGGCTCCCCAGCAGGGGGAAATCCGGCGGGTTAAGATTCAACAATGCGTTAGGTACAGAAGTGATGAGGGGCACCAATGCCACTCCGTACCCACCCAGCCTCCAGGGATGTCCTGACATCCCCTCCTCCAGACTGGGAAACGGTAGGATATAGTTTCTCCCATTGTTCAAAAGTCCATGTGATGGTGGATGTAAGCAGATTAAATAAATATGCTCACAGCACGAAGGTATCACGGCATCCCTACCCCTACATCTCTTCTCTGCTAAGACATTGAATTTGTGTCCTTACCAGTTCTCATACATTCCATAATTCTGGTAAATGAAAGTTGTGCCATAAAGGTTGGCCCAATGCCAGTTTCTTCAATATATTGATGAGCTTCGGCCCATACCTGTCGAGTGTGACGTATCATCTGAGGGATGGCCGTCTCCTTCCCATAGAGCACCTGCTTTTGTGGCCTCCCTCCCATCCATCCCATTTCATTTGCAACATGTGGAAGCCTTGGATCCCCATGCAACCAGTCATTTACCACACTTAACTGTGAAGCCCAGTAATATCTACGTAGACATGGCAGGCCCAAGCCTCGCTCCCACATGGAACACTGTAATGTTTTAAGGGCTATGCATGGTTGTCCCTCCTTTCATAGGAGTTTGCGAAGAATACCCTTGATCTTAGAACAGAGTGACTTGGGGATTGGAAGTGGAGCGTTCTGCAGCACGTACAAAAACCGATGGAGTGCCAACATCTGCAAAAGGGCCACCCTATCCATGAGAGTTAGTGGAAGAGCTTGCCAGTGGACAGTATTTAGGGCAAATTTATCTATTATCGGGTGGAGGTTACGCCAGAGAAAACCTGTTGCCCTCAGGCTCACCTGGATATCGAGGTATTTAAATCCTGAGGTTACAACTTGATAGGGGCAGTTCTGGGGAACAGCTCCTTCACAGCCACCTTGCAGGGGGAAGAGCACTGACTTGAGCCAGTTAACCTTTAGCCCGCAAAACCGTTGATATTCCAGCAGTGTTCTGGTCACCGCCCGGAAGGAGATCTCGGGGTCACTCATACATATCAATAGGTAATCCCCATAAAGCAAAACCATATCCCCCCAGGCCATTTAAAACCGTTCCAATCAGGATCCGCTTGCAGATTAATCGCGAGCAGTTCAATAGCCAGAATAAACAGTAGGGGGTAGAAGGGGCACCCATGTCACGTCCCCCCTCCCAGTGTAAAGCTCCAGGAGAATACCCCATTAACTTGGACCACTGCCTCAGAGGATGTGTAGAGTAGGTGAACCCACTTAAGGAATTTCTTCCCAAACCCTATATGCCCCATAATTTCCCACAAGGAAGTCAAGGTAACTGAGTCGAATGCCTTCTTTAAATCATTCGCCAGAAGGGCAGCTGATTCAGGCAGCACTGAGTCTCGGTCAATGGTGAGTTGGATGCTGCAGAGGTTCATCCTCGTAGATCTGCAGGGCATGAACTCGCTTGGATGGTAAAGCGAGTCGATTACCCCAACAAGGCGATTGGCGAGGATCCACGCCAAGATATAAGATTCCCCGTTAATGAGTGATATGGGCCTGTAGGAGGCACATTTCCTGGTCCTGAGCCTCTGCAGAACCACAATGATTGTTCTCATCAGATCCGGAGGGAGGCACTCATCTGTTATGCATTGCTGGAATAGACGATGCATGGGCCCAACAAGTGCCGCCCCAAGTCGCATTCAGACATCTTTCGGGAAGCCATTGGGTCTCAGGGTTTTACCGGACTGCAGTTTCCTAATCGCTGCTGCTACCTCTCTTCCATTATATCAGCTTCTAACCCTAGCCTCTGTTGTGCCGTAAGGCGGGGAAGTGCCACCTGCTCTAGAAAACGCTACCTGCATGGTGTTCCAGCCACCCGTGGGTGGAAATAGAGTGATTAATTGAAAGCTGTGACTGCTTCAGCAATATCTGCAGCTTACATAACTATCCTGCCCAGAGAATCCCGTATCTCCCACATATATCTTGACCCCTGGCCTCACCTCTCCAACCATGCCTGTGCCTTCCGGATTTGACCCCAGTCTCATGAATTTGCCTTCTTCTCGCCCTATGGGGCCGGCTATCTAGAGCCGTGTTCCGTATAACCTCCTGTGCTGTGACCAGCATTTCTTGGGAATCCCAGGAGCCCGAGGCAAGGATGTCCTCCTCTGCCCTAATGGCATTTGCCTCTGCTTCCTCAACCTCTTTCACATGTTTAGTCCTTATTGTGACTAGTCACGATAAGGACTAAACACACAAAAGAGTTTTAGGAAGCAGAGGCAAACCATATTGCTTCCCCGGAGTACAGTTTTGTAACCTTCCCATAGTGTAACCAAACTGTCCACTGACTCCTTATGTAGCTGATAGGAGCCTATGAGTAGCATTCTGGGGGATGAAGAAGTAGTCAATGCGTGACACAGAGCCATGCGCATTAGAGAAGAATGAATAACCTGCTTCAGACCCATGCAACATTCTCCAGGCATCATCCAACTCTGTTTACTGCTGGAATTCATATGTCTCTACTCTGCCCTGAGTCTGAGGGCTCCACAGAGTGCTTCATCCGTAACTTGTATATTTGTATATTATATATTACTGTATCTATATATCTATATATCCTCTATACCCGCACCCCGTATTGTGTGCTGTATCTACTGTAATTACTATTATTATTGCATTTTTGTTTATATTGTATAACTCTGTAAGCCTTGCAACTTCATATTGTGGCGCCCTATTACCTACGGGTCTGGAGCGCGTAATAAGTGAATAAACAAACAAACAAACAAACAAACAAACAAATCAGACTTAGTGCATTGGCAAAGGAGCAAAGTTTGCTGGTCGTGCATGGATTCCTATTTCCTATGTGTATACAATCTAACCCTGGGTCCATGACCTCATTAAAGTCCCCTCCTACTACCCATACATCAGCCTGGGTTTACAACATTAGAGCCTGAATATCATTTAATAGATTAAGCGTGAGCGGTGGTAGAGCATAAACGGCCATAATGTCCGAGGTGACCCCTTATAGTTCCCCCCTAACCAAAATATATCTACCCCTTGAGTCAGCTCCTACCTGGGATCCCTTTGTGGATAAGTATCAGCGTGCCTCTTGCCCCTCTCGAGAATACCACATGAAAGGCGATTGCATTGTTGTCTATTTTTAAAAGGTGGTACTCTGTTCCCACCAGATGCGTTTCAGTTAACAATGCAATGTTTCGAGTACATCTGTTAAGGAATTGAAGCACCAGACGCTGTTTGATACTAGAGCCCAGCCTGTGGACATTCCATGCTAGGAAGGAGACGACCCCTTCATGTGACCCAGGTCCCATTATTATGTAGTGGAAGAACGTTTGAGCTTGCTGCCCTCCCCTCCAATCCACTGGATCTGGTTACCCCGACTGTTCTACAAAACACCAAGCTAGGCAACTCATTGAATTATCCCCCCTCCACTCTGGGGAAAAACCACCCTTCCAACATATCGTACCCAACAAGAACTCCTTTGTCCCACCCCGTACTCCACCCCCGCCGCAATGTGAAGCACCAGTCGCCCGAACATTGCACCAACTGGTCACGGAAAACCAATGTCAAACATTTACAGGGTGTCTCTTGTTGACACCTGTGTGAGCCTCCCTAAATGTTCTGCGACTGCCAATGATCGATTCCCTGTTTCGGCCAGTTCCAATTTCAAAGCTGGGGCCAAGGCCATCACAGCTGCCCCTCAGCCATTTCCCACAGACTCATTCAAAGGGCCTACTGCGTGGGCGGTCCGTCGGTTGTGATTCAGACAGGTCTGAGGACTGGCCATTGTCTGGGTCTTGGCATTGACGCCCCCCTGTCTTTCGCAGCATAGGTAGTGATAATATTTGAGTTTCCAACCATGTCCATGCCTCACATGGGCTGTTGGTGCCCTGATGGTACACCTTAAACTGTGCCAGGAAAAAGAGGGTGTATTTTCTCTTCAGCGAATGCAGCTTCTTTTTGATGGATTCAAACGATTGTCGTGCCCTCTGAACCTCCCTGGTGTAATCGGGGAAGAATCGGACACAGTGGCCATTGTATGTAATGGGTCCAGTGGTGCGCCCCATCTGCAGTATGGCACCCTGGTCGCAGAAGTTCAGGAGTTTTGGAAGGATCGTGCGTGATGGCACCCTGGGGTAGGGTGACCCATTGGGATCCTGTGCACCCGCTCAATAGAAAAGAAATTTGAGAGTTTCTTGGGGGCGCACAGTTCAGTCAGCCATTGCTCCAGGAAGAGCTCTGTACTGGGCCCATCTTCCTTCGCTGGCGCCCAAAAATGCGTATATTAATGTGGCGTGTCCTTCCTTCGGTGTCCTCCGCTCGATTCTCCAGTTGCGTAAGCTTCTGTGTGTCTATTGCGAGCTGCTCCTCCATTTGTTTGATTGCGTCTTCCAAATCCAGGATTCGTTGTTCTGTTTCCCCCACTCTCGAGGCCAGATTCCGTAGGTTTTGCTGCAGGAAGGATATTTCTGAGGTGAGACTACTGTAAGTGACTTCAATCCAGCACTCCAACCAAGTCAATGCTTAGTATGGGATGCCCAATGGAAGCCCTTATTTATATATTTTTATGTCAAAGTTCTTTAAATCTGGATGATTAACCCTTATATATCGCCCCTCTCTTTGAATCTCCCCGACCTCACTGAGCCAAGAAGTAGGTTTGTTTTGCAAATTAAAAGGTTTATTTGAAGAATTGAACAACATATATATATCACACTTTTATGAATAAAATAATATCTGATTAGCACACTTATGAATATGAACGGTAATCAGCAATGGGTAATATTACAATATCAACAATCTCTTTAATCAGTTAGGAGTAGGAATAGGAAGGATAATGTAGCAGAGAATACTTTATATGAATTCAAGGAAATGCAATAATAGGAAAGAATGGAACACAGAAATAAACTTGATATGATTTCAATCAAAAGATAATATGATCACTTTTTCCCCTGTTATTACTCACTCCCCCCACTATGCAATATGAAGAGGTGGAAATGAGGGCACACAGGTTTCAAGAATACAATCAATAATGCAGTTCAATTCCAGTTCCCCCAGCAAGCTTAGAGAAAACAGGTATGATTTTGAAATAGGCAAAAATAGTTTTGAATGTGATTGCAATGTAAGGGAAAATATCCTAAAATTATTTTAATTCACTAAAGGAGATTCAGGATAAATGATATTTACTTTGGATTGGTTCACATCAACACTAGCAATGGCTCATGAATGATTATCGATTGAAAACGAAATTCAGCAGTTAAAAACAAGAAGCAGCTATTTTGACAGGGGGTGAAATGGAGCTAAATTGCAATTCGCTGCAACTTTCCCGTGTGCGGGAATCGCGATTGAAGAATAACTATTGGAATTTCATTTTAGGTTTGTTAGAAAGCTTAGGATCTTAGCTTCAAAATGACAGTTTCGGTTCTAGGACGTGCGGTTCAAAAGTTACAGAGGTTTTTGTGAAGGTAGATTTTTCATAAATTAAGTCAAGATTTCAAAAATGACAGATGCGCTTCAAAGATTTACCAACAAGGATAGGCTTATACTAAGGAGCTATGAAGAAGCAAGACACTCAATGGGCAGCCACCAGAACAGCGGCGCCTCCGCTCTGATCTCTGTCCGTCAAAACACTTGTCCCTCTTCAGAAATATATCAGCGCAAAGATGATTATTGCTACAGTTATCACAGACAATATAATAAGAAGAATTCAGGATGGACACAAGTTTCTATTATGCAGTTCTGGACAGATGGAATAGAATTACTTTAAACTAAGAGATTGATTCTGTACAGTTCTAGACTGGATGCTCACTCCTATGGTTTGGGAATGGAGTGGGCCCCGTCAAAGATCTGGTGAAGGGTTTGGCTGGGAGCCTCTCTCGCCAGCGGACAGGTCTCCGGCACTCTGGTCTCAGCACAGCATTGCGGTCTGCGCGGCTCTTGGACTGGATCTGCCGGGTCTGGGTTACAGCTCTGCTCTGCGGGTCTGGATCTTGGTTCTAGCACAGGGTTCTTGGCTAGAATAGCAAAACAGCACAGCCTGGCTGTTGAATGTGAGAGCCCCTTGGAAGTTTAGGGGTTAGAATCAGGTTGCTAGATTCTGAAGGCCTGCTGAAAAGGGTTCAGCTTTTGGGATTGGGCCTTTCTGCTTCAAGTTCTGGAGTCTGGATTCTAAGTTCTGCTCTATGTCTGGAGCCTGGATCTTCCTGAAGGATGCATCGCCAAGAAATCAGTTGAGAAGTGGAAAGTGTGTGTGTCCTATCTGTCCAAAGCAGTCTCTATTTATGTATTTCCAAAGTGGGTGGGGAGGCTGATTCTACAATGCCCAACCCTCTAAAGATCTGATAGGTTAGAGGATTTCCTTTCCCCTGATTGGAGAAAGGAGCAGCGTGTCATCCTGTGTCATCATGTGTCATGTGTAGTGCTTAGGGGAAAGACCCTCCCCTTTTCTCTGTACAGTATATCTTATTTTTCATAAAAAACACATTTACAATATACACAACTTGTTAATACTACATAAATTACATAACAGATTTACTAAGGTACATTTCTGTTCAACTCGCATCTTCCTAAGAGCTTTGGTTCAGAAATGACCACTTTTTGCACTCTTTTTCTCAATATTATTTCTGCACCAATTTTTATCCATGCATGCACACCCCATCTGAGCACATTTCTGTAATTTTTGATGTTCATAGCATAAACACAGTGGCTACAACATGAATAATTCCAGGGTTTGGTCTCAGAACATCGCACAGAGTCCAGCTTAGTCTTAAACTGTGAGTGAATTTTTCATTTTAGCAATCTCAAAGTTTTACAGTTTTGTCAATTCAGTGCAATTTGTTATAAGCATTTTTCTAAAACATACATTTGCTGTGCTATCTGAATCCACACAATGGTTTGTCTCCGCCTCCAAGGTCTGGACCGACTCAGAGGTCACATGTCTCTCCTTCCTGTTAGCAGTTTGTTGTCAGCCACACCCGAATTAGCATTTTCTATTCAGCCCAAGGATTCCTTTGTCTGCACTGAGAGCAAGAGGCCAGGGTGCCACTCCCAGTTGCTTTTGACACCAGCCTGTCAATCTCTTAGCCAAGGGCAGGGGGAAATCTCCTTTGCCCTGGGAGAAGGTGTGGAATTCGTGTGAACACAGTGTGGGAAACGTTTAACTCTGAAACCCAATGTCCAAAAATTGTCTTATCTTATAATATAAATCACATTTTTAACACATACATTAAACAATGTGTTGCTTCAAGCCTTTTCAGAATATAGTTTCAAATTGTATCCACCTCTTAGGTTTCTGATAGCAAGTCTTTTTTTGGCATAGTTTGGGCTCAATGGACAACTTTACACAAAATGCTTTTAAAACGCTGGCTTCTGTTAGAGGTGAGTAACGGTATTACACCCATTCTTGACAGGTTTCTTCCAGCAAGCAATCCTCAAAAATGGACTTTGTTCAGATATAGATACACAATACTTCTATGGACCTTATATTTATGTAGATTCTTGCGGGAGAATGATGTTGACCACCCAACAAGGAGGTTGGATCTTTTTGGGTGGTTAGTGAGCCATGATTTGTGCAAATCTGACACCAAATAAAAACAGATTTTTGAAACCAGCTCAGTTTCTTTGGAAATGATTTTGCTCTGTGAGCAGCCAAATGATGGGTTTTGGCAGTGGTCTCCTGTGTTACCACTGACATAGGCAAATGTAGATGGTGGCCTATTTTTCAGGTTTTCACTGCTCACTTTCTGGTGATTTCTGGCGAGCAGCATACTTTCCGGCGGCCATCATGATGTTGCCAGCAATGCACAGTGATGTTGCAGGGCTTGGATTAGTGGGTTAAGACATCCCACACCACCAATCTTTTCCTCAGCAGATGACCTGGATTCTCCTATGGCCCCCAAAATGTCCGGAAGAGATATGGGGGTCTGATGCTCTGTCCTGCATGCCTGCCAGTCCCAGAGCTTGAGTCCGTGGGGGTCTGTGGGGTTGCCACCGTATATTGAACAATCTTGCTCTGGAGCACCCCCTTTTTGACTTTGGGCCTCATTACGACCCAGGCGGTAAGTTACCGCCTGGGTCGTACCCTTACCACCATGGTGTAAACTATGTTTACACCATGGTGGATGGCGGATTTACCGCCCCATTCCAAGGTGAGTGGGGCAGTAAATCCCCATTTCCCATTTTACCCTTCCCCATTCCCATTTTTGCCCCATAGGGCATAATGGGAGTGGGGAAGGTGCTAATTACACCAACGTAAATTACGGTGGCGTAATTAGCACCATGGTCCCTTAGCGCCATGGATTTTAACGCCTGCAAAAAGCAGGCGTTAATATCACCATGGCACTAAGGGACCTTGTAATCAGGCGTTAAGGGTCGGCGCCGTATACGGCGCCGTTAACCCCTTAACGCCTGATTCGTAATGAGGCCCTTTGTCTTTAACCATTGTGGTGCTAGGGCTGTCCCCTAAGGCAGGCACTCCCCCATTCACTTGTGCGGGCCAATACACTAAGACTTGCTGGGACCCTCCCAGTTGCTCTTCAGGGGTAGGTGCTCCTCTCTTTTCCACTTCCACCTATTATCACCAGTCCCGTGGCAGCCCACTTCCTCGCCCATCCTACCTCCCCTGGGTCCAGCACAGGAGCCACAGTCAGGATCATTCTCTCCAAGCCTCCGATTTCCCTCTGGATCTTGGAGCTCCTCACCACTTGTCTCTGTGAGGGGCTTTACCCGTTGGTCACAGTGCACAATATCTACTACATGTACTTCAGCAGGGTGAGGATTGATCACAAGGTTGGCAGGTTCCTGGGTCGTTGCCGCATATGTGTGTCGTCCGCTCGGTGTAGCCAAGTCTTTGCTCCACCCCAGTGCCTCAGCTGCCTCCCACTTGCAGTTATTCTCCCTCAGATAACTCAGTAAGATTACCTTGCCTGCATCTCCCAGCCCATCATTTCCGTCTGTCCTAGATCCATGGGGTCATCTGTGTATCAGGGTCCTTGTGACAGCGCAGTTCCACAGCTGGATTCTTGTTTTGCTGCAGCAGCCCCCTTCATCCCTGCATGTCCCACAGCGTGAGTCTCCGCTTCCGCGGCAGGGTGCCCGTCCTTCTCCCTCCTACCGGCTGTGTCTGCTCCCCAATACAGTGCATAGCCCCTGCTGGATCCCTGCAAGACAAAGAGGGGATGCCGGCTCCCTCTGACTTGACTTGATTCCGGCAGGTCCGCCTCCTGGCCCTCACTCAGGGGGTAGCGGTAAATACGATTCATCTCGCGCTACACGGGGGCGATCAGCACCTTTGGCATTGTCTGGCATCTACATACCCACCAGCAATTTTTAAAGGCAGACGGTTTTGCATCGCTGCAAGCGATCCTCCGCTATCGGGCCGCCTGGAACCGCACAGTTCCTGGCTCTTTTATTGGTGGCCTGCTGCTTAGCCTGCGGATGGATTACGGGTGGGTTTTTTCGGATTTGGCAGTGTTTCGAGGGGTTTCTGGCATTGATTTTGCACAGGGCTTAGACAAACGCTGGCACACACCTTCCACCACCTGGGGATGTGGGAGACCTCCATGAATCAATGGCATATCAGGATTCAGTTTGCAGGATTTTGCGCAACAGTGCCGCCAATCAAACAATTCATAACAAGCAATGGCGTCATCCATCTCAAGTCATCTCTGATCCATCCAGAGACCAGTGGGTTGGTTGAGAGATTCAACAGTACGGTCATGCAAGGTATTTACAATGCAGTGAGTGAAGGTAGAAATTAGAAGGGGGAAAGTTGAGAAGAGGGAGTACACCTACAGGTTGGCTCCACATGCCACATTGGGGTTAGTACCGTTTGAGATACTTCGGAGAAGCTAATACTCTACTCCAAGGTGTCCGCCATGGATGTGTGGAATATGACCAGTCTGCCTTGAGAGAAAGGGTGGAAAGCATGAAGGAGGTCATGAAAAAATATATGATGCTCAAAAAAGGGCCAGACTTGTTAGAGTGTCTGAAGGGGACAGGGTTTGGATCCACAAGACAGGATTTGTCCCCAAAAGAGAACGTGGGTATGAAGCTCCTGTGACAATTACAAAAAAGATTTGAGTGGTGCTGTGATTTTGGAGGATGGGAGGATGTTTATCAAAGCCACGGTGGCATGTGAGAGGTGAGCTGTTGTTACTACTTATGTTACATTGTGTACTTGCAATGTGTTACAGTGTTTACTTTCAAGATGTTCTCAAGTTGCATTCACTGGACATGTTAGTGCATTTGTATCTGTTCAAACATGTTTGCTTATCTTCAGTCTGGGGATCCTGCTCAGCTTGTTGCAATAGGACATATTAGAATGTCATGCTTGCTTATATAGAGGCCACCTGATGAAGCTCGGGCATTTGCTGCAGCCTGATAGTGGAAAGGGGCATTTGGATGAACCTAAATACGTCATCTTGTGCTACAGCATTAATGTGCACACCTCATTTCAAGACACCACATATTGTCATTGCAAAGGATTCTGGTTCAGATTTTTTGTTTTTGCTAAAGTAATAATGTCAAGGCCCAAAGTAGGCTACGAAAAGAGATTATTCAAGTTATTGCCCTGGCATCCTTCCTGGGATGGGCGTTTGTTTTACGCTGTGTGTGTGTCCGATCATGGCAGTGGAGCCATTTTAAACCATCTTAATGAGAATGGTGAAGGGCAACCGGCGACCTTTCTCCCTTACCTAGAGCGACGAGGTGGGCCACAATATCGAGGGAGAATGCATCAGATTTATTTGGAGTTCAACGGAAGTGCGACCCTACCCATTTCACTACGCAGAGTGACCGGAGGCCCCTGAAGTGGTGTGTGTGCATTCACCTCCAGGCGCTGGCAATATAGTGGGGCACAGTGAAGGTATGAGCAATTGAAATTCAGACGGCTTGTCTATAATTTATTTTACAAATGTATTTTATTGTGCATGTGTAAGGCGCTTGTACAACAATTAAATTGTGTTTCAAAGCGCTCACTGGGCAACAGGGAGGGCACATGGGAGTAATATTAGATATAACACTGTAAGATAGAGGCAGGCCTACTAGGCCTTGTGAGCATTCAGAACGTGCAAGTGCAGAGAGAGACAGAAGGGGTGGGGGAGAAGAGGGTAAGTGCTAGGTGTACCAAGGTGGAAGTGCTAGGGAGTGAGCAGCTGTAAGTGCCTAGGTGGTGTGGTCAACTACCAATAAATAGGTAAGTGCAAGCCTGTGGTGGCACAAGCCAGTGGATGCCGAGGCAAAGTACTGGGAGAGGAGGAGGCTCTAGACGATTGGGTGTGGGACGCCAGGACCCAGGAGGACACATAAGGGCCTTGGTTACCAATTTCAGCAGCTGTGGGGTTTGGCAGAGGAGGGAGGAAGGGAAGGTGGAGGTGAAATGGAAAGTCTTGCAGCACTTCCTGAATTTGAGGAGATCCGGCTCAAGATGAAGAGGAACGGGGAGGCTGGGAGGAAAGAGATCGGCCAACAACTCGCTGTTTAGTGAAGCGTTTTTTAACACACAGAGAGTTAGTTCTGGAGAGCAAGTTGCAGATAGCGTGGTCCTCAGCTCCAGGCAGCCTTGTGGCTGATGCAGAGGGATTTGAATTGATCCTTCCAGCAACCGGGAGCCAGTGGAGAGTTTTTAGCGCTGGAGAGATGCAGTCCACTCACTATTGAAGGTAAGCAAAGCATCTATACCTATGATTAGCTGCAAGGGAGATCAGACCTGAATAACCTATTCGAGTAAGTCCAAATAATAGCATGTGGTGGCATGTCTAAGTAAAAGCCGTATAGAGGATGCCAGGTTCTGTAGCAACCGGGAGGGATTAGTACGTATTGGGACCGAGTCTCACAGCTACCTGCTAGAATGAGAATCTTGTAGGAGAATGAGAATGATTGTACGCCCCTGATGAAGAAAGTTTCTCAAAACGTGTTGGGCCATATGAACAATACATTTTGTTTGAATTACTGATTGAATTGTGAACTATACATAGATTGAAATATTACAGATGCAATTAATTTGCTGATAAGAGTGTAAACTAAATTAGAACCCGGCGGGGCACAATCAGAATGAAAGAGCCATTCTGATTGGCCCTCGCCGAGGCATTATCCGGCCGGGAATCCCTCAGTCGGGATTCCACTGCCATTGTCTCCAGAGGGGGGGTGGCAGCCCCTCAGCCAATGAGGAGGCTTGAAGCGGGGCCATCCCCGCTCCCAACCACCCCACGGCTGAGAGGCTGCCTTCGATCCCCGCGGGGGACCCAGGTAAGGCTTTTTTTTCTTCCCCTTTCCTCCTCCTCCCTGCCCTCCCCACCCCACTTACCTTCTTGCTTCTTTGTCCCCGGTGGGGGACGATGGCAGCCTCCAGCCATGTGGAGACTCAGAGCAGGCCATCCCCGCTCCGCACCTCCACACGGCTGAAGGTGTCCATCGTCCCCTGCTGGGTACACAGGTAAGTTTTCTTTTTTCTTTTCCTTCCCTGTCGCACCTCCCTCCTTCCCAACCCCACTTACCTTATGTCTTCTTTCGGGAATGGACGCGCTGGGAACACTTCTGTTTCAGCGCATCCGCTCCCAATGGCCGCCATAGGAAGGGAAAACAGATTTTGTTTTCCCTTTCCCGGCGCTCATTTTCTTGGTCGTTTTATTTTTTTTTGTCCCGAAATGCTGCAGCGTTTTGGGGCAAAAAAAATGCTTTTAGTGCCCCGGTCACGCAGATATTGCAGGCCGGGGTACTAATAGCAATATGCCCCTCGTGGCGGGGGCATTACCGACTCAGGTAATGCCCCAGGACCTTCGTTAAGGCCCTCGCTTCGTTCGGGTCTATAAATATGGGCCCCGGGGCATTACCTGAGTCGGTAATGGCCCCACCGCTCGGGGCATATTTCTTAAAGACAACCAAATCTTCATTAATAGGCAATTTGTGTCCTATATAGAAGTGACCATTTGTTACTTAACAGTTTGGCTTACTCATGAGCCCTAGAAAGTGTGCAGGGCACGGGAGTTCCCTAACTGGAAATCTTTTCTCTCATTGTTTCATAGGCAACCCATATGCCAGGGTTGATGCTTTCTCCTCTGCACCTGAAACTACAATATCTATTTTGAAAAAAGTATCCAAATAAGACTACAATCTCTATAAAACACATTTCTTTTACCACAGGGGTGCTTGTTGTTAGGATTTTGGATTCAAAGTATAAATGGTTCTCACCTTTTAAACTCAATAATGAAATATTCTAAGCAAAACAAAATCCAAACAGAAGAGGTTTGTTTGCTTTAATGACACTTTTATGTGGTCTTGTGAGTAAGTGTATGCACTGGAAATATGGCAACCTGGGGTGAAATCTTAGTAGCCGAGGACTTGAGCAAGCAAACCTTTTTTCAAACGCTGGCCTCAGCGTCCGCCCTCTGAAAAAGGTGGCGGACGCTCTCCACACATATGTATCCTTGACTTGTGCCCTGAAAATCAGCACAGGACCAAAATCAGAGAAAATAACCCCTCCAGTCTCTAGGACCGTAACCTCTCCTGCCACATCGTGGGCAAATATTCATGAGTCACTTGCCCCATCATCCTTTGCCCTCAGACTGCCACTTTTGGCTTTCAACAATATTCTTCTTTAAAAAGATAACTTAAAAAGTAGACAACCCATGGTAAATAAATCATACAAATATATAAATCCTTATAGAAATATGCTAGAAAAAAGAGCTTTACAATTGTGGCATTATTCCCCCCACCTTGAATAGAAAACTACTTATACCAGAATGCAATTCTGCAGAAGGCAAAAAATGGCCTGTGGATTATGAAAGTGTACTTTCAAGACGTAAAGACTCATGACCAAATGTAATGTGTGAAAAGGGTACCTATTTGTGTGTTTCAATGATTGACAAAGGCATGCTTGATGTATAATGTAAGAAAAATGTTACATTCTACCTAAAATAAACACTGTAGCATCTGTTAAATATGAACATGTAAGAATAAGGCAGATGGTTTAAAAACGGGTTTGTGTGATATGTTTGTCTTGGAGTAGGGCACAGATTTTAGGCAGCTAACCGGTGCTTTGTGTGTGCTTTAAAAATAAAAATGCACCTTTGCAGTTCCTAACAAGGAAACCGTAAGAACATCTTGTCAGAAACCATGGTCTCTTAAACGGGTCATCACTTGTAAATCTCCCCCATTTAAAATGCCCTCCTTAAAGACAGAAAGTGATGTGCGGTACTCAGAGCACCTTCACCGTCTGATGGGCTGCTGGGAGGGGGGCATTTGTCAGGAGAGCGTCGCAGCAGGAGGTTGAGAGGTGACACATTGCCTCACTAGGGCAAAACAAAAAGGGAGCCTCATACAGTTAGGCAGCAGCACAGGCCTTTCTGAAAACAACATTCATTTATATGCTGAATGCAGGCATCTGGTGATGGGGGCCCCTATGACTGCAGGGCCCTGGTCAGCTGCACAGACTACCCATTCCTAAGGCCGGCCCTGCCTGCACCCACAACTCTGCAAGTCTCCGGGACCTATGCATTAACACTCCACGGTTGGACTCCTGTGCCCCTCTGTTAGAAACAAGCCGCTGCCTGTGGGGCAGTGGGTGGGAACTTTCACCTAAACATCCTTACTTTCCCCTCTATTGCCCCCACCACCAAAAGCCACAAGAGTGAAGAGCCGTGGGTCAGTTCCCCCGGACATATTCCTGTATAATTCCGATACATCCTCAACGGCAGCCATGTCTTTGGCGCCCCCTTCCACGCCCTGGGATTAGAAAGACATTCCGTGTGCAGCATTTGCCACAAACGCGTGAATATCAACACTTCAATCTGTTTTGGCTGGACATCAATTTTTCTTTTACCTCTCTGAGCCTATCTGGGTGGCGTCTAAAACATACGGTTTGGTTAAACATAACCTTCCCCTTCATTCCCCAGAACAAGAGAGCACTGAGTTCGGAATCTGCCACCTCAGCATGTTTTACCCAAATGCCAAATTCAAAGCCTCGTTCCCACGTTGCCATGGCGGGACGGCTGATCACCCTGCCTCGGCAGAAATCCAGGACTTCGGGTCTTGAAGCAGCTACCGTGTCTTAACGCAGCCCCCAGAGTACTCATTAGAACACTGACATGGCGCCACGTCTCTCCCGCCATATTTACATGGGCCAAAAAGGGGCTTCGGCCAGAAACACTTACAAGAGAAACAACTGCTATTGGTTCATTCCTGTAACAGGTGCCTCACAATAGAGGAAAGGTAATAAACAGAGGACTGGTCGATGGTAGGTAACAAATGATGCATGATAGGTTGATCAAGGAAGGGGCTGATGGGTAGGTATAGGGTGATCAAGGAAGGGGGTGGTGGGGTGATCTGTAGGGACAAACAAAGGATTGTGGGTGCACTCCTAATTTCAGTAGCTAAATTCTTAAGGCAAAATTAAATCTAATTTTCTTCAATTCTTAAGGTGCAGGGAAGAAAAAATGGACCTGACACAGAACCACGTTACAAACATGAACAAAGAAAAGAGGATCCAAAGTTGGAACCCTCCCGTCCCCTGCACAATATCAATTCCCATCATAAGACGGTTACGTATTCCATTCGTATATCAAACATTCACATACATACTTTATTCAGAAAAGAGAGATTTTTTTGTTTTTTTGATTAAGAAACACAGAGGTTTAATCAATGAACAATATTCTCAACAAGAATATATAGAAAGTCCAAAACAAATGGCTAACGCGTTTCGAGATTATTCTCTCTTCTTCTTGGCTCAAGAAACGCTTGAAACGCGTACGCCATTCGTTTTGGACTTTGTATGGTCGGGAAAACAGCATAATATATTGGTCCCAAAGAGGTTGGCTCTGAGCTAATGCAGCCCATGGCCCAATTTAGCCCATCTACAATTGGCTTCAAAGCTTGTCCCCTGGGGGAAATATAGAGTTAAAAGCCACAGACACCACGGTGCAGGAAAAATACTTTATTTAGTGTTATGTAGTGTTTGGTGTAAAGGACCATCCAGCCCACCATGATGCTGGATGGAATATTAAAACTTTTTTTTTTTTTAAAGACATAGCTCCCCTACCCAAGAATGGGCTGGGCAGGGGAGTCAAGAGTCTAAAAGAAACCGTTAAGGGAACGGGGAGAACCCTTGAGAGAAGGAAAAGGAGGCAGGGGAGACAGCTGCTCTATGGGGGCTTGTGTCCTCGAGCGGCCCCTAAGGGTCCAATAACATTTGAGGGCATAACATTAAGATCCTGGAATACACATGGCTTTACTCACTTGTTTAGAAATGAGCAATTTAAGTTTGAGGACTTTGATATCCTCTGCCTACAAGAAACCTGGCTAGGTGTCTCCCCGATGTTTAAATGGCTATTTCATCGGTTTGAATCCCACTGTTAAAAGCTCTAGAGGAAGGCCTATTGTTGGCTTTTAGAAGTGGTATGGGATTATAGGTTGTAGAGGTAAAACACCCCAACACCTACATCTAGATGGTCATTATACGTGGCAATACAATGAGATTGACATGTGGAAATCTGTTGGTAGTATTTAATTTGCACTTGAACCAGGCGGCTATAGGAGATGGTAAATTTGTAGATCGTGTCATGGAAATGATTAGTGAGTGCTATACAAATATGACCAACCCAGTAATTTTGATTTGCAGTGATTTAAATATGACTTCTAAGGATGAAAAGTGTCACATGTTGGATGAGGAGAGACCTTCTACTAAGATCTCTCTGAAAAGCGGTCTATTGTGGTTAATGGAAGCTCATTTT
Source organism: Ambystoma mexicanum (assembly GCF_040938575.1). NCBI lineage: Eukaryota > Metazoa > Chordata > Amphibia > Caudata > Ambystomatidae > Ambystoma > Ambystoma mexicanum. The sequence goes on along the minus strand of NC_090921.1, from coordinate 254,553,165 downwards.
AGGGATCTTCATCTATTAAATGGGCAGGTCAGGGGCGATATCCCTGGGCAATCAACTTGGTTATGGGAAACTCAGTCCGAGATTCATCATTATATGTTTGCCTCAAGTAATTTACTGTCTTTTATAGGGAGGTTTGGGATTATCCCATCCTCCAGCAGTGATCATAGTATTTTAAAAATGAATTGGGGATTCTTGAAGAGATGTGATGAGGAACATTATGAGATGCAACTAGAAATCTCAGAAGGTCGGAATAGACTGAGGTTGAAGTCCAATGATATAAGATTATTGAAGTTTGGATACGATTGTATAAGAAATTGGAAGGACCATGATGAACAAATCATACTCAGTTACTCCTCAATCTTGTTGGATTTCACTGAGCTGCATACAAAGGAGGGTAAACAGTCCTTTCGATATAGGCATGTGTTTGACAGCGAGGTAGTCATGAAAAGGAAACTGCTTAGTGCAGATATTAAATGAATTAAAGGTTGTCCCGAGTTAGAGATGCTGTATACATAAGACTTTGATTATTCAGCATTATGCGGAAAACATGTTAAAACTAATTTGTAAAATATCTACTGGGGAAGTCTGGCAATTAATAAATAGTATAAATACTCTGCAAATGGCTCTACAGACGTGGTACCAGAAGAGGCCTGGGTTGCCCACTTGGGAAATGTATATGGTGTCTTAAATAAATCCAACAATGTAGTTGGGGCTAATATAGACAATGAGTGGTCTATCCAATTTGGAAAGGAGGATATCATCACCCTTATAAAGAAGGCAAGCAACTCCTGAGCTCTGGGCCCAGATGTGCTGATGGATGTCATGTTGAAAGAGGACCCAAAACTGTGGGCTGATTATTTACTCCGGTTGTTTGGTGAGATAAAAAAGTTAAGGGAGGTTCCACAAACATGGAACACTTCCGTCATTGTCCACATTTTTAAAAAGGGCAATACGGCTGATCCAAAACATATAGCCCTATTTCCCTTTTGGATAAAATGGGGGAGATATTTGCTGTATTGATTTTAGATGGTCTTGCGAAATGGGTAAAGTCTTCCAACCGGTACGATATCCACCAGTCTGGATTTGTTAAAGGAGTGGGCACGAGTCCGAATGTGTCTATATTAACCATTATGAAAAGTTAAACGCTTAAGAATAATTCGAGGCTATGCCAAGCATTCATCGACTTAGCCTAAGCTTTTGATAGTATATACAGAGAGCTCCTATGGACAGAAATATTGAATTGCGGATGTGCTATCAATCTGCTACAAGCGATTAAGGCTCTATAAACTTTAACATCACAAAGAGTTAGATTGAATTTGACTGGTAGCCTCTCAAGACCGAAAAGAACATTTAAGGGCTTGAAGTGGGGATGCCCACTGGCTCCAGCCCTCTTCAAACTCTTTAGCTCAGATCTGGGTGATAATTTGGGAAGAGCATGATCCTTTCCACCGAGAATGAATGGCATGGCTTTGGGGTGGATGCTGTACGCAATTGGTTTGGTCTTTTTGGACCAGACACCGGATAGTTGGCAGTGAAAACTTGAATTACTTCAAGTTTATATCAAAAAGAATGGTTTGAAGATAAACACAGCAAAGTCTCGAATTTGTATTTTTTCAGTCATTTCAGGGCAAAATAAGATGGGCATGGAATGGCGTTTAAATCAAGAGTCCTTAGAGAAGGTGGAGACCTTCGTGTATTTGCGTATATGCCTGAATGCTAATTTGACAGACACGAGAGAAGGGGCCTCATTACGAGGTTGGAGGCAGCCATGGAGCTATTAGCTCCATGGCTGCCTCCAAAACCCTACCGACTTCGCCCTGGTGAATGGAGCAATTACCGGTCCATTCCAAGGTTGGCGGGAACGGTAATTCCCCATTCACCAGGGCCCGTCCCCATTCCAATTTGAGCCCCTATAGCCCCCATAGGGCTCAATGGGAATGGGGAAGACGCTAATAACGGTACCGCAAATTGCTGTACCGTTATTAGCTCCAGAGTCCCTTTGCGGGTCCCGTCCTTAACGCCTGGAAAAACCAGGCGTTAAGGGAGGACCCGCAAAGGGAACTCGTAGTAGGGCGGTAAGGGATTACCAGCACTGGTGCCCTTACCGGTGCCGGTAATCCCTTACCGGCCGCCTCGTAATGAGGCCCAAGGTCTTAAGAACAAAGGTCAAAAGACTGGCAGCTCAAGGGCTTGCACTGCTGAGGTGGTACTGTCCTTACCCCTTGCTCCCCATCTTGAATTTTTACAAGATGAAAGTTGTGTCTACATTGACATATGGGGCTGAAGCATCATTTGCACTGCCATTCAGAATATGTCCGATTTTGGATGGAATGTTCTGGAAGAAAGTGCTGTGCCTTCCTAAAGGAGTCCCGATTCAGGTCCTATGTCATGAGTTGGGGCTCCTTTCACTCTATGCAATGGTAGTTAGGAAGTGCATAGCCGAGGATATACCATTTGCTTTTCTATTTTGCATTAAGGAGCACATCGGCAAAGGGTAATGAAGGGATCCTTAGGGACTGGAAACATGCGTGTCAAAATATCCTTATGAAATGAAACTCAGTGGAGGATGTACTGGTGGCAAACCCTGGGGCTGTAAAAACAAAGCTATGGAGGAAAGACTGGATCCAAACTCAGGATGAGATGATCAGAATATAAGCTATATCATCGATGTGAGAACATATAACGTGCCACCTAGGTATTTGATTAAGTTCCCCAGTAGTTTTAATCAAAATACATGTTTGCGCTTTCGCTTGAATTTGTATCATATAAAGGACATTTTGGCTTCAAGAAATCTGGGTGGTATAAACATTTCGATGTGTGGGCTCTGTACAGGGAATGAAGTAGAGACCCTGCAGCACCTTTGCGTTTCTTGCATGGGGTTCACAGAGTTGAGGACGTTGCATTGAGGGAGGTTTATCACTGAGGCAAACAGCTTAAGGCCAGAAGACGGTGGTTTCTTAGGTGATCGAAAGACTACCCTTGGTTTTTAGTTTTAATACATTTTTAGAGGATGTTTTTAATATGCCCTCGATTAATGTAAATTCAAATGGAAGTTGAGTTTAATTTTTATAAGTCAGATGCTTATTTTTAAGATGTTGAATAGTATTTAAGAATCTGTGTGAGGAGATGGAACTTGATTGTTTGGAAATCTTCTACTTTTACATTTATATAAGGTGTGTTTGTGAATGGAAATGGATTTGTTTATATTTTTGTATGGATGGTGGAAGGTTTTTAATAAGCTGAACACCGTAAATGCATAAATAAAATAAAGAACTTTTGGAAACTGTGCATTGTGTGGGGAGTGGCACAGGATGATACGTGAAGCAGCCTGGGCACTAACGTGGCAGTAAGTAGATGGCAGCCCGCCCGGGGCCAGACTGGGCATGCCCAAATAAAAAGTCCTGGACTTCGTGCACAGTCCGCTACATGTGAGTCATCCAGTCCAAGCTGAGTGTGTGGGGTGGCCTAGCCCTGCACACCCTGTTGCTCCCCCCTCCCCAGAGACCAGGGAGGGCAGGCCCAGCAGATAAGCCAGGTGTGGCCCTGGAATAGAAGGAGCGAAGGGAGGGGGGTGGTCAAGTCCATCCAGCCCGACTAGTGAAGCAATGAAGGTAGACCAACAAGACCCAGGCCACACTGTCCATGCAGGCCAGGATGAAGCAATGAGAGGAAAGAGATGGAAGTCCTGTCTGCCCACCGAAGAAAGCCACAGGCTGCCTGTGCGCCCTGAGTGAATATGAGTCCTGGGCCACTCTGTCATCGCAGCCCAGGTGATGTGAATAGCTCCAGTACGCCGGACTGATCCCCAGTGAGTGTGTGGCCCTGCCACTGTGCCAAGTGGGTTCAATGAAGACAGGGAGTGGGTTGCAAGACCTTGCAGTGCACTGTGGAGTAATATCATACCTTGCTAATGGCCGACCAGTTTTTACACATGGATTCCTCCAGATCACCAACTCGACCCATCTCCTGTGGAGTCCCACAAGGATGTATCCTCTCCCCCATGGTCTTCAATCTTTACATGGAACCGCTCGGAACACTCCTCCTGCAACACAACATCCACATTCACCAATACACAGATGACACACAAACCTACCTCAAGATATCCTCCATCGAAGACATCCATGGGTTCAAGACCTACCAAACATTGATCCAGTCAAAGCTGTCCAGTGCTTACCTGAGGCTCAACCCCTCCTAGACTGAATCCCTACTCCTGACCAACAACACAGAACACCTGACATCCTGACCTGGCTCTCTGCTATACACCTCAAGGGCTGAAGCTGGTCACCTGTGCAAAGTCCCTTGGGTTCGACATCGATAGACACCTCCCCTGCAAACAGCACATAGCAAGGAAGCTACAAACGGCTTGGCAGCAACTTTCTCTCTTGCGAAAAATCAAGCCCTTTGTCTCAGAATTGTACTGTCCCATCACAATGGTTGCAATGCTCTTTTGGAATGCCTTCCGGCAACTACCCTGGCTCCCCTCCTGAGATGTGACATGCATGCTGCAGCACGACTCATCAAAGAACTCCAGATATTCAACCACATCACCCCAACCCTCATCGAACTGCACTGGCTCCCGCTGCACGCCTGTATAATTTACAAATCCTGCTGCATCATCTAAAAGGCTGTCACCCTTAAGTCTCCAAGTTACCTCACGGAAAAACTCAGCATCTCTGGAGACCTGTGATCCACCAGAAGTAAAGACAAGTGCAGATTTGAACTCCCCTAGTGGAAGAAGAAAAATACCTTGAAGACAATCTTTCTCTGTCTACGCCTTACGACATGCTTAATTGTAGATCCATTACTGACTATTGCCCTCCATCTCCTGTTGTTAGGTCCTCACTCCCTTGTTTCTCTGCTCCCTAATATTATCCTTCCCGCTATGATTGTAGAGCGCTCTGTTGTGTCCTGAAGCTACGTCTGCGCTTAACAAAGCTCATTTTAAGGATCTCAACGCGAGGAACAAAACTTGTTTCAAGGCGCTAGGACTCACCGTTTTTGAGAAATTTGCACCGTGATGCACCACAGTGCATTGCACCTCTGTAATAGTTATTATTTACAGAGCATTTTAATAGTAAAGTAGGGAATATATATAGTGTTGTGTGTAAGGTGCGAAGAAGGGAAAAGGTGTTGTGTCTAACTGGGTGTGAGACAGGTAAGGGACATCTTGGCTTGCCAGAAGCCACCTTGGGGGTAGGACCACCCACTGAGACCATCTAATGGTCCTCCTCTACAAGGGGTAGTGCCAGGTATAGGTTAGGGGTCTTTTCCGTCCGGTCCACCCTATGGGTCTCTCTGTGACCACTCTAAGGATGCACTCATGGGGCAGATCACTTGAAAGGACTCCCGCCAGGGGTACAGACAAGGGGGCTAATGTTAGGAGCGAATGTTTAGGAAAGTTTATTAACAAATATTGTTTTTGTGAAAAAAGAGGGACCCCTGTTGGGATCCTTGAACATCCCCCTTGGTGTCTATGTCTCATTAGATTAAATAAGGTATGGATCAGGGCATAGCCCCTCTCCTGTTTAATAACAATTTTATTTGCAGGTTGCAATGCGCCCTTTCCTGGAGGGTGGGGGTGGTTGTTCTCATGGGAACTGCCCTGGCTTGGGGTAAGAGCGGCTAACACCCTTGCTCTGGACCAGGGCCAGAAAACAGAGGCTACACTGAGAAACCTGAGGGTTTTCATACAGTGTCACACAATGAACCGCATGAAGAAAATTCAGTAAGATCCAGTCAGGCTTCTACATACATTGACAGTGGACTTTCTAATGGTAACCTCTGAGGGTGTGGTTTACAGGACAATCAGTGTCCGATGCAGCACTGCTTGGCCCACGCATATGACACAGACCACCTCCTCTTCGGGAGCTTTTCATTACAACTAATGGTAGAGAACTGTGGACTCAACATTCATGTGATCAGCAATACTAGTCCAGGTAGCTAACGCTGCCATCATGTTCTAATGTTGGGCGTGTAGATAGGCGGACCTGCTCTTCGGACCGTGGCTTGCATTAATTGTGAATGGCTTTGAGAGCCAACATGCCTGCTAACAAGTCGCTATTCATTCCACACATCCTCCCCTTGCATGCAGCTTCATCATCTATGCCACTATGATGGCTGATATTCACCGTTTGAGGGTCATGTACTTCCACATACCTAAAGTGAAATAACATCACCTGCCACCTTGCCTTGCCAGTGTTATTTCAACAAGTTGTCTGAGCTTTGCAGGCTTACTTGAAGTTGTAATTGGGTCTTGGTGTAATAGAAATGTCTTAACCAGTGTGTCTTTAGCCACTTGATTTATAAACAATATGTGTGACCTCACGTATGTCCCTTGCACTGAAGTCCTTTTAGAAACAAGCATTGGAAAAGAAAACAGTTTTGCCCTGCATATAGGCATTATCCAGACTCAGATATGTTATGTCCAGGTACTCACACCAATTTCTAACTGTTGCCATTTTATGGCCATGAAGTACTATGATGGCAGCACCTCGCAAATGCGTATCCCATGTCTATACAAAAGTCAAAACTGTTGGCCTTGCAACTGCTTGTTTTCCTTGTTTGTTGCACGGGAACACCCCTGTAACTCATAATCCTTTTTATTTTCGTTTTGCTTGCACTCATTTTCTCTTTTTTTTTATCTTAGACTGCTCCACCATGCAGATCACTATGCATCCCAGCCGCCAGAGGACTGCCTCAAAGCAAAGAATGACACGTGAGTGCAATAAATTGACCCTCTTTTTTTCCAATGGGTGGCCCAATATGATTTTTCTAGTGAGTAAATGGTACACGCCAAATGACTTCTATGTTTCACTGAATGTTGACAACAGTAAGGGTGTATGTGCTATAAAACAAAAGGGTGAATGACTTTACCCTCAAAAGCTATGAAGTGTGACTAGGGGGACAATCCTCAAAGTGACCATGGTCCAACAGGGAGAAGATGAGTGTTACGGTCTCAGCGAATCTCCGAAAGCCGATGTTAGGTTTGTGGTGGAAGCTAAGAGAGCTCCCGGCGGTGGAGCCGTGTGAGTGGAGAGATAGGGCAAACACAGTGGTTGGCAAGTATGTGCCAGGAGGACTTGCTTGGGTGATTGGTTGGCCCATAAAGGCAAGAAAGACGGTATAGATGTTCTGGCGGCCATCCATGATCACACGCAGGGATATGAGCAGAGGCCCCTTTTCACCACCCAGGTAGACTCTTGGAATACACTCCAGGAACTTGAAGTACTGAGAAGGAAATAAGAGAATGTCAATAAAGGAAGACGTGCATGCCCAAGAGAGGGTATTACCCTTGCCATGAGGACATTGCATGGGCTTGATAAGGATTTAGGTGGTTATGCAAGCGGCTAAGACTATCCCCCAATGTCTCCAATTCGGCAAGTCTCAAAGCATCTGATCAATTGCAAGGCTCTGTCTGTCTGATAGTCAGTATAGTTCTACTGAACGCTCTCTAGACGTGGTTACCGCTATAAAATAATTGAATTTGGTGGTGTTTACTCCACAGAATAACTATTTGACATACTTCTTCAACCTCTTGCAGAGAGAAATATCCCAGCATTATATCACGCCAAGTGCTCATTGGATTTACTTTTTCAGGATCATGTGCTGTATGCGGGCACACTTCACCACACTTCCTTTTGAAGTGTGGCGTTATGGAGAATATGGGAGGCTCCTAATCCTTTATTGGATTGGATTGGGAGGAGGAATTCTGAAATACGATCTGCTAGGAGAGGATGTATGGAATAATGCATTCCTGTGTTACTTCTGATTTCCTTTCCTTGCTTGAAATTGTGGGATGGAAATGAGTATATCCCCCCCCCCCCAGGCACTTTCATGAGAGGCGAATCCCCTATAAAATAGTGTAGCGTGTAAAGAGGGAGAGAACCACACTATGAAACTCTGTGCAGAGGTAATATAGCGTGAACAGCAGATGCACAATATTTAGTAGTCACATAGAAAGGAACGCCATTTTGTAATTATGACAAAAGCACAGGCTTGCAAGGCCACACTGCACTAGCCGAGCTCCATGGAAATATTTCACCAGGCCCAACATCATCAAGGCAGAATAAACTTGCACCGTCAGTACTCACGGAAGTTCACTTCCCCATATCCCTTCATTGTTGCAAATATTTGGTATGTCTCAGAGGAATGCGCCCTGCAGGGTCGTGAGACAACACCAGGCTCAACAGTGCCCATTCATCAAAATTAAGCTGCCAGCAGGCCTCTAACCGCCGCCCAGCAAGCCCAGAGCCAGAGCCCACACCACTGACCCGGCGCCCCACATCCCCGCATTCCATAATAAGCGAGCGACCCCCCTGTCTTAACATAAACCAAGTGACCATGCGTGACTGTTTCACCCCTCAGCAAAAATACATCCTTTGTAACATGAGTTACAGAGAGGGAGAAATTATAGATCAAACCAGGGAAAGACTTTGTGTGCGTGAGGAGCCGTATCAACGAAGCCCAGAATGTGTGGATCAGTAGGACTGTATTTTATCCTCCCTTCCCCCTGGCACCGATCCCCGAGCCGCCCAGGTGCATGCCAGAGTGATGTAGTAGTAGGCTTAATATGCTAGCTTAGATTTAACACTGTATCTCATGAGTGACCTGACCTTCACCACACGACGAGATGAGCCCAGCTGACCCACTTGGACCCTGACTGACAGTGAAAGAACCAACCATTTCTAGCCTGGCATCCGATATGGAGCAGGATCATGTATACTGTCCACCCAATGAACTGCGTCGGTTTAGACCCTATATGTGATGTCATCTGTGACGATGTGGCGCCTCAAAAGACACTGACATGCATTCTGAAGACAGAACGTTCTCGAGCAGCAGTGTCCTTTGCTGTTATTTTGTATTCTGCACGATTAAACCTTGTTATCCTTGCAAGCTATCTCCTGACTTATTTCCCTAGTGGGTTGTCTTCACTCTGGCGTGTGCGTTAACAGGGACTTCCCTTCAAAATGCATGGACGTAAAGGCCAAAGTAAATTTATTCTTTTGAGGGCAGGGCTAATAAATGCTTTCGCCACAAGCTATTTAAAATATTATCCAAAGAGGCTCTTGTTCTTTCTGTACTTAAAATCAAGCCAAGCCAGAAGTGAGCCCTATTCATATTATAGCATAGGGAAGCTGAGATTAGCCAATGTTACACATTGAGAAAGCGCTGCCGCTCATTTGTCGTCTGATGCGCATAAATTATATGTACATCTTGATGCATTGACAAGGTCTTCCGCCTTGCTCTTCTTTTCTAGATTGCATTTTCTTTTTCATTTAAGTATGTCTGTAAATGATGGTTGGATTAAAAAATGTGTCGAAGCTTTGTAATGTTTTTTTACCTAATCAATCATTTCTGTCTTGAATTTTTGAAATTGAACTTGACAAGGCAAGAATTTGGAACAGTTTTAGATAAGAGTGATAGAGGTACCAACACTGGGCAGCAGAGCTCAAACCATTGCTAAGCATGACCTCCTAGACAGGCTCTTTTACTTGGTAGTTAGAATACATTGGCTTTACAACTTCAGGGAAGTTAGTCAACGGGACACATGGGATTCAAAGCTCCAAAAAGATCTGTAGAGACCAGACGTCCATCAATAATCCGAAGCAGATGGTTGGTGAGCCAATGGCGTTATATGAAACTTAAAGAGAACACCATTATCACGAAATTAGGGTTGTCCGAAAGGGGCCAATGATGTGTTTTCCTTCAGTAACATAGAAAGAAGACAAATCTCATTTGCAATATGTACATACTATGTTAGACCCGGGAGGATAGCTCAGCGGCAACGTGCTCGTCTTGGCAACAAGACGACAGGAAGCAACACGGGTTTGAACTCCGGGTCTGCGCTTAGAAACCTCTGGATACCGTCTTGGTGCCCCAGGCTGTGTGAAGTATTCAAACATAAATGTTCAAACATATGTGTGGACGTAATTTGGTTTAAGGGGAACTGTAGAAGATCAGGCTCTTCTCTCAAACCAAGAGTTTCTTTCTCTTAATTGGGGGGGCCTTTGTTTTTTTTTTAAAGAAAGATGCATCTTTTTGTGGCCTGTGGCTGCCTACTGATCTTATTATTAACCTGGATCTTGCGTTGTGCTGTAATTGTCAGATGTTTTTAGGGGACAGCCGGAATAACTCAAGTGTCACTTTGGAGAATAATTTTAGGGGGGGGGGGCAGGGGTGTTTGTCCACCCCCAACTTTCATGGCACACCATGTTGTCCCCATTCATTTGGCTGGGGCACCTTTCCTTCAGATGTCATGTCCCCCCCCAACATTTTCAGCAAGGTTACTCCAATGCTTTGGAGTGTGTTCCCTTTCTTTCTAACTAAAAGATGTTCTGCCCGTTGAAGAGGCTTAAATTTGCAAGTCGTGTTTGTTGGCTCATGGGCAGAAGTGGTGGGCAAGCTTGCCCACAAGGAATGGTGCTTCATCCCCCAGTTGCTATTAAATATGCATAGCCCCCACCCACAGATGCTTGAGTTCCCATGACATGATAGGTTATTTATAACGCGTTTAATAACCAGAGGTTTCTAAGGGTGGACCCGGGGATCAATCCTGTGTTGCTCCATGTCGTTTTGCTTTCAAGGCGAGCACGTTGCTCCTGAGCTATCCTCCCGAGACAAACCTGTGTTGCTCCATGTCGTTTTGCTTTCAAGGCGAGCACGTTGCCCCAGAGCTATCCTCCCGAGATGGTGGCTCCTGTACATTGAGATGATGCAATGTCCTCATAGATGGTTTGATTTTCTTTTGCCAACAGCCAATCCCTTCTTTGAGGGGCCAGCTGCTGTGTTTCCAGGTGTATCCTGCACAGCTAAGGGTGGAAGTCCTGCACTGGAGTATTTATTCGCTTTCTGAAAAGTATTGGCAGGACATCGGGGCGGGAAGCCTTTGAATCGCTGCTCTAATCCCAAGCCTTGGTGAACGCCTTTGAAGAGTCGAAGGTTTGTAGGGCTTACTTGAATTTCAGGTATCTCCACTGTTCTTGTTCATTGTAAATGGATAATGTAAGTTAAAAAGAAAGAATTTCCGTTTGTTGATTGGTTGCGCTCGCAGTGACCAATGCTTTACCTTTTCGAGTCCATTGGCCGAGCTCCACCATAGGATCTGCATGGAGATTTGTTAAGTTCTGTACGGCTCTCCTGATGCTGAATAGAGCCTTGAAGTCACTGTACTTTTGGGTGGGTAAACAGCAGTGAGTGGGTATTGTCCCGGAAATAAGGTCTTGATTGTTAAGACCTTGGCCTAGGCGTGCTGCCAGTTTTCCAAAGGCCTTCAGTTTGCTCATCTCTGTTGTTAGGAGACCAGTACACATTCTTTCAGTGCCGGCCACAGGTCTGCAAGCGAGCTTTGTGAGATTTTTCAGTGCGCCCTAAACCCTGCCTGCCCAGCCATCCCACCACAAATGCAGAACAGTAGGGGGCTCGGTTCTGTTGTTTGGCTGACTCTTGTTCTCAAGTATTAGCCAAACAACAGAACGGAGCCCCCTGCTGTTCTTGTAAAGTGTGTTTAAAGGCCAGGCAGGTGCAGCGTGATTCTATAACAGGCGCTGGCCGGGTTAGGCCGATACTTAAGTTTATATGACACTGAGCTGGAGCCTCCAGCTCAGTGTCATGTAAACTGGAGGCAAGTCACCCTTTATTTGCTGTGCGCCCTTGTGCGGCCGCATCCCCTGAGAGCACCTTGAGCCGGCTTTGCATACCATTACAGTGATGCAGTCTTGATAGGCCCTGGTTTAGTAAAATGATAAGCTACATGTCGATGGATGGTAAAAGCTCTCTCAATAAGTGCAGTTGGAAGTGGCAGCTACTGGAAAGTGCTGCTGTTGGCCTGAGATGATTCCAAGCTCGGTCCGGAATCGAGGCGGGTCTGGATGTTTAGCCAAAGCATAGAAATTCCCGGTGCTTGGGCGGGACCGCAGAGCAGTATTTCTGGTTTTGTTGCACTTAGGCGTAGGGAAGCTGGCTGTCATCCATTGTTGTATGGCTGCTAGCCCGCTCCCTATTTTGGCAAATATTTACCAGGATATTCTTGTGGTGTTTGATTAGCCTGTGTTAAATGGACTTCTTTCTATGACTATTTCCGAATAAGCTCACCACCATCCCTGAAGTGGTGAAGTAGGCGCACATTCTTCCTGTAATGCAAGTGCATGAAAAAGAATTGGCAGATGTTCAGTCCACCAGGATTGACCTTAAGAGCACAGGAGGAACAGCAAGTGGACCAGAGCAGAGGCGCTTTCAGATTCAGTAATCCTGCAACACCCCTATAAAAGCCTGGACACTGTTTTCAGACATCGCTGCTGACCGGAAGTAAGAAAATGACGTCACTGCCGGTATCTATGTGTTGTGACGTCACAATGCCGGCTGCTTGAGCCAGAACAGCGCAGACTTCCAGCTGTCACTACAGCCGTGCAAAGCTTCACTTTCCTTTCTTATTAAGTAGCTTTCTGTGACACTTTCCATCGCTGTATGGAACTGCTTAGCATGTCTATGTTGCGCGCTGCTGGAGTTGAACACAAGAGAACAGGAAGCTTTCCGCATCGTTGTACGGATTTCACAGTACAGAATGTTTTCTTTGCATGCTTTTTATTGAACGGCTTGAATTATTTTTCCTGCAATGCATTGTGAGCTGCCTATCGCAGTTCATAGAAAATCCAAGCAGAATCTACACTCATGATATTTATCTGCAGATTAAAGTTCTCTTAAATGTAGTCAGTCAGCCAGACAAGTTGGTTTTGGATTATTTTTCATCTCCATTAAACCAATGCACTCAACGTAATAACCTACACCAAAAAACCAGTACCAAAAAAATATCAAAAAGAAACAGAAACAAAATTGCCAACTAGAGTGATTAACATCCTTCACATAGCAACATTTGCATAGATCCAGCTTTTGCCAGCGCTAGGATATCCCGGACATAGCTACCCACAGTTGACTTCCTCGCCATCATGCCCTCTTTATAAAACGGGCAAGAGCAAACATACCAACTGGCTGCGTAGAGCTTAATGAAAACATCAATGCCAGACGATGTCTCCTAATTCTGCTTTCCCTAAGAATATTCAATAGAAACTTTGCATCAGAGAATAACACAAAATTACTAAGGGCCGGATTCACAGAACGTTTTGGGGGTTTGCCATTAGAAAACGCTTCTGTGAATTAGTCCCTAAGTGTTTCAAAGGTCCCACACACATACAATTGCAGTTACAATTCCACAACTGGCAAAATATTAAAACTGGCCTCTGCGATAAAAGCCTGTTGTAAGGGGATAGACACCTTCATCCGATATTCTGCATGTGAACGGAGGAGAGCACAGGGGCAACGCGCTGGTCTTGGAAGCTAGACCAAGCGGAGCAGCAGAGGTTGGAATCCCGGATCCACGCTTACAATAATACATTCTGCCGGACCATCGACCGGAGCTAACGTCATATATGCCCTGACTTGTGTCTTTAACATTGCTTCATCCTCCCTGACTGGAGCCAGATAGTGCATAAGAGTCTTGGGGATATTTCCAATGCTTTGTGGGTCCTCAATATAGGATAGCCAGGAAAGTGTGTGTAGTAATGACTTAATGTTTACTAACCCGTCAACTTTGTAGGAACCCTGTCTAGCAAGCCAATTCAGAGTCACATCTTTGGCGACAAAATCTGGTTGTGAACCGACAATGTAGCCCAAAATATATATTAAGCAAGAGGCCAGGTATTAAAGGGGGTGACAGGGTGTGGCAATGTTTCATAAGGAATAAAATCCTCCCCACCGTATGTAAACAAGGATATTGCAAAAGTCACTCCTCGGTGTCTTGCACTATGATCATAGCATATGGTGGGTGGCCTTTATCCCATGAATCACTCTTTCCATTGAATCAAGTCCCAGAGAGCCTGAGTGCTGATGGAGCAGATCCAGCCATTAGGTAGAGTGCCCATTTCCCTTCTGCAGCATGGGAGTCGTGAACTGAGCAGTAGCGGAAACCTCTTTCCAGCACATCTGCTGAAATCCTTCTACATCTGGTCCGTTTCCTTCAGTTTTGCTGTCTGTATTCTTGACAATTTGCAAACCTTTCCCGTCAATCTAAGTTTAGCCATCACTTGCTGCTTAGAAAAAGGCACGACTTTGTTCAATGTTGTTTTTCCTTTCATCAGTCCTGAAGTACCAATATTACCTTCCATTGTAATCATTTTAATGGTAATTTCTGCTTGAAATGTAGTGTCAAGGATCCAGACATCGGATATGCAAATGGACCCTTTTTGTTTTCACACCTTGTAATCCTAAAATAAGCATTTCCCACGCATGATCCCGCCATATGATTATTTTTTAATTTAAATAATACGATGTGTTTCTTTTATTTTGATTTTGATTTGTATTGCACCAGCATGCATATTAGTAGTAACTTCAGGGGGCGATTGATCTTTTGATCCTGCAGATTACCAAAACAAGAATAGATCACTGGGGTAAAAGGGTCGCTGTCTGGTCTGGATGTGATGCTTAATCGCAAAATGGGGATCTATGGGTGAATAATACAGAAAAGGCCAGTGATTGTGAATCAAATCAAGTTCATATATCAGACCTGCCCTTGACAGATCTTGCATTAATAACTGGTTGGTAACCAGAGCTCACTCTACCCATCCTTTCATTTTGTTTGTGTGAGTTATGGAAGGAATAAGCACCTTTTCTTTGCACTAAAACCACCTTCCTTACTCTGCCTTCTACCCAATTTTCTTAGAAACTAAACCCATCATTTTATAAACTGTGTTATATGCATTGGTCTCTGTTAGGGAGAATTCTCTGTTTAGGCTAAATTTCCTAACCTAGTGAGTCCCCCAGCAGATTTGCTGCATTTCTGGAGTTTGTTTTTTCCATCCTGCCAAGAGTGAGATTCTTTTTCTCCCACTCTTGGACATGATTTGTGGTATTTCTTTGAATGTTAATGTGTTCTATGGGCTATGGGGTCTTTTACTCCATAGGGTCTCATGTGTTTTGCTATGTGTATTACACAGCACCCTCCGTGCCGTAACACTGGGGTGTCCTAGGTGACCCCCACCATAGACTCCATACCCTGGGACTGACTACTGTCTCCCAGGGCATGTAAAGTCACCATTGGCTTTACT
Source organism: Ambystoma mexicanum (assembly GCF_040938575.1). Classification (NCBI taxonomy): domain Eukaryota; kingdom Metazoa; phylum Chordata; class Amphibia; order Caudata; family Ambystomatidae; genus Ambystoma; species Ambystoma mexicanum. Next base: position 254,538,070 of record NC_090921.1, on the reverse strand, counting down.
AGACCTACATTTATAAACAGAACCAGTACAAACCATCCTATTGTGGACGTACTGGTAGGGGCAATTCGATTACCATTGGGTCTGTTGTTCGAGGGGGCACTGTCCCATCCCCCCTCGTCGAGTTTTGGCTGGTGGCAGTGGATACTACTTTTTATATTCAACCACAAATATATTCCTATGGGATTTTCCCATTGGTCGAGGCTAATACTTTGTCTATGTAGCCTCAGTCATACCACCGGTTTATTAAATTAATATAAATTCACTGGTTGGTATTTTCTGCCAGAACACGGTTTTTAAAATGGCGTATGTGTTCGCCTCTGTAACTCCGAACCAAAGGTTGAGCCCTTTGTTCCACTTTTGGCGGGCTTCTGCACAGAAGCCCTCCAGAGTGGTGCCATTCTGTCTGGGTACCACAGGGGGTGTGGGAGGGGGTTTAGGCACCCTGGACTGAGTTGCCTTGCCAACTCAAGTCACACTCTGGTGTGATTGGCCCAAGTGGTGAGCCGCCCCGCTCACCACTTAGCATGTTTTATTGACAGCTAGGCTGAATGAATGGGGGTTTTCTGCATAAAAGCAGTGCTTTTGGGACTGGAACTTCAGAGGTCGCCGCAGGACCTAAGAATCCGACGAGGGTAAAGCTGAGCCGACCTGCAACGACGACACCTCCGGTGGAGCCCTGCTGAACCGACTCACCACTTCCCAACGACAGAGGAGATCTCCCCGCTGGAGAGACTTCTTCCCTTTGACTGGTGGGAACAACCAGTCCCTTGCTTTTTCTTCGCATCCAGGACGTCTAGTGGTTGAATTTCCCGTGCTGAGCACCCCGGCAACCGGATAGCCACTAACCACTGTACCGCGACCAAAAGGTGGTGCCTTGTGACTGAGCACTCCGCGGCTGGTCTCTTCCCTGGTGGTGCAACGATCTTCAACTTTCCTCTACGACGAGATCATCTCTTCTTCTGGCAAAGCCCCGACTTGCATCCACCACCAGGAACAACTGCCCCCGCCGGAGCTGTCTCTTCACTCACAAGGTACTGTTTCCGTCTGGCTTCCCTTGTGACGGTTAGCTTGAGGTGTCTTAAATCCTTACCTTTCCATTGGGTCGCCTCCAGACCTTCTTAACTTTTGTTCTAAAACTGGTCCAACCTTTCTGAGACATTTTGCTACAAAGACTTGAAGCGCATTTCTACTGTGATAGTTTTGGGTCATACCGCCTTGCCTCTCTCCGAGTGGGCGTGGCCTCTGAACTTTGTGATCTACAGTAGACCCTGCCTTACTCGCCTTGTATTTGCTTCGTAAAAGTGTTGGTACTGAGTTGGTTTCATACCCTGCCTTTTTCTCTCCCTCTCTAAGGAATACTAGAGTGCCATCTAGGTTAAGCATTCACCTCTGTCTGCAAATAAGTGGTGCCTTTGAACCTAGACTTGTCGAAATATTGTTATGGGATTGATATATACCTATAGTAACTGTGATTGAAGTTGTTTGCCATATTAGTGTCAGTGTGTTTCCCATAGATGTGTTTTTAAATAAATAACTATATATCTTTACACCCAAGCTCTGATCCGTGTCTGCTTGTTCTACTGTGTAAATTGCCCTATCTTGTATACTCCACATACTGCCTAACTCATCTTGAGAGAGGTCTGACTGCTCAGCCACAGCTACCAGGTAAATCTGGGTGGTGCGGACTGCTACCAATTGGGTTTACTGCTAACTCCTGTAGTCTTAAACATTTTGCAGTGGTCCCAGAGGGAACTGCACAGGTTTCTGCCTAACAGTCTCCAGGATCACTTTGAAATTGACATTAAAATAGATCCCCTTCTCTCTATTCCCTCCCATTGATGAACTAGGATGCTGCTTGCCAAAGAACCATCCTTTTGTAGTGAAATCCCTTTTGCACTGTAAGGGTAGCGACAAGCTCACAAAGTTTCACAGGCAATCCCTTACCCAACTTCTTTTAAATTGGCATGCGTTCATACACCTTCTCTACTGAATTGCTTCTGGGATGTATGTTGTTACTGACATGTATGCTTCATCATTATTTCAACTGGGTAGTCCATACATTAAGCACTTGTCTCTGACTTGGGCCCAGCCTGCACATTACAATTTTAAATCAACACTCGTCCCCGACCTACAACCTTCCGAGGTCGAAAAATGGAGTTCCATGAAATTGGCAATAAAAGCGAAGTGAGAGCAATGTGACCTCATAACAACCTGATATTGTTACACACAATAAACTCTTTCTTAATCTTAACTATAGCAGCACATGCAAAGGCTACTTTTGTTAACATTGTATATCAACAAGACGCCACTGGTTCAGCAGAGAACCTCATAAAACGATACAGAGCACCACAGGCTCGATCCCCGGGTCTGCGCTTAGAAACCTCTGGGTATTGAGCGCATTATAAATAACCTATCATATCATATATAATAGACCAAGATCAATATATTTGCATTACAGAAGTCAACTAATGTTGGCACGCCTGAAACTAGATCTGAGTGTATCTGGCATAATGAATAATTGAATGCAAAAGTACTTTAGTTTTGTTCTTTGACATACATTGTCGTTAGCACACAAGTTATGCCAGGGCATCACTGATAACTGCACATTCATAATTAACATTATACCCTTGACAAGTACCATGAAAAATACTCACTGATCACTGCCTCACCGACCACCACATCCAGTATGAGGCAGAGCCCCAGGAGGCCCCCATTGATCCAGTCTTTGTGCTTCATACTCGGTAGTCGTGTTCTATGGTCTGCATGGCGGAGAAAAGACGGATAGGACAGAACCGCCTTGACAATATGTCACTTTAGAACTTGGCTTCTCACCCTTAGATGTACTATGTGGAGGAAGCTCTTCTTTCTCTGCGGCAGTCAACCCTGTTTGCAATCCACGCCAATAACCCCTCTTTGTGACAGCCTGCACTTTTTAATAAAGGTATGTGCGCAAGGCTCCTCCACTTCTAATCTGTGCAGAAGGTTCCTCTGTGTGGCAGTCCTTTGTCACTCTTAGTCTGTGCAGAAGGATCCTTTGTCTGTCAGTCTTGTGGTCCCTCTTGATCTGTGCTGAAGGCTCCTCTGTGTGGCAGTCCCCTGTCACTCTTACTCTGCACAGAAGGCTCCTCTGTCTGTTCTTCCTGTGGTATTCCTTAGTCTATGCTCAAGGCTCCATGCTATGTCAGTCTTTGGTGACCCTTAATGTGTGCAGAAGACTTATCTGTGTCAGACCTGGGTCGCCTGTAGTCTGTGTGCAAAGCTCCTCTGTATGGCAGTCCTATGTCCCTCGTAATCTGAGCAGAATGCCGCTCTCTAGGTAGGACTCCTTAGTCTGTGCCGAAGACTCCTCTGCGTGGCAGTTCTTGGTACCTCCCAGTCTGCATACAAGTCTCCGGTTTGCGTCAATTCTTGGTCAGATGCTGTCTGTACAGAAGTCCCCTCAGAATGCCAGCCTTGCTCACACAAGCTTCTAGTAAAATGACTGGCTGCTTTCCATTGCAAAGTCTGTGAATCTGTCTTCTGCTCAGTCATGAAGTCAGGATCAAACTGCAATAGTTCCTCATTCCCTTCAGATTTCATGCAGTCAAACAGTACAATGAAGCGGCAACACCCCAAACCAAAGCAAACATCCCTGATAAGCAAAAGGCGTGATAAAAAAGCCTTGTTAAAATGTGCCTCCATATCAGCCGCGCTAATGCCTCTGAGGGAGCGCGGCACACTAAGCAACACGTTCTATTGATATTTCTTAAATTAGACCAGGGCGTCACTAACATCAATCACATTCAACGGGTTAGTAATCCAAGAGTCCACTCACTCTACGACAGAATCTCGGCTGAGTGCTCTATATTTTGATAAGGTAAGATCTCATTACCCCCAACCTCACTCCTCCACCAGCGGTCAGGAAATCCTCTGCCGGGTCCACCCTGCCTCATTTCTGCAACCTCTCGGTGGGCAGATAACCCCTAATTACCGTAATGACTGTAAACAAAATATCACTGAAGTAGGATACACCAGCAGGCAGAGTAAATGGATTAAGCATGCAAGAATATATCTCTATTTGCGCAGCTCGCCACCACTGCAACCTCTTCATCATCCAGCTCCACTCAACCATCCCCTTGGCTCCTCATATTCCATCTTACCTAACCTGGTCCCAAGCTAGTATGACCAATAGACGAGCCCGTAATTTCTCAACAAGGAAGTGTGGGGGAAAGACATGGAATGTAGGATGTATACAAAGTGAAATACACTTCCCATCTTGAAGGTTAAACCCTGAAATAAAACAGAACAATGAATATACTAAAGTGATAATACTCCTAACAATAAGTTGTATAATCCTGGTACATACTTGTTATCTTATGAGTACATTTCAGGCGGGTTAGGGTCACCCCAATTCCATATGGACCCCTCCTCTGCCCTGAGAGCTTTGGAAAAACCTCCACTACTTTCCTGGGCTCTGAATATTTAGAAACACTGTTAGCAGGCTGATTCATTTGCACTTCTGATCGCCTTCTTTGATACTCCACTAACGGCTGGTGAACAATAGCGGGATAACTAATACCTTTCCCCCAATCAAGTTGACTCATGATGGGTTGAGCAAAGAATTAGCAGATCTGCCTTTCATAATACCAAATGGAAAATCCCCTGTAGTCCTTTTAGGTGCAAACCTGCTTCTCCAGATCACTTTTTCCATTGCTTTTATTACACTCATGATATTGCTATATGCTAGTATAATGGTTACTACTGTGAGTCTATTAAATCGTTCAACTAACCTATTGATCTCTGGGTGATAATTAGCAGTACATTTCCATGTAACCCCCATTTTCTTGGCATATGCCAACCATACCTCATGTCTGAATTTGAGGTCCTTTATCACTAATAATTTCCATGGGGTACCCCTCCATACGAAAAACCTTTTCCAAGAAGGTCTACACTTGCTCCGAAGTGGCACGTGTTACCAATTTAATTTCAGTCCATTTTGAAGGTGATTCGACCATTACTAGTATAAATCGTATCTTTGACCCTAAGCTGAAATATGGGCCAACCGCCCCCCTCGGTCCTCACATTCCACGTTACCTCACCTGGTTCCCACCTAGACGCACCTATAGCTGTGCTTGCAACATTCCAACAAGGAGGTCAGGAGGAGAGAAGACATGGAATATAGGATGGCCCATCCAGGAAATATACTCCACTTTTACAGACCGAATTCTTTATTATTTTATTTTGTATTAGTTTATACAGTTAAAACAAATCAACTTTTAATATTCCACATAATAATTGTCCAAATAAAAGAACACACTAAAAAGAAAACCAATAACAACATATATGCATATAAATCCTTTACACCAAAATAGCATAACTGTCATATCAATAGGTTCAACATCGTCATAATGTTTTCCCAGAGAATTGTAATATATATACTGAAGGGTGAAACCCCTAGTCTGTGGGAGACTGGGGAAAGAATGCAACAAAAATCACAAAATGGTGTCCCCACAGGGAATAAAGTAATGGTGATGCGGTATATCCATTACCGATGCTCACCTTATTTTCTCTAACCTCAGTTTGTGTGTTAAACTGTTTTAAGCAAGGATTACCACAGACTAAATCTATTGCTCCTAAGTTATGTGTGTTAAACCTCTTCTTTCCATATAATTATGTCATTAATGTTATCAGAAGATCATTGCTTTGAAGATATACATTTGACACAATGCAGAATCTTGATCATACATAAATTAATATTTCTCGTTATTTTAATGAAAAACATAAAACAATCTTTTGTGCATGAGCCTCAATGTCATTTAACAAAATATTATCTGGAAGCAGGTTCAATTTTGAATACATAACATAGTATAATCATGTTAACGGCATCAGAATAAATCATGCACCGTAAAAAAACAATAATAATTGGAAACAGGTAAAGTAAAGAAAATATACAAAAAATTAAACAATTCAAAAGGACAAACCACTGAAAAAAAGACTACATTTAAACAAAACAATTCTAAATATCACAGGACATTAATTCTATCCTTATAGGCAGAAAAATATTATAAAGTTATTTAGTTTTCACCCTGTTTTATTTATGGGAGTCCACCTGTGCACATTCCAAGGAAAACCAAGGAACGAAAGAAACAATTATAATTCCTAGTGGGGTGTGGAGATGTATGGTTAGTGTAAGCTTGGTTTATACATTCACACTTGCCAACCGCTTCTTACAATGCTGCTCAGGTCCCAGAGAATTGTAAGGCATGTAAGATATGTCTCCTGACAGCCATTCATAGATGTATGCCAAAGTTTTTCTCTTGAGAGGGTAGCGTCCATTCCTGCAGCTCTTACGGCTGTCCGCCTCAATTGCACTAATGAAGTTCTGTCAATTCATAGGTGTTTTGCAGTTTCCAATGAATTGTCTTCACATAAACGACATAGTCTGCCTTCTCTAGGTATGTTCAGCCAGGCACCTGTTATCTCTAGAGTTTTACGACGTTGAACTTAATTTTAATGCAGTCCCACACTAGTGAGTTGCCAACAAAATTATTGGCATAACTAGGAGAGATCACCCGTTCATGAGTATACTCAATAAATGATGTGGAGTTGCTTTTAGTAGCCAAGTTAATAGTGAGTTGGTCACAACTATTTCTGATAGTATGGACTTCATAGTTTCTTTAAAGGTCTTGAGTGGCAAGTTAATGATATTCTCAGGTGACACATCAAGTCATCTATCAGCTATTGACTTAATTTTAGAGATATAGCTTAACTGCATTTGAACAATTGTATGCATTACCCCATCATAAATCAACCCAGACTAGTTATAACTAGACCCATTGTTCAACTTCCAGTAAGTATTTAGACAGGAGAGACATGAACTCTACATACATTGGGTCAGTATCAAATTCCAAGGACATCAACTCAGAGTAGTCTATTTAACAAGTTATGCTCCATCAGGTTAATCTCTGGAAGATTTTCAAAGGCCCACATTTCAGCACCATACAATATGGTGGGTAGAATGGATGTGCAATAAAGATGGATTAATGTTCCCACAAATAGCCATCACCCTTAGAAGCAAAGGAATTAATGCCTCCACTGATACGGGCAGTATGAATCATCAGTTTTTCAAGATGCCTTTTACCCCTCATTTTAGAGTCCAGACTGATACCCAGATACTTGTATTCTGAGACCACCTCAAGAGCTTTCCCGCCCATCCGCGAGCCCATCCTTTTCACCTTTTTCAAGCAAGTTGGGGAGAACATCATGACCTAAGGTTTAGTTGTGTTTACTACCAATGAATGAGATTCAGTGTACCCTTTAAGACAGTCCACATTTGCCTGTGGGCCGCCGGGAGTAAGATTGAGTAGGACTAGGTCATCTGCATATGCCATTCATTGCAGTGGGGTTAGACCTAGTTTCGGGAGGTGGCCTGTAGGTTTTGTAGGGCCTCATCTAGGTTTGACAGAGAAAGATTAAACAGCCAACAGATTAAAAGGAGCCACGATACATCCTTGTTTGAAGCCCTTACATGTGTTGAGCCAACCTGTTGTCCTGCCATGCTGATCTATCCGGACCTTGACTGTGGTATTCTCATGGAGTTGCATGATCATCTTTAATAAGGCTGAGTCATACTCCAATCAGTCGATTTAGACCATAACATACCCCTGTCAATGTTATCAAATGCTGCACTAAGGTCAATAAGTGCTGCATGTATCTGATTTTTCTTAAGGCCCAGGTCTATTGGATGGTAGTGACGAGGGCCAGTCCATTTACAGTGGTGTTTAAACCCTTCCGTAATCTTTTCTGGTTTATGGGGATGATGTTCTTAGATTCGATCATGGCCCCCAGCCAGGACACAAGCAAATATATTAGCCGGGGTGTCTAACATTCTAACATTGCAAAAAGACGATAGTTACCTGGACCCTGAAACCTTCCTTTTTAAACACCGGGAAGATTATGCTGTCTCTACAGGTAGATGGAATAACCTGAGTCAGGCCAATCCAGCGAAAGAGCAGGTGCAATAACTGGGCCCATAGATCTGTGTCTGCTTTAATTAATGCACTATGGATCCCATCCGGTCCAGGGGCCCTGGACGACTTGCTGCTGGCAAGATTATGAATATCGCATGGACTGTTCGTAAATGTCCAATTCATATCAAAAGAAGTACTCAAAACAGGTCCCCCTTCTACTTGCCCGATGGACCTCTCCACATGGGAGCCCATACTTGTTCAAAAAGGCCATTTATGGTATTTGCCAGTGGATTGTTTGAATTAATAATTTTCCAGAAGCCAGCCGAGTTCTTTGTATTAGACATATGCACTAGGTCTCTCCAACAAGAACATTCAATCTGATATTTGTGTTGGATATTTGTGTTGTTTTAACCACTGACGATATTTTGTTTTTAGTTGTTTAACTTTGTATGTATGGTCGACCAAAGGAATATCCCTAGAGGTCACATCACATAAAATCCTACGTAAGGCCCTCTTTTTTTCTTGGATGTGTCTATCGAAGATGTGCCGATGTCTTAAATTGAAGCCTATATCAGTTCGATTGTTAGAATTAACCCTAATGAAAGCTTTGGATTTAATCTGCTCTAGGCGTTTTTCATGATCTAGAGTAGCCAGTTTAGCTACAGCCATGGTGGGGGTCTCTATTGGCAATTGATGCTTCCTCAAAAATTCACTTATTTGTACTTGTGCCACAAGGTTCGTATCTCTCATTCTGCTGGCACTCCATGTGATCAGATTCTGTGCCGAATGAATACTTGTTTGCCCACATTGAGATGGGCCATTGGATTGATTGGGCAAGTTCAAAACTGCTATTAGTGGAAAATGGCCCCTCTCCTCTGGCTGGGCTGAACACATGTACATGATTAGAGTTGTTGGATTAGCAACACAAATATATGTATAGTGCTGCCAATGTGGGTCCCAATACGTACGTGCTGAGCTGGCATATCTGTAGGAAGAGCCCCATTAACCATGCTAAAGCCTCGCCCAGCTTAACCCTCGCTTACATGTGATTGAAAGACCACTGTTTTTAACAGGCGACGACACGTCCTCCTTCCCATTCATTAAAATGTACATACAAAGGGATTCTGGAATTCATATCCCCACAGATCAAAACAGGAGTGCTACCGGAGAGGTTATTTATTAGTTGTTCATCCTTTTTGAGGATCTCTTCATGTTCTCTCTTGTAAGGAGGGGTTGTATATGTTGACGACAAACAATTCCTTCTTTTTTGTCTTATTATTCTCCTGGGGGAATATTATTTTTCCAACTATTACATATTCTGCCCCAGAAGAAATTTCCAAGAGATCAAGGACATTTTTGACCCCCTAATATCAATCCCTTTTATGACGGCCCCTAGGTCCCTGTATTACTAGAGAAGAAAGAACATGCCAACCATCTACTTATCGCGGGTCTGTGAGCCAGGTCTCCTGGAGCACTATGACTCCAACACTGTCAATGCTGCAGAAGTCCATCCTGGGTGAACAGATGTAAGTGGCCGTGAGTGTTTCAATTTAATAGCAGAAATGGTTTCAATGCATTGCTATTAAGGAAACTACCTCCCCGCTGCTCCACTAACGTTGCCAACCATTCCCAGTGAGCAACTCTTCCTCTATCTCGCTGGTCCCTACATCCATTTACCCAACTTTCCAGTTTATAATTCCCACTTGGCCCAGTCCCATTATGTTGTTTATGTCTGTGGGTCCTATCTGCAGTCCTCATCCCTGTCCCTCTCACACCTTTTCCTTGTGTTCTGGGTGGATAGTTCCCCCAGGGCGCTTCAGTTTCAGCCACAGAACATACATAGCCCAGTCTATGTATGAAGTACAAAGCTCCAGAACATATTCTAGATGTCCCTTGGCTGACGTTTTCGCGAATGTCGACTATTTTAATATCACTTCTTTTTTAAAAAAAAGTGCAGAGCGATAACAGATTGCAAGAGCTCCAGAATCCGTGTTGCATTTAAATACAGCTTTTTCCCATCTTGAAAAAAACAAACTTTGGATTAGTAGCACCTTAGCTTTATTGTTAGGCACGTATATCGGGGAAGGTAGCAACAGGTTCTGTTTGTACCGTAGCATTATTCAGGTCTCGCCCCTTTGGCTGTGTCTTTGGCACCTCCTCCCTTGCGAACAATTCCTCAAGATTAATCTCTGATTCTTCAGCCCATGCACCCTTCTTGCTCTTTTTGTTTGTTTGTTTCTTTTGATTTTGTTCCTTTTTTTCTTTTGTGTACCAGAAGTTCTTTTTTCACTGATTTCTTTTCCACTATTTTTGATGAATAAAACAGATGGTAAGCTGCAGTAACATATATATGGGGCAGGGAAAGAGGGATGTAAGAAGGGTGCGGGCTCTCTCACGCTTCATATTGCGATGCAACAGTGAAAAAATCAGTAAAAAAAAAATCAGCAAAAGTGTGAGTCAGCAAATAATAATCGACAGACATTCATGGTCATTCATGGTCACAATTATGCCACTTTCGGTGAGGACCAAAGTCTCGTCATTACCCAGACTCTGGGTCTGCAACCATCCGCTCTTCAGATGTTTTGGACTACAAATCCCATGATCCCTCTCCATGGAATAAACTAGCTGGGGCTGATGGGAGTTGTATTAAAAATAATTTGGAGAGCCAAAGGTTGCAGATCCTGCTTAGTCTGTCTCAGCTCAGAGCCAGTTTCTCCTTTTAACTTCAACCTTGTTGAAAGTATGGTCTTCTCCTTACCCACACACTGGCCAGGAAAATGTCTCCTCATTAACTTACCACCTGCTAGCCATGCACCTCTTGGTTGCCCCAACCGTTGTGGCACAATGAATGATTCGTATTAACCCAACCCGGTCAGAGCATCATATATTAATGTCCCTAACCTTTGTTCGGGCACAGTCTCCTCATTGCCCAAATACTTGACATGGCAGCAGCTCTTTGTTACTCTGTCTGGGCAACATCTCCTGAGTACCCCAACCTTTGTCAGTACAGCGCCTCTTTATTAAGTGCAAACTTGCAGTGCCCCAACCAGTGTCCGAGTCTTATTACATCATTCTGTCAGTGCAACATCTTGCAACTAGCCCAACTTCTGTCAGAGCCACGTCTCCTTAATACCCCAAGTCTGACAGAGCAAACCATATTACCCCAACCTACTTGAAGGTAAAGTCTCCTCATTAACCTAATTTCTGGCAGAGCAATGTCTCAACAGTACCCCGACCCTTGTGGGTAAAATCTCCTGACTACCCCAACCTCTGTCAGAGCATTGTCTCCTCATTATGTTAGTATTTTCTAGGATAATGTCTCCTCTATGTCCAAACTCCTTTCGGGGAACATCTCATGACCACCCCAACCTCTGTCAGAGCACTGTCCCCTCCTTACCTCAGCCCTTTCTAGGACAATGGGGGTCATTACACGGAAGGAGGTAACCATGCTGCTATTAGCTCCATGACTACCCCCTTACCGGGTACCGGGTCCGGGTCCGGGTTCCTTGAATGAGGAATTACCGGGCCATTCTGACCTTGAAGGGCCCGGTAATTCTTCATTCAAGGAACCCAGACCCTGAACATCCCCATTCCCATTCGAGCCCCCATAGGGCTCAATGGGAATGGGGAGCATGCTAACAACGGGCCCGTTAATAACAGGCCCGTTATTAGCATGATGGGCTGCTCGTGGGACCCGCTAAAACCACCTGGTAAAACCAGGCATCCTTAGCGGGTCCCGCGAGCAATACTCGTAATGATGCGGTAAGGGGTTGACGGCTCTGGCATCTTTACCGGCACCATTAACCCCTTACCGCCAGGGTCAGAATGACCCCCAATGTCTCCTCATTGCCCAAACTCTTGTCAGGGCAACTTCTTCTGACTACCCCAACCTCTGTCAGAGCACTGTCTCCTCATTGCCTCAGTGTCTGCTAGAGCATTGTCTCCTTTTTGTCCCAACCCTTGTGGGGGCAAGGTCTCTTTATCTATCCAACCACTCCAAGGGTAAATTCTTCTTATTTCCCCAACCTTTGTCATGTGAAACTCAGTTATAGGAGCAATCACTGATAACGCCAAACCATCTTTCCTGCCACTGCCAGGCCCTGTTCACGAATTATTTAGCTGACCAGTGGCATGACTACAATTGTAAATCCCCTTGTGCTTCTGCAGTCCCTCCCCACAAGGCTTACTGTGTAAATCAGACTTAAGGATTCGGTGGCATGAACCTATTTAGGTCCAGCTCAGCTTTATCATGCTGGACGCAGGCGTCCCCAGCAACCTTGGTTCAACAGCCTCTCAAGGGTCTCCAACCATCCTCTGTAACATGAAGGCATACCGTAATTAGTGAATATCTAGCAAACAGTCACTGATCACTAGATGATGTACATTGTTTAAAGAAGGCATTTTAGATCATAATGTTGCCGTGGCCATGTTGGCGCAGGTTCTTTGACACTCATTTGTGAGGTTGTGTTAAACACCAGAATTGTGTGTTTATCCGACTGGATCTTGCATTATTTTATTTTATTTGAATTGTATTGCCTATAGTGCAAACCTAGCTCTGGATCAGCGGATTGTGCGTGGCATTTTATACACTAACGCAGTACTTGTGGGAGAGAGGGATTTGTATTCATCTGGCAGATATCGTTGAAAAAGCTATGTTTTTTGTGTTTTGCAGAAGTGAAGGATAATAAAGGCATTTCGAGCGTCTACTTCGATTGAGTTCCAGGTGGTTGGGGTGTGGCAGAAGGACTGCTTGGAGTCTTCTATTTATGGGATAACTTTGGCTCCAACCTTTTGATAATTTTGCTACGTATTGTGCACAAATCTCCAGATTTGTGAATGTTAGCTGGCAAGTATGTTGGTGTTCCGTTTGTGATGGCTTTGTAGGTGATGCATGCAGTTGTGTATATGTTCCTGGCAGGGAGGGGCAGCCAGTGAAGCTTGTGCAGTGTTGGAGAGATACAGTTGAATTTGCGGGCACTTGTAATGAGGTGGGCTTCAACGTGGTGTGCTGCTTTGAGGGGGGCCAGGTGTGCGGCTATAAGTACAGTAAGCAGGGCAATTCTTCCCTTGATGTGTGAGATAACGAGGGCTAGCACCAACATATGGAAATTGTTTGGGGAATGACAGGTTAGATTTTGCGGAGTGTATGGATCTGTAGCCATGCACTTTGCGCCTTTTTGGCTACGTGCTTTTGAAAATCAAGTTTTATTAAGTTTCGTACATGTGATGCAACAGTACATAACACGTATGAGCATAGATGAACAAAATACCAATCGTAACACGCCACCCCCCCCATTTTCCTCCCCCCAGCCCCCTACAGTTCAAGTTTACAGTAGTTACTTGTTGCTTGTTTGACAGGCTCTTAGGAAACATTACAATGTCATCACAAAGTGCGCTTGGTACGCCGAAGTCATGAGTCAAACTGGGAGAAATTCAAGTTCAAGTCAATGGGCAATGGGATAGTGCCCCTGAGAGAAGATCCCCAGCCTAGGCGTAAGAAATTAAACTGGCCGGCCATATTTGTCAAAAAAGGGGAGCCAGATTTCCTCGATATTGGACTTGGACTCATCGAGGAGGTGTGTGAGAAACTCCATGTCATAAATGGCCCGCACCTTGGTCACCCATGCTTTTTCCCCGGGCATTCCAGGGTTCTTCCATTTTTGCGCCAGGCAGCATCTGGCCGCCACCAGCATGATCTGGAGCATATGGTCTTGAGCGCCCTCCTGTCCATCCCCGATGTCAATTCCAAAAAGGAGGAGCCAAGGGCAGGAAGACCGTTCAACCCTGTCAACCCCCTTAATCCAGGCCAGTACCCTTTCCCAATAATTCTGGACTACTGGGCATCCCCACCACATGTGGATATAGTCCCCCCTCTGAGTCCTGCATTTCCAGCAGTGTGGGTCGTATCCTGGTTTCATCCTAGCAATCCTCTGCGGGGGGTAGTGCCATTGATGTAGTACCTTAAGGGCTTGATGGCGATATTGGAGAGAGGCTGTGGAGCAATTAGCCCTCGATTAGCCCTCCTGCACATTTCCGCACACCTTTCGTCATCAATTACCTCTCCTAGGTCCTTACCCCATTGTGTGCGTGTCGGTGGAGGATCTCTGGGGACAGAGAACAGGAAGAGCTTGTAAAGGCGAGATATTATCCCCTTAGAGCCCCTTGCAGATAGGAGAAGCTTTTCGAAATCCGTGGGATCCCTCCGGAGGGTGTCACCCCAAGATGGCGCGGTAAGGACACTTTTGAGTTGGAGGTAACAAAAGGGGGACAGGGTACCTATTCCCAGGGCCTCCTCCAGGTCACTTAAGGGCAGGAAAGAACCCTCCACCCAAAGATGACCAGTCCTGCTAAGGCCTGCCTCAAACCAGGTCTGGTATGCTGCTGGCTCTGCTATTTTGGCCAGGAAAGGGGGGGCCCAGATGCAGCTCAGTGGAGAAGGCCAAGTTGTAAGCCAACAATAGTATCCTCCTTCCCTCCACAAGGACCACAGAACCTTTAAAATCGGGTGATTCAGGACGCTTCTGGGGATCTTTTTCCTTGGGACCCAAAGCCATTCCTCTATTGTAACAGGGTGAAGGGGCCCATTATCCGCTGTCCGGTCATTTGGTCGACAGACAGTTGGTCGACAGACAAATGGTCGACGCAATTTGGTCGAAAGACAAATGGTCAAATTTTTTTTTATTTTTATATATATTTTTCAGGTTTTCGTTTAGGAAAAAAAAGGGTTTTTAAGCAAAAAAAGGAGGTTTGGGGGGACCCCCCCAAAAAAAAAAAAAATGTGAAAATACAACAACAAAAAAAATTCGACCATTTGTCTTTCGACCAAAATTGCGTCGACCATTTGTCCTGTCGACCTTTTTTTTTCGACCAAATGACCTGTAACCCTATTATCCATGGCCACCCATTGTTTTTTCGTACCTGGGGAGAAGTGATCAACCAAGACCCTCAGCTGGGATGCTCTGTGATATGTCTCCAGGTCGGGGTAACCCACCCCCCCATCCTCCTTAGGCCTGGTCAACACCTCGTAGGAGATCCTATGCTTTTTACCCGACCAGAGGAAGTTCAGAAGGACCCGTTTCGTTTCCTTAAAGAATGTTTTAGGGATCAGTATCGGGAGCATTTGGAAGAGAAATAAGAACTTGGGGAGGAGAACCATTTTTATGAGATTGAGGCGTGCCATCCAAGAGAGACCGACCCCGCCCATCTCTCTACATCTCTCCTGATTGCCGACCAAAGGGGGAGGAAATTGGCCACGTATAGTTCCTCAAGGTCGCGTGTGACCTGCACTCCCAAATACCGGAATCCCTCCTCCCTCCGTCTAAAGGGGAGTCCGTTCACAAAGGCCATCTCCAGGTCTGACAGGTTCCCACCTATAAAGGCCACCGATTTGTCCAAGTTAACTTTGTACCCCGATAGCTCTCCATACCGCGAGAGGCCCTGTAACAACCGGGGAACTGTTTGGGACGGTCTGGTGACGTAGAGTAGCGCATAGTCAGCGAAAAGGCTAATTTTGCATTGTATGTCTCCCATCTCTACTCCCCTAAAGGCCACGTCGTTGCGGACCGAGATCGCCCATGGTTCCATTACCAGTGCGTAAATTAGCAGGGACAGAGGGCATCCCTGACTTGTACCGCGCTCGAGGGGGAAAACTCTCGACTCTGTCCCGTTAGCCACCACCATAGCCGAGGGGGAAGAGTAAAGTGCGGACATCCATCCCAACCATTTTGGGCCTATCCCCAGAGATGCGAAAACCTCCCCCATGAAAGCCCAGCTGACCCTGTCGAAGGCTTTCTCCGCATCGAGGGGCAGCAGGAGTGCACCCTCGTCCCGGACCCCCTTGAGGCAAGTATATGGAGTGTCTTCCGCAAGTTGTCTGAGCCTTGCCTGTTTAGGATGAATCCCGCCTGGTCAGGGTGTATCAGGCGGGGAAGGCAGCCCTCGAGTCTAGAGGCCAAGATTCTGGCAAAAATCTTGGCATCCAGGTTAAGGAGCGAGATAGGTCTATAGGACCCGCATTCCGTCTGGTCTTTACCGGGCTTGGGTATGATGGTGATGAGGGCTTGCAGAAACGTCGGTGGAATCGAGTCTCGGTTTCTGATCTGATTAAATATTTTGGCCAGGGGTTTCAGCAGGGTCGCTTGGGTCTGTTTGTAAAAGTCAGCCATGTAGCCATCCCCCCCGGGTGCCTTTCCTGCCTTCAGTCTCTTGATAGCGCCCTCCACCTCTTCCTCAGATATCTCCCCCTCGAGGGTCCATAGGTCCTCGTCAGACAGCTTAGGGAGAGGGTGTTCCGCCAAGTAGGAGGAGATGTCTTCCGGTGATTCACCCGCTTGCCTGGGATAGAGTTTGCTGTAATAATCAGCAAAACACTCCGCTATTTCCTCCCGGCCCCCGTGAACCTTGCCCTCACAGTCCTTGAGCTGGGCAACCCCCCTTTCAGCCCTACAACCCCGGGCCCTCTGTGCCAAAAGAGTCCCCACCCTATCTCCCCGTTCGTAGTATCTCTGTTTGGTATACCTCATTTTCTTAATAACCTCACCTATGAGAACCGTGTGGAGCTCTTGTCTTTTGCCCTGCATCTCTTCCAGTAGAGCCTCTCGGTCTACCCCGGGAACGCCCAGTCTGGCTCGCAGAGCACCCAATTCCATGCAGAGCTTGCCCTCAATCAGACCCCTTTCCCGTTTACGTCTCGCACCCGCAGCTATGAGGAGACCTCTAAAAGTAGCCTTCGCGGCTTCCCATACCATGGACATGTCGGTCTCCCCATTGTCGTTAGTCTCAAAGTATGCCACCATTTCTTGCTTCTTGAAATCCCAAAATACGGGGTCCCTAAGAAGCATATCGTTGCACCGCCAACGGGAAGATCTTGGGGCGACAGGGAGTGACCAATTAGCTACGAGCAGTTCATGGTCCGACCACGTTATGGCCTCAACCTTCGGCTGTTGAACCACCCCATTTCCCTCTTCCAAAATTAGCAGGAGGTCAATTCTGGTGTAGGTACAGTGCGGGGGGGAGAAGAAGGTGTAACCGCCCTGGCCCGGATGTGCCTTGCGCCAGACGTCCACCCAGTAATGGTCCTTCAAGAGGGTCTGCAGGGCCGGATTGTCTTTGGTAATTCCCTTGGGTGTCCCCCGCCTCGCGGACGACCAGTCCAGACGGGGGTCCGCTATGAGGTTGAAGTCCCCGCCTAGTATCATGGCCCCTTCTGCCCATTCGTCCATGACGTTAAAGATCTGAGTGAGGAACTGCATTTGACCTGAGGTGGGTGCGTACAGGGTGGCCAGGGTGATGCGCTCTCCCTCACAGAATCCCTTGACACCCAAGATTCGACCCCCAAACCCCCTCTTAGTTTCTACCCCCGTGTGATGAAACGCCCTACCCAAGAGAATACCCACCCCCTCCTTCTTGGAGCTCGCGTGTGAGGCCCAGTAGTTACAACCAATCTCCTTCCCCTTAATTCTCGATTCCCTTCCCGGCCTATAATGCGTTTCCTGTAAGAAAAGGACTGTTAGGTGTTGCTTGCGGAACATATTGCTTGTGAGGGACCTCTTATTTTGAGAGTTAAGGCCCTTGACATTGAGCGTGCCTATCCTCCCCTCAATCATTATCGTCTTTTAGTTTGCACACCTTGAGCACCGCATATCGTCCATTTTTCAGAGCCCTTTGCCGAACAAGTGTCTGTGTTTTGAACTGGTTTTCCCCCACCCCTTTACACCTATAAGAAACTCCACCCTCCCCTCATCCCCCTCCCTTCCCCTTACCCATTGTGTAGGGCGTTCGCCGCCGAGTCCCCTATCAGGGTTGTAAGTGGCTACGAACAACCAGGGTTGCTGTCCCTGCCCCGGGAAAAAGGAGAATCTTAGTATAGCGCTTTTAGTCATGCCTTTCTCTATTTGATAGTGGCCCTTCATGGTTGGTGGCAGAAAGCCGGTGGTGGTAGCCCCCCTTTAATGCACCCCCAAACCTTTGCACATGGTCGACACCTAACGCCCACCCCTCAGGGGACACCGTCAGGTGGGGCCAAAGGCCCCTATCCCTTCATGGTAGGGAGTTATGAAGAAACACTTCTGTAACGAAAAGAAACAGGCTTGTTGCAAACAACATTTCAACTCTGACTTAAGCCAGTTGAACAGTGAACTCCCCATAAGGTATGGGAAAAACATAGGACCTTCTGCGAGGTCCGTCCGGACACTGCGGGCTCAAATGGGGGCTTGAATTGGACCCTGCCCCAAAAAGTAAGCCTTGATTGCCATATGTGTGATCATGTGGGGTCCCCCCGGTCTGTGGAGGGGTGTCTAGTTTTCCGGAATTTGCGTGGGCCTTTGACCTTTAACTTCCCCTGGGAGAGGTGCGGGCCCCGAGGGACATGGCTGTGGTCTCCGCTAGCCGCAGCCCGATCTCCCGATGGTCCCGCAATGTCGCCCGCGAGTTCCTCCGTGACTCTGCGAATGTCAGCCTCGTGACCAGCTGGTATCTCTGACTCTGCCATTCGAACGCCAGGTGGAATGGGTGCCCCCAGCGGTAACGTATCCTTTTCTCCTGCAGCCATCCGGTGATGCGCCGCACTTTTTCCTCATCTGAAGTGTGAAGGCTGAGAGGTCCTGGTATATCGTCACCCTGGAGTTGCCGTGTTGAATGTCACGCAGGGTCCTCACCCTCTCCAGCACCCTGGCCTTGTCTTTATAATAATGAAACCTCACCAGGACCGAGCGCGGGCCACTGCCCCCCCTCCGGCCCGATGGACCCTGTCGAGCAGGAGGCCTTCGCCCGAGTCAGACCCCAAAACAATTCGGATGATTTCTTGGACTTTACTTTCCAGTCCCACCGGAGTCTCTCCTTCCGTTTCCTCAAGGCCGAAGATTCGCAAGTTATTCCTCCTCTCCCGATTTTCCATGTCATCAACTTTAAGGGGAGATCTTCCTTGCGGCGGTGAAGTTCCCGGAATTTGATGTCCATTTGCGTTTCGAGGATGTCTGTCGACGCCTGATTGCATTCGACCCCTTCAATTCTGTCTTCTAGCGTAGAGACCTTCGCCGTGAGGTCGGCCAGTTTAGCCCCCATGTCAGTCCTCATGCCTCTGATCTCCTCTAGAATCATTTGGATGTTGCACTGCATGGCGTTCATGTCTGGGGGTGGTGTGGCGGTGGGGCCGGTTTCCATTGTGTGGTGTCTTGGGGTGAACTGGTACTTCGCAAGAGTTTCCCTCCAGCTCATAGGATGTCGATCTCCTTAGGGTGCCGCAACCTCTTGGGGTATTTTCAGGAAGGGTCCCAGTGCCCTGACTTGCACGCCCCATCGTATTGGCTCAGGTCCTCGTGATTGTCTTCAGATGGTGGCGCTATATGCCAGTGTCAGAGCCCCGGTATGTGGAGTGCAACTCCCGTTTCGCCTGGGGTGCGGCCTCCCTTGGCTTGGCCCCAGGCCACTGGGTTCCCGGGTCCACTATGGTATCCCTTCCGGGAGGTCCAGGCAGGTCGTGGCAGTTGGCTGGAGGCTTGGTGTGTCTGGCCTGGATTGCTGCCCTGTGTCCCCTCGATGCAGCAGGCCCCTATGCCGGTGTATTGGTTGCAGGGGAGTGCTGGTGATGGCGCGGGCTCTAAGGGGGCCCCCTGGATAGAGGACGGCGCTGTTTCTCACCTGGGACGGCTCCCACGTGGCAGTCAAGAGGGAGAGCACCACAGCGTGGGACAAGATGGAACTAGTGAGCAGGGGGCCCAGCACGGCTCTGCAGCGTAGTATAGAGGTGGGGCCAAGGGGCCCAGCGGCCGGACTCCTACGGGTGAAGCCTGTGTTGAACGGCGGACAGGCTGTGATGCTGGGGGCCCAGGCGCGCTCCTGCGACGGCCTGAGCCCGCCCCGGTGTTTTCGAGGGCACCTCCGCTCGTTGTCGATGCCCCCCGGGCGGCGATGCAGGGAGTGGCACTGGTCAGGGGTGTAGAGCACCGAGGCGGGTCCCCGCTGCCCTTATGGCGGTGGTGGGTTGTGGGCGAGAAAGTCCCTGAAGTGAAGTGAGGCCCAGGCGCGCTCCCGCGTCGGCCCGGGCCAAGGTATGATTATGGCTGTGGAGTCGATGGATGGGACAAGGCCCTCCGAGTGTTCCGTGAAGCAGAATGCCTACTGCGGCGCTTCCACCGATCCTCCGCGGCTGGCAGCCGCATGCTGTGTATCTCCTGGGGTGTGGGGGCGGGCTGCCAGCGACCGGCGAGGATCCTCTGAGGGCCCGCCCAGCCCCGTAACGTTGTGCCGGGGTGAACTCGCTTCGCCGGGTGAGCACAAGCAGGGGGCTCGGGTTCCTCCTTACTCGGCGCGGGCGGCCGGCGCTCGATTCCCGCTGCGGAGGCTTCACAAGAGCGCCTGGGGGAGGGGGAGGGTCGCGCTCCACGAGTGGCCAGCCGGAGATCGCAGGCACCCCCAGAGACCGCGGTAACTTCTGCAAGTTCCGCTTGGATTCCCCTTCTTAAATTGTGTCGGCAGTTGAGGCTCAAGTAGTTTTAAGGCATGGCTTTTAGCATGTTTCCCGGGGCCATGTGGGGAACTCGTAGTTCAGGCAGCCATCTTGCCTGCGCCCCATGGTGGCCTCCCCGGCTACGTGCTTTTGGAAGGAAAGACTACAGTCAACACTGAATGGCTTTGATAGCTGAGGGGTGAATCCTTCCAGACACATGTCATTTTGAAATTGTTGCATGAGTTGTTATTTGGTTGGGAGATCGATGCAGTCAAATTCAGACCTGGTCAGGTTCAGTTTAAGGTAAGCATATAACATCCATGTTTGAAAAGTAGCCAGGCATTCGTGGAGGCCAAGGACCTTAAGGTACAGCTGAATGCCATCAACGTACTGATGGCTGGCTATGTTGGGGTCATTCAGGAGAGTTCCCAAGGGTTTCATGTATAGATTGAAGATGATTGGGGGAGACTAGAACCTTGAGGGACCCTACACACAAGTGCCTACTGGGTAAGTGGGATTCAAACCATTTTCCAGAGAAGCCCATCCTGTTGGCAAAAAAGAGAGAGGTGTATTTGGGGATCAACTGTGTCGAAGCGAGCTCAGAGGTCTTAGAGGACTAGTCTCCAGTATCAGTGATTCTGAGTGCATCATCCACCACTTGGATGGTTGCACACTCAGTGCTGCATTTGGGTTGGTAGCCAGACTGGTAGTTTCAGAGGAGGTCAAGCTGGTTCATTTTGGCAAGCCATTGGGTTGCAACTACTTTCCTCGAAAAGCTTCCCAATGAACTCAAGGCTTATGATGGGTCTGTAGTTGGTTAGGTCCTCTGAGTCAAGCAAGGGTTTTTTGAGGAGGGGGTCTTATGAGACCTATCTTCAACATGTCTGGGAATGCACCTTTTCTGAGGGAGGCATTCACAATACTGACACGCGTGTTAAGTGCTGGGCCAGTGAGTTGTTCAATGAGGGAGGGTGGAAGGAAGTCGTCAGTGTAAGTAGTGGGTTTGAGTGAAGCAAGTCTGTCTGAGAGATTCTTAGGTGAGAAGAGGGTGAGGTCTGTCCAGGAGGGCAGCAATGCCTGTAGAGATGACTACCAGGACTCTGCCTGGTTTTGAGGCATCAATGTGACCTCTAATATTATTCATTTTGTTCATAAAGGAGCTGTTTATTTTGTTGCATTTCTCTTGTGAAGCTGGCATCCCAGGTACTGGTGTGGGCTTGGAGCAGTGGCTACTTGGCTACATTGAATAAGGCTTTGCTCTTGTTAGAGGCTGCCTCAATGGTGAAACTGTAGTAACTCGACTTAGCCTCAGAGATCATGGATCTACGTTGGGTATGCAGGGATTTGAGGGATGAGAGATCCTCTAGGCTGTGGTACTTGCGCCACTGCTTTTCAAGGGATCTGATAGAGCATTCGTTTTTTGGTGAGCTTGGGTTTGTACCAGGGTTTAGCCACATTGACTTTGCTGTGACTAGACTTTAGAGGTCCATTGGAATCCATTAATTCTTTGGCAAGGTGATTAAATGTATCCAGAGGTGGTGAATGTTGTGAACATTGCCTTGTGTGTCGGAAATTTGTGAAGGATTTGTGCTCAATAGCTGTGTGTTTGGCCTGACCTCTGTTGTGCAGCCTTGTTTGTAATATGAGAAGGGGGTTTGCGGCATGGTCGGTCCGGCTGAGTGTAGAGGGTTTGAGCATGAGAGGATCGGGCAGGAGGTGAAGACTAGGTTGAGTGTGTGTGACCTTTGACAATCATGGGGGAGAATATTCTGTTTAAGGTCCATGGAGTCAGTCAGAGAGAAAAGGGAGGAAAGGGAGTCTGGCAGGCTTTTTGCTGGTTGGTACTCAGGGATGTTGAAATCTCAGAGGAGGATATTATTACAGTAGGAAACTGTTGCACAGGAAAGTTAGAAAGGTCACGGATGAAGTTACCACTCCATTGAAGTGGCCTATAAATAATCTGGACTGTTACTGAGTCATTGTTTGAGAACCAGCGTGACAAGGATTCAAAGGAGCTGTGTGGGGGGAGGGGGTTTGGATGTTATGGATAACTTCCACAATACATCAAGTTTTTCCTGCGCGGTTACTATGTTGGATACTGTAGCCGATCTTGTTCTGTTGAAATCGTGACCTGGCACTAATAACCCAGGGATTGCTGGTGGTTTGGAATTAATGACTTTTATTGAAAATGTAACAAGGATTTTGGCAGATAGCAAAGAAATAAATCATTAAGAACTGGAATGCTGCAAACAATCGGAAAAAGGAACTCTTAGGGCCTCACTTAGAATTTGGCAGTATTTCCTTTGAAAATACCGCCAAACTCAAATATTGTTACTGCATGTGGTAATGGGCCCCATGATTTAGAGTCATGTGGACTTTTCAGTTATTCCACATTTTGGAGTTTCATTCCATTCTATTCCCTGGGGATTATAAATATATCACGGCATGCAGTAATTACCACATGTGGTAATGGTTTTGTGTGTACAAAATGTCCTCCAAACGAAAACAAGTTGGCTTTTCTACGTTTAGAATATAAATTCTAAACTGGTTGATGCAGTAAAAGTGCCGGTAATCTTTTACCGTCTTTCAATATTCCACAGCCAAATTCTAAATAGGGGCAATAGTTGCTGAATATAAACAAACATGGACCAATTAAATGAAATATATTTTCAGAAATAGAGGGTTATTGGGCAAATGCAAAGATACAACGATACTTGCTTCTATTTTATGGATTTATGTTATTAAATCAATGTTCTTATATGTCTAATGTGTGTCTTAATTTATTTCTGTATTTTCCCATTGAGTCATTTTTGTTACATTTCTAATATAAAATACAAAACTATCTTTTTATTAATTAACCTGTAAGCATTTTTGGTTAATGCAATTTTAATTGCCTCTTCAGGGATTAAGCTTTTCAGTGATGGCAGGGTCTCCTAGACATGGAGACATTTAGTGTTGGTCCTTGACCTGTAGGGGCCACTTTAAAACACCTCCTTTACAAGTACTCCAAAAGCACCTCACAATTGAGGCGAGTCCTAGAAAACTATAAATTACTGTCAGCCAGTACATCCACTCACACGAAACCCTGCCACCAGATATCCCATCCCCCTCCCACTGTGGCTGTTTTCCTGGGGTTGCACTCGTGGGGTGGGGGGATGGTGGTGTGTGTGTTGGAATATCCTAAACACAAAGGAGTTACATCATAGATTTACAAACAAGTCCCACAGTACACAAAATACTTCATTTGCATGCAGTCGCTGTTAGTGGTTACTCAAACAGTATGAGGTAATCAAGTCAGTACTTGCAGTCTGAAACATGACAAGTTCTGGCACGGCAGGCTAGGTTTCCACACAAGGATACATTCTATTTAGCTCGGAATTCCACCGGTAAGTATACATGACAGGAAGAGCTGGAAGTGGTCTGTTCTCTCCTCCCTAGCCTCGGCATTTTCAGGTATGGCCTTGTTCCTAATCAGTCAGGTGATGCTTGGGTCTCTAGGTGTAGCAAGCACGACACCCACCCCTAATCATATACACTGTCACTTAGGGAAACAAATTGAAACCAACATTGCATTAATTGGTGAAGACAACTTTTTTGGGGTGTAAACAGGCATGGAATATGCATTTGCCAGGCAATGCCGTAAGGGCACCATCTGGCTATAAGCTGGTAGCAACTCGTAAATGGTGCCATTCCAAAGCTCTTCCGCAATTGTTTTGCTGTGATTTTGACTTGAGTGTTGCCTGCCGTGATATTTGCACCTACTACAGGGATCTCTGTGGCGCTCCCCACATTGACTCCGATCTAAGGTGAACATCTACTGAAAGGTACGCATGGGTACACTGGTTAAGATACTTAAAATGCCTATGGTGTCCTGCACTGCCTTCTCCTCTCAACAGCACACTAGAATTCTTCTTTCTACCTCATAATAAGCATACTGACCAAGTCAACACATACAGCACTGAAATACCCTCACAACACAACACAAAACTATTACTTCTTGGCCATCACTGAATCGTGGCTACATGCCGCTGCAGGCACAGCCCTCATGCTAGCTATTTCCAATGGCTACACCATGTTAAGATCAGACAGAAGTGAAGCATGCGGAGGAGGCATAGTCCTTATTGCCAAATCCAATCTATCTATTAGACTAGCTCCACCCCTTGTAATGAAATCATGTGAAAATCTCACAGCCAAGCTATCATTAATAATTCCCAGACTCTCACTATCCACCTTATATACAGGCCTCCAGGGCCTATTGGAACCTTTGAGGAGGATAGTTCCACCATTCTATCCAACAACTTAAAAAATGTCCTCCCAAGTCCTTTTATTGGGGGACATTAACCTGGGCTTCAATGACCCTAAAGGCCCACATGCATCCAGTGTGGCCAATATTTTGACTGAACTCGGCCTTACCCAGAGAGTGTTCCACCCTACTCACAACAAAGGGAGAACACTCGACTGGGTGGCGGATTACAACTGTAAAGCCGTCATCTCATCTATCTCCCCCCAGATCTGGACAGACGACAACCTTGTGGCATTCTCCCTAGCAACTAAAAGACCCACATCCACGCCCACCCAGCCTGCTCCGCCCATACCAACAAGGAATAAAAAGAATATTACCGCTGACAATTTACTCCCTCTCATTCACCCTACACTCAACTCTCTTCCGGAAAACTTGGGGCCTGATGCATTAGTTAATGAGTATAATAAAATGAATTCCACCTAACTTGACTCAATCGCGCCACTTATAATAAGACAAAGCAAGCCCAAAGCCCACCTCAATTCATGGTATACACCACACTTGAAATCAGTACGAATTAAAAAAAGACAATGTGAGGTATCTTGGAGACTACTACCCTCCGAGGAAAATAAAATCAACCTCAGTACCATAAATGCTCTTTATAAGAGTGAAATACTTCTGGCTAAACGTGAAGCCTATAACTCCAGAATATCACAGTTCAACCCAAGTATGAAGGAACTCTTTATTATCTTGAAATAATTAGAAGCTCCTATCCCAGTGCTAGACAACTGTGTAAAAGATAGACCATGGTGCACCAACATACAACAAGCATTAGCCAATAAAGTCACAACTCTACAAGTTAAAATTGCTAAGAAAAAAGCTTCACTAACCCCTACTACTTCTCCTAAATTCTCCCCACACCACCCAAAAATACTGTATGTCCCCCACGCTTTAAGTTTTCTAATGTCTCTATCATCAACACTGAAAAAACTATACTATCGCTCAAACCCTCAAATTGTCAGGGTGATCAATGCCCTGCCCAACTCAAAGGATGCAGCCAGAGACCTGGCCCCCTTTATCTTAAAACTTATCAACGCCTCATTCTCCTTGGGAATCATCCCAAGCAACCTCAAAGAATCTTGGGTGCTCCCCTTACTTAGAAAACAGACCTTAGACCCAGCCATACCCACTAATTACCGACCGATCACCACAGAGCCCCATTATTCTAAAAATTATAGACGAGATGGCCTATTTACAAATACAGAAACATTTGTAATCCAAATTTTTACTAGGAGCACGCCAGTCTGGCTTTCGGCCCCAGCATGGGACTGAATCAGCTTTAATAGACCTGAAGGCCCAGATTGACAAACTCAGGGATAAGGGGAAATCGGCCCTAATTCTCCTCTTACACTTATCTGCTGCATTCGACCTTTTGGACCATGGGGTCTTTGCAGCCTTCTGGACTCGGCTGCTCACTTCTCAGAAGAAGCTATAGCATGGATACAATCCTTTCTAAGCAAAAGGACCATGAGAGTCTTTTCCCCCACCCATTGCGGCTGCGGACCCTATCCCCATCACTTGTGGA
Source organism: Ambystoma mexicanum (assembly GCF_040938575.1). NCBI lineage: Eukaryota > Metazoa > Chordata > Amphibia > Caudata > Ambystomatidae > Ambystoma > Ambystoma mexicanum. The sequence goes on along the minus strand of NC_090921.1, from coordinate 254,511,851 downwards.
GTGCCCCAGGGATCATGCGTCTCACCCACCTTATATAACATTTTCATGAAGCCCCTTTTCGATGATCTGGACCATCCTGGTATCACCTGGTATCACCTACACAAACTATGCAGATGATACTCATATCCCCCTACCACTTAGTGGTATTGGCCTTGGATTTGGCCTTGGTGAACAGGCTATATCTCATCATACAGGCATGTATGGACACCCATGGACTATGCCTGAATGATGATAAGACTGAGATCATCATCCTGGGCACTACCTTGACCCTCAAAAAACTGGGACCCAAATATTCTACTTTCAACATTTACAATAAACCTATTACTGTCGCTAATGAGGTGAAAACCTTGGGTTTCTACTTGGACTCTACCCTTTCTTTCAATAAGCAGGTCAATGCCATGGCATCTGCCACTGCATAAACCTGCGAATTGATCAAAGCGGGTAAACCTTCCTGTCCAACAACAGTTGTATTACCCTGGCCAGAGCGCTTATCTTGTCGAAGCTGGACTATTGTAATTCTCTTTACATAGGGGCTAACAAGAAACTCCAATACCTCAAGAACAATGCCCTTAGAGCAGCACTCGGAATTGCCAGGAGAGAACATATCTCAGAGACCAGAAGATTAAATAACTGGCTCTCAACACATGAAAAAATCCAGCTAAAATTTGCTTCACTCACATATAAATGCCTGAACAACGCTGCGCCCTGTTATCTGACAGAGCGAGACTCACAAGAAAATCCTCTACAAGATTTACCAGATTATCTAGCACCAACTTCCTCTCAGTCCCAAGATTTAAACTCTCCAGAGATGGAGGATGCAGCTTGCCGGTCAAGGCAGCTCAACTCTGGAACTCTGTACACCCTCCACTGCGAGCAGATCAATTTTACCCAAACTTTTATCCTTCAAATTGACCCTCTCCTCTACATTGTAAATACATTCAGATAGAGTGTCCTCTAAGCAGTCCACTCTACCTGCCTGTGATCTTTGAACCTTTCCAGCCATACTTCTGGCTGACTTTTGTATATTTCTATATATCTTGTATATGCTATTTCATTCCTTGTTGACCTATCTATATCTACAGGATGTATATCGCTTCTATCCTGAATAATTCATATGTATGCGATTGTTCTGATGTGTAACTAAGCTGTAAGTTGTCTTATGCAATGAGCCCTGATACCCAATGGTCTGGTGCGCAATACAAATAATAAAAAAATAAAACACATGCTAGAAATCCCACCACTGCACCTCTCCCATCAACTTGTATATCACAATTCAAAACAACACACCCACCATTTACATCCTGTCTGCGCGCACTAACACCACCTGAAATCTATCTTGCACTTTTTCTCTATCATTACTAATCAAGACACTTCGTTATCTTATAGTGTCATGAGACATTAAAAAGGGCAGCACACTGCTGTGTATAACCCAATAACAATGTATTTCACTTTCTTGTTAGGCGAGAACCATGGCTCATGTGTGATGTTGCCATGAGCAATAAGCCAGCAAAGGCGTAATTCAGACTATTGCATGTAATATAAGTTATCATTTTAGTTTGGGCTGCTAGGAGGTGCTTAAGCTCTAACTATTGCATTGGAGTTCAGTTAAGAGGGTGATGACATGTAAGGAAGGGCACAGAGCATGAGCCTTGGTTTCAGAGAATTGCGGAATTGGGACATGGTGGTTGCATTCTGAGCTCCAGCGAGTGGGTGCATGACAAGATAAGGATTGTTTGCAAGTCCTGTATTTGTCGGCGAGTTCAGATTCAAGCTGGTTGGTGGATTTGCTGCATGAGGAGTGTGTGCCACCAGATATGTGGAGTTTAGCCTCCAGGTAGGCTGGTGTGCTACTCGTCATTGCTTTGTAGATGATACATGCAGTCTTGAACAGTATCCTGGTTTGGAGTGGAAGCCAATGTAGTTTCCATAGGATGGGGGTAATTCAGTCAAATATCCATGCTCCCATAATAAGACGGGCTGCAGCATGGTGGACTGCTTTTAGGGGAGCCAAGTGAGCAGCTGGGAGCCCTGTCAGAAGAGTGTTTCCCCCATTGATGTCCGAGAACACAAGGGCCTGCACTATGGTCCAGAGGTCCTGCAGCGGGATGAAGGATTTAATTTTTCCAAGGGTAGAGATTTCGGAGCAGGCTATTTGGGCCTATGTGTTTCTGGAAGGACAGTCAATAGTGAAGGCTAAGTATTTTGCTGAGTCTAAGAGTTGTGGATCAAATTCTTCTCGCCACATTTCATTTAGCTATTGTTGGACAAGTTGTTTTTTAATGCGCGGACCAATGAGAATGAATTCAGTCTTGGATGCGTTTAGTTTGAGGTAGGCAGGTGACATGCAGGACTTGATGATGGCTAGGTAATCGCACAGATGTGTCCTGTGCGCTATTTACTCTGACGTACAACTGAGTATCGTCTGCATCTGGTGGAGTGCTATACTGGGATCTTTTAGGGGAGTGACCAGATGCTCCAGGAAAAGGTTAAAAGGGGTTGGTGAGAGGATGGAGCCTTGGGGGACTCCGCAGGAGACCTGGAGTCAGTTGGAACACAGCACCTTCATCTGGACAGCATCACCTGCTGTCACAGAACGAGATGTCAGACTGGGATTCTGGTAGAGGAGAGGTCAGTGATCAGAAGCATGGGGCATGGGAAATTAGTACCATGGGTGCTCACAACTCCCTCTTAGAGTCTGAAGGATTTCTGTACAGCACTTTCCTTCTCACCTGACTTAATGTGAGTCTCACAGCAGTGCATGCTGGGGTTAATCACATGACTGAGACTGAAAGCCTCATGAGAGCTCTGGAGGGGAGTGGTGGAGTGGCTTTTGCAAACGAGTTTCTGAATGATAGTTTTTGGAAAGGCTGACTACTTGGCACATTCCATTTTTCTTTGTCCTCTCTGTTTTTGCAGCATTGCCCACCTAATGAGTAGAATGTAACAATATATTTAGAGACTACCCTTAACATGGGCAGTTCGCCCCCCCGCCCAATTAAAGCACAACTCAATATATAATTTGTCTGATTCAGCCTATAACTGTCTACGACTCATATAGAGCCACGTAGATCCCTCCCCTTGTGCCACAGGTAAGCCACGAACAAAGCCTGGTACATAAAGAATATGTATTTATTAAATAATAGGTTCAATGGATATTTGCACCAAATGATTACAAACCTTCTCTGTGGCACAAAACAAAGTTTCAAAACAAAAACTCACTTTTTGGGATTTCATTTTTGGGTCTCATGTACATGGGACACAGACGAAGTAAACAGTTGAACCCTCCCATCCGACAAAAAAACCTGAATGTCAATATTAAACAATACCTTCGGACATTACAAGATCATGAGCATTAGCATCCCTTGATCGGGTTTAGATTTAAATAAACTACAACCTTTTCTATTTTCAAAAGCAATTTCCTTTGTATGTTTAATTTCCCGGCACACTTGAAAATATTAGTGGTTTTGAAAGCACAACAGACTTTTTATAATATTTTGAATTGATAGTGTAGAGAAGCAGCTGCATGCCTCTGCATGTAACTCTGCCTCCTACCTCCTATATGTTGGAAGCCTGAGATTGTGCTGTGTTTGACACCAGCAGTTGGGCCAATACCGCAGCGTATATTCGAAAGAAGATACCCATTGAGATAACCCTTTCGAATGTATCCCTGAAGAGATGACAATCTGAGGGAGGAACTTCCTGAAGGAGCATAAAGAAGAGCAAGGAAAGAAGCCTGTGACGTCATACAAAAGTATGAACAACGTCTCAGGATATTGGCGGTAGGAGATGTATGGATCCTTTAGAAACTAATGAGGAAGTAAAGAATCGAGTGAACTCTTAAAGGAATGGTTCGGTCAGAAATATTATTGTCCCTATGGTTCGGCCATGTGTTTTTAACCATAAGTCGATCGATCGTACAAACATTTCTTATGCACCTTACCCGAGTTTTCGTCTCTTGAACACAAGCGAAATCAGGCATCAGGGTGCGGCCATCTTGTGATAATCTTATCATTTGCCGTATTGCCCTGGGTGACCTGCATTTGCGGCACTAAATCATATCCCCCGCCCCAGAGCCTGACATCACTAGACGCGTACCGCCCATTTCACAACGCCAAAGCACGTCTCGTGTCAACATTCTCTGCACTTCAGCTAATGACGTGAAAACGGCAGGAAGCCTCTTTCCTCGATAAGTATAAACAGACCGTTTCATAACCGCAAAAGCAGATTTTCTTTTACATTCCTCTCAGTGTATTTCTTTGAGTATTCTGTGACTCGTTTCTGTGCTCTGGTCAGCTACCTTCGTTGCTTGTAGCCCGTGTGAACAGATACCAGCACCACTGCTATAAATTATGTTTGTTTGTTTACCACACAATGGCAACAATAATGCCCTACCTGTACGAGCCCGAGTGTTCTGAGGAGGAATTACTGGAAACAGAAAGCTGCGTAAACGATGGGCCTTTGGACGACAGTTGGGCAGACGTTTCAACAGACGAGGCACCTGGGCCTAGTCACATGGACGGTGTTTCCACCTGGTGTACCTGCAATCGGTGCACGCTAATGTCAACCGAGGAGGAGAACTGCTGCTGCTGAGAAAACTCAGGATGCTTGTCCTACATATCGCAAGGCGATCCACAGACGCAATGCATTACCGAGCTGCCAGACTTCACTGCAGCCTGCCTCACACGGTCCGTGTTGAGGATTTTGATGGTGCTTATGCACGAACTTCGTGCAACAGTTCGCCCTCGTAATCCCAGTAATGAGTAAGTATAGTCTGGTTGTGATGTCAGTTAGGCCACTACTATTTCATGGTTGTCCCCTATATTCTCGTAACTTCAATATATCATTGTCATATCAGTTTAGTCTTGCAATTCTCTAGTAATAGTTGCATAAAAGTCGTTCAATATTGTGCAATGTCTAGTTAGCATTTGTCCTGGCAAAAATGCCATTGCATACAAGAATTGTCATTGAAAACTAAGGTGTAATACACTTATCTTGGTCATTTAAAAACAGTTTGCACCTTTCTCTTTCACAGGTGGTACCGGCTGGTGGCCTATCGTTCGTACACATGGTGGCTTCATGGGAGGCTTGGACACCGCGTTAGACGAGTAGTACCCGCCTGTGTCGTTGGTGCCATTAGACAAACTTTCCCCAGTGACAGCGGTCAGTACAGGGGATTTTCCCTCGCTGAGCTGCAACCAGACCTTTACAATGTGTAGTATTTTTGTGCCATCAAAATAAGAAACCAAATAAAACACAAAATATTTTTTATCAATTGTTGTTTCAGTTTTTAAGTGAATCAAGTGTGTTACCATTCAGCAGTGTTCCGGTACCTTGTCTCCACGCCTCATACCCATCCATCCCCCCTCCACTATCAAAGGCAGTTCGCACCAGTGGATGTGCGCTGCCAAGGGGTGCTGTCAGGGGCGTGAACGGCCAAGGTGCCAAACAACATGTACACTTCAAAAGGTATCTTACGCCCTGGGGCCATTATTCACATGGCCTCCTCAGACCCCGGGTCTCCAGGCAGGCTCCCCTTGAAGCAGGGCGCTCCCCGGCAATACACATAATACCACGACATATACACGTCATTCATTCACAAACATAGCCATTTTTGTTATTCTTTATAAACCACTTAATATTTACCATGAGAACATCTTTGAGCACTGCAAGTCAACTCGTGATCTTGCTACTCTGTGACTGCTTCGAGTGAACTCGTCAGTGTGCTACCTGTGAACATCTCCCTTTTCTACTGCCACTAATTAATCTGCTTGCTGAATCCAACTGTTTGTTGCTCACGGTAAGGCCATGTATCCTAATCATATCTCCTTCATTTGTAAATGTATATCTATTTTGAAGTAACGTACTCAGTAGTGCTATGTTAATTTGTCTTATTGCTATTGATTTGAGTTTCTTTTTGTTATGTTATGGATATATCCATTTTTATCAGTATCAATTGGCATCGTATTGCATCCTTCGCGGACCGTGTATATAGTATAAGCATGTTTCCTCTTCGTGCATGATAGAACATTCAAGGGACGAGTAACATGTTCTGATTTTGAACACATCAATGAATCGTTTGTGAAATGTATCTTATAATACAGCCGCCCACACTGCATTGGTTTTGCTGTGGTGCCCAAAAGAAAGCGGGCAATGAACAATGTATGGTCCAATTCATTCTTTCTCACATTTTTATGCAAAATAATTTTCTAATAATGTTGACCTTTATTTTGCAGAATTTACAACAATGCCTGCATGTTCTATTTTCGGTTGCCCTTCGAAGACCCATGACAAATCCAAAGGCATTACAATGCATGTATTCACTAAGACTGTTGATCAAATAAGAGAATGGGTAAGATATTGCGGATATCCACCGGAAGAGCTTGAAAGTAGAGTCAAACAAGTCTTGGAGGACAAGAGGGGTCATCGATACCGCATCTGCAGCCTGCAATTCAACCCAGATATGTACTACACATCCTTGTACACGAAGAGGAATCAACTGAGAACAACTCGGAAATTGCTCCCAAACGCTATTCCGACTTTATTCGTGAAAATGCCGCTACAGGTGAATCACGCTTCCAGATTTAGCTTTACGCCTGTATTTTCGGATGCAAATGTAACTTACAATACTTTCGATATTTATGTGATTGAATAGCTGTTTAAATAATGACTATTTTGCTAAACATCAGTCCTTGTTTTTGAGAATCCACATAGAAAATTGATTTATGGGGACAGATAACTATGCTATATTATGCATTTACATAAACATAATTTTCTCGTATTCAGTCTCCAAACATGCCACTCCTTAATGTTGGAATTTCTTAATGGAATAATACTTTCCCTTTACAACTCCATGACTATCCACCGAATATGAAGCAACAAGATTCAACATCCATGTCTTGCCTGGAGTCATCAACCACTTCGAGTGTGTATCAGGTAATCTTACCTAGCTATTCTGTTCGAGACTGGTTTCATGCACGGAATTCTAGATAATGTGATAATATTTACATATCATGTAATTGTTTTACACAATGTTTCATTTGTACTTTACTTTTCGTATGTACCTTTGTCGTCTTTCCAAATTGTGTGGCCAGTTTCCAATATTTTTGTCCTTACTAATGCAAGTACTGTGTTTCAGGGAGATGCTGAATCGTCCACTACAATTACAACATCCCTCGTAGTAGATCCGGTGCCATAGGTATGGATCTTCGCAGTTCAATTGGATGAGATAATCTGATCATATTTACACATCGTGTAATTGTTTTACACAATGTTTCATTCATACTTTACCTTTGATATGTACTGTAAGAGGATTCAATTCAACACTACAGCTAAATCAATGCCTAGTCTGGGATACTGAATGGAAACCCTTATTGATATATCTTTATGTCCAGTTCATGAGTTCTGGATGACTACCCCTATATAACACCCCTCTCTTGGAATCCCCCTCACCCCACTGAGCCAAGAAGTAGTTCTGTTTTGCAAGTTAAAAGGTTTATTTGAGAATTTAAACAATATATATATATATATATATATATATATCACACTTTATAATAAATTAATAATTGAATATCACACTTAATCTGAGCAGTAATCAATACTGGATAGTCTGGCACTAGCACACTTTATAATCAATGATGAGTGGTTATAGGATGGATAAGATAGCAACAATACTTTTATGGTTTCAAATGGATGCAAGGTGGAATGAAAATGCAGTACAGAAAATAACTTGATAGGGTTTCAGCAAAAGACAATGTAATCACTTTCTTGGACAATTCACCCCCCCCCAGCTTATACAACAGATAGGAGTCTTGAAACACAGGCAAAACGCTTTGAATATGGTGACAATGCAGTGAGAAATATGCTGAAAATGCTTTTAATTCCCTTCAGGAGGTTCAGGGTGAGTGGTATCTAGTTAATATGAGTTCAGGCTCTCTCTAGCAATGATTCAGGGATGGTTCTTAAGAGACAAGCGAAATTTAGCAGTTCATGCAAAAGCAGCTATCTTTTTACAAGTAAAGAAATCGGGCCAAATCGCAAATCGCGGCAAAATTCGAGAGTGCGAGAATCGTGATTACAGCAGAAGTATAAGGAGTAGCAAGTAGGTTCTAAGCTTGTTGAAAAGCTGAGATTCTAAGCCTTCAGAGGAAAGATAAACCAAGTTTTTCCTAGCACAAACGGTTACGGAGTTATGAACGATTTTGTGAAGGTTGTTTTTCGGATTTGAAATTTTAAAAGTTCAAAGCGACAGGTTACAGCTTGCAGCTAGAAAATGACAGGTGACAGCTTTGCAAATGACAGGTGACAGTTAGGAGGCAGTTCTGGTTAGATTAAAATAGATTGAATTATATTATTTTAACTAAGAGATTGGTTCTGCACAGTTCTGCTAGGTACTCACAATATATTTTTGAATTAGGCCTCGCCACGGATCTGGTCAGATTTTGGACTGGACTCCGGTTCTGGTCTCGGCACTTCACAGTGATCTGGATCAGCTCTCTGGTTCTGCTAACAGCGGTCTGGGTCACTCTGGATCTCTGGCCTCTGGTTCTGGATACTGCTCTGCTTTCTCTGGGTACAGCACTGCTTCTGGATCTTTCTGCACAGGGTTTCAGGCCAGAATCAACACCTTGGTCCGGCTGTGAATAGTCTGCAAATGATTTTTGGGCCTGCTGACAAATACTTTTGCTTGCAGTGGGCCTTCTTGGTTCAAAGTTCTGTAGTCTCTGTTTAGCTTGGAAGTCTAAGTGTAGGATCTCTGGATGTGAAGTCGTCGGTCAGCATGCTCCGCAGCAAATGGAATTGAATGTCTCTACCTGTCCCAGCAGTCTCTTTTTATGTGTTTTGAAAGTGGGTGTGTGCCTGGGCCTAGCTAAACCTGCCCCTTTCTACTTGTCATTGGCCCAATTCTCCCCTCTCCCATGATTGGGGAAGGAACTGTGAGTCAGACTGATGCTGTAGGTTTTATGGGTCAGAGGATCCTCCCCTGTTCAGGTTGCCCAAAAATCTATATTTGATCAAAATACACATTTCTCAAATACATAGTGGTTTGTCATTGCATGTACATATTACCTATCGCATGAGGTATACTCTGTTCAAACTCTGATGTTTCTAAGAGCTTGCATTCAGAAAAGGCAACATTTTGCGTTTTTTAACTGGTTTTGCAATATTGGTTTTTCATTAAAAATTATACACATATACATGGCCTGTCCATACATACTCCAGTAAATTCCCATGTCTCTAGCTTAAACACAGAGTCTGTAGTATACATAAATAGCAGGGTTTTGCCCCAGAACATCACACAAATTGGAGTTTGGGCTTGAATCGAAGGTACATTTTTTAAATGAAGGCTCTCAAAGTTATACATTCCTGTCATTTGATTACAAAGAGTTATCAGTGTTTCTGTAAAATATATATTTTGCTTTCAATTCAGTTCTCAGAGTGTTGGAGTCCGCCTCCAAGACTTGGGTGGGTCAGTGATCACATGTGTCTTCTGGCAGGCAGGCCTTTGTTGACAGGAAACAGTCAAAATCAACATATTCTATTCAAGTGCATGAGCCTATTGTGTGGTCTCCAGGAAGATCCCAGCCAGTCTGCCTTCTATCAATCAAGAGGTCATGTGAGATTCTAACGCCTGGTGTGAATCTCTGGAGGTGAGAGGTTTCCCAGCCTTTGGCCTGTTAATTAAATCAGATTGTCTTCTGGGAACAGCATGTGGTTAAGATTTTAATTAACTCCCAGCCTTTGATGTAAAGGCCTCTCCTGCAACTCCTGACATGCAGTTTCCCTGTCAGAGTTTAGACCGCTAGCGCCGCCCTCAGTCAAAAGCGGGTACTGCATGCAATTTTTTTTGGATCAGTCTTGAATTCAAGCATTTCAAACAAGAGATATTACATGGAAGTATATTGTCCAGGTTCAACAAATGGCATTGGTGTAGTTCTGCAGTAAAATAATTTTGTGCCCATAAATTAGCCATGTTTGACCTGAAGAAAACGAATTCTCACCAGTTATGGGTTGCTTTTGGCAATCAGCATTGCCCCTTTTACAATGGTTTTAGGCTCTGTGCCCTTCTGTGCTCACAACATAGGCGAAAATGGGTGGCAGCCTATTCTTCATGCATTTCCCTGTGCCTTTTCTGGGAAGTTCTGGCCATCATGATGTTTTCCATGCCGGTACTGCACAGTTTTTGTGGTAGGGCTCGGATGCATGGGTAAAAACATCCCACAAGCCCCCCTCTTGCGATGGCCATTCTGTTTCACTGATGGAACTCGCAAGATCTGGGATGTTCTCCTCATCTTCTTCCGGTAGATGGCACAGTTCAGCATCTTTTCCTCCATCTGGTACTGATCGATCGGTTCTCCTCGCCGGTCCTGATGGGAATATTGGGCGGTACGCCGGGCCCCTTGCGTCTCTGCTCCCAGTCTCTGGATCGTCCTCCTGGGCCAGTCTCCAGGTTTTCTTTCTCCTAGGACGACAAAGGAAAAGCAGCAATACCTATTCATGGACATTTCTCCCCCACCATTGATATAGTGGGGTGGCATATATATTTTAGAACTCAACAGATATGAACATGCACATTTTTTTAAATTAAGAGACAGGAACACATAAACTTGAGAAACACAGAATTTGATAGGCTATATGTAGGATCTTTTAGGGTTGGAATTGAATTACTCTGGAGCGGTACCCTCTGGGATTGCAGAGGACTCCTCCAGTTGTTGCAGAGTGTGCCTGGGATGGCAACACTTCAACTGGTTGATGTGGACCCACTTGTCTTCCCCCTCTGCCAAACCGCCTTTGGGGATGCGGATCTTGTAGGCCACAGGGGAGATCTTGTCTATAATCTCAAACGGTCCCTTCCATGTAGGCAAAAATTTTCGCTGTTTGGCCTGGTTCCTTTGGAAATTGTATAAATAGACCCGGTCCCCCACCTGATACTCCTTCCTGGAAGTTTTCAGGTCATAGTGGGTCTTCATACTTTCAGCTGATCTTTCTAGATTCCGCTGAGCATAGGCAAAAGCATGTTGAAGGTGTTTCCTTAAATTCTCCACATACTCATGAGTTGGGGAGGCATTTATTAGTGTCTGCTCTTGGGTCCTGTAGAGCAAATGCTGCGGAAGTACCATCTTGCGTCCAGTCCTCAACTCGAATGGTGACATTTTGGTTGCAGATGAAGGGGTAGATCTGATGGCCATTAGGACCAGAGGTAATCGGATATCCCAACTTGGCCCAGAATCTGCCACAAACTTCTTTAATATGCTCACAATGGTTCGGTTATATCTCTCTACTGCCCCAGAAGAAGCTGGCCTGTAAGCAATGTGTAGCTTTCTCTTGACCCCCAGTATCTGCCACATCTTTGTCATTACTTCACTGGTGAAGTGGCTACCCCTGTCTGACTCAATCCTTTGAGGTAGACCAAAACGGGAAAAAATGTGGTTAATCATCAGGGCAGCTGCAGTTTCTGCCATGCAATTTGGGGCTGGGAGACATTCCACCCACTTGGTAAACAAGCATGTAACGGTCAACATGTACTTGTTTCCTCTAGACGAGCGAATCACAGGGCCTACAAAGTCGATTTGCAAATCTGACCATGGCAGTGTCATCCCCCTCTTTTGGAGGGGTGCACGGTGCGTGAGGGATGATGGCTGAAATTGTGCACACACAAGACACCCCTTCAGGTACTGGTCAAGGTCCTGCCCCATGTGTGGCCAGTATGCAACCTCTCTTAAGATTTCCAGTGTTGTGTGAAACCCCCAATGACCGGCGGTGGTCGCATCATGGGCGTGACTTAACATCAGGCTTCGGAATGAGGTAGGAACCACCCACTGATCGTGGCCAGCTTTGGATTTCCTTACCAGCAAACGGTCTTGGATTCGGAATATTTTTGGACATTTCATCAACACTCTTAGGTCCTCTTTCCCAATGTAATCGGTATCCGTCAGGGGAAAGTTCTCAGGGTCCTCAAGGTGTTGGTAAAACTTACCGATAATTGGATCCCCCTTCTGAGCGGTAATCAAATCAGCATCAGGGGTCTCCTTGCTCCATTGGGCAGTTGAAAGATCATTGTGAGCATTTGTCTGGGACCTAGTGATAGCAGTGACCTGGATTTCCCCCAACAGGGACTCTATTTCTATTAGATCCCCTTGGATGGCCCCGGTTTTGGCCAGCTGATCAGCTAAGTCATTTCCAGTTTTGTCTGGTCCCTCTACTATGGAATGACCCTTGATCTTTTTCCAGTAGATGGTCATCCCATTCGATGTGACCAGATCATTAATGTTTTGGATCAACTTCCCTTGTTTCAAGGGTTTGTTGTTAGCACATAACATGCCTCTGGTTTTCCAATTAACCAGGTGCTCCACGAACCCGTTCCGTACATAATCCGAATCTGTGATTATGACCAGTTCGTGGAGTTGATGCTGGACAGCAGTGAGGATGGCCTGATGCACAGCCATCAATTCTGCCACCTGACTACTTCAGGGACCAATTTTGTATCCAGCGGAGGGTTCTGGGGACTCATTCACCCATGCATTCCCTACGCCGGCCACCAGTTCTTTCTCCCCGTTGTTGTCAACATGGTAAGAGCATCCATCCACATAGACCGTGGGCATTCCCTCACACTTGTCCTCTTCAAAGACTTTGTGTGGGGAATTAAGGTATGCCTCTGTGTTGTCCTTGATTTTTAGACTTTTGTCCTCGAGACAGTTTTCTCTGGCACAATCATGCAAGTCAGCCAGACCTTGCGCGAGGGGACTCTTCTTGTTTTGGCCATATCTGACCTCCACAGGAAAGCCTTGCATTGACAGAATCCAGGAAGTAATTCGGGAATTACTCACTCACATTTCCGGCCCGGATTCTATCACTTTGGAGATATTGCAGAGGCTGGTGTGGAGTCTCCACTATTATGTGTTCCCCCTGGATAAACGGGCGGTAATTCTTCAATGCCCACACCGTTGCCAGGAGTGCCTTCTCACAATCGTTGAATTTTTCCTCCACAGAGGATAAAGTTTTGCTCGCATAGGAGATTACTTTATTGACCTTGTCATGCTTTTGGTATAATACTGCCGTCAAGCACGTATTAGAGAACCCCGTCTCCAGGAAGAACTCCTTGTTTCTGACAGGGTAAGCTAGGCAAGGCGCTTGTGAGAGGCTTCTCTTGAGTTGTTTTACCACCTCGGCTTGTTCTGGACCCCATTCCCACTTGACCCCCCCTTCAGGAGATGAATCAGGGGTCTGGTGATCTCTGCGTAGCCCTCAATGAACTTTCTGCTGTAATTAGTCAGTCCAAGGAGGCTCCTTAGTTCCCGCAGAGTTGTGGGGTCTTCCAGTTTCTGAAGTGCTTCCACTTTCTTTTCCTGGGGACAGAGACCCTGAGGAGTAATCTCATGCCCCAAGAAATTAACACGGGTTCTACACCACTGTGCTTTCTGAAAGGAAAGTTTTGCTCCGGCGGCCCTCAACTGGGTCAGAACATAACGGATCTCCGCTATGTGTTCCTCCACAGATGAACTTTTGATGAGGACATCATCTACATAAGCCAGGTTACCCTCGCACCCAGGTCGAGCATGGCCTTATGTAGGAAAATGTTGAATTAATTGCCGGAGTTGAGGTATCCGAAGGGAGTCCGGGTCCATGTGTACTGCTGGCCCCCAAATGTAAAAGCCAGCTTGTATTGGTCCTCCCTGCTGACAGGCACGGTCCAGTATCCATTGGTCAGGTCTATTGCAGTGAATACCTGTGACCCCTGGATCTGGGCCAGCCCTTGGTCAATGTAGGGCAGAGGCCATCGGGAAGTATGGACCTGTTTGTTGAGCTCCCTGAGGTCGGCGCAGAGTCTCCACTGGCCGTTTGGCTTCAATATTCCCAGCACCGGATTATTGAAGGTGCTGTGTATTGGACGAATTATTCCCCGGGACTCAAGGTTCTTAAATATTTCAGTAAGGGACTCCATGGATGCGAGAGGCAAACGATATTGCTTCACTAACACTGGAGTCATGCCAGGGTCCGTGGGGATTGTTGTTTGTGTATGTCGGTGCGACCACAGTCATATGAGTCTACTGCAAAGAGATCTTGGAAATCCAAGAAAACTTGTTTCAACTTTTGCTTTTGTTCCAGAGTCACACAGGCATCAGCTAGGTTGACTCTCTCTTCCACCATCTGCCGGAAGCCTGGAAAGACTTCTGGTTTGGCTATTTCACCGGCCTCCTCCAGCTAGGTGGAGAAGTCCCTGGTCAGAGTGCTGATTTGGACTGGAGGCTTCAGGTGGGAAAGGCAGCCCTCATGGACCTGGAAAATCACCTCATCCCTCCTGAAGTCACAAGTCACATCTTCCTTACCATAAGGGCAAGAAGTGTACACCAGGAAGTTCCCCCCATGCCGGGTAAAAATCCTGTCTGGTGTTGTATTGTCATCACTGTCACTGTCAAAGCAGTCGTTGGGGATTGGTCCTAACAGTTCATTTCCTAAATCAATGGAAAAATGTCGGTCATCAACCGCCATTCCAATAATGGTGCCTGCGGCTAGAGTAATACTCTTTAAGTCGCTGTTATCCACCTTTATTGGAATGATGTCATGTTCTATGTTGACTAATGGAGTTGGGTTTACCCCCAACCCTTGCTGTTGGAGAGAAGCATTTAGATGTATATAAGCATCAGGGTTTTGCAATTTTTGTCCTCTTTTAACTTTCATTCCAGGGAGAATTGTCGGGTCCTTTCTGGGATGGTGACTTCCTCTTTAATCTGAATTTCAACTGCATAAGGTAGCAATTGAGCTGACCTGAATGCTTTTTCTGGATCATCAAAGCCCATGGGATTATCCGCTAATCGGGACCAAGCTTTGAAGTTTATTAGGTCCAAACTAATGGCAAAGCGATTGAGAATGTCACTGCCTAAGTAAAAAGCGTCAGTGACGTCTCGCACGACCCAACAATTGTGGACTATGCTCTTGTTGCCAATGGAGATTTTGAGCATCCACCTGCTTGGCAGGAGATGTTTGGAATTGGGTGCTTCCAGGTCCATTTCCCATTTGTCTATCAGTTTGAATGTGGGAATGGCTGGATCTTTTGGGAGTTGGTGGAACATGGCTTCGCTGATGAAGCTCTTACCGTTGTTCACACACACTCGAGCGAGAACAGAGTCCTTCCCATCATTTAACTGAACAGGGATGAACAACTGCTCTCCAATTTGCTGAATATCAGCCAGGCTCTGAGCTGATTTCACATCTTTCTGGACTATAGGAGTTATAGGAGTGGGAGTTTCTGATTGTGGATTAGTAAAGAATGTCAAAGTGTTCCCTTCCAGCGTGGAGTACCACTTTAAACTGGAAGGAAGGTTGATTTTCAGAAATAGAGATGACCCCCCATCACCAGTCTGTTGTCCTACTGCGATTACTGTCACTTCTGGAATCTGGTTGTTCTGGAAGTGAAATTCTACTTGGTCAGATTTTTGTTCAACCACGTGGCAGGTGCCGTTTAAACTAACATGGTTGACACTCTGTTTTAATTTTATTGGTCGGCTAGTCTGGGTCCAGAGGACCTTGTTTACACAATCTATTAGGGGTGATAACCTTCTCAGGAGGTCATTCCCTAGTAAACAAGGGGTGCCCTCTGGAGTCACTACTATGACCGGGTGTTTCACCTTGTGTCGCCCAATTTTAATGTCCAAATCTGCAGTCCCCTCGACAGGAATTTCCTTCCCGTCAAAGTTCTGCAGTTGTCCAGGAAGAGAGGTGAGAGGAATTCGGTAATTCTCCCCCCTTCCTGCATTTAGTTCCTCAAAGGCCCTTTTGGACAGAAGGGTAGCTTGGGATCCAGTGTCCACCAGTGCCAAAATTGTACCCTGCCCCTGTACTTGTACCGGGGCATAGTATCTTCCCTCCTTCTCCTCAAGGGGGCACAGATAATGCACATTTTTGGACAACTGGTGGGCTAACTTTCAGGTTTTGGACCTTGCTAGCGAAGAGATTTGGGCAGAATTCTGTGGAGAGCCTTGGGAATCTGAAAGAAAAAGTTGGCAACTGGAGATCAGAGCCATTGTGGGTTCCCCTGGTTCCGGTTCTGGGCCGCCCCCCCCTTTTTGGAGGCAGTCACCAGGATGGGTTTGAACCAGGGGATTTCGGTATTGTGGGTTCTGGGATGAGATGATGGGCGACGGTAGCTCAGTCTCCATATCTCCCCAGTCTGGATTGGAATCGCTTGGGACCCATTTTTCCTTGGGAGGAGTTCCCCCATCTCTGAAGGAGAAGATCCTTTTCCCAGGATCTTCTGAGGATCCCTCTCCCTCAAATTGGAAGACCTGTACCTCCTCCACAAAGTGGGTCTGTTTGGGTCCTTTGTTTCTCCTACCCCCCCTCTGCTCCTTTGGAGGCAGGCTTTCAGGGGTAGGAGATTTTGTTTCCGGTTCCTGGTTTTCTAGGAGCTGTTTACAAGTTGGGAAGGAAGCTTCCTCCAAGGTTTTACACCCCCCTTCCCCTTGTGCCTCCTCCCTGGGAACCGGTGTGTTATCGGGGTGCTGCCCCCGTCATTGTTCTGGAGCACCAGGTCCAGAGTTTGGGGCATTCTGCGGTGGCATGCTCATCTGAGGGTTCTGTTGAGCCCTCAGTATGTGACCCAGATCCCGTGCCATATTTTGGACCTGGCGCTCTAACTGGGAAACCTGCTCAGGCTGATACGGGGCTCTATGTTCTCCCCTGGGCTGATCCCGGGAAGGGTAGCTATCCCTTCCCTGGTAGTACCCCTGGTTGGGAAGATTTTGGTACCCC
This sequence comes from Ambystoma mexicanum, assembly GCF_040938575.1. Lineage (NCBI taxonomy): Eukaryota > Metazoa > Chordata > Amphibia > Caudata > Ambystomatidae > Ambystoma > Ambystoma mexicanum. The sequence goes on along the minus strand of NC_090921.1, from coordinate 254,495,105 downwards.
TCTACCCTTGGCCTCCCCTCTCCCGGATTAGGTTGTCTGGGCTCAGGGAATTGGGGAAAGAAGGGTGGAGGATTTTGGGGCTGGAAATTGGGTGGATACCTGGGGAAAAAGTTCTCCTCAGGATTTGGAGAATTTCTGCCCTCCTGGGGGAAGTTAGGAAGGAAGTTCCCCGGGTCAGGTGCTTGGCTGGACCCCCCCCCCCTTGGGCTGGAGGAGTCCACACATAACCCAGGATTGGTCGGTTTCCCTTGTAGCGGGGACTTACATAGTCAGGGGAACGGGGGACCCCATTTGTGGGACTACCTCCTCGACTCCCTGTCTGTGACTGGCCAGAGGGCCTTCTGGGCTGTGAATTCTTAGGTGCAGGTAGGTTTTTAGGCCCCCCCATCTCCAAGTCTAAAACGGGGGCAACCTTTACCTCTGCCACCTTGGCAGCAGCAGGGGTGCTGTTGGTTTTGGGGTTTTTGGGCGCATTATTTTTATTTTCTATGGGCTTCTGCACCTCATAGATCCGGGAAGCCTGTTCAATGACCCAGTCTAAAGATCTTTTCTCGGGAAAATCTCTCACGAGCTGGGTCATGATGTATTTGGGCAAGGCATGGAAAAATGTATTGACAAATTCTCTGCTGTCTGTGCGCACCCTTCTGGTGGTCTGCGCAAAGGCACGTTTCAGTTCTTGCACAAATTCTTGTGGGGCCTGATCCTCCCCACATTGCAAATTGTAGGCTGCCTTGCGAGCCTCTTGAGGATTTCTGTGAACAGAAAAATGTTTCAAGATGGCCGCCTTATAGGTAAACCATCTTAAATGATTTTGGTCCTCCAGCCGCGCAGAGAAACTGGAGTATTCTGGTGAGAAGGTCCACTTTACATATTGAATACAGCTTTGGCTGTCCTTCAAATGGAAAGTCTCCATCATTTGCTCGTAAAGCTCCAAGTGTTCCCAAACAGAATACTTGGCGTTCTTGTGATAAGGCGTGATGACACTCCTTATTGCCTTTATTTGCTTCAATGGGTCCTTAAGCAAGGCCCTTTTTGCCTTATTGGCCTTGTTGGTTCGGGTAACCCTGGTCCATTCATCCTCTGACTCAGAGGCACTGCTCCCAGAGGTTCCTGTCTGATCTTCCAGGTTTTCCCGGATTCTGCGAGCCTGGGAATGGCTGGCAGAATGTGGGACCTGGTCTCCTGTGTCCTGCGCCGTTCAGAGGAGTCTTCAGATTCCTCCTTGCTGCCAGGATTTGATGGGTACCCCCCCCCCCACTGACCTAACTGGGCAGAAGTTTTCAGGATGCCCTTAATGGGCCTATTCTCCTGGGGTTCCCCACTAAATTGCACTGTGCTTGGGTGCCCATACCCGGATGCCCGCCCATCCATTCCTGGGAGGTACTGGCCTATGAGCCCCATGCTTCTGGCTGGATAGTAATCTGCCATCCCTGTGGCCCGGTGCTCATGTGCGCCCGGGGACATGGGGGTAGCAGAGTCCAGGGACTGAGAGAGATAAAGGCTTCTGGTACTAGGGCTCCTGAGGTTATGCTCAGGAGTTTCCCTTTCCCAGCGAACCTGGTCTCTATCCGCCCCTGCTCCCTGTTGCAATGCAAGGGCCTGCGCTTTCAGTTCCTCAGTTAAGGACTTACTAGACTCTATCAGTCGCTCCTGCATCGCTACCTGTTGTTGGAGCCTATCATTGTGCTGACAGAGAGCCTCATTTTCTCTCTGTGCCTCCTGATTGGTCCTGGAGTACTGGGCCAGTCTCTGCTGCAGGAGGGTTACCTCCTGAGCTGTGTCCCTATTGGCCTGCTCCTTTCTTGCCAGAGCATCCTCCACCCTCCTGGTGTGCTCTAACAAGTTCTGGTGTTCTTTTTGGAGGTCACCCAGTCCCTGGAGGGCCAGGTGATTTTCTTCCATTTTCCTTTTTAAGTGGCAGACTTCCTGGCCTAAGGTATCCCTTTCCTGACTCAGAGCCTGCATCTGTGCCGCCAGGTCGTCCCTTTGCCTTTGGAAGGCACCAGTTTTCTGGCGCTCCTGGTCAAACTCTGCCTGGGTATCCAGGTCTTTCAAAATCAGTTTATTGCTCTCTGCCTTCTCCCTATCTAGGTGGCTTTGCAGGGTGACTACCTGCTCAGCACATGCCATATTGAAGTCTAACTGTTGCTCCAGCTTTTTCTGGCTCTGCAGTAGGGAGTCCAAACCTTCTTGGTACTCCTTCTGCAAGGCCAGAAATCTGGTATCCTGGTCCGCCTTTTCCTGTTGCAGCACATCCGTATCCTCCTTTATTTTAGTGATGTACCGTCTGCTGTCATTTTCTGACTCCTGGCTCCTGAGCAGCCTCTGCTCAGAAGAGTCCAGATCAGATTGGGCCTTCTGTAGTGCCAGCAGTTGCCTACTCGCCAGATCTTGGCCTTCAGCACATTTGTCCTGCATGGCTCCTATATGTAAATATAAATATGCCGCTACCCTGGCAATCTTGTGGTGCTCATCCTTGGCCTTAGGGGCCATATATAGTTCACTCAGGGCCACATGTAGGGGACCCTGATCTCCCCATGTATCTGACCCTGTTTCAGTGACCTGTTGCGCGATTGCCTGCAACCAGACCGTTTGGTCCTGATGAGTCCACTCACCTCTCACAAATAGCTTATGTAAGAAGTGTTCTCTGGCTATTTTCATATCTACCAAGGTCGTCATTCTGGAATTTGAGTTCCTTCCTGACTTCCAGAAGTTTGTATTTTATTTTTGCAAAACAGACCTTTTCCTTAGAGCGTTCCTTTGAGGAGTGCTTTACAGCGTAACACAGCGTGGTGATCCGACCGGATATGTGTATCTGGTCAGCTGGCACACTGTATTAATCTGCACAAGTGATAGATCTAACCCAAACGTCCGGCTCGAGCCCCCACTTTGTAAGAGGATTCAATTCAACACTACAGCTAAGTCAATGCCTAGTCTGGGATACTGAATGGAAACCCTTATTGATATATCTTTATGTCCAGTTCATGAGTTCTGGATGACTACCCCTATATAACACCCCTCTCTTGGAATCCCCCTGACCCCACTGAGCCAAGAAGTAGTTCTGTTTTGCAAGTTAAAAGGTTTATTTGGGAATTTAAACAATATATATATATATATATATATATCACACTTAATAATAAATTAATAATTGAATATCACACTTAATCTGAGCAGTAATCAATACTGGATAGTCTGTCACTAGCACACTTCTTTATAATCAATGATGAGTGGTTATAGGATGGATAAGATAGCAACAATACTTTTATGGTTTCAAATGGATGCAAGGTGGAATGAAAATGCAGTACAGAAAATAACTTGATAGGGTTTCAGCAAAAGACAATGTAATCACTTTCTTGGACAATTCACCCCCCAGCAGCTTATACAACAGATAGGAGTCTTGAAACACAGGCAAAATGCTTTGAATATAGTGACAATGCAGTGAGAAATATGCTGAAAATGCTTTTAATTCCCTTAAGGAGGTTCAGGGTGAGTGGTATCTAGTTAATATGAGTTCAGGCTCACTCTAGCAATGATTCAGGGATGGTTCTTAAGAGACAAACGAAATTTAGCAGTTCATGCAAAAGCAGCTATCTTTTTACAAGTAAAGAAATCGGGCCAAATCGCAAATCGCGGCAAAATTCACGAGTGCAAGAATCGTGATTCCGGCAAGCGTATAAGGAGTAGCAAGTCGGTTCTAAGCTTGTTGAAAAGCTGAGATTCTAAGCTTTCAGAGGAAAGATAAACCAAGTTCCTAGCACAAACGGTTACGGAGTTATGAACGATTTTGTGAAGGTTGTTTTTCGGATTTGAAATTTTAAAAGTTCAAAGCGACAGGTTACAGCTTGCAGCTAGAAAATGACAGGTGACAGCTTTGCAAATGACAGGTGACAGTTAGGAGGCAGTTCTGGTTAGATTAAAATAGATTGAATTATATTATTTTAACTAAGAGATTGGTTCTGCACAGTTCTGCTAGGTACTCACAATATATTTTTGAATTAGGCCTCGCCACGGATCTGGTCAGGTTTTGGACTGGACTCCGGTTCTGGTCTCGGCACTTCACGGTGATCTGGATCAGCTCTCTGGTTCTGCTAACAGCGGTCTGGGTCACTCTGGATCTCTGGCCTCTGGTTCTGGATACTGCTCTGCTTTCTCTGGGTACAGCACTGCTTCTGGATCTTTCTGCACAGGGTTTCAGGCCAGAATCAACACCTGGTCCGGCTGTGAATAGTCTGCAAATGATTTTTGGGCCTGCTGACAAATACTTTTGTTTGCAGTGGGCCTTCTTGGTTCAAAGTTCTGTAGTCTCTGTTTAGCTTGGAAGTCTAAGTGTAGGATCTCTGGATGTGAAGTCGTCGGACAGCATGCTCCGCAGCAAATGGAATTGAATGTCTCTACCTGTCCCAGCAGTCCCTTTTTATGTGTTTTGAAAGTGGGTGTGTGCCTGGGCCTAGCTAAGCCTGCCCCTTTCTTCTTGTCATTGGTCCAATTCTCCCCTCTCCCATGATTGGGGAAGGAACTGTGAGTCAGAGTGATGCTGTAGGTTTTATGGGTCAGAGGATCCTCCCCTGGTCAGTTTGCCCAAAAATCTATATTTGATCAAAATACACATTTCTCAAATACATAGTGGTTTGTCATTGCATGTACATATTACCTATCGCATGAGGTTTACTCTGTTCAAACTCTGATGTTTCTAAGAGCTTGCATTCAGAAAAGGCAACATTTTGCGTTTTTTAACTGGTTTTGCAATATTGGTTTTTCATTAAAAATTATACACATATACATGGCCTGTCCATACATACTCCAGTAAATTCCCATGTCTCTAGCTTAAACACAGAGTCTGTAGTATACATAAATAGCAGGGTTTTGCCCCAGAACATCACACAAATTGGAGTTTGGGCTTGAATCGAAGGTACATTTTTTAAATGAAGGCTCTCAAAGTTATAGATTCCTGTCATTTGATTACAAAGAGTTATCAGTGTTTCTGTAAAATATATATTTTGCTTTCAATTCAGTTCTCAGAGTGTTGGAGTCCGCCTCCAAGACTTGGGTGGGTCAGTGATCACATGTGTCTTCTGGCAGGCAGGCCTTTGTTGACAGGAAACAGTCAAAATCAACATATTCTATTCAAGTGCATGAGCCTATTGTGTGGTCTCCAGGAGGATCCCAGCCAGTCTGCCTTCTATCAATCAAGAGGTCATGTGAGATTCTAACTCCTGGTGTGAATCTCTGGAGGTGAGAGGTTTCCCAGCCTTTGGCCTGTTAATTAAATCAGATTGTCTTCTGGGAACAGCATGTGGTTAAGATTTTAATTAACTCCCAGCCTTTGATGTAAAGGCCTCTCCTGCAACTCCTGACATGCAGTTTCCCTGTCAGAGTTTAGACCGCTAGCACCGCCCTCAGTCAAAAGCGGGTACTGAATGCAATTTTTTTTGGATCAGTCTTGAATTCAAGCATTTCAAACAAGAGATATTACATGGAAGTATATTGTCCAGGTTCAACAAATGGCATTGGTGTAGTTCTGCAGTAAAATAATTTTGTGCCCATAAATTAGCCATGTTTGACCTGAAGAAAACGAATTCTCACCAGTTATGGGTTGCTTTTGGCAATCAACATTGCCCCTTTTACAATGGTTTTAGGCCCTGTGGCCTTCTGTGCTCACAACATAGGCGAAAATGGGTGGCAGCCTATTCTTCATGCATTTCCCTGTGCCTTTTCTGGGAAGTTCTGGCCATCATGATGTTTTCCATGCCAGTACTGCACAGTTTTTGTGGTAGGGCTCGGATGCATGGGTAAAAACATCCAACAAGCCCCCCTCTTGCGATGGCCATTCTGTTTCACTGATGGAACTCGCAAGATCTGGGATGTTCTCCTCATCTTCTTCCGGTAGATGGCACAGTTCAGCATCTTTTCCTCCATCCGGTACTGATCGATCGGGACTCCTCGCCGGTCCTGATGGGAATATTGGGCGCTACGCCGGGCCCCTTGCGTCTCTGCTCCCGGTCTCTGGATCGTCCTCCTGGGCCAGTCTCCAGGTTTTCTTTCTCCTAGGACGACAAAGGAAAAGCAGCAATACCTACTCATGGACATTTCTCCCCCACCATTGATATAGTGGGGTGGCATATATATTTTAGAACTCAACAGATATGAACATGCACATTTTTTTAAATTAAGAGACAGGAACACATAAACTTGAAAAACACAGAATTTGATAGGCTATATGTAGGATCTTTTAGGGTTGGAATTGAATTACTCTGGAGCGGTACCCTCTGGGATTGCAGAGGACTCCTCCAGTTGTTGCAGAGTGTGCCTGGGATGGCAACACTTCAACTGGTTGATGTGGACCCACTTGTCTTCCCCCTCTGCCAAACCGCCTTTGGGGATGCGGATCTTGTAGGCCACAGGGGAGATCTTGTCTATAATCTCAAACGGTCCCTTCGATGTAGGCAAAAATTTTCGCTGTTTGCCTGGTTCCTTTGGAAATTGTATAAATTGACCCGGTCCCCCACCTGATACTCCTTCCTGGAAGTTTTCAGGTCATAGTGGGTCTTCATACTCTCAGCTGATCTTTCTAGATTCCGATGAGCATAGGCAAAAGCATGTTGAAGGTGTTTCCTTAAATTCTCCACATACTCATGAGTTGTGGAGGCATTTATTAGTGTCTGCTCTTGGGTCCTGTAGAGCAAATGCTGCGGAAGCACCATCTTGCGTCCAGTCATCAACTCGAATGGTGACATTTTGGTTGCAGATGAAGGGGTAGATCTGATGGCCATTAGGACCAGAGGTAATCGGATATCCCAACTTGGCCCAGAATCTGCCACAAACTTCTTTAATATGCTCACAATGGTTCGGTTATATCTCTCTACTGCCCCAGAAGAAGCTGGCCTGTAAGCAATGTGTAGCTTTCTCTTGACCCCCAGTATCTGCCACATCTTTGTCATTACTTCACTGGTGAAGTGGCTACCCCTGTCTGACTCAATCCTTTGAGGTAGACCAAAACGGGAAAAAATGTGGTTAATCATCAGGGCAGCTGCAGTTTCTGCCTTGCAATTTGGGGCATCAGGCTTCGGAATGAGGTAGGAACCACCCACTGATCGTGGCCAGCTTTGGATTTCCTTACCAGCAAACCGTCTTGGATTCGGAACATTTTTGGACATTTCATCAACACTCTTAGGTCCTCTTTCCCAATGTAATCGGTATCCGTCAGGGGAAAGTTCTCAGGGTCCTCAAGGTGTTGGTAAAACTTACCGATAATTGGATCCCCCTTCTGAGCTGTAATCAAATCAGCATCAGGGGTCTCCTTGCTCCATTGGGCAGTTGAAAGATCATTGTGAGCATTTGTCTGGGACCTAGTGATAGCAGTGACCTGGATTTCCCCCAACAGGGACTCTATTTCTATTAGATCCCCTTGGATGGCCCCGGTTTTGGCCAGCTGATCAGCTAAGTCATTTCCAGTTTTGTCTGGTCCCTCTACTTTGGAATGACCCTTGATCTTTTTCCAGTAGATGGTCATCCCATTCGATGTGACCAGATCATTAATGTTTTGGATCAACTTCCCATGTTTCAAGGGTTTGTTGTTAGCACATAACATGCCTCTGGTTTTCCAATTAACCAGGTGCTCCACGAACCCGTTCCGTACATAATCCGAATCTGTGATTATGACCAGTTCGTGGAGTTGATGCTGGACAGCAGTGAGGATGGCCTGATGCACAGCCATCAATTCTGCCACCTGACTACTTCAGGGACCAATTTTGTATCCAGCGGAGGGTTCTGGGGACTCATTCACCCATGCATTCCCTACGCCGGCCACCAGTTCTTTCTCCCCGTTGTTGTCAACATGGTAAGAGCATCCATCCACATAGACCGTGGGCATTCCCTCACACTTGTCCTCTTCAAAGACTTTGTGTGGGGAATTAAGGTATGCCTCTGTGTTGTCCTTGATTTTTAGACTTTCGTCCTCGAGACAGTTTTCTCTGGCACAATCATGCAAGTCAGCCAGACCTTGCGCGAGGGGACTCTTCTTGTTTTGGCCATATCTGACCTCCACAGGAAAGCCTTGCATTGACAGAATCCAGGAAGTAATTCGGGAATTACTCACATTTCCGGCCTGGATTCTATCACTTTGGAGATATTGCAGAGGCTGGTGTGGAGTCTCCACTATGATGTGTTCCCCCTGGATAAACGGGCGGTAATTCTTCAATGCCCACACCGTTGCCAGGAGTGCCTTCTCACAATCGTTGAATTTTTCCTCCACAGAGGATAAAGTTTTGCTCGCATAGGAGATTACTTTATTGACCTTGTCATGCTTTTGGTATAATACTGCCGTCAATCACGTATTAGAGAACCCCGACTCCAGGGAGAACTCCTTGTTTCTGACAGGTTAAGCTAGGCAAGGCGCTTGTGAGAGGCTTCTCTTGAGTTGTTTTACTGCCTCGGCTTGTTCTGGACCCCATTCCCACTTGACCCCCCCCTTCAGGAGATGAATCAGGGGTCTGGTGATCTCTGCGTAGCCCTCAATGAACTTTCTGCTGTAATTAGTCAGTCCAAGGAGGCTCCTTAGTTCCCGCAGAGTTGTGGGGTCTTTCAGTTTCTGAAGTGCTTCCACTTTCTTTTCCTGGGGACAGAGACCCTGAGGAGTAATCTCATGCACCAAGAAATTAACACGGGTTCTACACCACTGTGCTTTCTGAAAGGAAAGTTTTGCTCCGGCGGCCCTCAACTGGGTCAGAACATAACGGATCTCCGCTATGTGTTCCTCCACAGATGAACTTTTGATGAGGACATCATCTACATAAGCCAGGTTACCCCTCGCACCCAGGTCGGGCATGGCCTTATGTAGGAAAATGTTGAATTCATTGCCGGAGTTGAGGTATCCGAAGGGAGTCCGGGTCCATGTGTACTGCTGGCCCCCAAAGGTAAAAGCCAGCTTGTATTGGTCCTCCCTACTGACAGGCACGGTCCAGTATCCATTGGTCAGGTCTATTGCAGTGAATACCTGTGACCCCTGGATCTGGGCCAGCCCTTGGTCAATGTAGGGCAGAGGCCATCGGGAAGTATGGACCAGTTTGTTGAGCTCCCTGAGGTCGGCGCAGAGTCTCCACTGGCCATTTGGCTTCAATATTCCCAGCACCGGATTATTGAAGGTGCTGTGTATTGGACGAATTATTCCCGGGACTCAAGGTTCTTAATTATTTCAGTAAGGGACTCCATGGATGCGAGAGGCAAACGATATTGCTTCACAAACACTGGAGTCATGCCAGGGTCCGTGGGGATTGTTGTTGTGTGGATGTCGGTGCGGCCACAGTCATATGAGTCTACTGCAAAGAGATCTTGGAAATCCAAGAAAACTTGTTTCAACTTTTGCTTTTGTTCCAGAGTCACACAGGCATCAGCTAGGTTGACTCTCTCTTCCACCATCTGCCTGAAGCCTGGAAAGACTTCTGGTTTGGCTATTTCACCGGCCTCCTCCAGCTGGGTGGAGAAGTCCCTGGTCAGAGTGCTGATTTGGACTGGAGGCTTCAGGTGGGAAAGGCAGCCCTCATGGACCTGGAAAATCACCTCATCCCTCCTGAAGTCACAAGTCACATCTTCCTTACCATAAGGGCAAGAAGTGTACACCAGGAAGTTCCCCCCATGCCGGGTAAAAATCCTGTCTGGTGTTGTATTGTCATCACTGTCACTGTCAAAGCAGTCCTTGGGGATTGGTCCTAATAGTTCATTTCCTAAATCAATGGAAAAATGTCGGACATCAACCGCCATTCCAATAATGGTGCCTGCGGCTAGAGTAATACTCTTTAAGTCGCTGTTATCCACCTCTATTGGAATGATGTCATGTTCTATGTTGACTAATGGAGTTGGGTTTACCCCCAACCCTTGCTGTTGGAGAGAAGCATTTAGATGTATATAAGCATCAGGGTTTTGCAATTTTTGTCCTCTTTTAACTTTCACTTCCAGGGAGAATTGTCTGATCCTTTCTGGGATGGTGACTTCCTCTTTAATCTGAATTTCAACTGCATAAGGTAGCAATTGAGCTGACCTGAATGCTTTTTCTGGATCATCAAAGCCCATGGGATTATCTGCTAATCTGGACCAAGCTTTGAAGTTTATTAGGTCCAAACTAATGGCAAAGCGATTGAGAATGTCACTGCCTAAGTAAAAAGCGGCAGTGACGTCTCGCACGACCCAACAATTGTGGACTATGCTCTTGTTGCCAATGGAGATTTTGAGCATCCACCTGCTTGGCAGGAGATGTTTGGAATTGGGTGCTTCCAGGTCCATTTCCCATTTGTCTATCAGTTTGAATGTGGGAATGGCTGGATCTTTTGGGAGTTGGCGGAACATGGCTTCGCTGATGAAGCTCTTACCGTTGTTCACACACACTCGAGCGAGAACAGAGTCCTTCCCATCATTTAACTGAACAGGGATGAACAACTGCTCTCCAATTTGCTGAATATCAGCCAGGCTCTGAGCTGATTTCACATCTTTCTGGACTATAGGAGTTATAGGAGTGGGAGTTTCTGATTGTGGATTAGTAAAGAATTTCAAAGTGTTTCCTTCCAGCGTGGAGTACCACTTTAAACAGGAAGGAAGGTTGATTTTCAGAAATAGAGATGACCCCCCATCACCAGTCTGTTGTCCTACTGCGATTACTGTCACGTCTGGAATCTGGTTGTTCTGGAAGTGAAATTCTACTTGGTCAGATTTTTGTTCAACCATGTGGCAGGTGCCGTTTAAACTAACATGGTTGACACTCTGTTTTAATTTTATTGGTCGGCTAGTCTGGGTCCAGAGGACCATGTTTACACAGTCTATTAGGGGTGACAACCTTCTCAGGAGGTCATTTCCTAGTAAACAATGGGTGCCCTCTGGAGTCACTACTATGACCGGGTGTTTCACCTTGTGTCGCCCAATTTTAATGTCCAAATCTGCAGTCCCCTCGACAGGAATTTCCTTCCCGTCAAAGTTCTGCAGTTGTCCAGGAAGAGAGGTGAGAGGAATTCGGTAATTCTCCCCCCTTCCTGCATTTAGTTCCTCAAAGGCCCTTTTGGACAGAAGGGTAGCTTGGGATCCAGTGTCCACCAGTGCCAAAATTGTACCCTGCCCCTGTACTTGTACCGGGGCATAGTATCTTCCCTCCTTCTCCTCAAGGGGGCACAGATAATGCACATTTTTGGACAACTGGTGGGCTAACTTTCTGGTTTTGGACATTGCTAGCGAAGAGATTTGGGCAGAATTCTGTGGAGAGCCTTGGGAATCTGAAAGAAAAAGTTGGCAACTGGAGATCAGAGCCATTGTGGGTTCCCCTGGTTCCGGTTCTGGGCCGCCCCCCCCTTTTTGGAGGCAGTCACCAGGATGGGTTTGAACCAGGGGATTTCAGTATTGTGGGTTCTGGGATGAGATGATGGGCGGCGGTAGCTCAGTCTCCATATCTCCCCAGTCTGGATTGGAATCGCTTGGGACCCATTTTTCCTTGGGAGGAGTTCCCCCATCTCTGAAGGAGAAGATCCTTTTCCCAGGATCTTCTGAGGATCCCTCTCCCTCAAATTGGAAGACCTGTACCTCCTCCACAAAGTGGGTCTGTTTGGGTCCTTTGTTTCTCCTACCCCCCCTCTGCTCCTTTGAAGGCAGGCTTTCATGGGTAGGAGATTTTGTTTCCGGTTCCTGGTTTTCTAGGAGCTGTTTACAAGTTGGGAAGGAAGCTTCCTCCAAGGCTTTACACCCCCCTTCCCCTTGTGCCTCCTCCCTGGGAACCGGTGTGTTATCGGGGTGCTGCCCCCGTCATTGTTCTGGAGCACCAGGTCCAGAGTTTGGGGCATTCTGCGGTGGCATGCTCATCTGAGGGTTCTGTTGAGCCCTCAGTATGTGACCCAGATCCCGTGCCATATTTTGGACCTGGCGCTCTAACTGGGAAACCCGCTCAGGCTGATACGGGGCTCTATTTTCTCCCCTGGGCTGATCCCGAGAAGGGTAGCTATCCCTTCTCTGGTAGTACCCCTGGTTGGGAAGATTTTGGTACCCCTCCACCCTTGGCCTCCCCTCTCCCGGATTAGGTTGTCTGGGCTCAGGGAATTGGGGAAAGAAGGGTGGAGGATTTTGGGGCTGGAAATTGGGTGGATACCTGGGGAAAAAGTTCTGCCCAGGATTTGGAGAATTTCTGCCCTCCTGGGGGAAGTTAGGAAGGAAGTTCCCCGGGTCAGGTGCTTGGCTGGACCCCCCCCCTTCGGCTGGAGGAGTCCACACATAACCCAGGATTGGTCGGTTTCCCTTGTAGCGGGGACTTACATAGTCAGGGGAACGGGGGACCCCATTTGTGGGACTACCTCCTCGACTCCCTGTCTGTGACTGGCCCGAGGGCCTTCTGGGCTGTGAATTCTTAGGTGCAGGTAGGTTTTTAGGCCCCCCCATCTCCAAGTCTAAAACGGGGGCAACCTTTACCTCTGCCACCTTGGCAGCAGCAGGGGTGCTGTTGGTTTTGGGGTTTTTGGGCGCATTATTTTTATTTTCTATGGGCTTCTGCACCTCATAGATCCGGGAAGCCTGTTCAATGACCCAGTCTAAAGATCTTTTCTCGTGAAAATCTCTCACGAGCTGGGTCATGATGTATTTGGGCAAGGCATAGAAAAATGTATTGACAAATTCTCTGCTGTCTGTGCGCACCCTTCTGGTGGTCTGCGCAAAGGCACGTTTCAGTTCTTGCACGAATTCTTGTGGGGCCTGATCCTCCCCACATTGCAAATTGTAGGCTGCCTTGCGAGCCTCTTGAGGATTTCTGTGAACAGAAAAATGTTTCACGATGGCCGCCTTATAGGTGGACCATCTTAAATGATTTTGGTCCTCCAGCCCCGCAAAGAAACTGGAGTATTCTGGTGAGAAGGTCCACTTTACATATTGAATACAGCTTTGGCTGTCCTTCAAATGGAAAGTCTCCATCATTTGCTCGTAAAGCTCCAAGTGTTCCCAAACAGAATACTTGGCGTTCTTGTGATAAGGCGTGATGACACTCCTTATTGCCTTTATTTGCTTCAATGGGTCCTTAAGCAAGGCCCTTTTTGCCTTATTGGCCTTTTTGGTTCGGGTAACCCTGGTCCATTCATCCTCTGACTCAGAGGCACTGCTCCCAGAGGTTCCTGTCTGATCTTCCAGGTTTTCCCGGATTCTGCGAGCCTGGGAATGGCTGGCAGAATGTGGGGACCTGGTCTCCTGTGTCCTGCGCCGTTCAGAGGAGTCTTCAGATTCCTCCTTGCTGCCAGGATTTGATGAGTACCCCCCCCACTGACCTAACTGGGCAGAAGTTTTCAGGATGCCCTTAATGGGCCTATTCTCCTGGGGTTCCCCACTAAATTGCACTGTGCTTGGGTGCCCATACCCGGATGCCCGCCCATCCATTCCTGGGAGGTACTGGCCTATGAGCCCCATGCTTCTGGCTGGATAGTAATCTGCCATCCCTGTGGCCCGGTGCTCATGTGCGCCCGGGGACATGGGGGTGGCAGAGTCCAGGGACTGAGAGAGATAAAGGCCTCTGGTACTAGGGCTCCTGAGGTTATGCTCAGGAGTTTCCCTTTCCCAGCGAACCTGGTCTCTATCCGCCCCTGCTCCCTGTTGCAATGCAAGGGCCTGCGCTTTCAGTTCCTCAGTTAAGGCCTTACTAGACTCTATCAGTCGCTCCTGCATCGCTGCCTTTTGTTGGAGCCTATCATTGTGCTGACAGAGAGCCTCATTTTCTCTCTGTGCCTCCTGATTGGTCCTGGAGTACTGGGCCAGTCTCTGCTGCAGGAGGGTTACCCCCTGAGCTGTGTCCCTATTGGCCTGCTCCTTTCTTGCCAGAGCATCCTCCACCCTCCTGGTGTGCTCTAACAAGTTCTGGTGTTCTTTTTGGAGGTCACCCAGTCCCTGGAGGGCCAGGTGATTTTCTTCCATTTTCCTTTTTAAGTGGCAGACTTCCTGGCCTAAGGTATCCCTTTCCTGACTCAGAGCCTGCATCTGTGCCGCCAGGTCGTCCCTTTGCCTTTGGAAGGCACCAGTTTTCTGGCGCTCCTGGTCAAACTCTGCCTGGGTATCCAGGTCTTTCAAAATCAGTTTATTGCTCTCTGCCTTCTCCCTATCTAGGTGGCTTTGCAGGGTGACTACCTGCTCAGCACATGCCCTATTGAAGTCTAACTGTTGCTCCAGCTTTTTCTGGCTCTGCAGTAGGGAGTCCAAACCTTCTTGGTACTCCTTCTGCAAGGCCAGAAATCTGGTATCCTGGTCCGCCTTTTCCTGTTGCAGCACATCCATATCCTCCTTTATTTTAGTGATGTACCGTCTGCTGTCATTTTCTGACTCCTGGCTCCTGAGCAGCCTCTGCTCAGAAGAGTCAAGATCAGATTGGGCCTTCTGTAGTGCCAGCAGTTGCCTACTCGCCAGATCTTGGCCTTCAGCACATTTGTCCTGCATGGCTCCCATATGTAAATATAAATATGCCGCTACCCTGGCAATCTTGTGGTGCTCATCCTTGGCCTTAGGGGCCATATATAGTTCACTCAGGGCCACATGTAGGGGACCCTGATCTCCCCATGTATCTGACCCTGTTTCAGTGACCTGTTGCGCGATTGCCTGCAACCAGACCGTTTGGTCCTGATGAGTCCACTCACCTCTCACAAATAGCTTATGTAAGAAGTGTTCTCTGGCTATTTTCATATCTACCAAGGTCGTCATTCTGGAATTTGAGTTCCTTCCTGACTTCCAGAAGTTTGTATTTTATTTTTGCAAAACAGACCTTTTCCTTAGAGCGTTCCTTTGAGGAGTGCTTTACAGCGTAACACAGCGTGGTGATCCGACCGGATATGTGTATCTGGTCAGCTGGCACACTGTATTAATCTGCACAAGTGATAGATCTAACCCAAACGTCCGGCTCGAGCCCCCACTTTGTAAGAGGATTCAACACCCACTCCCTCCTTCCCTGTAGCTCTCTGGCCATCCTCGCTTGGCCCTCCTCCTGCTCCTACCTGCAAAGCAAAAAACCTCGGGGTCATCTTAGACTCCACACTCTCCTTCTCCCCTCATATATCTGACGTCTCTAAGAAGTCACACTACCAGCTGCACCTCCTCAGAGGTATTCTTCCCTTCCTCTCCTTCCCCCAGAAGCTCACTGTCTCCCGAGCCCTGGTTCTCTCGAAGCTGGACTACTGTAACAGCCTCTATCTTAATCTGCCTGCCTCCACTCTCCCCCCCTGCAACTCATCCAGAACAGAACTGCGAGACTTGTCCTTGGCCTCAAGCCCAGGGACCGTATCTCTCCAGGACTGAAATCTCTACACTGGCTCCCAGTGGTTGCGAGGATTAAGTTCAAAACCCTCTGCATTGTCCACAAGGCCTTCTGGGGCCTGGGGCCTAAATACCTTCAACTCGCTCTTCCTAAATATCTTCCTTCCCGAGCCCTTCGCTCATCCATCTCCAACTCCCTCAGGGTCAGCCGCTTCTCGAAGCAACGAGTCGGGGGTCGATCTCTCGCCGTGGCAGGGGCCTCCCTCTGAAACAGCCTTCCTGCCTCCCTGAAACTTGAGGAGAACCATCTCCGGTTCCGGAAGCACCTCAAAACCTTCCTCTTTGCTTCTGCTTTCTCTCTCCCTCTCCCCTGCTAAAGTCTCGACATGAATCTGCACCGAATCTGCAACTGGGCCACTCTCACCGACCTCGGTCCTGGTCCCAGCCACTCTCCTCTTGCACTGCCTCCCTGGCAACCCCTGCAACCTCTGCATCCCTACAGCCCCCCTTTTCCCAGCACTTGTCTGCACTTACCTTGCACTTGCCACCAGCTGGCCCTATTTATTTACTTATTCTACTTACTTGTACTGCACTTCCCCCTTCCCCTTGCACTTTTCCCTTCCCCCTACCCCTGCACTTGCGCGGTCTGAATGTCACCTGGCCTAGTAGGATCGTTGTCTGTCTTCCCCTTGTTTCCACCCCCCCGCCTCGTCGCGCCTTGAAACACTCGTGTATAGGCGCGTTACAAATGCCATATCATATCATATCAATTCAACACTACAGCTAAGTCAATGCCTAGTCTGGGATACTGAATGGAAACCCTTATTGATATATCTTTATGTCCAGTTCATGAGTTCTGGATGACTACCCCTATATAACACCCCTCTCTTGGAATCCCCCTGACCCCACTGAGTCAAGAAGTAGTTCTGTTTTGCAAGTTAAAAGGTTTATTTGAGAATTTAAACAATATATATATATATATATCACACTTTATAATAAATTAATAATTGAATATCACACTTAATCTGAGGAGTAATCAATACTGGATAGTCTGGCACTAGCACACTTCTTTATAATCAATGATGAGTGGTTATAGGATGGATAAGATAGCAACAATACTTTTATGGTTTCAAATGGATGCAAGGTGGAATGAAAATGCAGTACAGAAAATAACTTGATAGGGTTTCAGCAAAAGACAATGTAATCACTTTCTTGGACAATTCACCCCCCAGCAGCTTATACAACAGATAGGAGTCTTGAAACACAGGCAAAATGCTTTGAATATGGTGACAATGCAGTGAGAAATATGCTGAAAATGCTTTTAATTCCCTTCAGGAGGTTCAGGGTGAGTGGTATCTAGTTAATATGAGTTCAGGCTCACTCTAGCAATGATTCAGGGATGGTTCTTAAGAGACAAACAAAATTTAGCAGTTCATGCAAAAGCAGCTATCTTTTTACAAGTAAAGAAATCGGGCCAAATCGCAAATCGCGGCAAAATTCACGAGTGCGGGAATCGTGATTACGGCAAAAGTATAAGGAGTAGCAAGTCGTTTCTAAGCTTGTTGAAAAGCTGAGATTCTAAGCTTTTAGAGACAAGATGAACCAAGTTCCTAGCACAAACGGTTACGGAGTTATGAACGATTTTGTGAAGGTTGTTTTTCGGATTTGAAATTTTAAAAGTTCAAAGCGACAGGTTACAGCTTGCAGCTAGAAAATGACAGGTGAGAGCTTTGCAAATGACTGTTAAACGAATCTTCACGGGATCATGTTTTACCTCTTTTTCCTGTAGACCGTGGAGTTGAGGTTGCCAGTCTGTCGAAGTCTTGATAGCCGATGAAAGAGTAACGCGAGAAATTAGCCCAATCCCCTCCTGACGGTATATGACAGGATGGCACTGAACCAACTCCCAATGCCACGGGTGGCACTTCTCAGGATTAGCGTGACGTCGGGACAGTGTTTCCACTGGCTGAGAAGGCTTGATGAAATCACCAATGAAAACGGGGAGGAACTCAGGAACTTCCAAGGCAGTAAGGCACAGGTACCGGCAGGGCACAAGACAGGCAAAGGAAAGCAAACTGCAAGAAGAAGCAGTACTGACAGGGGTCCCCACTACTACTAGGAACCCAGACAAAACCTCCTCCACCCTGAACCAGGGACTGGCTAGTAACGAAATAAGGGAAGAAAGGGTAGGAGGACCAGTAAGCAAGAAGAAGTAAAGAGAAGAGGCAGGACTGAGCAGGAAAGGTAGACCTGGAAACTGGAGGACTGAAAACCGAGCACCAGGACTCCAGCAGCGCATACACAGTAACAACCGCGTTGAGACGCGTTGTCCCTGTGTATGCGGTGCCTATTTATGGTCCGGGGTCAAAACGAGGCTTGGAACGCATGTTCCGATGCTGCGCATGCGCGGGACGTCGAATACTGACGATCCGCGCATGCGCAGATCCTCGCAAGATGGCGGCGTCCACGGCGCCCATCCGAACCGCGGGTCGGCGTGAAGAGAGTCGCCACCGCGGGTACAGCCTCCATGAAGGAGGAGACCGCTGTGGCCGTGGACCAGGGACCCAGGTAAGTGGCGCCGACGCCCGCGAGCGAGCGCGCGGCGTGACACCATACCCCCTCCCGGACAACCCCGGAGCACCGGGTTTCCAAGGAAAGCGGAGATAGAAATCCCGAACCAGGCGCGGTGCATGCACGAAGGAGCGCGGTTCCCAAGTGCGGTCACAAGCTGGATAACCCTTCCAGCTGACCAGGAACTGCAGAACACCGCGCCAAATTCGTGAATCACAAATCTCCTGCACCTCAAATTCAGGGACCCCCCGAACCAATATCGGAGCAGGACGGGAACAGGTACGACCCATAACATCGGGCACATAGGGCTTTAAAAGGGAAACATGAAAGACAGGATGGATCCTCCAAGAGCGAGGCAAAGACAAACGAAAGGCAACAGAGGAAATACGCTCAGAGACGCGGAAGGGACCAAAAAAGCGGGGGGCTAGTTTCACAGGTAAGTTGCGTACTGGTAGATTCTTGGAGGATAGCCAAACCATGTCCCCAACATGAAGGACAGGCTCCGGGCTCCGTCTCTTGTCAGCCTGCTCCTTCATATGTGCTTGTGCCGCTGCCAAGGTACTGGCCGCCAGACGATGTTGATCGCGGATCAGGGACACCAGGGCATCTGCAGAAGGAACGGTGCTGGAATACGTTGGATGAACAGGCAGCAGGCGAGGATGAAGACCAGTAGAGCAAAAAAAGGGGCTGAGTCCAGTAGCGGAATGAACAGCGTTGTTGTAAGCTGCTTCCGCGGTGTCCAACCATTCCGACCAGTTGTCTTGGGTAGCATTGGCATAACAACGTAGGTATTGCTCAAGGGTCTGATTGGTACGTTCTGTCTGTCCATTAGTCTGCGGATGATAGCCGGAACTCAGGGCTCGCTGAATGTCCAAATGTCGACACAGTTGACCCCAAAAGGAAGAGATGTATTGAGAACCCAGGTCTGACAAGATCTTCTCCGGAAGACCATGAAGGCGATACACCTCATGTAGAAAACATCGTGCCATCTGAGATGCAGTGGGCAGCTTAGGAAAGGGCAAGAAATGAGCCGTCTTGGTGAAACAATCCACCACCACCATTATACAGGTAAATCCACCGGACAAGGGCAGGTCAACGATGAAATCCGTGGCGATGGTATGCCAAGGGTACGGAGGCGTAGGCGTGGGTTTCAGAAGGCCAATTGGCCTTTTGCGAGGAATCTTGGTCTGGGCACATACAGGACAGGAGTCCACGTATTGCTTTACCAGTGTAGCCCATCCAGGCCACCAGTACTGTCGTGCAACCAGTTCTTGTGTTGTGCGGACTCCACGGTGACCGCAAACGACGGAATCATGGCAATTCTGTAGAATGATTTTCTGGAGTTCCAATGTGGGAACGTACAGACGATCCTTGAAGAACAACAAGCCGTCACGTTCCTTAATGTCGGCACGTTGTAGTATCTGTGCTCTTGTGGGATCCGTACGTGTGGCCTCAACAAACTGTTGGAGCCGGGGAGTCAGCATCAATAGAAAATGTTTGGATGCTGTCAGAGGTTCCGGTTCATTGACACCTTCAACGTTGTTTTCCAAAGAACGAGACAAGGCATCAGCCTTCGTGTTCTGGGAACAAGGAATGTACGTGACAGTGAAATCAAACTGTGAAAAGAAAAAGGCCCAACGAGCATGACGGGAAGTTCTGCATTGCAAAGAGCGCAGGAACTGTAGATTGCGGTGATCTGTGCGAACCACCACCGAGTACCTCCCACCCAGCAAGTGATGTCTCCATTCCTCGAAGGCAGCTTTTATTGCCAGTAGTTCCTTTTCTATCACTGCATAGTTTCTCTCGCTCACTGACAATTTCCTTGAGTAATATGCCACCGGGTGCTCTGTTCCTGTGACTGCATCTTGCTGTAGTAAGACCGCACCGATTGCGTAGTCAGAAGCGTCTGTCTCAACCACAAATGGTTTTTCATCATCTGGATGTCTAAGAACAGGAGCCGACATGAAAGATTTCTTTAATTCCAGGAATGCCTCCTCGGCCCGCGTGTCCCAGATAAACGGCACCTTGGTACTGGTCAGGCGAGTTAGACTGTTGGCCAGTTGAGAAAAGCGTGGGATGAAACGCCGATAAAAGTTGGCAAAGCCCAAGAACCTTTGAAGCGACTTCACGCCATGTGGTGGTTTCCATTCTTGTATAGCTTGCAGTTTTGCGGGATCCATCTGTACTCCTGTGTTGCTGATCACATAACCCAGAAACTCCATGCTTTCCTTATGAAATTGACATTTTTCGATTTTGGCATACAGGCCGTTGTGTATTAACCTCCGGAGGACTTCCTGAACATGCGCTACGTGTGCAGTACGAGAGTCAGAAAAAACCAATATGTCGTCAAGGTAAACCCAGACAGAAATCCCAATAAGGTCAGAAAAGACATCGTCCATGAACCGTTGAAAGACTGCCGGGGCATTGCAGAGTCCAAACGGCATCACCCTGTATTCGAAGTGACCAATAGGCGTTTTGAAGGCCGTCTTCCACTCATCTCCATTCTTAATCCGCACCAAGTGATAGGCCCCTCTTAGATCCAGTTTGGTGAAGATCTGTGCTGATTTCAGAGATTCGATGATGTCCCGGATGAGTGGTAACGGGTACCTGTCTTTCCTCGTGATTTCGTTTAATTGACGATAGTCGATACAAGGGCGCAAAGTGCCCTCTTTCTTCTTGACGAAGAATAACGGGAATCCCGCAGGGGATTTGGAGGGTATAATGTAGCCTTTGTTCAGGCAATCCGTAATGTACTCCTGTAGGATGCCTTTCTCGAGTTGAGTCAACGAATAAATCTTGCCGTGGGGAATGATCGCACCAGGCAGAATGTCAATGGAACAATCAAAGTACCGATGAGGTGGTAGTGGTATGTCTTCAGGCTTGGAGAACGCCTTGTGGTAGTCAGCATATTCATGAGGTACCGATTGAGTGGCACATAGACGAGTAGATACGTCAGCAGGATTGAGGGACTCCATAACTGCAGGAAAGGTTTCATGGATTACGCAATCACTAGGACAACGTGTCGAAGTAAACATCAAAGAGCGAGCGGTCCAGTCGACCTGGGGATTGTGATACAACAACCATGGTAACCCCAGAACCACCGGAAATGAGGGGGATTTGATGACGTCCAAGGAGATACGTTCGAGATGCCCTTCTACAGAGAGCCACAAGGGATCAGAGTGTTGGCAAACAGGACCCGAAGACAAAGTAGAACCATCGATCACCTCGACCACTGTAGGTCGTTCCTTGTTATGTAAACGGATCCCATTGGCAATCGCAAATGATGCATCGATGTAGTTGCCGGATGCTCCGCAATCCAAAAGGGCCCAGGTCTGCACACATTTTCCAAGCCAGGCAACACCGATTTTCAGGATCAACAAAGATACTGAGTTCATGGGAGGAAGGACGGAATCAGAAGGGCGGCCCGTTGCTGCCTTCGCCTCAAACAACGGGCCTGTTAGTTTTCCTGTTTCTTCAGCGGGCGCAGCGGACAGGTGCCTAAAAAGTGGTCAGAACCACCGCAATACAGGCACAAATTCTTCTGTCGTCTTCTTTTCTTTTCGGTCTCGGACAACGGACCACGGACGGCACCCAACTGCATGGGTTCTGGACCTACTTCAGTAGAAACAGCTGGTCCGGGGTTCTGTGCAAGAGGAATCGGTTGATACCTGGCAGACCTGCGGCGTTCACTCCGTCGTTCGGTCAACCTGTGGTCAATGCGTAAGACTTGTTCCACCAAAGCAGGCAATGTTTCTGGCTCCGGAATGTGCAGTAGTTCATCCTTGTACTCCTCTCGTAATCCCCGACGAAACAAGGTTTTTTGAGTAATTTCAGGCCATTGTGAATCAGTTGCTAATTGTCGAAACCGACTGATGTAGTGGATTATGTCACCTGACCCTTGCTTGATCTCCATTAATTGATTCTGAGCCATGGCCGCCAAATTGGGTGGTTTAAAGACGTCCAAAAAGGCTTTCTCAAAGGCAGTGAAATCACCCAACAGAGGACTGTTAGTAGAGACTAGAGGTGCGGCCCAGGCGAGTGCATTGCCGGTCAGATTGCCAAGGATGTACCCGATCTTGGCCTTGTCTTGAGCAAAATGAGTCGATCTGAACTGGAAATGGATCCGACAATGAGTACAGAACTCAGCCACTCGACGCGGATCACCATCATACTTCATCGGAGTCGTGTAAGCCATGGAGTTCTCTGGCGGTGTGACAGGTTGTGCGGGACTAGCCAAACACC
Organism: Ambystoma mexicanum; assembly: GCF_040938575.1. Taxonomy (NCBI): domain Eukaryota; kingdom Metazoa; phylum Chordata; class Amphibia; order Caudata; family Ambystomatidae; genus Ambystoma; species Ambystoma mexicanum. The sequence continues at coordinate 254,473,052 of NC_090921.1, read as the reverse complement.
GATCCAATGCCTGTCTGAGGGTGTTGTTCTCCTGGCGGAGAGTGGTCATTTCAAGACGCATGGCACGCATTTCTTCACGTAGTTCCTGTATGTCGTCCATGTCGGAACTGGGGTTCAGGCGTCTCAATCTGTTAAACGAATCTTCACGGGATCGTGGTTTACCTCTTTTTCCTGTAGACCGTGGAGTTGAGGTTGCCAGTCTGTCGAAGTCTTGATAGCCGATGAAAGAGTAACGCGAGAAATTAGCCCAATCCCCTCCTGACGGTATATGACAGGATGGCACTGAACCAACTCCCAACGCCACGGGTGGCACTTCTCAGGATTAGCGTGACGTCGGGACAGTGTTTCCACTGGCTGAGAAGGCTTGATGAAATCACCGATGAAAACGGGGAGGAACTCAGGAACTTCCAAGGCAGTAAGGCACAGGTACCGGCAGGGCACAAGACAGGCAAAGGAAAGCAAACTGCAAGAAGAAGCAGTACTGACAGGGGTCCCCACTACTACTAGGAACCCAGACAAAACCTCCTCCACCCTGAACCAGGGACTGGCTAGTAACGAAATAAGGGAAGAAAGGGTAGGAGGACCAGTAAGCAAGAAGAAGTAAAGAGAAGAGGCAGGACTGAGCAGGAAAGGTAGACCTGGAAACTGGAGGACTGAAAACCGAGCACCAGGACTCCAGCAGCGCATACACAGTAACAACCGCGTTGAGACGCGTTGTCCCTGTGTATGCGGTGCCTATTTATGGTCCGGGGTCAAAACGAGGCTTGGAACGCATGTTCCGATGCTGCGCATGCGCGGGACGTCGAATACTGACGATCCGCGCATGCGCAGATCCTCGCAAGATGGCGGCGTCCACGGCGCCCATCCGAACCGCGGGTCGGCGTGAAGAGAGTCGCCACCGCGGGTACAGCCTCCATGAAGGAGGAGACCGCTGTGGCCGTGGACCAGGGACCCAGGTAAGTGGCGCCGACGCCCGCGAGCGAGCGCGCGGCGTGACAATGACAGGTGACAGTTAGGAGGCAGTTCTGGTTAGATTAAAATAGATTGAATTATATTATTTTAACTAAGAGATTGGTTCTGCACAGTTCTGCTAGGTACTCACAATATATTTTTGAATTAGGCCTCGCCACGGGTCTGGTCAGGTTTTGGACTGGACTCCGGTTCTGGTCTCGGCACTTCACAGTGATCTGGATCAGCTCTCTGGTTCTGCTAACAGCGGTCTGGGTCACTCTGGATCTCTGGCCTCTGGTTCTGGATACTGCTCTGCTTTCTCTGGGTACAGCACTGCTTCTGGATCTTTCTGCACAGGGTTTCAGGCCAGAATCAACACCTGGGTCCGGCTATGAATAGTCTGCAAATGATTTTTGGGCCTGCTGACAAATACTTTTGCTTGCAGTGGGCCTTCTTGGTTCAAAGTTCTGTAGTCTCTGTTTAGCTTGGAAGTCTAAGTGTAGGATCTCTGGATGTGAAGTCGTCGGTCAGCATGCTCCGCAGCAAATGGAATTGAATGTCTCTACCTGTCCCAGCAGTCTCTTTTTATGTGTTTTGAAAGTGGGTGTGTGCCTGGGCCTAGCTAAGCCTGCCCCTTTCTACTTGTCATTGGCCCAATTCTCCCCTCTCCCATGATTGGGGAAGGAACTGTGAGTCAGAGTGATGCTGTAGGTTTTATGGGTCAGAGGATCCTCCCTGGTCAGTTTGCCCACAAATCTATATTTGATCAAAATACCCATTTCTCAAATACATAGTGGTTTGTCATTGCATGTACATATTACCTATCGCATGAGGTATACTCTGTTCAAACTCTGATGTTTCTAAGAGCTTGCATTCAGAAAAGGCAACATTTTGCGTTTTTTAACTGGTTTTGCAATATTGGTTTTTCATTAACAATTATACACATATACATGGCCTGTCCATACATACTCCAGTAAATTCCCATGTCTCTAGCTTAAACACAGAGTCTGTAGTATACATAAATAGCAGGGTTTTGCCCCAGAACATCACACAAATTGGAGTTTGGGCTTGAATCGAAGGTACATTTTTTAAATGAAGGCTCTCAAAGTTATACATTCCTGTCATTTGATTACAAAGAGTTATCAGTGTTTCTGTAAAATATATATTTTGCTTTCAATTCAGTTCTCAGAGTGTTGGAGTCCGCCTCCAAGACTTGGGTGGGTCAGTGATCACATGTGTCTTCTGGCAGGCAGGCCTTTGTTGACAGGAAACAGTCAAAATCAACATATTCTATTCAAGTGCATGAGCCTATTGTGTGGTCTCCAGGAGGATCCCAGCCAGTCTGCCTTCTATCAATCAAGAGGTCATGTGAGATTCTAACTCCTGGTGTGAATCTCTGGAGGTGAGAGGTTTCCCAGCCTTTGGCCTGTTAATTAAATCAGATTGTCTTCTGGGAACAGCATGTGGTTAAGATTTTAATTAACTCCCAGCCTTTGATGTAAAGGCCTCTCCTGCAACTCCTGACATGCAGTTTCCCTGTCAGAGTTTAGACCGCTAGCGCCGCCCTCAGTCAAAAGCGGGTACTGCATGCAATTTCTTTTGGATCAGTCTTGAATTCAAGCATTTCAAACAAGAGATATTACATGGAAGTATATTGTCCAGGTTCAACAAATGGCATTGGTGTAGTTCTGCAGTAAAATAATTTTGTGCCCATAAATTAGCCATGTTTGACCTGAAGAAAACGAATTCTCACCAGTTATGGGTTGCTTTTGGCAATCAGCATTGCCCCTTTTACAATGGTTTTAGGCTCTGTGCACTTCTGTGCTCACAACATAGGCGAAAATGGGTGGCAGCCTATTCTTCATGCATTTCCCTGTGCCTTTTCTGGGAAGTTCTGGCCATCATGATGTTTTCCATGCCAGTACTGCACAGTTTTTGTGGTAGGACTCGGATGCATGGGTAAAAACATCCCACAAGTCCCCCTCTTGCGATGGCCATTCTGTTTCACTGATGGAACTTGCAAGATCTGGGATGTTCTCCTCATCTTCTTCCGGTAGATGGCACAGTTCAGCATCTTTTCCTCCATCCGGTACTGATCGATCTTTTCTCCTCGCCGGTCCTGATGGGAATATTGGGCGGTACGCCGGGCCCCTTGCGTCTCTGCTCCCGGTCTCTGGATCGTCCTCCTGGGCCAGTCTCCAGGTTTTCTTTCTCCTAGGACGACAAAGGAAAAGCAGCAATACCTATTCATGGACATTTCTCCCCCACCATTGATATAGTGGGGTGGCATATATATTTTAGAACTCAACAGATATGAACATGCACATTTTTTTAAATTAAGAGACAGGAACACATAAACTTGAGAAACACAGAATTTGATAGGCTATATGTAGGATCTTTTAGGGTTGGAATTGAATTACTCTGGAGCGGTACCCTCTGGGATTGCAGAGGACTCCTCCAGTTGTTGCAGAGTGTGCCTGGGATGGCAACACTTCAACTGGTTGATGTGGACCCACTTGTCTTCCCCCTCTGCCAAACCGCCTTTGGGGATGCGGATCTTGTAGGCCACAGGGGAGATCTTGTCTATAATCTCAAACGGTCCCTTCCATGTAGGCAAAAATTTTCGCTGTTTGGCCTGGTTCCTTTGGAAATTGTATAAATAGACCCGGTCCCCCACCTGATACTCCTTCCTGGAAGTTTTCAGGTCATAGTGGGTCTTCATACTCTCACCTGATCTTTCTAGATTCCGCTGAGCATAGGCAAAAGCATGTTGAAGGTGTTTCCTTAAATTCTCCACATACTCATGAGTTGTGGAGGCATTTATTAGTGTCTGCTCTTGGGTCCTGTAGAGCAAATGCTGCGGAAGCACCATCTTGCGTCCAGTCATCAACTCGAATGGTGACATTTTGGTTGCAGATGAAGGGGTAGATCTGATGGCCATTAGGACCAGAGGTAATCGGATATCCCAACTTGGCCCAGAATCTGCCACAAACTTCTTTAATATGCTCACAATGGTTTGGTTATATCTCTCTACTGCCACAGAAGAAGCTGGCCTGTAAGCAATGTGTAGCTTTCTCTTGACCCCCAGTATCTGCCACATCTTTGTCATTACTTCACTGGTGAAGTGGATACCCCTGTCTGACTCAATCCTTTGAGGTAGACCAAAACGGGAAAAAATGTGGTTAATCATCAGGGGAGCTGCAGTTTCTGCCTTGCAATTTGGGGCTGGGAGACATTCCACCCACTTGGTAAACAAGTATGTAACGGTCAACATGTACTTGTTTCCTCTAGACGAGCGAATCACAGGGCCTACAAAGTCGATTTGCAAATCTGACCATGGCAGTGTCATCCCCCTCTTTTGGAGGGGTGCACGGTGCGTGAGGGATGATGGCTGAAATTGTGCACACACAAGACACCTCTTCAGGTATTGGTCAAGGTCCTGCCCCATGTGTGGCCAGTATGCAACCTCTCTTAATATTTCCAGTGTTGTGTGAAACCCCCTATGACCGGCGGTGGCCGCATCATGGGCGTGACTTAACATCAGGCTTCGGAATGAGGTAGGAACCACCCACTAATCGTGGCCAGCTTTGGATTTCCTTACCAGCAAACCGTCTTGGATTCGGAACATTTTTGGACATTTCATCAACACTCTTAGGTCCTCTTTCCCAATGTAATCGGTATCCGTCAGGGGAAAGTTCTCAGGGTCCTCAAGGTGTTGGTAAAACTTACCGATAATTGGATCCCCCTTCTGAGCTGTAATAAAATCAGCATCAGGGGTCTCCTTGCTCCATTGGGCAGTTGAAAGATCATTGTGAGCATTTGTCTGGGACCTAGTGATAGCAGTGACCTGGATTTCCCCCAACAGGGACTCTATTTCTATTAGATCCCCTTGGATGGCCCCGGTTTTGGCCAGCTGATCAGCTAAGTCATTTCCAGTTTTGTCTGGTCCCTCTACTTTGGAATGACCCTTGTTTTTTTTCCAGTAGATGGTCATCCCATTCGATGTGACCAGATCATTAATGTTTTGGATCAACTTCCCATGTTTCAAGGGTTTGTTGTTTGCACATAACATGCCTCTGGTTTTCCAATTAACCAGGTGCTCCACGAACCCTTTCCGTACATAATCCGAATCTGTGATTATGACCAGTTCGTGGAGTTGATGCTGGACAGCAGTGAGGATGGCCTGATGCACAGCCATCAATTCTGCCACCTGACTACTTCGGGGACCAATTTTGTATCCAGCGGAGGGTTCTGGGGACTCATTCACCCATGCATTCCCTACGCCGGCCACCAGTTCTTTCTCCCCGTTGTTGTCAACATGGTAAGAGCATCCATCCACATAGACCGTGGGCATTCCCTCACACTTGTCCTCTTCAAAGACTTTGTGTGGGGAATTAAGGTATGCCTCCGTGTTGTCCTTGATTTTTAGACTTTCGTCCTCGAGACAGTTTTCTCTGGCACAATCATGCAAGTCAGCCAGACCTTGCGCGAGGGGTCTCTTCTTGTTTTGGCCATATCTGACCTCCACAGGAAAGCCTTGCATTGACAGAATCCAGGAAGTAATTCGGGAATTACTCACATTTCCGGCCTGGATTCTATCACTTTGGAGATATTGCAGAGGCTGGTGTGGAGTCTCCACTATGATGTGTTCCCCCTGGATAAACGGGCGGTAATTCTTCAATGCCCACACCGTTGCCAGGAGTGCCTTCTCACAATCGTTGAATTTTTCCCCCACAGAGGATAAAGTTTTGCTCGCATAGGAGATTACTTTATTGACCTTGTCATGCTTTTGGTATAATACTGCCGTCAAGCACGTATTAGAGAACCCCGTCTCCAGGAAGAACTCCTTGTTTCTGACAGGGTAAACTAGGCAAGGCGCTTGTGAGAGGCTTCTCTTGAGTTGTTTTACCGCCTCGGCTTGTTCTGGACCCCATTCCCACTTGACCCCTCCCTTCAGGAGATGAATCAGGGGTCTGGTGATCTCTGCGTAGCCCTCAATGAACTTTCTGCTGTAATTAGTCAGTCCAAGGAGGCTCCTTAGTTCCCGCAGAGTTGTGGGGTCTTTCAGTTTCTGAAGTGCTTCCACTTCCTTTTCCTGGGGACAGAGACCCTGAGGAGTAATCTCATGCCCCAAGAAATTAACACAGGTTCTACACCACTGTGCTTTCTGAAAGAAAAGTTTTGCTCCGGCGGCCCTCAACTGGGTCAGAACATAACGGATCTCCGCTATGTGTTCCTCCACAGATGAACTTTTGATGAGGACATCATCTACATAAGCCAGGTTACCCCTCGCACCCAGGTCGGGCATGGCCTTATGTAGGAAAATGTTGAATTCATTGCCGGAGTTGAGGTATCCGAAGGGAGTCCGGGTCCATGTGTACTGCTGGCCCCCAAAGGTAAAAGCCAGCTTGTATTGGTCCTCCCTACTGACAGGCATGGTCCAGTATCCATTGGTCAGGTCTATTGCAGTGAATACCTGTGACCCCTGGATCTGGGCCAGCCCTTGGTCAATGTAGGGCAGAGGCCATCGGGAAGTATGGACCCGTTTGTTGAGCTCCCTGAGGTCGGCGCAGAGTCTCCACTGGCCGTTTGGCTTCAATATTCCCAGCACCGGATTATTGAAGGTGCTCTGTATTGGACGAATTATTCCCGGGACTCAAGGTTCTTAATTATTTCAGTAAGGGACTCCATGGATGCGAGAGGCAAACGATATTGCTTCACAAACACTGGAGTCATGCCAGGGTCCGTGGGGATTGTTGTTGTGTGGATGTCGGTGCGACCACAGTCATATGAGTCTACTGCAAAGAGATCTTGGAAATCCAAGAAAACTTGTTTCAACTTTTGCTTTTGTTCCAGAGTCACACAGGCATCAGCTAGGTTGACTCTCTCTTCCACCATCTGCCTGAAGCCTGGAAAGACTTCTGGTTTGGCTATTTCACCGGCCTCCTCCAGCTGGGTGGAGAAGTCCCTGGTCAGAGTGCTGATTTGGACTGGAGGCTTCAGGTGAAAAGGCAGCCCTCATGGACCTGGAAAATCACCTCATCCCTCCTGAAGTCACAAGTCACATCTTCCTTACCATAAGGGCAAGAAGTGTACACCAGGAAGTTCCCCCCATGCCGGGTAAAAATCCTGTCTGGTGTTGTATTGTCATCACTGTCACTGTCAAAGCAGTCCTTGGGGATTGGTCCTAACAGTTCATTTCCTAAATCAATGGAAAAATGTCGGTCATCAACCGCCATTCCAATAATGGTGCCTGCGGCTAGAGTAATACTCTTTAAGTCGCTGTTATCCACCTCTATTGGAATGATGTCATGTTCTATGTTGACTAATGAAGTTGGGTTTACCCCCAACCCTTGCTGTTGGAGAGAAGCATTTAGATGTATATAAGCATCAGGGTTTTGCAATTTTTGTCCTCTTTTAACTTTCACTTCCAGGGAGAATTGTCGGGTCCTTTCTGGGATGGTGACTTCCTCTTTAATCTGAATTTCAACTGCATAAGGTAGCAATTGAGCTGACCTGAATGCTTTTTCTGGATCATCAAAGTCCATGGGATTATCCGCTAATCGGGACCAAGCTTTGAAGTTTATTAGGTCCAAACTAATGGCAAAGCGATTGAGAATGTCACTGCCTAAGTAAAAATTGTGGACTATGCTCTTGTTGCCAATGGAGATTTTGAGCATCCACCTGCTTGGCAGGAGATGTTTGGAATTGGGTGCTTCCAGGTCCATTTCCCATTTGTCTATCAGTTTGAATGTGGGAATGGCTGGATCTTTTGGGAGTTGGCGGAACATGGCTTCGCTGATGAAGCTCTTACCGTTGTTCACACACACTCGAGCGAGAACAGAGTCCTTCCCATCATTTAACTGAACAGGGATGAACAACTGCTCTCCAATTTGCTGAATATCAGCCAGGCTCTGAGCTGATTTCACATCTTTCTGGACTATAGGAGTTATAGGAGTGGGACTTTCTGATTGTGGATTAGTAAAGAATTTCAAAGTGTTTCCTTCCAGCGTGGAGTACCACTTTAAACTGGAAGGAAGGTTGATTTTCACAAATAGAGATGACCCCCCATCACCAGTCTGTTGTCCTACTGCGATTACTGTCACGTCTGGAATCTGGCTGTTCTGGAAGTGAAATTCTACTTGGTCAGATTTTTGTTCAACCATGTGGCAGGTGCCGTTTAAACTAACATGGTTGACACTCCAGAGGACCTTGTTTACACAATCTATTAGGGGTGACAACCTTCTCAGGAGGTCATTCCCTAGTAAACAATGGGTGCCCTCTGGAGTCACTACTATGACCGGGTGTTTCACCTTGTGTCGCCCAATTTTAATGTCCAAATCTGCAGTCCCCTCGACAGGAATTTCCTTCCCGTCAAAGTTCTGCAGTTGTCCAGGAAGAGAGGTGAGAGGAATTCGGTAATTCTCCCCCCTTCCTGCATTTAGTTCCTCAAAGGCCCTTTTGGACAGAAGGGTAGCTTGGGATCCAGTGTCCACCAGTGCCAAAATTGTACCCTGCCCCTGTACTTGTACCGGGGCATAGTATCTTCCCTCCTTCTCCTCAAGGGGGCACAGATAATGCACATTTTTGGACAACTGGTGGGCTAACTTTCTGGTTTTGGACATTGCTAGCGAAGAGATTTGGGCAGAATTCTGTGGAGAGCCTTGGGAATCTGAAAGAAAAAGTTGGCAACTGGAGATCAGAGCCATTGTGGGTTCCCCTGGTTCCGGTTCTGGGCCGCCCCCCCCTTTTTGGAGGCAGTCACCAGGATGGGTTTGAACCAGGGGATTTCAGTATTGTGGGTTCTGGGATGAGATGATGGGCGGCGGTAGCTCAGTCTCCATATCTCCCCAGTCTGGATTGGAATCGCTTGGGACCCATTTTTCCTTGGGAGGAGTTCCCCCATCTCTGAAGGAGAAGATCCTTTTCCCAGGATCTTCTGAGGATCCCTCTCCCTCAAATTGGAAGACCTGTACCTCCTCCACAAAGTGGGTCTGTTTGGGTCCTTTGTTTCTCCTACCCCCCCTCTGCTCCTTTGGAGGCAGGCTTTCATGGGTAGGAGATTTTGTTTCCGGTTACTGGTTTTCTAGGAGCTGTTTACAAGTTGGGAAGGAAGCTTCCTCCAAGGCTTTACACCCCCCTTCCCCTTGTGCCTCCTCCCTGGGAACCGGTGTGTTATCGGGGTGCTGCCCCCGTCATTGTTCTGGAGCACCAGGTCCAGAATCTGGGGCATTCTGCGGTGGCATGCTCATCTGAGGGTTCTGTTGAGCCCTCAGTATGTGACCCAGATCCCGTGCCATATTTTGGACCTGGCGCTCTAACTGGGAAACCCGCTCAGGCTGATACAGGGCTCTATTTTCTCCCCTGGGCTGATCCCGGGAAGGGTAGCTATCCCTTCTCTGGTAGTACCCCTGGTTGGGAAGATTTTGGTACCCCTCCACCCTTGGCCTCCCCTCTCCCGGATTAGGTTGTCTGGGCTCAGGGAATTGGGGAAAGAAGGGTGGAGGATTTTGGGGCTGGAAATTGGGTGGATACCTGGGGAAAAAGTTCTGCCCAGGATTTGGAGAATTTCTGCCCTCCTGGGGGAAGTTAGGAAGGAAGTTCCCCGGGTCAGGTGCTTGGCTGGACCCCCCCCTTGGGCTGGAGGAGTCCACACATAACCCAGGATTGGTCGGTTTCCCTTGTAGCGGGGACTTACATAGTCAGGGGAACGGAGGACCCCATTTGTGGGACTACCTCCTCGACTCCCTGTCTGTGACTGGCCCGAGGGCCTTCTGGGCTGTGAATTCTTAGGTGCAGGTAGGTTTTTAGGCCCCCCCATCTCCAAGTCTAAAACAGGGGCAACCTTTACCTCTGCCACCTTGGCAGCAGCAGGGGTGCTGTTAGTTTTAGGGTTTTTGGGCGCATTATTTTTATTTTCTATGGGCTTCTGCACCTCATAGATCCGGGAAGCCTGTTCAATGACCCAGTCTAAAGATCTTTTCTCGTGAAAATCTCTCACGAGCTGGGTCATAATGTATTTGGGCAAGGCATGGAAAAATGTATTGACAAATTCTCTGCTGTCTGTGCGCACCCTTCTGGTGGTCTGCACAAAGGCACGTTTCAGTTCTTGCACGAATTCTTGTGGGGCCTGATCCTCCCCACATTGCAAATTGTAGGCTGCCTTGCGAGCCTCTTGAGGATTTCTGTGAACAGAAAAATGTTTCAAGATGGCCGCCTTATAGGTGGACCATCTTAAATGATTTTGGTCCTCCAGCCCCGCAAAGAAACTGGAGTATTCTGGTGAGAAGGTCCACTTTACATATTGAATACAGCTTTGGCTGTCCTTCAAATGGAAAGTCTCCATCATTTGCTCGTAAAGCTCCAAGTGTTCCCAAACAGAATACTTGGCGTTCTTGTGATAAGGCGTGATGACACTCCTTATTGCCTTTATTTGCTTCAATGGGTCCTTAAGCAAGGCCCTTTGTGCCTTTTTGGTTCGGGTAACCCTGGTCCATTCATCCTCTGACTCAGAGGCACTGCTCCCAGAGGTTCCTGTCTGATCTTCCCGGTTTTCCCGGATTCTGCGAGCCTGGGAATGGCTGGCAGAATGTGGGGACCTGGTCTCCTGTGTCCTGCGCCGTTCAGAGGAGTCTTCAGATTCCTCCTTGCTGCCAGGATTTGATGGGTACCCCCCCACTGACCTAACTGGGCAGAAGTTTTCAGGATGCCCTTAATGGGCCTATTCTCCTGGGGTTCCCCACTAAATTGCACTGTGCTTGGGTGCCCATACCCGGATGCCCGCCCATCCATTCCTGGGAGGTACTGGCCTATGAGCCCCATGCTTCTGGCTGGATAGTAATCTGCCATCCCTGTGGCCCGGTGCTCATGTGCGCCCGGGGACATGGGGGTGGCAGAGTCCAGGGACTGAGAGAGATAAAGGCCCCTGGTACTAGGGCTCCTGAGGTTATGCTCAGGAGTTTCCCTTTCCCAGCGAACCTGGTCTCTATCCGCCCCTGCTCCCTGTTGCAATGCAAGGGCCTGCGCTTTCAGTACCTCAGTTAAGGCCTTACTAGACTCTATCAGTTGCTCCTGCATCGCTACCTGTTGTTGGAGCCTATCATTGTGCTGACAGAGAGCCTCATTTTCTCTCTGTGCCTCCTGATTGGTCCTGGAGTACTGGGCCAGTCTCTGCTGCAGGAGGGTTACCTCCTGAGCTGTGTCCCTATTGGCCTGCTCCTTTCTTGCCAGAGCATCCTCCACCCTCCTGGTGTGCTCTAACAAGTTCTGGTGTTCTTTTTGGAGGTCACCCAGTCCCTGGAGGGCCAGGTGATTTTCTTCCATTTTCCTTTTTAAGTGGCAGACTTCCTGGCCTAAGGTATCCCTTTCCTGACTCAGAGCCTGCATCTGTGCCGCCAGGTCGTCCCTTTGCCTTTGGAAGGCACCAGTTTTCTGGCGCTCCTGGTCAAACTCTGCCTGGGTATCCAGGTCTTTCAAAATCAGTTTATTGCTCTCTGCCTTCTCCCTATCTAGGTGGCTTTTCAGGGTGACTACCTGCTCAGCACATGCCCTATTGAAGTCTAACTGTTGCTCCAGCTTTTTCTGGCTCTGCAGTAGGGAGTCCAAACCTTCTTGGTACTCCTTCTGCAAGGCCAGAAATCTGGTATCCTGGTCCGCCTTTTCCTGTTGCAGCACATCCATATCCTCCTTTATTTTAGTGATGTACCGTCTGCTGTCATTTTCTAACTCCTGGCTCCTGAGCAGCCTCTGCTCAGAAGAGTCCAGATCAGATTGGGCCTTCTGTAGTGCCAGCAGTTGCCTACTCGCCAGATCTTGGCCTTCAGCACATTTGTCCTGCATGGCTCCCATATGTAAATATAAATATGCCGCTACCCTGGCAATCTTGTGGTGCTCATCCTTGGCCTTAGGGGCCATATATAGTTCACTAAGGGCCACATGTAGGGGACCCTGATCTCCCCATGTATCTGACCCTGTTTCAGTGACCTGTTGCGCGATTGCCTGCAACCAGACCGTTTGTTCCTGATGAGTCCACTCACCTCTCACAAATAGCTTATGTAAGAAGTGTTCTCTGGCTATTTTCATATCTACCAAGGTCGTCATTCTGGAATTTGAGTTCCTTCCTGACTTCCAGACGTTTGTATTTTATTTTTGCAAAACAGACCTTTTCCTTAGAGCGTTCCTTTGAGGAGTGCTTTACAGTGTAACACAGCGTGGTGATCCGACCGGATATGTGTATCTGGTCAGCTGGCACACTGTATTAATCTGCACAAGTGATTGATCTAACCCAAACGTCCGGCTCGAGCCCCCACTTTGTAAGAGGATTCAATTCAACACTACACCTAAGTCAATGCCTAGTCTGGGATACTGAATGGAAACCCTTATTGATATATCTTTATGTCCAGTTCATGAGTTCTGGATGACTACCCCTATATAACACCCCTCTCTTGGAATCCCCCTCACCCCACTGAGCCAAGAAGTAGTTCTGTTTTGCAATTTAAAAGGTTTATTTGAGAATTTAAACAATATATATATATATCACACTTTATAATAAATTAATAATTGAATATCACACTTAATCTGAGCAGTAAGCAATACTGGATAGTCTGGCACTAGCACACTTCTTTATAAACGATGATGAGTGGTTATAGGATGGATAAGATAGCAACAATACTTTTATGGTTTCAAATGGATGCAAGGTGGAATGAAAATGCAGTACAGAAAATAACTTGATAGGGTTTCAGCAAAAGACAATGTAATCACTTTCTTGGACAATTCACCCCCCAGCAGCTTATACAACAGATAGGAGTTTTGAAACACAGGCAAGATGCTTTGAATATGGTGACAATGCAGTGAGAAATATGCTGAAAATGCTTTTAATTCCCTTCAGGAGGTTCAGGGTGAGTGGTATCCAGTTAATATGAGTTCAGGCTCACTCTAGCAATGATTCAGGGATGGTTCTTAAGAGACAAACGAAATTTAGCAGTTCATGCAAAAGCAGCTATCTTTTTACAAGTAAAGAAATCGAGCCAAATCGCAAATCGCGGCAAAATTCACGAGTGCGAGAATCGTGATTACGGCAAAAGTATAAGGAGTAGCAAGTCGGTTCTAAGCTTGTTGAAAAGCTGCGATTCTAAGCTTTCAGAGGAAAGATAAGCAAAGTTCCTAGCACAAACGGTTACGGAGTTATGAACGATTTTGTGAAGGTTGTTTTTCGGATTTGAAATTTTAAAAGTTCAAAGCGACAGGTTACAGCTTGCAGCTAGAAAATGACAGGTGACAGCTTTGCAAATGACAGGTGACAGTTAGGAGGCAGTTCTGGTTAGATTAAAATAGATTGAATTATATTATTTTAATTAAGAGATTGGTTCTGCACAGTTCTGCTAGGTACTCACAATATATTTTTGAATTAGGCCTCGCCACGGATCTGGTCAGGTTTTGGACTGGACTCCGGTTCTGGTCTCGGCACTTCACGGTGATCTGGATCAGCTCTCTGGTTCTGCTAACAGCGGTCTGGGTCACTCTGGATCTCTGGCCTCTGGTTCTGGGGACTGCTCTGCTTTCTCTGGGTACAGCACTGCTTCTGGATTTTTCTGCACAGGGTTTCAGGCCAGAATCAACACCTGGGTCTGGCTGTGAATAGTCTGCAAATGATTTTTGGGCCTGCTGACAAATACTTTTGCTTGCAGTGGGCCTTCTTGGTTCAAAGTTCTGTAGTCTCTGTTTAGCTTGGAAGTCTAAGTGTAGGATCTCTGGATGTGAAGTCATCGGTCAGCATGCTCCGCAGCAAATGGAATTGAATGTCTCTACCTGTCCCAGCAGTCTCTTTTTATGTGTTTTGAAAGTGGGTGTGTGCCTGGGCCTAGCTAAGCCTGCCCCTTTCTACTTGTCATTGGCCCAATTCTCCCCTCTCCCATGATTGGGGAAGGAACTGTGAGTCAGAGTGATGCTGTAGGTTTTATGGGTCAGAGGATCCTCCCCTGGTCAGTTTGCCCACAAATCTATATTTGATCAAAATACACATTTCTCAAATACATAGTGGTTTGTCATTGCATGTACATATTACCTATCGCATGAGGTATACTCTGTTCAAACTCTGATGTTTCTAAGAGCCTGCATTCAGAAAAGGCAACATTTTGCGTTTTTTAACTGGTTTTGGAATATTGGTTTTTCATTAAAAATTATACACATATACACGGCCTGTCCATACATACTGCAGTAAATTCCCATGTCTCTAGCTTAAACACAGAGTCTGTAGTATACATAAATAGCAGGGTTTTGCCCAAGAACATCACACTAATTGGAGTTTGGGCTTGAATCGAAGGTACATTTTTTAAATGAAGGCTCTCAAAGTTATACATTCCTGTCATTTGATTACAAAGAGTTATCAGTGTTTCTGTAAAATATATATTTTGCTTTCAGTTCAGTTCTCAGAGTGTTGGAGTCCGCCTCCAAGACTTGGGTGGGTCAGTGATCACATGTGTCTTCTGGCAGGCAGGCCTTTGTTGACAGGAAACAGTCAAAATCAACATATTCTATTCAAGTGCATGAGCCTATTGTGTGGTCTCCAGGAGGATCCCAGCCAGTCTGCCTTCTATCAATCAAGAGGTCATGTGAGATTCTAACTCCTGGTGTGAATCTCTAGAGGTGAGAGGTTTCCCAGCCTTTGGCCTGTTAATTAAATCAGATTGTCTTCTGGGAACAGCATGTGGTTAAGATTTTAATTAACTCCCAGCCTTTGATGTAAAGGCCTCTCCTGCAACTCCTGACATGCAGTTTCCCTGTCAGAGTTTAGACCGCTAGCGCCGCCCTCAGTCAAAAGCGGGTACTGCATGCAATTTTTTTTGGATCAGTCTTGAATTCAAGCATTTCAAACAAGAGATATTACATGGAAGTATATTGTCCAGGTTCAACAAATGGCATTGGTGTAGTTCTGCAGTAAAATTATTGTGTGCCCATAAATTAGCCATGTTTGACCTGAAGAAAACGAATTCCCACCAGTTATGGGTTGCTTTTGGCAATCAGCATTGCCCCTTTTACAATGGTTTTAGGCTCTGTGCCCTTCTGTGCTCACAACATAGGCAAAAATGGGTGGCAGCCTATTCTTCATGCATTTCTCTGTGCCTTTTCTGGGATGTTCTGGCCATCATGATGTTTTCCATGCCAGTACTGCACAGTTTTTGTGGTAGGGCTCGGATGCATGGGTTAAAACATCCCACAGTACCTTTGTCGTCTTTCCAAATTGTGTGTCCAGTTTCCAATTTTTTGTCCTTACTAATGCAAGTACTGTGTTTCAGGGAGATGCTGGAGCATCCTCTACAATTACATTATCCCTTGAAGTTGTTCCGGAACCAGACCTTACAGTTGATCCGGAGCCAGAGGTATGCGCACTTACAGTACC
Organism: Ambystoma mexicanum; assembly: GCF_040938575.1. Lineage (NCBI taxonomy): Eukaryota > Metazoa > Chordata > Amphibia > Caudata > Ambystomatidae > Ambystoma > Ambystoma mexicanum. Next base: position 254,457,703 of record NC_090921.1, on the reverse strand, counting down.
ATCTATCAAAAGAAAGTCGGTCTTATTATATGTGTAATGCAAATGACTTATTTTAAAAGGATACTATTTTTTGTAGGGATGTATACAGGATCCGTATATTGAACGGGAGGCACGTGGATCTGAGTCGGTGGGCCAGCTTGCTGATAGTGATGTTAGAGTAAAGAAGGTTTCAAAGAAAAGAAATAAAAATAAGGTTAGTTATATACACTTTATTTTTTTGGCAATTGTTTTGTGCCGAGGCCTTCATTATATGCTTTTTTTAATGTAAATTGTACAACACTGTATGTTGGATTTACACTGAACATCCCTTTTCCTCTCTGTCCTGTAGTTGCTCGGTGGTGTACGGACTATGCAGACACAGACAGTGGGCCTCATTACGACCCAGGCGCTAATGGGTTAACGGCGCCGTAAAAGGCTGCGGCGCTGTTAACCTATTAGCGCCTAATTACGAGGTCCCTTTATGGGACCCGACCTTAACGGCTGGTGTAGACCAGCCGTTATAGTAGGGACCCGCAAAGGGACCTTGGTGCTAATTACGGTACCGCAATTTGCGGCACCGTTCTTAGCGCCTTCGCCCTTCCCATTGAGCCCTATGGGGCAAAAATGGGAATGGGGAAGGGCCATGGAGGAAGGGGGAATTACCGCCCTGCCAACCTTGTAATGGGGTGGTAATTCCCCCTTTCTCCATGGCGCAGTGGGTAACTTACCGGCATGGACCACCATGGTGCTAATAGCACCATGGTCTTCCGCCAGGGTCGTAATGAGGGCCAGTGAAATAAATGACAGATATTGCTTGCCAAACTGTTTTCACCAAGGAGGAACTATTAACTGAGGCGCGGCGTGTTCACACTCGAGATGCCTATGTCCAATGGCCAGAAAATAAATTTAATATGACCAGCAAATCCAGCAAAGTGTTTTTGGACCATTGCTACAATGCGCTTGCTCCGCCAGATGAAGGTGAAAGTGAATTTATAGAAGATAGTTTTACATTACTCAATGAGCATTTGACACAATCAACACCCGCCAAAAGAATGGCCCCCAAAAAACAGTCCACATTTATGTTTTCTCCTATCCATGGTCAAGTAACAGATGTTGCAATGACAGAGACTGAAGCATCAACACTATTGACCGACGAACCAGACAAAGATATCGACTATAGTATGTCCAGTTTGGCTGATATGTCAACAACGGTTCAGTCCGAAACAACAGTGTTGCCGGATGACAATCTAATAAAAGAGGCCAAATACATATTTGACAGCAGCTTGATGGAGATTATAAAGATGCTGAAATGTGTGCATTCAGTGGGAGGGGTCGTATGTGGGAAGCCATTGGTGAGCGTGACTCGTCTAACACAAGGCAGTAACCTACATGCCACCTGTGAAAAGTTCCATAAAACATTTTCATGGTCCGCTCAACCGATGCTGGGGAAACTGCCAGCTGGCAATCGCCTGTGTGCAGCAGCTTTACTTTTCAGTGGCTCTAGTTTCGCGAAGTTATCCAGTTTCTTTCAGTTTGTGGGACTCCATTTCATTTCTAAAACGCAATACTACAAATACCAACATAATTATCTATTGCCTGCCATTAGTGAACCTTGGAACATTGAACAATTGGCTATTCAAAGTACATTCTCCGACAAACGGAAAGTACTGCACCTATCATTTTCAGGACATGGAAACTAAGAAAATTGTGAGTTCGGTGTTCGTGCAGGTGTCCCAATGTAAATCCTCAGGGGCCATGGAGAAACTTGGTTTTATGAAATCACTGGAAGATCTACAATCGAGGGGAATGCAAATCGACCTCATAGCCACGGACAGACACGTTTCAATAGCCAAGACAATGAGAGAGCAGTATCCAAATATTACACATCAATTTGATGTATGGCATGTTGCCAAATCAATCAATAAAGAAATCTCGGCGGCAAGGAAAAAAAAAGGTTTTGAAAGTATTTCACAATGGTCCCAGTCTTTCAGCAACCATCTTTGGTGGCTCTCCAAAAAATGTGATCGTCTGTGGAAATTCTACTGGAAAAATGGTGGTCACTAATGCACCACTGTTCCAACGTTCACCACTGGACAGAAAACCAACATTTCCACCAATGTGAACATGGCCCTTTGTCCCCAGAGCAGGCACGGAAGAAGAAGTGGTTGATTCCATCTTCACCTCCACACAAAGCCCTTGAGAAGATTGTGTTTGATAAAACTCTATCAAGAGATCTGAAGGGACTCACAGCATTCTGTCACACAGGATATTTGGAGGTGTTCCACAATATGTGCCTAAAGTACAGTCCAAAGAGATTGCATTTCGGCATCCAAGGGATGAAATCTAGGACTTTACTAGCGGCATTACCGCATAATGAGAATATAAGCTGGGAACAATCTAGGACTGCAGGAAACTTCGGGATGCTTCACTACACTATGGCCTTTACGAAAAGAAGTAAAAAATGGATTGTCAAACCAGTATATGACAAAATGGAATTCGATTTTGGGAAAGATCTTATTGTTAATGTCGTAGAGATGCATACTCATGGAATTGCGCACAAATCTGTTCAGAGCACAGATACATTGCCACAAAACATTGCCAACGTGCCATGTCCACCCAAAGCAGAGCTCGTTCAATCGTTCAAATCCCGGTACAAATGACTACCATCTGTTTCTATTTTTGCCAAAAATGTTTTTATTTACTGTACAAATAAAGTATGCAGTTTGTATTTTGAAATCTATCCTCTTAGTCCTTTTCTTAAAAAAATAGTACAATTATTACGATTGCTTTCACATTTCACAGTTTAGTTGAGCTACTGTGGGACCTTCAATTTTCGTGTAAATGACCAATGGATAACAGTGTGTAAGAATCTTTGGGTTTTGGCAGTTGCCTTGCCATAAAATTCCCCAAACAGCTGAATATCTGCATGTCAGACAAAAGGGATTAGACCTAGGCTACAAAACATTCTAGGCACGCAAGAAGTACTGACTGTGAAAACATGCCCTGGGGTAGGAGGCCATGAGATAAGCAGAGGTGGGCCTATTACTAGACACATTTTGTTTTTGTGTTACATCGACTATAATTTGAGAGTAGGGGGCATTCTGCCATTTGGCAAGTTTCCCCTATACGCCAGAGCAGCGCAACAAACAATGACCAGTGACAGCCCCCAATTTTTTCATCCTGTGCCTGTGCTTCAAAAATCATGTTCTCATGGATGCGTTGACATTGGATGTTGCAAAGTTAGAAAGTATGTTCATTGTGAGTGAAGGTCAACAGCTTTGAATTTTTGCTTCAGAGCTGGGAGACCCACGCATCCCGTACAAAGTATAAGGTTCTATTGTTTTTTGACCTTGAGAAGCAGGGACAATTCCAAAAAGGGATTGAATTGAAGGGGGGGGGGGGTGTAACAACGTACGATATGATAAGGTTGCCCATTCCGAAACTGGACCTAGTTACATATAAGTTCAGTTTATGAAATTTCGTTGACACGAACGGAGGAGTCTGCATTACGGTCTGCATTACGCCAAGAGAATGGAAATGCCGAATATAATGTAAGTTTCTCTTTAGATGATTTTATACCAGAACTAGTCGAAATATGAACATCTGACCGTTATTGCTGTGTCACATTGTACTTGTTCTTTCTGTGTGGCATATTGGAATGAACTGATAGTACAACCTTTGTGTGCTGGGCTATCTACCGGGCACATGGGCAGGCCAGCATCGAGACGCATTTAGACCACCACTCGTTTCTCCCTGGTTCTACGCTTATAAATCATTACATTGTTTGTGCACCTCGAATTGTTGCCCCAGTTTACGCATTACGTTTAGAGCTGAACATACTCCATTGCACTATCCTCAGAAGCAAATAGCGGAGTACTTTGATATTCCACGTTGTATTCTCTCGGTTCACATTGTGTCACCTCTGTGCTAATAAAGAAAATGATTCATCGTAATAAAGATCGGCTACTGAGACACATTTCTATTTTAATTTTTTGCAAACAGGTACATCGTGCCATTCTGCGATTGTCATCTATTCCAGACCCCAACCGATGGATTCTTCATCCGCCAGCTGCAGCTACATGTCAATCACTGGATCTACTTACCCATCTTTTGGGACGACAGACAAGGTCCAATATGCCCGTACGCGGTACCAGTGATAAGGAGCAACATAACAACCTTTACGGTGGTCTAGTGCCAAGTTCATGCACCAGCTTTGCAATTCACTGTGCGTCCGAAGTGCTTCATTTAGACAAAAAAACACCCTGTGTATCAAAATGGAACAGCGCGTGACTCACAATAAACATTTGCGGATTTGTGGATCGAGAGCAAAGGAAACAATTCCCATTTTGATAGATTATGTCAGACGCCGAATGTTATCAAAACATTTAATGTGAAATAAATGTACTTTACCAATTGTACAGTCTTGCTGTTTCCTTTTAAAGTACAGTTTCATATTCCTAATTGTGACGCGCTGTGCTGTGAGACGATGTGTGTTGTTTTCCGGGTTCCACGTCTAGTCACGTAGGTGACGACTGGGCGCATTTGGCTATGCTGCCCAGTAACGTCACGGAGAGAGGTGGAGAATATAAATGATTTGGTGATGTCAGGCTCAGGGGTGGGGGATATGATTTAGTGCCGCAAACGCAGGTCACCCAGGGCGATGCGGCAAGTGATAAGATTGCTGACTGATTTCGCTTGTGTTCAAGAGACGAAAACTCGGCTAAGGTGCATAGGAAATGTTTGTATGATCGATCGACTTATGGTTAAAAACACATGGCCGAACCATAGGGACAATATTATTTTCTGACCGAACCATTCCTTTAAATATGAAAAAGAAGATTACATGTGCACAAAATGTTGCAGAGAAGCAACCATTCAACAGTTGTACAGACGCTGAAGCACAAGGGAGACTAAGTCATCATAGAAGCTGGCTATATATAGTGAATAGAGTGCAGGCAAAGCCACCATTATATAGAAGCTGTACATCAGTGTATAGAAGCTGTACATCAGTGTCATGAATTTGGTCGACCAAGATTCATGAAGTGAAATGGCGAGAATTGTGTAGCAGCAAGAATAAGCTGTATTGTGGACCTGCATGGCGAGGTTGTCTGACTTGGAGTCAAGATTGAAGCAGCCAAAGTCAGATATCTATTCTGGAAAAGAGTGACCGTGTGAAGGATGAATCATGCCTTGTCAAGGTGCAAAGAAAGAACACCAAGAGTGGCATGTTTTATTAATTTAGAGCATTTAAAATCTGCAAAATTTACCAAATTGTGGTCTATAGTCACGTGAGCCAAGGATAGAAATAGAGTCCGAACACGATAGTGTGAGCTCGCACTCCCATGTAGTCTGAAGACAGGGATACTTTTGTAAGGCCAACTGTAAAGACAATTTCATGGCAGAAGGTTTGGGTGATGAGAGATGCTGGGCTAATTGGGTGGGAAGGTAGTGTCTTGCCCCATCTCTCTGCCCCTGGGTCTGGGTTTATGTGCTGCTAAATGAATTGAGTGTTCCAGTCTTGGCACACGCAGGCCAACCAATTGTAGTGATCCATCTAAAGAAGAAACCTTAAAGTTGGAAGACCAATGAGCAACCCTGTATCTAATGTTTCTGAATATGACATGTTTTAGAGGCAGGCATATTTTGTCCACCTGACAGTGGGCAGCCAATCACAATCCTAGTTCCTATAGATAACATACTTGGATTTTTCCCTTCAGCCTATCTCGACCTTTAGTAGTCGTTCCATTATTTTCCACGTAGTATCACGTCACCTCTGATGTATTTAGTATATATAACTGTGTTTTTGTGAAAAGATTTCTGAGAGAAATCGAGCGTGCGTCCGTTGATGTTCATTGTAACTCCCTGTTTTAGATAATTGTTAATAAAACAGTACTTTGCCATCTTCGTGAGTTAGTTTGGTTATTTGGACTCAGAGTTATTCGGTGAACCCATCTATTGCATGCACGTTCCTTAAAGGCCATAAGCACAATAGAACCCTTCTTCCTTCTTCATCCTGAAGCAATACACAATATCTCTTCCATCAGGGTCACTTTCTCACTCTCAGGAGAGAGGGTGCATTTTTCAATTAGGAACTACACTTTGTTTCATTTAGCAAAGCACTTCTCTACCCTGCTCCAAAAACCCAGACCTTCAGATACAATCAACACCCCTCTGCTTAAAGGCCATGACTGAGGAATGGTGAAAGTTAGGAATTTTGTTTTTAGACAAGGACACTCCTCTCCTTTAGAGACTTCTAGGGTTGACAAGGAAAATAGGTGTGCCGATCACATCAACAGACTACAGTTTTTATTCACACTGGGAGTGAGTTTTGTTAATTTTGTATGTTGACAATATCACCATGTGTTAATTAACTATTGGGGAGTAATTGATTTTTATTTATTTAAATATACCAATGGTCTACTTCATACCTCCCACCCAATAAGTAAGGGGAGGTATTAAATCAAAGAAATCCACACACTTGCTTCTGTTGAACACACTACTTACATTGGATTTCTGGGTCCACTACTCAAGAAAGACAGCATTTCAGGACCATCTCTTGGGGAAGCACACGTCAGGCACTTCAGTCATGGATACCCACCAGCATTCATACCTCTATTTTGCTCTGCTTGCAAAGATCCCATCCCCTTTTGTCATTCACAATCGCTGTCTCACAGGCAATGGTACGTGTGCAGCATTTTTTCAACAGTTGCACCCATATGATTTTTAGGCAGCTCTCGTCTCTCTGGATTGTGCATCCACTTTTTAACCTCAAAGCCATACCTCTAAATAGTTAAAATTAGGAGGCTCTAGCTTATTAGTGCTGAATTTTAGTTGGACGCCTACGGTCCTCTTATGTACTTGAAATAATGGGAGGGATAAATCCACCGACTAGAGTTTCCATTTGCACTTTTCAATTTTTCACCTAACAATTCACTACATTTTACACATACACCTAACAGAATATATATAGTTTTGGGTTCCTCTAATCATGCTGCTCGTAATAAACTAACTCCTGTTTCGGCGGGAGATTGCATGGGCAAATACCATTTTTTGCAGTTTATACAAAAATTATAATAGTTATGGATGTGAATTATTCTACCCAGATATCTATTTTATGAAGGTATCGCATACCCAAACCTCTGCTTTGTGACATTTTCTGGGGTGATAAAACAAATATTAGGTTGTAATTCTTGTCCCCAAGGTTCAATTTTGATATGGGTTACATCAATAAGTAGGCCTGTTCAGCAGCTTTCTAGTAATACTTGAACTATTACGTTTCTTGAGAAAATGAACAACTACGATCCCCCACTAAAACTAATGGTAATCTTCAAACATATAGGCAGATCCCGACTTTCATTTTACAGTTAGGTTTCATTTATCATTGGATCATCTGATCCAGTCTATGCTGCTTTGTTGTTGACTTTATCCTGCCATTAACCCATCAGCTTTTCTTCTCTCTGGGCTAATGGCCATTTTATTGCTTATATCAAAGAACATGCCCCAATAAAATTCCTTCCTGGTCACTGCTTGAGTGTTCTGAATAGAAACTGAGCCATTCTCAGGAAATATACATTTACAGTTATGCCTCTAGAAACAGACACTTATATTTGTGAAGGTTACATTTTGTTGGGCAAATGAGGCCTTTTCGATATAATTGTGTCTTGCCTCCACTTGTTCATTTTCTCATCAGGATATGTTCCTTTTGGCAAGGGACATTTCTAATGCCATGTGTTTATTATTTCAGCTGCAAAATGCACACACTTCGATGATCTGAAAGTGGGTTCAACAGACATCCTCCATCTCCAACCCTCTCACTACACCTCTCTCCTGGTCTGATTATGCTTTCCTGTTCTCTCACCTGGACCTCCTGGGTCCCCAGCTCAGCCCCGGCCAAACTGATAGTCTCCTTCTCCGTCATTGGACCGATGAAGCGAGTGTCAGTTTCTGAAGATGAAGGCCTATATCCAAGCCTGCATCTCTAGGGCCACTAACAACACGAGTGAACTGTTCAGAATCTGCAAGGAACTCGACAATCCAACTGCAGTCTCCATTTATCCTCGGCCTTCCCTGACCATCTGCACTGCATTGGCCTCTCACATAATTACTAAAACTCGGGACTTCCTCTCCTCACTCTCCTCTACAACATTCCCTTCTTCCTCATCTCCTCTCAGTCCTCCCTTGGCCACACTCTCCCCACAGCTCCCACCCTCCTCTTTCTCTCCCATATCACCTGATGAGGTCTCTAGACAAGTCTTCTCAACAAAAGTCTCATCCAAACAGGTGTTCCCCTCATCCTCCAGAACGATCAAAGACAACATAGCCTCCCTTGCTCCAGCCCTGGCTGATTTTAACAATCACTACATTGCCACTGGCTCCTTCCCTCTACTCCTCAAGCCCTCCCTTGTTCACTCTTTCCTCAAAAAGCCTTCTGCCAACCCCTCCTGTCTGGCTACCTACCGACCCTTCCTGGGCAAACTCTTGGAGAAGATTGCCATCTCCCAGCTTAGCCACCACACTGAATATGTTGCTTGTCTCTACAACCACCAGTCTGGCTTCAGAGCAGCCAGGGGCACGGAAACTGCACTCCTGAACACCTGTGAATATTTGCTCTCTAATCTTGATTCCAACTCTCCTTCTTGACCTTTCCTCTGCGTTTGAAATGGTCAATCATACCAAACCTATACAGCGACTCTGTGTTACCCTTGGCCTCACGGACCTGGCTCTGGACTGGTGGACCTTCTTCCTCTCTGACCAACTTCCCAGGTTCATCAGGGCCCTTTTCTCTCCTCCATCATACTCTCCACCTGTGGTGTCCCTCAGGGATCTATCCACTCGCCGTGGCTCTTCAACATCTACCTTGCCCCTCTAGGTCATTTGATTTCCGCCATCTCTACTAACTTCCAGTGTTAGGCGGACAACATTCAGTTCTCCTTAAAGCTTCCCTCCACTGCTTCCTCTTCTTCCTCTCTCATTCCTGACTGTGTGTCTGATATTCAGGCATGGTGCAATGCTAACGATCTCTGCCTTAATGCCAATAAGACTGAGATCCTTCTCATTGGGACTCCAGCTCCCTCCTTCCTTCCTACTATCTGGCCGCCCATGGACCCCCTCACCTTACCCTCCTGTGAGGTGAAAAACCTTGGTGTCATCTTCGACTCCTCACTCTCCTTCTCTCCTCACATCACGGACCTTGCCAAGACGGCCGACTTTCAGCGGCACCTCCTCAGAGGCATTCTCCCTTTCCTCGCCTTCCCCCGGAAACTCAATGTCTCCAGAGCTCTGGTCCTCTCCAGACTGGACTACTGCAATAGCCTCATAGAGACCCTGCTACATCCAACTCTCTCTCCCTAAATAACTCCCTGCTAGAGCCTTTCCGTCTTCTAGCTTCAACTCCCTGCAGATCAGACGCTTTTCCAAACAGAGAGTGGGGGGTAGAAGTCTCTACTCCACATGTGCCTCCCTCTGGAATGGCCGCCCTGCTCCACTCAGACTTGAGCAAGATCTCCTTAAGTTCTGGAAGCTTCTCAAGACCCTCCTGTTCTCTTCCTTCTTCCCTCTCTCCCTCCCCTGCTAATGTCCCCATCTGCCTCCTTTTGACTGGCTACCTGGTTCCTTTTGATTCTTACAGGGCACGAGGCCCTCCTTGACCACTCTACCCCTGCACCTGGTCCACCCTGACCCTTCCCCCAACCTGCACTTGCCCTTCCAAGCTCCCGAAGGGCAAGTGCTGGTTTGGCTGGTCCTACTCGATTAACCGTGTGGTGAAATAACCATTGCCTGGTCAGCCTGAGAGCAAAAAGAGCGTTTTACAATTTTGGTGTGTGGACAATAAATGTCTTAACAACAACACCAACAACCTTTCTGACCTTATTTTAATCTGTCTGTGCCGTTTCGCATTGTTTAGATCTGATCAACCAGAGAAGCACTGCTGCCAATATGGCCGGATTTTCCCAGATCTGGGATCTGGCATAAAATGTCTCACCGCGTCTGGGATCCATGAAATCTGTTTTCACCCTCACATATTTCGGTGTTCTTGACCTGCACATAACAGAGACGGGCGTTGATGGGTAGGGGTTGAGAATAAAAAGCCCCTCCCCTCTGCTACCCTAACTGCCCCCTATGTCACTGCTGGGATACCCCAGTAAATACCTTCCCTTTCCAGCACTGCAGAGAACCATCACCCATCTCTAAAACACCTCAAAAGTGCATATGTTTTCTTTCTTGAGTTTTCGTAAAGTGCTAAACTGTCACGGGTGTTACCTCATAGTACAGAGTGCTGTTTAGTAGTCCATTGCTACACCTGGCTGGGTTTCCTGCAGGTGATAGTCTGGCATATCATACATTACACCCATACTGAGAGCATTAAGAGACAGTTAGATACAGTCAGTAATTTCGGCCACCTAGTTACTGGCGGGGGTCGGAAGGGGGCATTCAGGATGGACTGGGAGCCAAAAGAGGCCCTGGAAATAATTCTCAAAGTGGCCCCATTTTGCACATTTTCAGCAAGTCCAACCCTTTTCCTATGGGAAAATTTAGAAATACCACACGAAAGAGGCCATGGGTGCAGAGGCCTACCAGTAAATCTCCAGAGTTCCCTATAGGCCATTCCACCCATGGGAGCGTTGCCAGTGGTTGCCCAGACTTTCCCAAGGTGTTTCCATGGTTATAGGGAGTGATTTTGTTGGTTATGTAGGGCGGAGCTAACTCATGGAGACACTCATAAACTAGGCAAGCTAATTAAAAAGCGGGTCAGATAGCACAGCGAGCTAAGCACTCACCCCTGATATCTGTGTGCAGCCTGATGTTGTAGGTTTGAATCCCAGCAGGGTCAACTCAGCCTTTCTTCCTTCCAAGGTCAATAAAATGAGTACCACTCTGTGGGATAATAATGTCTTCTGTTATTTAGCGCTCTGAGACCTATGGGTGTGTAGCGCTATATAAGAAATACATCATTATTATTAAAGTGGGTGTTGTCCCTGTGCGTGAAAGCCCTAGCTCCAAAGCTGTGTTCATAACTCCGTACCTCACTATGTACAACAACATTATTGGTTCTTTGGGGGTGTAAAGAGCATTGGAATAGGCTAATCCAGATTTCCCAGGGGCATCTCCCACTAAGGAAAGAGTTCTTCTCCCTGCTACCAAAGAAACAGAGTCTAGGAATAATGATGGGCACATTTGCTAGAGAATAGTCTGTCAGTTCATCAAGTACTGCTTCATTGCTGGTTTGTAGGCGACTCTCCACACAGTTAGGTTGCAAAGGGACTTACCCCGGCAGACATTTGAAGACATCCTGGCCAATGCCAAATGTGTGTTATTACGAGCAGAAGTCCATATGTTCACGCCCTGCATCCATGTGATAAAGGTGATAATGAAGCCAGATCCGCCATTTTCTGCAAGCTCCTTTGACAGGACAGGACAGTCTCATGTAATTAAGAGAGAAAGCTAAGTGTAGACAAAGAGTGCAGAGAAGGTCATAATAAGAGGCTTCAAGGTGGAAAAGGAGCGAGAAAAAGAGACATTCCTCAGAAGAAGTAAGGAGAAACGCCTCAAGGGGGAAGAAATAAGTCAGGGAGAGACAGCGCTCAGGGGAAAAGAAGAAGCAAGGAAACGGCTAGTCCTCAGAAGAAGTGAGGAGGAATGCCTCAAGGGGAAGAAAGAAACAAGGTAAGAGACAGGGCTCAGGGGAAAAGAAGAATAAAGGAAAAAGGGTGTCCTCAAAAGAAAAGGAGAAATGCCTCAAGGGGAAGAAAGAAACCAGGTAAGAGACACGGCTCAGGGGAAAAGAAGAAGCCAGGAAAGAGTTAGACCTCAGAAGAGGTGAGGAGGAATGCCTCAAGTGGAAGAAAGAAAGCAGTGGAGAAACAGGGCTCAGGGGAAAAGAATAAGAAAGGAAAGAGGTAGTCCTCAGAGGGAGTAAGGAGAAGTGCCTCGAGTGGAAGAAAGAAACCAGTGGAGAAACAGGGCTCAGGGGAAAAGAAGAAGAAGGGAAAGAGGTAGTCCTCAGAGGAAGTAAGGAGGAGTGCCTCAAGTGGAAGAAAGAAAGCAGTGGAGGAACAGGGCTCAGGGGAAAAGAAGAAGAAGGGAAAGAGATAGTACTCAGAAGTGGTGAGCAGAAAGGACTCAATGGGAAGAAATAAATGGTGGAAGAAACAGGGCTCATGGGAAAAGAAGAAGCGAGGAAACAGCTTGTCCTCAGAAGAGGAGAGGAGGAATGCCTCAAGGGAGACAAGAAAATCCAGGGGAGAAACAGTGCTCAGGGGAAAAGAAGAAGAAAAGAAAGAGGTAGTGCTCAGAGGGAGTAAGGAGAAGTGCCTGAAGTGGAAGAAAGAAACCAGTGGAGAAACAGGGCTCAGGGGAAAAGAAGAAGAAGGGAAAGAGGTAGTCCTCAGAGGAAGTAAGGAGAAGTGCCTCAAGTGAAATAAAGAAACCAGTGGGGAAACAAGGCTCAGGGGAAAAGAAGAAGATAGGAAAGAGGTAGTCCTCAGAGGAAGTAAGGAGAAGTGCCTCAAGTGGAAGAAAGAAACCAGCGGAGAAACAGGGCTCAGGGGAAAAGAAGAAGAAAGGAAAGAGGTAGTCCTCAGAGGAAGTAAGGAGAAGTGCCTCAAGTGGAAGAAAGAAACCAGTGGACAAAAACAGGGCTCAAAGGAAAGAAGAAGAAAGGAAAGAGGTAGTCCTCCAAAGAAGTAAGGAGAAATGCCTCAAGTGGAAGAAAGAAACCAGTGGAGAAACAGGGCCTAGTGGGAAACGAAGAAGAAAGTAAAGAGGTAGTCCTCAAATGAAGTAAGGAGAATTGCATCAAGGGGAAGAAAGAAACCAGGTAAGAGACAAGGCTCATTGGAAAAGAAGAAGCCAGGAAAGAGAGAGTCCTCAAAAGAAGTAAGGAGAAATGCCTCATGGGGAAGAAAGAAACGAGGGAAGAGACAGGGCTCAGGGGAAAGAAAAAGCCAGGAAAGAGGGAGTGCTCAAACGAAGTAAAGAGAACTGCCTCAAGGGGAAGAAACAAACCAGGTAAGAGACAGGGCTCAGGAAAAAAGAAGAAGACAGGAAAGAGGGAGTCCTCAGAAGAGGTGAGGAGGAATGCCTCAAGGGAGACAAGAGAATCTAGGGGAGAAACAGGGCTCAGGGGAAAAGAAGAAGAAAGGAAAGAGGTAGTCCTCAGAGGGAGTAAGGAGAAGTGCCTCGAGTGGAAGAAAGAAACCAGTGGAGAAACAGGGCTCAGGGGAAAAGAAGAAGAAGGGAAAGAGATAGTACTCAGAAGTGGTGAGCAGAAAGGACTCAATGGGAAGAAATAAATGGTGGAAGAAACAGGGCTCATGGGAAAAGAAGAAGCGAGGAAACAGCTAGTCCTCAGAAGAGGTGAGGAGGAATGCCTCAAGGGAGACAAGAGAATCTAGGGGAGAAACAGGGCTCAGGGGAAAAGAAGAAGAAAGGAAAGGGGTAGTCCTCAGAGGGAGTAAGGAGAAGTGCCTCAAGTGGAAGAAAGAAACCAGTGGAGAAACAGGGCTCAGGGGAAAAGAAGAAGAAGGGAAAGAGGTAGTCCTCAGAGGAAGTAAGGAGAAGTGCCTCAAGTGAAATAAAGAAACCAGTGGAGAAACAAGGCTCAGGGGAAAAGAAGAAGATAGGAAAGAGGTAGTCCTCAGAGGAAGTAAGGAGAAGTGCCTCAAGTGGAAGAAAGAAACCATCGGAGCAACAGGGCTCAGGGGAAAAGAAGAAGAAAGGAAAGAGGTAGTCCTCAGAGGAAGTAAGGAGAAGTGCCTAAAGCGGAAGAAAGAAACCAGTGGAGAAACAGGACTCAAAGGAAAGAAGGAGAAAGGAAAGAGGTAGTCCTCCAAAGAAGTAAGGAGAAATGCCTCGAGTGGAAGAAAGAAACCAGTGGAGAAACAGGGCCTAGTGGGAAAAGAAGAAGAGAGTAAAGAGGTAGTCCTCAAATGAAGTAAGGAGAATTGCATCAAGGGGAAGAAAGAAACCAGGTAAGAGACAAGGCTCATTGGAAAAGAAGAAGCCAGGAAAGAGAGAGTCCTCAAAAGAAGTAAGGAGAAATGCCTCATGGGGAAGAAAGAAACGAGGGAAGAGACAGGGCTCAGGGGAAAGAAAAAGCCAGGAAAGAGGGAGTGCTCAAACGAAGTAAAGAGAACTGCCTCAAGGGGAAGAAACAAACCACGTAAGAGACAGGGCTCAGGAAAAAAGAAGAAGACAGGAAAGAGAGAGTCCTCAAAAGAAGTAAGGTGAACTGCCTCAAGGGGAAGAAAGAAACGATGAGGGAAGATACAGGGCTCAGGGGGGAAAAGAAGCAATTAAAGAGGTAGTCCTCAGAGGAAGTGCAGAGAAATGCCTCATGGAGAGGAAAGAGACCATAGGAGAGACACGGCTCAGGGGATCAGAAGATGCAAGGAAAGAGCTAGTCCTCAGAAGTAGTAAGGAGAAATGCAACAGGGGGGAGATACAAGTCCGATGAGAGGCAGGGCTCAAAGGGAACGACGCAAGAGAAAATACAGTCCTCAGAATAATTAAGGAGGAAAGAAGCCATGGGAGAGGCAAAGCTCAGAGGAACAGAAGCGAATGAAGGGACAGTCCTAATGATAAGTAAGGGAAAATGCCACAAGGGGAAAGAAAGAAGTCAGCGGGGAGACAGGGCTGAGGGAATAAAAAGAAGCTACAGAAGAGACAGTTCACAGAAGAAGTAAAGAGAAATGCCTCAAGGGGAAGAAATAATCCAGGGGAAGAAAGAATTCAGGGGGCAGGCAGGGCTCGGGGAAAAAAGCAGAGGAAAGAGCAAGTCCTCAGAAGAAGTCAAAAGAATATTCTCAATGGGGAAATAAGAAGCAAGCGGAGAGACAGTGCGCGGTGAAAAAGAAGCGAGGCAAGAGACAGGCCTCAGAAAAAAGTAAGGATAAAGAAATAAAGAAACCAGGGGTGAGAAATGGCTCGGGGGTAAAGAAGCCAGCGGAGAGACAGTCCTCGGAAGAAGTAAGGAGAAATGGCTCAAGGGTGAAGAAAGAGGGCAGGGGAGAGACAGGGCTCAGAAAATAAAATTGAGAGGAGGGACAGCAGTCAGATGCTTTAAGCAGTAAAGTCTCAATGTTAGGAGGGGAGGAAGAATGAATCAAGTGGAGAAACAGCAGGGATACGGAGAAAAGCAGCAGTGACACAACATCTAGTCCTCCGAACAGAGACAACGATAAATACCTCAAAAGGAAGAAAGAAGCCAGGAGAGAGACAGGGCTCAGAAGGAGGAAGGAGAAATGTCTTAAAGGGTAGAAAGAAGCCATGGGAGAGACTGGGACATGGGAAAGTAAGTGAGAGACGAGATAGTCCTTTTAGGAATAAAGGACAAATGTCTCAAGGGGGAAGAAAGAAGCCAGGGTAGTGGCAGTGCCAAGAGGTAAAGATGAAGTGAGGAAAGAAATAGTCTATTGAAGAAGTAAGCGGAAATGTCTCAAAGAGGAAGAAAGAAGTCAGGGGAGAGACATGGCTCAGAAGGGGGAAGGAGAAAGCTCTTAAAGGGTAGAAAGAGCCGTGGGAGAGACTGGGACATGGGAACGTAAGTGAGAGAAGAGATAGTCCTCTTAGGAAGAAAGGAGAAATGTCTCAAGGGGGAAGAAAGAAGCAAGAGGAGAGACTGGGATCAGAGGAAACAAGGAAAGAGGAAAGATACAGTCCTTGAAAAGAAGGAGAAATGTGTCAAGATGCAAGAAAGCAGCAAGGGGAGAGACTGGTCTCAGAAAAAGAAGCGAGGGAAGAAACAGTCCTTAGAAGAAGGCAGGCACACTTTCTCAAGGTGGAAGAAAAAAGACAGGGGCGAGGTAGGGCTCAGAGAAAAATAAATTGAGAGGAGAGACAGTCTTCGGAAGCTTTAAGGAGCAAAGCCTCAAGTTTGGGAGGGGAGGAAGAAAGAAGGTAGGAGAGAGGCGGTACTCAGAAGGAGGACGGAGAAATGTCTTAAAGGGTGGAAAGAAGCCGTGGGAGAGACTGGGACATGGGAAAAGAAGTGAGAGAAGAGATGGTCCTTTTAGGAAGAAAGGAGAAATATCTCAACCAGGAATAAAGAAGCCAGAGGAGAGACAGAGTTCAGGGGAAACAAGGAAAGAGGAAAGATACAGTCCTTAAAAAGAAGGAGAAATGTGTCACCTTGGAAGAAAGAAGCAAGGGGAGAGACTGGGCTCAGAAAAAGAAGCGAGGGAAGAAACAGTCCTTAGAGGAAGACAGGACCACTTTCTCAAGGAGGAAGAAAAAAGACGGGAGAGATAGGGCTCAGTGAAAAATAAATTGAGAGGAGAGACAGTCCTCAGAAGCTCAAAGGAGCAGAGCCTCAAGGTTGGGATGGGAAGAAGAAAGAATGAAGGGTAGAGACAGGGCTTCTGGGGAAATAAGAAGTAACAAAAAACATAGTCCTCAAAGAGAACAAGAAGAAACGCCTCAAGGGGGAAGAAGAAAGTATCATATCATATCAAAGACAGGGGAGGGGCAGGGCTTAGAAGGAAGAAGGAGAAATAGCTTAAATGGTAGAAAGAAGCCAGAAGAGAGACAGGCATCAGGGAAACAAGAAAAGAGGAAAGAAACAGTCATTGAAAATAAGTAAGGAGAAAAGTGCCATGGTGCAAGAATGAAGCAAGGGGAGAGACTAGGCTCAGCAAATGAAGCGAGGGAAGAGACCGACCTTCCAAGACGTAAGGAAATCTTCCACAAGGTGGAATTAAAAAGCCTGGGGAGTGACAGGGCTCAGAAAAGAAGCGAGCCAAGAGACAGTCCTTACAAGAAGGAAAACTTCCTTAAAGTGGAATTAATAAGCCTGTGGAGGGATAAGGCTCAGACAAGAAGCGACCGAAGAGACAGCCTTTACAAGAAGTAAGGAACAGTTACTCAAGGTGGAATTAAAAAGCCTGGGGAGTGACAGGACTCAGACAAGAAGCGAGCAAAGAGACAGTCCTTGCAAGAAGTAAGGAAAACTTCCTCGAGGTGGAATTCAAAATCCTGGTGAGTGACAGGGCTCAGAAAAGAAGTGAGCAAAGAGACAGTCCTTACAATAAGTAAGGAAAACTTCCTCAAGGTGGAATTAAAAGCCTGGGGAGTGACAGGGCTCAGAAAAGAAGCGAGCGAAGAGACAGTCCTTACAAGAAGTAAGGAAAACTTCCTCAAGGTGAAATTAAAAAGCCTGGGGAGTGACAGGGCTCAGACAAGAAGCGAGCAAAGAGACAGCCCTTGCAAGAAGTAAGGAAAACTTCCTCAAGGTGAAATTAAAAAGCCTGGGGAGGGACAGGACTCAGACAAGAAGCGAGCAAAGAGACAGTCCTTGCAAGAAGTAAGGAAAACTTCCTCGAGGTGGAATTCAAAATCCTGGGGAGTGACAGGGCTCAGAAAAGAAGCGAGCGCAGAGACAGTCCTTACAAGAAGTAAGGAAAACTTCCTCAAGGTGGAATTAAAAAGCTTGGGGAAGGACAGGGCTCAGACAAGAAGCGAGCGAAGAGACAGTCATTACAAGAAGTAAGGAAAACTTCCTCAAGGTGGAATTAAAAAGCTTGGTGAAGGACAGGGCTCAGACAAGAAGTGAGCGAAGAGACAGTCATTACAAGAAGTAAGGAAACCTTCCTCAAAGTGAAATTAAAAGCCTGGGGAGTGACAGGGCTCAGACAAGAAGCGAGCAGAGACAGTCCTTACAAGAAGTACAGAAAACTTCATCAAGGTGGAATTAAAAAGCCTGGGGAGTGACAGGGCTCAGAAAAGAAGCGAGTGAAGAGACAGTCCTTACAAGAAGTAAAGAAAACTTCCTCAAGATGGAATTAAAAAGCCTGGGGAGTGACAGGGCTCAGAAAGGAAGTGAGCGAAGAGACAGTCTTTAGAAGAAGGAATGATAAATGACTTCAGGGGGACAAAAGAAGCCAAGGAAGAGACATTCGTTAGAAGAAGAAAGGAAACATTCCTCAAAGGTAAGAAAGACGCGAGGGGAGAGACAGGGCTTAGGGGCAAAAAGAAGTGAGGGAAGAGACAGCCCTCACAAGACGTAAGGAGAAATGTCTGGATGAGGGGAACACAAGGTAAGGGAGGAATAGACAGACTTCCGGGAAAGAAAGATGTAAGGAAAGACAAAGGTTGATGAAGGGTTAGGACAGAGTTGCAAAGAGCCTCAGCAGGAAGAAAAGGCCAGTGAACAGACAGACCCCGGGACGCACAAAATCTGAAGTAGAATACCTCAGATGTTGCCAAGGAAAAAGACACGCCTGTGAGGAAGAATGTAGCAATTGACACGACAGGCAGTTCCCACAATTGAAGGAGGATGGAGGAAGCAGGATGAATGAAAACATTCAGAAGGAAGGGTCATTCAAATGCCCTGTGCCGCACTAACGATGACCGATAATGATGCTGAAACACTGGTTCATCAAGCGTCAGTGGAGCGACAGTGGGCATAGGTAGTGGGCAGATCCAGCAGCTGTGGAAGAAGGAAGGAAGGAAGGAAGGAAGGAAGGAAGGAAGGAAGGAAGGAAGGAAGGAAGGAAGGAAGGAAGGAAGGAAGGAAGGAAGGAAGGAAGGAAGGAAGGAAGGAAGGAAGGAAGGAAGGAAGGAAGGAAGGAAGGAAGGAAGGAAGGAAGGAAGGAAGGAAGGAAGGAAGGAAGGAAGGAAGGAAGGAAGGAAGGAAGGAAGGAAGGAAGGAAGGAAGGAAGGAAGGAAGGAAGGAAGGAAGGAAGGAAGGAAGGAAGGAAGGAAGGAAGGAAGGAAGGAAGGAAGGAAGGAAGGAGAGATCAGGAAGGAGGGGGTGTTCCATTGCCCCATGCTGCAACACCGCTGGCTAATGCTGATGCTGAAAAGCTGTTTTCTTCAAGTGTCAATGGCGCGGCAGTGGGCAGAGTTAGCAGGCAGTTCCGGTTCCCTGCGGTGCCCTTCTGTGTCCCATTGTCGTGGGCCATCCCTCCTGTGCCCTCCACATTTTCCATGCCATACACTCTACTTCGCTGAGGATGCACAACATTTAGGGAACCAGTGAGCCAAAGAGTTAAGAAATTGATAAGAGAGGCCCGGCCCTTCTCTGTTTTTATTTGGATTTCACTATTCGATGAGTGTCCAGGACATGAAGCCATAGACAACGTAGCAGAGCCTGGTCACTGTGGCAACGGTGAGAAGACTTCTGTGTCCTGATTGAAAGGATTTGAAATGACTGGCCTGGATGCCTAATGTATTGTACTATTTCAATTTCTCTACTCCTCTCGCCATTCTCCTGAGGACGTTGTTGGGAGCACCCGACACCGGCCATATGTGCTGCGCTCACGCAGCGGAGGAAGGAGCGGGGATCACCCCACTCGCTCCGGATCACCGGAGCAACCCACGTGGCCGGGGGCACCCAGCACACGGCAGCCCCGGCTCTGGCCGGGGGCACCCAGGCCGGGGTTGCAGCCCCCAGCCAGGATCACATGGCCAGGCAGCAGTCGAGGTCGGCGTTGCCCAGCAGGTGCGCTGGCCTCGTGGAGGGCCCCGTACAAGGGCCTACTCCATGCGGTGTGGCACCAGCATGGTGCACGAAGAACGTCACCAGAGTCCTTAGTTGAAGTGACTGACGAGCCGGAAACAGCTTGTTGTTTTTATTAACTTGGTCACGTGGCTACTGCCGCGTGACCCATTACAACATCCTGGGAGCTACCATGCTCCCAGGAGGGGTGCCATGCAACACTTCTCCTTTTTCATAACAACAAAACAAAACCGCCCCAAAACCACAACACAACTACACGCTACTACTAATACCACCACTCTATTAATGTTCGCACCCTTTATTAACCTGGGTGAGTTGTTCCACTGTCCCCAACGGGCACCAATGAGAGCTTCTGGTACGACATAAGGGATTCCATATATACGGGTGTGCACCACATTACATTGCCCACTGACTGGGCCATTTTAAGCAAGTCCGTGTCTGCAGGCTTGCAGTCTTCATGGGGATGTCGATGATAATGTCCATCTTCCGCACTCGTGGAGTTGTAGGAAACCAGTTTGTGTCCTCACCAATGTTCACTTTGACATTCACCAAAGTCAAAAGGGCCGGCAAAGCCACACCTGGGGAGGCCCAGGGGCCACATCGGCCAGGTCCACCTACATCGGGGGACCACCACCCATGGCAGGGTGCTGGACAACAGGTCACACATCACACTTCCCTTACCACCTGGGGCAGGTGGCAGGGAGACACTGGTGGCAGGATGTCTGGGCAGCAGGCCCAGGAGGGCGCACAAGCACTCGTGAGAGCTGCAACCCTCCCTGTGGAAACACCAAACTCACCACCACTAGGCCCGGGTTGTGCCTGGGCCACTTGCTGTTGCATAGCCCTTCACCTCTTTTCTCTTACCAAGAGCAGCACAACACTTTTCTTTTAGCTCCCCACTGCTTTCATTTCTGTTAGTAATCTGCTCCGGGATGGAGCACACCAGCAATCACCGCTGGAGGGCCCGGGTCTTGTGGGGGCCAGGGAGCAGCGCAGTTCTCCTCATTTTGGCGGGGGCCACCGCACCATATTTAAGGGGGCCCTCCGCCACTTTTGGATTGCGGGCTTGAGGCAGGGGTGGCGCACCTTATTGTCTAGTACACACATTTGTTTTTCTCTCTGCTGCCGCGGCAGGCCCGAGTTCTTGATGGGCTGCCGCGGGCATGTGTTCCATTTGTCGTTTTTCTTTTTTTTTACCGCAGTGCACATCGCTGCTCTTCAACTTCTGGACCCGCGGGTGTGGGAGGGGTCGGCAGCTCACCTCTTCATTGCGGCCACAGCCGCTACATATCTTCCTCGGGCGCACCTCCCTTCCCCATCGTGGGCTCCGACCCGCGTTCTTCTCGTTGCGGCTGAGGGCCGTCTGGCATCTCCCGGTTGGGGAAGGGCAGAGCCTCTTCATTGCGGTGCGGGCCGGGGCAGCCTAGTTCTCCCTGCAGCGAGGGCCGCCGCACCAAATTAATTTTCTGCTCCGGGATGGAGCACTACAGCGGTCATCACCAGGGGGCCCGGGTCTTGCAGTTCTTTTCCTCATGTGGGGGACAACAGCAGTGCATGCGGCCAATGCCGCTTTTCCTTTGTTCATGCGGCAATGCCGCAATGCCGACTTCCTCCACATGGGGAGGGGGGCCGCAGACCCACCCTCCTTTCCACGCGGAGAATGCAGCGTGTATGGCTGCTCCTGTGGGGGAGGGGAGGGCCGCTCCTCTTTGTTGCAGATGAAGGCTGCCGGGCACCATTTTCCTCCTCTGCGGCGGACGCCGCTACCACGTGTTGCGGCTGAGGCCGCAGGGGTGAAGGAGCACACACACCGCCCTCATGGTGTGGCCGCCGCCGCTGAGCAATCCTCCTCTCCAAAGGGAGGAGAGGGGCAGACCGCTCCCATCCCCCTTTTGGTGGGGGGCAGACCGCCCTCTTTACACAGGGGGAAGGGGAGGCAGCAGCTCCTTTTCTTTTCCCCACAATGGTGAGGTGGGGGAACCTCAGGGGCGGGCAATCACAACCTGCGCAGCTGCTATTCCTACCGCCATGCGGCCTTTCGCCGACCGGACACAAGGCGCAACACGGGCCATGGGCCACCCGAAATGGCCGGCAAGCTGCTTCAGCGCACGTGGCTTCTTCACCTCCTCCTCCACAGAGGCTCCTCGTCGCCATTGTTGGGGGCCTGCCCCGGATCACCGGGCAGGCCCTTGTGTGTGTCGGGAGCACCCGACACCGGCCATATGTGCTGCGCTCACGCAGCGGAGGAAGGAGCAGGGATCCCCACACTCGCTCCGGATCACCGGAGCAACCCACGTGGCCGGGGGCACCCATCACACGACAGCCCCAGCTCTGGAGGCACCCAGGCCGGGGTTGCAGCCCCCGCCCAGGATCACATGGCCAGGCAGCAGTCGAGGTTGGCGTTGCCCAGCAGGGACGCCGGCCTCGAGGAGGGCCCCGTCCCTGGGCCTACTCCACGCAGTGTGGCACCAGCATGGTGCACGAAGAACGACACCGGAGTCCTTAGTTGGAGTGACAGACGAGCCAGAAACAGCTCGTTGTTTTTACTAACTTGGTCACGTGGCTATTGCCACGTGACCCATTACAACATCATGGGAGCTACCATGCTCCCAGGAGGGGTGCCATGCAACAGAGATGGTTGATAGCCATTAGAGATCCAATAGATGATTTACAATACTCAATATGAAAGTTGCAAATTGACCGTATGTTTTGTGATATGAACTTTTTTCCTGCTGTTAGACTATCACAAATGACTGGAATAATGACCAGGCTCTTTAATTACCCACCTTCTCCTATCACGCTGTGCGTGATGGTAGGTCGTTCGGTTATTGAAATCTCTGATTTCAAGAGTTCTTTGCAACTAGAACTGGCCTTCCTTACCCTCTACCTTATCCGGTTACTTTGCAGGATTCTCAGAGGGCAGATAGGGAGAAAAGGCATACGAGGAGGCACACACAGCTTATAGGTGTTCATATGTTTTCCTACCCACTGAAAGACCAATCCAAGCCTTCTTTTGGTGGGTGCCGCCACTTGCACCGCCATCTTTCAGTGGCCAGGACTCCCTTTTTTTTCTCTCGCGGGTATTTGTCCTACTTGCTTCCCTTCAGGACTTCCGCCCACGCTTTACTGGGGCGGCCTCATCGCGGTCTGCCTTCATCTCTCCTCCGCCATTCTCTAGCCACCCAGCTCTGGAGGCTAACATCCCGGGTCAGAAGAGCTCTGCTCTGGTTTATCTTCTGTGTTTATTCCTGATTCACTTTATATCGCTGCAGGCATAGCTGTGTGGGGGGAAACGGGGTTTGGTGTTTGGCTTGTCCCTTAAGTGGTGAGAATGGTGGGTGATTTGAAAGGGGGGGGAGGTGCATGAAGCGCCATGCTGTGAAGAGCAGGACAAAAAGTTATGTTGATCTTAAGACATGACTTCTTTCAGTGTGTGTCATTCATTTGTGGTAGTACCGGTGCAAAAAGTAGTGCTGGCGGTGCAGTGGGGAAAATGCAGGAAGCCAGGTAGGGGTATGTACGGGGAAGGTGGGCGTCGGGAGGGTGCGGCGGCTGATTCTAGTCAGGAGCTTTTACCTGCCTGGCCGTGAGTGTGTTAATAAGGAGTTGTGGAAATCACTGCCACCTTTGCACAACAACATCGGATGGCGACGACGCCAGCAGAGAGAACAGGGCAAGGGTCGCGCCTTAAAATAGAAGTGGTGCTGCGCGTGTTGGGCAACCCGTTAGCCAGGTAAAGGTTGCGGTGTTGGAGCATTCCAGTTATCCAATCTGCCCCGGGTGACGTGAACCCAAGATAAGGCTTTCATGGAAGACTGAGGTAAACACAGCCCCACCCTCTTTGACAGCCTGCCTCAAAAGAACTCACCCCGAGCTTACAGCGAACTCTCACACCACGTACAGGGCGTGCCAGGTTTGTGACCAGCACCTCAGAACTAGGGCCTGTCATTCAGGCCAACTGGGCCTGCGGAAACAAATAGCACGGCCCCTTTAGGCTTCAGGCCCAAGGCATAACAGGGCAGAGGGGCCCAAATCCCTCCCTCCCCCTCACCCTGCCTGCTGCCTCAGTAAGAAGGCACTGGAAATAGGAGGTGGGACATGACCCCTGCCCTGATGCTTTGTCCCCGCAGACCAGACATGGCTCCTCCTGCCCCTTCATTCGAACCGCTCAGTCACGGCCCTCTCACTTCGGGCTAGGCCTCTTTCCCATCTTGGATCACCCTGCCAGTTGGTTTACCTAGTTCACAAATGCTATGAGCCATCAGTCGCTGTACCGTGGGCCCCACTTGTAGGCATTGTACTGTGATTAGGTGGGTCCAGAGGGCAGTACAGGGGAACCTTGCCCATCGGAATGCTGGCAATATGACGGCGTTACCTGGAAGTCAGAGTCCTACAGCTGGTGGACAATATTGTCTGGCAGGACATTGTAGTACTACCGAGGTCCGGACAGACGGTATTCATCTGGTCCAGTGAAATATTGAACCATCGCCTCCACAAGTTCTACTGTTGAGATATCTCTATATTGTGACAGGTTACACTGAGATACGATTTGCCAGGATAACAGTCTGTTGAGGTGGGACAAACGGGCTGGAGGGGCCGAAGACTGTCTGTCCACATGCACTTCCTTTGTGCTTTTGTCCCCAGCCCCTTCACCACCAATGGCCCGAGATTGAGTAGGGCCAGTTTCCT
Organism: Ambystoma mexicanum; assembly: GCF_040938575.1. Lineage (NCBI taxonomy): Eukaryota > Metazoa > Chordata > Amphibia > Caudata > Ambystomatidae > Ambystoma > Ambystoma mexicanum. The sequence goes on along the minus strand of NC_090921.1, from coordinate 254,433,579 downwards.
TTCATTTCCTCTTTAGTGAGCCGGCACAGAGTGCTTCCTTGTCCACCGCTGGAAGGCCTGGCCCGTCAGTAAGGGCATACACCCATACTTTAATCACACATGGCCTTTCCCACCTGCAGCCCCGACCCAGAGCTGCATATTGTGTCACCACCGTGGAACCTAGCGTGCTTCCTTCCCCACAGCTCCGGGCTGGACCAGCGCCGCCCCACCGTCGTCTGCCCATGTGAAAACGGCCTTTTCTTGTAGACTGTGTTCTCGCTTTCTGTATGGAAGTGCCCTGCAGTCAGTCGGCTCCTCTAATTGCCCTTGCGGGCTCACAGGATTTCTGTCCGGCAGCAATGTGTTCATGTTTGACGCAGATGCTCCACAAGGGCCTACGACTTCAGGGTGCACACCATACAATGCAGATAATCGGGCAGACGAATTGTGCTGCAGGCACATTGTGGAGGCATGGGGACAGGCACTCCCTCTAGTGCGGTACAGGCACTGCGTCATGTGGGGGCGCGAGGACAGGCATTTTGTCTCCTCTCTTCAGCGAGCTTCTATTCTCACCGCCGTTGGGCTCCGGGATCTCCTAGTACATTGGGGCCTCTCTTTAAGGGCAGCGGACGCTGCATCATTGATTTGCTGTGGGGAGCACAGTACTATCTTGTGTGGGCAGCCTGCGCGTCTTCTTAGCGCGACTGGCTGTTCATGTGTGCAGCTTGTGCTTCTTCTCTTTTTGATAGCTCCAATCCCAGAGCTTCATTTTATTGCCGCGGGCACCGGGGTCTCAGTGGGGGTGGCGGCGCAGCATCTTGCGAAGTGGTATCGGCCACATGCAGGGGCGCCACCCGGCATTGCACCTACAGCCGCTTCAAACTTCTAATTTGGGAGGGTGATCAGGCCCTTCCCATGCCGGCAGAGCTTGTCCTTCTTGGGGGCAGGCATTCCCTTTGCCTTGTGTGCCGCCTATCCCGGTGAGCAGAGCCCGCGCCCACAAGGCTGCCTGCCAGAGGGCAGGTGCTCCAACAGACCTGGCTCTGCACTGGAGCAAACATAGCACATCCTTCTTTCCTCCGCAGAGCCACAGCTGTTTCCGGTTGCGCTGGTTGTGTGTCTGCCTCATTTGCTCCACCGGAGCACTTCTTGTACAGAGAATGCCGCAGGCATGGGGATGTGGGTGAAAATCTCAACCTGGCCGCACAAGCACCCTCCTCAGAGGGCGGCGGCCGGGGTGGATTCACCCGCAGGGGTCCCGCGTCGTCCCTTTTGTTGCTGCTCCTCTCATGCACCCACTTCAGCCCCTGGGGGTGGGAGCTTGCTGCTCCTGGAACACTTATTGCACAGGGGGCGAAGCTCGCATCCCGGCCGCACAAGCACCTCCACAGAGGGCCGCGGCCGGGTGAAAAACACGCCGGTAAGGCTCCTTGCATGGTCCTTTGTCGCCACTCCTTCCTCATAACCTGGGCATTCGTCCATTAGCTATGCCATTTGCATACAACATTTCTCATCCTGTAAGCCCCTTTCCTTACCCTCCAGTAAGGTGCTGCATGAGACATTTCCTTTGGTTTGGCATAACAAGGCCGCAGATTTATTTTTACATATACATAACCACTGCAAACAGGTATTAAAATAGTTCCAAAAGTGTGGCGACTGCTTCTCGTCCTGCTCCCCCCTTTACCTCCATGTCGATTGCAGGCACAACTCCCCCAAGGCCTTCGAGTCTGAGAACCGCCTGCCCCTGCAGGTCTTTGCGGACTGGGGGAGCGCCGGTTGTTGGGGGGAAGTTGAGCCCCAATTGCTACCGCCAGACACCCCCGCTGTTTAGGCTCCCAGGAGGCGCTGTCTAGAATGGGCGAAGCCCCTTCCGGTTTAGCAATGGCTCATTCTGAGTCTTTGTCTTATCATAGGTTGCCACAACCCGCCTGTCCATCCTCCGACAACGACGTCCAGGCTCTGTCATAACTGTGGGGTGGGAGGGTGGAAGAATGAAATCCTCTTATTTAGGAAGCGCCAGGCTGCTGGAAGAGCTGCAAGTGCTCCTGTCCCGGTCGCCCGCCGTTTATATGCCCCAAGCCCCTCCTCCTTCTTTTGTTGCCCTTCGCAGGCTTTCCAGGGCTCTTGGCGCCCTTTCCTTTGTTTCCTTTGCCGCCCTCTCCCCAGCCCCTGTGAGGAGGAGGGGGGCAAGAGAGCGGAAGGAGGAAGGCCCCTGCCCCGGTTATCGGGGTGCCTCCTCCTTTCACTGGCTCCCCGTTCGTCACCTTCATATGCCGCCATGAAAGCTGCATGCGTCTCTTCTCCCCGCAACAGGGGCCGCTCCTCCTCCATCACTCATGGATGGATTCCCATTCAGCTCACCTCCCCACAACAGGAGACAGTTCTTCCCCCTCTTCTTTCGAAAAAAGGAAGAGGGAAAACAACTCATAAAAGAGAAAAATAAAAACTGAGACAGGGAGCCCCTCAGGGTTCTGAAGCCTTTGTCGCCAATGTTATGGGGAGCCCGCTATAGACCTCCAGCGTTCCCCCTGAGTGCTATGATCAGGGGCCCTCTACAGGCCCAGTGCCTGTGGGGGCTGGGGCCTGCCCTGGATATCCGGCACACATGAAAGGAGACATAGACTCAGTCGTTCCTCTTCTGGAGTCTGCAGCCGTTCTGGGGGGCGTGTCTGCAGAGGCTCCTTTTATTAGCTTGGGGCCATGACACAGTCATGGCCCAGGTTAAAAGGGCAACACACACGGGACCGACACATTCCCTTAAAAGGGCAACACATCAGGGAGGGTGCCACACCACAGGGGCTATAAAGATGGCCCCTATATCTAGTGTCTGCATAGGGGGAGCGGCCTCTTTGCACGTCCGCTCCCCCTGCAGAAGCATCAGCGCTGTCAGCACGTTGGGCAACTGTTATGGACAAACGATGAGGCCCCTTTAAGAGAGAGGGGACAGGGGAGCAAGGGAGGGAGCTGGAGAGGGAAAGGGAAGAGGAGGCAACAGGGAAGTTAAGAATTAGTGTATGTATGAGCAATAACGAAGGAAGACATGCCAGCCTTGTGTCCCGTGTCTTTAATGAGTGCACGTGTGAGCTACAATGCAACAACCAGCGACGAGCCAAGGCTCACAACCGCTGTCTCGTAGAGGAGGAGATACGGCTGTGAAGGCGGTGCGCTGCCACCTGCGCACAGCAAGACACGCGTTGTGGCCAGTGGAGGCAGCCAACACTGGAGGAAAGAGGCCGACCAGTACGACGAATGACTCCCTCAACGCGGCCAGCAGTGACGAGGACTGTGGGGCTGGACACAGCTGAAGATTGCGACCCTGAAGCGGACGCCGGAAGGCTGGAGGAGGCAACCCTTCCAATGGAAGGAAAGAGGTAGCTGACGGAGGCAGCCGGCCTGGAGGAGGAGAGGAGACAGCAGCCGATCTGAAGGAGGAGAGGATTGGGGACATGTGGCCCGCCAGAGTACTCTCAGCGGAAAGGTGTATCAGGATGCCGCAGATGCCCAATAACAGGCAGGCATGTCCATGGTAAGGAGTCCGTGGCTGGGGAACATGTGCACCTGCAATAGGGAGTCCCGGCACGAAGGTGGATGGCACCAGAGGGCAATACAGAAGAAGGCAACGCACCTACCCTTTCAAGGCCATACAACCACCCCCACAAGCCGCGTATTAAATACGCCACCAGAACTCACCTCGCAACCCCCACTAGAACGCAAGGAATCAGCCATGCATTAAACACACCACCAGACCTCACCTGACAAACCCACTAGAACAGGAGGAATCAGCCACCTATTGAAATGCCACCAGACCTTACCTTGCAATGCCACTAGAATGCGAGGAATCAGACTGTAACTCCCAATGCTGCCAATACCAAAGGCACACGCTCGCTCACGCAAGTGACTGCATACACCATATCAATGTGGGTGCACATGTTAATCAGGGCACCCACCTTGTAAACAAAGACAACTCGTGGCCCACAACAAGTTAAGATACGAAGCCACATGCTACATTCATAATGCAGCTTCGCCAATGTACGCCTAAGGACAGAAACAATCCAACGCACTGGCACACATGCGAAGGTAGTCCTACAGTGAACGCACCAGAACCCCACACTCTCAAGCAGCACAGACACCCCAAGGCCAAGGACATCAGACTACAAACACCTGCCCAACTTGCGCAGAAGAAGGACAAAAGGGTGAGAGACCCACAGCAACACACCCGAAATACTAAACAAACACACACCCCAAGGCGTCGCTCCCCGGAAAGGATACCATGTCCGTAGAAGGAGCAACTTGTGGCAGGTGTAACCCCCACAAATCCTGTGACATTCCTATGCCACCCAATCCACTTTACCCTAGAACCACAAGAAGATTAAGGCCAAAGATGGCATGATTGGATGGAGGATTCGAGGAATTCATGAGAGCGGTAGGAAACCAAGATGCGGCCAACAAACTGGACATCTTCACGAATGTTGTAGGGAAAGAAATGAAAGGGTTATAAAAACCATGCTGCCCCAAGAAAAGTCCACATACCAGCTTGTCACGGCCGTAATAAATGGACGACTGGTAGTCCTCCCCAACAGAGACTACCAGAGATATACGTTCAACCAGTGTACACAGGTCTCCCACGAGACAATTGGACAATTCATACTACGTCTTCAGAGGAAGATCACATACTGCGACTTTGCAAATTTTAATGATGACAAAGCCATCAGACTGAGAGTGATCGAAGGGTGCATTTTATCGCAATTTAGGAAACACCTGCTCAAAAAGGCCATCCCGCTGAAGGAGATAGCAGACCTTGCAAAGGTGCACACAAGCGGCCAACATTGAAAACCCCAAGAAAATAGACACTGTGGCCGCCATAACTACCAACCCACAAGGGCAGGCCCGATATCTGAGTGCAACAGCCCGTGAAGACACGTGGAACACCAATCAGCGAGCCCCGCCAGAAAGACAATGCTACAGGTGCGGGTTCGAGTTTCCTCATGAAGGTCAATGACGAGCCATTGGCCAAATTTGCATGAGGTGTGGCTAAGAGAACCATTTCCAAATTATGTGCCGAGAGAAAGCGCTACTGCTGCCAGCATACAGACCAACTCCACAGTCGGATCTCAACAGGAGATACAACCCTACGAGAACACCCAACCCATGGCCGTACCCCAACAGGAACACAGCGCTGTATGCAACGCATCCAGGGTTTATACGAGCTGTCAAAAAACCTACAGGTTGATATGCCTGGCAGACTAACCGAAACACCAGAGCACCCCTTCCACACACAGCCAAGCCAGATGGAAGATCAGAGACCCGGACATGAATTCTCTACAGATGACCCATATGAGGGTTCAGAGCCCTGCTATGAATATGATCGATACAGCAGGGAATATGTCTGGCTCATATATGGCACCTCCGTTGATAGCACCACACCGAAAGTGACAGTGCAAATAGGAGGACTCACACTCCGTTCCTCATCGATGCATGAGCCACTGTTCAATGAGAGAACCTACAAAACCATGGCACGCACCTACCCACTGCAACCATCCCAAGCTTTCATCTTTCAGTGGGGAGCGACGCTTCCTTTGCAGTCTAACGGCCAATTTTACTGTGACCTGGAACATAGAGGATGACGCATTCCCACCATGATTCACGTCATACACAGCCCTGTGACGGGAGATGTCTCCTCAGCTACAAAACGGCCACTGCCCTGCAGCTTATTAACATCCAGTATGACCGATCCGAGACAATACAAGGTCTCCCACCACATGCCCAGAACCTGCAGGCCATGTCTCAAAGGGAACTTGACACAACGGACCAATGAACACTGCTGAAAGGAAATTGACTAGTGGCCTCCAAGAGTCTCAGGAAAGCCCTCGTCATCATAGCAAACAAAGGTCTTAGGGAAATCACCAACACAAAGAAAATCCTCAGAAACCAGGTGTGGTTCCTGTATATGGACACAATAGTGGAGGACTCGCTTTCTCCTGGTAAAACATGTCCAGTCCACAGAATTCCACCATGCAGTGGCAGTAATAGACAAGCTATTCAGCGAATGGGGTGGCCCCAATGTAGACAAAATGGACAACGGCCCACCATTCCAGGGCCAAGAGTTCAGGAATTTTGTAGCGCACTTAGGATTCTTCCACCAAAGGATCACCCAACTATGGCCGCAGGCCAATGGCATGGTGGAACGATTTATGGCGACCATAAAGAGGACACGCCAGAAAGCAACTGCAGACCTGATGTCCATGCCTCAAGTTATCTCCCAAATGTCAAGGAACTGCAGGAATATGCCGCATGAGACAACCGGACGAACACCCACCAAACTGATGGTAAAATACAAACCTCGGACTTTACTACCGCAGCTGGAAGACTACACCCCTGCGGAAGAGGTAGAGATTAGAGAGCGAGAGGCTGAGAAAAGGTGGACAGCCAAAGAGTGGACCGATCAGAAGCAAAAGGCTCAAGAACATCAACTCCCAGTGGGCGAGATCGTACTCGTCAGACAAAAACAACAAAGAAAGACCGACACCAGATATAGACACGAGCCACTCGTGATCACTAATGTCAAAGGACCTATGGTCACGGCCCTGGGTGAAGAAGGACAGATTACCAGAAATGCCTCATTCTTCCGCAATCTATTCCAGGAGGATTTCAACAAAGAGACACCCGTGGTGGAAGAAGAAGAAAAAGAGGAACCTACGAGGGAATCGCCCGAAAATCCCCCTCCGAGGACACCTAACAAGGAGGGCCTTGAACCACAGGGCCGGCCCCATTGAACAAGCACACTTACTGCATAGTGGAGGCAGGAGCAGACGAACGTTGGGCAAGCAGCACTCTCGAAAGCAAGGGCAAACCATGGAAGGTGCGTGATGGTGAGAACTGCCGGTAGCCTGCTGCCCAGGCACACGTCGGCTCTCCAATCCGAGGAGGATATCCATCCAGTGCGTGGAAGGAGCAGGCACACGCGTTAAATCTCCAAAGCTCATATCCAACTGATGCCTGAAAGGAGCGGTTCACAGTGACCATGTGACTAACAGTACCGGCTAAGGGAGAAGCACTGGTGAGTTTGCCCCACTTTGATCCACCCCTCAAAATAGCCAGAAAGCACACCATTAACGGTGGCATCAGCATTTGTGATCAAAGAAGAGAGGCCACTACATTGCAGGATTTAGGGGCAAGTTAGACGAAAGGCCACTGGAATGTGTGGGGCAATGTGGCAGCCATCTTAGGCGGAAGAGAAGGCACAGAACCTTAGAAGAAAAGACATAATAATGTGGGGCCGAATGGCAGCCATTTTTTGGGGGACTTAATAAGGCACGGGGGAGTGTCAAGAGTCCCTCAGAGGCTACAGCCTCTTTGTCCCAGTACTTGGAAAGTTGGATGGAAGCACAATAGGGGGGAGACATTGCTGGGAATACTTTGGTTCTGCTACACAGCGACCCTAATTATACGTAGCAACAAGCAAAATAGAAAAAGAACGTATTGGGTCTTTGGCAGCACAGCAGCTCTTCTTCCTCTGCACAGTACTATATTAAACAAATATATATACATTTTCCTCTGGAGGCAGCATTGTTACATTGCTACACATGACAGCACAGTACTGGGCATCACGACAATTGAAGCGCAGCAGCAGTGTGAGGGCCCAGCAGGAGGGGAAGCAAACTGAGAAAGTAGTAGGGTGACCGACCCAGGAGATCTTCGGAGCCAGGCGAGGGCTGCGGCACTGGCACCTAAGAAGTAAAGGAAGAAGTAAGCATGCATATCGCCGAGGAGATGGCAGACCTACTTAGGAGAATAAGAACAGCCACAAGGGACAAAGGTGTGGATTTGCTCATAGCGCAGGCAACACCAAACGAAGAGAAGGAGCAGGAAGGAGTGGTACTGCTTGAAGATGCATAGGGGGTTGACTATGTCCTAGACACTCCACCGGAGATTGGTCGGCCAGAGCCCAAAGGAGAAGGAAAGTGAGACAATGGGGGAATACTCTGAAGCTCCAGCCGGAATGGAAGCAGTTCTGAAAAGGCAAAGCACGGAAGAGGAGACCGACCCACCAACAGCCAAGAGACCTCAAAGAGCCAGGAAGACATAGTTGAAGGCGGCAGAAGCTAATGATGAGAGGTAATCACTGAAGCAGAAGCAGCAGGAGAATGCCAGGGGCAAGAAGGCGCTAGAGGCCTTAAGGGCAGCAGCAGATCAGGATGCATTGGATGAGAGGATTGCGAAGTTGGTAGAAATCGATGTAGAAAGAGCGCTGAAAGGGTTACATGAGAACTGGCGGGTTGATAATGTGAATTCCTGCAGGTACAACTATGAGTTGCAGGTAGGGACAAGTGTAGAAGGGAGCACTAACATAGCGCTGGTATAACAAAGCAGACCCATGATAGGGGGAGCGATGTAGCCATTGCGGGCGAGGGCGCACAGGCGAAGGGTGCCGAAAAACCCAGTCAGTTGCCGCAGGGGAGGTGCGCAGCTCCCAAAGCAAGCAGGGGAAAGCAAGGGACAAAGCAGACAGCCTGCCCCCTATCATTGGGCTTTCCAGGTTAAGCATGGGGGGACAAAAGGATTGGCAACCTAGGGGCAGATGAGCTAGTATACACACTTGCTTCAGCGGTGGGGGTCAGGAGGGACCCAGGGTGCACACCCATGGCCAAAAGGGCAGCAGGCCTAGTGTGGTACATACCCTTGGAAGTCAAAAAGAAGATATTGAGCTATGTGTTCATAGACATTTTTACTTTGCTCGAGCTGGAGCAGGTAGGGTTGGCCATAGAAAAGGAGGTCAGGAAGGGGGATGACAGGAGACAGTAGGAAGAGAGTGAGGAAGGAAGAAACATCATGAACTGGCTGTATGCCTTGAGGAGGTAGACCTCCCTTATGTTTGAGAAGTACCCGGGTGACGCTGCAGCGCTAATCACGTACGAGCAGCACATCCATGAGGCCCTTGAAGAGTAGGGGGGTGGTGCTTGGCTCAAATACAATGAGGGCTTCAGGTTGAAGATGCAAATGTTTCCCAGCATGAACTGGGATTAGGATGTGTTGGGTACATTCACAAGATGATATCTATCAATGACCACAGAAACAGGCCAGTGGGGGTGCAGCAGTCAGTTAGGAGTGGATTCCCAGACTGGGGGGACAGGAGTCATGAGAGTGGCGAGAGAGGAAGGTGTCCTTTTCAGGGCAGGGGATGTGCCAGGGTTTGCAGATCAGGGAAGGACACCGCCTGTTGGAAATTTGAAAAAGAGAACAGCATGTTTGGGTGACAATAGTAAGTTTAGGCACACTCGCAGCATTTGCAGCAGAAGCCGCCCGGTGCAGAAGTAAGGGCCACCACATCTTCACGCAGAGGGAGCAACAAAAGCAGAAGGGAGGTGGAACCTAGGTTAAGGGAAACAGCCCTCTACCCCCATGAAGCTAGAGACACGACGGCCCCTGCTGACCTCTTTCACGACAGCATAGCATTCGAGATACTCTTGAGAAGCAGCCTCAGGGAGGCTGCCGTGTAGCTGCAGGGGAAGGAGGGGACCATGTCTTGCTAGGGGAATAAAGCCAGATCAGGTAGGAAAAGGTCAATGGGTCAGGAGGAGTGGAAGGACGAGGGCCTGGAGTAAGACCGACTTCCTTTGGTTTGGTAAGGAAGGAATGGGATGGGAGGAACTGGAGAAAACAATGGCGGAATTGATCAAAGAGAAGGCCCCTCCCCCTGACATGGTAATAATCAACCAAGATGCCAGGACTCCAAGCTACTCCTTTGTGCCCTGCTGGGAATAGCCAGTGTTCAGGGAGGCATTGTTGGGTGGTCTCAATCAATAATCAATAAAGAAATACATTCAAGAAAATGCAGAACATACAAGTGCACGAGAACTCCCAGCTTTATTCCAACATGAATTGACCGGGAACACACAAAAAAGCATTCTCAATATTACAATGTAAAACACAAGCTATTAAGTTCAAAAGACGTCGCTCATGGTGTCATAGTCATAGGAAACCATCTTCAAAACTTTTTAAAGGAAATATAGTACCTATATATCCTGTACATGACAGCTAATATGATTGGATATTATTTAATTGATGGCTGCTCCTAAGGTCAGCCTACTAAAAGTGGTTACACTATATTCTGCTACCTTATTGGTTGGCACTATGCTTCAGTGGCTAACCTGATGGACATAATCCTATAAAACCGGTGGTTTGCTCATCTAACCTTGGGCACTTTCATGCAATGCCAAGTAGCATGGTGGGGAAGGAGAGATCAGCAGACTGCTGTGATTAATTTGAAGAAATCGACTCCCTTCCTATTCCCACGCCTGTGACCTTCATCCATCTGCCAATTTTCTTGTGGCCTTGAAACTGCCCCTGTGTCCATCTGCACCACAGAAATCGTAGGTGTGTTGTCTATTCGAACAGGGAATACATGGTCATTGTTTGGATCATGTGGTAAGATACCACTACCTCAGAATTCATTTTCATCAATATATTGGATGTTCTGCTACTTTAACTCTTGCTTTATGCTCAGTTCTGTTTGCTTTTTAGGAGGCTGCTTGGCACGGTAGCCTCTTGCACCTGGAGATCAAACGCCATCTTAATTTTCACACTGCTACCAATAGAAACTAATTAACTTTTAGAGTTGCATGCAGTGCACTTCTGGGAAATGTTATCTAGTTGTTTTGATCCCTTGTTGGGGACCCCGTTTCATAATCTTGATGCCTGGACATCTGTCTGAATTTTTTCTGGCTTGGTACTGTGTGTGTAAAGCAGTTTCAATGTCACGGATTCAGTATTTCAGAATTAAGGCCTTTCACAGTTCTATCCTAAAATGGCAGTACATTGGTTCACTCTCAGCCATGTTAATGTTCTTCATGTCTAGTGCGTTTCTGCTTTGTGTAACCTTATCTGGGTCTGTGCCAACCTTTTTAAGCTTGTATGTGCTCTCTTCATTTTAGCCCTACTTTATGTAGCACAACCTATTCTACTTTTTATGGCGTCTCTATTGGCCCTAATGTTTAAACGTACAGGTCACTTGTCATAATTGTCCGATTATATGTACGTATATTGTACGTACCTCTGCATACATCTAGGGCTGGGGCCACCTTATATTTGGGATTTAGGGCTGGGGCCTGGTTGCTTAGCCATTGTGGAGGTCAGGAGGCATCATCCTCGATTCTTCAGGAATCCAGGCCAAGAAGACTTGATGGGGCTGTGTATCAGTGGTGGTACACAGGAATGATGGTAAGGGGGAGTAGATGGAAGGTGTGACATTGTGAAAGTTGAAGGGGGACTGGATGAAATACAAAATGGAGAGATGATGGGGTGATGATAGATTGATGTCTCCACACTATTTGTCTCGATTTCAAATTTTTTATTGTTAGATTATGATTAATTGGGATGCATCTCTCTTGCTCTTGCTAAGGGGTCTGCGGTGTACTAGTTTCATTTTTCATGCTGTGGCAAAAGCAGTTTTCCTAGAAGGGAAGGCGGAGAGTGCATGGACGGTAACGACAGTAGTGTTATGTTATGTTATGTTATGTTATGTTAATTGAATTTATTAAGCACACATACGCCCAGAGGCATCATGGCGCTGATCGCGTGGAAAGAGAATTTAATAATATGTTAGGATACTCTAGAATAATAACGTTTTAAATAGCCGGCGGAAGGTGAGATGGTCAACAGTCCCCCATAAAATGAGAGGAAGGACATTACAGGCTTCATTTGATAGAAGGTAGTGGATAGAAGATGAGAGGGATCAGAGGGACAGATGGAAGAGGAAGAGAGTAGAGAATGGAAGATGAAAGAAGTGTCTGGATCATAGAAGGAGATGAGTAAATGGATGGAAAAGGAGAGCAGAAGATTCTGGAAGGGGTATAGAGAGCATGTGATTTTAGAAGGGCTGAGTGTGAGGAAGGGAGGGGGGTCGGAGCAGATTTTCCATTTGAAGAAATTGTCTGATCATGCACAAATCACAAATCACCTTATGTCATGAAGACTTTGTGAAGTGATCAGGCTGTTTTATTAAAAGGCAGGGTTTGACAAATAGACACAATGAAACAAAAATCAACTTGGGTTTTTTAATTGAAAGCAAAGTCAGGAAAGGAACTCAGTGGGAAAATAATTTTGGGCTTTTTATTTGCATGAAATCCAAGGCCTTGGAAAAATCATTATGGGATGCAAGTAAATAAATGGGAAATTTTACTTTGCACACTTTACATTCACTTGAATGGCAGCATTTTAGGGTTACTTATTTTGGGATTATGGACACCACCCTTTGGTACAGATGAGAGGGGTTTCTGAAAGGGAGAGTCACCCAAGTACTTTATTGTCTATAGCGGCTCTAACAAACAGGGCATGAACTTTGTTAGTTTTGAACTCTAACAACACTCTTCCCGTGATTGCCTATATCGGAATTCATTGATTTAACTTAAATGCGCAAAGGATCTACACAGCTTCCCCCCTCCGCACAATGTAATTGAAAGGATTAAGGCAGGCAGTTCCAAACAAAATTCTATTTAAATGGATGGGGTGATTTTCTATAGTGGAGTTCATTTGAGTTGGATTTAATACAATGTGCCAAGGATATCCCCAGTTCCACCGCCCTATCTGCTATGTGAGATGGAGATTAAGGCTGGCAGATTCCCCCCACACTTTTCTTGGCATTTGGATTAATCTACTTACATGAGAGGCCTTGGTTATGGGGCATCCAGGGAAACAGCAGGGCTCCTTTGAGGACAGCACAGATCTCGTCAAAGGCTTCAGTCAAGGGTAGTCGCCAGCACCCCGACTTTCTCTGGCTCCTCAAATGGCAGGCCCAGCTAGCTTCTAGATTTCCCAGTCTCTCTCTCCCCTGCAATGTTTAAGTCCTTGGTAGCTCTCTCTGTCTCTCTGCTAGTCCTTTGCAAGAGTCCAGAAGCAGACTACCTCCAGCAATCAAGTGAGAAAGTGAAGGGAAAAATCAAAAGTCCCAAGAGTCAAAAAGTCAAAGAAAGATCCATCTCAGATTGAAAACTGATCCCTTATAGAGCTAGTGACACTCCATTATTATCACACTTCCCATGCTACTGATTGGCCAGCCCTCTTCCTCTCCCTCACCCCAATATGCCCCTTGTCAGCTAATATGACAAGGAGTTAGGGGGTGTGAATGATGGAAGCTGAGGTAGGAGAAGGATTAATCATCCCAAAATGACAAGTGGGTTTAACTTTTTCAATGATCTTAAAATCTAACAACATGTCAGCTACCCTAATTATTCAGATAACTGGAGGCGCATATACAATTTTTAGTTCTATATTTTATGATGAATCTGAAAATACTAATCATATCTCTGCACCCCCTTCCTGTGAGGAGCTACCGTTTTTATCGATTTACTCCTGAGCCAAAATAGTCACAATTCTGCCCTTCCTGATTCAAACCTTACTTCCATAATCTATCATCCCACCAACTTTCTAATCCCTTAGAATTATGAGAAGGCAATAATCATAATTATCTTCATAACTTAAATTGTATAAATCACGCATGATTCATATTTACATGGTACAGACAGGCTTTTTATGCCCTTCAATGTGAGTCTGGAATGGGCTCCCTGGGACATACGATGTGCTTTTTATTCAAGAAAATGTATTCAATGTTAGTCAATGGCAAGGCACTAGAAGTGTCCCTGGGTTTCACACCAGCCCCCACGATTTCTTAGGTTTCATTTCTCTCCTGTGACCTTATTAGGACATTTGGCTGGCCCATGTGATCATGCCCTCCCCTCCTGGGCTTCAAAGGTTTTTTGTTGAAAGCTATTGCACAGTTAACGGGGAAACCTGACCTCAGGGTCACTTCTGCTGGCTGGCTTATCTGCCACCTCCACAATTTCAATCTACTCCTTTGAATTTGTTAGCATTTAAACCGAAAACTGGGCCTTCTTCTCCTAGGTCTTCAGCCAAAGTTCATGAGGCCAAAGTTTCAGATGCTCAGACCTTCCAGTTCAATGGGGAAAAACAAGCTACACACATAATTCAAAAAGAGTAGCATTTTACAGTGACACAATGTGTTTAATATGTAACATGTTGTATTACACCTAGGGCTGCTGTTCATAAATTCTATCTTTTTTTCTACTACATTAGAACAGAGGTAGATTCATTCTTAATCTCATGCACACAGAGAGGCCACAGTTAACATAGGAAACCAGTGTTCACTATTACAAAAGCGAAATAGGCCTTTCTCTTTACATGCTGTGATTTTCTATGATGACAATGAAGTCTCTTTATGCCTGATAACGCAATCTGTCACTTGACTTTATTTCTTAAATGTCAGGCATCATTCCTCCTTTTATCTTCCAAATGCGCCATATTTATATTGTATTTTCTTCTTTCCACATGCCCTGCTGAGGTTTTAAATCTGTCAAAGGTGACTTTTCCCAATTTTTGCAAAATCAACCTCTACAGCGCCAGACCTTTATTTTTGTTTGACTCCATTAGACACAGTTAGCAATATTACAGTTCTCAGGCACACACTCCTTCAACTCAGTGGGCCTCATCATGACTCCGGCGGTAGCCTTGCCGGTAAAAATGGCACGGCTGCCGCAGGAGTAATTTTTTTCTGTCTCCCGGCAATGGGGACTTACCGGAACATTACTGCCCCGGCAGTCCCGGTAATTCCCCATTGCTTGGCGCTGGAAAAAAATACTCCTCATTCCCATTCCAGTCCCATTGGACTCAATGGCAATAGGGAGGACGGTAGCATCGGCACCATTCATGAATGATACTGATGCTACCGTCAAGGTCTGCAAGCAGAACTCGGAGTATGCTCGGAGGATGAGAGGTCGAGAACTGGTGAGACTTGGCCTGTTGGGAGGGGGTTGAAAGGGCATGGGTAGTTTAGTGGAGATGGAGGGGCACTTGTGTTAAAGGCTGGCTACGATTTCACGTTCTGCAGTGAGCATAATCTGGTGAAGTGATGCGGGACAATTGCAACAATGATTGGACTTCCGTGGGAACAAGCTCTGAGCAGATCAGGCGCGGAAGCTGGTGAGGCAGGGAGGACATGGGGGTTTGAGCTCCCGTTGCTGTGCGAGGTGCTGGGGATGGTGAGAGCTGGGTTTCGCAGGGGGGTGATTTTCCAGGCCTAATTAAAAGATAGTGGCTACTTCTAATACGAAAGGTGTTCATTTGTTGGCGGTGGGTCAGGTGTTACAGGTACATTTCTATGTTACATCATGCGATCAGGTACCATGGGGGTAGTGCATCCCCCCCCTTAGCTTATGTGTGGTTCAGGCACAGTGGGAATGGTGAGGAGGGTGGGATTTGAACACCTCGTCCCCAACAATTCTTAGCAGTAGAGTGTAGGTTCAAATCCCCAGCTGGGGCAACATCATTTTTTTTATAAAGTGGTCTTTCCTGTTGTCTGGGCATGGTATTCCAGGTTACATAAAGTAGGGGAAGTATGGCAGACTGCCCTTAGAAGTAAAGGAATGTCGTGCCCTTTAGTTCCCTCCTACTTTGACCTCTGTCTGGAGCCTGCTTGTTGCCCATGCAATGGCACTAGGACACACTCAAGGACCGAAGAATCAGGAGTGTTCTGATCCCCACACTAAGGTACATCCTCAGAACTGTGTGCACTGATGGGGCTAGCCCACTTTCCCAGGGAGAGTTGCAGAGAGACCCACTCAGTAGAGCTCAATGAACACTGATCAGACCTGGACAATTTAAGTCTGATTAGCCAGAATGTGGTGATAATCAAGTCAAATGGGAAATTGACACGCCAGATAAATAGGCTCTATCGCACTATAGGACAATCCTGCAGAAGACACAACCTGACCTCTCTACCCCAGGACCAATCCCTGCGCTAACATGAAAATAATATGCGCATAGGTGCTGCTGAGTACGTGGTGGCAGAAGGTGCAGTTGCCCCCATTTTCGTTGCTGTTCTCATCTACATCTGTGGTAATGGCAGGTTTTCTGTCTCATCTATTGCTGGGTTCACACTCACTCCTTATATTGGCACATAGGTCAATATTAACATTGACAATTAATATACTGTGTTTCACACATTGTTTGTCTCCTGCTTTACTCATGGCGGTATGTTTTAATGTAACTTCCCATGATACCTTTGTGAATGAAAGACTTATTTTATTATCTAATTTTCTGAAATATCACAGATGTTATTTATGCAAATAAGGAGGGCTACACATCTTGTGCCTCCCAGGGCCCCGAAATCCTAGGGCCAGCCCTGGGTGAAGGCCGTCCTGGTGGTGTTGTACACCATCACCGTCTTCTCCTTGTTTGGGAACATGCTGGTCAGCCACGTAGTAATATGGAACAAATGCATGTACTTGGCGACACGCCTCTAGCCGGAATTATTTCATGGGAGTACAGATAGGAGCAATGGCAACGTGGAGGCACACAGAGTTTGCATCGGAATACAGATGGACACAAAAGCCCACACTGTTGGCATTACCAATGCTTGTTTTAACAGGTTTCAGCTCTGTGCTGATCTCAAGGGTGTGTGACCACAAGAACAGAAGACTTTCTGAAGTAAGGAAGATGGTTATATACCAAACAAATGGAATGCACTGCACATGGACTGGAAAGGGAGCTGAGCTGTGCTTCTGTGAAGGTTTTGGTAGAGAATGTCATGACATTCCAAGGCTATAAATGTGGAAGTCATTCCAGTTTCTCTGAGGACAAAATACCTTTTCGCTTAAAATGGTTTTGAGCAAATAACTGCCATGGAAAAATGTGAGTGAAGTGTTGTGTAAAAAGAAAGTGTCTTCTGCACTCCCCCAGAAGCTCACTGTCTCCAGAGCTCTGGTCCTCTCTAGGCTGGACGATTGCAACAGCCTCTTTCTAAGTCTGCCTGCCTCTACTCTCTGTCCTCTACAACATATCCAGAACAGGAGAATTGTCCTTGGCCTCAAGCCCAGGGATCGTATCTCTCCAGCTCTGAAATCTCTCCATTGGCTCCCAGTGACGGCAAGGATCAAGTTAAAGACCCTCTGCATCGTCCAGAAGGCTTTCTGGGGCCTGGGACCGCACTACTCCCAAACTCTCCCTTCTAAACATCTCCCTTCTCAAGCTCTTTGCTCCTCCACCTCCAACTCTCTGAGAGTCAGTCTCTTTTCCAAGCAGAGAGTTGGAGGCAGATCTCTGTCTTCGGCTGGGGTCTCCCTCTGGAACAGCCTCCCTAAGCAGAACCACCTCCGGTTCCAGAAGAAACTTACGAGCTTCCTCTTCACTTCTGCTTTCTCTCCTCCTCTCCCCTGCAAATGACCCTTCTGCTCCATGCCCTGGTCACCTGGCCAGCCTCTGAACTTGGGCCCAGGTCCCTGCATGTCCAGTTGCACCTCATCCTGCCACTTCGTCCCCCCCCCCCCCCCCCGCAGCACTTGTGGTCTGTATGTGTAACCCTACAGTCCCTTCTCTCTGCACTTATTGCCACCCCTTCCCTGCACTTTATTTTCCTGCACTGAGCCACCCGCTGGCTGCACTTCCCTGCACTTCCGCTATCTGAATGACAGATGTCCTAGAAAGATCGCTGTTTTGTCCTCCCTCTATTTCCACCCCCTTGTCTTGTAGCGCCTAGAAACACTTGTGTACAGGAGCGCTATACATGCCACATCATATCTTATCAATCATTCTGATAATCAAGTCTAAGAAGAAACCAGTGTACAATGTAGTAAATGCTATGGGCACGGTCAGAATTTGGCTCGTGTTTTTTGGACTTCCTTTGGCTTTTTCTGGACTTAAAAACGTTTCGTTTCAGAAAGGGCTTCACTGAAGCACTAGCGAAAAAACGAAAGGGAACTGCGTGCGTGTAGTAGTCGTTTATGATTTTTTAATTTTTTTAAAATCTTGCTCATATAAACAATAATGACAGAAAATGCCTTCGTGCCATGCCGTAGATAATGTACTCATTATCCTCTATTGTTACCCAGGTTTTACCTTACATAGGACTGCAGGAACCGTGCTCGTTGGAGATTGAATGGCATTCAATCGCGTGCCAATGTACCCTGTGTCCCTCGCCTACATTACCAAGGAACATTCAAGTCATGTCATTGGGTTTCCATAACAGTGCAGAATCTATGTTGACATCATCAGTGGGGGATAATTAACGGCAAGAACATTGGCGCTATCGGGGTGGACCGTGACTGGCTGTTGACGTACAGTGCGTGTGGCGAGTGACTCAGCAGTTTTCACAAGGCACGCTACTGCCCGAATGCCATCAGGGGGCGTGTTTGAAAACAGTGTCACCAAGCAGCAACAATTAGCACCCTAATTAAACAGGAAAGATAGCTCAAATGTGTTAAGTGCACAACTTCTGCTGAGACCTGCCGTGAAAAGCTTGGCTCCCAGCAGCGCTGACTCTTTCAGACTCCGAAGTCAGTGTGATAAATACAATTAAGTTACATCATGGGGTCACTGCAACGTCAGGCGCCACATATTTTTTAATACATTGACAGCAGAATGAATATATATATATATATATATTTATTTATTTACTTTGTATATAATTGCTTTTGCAATTTTTACAAAACTGTTGCTGCTCATGCCACATAATGGAAGAAAACAAGAAAGCAAACAAACAAAGTGGTCAAACAGAGAGGAGAAGGCATGGAAGTAGAATTGAGTATGGGAATGCGTGTCCCTACTGGTCCCGGTTAACGTGAGCGGGCCATGCAAGGGTCCTGACAATTGCTCGCCGTGGATGTTCGTAAGGTGATCAATTCAAAAGCGCTTTTCAGAATTTACAAACAGGGATTAAAGACTCAGGTGGAAGCTGCAGTCGTGAAGACGCCAGCGGGAGCCACAGGCACTCTACCTAGAACCATATCAGATAGGAGCACTAATACTGAAAATCAAGAGATAGAAGTGATCGAAATCCCACCAGGGACACAAGATA
This sequence comes from Ambystoma mexicanum, assembly GCF_040938575.1. Classification (NCBI taxonomy): domain Eukaryota; kingdom Metazoa; phylum Chordata; class Amphibia; order Caudata; family Ambystomatidae; genus Ambystoma; species Ambystoma mexicanum. The sequence continues at coordinate 254,414,738 of NC_090921.1, read as the reverse complement.
GAGATACTGGGGACCCAGTAAGTGCTACATCTGAGACGAGGGATTTGAAATTGAAAACAATTAACAAAGAGGAGTTAACAATTAATAAAAGGAAGCAGTTTATGGATCTAAAAGTATCTAAAACAAATTCTCGGAAATATCTACGGAACTTAGCCTTGTTTGATCTACAGGACTATGAGAAGAGTGAAGCACACTCGAGGAAACAGGACACAGCCCAGAGTACAGAAGGGGGGAGTCCGACGGGATTGATTTAAGAAACCCTGACCCCATCTACGTAGATGCAGAGGATAGATTGGTGGACTCTCTTAAACAAAACAAAAGAATATGAGATAAATAAACACAGGCAAAAAAGCAAAACTTGGGACAACGGATCTATGACTTATTTAAAGGTACCCGAAAGGAGGTCAGAGCATCTGAAGATACAGACAGCTTATTGATGGGGAAAGGTAAGGCATCCCATCTGAGATAGATCCGAAGCCATCCTCAACAAAGCTTTGGATTGTGGTAATAGAGGCCGGGAGGTGCCGGGAGACTCCATATGTAAAAGATAATGCAAAAAACAGGAAAGATTCAGAGGAACCCCATCCCTCATCCCCCTGCCCGAGGATAGTACCCAGTCCATGATGAACAACGAAGTTAGACACCTGGCAAAGTCCAGAATCTCTCAAGGATGCTCTCAGTTAGGACTGGAGGCTCCACGTTAGTTAGGAATAAGGATGAAATTCAGATCACAACTTCTCTAGACCATGAAAATTCATGGAGTAACTAGAGAATCAGAAGAGAAAAAGTTAATCCTTCAGAATACATAATGAGGAATAATAGTGCCGAAAAAAATACAGCTAAGGACATCCAAGAGTAGCAAACATATCTTTGGTCGGGCCACATCCGCTAATGTAGATGATTCAGGAGAGAGTGGTCTAAAGACCCTCCCTGTAAATCAAACGTAAGCATGGGATGAGAGTGTAAATAACCCAAGGGAATGTCAGATCACACTTCATGGAAATAGGACTTTACCTGAAGATCCAAGTCTAGTACTTAATTATATGTTTAACAAGGGTGGACCGGAGTTGTTGTCTAGGATCAAATTACATCAAGGGACATCAAGATGGTTGATTGTATCCACCCATATCGCTATGACTATGTCAGACTAGAAATTCCATCTGTACTAGTACGAGATATGTTATTAAATGAGGCAGCTAGCTTCTTGTGACTAGGATATGACCTAGCACCTTTTGTAAGGGAAAGAGAATCTAATCTATGGGAGCTCCAGTCTTCAGGACAGAAATATTCCTTCTTCTATTATTAAGAGAGAAAGCAGAGGGATAGAGAGGGACTTCATCTCCCAGTTAAAGAACTTGAACCAACAATCACTTTAGTGAAGGGTCCAGTCTCATTGTCAAGACCTGGAAGGCCACGGGTCTCTCTGCCCTATCTGAGGATGGTAATCTAGATAGAACACTGAAGGCCTCTGATGTAATTTTCTTACAGGAGACTTGGCTGGTAGAGTACCCATCTTTGAATGTTATGACATATCAAGTCAAAATGCATTGAAAGGCTAAATGGGAAGGCCAAAGGGGGGCATAGCAATCACTCTCTGTAATGGGGTCGGTTTGCATAAAATCAAAGACTGGCTAATCTCTAAAAGAATAATGGCAATTGTAATCGTGTCTGATGACCGAGGAGGCAATGCAAATGTTTTGTTGATTAATGTATATTGGGATCCTCTAGATGACCTGGAAGGTGTACTTAGCTTACTAAATAATAGGTTGGAGATTGGTTTGCTGACTATCCAGGAGGGGAAATAATAATAGCTGGGGACTTTAATACGGATTTTCCCTCTGATTAATGAAGGACTGTGATCATATAATCCAGGACAGTCAAACAGTTGGTCATACATAAAGGAAGGAAATACAAAGAGCGATGTGGGACTTATATAAAATATACAAATAAGTAAATAAGTAATGGAACCCCCCTTCTTGGTCATCTAGAGGGTCCCAGTCAATTCTAGATAATTTCTTTGTGAGTAAGAAATGTTTTAACAAAATATTGGGACTTGATGCTGTGTTCAACAAATATAGCCACCATGCATGGTTGAATTCTACCTTGAAGTGGGAAAGAGAGAAAAGAGAGAAATTACCCTGCCAGGTTATAAATTACCCACTTCAAGTCAATGTTAGGGGCAACAGACTCAGTTGGAATAATAAAACATCAGAAAGCTTCAATTGTATTATGCTGAGAGACTCTGAGAGCTCTGAATTAGATGTAAAGATGTCAAACTATTCAGCTACGCATATATAGAGATATATGGAGACCACAATGATGACTTGTGTGAGTAGTAAAAAAAAGATGGGAACAGAGATGGTACATCAAACTCATAAGCACAGATACGATATCGTAGTGCAAGAAATAAAAAGACAGGATCATAAAAAGATCTGCCAAATAAAGAAAATGGTACTGAAAGAAGCATGACGGAAGAAAATATATGTAAACTGAAACAACAATTAAGAACTAAGACGAAATTCTACTGAACTACTTTGTACCAGAGAGATGGTGAAAGTATACTGGAATTTCTCAAGGTCAGTAACTCTAGCAAGGTTTGGGCTTTTATTAATCAAACAGAAATAAAACAGTTTAAAAACCAAACTAACCCCGTATCTGAACAAATCTGGGTAAATTATTTCATGAACCTATATAAGAAAGATACAAAAATAGAGGAATGGGATAAATTCAAAGATTGTAAATGGGTAATGGATTTTTCGGTGGATAATATTGAAAGACTGATTAAGAACTTTACTCCATCCAGAGCGGGAGGTCCGAATCAACTGACTAATCTAATACTGAAACAGAATTATACTCTATGGGCAAAATACTATACATACTGTTTAGGGACATAATAAATTGGGAAATCCCCCATGTAATGCCAATTTTTAAGAAAGGCTCACGTTTATCTCCATCAAACTATAGACCAATAGCGATCATGAATTTGGACTCAAAAATCTTTGCTACAATAGTTAGAGAACATCTGGATGTATAATGTAGAGAAAAGGTCATCTTGGACCACAGAGAGATTGGTTTTAGAAAGGGTATTGAAACAGACTGTGCAGGTCTCTTACTATGCAGACTTCAAAGACAAGCTTATGTAGAACAAAACCATCCTCTCTACATGGCCTCAATGGAGCCATCAATGGAGTTCGACTTGGTCAATCACCAAATTCTGTGGACTAAGTTGTACTCTTATGGAATTGATAAGGGCTTACTGAGCATTCTGGTGTATCTTCATAAAACACACAAATACAGATCAGATTAAACTCTGTGGGCTATCTATTTAAACCCATCTGTACAACAAATGGTTTAAGAAAAGAATGTATGTTAGCTCCGATACTTTTTAATCTTTATGTGGCGGATGTCGGCACGTCTTTAAACAAAGCCTTGTTCGCTCCACCGAAAATTGGTACTTTGAAGATAGTTTGGGCAGAATATGCCGACAACATTGTCCTCTTTGATTTTACTCCGATAGGATTACAGAAACCAATTGACGCATTTCGGTACTATATGAGTGCTCACAAACTGGCCATAAATCCGGAGAAAATAGTAATGATAAAATTTGTCAAACTGCCTGAATGAAGGAGGAAGACCAAAAATAGTTTTTCTTGGTGGCTCAATGACAGCAAATTGAGTGAGAAAACAAATGTGGTATATTTGGGTCTCCCTATCGTGGCAAGATATACAAAATGTTTTTTTCAGAAATTAAATCAAAGAGAAGTTTGTGAAATTTTTATCACAAAAGGAAGGTGGTTGATAGAAAGTATGGAAAATGTTCTATACTCCCAACTCTCAAATTGTATAAAATTATTGTTATTCCCATACTGTGCTACGGCTTAGAGTTTTTCCTCACATGGGTATTCTCGGAACTGAAATACTTTGAAGCTATATTTTATTGTATACCGAATGTGTTCCACATGGGGTAACACGTTATGAATTGTGGCTTCAATCCATCAAAAGTATAATATTTTGGAAAAGAATAAATCTGGTGAGGAAATGTATGTTAAACACAGACTGTAACTTTTATGAAATGTTGGGTTAGGAATTGAGAAATGGGGTGAAAAAGGGAAATTGTACTCAAGAATTGTATGAGGAAGGAATCAGTATGAGCTCTTGTATTGTGATATTAATAGTAATCCAAATAAGGTAAAACAAATTATTAAAGGCCAAGACTGGGCAGGTACAATAAAAGAAGTATTATGGCAGCGACTTTACGCAGTGGTGGTAGCTCCTGAAAAAGTGATGGGGAGTTGGAATCCTAATTAGTACCCAGCGAGAGTCAAGCAGAATGCAACACGCATTCAGTTTGGCTCTCGCCGGGTCATTACCCGGCTGTGAATCCCTCGATTCTCAGCCGGGATTCCGGGCGCCTTGTCCACGGTGGGCGGCGTGGCAGCCCCTCAGCCAATGAGGAGGCTCGAAGCGGGGCCATCCCTGCTCCGAGTCTCCAAATGGTTAAGAAGCTGCCTTCGCCCCACGCCTGGGTCTCAGGTAAGGTTTTTGTCTTCTTCCCCTTTCCTCCCACCTCCCTGCCCTCCCAACCCACTTACCTCTGCCTCCTTTGTCCACGGCGGGCAGCATCGCAGCCTTCAGCCAAGTGAAGGCTCGAAGCAGGGCCATCCGCGCTCCGTGCCTCCACATGTCTGGAGGCTACCATCGTCCCCCGCCGGGATTCTGTTGCGTCTTTTTTTTTGTTCCGCCCCCAACCCCACTTACCTTCTTCTCTGTCATCTTCCGGAGCTTATGTTGTAACCTGGTCCATCACAGAGCTTTGAAGCAGCAAGCAAATATTCTAATGCCTCAACCCGGGCACCACTCTATTCCTCTTTCAATATCAAAATTCTTCAAGTCCGCAGTATTAAAATAAGACCAGACAATGGTCTTATAAATTAATGTGGAACATATTGTCAGATTATACATAAACTCACTTAACAAATATCTATAATGTCATCTCTTTTCACAACTTGTTTTCAATGAGTATGCCAATCTTGAATATATGACTTGATAACAGCAATGTACATGTGTTCACCCTTCTAATACTGTACAGAAAGAAACAGTCATTCCCTCAACACGTTTCGATCCCAAACTGAACCATCATCAGAAAGAAATAATGCTTCAATGTAAACAAAATACGTAAGAATATCTCAAAATAGATATTTATTAAAACAGTGTGCAGGGGACTGTCGGTGTATGGTTAATCTGACATGTGTCACATTAATTGATAAGACCAGTGTCTGGTCTATTTGAACCCTGTGCACCTGAGGACATTTGATATTGTTTGATGAAAAGAGTAATGTCTGTGCCGTTTTGGATGGGGAACATCTGAATCAGAACACACAATTTTGCATTAGACAATATGAACTTAAAATGTAGTACATAGAAACCTTAAGGATAACTCAGAACTAAAACTACACATCTCATTAACGTTTTGCATGGGACAGAAATGGAGCAAAACTATTCACGTTACATGTACTTAGGACAGGTCTTCAAACAGTAACTTCCCATCATCAAAGTTCTTTGGGTTGAAAGACGTGACACTTCTTCATTTCTGTAGGGCCTCAGGACAGGGTCATTGTTCATTCATGCACACTGCACTGCCATAAAAGCAGGAGTCCAGATTCCTGGGGAGGATATGGTCATGAGAATGCAGGTCCCAAGGGCTTGGGCCCAGCTTGAAAGTGCTGCATCATCATTGATGAAGCATAGTGTGGTTATGTTCAGGTGTAATTTCCAGTAATGTTTTCCCCTCCCAATTTGGTTTATGCAAAATGCACCCTACATTTGGAGACTGAGAGAAAAGTGCAGAATTACATTGCCTGCTTTAGCCCTAAAGAGAAACAAAGTGTGCAGTTGGAAGTTGAGTAAGATTGAGCAGTGGTGAGGTACTGACAGGGGATCCTTTTTCATCCCAGAAAACTTTCCGGTATCTGTGAATACATCTGAAGCAAAAAGAACAGGAGCAAAAGAAACAGGCACCCAGGTGGATTCCACAGCAGTTTTTATTGGATGCAAATTCAAGACACTTCTGGAAAAGCACACTGCAGTTTTGCCATCAACCTGCATGTATAGGCCTTTTTAGATGATGCAACATCCTCATGGAAATTACCACTTTGTTAGTGCAAATATCTGATAGGTCCTTTAAGCCAGAGAATAACCCTCCTTTTTTTCTGAAAGGACGATTTATCTGCTGCTCACCATCCCACATTTAGTCATACTTGGCATTAAGACTTGTTCCCTGACGCATAGACTAATAGGCTATTTTAAACCGAGCGGAACACAATTACAACATCCTTCAACTTTTACCAAAAACAATTATAATCACATCACTGTCAATTTCTTATCTGCTTCTCGAGGCCTTGCCAAGTCAATTAGCACTTTATACTGTGAAAGAATTAAAAAGCTCAATTTATACGGTGCCAAGTAATGCAGCTGATCTGTCCAAATTGGTAGCTTCCCTTGCCTTTATCTGACTTCATCATCAAATGTTTCTGCTTTTCCTGCTAAGCCCCAAGTATTAATCTTCCAGACTCACTGATCTCACTGTGAGATGCGGCCAAAGACCTTCTACTGTGTCAGCATGAGTCAGGGTTTTCTCACACCTTCCATAAGGCTAAACACCATTTTGTTTCTTGGGCATCCATTTTGAAATATAGCCCAGTCTGCCACTGTGCAAACCTACAGGGAGTCATCCTTTAATTATTTAAGCATTTCTCACTTTGTACCTTATATTCCGAATATATTTTTATATACTCATGATAGGTTTGTGATATTTAAAGCACCCTTCCATTCCTGGGTCATTTTAACCAAGATATTGCAGTGCTAAGTGTACTTTATACCATTTCTAAAAGAGGCACTATAACCTTGATTTCTGCAATAATGGAACCATCGATCTGCCTCTCATGTTATCTGTACTCCATTGAAGGGGGAGGGGTCGGTACCCCTATACAGTACCAATGACCCGCAATAGCTGCTGGAGATCATTAGCTCTTAACTTCCCAAAAAGCATTCTTGAATTATACTGGAGTTCATTCAAACGGGGAGTGACAATAAGATCAAACTTTGATGAGGGACTTTAGGACTTTCAGTGAGCTGCATAAAGCACTTCTTTGCCAATCATTTGTTATTCAATGTATCCACAACCAGACATTGAAAAGATGATAGGAGTTCTACCCTGGCTACAGTACAAAGTTGCTGGTTGAGTGTGTTACACAGGTTATGGTCCTAGTCCAATGAGCTTCACTTTCTATTAGAAAGTGTTCATTGATATCACAGATAGAGGATAATATAATCAAGTAGTTGTGATTTTCGAACTAGAGGATCAGAAGGATGTTTTGTATTATATGTTATAATGAATATTGCAGGCAAAATCTTCGGCACGCAGTACTATCGAATACAATGGACAGGACACGTCCATAGGCATGGAACGACATAGGATAAGTATATCACTCTGATGCATCATCTCAAAAGGAAATCACTCCCCAAAAGCAATGGCAAAGGGTCACGAGACCCAAGAGGACTGGTCCCTTTGCAAATTAGGGACATTTGTACAATGAAAAAAACAATCGCAGTGATATGTTGAGAAATAGTTAATGTTTATTGGATGTACATCAGTCTCTGAATATTGAGACACAGTAATGCTAGTCCAGAGAACATGGATGAACCTTACAGCATGTGTTCAGCAGTCCAAGTGGGCAGCGAGAGGCATCCCAAACCTCCACCAGTAAAACTAATAGCCAATAAAAACTCTACTGTCCTAGTATGCGGCTCCAACGGAGCAACTCAAGCCCGACACCTCATAACGCTTTGAAAAAGCACTTTTTCAATCCATGTTAATGTAGGACAGTCTTGCCCTATAAAGTATTGCATACTACTCAAAGACAAAGAACCAAGCATAGTGGAGCACTGTGCAAATTAGCAACAACCTCTGTGCTTCCATTACTGGAATCCACAAGTCTGCCGCCCCCACCGCCAGCATCACTCTTCTTATGCACCTTAATCCAGATGTTGTGTTCTTACTATTGAAATTACGATTTTCTGCATCACTCGCAGAGGTTGCCACATGCACCTGGATACTAACCAGAAGCAGCTTGTACTATTCCAAGTCTGAAGCTCCACATTTGTTTGTTTGTTTGTTTGTTTGTTTGTTTATTGGACCTTTCGTCACACCTTAGACCTGGCCTGAGCCCCTAAATGCTGTTCCAGGATAGGGATTAAGCACAGGCCTCTGCCCAGCCATGCTATCCTTGCCAGCAGTGCGCATCTATTACAGGAATGTGGTCCAGCGTAGAACTCTTCCCGTTCACCTGTATCCGCACCTGTTGGGCTCTGCCATTCCAGAAAAGTGGCCTGCCATTGCACAAGAGGCCAGGGTCAGAATGGGGCATAAAATGAAAAAGTGGCTAACAATGCAAATGGCAATTGATTTCTTTTGTGACAGACTGTTTGAATAGTAGTCTAGGGGGACATTTTCAATAAAATGTGATGCAAATTTTGCAAATTTTAACAAATATTTATTCTGAAACACTGGTCAAAACTATTAGCCGCATCGTGAAGTAACATCAAACAAGCTCACATGGGGCAAAAAAGTGTCCGACTTTGACCCCAAAAAAACAGCCCACACTAGCATTTTGCATTTCATTGGTTCAAGCATTGCCCTATTGCCGTATAGGCCAGTTCGAGCCTTACTGAGGCCTGACATGCACCATCAAATGGTATTCCAGTACTTGAATCTCACAGATTTTTACACCCCGCCTGATCCATACATAATTATCTGCCTCCCCCAAATGTACCCCCTGCATCCACCATGGATGGTAACTGCTTTTCATGCTACTAGTTAGTAATTCCTCTGGTTCTGAAAAGTAAGTGGGGGAAGTAATTAGTATATCGAATGCACAATACTAAAGGAAGTGAAATCATGGGGCATGAACCTACAACACTGTAATAGGACTGTAATACCAGCCCCATTTAGTATAAGGGGATTCCATGGGCTGGCAGAATAGTGTGTCTATTCAGACTGTCACAGGAATCGACTGGGACTAAGACATACACCGAAACTAGATGCTATAATTGAGCACTTTTATTTGAGGATTTAGTACAAGAGGGCCAACATAAATGAACTAGGATCTTCCTGAACAAAACAGAGGTCAGCATGTGTCTCTCCTAGATCAACTTTGGTCTCTCTCCCCTCAGAATGGATTGTGGTCTTCTAGGATTTCCTGGCCATTGCATTAATTATCCCAGTTTGTATAGTTCAAGCAGGGGTTATGCCACCCCTTCCTGGCATTGCAGGCTATAAGGTGACCTGAACCATCTTCTGCATCTGCTCTAGATGTGTGCTGTTTTGGGTCCGGGAGCTCAAGAATCACTTGAGCACAATGTTTTGCAAGCAGACAGGTCAGTGGATGGAGCTGGTAGGGAAAGCTGGAGAGGCGTCCATAGGATTTAACTTTGCCCAGGCTTCATCCTGGCTTCCCCCGTCACCTCTCTGATCTCACAATTATATTCCTGTCCCAATCTCATTCCTCCTCCCACCATTTGCTTCTTCCTAAGACTTGTCCAGGCCCACCAGAACCTTCCTGCTGTGACTAGGTAAAGGATTGATCTCTGTCATTAGCTTTGTCCATTCTTTTGGTTTCCTGTTTTCCTCCTCTTGGGTTGTCACCAACTGGTCTCATCTAAATTGCTCAGGCTCTGTTACTATGACAAACCATTGTCCTCTGGGCTTTATCTCCTCCAGTATACTTACCACCGCCTCTGTAGCACTTTCACTACCATTTTTGTCCTGTGGAGCTCCTTTCTCCACTCTTCCACCTCCTACAGATCTCACACTCCCTCTGGTATCTCCCCTGTGTCACTCCAAGCTTCCAATGTTATCACCTTTTGCTTTCATTTGGTGTTCACCACATCTCCTGCACCCTGATTTTCAAATTCTTGTCTTGACTAGAAATCTCTTCTCCTGAAGTTATCAGCTCCTCCTGCAACCACCCGTCTGATGCTATCACCTCCCTCTTACATCACCCATCTTCTGATATTACCACCTCCTCCTCTGCTTTCTGAACTCTCACTGCATCCTTCTGCCCGTGCCATCTCTCTCTCTCTGTCTCTCTCTGATGTCACCACCTCACCTTGGCTCTCATCACCTTTTCCTACTCTCCACTGCTGCCACTGGGACACGTCTCTGTAACTCCAGCATCTGCTTCTTCCCATATCCTCCAGTCTCCAGACACCACCACATTCGAGACTCCTGCTACTCCAACTCACACTGATCAACTAGGGCTGTGTGCTTTTATACTGTGTACTCCACTTCCCCTGGGTGGAACACCTAATGAGGATATTTGCAATGTGTTTTGTGACTGGGTGAGGGCTGGGATTGTTTGTTGTCCCTGAGCACATGTGGGCTTCTTTGGGCTTAAGGGGCTGGACAAAGCTTATAACTGGCCTGCCTTCCGTCTTGAATAAAATTTCCCCTTTGACCCTCAATGCTGCTGCCCGTGCTCAGGTGAGGTCTCTTCTGCATCCAGATTGTGAAATAAGTGCTGGGAACATGCTAAATAGGCAGTCGAAATGCTGTATTTCTTTCAGAATAACATGCAGGTGGTGAAAATGCAATATTATATCCCTGGTGTGAGAATATTCAACCAGGGAGCAACGCTTTTGTTTCTTTTGTTGCATTCTCCACACTTGGGAAGTCATTGACTTGCAACATTGTATCCACAGAAGTTAGTTCAACATGAACCCTCCAAACTGTGAAATTACTTTCCTGGTGTTGCTTGTGAGGTTATTACTGTATCTAAACACACCCCACTGATGTGGAGTTAATGGAAGTACATTTCAAAATAGGGAAAGGGTATTTGTCTATAATGGAACTTTGGGTCTGCTCGGTGAGAGGTTCAGGCTCTGTCAGTTGGGGTGGGGGTACATTACCATTGCTCTGCACGATCTCACACGAAGTTTGGGGAGGACCAGAGCTGGTCTGTTCTAATTGACTGGTGCTGTGTGGGGTATGCAGGCCCCCATGACTGCCTTCACTGGGCCACTGTGATTGTCTTCTGCCATGTGTTGGTTGTCAAGGTAGGATAACCAGAGGGTGACCAAGGACTACCTTGTTGGTCCCAGAACCCCAAAGGGGACTTCATCACAGGGCACATAGTAGCAAATTGCTTGCAAGGCAACACAAATGTTCACACACTACTACCCACTTTTACCATCTAACATCAATTATTTGAAAATGAAAAGCCCATAAGTGATTTTCTGCATAGCTACTAAGGTACTGGAAGTGTTCGTTTTTCATTATAAATGTTGACCTACAAGTACCAGAATGCAAAGCGATGTGACCTAAAAAGTAGTAATGGCTGATTAGCTGACAAAGTACAATGTAAGTGTAGAGGAACAGCTGCATGCCTCTGCAGGAAATCCCCCTTACCTCCTCTATGGTGGAAGCCTGAGATTGTGCCATGCTTGACATGCCACAGCGAATATTCGACAGAAGGTACCCACGTAGAAAACCCTATCAAATGTATTCCCGAAGAGATGACAATCTGATGGAGGAGCTCCCTGAAGAAATCTGAAAATGAGAGAAAGAGGAGCTGGTGATGACACAAGAGACAAACATGACACACAGAGAAGACTGACTAAAGAGAATGTATAGACTTTATAGATACTGACGACGAAGTAAAGAATCAAATAAACTTTCACCTGCGAAAAGAAGAGTTGGTGTGTGTGACACACTGCAGAAAAGGCAAGTCAAACAATAACTGTACAGATGCTGTAACACAAGTAGACTAAGTAATCTTAGAAGCTGGCTATACGTAGTGAATAGACTGAGGGCGGAGCTGCCGTTGTATAGAAACTGGACATCAGAGTCATGAATTTAATAAACCCGGACCCATGCAAAATAAGGGCCAAGAACTGTGTTGCAGCAAGAATTAGCTGAGATCGTGGATACAAATGGTGAGGCTGTTTGGCCTGGTATCAAAGTCAAGGTAGCCAAGGCCGGTTATCTATTCTTGAAGGCAGTGAACGTGAGAAGTTGAATAATGCCTTGTTAAGGTGCAAAGAAAGAACACCAAGCGTGTCAAGTTTTATTTATTTAAGACATTTAAATCCTACAAAATGGTCCAAATCATGGTCTGATGTCACGTGGGCCAAGGATCGAAATAGAGTTTGAAATGGAGTTCTAGAACAAGTGATAGTGCGTGCTCGCACTCCTTTATATTCTTACAGACAAGAATACACTGCAAGGCCAAGTTCAAAAACAATCTTCATGGCACAAGGCATGGGTGATGAGATGATGAGAGACTTTGGGCTAATTGGGTGGGGAGGAAAAGTTAAGTCCACCTCCTGGCGCCTGGGTATGAGCTTACGTGCTGCTAAGTGAACTGAATGTTCCAGACATGGCACGAGCCTGCCAAACAATTATAGAGGGCCATATAATGAGGGGCTATAGTTTGAGAGCCAATGATATACTGTGTACTTAAGAGTGTTGAAGATGACACATTTTAGAGGTAGACATACGTTGTCCACCTGACAGTAGATGTCCAATCATAATCCCACTCCTTATAGAAAGTATATTTAGATGTTCCGCTTAAGCCTATCACAACTCTTTGTAGGTTTTATGCATTTACCACGTAGTATGACATCACGTATGACACTTTTAGTGTATAAATGTGTTCTTATGTGAAATAAGATGAGAAGCATGAGCGAACGTCCGTGGATGTCCGTTGTAACTCCCTGTTTTAGACAATTGATATTAAAACAGTAAACCTGGTCATCTTCCTGAGTTGGTTTGATTATTTGGTGTCAGCGTTATTCTGCAGCACTTCCATTGCATGCACGCTAGCCAAAGGGCTCTAAGCCCACATGGTAGCACTGTGGATGATTTAAAGATCCAAACTAGTTTGTCTCCAGAGTTACGGATGATCGGGCATCCTCCGCCAACAGTCAGAAGGTTGCAGGGTTTCCTGTGGAGATGGGCCGAATAGAAATAAACTTGCAAGAAGAACTGAGACGGTGGGTAGGTCCCTCTTTGACGAAATCCCTGTCCAGTTTCCAAGAGCGATCTTCGGATGGAAGGCAAAGTGGTCGATTGGAGGAGGAGTCGATACGGAAGGACTCGAGTCTATTAATGAACGAATGGTGAGTAGACGAAGGGGAATGTAAATTAAGAGGATGGGTTTGTGATAATTTTTGAGTAACAGGAAATATTGTGTGATGAAGAATAACACCTAGAGTCCTAACTGAAGCGAGTTCAGAAAGAGAAGTCTCAAATCCCAACAGAGGTAGAGCAGAAATATATAACGCATGAACAGGTTCATGTGAGGTGACGTCTGAAACCCAGAATAGGGTATTAAGAAAAGGCGAGAAAGGAAAAAGTGATCACAGTGTTTATTAATGTGTAAAGTCGACTAGTCTGCATGTTGTTTGTTGAGTAGAAATATAGAAGAGTGAAAAAAGTGGTGAAGTCAATGAGAAAAAGTTGGGGAAGCTATAGTGACTTACCTAGTGAAGTGGTTGGTACCAATCCAGAAGTAGAGATAACTCATTGAGAAATTAGAGGCTTGAGTGGCGATTGATGCTGCGTGCTCATATTTGTTGTTTTAAAAGAGTTGAAAAGTGGTGATTTACGCAAAAGTATATAGTCTTTTATAAGCCTGGTAAGTATTGACAGTCAATTGAGACTTGTCATTATGGTAGACACTCCTCTGATGCCCTTATGCAAGACACTGCCAAAACACATGTCCAAGCTCAAAATGTATAGTGTGGAGTGGGTGAAAGGCATGGCAGATAACATGTTCATGCCATGGCCACAAGCTGGATCGCTGTCAAAAGCTGTATTGCAACACATGACCACATATTTGCACGCTGCCTACACCGGGAAGAAATTAGAGACAAGATTAGCAATTCTAGAGCTTTGGAAAATGTACTACGAAGAGAGGGAAGATCCACCACCTGAGGAGGAGGGGATGCTTAGTCAGCTAAAGGAGGAATGTGTTGAGCCCTCAGCTCCCCTTACATCGCCTGATGAAATAGGTGCTAGCACGGAAGAATAAAGTTGTATCCTCCAAAGGATTTGAAAGCGGCGACGGGGTAACCCAATATACAAACCTCCCACCTATAGATGATATGATATTTGATATGACATTGTATTTAAAGCGTGCCTATACACAAATGTTTCACGGCGCGAAATATAGGAGCAATGATAGTCCAGAGAAAAATAAGAGAAAAGAAGAGATCTGTAAGATCCTATTAGACAAAGAATAAAAGAGTGAGCGATCGAATATATCATCAGAAATAGAAAAAGAGATTAAAAGATGTAAAGGAGAAAAGGATAAAGGTGACGAGGTGGGTGGGAGGACAGATATTTCTTAAAATCGATGGGAAAAGCATCAGGCAAGTTAGCAAAGAGAAGATAAGGACGAATAATAAAAAAGAGACAAAGAAAGAGAGAAGAGATTAAAAGAAGATGAGCAGAAAGAAAGAACAGGGAGTGAAGAGAACAGATGCATCAAGAGGAGCAATAGAGAAAAGAAGAACGGTCGGAAGAGCAAAGAAAGTATGATAATACACAGAGAGCTATAGAAGATAGGGATAGAAGAGAAAGGAAGAGAGAAGAGGAGGAAGCAAAAAAATGAAGGGACAAAAGAATACAGAGACGAAGGGAAGAAGTGAGGGGAGAAGAATGGAGGCAAGAGGAAGAAAGATTTAGAAGAGAGGAGAGAAAGTGAAGAGAGCTACATGAAGAAATAGAACAAAGTAGAAGACAACAGGGTTTTGATATCAGTCTCGTTCGTAAGGAACCAATAGGGCTAAGCCCAGCATTACGATGGGATAGAACAGAAGAGTTTCCTCTGATAAAAGATGAAACATTAGGGGCATCTAGAGTTGTATTGGAAGAAGAAAACATTGATGTGGGAAGCATCGGAGAAAGGATCGATAAGGTCTATCAAGAATTAAAGGAAGGTAGCAACTATGGAAGCCGAGGGAAGGGAGATCCATTTATAGCATTTCAATCATGAAACGAAGAACAAATTCTATTCAGTCACAGACACATAGCATTGTCCTTAAGCAGACTGAACCTAGACAAAGGTGAAGGGGAGGATTGTCACACTAGTTGGGGAAAAGACATGTCAGATGAAAAAAGAGAGTCCATCCTCGAGGTAGGAGGAGGGAGCGCATGCGCCCCAGAATGAATCTTGCAATTAGATAATGAAGTAACGTGGTCCGATATGGAACAACCTAAGGATAGGATGCCAGATCCCATAGCATATCCAGAGCATCCCCGAGGACGATCGTATAGTGAGAAGGGAGAATCACCACCATATGTAAGCAGATTAAGGTCACTATGGGCAAGGAGGCGGGAAGGAACGATTGTCCCTGCCATGGATAGATTAATGATGAAACCGACTGCGGTTTGGGGTTTACGCAGTTTCCCTTATTCGAAAAAGGGGGAGCAAGAACACAGTATATTCTATGGCCGCAGATGGATAAGGATAAGCTCCTGAGTTTGACTTCAGGCACTGGGGAATGGATATATGAATTCAAAATAATGAGAGGCGGAAATACAGTCACCATAGGGGACATTAAGGGTCTCCTGGCAGCTATTCTTGGAGATAGAGCTGATGACATATGGAGGAGAGCAGCGTATTCAAGTGTGACAGCACAAAACAAAGCGCATGACAGAGCGTCATTTAACAATTGTAGAGTAGATGTGTGGAGGGCTCTCAGGGTACAGTATCCTGACACATCAGATATGGGTGCAATTATGACACGTAAAATGAAGGAAGATGAAGACCCTATTACTTACATTCAGGATATTCAGGGGAAAGGGCAGCTTGAAACTCACAAGCCGTGGGAAAAAACGGTGGCATTATTTTATGACATTTTATGTCAGGTTTGCCTGCGCCAGTACACAGACAGATGAAGAAACGAGTGGAGATGGAAGCAAAATCGTGGCCTGAGATACAGTTGACAAAAGTGCATCACTGTCGGCTGTTACAATAGACAGATAGGAAGAAAGATGAGACTAGGAAAAGTGAGGAAGTCAAGTTGGTTCAGAAAAAAATTGTCAAAATTTGACATAGAAGGTGCGGTATTGAGAATTTGCGAAGGATTGAGAATGCAATTTGTACATCCCAGGTGAGTAATCAGCCCCTGAGGGACCAAGGTGGATATGGGTTTGTGCCACGAGGCAGAGGTATGGGCTATAGAGGAAGAGGAGGAGGATTCCAAAATAATCAAGGTGGGTTCCAGAATACACATAATGAGAATCAGAGTGCCCAGGGAGGATTTAACCAAGAGGGACTTGTTAGATGGGCACCACCAGTATGTTGGACTTGTGGGTTGACAAGGCACATTGCACACATATGTGGGAGCTAATGGAGTGTAAAGAATGGCCAATTTTCAAGAGGGGAGACTGTTTATCCTCCACCATATAGCATATAACCTAGGAAAGGGTTTGCCCAAGATCACACAGTGTATCAGACACGAGCACTGCAAGTGCAGCAGGTAGAGCATGTGTGAGTGCAAATGAATCCACCACAAGGGCAGCCGCAACATGCTCCCATGCAGACACAACAGTATGCAAACACAGGACAAGTACTGACACCCAGAATATGAGACAGAGATGAGCCTGTACCCACAATATGAAAGCTCACAGGGTAACTTGATGTGTTCTGTACTATCTGTGACACCAGACCCCCAAGAGGAACCAAGGGTTGATGTTACGATAGGAGGTACATCTTTCTCTTTTCTAGTAGACACTGAGGTTACTCATTCATGTCTACGAGAGGGAAAATATCCAATGTCAGGGATTGCCATGAATGCTCAAGGGTTCTCTGGAGCTACGAGTCGTTTTCCTTACACTGATGAATTACCAGTCTCTATAGGAGAATGTGACATGTCTGTTCCTTTGTTATATGCATGACAGACACCGGTTAACATATTGGGAAGAGATTTCATGACAAAACTCAACATGACGATTTTATTCACTGATCAAGGTATAGTATATTCTACACACACCAGGAATACATTATTCAAACGTGGGCAAATTTATACTGGCGTTCATGGGGCAAGTGGCTCTGCGAGGCGTTCCAGTAGATCCAGAGATTTTTCTAATGGCATAGTGGGAAAGATTGTGAGAATACCTGACAAGTTTTTGTTCAGACCATGAATACCTATGGATGGAAGAGAGGGGACAGACTATCCCTATTGAATTGGAAGCAGCCATAGTACAAAGAGTAGACCATGGAAGCAGTAATAGCTCTCGGAGAAGGGTATAGATGGACTGACATAACTGATGATGACATCTTTAAAGAAGACAAAACAGATGATGAAGTGGTGTTCTTTTCGAGCATTACATAAATGATAAGAACAGAGAAAAGGGAAGTCCCACAGTGAATGCCGATAATGCGGCAGCGTCCAGCATATTTTCAGGAAGACTTGGAGAAGGTGCTGAGTGTCCTTTGGACCACAGGCCCTTATGACGTAGGTGTATTAAAGGGACTAGGGGAAGTTAAAAAAAAAGCTGAAGCCAGAGGCAATTTTACCTTGAGCAAGACAGTACCCCATGTCTCGAGAGGCTGATGAGGGTATATTTCAGACCAATAAAGCAGTGATGAAACAAGGAATTCTGATGCCATTGGAATCGTCTTGTAACACAGCGGTGTATCCAATTAAAAAATCTAAAGGAGGGTCATGGAGATTTATACAAGATATGAGATTGAATAACTGGATTGTAGAGGCAAACTTCCCTTTAGTTACTAATCCAATGACGATACTGTGCAGCATCCCAGTGGAAGCTCGATATTTCACAGTGATTGATTTGAAAAATGCGTTCTTCTCAATCTTGACTCCCTTCATCTTCCACCAAACTTGACTAAAATGTACTTGTTTGCCCGAGGGGTACTGTGAGTCCCCATTGATCTTTAACAGAGTACTGCAGGTGGATTTAGGCAGTATTGATCTATCTTAAGAGTGCGGTGATACAGTACATGATTTATATTTTAATTTGTAGCACCACAGAAGATGAGTGCAGACAAGACTCTATTCAGTTGATGACCATTCTAGCAGACAAGGGCCACACAATAGACAAGAAGAAATTACAATATTGTCAAGAAGAGGTGTTATACAGAGGGCAGTTGAATTCATATGAAGGAAAGAAGGTGACACCTGAAAGAGCTGATTATGAAAACCTCAAAGCCAAATACAGTGAAACAGATGCAACAGTTTCTGGGGCTATGCAACTATGTTAGCGCCTGGGCATTTGACTACAGTTTGTACACAATACCCCTTTTGCAAGCTTTAAAGAAAGCACAAGTGGACAAAGTAAAAATAGAATGGACTGAAGAAATGGAGGAAGGGTTTGAGGAATTGAAAATAACAATTTGCACAGACCCTGTTTTGGAAATTCCCAATTATGATGAGGAATTGTATCTGTTTTCGCACACAAATGACAGCAGTGCTTACACAGAGAACCACATTGGGGTACAAGCCTCTTACAGCAGGATTTTAGACCCAGTAATGAGAGGATGCTTTCTTTGTGAACAGTCATTGGCAGCTGCTACGCTCGAAATTGAGAAGTCTACAATGTTGTGATGGGCTGCTCTATGACCATCTCTGTGGAGCATGCTTTATTTGCCATTTTAAAGAAACCCAAAGTTGCATTGACATCCCAAAGAGCGTCAGCTTATGAGGAAATGATTTTGAATCCAACGATTAAAATTGTAAGACGTAAAATAGTGAACCTTGCCACATTTATAGCAGAGCCAGTAGAAGAAGGTGATCATGTACATGACTGTGCTAATTATGTTGGATTTTATGATGATATACCCAGAGTAAAGGAAAATGCTTTAGCAGGAGGGGAAATTCTCTTTATTGACAGTTCTTCAAAAAATAATCAGGCTAGTGGGGAAAGGCATTCAGGCGCAGTGGTAGTGAGACACAGATTAAATGGAACATTTGAAGTTGTCGCAATTGCAAGGCTGCCATCTCCCTTTTCAGCACAAGCGGCAGAATTAGTAGCGCTCATTGGTGTGCTCGAGAAACATGAAGGGCAGGAGCTGACAGTGTACAGTGACTCTGCCTATGTGACGTCAACCGTACATGCAGGATTAGCACATTGGAAAAGGAGGGGGGAAGTCACTCCAGTGCAACATGCATCCAGACTGGATAGGCTTATTAAGGCACTACAACTCGCAGTGGCCATAGCAGTGGCCATAGCGGTCGTTAAGTGCGCAGCTCACACTAAGCAAACAGATTTGATCTCTTGTGGGAATGAAGCTGCCGACAAAGAGGCCAAAAAGGTAGCATATTTTCCAGATATTTTGCGTTTTGACACTGAGAACATTAAAGAGAAAATAGTTTCAACTATATTATTACAAGAAGGGTTTAATAAATTGTTGATAACCCAACTGATGGAGATTCAAGGGAGTGCATCGCATGACAAGCAGGAATTATGGAAACAAAGGGGGTGTTCTTTATACCCCACAGAAGCATTATGGCGACAAGACAGCACCAGAAAGCCGGTTATGCCAGTAGCATTATTAAAGGTTGCGCTTGAACAGCTGCATTACCCAGCTCATGTAACTAGGGAGAGTCTTGCTGCTACGATTGCGGAAGACTGGTTCATTCTGAATTTGTTTGAACAATATGCACTGTTTATAGTGAACTGCATCGTGCATCAAAGTTTTACTGCTGGGCATACACTGAGAACATTACACTGAGAACAATTAGAGGGGTAATACCTGGACTGAATGGATTTACATATTGATTTACATATTGACTATGTCGATATGATATGATAGGTCATTTATAACACGCTTAATACCCAGAGGTTTCTAAGCGCGGACCAGGGGATTGAACCTGTGTCGCTCATGTCGTCTTGCTTCCAAGGCGAGCACGTAGCCCCTGAGCTATCCTCCCAATATGCTGCAAGTCTGTAATGGATATAGGAATGTATTAGTGGTGGTGTGTCCCTTCTCTCGGTGGATCGAGGCAGTTCCATGTACACACCCTGATGCCACTTGCGCAGTGAGGTTTTTAGTACGTGACGTTTTTCCGAGATGGGGTGTGTGTGAAGTCCTGAGATCTAACTATCGGCAGCATTTTGTTAATGAGGTATTCAAACAAATCAGGTTTCTTTTGAGCATTAAACACAAGTTTTCTTTTGCTTATCACTCGCAACCGAACAAATATTTGAGAGAATCAACGGCCTCCTTAAAGAAAGGATTGCTAAGATTAAATTGACTTTGAAGAAGGGATGGCTGTATAGACTACCCTTAGCCTTGTATGCCCTTCAGAATCAGACCACCACCTCACCCTTCACAAACTGGTAACAGGGTGACACATGAGAATACCTCTTACACCTCCATCTAGAAGTAGAAGTGATGCCCAGAGTGTAGATAAAACGTTAGGTGATGAACCGCATGACCTGTAGCATCTCTCTCATTTCAGATCAACTCAAGTGTCAGGTGGGTTGGTCTCAAAACACAGATGATGACAATTCAACAACCAGCCCAGTTGAACTTTTATCGGCTCCCAAGTTGTATGTTGGTGATCTTATTTTGATAAGAAACTGGATTGGCATGAACCACATTTTGTTGGCCCATTTTGCGTTGAAAATATAACCACTGCAGCTGCAGAGGTCCAAGTAAGATGAGCATGGCTTTACTTAAATGACGTAAAACCTACAAAGGTGAGAACTACCCTCCCACTGTTTCCAATCCAGAAGCAAGACAAGAAGAAGAATTTCAGCGTGTGCAGACTCGATCAGTGATGAAGAAGAAGGACGACAAAGCAACAACCATTGAATGATGCAGATTTAGTTTGGACTAAAACTCAAGTGATACTCCTTATAGATATTTTGGCAGGAGTACAAGGACTTGCAGCGAGGTTTAGTAGGCCAAAAATGAACTCTAGAAACACATTGAAACATCAAAGGTATGCCTAAACGTCAGTTCTTGATGAGAAATTGGAAGCAAGATCAATATCCAGATTCATTTCATGGTGCATGCCTGTTCTATGATGTTAACCCTATGGTACTCACTGATAGTGATGTGCATAGGCTTGTGCTTGCTGTTTTTGTATTCATACTATCAAGCTTATCCCGCTCATGTCAGAAGAGACGTTGATATTTGCATATTTTTATAGGATCCTAAAAATGGCCATGTGATTAGAAGGCATCTCATTGCTGTTATAGAAGAGAATTTGCAACTGAAAGTATAACACATTTTTACAAATGGTATTAAAGATGAGAAATGTGGAAGCAGGCACCGTTCTACAGAATGAACAACTAAGACCAGGATGGCACAAAAGGTGGTTGCCTATGTTTTGGTGTATAAGGTAGGCCTGTACGATTACACTCGTTGTCTTTCTATTTCTCCTCTTTCACAGTCTTTATCACTTTAGTACTTTTACTGAGACAGAGGCCCATATTTTGATGTATTTACTTCCACTAACATAGAGGCCCCTAAGGTTCTCCCCATTAGGAGAACTGCTTTTGATTTGCTTCATGAGTATTGCACAATTTTTACATATGGAAGGCATAAGAGAAGTGTAGAGGAAGATAATGAGGGGATAAATATCTATCTAGACAATGCAGCACACGTGGGTAATACCACGTGGTGTCCGCAAATGGAAAATGTGGGGGAAAGAACATCTAAGCAGAGTTGCTACGTCTTTGCTCTCATACCCTATGCCATTAATACAGCACAAACCTTAATTTCTTCAGAAATTCCAAAACATGATGCCAGGTGCCTTGTTCACCCTGAAGCATGCATGACCAGAGGACAATTTCAGGGATCTTTGGCTACTTTGCGATGGAGATCGAAATGGTCATTTCCGTTTCAGGATGATTACATCAAGTCTTCACAGATGGAAAAGCAACCTGGATGGGAGAGCAAATCGCTTGTGTAGCCTCCAGATGGACAGGAAGAGGTGGTCATGAAAGACATGAAGAGAATGGAATGCCCCGATATAAAAGATATAGCTGGAACACCTGGATGTTGGGAACAAACACATGTCCTAGTATATGGACAAGTGAAGTCCAAGAAGGGATGGGAAGGACGACTGATGTCCTGTGCAGCTCACCTATTGAATTCAGAGTATGTGCAAGAAGTACAGAGAGAAAATTATGTGTTTTTGAAGTCATGGGCGAAACATGCCAAACTACTGACATGGGAAGAAAATTAATCAGGGCCAATGATGGTGATCCCATTGGCGAATGCAACATTATGCCTCCGAAGAGAAGGAAGAAATCATGTGGGATATAACGGCTGCAAAACTACAGTTCATGTTTCCAGAATGGGAGCAGGGACAGCTGTTCTAATGGATCAATATTGGGCTTGTGGGCCTGCATGAAGTTTCCTAAGGATTGGGGAGGAACGTACTCCTTGGTGCTCATTCATGTTCCATCATTCGTGATTCCTCAGAGTGACCTAAACATTGCAGAATTTCCAAAAGTAGATGCCCATTTGAGAAAGAAGAGCGTGAAGAGAGAATTACTTCTCAGCTAAGTCAATAGAAACCTTTGAGGCCATTGCTTACAAGCACAGGTTGTTCAGCCAGACTCCTCCGATATTCATAACTATCTTCATGCCTGGGATCCAGAAGATGGCCAATGCCAAATAGTTGCAAATTACCAGATGGGAGCTCCTGCAGACAATTAACACCACCATGAAGGGATTCAATGCTATCAAGGAAGAGTTGAGGACCATACGACTGATGACCCTGCAGAACAGATATGTCCTTGACATGATCACAGCGATGGAAGGAGGAGTTTGCACCACAATCTGGCCATCACCTGCATACCTTCTCATGATGGAAAGAATGGGACCTTGACAGAGGCCATAACGCTGTTGACAAATATGCAAACGAAACAGAGCACATTGCACATGACAGTTGGTTTGCGTCCATATACTCTTGGAGTCATTAGTGGATGGCAAACATCTTCAAGTTTCTTGGAGCACTATTACTCATGGTGATGTTTGGATTCTGTGTGATCAATATAATAATTGCCCAATGTACAAAGACAGCAAAGAAGGTAGTAGGAATGAATATTATGATTGATGTTGAATCACGGTTTGGACCCAAGGAATTGACAGATGAAGATGTCAGAAAATACATGGAGCCCAGCATTGTGGTACCTGAAGGAACAAAGTTTCTGTATCCAGAGAATCACAAGAAGTATGTGGGATGATGGGTCTATTGTAATCCGAATGGACAGTGCAACTACATGACTTGGAGTGTGGATGAACATGTCAAATCAGCTGGCACCCTGAAAGGGGTGATGAAGATCTGGACTCCGAGGCAAGCACTTCTTCAAGAGAAAGTATCAAGTTGTGGAAACCAGTGAGGAGGTGATTGAGGACTCGACCAGAGGGGAGAGTGTAGAGGAGCAGCTGCATTCCTCTGCAGGAAATCCTGCCACCCTACCTTCTGTATGTTGGAAGCCTGAGATTGTGCCATGCTTGACACCAGCAGTTGTGACCATACCACGGTGAATATTCGAAAGAAGGTACTCACTGAGAAAACCCTATCAAATGTATTCCGAAAGAGATGACACTCTGAGGGAGGAACTCCCTGAAGAAATATGAAAATGAGAGAATGAATCACAATAGACGAATGTGACGCACAGAGAGGACTGGCTGAAGAGAATGCATGGACCTTGTAGATACTGACAACGAAGTAAAGAATTCATTAAATGTTCACATGTGAAAAGAAGATTGCCTGTGTGTGACACAATGCAGAAAATGCAAGTAATTCAATAGCTGTACAGATGCTCTAACGCAAGTAGACTAAGTAATCTTAGAAGCTGGCGATAAATAGTGAATAGACTACAGGCGGAGCCGCCATTGTATAGAAAGTGGACATTGGTGTCATGAATTTAGTATGCCCGGACCCATGGAAAAGAAGGGCCGAGAACTGTGTCGCAGCAAGAATTAGCTGAGATCGTGGATAAGAATGGCGAGGCTGTTTGGCTGGATATCAAAGTCAAGGCAGCCAAGGCTGGTTATCTATTCTTGAAGGCAGTGAACATGAGAAGCTGAATCATCCCTTGTTAAGGTACAAAGAAAGAACACCAGGCATGCCAAGTTTTATTCATTTAAGACATTTAATTGCTGCAAGATGGTTCAAATCATGGTCTCCTGTCATGCGGGCCAAGGATGGAAATAGAATTGGGCATGGAGGTCTAGAACAAGCGATAGTACGTGCTTGCACTCCCTCATATTCCCACAGACAAGAATATACTGCAAGGCCAAGTTCAAAGACAATCTTCATGGCAGAAGGCATGAGTGATGAGAGATGTTGGGCTAATTCGGTGGGGAGGTAAAGTCAAGTCCCCCTCCTGGTGCCTGGGTATGAGTTTACGTGCTGCTAAGTGAACCGAATGTTCCAGACATGGCAGGAGCGTGCCAATCAAATATAGAGGGACATTTAACGAAGGGCCTTACCTTATAGAAAGTATATTTAAATATTCCCCTTAAGCCTATCACAACTCTTCATTGGTTTTTCTCATTTACCACATAGTATGAAGTCACGTATGATGAATTTTTAGTGTATAAATATGTCTTTATGTTAAATAAACCGAGAAGCTTGAGTGAACGTCCGTTGTTGTCCGTTGTAACTCCCTCATTTAGACAATTGATATTAAAACAGTAAACTTTGCCATGTTCCTGAGTTGGTTAGATTATGTGGGTTTGGAGTTATTCTGCATCCCATACATTGCATGCACGCTACCCAAAGGGCTCTTAGCTCATAAGATTATTCCAAACTCTCCCACCTACATTAAAACATATTTCATATATGATTTCAGCTTGCTTTGATGCATGAGATTAATTTTATAGATTAAGGAAACAGAACAAAATGTTTTTTAAAATCTTTTGTAAAAACAATCATAATGGAAATGGAATAGGCAGCTGTTATTTGTATTTAGCTTTCGTATTCTTGAGTTATAATGACTGTTTAGCAGCCAACTATGTCTGTGTGGGCTTTGGCCTTTGAGCTGTATGCCAGCTGCCCCTCTAGCGCTCCCTGCATGGGCTCGAACAGCCACTGAACTGTGAGTGCAACCAAGCTTGAGGTGAGTACTGTGCAAGTTCATACTTAAATCTGACCACAATGAAATCCCCTGTTGCTGCCCTATAGAGCTCAGCTCTTCATTTGCTGGCAAACATAGCTCAAGTCTTCCTTTGCTGGTAAACACTGGCCAGCTTTCTCTTCTTGCTTTTCACCCGCTGCTGAGAGGGGCACTGCCCGCGCGTCATGTTCTGCTCTTTGTTAACACCACACGTGGCTTCTCAGCAGCCCTGTCTGACAGAACGAAGCTGCATGAGCCTGGCAGAATGCAACACAGGCGAGAGCAGCAGCAGTGGCAGAATTAAGGCAAAGGACCCCGTGGGCAAGACTGACATAGGGCCACACATGGGCGGGTCATGGAGGTGGAGCTTACAGTGGGCAGTGTTGTCAATGATGACCTTTCGGGGAAAATACTACATGCTTTTTTTAAGTTATCTTTTTAATTTTTTTACAGTTTTCTGTGTTTAGGGGTCTGACTCCTCACCAGGTTTTGCTGCCAGTGGTGGCAATATTGAATGATTAAGCGTGAAGCTAATGTTGGAAATTATAGGTTTCAAGGCAATGGGCAATAATTTCAGTATGTTATATCACAGGATATTTCCTACAGCATGCAGATCCATTTCTGGTCTTACTCCACACACTTGAAATGTCATTGCACATCACAGACTTAAAGGAGTTCAGCTTTTAATCACGAAACATAACAGATGTTACCTAATTGTCATGCTTATGGCACTTGAAAGGCCTCTTAACTCCAACCCTCGGCCTCCATTACACTTCCAGCTTTACAGGGCCCTGACAAAGTGCAATAAAGAGAAATGAAGAGTCAATAAGAACATGATTGTGAGTGAGAAATGTAGAGACGGGCCAGGTGGTGTCCAGTCAAATGTTCAAAACAAAGGATCGAATGACCATTTGATCGACAGTCAATTGGTCGAAAAAATAAAGGTCGAATTTTTTTATTTATTTATTTATATATATTTTTTTTGTTTGGGTTGGTAGAAAAATGTTTTAATAAAGAAAACGGGAGGTAGGGGGGGAACCCCCCCCTAAAAAAAAATGTGACCCTTTTTTTCGATCAGTTTACTGTCGATCAAAAGGCATTCGATCCTTTTGTTTTTGACCATATGACCTACAACCGGGCCAGGTGACAGGGACAGTGATGATACAGGAGAGCGGTGGGTGATGGAGAGGAGTACCGTGTGAGAGATATTGAGAGTGGGGGAAGCCAAGAGATGAGGAGAGTAAAGGGAGCAGGTGGAGGGAAAAGGGATGCATGGGTACAGAGAATGAATGTGGGCAGGAGAATGGGGAAATAGCTAACTAGGCAGAAGAGTGATGCAGGATAAAAAGTGGATTAAAGATAGGCGAAATGCAGAGTACAGGTTCAGAAGGCTAAGGAGAAGGGAGTGTAAAGAAGGTCTAAGGAGAAATGAATAGTTACGGTGGGCAGGTGAATGGGAGAGAAGGGAGGCAAGTGGGTGAAGACTGGGGAGCAGAGGGCCAGAAATGTAAAGGTAAATGGCATGTGACGAGGGAGGACACAGTTGAGAGTGAAGGAAGGCAGGGGAGTGTGTGAAAACCAGCAACATGAGAAAGATGGCGGGATCTTTAGAAGAAAACAATGGGGAAAAAGATCTATGAAAGAAGCAGCAAAATCGGCCAAAAAAATTAATTCTGCAAATGTTCATAGATCCAGAAACGAGGCAAGCACAGGGGACGACATAATGCACACAAAGAGCAGCAATGGAGAGCGAGAGAAAAGGAAAGTGTTGGATAATAAAGAGGAAAGAGCTGGTATAAAAAAAGAGGGACCCAAAAAGATTTCTATATGGTAGAAAAAGAAGTTGGAGGTAAAGGAGGGAAAGGGGAGCATATTTCTGATGAGAGGGGGGCAGGCTCCTGCCCCGGCTGTCCACCCGTTTGTTCTCAGAGTTGCCCCATTGCACGCAGCATACCTTCTACACACATAACATTAAGGCTGCACTAGATAACACTAGATAACAGAACAGGCAAACAAAATGGAAACATTTAGATGAGGTTGAATTGCGCCAAAAAGATCCCTGTAGGTGAGGAAATCCCCTTTGTGTGAGTTCTCCTTTTTCACCTTATACCAAGTTGACAGCTGCACAAGCACAGGTGATGGTCAGGGGAAAGTAGTGGGGCATGTCTGTAGGGTGGCCAACCATCCCGCGTTTGGGAAGGTGGCATGAAACTGCATGCTGTGTGAAATCATTTCTCAAGGAGATGAACTTATATTGCATTTTCTTTCCTTGTGAATATATATATTTTTTTAAACAAATGAGATTGTTTTTAGGTGCACATACCTTTGCAGGCTTCTACTTCAATCTTGCATTCAGCATGTTGAAAATAAAGCTTTAAATTACTTTTTGCTTGGCATGTTGCTGTCACAATGTATACAATATCAGGTTGGTTTCTCATGTGATTTGAGCACTCTTGACGCCATTGCCTATTATTTCATTTTTGGAAACCAAACACCTCAAGAGATACTTATATGCACGATCACTAGGAAGATATTAATTGTGTGATTGTAGCCAAATCATTTAATCTCACTGTGCCTGATCTGCTGACATTGGGTGCCCCTAGAATGTATTCAGTTTGCAATGTTTTCTGTGTAAAAAAAGCCTTCCTGATATACTAAACTATAGAGTTGTTGCATATTAATAATAGTGACTTTGCATACATAGCTCACCACATTATTCTCTTGGTTTACACGTGAAAACCTCTTTTAATGTCTTTACCAATGATGCCCTAGAGTACTAAAGGCTGATGTCACTGCTTGAAATCTTATGTTCTGTGATGTTGCTTCTGATCATGTCAAGCCACCGCTTGCAAATTAGGGGGTCTGCATATCTTTTGCTGAACAGGGCCTTTAAAATCCCAGGACAAGCCCGGAAGAGAAATTGAACATGTCAGCGCATAACAGTTTTAGAGTGTTGTTATTTTGTTAGGCTGTACATGTCTTCAAATGCCTTTTGCAGTAACATTACTGTAAAGGTGGATTGAGGAGGGAAGGGATTGTACCGTATGCGCCACAACTGCTTTTGATGTGCCATTTTGTAAAGTCTACCCTGTGTAGGGAGGGAAAGGAAGGGTGTGGAAAACAAACGCCAGGCAAAGAAGTCCAGGCCCCAAGATCGGGGAACACGGGGGACCTGAGGGGGTGCAGCATAGGACAGAAAAGCAGGGAAATCAGGGCAGAGCCCCAGAGGAGTCAAATACTCGAAAGTGCTCATATACCTCTCCACTCACATGCTTTTGTCGGGTCACCCACCAAGTAAACATTTTACCTATCAGCCAAGCCCCTGCATGTCAATGCATTTCAATGGGCTGAAATCGAGTGTTTTTACCCGCACTGGGCACACAGAAGGTTGCGAGCTTTGCTCTCTGCTTGAAACAGGGAATGGGACAGAATGTCAACCTTGCATAAACATTTATTATGAGCCATTTAGCGCCTTTGAGCCATATTTCTGAAGGGCTCTTGGATTCCATGGTGTATGCTGGTGGTCAGGATAAGCAGGAAGGAGGCAAGACTCCACACAGGTAATGCAGTAATGACGTATGCGCAATTGTTATGTGAATTCCAAACCCATGCATCTAAAGACAGTCTTAGTGCCTATTTTCAGTTGAAATAAGCACAGAGCCCCAAGGGCATCCGAGCAGTGGCCCCATGTTAGCAGTCTCACTACACAAAACATATTTCTTGTATTCATAACATTAAATGAGCACTCTGCCTTGTTCACGTACATATTACAGACTGCCCTTTGCTGGCTGCTGTCATCTTAATTAAAATCTTCAGGCTCATAACGAGTTGGGCAGTATTCGAGTGGTAAATTTGTAGAAATACCACCCAACAAAATTTCCATTACCGCCACTTGGTCCGGCGGAATTACTGCTGGATTAAAAGTGGTGGTGGCAGAGTTAATCTGCATTTTTTGAGAGTTCATTGGACTCTATGGGGCATCTCTGACGGAATTACTGCCGGTGGAATTACTGCCACAGTCATTTTAACGTTTTTTGGTGGAAAGAAGGAGGGTTTACCTGATAAATTCACCACTCCAGGGCCATACTCGTAGCATGGCAGAGCGGAAAAGTGGCAGTAATTCCTTTACCACCAATGATTTTCCTGCATCGCCAGACTTGTAATGAGCCTGGCACGCTTTGCAGCATGTTACCAGCTGCCTTTGCTGGTACCCAGCAGCATTATCACCTCATTGACTTTTACTCCCAGTTACGCCTGTAATTAGCACCTTCCTGACACAGAGTTCCAGCTCTCTGCCCCGTGAGAGTAACAGCATTCCTTTCTATCCATTCTTATTTCAGCAACCCAAGGGTGCCACGGACTCCCTCACCCCCACAAACTAACTGTAGCCAAGGAGGGGCCTAACCATCATATGGAAATGGCCCCCACCAGCTCTATTCTGACCTCTTCTATGTGTTTTAATACTGCAGTTTTGGAAGATTGCAATGCCGCGGCCCATGCTGACTTGCAATGCTGGTGTTCATGAAGTACACGTTTTGTGACGTTTCTAGTGCTGCGACCCATGACGTGCCTGTTCTGGTTATATGAGGTGCTAGCACAGGACTTACCAGAGGCATTGCTGGCGGGGGGGAGGTTGGCAGAGCCCTGTGTCTTTTGGTTGTAGCCCCTGGATAGAAGCTTAGGGGCTACAACCAAAAGACTAGCTAGTCCCGAGTCCCTACAGTCCTGACATTAGCATAGCCCCGGATCTTTTACAAACCTAACAACGCCCCGGGGCCTTACAGAGGCTGTCTATTAATTGCATATTACAGTTTACCTGGAATAAGGCAGGCTATCTATTTAAGTGGTATGGAGGCTGCTGTGCATGAAATAATTAAATAAATATCTAAATAAATACACAAAGTTGCATGGGATGCTCGTTTGTGAGGCTTAAGCTGCCATAACTTGGCAGTACACAGGCATCTGATGCTGCTCGTGGGAAGAGATGGGAGCCCCTTAAGCTCTAGAGCTGCACCTTAGATATGAGGACTATAGATAGCATTGTACACGTGTCCTGCATCTGAGCATTTCAGGCTGCACTTAACATCATGGCAGCACTGGTGCCTTTTAGGTGGCACTCTGCAAATGATGGCTATACCTGGCATGTGAAATCATACTTTGCATCAGATGGCAGTAACTGGCCATATTGCCCTGCACTGCAATATGGTGTCTGAACCCCTGATCTTTGGAGGCTCTGCTGGGAGTGCCCCATGTATATCACGGCTGCCCGTCTGCAATATCAAGGCATCGACTTCGTCAATATGTAGATAGTAACTAAAATAACCTTTTATCTACTTCAGTTACTTATTATTTGATTAATCTTACATTTATATTTATGTATGGGTAACATACATCAGTAATTCCACCCCTTGTTACATTCTCAGGGTAAAAGGACATGTAGCATCACTTATTGAAACACCATCAAGGCCAATTCTCATGTGAGGCCCCTTCCTGTGTTATCATCAAATGTGAGATGCCACTTCTGCCACCCCTGGCAATTTGGTCATTTGATGTCGCTTACAGACCTTGGTATCTTTTTATTTTGAAATCTCTTTTTAGATTTTCAGCAATCCATAACAACATCACATGGATCCAATAGAATATTGCAATAATCATTCAATAACCAAAGTTTCCGAACATCTCACATCGTATACTTCATTAACATAACCACTCTATGTGAAACATAAAATAATAAACCATTACCAAAGGTAGTCACTAACCCACAGTAAACATCGCAAAAGACAACATGAACAAATAAGAGAAAAAATTAAAAACAAAAAAAAAGAAATAAAAAATATAAAAAGGGGAACCTTGGTATCTTTGATTGCTTTCATCATAAGACGTGAAAGGTAAGTGAAGTAAGTGAAGGATCCACAGGAGACAAAGTAAGTTCCAGGAACCAGTATTTATTATCTCAAAGGAGACCCTCCAGTCTAGATTGTTAACTGACAACATGTGCAATCACTAAGCCTTTCATACAGTCTTGTATGGAACCCTGAGTGCTTCCATGTTTCCCAGGGAACCAATAAAATATTATGTTATTACTGGAAGTAAACATAGCAACCAGGTAAACAAGCGCACAGATGAAATCATGTACATGTTAAACATGTTTACAATTACAGTTATATGCAAGCCCTGTAATAGATATACATACATCACAATGACCGATGTGCACCATCTTTAACATGATATTCATAGCACAAGGTTCAGAACACTGAGATGAAACTTTAGTGAATATAAAGATGTTACCTGGGATGGGTGAGAGGCGGGAGCTTCCTGTAACCTAGCTGTTGAAATAAGGAGCAGGCGCTAGCTCTGGAAACACAAAGTGCACCACAAATGTAACTTCCACGTAAGGGGGAAAGTATACATTTTGTCAATTTTTTTTGGGACCCATTATGCTTCAAAAGTCCATTGGTTTCGCCCAAATGCAATGGGACCAGTTGGCCTGGGGAATCAAAGGTAGCCCCTATCCGAATCAATGGGGATTTCCCCTCTACCATCTGTAATGAAAGACAGTCACTGAAACATTTATGACGCATTGTCCAGGAACTTAGTCATTGAGATTGGCAAGATTTTCTGAATTCTGAATTCTGACATCTTTTGGGACAGACTGTCGTCAGGCAATGAAACACTCCTGACGCTTGAAGTAGTTGCTCTCTTGAAAGTCTTGTTGGGATGGGAGCGGGGGCTAGAACCATCCTTTGTTGGGGGTGTTTTGTTTTTTCAAGCTAGCTTCAGTCATATTTTAATTTCTTTTATCTTTACATTTTCTTCTTTGTTAAGTATGTTTGTAAAATAAAGTTTCTCATGCAGATGTTCTTATATGCCGCAGGCATTCATTTTGCTGATTGCAAGTTTGACTTCACCATGCACCAAACGTGAGAGGAAATGGGTTTTGCAGGGTGATGGAATATCAGCAGACAAGGTAATCACAGAATGGGACGTCCATGAAGAGGGGAGAGCTGAGGATGGTGATGTCGATGCCTCTATGGAAGAACAGGTTGACTCAATGTCAATTGCCATTAGTGGACACGTTGCCATGAGAGGAGCATAGGTGCAGGTCGGCGGAGGAAGCAATGTCGAGTTTTTCTCTGAATTGGGGTAGGGATGGCTGATCTGTCCATGATCCCACAAGCAGGGTATTATTATGAGATAGGGGCAGTATGTAACAAAGTGGACCTCCAGTACTTCAGGTAAGTTACAGGTTCCCTTATTGTCCATGTCCAGTACTCTTCCTCAAGACACAGGGATGGTAGGGGACACAAGATGACAAGGGAAACACCGGGCTCACCCCCACACCCATCTTCTCAGCTCACTCTTCACTCTCACTCCCAACCGTCACTCACAGAACCCTGCACACCAACATTCTACATAAACATTCCAAGTAGGTGATGTCACACACCCACCTAGCCTGAAAGCAGATTACTACACAGTACACTGAGGATTGCAGCCAGAGAGGCCAGGAGAAGCTTATGATGGCACAGCACCGTTTTTAAGGTTGGGAGAAGGTGAGAGGAGAAAGCTTGGGAACGTTGATGGCAGGAGCCACAACATTGCAGTTCAAGGAGGGCTGGAGCTGGCAGAACTGAAGAAGCAGCTCAATCGCCTTCAGTAAAAAAGATGTTTTTGGGCAGATGTTTCATGTTGCAGGCAGTAGGTGTGCAGACAAGCTGCTACTGCACAGGAGCTTGCTCCACGGGGAAGCAACTGTCCAGCCTATGGTTAGAGATGGTGTGATACATGGGAGGGGCATGAGAGACAAGAGTAAAAGCCATTGAGGAGTTCACTAATTTTCAGTCGTAGGAGGCAGGGGCGCAGTGAATATGATGAGGAGAAGGCTGGTGGCAGAAGGCATGGTTCTGGTAAAGTAAATAAAAGAAAAAGAGGCATAGTAGTAAGTGAGTGGGCTCAAATGGGTGATGGCATCAAGTGCGGCAGAGTGTGTTCTTCATGTGGAAAAAAGTGATGCTGAACGCCTTGGCAAATTGAAGCCTTCATTCTTAGTGCCCTATAAGATCAATGCTTTCAGTAGGGCAGGGACCAGTAAGTATTTCTTCCTTTCTCTCGCCCTGTCTCTCCATCTCTCTCTCTATTCCTCTCTCCCTCTGTCCTGCGCCTAACAAGAGTCATGGAAATGTGATGAGAGCATTAAAGACCATCTAGGTCAGGGATCTGCAACAGATGAATGCGTCATCCATAGCGTCGGCCCCTCCCATGCATCCATACCGTAGGAATGAGAGAAGCGCATCATTCATGGTGTTTGCCCCCTCTCCGCCACCATACCGCAGGTATGAAAGACAGTACGCACTAAGACAACCCTACTGGCCTTACCCCAGAACGATTGAAGAAGAGATGAGTCTGCAAACTCTATCAGACATGAACATGCTGTAACCAAATATGACGAAAGCAAGTGACATCACTTCCGAAACTGACACACGTAGACACATTAGACATGAAATAGATATGCATTTACCATGAAGTTACATGGACACTAGGTCATCCAGAATTCTCATGAATGGCATAGTGAACATGCTCTCGGAAATCGCAGCTCTGGGTGGGATATGGCAGAGTTACAGGGAGAGCCCGGGCACAGATTTGCAGCTACCACAACAGAATAAGATGGTGCTACAATGACAAGTCTTCAGAGAGGTATGGTGGGGGCGAAACTGAGCCACAGCTGCTGGCCTCAGGAAGAACACAACTGCACTCCATCCCGAGAAGAGAGGCATGTCAGATGCACTGACCAGCAAGTGGATCAGGCCAGGGTATATGCTGGGAGTGTTCATCTAGAATTGCTCTTGATTAAGACGCATTTGCTCAGTATTGAAACCTTTCACCCGGCAGTAGCTCAGATCGGAGTGCCATTAATCAGCTGTATTAGATTTGAATTATCAGCGCTCATTATGCATGGATTGCTTGTAATGTAAGGTAACTCAAACTGAATTCTATTCGCTGTGTTCGGGGGAGCAATTCTGGGATTCTCACGACTAAGGCTCGACAGCCCTCACCTTGCAGGCGTCGACATTGGGATGCATGCCGCAAGACCTGGAGGTACCTCCTGGTTGTCTTGACTGCCTTCTGACCAGCAGTTAATCCTCCTGACCCAGGGGCTGTGCAGATATTGAACGATTGCTACTTGTGTATAGCATGTGTAACATGAGAGTAGCGCCCATGTGAGAGCAGACACTCTGTAGTGCCCAAAAGATGGAGAAACTGGCTCTTTTGCAACCTTGTGTGCAAACAAAAAAGCACATGCCATTGGTGTGTCTTCCAGCTGCTCTGCGGTTTGTCTTTTGCTGTATGGGGGACTTTTAGCTGATTCCTCTGTCTCTTGCCATGCTGCTTTACCTTTCTTTCACAGTACTTCCTATTTATATTGCTTTCCTTTCTACATGTGCTTCCTGTCAGTTGTTCCGTCTTGCTGCCCCCTCTCATTCTGTTATCACCTAACTTTGCTGCCACTTCTATGCCTCCTAATACTGCCTCCCTCTCCGTTGCTGCCTCTCACCTGCCACAACGGTATCCATACAAATGATCGAATTTAAAATATCGAATGGGGAAAGTAGGGACTTTTTTTGCTGATTCATTTCGAAATGTTGAGATAATTTACTAAAATATAGCTGTGGAGTGGGGCAATCTAGGGGGACAGTGGGTGACGGGGATCTCCCCCACACCCCGCCCGCATTATAAAAAAAATAATATACACAACATTCAGTTGATTTGATCTGAGTTTGATAAGAACATACCATAGAGGCGCCTGCAAGGGTTACATACATCCTCAAAGGTCAAAGTACCAACTACCAGCGGGTTTCGCAACATGCACTTTATATTATGCACTTTATTGATAGCACTTAGCACTTTACCAACCAATAGTCCCTTAATGTTTACATAGCACCTAGCACTTTATTATCTATGAAATATCTGCAACTTTGATATTGATGTTTGCAACATGTACTTTGTAAACTTTTTAACACCACATCTCAGTTCAAGCTAAGACACTGCGTCGGCCACTAGGGCTGACGAAACAAGCCTAGTGTATTAGAAAACGATGTAAAATCGTCTGTTTCAATTATGTTGGCAAATGGCGAACACTAGGATGGAAATTGTAGCATTTTAAACTAGTAATTCCATGCAAATTGTCCACCCTCAACCCACATGGGCTAATTGGTTTTTGTGATAAATGCGTTTTGAAATGCTATAGTGTATTTAACACAATGTGGTGGTCATGCAGTTCCAATATGGTTGCATTCTTGTCCACCAATTGTTACTCTATTTAAGTGCTAAACACTAAAGATGGACTTATACACTTTCTTCTATAACACTACAGTCCTCTCTCTGTGTCACATACCAGACGAAGCCCGAGTAGGGTGAAACGCGTCATTCCTTTCTTGCACCAGAGACCGCTGATGCCTCCTTTGTCCATGCATTTCAATTAATAAAGGACATTTTGACTGCACGGTACACAAAGCCTGTGTGTGGATTTGTTGGAGATATCCAGTTTTTCTTCATTAATACAGCTGGAGTGCCGATGTAATTGGTTTCCGATCCACCTCTTTTTATATATATATATATATATATATATATATATATATATATATATATATACTTTTTTTTTTAAACAATTTTTATTATTTTAAACAAACATACAAACATTTCAATTTTTTCGGACGTACATTTGTAAATTAAAAATGTTACATTATTCACTTCTCTCTTCCGTCCTCCCCCTTCCCGCCCCAAAACTTTGAGCCATCGTTTCCATACCATCAGTCTGAGCATCCGCAGATGTCTCAGTTATCATTATCTCTTCTAGGTTTTCCATGTCGTAGTTACTTCGGTGTGGGTTCGCCATCAAGGTCACCAGTTGCCTCCAGGCTATCAGGGGGCCTACCTCCTCCTCCCCTCCTCTATTGATTGCATCTTACCAGACCGTTGTTTCTGCCTCTGCCTATTTATATATATATATATATATATATACGGTTATTTCTCCATTCGATCATTTCATGGTAATCCGCCACATCTTTACCGATGATGCCACCTCTGTTTCTGGGATAACAATTCCCTCTTTCTTTCTGTCACTCAGCCGAGGAATAAGGAGCTAAGACACAGCACGCCACACACCCAACATCCACTGCCCATCCATCTATGTGAACACCGTGCTTGACTGTCTTTCAGACAATTCGCAATAATGCACCTTTTATACCAATTCCCAAAGTGAATGTCAGATCAGTATATTGGTGTGGCACCAGTCAGCTTAGGGGGCCAAAAGCAGCGCCTGGTAGCTGTTGCTGTCAAGCTAACCAGGCTTTTCCATGCGCTACATAGCAACCAGCTCCCAGAAATTGCGAACCCTGCAGTGCATCGCGGGGCTTCCGATCCTGACACTTACCTGCGGCAGAGCATGAGCTCCAGGGGTGTCAGGTCAAGTTTGTGTATCATTTCCATGAAACAGCCTCTAAAGTCTGGAACCTCTGCCAATGGTTTGATGTTTCTCAAGGATCTAAAGGCTCAGTAGGGTCTGAACTCACGGGAGTGCTTGGACCAGCGCCCATTTGGACTACTGTAATAGTTAGTTGGTAGGAATTCCATCTAAATTAATCCAAAGACTCCAAAAAGCACAGAATACGGTGGTCAGGATGTTCTTTAAGCTGAGCAGAACTGCTCATGTGTCATCGTTCTGCTGCGACTTGCATTGGTTGTCGTTAGAGGACATATTAGATTTAAGGCAGCCTGCCTTATTTTTAAATGCGTAAATGGCATTGCCCCTCAATATCTGAGGGACTTGATTCTTCCTTAGCAGCCTGCCAGACAGGGACTGTCATCTTCTATCTACATCCGGGAGGATAGCTCAGCGGCAACGTGCTCGCCTTGGAAGCAAGACAACATGGAGCCACACAGGTTCAATCCCCGGGTCCGCGCTTAGAAACCTCTGGGTATTAAACACGTTATAAATAACCTGCCATATCATATCATCATCCCGCTCAGTGCACACATCACGGGGAGATAGAAGACTCTGTGTTTGGTCCAAAATTGTGGAATTCTTTACCATTAGAACTGAGGACCCGTGCATCACACTACCAGTTACGTGGGCATTGAAAACATTTCTGTTTAAATATGGTTCTTCTGAATATGGGTCTAGCTGTACGAATTATGTTTCCATCAAAGCCGCTATATGGTTTGGTCCGTTCCATGTGCATTACAAATTCCAAAATACAAATACAAATACAAAAATAAGAACTCGCCAGGGCTTACCTAGGGAGCAAGATAACACTGTAATGAATGACGTCACTCTCAATGCTTCCCTACCATGATGCCATCAGGTGCCTTGGCAGCCGCCGCAAACTCTTGCAGTTGCCTGCACAGAAACCTCTCTGTTTGCCTTTCATTCTGAGAGCAATGGGGCAGAAACTTTAATGAGTTTGCTGAAGTCTCGGCCTCTCTTTCCAGTTTCTTTGTCCTCCCAAAGTAAACATGTTTACATGTACAGGCATGTCTTATCCTGACCTTTTTAATAGACTGTTGTTAAACAAGCAAGCACATTTGCTAAAAAAGCAGCAATGTGGTGATTGTTTTCACAGAAGGGCTGTAAAAATGTGCAACTAAAGAGAGAGGGTGACAGAGCACAGCAAGGGAGCCCCTGAACTAACCAAGATGAGTTCTCAGGGGCGGGGGTTCACCCCCTTCACATTGTGTTGAAATGGTGTATTTTACAGCCAGGGACGTAATTTAGGGGTGTCCAGAGGTCTCAACTGCGACCCCTGAAGACTCCCTTGCTACCCCCTTGGTCTTTCTTGTTCCCCCTTAAAAAGAATTTATAAAACAACTTTCTTTTATTGAGGTTCCTGGGCTGTGGCCAGCGGAATGTGGCTGTTTGTTTCTGGAGTGGCTGGTTTTCTGATACCTAGGGCCAATAAGATAGCTCAGTGGTTAGAGCGCTTGCTGCTGCAATGTGTGTGTGATCTGTCCTTTTCAGGTTCGACTCCCACCAAGGTCAACTCAGCCCTTCTTCCTGCTGAGGTTGATAAATGAGCACCAACACCTGTTGGGTGACACTGTATGTATATTTGTTCCATATGAATCGCTTAAGCGTAAGTGCTATATTATATAACACACCATTATCGTTTGGCCTTGGACAGTGATAATGTAACCATATTTTTCATAGTGTACTTAGACACAATGCTATGTGAGGCCTCCTCCTGTTTTGTCAAGGGGTGAAAGGTTGTGATCCATCGCTTCCCGTGATGTCACTTTGAGGTGGGGTCAGATGACATCACTTCCTGGGATCTCACCAGAGGCCAAGGGTTGTGTGATGTCACTTCCGCTCCCCCTGGCATTTTGCTGAAATGATGTTCCTGTTTACAGCACAGTTACTGTGTGAAAATTTAATTCAATAGGTTGTATAGGCTAACACACTATAACCACCACAGGATCATTTCCCAACACATTTTGTATGATGACTTTGCCCACAGTACATTCGATCATGAAACACATTGTCCGGTATTTGATCTTTCATAGATTCACATACTTTGACGATTCCCCTCCATCAGGCTAGGACCCTCAGTTACAGTTTTCTTTAGCTCTATGTTTAAGAAAAAATAAGTGGCTTCTGTAGCCCATCTACCTTGTTTTGAGTCGTTTCCCTCTTAGCAAATGATATGTCGAATGCTCAGGCACACCAAGTGAAGCCATGTTCAGATCCTAAACGCACGTCATACTGCTAGGAGTCCTCAGCCTTCTCTGAAGTGTTTCATCAAATTTAGAAGTCTTTTGCTTTCAAAGGAAAAAATATATCTTTAAAAAAATCATCAGACGATGGCCTTGACTTAGGAGAGGTTTTCCTTCTCTCTAGATTTGGGCTGCTATAAAGAATTTCACACCTTATACCCACATTACACCTCTGCCTGAGAGGATGACAGAGTTAAAAAAACTAAAAAAAAACTAAAAAAAAACTAAAGGAAATCCCTTTTTAGGTCATGCTCTTCATGTGGGCTCAAAAATGTTTTAAAGGCGACAAGCCTGAGAAATGCATCCATTGTTTCCAACCACACTACCCTGTGAGATATGACAGACTCGTTAATGATGGTACATCTACAGTGGCAAGAAAATACATTCTGTTCACGACAACACTGTTCACAAGCACACCCAGAAAGTGTCACACACAAATCCAGAAAAATGCAGCACTCGTCAACGACACCATCCATTAGCTATGTGAAACAAACCTCGAATCGAGTCTTACAAGGACGGTCTCATCAACGAACATGACCACTTCAACGATAACATCATCGGTGACAAGGGCAAGATCATCGGCATCAACAATATCTTCGTTGACGTGGGTTCAAGCAAAATGATGGTCAAAGGCAAAAAGTAAAGCTTTGTCGGTTAGAACAAAATCACAAATTACCTGGTCGACTAATTTCCTGTCGCCTCATGGACCACAAGAACAGCCTTGTTTCCGACCAAAAGAAAACATTCTTCCAAACACCTTGGAAAAGAGAAAAGGAAGAAAGAAGTTTCACCAGACTCAAGAAAAGGAGGTAGTACAGGGTCAACAAGCTTCCACTTATAAGTTAGATCTTTTTCACCTACTACAATAACAAAAGTACCGCGAGAACAAATTCTGGAACACCAAATAGATACTACATTTGAGGCTGCGAAGGGGATATTGTCCTGCTTCTCAGACACAGAAGACTCAGTAAGGGAATGGAGGAACTTCCTTCAGTGGCAATCCAACAAGGTCCAACGAGGAGTTCACTCTCTGGGTCAATTGGGGGGCCTCCTCATATAGAACTTCACAACCTACGTCTGGATAACATACACCTTGGAAAGATATCAGCTCCACAGGGCCCCCAGAAACCAATGTCACAAATGATGCTGACGACGCAAGGGCTCAACATCCTTCAAACTCTAGTCTCAGAGCTAACTAAAGGAATACCATTGCCATAATAGTCATCAGCGCCCTCACAGGTTCTGAGAACGCCATCACTGACAACACGAGGGTCACTCTACATCGTTTATCCCACCACAAACACCATTCCCTCTTTGAAACTGACAAGCATCAGCGCACTGGGTTCTCTGTGGTGAATTTGGGAGAGAGTGAAAACTAAGATCTTGCAGCATCAACTGCCGAGCAGATAGACCAAGCAAAGGGGGCGTAGCCTCAGACAGATTCAGATCATTATCTTTGTGGCACAGAAGCAGAAACTTCATTGACTTCCTCGCGGAACACTGACTGGGACGAAGACACTGCCCCTAAGGGAGGCTCTCTGGAATACTCACCACAGTGCTCTCCACTGGGTGTGAGAGCGGCGTTCTGTGCAACAATAACTAAAGCAAGTGGTATCTTTGGACTTAATCCTACAGATGATAAAAATGAATGTTTCCTTTTCGTCCAAATGAACAGGAAGAAAAAATCGGTTATGTCCATTCCAATTCTGTACCACATTTAGGAAGAAGGCCTTCTACCTATGAAACACGGATTTCCGGAGCCCACTCTGAAGGGGTGCAGGGGAGAAAATGTTTAAAGCGCCAGACAAGGTGTTGGAATGCCTAACTAGTCAGCCTAGTGCGTGTGTAGTAGCGTCGGAGGCTGCGAGAAGAAGATCTACGAACTCCTCAGCTAAGTGCTCTGTTCGACCAGACAACAAGGTTTTGGCCACAAAGACTACCATAGTGAAGGCCGCTAATGCCGTGGCTATCATGGCAAGACATGATAGAAATATAGGACACCAAACAGATCTGCTCTTGGGTCACCTTACAGAGGACACAGGCAAAGAAGCACTTGACATACTGTAAGAGGATTCAATTCAACACTACAGCTAAGTCAATGCCTAGTCTGGGATACTGAATGGAAACCCTTATTGATATATCTTTATGTCCAGTTCATGAGTTCTGGATGACTACCCCTATATAACACCCCTCTCTTGGAATCCCCCTGACCCCACTGAGCCAAGAAGTAGTTCTGTTTTGCAAGTTTTAAAAGGTTTATTTGAGAATTTAAACAATATATATATATCACACTTTATAATAAATGAATATCTGATAGTACACTTAGACATATGATGTTGATCAACAATGGGTAATCTGGCACTAGCACACTTCTTTACAATCAATGAGGAGTTAGTATAGGATGGATCAAGTAGCAAAAATACTTTTATGATTTCAAATGGATGCAATGTTGAATGAAATACAGTACAGAACTAACTAATATGGTTTCACAAGATATCATATGTTCACTTTTCCCCTGGTGGCAATTCACCCCCCTCCCCTATGCAATGTAAGACATGGAAGTAGATGGATAGAGGAGCACACAGTTCTCAGGAATGCAATCAAATACAATACAAAATTCAGTTCCCCCCCAGCAAGCTTAGAGAAAACCGGTATGAGTTTTAAAGCACAGGCCCAAGTGCTTTGAATGTGGTGGCAATGAAGTGAGAAATATGCTGAAAATGCTTTTAATTGCCTTTAGGAGGTTCAGGGTGAGTGAGAGATACTAGGGATGAGTGCAGGCTCACTTTAGCAATGATTCAGAGATGGTGATTAAGAGGCAAACGAATTTTTAGCAAGGAAAGAAATTACTGCTGATGGTTACACATGGCTGGATTTTTAACCAAATCGCAAATCGCGGTAAAATTCGCAAGTGCGTGAATCGTGATTGTAGAAAAAGTATAAGGAGTATGATCTAGGCTTGTTGGAAAGGTAGGATTCTAAGCTTTCAGAGGAAAGTTAAACCAAGTTCCTAGCCCAAACGGTTCCAGAGAAATGGACGAATAAATAAAGGTAATTTTTAGGATTTAAAGTAAACTCAAAATGACAGGTGAAAGCTTGCAGCTTCAGAATTGACAAGTGACAGTGGTGCAGCTTTACAAAATGACAAGTGACAACTTCTAGGAGACAGTTCTGGTTAGATTAAAATAGTTTGGTTTAGATTATTTTAACTAAGAGATTGGTTCTGCACAGTTCTGCTAGGTACTCACAATATATTTTTGAAATAGGCCTCGCCACGGATCTGGTCAGGTTTTGGACTGGACTCCGGTTCTGGTCTCGGCACTTCACAGTGATCTGGGTCAGCTCTCTGGTTCTGCTAACAGCGGTCTGGGTCACTCTGGATCTCTGGCCTGTGGTTGTGGATACTGCTCTGCTTTCTCTGGGTACAGCACTGCTTCTGGATCTTTCTGGCACAGGGTTTCAGGCCAGAATCACAGCTCAGCCCGGCTGTGAATAGTCTGCAAATGATTTTGAGGATGCTGAGGCCTGCTGAGAAGAGTTCTCAGTTTGTGGGTTTAGGCCCTTGCTTTAAGTTCTGAAGTAAAGTTCTGGTCTTTGGAGATTGATGGATTTGAAGTCTGGATCTGGATTTGAAGTCGTCGGTCAGCATGCTCCGCAGCAAATGGAATTGAATGTCTCTACCTGTCCCAGCAGTCTCTTTTTATGTGTTTTGAAAATGGGTGTGTGCCTGGGCCTAGCTAAGCCTGCCCCTCTCTACTTGTCATTGGCCCAATTCTCCCCTCTCCCATGATTGGGGCAAGGAAATGTGAGTCAGAGTGATGCTGTAGGTTTTATGGGTCAGAGGATCCTCCCCTGGTCAGTTTGCCCACAAATCTATATTTGATTCAAATACATATTGCACAGATACACAGTTGTTTAAAATTACATGCAACCATCACATATCACATTAAGTATACTCTGTTCAAACTCTGCTCTTCCTGGGGGCTTGCATTCAGAAATGGCAACATTTTGCACTTTTTAACTGGTTTTGCAATATCGGACATTTACCCAAATTTACACACATGTGCGCAAGGAGTGGGGACATTAATTGATGAAGTGTCAGATTTTTAACATGCAGACATTTGGAGTGAAACCCTATTTTCCGCTAGCAACCCCCCAGATCATACCACCGGGTCCTAAAACCTCTTAAAATGTGGGCAGAAAAATCACAAGAATGATGGTATCATTTAGCTAATTTTGACAAGTCCGCACCATGAGTTATACATCTTTCTTAAAATCATATTCTGGCCAACAGGGGTGTGTCTTCCCAGGTCACATGGTGGAGAAACCAGTCTATCCACTTTTTTTAAGCACAGCCTGTCCTCAGAGGGGGCTGCCCCTCCCCATTTCTGCCAAGAGGAAGCCACTTTTACGATGCCCCCAATATAACATTTGCCTGAGTCAAGGAAGGGCTTTGTTCAAAAGGAAGCCATTTACGACCCCCCTAATAAACCATCTGCCTGGGCCCAGGACAGGCCTTTGTTCAACTCCCTGTAGCTGCTCCACCCCTAATCTAATCAGAGATGTGACTACTCCTTTTGGCAAGGGGAAGAGTGGCTGAGCAGGTTTTAACTCCTGTGGGGGTAGATGTCAGGCAGAATTCAGTTTCATTATGCCAGGTTTCAGATAAAATGTCACTTTTTGTCCCCCAGTTTAAGTCAATACAATTTTTACATATGCAGCTAGAATGCTGATTCTAAGTTCAAAACTATGACATTTTAACAGTTACAAACTATGTGACACTCAAAAGTAGGTCACTCAGTTAATTTAAACATTTCGATTTTGGTGGTTTTAATCCAGTTTCAGTTAGGCTGCTGACATGCATAGCTCAGCCAGTTTTGTTATGAACATTGTTTTGGGCTCTTCATCTTCCCAGATTTGGTATGCACACATACTTCATTCTGCCAGATGTCCGCTGGTGTTCAGTGAGATTTTTGGATGTGTTGCAATGTTTGAAAATAGGCATTTTGAGCTGTCATTCAGAGAAACCAAAGGTAATTTTAAAGCGTTTTTGAGCTAACAGGTGCTGCTGTTTTACCTTTGGCACCCATTCCACTCATGGCACCCTGGCCCATCATGCTAGCACTGGTGGGTGGCAAGTTAGGTAACCATTTTGGTGTGCGAACAAACTGCGTGGTTCTCCTGGATTCTGGCGCACATGTGGGCTTTTTGGCCATCTTGGATTTTCTAAGCCCAAAGCACCAAATGTTGCAGC
This sequence comes from Ambystoma mexicanum, assembly GCF_040938575.1. Taxonomy (NCBI): domain Eukaryota; kingdom Metazoa; phylum Chordata; class Amphibia; order Caudata; family Ambystomatidae; genus Ambystoma; species Ambystoma mexicanum. The sequence continues at coordinate 254,370,606 of NC_090921.1, read as the reverse complement.
ATGATAGCTCAAATGTGGGTCAGGACACCAAACAAGGCCCCCCCACCCGACTGCACTTTAAATCTGAGTCGATGGGGAGTCGGGTGCAAAGAGTGTTTTGACCCACGTACTGGTATGTCCGCATAATCTTCTCCCAATTCTGCAAATGGCACAGTTCAGCATCTTTTCCTCCATCCGGTACTGATCGATCGGTTCTCCTCGCCGGTCCTGATGGGAATATTGGGCGGTACCCCGGGCCCCTTGGGTCTCTGCTCCCGGTCTCCAGATCGTACTCCTTGGCCAGTCTCCAGGTTTTCTTTCTCCTAGGACGACAAAGGAAAAGCGGCAATACCTATTCATGGACATTTCTCCCCCACCATTGATATAGTGGGGTGGCATATATATTTTAGAACTCAACAGATATGAACATGCACATTTTTTTAAATTAAGCGACAGTAACACATAAACTTGAGAAACACAGAATTTGATAGGCTATATGTAGGATATTTTAGGGTTGGAATTGAATTACTCTGGAGCGGTACCCTCTGGGATTGCAGAGGACTCCTCCAGTTGCTGCAAAGTGTGCCTGGGATGGCAACACTTCAACTGGTTTATGTGGACCCACTTGTCTTCCCCCTCTGCCAAACCGCCTTTGGGGATGCGGATCTTGTAGGCCACAGGGGAGATCTTGTCTATAATTTCAAACGGTCCCTTCCATGTAGGCAAGAATTTTCGCTGTTTGGCCTGGTTCCTTTGGAAATTCTATAGATAGGCCCGATCACCCACCTTATATTCCTTTCGGGTAGTTTTTAAATCATAGTGGGTCTTCATGCTCTCGGCTGATCTTTCTAGATTCCGCTGAGCATAGGCAAAAGCATGTTGAAGGTGTTTCCTTAAATTCTGTAGTGGAGGCATTTATTAAGGTCTGCTCTTGGGTCCTGTAGAGCAAATGCTGAGGAAGCACCATCTTGCGTCCAGTCATCAACTCAAATGGTGACATTTTGGTTGCAGATGAAGGGGTAGATCTGATGGCCATTAGGACCAGAGGTAATCGGTTATCCCAACTTGGCCCAGAATCTGCCACAAACTTTTTTAAGATGCTCACAATTGTCCGGTTGTAGCGTTCTACTGCTCCAGAAGAAGCTGGCCTGTAAGCAATGTGTAGCTTTCTCTTGACCCCCAGTATCTCCCACATCTTTGTCATCACTGCACTGGTGAAGTGGCTACCTCTGTCTGACTCAATCCTTTGAGGTAGACCAAAACGGGAAAGGATGTGGTTAATCATCAAGGCAGCTGCCGTGTCTGCCTTGCAGTTTGGGGCTGGGAGACATTCCACCCACTTGGTAAACAAGCATGTCACAGTCAACATGTACTTATTCCCCCCAGCGGAGCGAATCACGGGGCCTACAAAGTCGATTTGTAAATCTGACCATGGGAGTGTCATTCCCCTCTTTTGGAGAGGCGCCCGGTGTGTGAGGGATGTTGGCTGAAATTGTGCACACACAAGACAACCCTTCAAATATTGGTTGAGGTCCTGGCCCATGTGTGGCCAGTATGCAACCTCTCTTAAGATTTCCAGTGTTGTGTGAAACCCCCTATGACCGGCGGTGGCCGCATCATGGGCATGACTTAACATCAGGTTTCGGAATGAGGTAGGAACCACCCACTGATCGTGGCCAGCTTTGGATTTCCTTACCAGCAAACCGTCTTGGATTCAGAACATTTTTGGACATTTCATCAACACTCTTAGGTCCTCTCTCCCAATGTAATCGGTATCCGTCAGGGGAAAGTTCTCAGGGTCCTCAAGGTGTTGGTAAAACTTACCAATAATTGGATCCCCCTTCTGAGCTGTAATCAAATCAGCATCAGGGGTCTCCTTGCTCCATTGGGCAGTTGAAAGATCATTGTGAGCATTTGCCTGGGACCTAGTGATAGCAGTGACCTGGATTTCCCCCAACAGGGACTCTATTTCGATTAGATCCCCTTGGATGGCCCCGGTTTTGGCCAGCTGATCAGCTAAGTCATTTCCAGTTTTGTCTGGTCCCTCTACTTTGGAATGACCCTTGATCTTTTTCCAGTAGATGGTCATCCCATTCGATGTGACCAGATCATCAATGTTTTGGATTAACTTCCCATGTTTCAAGGGTTTTTTATTAGCACATAACATGCCTCTGGTTTTCCAGTTGACGAGGTGCTCCACGAACCCGTTCCGTACATAATCCGAATCTGTGATTATGACCAGTTCGTGGAGTTGATGCTGGACAGCAGTGAGGATGGCCTGATGCACAGCCATCAATTCTGCCACCACTACTTCGGGGACCAATTTTGTATCCAGCGGAGGGTTCTGGAAACTCCTTCACCCAGGCATTCCCTACGCCGGCCACCAGTTCTTTCTCCCCGTTGTTGTCAACATGGTACGAGCATCCATCCACATAGACAGTGGGCATTCCCTCACACTTGTCCTCTTCAAAGACTTTGTGTGGGGAATTAAGGTATGCCTCCGCGTTGTCCTTGATTTTTAGACTTTCGTCCTCGAGACAGTTTTCTCTGGCACAATCATGCAAGTCAGCCAGACCTTGCGCGAGGTGACTCTTCTTGTTTTGGCCATATCTGACTTCCACAGGAAAGCCTTGCATTGACAGAATCCAGGAAGTAATTCGGGAATTACTCACATTTCCGGCCCGGATTCTGTCACTTTGGAGATATTGCAGAGGCTGGTGTGGAGTCTCCACTATGATGGATGTGTTCCCCATGGATAAACGGGCGGTAATTCTTCAATGCCCACACCGTTGCTAGGAGTGCCTTCTCACAATCGTTGAATTTTTCCTCCACAGAGGATAAAGTTTTGCTCGCATAGGAGATTACTTTATTGACCTTGTCATGCTTTTGGTATAATACTGCCGTCAAGCACGTATTAGAGAACCCTGTCTCCAGGAAGAACTCCTTGTTTCTGACAGGGTAAGCTAGGCAGGGCGCTTGTGAGAGGCTTTTTTTGAGTTGTCTTACTGTCTCGGCTTGTTCTGGACCCCATTCCCACTTGACCCCCCCCTTCAGGAGATGAATCAGGGGTCTGGTGATCTCTGCGTAGCCCTAAATGAACTTTCTGCTGTAATTAGTCAGTCCAAGGAGGCTCATTAGTTCCTGCAGAGTTGTGGGGTCTTTCAGTTTCTGAAGTGCTTCCACTTTCTTTTCCTGGGGACAGAGACCCTGAGGAGTAATCTCATGCCCCAAAAAATTAACACGGGTTCTACACCACTGTGCTTTCTGAAAGGAAAGTTTTGCTCCGGCGGCCCTCAACTGGGTCAGAACATAACGGATCTCTGCTATGTGTTCCTCCACAGATGAACTTTTGATGAGGACATCATCTACATAAGCCAGGTTATCCCTTGCACCCAGGTCGGGCATGGTGTTGTGTAGGAAAATGTTGAATTCATTGCCGGAGTTGAGGTATCCGAAGGGAGTCCGGGTCCATGTGTACTGCTGGCCCCCAAAGGTAAAAGCCAGCTTGTATTGGTCCTCCCTACTGACAGGCACAGTCCAGTATCCATTGGTCAGGTCTATTGCAGTGAATACCTGTGACCCCTGGATCTGGGCCAGCCCTTGGTCAATGTAGGGCAGAGGCCATCGGGAAGTATGGACCCGTTTGTTGAGCTCCCTGAGGTCGGCGCAGAGTCTCCACTGGCCGTTTGGCTTCAATATTCCCAGCACCGGATTATTGAAGGTTCTGTGTATTGGACGAATTATTCCCAGGGGCTCAAGGTTCTTAATTATTTCAGTAAGGGACTCCATGGATGCAAGAGGCAAGCGATATTGCTTCACAAACACTGGAGTCATTCCAGGGTCCGTGGGGATTGTTGTTGTGTGGATGTCGGTGCGGCCACACTCATATGAGTGCACAGCGAAAAGCGTTCGAATCTCTAAAACCCAACCAGACTATAGTATTATGTGGTGCTGATAAGGGTGGTGCGAAAGTGCTACTGAACCGTCAAGATTATGTCGCAGAGTGTTTACGACAGCTTTCAGATACCACCTTCTATAAACTTGTTGAACAGGATCCCACGGCACGTCTGATGAATATCATTGCCCATAAAGTCGAAAAGGCTAGGGACAGGAATTGGATAACTCGGAAGGAAGCTGAATATCTGGTTAAGAAAGATCCTAGTGTTCCTTTGTTTTATATCTTGCCGAAGATTCATAAAACATTAGTGAATCCTCCGGGTAGACCAATAGTTTCGGGAACAAACACAGTACTGGAACCTTTGGCCAAATTTGCTGATTTCTTTTTAAAAGGGTATGTTAGCAAAATGAAATCCTATGTCCAAGATTCTATGGCTGTCATTAAGTTGATCAAAAATTCACATTTCAATCCCCATGAGGATATTCTTGTAACTCTGGACATTGTCTCCTTATATACCATAATTCCCCAGTCATCCACTTTGGATGTTATCGAGGAGTTGTTGGCAACTAAACGCAGCACCGGAATGACACCTAATTCTTTCATTCTATGGTGCACGGAGCTAGCGCTGACTGAAAATTATTTTCAATTCGATGGCCGGTTTTACCAACAGGTCCATGGCACTGCCATGGGCTCGGCTGTGGCACCATCTTTAGCCAACCTCTATGTTGATTTTGTAGAGCACATGGTTATCTATAGTGAACAGAATGTTTTCAAAGAATGTATCTTGTTGTGGCATAGGTACATTGACGATGTACTGTTAATATGGCATGGCGATGAAACCACTTTACATTCGTTTTTTCATTGGTTGAATGGGATTAACCCTTTTTTGAAGTTCACTATGAACTTCCATAGGGAACATATAGATTTTCTCGATCTGACCATCTATTCTAAACCGTGCAACAATGTATTGGGATTGAAACCTTTTCACAAAAGCACGGATAGGAATTCTCTTCTCAGATATGACAGTTTTCACCCCAAGGACCTGAGGGATAATCTCCCTTTCGGACAATTTCTCCGACTCAAGCGGAACAGCAGTGAGAAAGAAAGGTTTGAGTCAGAAGCCTTAGACTTGAGTCATAATCTGATCCAACGTGGATATCCCACGAAAATTGTTAGGAGATCGCTGAAAAGAGCCTCCAATAATCACCGGGAAGCCTTGCTAGAATACAGACCTAAAACCAGCTATTCTGAGTCAGACTCTCTAGTTTTCGTGAGTACCTTTAATCATCTTTCCAATCAGGTGGTCAAGATTGTTAAAAGACACTGGCACCTGTTAGCGCATGCTAAGATACCAGTGCCGACCCCACGATGCGCCTTTAAAAGGGGTCGCAATGTTAAGGAGATGGTGTGCAGAAACGATATCAGTAATAAGCTTAACAAACAAGCCACCATCACTCAACAGTGGGGGTTACCTAAACTGAGGGGACATGCCCCATGTGGCATGTGTGTGTGCTGTCCCCTGACTAGACGTACCACCGAGGTGGACATTGGCCTTCCCAGACTCTGGGAACAAAGAGGCTTCATGAATTGCAATTCGAGTTTTGTAATATATGCCATTTGGTGCCCTTGACATAAAATGTATATCGGTAAAACCGAGCGAAAAATCAAAGTCCGTATCAGCGAACATAAGAGCTGTATCAGACTCAAGAATTTAACAGCCCTGATGGTAGGGCATTTTATAATGCGGAACCACAATTGTGAGGACCTGAGATGGACCATATTAAAAAAGATCATGATTGCTAACAAAGCTGCTGTGGATAAACAGACTTTATCAAAGGAAGAGACTAAACTCATTTTTTTGAGTAAAAGCCATGTGGTGGGCTTAAATGAAGCGATAGATTGGAATTTGTAATCCAGAATACTATCTCTGATTGGGTTGTAGCCCGTTATTCAGATTATTGGCTTGGTTGCCCTTGGTTACCACCTTTGATACATGTTACAGCTTTCCAGGTTTGATAGGATTGGTCATGTTTATATCCTACAATGTACTGTAGGAGTTTTCTTATGTATACAATTGTAGCCAACACATGTTAGTGCTTTTTCTTTCTGCCCTCGGCGTGCTATTTTGTCCCGGTCCTCGCTTGTCTCCTTTTTTGACACTCACAGGTTTTTCATTCATACAATTAAGGCGCATGGTTATTTTGACCAGTGGTATCTTACTGGTTGAATATCTGGCCATGCCTCCTTTGAGCCTGTTGGGGGCGTTCCTCGCCGGTTCGGCTCACGTTACGTGCGAGTCACGAGTGTGTCACATGACAACATGGGGAGGTTTTTTAAACCGGATCCCTCGAGCCGGACTGGTGGATACGCCAACCGATTGGATTTACGCGGTCACCCCGGACATCTGTCGGAAGTTAGTCATTGAGGTACGAGCGGCCACAGGGATAATTCCCTTTGAAATTCCGCTGCATGCGTAATAGACTCTCGCATGAGTACAGATATTATTTTATTTTTTGTCGGCAAATAGTCACTGAGGTCAGAGGAGTTTTAGGGACAGTTCCCTTTGTAATTCCGCTTCATTTACAAGATATTCTCGCCCAAGAGCTGATATTATGTCACATCTCTTTCTGACTGCGCAGCCGTATAGACTTGTGAACAGTGGACATACGGCACATTCTCACAGTTTGCACTCTTGTGATCTGTCCCTCGTTCTAGACCATTCAGCGGTGAACGTGTATATGGGACAGAGGTCGAGTCCATGTGTGTATATAATCATGATACGCTTCATGTATTAGGTGTTTCGAGCAGATATGTGATTCTGGTACCCGTATTTTTATGGGACACTTGACAGATTAACTATGGTGCTCTGATCCATTTCTCTCTGTGGTTCTCTTCTTTTTCTCTTTTTTGTCCCAGAATTCTATATCTTTATGGTCACGACCAATCTTGCTACCGTGGTCGATACTATTGTATTAGAAGAGTCCTTTCATGACATGGTCGAGACTCATGCAGAGATTGAAAAGAGTTTGACCACTTTACATAGGTGAGCTTGTTTTCCGTTGGGATACTTGTGCACCAAGGAAGTGTATTGTGTGTACTGGCATTTTTGATGGGGTTCACTTTAATTAAGTTGCCCTCCAGATATTACGCCAATACATAAGATTATTCATGTTGATCTCCACGGATTCACATAGTATATGGCTTCTCATTTTGTTTTTGTTTTTGTTTTCCGCCTCTGCGTTTACAGACAGGTATCAAGTTGCCATCACTCATGTATTGAACACAGGTTGAGTCTTTTTCTTCTAAGAAATTAGTGTCTGGACGCCGGGTGATTTCGTGGTGACGCGGTGCCCCCATCGGTGTGGTATTGCGAGTCACCCTCGTTTGGGTACTCCCATTACAAAATCACAGAATACGAAATGTAAGTGTCTTCGAAATGATTACCTTCATTGTGGGATCTCTCTCATCCCGTGGTGTCCGGGCTTTATGGACTTTCTGGTAACTCGAGGTTTCACCCTTCGGTGGGGCATTACTTGGTTGAGTTTGAGTGTCTGAGAGGTACCACGAGGTGTTGGTGATGGTGGGTAAATTTTAGAGGCACCAATTTATTATGGTGTCTTCTATTGGTTTGTGGATCACGGTCCGCTTTCTGTTTCCATTGTTGAAGAGAGTTGAGAGGTATTAATAACCTAATCTACGCCACGTTTACTGAAAATAAGATGGCAGTAATGGTCAATCTTGTAATTTGAGCATTTGAGCCTGATTGACTTAGTGTTCTTTTGTTTGCATTTAGGTGTGCTCTGTTGGTGTATTCTACATAATTCCTTCTTCTCTATGTACAATCCATCTGACTCCGCTGGACCATAGTGCCCCTGAAGAATTTCTGTCTACTGGATGATATACAGAAAGAAACATGTCGGGTTGGGGATGTTTTGTTATTTGTTAGCAAAATTAGAAGTCAAATCCACCCGAGCCAAGAAAGTCCATAATAACATGGAATAGGCTCTTAGGTGTCATATTTATGGTTCGTACTAACAAGGGATTAGATGTGGCATAATGATGTTTTATATTTGAGGTTTTACTGAGGATAAATTGTTTTATCATTGTATGGATCGTGATTGATTTTCTGAATGATTAGTGTATGTATGTGGTATGGTTGCAGTGTGGTTGGATGTGATTTATGGATGAGAATGGTGTATCAGATCAGTCCATTAATGAATTGTAGGGACTGTTCTACATGAAATATTGCTGATACTAATGTTGTTGTAGGTTTTTTATTAAAATATGACTTTTTCTAGTGATTTATTTAATAAACGTTAATAAATAACAAACACTTAATTGATTGAGCGTCTATTGGGTTGAATTTAATTGTTTCACCTCATAGAATCGTTATATGATAGACGCATGTACTTTACGGTTGTTGTATGTACTCAGAATTTAGTATGAGTTTGTAGGTTTTGTGACTACACCAACAGTGGCCACCGGAACACTTTACTACTCTGACCTCTTATGTTAATTTAGTGCTTGTTCTTTCCAGGCCAGGTCACAGTAATTGGATATTCCTGGTATCCCCTGTTACTCTAGTTTTTGGCGCCTTATAGGTGGACCATCTTAAATGATTTTGGTCCTCCAGCCCCGCAAAGAAACTGGAGTATTCTGGGGAGAATGTCCATTTGACGTACTGGATGCAGCTACTGCTGTCCTTCAAATGGAAAGTCTCCATCATTTGCTCATAGAGCTCCAAGTGTTCCCAAACGGAATACTTGGCGTTCTTATGATAAGGTGTGTTGACACTCCTTATTGCCTTTATTTGCTTCAATGGGTCCTTGTGCAAGACCCTTTTTGCCTTATTGGCCTTTTTGGTTCGGGTAACCCTGGTCCATTCATCCTCTGACTCAGAGGCACTGCTCCCAGAGGTTCCTGTCTGATCTTCCAGGTTTTCCCGGATTCTGCGAGCCTGGGAATGGCTGGCAGAATGTGGGGACCTGGTCTCCTGTATCCTGCGCGATTTAGAGGAGTCTTCAGATTCCTCCTTGCTGCCAGGATTTGATGGGTACCCCCCCAATGACCTAACTGGGCAGAAGTTTTCAGGATGCCCTTAATGGGCCTACTCTCCTGGGGTTCCCCACTAAATTGCACTGTGCTTGGGTGCCCATACCCGGATGCCCGCCCCTCCATTCCTGGGAGGTACTGGCCTATGAGCCCCATACTTCTGGTTGGATAGTAATCTGCCAACCCCGTGGCCCTGGGACCATGTGCGCGAGGGGACATGGGGGTGGCAGAGTCCAGGGACTGAGAGATATGAAGGCCTCTGGTACTACGGCTCCTGAGGTTATGCTCAGGAGTCTCCCTCTCCCAGCGAACCTGGTCTCTATCCGCCCCTGCTCCCTGTTGCAATGCAAGAGCCTGCACTTTCAGTTCCTCAGTTAAGGCCTCACTAGACTCTATCAGTTTCTCCTGCATCGCTACCTGTTGTTGGAGCCTATCATTGTGCTGACAGAGAGCCTCATTTTCTCTCTGTGCCTCCTGATTGGTCCTGGAGTACTGGGCCAGTCTTTGCTGCAGGAGGGTTACCTCCTGAGTCCCTTCACTACTGGCCTGCTCCTTTCTTGCCAGAGCCTCCTCCACCCTCCTGGTGTGCTCTAACAAGTTCTGGTGTTCTTTTTGGAGGTCACCCAGTCCCTTGAGGGCCAGGTGATTTTCTTCCATTTTCCTTTTTAAATGGCAGACTTCCGGGCCTAAGGTGTCCCTTTCCTGACTAAGAGTCTGCATCTGTGCCGCCAGGTCGTCCCTTTGCCTTTTAAAGGCACCAGCTCTCTGGCGCTCCTGATCAAACTCTGCCTGGGTATCCAGGTCTTTCAGAATCAATGTATTGCTTACTGCCTTTTCTCTTTCTAGGTGGCTTTGCAGGGTGACTACCTGCTCAGCACATACCCTATTGAAATCTAATTGTTGCTCCAGCTTTTTCTGGCTCTGTAGTAGGGAGTCCAAACCTTCTTGGTACTCCTTTTGCAAGGCCAGAAATCTGGCATCCTGGTCAGCCTTTTCCTGTTGCAGGATGTCCATATCCTCTTTTATTTTCATGATATACTGCCTACTATCATTCTCTAACTCCTGGCTCCTCTGCAGCCTCTGCTCAGAAGAGACCAGGTCAGATTGGACCTTCTCTAACGCCATCTGTCGCCTATTTGCCAGATCTTGGCTTTCAGTACATTTATCCTGCATGTCTCCCATATATAGGTACAGGTATGCCGCTATCCTGGCAATCTTATCGTGTTCATCTTTGGCTTTAGGAGCCATATGTCTGACCCTGTTTCAGTGACCTGTTGCGCGATGGCCTGCAACCAGACCGTTTGGTCCTGGTGAGTCCACTCACCTCTCACAAATAGCTTATGTAAGAGGTGCTCCCTCGCTATTTTCATGTCTACCAAGGTCGTCATTCTAGAGATTGATCTCTGTCCTGACTTACAGAAATTAGTATTTTATTTTTGCGAAACAGACCTTTTCCTTAGAGTGTCCCTTTGAACAGTGCTTTACAGCGTAAAACAGCGTGGTGATCCGACCGGATGTATGTATCACATCAGTTAGCACACTGTATTAAGCTGCACAAGTGATAGATCTAACCCAGACGTCCGGCTCGAGCCCCCACTTTGTAAGAGGATTCAATTCAACACTACAGCTAAGTCAATGCCTAGTCTTGGATACTGAATGGAAACCTTTATTGATATATCTTTATGTCCAGTTCATGAGTTCTGGATGACTACCCCTCTATAACACCCCTCTCTTGGAATCCCCCTGACCCCACTGAGCCAAGAAGTAGTTCTGTTTTGCAAGTTTTAAAAGGTTTATTTGAGAATTTAAACAATATATATATATATCACACTTTATAATAAATTAATATCTGATAGTACACTTAGACATATGATGTTGATCAACAATGGGTAATCTGGCACTAGCACACTTCTTTACAATCAATGAGGAGTTAGTATAGGATGGATCAAGTATCAAAAATACTTGTATGATTTCAAATGGATGCAATGTTGAATGAAATACAGTACAGAACTAACTAATATGGTTTCACAAGATATCATATGTTCACTTTTCCCCTGGTGGCAATTCACCCCCCTCCCCTATGCAATGTAAGACATGGAAGTAGATGGAAAGAGGAGCACACAGTTCTCAGGAATGCAATCAAATACAATACGAAATTCAGTTCCCCCCCAGCAAGCTTAGAGAAAACCGGTATGAGTTTTAAAACACAGGACCAAGTGCTTTGAATGTGGTGGCAATGAAGTGAGAAATATGCTGAAAATGCTTTTAATTCCCTTTAGGAGGTTCAGGGTGAGTGAGAGATACTAGGGATGAGTGCAGGCTCACTTTAGCAATGATTCAGAGATGGTGATTAAGAGGCAAAGGAATTTTTAGCAAGGAAAGAAATGACTGCTGATGGTTACACGTGGCTGGATTTTTAACCAAATCGCAAATCGTGGTAAAATTTGCAAGTGTGTGAATCGTGATTGCGGAAAAAGTATAAGGAGTAGGATCTAGGCTTGTTGGAAAGGTAAGATTCTAAGCTTGCAGAGGAAAGTTAAACCAAGTTCCTAGCCCAAACGGTTCTAGAGACGATTAAATAAAGGTAGTTTTTCGGATTTAAAGTAAACTCAAAATGACAGGTGACAGCTTGCAGCTTCAGAATTGACAAGTGACAGTGGTGCAGCTTTACAAAATGACAAGTGACAACTTCTAGGAGGCAGTTCTGGTTAGATTAAAATAGTTTGGATTAGATTATTTTAACTAAGAGATTGGTTCTGCACAGTTCTGCTAGGTACTCACAATATATTTTTGAAATAGGCCTCGCCACGGATCTGGTCAGGTTTTAGACTGGACTCAGGTTCTGGTCTCGGCACTTCACAGTGATCTGGGTCAGCTCTCTGGTTCTGCTAACAGCGGTCTGGGTCACTCTGGATCTCTGCCCTCTGGTTCTGGATACTGCTCTGCTTTCTCTGGGTACAGCACTGCTTCTGGATCTTTCTGGCGCAGGGTTTCAGGCCAGAATCAACAGCTCAGCCCGGCTGTGAATAGTCTGCAAATGATTTTGAGGATGCTGAGGCCTGCTGAGAAGAGTTCTCAGTTTGTGGGTTTAGGCCCTTGCTTTAAGTTCTGAAGTAAAGTTCTGGTCTTTGGAGATTGATGGATTTGAAGTCTGGATCTCTGGATGTGAAGTTGTTGGTCAGCATGCTCCGCAGCAAATGGAATTGAATGTCTCTACCTGTCCCAGCAGTCTCTTTTTATGTGTTTTGAAAATGGGTGTGTGCCTGGGCCTAGCTAAGCCTGCCCCTCTCTACTTGTCATTGGCCCAATTCTCCCCTCTCCCATGATTGGGGGAAGGAAATGTGAGTGAGAGTGATGCTGTAGGTTTTATGGGTCAGAGGATCCTCCCCTGGTCAGTTTGCCCACAAATCTATATTTGATTCAAATACATATTGCACAGATACACAGTTGTTTAAAATTACATGCACCCATCACATATCACATGAGGTATACTCTGTTCAAACTCTGCTCTTCCTGGGGGCTTGCATTCAGAAATGGCAACATTTTGCACTTTTTAACTGGTTTTGCAATATCGGACATTTACCCAAATTTACACACATGTGCGTAAATTGATGAAGTGTCAGATTTTTAACATGCAGACATTTGGAGTGAAACCCTATTTTCCGCCAGCAACCCCCCAGATCATACCACCGGGTCCTAAAACCTCTTAAAATGTGGGCAGAAAACTCACAAGAATTATGGTATCATTTAGCTAATTTTGACAAGTCCGCACCATGAGTTATACATCTTTCTTAAAATCATATTCTGGCCAACAGGGGTGTGTCTTCCCAGGTCACATGGTGGAGAAACCAGTCTATCCACTTTCTTTAAGCTCAGCCTGTCCTCAGAGGGGGCTGCCCCTCCCCATTTCTGCCAAGAGGAAGCCACTTTTACGACGCCCCCAATATAACATTTGCCTGAGTCAAGGAAGGGCTTTGTTCAAAAGGAAGCCATTTACGACCCCCCTAATAAACCATCTGCCTGGGCCCAGGACAGGCCTTTGTTCAACTCCCTGTAGCTGCTCCACCCCTAATCTAATCAGAGAGGTGACAACTCCTTTTGGCAAGGGGAAGAGTGGCTGAGCAGGTTTTAACTCCTGTGGGGTAGATATCAGGCAGAATTCAGTTTCATTAAGCCAGGTTTCAGATAAAATGTCACTTTTTGTCCCCCAGTTTAAGTCAATACAATTTTTACATATGCAGATAGAATGCTGATTCTAAGTTCAAAACTATGACATTTTAACAGTTACAAACTATGTGACACTAAAAAGTAGGTCACTCAGTTAATTTAAACATTTCGATTTTGGTGGTTTTAATCCAGTTTCAGTTAGGCTGCTGACATGCATAGCTCAGCCAGTTTTGTTATGAACATTGTTTTGGGCTCTTCATCTTCCCAGATTTTGTATGCACACATACTTCATTCTGCCAGATGTCCGCTGGTGTTCAGTGAGATTTTTGGATGTGTTGCAATGTTTGAAAATAGGCATTTTGAGCTGGCATTCAGAGAAACCAAAGGTAATTTTAAAGCGTTTTTGAGCTAACAGGCGCTGCTGTTTTACCTTTGGCACCCATTCCACCCATGGCACCTTGGCCCATCATGCTCGCACTGGTGGGTGGCAAGTTAGGTAACCATTTTGGTGTTCGCACAAACTGCGTGGTTCTCCTGGATTCTGGCGCACAAGTGGGCTTTTTGGCCATCTTGGATTTTCTAAGCCCACAGCACCAAATGTTGCAGCATGATAGCTCAAACGTGGGTCAGGACACCCAACAGGGCCCCCCCCACCCGACTGCACTTTCGATGGGGAATCGGGTACAAAGAGTGTTTTGACCCACGTACTGGTATGTCCGCATAATCTTCTCCCAATTCTGCAAATGGCACAGTTCAGCATCTTTTCCTCCATCCGGTACTGATCGATCGGTTCTCCTCGCCAGTCCTGATGGGAATATTGGGCGGTACCCCGGGCCCCTTGGGTCTCTGCTCCCGGTCTCCGGATCGTCCTCCTTGGCCAGTCTTCAGGTTTTCTTTCTCCTAGGACGACAAAGGAAAAGCGGCAATACCTATTCATGGACATTTCTCCCCCACCATTGATATAGTGGGGTGGCATATATATTTTAGAACTCAACAGATATGAACATGCACATTTTTTTAAATTAAGCGACAGGAACACATAAACTTGAGAAACACAGAATTTGATAGGCTATATGTAGTATATTTTAAGGTTGGAATTCAATTACTCTGGAGCGGTACCCTCTGGGATTGCAGAGGACTCCTCCAGTTGCTGCAAAGTGTGCCTGGGATGGCAACACTTCAACTGGTTTATGTGGACCCACTTGTCTTCCCCCTCTGCCAAACCGCCTTTGGGGATGCGGATCTTGTAGGCCACAGGGGAGATCTTGTCTATAATTTCAAACGGTCCCTTCCATGTAGGCAAGAAATTTCGCTGTTTGGCCTGGTTCCTTTGGAAATTGTATACATAGGCCCGATCACCCACCTTATATTCCTTTCGGGTAGTTTTTAAATCATAGTGGGTCTTCATGCTCTCAGCTGATCTTTCTAGATTCCGCTGACCATAGGCAAAAGCATGTTGAAGGTGTTTCCTTAAATTCTCCACATACTCATGAGTAGTGGAGGCATTTATTAAGGTCTGCTCTTGGGGCCTGTTGAGCAAATGCTGAGGAAGCACCATCTTGCGTCCAGTCATCAACTCAAATGGTGACATTTTGGTTGCAGATGAAGGGGTAGATCTGATGGCCATTAGGACCAGAGGTAATCGGATATCCCAACTTGGCCCAGAATCTGCCACAAACTTTTTTAAGATGCTCACAATTGTCCGGTTGTAGCGTTCTACTGCTCCAGAAGAAGCTGGCCTGTAAGCAATGTGTAGCTTTCTTTTGACCCCCAGTATCTCCCACATCTTTGTCATCACTTCACTGGTGAAGTGGCTACCTCTGTCTGACTCAATCCTTTGAGGTAGACCAAAACGGGAAAGGATGTGGTTAATCATCAAGGCAGCTGCCGTTTCGGCCTTGCAGTTTGGGGCTGGGAGACATTCCACCCACTTGGTAAACAAGCATGTCACAGTCAACATGTACTTATTCCCCCTAGCGGAGCGAATCACAGGGCCTACAAAGTCGATTTGTAAATCTGACCATGGGAGTGTCATTCCCCTCTTTTAGAGAGGCGCCCGGTGTGTGAGGGATGTTGGCTGAAATTGTGCACACACAAGACAATCCTTCAAATATTGGTTGAGGTCCTGGCCCATGTGTGGCCAGTATGCAACCTCTCTTAAGATTTCCAGTGTTGTGTGAAACCCACTATGACCGGCGGCGGCCGCATCATGGGCGTGACTTAACATCAGGCTTCGGAATGAGGTAGGAACCACCCACTGATCGTGGCCAGCTTTGGATTTCCTTACCAGGAAACCGTCTTGGATTCAGAACATTTTTGGACATTTCATCAACACTCTTAGGTCCTCTCTCCCAATGTAATCGGTATCCGTCAGGGGAAAGTTCTCTGGGTCCTCAAGGTGTTGGTAAAACTTACCAATAATTGGATCCCCCTTCTGAGCTGTAATCAAATCAGCATCAGGGGCCTCCTTGCTCCATTGGGCAGTTGAAAGATCATTGTGAGCATTTGTCTGGGACCTAGTGATAGCAGTGACCTGGATTTCCCCCAACAGGGACTCTATTTTGATTAGATCCCCTTGGATGGCCCCGGTTTTGGCCAGCTGATCAGCTAAGTCATTTCCAGTTTTGTCTGGTCCCTCTACTTTGGAATGACCCTTGATCTTTTTCCAGTAGATGGTCATCCTATTCGATGTGACCAGATCATCAATGTTTTGGATTAACTTCGCATGTTTCAAGGGTTTGTTATTAGCACATAACATGCCTCTGGTTTTCCAGTTGACCAGGTGCTCCACGAACCCGTTCCGTACATAATACGAATCTGTGATTATGACCAGTTCGTGGAGTTGATGCTTGACAGCAGTGAGGATGGCCTGATGCACAGCCATCAATTCTGCCACCTGAGTACTTCGGGGACCAATTTTGTATCCAGCGGAGGGTTCTGGAAACTCCTTTACCCAGGCATTCCCTACGCCGGCCACCAGTTCTTTCTCCCCGTTGTTGTCAACATGGTACGAGCATCCATCCACATAGATAGTGGGTATTCCCTCACACTTGTCCTCTTCAAAGACTTTGTGTGGGGAATTAAGGTATGCCTCCGCGTTGTCCTTGATTTTTAGACTTTCGTCCTCGAGACAGTTTTCTCTGGCACAATCATGCAAGTCAGCCAGACCTTGCGCGAGGGAACTCTTCTTGTTTTGGCCATATCTGACCTCCACAGGAAAGCCTTGCATTGACAGAATCCAGGAAGTAATTCGGGAATTACTCACATTTCCGGCCCGGAATCTGTCACTTTGGAGATATTGCAGAGGCTGGTGTGGAGTCTCCACTATGATGTGTTCCCCATGGATAAACGGGCAGTAATTCTTCAATGCCCACACCGTTGCTAGGAGTGCCTTCTCACAATCGTTGAATTTTTCCTCCACAGAGGATAAAGTTTTGCTCGCATAGGAGATTACTTTATTGACCTTGTCATGCTTTTGGTATAATACTGCCGTCAAGCACGTATTAGAGAACCCTGTCTCCAGGAAGAACTCCTTGTTTCTGACAGGGTAAGCTAGGCAGGGCGCTTGTGAGAGGCTTCTTTTGAGTTGTCGTACTGCCTCGGCTTGTTCTGGACCCCATTCCCACTTGACCCCCCCTTTCAGGAGATGAATCAGGGGTCTGGTGATCTCTGCGTAGCCCTCAATGAACTTTCTGCTGTAATTAGTCAGTCCAAGGAGGCTCCTTAGTTCCCGGAGAGTTGTGGGGTCTTTCAGTTTCTGAAGTGCTTCCACTTTCTTTTACTGGGGAAAGAGACCCTGAGGAGTAATCTCATGCCCCAAGAAATTAGCACGGGTTCTACACCACTGTGCTTTCTGAAAGGAAAGTTTTGTTCCAGCGGCCCTCAACTGGGTCAGAACATAACGGATCTCCGCTATGTGTTCCTCCACAGATGAACTTTTGATGAGGACATCATCTACATAAGCCAGGTTACCCCTTGCACCCAGGTCGGGCATGGCCTTGTGTAGGAAAATGTTGAATTCTTTGCCGGAGTTGAGGTATCCGAAGGGAGTCCGGGTCCATGTGTACTGCTGGCCCCCAAAGGTAAAAGCCAGCTTGTATTGGTCCTCCCTACTGACAGGCACAGTCCAGTATCCATTGGTCAGGTCTATTGCAGTGAATACCTGTGACCCCTGGATCTGGGCCAGCCCTTGGTCAATGTAGGGCAGAAGCCATCGGGAAGTATGGACCCATTTGTTGAGCTCCCTGAGGTCGGCGCAGAGTCTCCACTGGCCGTTTGGCTTCAATATTCCCAGCACCGGATTATTGAAGGTGCTGTGTATTGGACGAATTATTCCCCGGGACTCAAGGTTCTTAATTATTTCAGTAAGGGACTCCATGGATGCAAGAGGCAAGCGATATTGCTTCACAAACACTGGAGTCATTCCAGGGTCCGTGGGGATTGTTGTTGTGGGGATGTCGGTGCGGCCACAGTCATATAAGTCTACCGCAAAGAGATCTTGGAAATCCAAGAAAACTTGTTTCAACTTTTGCTTTTGTTCCAGAGTCACACAGGCATCAGCTAGGTTGACTCTCTCTTCCACCATCTGCCTGAAGCCTGGAAAGACTTCTGGTTTGGCTATCTCAGCGGCCTCCTCCAGCTGGGTGGAGAAGTCCCTGGTCAGAGTGCTGATTTGGACTGGAGGCCTCAGGTGGGAAAGGCAAACCTCATGGACCTGGAAAATCACCTCATCCCTCCTGAAGTCACAAGTCACATCTTCCTTACCATAGGGGCAGGAAGTGTACACCAGGAAGTTCCCCCCATGCCGGGTAAAAATCCTGTCTGGTGTTGTATTGTCCTCACTGTCACTGTCAAAACAGTCCTTGGGGATTGGTCCTAACAGTTCATTTCCTAGATCAATGGAAAAATGTCGGTCATCAACCATCATTCCAATAATGTTCCTGCGGCTAGAGTAATACTCTTTAAGTCGCTGATATCCACCTCTATTGGAATGGTGTCATGGTCTATGTTGACTAATGCTGTTGGGTTTACCCCTAACCCTTGCTGTTGGAGAGAAGCATTTAGATGAATATAAGCATCAGGGTTTTGCAATTTTTGTCCTCTTTTAACTTTCACTTCCAGGGAGAATTGTCGGGTCCTTTCTGGGATGGTGACTTCCTCTTTGATCTGAATTTCAACTGCATAAGGTAGCAATTGAGCTGACCTAAATGCTTTTTCTGGATCATCAAAGCCGATGGGATTATCTGCTAATCGGGACCACGCTTTGAAGTTTATTAGGTCCAAACTAATGGCAAAGCGATAGAGAATGTCACTGCCTAAGTAAAAAGCGGCAGTGACGTCTCGCACGACCCAACAATTGTGGACTATGCTCTTGTTGCCAATAGAGATTTTGAGCATACACCTGCTTGGCAGGAGATGCTTGGAATTGGGTGCTTCCAGGTCCATTTCCCATTTGTCTATCAGTTTGAATGTGGGAATGGCTGGATCTTTTGGGAGTTGGCGGAACATGGCTTCGCTGATGAAGCTCTTACCATTGTTCACGCACACTCGAGCGAGAACAGAGTCCTTCCCATCATTTAACTGAACAGGGATGAACAACTGCTCTCCAATTTGCTGAATATCAGCCAGGCTCTGAGCTGATTTCACATCTTTCTGGACTATAGGAGTAGGAGTTTCTGTTTGTGGATTAGTAAAGAATTTCCGGGTGTTTCCTTCCAGTGTGGAATACCACCTTAAACTGGAAGGAAGGTTGATTTTCAGAAATAGAGAGGATCCCCCATCACCAGTCTGTTGTCCTACTGCTATTACTGTCACGTCTGGAATTTGGTTGTTCTGGAAGTGAAATTCTACTTGGTCAGATTTTTGTTCAACCATGTGGCAGGTGCCGTTTAAACTAACATGGTTGACACTCTGTTTTAATTTTATTGGTCGGCTAGTCTGGGTCCAGAGGACCTTGTTTACACAATCTATTAGGGGTGACAACCTTCTCATGAGGTCATTCCCTAGTAAACAATGGGTGCCCTCTGAAGTCACTACTATGACCGGGTGTTTCACCTTGTGTCGCCCAATTTTGATGTCCAAATCTGCAGTCTCCTCAACAGGAATTTCCTTCCCGTCAAAGTTCTGCAGTTGTCCAGGAAGAGAGGTTAGAGGAATACAGTAATTCTCCCCCCTTCCTGCATTTAGTTCCTCAAAGGCCCTTTTGGACAGAAGGGTAGCTTGGGATCCAGTGTCCACCAGTGCCAAAATTGTACCCTGCCCCTGTACTTGTACCGGGGCATAGTATCTTCCCTCCTTCTCCTCAAGGGGGCACAGATAATGCACATTTTTGGACAACTGGTGGGCTAACTTTCTGGTTTTGGACATTGCTAGCGAAGAGATTTGGGCAGAATTCTGTGGAGAGTCTTGGGAATCTGAAAGAAAAAGTTGGCAACTGGAGATCAGAGCCATTGTGGGTTCCCCTGGTTCCGGTTCTGGGCCGCCCCCCCTTTTTGGAGGCAGTCACCAGGATGGGTTTGAACCAGGGGATTCCGGTATTGTGGGTTCTGGGATGAGATGATGGGCGTCGGTAGCTCAGTCTCCATATCTCCCCAGTCTGAATTGGCATCCTTTGGGACCCATTTTTCCTTGGGAGGAGTTCCCCCATCTCTAAAGGAGAAGATCCTTTCCCCAGGATCCTCTGAGGATCCCTCTCCCTCAAATTGGAAGACCTGTACCTCCTCCACAAAGTGGGTCTGTTTGGGTCCTTTGTTTCTCCTACCTCCTCTCTGCTCCTTGGGTGGCAGACTTTCAGGGGTAGGAGATTTTATTTCCGGTTCCTGGTTTTCCAGGGGCTGTTTACAAGTTGGGAAGGAAGCTTCCTCCAAGGCTTTACACCCCGCTTCCCCTTGTGCCTCCTCCCTGGGAACCGGTGGGTTATCGGGGTGCTGCCCCCGTCATTGTTCTGGAACACAAGGTCCCGAGTTTGGGGCATTCTGCGGTGGCATGCTCATCTGAGGGTTCTGTTGAGCCATCAGTATGTGACCCAGATCTCGTGCCATATTTTGGACCTGGCGCTCAAGTTGTGAAACCCGCTCAGGCTGATACGGGGCTCTATTTTCTCCCCTGGGCTGATCCCGGGAAGGGTAGCTATCCCTTCTCTGGTAGTACCCCTGGTTGGGAAGATTTTGGTACCCCTCCACCCTTGGCCTCCCCTCTCCCGGATTAGGTTGTCTGGGCTCAGGGAATTGGGGAAAGAAGGATGGATGATTTTGGGGCTGGAAATTGGGTGGATACCTGGGGAAAAAGTTCTGCCCTGGATTTGGAGAATTTCTGCCCTCCTGGGGGAAGTTAGGAGGGAAGTTCCCCGGGTCAGGTGCTTGGCTGGATCCCCCCCCTTGGGCTGGAGGAGTCCACACATAACCCAGGATTCGTCGGTTTCCCTTGTAGCGGGGACTTACATAGTCAGGGGAGCGGGGGACCCCATTTGTGGGACTACCTCCTCGACTCCCTGTCTGTGACTGGCCTGAGGGCCTTCTGGGCTGTGAATTATTTGGTGCAGGCAGGTTTTTAGGCCCCCCATCTCCAAATCTAAAATGGGGGCAACCTTTACCTCTGCCACCTTGGCAGCAGCAGGGGTGCTGTTGGTTTTGGGGTTTTTCGGCGCGTTATTTTTATTTTCGATAGGCTTCTGCACCTCATAGATCCGGGTAGCCTGTTCAATGACCCAGTCTAAAGATCTTTTCTCATGAAAATCTCTCACGAGCTGGGTCATTATATATTTAGGGAGAGCATGGAAAAATGTATTGACAAACTCTTTGCTGTCTGTGCGCTCCCTTCTGGTGGTCTGCGCAAAAGCACGCTTTAATTCTTGCACAAACTCTTGTGGGGCCTGATCCTCCCCACATTGCAAATTGTAGGCTGCCTTGCGAGCCTCTTGAGGATTTCTGTGAACAGAAAAATGTTTCTAGATGGCCGCCTTATAGGTGGACCATCTTAAATGATTTTGGTCCTCCAGCCCCGCAAAGAAACTGGAGTATTCTGGGGAGAATGTCTATTAGACGTACTGGATGCAGCTACTGCTGTCCTTCAAATGGAAAGTCTCCATCATTTGCTCATAGAGCTCCAAGTGTTCCCAAACGGAATACTTGGCGTTCTTATGATAAGGCGCGATGACACTCCTTATTGCCTTTATTTGCTTCAATGGGTCCTTGTGCAAGACCCTTTTTGCCTTATTGGCCTTTTTGGTTCGGGTAACCCTGGTCCATTCATCCTCTGACTCAGAGACACTGCTCCCAGAGGTTCCTGTCTGATCTTCCAGGTTTTCCCGGATTCTGCGAGCCTGGGAATGGCTGGCAGAATGTGGGGACCTGTTCTCCTGTGTCCTGCGCGGTTCAGAGGAGTCTTCAGATTCCCCCTTGCTGCCAGGATTTGATGGGTACCCCCCCCACTGACCTAACTGGGCAAAAGTTTTCAGGATGCCCTTAATGGGCCTACTCTCCTGGGGTTCCCCACTAAATTGCACTGTGCTTGGGTGCCCATACCCGGATGCCCGCCCCTCCATTCCTGGGAGGTACTGGCCTATGAGCCCCATACTTCTGGTTGGATAGTAATATGCCAACCCCGTGGCCCTGGGCTCATGTGCGCGAGGGGACATGGGGGTGGCAGAGTCCAGGGACTGAGAGATATGAAGGCCTCTGGTACTAGGGCTCCTGAGGTTATGCTCAGGAGTGTCCCTCTCCCAGTGAACCTGGTCTCTATCCACCCCTGCTCCCTATTGCAATGCAAGAGCCTGCGATTTCAGTTCCTCACTTAAGGCCTTACTCGACTATATCAGTCTCTCCTGCATCGATACCTGTTGTTGGAGCCTATCATTGTGCTGACAGAGAGCCTCATTTTCTCTCTGTGCCTCCTGATTGGTCCTGGAGAATTGGGGCCAGTCTTTGCTGCAGGAGGGTTACCTCCTGAGTCCCTTACCTACTGGCCTGCTCCTTTCTTGCCAGAGCCTCCTCCACCCTCCTGGTGTGCTCTAACAAGTTCTGGTGTTCTTTTTGGAGGTCACCCAGTCCCTGGAGGGCCAGGCGATTTTCTTCCATTTTCCTTTTTAAATGGCAGACTTCCTGGCCTAAGGTGTCCCTTTCCTGACTAAGAGTCTGCATCTGTGCCGCCAGGTCGTCCCTTTGCCTTTGGAAGGCACCAGCTCTCTTGCGCTCCTGATCAAACTCTGCCTGGGTATCCAGGTCTTTCAGAATCAATGTATTGCTTTCTGCCTTTTCCCTATCTAGGTGGCTTTGCAGGGTGACTACCTGCTCAGCACATACCCTATTGAAATCTAATTGTTGCTCCAGCTTTTTCTGGCTCTGTAGTAGGGAGTCCAAACCTTCTTGGTACTCCTTTAGCAAGGCCAGAAATCTGGCATCCTGGTCAGCCTTTTCCTTTTGCAGGATGTCCATATCCTCTTTTATTCTAATGATATACTGCCTACTATCATTTTCTAACTCCTGGCTCCTCTGCAGCCTCTGCTCAGAAGAGACCAGGTCAGATTGGACCTTCTCTAACGCCATCTGTCACCTATTTGCCAGATCTTGGCTTTCAGTACATTTATCCTGCATGTCTCCCATATATAGGTACAGGTATGCCGCTATCCTGGCAATCTTATCGTGTTCATCTTTGGCTTTAGGAGCCATATGTCTGACCCTGTTTCAGTGACCTGTTGCGCGATGGCCTGCAACCAGACCGTTTGGTCCTGGTGAGTCCACTCACCTCTCACAAATAGCTTATGTAAGAGGGGCTCCCTCGCTATTTTCATGTCTACCAAGGTCGTCATTCTAGAGATTGATCTCTGTCCTGACTTACAGAAATTAGTATTTTATTTTTGCGAAACAGACCTTTTCCTTAGAGTGTCCCTTTGAACAGTGCTTTACAGCGTAAAACAGCGTGGTGATCCGACCGGATGTATGTATCCCATCAGTTAGCAGACTGTATTAAGCTGCACAAGTGATAGATCTAACCCAGACGTCCGGCTTGAGCCCCCACTTTGTAAGAGGATTCAATTCAACACTACAGCTAAATCAATGCCTAGTCTTGGATACTGAATGGAAACCTTTATTGATATATCTTTATGTCCAGTTCATGAGTTCTGGATGACTACCCCTATATAACACCCCTCGCTTGGAATCCCCCTGACCCCACTGAGCCAAGAAGTAGTTCTGTTTTGCAAGTTTTAAAAGGTTTATTTGAGAATTTAAACAATATATATATATCACACTTTATAATAAATGAATATCTGATAGTACACTTAGACATATGATGTTGATCAACAATGGGTAATCTGGCACTAGCACACTTCTTTACAATCAATGAGGAGTTAGTATAGGATGGATCAAGTAGCAAAAATACTTTTATGATTTCAAATGGATGCAATGTTGAATGAAATACAGTACAGAACTAACTAATATGGTTTCACAAGATATCATATGTTCACTTTTCCCCTGGTGGCAATTCACTCCCCTCCCCTATGCAATGTAAGACATGGAAGTAGATGGAAAGAGGAGCACACAGTTCTCAGGAATGCAATCAAATACAATACGAAATTCAGTTCCACCCCAGCAAGCTTAGAGAAAACCGGTATGAGTTTTAAAACACAGGCCCAAGTGCTTTGAATGTGGTGGCAATGAAGTGAGAAATATGCTGAAAATGCTTTTAATTCCCTTTAGGAGGTTCAGGGTGAGTGAGAGATACTAGGGATGAGTGCAGGCTCACTTTAGCAATGATTCAGAGATGGTGATTAAGAGGCAAAGGAATTTTTAGCAAGGAAAGAAATGACTGCTGATGGTTACATGTGGCTGGATTTTTAACCAAATCGCAAATCGTGGTAAAATTTGCAAGT
Source organism: Ambystoma mexicanum (assembly GCF_040938575.1). Lineage (NCBI taxonomy): Eukaryota > Metazoa > Chordata > Amphibia > Caudata > Ambystomatidae > Ambystoma > Ambystoma mexicanum. The sequence continues at coordinate 254,346,643 of NC_090921.1, read as the reverse complement.
ACGTGAATCGTGATTGCGGAAAAAGTATAAGTAGTAGGATCTAGGCTTGTTGGAAAAGTATGATTCTAAGCTTTCAGAGGAAAGTTAAACCAAGTTCCTAGCCCAAACGGTTCCAGAAATACGGACTATTAAATAAAGGTAGTTTTTCGGATTTAAAGTAAACTCAAAATGACAGGTGACAGCTTGCAGCTTCAGAATTGACAAGTGACAGTGGTGCAGCTTTAGATAATGACAAGTGACAACTTCTAGGAGGCAGTTCTGGTTAGATTAAAATAGTTTGGATTAGATTATTTTAACTAAGAGATTGGTTCTGCACAGTTCTGCTAGGTACTCACAATATATTTTTGAAATAGGCCTCGCCACGGATCTGGTCAGGTTTTGGACTGGACTCAGGTTCTGGTCTTGGCACTTCACAGTGATCTGGGTCAGCTCTCTGGTTCTGCTAACAGCGGTCTGGGTCACTCTAGATCTCTGGCCTCTGGTTCTGGATACTACTCTGCTTTCTCTGGGTACAGCACTGCTTCTGGATCTTTCTGGCGCAGGGTTTCAGGCCAGAATCAACAGCTCAGCCCGGCTGTGAATAGTCTGCAAATGATTTTGAGGATGCTGAGGCCTGCTGAGAAGAGTTCTCAGTTTGTGAGTTTAGGCCCTTGCTTTAAGTTCTGAAGTAAAGTTCTGGTCTTTGGAGATTGATGGATTTGAAGTCTGGATCTCTGGATGTGAAGTTGTTGGTCAGCATGCTCCGCAGCAAATGGAATTGAATGTCTCTACCTGTCCCAGCAGTCTCTTTTTATGTGTTTTGAAAATGGGTGTGTGCCTGGGCCTAGCTAAGCCTGCCCCTCTCTACTTGTCATTGGCCCAATTCACCCCTCTCCCATGATTGGGGGAAGGAAATGTGAGTCAGAGTGATGCTGTAGGTTTTATGGGTCAGAGGATCCTCCCCTGGTCAGTTTGCCCACAAATCTATATTTGATTCAAATACATATTGCACAGATACACAGTTGTTTAAAATTACATGCACCCATCACATATCACATGAGGTATACTCTGTTCAAACTCTGCTCTTCCTGGGGGCTTGCATTCAGAAATGGCAACATTTTGCACTTTTTAACTGGTTTTGCAATATCGGACATTTACCCAAATTTACACACATGTGCGTAAATTGATGAAGTGTCAGATTTTTAACATGCAGACATTTGGAGTGAAACCCTATTTTCCGCTAGCAACCCCCCAGATCATACCACCGGGTCCTAAAACCTCTTAAAATGTGGGCAGAAAACTCACAAGAATTATGGTATCATTTAGCTAATTTTGACAAGTCCGCACCATGAGTTATACATCTTTCTTAAAATCATATTCTGGCCAACAGGGGTGTGTCTTCCCAGGTCACATGGTGGAGAAACCAGTCTATCCACTTTCTTTAAGCTCAGCCTGTCCTCAGAGGGGGCTGCCCCTCCCCATTTCTGCTAAGAGGAAGCCACTTTTACGACGCCCCCAATATAACATTTGCCTGAGTCAAGGAAGGGCTTTGTGCAAAAGGAAGCCATTTACGACCCCCCTAATAAACCATCTGCCTGGGCCCAGGACAGGCCTTTGTTCAACTCCCTGTAGCTGCTCCACCCCTAATCTAATCAGAGTGGTGACAACTCCTTTTGGCCAGGTGAAGAGTTGCTGAGCAGGTTTTAACTCCTGCGGGGGTAGATATCAGGCATAATTCAGTTTCAGTAAGCCAGGTTTCAGATAAAATGTCACTTTTTGTCCCCCAGTTTAAGTCAATACAATTTTTACATATGCAGCTAGAATGCTGATTCTAAGTTCAAAACTATGACATTTTAACAGTTACAAACTATGTGACACTCAAAAGTAGGTCACTCAGTTAATTTAAACATTTCGATTTTGGTGGTTTTAATCCAGTTTCAGTTAGGCTGCTGACATGCATAGCTCAGCCAGTTTTGTTATGAACATTGTTTTGGGCTCTTCATCTTCCCAGATTTTGTATGCACGCATACTTCATTCTGCCAGATGTCCGCTGGTGTTCAGTGAGATTTATGGATGTGTTGCAATGTTTGAAAATAGGCATTTTGAGCTGGCATTCAGAGAAACCAAAGGTAATTTTAAAACATTTTTGAGCTAACAGGCGCTGCTGTTTTACCTTTGGCACCCATTCCACTCATGGCACCCTGGCCCATCATGCTCGCACTGGTGGGTGGCAAGTTAGGTAACCATTTTGGTTTGCGCACAAACTGCGTGGTTCTCCTGGATTCTGGCGCACATGTGTGCTTTTTGGCCATCTTGGATTTTCTAAGCCCACAGCACCAAATGTTGCAGCATGATAGCTCAAACGTGGGTCAGGACACCCAACAAGGCCCCCCCCACCCGACTGCACTTTAAATCTGAGTCGATGGGGAGTCGGGTGCAAAGAGTGTTTTGACCCACGTACTGGTATGTCCGCATAATCTTCTCCCAATTCTGCAAATGGCACAGTTCAGCATCTTTTCCTCCATCCGGTACTGATCGATCGGTTCTCCTCGCCGGTCCTGATGGGAATATTGGGCGGTACCCCGGGCCCCTTGGGTCTCTGCTCCCGGTCTCCAGATCGTCCTCCTTGGCCAGTCTCCAGGTTTTCTTTCTCCTAGGACGACAAAGGAAAAGCGGCAATACCTATTCATGGACATTTCTCCCCCACCATTGATATAGTGGGGTGGCATATATATTTTAGAACTCAACAGATATGAACATGCACATTTTTTTAAATTAAGCGACAGCAACACATAAACTTGAGAAACATAGAATTTGATAGGCTATATGTAGGATATTTTAGGGTTGGAATTGAATTACTCTGGAGCGGTACCCTCTGGGATTGCAGAGGACTCCTCCAGTTGCTGCAAAGTGTGCCTGGGATGGCAACACTTCAACTGGTTTATGTGGACCCACTTGTCTTCCCCCTCTGCCAAACCGCCTTTGGGGATGCGGATCTTGTAGGCCACAGGGGAGATCTTGTCTATAATTTAAAACAGTCCCTTCCATGTAGGCAATAATTTTCACTGTTTGGCCTGGTTCCTTTGGAAATTGTATAGATAGGCCCGATCACCCACCTTATATTCCTTTCGGGTAGTTTTTAAATCATAGTGGGTCTTCATGCTCTCGGCTGAGGGGAAGAATGGCTGAGCAGGTTTTAACTCCTGTGGGGGTAGATGTCAGGCAGAATTCAGTTTCATTAAGCCAGGTTTCAGATAAAATGTCACTTTTTGTCCCCCAGTTTAAGTCAATACAATTTTTACATATGCAGCTAGAATGCTGATTCTAAGTTCAAAACTATGACATTTTTTAACAGTTACAGACTATGTGGCACTCAAAAGTAGGTCACTCAGTTAATTTAAACATTTCGATTTTGGTGGTTTTAATCCTGTTTCAGTTAGGCTGCTGACATGCATAGCTCAGCCAGTTTTGTTATGAACATTGTTTTGGGCTCTTCATCTTCCCAGATTTTGTATGCACGCAAACTTCATTCTGCCAGATGTCCGCTGGTGTTCAGTGAGATTTTTGGATGTGTTGCAATGTTTGAAAATAGGCATTTTCAGCTGGCATTCAGAGAAACCAAAGGTAATTTTAAAGCGTTTTTGAGCTAACAGGCGCTGCTGTTTTACCTTTGGCACCCATTCCACTCATGGCACCCTGGACCATCATGCTCGCACTGGTGGGTGGCAAGTTAGGTAACCATTTTGGTGTGCGCACAAACTGCTTGGTTCTCCTGGATTCTGGCGCACATGTGGGCTTTTTGGCCATCTTGGATTTTCTAAGCCCACAGCACCAAATGTTGCAGCATGATAGCTCAAACGTGGGTCAGGACACCCAACAATACTCAAGGAGGCAGAAGAAGCCTTTAACCTTACTACACAGATGACAGCAGACAGTGCTGAAACAAGATTTAAACAAATATCCAATTGGGCAGTGTTACCAAACAAGTTTGGCTGCAGTTCACGTATCTTTGACCGAATTCACAGGCAAAGGTGCTGGCTATGCTCTTTGAAGGGGAAGATATATTTGGGAGGAAGACTGTCGAGGCCCTGTCACCATCAGCTTTCCCATACCCAGGGAATACCAAGGTTATCGCAAGAGAAAGATTTGCAGCAGTGCAAGGAGGGTGCATTCCAGGTACTTCCTGGTCATTAAGTCAGACGGATGGATGGAGACCCATAACAGACCTACGAAAGCTAAACCGGTTCATAAAGAAACACAAGTTCAAAATGGTCGCCCTGTAAGACGTCATCGCGTCCCTGCAGCACAGAGACTATTCATCTTCACTCAACCTGCAGGATGCGTATTTCCACCTCCTCATCCACAAAGCCCACCGGAAATACATTGAATGCAGAGAACAAAAATCAGTATCGGTTTAAAGTCCTGCCGTTTGGGCTGCAGCCTGCGCCCAGAGTCTTCACAAAATGTCTGACTCCAGTGGCTGTACATCCCAGGCGATGCGGCCATCACGTCTGTCCATAGCTAGATGATTGGCTGGTACGGGGTGCAACAGTGAATCAGGCAAAAGAGTCAATCACAGAGGTGATGCACACCTTACACTCGCTGGGGTTCACATCGCTGTTACAGTCAGCGCAGAATTTGGTGTTACATGGTGCACTATTTGCGTGATGCTATCGCTAGTGAGACCATTTTACGAGATGATGCAAACTATCGTATCCATTGTTCGCAGGCTACACACAATGCCAGTGGTGTCTGTCAGAACCTGAATGTTACTTTTGGGGACTCAGCAATCGTGCTTCCCACTCATCTCAGACTGCAGACTACGAATGCCACAGTTCCAGGAGTTCCTCAGTGGCAGCTGCTCACTGATCCAGGGAAAATGGGAGGATGCTAGGCAGCCTGCTCAAGCATCCACATTGGTGTAGCCAGCCTGGCAATATTATAAAAGGGTCCAACCGTGAGGAACCACTGCATCAGGAAACAGTGTGCACAGATGGACTGGAGGGGTCACCTATGCCAATACACTGAAAAAGACCATTGGTTGGAGGGTGAACAGCATCTCCACATCAATGTCCTCGGATCTGGGCAGTTAGGTAAGCGCTTCATTCATTTCTCCACCTTCTCAAAGGAAAAGCAGTCGAACATCCCTTGGACAATATGTCTACAATGTATGACATCTAGAAACAAGGCCGGACACTGTCTCCAATCATCTCTGGGGACACACGAGTGCTGTGACACTGGGCCATCCACCACAACATCTTTCTGCAGGCCTTCCACCTACTGAGGGTTCAGAACTTTATGGTGGACGAACTTAGCAGGACAACATAGAAATATCATGAATGGGGGTGGACACACCAACAGTTAGCCCACATATTCAAGCAATCGGGGAAGCCGCAAGTGGAACTATTGGCCTCAAGCTTCCACAAGAAGTACAACAGATTTCCTAGAAGTTTCCCTCAGGAGGAGTCGGAGGACGAATGTTCACATATGCTTTTCCCCTGTTGCCACTAGTCAGGAAGATGTTGACCAACATGAGATTGTCCCCATGCCGGATCATTTTCATGGCCCCAGTCTCTGGTAGAAAACTGTGGTACTTACAACCCATTACTCATCATGCCAACGAAAGACCTACTCTCCAGGGAGGACGGGTCCAATATGCCACCACAACCAAAAAGTCACTCAGCCTGATGGTGTGGCTCCTGACTACTATAATTCGGGCATTTAGATAAGCCGGAAGAGGGTAGAGTGGTTCTGCAAGCAGCCAGAGTGAGTTCTAGCACATGCACTCTGAGGCAGGAGTGGTTTTGTGTAGAGACCAGAACCTGCAATCTTTCAAAGTGAAGCAGCAACCGGTCTTGCCATACTTACTCGACAAACATACTCTGAGCAATTTACCAACGTGACCGGCAACTGAATGGCATCATCCTAGTCCTTAATGTAGTCATTACATTGCAGCAGCCCGGGCCTCTTGTTCCTCTCCCTCCATCCTCCTTCCCATGTCTTCTTTTATTCAAACCTCTACATTCTACTCCATCATTCCACATTCCCATAGGAGAATGTTCCACCATCAAGGCATGTTTTACTATGGGATTCCCAAGATGCTCATTCCACATTAATGATGCACAGATTCCTCACTCATCCAATGCACCTATTAACATTAATGTGTCACTCATTGTCTTCCCTTTGCCACCTCACATTCTGACTTACATCATGCCACCGAAACCATCCTTCCTTTCTTCACTGTTCCAAATTTCACCATTCTCTAGCCTCACCGAATTACCCAAGTCATCCTTCACAACACATGCTCTGGAAAATGTGATAATCTCTTTTGCACATTCCTACCCACTGACCCTCTTGGCATCAACCTCAAGTGTACACAATTCAACCTACAAGACTGCCCCTCAGCCTCTCTCTCTCTCTCTCGCCTCATAATCCTCCTCCTCACTTCGCCCTTGCCTACCTTCACTACACCTTCCCTATTTAGCCACCCAGGGCACAACCTCGTATCAGGCTTGTGCCTCCTGAAACTCAGAGAAGGAGATACTCCCGTCGTGTCGTGTGGTGCCAACCTGTGTTGGAAGACCCTCCCCCTCACTGCATGCACCCAATCACCTCCTGTGGACGTTGCAATTCTAAAAACATCCCTTATAGCCCTATTGAAACGTTCCGCTGTTGCATTCCCCTTGGATAATGCAACACAGTCATCGAATGCTTTATTCCCTTAATTCCTAAAACCCTCACCCACTCTGTCACTTGCCTCAATCACTTGCTCTTTCTCACCTAGTTTCTTATTTTCCATCACATTCCTGGAGGAAGTGTCTGCTTCTACATTCCTTTCCCCTTTGACACATTTCATTTCAAAATCTAAGCCCTGCATTGCCGTGATCCATCAAACTACTCAATATTCCACCCAAACCTCTTTTGTTGAAAATTGACACCAACGGTTTATGGTCAGTTACCATAGTAACAATCTCCCCCACAGATATTTGACTACCGAATACTTTTATACTGCCTCCCGCAATGAACGGGATGCAAACGCAACCGTATGATTTCTGTTCCATCTGTTTGCAACGACACACAGCCCAAACCATTTTCACTGACGTCCGTGTCAAGATAAATCTTCCAATTTCCTTGAAATCCCTGCAGGGCAGGCGAATCCTTTAAATTCTGCTGTATGTTTCTGAATTCTTCATCACACTCTTCATCCCAAGAAAACATCACATTCTTTCTTGTCAAACCTCTCATCCTCTTAGTCTTGTCTCCCAAATGTCTTACAAACGTCCCGTTAAATTCTACCAGACCCAAAAATGAGGCAACCTCACATTTGTTCTTGTGCGCCTTTATATATCAGCTATCGCTTTGAGAACATCCAACATTGGTCTGATTCTTTGTTCCAACAGTTCATGTCCTAAATATTTTACTCTGCTCTTCCATAATTCAAATTTTTGTATTGAAATTGTCAAACCAGCTTCTCAAAAGGTTTTCATCATTCTCCTCAGTATCATGTCATGCTTCATTTGATCCTTCCCCACAGCAAGATGTCATCCTGGTAGCATCTCACACCCTCCATACCACCAATCAGCTTATCCTAGGCCCTCTGTATCACACTAGAAGCAGATCTAAGTCTGCATGGCATCCACCGGAAACCTAAATAAACCAAAAGGAGCTATAAAAGTAGTCTCATCCATGGAGCCGGGATGTAAGTAAATTTGATGATAGGATTGGTTCAAATCAACCGCGGAGAGCAACTTTGCCCCCAAACACTTCAGCAATCAATTCAATAGGGAAATCTGTCAGCAGTCACATTTTTGCTCAGTGCCCTCAAGTCAATACCGCTCCACCGCTATTCCGCACTACCGCCACCAGGCTTATCCACTCTGCTGCTTTGGCCACTTCAATGATCCCTTCCTTCGTTATCTCTTCATTTCACTTTCAATCTCGGATCCCATGGCTAGCAGTATCATGCAAGCCTTAGCCCTCACTGGCATCTCCCGGGATGTCATCTTGATCTGATGCACAAACCCCGTGAGACAACCTGTGTGATACTGAAATACACCTGGGTACCATGTTTCTATGTCTTGTGCAACACACTCCTTTTCCTTTTATGCTTCCACTTCTCACACGTGATCCGGGTCATCGGGGTCTAGCTTTACTCCTAGTTCTGCCTCTGCAACCCACGATAAAACATCCCCCCACCTTTTCTTGTGACTTGAACAAGTCCTGTGGCTTGGCGATCCTTAAACTTAAACAGGGCTTCAAACTCACCCACAGTGAGCACTCCCCCATATGCATGCGCAGTGACTGATGGGTCCTGCACGGTGCACAACTTTTCCACCTCCACCTGTCCACATTCATCAACATGTAGTCAGCTCTACTGTCTGTCAGCATCCTCACGCCACGGTGTGCATCCACTCTGTTCCCTACACACACCTCAACTTCCTCTTCCAAACGGGTAGTACCCGAACCACTCAATGACGAAGTAACCTCTTAGATCGGCCTGACACCCCTAAAGTTCTCCGGCTGCTTACAGTATGAGTCCAAGTGTCCTTTTCTGTCGCATTCTCAACATACTATGTGAATAGCGAAACAATCTTTATCACTGGTCAGATGCTTGGTACAGCCACAACGATAACATCTTTTAACGCTACAATACCTTGGATCCACCCATGGTTTTGTTTCTATTCTCTTCTTGCCACTCGGCTTGTCGTTCTTTTTAGCAAACCTCATCCTTTCTGGCCTATCGACTATATTTCTCTCTCTTTTCTCCCTTTTGTGAAAAGTTTTGTTTACTCGATACAGGTTCGGTGTCCAGCTCCTTCATGCAGTGAGTGTTCTATGATCTTTGCCACGTCAATCACTCTCTCCAGGGATCTGTCGCCTTCCCTCCAATGGGCCTCCAGGAGTTTGTGATTACTGCACTTGATCATTAATTGGTCTCACCGGTGCTCGTCCCTGCAATCCTCCAATCCACATGTTATAGCTTAGCCCGGCAGGGCTGTCACACACTCCTCTATGGATTCCCCTACGTTCCCTGGTGGCAAAGTGATTTCTCGACATAATTGTATTCTCCTTAACAGCAAAATGCTTGTCTAATTTGAGCGATCTCACTTCTAGGAACATCATTTTCTGCATCTGTGGGCTCTGGCAATGTTCTGTACACCAGCTGCCCCTCGTGCCCCAAACAATGGTCCAATAACGTGTCCTTCCTGCCTGCTTGCCCCATACGCTCCATGAATCTACCTTAAAAACCTTCTTTCCAGTCAGCCTGCCCCTTTCCCCATCTGGCACATGTTCACTCGTGAAAGGTGAGGGGGGTGGCAGAGGGGCATTTCAGATTACTGGGTGTGTTATAGCTGCCTTGCAGCATGGGAGCCTGAACCTGTGCTGCACCTGTTTGTTACAAATTAAACTCTCACTGCCCCGGCCTAATGTTTGGCAGCCATGCCAGACAGGGAAGGTTGCAGGATACCTTTTGTGAGGGAAGCTTGCAATGAATGACCCTGGCCTAAGATTTCTAAGGGAAGTGCGCAAGTGCACCGCCCATGCTGTAGCTGTGCACGATGGCACTTGGCCTTCCCAAGCTGTGCACGCACAGATTTGAGGGGGGACCATGCAATCGCCTTGTACTTGCACTAGGCATACTGTAACTGTACATGTTTCTTGGGGAAGCTTGCACTGTCCCTGCCCATGCTGCACGTGTACCCACTTGTGAGGGGTGGGGGAGATTACCCTTGACTTGATCAAGCTATACGTGTATAAGGAAATCTTACACTAGAGCTGTACATACCACACCTCCCTGCATATTCAGTGCATGCACAAAGAGAGAGGTTTGCACTGTCCCTGCCCATGCTGCACGCATACCCATTTGTGGGGGGGAGATGACCCTTGACTTGCCCATGCTATACATGTACAAGGAAATCTTGCACTAGACCTGTACATACCACACTTCCCTGCCTATGCTGTGCATGGACAAATAGCAAAGCGGGCACTGGCACAGCCCACCCCATACCATACGGCGTGAGGAAAGCATGCACTTGCTCTTCTGAGGTTGTACCCACGCCAGTCCGTGAGCGATGTTTGCACTGGCCATATACCCGTGTTGCACCTGTGGTAGTGAAATTTGCATTGGTCATAATCCCTTGTTGTACCTGTGGTAGTGAAGTTTGCACTGGTCATATACCCTTGCTGCACCTGTGGTAGTGAAGTTTGCATTGTTCATATACCCTTGTTGCACCTTTGGTAGTGAAGTTTGCACTGGTCATATACCCTTGTTGCACATTTGGTAGTGAAGTTTGCACTGGTCATATACCCTTGTTGCACCTGTAGTAGTGACGTTTGCACTGGTCATATACCCGTGTTGCACCTGTGGTAGTAAAGTTTGCACTGGTCATATACCCGTGTTGCACCTTTGGTAGTGAAGTTTGCGCTGGTCATATACCCGTGTTGCACCTGTGGTAGTGAAGTTTGCCCTGGTCATATACCCTTGTTGCACATTTGGTAGTGAAGTTTGCACTGGTCATATACCCTTGTTGCACCTGTAGTAGTGAAGTTTGCACTGGTCATATACCTGTGTTGCACCTGTGGTAGTAAAGTTTGCACTGGTCATATACCCGTGTTGCACCTTTGGTAGTGAAGTTTGCGCTGGTCATATACCCTTTTTGCACCTTTGGTAGTGAAGTTTGAGCTGGTCATATACCCTTGTTGCACCTGTGGTAGTGAAGTTTGCATTGGTCATATACACGTGTTGCACCTTTGGTAGTGAAGTTTGCACAGGTCATATACCCTTGTTGCACCTGTGGTAGTGAAGTTTGCACTGGTCATATACCCGTGTTGCAACTGTGGTAGTGAAGTTTGCACTGGTCATATACCCTTGCTGCACCTGTGGTAGTGAAGTTTGCGCTGGTCATATACCCTTGTTGTACCTGTGGTAGTTAAGTGGTCAGATGAATTGCAAAAATCAGCCGGAGCGGTAGGATTTTTGGAAGCCACCCTATTTTGAGGAGCATGGAAGACACTGAGGTTAGCCAAGCCCAATCAAGGTGCGGTCACAGAGTGGTCGAGGCTTAGTCTCAGGAGGGAGTGGTCTAGCGCTACAATGAGTCCACAACAGAGCAACACCAGTAATTTGTGTTAGACCGTAAGTATATCAGAAATGAAATATTTATTAGACCTTTAGTTTACACAGCAAGCAGATACAAATCAAAGGTAAATATTGTCACTGAAAACCTCATAAAACATATATACACATCCAGTCTTAGGAGAAATAGGATTGCATATGAATCACTTAATCTTTCAGCACATGGGACTAGTCAGATGTATAGGATAGGCAGAACTATTTAGAATCAGGAGAAAGCGGTTCCATGGGTTAATGTCGCCTGGAAAAAGTCACGCGTAGGCAACTTTTTTTTCCCTGACCCCTAAAATACCTTCCCCAAATACTTTCTAGCAGGGGTGTCATTTACATTATAAAATCCAATCATAGAATATTTGGGGAAAGTGTTTGATTTTACTGTGGGTGCTTTTTTTGTGAAATGTTGCCCCCTGGTGGCCATTTTCCAGGCAACCTTATCACTGGACATCGGCAAAACAGCTTCCCTCACACTTATAAAGTCCAACCCTAAGATGGTGTGGGACATTGTACTCAAATTTCACCAGTCCCAGATGGCATATACTTGTTCAGGTTGGTTTATTTAGAGATTTGCAGTGCCATTGGCTATGATTAAAACACATTTTCCAAAGTTAGGTAAAGTTCAGGTACATTCTCAACTCAATCCATCACACTACGAGAGGCCTAGGGAAGGACCCTTGGCACAGGTTCCACCACCAAAGATTGTAAGAGTGAGTTAGGGCCAGCACTTTACATCCATTGTAGCTCAATAGAGGATAAGGGGGCGGAAACAGTTATATTAACTTACCCCCTGACTCAGATTCTTCCAGAGACCACTGCAGGTGTTTCAGAATTCGTTGGGAACACAATCGTCTGTGCTTGGTTTGGTCGAGGAAGGCCCGGCGGTCACAGAGGTCATTGGGATATAGTTTTGGTCACTCACGATGCACAGGACTGTGTTTCAGACAGTTTCCAGTACAAGACCCAAATGAGGAAAGATGAAGACTTGCAAGACTGAAGGAGTGTTGAAGCGGGAGTCACCACGGATAGGCATCGACGGGCGATATTCAGGCGGCAAACAGAGGATCTTCCCTTGGAGTCAGATGGCTGAAAGTCCAGGAGCAGGTGACATGTGGCAGAAGCTGAGGATCTGTAAAGTGCCAAATCTCTGCTCATAATGGCAACGGCTACAGCGAGGTAGCCTATGAGAGCGCTGGTCTGTCCATCGGTTGGCCATGGGACACATCAGAAGGCCCTGCAGGCACAGATCCTCGACAGAGGTCGGGACTGGTTATTCCCACCATGCCAGAACACCAATGAAGGCCTTCTTGAGATCAGGACAGAGGCGCAGGGCTTCACCGGGACAACGCTGGGGTCGATGCTCGTCAGCTGCAGAGGTCTGCCACTGGCTGCTCTTCTTTGCAGACATTTTGGTTCCAACAGTGCTCTGCTGAACAGTCGTAGGAGTCCTTGCTTTATCCAAGATGCAGGCTGGGGGCAAGCCCAAGACCACCAATTGGAACGATCTGTACCACTCAAACAGCCAGAGCGGGAATTCTTCCAATGTGTGCGCCGTGAGGCCTACTGGCATGTGGTGTGTTAGAAAAAGTAAATAAATAAATAAATCTTGAATTGCCACTGGTCACCACATCTGCCCAGCAACAGTCTTTCTGGTGCCATAGATGTGAATTGGGATTAGATAGTCTCAGCCAGATCCTCTGTCTCAAACAAACATCTGCAATGGCCCCTTAGCCCACGAAAGCCACAGCTTTCCCCGGGGAAGGGATTTTCATCTAAGGCATTTCATGCTCTTAGAAGGCAGGAAGAAGTCCAAAGAAGAACATTGCAAAAGAACATGCGAAATAACTTGTGGCATGGCCATTTTAGAGTGCTAGCCACCTTAAATAACCGTTCATCGTAAATGCAATAGTGTATGAGTAAAATTACACAAAAACTGTAATAATAGCACAGTTGCCATCTGCTTGTTTTAGGCACATTGTAAAAGTAACCAAACAGCCAACATGTCTCGAGAGGATAGTTCAGCGGCAACATGCTTGCCTTGGAAGCAAGACGGCACGGAGCAACACAGGTTCGATCCCCATCGAACGATCACTGTTCATCGTAAATGCAATATTGTATGAGTAAAATTACACAAAAACTGTAATAATAGCACAGCTGCCACCTGCTTGTTTTAGGCACATTGTAAAAGTAACCAAACAGCCAACATGTCTTGAGAGGATAGTTCAGCGGCAACATGCTTGCCTTGGAAGCAAGACGGCACGGAGCAACACAGGTTCGATCCCCATCGAACGATCACTGTTCATCGTAAATGCAATATTGTATGAGTAAAATTACACAAAAACTGTAATAATAGCACAGCTGCCACCTGCTTGTTTTAGGCACATTGTAAAAGTAACCAAAAAGCCAACATGTCGCGAGAGGATAGTTCAGCGGCAACATGCTTGCCTTGGAAGCAAGACAGCACGGAGCAACACAGGTTCGATCCCCAGGTCTGCGCTTAGAAACCTCTGGGCATTAAGCACGTTATAAATAACCTATCACATAAAAATAATATAAGGATGCAAATTATCCTAACTTCACTTCACTGTAAAGTGATGCATGCAATTGTAACCATACGAGAATTCATAGAGAGGTAGTCTCTCAGCACTGACAGTCAGTTTCCCCACAGGAATGAGCAAAACAGGCAAGGGAAGAAAAAGCAGAGGCTTTACTGACCTCCAAAAAGTAAGGCTCTGAATCAAAGCAAGCAAAAAGAAAGGGTGTCCCATAGAAATCTATGGAGGGAAACGTGCCAAAAGAACTTCTTTCCTAACATGAGGCTGTGAGTGAGTCTGCACATGCTGTCCTGTTACTACTTCTACCTTGCCTGTAGTGATCCTTTGCCCACGAATCCTCTGCATTAGTTTGTGAGAGAAGCTTGGAATGGCTCTGTCTATGCTGTGTTCGTTTGGAGTTCAATGGGAGTTCACTGAGATCAGGCTTTGGCCATGAACTCCCAGGTAAATAACGTAGTCTCCGGTGCTGTGTACTACATTAAGTTGCTGGCGCAAGTACGTCCTTTTATTTCAAAGGATAACTGTGAGACAAAAGCGAGAGCAATCATTGGCTCCCACTTAGACTATTGTTGCAGTTTGCAAGTGGGAATAAACCAATGAGAATGCGCCAGACTTCCAGTAATTCAAAACAGTGCCGTCAGAATCATAGCTGCCCTTAAACGACGAGATCACCTTTCAAAGGCAAGACAGGATTTACATTGGCTGCCTATTGAAGTTAGGATTGAGTTCCGTCTGCTGGTGATTACTCATAAATGCCATAGGGGCACGAGTCCCGCTTATCTCTCTGAAGTCATTAGGAAGAAATTAAAATCTAGAACACTGAGATCGAACAACTCCCATCAGTTAACTGAACTTAGATGTCTGCATACACAGGTCAAAAAAGGTGTTTTTTTGCTGCCGATCTGAAAGCTTGGAGCTCAGTCCCCCCGGACTTGAGAGCAGGGGGTTCTATAGACTTATTTAGAAGGAAACTGAAAACCTGGCTTTTTAGATAGGACTTGAGATCTGTTACCTGATTGGTTCTGCATCCGGATAGGTATTATTCTGTTAGGACTCCTGTTTGTTTTTATGTCTGTATGTGTTGCACCCATAAGCCTCCGGGTCCCAAGGTGCGCGGTAATGGTTGCCTAAAGTAAAGTAAAAGTATCAGTTCAATGTGTGAGGGATGCTGGTCCCTGAGGAGTGTGTGTACACATGCATGAACAATAATGGCAAGTGACAAGCTGGACATGCACGTGAGGAGGTTAAGCACATATGAGGGTAGGGCACATTATAGTAAGGGTCATATGGTGTTCAGGGGGGCACCAACAGAGCCCTTTGCCTAGGGTGGCAAAAACCCTTGCACCAGCTCCGAGCAAAGCAGGTGCAATGAGATTGCCCCAGGACGGAAGGTACTTGCACCCACCTTCATCCACTTGAAGGAAAAGGCAGTCAAGTGTCTGTCAAAGTAGGAGTAAAAGATTCTGCGGAAGCATTAAGGCATGCCAAGATTACTCCAATGTATTGACCCTGGCAGAAAGATTGATGTTCACAGAATGCTGGCACCTTTCATTGTTGGGGGTTACAATGTGTGCTTTGGCACCATCTAGTGTCACCGCCGTATTTGTATAGAAGGTGTAGCGAGAGGGCATTGTGGGTGCAGAAATGTTTGCAGGTATCCTCAGGCTGCCTATTTGTGGCACATAGGTAGCACTTTGGAATCAACATTTATTTTGGCTTATAGGTGGCACTTTAGCACCTTATACTGTGTCTACATTCTTTTCGCTCATAGGCGGTGCGTTGGTATCCCCATTCATTTTGGCCCAGGTGGCACATCATACAGAAGGATGCAGGGCTTTTATGTGCATATATAAGATTTGGAATGCAGTAGATCTGGGATTTAGGAATCAGCCTGAACAGAAATAGGTGATCTTTTTAGCAGAGACAAACCTATTTGTAATGCCAATTCTTCTTATTTTCTGTGATGAAGAGAGGCAGCCTAGTTCATATCTTCAAACAAAGATATTAACGGATCTCCTGAGTGTGTTTTGGAATGCCACCTGGGAGGGAGCCAACGTGTAAGATTTTTTGATTTTTTTAAAATTAAAGAATGTGGTTCATTCTGTAATTTTGTTTCTGAAAAGGAGGCTTGCCAACATCCCTACCCCCCACCATCATCATGCTCCGCCCCAAAATTATAAATGCACTCACGTATCTTTGCTGAGACAGTCCTCTGACATCCCCAGCAGCATCCCTGCATTGACAGCAGGGCAGGTTCAAAGGTCATCTGTGCATTCCTGACATGTGCTAGAACAAGCATCTGTGTCCTTTAATTGTCTGTACCTCTGATTCAAATGACAATAACTGTGTAACCATCTCAGTCTGGTGGCACTTGAAACTGTATCTTGATATGATACTGTGTTACTAGGCACACACAATTATACAGCCACATCATTTGGATATCATATTTGTGTCAGCTCTATGAGCTGTACTTCAGCTGCGACAGTGCTGATATATGCTGATATGCATTAGCTGTCTGGCCTGAGTGTCTCCACGAAACCATATGGGGCAATGACTGGGGAGCAGCTCCTTTGATCCATCTGAGGAAGGCCATCACCTTCCTCCTAGAGCACAGGAACCCTCCTGAAGAGGTGCCCTGGGAACTAGTTTCAAAGGCAACCCTGACATAAAACCATTCTCACACCAGGGTGCTGGTTACTGGAGACCTTTTGAAATCAGCAGACATGGGAAGGGAGTTGCATTAGAGTAGCCTAGATGAGAGGATAGCTCAGCGGCAACGTGTTCGCCTTGGAAGCAAGACGACACAAAGCAACACAGGTTCGATCCCCGGGTCCACGCTTAGACACCTCTGGGTATTTAAGCGCATTATAAATCCGCAACTAAGACCAACAAAAAAAAAACAATTACCAACAAACAATTCCTGTAACAGTGCCTCGATGCCCGCGGGCTGTGTGAGCGCTTTAAAAATGCAAATAAGTAATGAGAGGATAGGCCAGGCGAGAGGTTCTGCTATCTCGGTTTCTGCTAGGGCTTCCTACACTTCCTGCACCTCCCCACTTCCTTTAGACAAAGCACTCGTGGTATGATCAGCAGCCTGGATTGGACCCCTGCCGGCACGCTAGCTTTGGACTAATCCCCTGTAACATTTTGCCTTTATAAGGGAACAGAGCCCTTCTCTTAGTTGATTCATCTTTCAACTTTCAAAAGAGGCAACAGGATTTATTGAAACTCTGTTGGTAATGCACTTTTTTCCAAACTTCTCTGACGTGAAGACAAAGATAGACGGCTCCCAGGCAGAGGTAAGCTTTGCATGCTACCCATCCCAAGAGCACATTTTTGTTGAATCTGATATGTGCACAAGGCCTTCTGCAACTGAGGCACTAGTACCAAGGACGCGGATACTGGAGGTGACAGAGCGTCTGCAAGTGCCCTTTATAAACCTTCCTGGATAGGAAAGGCAGTCTAAAGGACTCACCTTGTCCCCGGAGACCCTGGACTGTTCTCCCATCAAACCGGAAGTCAAGGAAAAGCCCTGGGCCCTGGTTTCTAAATCATCCCACTTGTGAGCTGCATCGACCCAAACATTGCATACCAGCCACAACCGTCTTCATGCTGCATGCCGTTGCTGCTTGGACTGCACCTATTGGGGCCCAATCGAACAGCTTACCAACCCGATGCTGAATCATTACCTTTGAAAGCTCCTAGAAGCCTGGCTCAATGCTGTTGATCCCCAAGAACAAGCAACAGAGGTATTTGAAGGGACCCTGTCCCCCTCATTCTCCTTAAAGTGCTTTAGTGACTTTTAAGCCCACCTTCTTTGACTTCTTAAAGACATAGCTATGAACATTGACATTTGCTGCTCAAATCATTTGTCGGCACTCCTCTCTTCAACAAGAGTGTACCTGTTTAAAGTCAATTTTTTTGCGTTTCCTTTATGCCTGTGGGCCTTTAGCATACTTGCCAACATTCTGTGACCAAAAAGATGTAGGATTTTTCAAGTTTGAAAAAATAAAAATTCCCATATCAATGACGTCACAGGAAAATACAAAACATACAAACAGCACAACATGGAAAGATGTTGAAATGTTAAAAATGTATAATTCTGAATGCTCACACCAAATTGTCGGCAGATGGTGTGTGATGGTGTTACACTCTGCCACTTGCTTTCACTGCTGGTTCACCTAAGTGTTGTACCAGCAAGAGTGCAGGACAGAGTCACGCAGCTGTCAGGTCAGTGGATTGGTCTGAGTGCAATCAAAGTAATCACCTACCAGTCCACTGTATAGACAGACTAATTAATGTGTTGCATGCTCTGTCATGGAGCCTGCCTTAGAATCACATAACTTACTGGCCACTGTAAAAATCAGTAGGATCTGTCACTGAAATCTGTAGGCGGTAGGGCTGCTTCAAAAGCAGTAGCCTACTGCCTAATCTGTAGGGTTGGCAAGTATGCTTTAGTGCTTTAATTAGTTGTGCGCGCTGATAGTTTTGATGAAAGTTCTTATTTTCCTAAATTCTTGGCTTGACATTTTTATTTTTATTTTGGTATGACCGTTCTATTGTTATTTGTGTTACAGCTCCTTGAGAGTATAGCCCAGCCTTCCACGGTTCTACCAAAAGAGGCACAGGATTATTTCTACCTGGCGGGCTCTGTGCGGTTTCATCTTTATGATTGGGGTCGCTGTTGGTTTAGTAGTGTGGGGCTGTACTCTTGCAGAGCTGTAGTCATTTCGCCACGCTGAGGCAGGTCACTGGTTGTACACAGATCAAGCAGCAGGAGTACGTGCAGCTGAAATCAGAACAACAAATAGCGCATTTCGGTGTTAGAGCGATTGGACGTGCTTGCAGCAAGTAAATACCCGAGGTTACTTGACACACACATCCAATGAGACAGACGCTGGTTGAACCGGAAAACAGACAGATAAATGGCTCTGACCCACAGAGGCAGGGCACTTTAAAAAAGGAGAAAGTCAGCAAGTTATTCATGGACTTGGGGATGCGTGCATTCTGCTTTCTTGGCGAGAAAGACGTCAAATAAGGTTTGGGCGGAAGGGGCGGGTCTACCTGTCGGCGATCAGCTGGCGTGATTAAGGAAGCGCTGGAAAGTGGTAGATACATCTTTAGGTGAGCGCGGTCTTTTCGGCCCTACGAAGTTGTGACACAGTGTGTAGGTGTATTTGTTCAGCTTCAAACAGAAATTGCACCTCACAGCGTAGATAAGGAGGGTGTTTGCCTTCTGCTGCCAAGGACTTGAGGCCCGGCATCAGATTCGCACCAAAGAAATGAAACTTACAAAACAAGTGAAACCTATTACAGAAATGAAACTGATCAGAGGCCTGCAAGCTGAATAGAAAGCGCTGTTTCACAGCATGAGCGGCTCGTCTGTTGACCATCCCCCAGACACCCCTTGGAGGGGAGAATGCAGCAGGAGAAGTTGGGTGCATATTAGCATAACCTGAGAAGGACTCGGAAACAGAGACGAGGTGCCCGGAGTAGGAGGCAAAGAACATGGGCCTTGCTAGGGGGCATCTAGGGGGTTATAGTCCTGGGTCTTTTGGTTGTAGCCCCAGATAGAAGCTCAGGGGCTACAACTAAAACAAAAAACAAGTCCTCCGGTGCGGTAGGCGTCCTTCTGCTTAGGGCTGCATACTCCTACAGTAGAACGCCCACTATTTTATATGCTGGTAGGGACGCCCCTTTCCTTTGTCGCTGTTCGCATTCTTTTGCTTGTTTTTGGCACGCTTGCCACGACCCTCCCTCTTACCCACGGGGGAGGGAGGAGGACCCTGCCCATGTTATCCGGGCGCCTCCTCCATTTTTCTCTGTCGTCACCTTCATTATCTGAGAAGGACTTGGAAACAGAGAGGAGGTGCCCCGAGTAGGAGGCGAAGAAGCAGGGGCGTTGCTAGGGTGCGTCTAGGGGGGCTATAGCCCGGGTCAAAAAGCTAGGTAGCCCCGATTCCCTCCAGTCCCGACATTAGCGTAGCGCAGGATATTTTCCAGACCTAGCAACACCCCTGCGAAGAAGCATGTAATACCTAGTTTTTATTAGCAGTTCAAATCACTGTTTCTTCCTGTGAACATGAGAAGATATGTATAGCCCATGCACTTAAGAGGCACTTTCAAGTTGGACCAACATGTGTAAATCAGAAGACAAGTAATGCAGCTGTGCCAGGTTGACAGCTAAAGAGGGCACTGAGGGAGTGACCAGGCAGAGAGTGGCAGTACAGAGAATGCATAAGGGTGTTCTGAAGGGAATCAGTAGGAACAAACGAATGGAAGACAACCGAAGGAGAAACGACCGAAAATGGTATGTATTTTTGAAGATGTATAGTAAATAATAGATGTTGGGCGGGTAAGGGTATAAGTTAGGGTAGGGAGGTGTGGGGGATGGGGGTGCACTCCAGCCGCATTATTAAAAACAAAAAAAATTAAAAAGTAATATTCGTTTTTTTGTAAAAATAATTAGGTAATTTCTCTATTTTTTTTTTATTTTGGCAATGTTCACAGATATCCGTTCTCGATGACTACGTGTTGACCTGGACACCTGAGGAGGACCAACGATAGTTTCCTGTGGGTGTTATCATGGACGCCCGCAGGTATATTTGCCAGTGTTCTCTAGTGTGGTGTAAGTAAATGGATCGGGGGCGTAGCCAGGAGTGTCTAACAAGTGGGGCCTTAAGGAAGCTAATGTAGTTGGATCCACTGCAGTGACATTAACATCGTAAATGGCCACACAGTGCTGCTGAACGGGCATTTATAGATTTTGGGTGGGCCTTGTCTGCTTAGGCCTTACTCGGTCTTTGCCTTAGAAGCGGATGACTTGGGTGGGGTCTATTATCTAGTAATATTGACACCTTTAAAGTCTCATCATGTTTTTGCATGTTCTTTGCGAAATGTTCACCTCCAAAGAGATAATTTAAAATACAAGTTAAGAAAAAGATCGAAAAACAGAAGTAATAATTTATAACCAAGGTAAAAGACTGAAAAAAGTCCATGAACAAGATCCTGTCGGGAGTAGACACCACAACCAAAAATGCAACGGGTGGAAGGTTTTGAACAAATCTGTACCACTGGCAATGCTCTGGGCAAGTTTCCACAGCCTGATTTGCATATGGTCTTTCCCCTTTTGTAATGGCTTGGTAGGTGAAGAACGATGGTCTGGAGGGCTGCCCAGAGCAATGCCAGAGGTTAAGATTTATTCTAAACCTTCCAACCATCACCCCTTTTGTTTTGCTTTTGTCACCCCGATTGAGACATGTATGCCCAGACGTGGGTCCCGTGCCTGCTGGGCCTACAGACCCAAGCTACTCCTTACTGATGATGCCCAACAAGGCTAAAACATGTCTGGGGATGCTTGTGGTCTCGTGCAGAAGGGATGTGACCTAACAGTTCGGGCAGGACTACCCCTTTGGGGGTGGGACCAAGCCTGATTTGTATATGGTCTTTCCCCTTTTGTAATGGCTTGGCAGGCAAAGAACGATGGTCTGGAGGGTTGCCCAGAGCAATGCCAGAGGTTAAGATTTATTCTAAACCTTCCAACCATCACGCCTTTTGTTCAACTTTCCACACCACCATTTTTTAGCCCCTGTGCTATTGCAATAGGGGTCCAGTCATATGCAAATCAGTAAGGTACTGCTACCAATGGTAGCAGCCCAGCCCAAACTGATAGGCCGGGTCTCCTCTGCCCGGAAACATAAGCAACCCCAGACATGTTTCAGCCTGGTTGGGCCTCCTCAGTGAGGTTCAGCTTGGTGTCCGATAGCGCAGCCAGCAAGGGACCCACGTCTGGGCATACCCGCTCTCACATATGGAGACAAACGACAACCAAAACTGTGATGGGTGAAAGGTTTTGAATAAATCTGAACCAGTGGCACTGCTCTGGGCAACCTTCCACACCACCGTTTTTTAGACAGAGTGAGGTGCTCACACTGAGCAGCCAGTCCCTTCAGTAAAGATGTCAGGGGATGAGATGACAGGCCTTCATACCTGCAGATCAAAATCCTGAAGGAGAAAAAGGCAGTGAGGATGGTAAGCCGCAAGAGCCGACCAGGAAGAGGGGAAGGAATGTAGGTGCCTTTCACAGTTTCCAGTACAGGGTTTGGTTGTCCATGTAGGTGCTGAAGAGTTCAAAGAAAAGTGACTTCAGGCCATAATTGCTCCAGGTATTGAAGGGGGCCGAGCGGGGCACATGTGAGGCCAGGAGGAGAGCACAGAGTTTGGAAGCTAGACAAATTCTCCCCTCCCAATGTGTCAAGGCACTGTGTCATCAGGGCCTGCAGCATCTCTCCGCTCTGCGAATTTCAGCTGATCCAGCACCTTCAGTCCCCACCAGTCCTCCCAGGTTCCTGTACTGGAATGCTGTCATACATGATCAGCATGCATCCGCTGCACGCTTTTGCATGACACCAGATGACTGAAACGTTTTTATTACATAGACATTTGTACTCTTTGAGTCAATGTTTGTTTAGCTAGAGCCACATACCGCCAATAATGGTTCAGTTTGTGGATAGAGTTGGCGTATACATATTGCAAAGAATGGGACACACGTGGGGCGAGAGGAGTACATATAGACACACTGGGAGAAGACGAGAGACTTTGTGGAAGATGAGAGCCTTTGAGGGAAGTGAAACACCACGTGTTAGGGTGATGTGAAAGTGACATTCATTGAAGATAACCAACAAATGGGAAAGGAGAGAGACACAATGTGGGCAGATACGGGGAACAAAGCCCCACTTTGCTGAAGATATGAGATTAGACAATGGTGAAGAAATATTAAACATTAGAGGAAGGTGAGAGAAACATATTAGGGATACTGGGGAACGAGGAGGGGATCACTGGAGTATTTGGAGTGAAAGATTGGGATAAGAGGAGATCACTTTTGAGGGAGATGGGAGAGCTATTCGAGAATGATAGAACCCAAATGGGAAAATGGGAGAGACTCTTTACAGGAAGAATTAGTGACTCATCTTTCCCCATGCACTTGCACGTTCTCAATGTCACTGGGCCTAGTAAGATTGTTGTTTTGTTCTCCCCTGTTCCCCTCCCTTGCCTTGTCGCGCTCTGACACACTTGTGGACGAGCGCGATAGAAATAAAATATCAATATCAATATCAATATCGAAAAGGTACCAGACTCATTGTAGGTAGATTTGTGAGTGAAATAGGACAAGAGAAAAGGAAAATTGGGGGAAGATGAGTGATCCATTAGGATAAGATGACAGAAACACAGAAAGGCGAGCAAAAAGCAAAAAGCCACCTTCTGGGAAGATTTGGGAGATTCTAGGGGGACGCACACCTCGGGATGAGGAACAGCAGAGTGAGCAAAGAGGCTCGAACCACTAAAGGCCAGTAGAATAGCTCAGAGGCAACGCGTTTGTCTTGGAAACAAGACAACACATTGCAGCACAGGTTCGAATGCTAGTCTCTGATATTAAACACGTTATAAAAGAATAATTATAACTATAAAGGGAAATGGAAGAATCGTTGGGGGAAGATGAGGACATAATTGGATAAATGTGAAGGAGGATGAATCGCCCATCATTATGGGAAGATCTGAGAGACATTCCAGCAAGAGGCCCATTGGGAGAAGATGCGAGACTGGCTGGTGAAAAGAATAGTCCTGTTACAGGCAGATGAGGGAACCACTGGGAAAAGATGAGAGCACATTTGAGACAGACCTCCAGCATCTCGCATCTCCCCGCGGTGCTGAAGGCTCAAGAGTAGCTCAAAAGCAGGACCAGCTCTTGCTTTAACCTCAGAGCACAAACAAGGTCCTGTCAAACAACGTTTCTCTGAGGTTCCCCTCCTCTGCAATGGCCAGTGCTTAATACTTTCAGATGTACAAACAAGGCCTCGTTGCCTCCCTTAACCCTTCAGCTTGATAACATCTTTCTTCATGAAATGATCTTTGTTCATTTGAGCCAGACTGTGGACTCTTGCTACACCCCTTGCTCCAGGTATTCTTCCCAGCGGACCAATGGCGATGAATAAAGATGCAGTGCTTTGACTACTACATTGTGATTTGCTGTAGTACAAAAGCAGAGAAACACAATGGGCCTGATTCACAGAGCGTTTTCCTATGGGATTGCGCCATGATAACACGCTCTGTGAATCAGGCCCTGTGTGTCCAGAAACCCGAATGAAGTGCTCAACAAAATTATAATTTTAGAAAGTGGTTGTGTTTCCTCGCTGAGCCTTGGGGGCAACATTAACCTTCTACATTGGCTCATAACAATGTGGTGTTTTTCAAGACAGCTGATGGAGATGGCTGTATCAATTGACACCTGCAGGGCTTTAAGTGGGCCTGGGCTAGCTGGTGGGGCAAGCCCTGGCAGTCTCCAGAAAGGGCCCCAAAGTCGTGGCCCTGCCGGGGGCCACCCCGACTAGTCCCAGCCATGATGACACCCCAGGCAGCCCTGTAGCCGAAGCGCTGCACAGTTCCACAGACTGCCTGCAGCTCTCAGCACTTCGGAAATACTGATCTTTGCAGCCCCACAAGCCCACTTGAGTAGGCAAGAGAGTACTGATCCATAACCTATAGAGCTGACAGGCACCCCACATAGAAAAGGCAGAGCTGACAATGGAATATTGTAAATCCCATGCATGTTTCGTTTACACCCAGGCATCTTTGCTATTGCTACTGTCCTGAAAGACAGCCCCGTAGAGGACCATAACTTCAGCAATGCGCATGAGCGATCTACACGCCATGGATGTTTCCAATCGACTTTCCATTGGCCCAGGGCTATTGTGCATATGAATCCCAGCTGATGCCCTAAAGTCATTACTGCTTTTATTCCTAATGAGTACATGTGTCTTGGTCCCTTTTCTGGCTCATCTTTACATATTCTCAATTGAGTACATTTCATTATCTAACTGTGGGCTGTAGATTGACAGGACACCATAGTATAAGGCCTTCCAACTAAGTTTTTACTGCGATTTTTAAGCTAATAAAAACAGCCTCAAGTTCCTCCATTGGACAGCGAATCACCGTCTTGCATCAACCCCGCCGTCAGGATAGTTCCTCCCCTCTGTAGTACACCTGTGTTCGTTGTATAAGAGCTGACGCAGATTCACTTGCATTGTACAGACTTGTACCAGTCTTGGAAATGTGCAGAATGGTTGATAGTTCCCCAATGCATTGGGCAGGCCCCACTGTGCATCCATGCATTGGGCAGGCTCCACTGTGCATCAATGCATTGAGCAGGCCCCACTGTGCATCCATGCATTGGGCAGGCTCCACTGTGCATCAATGCATTGGGCAGGCTCCACTGTGCATCAATGCATTGGGCAGGCCCAACTGTGCATCCATGCATTGGGCAGGCTCCACTGTGCATCCATGCATTGGGCAGGCCCCACTGTGCATCCATGCATTGTGCAGGCCCCACTGTGCATCAATGCATTGGGCAGGCTCCACTGTGCATCAATGCATTGGGCAGGCCCAACTGTGCATCCATGCATTGGGCAGGCTCCACTGTGCATCCATGCATTGGGCAGGACCCACTGTGCATCCATGCTGTGGGTTCATGCATTGGGCAGGCTCAACTGCGCATCTGTGCATTGGGCAGGTCCCACTGTGCGTCCATGCATTGGGCAGGCTCCACTGTGCATCCATGCATTGGGCAGGTCCCGCTGTGCGTCCATTCATTGGGCAGTTCTGACTGTGCGTCCATACATTGCGCAGGCTCCACTGTGCATCAATGCATTGGGCAGGCTCCACTGTGCATCCATGCATTGGGCAGGCCCCACTGTGCATCCATGCATTGCTCAGGTCCCACTGTGCGTCCATGCATTAGGCAGGCTCCACTGTGCATCCACGCATTTGGCAGGCCCCACTGTGCGTCCAAGCATTGGGAAGGCCTCCCTGTGCACCCATGCATTGGGCAGGCACCACTGCGCATCCATGCATTGGACAAGCACCACTGTGCATCCATGCATTGGACAGGCACCACTGTGCATCTATGCATTGGGCAGGCATCAGTGTGCAGCATCTGATGCCTATGTTTGGAGCCACGCACAGTTTGGCCAGTTGGTTCATGGAATCCACTGGCCTGAGTTGGTAGATGTCATCACTCCATTTCGTGTTGTCAGCTACTTTGGGATTCTTTCAACACAATGTGGATAGGTGGCCGTTTCGCTCCATTTTCTGCTGCATTTTCAATATGGGAAAGCCCCCCAAAGCCGTCCTCCAGAAAATACGGTGAAATGGCAGTTTCACCAGTAGGTGAAACGGTTGTGCTGAGTTGGGTAGGTACTAAATAGACTTACCTGCATGGTGAATACAATACACCCTGTGATTGTCTCTTCTCTATTTACATTAGCATCTCTTAAAGCCATTGGTCACAGGATAGAAAGCTTCTGCAGGCTGCTTATTAGCGGACCTGCAAGGGTGCATTGCAGGCCCGGGCACGCAATCGATGCGTATGCATGCAGTGTGAGGGTATGCAGCTTCCATACTGCGCCGGATCCTCACCGCAGTGGTCTCAGAGCTCCAAGGCTTGTCTGGAACTTGGTGCCTTTGCAGGGATAGTCTGTGCAGAAAAGCTTGGAAAGCTGTTTCCAGTCACCCCATTAGTTGGGAAGGTACCCTGCACACTGGGGCTCTTTTCTCACACACCTTAGGTACAAGCAAAGGTGCAAAAGACAGGCATAATGATGCTACACTTGTCTTAATACCTTTTCTCACACTCCAGGTCCTTTTAGTGCTTTCTTTAGGCAGGCTTGGGCCGAGTAGGAGTTAGGTTTCCACCCCCCCCTTTTCCCCAGCGCCTCTAAAAATCACTTGGTTTCATGCCGTTTGCAGGGTGGGACTGGGCCATAAAATTGGCTTGGGCACCAATAAAAAAAGTGGCCCACAGTTGCAAAGGGCTATTAGTTCCTTTTGTGACTGTTTGAATAGTTCCCAAGGGGGAGTTTTTGATAAAATGCGATGCACATTGTGCATTTTAAAGAATATTTATTCAGCAACACTGGTCAAATCTATTAGCCACATGGTGATTTAATTCATCAAACTAGCCCCAATTGGCCAAACAAGTGGCCCTCTTTGACCCAAAAACTGACCCACACCAGCATTTTGCATTTTTTGGTTCAGCCATGGGCCTATTGCCCTATAGGCCAGTCCAAGCATGAGCCAGTGTGGCATTGTAATGCTGTTGTAAAAATCAACGGATCCCTCTGGACTCCACCTATTTGTATTTGGTTTATTTGTATTGCGCAGCATGCCCAGGGGCATCTGGGCACATGTCTTACATGTTTACAGGTTAAGTTACAGGTTGACAATCACAAGTTACAAGTCTTAGGGTGCAGTTACAAGGTAGAAGCAAGGTAGTGGATTTAAATACAGAACATACATTACAGTGCTATCCCGCTATGCAAGTCTACTCAATGTAGGCATATTGTGCGTTGGTATTTACATACGATCGTAGGTTGTGGCTAGGTCTTGCTCAGTAAGCCAAGATTTGGCTCAATTCTTAAATAATGAGTAACGGGTTTCAGTTTTGAGAAGATTTGTGAGTGTATTCCACAGTTTAGATGCAAGAACTGGGAAGCTCGACCCTCCTGCATTTTGTAATTTGAATCTGGGAATGTCAAGTGAGTAAACTTGTGACGATCTTAGTGGTCTGGTAGCTATGTGTGCAGTGAGGCGATTTTCCAAGTAGTCTGGAACTTGTTTGGTTAGACACTTATGTGTAAGAGCGAGGGTTTTGAGTGAGATTCTGAGTGACACCGGGAGCCAGTGGAGGTTCCGTCTGGTGTTGGATATGTGCATTTTCCAGGGGAAATTGAGAGCTGCTCTGATAGCGTTGTTCTGAGTTACTTGGAGCTTGTTGATGGTCTTTTTGGGGCACAGACAATAAATGTTTTTTCTGGTGCAAAGCCCCTCCCAGCCGTCCGCAACGCACATGCTGCAAAAAAGGTGAAGAGGTGTGCAGGCTCCAAAAGTGCATGGAAGCACATAACACCACGACCAACAGGAGAAACACCCAAGTAGAGGCAGGCAGCCACCCCACACAAGAGACAATGGCAGATTCCAACAAACCTGACAGCCGCAGTAGGTCCCCAGAAGAGCGCCCCAGCACAACAATCCCACGACCGGACAAGAATTCCTGGCATGACTCAGCTGACAGCACGTTCATGAAGCCCTTTGTCTCGTATGCGGAAAGAGCGGCCATCTGGTGGGAGCTCTGGTTGCCTCAATTTCAGCTCCACCTCAAGTCCAAGAAAGTCATGGGAGACATAGAAAAGTGAACCCTACTCATGCTGAATCTAGGCTGAACCTAGGCACACTCCCAAACCGAGGACTAGAGAATGATTACCAAGCAGCAGGACCTCCTCAATGGGAAGTTCTGCCACCCAGGTTAACCCAGACTACGAGCGGTTTCAACTCAGCCTAACAAGACAGTGGCCATTAGAATCCATCAACGATTCCCACTTGAGACTCTGCGAACTGGCCATCAGATGTGAGTTCCCCAATGAGGAGTTTTTTGTGAGACACCGCAGGGACATTCTATCGGAATGCAATATTCCCGTAGACTGCATTCCAGAGATGGGGCGACAGAGGGTGGGAACAAACAGCCAAGCAGCCGCGATGGTAGCAGCCGTGATGGAAGCAGCCATCATTCACATGCCGAACAATGCAGAACATTACTCTGCCACCATTGCCGTATTGGAGACAAAAGGACGAGCACCCAGACGGAACCATGTCCTACCCCCCGACCACCACGGACACAGCGGTCATGGAAATGGTGTGGAGGCATGTGGCATCGCGATGAACCCTGCCCAGCCATTGGAGCCATGTGTCAAAAATGTGGGAAGCTAAACCATTTTGCCTCAGTCTGCCTCAGTTCTGGCCAACAATGGGAGACCTCAATGCCACTCACGTGAACACCCAAGACCGAGGGGAGGGTGACCAAAGAACCCAAAAATGCAAAGCGAGGACAGTTGAGCATGGAAGACACGCCAGCAGCAGCGACAGTAAAGTGAGTGGAGACTCAGAAGAAGAGTCATCCCGAGAACGACACGTCTCACACTGCAAACATCGTAGTGAAAGGGTGCATCTCCTCTCCGTGGTGGAGTCACACGACAAGTCAAGAAAGAAGTTATGTAAATCCCAGCCTACCTGCACAGTACTCATGGACAACACCCCAACCAAGGTGGTCATCGACACTGGGGTAATGGTGAATGCTATGCCGCTCCACAAACTAGAAACAATGTGAACCAAACCAACAATTCAGTGCAAAACTGTTCACCTGTATACATATGGGATTGAAACACCCCTTCCCATGAAAGGGTCATTCAATGCTGACATCGTATACAATGTGGAGGCCGGCCGGACCTTGTTCTATGTAGTGGCCCCTGGCTTAGAAACCCTACTGAGCTGCAGAATGGCAGAAAAGTTGAAAATCAACCACTTTGCCATCCAATACCAGCAGCCGGAAGTCATCAAAATCATTGCCAAATACCCAAATCTATTCAAAGGTATCGGCTGTTTAAAGAACCAGACAGTGGCACTCCATATCGACCCGACCATGGAACCCAAAGCTGACCGGCATCAGAGGGTCCATTTCCACTTCAGGGTAGCTGTCGAGGAGGTACTCATCTAGCTGGAAGACATCTGCATCATATAAAAAATATTTGGCCAACACCGTGGGTCTCGGCCATGGTAGTCCCTAAAAAACCAAAGCAGCCAAACGCAGTCAGAATATGCATTGACATGAGGCTGCTGAACTAAGCTCTTGGGCGAGAGTGTCACATTACCCCGACGATCATGAGCTAATTGTGGACCTGACCGGTGCAAATGTGTTTAGCAAATTGGACCTCCGATCTGGCTATCACCAAATACATTTGGCAAAGGAGTCCAGATACATAACAACATTTTCATCACACTTGGTACTCAGGCGTTACCGTTGGCTTAACTTTGGCATCTCGTCCACAGCAGAAGTATATTTAAATGAAATTCGACAAGTTCAGCAGGTCCTGCCGGGCACAATGAACGTAAGCAACAACATCCTTGTGTATAGGACGTCCAAAGAGGAACACAACTTGCACCTAGCAGCAGTCCTGAAATGCCTAGAAGACTACTCTGACCTCATATTACATGCTGAAAAATGTGAATTTGGCATGGCTGAACTGTCTTTCTCCGGCTACATTTTCAATGCCATAGGAGTATCACCAGACCCAGCAAAGATCGCTGACATGCAAAGCACCTGCCCACGGTAACAGAGATTCAGAGCTTCATGGGAATGGTCTCATACTGCAGCTGCTTTATATCATACCTAGCCACCACTGCAGCTCCACTCAGACACCAAACAAACAAAGAGGTCCGCTGGATGTGAGGGCCTGAACAATAGGCCGCTTTTCAGTGCATCAAGTCGTCCCTTCTAACCAACACCACCATCGCGTTCTTCAACACAACACATAAAATGGCGCTACTAGTAGATGCCAGCCCAGTGGGACTCAGAGCAGTGCTCAAACAAGTTGACCGAGAGTGGAACACACACAATATAGCATTTCGACAGACGAGCACTGACCACAACAGAACTACGCTCACATCGAGCAGAAAGCTCTTGCCATCCTGTAGGGCTGCCACACCTTCCAGGTATACCTACTAGGACACCACGTGAAAATATTTACAGAACACAAACCCGTGGTACCCATCTTCAAGTGGTCGTTCCCACAGCCAGGCTAGGACGCTGGATGCTCCAAATCCAATCATTTGACATTGTTGTAATGTACCGCTCGACAACCCAGAAGACTACATGTTCAGAAACCCCTGTCCAGGCACACCAGAACAAGAAGATAGCACACACGAAACATGTCTGTCATGTAGTCACGTGCGCCATGCCGAAATGGATGAAACTGGAAGAAATCATCAGGGAAACAGATAAAGACCGTTGCCTACAGTGAGTCAAGGAATCAATTCTGTCCGGGGAGTGGAGGAACCTGCTAGCAGCAGTAACGACCGGAACACCAGCTGCTCAGGAACTGTTCCAACATCTACTAGGGATAAAACATGAACTCTCAATCTCACCAGAGAGGACCATACTGAAAGGATACCGATTGTTCTACCCTTGACATTAAAAAAGCGAGCACTCCGCCTAGTGCATGAAGGGCATCACGGTATCATCAAAACTCAAACCTTCCTCAAGTCCAGGGTGTGGCTGCCCAACATCCAAACAAAAGTCACAGCCCTAGTAAGCGCATGTGCGGCCTGCCAAGCCACGAAGAGACAAAGCCCTCAAGGGCCCGTCGTGTGCTCTCCTTGCAGTGAACAGAGGTGGGACGCGATAAGCCTAGATTTCTGCTCAGTATCCAATGAAAGGTACCTACTCGTTGCCATCAACAAATTCAGCAGGTACCCAAAAGTGGAGCAAGTGCGATCCATAGATGCGACCTCTGTCATCACTGCCCTGGAGAAGATGTTTGCGATACACGGAATACTCAACAAATTCAAAAGCGTCAACGGCCCGATGTTTAAAGGGCGAGACCTCTGCCACTTCCTAGAAAACCTGAACATACTGGCCCCAAGTAAATGGAGATACAGAACGCTTCATGGCATTGCTCAACAGAGTAATTCACATTGCGAAGTAGCAACAGATGCCATGGCCCCATTCATCAACCAATCTCTGTCCAGCTGCACTGATGTGAGCGCTCCCAATACAAGTAGGACTGCCTGTCCCAGAGCCAGACAGAGAACAAACTGAGAATCAGAGACAGGCACAAAACAACAGAGTCAGACGCTCCCGAAGGGCCTTTAACAGCAACCTGAACCCTGGAGACCTCATGCTTGTTAGAAACCGGGCACCACAAACCAAACTAGCCCTCCAATACGAACCAACACCATGGACAGTCACCCGCAAGGAACACGGTATGTTCACAGCCCATCACGGACAAGAGACCATGACATGAAATGCCTCCCACTTCCAGAGGGTGCCTGTAGCAATGTGGAAGGAGACATCCCCCTCAGCTGAGATACCAGACGTACCACAACCTGACCCTCAGGAGACGCTGAGCAACGGGTCACTCTATGAACTGCGGGAGAGACCAGCAACATCCATGAGACTGAGAGGGTTTGTTCTATACATGGTATGTACCGATGAACTGTAAGCTAGTAAGGTACCCCAGGACTGACCTAATATATGCACACTGTTGGGGAGGGATGTGGTATGTGGAGAAAAGGTCCCTAGAGCGTTCTGACGTTGCCACGTCAGAATGCAGGAAAGGAAATAAAAAGTCTGACGCCCTGCTTAGACAGGACAGTCGGGATTGCACCACCATACGAGCATGTCTGTGTGTTATTCCCCTCAGCCCCTAACGTTCATTGTCAGCTCCTTTCCTGAGCGGGAAGGAAGGGCCCCCAGCGACACCACACCTCCAACCTGTGCAGCAGAACCACAGGCCCTCTTAAGTGCAAGGCCTCTCTGATGCCCTCCCACTAACGGGGTGAGAAAATGCCAACTAACCCTTAACTCCCACTGTCAGCGTTTCTTTTCTGGTTTTCAGGGCCGGCGTAAGGGCCTTTCAATATTTCCAGTTGAAGTGAGCCTGGCGCGTCAGAGTCACCCCAGATAAGCTGCCCCATGTTAACAGCCTTATGGCACAGCAACATGCTCCTTGAATTTGGGAAAATGAATGTGTGCTTTGCAGCACGTACGGGACAGTATGCCTTTGCTGGCGCCTTCAGGCCATCACTTCCTGCGGGCTTCTTGCAGTATCCAGCAACCTTCATATCAGCTTGTTGCATTATACTCTGGTTTCCTCTACATTAGCACCCTGATGTCAAAGAGCGATTCATAGCTTTTCAGTGGACAACTGCCCTGCTGGCTGCCTGTCCATGTTATTTTGCAGCTATTAACTCCATTTACTGCATTCTTTTCACTTCGTTTTAATGTATTTATTTATTTTCATTGTAATTTAAACACCCTAAAGGGGCTTTTGACGTTTTTACAATTGTTTTTATTCCTGTGGTGTGTATATTTGGCAATGTTGTCCAAGCTAGCAAAATGTGTTTTCTGCAGATGCTAGTTACAAGGATTGTTTGAGTATTAATAAGTGTGGTTGCCTGTCTAATGATGTCAGGGCAGGGCTTAGCTGGGGGCAGATTTCCCGGGAGGATAGCTCAGCGGCAACATGCTCACCTTGGAAGTAAGACGACATGGAACAACACAGGTTCGATCCCCGTGTGCGCGATTAGAAACCTCTGGGTATTAAGCACGTTATAAATAACCTATCATATCATATCATAGGGCCAACTGCCTGGACTGCAAGATTGCCCTATAGTGAGATCGGACGGAGTTCAACTGCCAGCCCCGTCCCCCTCTGAACTCCACCCTCCTCCAAACTGCACCCCTACCGCTGGCACTTGTGGGATCCACCAGTAAATGATTCCAATTTCCAGCACTGACACAAACCACCACATACAGGGCAGGTTTATGCCTATGTACTACATTACTTCCACGGAGGAACGCAAAAGCTCACATCTTTATCTGCGTCATACGCACGCTAGGTCCTGCAGCTGACTCGATGCTTCAGTATTGACATCTAAAAGGATTGCGGTACTGTCCTCAGGGCGAGTCAATACAATTTGATGCCCTCACTCCCCTGCGCCGGTGCCCCTTGGTGGGGCGGCACCAAATTAAATAGAGCGCCTCTGCAAAACTAGCAGCACCTCTGTATTGAATTAAGTGATAAACTCCCTGTTCTTCAATAGAGTTGTGGTTGTTAAACCAGCATGGGGCTGCCTTTCAAAGGGTACCCGATGCTGGTTTGACAGCCGCGCCCTATTGTGATAAAATGCACCCCACTCACGTGCTGGCGTCAGCGCCAGAGCAGGGTGCATTTCGGTTGAATAGGGTGCCTGCTGCTCCTTCAACCACTGAAAGACTCCCCTAGGCTGGCATGGTGGGGAGCTAGTGGCGCCTCAAGAGGTTGCCCGGGCAGCCGTGCCCTAATGCCGGCCCTGGTCCTCTGGATAAAAGATATACCAAAGTGCCACTTCCACATAGGTTTTCACCTCTGCCTCCCTGTGTGCTCCACTACATCCAGACATGCCAGCACACAGGACATGGGTACTTGTGTCCTGCACCCATCAATACTGAGGCCTCTCCCTCTAACTCTCCTTAATCTTCCAAAACCATGCCCGTAGGGGCTGGCAGAACGGCAGAGCTGCACCTCTTACAGAACAATACATTTCATTGGCTCTAGAATTGAGTGACTGGATGACTCCGCGTCAGCCGAACAATACAGTTCCAGCCTGGTATTTCCATGTATAAATCATTGGCATCAGAAACGTAAGTCCCAATTGCTCCAATTCAAGTGTCTCGAACCTACATCTCCAAGAAGACATTAGTTTGTTACATCGAACAATAAGAATGTGGTATTTCCTGCAATGTCTGACATTGCACGTGGAAGGGGGGCCATGGGGAGCACACGGTATGCGTTGCTCCCCGGGGAGGTCTTGGGTGCTGTACTGACCAGCGAGTCGGGCGGGGGTTAGATTGTCCCCCTTAGCTTATATATACATGGGTGTCGGCGAAGGTGCAGCAACTTTTTGCGGTTAACGCCATTCCGTGTTGCTTGGACCTTCGCCGGCACCCGCAGCTATGGTGGCGGCGTAGGGGGCACTTGCAGGTTGGATGGGTTGGGGGGTACAGGGAGGGGGTATCCCAGTGGTTATTTATATAAAAATAATAATAATTATTATATATATTTAAAATAAGGTATATTTTATTAAGGGTAAGATATATATTTTTATTAAGGGTAGGAGGAGTGCGGGCACAACTACTTACCTTCCCGCTCGGTCAGGTCCCCTGGCCACGGCCTTTGTCAGCAAGTCCACATCGTTGTGTGGGCGGGCCGTCGTTGCGGCCAGGGCGCAAAACGGACAGGACGTTACGCAGGGGTTGGGGAGGGGCAGGACCCGGGTTGCGGCTGTTGCCGCATATTTTAACAATAGATCAGGTTCTGTTTGAGATTGGCTCCGTGTCACTTATTTGACGCAGGCCACACGAGACCCACTGGGGCCACAACAATGGTGACGAGGGGCGAGCAACCCGCCCGTGCCAACATGAGGCCTGCCGTCGGGCAGTAAAGCGCGTCGGCGCATCTCCAACGGATTACAGTGCAGACACCGGCCTGCATTCACATGGACCCGCTAGAATGCACCGCAGAGCCCGGGGTGCGTTGCAAAAGTCAAGCGCAATGCCCAGCATGTCGCTGGACAGCTCACAAGCTAGGCAACAGGGAAAAGGTGAGCGCACCGGCTGAGAGGCTCACACACGCCGGAGCTCCCCGACCACACCCAGTCACTGCCCCACGTGCTGGCGCTCAGTAGGGGAGGCGCAGAGAAATCTTCCAAGCGCTGCACGTGAATGACCCCAAGAAGGGAAGCAGGTCTAGCAGTCAACAGGCAAAGAGGCTCAGCCAGAAGCTCACAAATGAGCCACACGCACACGTGAGACACGAGGTGAAGGGACCAAGGAAGGAAAAGAAGCAAATGGACAAACAACATCACAACAAAGTGGAGTGAAGGTACGAACAGGACAGCTATAAGTGATCTAGCACCAAACATAAATCTTTCTGACACACCCATCCCCACGCAAGCATGTCAGATCCAACGCAAGCAACAGCGTCGTCCTCAGGGGGTGCAGACAACTCACAAGGGAATGAGCAACAAGCACAGTCAACAAGCGGCACGTCACAAATCATGCACATGCCAAGCCCATTTGAAATACGGGACACTTCGAACTTAGGGCCTTGCTGGGTCACATGGCTCCGAGATTTCAAATTCTATGCGGGAGCCATAGGCCTAACGGACGATGAAAGGCTCAAGAACATGCTCTTCATGGCAGTAGGGCCGGCGGTGAGAGACATTGCGGGTGAATTACTGAATGTTGACACTGTGACATATGGAGAACTCCACGCCAAACTCTCAGAATACTTTGCACCGCACACTAACGTTGATTACGAGCGCCACATATTTCACACTACCAGACAGGAGAAGGGCAAATCCATAGACAATTTCGTCATGCGCCTTCGCATCAAACTGAAGCAATGCGAGTTTCACAAATACTCAAACGAAGAAGCACTCAGATCACAAGTAATTGCGGGATGTCTCTCCCAAACATTTCGCAAACAACTGTAACAAAAACAGAGATCATTAGAAGAAATTCTAGCGCTGGCCTGCAGGGAAGCAGCAGTGGACTCACAACTGGACAACCTGGGTAAAGTCTCAATACAACAGCTCACAGAAAACACTGACACCATCAACAAACTGTACCCTACTCCCACCCAAGGAGGAAAGCGCCCTGATACCACATGCTATAAATGTGTGTATGAATACCCACATGCAGGGTAGTGCCCAGCAATAGGACAGCAATGCGCTGCATGCACAGGAATGGACCGCTACAGGGCTATGTGCAAAAACGCGCCAGGACCCGCTCCAATCAAACAGCGAGCCCAAGAAAGGCACAGGTACACCCCCCAAAAGGTTACGTATGGGCCCTCAACAACACCACGGCCACCCAACACAGCCCCATCCTCACATTACATGTCAATAACACCCCACTAAAATTCTAGATAGATACCGGGGCAACGGTCAATATCATTAGTGAACAAGCATACGAGTCACTCACACCGCCGCCAAAGATCAGGAAAGCCTCGGTGGACATATATCCCTACGGCGCCACAGCCCCTCTACCATGCAAAGGCACGATCACGGCATGGTGCACTCATAAAGAGCATGCAGCAAAAATTCCCCTACATATTTTGAAAACCGAGGCCAACAGTGGGTGCATTCTAAGCTTTCGGACTGCAGTGGACATGGGTCTAGTGCACATCTTATACCAACTGATGGCGCACATATATTTTGCCAAACCAGAGGCGATCGAACAAACCTTCCCCAAATTATTCACTGGCCTCAGGAAACTAAAGAACAGGAAAGTGCATCTTCACATAAACTCGCTCGTCAAACCTGTAGCCCAACATTATCGGGGCACATTCCCATCAATATTCAAAGGCAGGTGGAGGACGAACTAGACAAACTCATCAAAATGAACGTGATTGAGTCTGTGTCAGGCCCCACGCCCTGGGTATCACCCATTGTCCCCGTCCCCAAGAAAACCCCGGACGGATCCATATGCTTGTGTGTTGACATGCGCAGAGCCAACGTTGCCATCGAGAGGGAGAGACACCGAGCACCCAGAATCACGGATATGATCCACCTCCCCCAAGGGGCGAAGATTTTCTCAAAATTAGACTTAACGAAAGGATATCACCAGATTGAAATCGCACCTGAATACAGATACATCACCACATTCGTGACCCATCTTGGCCTTTTCCAATACAAAAGGCTCAGTTTTGGCATCTCTTCCGCCGCTGACATTTTTCCAGAAGAAATACATAGGGTAATTCGGCATGTCCCACACTGTTTGAACTATTCAGACAATGTACTGGTATACGGCAAAACACAGGAGGAGCACGACATGGCACTACACAGGGTATGCCAGGCTCCGGATGAAGCAAAACTCATGTTAAACAAGGCAAAATGTGAATTCTCAAAAGGGTCCCTAAGATTCTTTGGTCACATTTTTTCAGAAAAAGGGATGAGACCAGACCCCGACAAAGTCAAAGCTCTTAACTCAGCCACGCCCCCCAAGAACACGACTGACTTACGCTCGTTCTTAGGGCTGGCCAGTTACTGCTCAAGATATATGAAGGACTACGCCACTGTAAGTAACCCCCTGCGCCTGCTCACATGTAAAGATACACAGTTTGTCTGGTCGACAGAGTGCCAAAAGGCATTTGAAGTGATCCGGAACGCCATCTCGCAAGCGGAAGAAATGGCTTATTTCGAAGCTCGCTGGGACACTGAAATAATCGTTGATGCCAGCCCAGTGGGACTGGGTGCCATCCTCACCCAAAAAGACTTGGCAGACCCGTACAACATCCACATAGTGTCTTACGCCAGCAGGAGCCTGACTGCCACAGAACAGGCATACTCGCAGGCAGAAAAAGAAAGCCTAGCAGTGGTATGGGCGTGCAAGTATTTTCACTTGTTCCTATTCAGAAAAGAATTCACGATAGTCACGGATCACCAGGCACTGCTCACCATTTACGGCGACCCCAAAGCCAGAATGCCCCCGAGGATAGCTAGATGGGGTCTGCGTCTACAGGACTACAAATTCACAGTAAAGCACCGCCCCGGCAAGGAAGAGATTGCAGCGGACTACTTGTCCCGTCATCCAGCGGCATCAACCGAGTCACAACCCTCTATTGCAGACGCATACTTAAACTACATAGTTCATCATCTCCAACCACTGCCGGTAGGATGGGCAGAATTATCTGCTCAATCGGAGTTAGACCCAGCCCTCCGACCCGCTGGGGCCACAAAAGCCTTGTTTCCTTATAACTCTACTCATACCGTGTTCCCATCACTCACCAACGGGTGGCAGTGTGGTGCGCAGCCCTCGCAATGTTCTCCAGCAGCCAATGACAGAAGCCGTACGGCTGTGTGTGATTTAGGTTGAAGGGGGGGTTAGGTGGAGGGAGGTGGTGGGGCGGTTAGAGGGGGTTAAAATAAAAAATAAAAAAACACACACTTTTAGGGACAATCCAATAATATAGTGTAGGCTATTAATATCTGGGGATCTGCATCGCAGGGCTCTACCTTGTCCTTGCTGGGTGCGCCTTCCCCCCCACGTTTTTTTCATGCGGTAGTAGTGTGAGGGGCCGCTTTCTACGGGGTGTATCAGAGCAGGGGGTCCCCAAGGGGCAGTGGGGTCATCATAGCTCTCAACCATTTGTGTAGCAAAGGCAGGTGAAAATACCCGACTTTTTTTTTGCGGGTGAGAGGCCATTGAAATGAATGGGCATGCAGTAAGCTTGGCGGGTGAGTCAGTGCTTTACAAGGCGAGTGACACCCGCCAAAAGTGTGTGAGTTGAGAGCTATGGGTCATCCAGAGGGTGGGGTTGTGAGATTGGCCAACCACCCACCCTAGTTAGCAGGAGGCGGCGAGGGCAGCCACAGTGGATTGGGAGAGGGGATGGAGCAGCTAGTGAGCATTGTAAAGGGGGGGCACTGCTTGAGAAGAGCCTTAGGGGTAAAGGGCAGTACCTCGACAGTGTGGTCAGAGGGTTCAGGGTGGGAGAGGAAGGGGGGCGCTGCCCAAGGAGGCCAACAGGGTCACCTTTGGGGTGGGTTGGAGGGCTCAATATGGCCCCAGGTTTGTCTACGAGTGGGAGGGGAGTTGGCAAGCACCATCATCCCTGGGTGCTGCAGCAGGGGAAGGGGCTAAGGCGCCCCCTACAACAAATTGTGGGTGGCAGCAGTGGGCTGGTGGGCAGATGGTGTCGGAGTGCAGGGAGCAGATGGGTATGGGGTATAAGGGCAAGAGGGTGTGTCAAAAGAAAAAGAGTAATAAATAAGGAAACAAGTACATAAATAATTACCAACATTAAATAAATACATAATTAGGGGATATAATAAAGATGGTCAAAAGGGCCCAGGTGTTGACAAGGACCTGTCAGGGCTCTGGGGAGGTGTTGGCAGGTAGGAGAATGGGTTAGAGGGTTCAAAGGTAGAAGAAAGGGCGTTGGTAAAAATGGGGTGTGTAGCAGGTTAGCGGGGTGAGGTTGGACGAGGTGAGACAAACAAAGTTTGGGGGCGTAGGGTCCATAAGGTGTGGTGCATAATAAGGGGCTGGTGCAGATTTACGATGGTTTAATTGCAGGAGGTTTGGGGCAAAGAAGTGGTTATGAATATAATAAATGATTAATGAATAAACTCAATAAACAGGGAGGGAAAGGAAGTTATTTGGCTGCTAGCGGAAGGGTGGCACAGTGGTGCCCTTTTTAGGACAGAACATGGGGCAGACAAGTAAAGAATAAGAACAGGTTTTTGGACATCTGATCAGGTGGGAGAATTAGACACCAGGGAAAGTGGCAAGGGGTTGGGTTGGGTTGTGAGAGTAGAAGCATGGGAAAGGGTACGAGGGGTGAGGTATTTGTCAGAAAGGGGATATAGGGAGTAAGGAGGAGGAGAAAGGTTTCTGAAGTGCAAGGAATTATTGGGGGCAAAAGGTAATATGAGGTTTACAGTGTCAAGTCTTAGGTATTGATAGAGAAGGAGTAGCGTAGTGCAATATAGTGGCTTGAGGTCAATTACGCGTGGTGCTTAATTTGTCTTTTCTTTCACAGATACGGCAGGAAGTGGCGTCTTGAAGACGATTATAAGGGAAAGGTCAATGTATGCAGGGTGTCTGTTAATGTAGGAGTATAAAGGCTTTAGGGCATTTGGGTATAGTGTTTTCTCCAAAGCGAATGTTTTGATGGTGGGGATTAAGGGCATGAGGGCTATTAGGTTTATGTAGAGAAGAAAGGGGGCCATGGCAGTTGGAGGCAGTTTTAGTGGGATAGCTGGCTTTGATGGGTTTATGAAGAGTTGCAAGTTAGAAGAAAGAGCAGAGAAAAAGGGAGGTGGCATGGCGAGCAACGTGAAGTGGTATTGTTGAAGGAAAGGAAGTATGGTGAATGGCAAAGAAGAGGAAATTAAGAACGGTTCTCTTATTTTGGGCTTTTTTTAGGTCTAGGAGCATGGTTGTTGTGGTTTAAAATAAATAAATAAATAAATAAATGCAAGAGCTAGGGAAGGAGAAATAACTATTAAACAAAAATGAGGTTAAGGGGGGTGGGGCAGAAAGAACACCTCTGGGGAGGGCTTTTGTGGTGCCGGGGACACGGTTGGTTAAATGATGGTTGGTTGAAGCCGAAGGATCATTATCGCGGTCAGGAAGGCGGGTAGTGATGTTTGCACGAACAGGCTACCCCGGGGGTTCAAAGAATGGGAAGAGGTATTGATGAAGGAGGGGCGTGGCCTCAGGGAGAAGATGGGAGAAAGCGGGAATGAAGGTTGAGAGGAATTGAGCGGAGGGGAGCGAGCAAGGGACAGGAAGTGATGAATTTGAATTGTTTATTTATCTAGTTGTTTTTGGCGATTGTTAATTGATCTGTTAGTCTGTAAGGCCAGGGAGGCAGGTTAGCATGTTTTTTGTAAGCCACGGCCTGTCACATTAAAGCAACCTTTTCCACTAATGACGAGTCTGGGTATTTTGTGCAGTCAGCCCAAAGGACAAGTTTGTCAGCTTCTTGGATAGCGGGATCGCTGTTATCAGGATTCTGTTGGCAAACTGTGTTGGGGCTAGGACGCATGCGCACACACTGCCAAGACCTGCATTCCCACAGCAAGCTCAGCTATAGTGTTCTAAGACTATAGAGGGGAATGTTTGATATTTACCTGGGGCTGAATGCTAGCAGCTGCTG
Source organism: Ambystoma mexicanum (assembly GCF_040938575.1). Taxonomy (NCBI): domain Eukaryota; kingdom Metazoa; phylum Chordata; class Amphibia; order Caudata; family Ambystomatidae; genus Ambystoma; species Ambystoma mexicanum. Next base: position 254,305,667 of record NC_090921.1, on the reverse strand, counting down.
GTCAGACTGCGCAAGCACACTATGTACACAACCCCCTCCCATGCCAGAGCGCACGAGTCACCTTGTGCTCCAAATATCATCAGTATTAGCCAGTGATTAGCCAAAGAAATTCAATTGAAAAAAAGTGCAGCTGGACTAACGTTTTAATGTCAAAGCAGCAAAGGTCTGAAAAGATGAGGACTGTGCAATGGGAGGTTCTGCATATGTTCTGTAGCTATAGGCAACATGTGCTGCACCTCCTCAGGCAGACAGATCAGAAGAGACAACCTTGACAGCTAGTGAGCAAATGAAATAGGGCTCCAGCTGCTCCAGGCAACCATAGGGACTGACTGGGTAAACATTGACCGTCTGAATTCACTTGTCACAATGGAGGACACACCGCTTTTACATCTATGCAGAACATTGCCGAGACATACAGCCAAAATGAGAACATACCATTCCAAATCGGTCAAAGATACAACTAATAAAGCACTTATGTCATGGCCTCAAGAGGGTTCATTATTGAAATCGATATTGCGCCGCATGATGATATACTTACATTCAGAAAGGAAAAAAGTTAGAAAAAAGTTTAGCAGTCTTAGAACTCTGGAAAATGTAACAGAGTGAGGAAGAAAATCCAATTGAGAGAGAGTGGATGCTTAATCAGAATAAAGGAGAAGATGTAATACCTTCGGCCCCTATTTTACCTCTTGAAAAGCAGGATGTAAAACTTGAAGAAAAGGGATTGAACCCGTAGGCCCTTTAAGCGAAGTAGCCCTATCTGGAATGGATGGGGATGCAGATCTTACTCTGACACCAATAATCAGACTGACTCAAGAAGTTGGTAAAACACATCTGTTTTTAATTGCAGTTGTCTCAAACAGGGAGTACAACGGGTGTCAACGGACAACCCACAGTATAAGTCTCGAAACATTTCATAAAAAAACGGTTCTCATATAGCAAAAACTCATCATACGTGATGTCATACTACATGGCAAAATAAGTGAAAACCTACGGGGGGTTATGATAGGCTTAAGGGGAATATCTAGCTATACCTTATATGAGGGACTGTGATTGGCTCTCTAAGGTCAGATAGACTACTATGCCCACCGTGTCATAAAAATACATGACGTCTCATTGTCTTTCAAGCTAAAGGGCTCTTTACTACGTGGCCCTCTATAATTTGTTGGCACACTTGTACCCTTCTGGAATATTCCACTCGCTAGCAAGCTGGTACCCAAGGTGCTGGAGGGTTTGACTTGACCATGCCTCCTCAGCGTTTAGTCCATCTTCACTACTACTGTCTGCCATTCAATTAGTCCTTTGAACTCGGCCTTGCAAGTATCACTGCACCTGAGAATGGAAGGGAGTGTGAGCATGGCCGTATCTTCTGGTCTCGGTGTAGCTTGCCCAAAGTCTATTTTCAACTTGACCATGTGAAAGGAGACTGTGTTTTGAGCTCCTTCTGTGCATATAACACTATTAAATGAATAAAACCTGGCACTTCTAGTGTTTTTCCATTACACATCAACAGGAGCTTGTCTCGCTTCTCACGTTCATTGTATCATTTCGACTAGATAACCAGTTTCTTGGCTGCCCCAACCCTTGACACTCGGCCAGACAACCTTTCTCAAATCTTCCCTCATCGTCAGCTGTTTTCTTCAACTGTGCCACACTTTCAGCCTTTCTGCTCATGAGGTCCTAGTTTGCTAAAATGCATCGTGGAACATCCAGATTCTATACACACTTATATATTTATTTTGGTGGCAATGCCTGAAGTCTATTCACTACGTATAGCCAGCCTCATGATTACTTAGCCTACTTGTGTTTCAGCATCTGTACAATTATAAAACGGCTTGCATTTTCTTCAGTGCTCTCCGCACGTGCAATCTTCATTTTGCTCATGAAATGTTGCTCAATTCTTTACTTCACCACCAGATTCTATAAGGTCTATATATTCTCTTCTTCAGCATCTCTTCTGGGTGTGTCATGTCTGCTTCACATGACGTCACCAGTCTTCTCTTTCATTCATCTTCACACTTCTTCCGGTACTACCTTCAGAAGACTGTAATTTCTCTGCGGGTACATCATATAGGGTTTTCTCTATGGATACCTTGTTTCAAGGACTCTTTGCGGTATAGGTACCATCACTGGCATTGCCATGTTACAATTTCTGGTTTCCAACATATAGACAAAATGGGGGTGGGACTTTCGGTAGAGTCACTTGGCCCCTCCTCTACACTCCCCCCTCTGGTTGATTCATCGACCACTCTCCTATCAGTCTTTACATCTAGACATCCTTGTCTGAAAATTTGCTTCTTTGGAGTCCATATCTTCATTAAACCTTTCAGAGATCCTGCTGATTTCACATGCTCATCAACACTCCATGTCATGAAATTACATTTTCCATTTGGGCTGCAGTAGATCCATCTTCCCACATCCTTCTTGTGATTTCTCGGATACAGGAACTTTGTCCCTCAGGTGCTTGTATGCTTCTATATACCTTTTGATTTCTTCTCCTGTCCGCTCTTTGGGTCCGAACCCTGACGCAACATTGATCATGATCTTCATCCCTGCTGCTTTCTTTGCTGTCTTCTTGGACAGTGTAATTATTATTCTGTGATTATTATTCTGATCACACAGAATCCAAACATGATTATCACCAACAATGCTCCAAGGAACTTAAAGATGTTCGCCATCCATTGTGGAACCCATGAGAAGATTGACGCAAACCAGCTGTCATCTGCAATATCTTCTACTGCATCTCCCATCTTGATGTGCACGTTCGTCACATTGTTATGGCCTCTGCCAAAGTCCCTTTCTCTTCATCATGAGAAGGTATGAATGTGCAACATGATTCTCCAATTTTGGCACGAACACCTCCATCCATAGCTGTAATCATATTCAAGACATATCTATTCTGAAGATTCATCAGTCTTATGGCTCTCAGTTCCTTGATTGCTTTGAATCCTTTTATGGTAGTGTTGATAGTCTGCAGGAGCTCCCATTTGGTAATCTGTAACCATTTTGCATTCGCCATTGTTTGGATCCCTGGCATGAAGAGTGTCACGAATACTGCTCAAATCTGACCAAATAACCTGTGTTCATACGGAATAGAATCAAAGGCTTCTATAAATTTAGCAGAAAATTAATTCACCCTCTTGGTTCAATTGAGAAATTCAACTGATCTCCTCCTTCTCAGATGAGCATCTGCTTTTGGAAGGTCACTCTTCGGAATCATCAACGCTGGAACATGGACAATCACTATAGAACATAGCCCTCCCCAGTCCTTGGGCAACAACATGTATGCTCTGGATACACAGGCCCATTAGTGGTCCATTATCACTACTTAGCCTACTTGTGTTTCAGCATCTGTACAATTATAAAACAGCTTGCATTTTCTTCAGTGCTCTCCGCACGTGCAATTTTCATTTTGCTCATGAAATGTTGCTCAATTCTTTACTTCAACACCAGACCAACGCTGGAATATGGACAATCACTATAGAACATAGCCCTCCCCAGTCCTTGGGCAACAACATGGATGCTCTGGATACACAGGCCCAGTAGTGGTCCATTATCACTACTATTCCATTCTTCATTCCGGGTACATCGAAGATTCAACCGCACTGCTGATTTTCTCGTGCCATTGTTTCTGAAGCATAGCTCTGCACTAGTCAGAGTCACTATCTACAACATGCCCCCTTTGTCATCAACCCATGTCAGAAACGTTGCAAGCTGCTGCTAGAGAGGTTTGCATCCCTTCTCCACATGATCTATAACTGGCTCGTAAAATCCTGTTACTGCCACAGCTGTGCACACAACTATGCCTTCCTCCCAACCATCTTGAGAAAGTACCGTTCCCCTGATTTGCATCTGGCCTCTCTCCTTGCATCTTCGTATTTCTTCATCATCCTTTACTTGGTAATTGCGCTTTTTTATGTATTTCCCATCTGATTCCTGCTCCCTTCTTTCCAGGCTGTTCGTATCTTATCACATGATCTCTGGTGTGTGGTCCCTCTCTTGTCTTTAAATCTTGCACGTAATCATCTTCTTCTGGAGCTGTCCATTCAGTCACCCATACCAAGGATGCTGTTCGACCCTGGAACTGACCTCTCGGCTGTCCAATCATGAGGCACCTATAGATATATATTTTGGTGGCACTGCCTGAAGTGTATTCGCCTATATAGCCAGCCACATGATTACTTATTCTATTTGCGGTTCAGCATCTGTACAATTATAAAACTGATTATATTTTCTTCAGTGCTCTTATCCACACGTGCAATCTTCATTTTGCTCATGAAATGTTGCTCAATTGTTTACTTCACCATCAGATTCTATAAGGTCAATATATTCTCTTCTTCAGCATCTCTTCTGGGTGCGTCATTTCTGCTTCATATGACACCACCAGTCTTCTCTTTCATTCCTCTTCACACTTCTTCCGAAACTTCCTTCAGAAGACTGTCAATGTACATCATATAGGGTTTTCTCAATGGATACCTTGTTTGAAGGACTCTTCGCGGTATAGATACCATCACTGGCATTGCGCATGTCGCATTTTCCGGTTTCCAACATATAGGCAAATGGGGGTGGGACTTTCGGTAGAGTCACTTGACTCCTCCTCTACAGGATTGTATCCTCTAAAGGAACTAAAGGCAACAGTGGGGTATGTTCATCCAATATATGAGCCCACTGCTTCTAACAGTGTAGGTACCTAAGAAGAGAGCAGGAATAGAGAATGACAAAAAATATCAACACGCAATGAAAATAAACAGTGTGATCAGAGAAAAGAAAGATAAGACTAATAAATAGAGATAGAGGAAAAGGCAGAAAGACAGAAAGGAGCAAAGGACACAGCTAAAGGGATTATAATAGTAAAGAATGAATGGGTGGGTGGACAAATATTGTTCAAACTAGATGATAAGAGCATTGATGGGAGTACGGGAAAGAGAGGAATGGGAGGAGCGAGAAAAAACTGAGAAAGCAAAAGAAGGAGAGAGATTATACAAAGAGGGAAAGGACAAAGAATGTAAGCAAAGAGAAGAACTTAAAAGGTGTGAGATAAGAGAAGCGAAGGTGAGATTGGAAGAGCAGAAATAAAAAGAGGCAGAAGCCCAAAGATTGAAAGTAAAAAGGTTGAAACAAGGGCGAGAGGAATGGGAGTTAAGGAAATTAAGGAGAAGAAAGGAAGAAATGGGCATGAGTATCATGAAATAGAATATTTATGCCACAGAAGCATAGTGCCCATAGAAGCACCAGAACAATTGGAAGAAGAAAGAGGGTCACAACAGCCTAAAGGGATTTGCAAGGAATGCTTCGATCAGCATGGGCTGGTGGGCAGGATCCAGAAGACATAGAACAGAGACTTGGGAAATGATGAGGGACAGAGAAAAGTATGATACTCAGAGAATTGAAAATTCTAGACTAAATGGAACTGAAGATAAATCCAGGGACGTCCTAACAGGCGATCATTGGAATATGTCATTAAGTAGGGTAGATCTTGATGATATAGAAGAAGATAACAGCCACACATGCTGGGGCATAATAATGTCAGACGAAGAAAGAGAAGAGAAAGAGAGGGCACAGAAAGAGGGCACATGCAAATTTCCATGGGAATAGAGCATAGATAAAGGGGTAAAAATTCAGATTTAGAAGCTCTCACAGAAAAAATACCAGAATCAGCACCATATGCTGAATGACCACAAGCACGGTAACGACGAGTGGGGATATATCCCCACCTTATGTAAGCAGGTTAAGGGAATTGCCAGGATGGAGACAAATCGGCAAGGACAACACTGCTTAAAAAACAAGGAGCATGGGCGCGTATCACTATGAACCAAGATTGTTGCAATTTGCACTATTAGAGAAAGGGGGTGGTCAACCACAATATATTCCATTGTCCCAGATGGAAAAAGAGAATTTAAGGTGCACGCTCCCAAGTTTAACTTCAGGCATGGGAGAATAGGTTGCTGAGAGATAGAGAACGTCAGGAGCAACATTAGCTATTGGCGACATTAAAGGCCTATTATCAGCCATCCTAGGGGAGAGAGCTGACGACGTGTGTAAAAGAGGAAGGTATCCAAAAGAAGTCACTGCACAAAACAACGTGCACGATGGAGCGCCATTTATTAATTGTAGAGCAGATGTATGGTGATCACTCAGAGTACAGCATTCTGATACATAGGATATTGGGGCAATAAAGCCTACGAAACTGGGAGAGACTGAAGGCCTCATTGCCTTTATTTAAGAGATTCGAGACAGATGGAATTTGGGAACGCATGAATCATGGGATACGACAGTAGCATTATTTTATCATATTTTGTGACAAGCGCTGCCAGAGCTGGTGCAAAGTCAACTAAAAAAACAGGTAGGAATGGAAGTGAAGTCATGGCCAGAGATACAATTGGCAATTCTGCACTATTATAGAATCTTAAGGGAGAAAGACAAAAAGAACGCAGAGGGTTGGAAACCAGGAGGAGGCGAAGCTGGTGCAGAAAGAATTATGAAAATACGATATCGAAGGAGCGGTATTGAGAAACAATGAGGGAGCGACGGCACAAACAGTGCAGTTGCCACAGCAGAATAATGTGCCATACATAATGGATCAGAACAGGTACAATTTTATTTCCGAGGGTAAATGGAATGGGCCTCGAGGAGGATGAGGCGGATTTCAAAACCCTCAAAGAAGGGGATGATTTAATGACGGAAAGCCAGTGCAATGTTGGAGCTGTGGTAAATTAGGACATTTAGCTAGAGTATGCAAAAGCATGGGAGGCATGCAACAACAGAATTGGGACTCTCTATGAGGGGGATGGGATATACTCCACAGTATAATACAGATTCACAAGGATATTATGCCCAAGATCACATGCAAACTCAGATGTATACACTGTAAGCACAGCAAATACAACAAGTTACAATGCAGCAATAGCAAGTGTGTATGCAGACACAACAGGTACCAATACAACCAGTACAATATATTCCAATGCAACAGACAGGTACACCACAATGGCCCATAGATACGGGAGCCACGCAAGTAGCTACACCCAAATCGGGGAGTATGACTGTGTTGGGAGAAAATCCTTTCACAGGTACTGGAATGGATTTATATCCACAATAGGACATCCCACCGAAGGACCTGAGGGGATCAGTGCTATCTGTAACACCGAACCCCAGAGAGAAACCAAGGGTCAAGGTGATGATAGGAGGCAAGACATTTTCATTTCTTGTCTTGTGAACACAGGAGCAACTCGTTCCTGTGTCCGTGAAGGAAAATATCCAATGTCAGGTGTTGTCATGAATACGCAGGGATTTTCTGGGGCAACAAATGTAGTTCCATTTAAGAATAATGACCAATTTCAATAGGTGACCACAACATGTGCATGCCATTATTATATTCTAAACAAACGCCAGTAAATATACTAGGATGCGACTTGATGACGAAACTCAACATGACGATATCTTTTACTGATGAAGGAATACTGTGTCCACTCTAGGAATACATTATATAAATGCGAGAGAGCTCATTTTAGCATTTACAGGGAAGAAAGTTCTAGGAGTTTATGGAGTGACTATCTTATTATCATGGTTGCCTAAAATGATCGGCAAGATGTTGAGGATACCTGATAAGTTTTTGTTCAGGCTAGAGATCCCTATGGATGATGAGGAAGGGCAAGTTATCCCTTTAGAACTAGAAGCAGCAATAGTAACAGAAGAAAGGGTGATGCTTCATGGGACAGACGAGGAGGGAAGGGGATGGAGAATGGGGATAGCCCACGATTAAGGATACAGATTGACAGATTTGATGGACAAGGAAGTATTTAGGGATGACTATTCAAATGAAGAAGCAGCATTTTTCATAAATCTTAGTTGTTAGTTTAACGTAGAAAATGTAGAAATACTACAGAGAATGGCATTGGTAAAAAGGAAACTACTCTTTTTTCAGGAATTACTTGGGAAAAGTGGCAAGTATCTTATGGACTACAGGTCTATATGAAGTGGGTCAATTGAAAGGAGTGGGAGCCGTAAAAATTAAGCTCAAACCAGGAGCTATTTTGCCATGTGCAAAACAGTATCCCATGCCTAGCGAAGTGAATCAAGGTATATTTGAAACCATACCTCGCTTTAATGAAGCAAGGCATTTTGGTACCCTTTGATTCTCTGTGTAACACAGCCCCATACCTTGTCAAAAAACAAAGGGGGGGGTCATGGAGATTTATCAAGGATTTGAGACTCTAAACAATATAGTTGAAGCAGAATTTCCTTTAGTCCCGAAACCCTGTGACAATATTGTGCAATATCCGTTAAAAGCAAGGTTTTTCACTGTTGTGGATTTAAAACATGCATTTTCTTAATTCCCCTTCATGTAAAGTCACAAGATCTAACTTACTTTTCACATAGAACAATTCATCTCAAACAAACATATTTGACTCAGGGGTACTGTGAGTTCCCCTAAATTTTTCACACAGTTCTTCAAATGGACTTGGGTAATGTTCAACTTGAAAGTACCAGAATTCAATATGTTGAAAATATTTTACTGTGCAGTGAGACAGAAGAAAGATGCAGAGAAGACTCTGTCAAGCTTATGCCTATACTAGCAGAGAAAGGGTGGATAAGGAGAAATTTCAATATTGCCAAGAAGAAGTACTTTATACAGGATAGTTAATGGGAGAAAAATTGCACCTGAATGGGCAGAGGCCATTATGAGGACTGAACAGTGAGACAAATGCGACAATTCTTATGCCTATGCAAATATTGCTGGGCCTGGGTTTTCGATTTTAGTACATATATTCAATCACCTTTAAAAGGACTCAAGGAAGCACAGATGGCTAACAATAAACTAATATGGATAGAAGTGATGACTGAAGGAGTTCAGGAATTAAAAACGGCGATCAGCACAGCCCCCGTGTTATGGATTCCAAATTATAGTGAAGAAGGGTAATTATTCTCTCATTCAAATGGAAAAGTCATGACAGCAGTGCTTACACAGGAAACAACATTAGGAAAGAGTAAACAACCATTGGCTTATTACAGTGGGATCTTAGATCCAGTCATAAAAGGACATTATCCTTGTGAACAATCTTTGGCAGCAGCTGCCTTTGCAATTGAAAATGCCTCAAATTTGACCATGGGGTGTTCAGTATAGTTAATCGTAGAACGTGCGTTATTTGCAAATTTGGATAAACCTAAAAGTACATTGACTACACAAAGAGCATCAGGATATGAGGTAATGATCTCAAACGCTGTGATCAACATTTTTAGGTGTAGCACAGTGAATCCAGCAACGTTTATAGCTGAACTAGTGGGAGAAGATGATGATATGCATGATTGTACAACGTATACAGAGTGTTATGACGATATTCCCCAAGTTAGAGAGAATGCTCTAGGGAGGGGTGAAGTGGTTTTAATTCATGGGTCATTGAGAATTGACCAAAAGACTGGGGTGAAACTTACTGGATCGGCAGTGGTAAAAGTGAACTTAGAAGGTAAATTTGAGATCTTTTTTCATATATATTGCAGTCTAAACCCAGCTTTAATAAGTAGACATACCGATATAGTGGCGTTTCTTGGAAAGCCTAAAAATAATACTATAGGCCTGAGAATTATATTGGCGATTATTTTTCAGTTTTTGCTATAAAGTCATACATAATCAATAAATTGACACATTTGGTATTTGTCAAACATAATCAGAAAGATGGAAATGTTCCAAGGGGTAAGAACTGTAGCTCCACAAAAAAGATGTACTATATGTAGGATAATTCTTGGAGTTTTTTGTGGCATTCTGATTCTAACTATTCTCCTTATTACATTGGCATTCACACATGTTATAAGCAGCAACGAGCCAGAAAACAAGACATCCCCCAATATTCCCTTTGTCCCTTTTAAGAATCCAAAAACTCCATTACGTTGTGATATTAAGAGACCTTTTTCACGAGGAAAGAGAGATGCTGAGGAAGACAATGAAAGTACAAACACATACTTAGACAAATCGGCTTATTTAGCAAATAGTGTATGATGCCAGCACAGGAAAGAGGTGGGAGAGAGAACATCGGACGAGACTTGTTATGTTTGCTCATTAATACCATATGCCATGAATGCAGCAAGAACATTTATTGCAAGAAAAATGTCCCCACACGATGCAAAATGTCTCAGTCATCTGGCAGTATGTACCACAAGAGGACAATTTGAAGGAAGATGGGCAACTCTAAGATGGCGATCAAGACAGAATTTCCCATACGAAGATACATATGTGAAGACAAAAAGAATGGAGACTGGAATAGGGTAGACAAACAAAGATCTCATGTATTCATTCCAAATTTGGAAAAAAGATACAAACTGTTGACATCACTAGGTGGGAATTGCTGTAGACGATCAATGCAACAATAAAATGATTCAATGCAACAGAAAAAACTACAAGAATTATCCTACATATAGTAGATCTCATGTATCCATCCCAATTTGGAGAAAAGATACAAACTGTTGACATGAATTGGAAATTCATGCATGAGTGTATGTGACATGTCCGTACTGCGTTGACTGTACGAAAGACGAAATGCACTCAGCCACCCTTTCTGGAGGTACCCTCACGTTGAGACAATGGAGCATAGTTACAGAGAAGGATGTCCATTGCTGAAGTGCCAGGAAACGGCAATGGAAATTATGGATGAACTCTAAACTAAAGTGTGATGACCGCCATGTGATTTTATAAAGAAGTTTTATAACCCTAAATCAAAAAGATATGTAAAAAAAAGACTAATGGTGTAGCAGAAGCACTAAGAGAAATATGTACCAAAAGATGAAGTTATCATGAAAATAAGAAGTAGTAACTTTCTGATCAATGACTATAAATACGCTGTAACACAAGATAGAAAAATCATATAGAAGCTGTTTTCGTGTGCAGAATAAGGAAGTATGTTGCCCGAAGTCAAGGAGACTATTTCAAGAGATGAGTGCAAGTTACAAGGGGAATCGAATGAACAGACCATGTGCATGAGACATATTTCTGCTAAGATTATGAGGTCAAGGACATTTGCCGATGCCAAGTATTGGACAACCACAAAGGCAAAAGTCTATGTGAGGTGGACTGAGCAAGTCTCTAAAGGCCAGAGGTGGTAATGACACCCGGTTAAATACAATTAAATAGCAGTTATTGAGAGGCTGAAATGAACAGAATCCTGGTCTCCTAACACTTGATGAAGAACTCAAAACAAATGCTATTCATTAGAGCTTCGAGTTAAGATAGTGATGTGCTCACAATCCCTCGTATGTCCCAGAACTGTGAGCACACTACAAGGTCAATTACACATTATAGACCTTGGCTAAGGATCAGGTTGATGACAAATGAGGGACTTATTGGAATAATAGATAATAAGTTGATGCAGCTTTAACAACTACGTTTTGTTCTGTAATGGTAGAACAGTTATGTCTCAATGTTTATCGTTTGATGTTATCTAGGTAAGAATACCTGTTCCTAGGCGTTAGCTGGGTTACGAATGAATTTTTTATGGATACCTGTTCGATAGGCATTAGCTTAGTTTGTGGATGAATTATGTATTTATAGCTGTTTCTAGGCGGCTAGCTTAGTTTACAAATGAAGAGTAGTATGCCTGTTTCTCGGCAGCTAGCTAAGCTTACGATTTAATTATGTATGTATCCCTGTTTCTAGGTGTTCAGCTTAATTTATTGATGACAAGATGGATCCCTGTGTCTAGGTGCTATCTTGGTTCGCAGAAGATGGTGAATCTTTATAGATGTATTCCTATGCTGCAGTATAGAAGAAGGAACCTATTTTAAAGAATTGGTATCCCCTGTGATTTGAAAAGCAGTATGACGGCCATGGGGTATTTGTGTGGCCATGTCTTGGTGTATTTTGGGGTTTGAATAGTGCACTGTAAGTATATTTTTACATGAGTATTTGTGACATCACACACAAAAGAATGTTAATAGGACATAGCGTATTGACGGAAGGTTGTTGGCCCACAGTGGGGCACAGTGTTGTTGGTCATGAAACATGGAAAAGGCATTGGTTTGAAGCTCAGTAAAGTGGTTTTGAAGTTCTGGAAAATGACAAGATTGTGGTACCTTTGGGCTGGGCTAGTGGAGCACTTGGAGGGGTTGGGCTGGCCTTTAAGGGCAGAGGTTAGAGTGGGGATGGCTTGTGGCATGTGTTACACCCAGGTATGCAGACAGTGCGTGCTGAGGTATGCAGACAGTGCGTGCTGAGGTATGCAGACAGCGTGTAATGTGATTGTGCATTTTGGTCAGAGTATGGAGCTCATATGCGAGTGAGGAAGATGCATAATTTAATGCAATGCATGGCTTATATCGTTTAAGCTAATAGTATGTGTTTTTTTTCCTTTTCTTCATTTCAGCTTTGAAGTCTGTCTGATTTATGTGCTCTTTGTGTCTTAATGCTGTCAGAGAGGTCCCCTCCCCTTATGTAGAAGAAGGAGCTTTTGTAAATGGCTGGCAGGAGGTCACACGTCTGCAGACGGCAGGCTATGTCTGCCAGCTACGGGGGAAAGAGAGAGGGGGACTGCTCGCTGGATTCAGTTCAGTGAGTGATTGTACATGCGGCTTGATTTCTCAACATTAGATAAGCAAAAGGACAAGTATTGAGCATTTTGGTGGGCAATTAAAGTATGATATGTGTGACAACCCCCAAGAAGTCACGTTTTGGAGTAGCTAGGGTTTGGGAGAAGCAACACACACATCCATTTGGTTCTAGGAAGAGAAGAATTATTTCTTGTGAATGTCGACTTTGATCACATGACAAATGACAGCAATGGACGTTTTATGCATTAGGGAAAAGGCTTAGACCCAGGCACTGTATTGGAATGCAAGGTAAAGGAGATGCATGTTGCTGGCAATCATTGGTTGTTAACTTACATGTGAAGGTGAGATGGTAGATTTGATAAGGTGGTTTGGGGAGAAACACATATATAAATGGCCTTGCAAACCCAGTTCCCGCCCTTCTGAACATTGGTTCACTCCTAAACAAACTGCTTTGCGACTTATTCGTAGACAAGCTGAGCGCAAATGGTGGATGTCCTACTACCCACAACCTCGCCTTGCCATTTGCCTGGCGACAGCCACCTATCAGGTGGCAATTACTCAAGTGAAATGTGCTTTTTTTGCCAACAAGGTTAGTGCTGCTACCAATTCTACTAAGGAATTGTTTAGAGTAATGCGCTCTCTTTCCTCACCCTCCACTGTGCACCCTTCTCTGAGTCTCTGTGACTCACTTTCCACTTTTTTTGACGATAACATTTCCATCATACGTCAAAGAATTTTGGCATCGGCTACGGCCAGTCTGGTCCTGGTGAGCCCTATTCCTGCCCTAGTCCTGCTGATACTCCCACTCAGAACCGGTCTTCTTTTCCGGTCTTTTCTGAATCCGCGTTGCGCGACTTGAATTCCAACTATCCAGCAGATCCGGTTCCTCTGTGCATCCTGAAGGAGATTGGACCTGATATCATGCACCTACTCACCACCGTGGTCAATGATTCCTTTTCCTCTGCTTCTATCCCGAGCTCTCTTAAGCACACTCTTATCTTGCCTCTTCTTAAGAAACCTAATCTCGAAGCGTCTGTCCGAGCAATTTTTTGTCTGATTTCCCTTCTCTTTCTCTTTGGTCACTCCCCTTCTTTATTCCTTTGTTGAAGAGTCCAGTTGTCTGGATCCCATCCAGTGTGGGTTTCATCCCGGATTTGTCACTGAGTCTGTGCTGGTGGCAGTGGTGGATGATCTAGCTCAGATCAGGGATACGGGTGGTACTACTTCCCTGAACCTGCTGCTGCCTTCGACTGGTCCACCATGGTATTCTCTTGGAACGGTTGTCTGCGGCTGGGGTGTCGGGTTTAGTCCTGGACTGGTTTGTGTCTTTTTTAACTGATCACTCCTAGTCCCTCTCTATTCCCCCGTTCATCTCATTGGCCAAACCCCTTCCGTGTGGGGTCCCCCAGGTCTCTGCTCTCTCACCTCTTCTGTATAATCTTTATAACCAGCCACTTGTTAAGTTGATTCACTCTTTTGATTTTTGGTGTTTTCCTTATGCCAATGACATGCAGATTCTGGTGAGACTAGATCTTTCCCACTCCGCCTCAGCTGAACGTTGTCATTCTTGTCTGCTGGCCATTCACTTTCCGGATGGGTCAGAATTGGCTCTGCCTTAACGGCGACAAGACAGAGGTGTTAATAGTGGGCTCCTCTCTGGCTACTGTGAGTTGGTCCTCGGCTTTCTGGCCCCCTGAACTCGGTCCCTTATCCACGCTTTCCCTGGTGGTGAAGAACCTAGAGTTAAGCTTTCTGGTTCCCTTCCCATGCAGTCCCAGGCTAGTGCTGTCTGTCTTTCTATGCATTTGAAACTTTGTGTTCTTCGGAAGGTGCTCCCTTACCTTACTCCAAATTTGCGACTTATGTTTGTATCTGCTCTCACAGCGGGAACTATTGACTACTGCAACACTCTCTACCTTGCTCAGCCAGTTTATCTTATTCGATGGCTGAAGGTGCTGTACAACTCGGCAGCTCGTCTTGTCATTTGTGCCCCCTTGGTACAGTTCTACCACACCGATTTTGGTCAAACTGCACTTGCTCCGGGTGGCAAATCGCATTGATTTTAAGGTCTTGTGTGTGGTGCTATGGGCATGGTCCTGGTTTTCTGCAGGCTAAATTTCAACCCTACCTTCCTAGCAGGAATCTTCATTCACCTGCATCCTTGAGAGTGGTTGTGCCCTGGTTTAGGTTAGCCCATCTGGGGGCCACTCCTTTTCCATGGCGGCTGCTACTCTATGGAACTCTGTCCCTCTTTGCTTACGGTCACTTGAGGATCACCTCTCCTTTCACCAGGCCTTGAAGACCTGTCTCTTCACAGTTGAACCGGTGCCTCTCTGATCGACTATGAAACCTCCTAGCACCATGATGCCCTTGCTGGTTTAGGTGCGCTGTCTAAATGCTGTTTACATGACATTACTGTGGCACAGAGAAGGGGAGAACGAAAAGGTGGTATTTTTGGACCTTTGACAAGATAGGGAATAGCTGGCATAAAGTGTAGCATGCTTATAAGATGTGATTTGAGGAGCAGAAGAGAATAGGGCGATGAATTAGGTTAGTTAAATAGGATGAATCCCTTTAAGGAAAGTGATCTGAGGTGCATAAGAGGAGCGTCTGAAAAATAGAGTGGTAAAGCATGATATTTGCACTTATATAGGAATGAGTAAGGCTATAGATCATGTGTATAGGTGTGTATGTATATAACTAATGCAGATTGATGAATAAGACAGGTTTTAACATTTGCAGTTTGTATCTATAACAGGATGAAGCTAAATAATGCATGTGGTATGCAAAGTAGTTTTTGTCTGACATTGCCAGGGTAGAGAGTATTAGAATAGTTGTGATGACATGTTTTGGAAAATGTATTACTAATGTAGTGCTTAGTGTAGTGTAGTGTACGCTGCCCCAGAGCCATAATTCATTGGACTGACAAGTCTTATTAAAGATTTCACACAATATATGGATAATGATGGTGTTAATGACAGTGAGGGTCACTTTTTGAATTTGAGCAATGAAAATAGATCATATTAGTTATTTTGCCACGTTGTGTATTAAGGGGGTGTCATTGGGATGTTTTTAATCGTTATGTAAAATTAATGGAGTTCTGTTTAAGATTGTGTGGGGTACAGACCCCTTCTGGTTTGGTAATTGGTACACATCTGGATATGTTTGCGTGGGTTAAAATTTTGTGTACTCATTTCTGGCAGTATTAGCACATTTTCTCAAACTAGGGATCATTCCCTTTTCATTACACAAACACACACAAATTAGATTGACCCCAGCAGACGACCCATTCAATCGCACAGGTCGCAGCAATGAGCAGGACTTATTGAAGGACATACTACAGTGGGCAGAGGGCAGTTACGCAGCAGGGGTGGGAGAGACACTTTGATTAACATATTAGATAGCAAGACAGGGCCACACTGACACAGACAGACATCATTATGAGAAATAAGAGCCCCAGATATAGTTGCACGTAGTTTAGTTATGCAAAATAAAATCACCACAGGAAGGACGAGGAGCATGTGGGAGAGAGAGAGAGTGAGCGCGTAAGATTAGGACACATTTCCTGAGCATGCAAGAGCCGGGGTGGGCCATAATAAAATTGATATGACCTAATAGGGGGGTAGCATGTGCAGAACCACGTGAATGCACATGAATGTTATGCCCAAGATCACGCACAGTGTCAGACGCGTGCATCACAAGTTAAACCTGAGAAATGCCACCACTACAGGCACCAATACTAATGCAGACACACACACACACACACACACACAGGATAGGGGGTGTGATGGCAGTGAGTGGAGAGCCCTTTTTAGGAGAGCGTTACCTTTTTGCACCATTCATGTCAGCAGTGTATGGTTAGAGGAGACAAAGGAGTGTGCCATTAGACTTGGAAGTAGTACCTCATGAAACACACATATGGTCAGCGTGACTGGTAGGGACAAAGGGCAGACAATTGTGATTACTAACAGGGTTTCCATTAAGATGAAAGAAGTACATAGGGGAGGATGAATGACTGACAACTACAATCAATCTCAAAGGCTGCAATGGTGTGAGAGGATAGAGTGACTTCACACAGGGATAATAGTAAGGGAATGAAGTGGGGAATTCAGACATCTTTTGGTGAGAGGCAGGCTGACTCATTTGATAAGCTGGAGGTGTGTTTATACCAAATAATGTGGGTATTTAATATAAGTTTTGTGTATCAATTAAAAATAGAAATTAGGGACAGTGAGGATTTGGCATCAGTATTAAGCACATTGCAAGCTGGTAGCATGCAAAATATCACACATTGAAGGGAGCACATTTAGAGGTGTGGAAAGAGGGGGCATGGTGCACAAAATATGTGGAAACAGAGGGGTATTTCATTGGTGGTTTTTGTGTCAGTCATTTACCTTTTTTGGAAACGAGAGGGGTAGGGGGCAACACCCATGATACATATGGATTTACCCCCCACGATACCAGACAATATTCCTGTAACATGAGTATAGTAACTGATTGAGTAGCAGAAAGTAGATGTTTGACCGAACAGAGAACAAGGGCCAGGAATGAGGGGCTATACGGGGAAGCACAGTGTGAACAATGGGAGCGCATGTGCTAGCAAGGTAGCAATGTACAAGAGTAAGTAACACAATATTTTGTATATGATTAATGGACCCTGGGTGGGTCAAAACATTTTTGAACGTCTTTCTTTCATATGGCCTCATTGGTGTAGCATATTAATGTAACGGGAAGGAGCAACACATGAGCAGGTATGTGGGATACATTTAAGGCCTAAGGCAGAACCCCCTACAACAAAAACTGCATTTCAGCAGTCACCCAAAAATGGCTGTGCTTTGGTCTGCTGAGCACATATGGGGCGAGAGTTGAACACAGCCACCCCAATAATAGCTGCATTCTGTTTTCATTCTCGGGAATACAGAGAAAACAACTCAAATTCAGAATGGCTGTGCCTTGCTGTTCTGTCATTTAAACATTCAAGGCTGCACAAGGAAATGACCTGCATTTAAAACGGCATTGCACTGGTGCTACTTTCATTTTTAACATCACATGATTTTGTTCTATTAAAACACAGCCCTGTCTGTATATTTCATTTTCAACACCATCAAATAAGGCCATCCCTCCCAGAACGGCATTGTTTCATCAGTAAAGTCCATGAAAAGCAAAAGAATTCTGCTTCAAGTCTGCAAGGCTTGGATTTACTTTTTGAAATAAACCAACACGCCCAAAGTACTTAAAAGAAAAGACGCTCTTGCTTGCTTTGTGTCAATTACCAAAAAAACATTTCAAGCATATCTCTGTGTCCAGAAACTGACCAGCCTAATAAAAAGCCTTTCAGAAAGTAAATGCCAAGTAAGCTGTGTGTGGGAAAAACCGCATTTTGTGAAAGGAACATGAGAAAGAAAATGAACACGAGTAAATCTGTTGTTGCAAAGCAGAAGATGACCCTGGGAAAGCTAAATGCGAAGTAATATTGTAGCTCGCACAGAAACACAATTGTACATGTTGGGAGAGGGGCTGCAAAGATATGTATGTGGTGCTTCTTTTTCCTCCCAAAAGACAAATCATTCTGGCTGAGGCCCAGGGATTTCTGTCAGACCAGTTTGGCAGCAAGGTCAATGTTGCACCTCCCCATGAACTGATACTGCAAGGGCGTATGCCCTGTTCTCACTGACCTGACAGTGTGATAATTACAGGTTCTCCCAGACTGCCAGGCAGAACTGCTCCCAAGTACAAAGAATGGGGGTGAAGCCCTGTGTTTTGACTCGTATGTGTGATTTCCTCTGCATTCGTTCCCAGTATCCAGTGGAGGACTTCAAAGGGGAGTCATGGAAACCCTTATTTAAGCTGACTCAGGGGAGACAATTTGGATTGTGGGGGTGGCAGCGCCACCCACATCTTTGGCAAATCCACCTCATTGACAATGCAGGACATTTATATTTTAGGACATTTTTCTCCGCGATCTGAATAAGCTGTAATGTGATATTATTACCGTTTTAATGTGATTTTTGGACAAGCACAATAAGACTAGGTGCATCTCTCAGGCATTTGGTGAAATGAAATTTCTGGGGAAAGCATAAATGGCACAGATATTACACTTGGGGAAACTATGCCCAATTCTATCATGCATATGTGTAGCCATTTGCACAATTTTAGATAATATGTTTCTCCTGAAAATGGCGAAATGGTGCCCAAGGACGAGGCAACATTGCAGAGAATTGACGTTTGAACCTGCATATTCCTTGTAAAATACGGAATCTGCCTATTTGATTTTTATGATGGTGACTATTGTAAATATGAAGTTTTATTCCATAACCCACTTTTGTGAAAAATAGGCTTGTGAGAGAAAGGGAGTCATAAAAATGCACACACCTAAGGTGGGATCACTTCCTTTGAACCAATCAGCCCGGAGGGAGGAGGTGACACCAAGAGCCTGGCCTATCCCATCCCATCCAGGGGGTAAATCAAGGGTACTTCCACCCATATTGTAAAATTCTCTGATGTCATTCTGGCTTTATAAGGGGTAGACAGGGAGACACAGGGGGATTCAACATTCAAAATTCACCCTGCAAGATTCCCAACTCCAGAACCAGGTCCAGAGGTAGCCGATCCCAGATCCAGGCAGAACCACCTATCCAGAACCACCTTCATCCCAATAATCCAGGGAGAAAGGAGGAATGGCTGCTGATCCCCTTTAGGAGAATCCAGTGATCAGACCTTTTGCCCAGCTGACCCATCCTGCTGCCCATAGTGACTAGACTTTGCACAGCTGTTCCCCACCAGGAGAGCCCAGCTGACCCAGTAACCAAATCCCTTGACCCTGCTACCTGTGACCAGATTCTTGGCCACGCTGTCCAGAGACCCTTCTGGCTGTCCAAATTACCAAACCCAACTTTGCCTTGTAAGTATCCCATCACCCAGTATCCAAAAACTGCATATCACACTATTTTTCCTTGCTTTCTCTTCAAACGCTTTTCAAATCCCATAAAAATCCTAGTCATTTCCCAAATTGCCAGTATCCTCTGTTCACCCTTTCCCTAGAAGAATTTGTTAGTCTATATCTGTTAGCATATTTCTTTTCTATTGCCTTCAGTTACCTGTGTAAGTCCCTAGTATCATTTGGAATAAATCAATTAATTCCCCATTGAAAATTCACATTCATTATTGTTGCACTTCGAAAGTAACAATTTTGTCGAGTGTTTTTACTAATTATAGCCTTAAAACATACTCTCAGTAGAACTAATCATTGTGCTAACAAAACTGATTTTGCCCATGCATTTTGCTTTCCTTTAAAAATCTGATTTGCATTTACCTTAATAAAGCCCATAACATCATCCCATAAAGAGTCATATTCCTTCCCCTCAGCATCCTATCTGTTCTGTCTTTGTTTCCCATCCCAAAAACCGATTTCCGATTTTGATTGCTAAGCCCATTTTCTTATCTGTTTGCCAGTTTAAAGTCTGTGTGAAATAAGAAATTGCAATTCTGCCGCGTGTGATTTTTATTGCATTGTTTTCCTCCCAAAATTAATTTTCTCACCTGTGTTCACATTGCTTTAGTGCCCTGCTCAGTAGCCTGTACACTTCCTTGTCTATTTAGTGCAGCCACACATGTTTCTGTTCTAACTACCCAACAGAAAATGTAACTGATCAATAAGTAATAAGGTACAATCCGAGTAAGGTATTCTGCTAATTTTGTAGGTTTTCATCTTTCATTTTTTGGCCTCCCATTCTGGGGTGGTGGGTCGAATTTAAAAAACTATGTTTCCCTCTTCTTGCTGACTCCTTGCCAGTGCTTTCCATCCACACAGAGTTTAGTTAGCAGGTGTTTGGGGGAGTGCTGCAGGGAGAATGCCTATAATAAGTGCCATCTATGATTGTAAAAAAAGTGATTTTGTTTCCATCTCTATTTAAGGTTTATGTAGATGATGTGAGAAAGTTGAATTCATTGTATTATAAAATTTAGCATTATATTGTCAACACACTGGTGATTGCTGCCCGAAATTTTGTTTTGCTCTGATTTTGATTTGAATTTTAAAAATAAATAAATATTTCTTTGTTACACACCGGCCTGGTGTATGGTCTATTGCGACACAGGGTGTTTGTAAGGTGGGTGTGAGACGGGTTGGGTGCCTCTTCAAGAAAGAATCCAGGATTAAAATAAAAATAAAAAGGCATATTTTATTGTGCACCACCGTCAGTGTCAGTAGAAGACGCCTCTGGCTGGAGTGTGCTGTGCCATACGTCACCCCTTCTTTTTTCTGTTGGTCTTAACTTTAGAAGTAACCAACATTATTTTGTCTAGTAAGCTACGGCGGTTCTTATATTGTTAAATGTGGCCGTAGCCTCTGACCGCCAGCTGGATGATCCCCTTCAACCGACATGACGTTCAGACTGCTTGGCTACATCAAGTTAGCGTTGACTGAATTATCAGTCGTGTTTTTAGAAAAGTACTGTGTTTTTCAATTTTCTAATTAAACAGTATTATTCAGATAATGAGCTCGAAACATGATTCAATATGTATATTTTACACATATAATGAAATACAAATAAAACATTTATGGTTTCCAAATTTCTTTGCTCTTGGTATGGTTTGATCTGTGGTTCTGAATTTGGGTGCCCCCCTCCTAGTTCCATAGACGGGTTCCTCCATAACTTGTTTTTTTTCCGCTGACACACTTTACGTTTATCATAAAATCCGTCACGGGCAGGTACTTGTGGAAGTGAAGGGAAGGTGAATGGGGTGGCATGTAGGTACTGGGGAGGTGTCCTCTACTGATCTCCATGGAAAGAGAAGTGGGCGCAGGTGAGTAACAGGTGGAACATGAAAGAGGAGTAGAGGGGTTTTGAATGTGGAGCATCTATTGTATGAAGCGAGAGGCACAGGTAAAGTATGGCACTTAGAAGGTGGCCATTAACGAAAACAAAAGCATCCTTTTTTATCAGATGTAGAAAATGTAAAATTATGTTAAAATGTTATGCAATGTTTTAGTTATGCTTGAAAAGTTATGTATGTTCTATGAGAAATGTATTATTAGTGCCTTTGGAGAAGGGACAGAAATGTATGTGCTGGAGATGGTAGGCAAACGTGTATGCAGATATCTCACATCTGCATGCACACATACATCACATGCACTTGTTTCAAAGTCAGAAAGGTCAGGGAGGTAGCAGCTATGCTTTGCAGTTACACCACAGCATAAAGAAGGTGGACAAGAGGCAAATGCCAGAACAAAAACAGCTCATGCAGGCCTGCCAATGCATTAAAGAGAAAAAAGAAATGTTCAGCGTTGTTGAAAGAAAAAGAGAGACATTCTTGGACTTCACATGAATTACATCACCATCGCATTGGCACAGAGCACAGAAATTGCCAGCTCGTCACATGGTGGAATCACACAGCGGCAAGGAAAAAAAGCACTTAGAAGAACGGGAATAGAGAGCTAATTAAAAGGGCAGTCGCATTCTACTAAGTACTTTATCATGACATTTTCCCCACATTTGGTCTCTTCAGGATATAAATCAATTAAACTCATGAACACTACCGGAAGAAGGAGCAGTAGTGGCAAGGACAGGGAAGAGGTTTTGCTACTGTTGTGTCTGTTTTGGTCTAAAGGAACGTGGGACAGCTAATCTTCCCGTGAAATACAGAATGCAACAAAATAATGATACTGGAGGCAGGTTGTTCAGTGAGCATGTAAAATATGCAGTAGATGGAAGGAGTGGGTGAATAAAAAGAAGGTGTATTAATAGCGAGTATTAAGGCAATGGTGGAAGTGATAAAAGAAAATGTATATACACTTTGAGAAACGTACCCAACTTTCTTTGTTTTTCCGGCACAATGGGAAGTTTAAAGAAACACCAGAAGGAGGAATGCATTTCGAATGACCCCCACACCTGAGCCCATGAGCAGAGACAGAAGGCTCTATCGCCAGGAGTGTGTATGGGACCCAGCCTGATGCCTAGATGTCTCGAAGCTGGGGCACATGGTAAAAGCCGCCTCATTGGGTGCCCCCCACCCATAATCATATTGTCCCCACAACCTGACTATCCTACTACCCTACTACCCAGCATCTGATGAAAGGTTCCTGGACTTGGAGCAGGTTGTAGGTGTTCAGACACAGAAGTGTTCACACAGCAACATTAGGAGTGTCTTACAAAAATAAACCTGCTGTCCATGCAGATGACAAAGGGGACAGGGACAAGACAAGGGGCTTTTTGAGTTGAAAAGAGGTAGACTTTGGGGTACAACATATACAAAAAAAATACCAATGGGTTGATTGGGTCCCCCAAAGATCAGAGGATCACTTAAGTGGCCTCCCTGATGCTCGTGGTGGCGAGGGTCACCGGTTGTGCATTAAAGAGGGAAATAAATAAATAATGAGAAAATAGGAAATTACATCGATGATGCACAGTGGTGTAGGTTTTGCAACATATCATGGTATGACATACATACCAGGTAATGGGTGTGCACACTTGCAACAGGTGGAATTGCACTGCTGAGAAAATTGTATCTATGTTTTTTGCATTCTACTTCCTTACCCTCCTGGTATTATGAAAAGCAACAAAGTACTATGCATGCATTATACACCTGAACAAAGATATTTTATATGGTATATGATCCCGTAGTTACTGAAGTAATGATCTGACCCCTTGCTAGTATCATGAAAGTGATGGAGCAGCACCAATGGAGCGTCACTTCTAATTTTAAACACATAAGTGCTTGTATGACCAATTCGGCCCATACTAATAACAATATTGTTGGTGATAAAACCAGGTATACCAGAGGCCTGGAGATAGCGGGCACCTTACTCGCTCGACTCCCAAGGGCCCAACAACCCTTTCCCCAGAATAACTGAGAACTCAGCCAATGGCAAGTTAGAACTGTAGTTTATTCCAAAAAAACGACAGGGACCATCCAGGACAATCACGATTCTCCAGTACCTCTCAATTTTACAAGGCGCGTTTCCCAGTTTTGGGGCCCCATGGCGTCATCACCTGGGCCCTCCCCTAAAGACCTATCCCCATTTCTAATAGGGTGCTGTGAGTAGTATAACCTATAGGTGCTCTAGTTGATTGGACTTCTCATGTCAGGTGGCTAGTCTATCCCTTCCCCTTGAAACTAACTATTACATTGTTGCAGGGTCACAAACTCACCATTGGCCCTTGCCCATTTGTCGTCCACCCCTGGATTTCTGCCTTCTAATTGGTTGGAACTGGCCTCCCCAGGCCTGTGACCCGACTCAGTTCTCAGTCCTCTGTGCACCTTTTCAAGGTGATGTGAAGTGACTATGTGCCCCAAATGTATCTGGTAGTAGACCACCTTTGTCTATGAGAGTGTGCTCCAGGCTGCAACATTTGTTTCACTTCTTGGCTTGTTGATGAGAACGACTTGTCGTCCCACCTCGGGTGAATGCCCATTGTCTAGTTTGGCTGCAACACGTGATTGTGGACTACAAAATCGAGCTCTTTGCGTCTGCATTTATGAGGATTTATTCTGTTTTCCTGCAGCTGGCCCCTTGTCGTTTGTAGTTTTGAATGCACTTGTTTTATCTCTGACCTTGGCCATGAGCTCAGTCTTCACTTTGTGCGGTCTAAGCATGCTTCCCTCGTCTGGTGTCCTGTAGCATGAGACCCTCTGTAATTTTCCTTAGACTTATAATGTGATTTCTACATGCTTATACTGTGCTATGTTTCCTACAGGTTAGTCGTATGTGGTCCTGGCAGGGTCCATATATACTCCTGTAATCCATAGAGTAAATTGCCATAATCATCTGCAAGCTTGTTCCGGATCTCTTGTTGCCTTGCCTTTCAGCGTTACTGCACTTGGCTAATTAGAGAAAAATAATAAATGCTTTGACAGTATGAATATGTATCTGTCCTCTATCTACAGAACTATGTAAGCATGTTCTTCGTTTATACGAGTGTGTGTTTGTGTAATGCTGTGCAGGGCTGTGAGTATGCTTCATGACTAACGCTGCTATGTCGTGGTGTCACTAATGATGTTGGCCTAGTGTTTTCTTATCATTCAATCAATGCAGTCCATGATAGTGTTCAGATCCACGATCACTGTTGAGTCACCTGTGTCTGTAAGGATATGAACTGGATAAGGTTGGAAGGGTTGTCTAAAGGGGATACCTCTCTGCATTTGTGCCAGTCAATGGTGAATTTGGGGATTGTCCAAATAATGAGTGACTTCGAGCGTTCTTGACCCTTCGGCCTGTCATGTTCATTGGGGTAAGGAGGGGCATTCCTGGGACTCTCTCTTCAGTCACCATTCTGGTCAACATGTCGACCAATCCTCCATACCTCGTCACGTTTGTTCTTGGTAGCCATATTTTGCTCACCCCTCCGAGGTGTCCATAGTAATTTGCATGATCGTCAAAACTCCAGGTCATATAACCTCTGGGTTTCACCACACCCACTTTCCCCCATACATATTATTGTCAGATGGGTTATCGAATATAACCATCTCAGTTGGGAAAAGTTAATATTCCCTTATTCTTATTTCAGGTGGTTTCTTTCTACCACTATCTTGTCCTTTCCTTCTCCCATATTCACATCCACCATCTCCTTCATCCCTATTGATTTCTCAGTAGTTTTGCAGAATTGTGTAATGCAGATCTTTATCACACACAGTCCCACTAATACTATTATTAGTGCCCCTAGTAATACTTTCAGTCCATCCACCAGCCATGGCATTATCCAGGAGAATAGGTATGTCACCCAGCTCTGATCTTTTCCGGTCCCGTTGGCTTCTTCCTCCATTTTGGCATGCATCTTCGATATTTGCGTTACTGCTTCCATCAGTGTGCCATTCTCTCCATCATTGGCAGGTACGAATGTGCAACAGGAACTACCAATTTTTGTGCAAACTCCTCCTTCCATTGCTGTGAGAAGGTCTAGAACATATCTGTTTTGGAATGCCATCAACCTTACTGCACGGAGCTCTCCATTTATAGCATTGAAGCTATTTACTGTAGAATTTATCGTCTGCCTCAGCTCTCATCTTTTGCAGCCATTTTGCGTTTGTATATGTCTGAACTGCTGGAACCACTGATGTGAAAAAAATGTCTGTCCTGCTAAATAACCGATGTTCAAGTGGTACATCATCTAGAGGCGCTTCTGATTCTGATGAGATATAGTTGCCTCTCTTCGCTCTACTTATTTCCATAGATCATTTCTTTCTTCTTTTTTTGTCTACTCCCACAGACCCCTTCTTTCTCATGGTAGTATCCATCTTCAGGAAGTCAACTATCTTCACATCTTTATCTACACATTTCTCTGGCACGTCCAGTGCTGGAATATTAATGTGCACCAACAAGCAAACTCCTCCCTAGTTGGGTGGCAGTTTCTCGTATATCTTGGATCTACACACCCAGTAGTGGTCCATCAGTACTGCTGTGCCAACCTTCATTGCTGGGTGCTTTTCTGTGTACATGCACTCTATATTATCTCCAACCCTCACTGCTCCTTCATTCTTGTAGCACACTGCTTGTTTCTTCAGAGATATTATGTGCTTTGGTCCAGCTTCATTGTCTACACATCTAAGCAATTTGGCACTTGCATCCCATTCTTTCAGGCACTTGTCATTTTCTCCTTGCACTGTGTTCACTGGTGATTGCACTAGGGTGTGTGCTTTGCTTCCTACTACTCCATCTTTCCATCCTTCCTCAGTGTATACGTGGCCAAACAAGAGCATCTGTGGTCTTTCCCACCATCCTGGTTCTCCTCCTATTTCTTTAAACCCCCTCTTCGGACAGGGCAGTTTCTTCAGTGTTTTTCTTTTCATCTTGCCTTTTTGTGAGCCATCAGGTAAGTATTGTATCAGTTAGGCTAACTGCCAGTAATTGTTCATCATGTCAAGAGTCTTTATGTAACTGTCTTTATATGGTAATGTTGTTTGAAACATCCATCTCATTGTTGCTGCTTTACCTTGGAATCTTCCTCAGGTTGTAACCATGGATAGGTACATGAGGACTTGTGCTCTTGCTGCTGGTATTTCATTTGCTTTGAACATTCTGGAGGCACTTGTGGCAAAGGGGATTAATGAGCAGACATAGCATTTCTCCCCGGTGGTTTCCCTACCTACTTTGGTCATGTGTTTATACCACAGGTTATCAGACACTCGAGCAGTGTCAGTAAGATATAGGTCTACCCCTCACCCCCATGTCTTTGCCAGCACTGCACATATCTCTCCTTACCAGACTTACAGTACTCTTCTGTCAACCTGACATGTTCGTTCCACCTGCTGGGGTTGGGGTACTGTTAGTAGAGGATACAGAGGTTTCACTAGACTCAAGAGATATTCACCAAAAGAGAAATGCAACCCCCCCTTGGGAATAAGAGACATGACAAAATAAGCATATTTTGTATTATTTCTCCCATTTACCTGTGCTGCTGGATCCTTGAGTAGCTTCAAGATATCAGTTGCCCGCCTGAAATGCAGAAAGAATTGTGCGTCAATAGATTATGTAGTCTGACATAGTGAATATAAATAGTTGTTCCCACACAGTTCTAATTCTGGGGTCTCTGAGTACTGCGAGGACAGATGGCCTTCCTCCTTCGAGTTGTGGGTAAACCTGTGGCAAGTATGCTATGAAAACAAGATAGTACAAACTAGAAAGAAATGATCGGGATCAGTGGGACTTTCCGTTGGATTGGACAAATTTGCTCTGGAAAGTATCGGGCTGTGAATCATTAGGCAGCATGAAAAACTATGCAATAAAACTGTCGCACTTTCACGAAGAATGTATGTAGAGAGGAAAATACTAAACAGACAGTGTACCTCCACTCTGGATGTGTAGGAAGTCCTTGACCTAACTCTGCTGCACATGAGCGAGTCACCATTGGGTGTCCTCTACTTGGCAATGCTGGTTCCAAATGATCTCTTCTTGCTGATGATCGTTGGCCGTGTCAATCTCATTGCCAGGTGGGACAACAGCTTTGTAGGGCTTGATGATGTTAATGTGATTCCAGATGGTTTTCCCCTCAAGCCTCATTGCTCCCTCAGTCACTGCTTCTACAATGCAGGGACCTGTAAATCTGGTGGCGTCCCAATGCCAGGTGAAATCTCAAAGGAGAACACTGTCACCTGGGAATATAGGCAGATGCTTAATTAAGTCCCCTGTGTTGTTGGCACTGTCGCTTCCCTTGTTGGATTTAGGGTCTCCCTGGTGTCGCTGTATCTGGCGACAGATAAAAGAGGCACTAGCAATGAAGGAAGTAACATAATCATACATTTCTTGACCTCATACAGTCGCAGTATTCTGCATGTCTTTGATTGCCCTAGTGGGTGGAGCCAGGGGAAGTTGCATGCTCCGTCCTGTCACCACCTCATGTGGCGTTAAATGGTGGTCGGACCTGGGCTTAATGTGCAATGCGATCAGGGCTAGAGGCAAACAGTGTAGCCAAATTTTAATGATACTCTTTTCAGTTTTGGCCGTTGATTCCTTAAGGAGGCTATTGAGGCTTTCATACATCCCGTTTGCTTACATGTGATAATCACAGGAGAATTTGTGTAGGATACATAGCAACGTTGTGATGTGATGAACATCTTGTTTGTGAAGTATGGGCCGTTGTCACAACACAGGACCTCACACATGACCCATCGTGGGAACACTACCCTTACCAGAAATGTTGCTGCTCTAAGGGCATTGGGATGAGAACAAGGGCCAGCCTCAATCCACTGAGAGAATGGGTATACAACCGCTATCATGTAGTGGTACCCTTGGCAGACTTGGATCATGTCGACATAGCTGACGTGGAGGTGTTGGAATGGACCAACTGGGCGTGGTATGGCTCCTCTCACAACTCTCAATGTATGTCCTGCAGTAAACTGTTTGCAAGTCAAACAGTTACTCATGAATTCAGCCACATGTTCCGCCAAATTAGGACAGAACCATGTTTCTCCAATATGAGCGGCAAGCACCTCCTTCCCCATATATATTGGATAGTGTAGCTGTGTCAGTGCTGTGTGCAACAATGTGAGTGTCATAACTATCTTCCCTGTGTTATTCTGCCGCCATAGGGCATCTGTCAGAGATACTGCACATCCCCTCCTAATCCACAGGTCCTTCTCCTCCCTGGGTGTAGCTCCCTGCAGCTGCATAATTTGTGTTGCAGGAAATACATTGTACCCCTCCTTAAGTGTCATTGTCCTTGCATAGTCACAGGCATGTGATGAGGCCTCTATTTCCAAGAGCTCTCCAAAATATGTGGAGCATTTTGCTTCTGTGTCTGCTGCTTCATTCCCCCTTGAGACAGGGTCCTCGCCTCATGTGTATGCTTGGCATTTTACTATTGCTAGTTGCTTGGGGTAATGTATGACGTCCATTAGTCTGCCCAAAGGAGTGCATGCTGTACTGGTGATCCGCCAGCCCACCTGAAACCCCTTTAGTCCACTTGAAACCCTCCTCATCCATCATGACAGTCCTGAATGTAGTGTGGATGTCACGTAGGCTGAATCTAAATTGTCACCTCCCTTTTTTGGCTGCGCTCCAATGCCAATATTAGGGCTACTAGTTCTGCTGCTTGTACTAAACAAAGTGACAGCAATCGTGCACTGACCACTACCCCACTGGTTCCATCCTCCCTTAGTCTCACCATTGTTGTCCTCGTATGTCTGACCCCATCTGCCTGGTTAAATGATGAGGACCTGTCTATGTAGAGTACATCTCCCCACTCAAGTGCGTCGTCCTGTACATTGTGAGTGTCACTGAATTCCTGCAAGTTTGCTGTGCAGTCATGTGTGTAGTCACCTTCTTGTAAGACGTCGGCGAGAAAGGTCGCTGGATTCACAAGTCTGCACTTCACTACCTTGAGAGCTGGATTTGATAGTAACACCTTGTACCCAGATGCTCTTTGTGTTGTCAGTTTGCTCTTTGCTCACTACAGTATTTCAAAGAGGGCATGCTCCATGTAAAGAGTGGTGCTGCACCCTATGTTAATGCTTGCTGACTTGTTTACTGTGAATGCGGCTGCAGCCAAAGCGTGTTCACATGGATAATGTCATCTCATTATTGGTTCTAACTTCCAACTGTAGTTTGCTAGTGGCTAGTGCCTAAATCTCATCTTCTGGGTCAGTACTGTGTCATAACTTCCCCATGGGAGTGTGGGAACAAAAATAATTCCTTGTTATAGTCTGTGATCCCTAACACTGGAGCTGTGCATATCGCTTTCTTCAGCTCATTAAATGCCTCAGTCATTTCTGTTGTCCATCGTATTATCCTGCCCCATTTTGTGCTTCCTTCAGTGCACTCAGTAGAGGCCTGGTGTAAGTGTTGTAGTCAAAGACCCATGCCCTGCAGTGATTTTATAACCCCAAGAACTCCTGCATCTCCTGAACTGCTGTGGTTTTTGCTGTCCTGCGTATTGCCTCCGCTCTCTCTGGCATCACCTGTCAGCCATTTTGGGAGATCATCTGTCCAATGTATAGTACCTCTGTCTGGCAAAATTGCATTTTGGCCTTGTCCACCTTGTATCCCTTGTCTGCTAACACTGTCAACATGTGAACTGAGTCATTTCCACACTGTTCTTCAGTTGTGCTGCAGATCAATATGTCATCTACGTACTGTATGACCCTGCTTTCCATCTGCATGTTCTCTAGGTCCATTTGAAGTACTCTATTGAAGCTAGAGGGTTATTTACAGTACCCTTGAGTAATTATTGCATGTTTCCATTTCTTATTTCTATATAGAAATGAAGTCAAGTCTTGCAAGTCTGGGTGTAGTGGTATAGAGAAGAAAGTATTCTTCAAATCTATGACCGTGAATTCTGCACAAGATTGATGCTGGATTCGAACTAAAGGATATTCTGCTTCTGCAATGTGGTACAGAGGTTGCAGGTCCTGTATAAAATGCCATGAACACCCTGTTGCCTACTTGACGGAGTACACAGCCGTGTTGCAGGGTGACTCTGATGGTACTAGGATTCCTTGCTTCACTAATACTTCAATTCACTCATAGATGACCTCGCCTACCTCCCTTGAGAGTGGATATTGAATGACTTGGCATAAAATCGCTCCTGGCTTCAGCTTGATCTTCACCGCCCCCCTTCAGAAGCTCCACATCATATTGAATAGTGCTTCATAGGATGCTGGATACCTTGGCCAGATCCTCCTCAAGAAAGGTTGGGGATGCCTTCAGCGCCATCGCCATTCTATGGGGTACCTCTCTGTAATGTCTCCTCACCAAATATGTGATGCTCATTTCAAACACTATCTCATGATATGATCTGTTGTCCCTGAATAGTTCTTTGTCACTGTGGTCAACCTGTAACCTTCGGCTACGAAGATTACTGCACGCCATGGTCGTCCAGTGTCATCTGTCCCATGCAATGCTATCCACTCATCACAATTACTGCCTCCAATTTTAGTGGCACTATCATCCCTTCCGCTTCATCCAATGGTATCTCTGGTCTGAACAAGTACTTATTTGGAATGCGCTACTTCTTCCCTTGGATCCCTGGGAGCCATGCTATTGCAATCTCAGTCACATATTAGAACAGTTACTGATTCATTAACACCCCCTCTGTACCCTTCGTCCACAATAGGCTTAAATGATTTCCCGTTCACTGAGAAAATGTATCCCTGAAGTGCAGCACACTATTCCCTTGTCTGTGAAAGAAATTGAAGAGGAGGGCCCTGTATCCTCTATAGCCTTTGACACCAGTGGACTGAGGTACTGGAGATCAGCCTGAGAGGGAGACAGATGCCCGGACTGTGTTTCAAAATAATCTTTAATGCATCACAGGACACCAGGATACCAACAGCGATGAGCTCCCAAAATCACTGCCTTTTTACTTTTTTACGGCTGGTGCAACATTATATTTTATTACTCAACACAGTTTGATTGGTTCCTACAACTAGAAACAAACCCCTCCTGGCTTGTGATTGGCTGGCTTAACTGTCACTCACCAAGCTCACATGCCATAATTGGGTATGCATGGTTTGAATGACACTTGATCTGATAGCTTGTGTGAGACTCAACTGAAAACTCATTATAAATCATTTGATGTCTGGAAAGGAACAGTCCTTATCAGATCACCAGAGTCTTTTTTGTAGGCTATACCATTCTTTTCATTTCATTTGTTGCAAACCAAGCAGCTGTTTGCTCTAATTGTTAATTTCACAGTCCTCTAACTGACTTTCACGACCCATCACTGTCAGAATTACAGTCAAGAAATTCTAAATATATACAATATATCCGCCAGCTGCAATGATCTGCCAGAGAACTGCTGCTAAAGAATTACTTAATAATCTTGCATGAACAAGGGTTTCACCACCATCTTGTTTTCCAGCATCCATTTTAGAAACAAATTGAGCCTTGGCCTGAATGTTCTGTGTAGCTACCAAACAGTGAGTTATTGTTTCTACTTTTATGCATAACTTTTTTCCTATTCAGTTTTCAGACTAGATTTTTGATATTCATATACATGTGTAATACCTGAGATACTCTCAACTGCGTGGCACATTCTGACCCTTAGAAATCTATATTTCACTAAAATGTGCTTTTTCTCCTAAAAAGTGCTACAATTCTGATTTTTGCTATACTGGAACTATTGATTAGCCTGACAAGTTATCTGTATTCAGTTTGAGAGGGGTCGGGGGTGGCTAATACCTCCTCTACACTCCCCCCTCTGACCTGTATTTAGACACCTATTCAATACAGGGCCCATACACCCAATGTTCACCATCACCCATATTCAGTGTACCTATGCATCTCTGTCCCAATCACCCCCTTCAGTGCGGTGATCTGTCTCAAAATGGGAGGTATTATAAAACATTCCTGCAAGTTCAACAATAACACATTGTATTCTTCTAGTCTAAATATGTATGCATCCTTAAAGAATTCCTTTGTTTGATTTTATCTGAATCCCACCTCTATTACTTAATCACACTTAAACTAACTATACACATCAGGTAATTATGGCCACAGCGACAATCGAGAGAAAATAATTCCTTGAGGGTACCCACCAGCCCATTTTCACAAATTGTCCATGTGCGATTTTACTGCACACTTTTTCCTTACTCCAACCCCATGGTGACATTTCCTTGATTCTCATTGTCTTCCCCATGCACATTCTTAGTGCTTGTCTTCTTCTTTTCCAATCGTCTTTCATCACCACATCTTCCACTCGATTTCTTTATTCTCCTTATTCCACATCAAAGGACTTTCTCAATTTAGTCTATACTTTATTGTTTCCTTCAGGCTGCGTTGCAGCAGGTTTTATGGGCCCATTAATTCTTAGGCCAGTCCTTTTTGCGTTTTAGTGCTTCTTTCGTCTCAGAGTACTTGAACTTTCGATCTGTATCATCAAAGAACATTTTAAATGGGGGCATTTGATTACTTCTTCTCGGAGATGCAAGGATGGGGGAGTTTTCGCAAAGGCAATTCACAAACACAGAATATTGAAACGATTATGATTGGGTATCTGGCTGGGACCCTAGATCTTTTCTCTCTGCTCTCATGATCGGGTGCCACCAATACTTCTAGTATATAGGTCTCTCCCGTCCACCTGTAATATAAAACTGAATGAGTTCCTTTGAAAAAAAAATATGTCTCTATTGTCAATACTTCCTCCTCAAACCCAACCCTTAGAAGCTAAGTGTATTTCTTTCAAACATTCCTGCCTCCTAAACAATCTCTACTACATTTCTCTTATGGCTGCTCCTTTCTTTTCACACATTTTTAACTTATATTTAAATACATGCTGGCTGATATCAGGACTTGGTTTATGATCTGAATTTGTACAATAAATACATCCACCTGTGTCTCGCATTGCCCTTCTTTTCATTGGGCTTCTTTTTTCAAGAAACATATTTTCAAAGGACACATTTTTCTCCCATGGTTGACATTCTCATACCAAAGTATCATTTTTGGTCTTCTCCTTTATACTAAAAATAATAAAGGACAAACAAACATCATAACAAATTCAATACTTCAAAAAGGACCTCTTCTTCTGTTATCCCTCTTCTGTCTTCTTGGCGCATCCGTAGCTGAAGAAGACAAATCTGGTGTGGGTTCTTGCTTTCTGTAGAAAACTGAAATAGAGGCAAAGTCATGTTTAAGTCTTGCAAGGTGGTCAGGTTTCTCCCTAGCATAGACTCTTTCTCCTTGCTGTTAATAGAAAATATGTACTGTGGTCATTTCTTGACACTCTCAGCCCATTTAACTATAGGCTTGCTTTTTCTGGATCGTTGGTGCACATATATATTATTAATTAGTGTAGCACTCAGGCCTGTACTTGGCTTCTTCCTGCTTTCCTGAACGTTCCTCTCTGTGTCTTTTGAAGTCTTCCTTCTGGTTGCGTGAGACCGTGGTCTTCTTCTTTTCCTTGCTCTGTCTTGATTCTGTTGAATCATACTTGACACATTTTGCTCCACGCGGCTTGCTGCCTGCTGCATCACCTACACTAATCTTACCTACCCCTGTTATTTGCAACCTAGCACTGTTCCAATTAAATGTATACGAATGTGACATATAAGAAATATATATTCTCAACATTTCCTACTCTTTTGCCAAATGTACCCTTTTGGCATCTTGCCATTTATCAGAAAAAGGGTTACTCCACCTTTGATCTGAAGTCTTTTGTGTCTTTGTCATTAGAGATGGCCATACTTGCATATATATGCTTATTCTATGCTCACGCCTGTTTGCACCTACCTTTGGAAAATGCTACGTATTTGAAAAGACTTTATCCCTTAATGCCTTTTTTCTGTACATACCTGGGTCCTCTTACTCCTAATAATGATCAGCAGTGTGTTCATAGATTTGTGGTGTGAACCAATATTTACTTCTTCTGAATCTAATTGTTTCACTAGTACTTACCTTGTCAAAATATAATGTTTATTCTCATTATATGCATAAAGAGGGAAATAAATAAATAATGAGAAAATAGGAAATCGATGATGCACAGTGGTGTAGGTTTTGCAACATATCATGGTATGACATACATACCAGGTAATGGGTGTGCACACTTGCAACAGGTGGAATTGCACTGCTGAGAAAATTGTATCTATGTTTTTTGCATTCTACTTCCTTACCCTCCTGGTATTATGAAAAGCAACAAAGTACTATGCATGCATTATACACCTGAACAAAGATATTTTATATGGTATATGATCCCGTAGTTACTGAAGTAATGATCTGACCCCTTGCTAGTATCATGAAAGTGATGGAGCAGCACCAATGGAGCGTCACTTCTAATTTTAAACACATAAGTGCTTGTATGACCAATTCGGCCCATACTAATAACAATATTGTTGGTGATAAAACCAGGTATACCAGAGGCCTGGAGATAGCGGGCACCTTACTCGCTCGACTCCCAAGGGCCCAACAACCCTTTCCCCAGAATAACTGAGAACTCAGCCAATGGCAAGTTAGAACTGTAGTTTATTCCAAAAAAACGACAGGGACCATCCAGGACAATCACGATTCTCCAGTACCTCTCAATTTTACAAGGCGCGTTTCCCAGTTTTGGGGCCCAATGGCGTCATCACCTGGGCCCTCCCCTAAAGACCTATCCCCATTTCTAATAGGGTGCTGTGAGTAGTATAACCTATAGGTGCTCTAGTTGATTGGACTTCTCATGTCAGGTGGCTAGTCTATCCCTTCCCCTTGAAACTAACTATTACATTGTTGCAGGGTCACAAACTCACCATTGGCCCTTGCCCATTTGTCGTCCACCCCTGGATTTCTGCCTTCTAATTGGTTGGAACTGGCCTCCCCAGGCCTGTGACCCGACTCAGTTCTCAGTCCTCTGTGCACCTTTTCAAGGTGATGTGAAGTGACTATGTGCCCCAAATGTATCTGGTAGTAGACCACCTTTGTCTATGAGAGTGTGCTCCAGGCTGCAACATTTGTTTCACTTCTTGGCTTGTTGATGAGAACGACTTGTCGTCCCACCTCGGGTGAATGCCCATTGTCTAGTTTGGCTGCAACACGTGATTGTGGACTACAAAATCGAGCTCTTTGCGTCTGCATTTATGAGGATTTATTCTGTTTTCCTGCAGCTGGCCCCTTGTCGTTTGTAGTTTTGAATGCACTTGTTTTATCTCTGACCTTGGCCATGAGCTCAGTCTTCACTTTGTGCGGTCTAAGCATGCTTCCCTTGTCTGGTGTCCTGTAGCATGAGACCCTCTGTAATTTTCCTTAGACTTATAATGTGATTTCTACATGCTTATACTGTGCTATGTTTCCTACAGGTTAGTCGTATGTGGTCCTGGCAGGGTCCATATATACTCCTGTAATCCATAGAGTAAATTGCCATAATCATCTGCAAGCTTGTTCCGGATCTCTTGTTGCCTTGCCTTTCAGCGTTACTGCACTTGGCTAATTAGAGAAAAATAATAAATGCTTTGACAGTATGAATATGTATCTGTCCTCTATCTACAGAACTATGTAAGCATGTTCTTCGTTTATACGAGTGTGTGTTTGTGTAATGCTGTGCAGGGCTGTGAGTATGCTTCATGACTAACGCTGCTATGTCGTGGTGTCACTAATGATGTTGGCCTAGTGTTTTCTTATCATTCAATCAATGCAGTCCATGATAGTGTTCAGATCCACGATCACTGTTGAGTCACCTGTGTCTGTAAGGATATGAACTGGATAAGGTTGGAAGGGTTGTCTAAAGGGGATACCTCTCTGCATTTGTGCCAGTCAATGGTGAATTTGGGGATTGTCCAAATAATGAGTGACTTCGAGCGTTCTTGACCCTTCGGCCTGTCATGTTCATTGGGGTAAGGAGGGGCATTCCTGGGACTCTCTCTTCAGTCACCATTCTGGTCAACATGTCGACCAATCCTCCATACCTCGTCACGTTTGTTCTTGGTAGCCATATTTTGCTCACCCCTCCGAGGTGTCCATAGTAATTTGCATGATCGTCAAAACTCCAGGTCATATAACCTCTGGGTTTCACCACACCCACTTTCCCCCATACATATTATTGTCAGATGGGTTATCGAATATAACCATCTCAGTTGGGAAAAGTTAATATTCCCTTATTCTTATTTCAGGTGGTTTCTTTCTACCACTATCTTGTCCTTTCCTTCTCCCATATTCACATCCACCATCTCCTTCATCCCTATTGATTTCTCAGTAGTTTTGCAGAATTGTGTAATGCAGATCTTTATCACACACAGTCCCACTAATACTATTATTAGTGCCCCTAGTAATACTTTCAGTCCATCCACCAGCCATGGCATTATCCAGGAGAATAGGTATGTCACCCAGCTCTGATCTTTTCCGGTCCCGTTGGCTTCTTCCTCCATTTTGGCATGCATCTTCGATATTTGCGTTACTGCTTCCATCAGTGTGCCATTCTCTCCATCATTGGCAGGTACGAATGTGCAACAGGAACTACCAATTTTTGTGCAAACTCCTCCTTCCATTGCTGTGAGAAGGTCTAGAACATATCTGTTTTGGAATGCCATCAACCTTACTGCACGGAGCTCTCCATTTATAGCATTGAAGCTATTTACTGTAGAATTTATCGTCTGCCTCAGCTCTCATCTTTTGCAGCCATTTTGCGTTTGTATATGTCTGAACTGCTGGAACCACTGATGTGAAAAAAATGTCTGTCCTGCTAAATAACCGATGTTCAAGTGGTACATCATCTAGAGGCGCTTCTGATTCTGATGAGATATAGTTGCCTCTCTTCGCTCTACTTATTTCCATAGATCATTTCTTTCTTCTTTTTCTGTCTACTCCCACAGACCCCTTCTTTCTCATGGTAGTATCCATCTTCAGGAAGTCAACTATCTTCACATCTTTATCTACACATTTCTCTGGCACGTCCAGTGCTGGAATATTAATGTGCACCAACAAGCAAACTCCTCCCTAGTTGGGTGGCAGTTTCTCGTATATCTTGGATCTACACACCCAGTAGTGGTCCATCAGTACTGCTGTGCCAACCTTCATTGCTGGGTGCTTTTCTGTGTACATGCACTCTATATTATCTCCAACCCTCACTGCTCCTTCATTCTTGTAGCACACTGCTTGTTTCTTCAGAGATATTATGTGCTTTGGCCCAGCTTCATTGTCTACACATCTAAGCAATTTGGCACTTGCATCCCATTCTTTCAGGCACTTGTCATTTTCTCTTTGCACTGTGTTCACTGGTGATTGCACTAGGGTGTGTGCTTTGCTTCCTACTACTCCATCTTTCCATCCTTCCTCAGTGTATACGTGGCCAAACAAGAGCATCTGTGGTCTTTCCCACCATCCTGGTTCTCCTCCTATTTCTTTAAACCCCCTCTTCGGACAGGGCAGTTTCTTCAGTGTTTTTCTTTTCATCTTGCCTTTTTGTGAGCCATCAGGTAAGTATTGTATCAGTTAGGCTAACTGCCAGTAATTGTTCATCATGTCAAGAGTCTTTATGTAACTGTCTTTATATGGTAATGTTGTTTGAAACATCCATCTCATTGTTGCTGCTTTACCTTGGAATCTTCCTCAGGTTGTAACCATGAATAGGTACATGAGGACTTGTGCTCTTGCTGCTGGTATTTCATTTGCTTTGAACATTCTGGAGGCACTTGTGGCAAAGGGGATTAATGAGCAGACATAGCATTTCTCCCCGGTGGTTTCCCTACCTACTTTGGTCATGTGTTTATACCACAGGTTATCAGACACTCGAGCAGTGTCAGTAAGATATAGGTCTACCCCTCACCCCCATGTCTTTGCCAGCACTGCACATATCTCTCCTTACCAGACTTACAGTACTCTTCTGTCAACCTGACATGTTCGTTCCACCTGCTGGGGTTGGGGTACTGTTAGTAGAGGATACAGAGGTTTCACTAGACTCAAGAGATATTCACCAAAAGAGAAATGCAACCCCCCCCCTTGGGAATAAGAGACATGACAAAATAAGCATATTTTGTATTATTTCTCCCATTTACCTGTGCTGCTGGATCCTTGAGTAGCTTCAATATATCAGTTGCCCGCCTGAAATGCAGAAAGAATTGTGCGTCAATAGATTATGTAGTCTGACATAGTGAATATAAATAGTTGTTCCCACACAGTTCTAATTCTGGGGTCTCTGAGTACTGCGAGGACAGATGGCCTTCCTCCTTCGAGTTGTGGGTAAACCTGTGGCAAGTATGCTATGAAAACAAGATAGTACAAACTAGAAAGAAATGATCGGGATCAGTGGGACCTTCCGTTGGATTGGACAAATTTGCTCTGGAAAGTATCGGGCTGTGAATCATTAGGCAGCATGAAAAACTATGCAATAAAACTGTCGCACTTTCACGAAGAATGTATGTAGAGAGGAAAATACTAAACAGACAGTGTACCTCCACTCTGGATGTGTAGGAAGTCCTTGACCTAACTCTGCTGCACATGAGCGAGTCACCATTGGGTGTCCTCTACTTGGCAATGCTGGTTCCAAATGATCTCTTCTTGCTGATGATCGTTGGCCGTGTCAATCTCATTGCCAGGTGGGACAACAGCTTTGTAGGGCTTGATGATGTTAATGTGATTCCAGATGGTTTTCCCCTCAAGCCTCATTGCTCCCTCAGTCACTGCTTCTACAATGCAGGGACCTGTAAATCTGGTGGCGTCCCAATGCCAGGTGAAATCTCAAAGGAGAACACTGTCACCTGGGAATATAGGCAGATGCTTAATTAAGTCCCCTGTGTTGTTGGCACTGTCGCTTCCCTTGTTGGATTTAGGGTCTCCCTGGTGTCGCTGTATCTGGCGACAGATAAAAGAGGCACTAGCAATGAAGGAAGTAACATAATCATACATTTCTTGACCTCATACAGTCGCAGTATTCTGCATGTCTTTGATTGCCCTAGTGGGTGGAGCCAGGGGAAGTTGCATGCTCCGTCCTGTCACCACCTCATGTGGCGTTAAATGGTGGTCGGACCTGGGCTTATTGTGCAATGCGATCAGGGCTAGAGGCAAACAGTGTAGCCAAATTTTAATGATACTCTTTTCAGTTTTGGCCGTTGATTCCTTAAGGAGGCTATTGAGGCTTTCATACATCCCGTTTGCTTACATGTGATAATCACAGGAGAATTTGTGTAGGATACATAGCAACGTTGTGATGTGATGAACATCTTGTTTGTGAAGTATGGGCCGTTGTCACAACACAGGACCTCACACATGACCCATCGTGGGAACACTACCCTTACCAGAAATGTTGCTGCTCTAAGGGCATTGGGATGAGAACAAGGGCCAGCCTCAATCCACTGAGAGAATGGGTATACAACCGCTATCATGTAGTGGTACCCTTGGCAGACTTGGATCATGTCGACATAGCTGACGTGGAGGTGTTGGAATGGACCAACTGGGCGTGGTATGGCTCCTCTCACAACTCTCAATGTATGTCCTGCAGTAAACTGTTTGCAAGTCAAACAGTTACTCATGAATTCAGCCACATGTTCCGCCAAATTAGGACAGAACCATGTTTCTCCAATATGAGCGGCAAGCACCTCCTTCCCCATATATATTGGATAGTGTAGCTGTGTCAGTGCTGTGTGCAACAATGTGAGTGTCATAACTATCTTCCCTGTGTTATTCTGCCGCCATAGGGCATCTGTCAGAGATACTGCACATCCCCTCCTAATCCACAGGTCCTTCTCCTCCCTGGGTGTAGCTCCCTGCAGCTGCATAATTTGTGTTGCAGGAAATACATTGTACCCCTCCTTAAGTGTCATTGTCCTTGCATAGTCACAGGCATGTGATGAGGCCTCTATTTCCAAGAGCTCTCCAAAATATGTGGAGCATTTTGCTTCTGTGTCTGCTGCTTCATTCCCCCTTGAGACAGGGTCCTCGCCTCATGTGTATGCTTGGCATTTTACTATTGCTAGTTGCTTGGGGTAATGTATGACGTCCATTAGTCTGCCCAAAGGAGTGCATGCTGTACTGGTGATCCGCCAGCCCACCTGAAACCCCTTTAGTCCACTTGAAACCCTCCTCATCCATCATGACAGTCCTGAATGTAGTGTGGATGTCACGTAGGCTGAATCTAAATTGTCACCTCCCTTTTTTGGCTGCGCTCCAATGCCAATATTAGGGCTACTAGTTCTGCTGCTTGTACTAAACAAAGTGACAGCAATCGTGCACTGACCACTACCCCACTGGTTCCATCCTCCCTTAGTCTCACCATTGTTGTCCTCGTATGTCTGACCCCATCTGCCTGGTTAAATGATGAGGACCTGTCTATGTAGAGTACATCTCCCCACTCAAGTGCGTCGTCCTGTACATTGTGAGTGTCACTGAATTCCTGCAAGTTTGCTGTGCAGTCATGTGTGTAGTCACCTTCTTGTAAGACGTCGGCGAGAAAGGTCGCTGGATTCACAAGTCTGCACTTCACTACCTTGAGAGCTGGATTTGATAGTAACACCTTGTACCCAGATGCTCTTTGTGTTGTCAGTTTGCTCTTTGCTCACTACAGTATTTCAAAGAGGGCATGCTCCATGTAAAGAGTGGTGCTGCACCCTATGTTAATGCTTGCTGACTTGTTTACTGTGAATGCGGCTGCAGCCAAAGCGTGTTCACATGGATAATGTCATCTCATTATTGGTTCTAACTTCCAACTGTAGTTTGCTAGTGGCTAGTGCCTAAATCTCATCTTCTGGGTCAGTACTGTGTCATAACTTCCCCATGGGAGTGTGGGAACAAAAATAATTCCTTGTTATAGTCTGTGATCCCTAACACTGGAGCTGTGCATATCGCTTTCTTCAGCTCATTAAATGCCTCAGTCATTTCTGTTGTCCATCGTATTATCCTGCCCCATTTTGTGCTTCCTTCAGTGCACTCAGTAGAGGCCTGGTGTAAGTGTTGTAGTCAAAGACCCATGCCCTGCAGTGATTTTATAACCCCAAGAACTCCTGCATCTCCTGAACTGCTGTGGTTTTTGCTGTCCTGCGTATTGCCTCCGCTCTCTCTGGCATCACCTGTCAGCCATTTTGGGAGATCATCTGTCCAATGTATAGTACCTCTGTCTGGCAAAATTGCATTTTGGCCTTGTCCACCTTGTATCCCTTGTCTGCTAACACTGTCAACATGTGAACTGAGTCATTTCCACACTGTTCTTCAGTTGTGCTGCAGATCAATATGTCATCTACGTACTGTATGACCCTGCTTTCCATCTGCATGTTCTCTAGGTCCATTTGAAGTACTCTATTGAAGCTAGAGGGTTATTTACAGTACCCTTGAGTAATTATTGCATGTTTCCATTTCTTATTTCTATATAGAAATGAAGTCAAGTCTTGCAAGTCTGGGTGTAGTGGTATAGAGAAGAAAGTATTCTTCAAATCTATGACCGTGAATTCTGCACAAGATTGATGCTGGATTCGAACTAAAGGATATTCTGCTTCTGCAATGTGGTACAGAGGTTGCAGGTCCTGTATAAAATGCCATGAACACCCTGTTGCCTACTTGACGGAGTACACAGCCGTGTTGCAGGGTGACTCTGATGGTACTAGGATTCCTTGCTTCACTAATACTTCAATTCACTCATAGATGACCTCGCCTACCTCCCTTGAGAGTGGATATTGAATGACTTGGCATAAAATCGCTCCTGGCTTCAGCTTGATCTTCACCGCCCCCCTTCAGAAGCTCCACATCATATTGAATAGTGCTTCATAGGATGCTGGATACCTTGGCCAGATCCTCCTCAAGAAAGGTTGGGGATGCCTTCAGCGCCATCGCCATTCTATGGGGTACCTCTCTGTAATGTCTCCTCACCAAATATGTGACGCTCATTTCAAACACTATCTCATGATATGATCTGTTGTCCCTGAATAGTTCTTTGTCACTGTGGTCAACCTGTAACCTTCGGCTACGAAGATTACTGCACGCCATGGTCGTCCAGTGTCATCTGTCCCATGCAATGCTATCCACTCATCACAATTACTGCCTCCAATTTTAGTGGCACTATCATCCCTTCCGCTTCATCCAATGGTATCTCTGGTCTGAACAAGTACTTATTTGGAATGCGCTACTTCTTCCCTTGGATCCCTGGGAGCCATGCTATTGCAATCTCAGTCACATATTAGAACAGTTACTGATTCATTAACACCCCCTCTGTACCCTTCGTCCACAATAGGCTTAAATGATTTCCCGTTCACTGAGAAAATGTATCCCTGAAGTGCAGCACACTATTCCCTTGTCTGTGAAAGAAATTGAAGAGGAGGGCCCTGTATCCTCTATAGCCTTTGACACCAGTGGACTGAGGTACTGGAGATCAGCCTGAGAGGGAGACAGATGCCCGGACTGTGTTTCAAAATAATCTTTAATGCATCACAGGACACCAGGATACCAACAGCGATGAGCTCCCAAAATCACTGCCTTTTTACTTTTTTACGGCTGGTGCAACATTATATTTTATTACTCAACACAGTTTGATTGGTTCCTACAACTAGAAACAAACCCCTCCTGGCTTGTGATTGGCTGGCTTAACTGTCACTCACCAAGCCCACATGCCATAATTGGGTATGCATGGTTTGAATGACACTTGATCTGATAGCTTGTGTGAGACTCAACTGAAAACTCATTATAAATCATTTGATGTCTGGAAAGGAGCAGTCCTTATCAGATCACCAGAGTCTTTTTTGTAGGCTATACCATTCTTTTCATTTCATTTGTTGCAAACCAAGCAGCTGTTTGCTCTAATTGTTAATTTCACAGTCCTCTAACTGACTTTCACGACCCATCACTGTCAGAATTACAGTCAAGAAATTCTAAATATATACAATATATCCGCCAGCTGCAATGATCTGCCAGAGAACTGCTGCTAAAGAATTACTTAATAATCTTGCATGAACAAGGGTTTCACCACCATCTTGTTTTCCAGCATCCATTTTAGAAACAAATTGAGCCTTGGCCTGAATGTTCTGTGTAGCTACCAAACAGTGAGTTATTGTTTCTACTTTTATGCATAACTTTTTTCCTATTCAGTTTTCAGACTAGATTTTTGATATTCATATACATGTGTAATACCTGAGATACTCTCAACTGCGTGGCACATTCTGACCCTTAGAAATCTATATTTCACTAAAATGTGCTTTTTCTCCTAAAAAGTGCTACAATTCTGATTTTTGCTATACTGGAACTATTGATTAGCCTGACAAGTTATCTGTATTCAGTTTG
Source organism: Ambystoma mexicanum (assembly GCF_040938575.1). NCBI lineage: Eukaryota > Metazoa > Chordata > Amphibia > Caudata > Ambystomatidae > Ambystoma > Ambystoma mexicanum. The sequence goes on along the minus strand of NC_090921.1, from coordinate 254,262,043 downwards.
AGAGGGGTCGGGGGTGGCTAATACCTCCTCTACACTCCCCCCTCTGACCTGTATTTAGACACCTATTCAATACAGGGCCCATACACCCAATGTTCACCATCACCCATATTCAGTGTACCTATGCATCTCTGTCCCAATCACCCCCTTCAGTGCGGTGATCTGTCTCAAAATGGGAGGTATTATAAAACATTCCTGCAAGTTCAACAATAACACATTGTATTCTTCTAGTCTAAATATGTATGCATCCTTAAAGAATTCCTTTGTTTGATTTTATCTGAATCCCACCTCTATTACTTAATCACACTTAAACTAACTATACACATCAGGTAATTATGGCCACAGCGACAATCGAGAGAAAATAATTCCTTGAGGGTACCCACCAGCCCATTTTCACAAATTGTCCATGTGCGATTTTACTGCACACTTTTTCCTTACTCCAACCCCATGGTGACATTTCCTTGATTCTCATTGTCTTCCCCATGCACATTCTTAGTGCTTGTCTTCTTCTTTTCCAATCGTCTTTCATCACCACATCTTCCACTCGATTTCTTTATTCTCCTTATTCCACATCAAAGGACTTTCTCAATTTAGTCTATACTTTATTGTTTCCTTCAGGCTGCGTTGCAGCAGGTTTTATGGGCCCATTAATTCTTAGGCCAGTCCTTTTTGCGTTTTAGTGCTTCTTTCGTCTCAGAGTACTTGAACTTTCGATCTGTATCATCAAAGAACATTTTAAACGGGGGCATTTGATTACTTCTTCTCGGAGATGCAAGGATGGGGGAGTTTTCGCAAAGGCAATTCACAAACACAGAATATTGAAACGATTATGATTGGGTATCTGGCTGGGACCCTAGATCTTTTCTCTCTGCTCTCATGATCGGGTGCCACCAATACTTCTAGTATATAGGTCTCTCCCGTCCACCTGTAATATAAAACTGAATGAGTTCCTTTGAAAAAAAAATATGTCTCTATTGTCAATACTTCCTCCTCAAACCCAACCCTTAGAAGCTAAGTGTATTTCTTTCAAACATTCCTGCCTCCTAAACAATCTCTACTACATTTCTCTTATGGCTGCTCCTTTCTTTTCACACATTTTTAACTTATATTTAAATACATGCTGGCTGATATCAGGACTTGGTTTATGATCTGAATTTGTACAATAAATACATCCACCTGTGTCTCGCATTGCCCTTCTTTTCATTGGGCTTCTTTTTTCAAGAAACATATTTTCAAAGGACACATTTTTCTCCCATGGTCGACATTCTCATACCAAAGTATCATTTTTGGTCTTCTCCTTTATACTAAAAATAATAAAGGACAAACAAACATCATAACAAATTCAATACTTCAAAAAGGACCTCTTCTTCTGTTATCCCTCGTCTGTCTTCTTGGCGCATCCGTAGCTGAAGAAGACAAATCTGGTGTGGGTTCTTGCTTTCTGTAGAAAACTGAAATAGAGGCAAAGTCATGTTTAAGTCTTGCAAGGTGGTCAGGTTTCTCCTTAGCATAGACTCTTTCTCCTTGCTGTTAATAGAAAATATGTACTGTGGTCATTTCTTGACACTCTCAGCCCATTTAACTATAGGCTTGCTTTTTCTGGATCGTTGGTGCACATATATATTATTAATTAGTGTAGCACTCAGGCCTGTACTTGGCTTCTTCCTGCTTTCCTGAACGTTCCTCTCTGTGTCTTTTGAAGTCTTCCTTCTGGTTGCGTGAGACCGTGGTCTTCTTCTTTTCCTTGCTCTGTCTTGATTCTGTTGAAACATACTTGACACATTTTGCTCCACGCGGCTTGCTGCCTGCTGCATCACCTACACTAATCTTACCTACCCCTGTTATTTGAAACCTAGCACTGTTCCAATTAAATGTATACGAATGTGACATATAAGAAATATATATTCTCAACATTTCCTACTCTTTTGCCAAATGTACCCTTTTGGCATCTTGCCATTTATCAGAAAAAGGGTCACTCCACCTTTGATCTGAAGTCTTTTGTGTCTTTGTCATTAGAGATTGCCATACTTGCATATATATGCTTATTCTATGCTCACGCCTGTTTGCACCTACCTTTGGAAAATGCTACGTATTTGAAAAGACTTTATCCCTCAATGCCTTTTTTCTGTACATACCTGGGTCCTCTTACTCCTAATAATGATCAGCAGTGTGTTCATAGATTTGTGGTGTGAACCAATATTTACTTTTTCTGAATCTAATTGTTTCACTAGTACTTACCTTGTCAAAATATAATGTTTATTCTCATTATATTGTTATACTCTGCTAAGGCCATATAGACACTCCTCTTGTGCTCAAGAAAGGACAGTAAGTTTAATCCGTAAAACATAAACCACCATCATCATATACATTAAAATTAATGTTTTTGTTACTTACCCTTAAAAGTTTTTTGGATCAGTTCTATAAAAATGTCTCTTATATAATCAAATCAATCTTGCCCAACGATACCCCTTTGGCCCTTCATTAATCACATTGAGCCTCATTAGGGCCCTGGCGGCCCCGACATGAACGGTGCCAGTCAGGGATTGGCACCGTTCATTCGGAGGCACCCTAATACGAGGTCTGCAGTGGGCCCCGCTAAGGAACGCCTGGTCAGACCAGATGTCCTTAGCGGGAACCGCTAGCAGACCAGGATGCTAACAACGGGCCAGTCATTAACGTGCTCGTTGTTAGCATCCTCCCCATTCCCATTTGAGCCCTATAGCGCTCAAATGGAATCGGGATACATTTTTACCGGCGCCCAGAAAAGGGCAATTACCGGGTCCGCCAAGGTCAGCATGACCCGGTTATTGCCCTTTTCTGGGCTCTGGTAAAAATTCATTACCGGTGGCAGCCGTGCCCTTAATAAGGGCCCTTAATAAGGGCACGGCTACCGCCAGGGTCGTAATGAGGCCCAATGTCTTTTTTATTGAAGTACACTACACTATTAATTTCTAGCCAGCATCCTCAATTGTGCTCTTTGTTTTATAAATGTAAATATTCTATTAATTTATTCTTCTCTCTATTTTAATATGCAATCATTCATTATTTATTTATTTATTTGACTAAATTGATGTACATTTTTTGATTTGAGCTTCTTACTCCTATGTTGTTTAAGGTGAACTATTTATTTTCATCTTCCCCTAATTAGTCTTATCATAACACAAATGTTCATATTTGTCATATTTATAATCCCTTGCATGCCTGTACTTTTATTTTGTTCCCCTATTCATTTCACTAGACCCATGTCATAAGGGCCTACGGTCCACAGGACACTTGGCACTCTCTCCAAGCCCTCCTGAAATTATACTGAATGATGCTGCATTATTGCCACATGCCATAAGATGTTCCCTTTCCTTTTCAGTGTGTGATGCTCCTAAAGAAACACTACTTCATCATCCATTGAATTCTGTCTAAATATGTTGTCATCAGTGACATCAATCAACCTAGAAATTTCCTTGAGAACTATTACTGTCCTCCATGGCCCCTTGTTATTTGTCCATTCCCTTGAACATTGCCTTTTTCTTTTGTACTCATGGCTGCGTCTTATTCTAGAGTGATTATCTGTCCTCCCTCTTTATCCATAGGTATCCGTGGTCTGAACAAGAATTCATCAAATATTCTCACCACTTTCTCCACAAGGACAAGTAGCCATGATGAGCACAATGCTCACCTCATAATACAAAAAACCTCTGGATATATTTAAACACCTCGCAGAGCCACTTGCCCTTTGCATGCCAATATACATTCATCAGCGCTCAAATGGTGCATTCCAAAGGTGTACGCACTATCCCTTGATCAAAATAAATAAAACAATCATGTTTAAGTTTTGCAAATATAACAAAGAACAGCCATAGCACACTCTCCTATGAAGACTGATTATTTATCAACAAAAAGAAACTCAACTTATAACAGAATTGGACAAGCTCCCAGAAACCTATCTCATCCTACTATTGGCTGCTAAGTGATAGGTTACTTATGTAGCCCTTATAGGAAGCCTGACCATTGGATATTAGGACTTTTGCGTCAGTAGGTTGGTTCAGCTGTGCCACCCCCATTACCTAACTCTAAAAGTGTTGCAGTATGAATCTGTTCCCATCACTTTTAGCTGAAACAGGCTTTTCACCCCTGGGCTCTCAGTGTTCATTGGCCAGAGCTGAGCCATTCTTTTTTTTAAATGTGTTTATTTATCATTGGACACACAGGAGACATTATACAAGAACATTACATATAGTATCTCAGGTCATGTAACCCAGAGTCCCCGTCACCCACCCCGCACATTCCCCGGCAAGCATAGTTCTCGGCTTTAGTCAGACTGGCTCGGCGGTGCTGGTGGATCCTCCATAGCGTGAAGGGCCCTTGCGATCAGGGGCGGTTTGTGGGTCAGGGCCGTATAATTCCGGTCATAGTCTAGCACTTGTTCCCAGATATCCTGAAAACGGTGAAGCAGTCCCACCCTGGCTGCCATGACTTTCTCAGCTATTAAAATATCCCAAAGTTTGACCCAGCAAAGGGCCATCAAGGGTCCGTCCGCGGACTTCCAGGTGTGGGCCACCGTGATCTTAGCCGCTAATAGGAACTGGGATATCAGGGCCACTCTATCCCCGACCGCGGGTATGAGCCTGACAATGGAACCCTTAAAAGGACCTGTTCGGGCGTGAGCGGAATGATCGCCTGGGTGACGTCTTTAATGGTGGCTAGACAGAGAGACCAAAACTCCTGCACCCGGGGGCAGGTCCATCACATGTGGAAGTAGGATCCTGGGAGGCCGCAAAGTCGCCAACAGAGAGGGTTTAGTGCTGTTTGGAAGTGATGAAGGCGTAGAGGGGGATAATACCAGCGCACAAGTAGTTTATGGGCACACTCCCTGTTGGTTATACAGCAGGAAGACGTCTGCATTCCTGTCCAAATGTCTACCCATGTATGGTCCTCGATGGTGTGTCTGAGGTCTGTTCCCCATTGGGACTTGTAGGAAGGCCTGGACGGGAGGGGGTCCACCTGCAGCAGCCTATACAGGGTCGATATTTTCCCCCGGGCCGGGCAGTCACTCACCGTCAGTTCCAGTGAGCTAAGGGGTCTTGTGGCCGCCGCTCGGGTCTGTGGGTGAGAGCACCAGTTTCTGAGCTGAGCGTAGGAGTACCTATCCATTTCTGCTAACTGAAAAGTCATCTTGCTTCGTTCAAAGGTTAGGGGGGAGTCCCCTTCAAAAAGTTGTCCTAAAGTGGCGAGGCCCCCTGCGACCCAGTTTCTGAAGTTTTGGGGACAGGCCCCGGGGGAGAAAGCTGGGTTGAGGAAGATTGAGGAGAGCGCACTCAAGTCTCCTGGGACGACCCGGTGTCTGCGAGCCCACTCCCAGGCCTTAATTGTATGTTTTGTAGCTGTGAGACTGCCCAGCCAGCTGCGGCGTAAAGCTGTGGGTAAGAATGGGAGGAAGCGAAGGGGAAGAGAGAGGCAGGATTGTTCGATCTCCACCCATTTCGGTCGACCCGTAGCAAGTCCCCATGCCTGGAGGTGGGCTAGCTGAGCCGCCATATGGTATTTGCGGAGGTCGGGGACTCCCAGGCGTCCCAGTCTCGTGCTGGCCGTCATTGTTCTCCGCGGGATGCGTAGTACTTCCCATTCCAGATAAAGTCCACCATCTTTCTTTGGAGCCGCTGCAAGGGGGGGAAGTGGAATGGTGATCGGGAGGGCGGCACAGGCATAGAGAAACCCTGGGAGTAAGTTCATTTTGCACACCGTGATCCGGCCTAGGAGGGAGATCTCTTGGGGTTGCCAGCGGGTCAGATCCTTTTCTAGTTCCTCGAAGAGTGGCGGGAAGTTAGCTTGGTAAACTTCCGTTGGGCGTGCGGGATATGAACCCCCAAGTAGGGGATCGATTTGATGCTCCATTGAAACGGACCCCTCTTCACCAGAGCCTCCCGTTCAGCTGGCCTCATGCCCTCTCCCAGCGCCGCTGACTTTTGATAGTTAATCGCGAATCCCGAGACCATCCCAAAGTTGTGGATTTCAGTTAAGGCCTCGCTCATGGATCTCTCAATGTTTGTGATGGTAAGCAAAACATCATCCACATAGAGGGCAACTTTATGTTGCGCAGAGCCGGTGCACAGGCCACTGATTCGGGGGTTCTTCCGGACTCGTTGAGCCAGCGGCTCCATGGCCAGAGCGAAAAGCAGAGGGGATAGAGGACATCCCTGCCTCGTTCCACACGTGAGGGAGATTGAGTCCGACAAGCGGCCGTTGACTCTTAGCCTCGTCCTGGGGGACTGGTAGTTCACCAGGATCATCTTCTGAAAGGTCAGACCGAAGCCAAAGGCCCCCAGAGTGAGGTGCAGATAAGACCAGTCCACCTTGTCGAACGCTTTAGTTGCGTCCAATGCCAATAGGGCTAGCTGTTGGGAATCCCGAGTGGTGATTTCAATGAGATCCAGGGCCCTGCGGATGTTGTCTTTCGTCGACCTGTGGTTTATAAAGCCTCTTTGATCCGGGTCTATGATATTAGGGAGGATAGGTGCCAGACGGTTGGCCAAGACTTTAGAGTATATGTTGGCGTCCAAATTTAGCAACAAACGGGTCTATATGAGCCGATATCGTTAGGGTCTTTCCCGGGCTTGGGGATAAGGACTTTAATAGATTCTTGCATCGTTGGGGTGACGGTGCCAGTGGCCACGAATGAGTTGAAGAGGCGGGTCAGGGGGTCGCTAGTTTGGGCCGGAATATTTTGTAGAAGCGAGTGGAAAATCCGTCCGGGCCCAGAGCTCTGGGCTTTAAGCTCTTAATGGCCGCCTCCACCTCCTCGATTGTAATCAGGGCTTCGTCTGGGTCAGTTGTGGTAGGGTCGCCTCTTGGATGTTTGAGTGCGGCTTAATTGGATCTCTCAGGGCTGCCGTCATTATTTCCAGGTGGTGGGCTGTTGCCAAGCGTATTTTCTCATGGTCAGCATAGTGGATCACCCCCTGCAGATCACGGAGGCCTAAGATAGTATTTCTGCTCTTCGCCTTTGCCAGTTTGCTAACCAGGAGCTTGCTGGCCTTGTTGTTGTGAGCATAGTACCATTGCTTAGGCTTGGTTAGCAGATTCGCCATAGCCTCAGCATAGTGGGCTTCCAGCCGTTTCCTGGCCATTTGCAGGATCCTGTAGGATTTAGGAGCCCAGCCCTTCCTTTTATGTGTAGCTTCAGCCTCTCGGACTGCTGCTTCCAAAGTGTCACGCGACTCCCTCTTCCTTTTGTGCTCTGCGGCTCCCTGGGCAATCAGCTCGCCTCTGAGGACCGCCTTCATGGCGTCCCAGGTGTTAGCCGGGGAAGAGTCCTCATCCCGGTTTTCAACGAAAAAGTTCGCAATGGAGTTGGCGATTGAGTCCCTCACTGCCATGTCTCCCAGGGTAGGCTCATAGAGGCACCACCGGCGGCGTGGAGGGGGGTCTGGGTCATGAGACCACAGGGTCAGAGTAACTGGAGCATGGTCCGAAAGGATCCGGGGGCCAATTGTCACATCATCAGTGAAGGACAGGATCTGTGGGGAGGTCAGGATTAGGTCAATTCTGGAGAAGGTACAATGCACATATGAATAGAAGGTAAAGTCCCGTTCATCTGGGGACAGAACCCTCCAAGAGTCCACAATGTTTAGTGTGCGAAACAGGTGGAGCAAGCCAGCGGCCAACTTCAAATCTCTAGAAGACGGGGGTGAGATCTGTCCTTGAGAGGGTCCAGAGCCCCGTTAAAGTCTCCTCCCATGACGACATGCCCCTCGATGAATGGGAGGAGAGAGACCTCCAGATCCTGGTAGAAGCTCTCCTGATATTCGTTCGGGGCGTACACCGAGATGAGGGTGTAGAGCTGGCCATGGATGGAGCATTTCACTGCAATAAAGTGACCCTCCTGGCACTGTAGTGAGTCAAGAATCTGAGGCTTCAGGTCTTTTGCGAATAAAATAGCGGTGCCCCCCTTCTTAGTGCCGTTAGAGGCGAGGAATTGTAGTGGGAAGAGTTTGCTTCAGAGGCGTGAAAAGTCCGCCGGGATCAAGTGCGTCTCTTGCAAAAAAGCGATCAACGACCCGTTGCCGTGTAGCCTCTGTAGGATCAATTTCCTCTTCGGGGGGGGAGTTCAGGCCCCTAACGTTCAAGGAGGTGAACCTGAGTTTCAAGTGAGGGGGTTGGTCCGGGCGATCCTCTTGCTGGGGGGAAGGGGGTTGTGGGGGTGTTAGGTCAGCCATGGATGTGAGAGCATGATTGAGTTGGAATCTCCTGTGGTCGAGGGTTTTTTAAACTGGTCCAACTGGTCTCCAACGGGAGAAAACATTCAAAAGCGACCTCCAACGGGAGGACCAAAGTGCGGCCAGGGGGGGTCGATTTAGAACTATCGACATGTCCCCTCGGCGACATGGCTTTCATTCGACAGCACCAACATGTTTGAAAGTCTCTCCAAGGGTAAAGTGGTGTCATCCGCCTTGGAGGGGGTTATGGACCACGTCGGATCCGCGGCAAGATGTGAAGCTTAGGGTCGTTCCAGGGTCATGGTTCCAGTGCAGGCGTTAAGGTGTGTCATTTGGGTTTGCGATTTCTCTGCACTCTGGACCATGGGGTCCGTTTCGGTTTTGGGGAGGTTGCTTCTGAGGCTGGGCTTGATCGGCCCGGAGCGGAGAGGTCTAAGGTCTCTGGGGAGTCCGGGCGGAGGATTGACGTTGCATCGTCGAGGTGGCTGATGGTGCGCTGAGTGCCCTTGTACGAGAACTGTAGGGCCGTAGGAAAGAGCCAACGATAACGGATCTGCTGATCCCGAAGAAAGAGTGACAGAGGCCGGAGCATTCTGCGCTTTTGAAGAGTCAGCGGGGAGAGGTCCTGGAAGATCTGTATCGGGATTCCCTGAAATGAGAGCTAGTCCTTAGATCGGCCAATCACTGCTATGGCCTCCTTGGTGGTGTAGTGGACTCTAGTGATCACGTCCGGGGGGGTCCGTATCGACCCCTCGGCGTGGGCGCAGTCTGTGGGTCCGGTCCAGCAGCAGTTGCGTCTCATTCAGGTCTGGCAGGAGGGACTGGAAGAAGGTGCTAACGTATTCCAGGAGCTCCCGATCAGAGATCGAGGCGGGCACCCCGCGAAGACGTAGGTTGTTGCGGCGGGAGCGGTTCTCCAAGTCCTCCTGTTTATGTTCGAGGATTTCGGTTCTTGCCACCAGCTATTGGACGGTGCGTTGAATTTCCGTTAGTGAGGCGGAGTGGTCCGTGGTCAGGTCCTCGACCTCGCCAACCCTCAGTTCGATGCCGGCGACTCTTTGTTCGGTCTATTCCAATTTGGCGGTGAGTTCCGACATGCAGGCTCTGAATTCAGATTTAATATCGCTCATGAAAGCCTGAAGATCCTCCTTAGTTGCAAGCATTCCGCCGCCCTCATACGTTTTCTGGGGGGTGAGCTTGAGGGGGTCCGCCTTCCCACCCTTCCCAGAGGCCTGCAGCATAGCAGAGATGTCAGCTGATTTAGGAGGCTTTAGTGCTTTGGCCATCGTTCCGCGGGGAGGGGACGACCCCCGAGGGTGACTCCCGAGTTCTCGTTTTGTAAGGGGTTGAGGGGGGTGGCCAAAATAGATGTACGGGGTGGGCAAGGCCTGAGGATCCTAGGCGGTGGAGCGGACAGGTTAAGACTCCAGCTTCTCGTGAAATAGAACAGTTCCTCAAGGTTGGGCAGTCCAGCGAGCTGGGCGTCCGCCTAGGAAGGTGGTGGTCAGCACCTCCGGCCGGTGGTGAGCAGACATGGGCAGGGGCGCCCCAGGAAGTTGCAGGGGGGGACACACTCCATGTGGGGTCGGAGTAGGTGGAGCTCGAGGGTCCTCCCGGCGGGGATATTAGGCGCCCGGAGGGGGCGTTGTGTTAGGCCTCAGGGTAACCCTGAGGGGGGGAGGGGCAGAGAGCAGGTAGAAGAGGGGTCAGAAGAGATGAAGTCGTCCCAGGGCGGTGTGTGTTGCTCAAATCGGGGCTACGCTGTAGCTGGAGATGGAAGGCCTCCGGAGTGAAGCTTGGCCGGGGGGGTTGCTGGGGCAGGGCTGAGGGGCAGCCCACCTCACCTGTGTTTGGCCGACCCCCGAGCCGGGGCCACGCTGCAACAAGTAGGCCTTCGATGGTAGCCGGGGGAGGCAGGGCCCCACCCCCGAGAGCAGCAGGCCGAAGATGGGCAGGGGCGCCCCAGGAATCGAAGAGGGTGCTGAGGTGGAGCTGAGGGGCCGCCAATCTCGGCCGGGCAATGTGTATGGCTCTCACTCGAGCCGGGATCACGGGGGGGCCTCCGGTGGTAGCCGGGAGAGGCAGCAGGCAGAAAGTGGGCAGGTGCGCCCCAGGAAGATGAGGGTGGAGGGTCCGCAGGGAGAGCAATCCCAGCGAGTCGGGAGATCACAGGGGCCCCGGCAGCAGGCCTCGCACCGTCGAGGACCAGGCACAGGGGGGAGGAGACGCTCCGGTGCAGGTTGTCGGCGGGATGAGCCTCATACGCGTCTCATGGGCAGACGATGGCAACTAGCCGCCAGCCTGGAGCGGGTCGCGAGGATGCGGCGGCCATTTTAGGTCGTGTCACGGGAGCAGGTCTTCGCGCTCCCCGTCGCGTTTTCGCCGTTAGCGAAGGCGTTATACCCTCAAAACGCTGCCATCCACTGCCCAGGACCACAGCAGGTGAAGGCTCCCCATCACGACCAACAAACCTAGCTGGAAACGGGTAAAATTAACGCTGAGCCGCGGTTCCGAGCGGAGGCCATCAGAGGAGCTACCTCATCGCTGGCGCTCCAGGCCACGCCCCATGTGTCAGCTGAGCCATTCTTGCTACAATTATGTTTCAAATGGTGTGTGAGTCTTGCGACAATGTCTTTCGTTCCCAGGAAAAAACACTGGGCTCTGGATGTTCTGTCTGCCAGAGCTCACTGTCGTTCAAAGAAAGCAATCTTATCTTACTGTGCGACCTTGGCTGCTCCTGGGTTTGTGAGGAGCGTTGCTGAAGTCAACACGAATCCCCACTGCAGCTGATGTTCGGAGAGACAAATGCACTTGGCTACTTGGCTGTATTTTTCTTAAAACATGGCTTTACACTGTGCAATTAGATCAGGTTAATTCATATAGGCATCTGAAGCTTTTAAACAGGAATCCTTGTGTTTTGTAGATTCTGGTACTGCTGCATTTATTCTAATGTAGCATGTAGGTTGCAATGTTGGTGTCTTTCAGCATATTTGTCACCCATGGGTGCGCTGGGGCCCAGTTCAAATAATATGTGCACTCCTTATTCTTCCTGCTGTTCTGTCTGTTGATGTGCCTGGGGTGAGGGGCAGGAGTTTGATGTCGATTCTCCCTCTTCATTTCCATATGTGTCTTGGTGAGCCATGTGCCATTTCCAGCCAGGCACCAGAAAAAACATATTTTTCAAAATTGCACAAAATAAATTTCTAAACACTATCCTTACATGCTTACAGATATACCAGCGTCAATCCTACACATTTTAATCATTTTATCCAAAACATTTTCATTACTTTTTTAATGCAATCTCTCCCTATTTTTTCAACATAAATGCTCATACAAATAATTTCTTAATTCACCCATAGGGCCTCATTCCGAGTATGGCGGTAAGGGATAGCGGCCACCGCTAACGAGAGCGGTGGCGGTAATCCCTTACCGCCATACTCCGAGTTCCCTTAGCGCCATGGTGCTTTTAACACCTGCTTTTAGCAGGCGTTAAATACCATGGGCCTCATTCCGAGTACGGCGCTAACCAATGGCGCTATTAACGCCTTGGTTGACGCCGTACCCGGACCGGCAGCGCCTTGGTGGTTGGCGGAATTACCGCCCCATTCCAAGGTTGGCGGGGCGGTAATTCCCCAATCCCCATTTACCCTTCCCCATTCCCATTCTTGCCCCATAGGGCATAATGGGAGTGGGGAAGGCGTCAATTACGCCACCGTAAATTACGGTGGCGTAATTAACATCAAGGTCCCTTAGCGCCATGGTATTTAACGCCTGCTAAAAGCAGGTGTTAAAAGCACCATGGCGCTAAGGGAACTCGGAGTATGGCGGTAAGGGATTACCGCCACCGCTCTCGTTAGCGGTGGCCGCTATCCCTTACCGCCATACTCGGAATGAGGCCCCATGGCGCTAAGGGACCTTGATGTTAATTACGCCACCGTAATTTACGGTGGCGTAATTGACGCCTTCCCCACTCCCATTATGCCCTATGGGGCAAGAATGGGAATGGGGAAGGGTAAATGGGGATTGGGGAATTACCGCCCCGCCAACCTTGGAATGGGGCGGTAATTCCGCCAACCACCAAGGCGCTGCCGGTCCGGGTACGGCGTCAACCAAGGCGTTAATAGCGCCATTGGTTAGCGCCGTACTCGGAATGAGGCCCATAGACTTGCTAAAACAATTTAACAACTGCATATTGCTGATTCTCCTGTGCAGGTTATCTCCGTCATATTAACTCAAAAGTGGAACAACCCTGCTTTTTTCTGTGATCATAAATTACCCTTTAGACCTTACCAACTTATCTCTCAGTCCTTGAACGGGGCATCATAGTCATTCCCAACAGCGGTCTCAAACACACAAATCTCCCCTTTTCCCACTTGTCAACGTTTGCGTTTATCAGCTGTGTAGCGCATATGAAAGTGGTCCTAATTTTATGACATTTTACTTTCAAGCAATGTACTTTGTCCTATTAGTGCCACTTTCCTAAACAAGAAAGGGACTTAATGGCGGTTTTGTTTTTCAACTTGATTCACATCATGTACATTCCTTCCTTTGTAAGCTACGTAGTTCCCTATTTAAAGCATGATTAGCCTTTTAACATTTTTGTTCGTGCCTTATCTCTCCTTCGTTGACATGAACCGCAAAGCCGTTTTCTATCGTTGAAGATTTTTTGGATTCCTAAAAATGTCAAATATATAGATACAAAAAATTATCCCTGTGTCTCTCAGCGCCTCCCTGCTGCAGGGGTTCAAAGTAGTCACACTTTTTGGGCACAAACTCATCTTTTGCCTGATTCTTTATTCATAGCATTTGAAAAATAACAGATATGAGTGCCCTTATTAATGACGTACTCCAAAACCTCTATCTTTTTTCACCATTCCCTGCCTATCTCTTGGGTGCTACACACCATCTACCTTAAATAAATAATGCAATTTTTGACTGCCTCCATCTTTATACACTTCAATGTTGCTCCCTTAACACATTTAATTTCACAACAAACACATAACAGTTAGACAGACAGAAAAATAGACAGACAAAACGGCCTTAACATGTATCTTCTCTCCAGCGCTCCTCGCTACTATCTTTGCCTTTAAAATACCCAGATGGGGGTGTACATTATTTCCTTTAGCAGACCTGTCTGCTTGTCGCCTCTGTATCCACTTGGATTTTGAAATTATTTCTTGTAGACATTCCTTGAGTGTAGGACTCTGGGCTAACTGTGACGCTCCTCGCCATTAACTAATACCTCTATGTGATGCTCTTCGTCATTAACTAAATAACTCTATGTGATGCTCTTCATCATTAACTAAATACCCCACCCCCTGTTACTCTTCTAAACTACCACAGACACCTTAAAACATAAATGTCTTTAGTCTCTCCGTCTTTAACCCAGTCCCCCATCATACATACCCCAATCCACAGGTGTCAAAGCACCATGCTGTTAGTCATCGGAGACCCCTGATGGCAAGGTGGGGGCACACTGCAAATTCATTTACTACCCTGCCATTCTTACCAGGGCCCATCTCCTAGTCCTGCTAGCATGTGCTTCTGTATTCTAGGCTCCTGGAAGAAAAGAATAAGTTTTCAGGGTCCATTTGTGCAGTTGCCAACTGAAGAGGAGGGCCCTGCATCCTCCATGGCCTTTTACACCAGTGGACTGAGGTGCTGAAGACCAGTCAAAGAGGGAGACGGACACCAGATTGTGTTTCAAAATAATCTATAATGCATCACAGGACATCAGGACACCAACATCAATGAGCTCACAAAATCACTGCATTTTATACTTTTTTACGTCTGGTGCAACATTAGATTTTATTGCTCAATACATTTTGATTGGTTCCTACAACTGAAAACAAACCCCTCCTGGCTTTTGATTGGCTGGTTTAACTGCCACTCACCAAGCCCACATGACATAATTTGGCATGCATGGTTTGATTGACACTTGATCGACAGTTTGCGTGAGACTCAACTGAAAACTCATTATAAATCTGTTGCTATCTGGAAAGGAGCAGTCCTTATCAGCTCACCAGAGTCTTTTTGGCAGGTCATACCATACTTTTCATTTAATTTGTTGCAAACCAAGCAGATGTTTGCTCTAATTGGTAACTTCCCAGACCGCTAACCGGCCCTCATGACCCATCACTGTCAGAATTTCTGTCTAAAAATTCTAAATATATACGCCAGCTGAATTGAACTGCTGCTAAAGAATTACTTAATTATCTTGAATGAATAAGGGTTTTGCCAACATCTTGTTTTCTGACATCTATTTTAAAAATGAATTGAGCCTGAGCCTGAATGTTCTGTGTAGATACCAAATGGTGAGTTATTGTTTCTACTGTTATGCATTACTTGTTTCCTATTCAGTTTTTAGGCTAGATTTCCGATATTCATGATATATGTGTAATACCTGAGGTACCCTCAACTGAGTGGAGCATTCTGACCCTAAAAAATATATGTCATCCTGAAATGTGCTTTTTGTCCAAAAAGCGCTACAATTCTGATTTTTGCAATACTGAAGCTATTGATCAGCCTGACAAGTTATCTGTATTCAGTTTGAGAGGAGGTTGATCTAATAACTTCTATACAAAATGGTAATGTTAAATCTGCTCATAATGTCCCTTCCCAGTATGTTTACAGGTGTCTGTCGGGAGTAAAGTAGGGGCAAGGATAGGTCATGTTCCCTTATAGAAAGTGAAATATTGTCTGTGAAAGGAACCACTCACTTAGCCCCAGAAAATCCTTCAGTATTCATGGCATCACCTGACAACCTACATCTCCCCTCCTGGATGCAGGATTTAGTCACCCCTGTGTCTACAAGAAAGGAAAACGTTTTGTCACCTATCTTCACCCCTATGCGTGGTTCCTCCTCAGTGTTGGGTGCAATCTCAGGATGGAACAAATCAAGTCCATCTGTGGGCTGTCCTATTGAGGGCATAACGACATCCCATTCCGCAAAAATTGATTGTTCCTTACCATGGTTACCCCTCCCATGGTTACCCCTCCCAGGATCCTAATGCTATGTGGTCCGGGTGTGCTGCAGTCCAATCATTCGATTGTATATCATTCTGTGCCTGCGGCATCTGCTGTGCTGCATACACGTACTGTGTCTTACCTTGAGTCTGCGGCATCTGTGATAACTGCAAATACTGTGTGTATGGGTTCTTTCATCTGTGGTGTCTGTGTAATGGGCTGGTGTGGCTGTGGGTATGCACTCAGTGTTGATCCTTGTTGTTGTGTTTGGTCCTGTGTGTAATACTCATCTTGTTCCCTTTGGTATGCTGGCTGGTATTGCATCAACCCGTTCTGTTGCACCCCCTGCTTCTGCACACTCTTGAAATGTGCCATATCTGCCCGCAAACCCAGCACAGTGGTGACTCCGTCCCCTGCCCTTGGAAATCCCCAGATAACTCCTCTGGGCCCTACTACACCTGCTGCCCATATCCTGAAACCCCCCCTGGAAATCCCCATTGGTTGTGATGTATCTGTGGCCCCTACCCGCGTCCTCTATTTGGCCCAAATATTCCATGAAACCCATCCTGCATGTACCCCCTCCGCATGAATTCTCCCCCCCCGGGCGGCTGTGTGTACTGTGGCTGTGGTGTCCACTGTCCTCCCATGCTTGTCAGCACTGCCCCTTCAATGGCATATTTAGACAATTTACTCTGCACTAACTTTGCTTCCTCTTGCTTGCTTTCCTCATGCTTTTTCCTTGCATTTTCTTGCAATAAGCTACAATGGTGGACTACCGTTAGCTGTATTTTCAGCCAAGGTTTCACATCCATGCCTACACATTTCTTAAGCTGCTTCTCTATGGGCAAACCTTGGCACAATATGTGGTAAAATAAAGCTGTTGTTGCATCCCATGGTTCTTGTGTTTCAATGTGCCAAAGACCCTGAATCATCTGATTATAGTGTAAGGAGTCTTTGTCTTCCTCCATCGTGCATGCCATAATCACACTAATGTCTGACATGTCTGGGTATTGTGTCCTTAGAACTTGCCATATGGCTGCTCAGCAGTTTATAAACCATTGTGCACCATGTCCTGAGAGGTTAATCTTGGGTACCCCGTCAATATGTAATCAGCTGCCTCCCTGAGGATTGCCACTAGTAGTCCCTTTATGTCCTCCACTGCTAATTTCTGTCCCGCTCTTATTCTTTCCATTTCGTATATCCATTTCCCCGCACCCATGGTTAACGAGGGAAGCCTACACCTCAAGTTTACCTTGTCTATGTGTTTCAGTGATATATATTGAGGTTTCCCCTCTCCTTTTTCCAACAGGGGCAGCTGTGTAAACCCTATCTCCTTGTTTGGTCCTTGTGTCAGTCGTGCGCACTTATCCAAACCACCAATGTCCTGAGTATCAGCACATGCTATGACTGCCTCCCCCTTCCTTCGTCCTGGGTGATCCCTGAGTCTCTCGACATATGGGAGCAAGTTGTCAGAGTTTTGTGACGCGTCTCTGGTCTATGGCGACCGATCGTCCTTATCATCCTCAGGTGTCCTTGTAGTCTTTTCGCCTTTCCATGCTATGCTTCTCTCCATGCTATCCAATGAAGACATGTGCCTAGATCACCCTCTTTCCTCATCCCCACTTCCCCCTGTGTCCTCTACGAAGTCTTTTTACATATCACTACAAAAATAGTCCACGCAGCTCAGTCTCCTAGAGGTTGTTTCTTCCCCAGGCTTCCCTCTGGAGTCAATCAAGTGTATGTCACTCTTATCCTCATAAGACCGCATATCCGTTCTGTCATATACTGTGTCAGTCCTGTTCGGTATGGTTGTGCTTTCTGGCTCCGCTTGCCAACCTCCTCCCTTTTGCCAAGTCCTGTGCCCATTGACTATCATGTCCTTATGTTTCTGATCGTGTGCTCCTCCTCCTCCTTCTGATTGTGCTCTTGCAAAAGCCGGTCTAGCTGCCACTTCCTCCATTCCCTATCCACTAACACTTGCCTTTCCTTCTCATCCTCTTCCCTTTGCCTCTCAATCTCTTCTTGTCCTTCCTCCTCCTCTCTTGCTGCTGCTACTCTTTCTCTTCCTCCTTTTGCCTGTCTCTGCGCTCTCTCTCACGTCTCTCTTCTGCTTCCCTCTCTCTTCTGTCTACTTCCTCCATTATTTCTACCCATTTGTTTCGCTGCTCCACTTAAGTCCGTCCATTTTTTGGTCGCCCCTACTGCTTCTCCTGTTGTCTTCCCTTATAGCTTTAGGAGAATCTGTCCCCTCACCCACTTGTTTGCGGCTATGCTCTCTAGCCCCTCCTTTGTGCCCTCTGGCACCTCACTGCTCATTCCCTTTCCCCTGATTGTTTGCCTGATTCCTTTCTGCCTATCCTCCTTGGTACATGGTGGTGGTTGAAATATTGGGTTTGAATACCGCTCAGCTGCTTTTAACTCCCATAGTGGGTAAAGTCCTTGTTCATCGTCTGTGGCCTCTGTGTCTCAGCCCCAGGAGAGGGTGGTGGAGCGTAGGGTGGAGACGCTGACCCCGGTGCCTCCTGTTGGTTCAGCATCCATTGATGCCTCACTACTTCCCCCTCGCCCTCTTGAAACATCCACCACAGATCTAATGTTGCCATGTGGTTGGCTAACTTCTTCCCCTTAAAAGTGTCAGTAGTGATTACTGCACATTCTTGGAGAAACTTTCACATTGTGGCAATGGTTCAGTCAATTTACTCCTAGTGCTTTTCGTCCATTCCATACTATATTTACAAATCTTATCTTTATAGGGTGGAAGGATCTTACATAAGTGCTGTAGGGGTGTGTCACTCCTGCACTTCCCTTGATACATTGAATTTGTTCTTGCTTGACCTCATGTCGAGGTTTTCGACAATCCACTGTTACTAAAACAAAAGTACAGTGCAATAGCAATTATTTTGATTTTTCTTCGGGTCTCTCTGTACCTACAGCAACCTGTCAGGCGTGCTCCACGCACTTCCCTTACACAATTCTACACCTCATCAGGCATACCAACCAATCTTGCGCATGCTCCTTCTGCCTCCTAACAGGGGATCACAATATTCTTTGTGTTCGGTCTGTACATACAGTATCGCCTTGTAGATAAAATGCCTTCGCAAGACTTAACCAGACGTATCACCTTTCACAATCTAGGCCAGCTCCCTTTGCTAAACCTTACAGGGATACCATCATCTATGACCCGAGCTAAAATGCCCAACCCACAGAAAATCCAATATTTACATAACTTCTGTCACCTGGGGTGGACTTGCCTATAGGGAACTCTGGAGATGTCCTGGTGGGGCTCTGCACCCTGGGCCTATTGTGTGTGGTATTGCCACATTTTATCATTGGAAAAGCATTGGGTTTGCTGAAAATGTGTCATATGGGGCCACTTTGAACATTATTTCCAGGGCCTCTTTTGATCCCCAGTAATTATTTCCAGGAGCTCTTTTAGTTCCCAGTCCACCCTTGTCCTTGCCCTTGAGTCAATAGTCTAGGTTGTACACCTGGATCTTTTATCTCAAAACCTAATATGCCCCAACCAAAAAAATAACATCTACCACCACTCCTGCCCCTACTATGCTTGACAATACTCGACACTACTAGACAATACTTGACAATACTCCACGATACTCAACAATACTCGACACTACCCTCACACCCTTGTTACTTTTCCCTCTCCCCTTGGTTGCCATGTGGCTAGATCAATCCTTACACTTTGTGATCTGCTGACTCTGCTCGGCTGCCGGGTCTCCCAAAGATGTCACGCCACCTGTCTGGTCTGCTGTACTCCTCACGGACCATGGGCAGGATATTTCCAAGATTTCTCCTGGCGGCCTTTAAACGGGGTGCTTTTACTGTCTTCTTGAAAGCCGCAAGGCGTCCTGCAGCCCTCCAGGCACTGCGGCTTGAGAGTCGTCTTTGTGCCGGACTGGCGTAGCCCAACCAAATCCTCTGCTATTAACTCGTTGGTGAGAAAAGCAGGGATACCAGAGTTCTGAGGATAGCAGGGAGCTTTCTCGCTTGGCTCCCAAGGGCCCAACAACCCTTTCTCCAGAATAACAGAGGACTCAGCCAATGGCAAGTTAGAATTGATGCTTATTACAAAAAACCTTCAGGGACCATAAAGACAATCACAATTCACCACTACATCCCAATTTTATAAGGTGCGTTCCCAGTTTAGAGGCCACATGGTGTCATCATCTGGGCCAACCCCCAAAACCTATCCCCGTTTCTAATAGGATGCTGGGAGTAGTATAACCTATGGATCCCCTATAGGTCCCTAGTTGATGGACTTCTCATGGATTTTTCGCACCTTGAAATACTTGTGTATAGGTGTTATGAATGCCATATCATATCATATCATATCAGGTGGCTAGTCTACCCCTCCCCCATTAAACCATCTACTACATTGTTGTAGGGTCGCAGACTCACCATTGGTCCTTGCCCCTTTGACGTTCACCCTTGGAATTCTGTCTTCTAATTGTTTGGAACTGGTCTCCCCAGGCCTGGGACACAACTCGGTTCTCAGCCCTCTGTGCACCTCTTCAAAGTGATGAGAAGTGACTATGTGCCCCAAATGTATTTGGTAGACCACCTTTTCCTATGAGAGTGTGCTCCACATTGCAACATTTGTTTCACTTCTCGTCTGGGTTGCTGAGAACGACATTGTCTAGTTCGGCTGCATCATGTGGTTGTGGACCACGAAATCTCTTTGGGTCTACATTTATGAGGATTTATTGTGTTTTCCTGCAGCTGGCCCCTTGTCATTTTGAGATTGGAATGTGCTTGTTTGATCTCTGACCTTGACTGTGAGCTACACTTCTTCACTTTGTGCAGCCTGAGCCTGCTTCCCTTGTCTGATGTCCTGTAGCCTGAGGCCCTCTGTAATTTTCCTTAGACTTATAATGTTATTTCTACATGTTTATACTGTGCTATGTTTGCCATAGGCTAGTCGTATGTGATCATACCAGGCTCCACATATACTCCTGCAGTCCATAGAGGTAATTGCCATAAGCATCTGCAAGGATGCTCAGGATCTCTTGTTGCCTTGCATTTCAATGTGATTGCACTTGGCTAATGAGAAAAATATAAAAGCTTTGACAGTATGTATATATATCCGTCCTCTATCTACATAACTGTGTAAGCATGTTCTTCGCATATACAAGTGTATGTTCATGTAATGCTGTGCAGGCCTGCGAGTATGGTTCATTACTAAAGCTGCCAAGTCATGGTGTCACTAGTGATATCGTGCTAGTGTTTCTTAGCATTAAATTGATGCAGTCCATTATAGTGTTCGGATCCACGGTCAGTGTCGAGTCACCTGTATCTGTAAGGATATGCACTAGATAAAGGTTGTAAGGGTTGTCTGAGGGGATACCTCTCTGCATATGTGCCAGTCAATGGTGCACTTGGGGAGTGTCCATATAATGAATGACTTCAAGCGTTCTTGACCCTTTCGGCCCGTCATGTTCATGGGGGTGAGGAGGGGCATTCCTGGGACTCTCTCTTCAATATGTAGTACAAGCACTTGACCCGTGTGGGGGAGAGGCTTCAGGGGAGAGCTGTCACGATTTCTCGCTCACTTCCAAGGCCTTGAGCACCTCCAGGACTTCCAAGCTGGTTCCAGAGGATGCAGGCTGCATACACTATGATGAATGACACCAACCATATTCCCACATGAGGACAGTCATATGAAAACACAGCAACTGATAGAGGATTGCTGAAGCGGAAATAATGTGATACAATGCAAAAACAAAGGAGAAGCAAGAACAATAGCACAAAGACATTGCAATGGATTCAGATAGAAAGAAAAGAGGTAGGAGAAATGCCTGAATGCGCAAGAGACACCAACTATTAAAACAGGTACAGGTGCTTTCAGGAAAAAAATGGATCGAAGGGCTGTGGGGATCTAAAGCACAAGTGTTCCTGACAGTTCCAGGTGAGATGGTGCAGAAAGAAATCTATGAGTACCTCAAGGAGTCAGCAAGGAATGTCAGGTTGCTCACATGGGTAGGAAACAAGGCAGACCCTCTGGCCAGAATGCCCTCAATAATAACACCACTATGTTATCAGGATGAAGGTCCATTAAAGGTTAGGAAGAACAGAGGCGGCAGACACATTTCAAATGTACATGGCATGAAAAGGAAGCACAGCAGTACTCACAGACTACAATTGGGCCTGAAGCTCACATGCAGCTGCCTTCACACCACAATAAATAGAGGAGCGGTATGTACCCTAGTGCCATTGAACACTTGATTATGCACCATAAGGACAAATAAATAGATGGGTTCCCCAAACTGGAAGAAAAGGACATTGAAGGTAAGTAGAGGGAAGAGGACAAAGTGACCTGGAGCACGGACAAACACAGAAGGAACTCAAGTGACTTGAGGGAAGAGACGAAGGTGTGAAACCACAAGACATCCATTGGTGGTGAGGGCCTTCAAGTATTTATGGTCCCTATATGGACCAGAGGGGGGATTGTAGTGTGGGGCATCTACCCCCCCAACAGTATACCACCAAGATGACATATGCCACTCACTGAAGCAGCCCTACAGACCATAACCGGGAGCCATCACTGAAGTAATCATGAACAGGCGACATGGCTGAACAGACACAAATAGAAGCGTTAGATATGAAGCACATATGCATCCATGCATGAAGCTACACAGGCACTTATATAAAATTGCTTTTAGACACGAAGAACGTGCTTATGACCCACTTATATAGAGGGCGGACACACTCTTGCTATGCAGTAACCGCAAGTTGCACAAGAATACATAAAATATGCTTGCTTGATGCAGAATGCAACTAACATGAGTGGCCATATACATCAAGATGGAAGCCACAGCTGCATTGAAATGAATGGAAGGCACTGAAGAGGCTCAAGAACACAGGGAGAGGCCTGACACACTGATTCCACTGAGAAATGCAGACCAGGCTGTCAGAGCAGCCATTATCCTTGCCAAAGACGCCTAAGGAGAGAAAGTTACAGATTAGCAGAAGAGATAAGACAACTGCATGTGTAAAAGCTGAGAAGCCTCATAAATGTGAGCATGAACATTAAGTTTGTGGTACCTGCACACGTGATCTGAACCTGGAAGACAGCGTCTATTCATTCGAGCCAGACAGGCACTGTTGTTCCCACCAAACTGAAGACATGACACAAACGTAATACAGCATGTAGTTGGAAGCTAGATGTCCTTGCTTGTGGCCAGCGGTGCCAGAGGGTGGTAACATTACTGGTACAAGACGGCACCCTAAGGTCCTTCTCCCCACTCTCCATTGTGTTCATGTGCTAGCAAATTTCCAAAGCATCAAGGCTGGGAAAGCCCACACTGGCCAATCCTAATACTGCTCACACTTTGATGCAGTAGTCATTCACAACACACTAGCATGACATGATTTCATATGCAACATCTTGTAGGTAGTCCCAGGCAGAGCTACCCGATATGGCCGTACCAATTAGAAAATCCATCCCATATACAATAAATTATTATCTATACTATTCACCTAATCCCAGCTCATCTGAGGTTTTAAAACTATATTGTTTGTTTGTGATGTCACTGTATAATAAAATCTCATGACAAGCCTTTAACAAGCTGAGAGCATTGGAAATCTTTAGACATCGCTGCTTTTTCTGAAATTTCATTATTAAAGCAGTAATTTTTTGTCACGTTACTTGGACATGGGGATTTTTGCTGGACTTCACCGCTGGCTTGTGTACTTTGCATCACAATACGGTAGCTGAAAGAGAAACACCATAGGATACAACACTGTGACTGTTAGAGAAACACCATAGGATACAATGCTGTAGCTGATAGAGAAACACCATAGGATACAATTCTGTAGCTGATAGAGAAACACCAAAGGATACAATGATGCAGCTGAAAGAGAAACACCATAGGATACAACTCTGTGACTGTTAGAAAAACACCATAGGATACAATGCTGTAGTTGATAGAGAAACACCATAGGATACAACTCTGTAGCTGATAGAGAAACACAAAAGGATACAATGATGTAGCTGTAAGTAGCTGTAAGATTAACACCATAGGGTACAATGCTGTAGCTGATAGAGAAACACCATAGGATACAACTCTGTAGCTGATAGAAAAGCACCATAGGATACAATACTGTAGAAGTTAGAGAAACACCATTGGGCACAATGCTGTAGCTGATAGAGAAACACCATATAATACAACGTTGTAGCTGAAAGATGAACACAATAAGACACAATGCTGTAGCTGAAAGAGAAACACCATAAAATACAACACTGTAGCTGATAGAGAAACAAAATAGGATACAGCTCTGTAGTTGAAAGAGAAACACTACAGGATGCAACTCTGCAGCTCATAGAGAAACACCATAGGATACAATGCTGTAGTTGGTACAGAAATATCACAAGCCTTTGCATGCAGCTGGTAGAGAAATTTAATGGGATACATTTACATCTCTCCAGCTGATTAAGAAACACCATTGGATACATCTCTCCAGAAGACAGGGAAAAGCCATAGGCTACATCTCTCTAGCTGGTAGAGGAAAAACATAGGATATATTTCGCCATCTGTTAGACAGATGCATTAGGATGCATCTCTCTAACTGGTATCGGAAATTCATAGGGCACATCTCTACAGCTTGTAGGGAAATGCCATGGAATGTATCTCTCCAGCTGGTAAGTCACATCTGTAGGATACATTCCATAACTGGGATAGAAACAAAATATGATATGCCAATTTGTCTGTGAGCAGAGAACGTGAGATACATCTGTCTGGCATCTCTCCGGCCGGTACAGGAAAACCTTAGGATATGTCACCATTACCCATTAATGCCTTTCAAACACTGCCCTGGGCTACCTTGTTCAGAGAATCTCCAGACCATCCACTACTGGACCAACATGGACCGCCTACCAGAACTGCCTGACCATTCCTATGTTGAGGAGATCCAAAGCCAGAGGCTCTAGCTTTCCGGTCTCTGTTGCCACACTCTGGAACTTGCTCCCACCATCCCTGAGAGCAGAAACCTCCCATCAGAAGTTCCAGAAACAATTAAAGTTTTTCCTGTGCAACTAATTTCCCTACCTGCCGCTGCCTTTTTTCGTCTAGCGCTGAAACGTAATCGGCTTGTAACTAGCACCTAGACGCCCAAGGGCATGGTGATCTTATACAAATGTATTAATAAATAAAGAAGTACATTGTTCAGCCTCTACAAGAGAGATACCATAGCACGCATTCCTCTAGTCATTGGTCCAGCTGGTAGACAAAATCATAGAATAGGACTCCCTATATGACAGAACAGCACAATGTGATACATAATTACAGCTGCTAAAGTAACACCATAGGATGTATCCCTCCAGCTACTATAGAACTGGCATAGGACGCATCACTCCATCATTTGAGAAATACCACTGGGACCTCATCTCCATCTGGTA
This sequence comes from Ambystoma mexicanum, assembly GCF_040938575.1. Classification (NCBI taxonomy): domain Eukaryota; kingdom Metazoa; phylum Chordata; class Amphibia; order Caudata; family Ambystomatidae; genus Ambystoma; species Ambystoma mexicanum. Next base: position 254,237,461 of record NC_090921.1, on the reverse strand, counting down.
GAGAAACACTCTAGGATAATCCTTGGCATCTGCTAGAGAAACACCATGAGATAAATCTCTCCAGCTGGTAAAGAAACACCAAAGGATTCATAGCTTCAGCCGCTAGAGAAACACGACAGGGTGCATGTCTCCAGCCAGTTGGTAAAGATGTACATGTGCTATATCTCTCCACCTGGCAGAGAAACAGCATATGATACATCTCTCCAGCTGAGAGAGAAACAACATAATATACATCTATCCTCCAGGTAGATAAAAAGCATAGGATACACTTCTCCAGTTGGTAAATATTTGTGATAGGATACATGCCTCCAACTAGTAGAGACAAGTAACTAGGTTACTTCTCTCCAGCTGGTAGAGAAGCATCAGGGGCTGCAACTCTCTAGCTGGTAGAGGGAAGCCATATCACACATCTCTCCATGTGGTGGAGAAGACTCATAGGCTTTACTTGATGACTTGCCAATTATCGCTACCAATGTTTTGGTCTGTGACCTGTGCAGCATTCCCTTTCTCCCGACCTAGGTTTGTTCTGTAAAAAATATATAACAAGAATATGTAATAAGTTACCTCCCTCAAGCTGATAGAAAAACACCATAGAATGCATCTGCCAGCTAGTAGAGAGATCCTAAAGGATACTTATCGCCTGATACCAAAACCTCATATGACACATCTCTGCAGTCAGCTGATAGAGAAATAGCATAGTATATATCTCTCCAACTGCTGTTAAATCTCACTGGCTGTTAGACAAACACCATAGGATACCTCTCTTTAGCTGTTAGAGAACCACCACAGGACACACATCTCTCAGCTGGTAGAGAAACAGCACCGGATACATCTCTCAGCTGGTAGGGAAACACCATCAGATAAATCTCTCTGGCTGTTAGACAAACACCATAAGATACTTCTCTTTAGCTGGTCGAGAAACACCACAGGACACACCTCTATAGCTGGTAGAGAAACACCACAAGGCACATCTCTCAGCTGGTAGAGAAATACCATCAGATACCTCTCTCTAGCCATTAGAAAAACACCATCAGATACATCTCTCTAGCTGTTAGAGAAACACTATCAAATACATCTCTCTAGCAGGTAGAGAAAAACCACAGGACACATTTCTTTGCTGGTAGACAAACACCACATGGCACATCTCCCAGCTGGTAGAGAAACACCATCAGATACATCTCTCTTGCTGTTAGAGGAACACCATCAAATGCATCTCTATAGCTGTTAGAGAAACACCACCAGTTACATCTCTTTAGCTGTGTGGAGTATTTTTATCCACGCCACTGCGTCACACTGCACCCATTTGCCAATGGGGAAAGGAAATTGCCAAGAATGGAGGCAATAACCCCTGTGCGCACTAAGTTTGCAAAATTGCGCAGAGTTCATAGCCCATCAATGAGGGTGCGTGGGGTAAAAGCAGGCATCACTGCTGTTGTCATCTGTCACTGGAAACAAGCCCACAGAATGGATAAAATCCCAAAATTCTCCTAAATACAGTTTCCTAATCAAGGGCAACCTTCAAAGTGCTGTTTTGGCGCTAAATTCATTTATTTTCCCCAGTGAATTAATGAAAGGGGAGTGTGCTGGAATAATGGATCCTCAAGGCAGTCAGAGGGATCCAGGCATCACAGTCTGACAGCTGGCAAAAGAAATTGGCTGCAAAACCTAGCTTAAATGTATTTCTTTGTCCTGAAAAGTTGCAAAATCTTCAAGTATGTTGGTGAAGGGCTAATTATTTTAGAATGGTTAAATCAATTATACTCTATACTTATATTTTATATGTTATATATTTGGGTCTCACACTAAGTTACCAGGGGACTCCAGACGTGGACCCCTTGCTCACTGCTCTTAGAGAGACACAGCTTCACCTCACTGATGATGCCCAACAAGGTTGAAACACGTGTATGGGGTTGCTGTGGTACTCTTGTTCAGAGGAGAATTGCCTAGCATTTCGGTGCTGGACTGCCCCTGGGCAGGACAAAGACTGATATGTGGGGAAATTTCTTCTCTGTGAAAAGAGCAGTGAGCTAAAGACTTGGTTGAGACTCTCCCAGGGACCATCCACCCAAGAACAAGTCAATGGGCTGTGTTCGTGCTGGTAGAGTTTCCCAGACCCCCCCCCCATTAAAGATATTATTCTGTGTTCTGTCACCCCATTGGTGATTGTTGTTTATCTATTCAAATATATTGTGATTAAACTTTGAATACATAAATAAATATTTACCTTTGCAAACCAGCATGATTCCTTATTCAGTGTGATCAGGGGGTCTCAGAAGAAGGGTGTGATATGAGTGGTATATCGTTCAGAATATTGAACTTATAGACAAAAATTAATAAGGGTTTCAGTTGCGCACTCCATGCTGGGTGAGACTTGGGTGTGTGCCAGATTGAAATCACTTACAGCTGGTAGTGAAACACCACAGGACATACCTCTATAGCTGATAGAGAAACACCACAGGGCACATCTTTACTTTACTTTAAAACATTTATAAAGCACAGACCTTGGACCCAGAGGCATTAGGGCGCTGACAAACAATAAAAGGTAGGGGTTACTGATAGGCGCAGAAGGGGGACAGACAGAGAAATAAAGTGAAGCAAACAACCACGCTTTCAACTTTCTTTTGAAAGATTCCAAGTTAGGCTGACCTCTGAGGTCTAGAGGTAGATCATCCAAAGCTTTTGGCACAGAGATGGTGAAGGCTCCGCTTTCAACCTTTCTAGTTCTGCATCTGTGAAGCAAAAGGAGTTTCTGATTACTCGATCTAAGAGATATACTTTGGTCTTTTACCACTATCAAATGTTGCAGGCAGCAAGTGTGCACTTAAAAGTAATAACTAAAAGACGGTAGCACACACAGTACTCCACCGGGAGCCAATGGAGTCCTCTTCTGGCATCAGACACATGGTCACGATGAGAAAGCCCCATCACAAACCTCACAGGCCCATTTTTAACGAACTGTCATCTCTTTCCCTCTGTTCCCCTCTTACTGTTTTTATATCTCTCTCCATACACCAACATAGCATGCAACTGGTGGAAAGAAGAAAACAACTAAGGAAGGAAATTAGAGAAATAAATGGCACACACGAGGAAAAACAAAGAGAAATAAAGAAAAGCCAAAGCCAGTATAAAAATTGGCGAGTCGAATTTCGGAATTTCGATACAGAAGATTACAAGAACAAGGTGAGGCAATGATGAAGACATTGTGGAATATAAACACAAGAGAATCTTGGGACATAATTAACAACTGTACATCAAACCAGCAAAGGAGATTAATCGGTGGTGTCGCCGAAATGGAATGGGTAAAGCATTATACTCAAGTGTTCACAGCCCAGAAAGAGGATTCGGACTTGACAGAAGTGGTCACGGACAAGCCATGGAAGGTAATGATGGATGAAAAGGAAATGCAATTCGAAAAAATTGACAGACTAATCTGTAGCAGGGCCAGATGGCCTATCGAACATCCTTTTAAAAAAGGACCCAAGAACATGGGCGACAATGATTAACAAATTGTTCAAAATGATTGAAAAACAAAGGAAAATTCCAGAAATTTGGAACAAGAGTATTACCGTCCCTATCTATAAAAAAGGACAGCGAGACAACCCCAACAATTATCTGCCGATATCTCTACTAGCGACAATCAGAAATGCATTTGCGGCAGATCTCCAAAAGAATCTAACAAGCTTGGAAAAAAGGACAATTGGGGTTCACGAAGAGAACCAGCAAAGACCTAAACCTCTTTATCTTGACAATGCTAAAAACAAACGCGTTGAAATTTAAAAGGGAGCAGCACTTGGCATTTATCCATCTAAGTCAAGCTTTTGACACTGTAAACAGGCGGATGCTGTGGGAAAAATAAAAAAAGTGGAAATGTCCAGAAGAGCTACTGAAGCCGATAAGGGCGTTACATCAAAACACGTCAACGCAAATTCGGTTAAGCAAAGAAGGTGAACTAACATCTAAAGTTGAAATCAAAAAGGGTGTAAAACAAGGCTGCCCTCTAGCAGCAACCCTATTTAAATTATATATTGCGGATTTACCAGTGATAACAACTAACATCAGGCACTTCGCACCAAAACTGAACGAGCAGGAAGTGGCAATGATTTGCTATGCCGACAATATGGTTCTAATGGACGAAAGAAGAATTGGCCTACAGCAGCTGCTAACAATCTTACAGGAATATATGAAAACAAATGAACTGGTGATAAACGTGGAATAATCTAAGATTATGACTGTTGGCTGCAGCAACAAACTACCTTAAGAAAAAATTCAAATGGGAAATTGGAGGAGCACACCTGGAAGCAGTGTCCGAGATCAGATATCTAGGAGTGAGATTTAATATCTCAAGTGGAGAAAATAAATTGGAAGATGAGTTGTATACGAAAACTAAGAATTTAAGCTTGCAAGGTAGAATAATAAATGGAAGATTCGGAAAATTCTCCCTGGTCCCAGTACGAATGTTTTACATTCAGAAAGTAGTCAATTCACTAACATATGGAAGTGAAGCAGGAGTGAATTTATCTCACGAAATCTGGCTCAAAATAGAAAGTTGCTTCTGGAAAACACTACTAAAAATACCATGAAACACACATATGGTAGCAATCAGATCGGAGAGTGGTCTAGAGTCTCTTGAAGCAAAAATGAAATGGAAATCTTTCGGACTATTGTGAAAAATTTGTGAAGAAAAGCCGGTGAAAGGGCACAAAATACTGGCAGAGAAAGGTCAGGAAAAAAGTGCTGTATACTTAAACCACTGGAAAAGGGAATGGTGCCAGATTTTTTCAGAATTGGAATCCTCAGAGGAAGAGTTGGTCAAGAACCCTAATTGTGTAAAGGAAAAGCTTTTGAGAAAAGACTGGATTTTAACAAGAAAAGTAAAATTGAAGCAAAAAAACATTGGAAACATGGCCAAAGAACATCGGAAAAGAAATGTGTTGCCTGAGTATTTGCAAAAATTCCTTTCAAACTTCCATAGAGGAAAACTAATGAAAATTCGTCTAGGAGTATTTCCAACAAATGAATATAAAAACCGAACAGGAAGAAGAGGGATCAATGAAGGAAGTTGCAGATTCTGCTTAATTAAAAAACAACAGGAAACTACTTTCCATCTCCTAATAAAATGTGAAGCAATAACAAAAGAGCAATATCAAATGTTGAAAGGTCACATGACACCATTAGAATCAAGAATCGATGAGGAACGGTGGGATTACTTCTTACAAGGAAACAACCATAGATTTACATGTGCTGGAATAAACTTTTTAGAGAAGATTCTTAAAGAGAAGGATTTAGAACTGGATGTTTTAAAACAAACAAACTAGGAAGAAAAAGAAGGAAAACAAGTTCTGAAATAGTGAAAGAATGTTTTAAAGTACTATGATGACAAGAAAAGGAAATGATAAAAGTTTGCAAATGTAAACTAAGTATGCACAATAAAAAAAAAGAAACAGCATCAGATACATCTCTCTAGCTGGAAGAGAAACAACACAGGTCACATCTCTCAGCTTGTAGAGAAATACCATCAAATATATATCTAGCAGGTGGAGTAACATCACAGGACACATTTCTCAGCTGGTAGTGAAACGCCATTCACGGTAGTATATCTCCCTGACTTGCACTGTTAACTACACCTCTCAGGATGGTTAAGAAATGGCATAATCTCGACTATGGGTTTCCTCACAGGTATGGGCGGAGCAGTACAAATGAGGCAGTAATGCTATTACTGCCGCATTAACGCTACGCCCAATCCCAAGTTTGGGAGGAAAGTTACAGATTTACCATCAGCTTTGAATTTCTGCCCATTTGTGGCGCTATTACCACTGCGCTATTAGCGTGGGCGGTAATAGCACCCACAATGCCCCCCCCCCAATGAGAATGGAGATTTAGCACCCCTCGCAACTCAGGATCTGGTGATAATAACGCTGGACCGAGTTGAGGTAACTCATTTTGTGTTGGGTGGTATTCTGGTGGATTTACTGCCAGGATACCGCCCAATCTGTGATGAGGTCCTATATATGTTAACAAAACATCAAACACTACACCCTGACTGCACAGGCGGGAACACTGTAGAGAGAAGCCTGGAATTCTATGTCTAGGCAGAGCTTGGCTCAATTCCGACCTCAGAGCCAAATTCAATATTCCATCTGCCAGAATGGTTATAGATGCACTATTGACTGATAGCTTGTTGCTTCTTGAGGTATGGAGCCAAGTCAGTACTAATCACCTCTTTGTTCTCTTTATGTAGAATCACTGGACAGAAAATGCCAGTCTCATCAAATTTAATAGTGTCTGTATGTATCGGGGCACAGCTGCCCTCTGTGCTGATTATACCCTCCACTCCTCCCAGGAACCCATATAGTGAAACCTCTTATAAGAAAATGCAAGTCAAAGAGTTTGTGCTCAATGAGAGTATGCCTAGAACCCAGGCCTTAGATAGCTTGGATATCTGACTCGCAAGGCCACAATGTAGATACTTAGGGGTACAGGTAGACTGAATACATGAGAATTGGTGTTCAGGTAAATGTTGTGCCATTCCAGAATCAAGTGACAAAGACTTGCAGATGATGGCCTGGTAACTACTTCAGTGTTGTGATACATTATATGGGAGAATCAACCTTGTGAAGATGAGGATTCTTTGCAAATTCCTTTTTCTTTGCGAAGTTGGGCCATTCACCCCCCCACTCAAATTTCATCCAAGAACGTCAGTCATCTGTTAATAGTTTTGTTGGCGCTTACAAAAATCCTAGCATCTGCTTACAAAGGCTTGCCATAGTAATCAAAACTGGACTGATAATGACAGTGCAGTCCAAACTGATGCAAGCAGTCAGCCTCTTGTTTTAGAAAGTGCAGGTAAGCTTTAGTATGGAATGGATATATACATTACTTAATAGGTTCCAGTTACTCTTCAGCTATGCACAGTAGAGAGGCCACCCAGTATCCACCCTCATGTACTCACGCTTTGGCTCCCAACTGCCCCGTTAGAACATTCAGACTCTGTTAGGGAGAATTCTCCAGAATGGCTAATTTCCCTTAACTACTGAGCCCTTCAGCAGCTTTGCTGGATTTCTGGGATTTATTTTTTCACCTGGTCAGTACGAGCCTTTTTTCCCACTCTTACATGTGTTTTGCTGTGTGTGTTTAACATTTGTTTGTGTTCATAGACTGTGGAGCCTCACCTACTCCATAGGCATCATCTTTTTACTGTGTGTTACACAGCACCTTCAGTGCAGTGACACAGGGTTGTCTCTTTGACTTCCCAACTCTGACTTCATTTTCTGGGACTGACTTCTGTCTCCCAGAACGGTTTATAGTCATAAAATCGAATGCAAAAATGTCGAAAGTCAAAAAATTCGAAAAAATAATGTAAAAAAAAAAGAATTCAAATTTCTTTTTTAATATATTTTCTATTCGAAATGGGGGGGTTCCCCCAACCTCGATTTTTTTTAACCTTTTCTTTTACATGTGGAACCCCAAAAAATATATAAATAAAAAAATAAAGAATTTGATTTTTTAACATTAAGTTTTCAAATTTCTTGTAATTCGACATTTTTTTCTCGATATTATGACTGACCACCTCCCAGAACATGTAAAGTTGCCATTGACTTTATTAATCTCTTTTAAAAACTAACATACCCAGTACAAACTATCTTATATAGAGTTCTGGAATGGGTATCCCTTTTCGTCTGTTTCTTTTGGAGCATTGTTTCGCTCCCTTTTCATTAAGACTTGGCTGGTGGCAGTGGTAACTACACTATTTTTCCTACCGCGGTTATCTTAAATAGCCCTAGTATTGTTTTAGGCTATCTTGGTAGCCTCAAGCTTAATCCTGCTAGACCATATACGTTTTTATATGGTTCTGGCTGGGTTTAATCGACATTTCTTTTTGTAAAGGTCTTTCTCATGTTTTACTCTGTGCGCCAAACCAGGTTTGGTTCCTTTGTTCGCCGTCCTGCACAGAAGCCCTCCTTAGGCGTCTGTATGTCTGGGGCGGACAGGATGTGAGGGAGGGGTTTAGGACTCCCTGCACAGGGTCTCCATGGAGACCCATGTCGCACTCTGATCTGATTGGTTGTGGTGACTGTCCCGGCGGTAAGCCACCCTGCTGTGTGATTGACAGCCAGGCTGTGTGAATGGGGGCAAACTGCATAAAATGCAGGTTTCTGGGGCTGGAAAGGCGGAGTCACCACTGAAACGAGAGAACCGAAGAGGAGCTGACAGAAGAGGACTGTTGGGTGTCCTGACCCACGTTTAAGCTATCCTGCTACAACATTTGGTGCTGTGGGCTTAGGAAATTCAAGATGGCGGAAAACCCACATGTGCGCCGAAATCCAGGAAAGCTGCGCAGTTTGTGCGCCCACCAAAATGGTTGCCTCACTTGCCACCCACCAGTGCGAGAATGAAAGGCCGGGTTGCCATGAGGGAAATGGGTTGCCAAAGGAAAAACAGTAGCGCCGGTTAGCTTCAAAGCGCTTTAAAACCACCATTGGACTACCCGCACAGTAGTCTGAAACCATTGGGAATGGCAATGCTGATTGCCAAATGCAACCTAGAAGTGTGGGGAATTCATTTCTTAAATCCCAAAAATGAGTGCAGTACCAGTACTCACCACTATCCAAAAGCCGGCGTTTTAAAACCACTCTGTGTGTTTTTCTGAAGGCAAGCAAAATGCCTATTTCAAACCTTGCAACATGTGCAAAATATTCACTGAACACCAGCAGACATTTGGCAGAATGGAGTTTTGTGTGCCTACAAAATCTGGGAAATGAAGAGCCCAAAAACAATGCTTATAACAAAAATGCTATGGAGTCAGCAGCTTAAGCCTAACTGCAACTGGATTTAAAACCACCAAAATCGAAAATGTTAAATTAAATGAGTGACCTATGTTTGGTGTCACATGCCTTTGTAACTGTTGAAATGTCATAGTTTTGCACTTAGAATCAGCATTCTAGCTGCATGTGTAAAATTACAAGTTATTTTAAAAGCAACAAAAAGTTAGCTGAAGGTCTGGCTTAAGGAACTTGATTTTGCCTAGCAACTACCCATCAGCAGTGAAACTTGAGTCACCACTGTGTTCCCAGGCCAACCTTCCTTTTGCTGCCCAGGCTAAGGATATGCCATCTATCTGATAATTGAATTTCCTGTGCTCTGCCAGAGAGTGAACAAAGCCCTCTCCACTCAGGCAAAGGTTTTTTATTACAGACGTTGTAAAAAGTGGCTTCCTCCTGGAGAAGCTGGGAGGAGCACTGCCTGTGAGAAGCAAGCTGGCTTGGCAGAAACTGGAAAGACTGGTTTCTGTACCATGTGACCTGAAAAGACACACCCCTGCAGCAAGGATATGGTTTTATAAAAAGGGGAATAACTCATAGAGCGGACATGTGAAAATTTTATAAATGATACCATAATTCTTGTGATTTTTCTGCCCACAGTTTAAGATGTGGTAGGAACCGGTGGTATGTTCAGGGGGGTTTTAGCGGAAAAGTGGATATTACTCTAAATGTGTGCATGTTAAAAATCTGAAACTTCATCAGTTAATGTCCCTACCCCCTGCGCACATGTATGTAAAGTTGGGTCCATGTCGGAAATTGAAAAAGCAGTTAAAAAGTGAAATATGTGCCAGTTCTGAATGCAAGCTCCCAGGAAGAGCAGAGTTTGAACAGGGGATACCTCCTGTAATGCATGATGGGTGCATATGATTTTAAAACAATATGTACCTCTGCAAATATGTATTTGTTTCAAATCTAGATTTGTGTGTAAGTTGACAGGAGGAGTGGACTTTCTGCAGGCTGTAAAATGACATCAATCTGACTCACAGTTCAGTTTGCCAATCAAGTAAGAAATGGAAGTTTGACCAATTAGAAGCTGAGAGAGAGGTAGGGTCAGTGATGCTAGAACACACCCACATTCTAAACACATAAAAGCAGACAGACAGGACAGATAGGGGCTTCAATTCCATTTGCTGCAACGCACTCTGCCGGACCATACAACATCTAGAGATCCAGACTTCAAATTCATCAAACCTCCAGAGAGCCAAACTAGAGACTTCAATCTATCCAAAACTAGAGACTTCAATCTATCCAGAGCAGAGAGACCCAAAGAACCGGTGCCTAGCAGAGACCAGACCCCTGTGAGCAGTTCCAGAGGCCAGGCGCTGTGAGCAGAACCCGGAAAGACCTGACCAGACTGAAGTCCGTGACCAAGTCGCTTTCCTGTTCAAAATCTCTTGTGAGTACTTAGCAAAACTCAGAACACATCTCTTAGTTTAAATTCATCTAATTCAATCTATTTAACCTAAGTAGAACTGCCTCCTAGCTGTCACCTGTCATTCTAGCTGCAAAATTTTGTCACTTGTCATTTTGAAAAAGTGTGCGTTTAAAATTTACAAAACCAAAAACGACCTTTACTAAATTACTCATATCTCCGCAACCGTTTGGGCTAGAGACTTGCAATAACTTTCATTTGGAAGCTGAGATCCCAGGCTTTTCTAGGACCCCAAAACGGTAGAGATAGTCCTTGCGGTTCCTTTGTAATAGCGCTCGGCGCATCCGCGAATTTTACCGCGATTTGCAATTTCTTCACATGTAAAAACTGCTGCTGTTTGCTTTCCATTGGCCAGAAATTCGTTTGACCTGCTAACTATCCCTGCATCATTGCTAGTGTGAGCCTGGACTAATATTAACTAGATACCACTCACCCTGAACCTCTGTAAGGGAATTAAAAGCGCTTAGCATATTTCTCATCCATTGCTAGCACATATCAAAGCATTTGGGCCTGTGTTTTCAAATCTCCTATCTGTTTTCTGTTGTCTAAGCTTGCTGGATTGAACTGATTACATTGATTGCATTTCTGAGAACTGTGTGCTTTCCTCCCATTCCCTTGCATTGCATAAAGAGGGGGGGAGTGAATAGCCAGAGAAAAGTGATTACCTTGTTTGGTTGAAATCATATTGAGTATTTTCTGTACTGCATTCATTGAATATTGCATCCACCTGAGCTTACATAAAGCATCCTCTACCACATTATACTTTTGTTCCTATTTACCAGTGTGTTACCTTATCCATTCATGTCAACTCATTAGTGATTATAAGAAGAGTGCTAGTGCTAGATTCTCCGTTGTTGATCTTTATCATATCAGATTAAGTGTGCTATTCAATTATTAATTTATTATAAAGTGGGATATATATACCTATTGTTTAAATTATCAAATAAACCTTTTAACTTGCAAAACAGAACTACTTCTTGGCTCAGTGGGGTCAGGGGGATTCCAAGAGAGGGGTGTTATATAAGGGTAGTCATCCAGAACGCATGAACTGGACCTAAAGATATATCAATAAGGGTTTTCATTCAGTCTTCTAGACTAGGCGTTAACTTAGCTGTAGTGCTGAATTGAATCCTCTTACAAAGTGGGGGCTCGTATCCGGGATTCTGGGTTAGAATACCACTTGTGCAGCTTAATACAGTGTGCTAACTGACGGGATACATACATCCAGTCGGATCACCACGCTGCATTACGCTGTGAAGCATTCCTCAAAAGGGACACTCCAAGAAAAGTTCTGTTCTGCAAAACTAAAATACTAACTTCTGTAAGTCAGGACAGAGACCAATCTCTAGAATGACGACCTTGGTAGATATGAAAATAGCCAGAGAGCACTTCTTACATAAGTTATTTGTGAGAGGTGAGTGGACTCACCAGGACCAAACAGTCTGGTTGCAGGCCATCATGCAACAGGTCACGGAAACAGGGTCAGATATATATAGAGATCAGGGTCCATTACACGTGGCCCTGAGTGAACTATATATGGCTCCTAAGGCCAAAGATGAGCACGACAAGATTGTTAGGATAGCGGCATATTTATATTTATACATGGGAGCCATACAGAATAAATGTGCTGAAGGCCATGATCTGGCAAAAAGGCAACAGATGGCGTTAGAGAAGGCCCAATCTGATCTGGACTCTTCTGAGCAAAGGCTGCACAGAAGCCAGGAGTCAGAAAATGAGACCAGACAGTACATCACTAAAATAAAGGAGGATATGGATGTGCTGCAAAAGGAAAAGGCAGAACAGGATACCAGATTTCTGGCCTTGCAGAAGGAACACCAAGAAGGTTTGGACTCCCTACTGCAAAGCCAGAAAAAGCTGGAGCAACAGCTAGACTTCAATAGGGCATGTGCTGAGCAGGTAGTCACCCTGCAAGGCCACCTAGATAGAGTGAAGGAGGAGAGCAATAAACTGATTCTGAAAGACCTGGATACCCAGGCAGAGTTTGATCAGGAGCGCCAGAAAGCTGGTGCCTTCCAAAGGCAAAGGGACGACCTGGCGGCACAAATGCAGGCTCTTAGTCAGGAAAGAGACGCCTTAGGCCAGGAAGTCTGCCATTTAAAAAGAAAAATGGAAGAAAATCACCTGGCCCACCAGGGGCTGGGTGATCTCCAAAAAGAAAACCAGAACTTGGTAGAGCACACCAGAAGGGTGGAAGATGCTCTAGCAAGAAAGGAGCAGGCCAATAGGGACATTGCCCAGGAGGTAAACCTCCTGCAGCAAAGACTGGCCCAGTTCTCCAGGACCAACCAGGAAGCACAGAGGGAGAATGAGGCCCTCTGTCAACACAATGATAGGCTCCAGCAACAGGTAGCGATGCAGGAGAAACTGATAGAGTCGAGTAAGGCCTTAACAGAGGAACTGAAAGCACAAATGCAGGCTCTTGCATTGCAACAGGGAGCAGGGGCGGATAGAGATGAGGTCCGCTGGGAAAGAGAGATTCCTGACCATAACCGCAGGAGCCCTAACACCAGGGGCCTTCATCTCCCCCAGTCCCTGGACTCTACCATCCCCATGTCCCCTGGCGCACATGAGCACAGGGCCACAGGGATGGCAGATTACTATCCAGCCAGAAGCATGGGGCTCATAGGCCAGTACCATCCAGGAATGGAGGGGTGGGCATCCGGGTATGGGCACCCAAGTACAATACAGTTCAGTGGGGAACCCCAGGAGAGTAGGCCCATTAAGGGCATCCTGAAAACCTCTGCCCAGTTAGGTCAGTGGAGGGGGTACCCATCAAATCCTGGCAGCAAGGAGGAATCTGAAGACTCCTCTGAACTGCGCAGGACACAGGAGACCAGGTCCCCACAGTCTGCCAGCCATTCCCAGGCTCGCAGAATCCGGGAAAACCTGGAAGAACAGACGGGAACCTCTGGGAGCAGTGCCTCTGAGTCCGAGGAAGAATGGACAAGGGTTACCCGAACCAAAAAGGCCAATAAGGCAAAAAGGGCCTTGCTTAAGGACCCCTTCAAGCAGATTAAGGCGATCAGGAGCGTCATCACGCCTTACCATAAGAACGCTAAGTATTCTGTTTGGGAGCACTTAGAGTTGTTTGAACAAATGATGGAGACTTTCCATTTGAAGGACAGCCAAAGCTGTATTCAATATGTAAAGTGGACATTCTCCCCGGAATACTCCAGTTTCTTTGCGGGGCTGGAGGACCAAAATCATTTAAGATGGTCCACATATAAGGCGGCCATCCTGAAACATTTTTCTGTTCACAGAAATCCTCAAGAGGCTCGCAAGGCGGCCTACAATTTGCAATGTGGGGAGGATCAGGCCCCACGAGAATTTGTGCAGGAGTTAAAGCGTGCGTTTGCGCAAACCACCAGAAGGGTGCGCACAGATAGTAGAGAGTTTGTCAATACATTTTTCCATGCCTTGCCCAAATATATAATGACCCAGCTCGTGAGAGATTTTCATGAGAAAAGATCTTTAGACTGGGTCATTGAACAGGCTACCCGGATCTATGAGGTGCAGAAGCCCATAGAAAATAAAAGCAATGCCCAGAAAAACCCCAAAGCCAACAGCACCCCTGCTGCTGTCAAGGTGGCAGAGGTAAAGGTCACCCCCGTTTTGGATCTGGAGATGGGGGGGCCTAAAAACCTACCTGCACCTAATAATGCTAGGCCCAGAAGGTCCTCGGGCCAGTCACAGACAGGGAGCCAGGGAGGCAGCCCCACAAATGGGGTCCCTCGCTCTCCTGACTATGTAAGTCCTCGCTACAAGGGAAATCGACCCATCCTGGGTTATGTGTGGACTCCTCCAGCCCAAGGGGGGGGATCCAGACAAGCACCTAACCCAGGGAACTTCCCTCCAAACTTCCCACAGGAGGGCAGAAATTTACCAAACCCTGGGCAGAACTTTTTCCCCAGATATCCACCCGACTTTCAGCCCCAAAACCATCCATCCTTCTTTCCCCAGTTCCCTGAGCCCAGACCACTGAATCCGGGAGAGGGGAGGCCAAGGGTGGAGGGGTACCCAAATCTTCCCAACCCGGGGTATTACCAGAGGAGGGACAGCTACCCTTCCCGGGATCAGCCCAGGGGAGAAAACAGGGCCCCGTATCAGCCTGAGCGGGTTTCCCAGTTAGAGCGCCAGGTTCAAAACATGGCGCGGGATCTGGGTCACATACTGAGGGCTCAGCAGAGCCCTCAGATGGGCGTGCCGGCGCAGAACGCACCCAACTCTGGACCTGGTGCTCCAGAACAATGACGGGGGCAGCACCCCGATAACTCACCGGTTCCCAGGGAGGAGGCACAAAGGGAAGGGGGGTGTAAAGCCTTGGAGGAAGCTTCCTTCCTCACTTGTAAACAGCCCCTAGAAACCCAGGAACCGGAAACAAAATCTCTTGCCCCTGAAAGTCTGCCTCCTAAGGAGCAGAGGGGGGGTAGGAGAAACAAAAGACCCAAACAGACTCAGTTTGGGGAGGAGGTACAGATCTTCCAATTTGAGGGAGAGGGATCCACAGAGGATCCTGGGAAAAGGATCTTCTCCTTCAGAGAGGGGGGAACTCCTCCCAAAGAAAAATGGGTCCCTAGGGATGCAAATCTAGACTGGGGAGATGTGGAGACTGAGCTACCGCCGCCCACCATCTCATCCCAGAACCAACAGCAAGAAAATCCCCTGGTTCAAACCCATCCTGGTGACTGCCTCCAAAAAGGGGGGGGCGGCCCAGAACCGGAACCAGGGGAACCCACAATGGCTCTGATCTCCAGTTGCCAACTTTTTCTTTCAGATTCCCAAGGCTCTCCACAGAATTCTGCCCAAAATTCTTCTCTCGCGATGTCCAAAACCAGAAAATTAGCCCACCAGTTGTCCAAAAATGTACATTATCTGTGCCCCCTTGAGGAGAAGGAGGGAAGATATTATGCCCCGGTACAAGTACAGGGGCAGGGTACAATCTCGGCACTGGTGGACACTGGATCTCAAGCTACCCTTCTGTCCAGAAGGGCCTTTGACGAACTGAATGCAGGAAGGGGAGAGAATTACCAAATTCCTCTCACCTCTCTTCCTGGACAACTGCAGAACTTTGACGGGAAGGAAATTCCCGTTGAGGGGACTGCAGACTTGGACATTAAGATCGGGCGACACAAGTTGAAACACCCGGTCATAGTTGTGACCCCGGAGGGCACCCCTTGTTTACTAGGGAATGACCTCCTGAGAAGGTTGTCACCCCTAATAGATTGTGTAAACAAGGTCCTCTGGACCCAGACTAGCCGACCAATAAAATTGAAACAGAGTGTCAACCATGTTAGTTTAAACGGCACATGCCACATGGTTGAACAAAAATCTGACCAAGTAGAATTTCACTTCCAGAACAACCAGATTCCAGACGTGACAGTAATAGCAGTAGGACAACAGACTGGTGATGGGGGGTCCTCTCTATTTCTGAAAATCAACCTTCCTTCCAGTCTAAAGTGGTATTCCACGCTGGAAGGAAACACTCTGAAATTCTATACTAATCCACAATCTGAAACTCCCACTCCTATAGTCCAGAAGGAGGTGAAATCAGCTCAGAGCCTGGCTGATATTCAGCAAATTGGAGAGCAGTTGTTCATCCCTGTTCAGTTAAATGATGGGAAGGACTCTGTTCTCGCTCGAGTGTGTGTGAACAACGGTAAGAGCTTCATCAGCGAAGCCATGTTCCGCCAACTCCCAAAAGATCCAGCCATTTCCACCTTCAAACTGATAGACAAATGGGAAATGGACCTGGAAGCACCTAATTCCAAACATCTCCTGCCAAGCAGGTGTATGCTCAAAATCTCCATTGGCAACAAGAGCATAGTCCACAATTGTTGGGTCGTGCGAGACGTCCCTGCCGCCTTTTACTTAGGCAGTGACATTCTCAATCGCTTCGCCATTAGTTTGGACCTAATAAACTTCAAAGCTTGGTCCCGATTAGCGGATAATCCTATGGGCTTTGATGATCCAGAAAAAGCATTTAGGTCAGCTCAATTGCTACCTTATGCAGTTGAAATTCAGGTTAAAGAGGAAGTCACCATCCCAGAAAGGACCCGACAATTCTCCCTGGAAGTGAAAGTTAAAAGGGGACAAGAGTTGAAAAACCCTGATGCCTACATACATCTAAATGCTTCTCTCCAACAGCAAGGGTTAGGGGTAAACCCAACTCCATTAGTCAACATAGAACATGACACCATTCCAATAGAGGTGGATAACAGCGACTTAAAGAGTATTACTCTAGCCGCAGGCACCATTATTGGAATGGCGGTTGATGACCGACATTTCTCCATTGATCTTGTAAATGAACTGTTAGGACCAATCCCCAAGGACTGTGTTGACAGTGACAGTGAGGACAATACCACACCAGACAGGATCTTTACCCGGCATGGGGGGAACTTCCTGGTGTACACTTCCTGCCCCTATGGTAAGGAAGATGTGACTTGTGACTTCAGGAGGGATGAGGTGATTTTCCAGGTCCATGAGGGCTGCCTTTCCCACCTGAAGCCTCCGGTCCAAATCAGCACTCTGACCAGGGACTTCTCCACCCAGCTGGAGGAGGCCGCTGAAATAGCCAAACCAGAAGTCTTTCCAGGCTTCAGGCAGATGGTGGAAGAGAGAGTCAACCTAGCTGATGCCTGTGTGACTCTGGAACAAAAGCAAAAGTTGAAACAAGTTTTCTTGGATTTCCAAGATCTCTTTGCGGTAGACTCATATGACTGTGGTCGCACTGACATCCACACAACAACAATCCCCACGGACCCTGGCATGACTCCTGCGTTTGTGAAGCAATATCGCTTGCCTCTCGCATCAATGGAGTCCCTTACCGAAATAATTAAGAACCTTGAGTCCCGGGGAATAATCCGTCCCGTCCACAGCACCTTCAATAATCCGGTGCTGGGAATATTGAAGCCAAACGGCCAGTGGAGACTCTGCGCCGACCTCAGGGAGCTCAACAAACGGGTCCATACTTCCCGATGGCCTCTGCCCTACATTGACCAAGGGCTGGCCCAGATCCAGGGGTCACAGGTATTCACTGCAATAGACCTGACCAATGGGTACTGGACCGTGCCTGTCAGTAGGGAGGACCAATACAAACTGGCTTTTACCTTTGGGGGCCAGCAGTACACATGGACCCGGACTCCCTTCGGATACCTCAACTCCGGCAATGAATTCAACATTTTTCTACACAAGGCCATGCCCGACTTGGGTGCAAGGGGTAACCTGGCTTATGTAGATGATGTCCTCATCAAAAGCTCAACTGTTGAGGAACACATAGCGGAGATCCGTTATGTTCTGACACAGTTGAGGGCCGCCGGAGCAAAACTTTCCTTTCAGAAAGCACAGTGGTGTAGAACCCGTGTTAATTTCTTGGGGCATGAGATTACTCCTCAGGGTCTCTGTCCCCAGGAAAAGAAAGTGGAAGCACTTCAGAAACTGAAAGACCCCACAACTCTGCGGGAACTAAGGAGCCTCCTTGGACTGACTAATTACAGCAGAAAGTTCATTGAGGGCTACGCAGAGATCACCAGACCCCTGATTCATCTCCTGAAGGGGGGGGTCAAGTGGGAATGGGGTCCAGAACAATCCGAGGCAGTAAGACAACTCAAAAGAAGCCTCTCACAAGCGCCTTGCCTAGCTTACCCGGTCAGAAACAAGGAGTTCTTCCTGGAGACAGGGTTCTCTAATACGTGCTTGACGGCAGTATTATATCAAAAGCATGACAAGGTCAATAAAGTAATCTCCTATGCGAGCAAAACTTTATCCTCTGTGGAGGAAAAATTCAACGATTGTGAGAAGGCACTCCTGGCAACGGTGTGGGCATTGAAGAATTACCGCCCGTTTATCCAGGGGGAACACATCATAGTGGAGACTCCACACCAGCCTCTGCAATATCTCCAAAGTGACAGAATCCGGGCCGGAAATGTGAGTAATTCCCGAATTACTTCCTGGATTCTGTCAATGCAAGGCTTTCCTGTGGAGGTCAGATATGGCCAAAACAAGAAGAGTCCCCTCGCGCAAGGTCTGGCTGACTTGCATGATTGTGCCAGAGAAAACTGTCTCGAGGACGAAAGTCTAAAAATAAAGGACAACATGGAGGCATACCTTAATTCCCCCCACAAAGTCTTTGAAGAAGACAAGTGTGAGGGAATGCCCACTGTGTATGTGGATGGATGCTCTTACCATGTCGACAACAACGGGGAGAAAGAACTGGTGGCCGGCGTAGGGAATGCATGGGTGAATGAGTCCCCAGAACCCTCCGCTGGATACAAAATTGGTCCCCGAAGTAGTCAGGTGGCAGAATTGATGGCTGTGCATCAGGCCATCCTCACTGCTGTCCAGCATCAACTCCACGAACTGGTCATAATCACAGATTCGGATTATGTACGGAACGGGTTCGTGGAGCACCTGGTTAATTGGAAGACCAGAGGCATGGTATGTGCTAACAACAAACCCTTGAAACATGGGAAGTTGATCCAAAACATTGATGATCTGGTCACCTCGAATGGGATGACCATCTATTGGAAGAAGATCAAGGGTCATTCCAAAGTAGAGGGACCAGACAAAACTGGAAATGACTTAGCTGATCAGCTGGCCAAAACCGGGGCCATCCAAGGGGATCTAATTGAGATTGAGTCCCTGTTGGGGGAAATCCAGGTCACTGCCATCACTAGGTCCCAGACAAATGCTCACAACGACCTCTCAATTGCACAATGGAGTAAGGAGACCCCTGATGCTGATTTGATTACTGCTCAGAAGGGGGATCCAATAATTGGTAAATTTTACCAGCACCTTGAGGACCCTGAGAACTTTCCCCTGACGGATACCGATTACATTGGGAAAGAGGACCTAAGAGTGTTGATGAAATGTCCCAAAATGTTCCGGATCCAAGACGGTTTGTTGGTAAGGAAATCCAAAGCTGGCCACGATCAGTGGGTGGTTCCTACCTCATTCCGAAGCCTGATGTTAAGTCACGCCCATGATGCGGCCACCGCCGGTCATAGGGGGTTTCACACAACATTGGAAATCTTAAGAGAGGTTGCATACTGGCCACACATGGGGCAGGACCTCGACCAATACTTGAAGGGGTGTCTTGTGTGTGCACAATTTCAGCCATCATCCCTCACGCACCGGGCGCCTTTACAAAAGAGGGGAATGACACTGCCATGGTCAGATTTACAAATCGACTTCGTAGGCCCCGTGATTCGCTCGGCTAGGGGGAATAAGTACATGTTGACCGTCACATGCTTGTTTACCAAGTGGGTGGAATGTCTCCCAGCCCCAAATTGCAAGGCAGAAACTGCAGCTGCCTTGATGATTAACCACATCTTTTCCCGTTTTGGTCTACCTCAAAGGATTGAGTCAGACAGAGGTAGCCACTTCACCAGTGAGGTAATGACAAAGATGTGGGAGATACTGGGGGTCAAGAGAAAGCTGCATATTGCTTACCGGCCAGCTTCTTCTGGGGCAGTAGAGAGATATAACCGGACAATTGTGAGCATATTAAAGAAGTTTGTGGCAGATTCTGGGCCAAGTTGGGATATCCGATTACCTCTGGTCCTAATGGCCATCAGATCTACCCCTTCATCTGCAACCAAAATGTCACCATTTGAGTTGATGACGGGGCGCAAGATGGTGCTTCCTCAGCATTTGCTCTATAGGACCCAAGAGCAGACACTGATAAATGCCTCCACTACTCATGAGTATGTGGAGAATTTAAGGAAACACCTTCAACATGCTTTTGCTTATGCTCAGCGGAATCTAGAAAGATCGGCTGATAGCATGAAGACCCATTATGACCTGAAAACTTCCAGGAAGGAATATCAGGTGGGAGACCGGGTCTATCTATACAACTTCCAAAGGAACCAGGCCAAGCAGCGCAAATTTTTGCCTACATGGAAGGGACCCTTTGAGATCGTCGATAAGATCTCCCCTGTGGCCTACAAGATCCGCATCCCCAAAGGCGGTTCGGCAGAGGGGGAAGACAAGTGGGTCCACATAAACCAGTTGAAATGTTGCCATCCCAGGCACACTCTGCAACAACTGGAGGAATCCTCTGGAATCCTAGCGGGTACTGTCTCAGACTAATTCAGTTCCAATCATAAAACATACCACATCTAGTCTCTAAAATATTGTGATTGTATGAAACTGTCTCTTAGTCATACTGTTTTTATTAAAATAAGAATGTAATGTTTTGTTATGATAAAATGCATATGCTGCCCCACTATCTCAACAGTGGTGGAAAAAATCGCCTATGAGTAGATATTGCCGCTTTTGCTTTATCATCCTAGGAGAGATGAAACCATGAAGGATGACCAAGAAGGACGATTCGGAGACCGGGAACGGAGATCCAATGGGCCCAGTGGACCGCCCAATACTCCCATCAGGACCGGCGAGGAGAACCGATCGATCAGTACCGGATGGAGAAGAAGATGCTGAACTGTGCCATCTACAGAAGAGGAAGAAGATTATGCGGACAGACCGGTGCATGGGTCAAAACCCTTGTGCACGCGACTCCCCATCGACTCAAATTCAAAGTGCAGTCGCGTGGGGGGGACTTGTTGGGTGTCCTGACCCACGTTTAAGCTATCCTGCTACAACATTTGGTGCTGTGGGCTTAGGAAATTCAAGATGGCGGAAAACCCACATGTGCGCCGAAATCCAGGAAAGCTGCGCAGTTTGTGCGCCCACCAAAATGGTTGCCTCACTTGCCACCCACCAGTGCGAGAATGAAAGGCCGGGTTGCCATGAGGGAAATGGGTTGCCAAAGGAAAAACAGTAGCGCCGGTTAGCTTCAAAGCGCTTTAAAACCACCATTGGACTACCCGCACAGTAGTCTGAAACCATTGGGAATGGCAATGCTGATTGCCAAATGCAACCTAGAAGTGTGGGGAATTCATTTCTTAAATCCCAAAAATGAGTGCAGTACCAGTACTCACCACTATCCAAAAGCCGGCGTTTTAAAACCACTCTGTGTGTTTTTCTGAAGGCAAGCAAAATGCCTATTTCAAACCTTGCAACATGTGCAAAATATTCACTGAACACCAGCAGACATTTGGCAGAATGGAGTTTTGTGTGCCTACAAAATCTGGGAAATGAAGAGCCCAAAAACAATGCTTATAACAAAAATGCTATGGAGTCAGCAGCTTAAGCCTAACTGCAACTGGATTTAAAACCACCAAAATCGAAAATGTTAAATTAAATGAGTGACCTATGTTTGGTGTCACATGCCTTTGTAACTGTTGAAATGTCATAGTTTTGCACTTAGAATCAGCATTCTAGCTGCATGTGTAAAATTACAAGTTATTTTAAAAGCAACAAAAAGTTAGCTGAAGGTCTGGCTTAAGGAACTTGATTTTGCCTAGCAACTACCCATCAGCAGTGAAACTTGAGTCACCACTGTGTTCCCAGGCCAACCTTCCTTTTGCTGCCCAAGCTAAGGATATGCCATCTATCTGATAATTGAATTTCCTGTGCTCTGCCAGAGAGTGAACAAAGCCCTCTCCACTCAGGCAAAGGTTTTTTATTACAGACGTCGTAAAAAGTGGCTTCCTCCTGGAGAAGCTGGGAGGAGCACTGCCTGTGAGAAGCAAGCTGGCTTGGCAGAAACTGGAAAGACTGGTTTCTGTACCATGTGACCTGAAAAGACACACCCCTGCAGCAAGGATATGGTTTTATAAAAAGGGGAATAACTCATAGAGCGGACATGTGAAAATTTTATAAATGATACCATAATTCTTGTGATTTTTCTGCCCACAGTTTAAGACGTGGTAGGAACCGGTGGTATGTTCAGGGGGGTTTTAGCGGAAAAGTGGATATTACTCTAAATGTGTGCATGTTAAAAATCTGAAACTTCATCAGTTAATGTCCCTACCCCCTGCACACATGTATGTAAAGTTGGGTCCATGTCGGAAATTGAAAAAGCAGTTAAAAAGTGAAATATGTGCCAGTTCTGAATGCAAGCTCCCAGGAAGAGCAGAGTTTGAACAGGGGATACCTCCTGTAATGCATGATGGGTGCATATGATTTTAAAACAATATGTACCTCTGCAAATATGTATTTGTTTCAAATCTAGATTTGTGTGTAAGTTGACAGGAGGAGTGGACTTTCTGCAGGCTGTAAAATGACATCAATCTGACTCACAGTTCAGTTTGCCAATCAAGTAAGAAATGGAAGTTTGACCAATTAGAAGCTGAGAGAGAGGTAGGGTCAGTGATGCTAGAACACACCCACATTCTAAACACATAAAAGCAGACAGACAGGACAGATAGGGGCTTCAATTCCATTTGCTGCAACGCACTCTGCCGGACCATACAACATCTAGAGATCCAGACTTCAAATTCATCAAACCTCCAGAGAGCCAAACTAGAGACTTCAATCTATCCAAAACTAGAGACTTCAATCTATCCAGAGCAGAGAGACCCAAAGAACCGGTGCCTAGCAGAGACCAGACCCCTGTGAGCAGTTCCAGAGGCCAGGCGCTGTGAGCAGAACCCGGAAAGACCTGACCAGACTGAAGTCCGTGACCAAGTCGCTTTCCTGTTCAAAATCTCTTGTGAGTACTTAGCAAAACTCAGAACACATCTCTTAGTTTAAATTCATCTAATTCAATCTATTTAACCTAAGTAGAACTGCCTCCTAGCTGTCACCTGTCATTCTAGCTGCAAAATTTTGTCACTTGTCATTTTGAAAAAGTGTGCGTTTAAAATTTACAAAACCAAAAACGACCTTTACTAAATTACTCATATCTCCGCAACCGTTTGGGCTAGAGACTTGCAATAACTTTCATTTGGAAGCTGAGATCCCAGGCTTTTCTAGGACCCCAAAACGGTAGAGATAGTCCTTGCGGTTCCTTTGTAATAGCGCTCGGCGCATCCGCGAATTTTACCGCGATTTGCAATTTCTTCACATGTAAAAACTGCTGCTGTTTGCTTTCCATTGGCCAGAAATTCGTTTGACCTGCTAACTATCCCTGCATCATTGCTAGTGTGAGCCTGGACTAATATTAACTAGATACCACTCACCCTGAACCTCTGTAAGGGAATTAAAAGCGCTTAGCATATTTCTCATCCATTGCTAGCACATATCAAAGCATTTGGGCCTGTGTTTTCAAATCTCCTATCTGTTTTCTGTTGTCTAAGCTTGCTGGATTGAACTGATTACATTGATTGCATTTCTGAGAACTGTGTGCTTTCCTCCCATTCCCTTGCATTGCATAAAGAGGGGGGGAGTGAATAGCCAGAGAAAAGTGATTACCTTGTTTGGTTGAAATCATATTGAGTATTTTCTGTACTGCATTCATTGAATATTGCATCCACCTGAGCTTACATAAAGCATCCTCTACCACATTATACTTTTGTTCCTATTTACCAGTGTGTTACCTTATCCATTCATGTCAACTCATTAGTGATTATAAGAAGAGTGCTAGTGCTAGATTCTCCGTTGTTGATCTTTATCATATCAGATTAAGTGTGCTATTCAATTATTAATTTATTATAAAGTGGGATATATATACCTATTGTTTAAATTATCAAATAAACCTTTTAACTTGCAAAACAGAACTACTTCTTGGCTCAGTGGGGTCAGGGGGATTCCAAGAGAGGGGTGTTATATAAGGGTAGTCATCCAGAACGCATGAACTGGACCTAAAGATATATCAATAAGGGTTTTCATTCAGTCTTCTAGACTAGGCGTTAACTTAGCTGTAGTGCTGAATTGAATCCTCTTACAGGACCCCTACCACGACTGAACCTCCCGGTGAAGCCCTGCTGCAGGTCTGAATCTTCATACTCCAACGACAGGGAAGATCTGCAAGGAATCTTCTCCCCTTGAGCTGGTGGGAACAACCAGTTTACCAAACTGCTCGCCAGGCCTCCCTTCTCTGGTCGAATTTTCTGTATATTATGATATGATATTATTGTTTATTTATATAGCGCCTATACACAATGTATTTCAAAGTGCTTCAAGGCAAGGGAGGGAACAAGGGAAAATACAACCACATTCTTACAGGCCATGAACAGTAAGGATGTGAAATTAACTATCGTACTCGGCATGCCGACATTTCAGATAGTGCAAGAGCTAAAACATAGATAAGGAAGGGAGGGGGAGAGTGCGAAGGAAATGGAAACAGACAGGCTACTACCGTACTAGGCCTGATGACATTTCTGGTAGAGCCGGAGAAAAACAGAAGGTGAGGGAGAGGGGTGCAGAAAGGGAGGGGAGGAACAAAACAAGCGACTATCATACTAGACCTGACGACATTTCAGATAGTGCTGGAGGGGTGGTGGGGAGGAAAAAAACAGTAATGGGAGGGTGGAGGAAACAGACGAGGTTGCTATCATATTAGGTCCAGGGACAATTCTGATAGAGTGAGCGCATAGAAGAAAGTAAGGGGAGGAGATAGGAAAAGGGAGAAGGGTAAGGAGGAGAGAAAAGAGAGTAAGCAGTCAAAAAGAGTGGAGAAGCAAGCGTGGAGAGCAAATACAATTGCACAAGTCAGTAGTAACACATAATGTTGCAAGCCAGGATACATGATGAAGATGAGAACAGCATGATTCAGGGTCACCATAAGTACAAGATGCAAAGATACAGTGAACTGGATAGCTAGGAGGAACAGACCATGTTGTTTTGCTCTGCTGCTGGTTTCTTCCCTGGGCATTGCAGGACCCTCCAGTCTTCCTACTTTGTGTCAGTCCGACAGTCGCTTCAGGAACTGTGAGCCTGCAGGACCTGCCAGGAACGTCCGCCTCAGCTACAGCCTTCTTCTTCATTTAAGGTACTGTTCAAATCCGGTTGTTCATTTCGTCCAGCTGCAGTAAAAGTTTGTGAAACCTTTCACTAATCCGAGGGGTTGTCCTTCTCCCTTCTTTAAGCTAACTATTCTGCCGACCAACTTCGTCCTGAATGCTTGGCAAAGACTTAACCGCGAACTACCCTGAACTGTGATCTTGAGCAACAGACTTTGACCCATTAACATTGGCCCAGGCCTATTGAATTGATTTCCTCATTGTATTTCCTTTTTCTAGATTGCCCTGCCTATTACTTGTTGGCACTGCTACACTGTTTTTGATAATTTGTCTTTCCCTCACTTTTTGAATTACTGGAGTGCCATTTTGCTCACACTGCATTTTGAGCTTAACTTGTCCAGAATCTGTTGGGTGTGGTGTAGTGTATTAAGAGTGTGATTTTTCAACTGCTTTACTTTAGTGAAATGTTTTACAACTGATGTGTAAATAAATGTATATTCTTTTACTCAGAAACCATGAGTCAGTGTTTGTTTTAATCATAGTAATTGCTGTCCTTTGTGTAACTATTGACACCGCTCACTTACTCTTGAGATAGGTCTGGCTGCTCAGCCATCGCTACCAATTTACTGTGTAGTACAGGCTTGTACAAAAGGTGAATATGTACTGTCACTTGTAGTCCTAATTGTGTGTGGTGTTCCCAAAGGGTACTGCATATAATTCTGCCTAACAGACTCAAGCACCCCTCACCATTCTGCTGAGCTGTCAGTCACAGACATTCATCCTCATGCTATCAGCATTTATAGATGGCAAGCAGGACAGGACAACATTCATCAAGTCACTACATCTCCCTTCCTTACAATAATCACCAATCAATTCACATCTTAACCATATAATAGTCATCCCTGTCATCATGGCTACATACTTATTAACAAGCGGGTGTATGCCACTACGCAAGCAATATGCTGCGCAGA
Organism: Ambystoma mexicanum; assembly: GCF_040938575.1. Taxonomy (NCBI): domain Eukaryota; kingdom Metazoa; phylum Chordata; class Amphibia; order Caudata; family Ambystomatidae; genus Ambystoma; species Ambystoma mexicanum. The sequence continues at coordinate 254,211,474 of NC_090921.1, read as the reverse complement.
ATTATTATCAAGCCAATGGGTAGCATCTGCTGGGGAACCACAGGATGCCAACCAACCGGATTATGATGCACCTGTGGATGGGCTATAGAGTCTGGGCATCGACCTAGATAACGCACACCCAAACTCCAATAACATGCTCCTGAGTGGTGTCGCGCTGTCTCCAGTGTGACGTACGACTTGCAAGCGAACGAACAGAAATGTTCCTAATTTTAAAATATATTATTGGGCGCCACATCAGAACTATGCGATTACTATGCCCGTTTACTGTGACCCCCTAAAATGCAGACTTATTTTATTTTGACCCCCTTTTGAGCCCACATATATGTGAGACAGACCCCCGCACCACCCTCTTCCTCCATTATATTCTATACCCGCCCCCACATATTTATATATGGGGTGAAAAGGGGGCTGAAATTGAAAAATCTCAGCATTTTCTGAGGTCGCCGTAAACAGGGCGCAGTAATTGTGTATTCCCCACCACATCTGGCCATAAATAGTGTACTGATTAGTCCATTATTAAAGAAACACAGCTCCACTGACCTTCATACTGAGTCAACTATTCCTCGATTTTGCTTTTCAAATTTGATAACCTTCATTGGTAAGGTGGTCAGAGTGACATGAATGTACAGCCACGGTTCTTTACATAGGGAAATATCTAGCGATATTGGTCTCCCGGAAATTGTCCCTTATGCTTCTGTGGGAAAACCCGTGGTTGCTGGATCTGTTTACTTCCCTCTCTCTAAAGGAGATCAGGACATTCCTGGTAGCAGCAGTGGAAGGACATTGGTGCAAAGCAGCACAGAGACACTTTTCTTTTCTTGAAAGTTAAACCTCTTTCATTTTTCAGCAATGTTAAAGAGTACAAGTGAGGCCCCAATGATTTGAAAATTGGAAGTCGGATACAATCGGGCTTGAAGAGCGTTTCCCAGCCCGCGTCGGCATGGGTCTGTGCAGAAGTCGAGGCTAGAATCCTTCAGCGTATTGAGAGCAAGTCAATTATTGAAATAAATGCATTAGGAATTTTGATATCAGGAATTTCAGGAAGGCTTCAGGGGGGAACTCCTTTGTTATCTTCTATCGCCATGAAGTCACCCTTCCTTCTTATGTGTCGACTCTGCTATGCCCCTGCCCGGAGAGCCAACCCAAAGTATTTCAGATGGTTAGACAGGGCGACATATATATGCAGATCACGGATGGAATGCCTTGATTCTTACAAGCATTACTCTCACCTTCATGGAACACAATCCTGGCTCACCCTCAACCACTCCTATGCTGTGGCTTTGGTTGCTTAGTTATTAGTTGACAAATGTGGTAGAAACGGAGCCTCGGAGAGCAAAGGATTGGCCATGAAGTTTTGCTTATATCAAGGCTCTGCGATAGATACAATAAGATGGGGAGCAGAGGTGTGATTACATTTGGGGCTCGTTGGAGGCCTGGGCCAATGCGCTCCAGAAGCAAAGGGAGAAGTGATTCTGACTTGCTCTTAATCAGTTTCCTCTTGCTCGCCATCTGGTAATCAGCAGCCGGTGTCCCTGTTCTAATGAGTGTACCCGCATTTGTACTCACTTTTCTTTCTTTTTTTTTACTCTTCTAGATTTTTTATTTTTAATTTATAGGAATCAGTCTCTCTGAGGATTTATCTTTGCAGTGGAATATTCCGACATGAATTATTGTCTTGGAAAATGCAATAATAACTACTTGTTTGTAAAGATACACTTCTACATTTAGTTTAGAAATGACACACCACAATTTGTGCCAGTGTAATTCTGAGTTTATTGTTAGTGTAAGTAGTGTCCGTTGGCAACACGTGTTTCGGCCGTTGGCCTTTTTCTCAGCCGGACATATATTACAAGTTGGTGATTACTGTTCGTCTCTCTCCATATTTCTTAAGTGAACCAACCAATGGGTGCATTCCCCGAACCTTATCCTTATAGTTCAGTGAGAACTATAAGGTAACTTTACTGTAACCTAAAGCTCTACATAGCTCCACAACATCTCTACTCCACACAACTCCCACCCTCTCACCCCTGCACCCGACCACCACATGGTATTGCAGCATTGGGAGCCAATTGATCTTGAGCTCTAACCTCAGGCTAGGCAGACAACCAGGTGTCACTGCCACAACCACCTAGCAACATACCAGCAGATAGAACCTAGGGACTTCTGGCCTGTACCTATTAACGTGTAAAGCTTAACACCCATACCTCCTAAATGACACCTCCTCCCTCCCTTCCAGAACTATATGCAAAGAGTCTTCCAAAATGGCAGTGGTTATGGGTTTATAAGAACACTTTACATTATATTATACTAGCAAGTCTACCCGTGCTTCGCACGGTAATTCCTACTTCAGTGTTAGAGCGAAGTTTATTTAATTAACTAAACCAATGCTTCTTTGTGTGCAATATTGCTAGTCTTTCTTCTGGGCGCTAGTATGAACATATTGTCTTTTTTCCAACTCTGGAGCAAGCCACATAGAGCTGACCATGACAAAAGCATGAATCCCGTAAATCGATTCCAGCTACTTTGAGTTGGAGCGTTGTGATTGCGCAGCAACATTAATGGTGTCTGATCTACATTCGAGGCAGCAGCAACCTCTCATAAGTAGGGGAAATTCTGCCGGGGTCGGCCGGGCCGTCCGCAGACCTCCGGGCAGGGAGGCCCCAACTCCTCCCGTATATCCCAAAAGAGATAGAGTATGAGACACACGCAAGAAGCAAGGTGACTCTGCTGTTTATTAGACAAAACGGCAGGGATGGGTCAAGGAGCGTACGCGTCCGTCCTGACACACACACAATCGCGGGGCTCGCAGGCCCTTTTTACCTTAGTATGACGCGCTACTTGCGTCACTTGGAAAGTTTTTAGCAAAGAACCTATCTCCACTCTGGATTGGTTACTCGAGTGGTAGGGTTATTATAGCGCACATACAGAGAATGATGTTATTGGCTGAGAGTTAGTCAGGTGGTATACCTGGGCTGTCCCTTAAATTTGATACATGAAAATTGTTACATGAAGACCTCTGAGGATTGGTCAATGTGAATGGCGTCAGTAATAAGAACCCCAAGTTGTAATTGGTCCGCTCGCGAGCTTCCCAGTCTGGGACTATCGCTGTTCCCAGCTCGCGGTGCACCTGTCATTTGCAACAATGTTTTAATATGGGTAGGTGTAAACAATGTGAGGATTTATTCATATGTTGGGAGGTTGAATACTCCCACTGCTGCAGATGTCCAAATGAGTCTTTTAATTGTATCTGCCTGTGTCTCGAAACGTTGGATTCAGGCGTCTCTTTCCTCCTGGGCTTGGCATCTTGTCAGGTTTGATTTTGTCACGTGAGGTGGGACCGTGTTTGAGGCAAAATTCAACACAATTAATATTGTTTTTCCTGCTGTGTGCCTGGTTTATCTTGCAGGTGCGACCTTGGCGTTGGCTTGCAGCGTGTGAGATTGCAACATCGTGCCCTTGGCGGTGTGCTTTCACCGGGCTCATTTTGCAGGGTCAGCAACCCAGTTCTTGCTTATTCAATGTTCATGGAAGCTTTTGCCGGCGGCCTACTTGGGCCTGGTGCATAGGTGGGACCGTTTGATGCAGAGTGCATTAGGTTACGGTATCATATTGCTTTGTCCTCAGTATCGTGTCCCCGTTATATTTTTCATTATGGTACATGGCTCTTAGAAGAAGCGTGAGCAAGCCTTTTTTTTATATAAGTTCATGATGCGTCTTGCGTTTCTGCATTTTGAAAGCCTATGTGGAAAATAATAAAGATGTACATCGTGAGTATGCCTGTCGCCTACGTCATAGCACTGAGTATATTCTTCGTGTGGATTGGTGCGAGAGTGTCCGGTGTGTATATTTGCACAGGTGTGCTGACCGTTGGCTAGGTCGTCATGGCATCTCTAACGACGTGTAGGTTTAGTCGAGTTGGTCCGTGCCGCAGGTGTCGGCATGGACAGGGCGGGCTGTTGGGCAGGTAGATGGGAACATCCGTATGTTCCTGTACCAGGGTATTTGGTCGTCCGGTAGATAGGCAAACTCCTCTCGTGGCGGGTGTCTGGGCCGTGATCCTCTAGGCCAAGCACGAGAGGGGAAGGGCGGGAGCCTGTTCTTCCATTCTCCCACTTCAGTCCCCCCTCTGGTCGACTTGTCGACCACAAACATATCCTTTTCTTTATCTCCTCTTACTCTCCATATTTTAGTTATACCTCCCAAATGTCCATAGTGGTTAACATGGTCTTCGAATGACCAATACATATATTCACATGTTCCTCCAGGAGTGCAGTATACCCATTTCCCTATGTAGCTCCTTGGGTTCCTTGGGTTTTCGAGTTTTACAGATGGTGGGTCCAGGTGGTTGGTGATGATCTGGTTGCGCAACTTCTCCCTTTCTTTTATTATTGTACCTGTGTGTTGACCGTCATCTGTTGGCATCAAGAGGTGTATACCAACCATTTCGATCATTTCGTCTGTGGTGCGTGCCTTCCGGGCCTTCCAAAATCTTATTATGACCAGTGCAGCTCCAGCCAAGATAGTGCATCCAACTATAATCTTCAGTCCATCTGACAGCCAGGATGGCATCCATGACCATAATATTGAAAACCAGCTCTCATCCTTTTTCACACCTTTACTTTCATCCATCATCTTTGAGTGCATCTGAGCCAATTGTGACACAGCTTCCGTGAGGGTACCATTGTCAGCATCGTTAGCAGGAATGAATGTGCAGCATGATTGTCCTATCTTTGCGCAAACTCCTCCTTCCATTGCTGTGAGGAGGTCCAGTACAAATCTGTTCTGTAGTGCAACCATTCTTACTGCTCGCAATTCCTCTTTTATTGCATTGAATCCATTTACTGTAGAGTTGATTGTCATCATTAGTTCCCATCTAGTTATCTGGAGCCATTTTGCGTTTGCGTAAGCCTGCAGTCCAGGATGTATTATTGAGGAGAAGAACATAGCTGCTCTGCTGAATAGTCTGTGTTCCGGCGGTATTGAGGTCAGTGCTGTTTCCGACCTTCCCCACAGGTAATTTCCTGTCAGAGGTTCTCCTTGTCTTTTCCTTCTGTTGAGGACAGTGTCGTTGCCGTTGCGTCGGTTCTCTGATCCTTTTCGAGGCTGTGCAGATCTCTTCTTCCTTTTGTTTCCTTCATCCATCTTGGGGAAGTTCGCCATGTTCACATGCTTCTGGGGTACCACTAGTGATGGTACATTAACGTGTACTATAGTGCATACACCATTCCACAAAGGGGGCAGTGTGTGATACGCCTTGTCTCCACAGGCCCAGTAATGGTCCATTACTACTGCTGTTCCTGCTCCCCCCTCAGGTAACTCCATCACGCTTTCACAGTTGGTGTTGTATCCTACATCCACCTCTCCTTTATGTCGGTAGCATACATTAGGCGCAGTTAACGGCAATATTGTTATTGGGTCTTCATCCTTCTCCATCCACGTAAGCATGGGTACGTACTTGACCCAAGTCATCCAACATCTGTGGTTATGTCCATCAATAGTTGAAATATTTTCTCTTGTTATCATGTTGCTGCCAACCACTCCTATGTCCCATTTGTTGTCCATGTACACCTTCCCTGTTATTATCATCAGTGGTCTTTCCCAACATCCGTTTTTACCAGGGACTTCAGCGGCGTACCAATCACATGGTAGGTACTGCAGTGTTACCTTCTTCGTTTCTCCTTTTTCAGGACCACTTGTTATGTATCTGAATCCTTCAGCATGCAAACTGCTCTTGTGGTAACTCAAATAAGTCTTAAGGAAGTTGTTTTCATATGGATATGTATCTCGTGTTTTCCATACCAGGTGCAACACTGTCCCTAGGAATCTTCCTTTCGTCTGGAACAGTGCCAAGTATATTATACATCGTGCTATTTTTCCATCTATCTCCGTAGCAACAAATGTTCGAGAAGCGCTCATGGCGTATGGGATCAATGAGCAAACGTAACAGCTGTCTTCTGTTGTCTGCTTGCCTATTTTGGTCATGTGTTGGTACCACATGTTGTTAGAGACGTGTGCTGAATCTTGTACATAGTTGTCAATGCCTTTGTTATCTGAGTATGTGCTGCGTTTAACTCTATTTTCCTGGTGTGGGGTTTTACTAGTACCACCTGACGTAACACCTGTTGCAGCTGGGGGTGGGGGTATGTTAGGTTTGGGTACAGCAATAATATCAATAGCATAGCTGTACTGCCATACAGAGGCAGCCAAGAACCCGGTGATCATCAAAATCCCTATTAATTTTATTACAAATGCTAATTTCACCGGCATTTTGCTCTTACCTTGCTGCAGTCCGGCAGCTTATTCTTGCGACGTTACAGTTGCCCGCCTGAAAATTCTTAATATGCTAGTTATTAAGCTTAGTTATTGTTATTAAGCTCTCCCTATCAAGTAGTCATTCAGTGCCCAGGCGTAGAGCTGTTCCCACGCCAATCTAGGCGACCTATCTCTTAGGGCAGGCAAGTATGGTTGGAGGTGGGGCATTGAATGTTCTATGGCCAAGAGGAATGCTGTGTAGTAGACACGTACCGTCCTTCTTTTCAGGTACGTTGGCCGTTTTATTTCATATACAAATTGGTGTGACAATTCTTCCAGGTAATTATCGTCTGAGGGTACCATCTACTCCTGGGCAGTGAATTAGTTAGCTATCTACTTTCTTAACAGTACAATAATACGCTTTACCTGCATGTGCGAGAGAAAAGAAAGAGAACATTCAGGTGTTTACATGTGTATATGTGCAAAAACAATATCCTTCAGTTCAGTTATTACTACAGTGTGTAGGGGTCAATGGGCAGAGGGTTTGGGGCTCAGGCTGGCGGGAGTCTCTTTACCCTTTGATCGTGTAACCATGGGGTGGGCGGTATGGGGATCACCCCTTTCTTTTCTAATAGTTGTCTCTGGGGAATCTGGGGGGTGGCAGGGTATGGGGACACTTAGGCTGTTAGTTGTGGGAGAAGTCTCTTCCTCCGTTGGTGACGCTGTTGTTGTTCTTCCTGTGGCCCTGTCGGTGGCACTGGGGCGGGTCTGGAGTTTGTAGATCTTTACGTCGTGTAGGTGGTTCCAAGCACGTTTGTCCTGTAACTTTACTGCTCTCATTGATACCTCTTCTACCAGATGGGGGCCAGTGAATCGTGGACTGTTCCACTTTCTGTTGAAATTGCGAAGTAGTACGTGGTCACCTTTAGCAACTTTGCACAGTCTTTCCTTTTCCAATTCTTTATCCACGTCTTCTTGTTGGTCGCTGTTAGACCCGCCCCGCGTGCGCTCCAGCTGTTGAGACACAAACACTACACTAGTAATCAAAGAAGACACATATTGGTACATTTCATCACCAAGAACACTCGCAGTGCTCTCGTGGTCAGTAAATGCTCTTGATGTTGGCGTTAGGGCAAGGCGCATTTGACGTCCGGTAACCACCTCGTGAGGGGTGAGGTGGTGGTCGGACCCTGGTTTATTCCTTAGCTCAAATAGGGCTAATAGAAGGCAATATAACCAACTCTTCTTTGTTGTTTGCTGTATCTTTGCAATTGCCTCCTTTAATAGGTCGTTCAGGCGTTCACATAAACCGTTGGCCTATGGGTGGTATGCACATGCAAATTTATGTTTGATGTTCAGCAAGGATGTAATGTGCTGGAACATTTCGTTTGCGAAATGTGGGCCATTGTCTGACCTTAATACCTCACACACTCCCCACCTAGGGAAGACCTCCCTCACTAGGAATTTAGCTGCTCTAAATGCATCTGGGTGTGAACAGGGCCCTGCTTCAATCCACCTCGAGAATGGGCATACTACTACAATCATATACCTATTTCCTTGACATACGTTGATCATATCAACATAGTCAATATGGAGATGTCGGAACGGTCCCTCTGGCCGGGGTATAGTACCTCTTATCACCTTCAGAGTGTGGCCGGCCGTAAACTGTTGGCATGTGAGGCAGTTGCTGATAAAATTTGACACATGGGAATTTAACTCGGGGCAGAACCAGTCTTCCCTAATTCGTGCTGCAATTACTTCCTTACCTGTGTGGGCTGGGTAATGTAGTTGGCTCAGGGCGGTGTTCAAAAGTGCCAATGGTATTACAACCTTTCCAGTGTCACCCTGGCGCCATAGTGCGTCGGTTGGTGACATTGTGCATCCTCTTTTTACCCATATTTCTTTTTCAGCCATTGGTGCAGCCGCTTGTAGCTCCATTATCTGTGTGGCTGGGAGATGGGTGTACCCTTCTCTTATCAACATCTCCTTAGCCATTCCCCTCCCTCTCCCTCTCTGTGACTCTGGGGGGTTCCATATCTCACCAAAGTAGGCAGCATACTTCACATGTGCGTCAGCTGCTGCATTCCCTTTTGAGATGTGATCTTCGCCATTGGTGTGTGCGGTGCATTTCACTAAAGCTAATTCTTGGGGGTCATTTGTTGCTTTAATTAGTTCAGCTAATAGGAGGGCATGTTGCACTGGAGTGCTATCAGTTCTCCTAAACCCTCTTTTTCTCCATTTCGACAGCCCTGAGTGGACAGTGGAGGTAACATACGCGCTGTCGGAGTATATGGTCACTCGTTTGTCAAAGCTTTCCTTCAACGCCAAGATCAGTGCAACTAATTCCGCTGCTTGAGCGGAGTAATGCTGTGGTAATTGTACACATTTCATGGCCACACACACCGGTACTTCCATCATTTTTACCACTGCTGCCCCAGTCCTCCTTACACCATCCCTTTGGTCGATAGTTGATGATCCATCAATGAACAAGAGCTCACCTCCCTCTAGCGCGTTTTCTTCAATCTTTCTAGTAAATGAGTACATGTCAGTTATTTGCGTACAGTCGTGGGCATAATCTCCCTCCTCAATTACTTCTGCTAGGAACCTTGCAGGGTTGACCGTGCTACATCTAACAATTGATAGTTCAGCTCTGGATAAGATGATCTCATAGCCTGATGCCCTTTGCGTGGTTAGGGTGGACTTAGGTTTATTCAATATGGCAAATAGTGCATGTTCCACAAACAGTGTAGTTGGGCACCCCAGGGTTATTGCTGAGGCTTTCTCTACCACAAAAGCAGCTGCAGCGAGACCTTGTTCGCAAGGGAAATGGTCTAGCATCACAGGATCTAAGTGGCCACTGTAGAATGCTACTGGCTTGTAGCCCATGCTTGTTTTTTGGGCCAACACTGCTTTCATTACTGCTGAGTCGCAATGTGAAAATATAAAACATTGTCGCTCATAGTCTGGGGATGCCAGTACTGGAGCAGTTGATATCGCATCTTTCAACTCATCAAAAGCCTCTTTCATTTACATTGTCCACCTCAGCTTTTTCTCCCCTTTATTAGCTTCCTTTAACGCCTCAAGCAGGGGCCCTATGTATGAACTGTAATCAAATACCCATGCTCTACAATAGTTGCATAGACCCAGGAACTGCTGCAGTCCCCTCACTGTTTGTGGCACTGGTGTGTTTGAAATGGCCTGTGCTCTTTGTGGTGCAATCTTTCTTCCATGTTGGGATATGAGCTGACCAATGTAAAGTACCTGTTCTTGACAGTACTGTAACTTTTCCATGTCTACCTTGTAACCTTTCTCAGCCAATATTGTCAACATCTTTAATGAGTCCTCTCTGCATGTTCTTTCGTTTGTACTGCAAATTATTATATCATCGACATACTGCAACACTGTGCTTGCCACTTCAATGTTACCCAAATCCATCTGTATTACTCTGTTGAAAATTGAGGGTGATTCGCAATACCCTTGTGGCAACCTGGTGTGTTTCCACTTTGTGTTTCTGTAAGTGAAGCTTGTCAGATCTTGTGAGTCTGGGTGCAATGGTATTGAGAAGAATGCATTTTTAAGGTTGATCACTGTAAATCGTGAGGCTTCTGCTGGAATGCCACACAATATTGTGGCCGGGTTTGCTGCTATGGTATACTCTGCTTCTACTATGTTGTTCAAGGGCCTGAGATCCTGTATGAAGCGCCAAGAACCCCCTTTAGTCTTGCGCACTGGGTATACAGCCGTATTACATGGTGATTCTGAGGGGAGCAATATGCCATTATTTATAAGGGCCGTTATGGTTTCATATATGCCCTCATCTGCCTATTTTGATAGTGGGTACTGTTTCACTCTGGGGAGTATTGCACCTTTTTTCAATTTTATCCTTACTCCCCCTATACTTTTTATGCACCCCACGTCATAGGGGCTAGTAGTCCATAGTGATGTGGGTACCTTTGTCATATCCTCCTTAAAGAAGGGGACTGGGGTGCATACGGGTGCCTCAAGCGCCATTGCAATTTTCTGTGCTACTTGTTTGTACGCCACTCTTAGCCATATTTCCACACTCATCATAAACACCATTTCACCTTCCTCCTTTTCATCTGAGAACAGCTCCTCATCTGACACCTGGGTGAGTCTACATCCTTCCGCTAGTGCTATTACTGCCCTCCATGCCCTTCCTTCTCTGTCTTGGGCATGTACAGCAATGTAATCAGCTGTTGCTATAATGCTCTCAATGTCCACTGGAATCACCTTTCCTTCTGGCTCATTGACTGGTGTTTCTGGTCTGAACAGATAGGCTGCTGGCCTCCTCCACATTTTTCCTTCTATCCCTGGCATCCATGCAAATGCCATGTCTGTCCCGTACTGGAAGAGCTCGCCATCTACTGGCTCCGCCCTAATCGCTGTTTGTCCGCATTATGCTTGCATAATCTGTCGTGCCGTGAGCATGTTAATCCCTGGAGTGGAGCAAATTATGCCGTCCTCAGTAAATGAGATCGTCATATTCAACCTATTCATTATGTCTCTCCCCAGTATATTTACTGGTGAGGCACTATAATATAGAAGTGGGACTGACAGGTCATAATCTCCTATATATAAGGGAATGTTATCAGTAAAAGGAACCAACCCTTTAGCCCCAGAGAATCCTTGGGTGTTCATGGCTTCGCCTGACATCTTAAATTTACCCTCTCTTATGCAAGACCGGGTCGCCCCGGTGTCAACAAGGAATGATAACTTTTTGTCACCTATCGTTACCTCTATGCGTGGTTCCTCCGCACTATTAGATGTTACTGACAGGATGGGACACACCAAGGCCGTCTGTGGGCTGTCCTATTGAGGGTACAACGATTGACCATTTCCTGTGTAAGGGTTGTGTCCCAGCACCGTCACCCTACCCAGTTGTGTTTGTTGTACTTGGGGTTGTTGTGTTATCGCTACCTGTTGTTGTGTCAGTGAATGTGTCTGTGGCTGTTGTTGTGTTATTAGTTGTTGCTGTTCATTTCCCTGTTGCAACGTCTGCTGTTGCTGTATGCCCTGCTGTTCCTGTGTGGGCCTTGGTTGTCCCTGTTCACTCCATGATGGTGTTCCTGGTCTTACTCTACACGTGCGTGACATGTGCCCTAATAGTCCACAACTCCAACACACCGGTGGTTCCCTACTCTGCCATGGAAAGCTCCCTGTGTTGTCCTGGTATACTGGTTGCCCTGTGGGATAGGAACTTCTAAGTCCTCCTACCTGCTGTTGGGTATTATATCCGTATCCTCTACCTCTCATAATTCCTCCTCTTCCCCTGTTGTAATTATAATACCCAGCTCCTGGCATTGAGTATCCCCCTCCCATGTTGGTCGATTATGGTTGTAGTGGCGGCACCTGTTGTGTTCTAGTCTGTGAAGGTGGTATTTGGGAGGGATCTTGTGCAGCCACTACTTGTGTGGGGCTTTGGGTCATTGTTGTAGGCCTAGTTATTAGTGCCCCTTCCATTGTGTATTTAGTAAGCTTTTTCTGTACTAGTTTAGCCTCTTCCGTTTTCCTGTCCTCTTCCTTTTGTTTCATTTTTCCTTGCCATGTCCTGCAATGATGCACTATAGTCAGTTGTATTTCTGACCATGCTTTTGCTTCCATTCCCACTACTTTCTTCAGTTGTTTCTGAACTCCTTCCGGGAGCCCTTGTACTAGTATATGATAAAATATTACGGGTGTTTTGTCCCATTGTTCTCTAGTTTCCATGCGCCACTTCTCTTGGATTTCCTGGATATAATCAACAGGATCTTCGTTCTCACGCATCTTGCGGGAGGTAATTGCTCCTATGTCTGATGTGTCTGAGTACTGTACCCTCAGTGCCTGCCATAGTGCATGTCTGCAGTTTGCGAATGGTGCCCCATCATGCGATGTGTTTGTTATTGTTACCCCAGGGAATCCCGCTCTCTTCCAAATGTCATCCACTGCATCCCCTAATATCGATATTAGAAGGCCCTTCACATCTCCTACTGCCAGTTTCTGTCCTGCGGTGTGTTTTTCCATTTCATATATCCACTTACCCGCACCTCCACTTAATGATGGGAGCCTGCATTTTATATTTTCTTTGTCTGTATGCTTCCAAGGGACATACTGTGGCCTAACCCCTCCCCTCTCCAGAAGTGGCATTAAGTTATGTCTCGTTTTACCCTTTGTGTTCCATAAAATCGAGTCCTCACACCCTTCTTCTTCTTCCCTTTCTTCTACCTCGTCAATTTCATCCGTATTTCCCCTGCTTGTAACTCTTTCTTCTCCATTTTTCCCCTTCTTCCATCATTTCCTGTATTTAATGTGGGCATGTGTATTCGCCTTTCCTGCCTGCGTCTAGGGAGGTTCCTAAGCCGACATGCATAGGGTGTTAGTTCGTCTGTGAAGGGCGCAAGTTTTATAGTGCGTAACGAGCGTGAGGTGGTTGAGCATGTAGGGTGCGATGGGAGAGGGCGTGATGGAGACGGTGCGGCCTCATGTGTCTGTCTTTCCGCTATTCCTTGCTCATCCTCCCCACTTCTCTCCAGCTCATCCTTTCTCCTACGGATCAATGGTGAGTCGGTGTTGGTCCGGGTGATGTATAGTTTATCTAGGCTTTCCCTTTCACTGTTTCTTCCTTCCTTCTCCACTCCTTCTTCTTCCTCACTACAGAAGTCAGTCATAAACGGCACCCCCCACTCGGTCTTTTTCCCCTTTATTGTTACTGTTTGTAAGTCTATTAGGTCCAGTTCTCTTTTTTCTCCTTTATCAACCGCTCCCCTTTGCGCTGATGTTGCTACTTCTGTGTCTTTATATACATCCCCCCATACTTCACTCTCTCTTCTCCTATCTTCTCTTTCTCCTTCATTTCTCTCCTCCGTCTCCCTACCATTTTCCTCCCTTTTCCTTTTTAATTCCTCCATTACTTCACTACTCATCTGTTCCAATATTCTTTCATCCTCTTTCTTCCTTTCCCATTTCACCCTTTCCCTTTCCAGTATGCTCTCTATCACCCTCCCTTCTTTGTATTTCTTAGTCGTTTCTGATAGTAATCTCCTCTTCCACATTGCCATTTCTTTTTCTTTCTCTTCTTCTTCCCTTTTCTTTTCTCGCAGCACTGCTCTTGATACCCTTTCTGCTGCTGCTTTTACCCTTTCAGCTTCTCTCCTTTGCTCCTCAGTTCGTTCCCTTATTTTTTCCAATTCGTTCTTACCGTCTTTCCTTTTCCTCGCTCTCTCTCTTTCCTCCCTCTCGAGCTGTTTGATCAATTCATTCTGCTCATCCCTTAATTCTGCTAGTCGTTCCTCCAAAATCTCTTCCTTTTGCCGTAACAGCTCTTCCCCTCTCATTCCACTCTCCCTAGTATTATCCTTGTCTGTTTTCCTTACTACCTCCTTCTCTTCCCCTGTTAATGAACCTCGTAATTTTAATAGTATCTGTGCAGCTACCCACTCATCATTTCCTATTTCCACAGTTTGTTCTTCTCCAGTCCTCCCCTCCCCTGCTGGCATCTTCCTATGAGCCACATATGGTGGAGGGCTGTATGCCGGGTTCGAGTACCCCTCAGCCGTCCTTAACTGACCTCTTTCTATTTCTCCTAACTCCCTTAAAGGGTACAACCCCCCTCCCTCTGTTTTCACTCCCTTTGCTAGGAGTATATCGTTGCTCGGTTCCTTTTTTATTTCATTTGATGTATTATTCTTTTCTCCTCCCTCTTGTCCGTTTCCTGTGTTCTTTGGGTCTTCACTCCCCTTTTTCCCATCCTCTCCTTCCTCCTTAATCTCTTTTTCTTCCGGTGTTTCTCCCACAGTGAACATTCCATTTGGTCCTGGTCGGGACCCCTGGAACATCCTCCATAAGTTAAACACCTCCACGTGGTTTGCCAACTTCTTCCCTTTGTATGTATTATGCAGATGGTTTAGTAGTGAATGTTGGGCATATGGATCGAAGCTACCATTAGGCGGCCACGGTGTTATCATTTTGTTGTCCGTCCCCTGGGTCCATTCTATGCTATACTTAATCAGTTTCTCCCTATGGGGTGACAGTGTTGTACATATGTGTTGTAGTGGGGTAGTGAGGGTGTTCCCCCACCCTCCCGATCCTGTCCCGTATGACATAGTAGCGCTCCACTTGTTACCCTTCCCCTATTTGGTAGCGGTTATCTCACTAGCAGTTTACAATATGCAGCCTTATATCGTTACCTGGCCCCGTAAGCTTGGGGACTTGCGATAGTCCGCTAAGGAAAATTATAAAAATATAGTATTTACATTTGTATATTTTCTTCAGTCTTTCTTCCTTTACACGATACCCTTACGGCCCCCTGCGGCCGAGGCGCACGTAGCCCCCTGCGGCTGCGTACCCCTTGTGACGTTCTTATACAGTCGCCCTATTTTCACTTGCTCCTCCTCCTTCTTCTACACTTGCCGTGGCCGGCGTTCTCCGTGCGCAGCCACGTCCCCCGTTTCACCTTTCCCCGATCAACTCATTACCGTTTATCTCCGTTTCCACTCCCTTACCACAGTTCTCTTCCCCACCACTCTCAGAAAGAAAGATGCCTTGTGGTCGGGATATCCTATGAGAGCCCTACTGGTGACGTCACCGATCTCCTCGAGCTACTGGTAAGTTCTTCATATATTCTTTAAGTTCAAAATACACTTGCAATCTACCCCCGTTAACCTCACAGCTGTCTTCCTGTCACTCCTGGAACAAGGTAATCAATAATATAATCAGACTGCGCACGCTGCGTCGCCTCACATGGGATACGCCCCTCGACAGGAGGGCTTAACCAGCCAATTATCTTCCGTATTAGGCAACTAACTAGCTACCGCCTACAGGGAAACGTCATCTACCTATCGAGTTTCTTGCTCGAACAATAGGGATCCTCATCTACTCATTGATCAATAAATGCCAAATCGTAGGAAACCACACACACACACACCCTTACACGTAGTCGCGACCTAGGCCAATCAGTGTCTACGAGCGGCCGCACGTGATGTTTTCGTGCTCCGCCCTCCCCCCTTTGTGTAGCGTAGCCAACTGCTCTCACACTCGTTCGGCCACCATTCATTCCATTGCCAACACTAAATTGTCAAACCTTCACCGCGCACTTGTGCAACACCTCCCACCTCCCGTATTTAATTCCTCCCCCCTCCCTCACAATTTCACATTGCTTGTTGTGCGTGGCATGCTCACCAAGTTCTCTTGATGCGGGGCCGCTCGACTGCGTGCACCCCTCTAAGCGGCTCGCCACCTCCCCTCATCTGGACCACGTCTGGACACTCGCCAACCGCGGGCGGGATACTTCTCAACCGGCTCCCGAGGGCCAATATCCGGATTGCGCTGTCCGGTCTTCTCGCAGCTCTGCGATGGTCCTGTAGTCCTCAGAAGGGGGCAACGGCAGAGGGGGCCACGCCGCCGGGCCTCCTCGCAACGCGATTACCTGGAAAAAGTAAAAATAAAAAAAGCAGATCTTAAACAGATCTCAGCAGTGCCTCCAACTTGTCGGGGGGGAAATTCTGCCGGGGTCGGCCGGGCCGTCCTCAGACCTCCGGGCAGGGAGGCCCCAACTCCTCCCGTATATCCCAAAAGAGATAGAGTATGAGACACATGCAAGAAGCAAGGTGACTCTGCTGTTTATTAGACAAAATGGCAGGGATGGGTCAAGGAGCGTATGCGTCCGTCCTGACACACACACAATCGCGGGGCTCGCAGGCCCTTTTTACCTTAGTATGACACGCTACTTGCTTCACTTGGAAAGTTTTTAGCAAAGAACCTATCTCCACTCTGGATTGGTTACTCGAGTGGTAGGGTTATTATAGCGCACATATAGAGAACGATGTTATTGGCTGAGAGTTAGTCAGGTGGTATACCTGGGCTGTCCCTTAAATTTGATACATGAAAATTGTTACATGAAGACCTCTGAGGATTGGTCAATGTGAATGGTGTCAGTGATAAGAACCCCAAGTTCTAATTGGTCCGCTCGCGAGCCTCCCAGTCTGGGACTATCGCTGTTCCCAGCTCGCGGTGCACCTGTCATTTGCAACAATGTTTTAATATGGGTAGGTGTAAACAATGTGAGGATTTATTCATATGTTGGGAGGTCGAATACTCCCACTGCTGCAGATGTCCAAATGAGTCTTTTAATTGTATCTGCCTGTGTCTCGAAACGTGGGATTCAGGCGTCTCTTTCCTCCTGGGCTTGGCATCTTGTCAGGTTTGATTTTGTCACGTGAGGTGGGACCGTGTTTGAGGCAAAATTCAACACAATTAATATTATTTTTCCTGCTGTGTGCCTGGTTTATCTTGCAGGTGCGACCTTGGCATTGGCTTGCAGCGTGTGAGATTGCAACATCGTGCCCTTGGCGGTGTGCTTTCACCGGGCTCATTTTGCAGGGTCAGCAACCCAGTTCTTGCTTATTCAATGTTCATGGAAGCTTTTGCCGCGGCCTACTTGGGTCTGGTGCATAGGTGGGACCGTTTGATGCAGAGTGCTTTAGGTTACGGTATCATATTGGTTTGTCCTCAGTATCGTGTCCCCGTTATATTTTTCATTATGGTACATGGCTCTTAGAAGAAGCGTGAGCAAGGCTTTTTTTTATGTAAGTTCATGATGCGTCTTGCGTTTCTGCATTTTGAAAGCCTATGTGGAAAATAATAAAGATGTACGTCTGTGAGTATGCCTGTCGCCTACGTCATAGCACTGAGTATATTCTTCGTGTGGATTGGTGCGGGAGTGTCCGGGGTGTATATTTGCACAGGTGTGCTGACCATTGGCTAGGTCGTCATGGCATCTCTAACCACGTGTAGGTTTAGTCGAGTTGTTCCGTGCCGCAGGTGTCGGCATGGACAGGGCGGGCTGTTGGGCAGGTAGATGGGCACATCCGTATGTTCCTGTACCAGGGTATTTGGTCGTCCGGTAGATAGGCAAACTCCTCTCGTGGCGGGTGTCTGGGCCGTGATCCTCTAGGCCAAGCGCGAGAGGGGAAGGGCGTGAGCCTTTTCTTCCATTCTGCCACTTCACCGTACGTCTACGGCTGAAGCATGTAAGCTTTGTACTGTTGAGATGGCATACAGTAATCAACTTCCGTGGGTAATTAAGTTTTTGTAATTATCATTAGAGATTGCCAGAGTGTGAGGGACAACGTAATTGCAGGCACTATTGAAGAGACATGCACCATTTCCTGTCACCCGCATAACTATAAAAGCACAGTATTGTGTCACTCGCATGACTTCACATGCGAGTGCCACTAATGTCAGCAAGAATACTGAAAGTGTGGAACGTTAGGAACAATGTACTGCTGAAGTTTTCATAACCTGCTGAACTTTAGGAATAATGATTGTAGAACTACGGGGCGAAGAGTCATTGGGCAGGGGTAAGCGTTGCAGACCGCTTAAAAAAACGAATCCCCAAAAAGGTATATATTATAATTGTTACATTGTCTACACCATGGAACCTACCCACATGCCAGATTTCTGGTTTGTAGTATGTTGGGAAGTATGCTGCATATTTCAAACAGACACACACATCCTAGCATTACAGATCGCAGAAGTTAACAGAATGGCCCTCATTATGATACCGGTGCTAAACCATGGCACTATTAGCACCATGGTTGGTGCCAGTATCGTAACGTGTCCGCCATGGTGAAATGGGGAAATACCGCCCCATTCCAAGGTTGGTGGGGTGGTATTTCCCCATGGCCCTTCCCCCGTTCCCATTTTTTCCCCATAGGGCTTAATGGGAATGGGGAAGGCGGTAATTACGGTACTGCAAATTGCGGTACCGTAATTACCCACGAGGTCCCTTAGCGGGTCCCTACTTTAACGGCTGGTCCAAACCAGCCATTAAGGTCGGGTCCCGCAAAGGGACCTCGTAGTAAGGCGCTAAGAGGGTAACGGCGCCGCAGCCTTTTTACGGCGCCGTTAACCCCTTAGCACCAGGGTCTTAATGACCCCCAATGTATATTTTATACTTTTTACATAGTCTACACCGTGGAACCTACCCACATGCCAAATGTTGGGTTTGTAGCACGTTGGGAAGTATGCTGTACATTTGGAACAGACGCACACACATATCCACAAATTTCCCTTTTATATACAGAGAGATTATATTATATTACAGAGTACACAAAAATGTGCACATAACAAACAGTGGCCACCAACCAGTGTGTCACATCTTTAGGATGGCAGAAGGCTGTGTCAGACATAGACCCCGTAGAAGGCCACAATACGTTGTCTGAACGACAATGCACAGCGGTAGCAACACACTACTCAGAGAGAGATGGGGAGCAGGTCGATGCTCAAAAGGCTCTCTGGGCCTGGGTCAAACAGCGGTCTCTGCACGACTCACATTCCGAGTCAGGCCCTTATTGCAACATAGGCTGAGGCCTGCCCGGCAAACAAAAAGGTTTGTTAAAAACTAATTTCGGGTGCGCCATAGTGGGATGCGAACCTGTCCTGGTGTTCAAAGCAGCTTTTAACCTGCTCAACGACCTTTTAACCTGCTGAACTATCATGCTGGGTAATATTTTATTTGGGTCTTGTAAAGACAAATGCCCAGCCACTTTCTTATTGTAGAACTCTTGATATTTAGTGAAATGTATCAATTATGCCAACTTGGGCAGAAATCAAGCAAAACCGAAATTTAAAAATCACTAAGAGCAATGCGATGCGCTGTGTTCATACATTCTTTTATGAATGTTGTTATCAGGTCTTGTAACACACACTTGCATAGGCGTCACTTCTCAGACATAACACAATGCAGCCAGCCATCCTTGGACAGAAACAAACACAGTGCAAAAGAGAGACATTAGTTATCTTCTGCACAGCTAGCCAGGAGCATTTGTTTAATCAATTATAGTACCGCTGACAAAAGAAAGTCTCAATGATTTACTACATTCAGCATACATTTATAGGAAGAAAATATATTTATTTTTATTTATTTTATTTTGACACCTATATAGCCCACCTAACCCGGAGGCAGCTGGGCAGTTGTTCTTCAGAAGATGGTTACAGAAGTTGCTTATGTAAGACGGTTAAAAGTGTAGTTACAATAGTTAAAAAGTACAAGTGCTTAATGGTCAAGTCAGGTCAAATTGCATAGTATAGAAAAGGCAAGTGTGTAGGTTAGATACATTGTATAGACATGGCTAGTGTGTGGGCAGCGCTAAGCTACATGTTTAGGTCAGGTGAGTGCGTTACAGGCCGGTCAACTGGCAGAAGCACACCTCACGTTACAGGGGCTGCAGCAAACAATCAGGCATCGCAGGCAACAGGCAGAATCAGGTGAGTTACAAGGTATAATCAGGCATGTGGGCAGCAGAGGGCTACATGGTCAAATCAGGTAAATTACATTACAAGCAGGCCAACTGGCAGAATCACAGCTCATATTACAGTGGGCTGCAGCAGTCAAACAGGCATCATATGGCGAATTAATAGAGCACTACATCAAAGTTCGGCATGCAGGTGAGGAGCACTACTGGGCTCCGCAGGTAAGCAGGGTGCACTGTGTACCGTAGGCCACTTGAAAGCAAATTTGAAAGAACCTTCTGAATCACGATCTAACTGGACAGAGAGAAACGTCACAGGTCGGGAGTGCACTAGGCTGTAAGTTGCAACTAAGCAGTGGTTGAAATTCATTTTTTGGTATCCCAATCACATCGCACAAAACCACAACGAATAGGGCATATGAACAACAGGCAGAAGCAATTACAATCATGTTTGGATGAAACCTGGGCAAGATATTAGAGTGTATATAGGTCAACAGAGTGTCACGGTAAGCAAGGCAAGGCGGGTGGTCGCTAATGCATTAGGCTGCTCTCGTGAAAGTTGGAGTAAGTACAGTTCGGGTTATGATTGTGGAGGGGCCGGCAGAAATTAATCGGCCTTAAAAGGTGTGTGCAAAAGTGGGTGATGACACAGATGGCGTGGCATCCTGGGCAATCAGGGCATTTTCGTACTAGAAGGCAGAAGAAATGCACGGTGGGGTGCAACAGGCCAAAAACAGTGTTTGGGTGAGGATGTGCACAGAAAAGTATGTAAATAGGATGTGTGGTAGAAGACGAGCCGGATGGTTGAAAGAATGTCAGCCAATTTTTAGGGGGTGTTGTGGGGATTCATACACTTCTTACCTGAAGGGGAGGCCCTGATGTGGGATTGGCGGTCTCTGGCCGCAGCGACAGGTTGCACAGGTGCAACGAGGGTGATCATCCATGGGCAGACAGGGAAAGACAGAGGCCTTAAACCTGGGCCTTTGACCTGGGCCCGGCTTCACCTCACTGCTCAGCCGTGTCCCAGTATTTGGTGTCGGGGAGGTCCAATCAAACTGCTCATTGGTGATGAGTACCTCTCCAGGCATTTCTGGAAGGCAGAGCTGAATAGAAAAGGCGGCGGCAATCTTCAGAGTGGGTTTGGTCCCACTATGTTCCAATGAATGGGGAAGGTGAAGAGGCCTCAGCAGCCTGATGGTGGGGGTCTTATGCTTCCTGATCACAGCTCCTCCAACAATGACAGGGGCCTTAAACCCGGCCCTTTGATCTGGGCCCGGTATTTGCTGTGGGGGAGGTCCAATCAATTTGCTCCTTGATGATATGTGCCTCTCCAGGCATTTCTGGAAGGCAGAGCCGAATAGAAAAGGCGGTGGCCATCTTCAGAGTGGGTTTGGTGCCTCTATGTTTCAATGAATGGGTAAGGTGAAGCGGCCTCAGCAGCCCGATGGTGGGGGTCTCATTCTTCCTGATCACAGCTCCTCCAACAAAGACAGACAAATGACACATCACACATAAATTCTGTTCTGAAACATAAACCTTTCAATATAATTGTTCAGGTTTCTATGAGTAAAATGCACTGCCCATTCATATTGGACATAAATGCTCACAGGACATATTTTGCAACTTAGAGGCTGGAGAGAAGCAGTTTTAGGATGACCAAGTTGTAGCTCAACTAGGGGCCTCCTTATAAGTGTGCTGATCCGGCACACTACAACTCTGCGGGCGGGTGCTGTCCACCTGGCAGGTCAGACCTGCACAGTGGAACAGCATCTGCCCGCAGTTTTCACTGAAGCACCGGCACCATTATTAATGGTGCCGGTGCTTCCGTGGTCCCCACTCCCATAGAGTTGTGTGGGACTCTATGGGAATGAGAACTTACAATTGACCGGCGCCTGACTTTCCAGGAAGTCGGGCGCCGGTAAATCATTACCAGTCCGGCGTAATCCGCCAATATCACTGGAACGGTTACAGACAGACTTATAATGAGGCCCAAAATCTGCTGTTGTGTTTCCGTTGGCTACTTCGGCCTTATCTATTTCTAACGTACTGCCAACGTTGAGTCTAAGACTCCTTTTCTGCAATGTAACCACTACAATCTTATTTTTCTACCATGTAATACTGCTTACTTCATGCAAATGGCCATGCCCAGGGCCTCCCCTGTTCCCCTGTTCCCAATAACCATGGCTTGAGTTGCTAACTATTTCCCTGAGCTCTACACAACTCTGTATTTCTGTGTTTTCAGCAATTTGAATTTCCATGAGGCTTTGAGGCCTGTATTTATTTTAATTCATGCTGTGGCATCCATTTTGGGAAGGATGGCTACTTTTTGCTATAGTATTTCTCTGTCCAATAGGGTCCTGGCCCACTGCCCAATCACCCGCAGGACCACCCTCTGGACTGCCCTCTGTGCCCACACTCACCTTTCGGGTGGTTTGCCTCCACCCTGCACTTACCTGGTGGGCGGTAGACCTCCCTCTTCGCCCGGGATGTCTCTGAAATGCACTTATCTGTTGGCTCCACAACGGGCAGCTCTGGCACTTCCTCTCCTAGGGGACCCTAATAGCGCTTACCTCCAAATCCCCCTTTTTCTTTCACTGCACTTGCACGCTGCGAATGTCACAAGGCCTAGTAGGACCGCTGCCCATTTCTATTAATTCTTTGGCAATTACATTGTTTATGTGCTCACTTGTTACCTTCCCTTGTGCATTGTGCCGCTGTGAAACAATGTCGTGTTGCATAAGCGCCTTATGAATATCCAATAAATAAAATAAATAAATGTCAGGGGCTATATTCTGTGTTATTCATGTTGTGTGCAATGTATGCAACTCTTTATATTAGTTTTTTCCTAAGTTAATGATAATATTTTTCATGTACCTCTATCACTATACTATCCATTCCCTAATGCACCTGCCTGGAATAAGCAGAGGAGGGGGGTAGTCTCTTTTGGTCTACTCTTCTTCACACTACTGCCACTTGCGTGGTCTCTTGGTACCCTAGTGGATGTGCAGTGGAATGAGAGATGGGGGGGTGTTAGAGGGATTCAGAGCAAGAGAGCTTTGATGTGCTGTTGGCAGCTTCAGTTCAGTTTAGAAACTGATCACAGAGCTTTGGTGCGTTTTCGGGTGGTATGAGTCATGTGTTGGTGAGGTATGAGTGTGCATGGGTGCTTTGTGTGTACTTGTGTTTGGTTTCAAGTTGGCTTTTGTGGCTTGTGTCCAGCTGGTGGTCCGGTAGAAGTAGGGGGGTGTGTTAGTGTTTGAGGGTGAATAATCAGAATATTGAGTTTTTAGTAGGGTTAGTGAGCACAGACTGTCTGGAATAAACCTAGATTCAAAGCATATGCTATGTTTAAATTCACCTAAAGCATACACTGTGTTGAACATTCACCCAGATTCAAATCATTCACTTTGTTGAAAATACACAAGGATTCAAAGCATACACTGTGTTGAAATACACTTACATTCCAAGCATAACTAAAGTTGAGTATATGTTCAGTTTCATAACATGCACTGTGCTGAAATGCACCCAGATTCAAAGCTTACACTGTGTTGAATTACACCTGTATTCAACACATACACTGGCCCTCATTACGACCCTGGCGGAAAGTGACTGACCGGACCGCAACAGCGTAAATAGCGTTTCCGCCATTGCACGAAGGAGCAAAGAGCGGACCATTCCGACCCATCGGGCACGAGCACCACGCCATGGCGGAAGTGCAAAGTCCGCGATGGCGCAAATGTCCCCAAAACGGCCCACACCGCCGCCGTACGTCGCCCTAGGTGCAATACCGCCACCCATCACAGCGGACACCGCAGAGTGCGCCTACCGGAAAGTACGGTGACCGGAAATATATGGAAACGGAAGTAAAAACATGGGCCCGGAACGGGAAACAACCCGCCGTACACCTATAAAACCACTAAAACCACACAACCACTAAAAACACTACCCTGAGACACACCCCAACCCGTCATCCACCCTAGCGAAACCAAGAAAAATGGGAAAAGCAGCGAAGAAAGCGTGCGACCGCAAGCGGCAGGTCCACTTCTCCCGTGAGGAACTCACCGTGCTAACAGAGACCCTCCAGGAGAATGCTGCCGTCGTCTTCTCCAGGCAAATGACCAGGACGGCACTTGCGAACAAGAAGGCCATATGGGCTCTGGTAGCACAGCGGGTAAGCGCGGTGGGGACCGCACCCCGCACACCACAACAATGCCGAAAGCGGTGGGACGACCTGCGGATACGCGTCCGCAGCATACTCTCTGCCAACCGCAACATTGCCACAGCCACCGGGGGAGGTCCTGATTCACCCATCAAGTTGACCCCCTGGGAAGAAATCTGTGCCTCCACCATCGGAATGGAGAGCATCGAGGGAGTCGGAGGGATGGAGAAAGGAGTGCAGACATCAGAAGAATCAGGTAGGTGGGCCAGATAAAACAATGCTAAAACCACAATGTCCCATCATGTGAAGTACCATGTGTCCACATAGTGCAACAGGAACACATGTCCAGGAGAACGTCCACACACATCGCCCTCATAGCGCACCTTAAAACCACAATAAATACATAAATAAATAAAAACCCCTAAAACACCCACCACACGTCCAGCAGGCACACCCTAACTGCAGGCTGCCAAACAACTGCACCCTCACCCCACACACAAATGAAAGCACCTCTAAGGCCCCGACCCAAATCACCCTCATGTACCACCCCAATGCATGTGAAACAATGCCATTCCAATACCCACAGACCCATTAATAACCCTCGCCCTCCTTTACTCCACCACAGGGTCCGATCCAAACGACGAGCATCAGGACACCCCTACCAGCACACCTGCAAAGAGGGCCAAGACCAACGGCCAAAGACCCTCCACCTCAGCTGCACGCATCAAGACACGGCAGCAGCACAAATCAGGTGGCAGAACAGAGGAGGGAACATCAACAGGCACCCCAGCAGCCAGCATGCCCACTACACCACCACCACAGGTCCCCCCAACGGATGCCACAGAAGGCACTGGCTCTGGTGGCAGCAGCACCATAGGTGACACCCCAATGATGGCAGCATGCTCCGACACAGAAGACGGGGATGTCGAAGTCAGATCCATCCATGACCTGTCCCAATCCCCCTGTCTGTCCCATCCCGTACAACATGAGAATACCACGCAGGGGCACCCACAAGACGACGACTGGCCATCCCCCCCAAGCCCTGTGGCAAGGCAACATGAGGTCAACAGCCCCTCTGTGACCCCCCCGCAAATGGCCATGGCCCAGCAGAGGCAACAGTCCCTCGACAAGTTAATCGGGCAACAGCAGCAACTGGCCACGCTCCTCAAGGACCATGCCGATGAATGTGGGGGCACTAAGGCAGACATAGAAACATCAACTGACACACTCAGGGCAGAAATGGAGAGAGGTACAGAGACACTAAGGGCACAAATGGAGAGTAGCACCGAGAGCCTGAGAGTCCAAATGGAGAGAAGCACCGAGAGCCTGAGGGGGGAACTGCATGCGACGTCCAAAGACGTATGTGCCGAACTTGCTGCAGTGCGCCGTGTGCTCACGGAGCTCTCACAAACCCTTGGGAACATGCATGGACGTGAGCAGGCAGAGACATCTTCCGTTGCTAGTTCCGTCCAGGGCAGCCCCCAACGTAGATCTGGGAGGAACCTGCGCTCCACAGGCAGGGGTGCCCCTGACACCCGCAGAGGGGGCTTGCAATAGCGACAGTCCACTGACAATGAGCATCTATGGACACTGGTGTTCGGGGGGGAGGTAGGAGGGTGGAGGGGGTGTGTTGGGCTCACTTGGGTGGCGGGTCGATAGGGTGTTCAACATGATATCACATATGCCATAAACAGTGCACGATCAACCAATGAGATGTGTCGACAATGATCATTATGTACTAGGCCATCCTAGGCGTATAGTCCATATTGTGCATGTACCAGACACACGCAGTGCCACGAGTCCCGTGTCTATGTATCAGCCACCAGGCGTGAGTGCTAGAAGCATGCATCAATGACATGCTGACGAATGTCACGGCCCTCCGGTGCCTCGCAGACTCCTTGAGGTGCTGCCACATCCCCACCCTCATCATGACCATCATCAGGTGCTTGCAGTTCTGCGTCAGGGGGCATGGGCACATTTCTACGTACGCACATGTTGTGGAGCATGACACATGCCATCACCATCTTTGCAACCTTCTCATGGCGGTACAGGAGTGCCCCGCCAGACCTGCTGAGGCAGCGGAAACGAGTCTTCAGTAGGCCGAATGCCTGTTCAATGACTACACGGGTACGTGAGTGGGCATGGTTGTAGTCCTCCTCATGCTGGTCCCGTGGGTTCCGGACTGGTGTGAGGAGCCATCTCTTCAGTGGATACCCAGCATCACCTGTATGTGGACGATAAACGTATGATGTGGAATGCCATTGCTACGTACGCACACCCCCCCCCCTTCCTGCCAGGTCATTGCCGCATCACATACCCCACATCATCATGCATGAAAAGAGACTCACCGAGTAGCCAGGATCTGTTCCCTGCGTGTCGCTCCATGTAGCGTGGTATAGTAGAGTTCCTCAAGACCATAGAATCATGGGTTGATCCAGGGAATCTGGCACAACAATGTGTGATGATCCTGTTGGAGTCACACACCATCTGTACATTCAGGGAATGATATTGTTTTCGGTTGCGGTACTGGGCCTCCATGGCATGTGGGACGACCAATTCCACATGGGTGCAGTCGATGGCACCAATGCAACCCGGTATGCCGGCAAGTGCATGGAATCCCACTTTAGTGTTGGTAATGTCCTGCTCCGAGCGTGGTAGAGAGATGTAGTCGTCTGCGTGCTTCAGGAGGGCATCGAGCACTTGCAATAGTGTCCGTGAGAACAGTGGCTGAGAAATGCCATGCAACTGTCCGACTGTGTGCTGGTAGGTGCCCGTGGCCAGGAAGTGGAGTACAGACACCACCTTCAGTAGGGGTGGGATGGCGGTTGGGCTATCTATCATGCTGACAAGGTCAGCCTGTGTCATGTCCACTATTGCGGCTATGGTGTTCCGGTCCAAACGGTAGAGGGTGTGGATCTGCTCATCAGTGAGGTTGAACGGATGTGCTCGGAGGCGTGGGATTGCGGGCTGCCTGCGTGGTGGTAGTGGCTGTGCTGGCGGCCCTTGCGGGCCCTGCCATGGCCTCCTCCTCCTCCTGCGTCTCCTCCGTGCGGCCGGTTGTAGTTGGTGTTCGTCTTCTTCTTGGAGTCGGAGTACTTGCAGTGCTATCAGGTCCCCCAGGGCCAACATCGCGAGTCCTGCCGGTAGCATTTCGGAGTGGGTGTGGTTGTGGGAGGAGACTGGGTGTGCACTTTATGTGTTTTCAGGCTGTATGGCCTCCACCTGTGGTGATTCATTCCACCTGTGCAAGCTGCTCTCCCCTTTGGGCGAGCACGTTCCGCACACAACGCTGCTATTCGAGGAACGGCATCTTGCTATTGCTATCATGTATTTGTACCCGATGGCCGTGTAACATTTGTTGATATGTACATTCGGCTATGGTCCCATTGTTTCACATACAATCTTTGCAGTCGCGAACAGACTTGTGATGGGTCAGTGGAACGTAGTACTCGAGTAACGGTGGGCCCTCATGCATCACTGTACAGAGTTGCAACGACAGCCGGCCCGTCCCATTAGTGGGTGATGGCAGTTGAGGTTTTCACACACAGCTGCACTAGATGGATTAATTTGTGATTTCAAACGGCCACAGATGCCTTTTCGACGTGATGTTGCAAATGAGGAATTCGAAGGCCGGCGCTTTCGGTTTTCGGCTAGCGGAGAGGAGTTGCCCACAGGTCTGACTGCATATATAATGTTCTATTGTTCGATGTCCTTGAAACAGAGGCCATGGCGAGGAAGCAATGATTGATATGAATAGTTTGGGATGCGCTATAGTGACGTGGGCGATGAGGCCGGACGTTCCCAATTTCATGTAACTTCACAACACTGAAATTACGGGCTGGGACACTGTGGATTTTGCTGGCTGCATAACGCACAGACTCAATGGAAATCCCGAATGTTTTGTGAGTAAATATTCAGGCGTTTTTATAACGGGATGAGGGAATGATGAATGGATGCATGGGCAGGTGATTTGATACAGGGTTTGCCATGTACAGGGCTTGTTGGAATCTATCCGCCTCCCCTGCGCTATGTGATGCAGGGCTGCCATAGTGGAACCATCGTCTATCTGGCCTTGTTGAGCCCTCCCTGTCTCGACGCGCCTTCAGACACTTGTGTCCATGCACGTTAACATTCCCATCTGATGGAATCTGTTTTGACAGACGCATGCACAGGTACACTCGTTTGGGATGGTGTTTACACCTCGATATAGATAGTTATGAGTGGCAAGTGGTTTTGGGGTGGTGATGATCCTTTGGAGTGGGCTAGCATGCATATGGCTGTGGATTTAGTGTGGTCATTGGAGTGAGTTCTTCGAAAGTAGTTCTGATGGCCATTCTGTTCTTTTTCTTTTCTTTTTGTTGACAGGTATCTCCTACCCTTTTGCCACTGCCATCTGTATGCCACTCCTGCAGATGGCTTTTACTCCCGACACCTGCTGCTTCGTGTTAATCAGTGGAGCAGCATTACGATCTTATGGGACGATCGCCAATGGCCCACATGCCCTTACGCAGTACTAGTGGCTCGGAGCAACATTTCGGCCTTTCAGTTGGACTAGTGCCTCCCCATTGGGACGGCCATGCGGTTCTGTGCGCTTCCATGTTGCCTTTTCGTACGTGAATGTGGCTCTGTGTACCATGATGGGACAGGGCGTCACACAAGTAGTAGCTGGTCATTCCTTGCGGATGCAGCCCACAATGGTGATATGTGTTTTGGAGTTCATGGACTGATGGCTGTATGAGCTTGGTGATTTAGTTGTGCATTAAAATTCTAATCTGATATGGGACGTGTAGCGTTCTTCTTTGCGAGTGATGTGGCATATTTCTATTTGGGGAGCGATGTATTGTGAGGAGATCTGCATTGGGTTCCGGTTTCGGAGTATAGTCGCATGGTACTGTGCTGGGCGCGTTTGCCTGCGGAGCCCAGTGAGGTCAGGGATGGGGGATGCCAATATGACTGTTTGGATGTTGTCATGCTCAGGGGCGGGGGATTGGGTTTTGTGTAACAGACGACGGTCAGCCAGGTGGACTGGTGGAATGTTGTGATTTTCGGAATATTGCTGGTCACAGGTGCCTGTGTTTGCGTGCGTTTCGGGGGGGGATTGTGGTCATGTCCATTGGAATGGCTTCTGTATTCGTGCCATCTGTGCCCTGCAGCTCCCATTGGCCCCTCTTGTGGATCTTTAGTTCGTTGGCATGCATGGGTGACTTGTACATTTCACTGGTAGCATTGTGACTTCATTGCACCTACGAGGAGTTGTGCTTTGTGGGCAGGGAGCGGTGGACAGGCACTCAGTGGGGCCGTTTACGGTTGATTCGCGATGCCGTACTTCTCACCATGGCGGAATGGTGCTTTCCGCCATGCTTGATGGCGTTAGGTACATGTCCGCTAGGGTCGGAATTCGCGTACCCTTGCGCCATGGTGGTATTTACGGTTTGGCATGGCGCGCGCGCGCGTACTTGGTGCAGTTAGCGTTGGCGTTCACTACGGTGTCGCTAATGACTTCGTACTTTGCGGTGGCGAGTCATAGTCGCACCGAGCGCTATTCGATGGCGGTATTGCATCTCCGCCATCGTTTTCCGATTTCCGCCAAGGTCGTAATGAGGGCCACTGTCTTGACATGCACCTAGATTCAGAGTCTACGTTGTGTTGAAAATACACCTAGATTCAAAGCATGCACCTTGTTGGAATACATCTAGTTCCAGTTCATTTGAGGTGTGAGAGGATCGAGCAGTACAAGAGTATAAGTCGGCTTGGGTAAGTAGGTTTGACGGGTGCAATGCATTACCTACCCCACCTTTCCCCACCCTCATAAAATCCATCTGAGTGCAATATATTGCCCACTCTCAGAAGGCAACCTAAATGCAATATATTGCCTACACTCTGAAAGTCCATCTAAGTGCAATACCTTGGCCACCCTCAGATGTCCATCTAAGTGCAACATAGCTTGCTCTCCGAGAATCCCTCTAAGTTCAATACATTGCCCACCCTCAGAAAGTCCATCCAAGTGCAATCCATTGCTCACTCTCTGAGGTCCATCCAAATACATGTATTAGCCTTCACAATTTCTTCTCAGCGCAGTACATGTGTTAGCCTTCACAATTTCTTCCCAGAGCTGTACATGTGCAAGCCCTCACAGCTCCTCAACTGCAACACAAACCTAAACAATTTGTGTAAGCGCAACACATGTGCTAGCCCCCACTGTTCTTCAGGTGCAAACATGTGCTAACCAACACAGTACCTTTTAAGTTCCATGGAAATAGTACATCTCGGGCTCTATCTGGTATGGCTGCATTTCTCTGCAGCCTCACTCTGCTCTGTCCTCACTCACACAGGTTTGAAGGTGTGAGACGTGTCATTCACGTTTTCCTCGACTTCTTATTTGTCACCTTTGACAGAGTCTATTATGTGCTTTGTATCAAGGGGCACTGCCTTTGACATGTCCTCCAGTCTCCTGTCACAGCCTGGCACTCTTCCTTTCCCTCACTTTGAGAGCACCTTGAGTAGGCACCATGTATTTAAGGGAGGACTCCAGGAGGAGATGGGCTAAAGGTGCTGGCTATTGAGCTCTTGCCGCCAGCCTCCATAAGAGTGCTCTAATCGCTCTCCACACAGCACTGGTTTACAGGTCCGTGGATTTTCCTCCGGTTACCAAACATTTTCTCCACGGGTTTAAAGTTTGCCACGCCACTAGTGCTGACAAAGATGTTAGCTCTAATTCATATCTCAATACCACAATCAGGATTGTCTGGGGCAAGTATAGAACCTTCTTAAAGAATAATCCTTCCAAGATGTTCCAATTTGGATGGTTATCCAGACATTTCGCTTGCACACCATAGATAATGACTGGAACCATTTTTTGTTTATAAAATTGTATTAGCACAGCATGTGTAAACCTCCCAAATTTGGCAGGTATTATCCTTCCTTGGGAGGCCAATGTAAGCATTTTCTCTGTTAGTTCCAATTTGTACGGTTTTTCCGTCAGGTTATTGTTTATATTTTGACCTAGGTAATTGAATTTGTCTACTAGCCCAACTGCAGTGTTTCTTAGAGTCCATGCACATTTTCTTTTATTTTGTCTATTTTTATGGTGTAGAATCATGATTTCTGGATGTTTACCAGTAAGCCATTATTTTCTGCAAAAGCATCAAGAGCTTTTAATTTTCTTTGCAGGCCAATTTGTGTTTGATAAATTATCAAAAGGTCGTCTGCATATAGTAATCATGAGACTGCCTTAGATCCAACTTTTGGAAGAAAAGAACGCACAGAGATTAAATGAATATTTATGTCTACGATATAAAAATGAAACAATATTGACGCCAAAGATACAGCCTTGTTTTAATCCAGGGTTAGATACAATTGCCTTCAATAGCAAGCCGGCTTGATTTAATTTCACTTTTAACAAGGTGTCCAAATAAAATTGATATATCTAAAATAAAATGTGTACAGGACATTCGGCTTTTCACAATTTATCCCATAATCTGCTTCTTGAGGCTGTAAGCTTGTTTAAATCAATGAAAGCTTAAAACATAGGCTGCTTATTCTTAATAACTTGTTGTTTTAAAATTGTTAATAAAAATAAGTTTATTGATGTACCCACACCTTTAACAAAGCCTGATGGGTGCTTATCCAGCATATTGGCCATGGCTAGCTAGCGCTTCAAATCTCTTAGTACAATCCTCGCGAACATTTTCCCTGGGATGTCTAAGAGCGCGATTGGCCGATAGCTGCCTGGATTATTTCTACTACCTTTTTTGAATACTGGGATTATTATCGATTTTTTCCACGAGGAAGGAATCTCTTGATTTTTAATTATCCTAGTAAAAATAATTTCTAGAATTTCCACCCATTTTGGCCGGATGTGCCTTCATAACTGCATTGGATTCTTCATCAGGCCCAGGGGCTCTCGATGAACTTAATTTTTTAATAATCATTAGGATGTCTGTTTGGTCAAAGATGAGGTTGTTCGTTTTAAATCAATCAGGTTTTCTAATTTGTTCTGAAGATTTCCAGAAGAGATTTCCAAAATGATCACACCAAGCTTGCTTGTTTGCTGTATTTAGTAAGGTCGAGCTCAAAGCACTATGTAGATTGTCATTTAGAAGATACCATGTCCTAACGCTAGATTTATTTGCTATGGCCTTTGGCATTTCTTCCACGTCTTTTTGTCTTTTATTCAAAAGGTTCTGTTTGATTGCATTTTTATATTTTGTGTGCAAACTAATTCTAGCTTGGGGCCGGTCATCTAATGATAATTACTTAAGTCGATTCATTTTTTGCCCAAATTGAATTTTTCAATCTGCGGATATCCACGTCATATGTATGTTATTGTTTACATACAGGTTGTTTGTTTATAGACTGACTTTCTGATTAGAGATTCAAGGTGTCTACGTAATCATGTTTAATCCATGATTCTTGCTCTTTGTTTTTCTGATTCAATTGCAACTTTAGATTCTCTAATTTATGTGTGGTCCACTTGATCCTGTTTCTACCTGTATTGAGGATCATTCATTCTTTGTAGTGAGTTTGGCTCTGGAGGTTAGCACACTCTATCTTAATTTTCAAGATGTTATGATCACACACTTTAGTTTTGATTATTGTGAACTCTTGGATAATATGCAGAGCATGTGCAGATATAAATGCATAATCTATCACTGAATTTGATGCACCTCTTTCACAGTTTGGGTTTGGCGGTATATCTCATGGTACTGTTCCGTTAAGCATTACGAGATTTCTCTCCTTTATCAACGTGAACCATTTATTAGCTCTCTCTGGCAGAGGTTTAGTTTTGTTTGGGATGCATGTCATATTAAGATCTCCTGGCACTATTACGATATACCTTTGCTCTTGTAGTGCAATTAAATCCAGTATTTTAATTATTACATCAATACATGTATCCTCTTGAATTGTTAAGGGATTCCAATAAATATTTAATAAAGACAACCTGTCACCCGGCACTAAATTGGAAGATGTTGTGATCAATTTCGTTAGCTGTATTCTAGGGTGCAGAGAGGTCCATGTTTCTAAATAAAAAAACAGAGCCGATCTCAATGGCAGTCAAAAGTCCAACAGACGGCCATCCTTTAGCTTTTATTACTGCCGGTATCCCCATTACCTCATGTTCGGCCATATTGGCTGAGTTGTTCTCCATGTCTCTTGTAGCATTATGACTTGAGCTGTTGAAAGGCCTCTAAGTTCAATAAATGTGAGATCCCTCTAGTATTTCATACTACGGTAGAGAGCGACTGGGTTAACAACGTAACCTGGCTTTAGGGCAGCTCCTGTGTCTTGTGTCTTTATACGCTTCAGTTAGCCATGTCCAGTTCTTTTCTTTAGGCTCTAATGTTCATTGTAGTATAGTTCTCTGGTTATGGTGCCTCTCGCATGTAATATCTAAAGGGTCAGCTTTAGGGATTGGGCTTTTTTTTCATTAATTCTCCTCTCGATCTGTGATTTACAATATCCCTGTCTCGCTCCCTTTGATCAGTTCGCTCTTTCGATAAGATGAGGAACTTCTAGATCTCCTCTTTTTCTCTTGTGTGTACATCTCAAAACCGTAATCGCTTGTTTTATCTTTTGTTAACCCTATAAGTTCCTTCACCAATTGAGATGGTACTTGTAGTTGTACTGTGTCCATTTTACGGCTTGTAAGAAAACAAATTGCTTTTATGTCATGAGACTGTATGTATTTCAATGATGGAATAGCTTGAAATACCTTGAACAGAGTTGATCTATTGGGATATGGATCTGACGTTTGGCTATCAGTCATTCTGATACATTTATTTTCTGAATGTTTAATAGATAAATAGACTTGATTCATTTTCTCCCTGGAATTTATACAGGGTTTTACTTCGTGACTATCAACCCCTTTTAGATCAACTGATACTTGTCGCTTAGGAGATTTCACAATCTCATTCCTTGTTCCTCTATTTATTTTGTCTATTAAGCCCTTTCTTTTTTCTTCCATCGTACGGAAGTCAGGAAATTCATCCTCTTCATCTAGTATTCCATTTGCTATTTTCTGCTTATCTCTACTAGCGTTTCCCTCAGTGGTGATATTATTCTTGTCACAAATTGGCAAGTTTTCAATGAGATAAGTAGATCAATTTAGAAGCTCTTCATCAATCACATCCATAGTTCTTATTATTTCCGGGACTTCACAAAGGATCTTTCCATTATACTATCACTGTGAAGTCGTCTGCTTGATTGAGATTGGGATGTTTCTTTCTCTCCTTTTTTTGGAAGTGGGACTCAATCAGATGGTGGTGGGGTGATTAAGTTTTCTATGAATTGTATTCTACTATTTGAACTCGGTCTCATTGGTCTGATTCTTAGGGCCTCATTAAGACTCCAGCGGTAGCTGTGCCAGTAAAAACGTCACGGCTGCAGCTGGAGTTGTGTTGTCTTCCGGGACCTGGCTTTCAGGAATTACCGGGGCATTACAGCCGGAAAAAGTAACTCCCCATTCCCATTCGAGCCCCATAGGGTGGGCAGAAAGTTATCCGGCTCACAGACTTGTACTCTTCCGGTCCGGTAACAACTGTGCCGGTGAGCCTACCGGCACCGTTGCTACTGTACCGGCAGTCTTTTTTTACATTTTGCCTGTTGGCTTGACAGGGTTTTTCTTTTTTTCCCTCACAACATTTTCTTTGAAATAGATCAAAAACAGGGAATCTACTTCTTGCTCACTGATTTCTACTTGCGGGTCATCGCTAATTAGGATGCTGTTATTTGAATTGGAATTAATATCACAAAGATCCTTGTTTCTTCTTTCATCACTATCCAACTCCACATCCACCCTCTGTGTCTCTATTAAGTTTATATTATTAGCATGCAATTCCTTTGGGCCCATCTTCTCGGGTTCAGACGCCATTATTTGGTCAACAGTCTCAGTTTGTGACTGCACAAAGACTTTCTTTTCTTCTGCCAGAATTAGAGCTTTGGGTGGTGTTATATGCTAGACAATCAATTTTGGACACAAGCACGTTTAATATCACATTTTTTTGCTCTGATCTTTTATCAAGATGTTCATATAATATAATCAAGCTATACATACTTGTATTAATTATGGCTAGCCCAGTTTACACTATGGAATTTTGAGTCTGTGGGAAGCCGAAGGATGGTCTCGGTGTGGGTCTTGAAAAGGAGACAGATGGATCTCCTGGAGTCAGGATAAAAAATTGGGGACTTTGATAAGTCCAGTGTGGTATCTCGATTATTTCTCCTTGGTTCTAGTTGGTTCTTCGATTCCACCAGAAGCGGAACTCGGGTTTGAATTTGCGTCTGGGGTGCTTCAATTGACTTAAAATTGTCTTATATATGGGGGGTCTGAGGAGCAATGATTACCTTACATCTTGATTTACTTTCCTTGTTAATAGCTTCATCTGGAGTTTCGCCAGTGCAGGTGTCTAACGTAACTAGAGTGGAGACAATTGGGGGTGTGCAGGGCTGGCTTGGTAGGCTAATGACTTGGGAGTATAATAGCGGGCATGTTAGATGTTCTGGCGCGTGCACCAAAACTTCCCTGGGGGTCACCATTGAAATCGCCCTTCATTCGGAAGGTGGGTTCTGATTCCCTTCCCCTTCATCACCCAATATTTGTGTAGAGCAATTTAGAAGGGTCTTGTCTGTTATTTCCATTAACAGTTTCTCACTTGTCACTGAAGGTTGACTGTCAGTTTTTAACATGTCATTTGGCTCAAAGTCTGGTCATTTATTACTGGTCCTATCGGCCGGCTTTGACACTAATACCCTTGTTGGAGACAATAACTGGTCTTTACGCACATGGTTGAAATAACCGATATCCCCACTCAATGACTTTGTTCTCTTCCCTTGGGGTTGAGCAGAAGAACATATTTGGGTATTGCGCAACAAACCAATCGTGCCTGGCCTATTTGTAGCGAGTGTGTACGCCGGCATATTCACTCACCACTGTTAACAAAAGGATGAACGTGATGCTTTCTGCTGAACCGTGGAACAGCACTCTACGAAAGCGCTCCATGAATACGTGTGCGCGATTGCGTGCATGCCGCTGTTTAAGAAGTCACGTCCTTTGCACAGTAGGAGTGGCTATAGACACTATAGATATAGGCAGAAAGAACGGTTATACTCCTCGATCTCTCACAAGTTCAAAGTCCACAGAATTATATTCAAAGGATCAGGATCAATATAATAGTCAGTTTGGTACCGCCACGTTCTTTTAGGATCGTATATTCTTATTCTCTCATTCAAAGTCCAGTACGCAGGGGGTCACTCCAGCGGGACTCTAGCAGAACAGCAGTCTATGAAAGCACTCCACGAATGCGCGCAGACCCTAGCATAATACTATTTGAATTTGAATACTCAAAAAAAGTAAACACCAGTTTTTCATTTCAAATTAGGATACATTATAGCTATGAACTAAGTTTTATGAAGAGAGATTTCGTTGTAGGCTCCCTTTCATTGTTTTTAAAGAGGCCCATTTTTGGTAACTGGAGCTGTGCGTGGGCTTTCAGTTGGAAATGTCCCATCACAGTTCCAATCGCCGAAACATTCATGCATGTAAAAATGCATGGCTGGTAGCAAACCAAGTGTTAAGAATTAGCACCTGCTAGTCCCCCCTTTAGGAGATAGCCATGGAGTGCAGGCAATATTTATCCTGGTTAATCTTTCCTGCTCTTTAAAATTCAGGAGGGGGCAGAGAGTGAAGTCACAGAATTTCATGGGAGAGTTGGTCACAGGTTTAAAGCCCAATCTGCCAAATTGTGTTTAACACCTGTCTGGGAGTAATTTACAGCTTTTGCGGAAAGCTGTTACTTTTTTTGAACATTGGATACAGGCATGTTTCCCCTCCCAAATGAAGGTTATTAGGACACGAAAATCATTCACCTCTTAGAAAATCAGAATGTTGAGAGTGCAGTCAATAACGACTGGGATACGACAATGCAATTTCCAGGCAAGAATTTGTTTCAACAAGACTCTTCCTTGCGGTGAGGACCTTTTTTCTATGTAACACACATAAGATAAACATAAAGCATTGGATAATGCTTTCATTGTTTTACAGAGAAACTGTTTACTTTTACATGACAGCTAATGCTTGCTCCTGTTAAACCTGTTCCAATTCAACCAAGTTGCAATTAAAATGTGTAATTTATGAAAACATCTGTGTTATTTAAATATTATAAAATAAAACCACATTTCATTTATTAACTCAGAATTGCTCCGAACAGTGGTCCTTTACCATGTGATCGAAACAATGGTCATTTATTTCAACTCCAATTAAATAGTGCACCTGCCACTTTGTTAGCAGATTCAAGCCTGGGAACAAGAAGGGAGTAACTTCTTTAAACTGGTTCATAGCGGTTCAATCACCTCTCCTTCGCCACCACATATCTTAGCACCGCATAAAAATGTTTGAGGTCGGAAGAGCAAACAACCAACCAATTAAATGATTTTCTTATCAACTAGTGTAGTAGAGTGTGAATTAATAGCATGGGAGATTGATATGTATAATTTGTAGAAGGATCTATCTAGGAGGAGTTATACATTGTGGAAGAACCGATAGTAAAAGGTTCACCTATAGGTAACTATATGTTCTATATTCCACTAACCAATCGAGTTAGAGAGCAGAGGTTTGTTATGATGATTACTAACAATGGCATCAGCTATGTCAATATTCTTACTTAAAACCGTATTGTTCCTAAGATCATTTTGATATTGTCCTGTGCACGCTCCCCACGCAGCTGTTTGTATCGGAACAAAGCTGCATTTTCTCATGCACTTGGAGTTACTCCGTTATTGAGTTATTTATTCTCTTTATTGGTATACTTGGGCCAATCTTAACAAGCCGCTATCCAGTATTGGACATAATGATTACTGGAGACACGCTGAGTATATGAATTATCTGTCCAAAAATAGTGTAAAGAGAGATTTAGATGGCAATGAACTTGAATCAGTTAGGAGCACAATCAGTGCTTCTAGGACCATAAGTATTTATTGGGACAGGAAATTAACAACTGGCTTTGAGTGGTATGTTGACCACTTGAAACCCAAGTTCTTGTGATCTCTTTACATGAAATTCAGAATTGGGGCCTCACTATAAATTGGTTGGTGAGATAAAAATGGAGCAGTGATAGCGTTAACGCCACATTACTGCACCACCCAACTATGAGATGGATGGAAAGTTGGAGGCATCACCTACAGCTCTGAGCTGGAAGTAAATCCACCAACTGGCACAATTAACGCAGCACAATTACCACCATGGTAATTGCACTGAAAATTCCCCATTGAGTCCTATAGACTCAAATAAACTGGGATTTACAGCGCCACCACTTGCGATCTGGCAGTAATACTGCCGGACCAAGTGGCGGTAAAAGTAATTGCATTGGGTGGTATTCCAGTGGATTTATTGCCAGGATACCGCTCAACTTATAATGAGACCCATGGTATTTTAACTTTGGGCTTTTTTGATGAATAAGTGGAATAATGTAAATACAGAGACGTGTACCTGTTTTTTCCCTTCTCTTTTTACTATTTGGTGTGATGTGTAATGTGATTCAGTGTTTTAATGAATTGTAGTCCGAATGGCATTCTGTCAATCTAAGGTCAATACAACTGAATTAACATTATGCATAACAAAAAGGGGGACACTTCTATAGGCAGGTCTCCTTATCACATAATTTATTTCATTGTGTGCCTTTAAGTCATAAAAGCCTAGAGGTGTGAAACAGAGGAGATTCTGAAGCAACCATGACTTTGCATTCTGGGACTCAGTCTTGCATCCAGGATGTGGAAAATATGGATACTATCGTACACTTTTGGCTTTACATGCTTCTATAAGAATGTATAAATTGTCAGGTTAAGTATCTGAATAATGTACTTTGCTATTGATCTCTGTGAGGCAGTATTATTGCAGTTCTTGAAAGACAAAAATGTAATATTTCTACAAATTATAGATTTGATGGTAGGTGGTTAAGTGCCAAAATTGCATTGTTTATGACAAATCCACATGCCACTGCTTAGCCAAAGTGTGTGATCGTGGGTAAACTAATCCCACTGTGCATTACATGCAAGCATGGGAGTCCCTGTAGGGGATTCAATCCACACTATTCCAAAATAAAACACTCCATTACAATACGTTCTATTTCAAGGGTCTTTTGCCAACCTGGCTTTGCTTATTTCGGCCCATGAATTATTTGGTACCACCACGTCTAGAGATTACTATTTGACCCACAGAAGGCTTTGTAACCCCTAGAAGTCACTGATAACTGTATAACTCACAAAAGACAATGAAGTATGTCACCCACAAGAACCAGAGGAGTCCAGAGATAGCTGTGATGTCCCCAGAGGTCACCAACAGACGTGCACCCCACAAATCACAGCAAAGGCTATTGTTTCAATTGAAGGAAGGTGAGGACTCCATGAACGTGCCACAGACGCCACTTAAGAATCAGGTCACACCATTGTTGTAGAAGAACATGTGAAATGTACATTGTCATCTTTATCAAGGGAGGGCGTACCAACACAGCCATACTCTAGCAGCTCATTTTCCAACGGTCACTTCTATAACGTTCACTCAGACACCCATCATCCACTCAACATTCAACCAGCATGCATGACATCAACAGCTCCATTCACACATGCCCACACATACAATATATAAAACACTGTTGCCACAGGGCCTCACACACCAGGCACTGCCTCCCACAGTTTTCCCTACAAAAGAAACACAACGCAAATTGACATTTATAGATGTCTACATCTGTCGCCTTAAAAGGCAGAGAAGACTGTGTCAACCACAGAGGCCAGTGAAAGCTGTGTAGCCCCCAGAAGACCCGGAAGCTGTGTCAACCACATAGTATAGAGACGCTCACAGAAGGCAGACACGCTATTCTACGAAGGGCAGACAAGTTAGTTTCCCAACGGCCAGAAAGGCTTTGTTACCCCCTGAGGGTATTGGCATCTGAATGGCCCCAGAGGTGTCATTCACATAGTATATGGACGGCGGCACCGAAGGTTGGGCAGCCAAAGGGTTTTAAGTGGGCTGGGGCTAGCTGGGCACCCTACCAATCCCCAACTCCTGTTCTTGAGGTGGGTGCCTTCAGTCCCCCATTACTAGGCGACTGTTAGTGCATTAGGGCCCTGTGAATGGAAGCCATTGAGCAGCTAAAAAAGGACAGCCTGCACCTGCATCTCCAAATGTAATATATATATATATTACAAAAAAAACTTTGTTGAGAGGACTTTATGGTTAAGTTGCCCTACCAAAAACCTGTGCAGTTCACTAAAAAAAGAATTTCAACCTCCCCTTTATGGTTGAAATTAAAACCAAAAAACCCCTAAACTAGGAGCACTCGCCGGGAGTCGTGGGTGTGGCGGTTGTTTTCCGTTTATGGGAACGACCAAAAGCACGTGCAAACCTGGTGAAGTGAACCAGTCCGAGGTGGTGCTAAGTCGCCAGAGACTTGGTTCGTACAGCTTTGGTACGACAACCATGAAGTGACACCTCACTTCGTTTCACACTGCGGACATTCACAAGGTGGTGCCATGTGAAGAGCGTAGTCGATTGAGTTCCTCCACAGCATCCTCCGTGTCCGATCTTCCCACCACAAGAGACGCTCCTGTGGGGGAGCACCTCCCTCCAGCTGCTTCACAGCCATTCGCAATGCTGTTGACCCTTACCTTTCAAAGGTGACAATAGTGTGTAAGTATTGTGATGCAGTACTCTGCAGGGGGGAGAGTTTTCAAAGTACTTTTGAGGCTACGGTCACAGAGCACCAGAAGATCTGCTCCTTACCTAAATAAATCTCACTCTATATCTTTCTCTGTTCACTTGGGCTTTCTTATCCCCGTGGCTGGTGACCCTTCCTTACCCTCCTTTGGCCTCTTCTCCTAGTGTGTCGTGTGCTGTGAAGCAATAAACGTGAAAACAACAAAAATTACTGAAAAGGCTCTTTTCAGAGCCACTTTCCTCAGTTTAAAGATCGAACTATGAAGTGATGGTTCTAGACCCCCACGGAGCGGTGGAAAAGTCACGGACAGTCGTAGTTGAAAAATGGGAGGGTGCAAGCGGAGCAAACACAATGAAGTGTACGCTGGGAGAAAGTGGTGGCTCTGAAAAGAGCCTTTCGCTGGTGTGTTGTGTGGGTCAAAAACTGTGGATTGCTCAGATAGTTTAGTGTGAATTCAAAAGAGGGCGCAATGCATTTTGTATGCATTGTGAAGAAAAATCTGATTGCCAGCATATGGGAGGTGGACTCCATCTCTGCGGAAAAATGAAAAAGCTGCGAAACAAAATGTTTTCATTGTGGAAGGAG
The DNA here is from genome assembly GCF_040938575.1 of Ambystoma mexicanum. Taxonomy (NCBI): domain Eukaryota; kingdom Metazoa; phylum Chordata; class Amphibia; order Caudata; family Ambystomatidae; genus Ambystoma; species Ambystoma mexicanum. The sequence goes on along the minus strand of NC_090921.1, from coordinate 254,170,525 downwards.
GACATGCCAACATCTCTTAAACAGGCACACACAGCCTTATTCACATTGCATCTCGCTTTCTCCATTTGTGGACCAAAAGCAGAAGAATGCAGCCATATTTGTCTTTGTGCAATACGGGAAAAAAGTATTTGACAATTTGGAAACATGTCAATGAGCTTCGCAAGTCCCACCTTCATTGCAAATTGCAAAGAAATTCCAGAGACATGGCCTAAACTCTTTCCTCCGCAATGAATGATAAGTAAATCCGGAGGACGCTCTGTCAGTAAAGTAACACAGAGAGGTACCAAGTCCAGCCACCTCATGCCACGCACACCATGCCAGTGCACTTCACATGAGGAAATCTGAGATCTGCAGATAAACTGCAACTTTCTGCATGCACCTTCAACCAATGTATCCATGAGTCTCCCAAAATCCAGATAATCTGTTTTTGAGCATGGAAAGCCATGGCTGTGTGGTCTCCTGTCAGGGAGAAGATGATCTTACTAAAGTGCGCCGTTCAGAACACACCTACTGAACTTTATGGACCAAACCCTAGCTCCGCTCATTCTCATTTGCATGCATCGCCACCCCTAAATCCCCGTTGGTGATATGTGCTGGCTGCAAAATACCGCCATGTGCATGGACATTTATAGGATCAGAGCGTGACGACGGTACATTAAAGTGTTATTCCCCTTTTTCCCCTTTAAGGTGGGCTCTGAAAAGAGACATTTTTATTTTTATTTTTGGCCAGATACCGTACAGACATCTGGTATTTTATTTATTTTTTTGTATTTTTTGTCCTTGCTTTACTCCTACAACCATTACAGAACCTTCTCTAAAGCAAGCCTTACGTTCCAAAAGAACATCGCATTTCCCAAAGAAGATAGCGCAACACCATCTGCTTCAAAATAATCTGCATTGCTTGAAGCAATCTTATCGTGGCTGCCGAAAAACATACCAGCTTGTAACATGAATTCACGCATGTCGCAAATGATGATACACCTCCCAATACTTTGATCTGGACAGAAAACAGAATTGTTGTCCCATTTTACTCTAGGGAGTAAAGCAGAAAAAATGATTTTCGTTGTTGGGAAGATGGTCATGAGTGCTTCAACCAACTGTGCCAAATCTGCCAAAAAAGTACGTGAACTCACGTATCCCAAACGGGAAGCTCCGTAGTGCAAAATGACCACATGAGGAGTGGTCATTGTACGCATGTCTCTGCAAACTTTTGAGGACTTGCCGCAGCATTGCCATCAGTGTCAGCGCTCCACACCATCTCCACTCCTCTCACATCGAAATGGTGTGCCACATGCCTACTCTCGGCATAGTGTTGTAAGCCATGCACAAAAATGTCTCCAAGCACCAAAACCCTGACCCTCTCCCTCTCAGTGTACGCACCATCTTTTGACACAAAAGAGTAATATGAACATCTGATTAGCTGATGCCTACTGTCCCCTTTCCATGCAGGATTTGCTGTAGAAACCCGTATGTGACACGCCCTACCTGCGGACAAGCGTTGCCTACGTGCGGCATGTAACTCTTACCCAGTCCTTCCATCTTTTCCACTGCAAGCAGTAGCAAGTAGAGGCCCACATTGGACACAACTAAGCAGTCACACAACCATCCACCAATCACATTGAACATCGCTAATTCTAACTCCGTCATCAACATTGCGCACTTCAAAATTACTGTCGATGATTCTGAATGGAAGTCACATATCATTGCAAAGTACCTACTTCACAAGCTACTGTGCAAATATTGCGAATTTCTACGTACGCACATGCATGAGTATAGAATACAGGTATGTATATTGTAATCAGAGAACATGTGCAACCCTTATGATTTAATTTAGAAAAGTTAATGCTGCTAAATGTGCATAGGCAATACATACCAATGCTCCCCCTTTTAAGTGCAAGATGTCCAATTTATCATTGACAAACCGCACGACTGATTACTGTCTTCCATATAACCTATACATACGTTGCAAGCATGCCTATTTAGGGCAGAACTCAATTTTGTATGTGAAAATGTCGGAGTTGTGTACTGTGTACGGGCTACAGTAATGGTACTTGCAATGTAATCATATGAGAAAAGTAAGCACTCCCGATAACTGTGGTGACATCTCCCTCTGAGGGTCTCACGATTTATCGGCATCGTGCTTTTAATTTGTAAGTAGAAAATGTTTCCCCATCTACTACTGTGCCCTATCGCTTACAAACCTCTTTCCCATACATAGTACATCGTGTAAAAAACAAAGCATTTCCGTAAACTTAAAATTGTTAGCAATTTTGAAGGACTTTCAAGTAGCATATTGCAAATATCATGCAAAGACTGCACAGAGTGAAGTGAATGCACACATGCACTGGGTTGAATTATGAAAGTAGAATGCTGTGATGAAAGAAGCACAATTAACGTGTGCAGTATCAGTATCATCACTGCTGTAAACACACAAAGTAATTGATTTTGTTTTTTTGCACCACAGTGAAGACTACTCTCCTGAGAATCAACAGCATCTACACTGCAGACGACATATCCGAAGAAACCTGGTTATTTTGCAAAACAAAGTAAGTACAGTACTATCTTTATATTGTAACTACTCCTCAAAGAGGCTGTGTGGGTTATTTGTTTATTTTGGGTGGCAAAGCAAACATTGATTTCTAAACCATTCTACCTACAACTATCCATTTATTGAACAAAGAATAACAGGCAGAATGGCTCACAAATCCCTGTGTGTTTGGAACTCAAATAACATACGTAATCCTTAAAAGATTAGATTTAGAAAAGAAGTTTTTGTTTATTAATAATGGTTCTCGTCACAAGTAGCCCACTTTGTACTCTCATCTGAAGCACCTTGTAGTAGTATACAAACAATAAAGTAGCCTTACCAAATCATTGCAAGAGTCCAATGCACATCGACACACCATGACAAAGAGCTTCCCCATCAGACTCATGCACACATGCACACAGCACACATACGTTGGACAACAGACCAAAGTATACCTTTTTTTTTTCAACAGAGACCAAAAAATGCCTACCAAAAAGCAACTCTGTAGAAAGGAACGCAAAATTAGAGCAAATAAAAATAAAAGTGCCCAATGTAAGCATCCACCTGTTGTAGAATTTGTAGAGAATGTTAGAACAAACCAGCTAATGCAGTTGGTTAGCAAAACAAAGGAAGTCACAACTACCGAAACTTTACCTCCTCCATCAAAATGCGTCACAAAACACAAAAATGTTGTCAAAAAACGACTACCAGTACAGCTAACAATGCTCCTAATAATCCTGATAGTGTAACAAGAACACATAGTAAAAAAAGTATTTTATCAACAATGTTTCGCCACAGAGTCCTTCAGAATCTACTAAGAAGAGGACCGAAATCATCCTCACCCCTTAAAACCTACCGTAGAAAGTTAATCCTACAACCTCTCGTGGACAGGGCAATCCTTCTCAAAAGAAAGTTGTTTATATTAGTGTTAAATAGGATGGAAGCACTAACAAAACTAAGTACTAAACTACAAAAGAAACTCAGTAATAAACGGAATGTGAATAAAAATAATTTCTTACATGTTTGTGGTGGTGAATGGAGTCACATAACAACCACAGAACCATATTTTAATGAAGAAGCATCCAAACAAAATCTAACAAACACAATGGCCATCCATAGCAGTGGACGAGGGTATGAGAAAATCAATACTACGATCATGAAACACGAAACACTGCCTACAAATGTATTCACTGAAAACTCAGAATTACCTCTCGATGCAGCAGAACCACACCGTCCAGCATACAAATGACCATGCACATCAATGTGTACCATTCCAAACAAAGCATTCAAATCTTTACGTCAGTTCCTCAATCAATATGTAAAAGGTAAAGACAAAAGTAAAATGAAAGTGCTGCAAAATATAGATATTTTTCCAGTGCGGAAATACACAGGACTAAAAGGACATTCATTAGCCTGCATTTCTGGGCCTATTTGCAAAAGCACCTTTCATGATATCAAAAGGATATCAATACATCATTCCAATGTAAGAAATCTAGTGTATAAAATATACTATGCAAAAAGTTCAGCTTCAGAATTAGGCAACTTAAATACCACTCTTCTGCATGGTACACCCAAATACTTACAAGAAGAAATTGACCGTATTCCGCAAAAGTATTTTGGAAGTGAGAGCCACTTACAAAATGCAACAGTTTTAGAACATAGTAGCAACAATTCTGCACATAGCAACCTTCTATTACACACATATAGAAAATAAATGGTCAAATTTAAAAGGTCATCGGCTGAAGTACCAAACCATGTGTGTGTGTGTTGCTGCAGAACGTTTTACAAAAGGAACACAAAAAATGTGGACATAGCATACAAAATAGAAGACAATGAAGATTCTAAATGGTTTGAATTAGCTCTCTACCTTTTAGCAGAAAACAAATATGAACTAACTGAATGCCTAATATGTTGCAGTTACTGCACTACAAAATTAGACAACAAACACACTCCTTCACATGCTATTACAAATAATTTTCGAATTGTTTCCATTACCAACAATCCTGCAACAGCTCAATTTGTATGAGAGCATAATAATTCAAACAGTTCACCCATTTCACGCAATTATAAGCCTTCATCCAAAAACAGCAAAATTACCTTCCTATGAATTGGTGAAAGGCATTTGTGGCAAAGTAGTTTATTTGCCATTAGATCTAACAGAAAATGTACACACTCTCGGAGTGGAACGTTCAATAGAGCATTCCTTAATAGTCTTGGTAAATGGAGTACCAACAAAGGACAAAAAAAAATGGCAACAATTTGTGGACTTACACAAAGTTAGACAAGCATTGCAATATCTAAAAGACGATAATGAGTACTACAAGGAAATAAATATTGATGAAAGCTTAAGGGAAACAACTGAAATAATTCAAGATCCATCAGACACTGGACAATTCGAACTTCTAGATCCTGCTACAGTATCCACTCTTTTGGACCATTACACAATTCATCCATTGCATTCCAATGAAAGCATAGATGATGCACTAGAAACTTACCAAATGCGACAAACCAAAGGGTCACCAATGAGTATATGGGAAAAAGTATAGAAGTAAGTGCTTTTCCACTGCTATTTCCTTCGGGCAAAGGTGGAAGATATGATGATAGACCCACTCAGATTGGGGCATCAGAATACCGTTCATTACAAATGTATTTGCAAGATCCCAGATCTAGACAAAATGTGGAATACATATTCCACCTACTCTAAGAAAGTGAATTAAAACACTATGTTATGGAGTTCCACACATTCTTAAATCTGGTACCCACTTTCAAAATATGTCAGCCACGCAGTTAATACAAAAAGTACCGGAAAAAGATCAGGTTTTACAACCAAGTATAACAAATTTGTTTGCAAACATGCGTGGTACAAAGGAGTACTGGTTCCGACGGCACGGACACGTGCGTTGTATGATCAGAAACCTTGGACCACCGACTTTGTTTGTTACGCTAAGTTGTGCTAAATATGCATGGGAAGATTTACATGGGTTCCTACGCATAGCAAACAGCAACAAAAACAACATAGATATATTAACACCTGGAGAACTTTGCTCTCTAGATCCAGTTAATGTGTCAAGATATTTCCATCATCGTTTCATTGCAATGCTACACTTTATTTGCAATAAAACTGTTCCTCCTCTTGGAGAAGTGCAACACTTCTTTTGGAGAAAAGAATATCAAGCGAGAGGAGCACCACATATTCACATGCTCTTATGGATCAAAGCTGCACCGAAATTTGGTCACGACAGTGACAACACTGTTTTGCAGTTTATCCAAAAATATGTCACTTGTGAAATCCCTTCTCAACAGACACATAATGAGCTGCATGGGCAGATTTTACAATTTCAAAGACACAAATGTGGCAAATATTGTCACTGCAAATACAAAAACAAAGATAAATACTACACCAAATGCTGCTTTGGTTTCCCTAGACCAGTTCCAGAAACAGGTGAAGTAAACAACTTCATGTCTTCAGTTCGACATAGTGTTAACGGCAAATCACCTAAAAACACGTATTACATAAAAAGAAGGGAAGAATCAAAATATATCAATGATTACATCATTGCCCTCTTATGGAATGCAAACATAGATGTGCAGTACATTGCAGACAATTCATCTGCTGTTGCACGATATGTTACAGCCTACTTAACAAAAGCAGAAAAAACAGAGCTTCAAGACATCTGGGATGACCTAACATCAGACAAAACATTATCACAGAAATTGTACAGCCTAGACATAAAAATGCTCTCTCATAGAGAATGTGGCACCTATGAAGCATCAGATTGTTTTACCGGTACTGCTTTGTATGGAAAATCAGACAACATAGTATGGCTCAGTCTTGGTCCTACAAAATCTAGAAAAAGAGTGCTAAAATCATTTCAGAACATAGAAACAATTGCCAGAAATGATCCCAACAGCCAAGACATTCTAAAAATCAATTTACTGGACACATACTATCCGAACTGGAAAACATGTGTCTATAACACATAGCTCAAATCTTTGCATACAAAAATAATGTAAAATCCAATGAAAGCAAACGTAGATATAGAGTGACCAATTGTGAAGGGAGCTTAGTGAACTTACCAAACAAAGCTTAATTAATCATGTAAAATTGTCATTAAAAACTCCTCAACAGAAAGAACTATATTACATGTCTCTGTTACAACTTTTCAAACCATGGAGAAAAGAGGAAGACATAGTAGATAACTATGACTGCTATGAAGATGTTTTCAAAGCAAATGAAAGTGCTATCACCGATGTGAACTTTACACAGTACAAAACAATGTTACACAATGAGCAGCAACAGGAAAAGAAATTCAGGCCCAACTAGATAAGGACTCTTCCGACAGTAGTCAACCTTCTGTAACAGGAAGTCAAGAAACACTACGACAACCGCTAATAGCAAATGAGGCTGAAGTAGCTATGGCAGAAGTAGAAAACACCACATATCAGTATCAAGAAGATACAGAGGAGTTAACTGTACAACAAGCAAAACTTAACAATGATCAGCTCACCATTTTTGAAGACGTAACAAAACAAATTGTACATGGTGTACAACACAAAAATAAATAATATTCCTGCCAAAATTACAAACCTATACTGCTGTACGTCAGTGGTAAAGCTGGAACAGGGAAAACATTCTTAATCAAATCATTAGCAAGTTCCTTCAACAATTGACAAACAACAAACTGTCAGCTGTTGTAATGGCCCCCACAGGTTTAGCTGCCTACATAGGTGGTGTTATTTTAAATGGATTACTATAGCTTCCAGTAGAGCATCAACATAAATTAGACTACTACAAACTTTCTGCAGAAGCTGCAATGGAATTACGCAGAGTATTGAAGCAAATGAAAATGCTACTAATAGATGAAGTGAGCATGGTCTCCAACCTAATGTTGGCTTTGATTCATCTCAGATTGCAAGAAGTACTTAAAAGTAACAACGAAGAACTCTTTGCAGGGAAACAAATTTCGTTTTTGGAGATCTTCTACAATTGACACCAGTAAAAGGTGAACCGATTTTTAAAAGCTTAGGCCAGAAACTCTGCCGGAAAACTGTTGGTTGCATAGGTAATGTTAACCTTTGGCACCATTTCCAATATAGAGAATTAACTGAGAACATGCAGCAATCTGCAGATCTCACTTATGCCAACATCTTGAAAAGTATTAGAGTTGGTGTATTATCGCAAGAAGCACAAGTTGTATTGAAAAACCGGCACATACATGCACTTTATGGTGACAATGCATGTGCAACTGATGTTATGGAACAAATAGCACACAAAAATGTCAATTGTATGGCCTTAATGCAAACTCTTGCAAGCTGTTTCAAATTCAATGAAACAATGTTAAATAAAGAAATGCAACCAATACTGGAAATTAGCGCCACAGACAAACTAGACGTACATGGTATGGCAGTACTCATGTGTGAGCAAGCCACAACAAGACTAAATAGTTTAGAAAATTCAATCTCCAACACAGCTGGGTTGGAAAAAATATTGAAATTATCCTTAAATTGTACAGTAATGCTTAAACATAACCTTGACGTAGAGCAAGGGCTAGTTAATGGAGCACTGGGCACAGTTGTTGGCTTTCAATCATACCCACGTGACAGCAACATTCAGTTTGTCAATATTTGCTTTGATAAAGTTTCAGAAGTGAAAAGGATAGGGCGGTCAATTGCTCGATTCCTTCTCTTCAAAGACATGTATGTACGTAGAGAGCAATTTTCTCTAACTCTTGCATATGCAGTTACCATTCATAAATCCCAAGGTCTTACCCTAGACAAAGCATTGATAGATATAGGAAACACAATCTTTAAGGAAGGCATGAGCTACGTAGGATTATCACGCTTGCATACACTTGACGGTCTATTGCTAATGAACTTTGATGCAAGTAAAGTCAAAGCTGATATTCCTTGCATTCTAGAATACAATAGATTGTGTTCACCGGACACCCCTCATCTGAAACAATACCCTGTTCCAGATAAAGTAAAACGTGGTAAAAGAAAACTAAATGAAACAGAAATTAAACAGAATCCAACAGCAAAATCCGGAAAGAAAAGAAGCTAAAGTTTCATCAATTACCGCAAACATAGAAGAACCTATTAGGGAATGTAAACCAGGACGTCGGCAAAGAAGCAACAAAAATTCCCAAAAATGCACTCAGATACAGAACTTGCTAGACCATTCAAATTTGCAAATGAAAGTGGGGTAAGTTGACATGCAAATGTAGCAATGAATATTCCATTTCAATTGCCACCAATTGTTAACAATATTTACCTGCGCAGTACAGACCAATTGTGTTTGCAAATGTTAGTGCTGCATAGAAATGCAACAAGCAATCCTGACAACATATACAGTGTTCATGGAGTAAGGCAACAATTGGATGACTGTGCTGGAATGGTTAGATTCACTATGAATTCACAAGAAGATCCACAAGAATTTCTAATGTACATACTATTAGTATTGGAAAACAAAAGCATACCTGTAAATGAAATCGTCCAGATTTCGTACATGTGGAAACGGTATACACGCATTTCGCCGACCTGTTTTTGGTCGCAGTACTTTTCATCGCCGGATTTTACATCGCCAGAAACCCTGTTTTTGTTTTTTTTTTATTTTGGGGGGTGATTGTTGGGGTTGGGGTATTATTATAATAGTAAGGGGGGGTCTGGGGTGGGGAACCCCTCCGAGAATAAAAAAAAAACAAAAACAGGGTTTCTGGCGATGTAAAATCCGGCGATGAAAAGTACCACGACCAAAGATAGGTCAGCAAAATCACATAGAACCGTGGAAACATACATGCACTCTGTAGCAAAGTGATACTGGAAGAAATCCCAAATGAGCGATTTGTGTATGTTTCCATACCAAATTGTGAGAGCATTTCATTTCAGAAACTTGTACAAAAGGCAAACCATGGCCGATTATGTACTATTTGCAATTCAGACAATCGCTCCACCTTACTAATACAATCACATAGTGCCTACATAATACTTATGCTTCTACGTTATAATGCAGATGGCACCAAAAACAACTGCAAACTGACTGGATTCACACACAAGTTCACTTGGAAAGAGAACCTTTACAAAAGTAGGTATAATCTACCATGCAGGAGCTACAACCAATACAGGTCACTACACTGCATACATTAAAAAGAATTGTGGATGGTTCGAATGTAATGATAGCACCATTACTCTAAAGCAGAGATTGCCAGGTAATCTTACAAATGTGTATTTAATGTGCTTAAAGCCAAAATATACGAAATAATGTGTACTTCAAGATTTTTTAAACAAATTATGTGAAAGTCTACAAACAGTTAGAATACGCCAACAGGTATCTAACTACCCAAGAGGATGTAAGAATGACACAAATAAATGAATATCACAGATTGTTGGGAACAAATGCACAGGTACAATACGCCTACAGGTACTAACTGTTGTTAAAAATTGCCAGGAAGGCAACAAACATAACATTAATGGGAAATATGAAGGAAACAGGATATAACGACGACACAAATGAATGAATATCACAAAGCTGTAGGAACAAATGCACAGTTAGAATACGCCTACGGGTATCTAACTGTTGGCAAAAAATCGGCAGGAAGGCAACAAATATAACATTAATCAGACAAATTAAGATAACACTCAAAGGAAACAAGGAAGTAGTTAGTACCATAGTAAAAGAAGGTTTTTTTTTAATCCGACAAGGATTGTTTTCCCCAGACCCATGGATTAGAAAGGAAAACACAGAAACTGAGCGCAATGCACAGTACACTGGTTTGTAAACTAAATATGAGGGTCAAACTAAAAAGGTAAACTGTCTATTAAGCAATGTAGTAGATTTTCAAAAAATGCAAAGACTAACATACCTGTTTCTTTTATCACAGAAATGGAAAAAGGGATACTTCTGCCAAGTACGATAACCATTTACAAATTGTATGTGGATTCTGAACAAAGTAAGGAGTAAGTATATTGGCTGTCATTTTCTACACATGCAAATCTACACCTCTAATCTATGGTACTAATATACTGCAGTGCCTGTAGGCTGGCCCTTGCATCTTCGGTGCGTAACCTACCATATATGCCTTACGACCAAGGTACAAGGAGTATAGGTCGTAGCCACAACCATCGCTGCATATCAAAACCATGGACCTTGTAAATTAGCTACTTATAAATTTACTTTTCAGACCATCGTCTGCAGCCATGCAGGCAAGACACTAGGGCATCCACACAATTAGCGCATTACACCACACCCATATTCACTTGTAACTCCACTGCTTATGACTTCAGTCTTGGGTGCATGGCCTTTGGGCATGCAGTCAAGATTCTGGGTCCTGGCTAGAAACACCACAGCATATCGGAACCATTGTGCCTTGTCATTTTACTATGTAGTGTTTGGCCATGCTCCCAAAACACTACGCCCTCCCCACAACCATCTTAATGATGTTTCATAGTACAAGTGTACCAATAGCTGTGATATGGTGCAGTAGATTGTAGCCACAGGCTACAGAGGTGGGTTTGAGGCCATAGCATTATGAATGTATGGGTATGCAGTATTTAAAATGCATTGTTACTTACAACTGCAGTGCTTAGTACTTTGTTCAAATACTCTTCATCCTGGCCACTACTACCACACCATATGACATCCATTGTGGCATATAAGTACACTCCAAACAAATGTACTTTTGGGGGCATGGCCTTCGGCCATTCACCCATGATTGCAGCCCCTCTCCACAGCCGCCAGAGTGATGCACTACCACACCATATCGTACCCATTGTGTCTTGTAAGTACAGTACATATAACTGTGCTGTTGGGTGCATGACCTATGGCCATGCACTCATGACTGCAGGCTCTCCCCACAGCCACCTGACTGATGTTCAATACTAGGGGTGTCTCTGTAGCTCTGAAATGCTGCACTGTTTGTGCACAGGGCCTAACATTTTAGGTGTCTGGCCATATATGGTTGTGAAATGTCTTATAACTCCAGTGCTTACAACGTTCCTGTTGGGTGCATGCTTGGGTGTATGGCATACAGCAACCATGCACCCAAAAGTACACATCTTGTCCATAACCACTGCACTACATGAAACCCATGTGGGCTTGTAAGTGAAGAGTTTATAGCTTTGTTGTTGTTGGGGGCATGGCCTTCAGCCTTGCACCCAAGAGTACACACACTCCCCACAACCAGGCAATTGATATGCATAAGTAAGGGGGTATCCATGGGTGTGACATGCTGAAGTGTTGGTGGCAGGGCCTAGAGTTTTGGAAGTAAGGAATATATATATATACATGTATATATATATATTAAATGAAAAACTTTGTTAAAGGGACGTTATGGTTAAGGTGCACTAATAAAAACCTATGAAATTCAGTAAAAGAAACGTTAAAAGGACGTTATGGTTACAAGTAAAATCGAAAAACCCCTGAAATTCACCAGTTGTGGCAAGCTAAGCAACCATAACTTGCGTCACCAGTGTGCCCTGCTAAGACTAACACCCAGGACATCAAAGATGACATCACAAATATAATTGATGTCATCACATGTGCATTTACTTTTCATAGAAGGGGTTGTGAATGTAATGTTGGCAAAAAAGTATCAGGGATTATCGGGAGATGTGTGATAAACTACATACTTCATTACGCAATGTAGTGTTCGTTCTAGTACAGGAACCTACTCAAACAGAAATGTAGGTATTGGCTGCAGCATACACCACAGAGGTGCTACATTTGTAAGTTTCCGAAGTTATATAATAAAACGGTGAACGCTTCTGTATCAGACTTTTCCGTACTGTGAAACATTTATTAAGTAGCTAATAATGCATCACTTAGTACATATTTCTACTAATACACACAAAACACAAATAGACTACAATGCATACAAATATGGGGCCTATATATGGAGAGTAAAGTACATATTTCTACTAATACACACAAAACACAAATAGACTACAATGAAACAAATATGGGGCTTGTATATGGAGAGTAAAGTAATCAAACAAGATGCAGTATCATTAGCAACTGTGTATAATCTACATGATAGTATTCACACACAAAAATGGTGTGTTTCAGGCCTGCTTCTTCCCCTATATATGCACACCACAAGATGCGATTAAATTCTAAGGAAAGTAGTCTAAGAACCTGTGAGAACAGCAATATCTATAAATGTAATACCTTTTGAAAGTTAAGTTTCTGACTGTCAGTAAAAAAATAAAACACCTGGCCTAGATATGGCAGTGAACAAAAAAGAAGGGGCTAGACATGTGATGTCATGTGATGTCATCAGTGATATCATCAATGATATTTGCGATGTCACCTTTGATGTCCTGGGTGTTAGTCTTAGCAGTGCACGTTGGTGGTGTGGGTTATGGTTGCTTAGCTTACCATAACTGTCGAATTTCAGAGGTTTTTCGATTTTACTTGTAACCATTTAACGATTTTTTACTGAATTTCATAGGTTTTTATTAGTGCAACTTAACCATAACGTCCCTTTAACAAAGTGTTTTCATTGAACATATATATATATATATATATATATATATATATATATATATATATATATAGGTCATCCTGCATATGCAATGCCTTCCCTGCGCAACTGCGGCCAGACTTGCTGCGTAACATGTTACCGACTTTTGCCTACCACCACACTGCATCTAAGATAAGAGCGCCAACGCGCGTTCCTTCCGTTCAAGAGCCCATCTATTGTGATGCTGTTACCCCACAACGTTACCCATGCGAGGCCACCATGTGCCTCCTCTCTAATCAGCGCCGTTCATATCATGATCCAACCCGTGTCACTCGGATGTCTCCCCCCCGCAAATCTGATCTGTTTTCATCCATTTGTTACTGTTCACTTCACTGCACCCACTATTATGCCACCTTACTACTCCTGCGGCTAGCTATTACTCTATGGACAAGTCATGGACCTTTGTACTTGGGTGGGACCACAGCTATTGACTCCTGCGTTACCTTTCAACTCGTCTCCGTCTCACACACGACCAGCTACTTTACTCGACTTAGCCTGCCTCATATTGGCGGCAATACGTTGAATGGTATCCCGCTGTGCATCCAGATCACTTATATTTATTCACACTGCGTTCCTATGCCTGTATATACCCGGATTCCAGCGGTATGTTCCTTATATGCTGGCTAACATGCACTTGTCCAGGCCCCGTTATCCTGTACCTCTGAAGCAGCCCTATTTCTGAGGCGCAGCTTAACTAGATTGTGCAACCTCACTAATTCCGTCATGCTTGTTCTCATCCTTAACTAGAAGTAACCTCCTGTACCTTGCGGGTAGGCTCTGCATTGTGGCATGTCGCCTCCATACATACCTCGCATTTCTGTAATTACTTTTAGTTGTACTGAACATTAACCTGGTATGCTAGTAGATGGCTCCCTGCAACGTGAGGAGTAACTGTCCCTGCATGTATAGCTATACTCATCTTACCACGCTGCCCATTTGCCTGATTTTATCTGTAATCTACCCGATATGACCCATTGCATGTGTGCTTGCTGCAGCCCCTGTAACATGAGGTGCGTCCCTGCCAGCTTGCCTACTTGTAATGCATCCATATGATCCAACCAGGCAGCCTGTGCTGCCCACTTGCCTGATTATTTCTGTAACCTGATTTGACCCATCGCCTGTGTGCTTGCTGCAGACCCTGTAACATGAGGTATGTGTCTGCCAGCCGGCATACACGCAATGCAATGTTGTAGCACTGCTCACTGTAACCATTGTAACCACATTTGTAACCATTGTTCATAAGCACTTTCTGAAACCATTTTCCTAACTACAAGCGCCTAGATGCCTCTGGGCTTGATGCACTAGATAAGTGTCAAAATAAATAAGCTGTCACAGATTGACCATATGTAACAATTTGTGATTGATCTCAAGTTCTAAAAATTCTCTTTGATTTTATTAAAAGCAGCAAGCAGGTTTCATAGGTGCTATTTGTTCTCCCCTCTGTCACGTTAAAGTGACAAGTTCTTAAGTTTGAGAAGACGGGTGCCTCCCTAGGCAGCATGTGCATTCCATTAGCCCTTCCTTGCAGGGGCTCATAGCAACAGATTATCACGAGACAGGCAGTCAGCAGAGGAGCTGGTACCCTGAATGAGCACTTAAGAGCTATGAAACACTCCGTGCCTTGGTCATTTGTTTGTAGAATGAAGTGGATTTTCTCATTAATTGCATTGCTTATATCCCAAGTCAGAAATGGGGTTTGTTTAGAAACTGAATCAACGTAAGTAGACAGGAGGAAGGCAAGACCACCCGAAACATGCTTAGTGGCCCAAGCTAAGTGATTGCAGGGCGTGCGGGTCAATGGGCCGGCTCTTGCCAGGCTCGAGATCCAGGTACCGATGCCTGTCCGGATCTCGGATCCGGCCTCCCTCAGCCCTGACAAGGCTTTACCTAGCCCTCAGTTTCACAGAGGGAAGCAGGGGGGCTCTCCCGCCTTTGCAGGCTCCATTTGCTCAACTCGTTTTTTTCTTCTGGCCTGAAAAGGACGCCACGGGAATCAATGGGCCATGACTATCACTGGGGTGGGGGTCATTACTGTTCAAATCAGGTTTTCTACATGCTGGGCACATTGTTTTCCAATGGTGCATCTTACACTTTCATAGAAAAAAAAGTAATTTCTAAATTCAAAAATGCTGCTTAAACTTGCATCAACTCGTTTTCTGTGAAAAGTGTATTTTTTTTGGGGTCGGACTACTACACAATTACCCTGTAATTTTTGTGCCCCTTCCTTTGTGTTTTATCACAGGTTATATTTATGAAGATGTTCAATGCTTGTCAAACTGCTTAATCACAAATAATAATAATAATTTTGCATTTATATAGCGCTACGAACCCTCAGGTATCTGAGCGCTGATTCGAACCTTTGTTCGCAGGCTCTGCATGGATGTCAAGGCAAGCGCTCTGCTCGCTGTGCCACTTGACCGGCTATATATATACAAATAAATGCTTCTCTTGTGCTGACAGCCGTTTTTAGGAAATTAAACTGTGGGTTCATGGGTGCCAACTTCTGATTTTCACTACCATCCCAACCCATACCCTTGCCAAATACATTTTATATCACTTGTTTTTTTGGAATTGTAAAAAGTCATACAATTAACAACCCATTTTTAATATATAACATCTCAGCAACGGTCCCTCAACCTGCTGAGCTACCCTGGTAGCCTTCTGCTGTCGAGTGTGTCAATGGATCTCTCAATTCACTAAAAATCACTGAATTACGAACAGTAATGTGGGTGCACCACTGCCAGGGAAACTATAGAAGGGGAATGTATGTACAGCGTGGGGTTGGACAGAAGCAGCATGAAAGAAAATGCACCATTTTAAAATAATTATTTTGAACATTTCCTTTGAGTGGAGTGCAACGCTCTGCCCCCCTCCTCCAAATGTCGCCCCCACCACGGCCCTTGCAGGGTCCCTCTTTAAAATGTTTGCATTATTCCACCACTGTTGCCGGGCCTCATGATGTATTCTTTGCTTGGAGCAGGTGGCCCTTGCCTAAGTTACCTGCTCCTCCTTTAGGCCACACCCAGCAACATTTTCCCACGCTGCCTTCCTAGAGGCACTCACATTTCTTATCCCACTTAAAACACTCACCCTCCGCTGTCCGGGAGAACCATGGCGGTGATATCTCGCCCTCTGGGGTCAGGGAGAACAATGGTGGCGATATCTCGCCCTCTCTGGGGTCAGGGAGAACAATGGCAGCGATATCTCACCCTGCGGGGTCAGGGAGAACAATGGCGGCAATATCGCACCCAGTGCTGCAGCGTGAAGTCACCGGCTGGCTGATAGCAACAATTTGTTTGCCTTGTTTCAAACGACTCCTGGTTTTGATATAAAACTCGCTGGTACAAAAGGAGTCTGCCACCAGGAATTTTATCTGCGCAACACGGAATTTGTCATAGTTTGTAGTAAGTCAGACGGGACCTTCACGTTAATTATTAACACAGGGAGCTTATGTGTCCGTGCTATTGAAGGAGCTGTTAAGAATTTGGAATTGTGAGAAGGCAAGCGTGGATTTGTAAAGTTTGAGGACCCTCCTGGGCCGAGATTTGTGAGTTAGATGTCAGGCAGGGCAGTACGCACGTAGTGGAATTTGCCCAACCAAGGCATTCTTAATCCTTCTACTCATTATGGGATAATGTGTTTCCATTTCCGTCTTTCTACCCTTTTGGTTTGGAAACATTGTGCTGTTCGATCCCTTATTTAAGGGGTCTGCAACCCAGTCCAATTACTTTGGGACTGCGACACCCATGACACCTTACGATGGACTTTTCTGGGTATGGCTGATGGGATATGTAGTCCAAAACATCTAGAGAGTGAAAGGTTGCAGAGCAGTGACTTAGCTTGATAGAGTACATGGCACATAATTCTGATGGTTAATGCATGACACGCCAATGGTGGAAGTGAAGAGCAAAGTGGGAGAGTGGTTTCCCCAGCAAATAAATCTGGATTGAAAGTGGATTGCTACTGGATTTTGCCAAACATTTAAATCCTGATAAATCCTCTTTAACTGCAGAAACTCCTATTGTACTCGGTGGATTGCTTTTGGCTTCCTTTTGGGTTAATGCACCCCAAAATATGTTAATTAGCAATTCTAATTGGAATGCAATCCCAAAACAATCCAAGCAATCCAATCCCCAGACAATCCACTAAAAATCCAAAAGCAATCCAATCCCCAAACAATCCACTAAAAATCCAAAAGCAATCCAATCCCCAAACAATCCATTAAAAATCCAAAAGCAATCCAATCCCCAAACAATCCATTAGAAATCCAAAAGCAATCCAATCCCCAAACAATCCACTAAAAATCCAAAAGCAATCCAATCCCCAAACAATCCATTAAAAATCCAAAAGCAATCCAATCCCCAAACAATCCATTAGAAATCCAAAAGCAATCCAATCCCCAAACAATCCATTAAAAATCCAAAAGCAATCCAATTCCCAAACAATCCATTAGAAATCCAAAAGCAATGCCACCCTAAATAAATCCAAAAGCAACGGATTGCATATGGCTTCCTTTTGGCTTAATGCACCCGAAATATGTTATTTAGAAATCCTTCCCCATAAAAATCCAAAAGCAATGGACTGCAATCCCCAAATAAAGCTTTTGAAATCCAAAAGCAATTAATGTAGTCACCAAATAATACTTTACAAATAAAAAAAAACAAAGCAATCCCCAAAATATCATTTAACGATATAGGTAGTGTTTCGGTTTATGAGCTGGAAATTAATTTAGGAGTTGAACAAAAATAATGTTTACTATAATCATGAAAAGACATGCTTAAAACACCCATTTGGTGCACCTTGTTGAATTGGGCTTTAAAAGCATCACTGTGGCTTAATTGCTGCCCATTTCAGAGAGTTGCATTTTGAATTGCTTTTAGAACAATAGTGATGACTTATTAGGTCATATGGCCTCATTACGACCCTGGCGGAAGACCATGGTGCTATTAGCACCATGGTCCATGCCGGTATGTTACCGACTCCGCCATGGAGAAAGGGGGAATTACCACCCCATTACAAGGTTGGCGGAGCAGTAATTCCCCCTTCCTCATGGCCCTTCCCCATTCCCATTTTTGCCCCATAGGGCTCAATGGGAATGGGGAAGGCACTAAGTAGGGTGCCGCAAATTGCGGCATCGTAATTAGCACCAAGGTCCCTTTGCGGGTCCCTACTTTAACGGCTGGTCTACACAAGCCATTAAGGTCGGGTCCCGCAAAGGGACCTCGTAATTAGGCGCTAATAGGTTAACGGCACCGCAGCCTTTTACGGCGCCGTTAACCCATTAGCACCTGGGTCGTAATGAGGCCCATAGTCATTTAGGTAAAATGGCCATGAAAATCAAGGGGCCTCATTACGAGGTGGGAGGTAAGGGATTACCGGCACCGGTAAGGGCACCAGTGCCGGTAATCCCTTACCTCCCTACTACGAGTTCCCTTTGCGGGTCCTTCCTTAACGCCTGGTTTTTGCAGGCGTTAAGGACGGGACCCGCAATTTGCCGTACCGTTATTAGCGCCTTCCCCATTCCCATTGAGCCCTATGGGGGCTCAAATGTGAATGGGGAATGGTCCTGGTGAATGGGGAATTACCGGTCCCTTCGACCTCAGAATGGACCGGTAATAGCTCCATTCACCAGGGCAAAGTCGGAAGGGTTTTGGAGGCAGCCATGGAGCTAATAGCCATGGAGCTAATAGCCCCATGGCTACCTCCAACCTCGTAATGAGGCCCAAGACCATGTAATGGCATCTTAACTATATTTAAAAAGAAGCGACACATTTTCTTTCCCCCACTATATTTATTAAAAAGAGGCAGAGGTTCAATTGGACACTGTGTACATAGCACAAAAACACAACTGTATTAATCCCAAACACGGGTGCTTTACAATTTAAAAATAAAGGGTGAGAGGGGACCCAGAACCAGTCCGGTGGGGTCCAGCCCAGTGAGCAAGGGTGAGCGGGGACACAAAACCAGTCCAGGATGGTCACATGAGTATACAGGCCCAAGCCAGGGAGCAAGCAAGTCCAGGGGGGTCCAGCCCCGGAGCAAGGGTGAGGGGACCCAGAACCTGTCCAGGGAGTCATATGAGTATCCAGGCGCAGCCCAGGGAGTAAGAGAGTCCGGTGGGGTCCAGCCCAGGGTGCAAGAATGGGAGGGGTCCCAGAACCAGTCCAGGGAGTCTCATGAGTATCTAGGCCCAGCCCAAGCAGCAAGCACGTCCGGTGGGGTCCAGCCCAGGAAGCAAGGGTGAGAGTGGACACAGAACCAGTCCAGGGAGTCATACAAGTATCCAGGCTGAGGCCAAAGAGCAAGGGAATACAGAACTACACTTGTGTAGAAAAGACGAGGTTTGGCTCCTTTTTCATCCGGTAGTTCCCAATTTTATTTTGGAGGGCTTTTCTGTACTCTGAAGCAGAGAGTACTGAAAAGCTAATTTCCCTGGGTTTAACATGGATACATTCTGAAATGCAAAAAAGATTTGTATAAAACGTTTTAAAAGAGCAAGCAAAGTACATTTTGGTTGACACGTGGCTGTGAGAAATAAAGCATAGACAGTTTTCACTGTACACCTTCTGATGTGCTTCCGTAATTCCATTTATGTACCTTGTATAGCTTCCTGTCGATGACGATCCAGTGTTAACCTCCCCTTTGCTGCCATCAGTTCTTCTTTTGTGAACAAACGATCCAGCAGCTTGTTCAGTAGGTAACGTGCTGGTTTGCTGTCTGAATTTTTGGCGGTTACGACAATATCCCTCAACTTCACCAGGTTCACTAACACCTCTGCAAACCTGCAGGTCCAATCTGTCACAAGGGGCATTTTTGTCTGTGTACACAAAAAATGAAAAATTACTACATTTCTCAAACCTCTCAATCTGGATCAAACCATGGCAAGTCCTTAGAATTTAATATATATTAGTGTCACTTCCCCAGGAAGTGGCTCTCTGTTTATCTTGTTTCGCTTTTGTTTGCATAATTGGTATATTGTGAAGAAATTACCAATGCCATGTTTCCTCCAGGTTTCCCCATGTACAATGTAATGGTAAAGGAGCCGTACAAGCAAAACAAATACACAGGGTTTTATATTGAGAGGAGCTGGGGGCTATTTCGCCCTGCTTGTAGCCTTGAAGAGCCTGGTGAGCTTTACACCATGCCTACCAGGAGCTAAATTTGGCTCCTGGGCCAACTGATGCTGATCACGTATACATATGGAAATTTAACTATGTGTGTGCTTTTGTAACAATCTAAACAAGAAAAAAACTTAGGACCCCCACTGTATGACATTTGAAGCATAACGGGTCCTAAGTAATGGACAAAGCGATATGTTTGCATGTGGGCATATAATGAGTGATGGACAATAACCTGTGAACACATGAGCCACAGTATTTGAGCTACCTTTTCCCACCCTCTGACACAGTCTTCTAGAATCTCTATGGCTGCATAGGAATGTTGGGGAGGAGGGATTGAGATTGGGTTGGAGACACACAGAAGCCTCCAACCGATAGCATTTGGATAGAGAAAACATGTTTATTTATTTCATAGGGGCACAAACCAACTTTTGTTTAACTCTAATGGCACTTACCTCTGATGCTTTTGATGGACCAGGGTTGGGATTTGGATTGGGGAAAACTGTTTCTGTGGCTCCCGTCCGCCTCCTCTTTATCCACTGAAGGGCCAGTTCCAAGCAGTGCAAAACTGCTACATGCTGACGGGAATCCATTGTGTCCCAGTATTCTGAAATAACAGCACAAATATTAATATTACACATTTTAATGCAGTACACATTCTAATTTCAATTACCAAGATTGCAATCCAGTTTTTAAAAGCACATACCCATTAAGCTTTCCACCATATTGTCATCTTCGTCTATCGGGGGCCGATCAACCTTTTCCATTGTCCCTGGTCCATAATCTCCAAATGACGATTCCATGCCCCCCCTCAAGACACTGCTCATGTCTTCATGTTCGACGTCTTGTTCACAATGGGCTATTCCTGCCCCATTTAAGTCCTGGGGCACGTGAGCACCTGGGGACTGTAATAATGGTTGTGGTGCGCTACACAAATCACCTCATTATAAACATTCCTATATGATTCTTAACAAATACTCCTTGTATTATGGAAATACACCTTGAGAAGCTACGAGAGATTCAGATGCCCGACATAGTATCAACTAGTGACTCACAACAACTTACCTCCCAACAATACAATTGCTCCAGAGTAATCCTTTTTCATAATCGCATCTTTTCTGACGTGGTCCAGTTCTACGGTATCACAAAAGGCACAAATGCGCCCCCTGTCATTGCCACACAAGTCGTCAGTAATAAACTCCAACTCCTCTCTTCTCAAGCACTGAACGGTATTGGTGGTCTGAAAGACACCCAAATGTTAAATACCCAATGCAAGGCACAAATCAGTTTTCTAAATTTGAAAACAGATGTTTCATTTCAACTAGTCGCCGATATAAACTTTATGAAAAATAGCAACAAGTAAAGCATGCTATGTGAGCAAGAGAGGGGGAACAAAAACAACAATCTTACTAGGCCCAGTGACATTGAGAACGCCCAAGTGCATGTGAGAGGGAAAGGGGAAAAGTGCATGGAGGCGGAGAGGGGGTGGGAAGTGCGGAGCAGAGTAGAAACAGATACATTATAGCAAATAAATAAATAATAAAGGCAACAAACAGTGGCAGTGCAGCCAGCAAGTTGCAAGTGCTGGGTTAAGGCAGCAGACAGGGTATGTCTGATAAGTGCATGAAGAAAAAGAGGGGGGGCGACTGTATGGTACCCCAGTGCAAGGGGTGGCCCAGAGGCAGTTTTGGGTGTGTGGCAGGGTGAGCAGGTACCGGAACTTGTCTAGAGACCTCATCAAGTGTGACAGGGGAGAGGGAGGAGAGGAGAGAAGAGGGGGCCCCAAGAGATCAATTACGAAGCAATGTGTGCACCAGCAAGATCAATCTCTAGTATTGCATATCTGAAAACAGTCAGGAAATGGCTTTCTACCCACATCACACACACACCAAACTCACTTCCCACTTCCTTGGAACTTCAGAGAGATTGCAATGTGTATGATTTACATATTTGCTCCCTGCATTTATGTTAATCTCTCTTTTGTGGCATATTTGAGTTAAGGATGCTATGTTTAAAATACTGCTTTACTCTATATAACACCTGATTATTATCATAATACTAAATAATACAAAATAAAACTTTCTACCAACAATGCTGTATACTGTTGTGTCACGGGAAGCAATGAAACACAAACTTTTACTTCTTGACAAAACAGGAAGTGGCATCACATAGCATTGTTCCTAAATAACTAAGAAAAATATGGTTACAATATCACCATAATATGATGTACATTTCAAACAAGAATGGATCACCATATGTATCATTAATATCAGTGTGTATAGGCCCAGATTACCAAATTACTGTGAATTCAAGTAGATGTCCAAGGCCAAATGATAATGATGTGTTAAGCACTTATGCTTAAGCGCATTATATAGAACGAATATACATACAATATCACACACACACATTGCTACAGCCAGTGCTTAACCCACTGAGCTATCTTACCGGCTATAGCAAAATGAGTAATTATATGTCGGAATGTTCGCAAAGTGAGAAAGCAAATTGCACTCTGTAGTGGATACCATTCAACTGATAACTGATTAAACAGCAGGCCATTTCATCTGCAGGTGTGGTGGAAAGTTGGCCACATGTCAAGCCTGCGTTGATCTACTTTTCAGGCTTCAGAGGTTGGCAAAATAGGGAAAGCAGCGCACAGCACTTACATGACATCCCGTAATCTGGGCACTTGTTACCTCATACATGCAAACAAACATCCTGAACATTTAATTTTGGCACAATGAAATCAAGGGCTACTTCATGTGCTATGGTGAAACCTTTATACACAAGTATTTAGGCACAAGAATTTTGTCAGGTGACCCGAGGACACTTGAGACGGAATGTCGTGTGATGATTTGATTTTAACAGAGACAATGGCAGAAAAAAACATGCTAGAACTTAAACTTGCCAAAAGCAAAATGCATATTTGCCACCTTTCTGCATCCTCAGGGCCAAGACAGTCTGCTGCCAACTTTGGTGCTGTTCCTTATAGTGTCAGGTGTGATTTACGATTTGACGTACAATTACAGACAGCCTTTTATGAGCCATAGCTCATTGTGTAAAAATAAAAACACATTATGAAAATGAGAGACAGTTAAGACTTTTTTGTGTGTGTTTCGCAGTTTGCCTTGAAATACGGCAGAGATGTGGATTGCGATTTTCTTAAATACAAAATAGCAAACGCCCCGTTCTTTTCTTACCGCCGAAGCATTAACAAAGGTGTAGTGTTCAGATGCCCAGTGGTAACAATATAGAATTTCCTGGCAGATAGTGTTCTAAGCTGACACGTCCTGATGGTTCTCGGATATGCAGTGTATGAGCACGCAGTGACAGTTCAGTGCAATAGTGCTTTATTGCAGGACATGATAATCCCAGAGTTTGCAAGCTTTTCCAGCAGGTTTCCCACACAGATCCCACCGGCAAACAATGAAAACACCAGTTGCAGCAAAACCCAGCTGTGTTTCTCAGCTATAGCATCGGGTTCAGCGCAAATGGCGGCAGCCGGCTGCCTGCGGGCTAGGCTGATCTCTCGGAAATAACACTGCTGCAAGCCTTAGGGCCATTACATCAGAGGAAAGTACTAGTTAGGCAGCTGAAATGTGCATTTAGAATTATCCCAAGAGAGCATCTGTTCCCTGGGTTTCATTGCCACAGCAATGCTAGGTTAGAAAAGAACCATCACAGGCGGAAACAGCAACAGAAAGGAAACACGCTGACTAATCCTCCACACTAGCTTGAGAAGGAGGTTTAGATTCTATTAAAGACAAGGAGGCAAGTATTATGCATTACAATCTTTACTCTGAAACCACAGCAGCAAAGAAAAACTTTTACAAACAAAAAAGTTGTAAAAACAGAACTAAATAGAGTTCAATGTCAATGTAAGGGGGGACTCCCCAATCCATCATGGCAGACAGGTCATGCCCTGCAGGAGACCAATGAGCAGGGACCCTCCCTTATATATGTCCTTTACTCCAAACCCAACTCCTCTTTCTGTAGTTGTCTTGAACCAGACATCCACTTCACAGATCAGATGATAAATGATGAAGACAAATCCAGCGAAGCTCTCGTATCACGTACTCTTCATATCTTGTAACTGTGAGCCACATTCCTGAGCAGAACCTCAGCTCGTAGCTGTATGAACAACAAGCAATGAAGGGTGGGGGGTGGGAATAACAACAAACCCAAGAATGTTCTCTCTTGAAACAACTGTGTATAAGTGTGAAAGGTGGATGGGTGGGATAATACTCGCCTCCTTGTCTTTAATAGAATCTAAACCCCCTTCTCACGCTAGTGTGGGGGATTAGTCATTCTATGGCAAGACAAGAGGCTCATATTATGCATGTTTGAAGCCCTTGCATCCCATTAGTACAACATGATCAATACAGTAGTGACAATACAATAAAAATAATAGGAGAAGAAAGTGTTTTAAATGTTTTCATTTGATAAATCAACTGAACGAAGAGTATTGCCCAAGGCTAGGCTGCCTGAATAGCTGTCTTATAAGGCATAGCCAAATCAACTGCAAGAACAACTGGGAAGATGTGCCAATTCCAGCCTTCCTCACAGGCCACCAAAACCAACTGGTTAAAAAGAGGGGGGGGGACACTGAACAAAGTCTTCCAATACTAATAGGATAGGAAAACACTTGAATTCACACCATCTTCTGGAAACCTAGATAGCAAACAGAAGTTCAACACTTAGCTCTCCTGGAGATAAAGAAAAAATACCCCCTAGGGGGTGAAAGCTTTGTAGGTTCCATCCCATGCGTTAAAGGAAGATATCATATTACAAAAAGGACATGTCACATAACTACACTGGGGAACCAAGTGGGAAAGGCAAATCTTCATAAAAGGTAAAGTGAGAGTAAAAGGACATTTTATTAACATATAATAGGATGACCTAGCTTAGGTGGAGCTGAAAAGCAATAGACTTGGGGCCTTGTGTACCCAGAAAACTCTACTGCAATCCTGTCCTTAACACACAATTGTCCCCAGACATAGTGTATACTAAGAAATGTATGTCTTCAGGAGGCAGAAGCAGAATGGAAGAGAGGAGCCCCACCTGAAACCCAGCAGCTAGCGTTAAATAACATCCGGACTAAGAAAAGACCCAACCGGGGGACCCTGATGACAAAGAGATATTCCCGAAAAAATCCTTGAAACACCAGGAATAGTTAAACCTGTCAAACCACCAAACCCGAGACCCTCTGACCTCCTGAGCTCTTGAAGAAGGACTCTGCTACCATGACAAAAGGAAGATATTTATAAACCTGACCCTTAAGAGACTGAACTTGGCAAGGAGAAAAAACATATCTTACATCCGATCACTACCATTATAGTGATACCTGAACCCCCTTGTAGATGTGCCAGGTGCTTGGACCTTATCCCCTCCCCCATGGTTGATAAAACCCCTAGAGCAGTGGTATTCAAACTGTGGGTCGCGACCCCCTAGGGGTCCGCGGGTGCATCCCAGGGGGGCCCTGAGAGCTCAGCATGAAAAAAGATTTTTTTTTTTTTTTTTTTTCAGATTGGAAGAAATGGGCAGGGGTGGCCCACATGGGCGGGCTGAAGCATGAAACTGTCTCAGGCAACAATGAAAAAGTGGCCCACAGTTGTAAATGGATATTCATTCCTTTAGTCACCGACTGGGCCTAATTACTACTATGGCGGACCAGTAACAACGGTGCTGGTAAGCTACCGGCACCGTTGCTACCGTTCCGCCATAGTAAGAGTTGTGCTCGTGGGTGCTTGACAGCCCCCGCCAGGTCTGACCTCAGCTCGTCGGATGCACCAGCACCGTTATTAACGGTGCCGGTGCATCCGAGCTCCCCATTCCCATTTGAGCCATATGGGGCTCAAATGGGAATGGGGATCTACCGGCACCTTCGAAAGGGCAATTATCATGGCCGCCTAACTCGGCATGACCTAGTAATTGCCCATTCGCGGGTGCCAGACCCGGATGCAACTCCAGTGGCAGCCGTGCCGGTTTTACCGGCACAGCTACCGCCAGAGTAGTTATGAAGCCCACTGTTTCAATAGTACCCAAAGGGGTTCTTTGTGTTAAAATGTAAGTAAATTGTGATATATTCAGCAACAATGGTCCACATTACTAACTGCATAGTTAAGTAACTCATCAAAATGGTCCACATTGGCCAAAATGGTGGCCCATTTTGATTGGCCCAAACTAGCATTTTACATTTTTGGTACAGGCATTGCCCTATAGGCCTGTCCGAGCCTGGCGGCTCATCCATAATGGCAAGAGGCGCCCACCCAGTGGCCCCTCACCCATTATGGAGGAGCTAAGGAGCCAGCCCAGTGAAACAGTGAGCACTCCCTCAGCTGCTTTATCCAGCTAATGGAGTGCTCCTGGGCTGGCTGAACTGTCAAAGGGAAACACTGTTTCCCTTTGACAGTTCAGTTTAGTTCCCCAGCCGCACATGCTCACTGAGCCAGGCAAGTGCTGGGGCGTTTTGCTTCTCCAGCATTGCATAGCTCATTGGAAATGCTGGCTGGGGCACTGCATGTCTGTATGTCCGAGGGGGAGCTCCTGCGCCTCCTCGCACATACGGACAGAGCAGCTGGAGCAGGCCGTTTCAGCACCCACACACAGGCCAATGCAGAAGGTACGTTTATGTTCATTGTTTTTATTTAAACATGTGTATGGATGCGTTATGAGTGAGTGTATGGTGATGGATGCTCATGTGAATGATAGAGTGATTGCTGTATGAATGTGCAGCGCCTTGCATATACACATAATCATGTTCATTGTGTTAGGACCAGTGGGGCCCAGGGGACAGGGATGGTATCTTTTTACCGGACATCTATCATTCAAAACCCTCTGCCTTGTCCACAAGGCTTTCTGGGGCCTGGGTCCAAAATACCTTCAGCTATTCCTCCGCAAATACCTCCCCTCTCGAGCTCTTCACTCCTCTACCTCCAACTCCCTCAGGGTCAGTCGTTTATCAAAGAAACGAGCTGGGGGTAGATCTCCGTCTTCGGCTGGGGCCTCCCTCTGGAACAGCGCCCTGCCACTCTAAAACTTGAGGAGAACCATCTTTCTTCCTGCACTTATCAGACCTACCCTGTCTGCTGCCTTAAACGTAGCACTTGCAAATTGCTGGCTGCACTACCACTGTTTGTTGCCTTTATTATTTATTTATTGTTATTTATCTGTTTCTCCTCTGCTTCGCACTTTCCACTTCTCCCCCCTTCCATGCACTTTTCCCCTCACACTTGCGCGTTCTCAATGTCACTGGGCCTAGTAAGATCGCTGTTTTATTCTCCTCTGTTCCCCTCCCTTGCCTTGTCACGCTCTCAAACACTTGTGTACGAGCACGATAGAAATAAAATATCAATGCCTGCCCCCTGGACTCCCAGCAACAATTGCAAACTGTTTGGCTATTTACCCATTTTTTGTTAAAAGTATGCTCTACAATGCAACATTTTAACCTATTATTTAAAAAAAAATTCACAGGGGGAAACCCCCCCGAACCTCCCCTTAATGCCCCTCCACTTAAAAAAGATTCACCAGCCGCCACTGGCCCTCAGACTGTGTTGGGAACGGGATGGGGGAACCGAGGGACTATGGTGGGAGCACAATGGGCGGGAACCATGGGATAGTGATGGGAGCAGAGTGGGGAGAGCCCTGGGTGTGTGATGGGGTGGGGAGAGACCAGCGACTGGGTAGGAGTGGGATGAGGGAGCCCAGCGACTTTGATGGGAGCAGGTGACGGCACGCAATATATACTGTCCATTTGGCATTTCTGGGGGGTCCCGACCTGCCCAAATTTTGCTCAGGGCGGCCCTGGCCAAAAAAGTTTGAAGACCACTGCCCTAGAGGATCATAAACTAACCGAAAGAGGACCCATTAAATTCCATAGTCTTAAGGAAGACTCTAAACTGCAAAGAAACTGATCACTAAACAGTTAAAATGAAGTTGCTTACTAGAAGGGGACTAACCTCTATCTTAGCAAACCTGAAGAATCTTGAAACCCCCAGCACCATGTGCTGGCACCTTACTACAGAACAATCTCCTGTGAGAACCCAAAAGGTGTACCTGCCAAGCAGGTGACTAGGAGAACCAAGTTATTAACTAAATATATCCCAGCCCTCTGGCAATCACACTGACAGACACCTTCGGAGATGGTTAATGTAGAGACGTTGGAAGCCCTGTGATAGAGGGCTGTAATAACTTGGATGGAAGATGATTAGCACTCCCAGACCCCTCTATCCCACCGAGGGATATTGTGCCTTCCCATGGGAGGAGATAAAACCTTCTCCACTTATCTAAGGAAAACCTTGCAACCCAGAAGAGGGATACCTTGAGGACCACACTAAAGCCCCGCTTTATGCCTTTAAAATATATACACTCTTGCATTTCTAACCAACTCCCATGACCGTGGAAGGGAGCTCCGCTTAACTTAGTGAAATACCAGGAAATTGGTGCAAAGGAAAGTAAACTGACGGGAGGGAAATGCCCAGTGCGAGTTCTGCACTGGTCATGTTAAAGGAAAAACAGAAACCATCAGGTGTTACTCCAAGAGGTGGGGAGGGGAATGAGGGAGAAGGGGGGGAAAGGACTTTGGGATAATTATCGTGCCCAGTAATTGAAAGGTTGTGAAGGAATACTGGGACCACTGTTGTTGAGGAGAAGAAATTACTGACAAGCCCATTGGTCAATACACACCCTCGAAAACTAGTAATGCAAGATAGCTGCACCTTGTGAGGACAGAGTGCAGGATTCACATACTCAGCAAGATTCAATAATCAGGACTCAGTAAATTGGCAAAGGGAAGTCCGTTTAATGATACATACATCAGCAGATGGAAATCAGCAGCATCACAAACACCTGCCTCACCCCGACTTCCTCGAACTTTAGTCAAACAGTCTCTTTTATGGGCAAAATCCGTCCTCGTTGACATCTAATTCTACAAAAAATCATCATGCAATACAATTGGTTGAGAAAGGTAACTTAAGTATAGGTGGTATATCTGTATATGGAAATAATGCAAGTGGATTCGATAACTCTTATCGGGTGGGCGTCTACGCCCTTCCCTCTACAACACACGTGATTGATGTCACTACAAGTACGACGTCTCATTGGTTACAGTGTCTATAGGACCCTAGATTACATGGTCCCTTGTGATTGGGCAAGTTACACCCCTAAACATAAATCTCCATTTTAATTAGCAGCAAGCAGAGTAGACACCCAGGTGCCTAGTGTCCCAAGATTCACCCTTCCTCCCTTCCATCAATCAGAGTTTTAGGGCTATCTGTCAATTAGTTGGCTGAGTATGGCCTCGGATCTGTAGTCTCTTATCAGGAAGAGTTATGGCACCCTCTGGTTCTGGATGACAACAGGCGGTGGTACATCTTTGCGCCTGTCTGGTCACGTGCTGGTCCACCATGAATCTGCTTCAGTTTCCAACCTTTTGTGCATTTAATTCTGTGTGTGCTTGGCCACCTGCATGGGTCTCTCTTATCTTGACCTTCACGGGCGGGCTGGTATTCTCTGTAGTTGGAGTCTCGTAGGCTCATGCTCACCTCCCCTTCTCTGGTTGACCTCGATCTCCCCGGCATAAGCCTCTCTTTGTTGAGTTTCGATTCCGCTCCTTCTCTGGTCTTTGCTGGGTTTCTAAACTCGGCCTGTCAGGCCTTTGGCGCCTGGGTACATTTCTGCTTTCACAAAATGGGTTCGCACGTGTACATTGTGCAGTGTTGAGGTAGATATATGGTTGGCGCTCTATTCTTCTACTAAGCATTGCAGGCAGTATCGATTTCTTAGCATCTTGTATTTCGAGCTTATTTACACACGTTCAACAGGGCGGTTGCTTCCATCTTGTCTTATGGCACCATTCTCTTACGTTTTAACAGTGTCTCTCCCCTGCATCCATTATCATTATCCTTGCAGTTACTAGTACTGGCATACGTGCTTTCAGTAGCCAATTCTGTTTGTTCTCGGGGCTGCTCGGGCCCTTGGTTTATTTCCATTGGCCTTCCATTAAGGCTTTAGGGGTCTCCTCGTGGACCGTGTGCAGGTATTCCTCATTTCGTATCTGTGGCTGGTATGCCTGTCTGATAGGGTATCGTGCTGCCCAGGGTTGTCGCATTATGGCTGCTCCAACCAGTATTGATCTCCTTACGTACAAGGGGCAGAGTCCCAGTGCGGCTCTCTGTTGGTTCATTTGCTCCTCATACATCACGTACCACGGCGAGTACCTTACTGGCAACTCGCAATTAGGGATGTAACGTTATTACGGTATACCGTTAAAGATACCGTGAACCACTTAATTGAACAATAATAACCGTCACATTGTTTATACCGGTATACCGTTCACCACTTAATTGAACAATAATAACCGTCACATTGTTTATACCGGTATACCGTTCATACCGTTCATACCGTTAAGTGTGCTTTTCAATCTGGTTTGGAAAGACTGCAGTAAGCAAGTTCTGCGCAGTCTTGGTCTTGCACTGTTGGATGTGCCGTCTGCCAAGTAGTTTCAGTTTGAGCAGTTTTTAATGCCATTCCATAAACCACACGTGCCTGACAAAAAATCAACATGTTGGCAATAGGAAGAATAAATACAGTGCCAAGAAGGAAAGGGGGTTACTTTTTTTATTTACATTTTTTTTTTAAAGCGCTCACACAGCCCCAGGGCATCGAGGCGCTGTTAAAGAAATTGGTTTTGTTTATTTTGTTGCGTAATTGTTTTTGTCTTAGTTGCGTATTTATAACGCGCTTAAAAACCCACAGGTTTCTAAGCGCGAACCCAGGGATCGAACCTGTGTTGCTTCGTGTCGTCTTGCTTCCAAGGCACGCACGTTGCCGCTGAGCTATCCTCCCGGGACTTTGGGTTGGCAGCTTTGGGGTTTATATATTTATAATGGATAATGTTTTCTAAACATATGACAATGGCGGATTTCCCTGGTTCTATCATTGAATTTACACATAATAAGTCACACTGCGAAATTTAATCATCTCTGTGGGTATTCCCTGCTGCCATACCAAAGGGTAACATGTCCGTGATTACTGAACACCTTTTGGCCCAGAAGTAAACTAAAGGCTGTAATGTAAAAAGAGAGTACGTGTGCGTGTGTGTGTATGCGCACAAGCGTATACTACCATCAGACTCCATTGATCTGTGGCATGCAGATTATCAATATGGCAACATGTTCATCTTCACCAGTAGCCAGTGGGGGAGCTAAAAGCCTAAATGACCACTTAAGAAAAGCTATTCAGTTTGCTTTGCCAGTCGCAGCAGGGCTCCCCCCCCCCTTCTCTCCACACGTGCGTTTTTGTTTGGTGCAAGCAAGGGGTGGCATTTCAGTGGAAAGTATGTTGAAAAGCCCAATTCTGGCCCTTGGTGCATGGTTTTGTTTGTGATGATAAATCTGACAATTTATGACCTTTTAGAAAATATTTGTTAAGATTAGTTAACTCCACCTGCTATACCGCGATAACCATGATATACCGTCATTTGGCAAGAAGGTTGTTGTACCATCATAAAACTAATACCGTGACACCCCTACTCGCAATGGGGGGCAGGGGTGCAGGTCATATCTGGGATCTCCTCTACACTCCCCCCTCTGGTCGGTTCATCGACCACTCTTACTTCCTCCTTTATATTCAGTTTCTTTGATTCCTCAGATTCTTGCTCATCGTCTCCTGGGTTTACACAAGAAGGTGTGAAAGTATGCAATTTTGGTGTCCATATTTTTATCACCCCTTTCAAGCTTCCTGCTGTTCTCACATGGTCATCTTTGTTCCAGGTCATCAACTAGCATTGTCCATTTGGACTGCAGTAAATCCATTTGCCTTCGTACCTTCTTCGCTTCTTGGGATAAGTGAATTTTGTTCCTTCTGGGGCAAATTCACTGGCCTTCACAAAGTCCTTTATCTCCTCATCTGTCAGGTTTCTGGGCTTCCAGCCTGGCTCGACATCGACCATAATTTTCATCCCAATGGCCTTCTTTGCTGTTTTCTGGCACTGTGTGATGATTATCTTGATAACACAGACTCCTAGCAGCACCGTTGCTAGCAAAGCTCCCAGAAACTTGAATATATCTGCCATCCATTGCGGGACCATTAGAATAGGTTCCCAAACCAGCTGTCGTCGTCCACTTCATCTGTCTCTTTGGTCATCTGGTTCGTCAGGGTTGTTAACATGTCTATGGCCTCTGTGAGGGTTCCATTTTCTTCGTCGTGTGATGGTATAAATGTGCAACATGATTCTCCAATTTTTGCGCAAACACCTCCATCCATTGCGGTGATCATGTCAAGCACATATCTGTTCTGGAGGGTCATCAGTCTGACTGCCCTCAGTTCTTCCTTGATTGCGTTGAACCCTTATATGGTGGTATTGATGGTCTGCAGTAACTCTCATCTCGTTATCTGCAACCACTTGGTATTTGCACCAACCTGGATGTGCGGCAAAAGTATTGTTGTAAATATGGATGAAGTTAGGCTAAACAGCCTGTGTTCATAGGGAATGGCATAAAATGCGTCCTCTGATTTGGCGGAGAAGTAATTCTCTCTCTTCATCCTTGACGTTAGGTCCACAGACCTCCTTTTCCTTAGGTGAGTATCTGCTTTCGGGAAACTGTCCAAATTCAGTTCATTTTTTGGGATCACTAGTGCAAGAACGTGGACGTTTACCAGTGTGCATATGCCTCCCCAGTTCCTCGGTAATCTTATGTAGGCTTTGGATCAACAAGCCCAATAGTGGTCCATCAGGACTGCGGTCCTTTGCGACATCCCTGGGGCTTTGTATATCCGCCCGCAGTTTTGATTCTCCCCCATTTTCCTCGTGCCATTGCTTCTAAAGCACAGTTTTGGGTTTTCCAGTGGTATTATTTGCAGGGGGCCTCTTCTGTCTTCGACCCACGTTAACCGCTTTACCAATTTTGGCCAGAGTGGTTTACATAGTCCTTGAGAGTTTTCTATGGCTTCTTGGCAGGCTCCAAGGACCATCCAAGCTCGGCAGATTACAACTCCTTCTTCCCAACCGTCGGGGGAAACAACTGATCCATCATTGGCCTCGGTTCTTCCATATTTGCGCTTTTTCTGCCGTTTTCCTTTGGGTGTTCAGTCTTGAGTTTATTTCCCACCTTATTCCTGATCCTTTGACGTCAGGGTTCTCATATCTAATCACATGATTCTTGGTGTGCGCCCTGTTTCTTGTTTTGATGTCCTGGACATATCCGTCTTCATCAGGGTAGTCCTTTTCGTTGGCCCGTATCAATGAGTTGTCTCTCCCCATGAATTGTCCTCTGGTGTTACACATTGCCACATGTGACATGCAGTGTGCTATAGGGACATCTATTTCTACAGCCACAAAGATTTTGGACTTGCCCATGCTGTATGGCAGGAGTGCACAGATGAAACATTCTCCTTCTGATTGCCTTCGTCCACCTTCCTTCATGTGCTAGTACCATATGTTGTTTCCAAGATGGGCCGTGCTGTCCAAGTAATCGTTTAACTCGTTATCGGTTTCATATGGACTTCTCTTGATCATTAGCGTTTTTCTGTGGTTGGCTATCACTATGTCTCTGAATGCGTCTGTACTGCTCTTTCGTTCAGACAGATTCTCGGGTGTTATCCTTGGAGGGACAGGTTTCATTTCCTGCCCTGCAGTAATAGGGGGAGGTTTTGCGCTTCTTTTCCTTCCCTCCTGCATTCTTTTGTAGACCTCCTCCCACCGCATGTGATTTATCATCCTTCCAACATGTGGCTTTGTCGTAGGCTCGGTAGTTACTTCTGGCGTTGGAGCTGGCGTGCTCGCTATCACAGTTGTGGTGGTTGTCTTGCTCAGCTCCTAATGTAGCTTCTTTGCTCTATGTATGAGTGGAAACACATACTCAACTACCACATGTGTTTTCTCAGTGAGTTCTTTCGTTGCTTCCTCTGTTCTATTGAGTGATCTTGCTTTTTCACTTCAGTTCGGTTTCTCACGTTGCTCCCTTCTTTCTGGAGCTGCTTGTTCCACAGGTGATTTCTCTCTTTCAGTTGGTGTGGCCTGCGGTTTCGTAGCCATTGACACTTGCCCTTGTTCGTGTGCACTCAGTGTATGGGTGCGTGCCGTGGACAGTGCTATGTTATCATTCATTCCGTGCTGACCCTGTCTCCAGCCTTTCTCACCATTCATTACTTCACGTGTATACGTGTTACTGCTAATTACATTCAACTGTAAATTGTTTGCTTTATCATCAGTTTTTTTTGGAACAGGGATGACAATATAAGGTCTGGGTGCTTTTGTGGGCCCCAGATGTTCATTACCTGGTGGATGCACAGACATTGGGATGCTTTGTGCACCATTAAAAAATGCAGTTCTAATAGTTAACGATAAAAATACTACAATAATCACAATGCATATACATATGACGGCCTTGAAAGACAGCTTGCAGCATCTCCTTCCAAGGAACCGTGGGCGCCCTTCCACTGGTGGCACGACTAAGTTACTGTTTTGGGCACCCATTTCAATTACGTCCACAGTCAATGGTTTATTTTTCTTCTTATTCTATTTTCGTCTTTCAAAGTTTAATAAACACTAAAGTGACAAGTGCAGTTCAATGTCCCCCCTCTTACGAGTGATGATGATGATAGTCTCTGAGTATGGAGTACAGTTCCTTTGCTAGACTATGGAAAAAGGTTAGACTATTGTTTTCAACACATCATAATTACCTGTATTTGTATGGCCAGCATATTCCCAAGGCACTCTTCCAACTCGCCTTGGCCCTGGGGGCATACAGGACTTTGTTTGCTGTGACACCATGAAAGGATGGACTCGCTACAAATCACTCCAAATGAAATTTTGAAAAAATAAAAATGAACATATGAGAAGGTAGGACAAAATAAGAAAAAGGTTGAAAAAGGTAAACACGGCAGTGAAGTTCATGTCTCTGTCCCTTTCACTTGGTCTTTCGAGGTCGAGTTGGTGAACAGTCTCTCTCTCCCCCATTTACTCCACTGCGGAACGAAGATGCAAAAATAGGAAAAGAAGTTCAAAATGTCGCTGTCCTTGTTTCCGCCTTTTCGGTCCATTCTACGTTGGAAGCATGAAGAACTGTGTCTTTGTTTCCTTGCTCTGGCCCCGGCTGGGGGATGATGGAAAGTTTCATCTTGGATCTCCCCCTTCTAAGGCTCTTCTTAGCAGTGGATGTCCATAATTGCTTCTTAGTTGTGATGCAATAGCCCTCAGGAGCCAATTCAATTGGGCATTTTTTGCTGGATCATTAAGAAAAGCGGGCACATCAATGTTGTGGGGTCTGCCTACTAGTTCTGGAATGTTTTCAATGAGATGAAAGAAAACACGAAACGCATACTGACTGTCTTCGGGTGTTAATGACATTTACTTTGACTCTTTGGCTCTTAGGTCACAGGCCTTTCATGCAGTGTGATCAGTCTTCGCCTCCTCGATCTGTCCCTCGCCGAATAGTCTCACAGGAATCTCCTTAAGAATTCTCGCTGGAAGTTGGACAGTTCCACTTGGAGCATAATGCCATGGAGAAGAGTCTTCATGTGTGGGGGAAATTGACTGGATCTCTAAGGAAGGTAGCAACATCGACATCAGCAGGCCTTCCCACCATTTCTGGATAGTCTGTGACTAGCCTGATCAGGACGTTGTGGGCAAGCTGCGTGTCTGCAGGGGACTGGGACATTTGCTTTGTTTTGCTGGGCCCCAATCACAAGTCTTTTTGTTGTCATGAACAGGTCTTGCACTTTCCTGCTGCATGGTCTGCTACCACATTGTTCAGTTTACTCCATATTTGATTCAGGATGTGATTGGTCGGGGATCTCTGATGAAAGTCAGGTTATCTGTGGTTCTCCCGACAAGTTCTGGGCACTCCTTAATGATTCGAAAGAATAAAATGTCGGTAACTTCGTCAATAACTGCTTGAGGCGGGGGCATTAGTCTTTTGTTCACTGTGCTCGGACAACTCGGCGAAGACCTTTGCGATGACAGTCAGTAGTTGCCTGATTACCTTCTTATTTTATGGATCTTGAATATATTCTGTGACACTTGTTTCTCTCCCTATGAGTGACGGATAAGATAGTACTACTAGCTGAAAATAGGTGAGCACATCCCACTTGAGACTTCTGCTGGGGTGAACCATATGTCTGTGAACAGAGTCTTGATACTGGATGCTTCAGAATACCAGTTTTAGTTTACAAAAGTGTCCTGTTTTTACAGTTTATCAGAGTCTGAGAGTTTGTGTTCAATGCTTTGTGGCTCAACGTGATCAAGCTATCAGTGTCACTGCAGGTTCAGAGTATGCAACTTTTTCCTTTACCCTGCGAGTTCAGCTGCACTTTGCGTTCATTTGAAGGTCTTGTACCTCATTCAGTGCCTGGAGGAGAAGTTCAGTGTACAGCCACAATTTTCATAGCGAGTTCCTTAGTTTGTGTTTTCTGCTCGTGCGTCTTTCTTCCTCACCATAGACCTTGTCTGCACGTGCTGCAGTCCTTCCCCGTTGTCTGTGGATTCCCCAGCAGTAGATGCAGTAGGAGTGCTCTCTCCGATAAAGGGTTTTATGTCGTTCAGGAAGATTCAGGCTCTTCTGCCGACAAGCTTGACAGCAGACGGGGCGCAGTGCTCTACGATGAAGGGGCCGTTAAACCTCGGCTCATCCCATTTCTGTCTCGCAAAGTTTGTTACCAGAAATCTGTCTCCAGGGAAGACAAGGGGTGCATCAAGGCTGAGAGCTGTGCCTGCATTAGCACTATCTGCAGTGGTTTGTGCTGTGCTGTCCCCTTTCCTACGTCGCTGTAGCTGGCCTGTAATGACAGTGGCACTGGATGTGAGACAGTCCTCATCCTTCTCCCAGAAACTATTTTGTGTGGCGTGAGATGATAGTCGGAGCCTGGTTGGTTCCGAAGCGCATACAATGCCAGTGGTAGGCAGTGCATCCATCCCCTTCTTAATGTGAGCTTCAACTTGGCTATCCTCTCCTTTAGCAAGCCGTTGATTCGCTCACATATTCCATTTCCCTCTGGATGATACGCCGATGAGAACTTGTGCTTTATACCAAGCAACAAGCTAATCTGTTCGAACACTGCGTTCACGAAATGAGGGCCATTGTCTGATCTCATAACCTCACACCCCCCGCATCTAAGGAAGACCTCCCTCACCAGGAATTTAGCAGCACAGGTGGCATCGGGGTGTGTACAAGGACCTGCTTCCACCCATTTGGAAACGGGACACACCACCACAATTAAATACCTGTAGCCATTACACACTTGAATCATATCGACATAATCGATATGCAGGTGCTGGAAAGGTCCACTTGGTCTGGGGATGACTCCTCTCACTACTTTTAATGTGTACCCAGAGGTGAATTGTTGGCAGACAATGCTATTTACAATAAAGAATGCAACATGCTCTGCTAAATTCGGTGTAAACCAGTCTTCGGCAAGCGTTGCAGCAAGATTTTCTCTTGTCATGTGAATGGGGTAATGAAGCTGTTCTAGCGCTACTTTTAGTAGGGCGAATGGCATTACTGGTTTACCAGTGCTGTCTTGCCTCCACAATCCGACTGAGGGGTTTAAAGAACACCCTCGACACTTCCACAAATTTTTCTCCTCCTGTGGTGCCTCCCACTGGAGCTCCATTAACTGAGACTGACCCATATCACTATAGGCTTCTGGTGTGGCTCGCGCCACCATCATACGTTCATGGGTACATCGACGTCCATGATTGTTTCAGCTTTGGATGCCATGCGCTTGACTTCCGTGTCGGCTTTATGGATTCCACGTGACACAAAGTCTGTCCCTTTGGTATGAGCAGTGCATTTTACGACTGCTATGCCCACTGGGAGCTGTAGTGCTTTTATCAGCCTGTCCAGCAAGGCCACGTGCTGCACTGGCGTGACGTCTGCTCGGAGGTAGCCCCTCCTTTTCCAGCGTGCTAGTCCTGCGTGCACTGTAGATGTCACATAGGCGGAGTCACTGTACACTGTTACTTCATGGTCCACGTGATTCTCAATGGCGAGTATCAATGCCACTAGTTCTGCAGTCTGTGCCGAATAGTGGGATGGTATTCGTGCACTGACAAGTACTTGGAATTCTCCATTTGCCATGTGGTTGATCACGGCCATGCCTGTATACCTTTCCCCGTTATCTTGGTCAATTCTTGATGACCCGTCAATAAAGACGATCTCTACACTTGGCAGGGCATTTTTCTTGACCCTGTGGATCTCATCATACTATTCTACATAGTTTGCACAGTCATGCACATGTTCTTCCTCTGTAACTGGCTCAGCAATAAACACAGCAGAGTTCAACGTTTTGCATCGCACTATTTTGATCGATGGATTGGAGATAATCACCTCGTAGGCTGATGCTCTCTGAGAAGTCAGCATGCCCTTTGGCTTCTCTAGTATGGCGAATAATGAGTGCTCAACATATAATGTCATGGAGCACCCCATCACAATGGATGACGCCTTCTCAATGGCGAACGCGGCGGCAGCAAAATTTTGTTCGCACGGGAAGTGGCCTTTCATAACCGGGTCCAAACTTCCCCTGTAATATTCTAGGGGTTTATATCACAGTGAGGTTTGCTGCGCGAGTACTGCCGTCATAAAATCGCCATCAGTATGAGAAAACAGATAGAATTCCTTAGCATAATTAGGAATCCCGAAGGACTGGTGCCTTACAAATTGCCCCCTTGAGTTCTGTAAACCCTTTCTCCATCGCTTCATTCCATTCAATTTCTTTTCTTTTCTCGTTGCCTGGGCCTTTTTAAGGGCCTGCAATAAGGGCTTGGTGTACGAGCTGTAGTCAAAGATCCATGCTCTGACATAGTTGCACAGGCCCAGGAAGCTTTGCATTTGCTTTACTGTGCGCGGCTTGGCCGTGTTCATAATAGCTTCAGCCCTTTCTGGGGTTACCTTTTTCCCCTCATGTGAGATCAGTTGCCCTATGTACAGCACCTCCTGTTGGCAGTATTGCAACTTGTCCTTGTCCACTTTGTACCCGTCTCAGCCAATATAGTCAATAGCTGGACAGAGTCGCGTCAGCATTACTCTTCCGTGATGCTGAAGATGAGAATGTCATCTACATACTGCAAAACAACACTGTCCACTGCAATATTGCTTAGGACTCTGTTGAAAATAGATGGAGACTCGCAATACCCCTGTGGCAGCCTCGTACTTTTCAGGTGCATTTGTCTGAAAGTAAATGACGTCAGGTCCTGTGAATCACGGTGTAAAGGAATAGAGAAGAATGCATTCTTCAAATCGATCACCGTGAAGTATTTCGCTTCAGTGGGTATATTGAACAAAATTGTGGATGGATTAGGGACTAGAGGGAACTCGCCTTCGACTATGTCGTTCAATGCTCGTAATTCCTGGATTAAACGCCAGGACCATCCCTTAGATTTCTTGACAGGTTAAATCACTGTGTTGCATGGTGATTCTGACATCACCAGGATGCCCTGCTCCATCATGGCTGTGATTGTCTTTGCGATCCCTTCATCTGCTGTCGTGCCCATGGCAGAATTGCTCCTGGTTTCAATTTAATTTTTACTTCACCGGCCCCCCTCAGGAGACCTACATCATAGGGCCCTGTAGTCCATACCTTGGCTGACGCTAGGGCCATATAGTCATTGAAATATTCCGGGCCTACTAGCGCTAAATCATCCTCTGCGGCACCTCCTGCTTGATCACTTTGACCCAAAACATGAGACTCACTTCCACCCGTGTCTCTTCTAGGTCAGGGTGTTCTTCGAACAGATCGTCATCGGTGACGTCAGTCACTCGATACCCTTCTTCGATGGCGACAATTGCACACCAAGGTCTGCCCTCGTCGTCACATCCTTCAACTAATACTACCTTTCCTCGCACCATGGCAGCTTATATCATTAAGGAAAATACTTGTCCCTCCTCTTCGTGCATGGGTTATCTTGGCCTGAATAGAAACTCATCCGGGGTTCTCATAGTTTTGTCTGTGGGGCCTGGCAGTCCCTCCATAAGCACTCGCATGCCATATGCGAACACTTCTGGTTCCAGTGGTATAGCTCTCATGGCTGCATGTCCAGAATATGCTCTAATCATTTCACACACGTTTGAATAATGCATTCCTGGAGTGAGCATACTATGCCATCCTCAGTGAACGAGATGGTCATATTCAACTTTGTCATCAAGTCCCGACCCATGATATTCACCGGGGACTGACGAGAATACAATAAGGGTACATTCATGTCGCACTCTCCCACTGAGACTGGGAGTGCATCAGTAAAGGACACTCTGCTATGAGCTCCAGTAAAACTCTGGGTATCTATGGCCTCGCCGGACAAGGAGAACCTTCCTTCACGTATGTACGAGCGCGTTGCACCCGGGTCAACTAAAAAGGAATATTCTTTCCCCCCTATGGTGACATTTACCCTAGGCTCCCTGTTAAGGTCTGGTGTCACTGATAGGATAGAGCACATCAGAGTTCCCTGTGAGACGTTCTATTTCATATATAGGTTCGGTCCACTGTATACCTGTGGGTTTCCCCCACCGGAATTAGTGCCCTGATCCACTTGCAGCAGTGTCTGCTGGGGCTGTCCCTGTGGTACATTCCCCATGTTCTGTGGCTGGACCATTTGCTGTGCACCTTGCTGCAAGCCAACCGCCTGCTGCTGCACGGTACAGTTTTGTGCACTGCCCTGTTGTGGGGTAGCAGGTTGCTTCACCATGCCTGTCCCCACCCCTTGGTTGATCTGCCACATTCTTTGGCTCCTGCACATGCGCACCACGTGTCCTGTTACTGCACACCACCAACACACTGGCGGCGGTCGGGCCATCTGTCCATCTGGCATAGTCGGACTGGCCATCGGTGCATTCTGGATACCGTTTTGAACATTCTGTAAACCTCCTTGGTTGCCTCTAAAGCCTCCCTGATTGCTCTGCCATCCTCTTCCTCTCTGGTAATATCCCGCGTTACCCTGATTGTTTTGTGGCAGGTGAGAGGCACGTTGTGCACTCGATTCGGCTGGACTTGTTAGCATGGCTCCCTCGAGAGCATAATTTGAGAGCTTCCTTTGCACTAGCTTCGCCTATCCCTTATGCGTTGCCTCTTTCTTCTGATTCTTTTCTTGCAACAGTCTACAGTAATGGGCAATCAATCGTCAACTGGATTTCGGTCCATGGTTTAGCTTCTAGTCCTACCAATTTTTTTAGATGCTTTTGCACCGGTTCTGGTAACCCTTGACACAATATATGATAGAATACAGGGATAGATTTCGTCCAAGATGCGTTTCGAGCACCCACGCATCTTGAGAATTCTGGATTTAAAGCAAAGGATCCTCTGACTCCTTCATTTTTCGAGTCATTATAGCTCCCATATCAGATGTGTCTGGATATAGCATACGCAGCTCTTTCCACACTGCTGCTCTACAGTGGTTAAATGGCGCCCCAACATGAGAGGTGTTAGTTATGGTTACCCTGGGGTATCCTGCCCTTTTCCACACGTCATCTGCTCTTTCACCAAGTATAGCAATTAGAAGACCCTTGATGTCCCCTATGGCTAGAGTGACGCCCCCCGTCATTTTCTCTAGCTCATGTATCCACTTTTCGGCTCCTGAGGTCAGAATTGGAAGCTTATTTTTGAGATTCTCTCGGTCCATGTGTGGCCATGGAATATATTGCAGTCTTGCTCCCTCCTTTTCTAACAGTGGGAATTGGAATGCGCAATCCTCCTTTTCCTTTTCCATACCTCCTCAGTCTCTTGCTTGGGCGGCGTTCCCGCCTTGCCTTCTACCTGGCAGTGCCCTTAGCCTATCTGTATAGGCAGGTACCGACGCCCCATCTGACCGTGGGGTGTCTCTTCATGTCGGCTGGACTGTCCAGCGGACTTCGGTG
The DNA here is from genome assembly GCF_040938575.1 of Ambystoma mexicanum. Lineage (NCBI taxonomy): Eukaryota > Metazoa > Chordata > Amphibia > Caudata > Ambystomatidae > Ambystoma > Ambystoma mexicanum. The sequence continues at coordinate 254,128,524 of NC_090921.1, read as the reverse complement.
TCCTATCCATGGACTCACTTGCATCTGACCATCGTATCTCTCGGTTCCCTGGGAGACGCTTTTCGCACCGCCTCCCTTCGTCATATGCCACTTCCTCCACTTCCCCATCGGAGTCTGATTCCGAGTACTCCCAATTTACACAACTTCTCTCATCATCTTCATTCTGCCCAACTCCCAGTCTATCTAGGGAACGTCCCCTACTCCCACTACTTTGGGTGATATCCTCAGTGTCATATAGCTGAGTGCTCTCTAAGCGCTCATCTTCCCTTCCCTCTTGGGAGATTCGTTCCAGTCCCATCTCATCGTATATTTTATCAATTGCTTCCCCGATGCTTCTGGTGTCGAAGTCATAATCAATAACTGTCCCGCTTGTACCTGGTACCACATCGCATGCAGGGAAGAACTCTTCTATGTCTTCCCAGTCTACAACGGGATTGGGTTTTTTCACTTCCCGTTGCAAGAATTGTAAATCTCGTGCCCTTTGCCTGCGTTTACGTTCTGCTTTCTCATCCAGTTCTCTTCGCTTCTTCGCTTCCTTTCTAGCCTTATCAACCTCCCTCATCCGTTCATCTCTATATTCCTTTGTCTTTCTACTTTCCTCATCTTCTCGCTTTTTTACCTGTCTTTCGTGCACTCTTTTCTCTTCCTCTAACCTTAGCATGTTCTGCCTGTACTTGTCATAGGCTGCATATTGTGTGCGACTGAGCGGTATACTTTACTCTTCGCGATATAGTTGTTCTCACCTCAACCTATCCTTCTTTCTTGCCCTCTCATTTCTCATGTCCACTTCTTTTTCCATTTCCTTTCTTTGCGCCTCATCAGACCGTTCATTCGGCCTTGCACCATCACTTCCTTTTCCATCTAAGTTCAACAGCATCTGCCCTCCCATTCATTCATCCTTTGTGCATGTTAACTCATTGGTTCCTTTCCGCTTCTTTCCCTCTCTCTCTCTCTCTCTCTCTCTATCTAGAGGTGCACTCGTTTGGGCCTGGTCCTTCCTTTCCTCACCTCGCCTCTCTTTTTCCCATGGCACTGTGGAGGCTGAGTCAATTTCCTGTTCCTTCTCTTTCGTCTTGTTACTACTACACACAGGTGACTCATATGCAGGGTTGCTATAACCTGTGGCTGACTTAAGTTCTCTTAGTGGCTAAAGACCCTCCGACGTACTTCCCTCAACAACTGGTTCCGGCGGGGCAGGTGGCGCGGTAGGCGTCTCACCCCCCTCCGTACATACATTTAATATCCAGTCTGCGGGGGTTCTTCTTCTTTTGCTTGTTCAAACATTTTCCAAAGCTCGAGAACAGCAAGGTGTTTTTCGAGCTTCTTCCCACTATATGTGACATGTAGGAAGGTGGTCATGTGCTGTAAAACAGCCTTTGACAATGACCCATTTTGGGGCAACGGCATAAACATTTTATTTGAGGTGCCCTTAACCCACTCCTGGCTATATTTCTTCAATTGTGTTGCGTGCTTTGGCAACTGCTTGCACCAATGTGCAAGTGGGGTAACTTCTTCCATCCTTAATTTTGTCATCAACAATGTTCATACAGTTTTTCAACTTTACACTATTATGAGCAAGCACCACATACGCAAGCTCCAATCCAATTTTCCCGCAAAATGTTATACCAACAGTTTTACTCAAAACACATCAATTCAGTGGCGATTCCCTCTCATTTACAGAATCGCGTAAAGCAAAAATACATTGCCATCAATTAATAACACAATAATTCCACATTCAGCATACACAGGACATATAAGACAGACACTTGACAGACTAGACGGACACCAGCTGGCCATACGTATACCTGCCTTCTAATTATACCCACATCATGGGATTTGAGCGAACCCCATTCTTACGTCTTTAAACGTAAGTGTAGCCTAATGTCCCCTCTCTGTGGGCTCTGGGTTCACGTTCCTTCTGACCACTCTTTAAAACGCAGAAATAAGGCGAATTTTACAGTTTTCTCTCAGGTCCCCCCCCCTTCCCCCCGTATTCCTTAAAGTTTTTTTCTCGGGTGCCGCCCCCCCACCCCCCTGGTATTCCTTACAGTTTTTTTCTCTGGTGCCCCCCGGTATTTTTCCCAATTACTTCAGGTGCCTGGGTTATTACCCTCTATATCTCTACAGTCTTTCCTATTTTTAACTGTATAAATCTTCTCCACCACCCTCCGTTACCTTTGCCCTTCTTATTCTAAGGCCTATAAGACATTTGCCAAGGTAACGAGTTTCGTTGTTTTCACTCACCGATCGCCTCTTTTCCTCTCTGGAACATCAGGATCACCGCCCCTTCCTCTTCCGGCTTTTATGGTTTTCGTCCGGACCGCTGCCCGTGGGAATGAGAAGGGTTATGCTTGGAAAGGCGGGTTCCTTCAGACCCACTGCAGATTTTTTGGGAATAATTACACTATCATTGTCCACGGGGAGCTTCTAAGCCTACTCAGCCGGAATAGCGAAAGGACTTGTGATGTAACCGAAGGCCCAGAGTTACTTTGTGCCGTCGGTCTATAGGCGTCTTATACTATATCAATCGATCATCTATAATCGATGGCCGAAACCATCCTCACGCTACCAATTGTTGACGAGGAGAGGAAATTACTGACGGACCCTTTGGTCAGTACTCACCCTCGAAAACTAGTAATGCAAGATAGCTGCACCATGTGAGGACGGAGTTCAGGATTCACATACTCCAGCAAGATTCAATAATCAGGACTCAGTAAATTGGCAAAGGGAAGTCTGTTTAATGATACATACATCAGCAGCACCACGAACACCTGCCTCACCCCGACTTCCTCGAACTTTAGTCAAACAGCCTCTTGTATGGGCAAAATCCATCATCATTGACGTATAATTCTACAAAAAATCATCATGCAATACAATTGGTTGAGAAAGGTAACTTAAGTATATGTGCTATATCTCTATATGGAAATAACGCAAGTGTATTGGATAACTCTTATCGGGTGGGCGTTTATGCCCTTCCCTCTACAACACACGTGATTTACGTCACTACAAGTACGACGTCTCATTGGTTACAATGTCTATAGGACCCTAGATTACAAGGTCCCTTGTGATTGGGCAAGTTACACCCCTAAACATAAATCTCCATTTAAATTAGCAGCATGCAAAGTAGACACCCAGGTGCCTAGTGTCCCAAGATTCACCCTTCCTCCCTTCCATCAATCAGTGTTTTAGGGCTATGTCTCATTTAGTTGGCTGGGTATGGGCTCGGATCTGTAGTCTCTTATCAGGAAAAGTTATGGCACCCTCTGGTTCTGGATAACATTAGGCAGTGGTACATCTTCGCGCCTGTCTGGTCACGTGCCGGTCCACAGTGAATCTGCTTCAGTTTCCAACCTTTTGTGCATTTAATTCTGTGTGCACTTGGCCACCTGCATGGGCCTCTCTTATCTTGACCTTCACGGGCGGGCTGGTATTCTCTGTAGTTGGAGTCTTGTGAGCTCATGCTCACCCCCCCTTCTCTGGTTGACCTCGATCTCCCCGGCATAAGCCTCTCTTTGTTGAGTTTCAATTCCGCTCCTTCTCTGGTCTTTGCTGGGTTTCTAAACTTGGCCTGTCAGGCCTTTGGCTGCCTGGGTACATTTCTGCTTTCACAAAATGGTGTCGCACGTGTACATTGTGCAGTGTTGAGGTAGATATATGGTTGGCGCTTACTGCTCTATTCTTCTACTAAGCATTGCAGGTAGTATCGATTTCTTAGCATCTTGCATTTCATGCTTATTTACACACGTTCAACAGGGCGGTTGCTTCCATCTTGTCTTATGGCACCATTCTCTTAAGTTTTAACAGTGGCTCTCCCCTGAATCCATTATCATTATCCTTGCAGTTACTAGTACTGGCATACGTGCTTTCAGTAGCCAATTCTGTTTGTTCTCGGGGCAGCTCGGGCCCTCGGTTTATTTCCATTGGCCTTCCATTAAGGCTTTAGGGGTCTCCTCGTGTACCGTGTGCAGGTATTCCTCGTTTCGTTTCAGTGGCTGGTATGGCTTTCTGATAGGGTATCGTGCTGCCCAGGGTTGTCGCGTTATGGCTGCTTCAACCAGTATTGATCTCCTTACGTACAAGGGGCAGAGTCCCAGTGCGGCTCTCTGTTGGTTCATTTGCTCCTCATATGTCACGTACCACGGTGAGTACCTTACTGGCAACTCGCAATGGGGGGCAGGGGTGCAGGTCATATCTGGGACCTCCTCTACACCACTGTCTCTTCAAACACTGAGGCCTGACCCTCTGTATGCATGTAAGGCTGACTGGCCTCTCTGGGGATCAGAGGAAGGAAAAAATTAAGCACATTGCCCATAGCAAAACAGCACTTTTATAGTGCTACTAACCTTCAGGTATACGAGTGCTGCTCATCATTACTACCAACGGTGTGTGGTGTGAGGTGTTCACTTATCGATCTCAGCAGGATGAAAGACTGATTTAGACCCTTCCAAAATTAGGAACCTGCATCAGTAGGCTCTGCACAGATTTGAAAGCGAGCACTCTATTTGCTGCACTGTAGGAAAATAGAATGAAAGAAACTAAACAACTCCCTTGAGGGTACAGAACCATGCTTGTAATCCTTGAGCAGAGGAGAAATTGTAACACACCGCTAGACAATTAGCGGAAACAGGCAAAGCCTTGGGAGGAAAACCATGGGGCGGCCTCCAGAAAGTAATTATTTGGTAACCCGTCCCTCTGATACCAGCCAGTGTTTCCAAACACTCCATCCAAGTCAGAACATGGTTGCTCAACGTTGCCTTGCAACAAAACTGAACAGTTACCCTTGAGCTGACCTTGTCCCCACCAATAGTCCAAATCGTATAATGAATGTCATATTGGGACAAATAGTAAGGGAAAACACGACACCCTCTAAGGAGAGGACTTGGAGTTGTCGAGCAGGAAAACCCCATCTGCACATCAAGCCCTGCAGCCCTCAATAGGGACATAAAGTGTCATTTTTCTCCTCCTCATGTCGAGAGAAAACTCTGCAACTTAATAAACACGGGTACTGAGTGGAGCAATTGTTATTGGGGAAAGAAAATGCCTAAGGAAACGGACTGAGTAGTCCTGATTTACCTAATGTAAAGGGTGACAGAATTTAACTAAAAGACGAAGGTTAACACCTGAGTGATGGCTAGAGAGAAAGGTACAACCCCCCCTTATTGGTCTGTTTACAACCACCTCCACACACTCTTTTCTTTAAAGTACTTAATGAATAAATAAATAAAATAATATAAAATAATATAAAATGCCCAAGGAAGTGGGGTTACGCCCCAACAGGCGTCCGAACCCCGGATCCTTATAGAAGCTGCTGCTTACTGAGCTATCCGGGCTACTGGCAATCCTGAAAAATGTAAATGTGCTCCAGGCACAGCTTAAACATACTGTTTAGCAAAAGAGTACACTGAGCACCTCCTCTGCTCACCCTACAAAAGAGTACACTGAGCACCTCCTCTGCTCACCCTAGCAGGGTGTGAAACCAGCAGTGCACGAGGGGTGCACCTCACAGAAGAACAGAGGCAAAACCTGCCACCGAGCAGGTTTATGGCACACCTACAGTGAAGGTAATCCTCTATGCCATATGCAGCGCTTAAACAAGGCTGCAGACTAGCAGCGCATCAGGCACTTGAGCAGGCGGGTTCCAAAAATATATATTACAAAATATTCTTATTTAAAAAAGTAATTAAAAATATATATATTCTTGCAAAACATATAAACAAAACATATATTGGATCTGGCGCGAAAACTAACCCAGGCCTTCCTGTATGTAAAACCTGCCGCTCTACCCTGCTTCCGGAGTGCAGCGGAAGCTGCACTACATAATGCTTGAAAAGAAAAGAAAGCAAAACACAGGGGACGAGCACACCCGCAGCATATGGCATTCCCAGGTGGAATTTAATGGACAGGAGACGTAAATTCAACCAATTATACATTTTTTCTAAATACCCATGATGTTCCGGACATTGGATTAGAACTCAGGTCTCCAGCATTCCAACACCAAAACCTTAGCAGTTGAGCCGCTGGTGGCTGTGCTTACCAAAATAGAACCCTGCTGCCCACATTGGGCATTGCACTCGGGTCACCAGCACTGCAGGCCCCGAATAAGCTATTGCCTACTGTAGCACTGTTCATTACAGCACCTGGTACTCGTAGGTCCTCTGAACACGGAGGGCAGCAAGCCTCAACAAACACAGAGGCCCGTGCGCGCCGGGACTGAAGCGTTATCAGCTTTATTGTAATGCATAATATGAGCCTCCTGTCTTGCCATAGAATCTAGGCGCGTGGCCCGTTTCACAGGAATATATAACGGCAGGAAGCTCACAGGACACTGTGTCGCGCGACATGCAGGGCCTCTATGCAGACATACGTGGGGCTTCAGGGCAATCCGGTACTGTTCGTGAGTGCACTATGAGCGGCTATTGAGGAGCTAGGGGAAGGAGAAATGACAGCGTTTCCATTCCTCACATCAGCGCTCACCTGAACCTATTTTCCACTCAGTTACAGCCGCCGGGTTCGACCAAACCCCAATTCCACAGAGGTTTGCGACACACCACATCGCCAATGAATGACATAACGAAAAATAAAAACGGAAGAGCTACCCATCCACATGTTCCATAGAGCGCCCATCTTGTAGATATATTACTTCCTTGAACAGGAGGAAGTTACAATCAGTCACGACCCACTTTATTTATTTATGCAATGTTTGTCAAATTCTTGGACCTGTATTATTTATATATTTATGCAATATCTGATAAACATTGCATAAATAAGTAAATATACATGCATCCAACAAACATTGCATAAATAAATACATACCCCTATTAACATTGAAACTATCCCACACAGTGCAGCCACCTAACTGCTTTTCAGAGGGGAGCTGCAGGAGCTGTGCCAATGTGGTTCAAGTAAAACAAAACGTTGCTTATGGCAACTGAAATCAGCAGGTTTTAAGAATAAAGTTGCAGGAAAACCCCTGGCTTAAACCAGGATGTCCCCACAGATTATCTGCTTTTTCACAATTAGCTAGAGTCATTGCTCTTCTTAGGGATTCTTGCACAGACTGCTTAAACCACTTCTCTGCATGAGCTCAGATCGCAGTACAGACTAACATTGCTGTTGCGAGTTTAGGTGCACAGATGGCTGGTGCGGTTTGCCCCCATGTACATGTCCCTTTCATCCTCTGTATACATGTACTGAGCAGTGTCGGACTGGGCCATAAAATTGTCTCAGGCACCAATGAAAAAGTGGCCCATGGTTGTAAATGGCAATTAATTCCTTTTGTGACCCTGTTTGAATAGTACCCAAGGGGGAGGTTCTTTTATCAAATGGGATGCAAATTGTGCATTTTAAGGAATATGTACTCAGCAACACTGGTTAAAACTATTATCCGCATAGTGAAGTAACTCATCAAACGGACCCACATGGGTCAAAAAAGTGGCCCACTTTGACCAAAAAAACTGTCCCATACCAACATTTTGTGTTTTTGGTTCGGCCTATAGGCCAGTCTGACCCTGTATGCGGATGAGTGTTTGTTTTAGAAAGAGGAGGCTTGGCATGGTTTATGAATCTTCTGGCTTTAATTGCAGAGAGGGTGACACAGCATGGCTGCAGCCTGCAAGGCAAAGCTTAGATTAAGATGGCTCTCAACCCCAACGGCCCGGGGAGGCAAGTGGGCAAGCAGCTCTGAAAGACTGCGCTGGGAGGGACTCAGGCTGACATTGAGGCCCAGATACTGAAACTATGCGCTTAATACTGAGTCCTCGTTTGCACAGGAGCATGTATTGCAGCCCATATGGCCCATGCCATTGTTTACCCTGGCTAAACATTCTCCAATAGATATCTTGTGTTCTTTGTTGGTTGTATGTACTGCATCCTATACCATATGCCTCATGTTACGGTGGCTTAACGCAATAGATGCAGGTAGAATTGGTAGGCGCAACACATTACAAGCCAAGCCTCCTGTTACGGGGCCCTTAGGCAGTAGATGCCTTTAGTTCTGCCTGTTACTTTGCAATCCAATCACTCAACTGGTATTACATGAAATTAACACGTGATTAAAAGATTCAAAAAACACATAGCTGGTGAAATATGCATAAAAATGATGATATGATGCATCTGAGTCAAATTGAAGGAAGACGTGTACAGAATCACCGTGGCAGATAGCCATCTCACGCACAGTAAAGCATGTTCGTTTAAAAAAATAAATAGTACACTCAAGATGGAATGTCGTGTGATGAGACAGTTTGGCAGAAAAAAACATTATGCATACAACTTACGAAAAGCAAAATGCATTTTTGCCACACCAAAAAACGCGATCTGCTAATTAAACAGAAATGATTTGTAAAAAATTGAAGGAAATCAACCCCCCTCCCCACGGGTTCCCGGCTAACGTCCCAGCAAATAAATGAAATCCACTCCTAAGTAGATCGACCCTGCTGTCCGCTCCAGATAGAAGGCCCTCCAAAGCCTCCCCCTCTCCCCTACACATGTAGAAAAATACATATTTACTGAAAATACTGCCTCAGTTGCTGCAGATCTCCCCACCGCGCTAGGTGACTGTGGGCTGAGCCTTTGAGCCCCTACGCAGGAAACACGTTCACTTTCTGAACTTCATAAGATCCTTTTCGCCATGCATTAAGCAGCAGGATCGAGTTACCAGTAATGTGAATCTCGATCGGACACAGTCGCTGCAATGAAGACAATCACACAATCAGTGCCGCGAGCAGTGCACTCGAGGACCGCGATGCCGGTGCTATATAAGCAAGGACTATCCCACAAGCAGCAGCTTGCAGGGTTAGCGCAGACCTGCGATGTGCATTAATGACGGTGCGATCACACGGCCGCCGTCACATTGCTTAAACAAAGCACTGCGCAAACAGCTGGTGGCCCAAAAAATAAATACAGCTGCATAATTACCTTCAGGATCAGCGCAATATCTCCAACAAGTTTAGCAAAGTGTGTTTTTGGTGGAAAATTGCCCATATATGTCAGATGTCCCCAAGACCTAACCCCCCCCCCCCCCCTAGCAGCAACTTGATAGAAAGAGAGGAACGACTAGGTTAAGCAATGAAAGCAGGCACAGGACAGGCAGAGGGGAAAGACTGAATGAAAAGAAATGGAAAAAAAAATGTTTGTATTGTTGAAATATATTGTGCAAAACTGAGAGAAATAAATAGCCTATTAGTTGAACTGGCAAAGACAAAGATAAGCTGCAAGCATTAAAAAAAGGCACGGTGTCTTAAACAAGCACTGACAACTCAATAACCTTTGGCCCAAAAACGAGGCGTATATATTGTGTTTCATGGAGTCCATTTTGAATATTGTTATGGCATATGTTGAGCCTGCTATTAATGTGCAGTGGCCGACTGGAGATTTGTGGAAGCATACTGCATGGAGAGTACAGGCTGTAAATCTCTTTAAGGTATTGTATTGTATTGTTTATTTATATAGCGCCTATACTCAGTAAAGTGGTTCAAAGCGCTCAAGAGGGTGGGAACAAGAGGAAAAACGATGATAATAGTCTGCACAGGCAGAGTAAGTGCGTAAAATACATGTAACAGTTGAGACACAGCAAATAGGCCTGGCAACAATTCTGCAGTTTTGCAAGTGCAATTAAGGGGAGAAGACAGGGGAGAACAGACAATCTTCAGGCACATGCATTTGGATCGTGCAAGTGCATTGAGTGTAACAGGGATGGGGGGCGGGTCCAAGTGCACCCAGTCAGTGGAGACTGGGGTAAGTGTAGAGAGAACCACGCTCTCTGGTTATTTCTAAGTGCTTTGAAGGTGAGTGGGTGTAAGGCCCAGTGGCAAATGTAAGCGAGGACAGGCAGGAGTGCCTGGGACCTGTGAGACTTGGAGGTACATCGGGCGGCCAGTTAGAAAGTTTCTAAATATCATCCTTCTCGAGCTCTTCACTCATCTGCCTCCAACTCCCACAGGGGCAGTCGTTTCTCTAAGCAACGAGTTGGTGGTAAATCTCTTTCTTTGGCTGTGGCCTCCCTCTGGAACAGCCTCTCTGCCTCTCTGAAAAATTAATGGCAACCATCTCTGTTTCTGGAAGCACCTCAAGACCTTCCTCTTTGCTTCTGATCCATCTGACAGACTGCGTTCATTTTAAAGACCCGCTGCATATCAATAATTGTTTTATTTTTGGAGATTTGATTGGCCTTCTGTTAAAAAATATTCATGCTAAACAAGGTGTTGGCATGCAAATTATGCATGTAATTGAGCTTTGGAAGGTAACACCTTTGCTGTTTGAAGTGCACAAAAAAATAACTATCAGGGTAAGTGATAGACCTGTATCATAGTGCAATCAATTGTACTACATTACCAGACAAAAGTAAAGAAATAGATATGAGCATATGGGCGCTGGGGAAAATTGTTTGGAAAGAATTGCCGGAAGAGCATTACAAGCTACTTTAAAACATGTATGGTTTAAAGGAAACTACATTAAAGTGCTTCCTAAGAATAAATATGTACAAAAGGGGTTTTTATGTTTATGGATCAGAGTACAGCAGATTGAAAAAGAGACAGCAGAGTGCTGTATCCTATAGAAAGGGACACCAGCTTGCATTGGGAATTGAAGTTTGCTTTTTACAGTTCGGAGTGGATTCAGCAATATATAATGTTGCCTTGATCAAGAATTTCAAAATGATTGGTAGCATTGGACAGTTGTGGACTGTAGAAAAGGGTGACCTGGTTGATGCTGTGCCAGTAAGTGCCATAACTAATGCCTGCAACCCGGTGAAAGTAGAGAGTGAAACATATATCATTGCACCGCCAAATCGATATGACCTAGATTAAGAAGCAGCAGATTCTTTTAATTGGCTAATGAAATCCACACTGCTTACAAAGACAAAGGGCCTCATCACGAGCTGGGCGGTATCCCCGCCGAGGCTATTAGCGTTACAGCCAAACTCCCCCAGCGCTATTAGCGCTGGATCACAGGTTTGGCGGAACAGTAAGTTCCCATTCCCCATTGGGCCCATTCGGGAATTCCCCATTCCCCATAGGGCCGAAAATCAGCAAAATCATGGCGGCAGTAATAGCGTTGCCGCCGCATGTAAGGGTTACCACCAAACTCGTGATGAGACAGAAAGTGTTGTCACCATCACTTCATTGTGCATTCTACTACTCACAGCTTTTTAAACGAGAGTGGGGAGTAAAAAAACTGCTTTAAGAAGAACTGTGCTATTAATGTATCTAAGTACCCAGGATGGTAAGTAAAAGAAATTTTGACATCTGCCAAACATGTTTTATGAAAAGAAAATGACAAATATTAAATAAAAAGAACTGTAACTGTTATATGAGTTTTGTATGGTCTTATCTTTTAAATCAAAACATCCTTTCAAATGTAATGCATACCAATTTTAGTCTGACTACATCCTATTTGATTATTATTGAATTTACTAAGTGCAGACCAAGCTTCAAGAAACAGCAGAGCGCTTTATAGAGATATACAACAATACAGATGCATAACGGAGCAGTTTTTTTCAGAGGTAACAATAGAACAGATATGCAGCCAGGGGTGGTATACAGAGGGGCACAGAGGAGGGGTACAATAGTACCGGGTGGCAGACAGGAGATAGGCGGCCACCGTCCAGCGAGTCAGGTGGCGTGATGGGAGATATGGCCGAGATGTTAGCCATTCCTTCTACCCATTGCTGCAAATTGGTATACCCTGAATGTTAGCGACTAGGCATTATCTACTGGAGAAATTAGTCAAGTTCAGTTGGACTTGTAATTTGCACCAATAAAATGCAAAATGAATAAAGCCTAATCTCTGCGAAATGTTTAATCAGATTAAAATGCTAAATAACAGCACCCAGCGTCGAAACTAGTTTGACATTATGTTTCCAACATTTAAATGCAGTAAAAATGTGTGCCTATGTTACTGGATTGTTTTTACAGAGATACAAGTTGGAAAAAAATCAAAAATATATCTTACAATGTATACTTGCTTGTAAAAGAATCCAAAATAAATGCAGTAAAAATGTGTAGTGTTGCTGGATTGGTTTTATTGAGAAACAAGTTGAAAAAAATCCAAAAAAAACCTCTACTTTAAAAGCAAGCAATCCTTGCTTCAAAAAATCCTAAATAAATCCTGTAAAAATGCTGCCTGCAAATTCGTGTTAGTGGATTGTTTTTACTGAGAAACACGTCAGTAAAACTCCAAAATAAATCCTGTAGAAATGCCTGCCTGCCAATTAGTGTTAGTGGATTGTTTTTACTGGGAAAGAAGTCAGTAAACCTCCAAAATAAATCCTGTAGAAATGCCTGCCTGCCAATTAGTGTTAGTGGATTGTTTTTGCTGAGAAACAAGTCAGTAAAAATCCAAAATAAATCCTCCCACCAAAGACAAATAAATCCTTGCTTGAAAAAATCCCCCAAAAATCCAAAATAAATCCCAAAACAATCTGCAGCTTGAAAACAATCCAGAAGCAATCCCAAAACAATCAAAAAATTGGATTTCTTTTTTACTAGGGTTCAGTCACAGGCTTTTCAAATTTTTCAGTTGAACTGCACATCCACATCTTGGCCCCATTCCCCTTGACTCTGACAACGAAAGCTTAATAGCATTTCTTAAGAGGCCATTTAGGGTTTCAGCTCCCCGTTGGCTTCCTTTCTTTGTTCTGATGTGCAGGGGTAACAAAAAAATGCCCTGTGATAATCTGCAGGTACTCACCCTCCCCCTTTCATTTGCTTTATCTTGTATGTTGTCACAGATAGATGCCATAAAGTGGGTCTGATGGTTGCGCACAATGGGGTCATTATGAGTTAGGCGGTAAGGGGTTAACGGCGCCGGTTAAGGTGCCGGAGCCGTCGAACCCCTTACCGCCTAATTACGAGATCTGCTTGCGGGACCCGGTAAGGGCGCCTGGTATAACCAGGCGTCCTTAGCGGGTCCCATGAGCAGATCAGGGTGCTAACAACAGGCCCGTCATTAACGGGCCCGTTGTTAGCATCATCCCCATTCCCATTGAGCACTATGGGGGCTGAAATGGGAATGGGGATGTACCAGGTCTGTGTTCTTTGAATGAGGAATTACCGGGCCCTCCAAGGTTGGAATAGCCCAGTAATTCCTCATTCAAGAAACCTGGACCCAGTACCCGGTAACGGGGTAGCCATGCCGCTGATAGTGGCATGGCTACCTCCTAACTTGTAATGACCCCCAATCTCTAAGGAAGCCTCAGTTTTCACAAACGTAAATATATGCTTGCCAAAAGGTTTTACCTCTGCTACTGCACCAAGTGTGAGGTTAGAAATAGATCGAAAATTGCAGTCATTAATTAGAGTACGTGGAATTTCTGGAACACTGCCAGCAATAACCATTACTGCTGGGGTAGTGGTGACGTGTAATTTTGTATGATTTCATGAAATACTGCTAACGGTGATAGTAATTACCACCGGTGGCACTTGTGTCAAAAAAAGCCACTCAGGCGGTAATGAGGCCCAAGGTTTTTTGCAGAGGTTTAGGCCTTCAAGTTTGGTTATATGTCCTTTGGATTTCCTAATGGTGGTACTTGGAGTTTATCAGACTCTGCCGCCATTTTAAGGAATTGAGGTGCACACCTGGTTAGCATTAACTTGGTGGGGACACTACCCTGCACACATTATGCTCCAAAGGCAGTGCCACGAGGCCCCAATGTTCATGCTGTGTGGAAGACCTTCTGCTCTCTCCAGGGACCCCTCAATTGCTTCATCTGAATTCTCTCATACCCTCCTCCTGGAAGCCAGAGATTGGGCTGACGATGCCAGGCTTTGCCGTACAGGGACCTGGCTTAACAGGGGAGCAAATATCCCAAAGCCCAAAAAAATCCAACCGCTATTATAGTTAGGGAAACAGGCAGCCTCACAGATATTCTGTGCTTAGCGACCTCCAGGTGGTTTAAAGAGTTTTAAAGTATGAATACAAGTTTCCGAGTAGTCGTAAAACATAGAGTATTTCTGAATACTGCATGTTTTAAAGCTCTGCTGTTACCAAAAGGCTTCACTTATGCATGCAGCGATTCAGCAATTCCCATGGTGCGATATGGAGCTCCAAAATGGGGATTAACTGAAAGGTCTGCATGACTCCAAATCATGCTGACCCTTAAAATTATAAAGGAACAGAAAGGAGAAAACCGGAACGCACCTGTATACAATTATACCTGCAGTCCTGACCCCACCCACCCCGCATTCACTAGTTACCATAAAACAACAATGCAGGTCAGGAGGGAACTCAGTATCTGCAGTAGAGGTGAACCACAAGGAGGTTTGTGTAAACAACCCAAACAAATAGAAAATAAAATAAATAAGAACATTACGAGAAACATTAATAAATAAATATTAGACACTCAATCAATGGCTCTACTCGTATAACATAAAATAATAACTACACAATCACAGAAACTCCAAAATTCAATAATTCATAGATAGTACAAAACAAATGCATACAAAAAACAATAGCAGGTGAATAAAGTGCTAATGGGCCTCAAGATCTAACAAAATTACGAGTGAAAGTATTGTACCAAACCTGAGTAGTTTGACCTGGTCTATATATTTAATGTCAAATCACATAAAGTTATTATTACTCAATGTAATACCAGCGGTTTATGCATGGGCCATTGCTCTTAGCAATGGTTGTTGCTCGACATGTTTATGTTCATAAAACCAAACAAATTGTGACCATTCCTCAGGAGCTAGTAGGTACAGTGGCTCTTTGTTGTGGGGATCTTAAATTAGATGCCCCAAATAAGCTATGTACTTTAGTCAGAGGTAGTGTCTCTCAAAGCACTTGGAGTTTTCCATGGGGGACTGTGGTTGAATTCTTATCAGATGCTCATTGGCAGACCATCCCAAATGTATCAAATTCAAATATCAAAAATGTATCCAATAGTTAAATTCATCAACGCTACATTCATCAAGGCTGCAGGTGTACACTTGATCATGTTATGTGGAAAAAAGAAATTGTCCTATTTCCAGGAGATCACAATAATGCAGGGTCTCATGATCAAACTCACGCTCAAGCTGGAGTGTTATGCTTCAGCGAGTGTAGTTGGACACAACCCAGATTCATGCATGTTCACTCTGCGATTACCATTAGATGACCGCTCTAATTTTGAGAGGTCAGGGGGGTAATTAATAGAATTCAGCGCACAAGTGGCACACGTGGCTGACGCACAGTGTGCGCGTGCAAATTTCTGTGCCAGCCGTGTGCGCTAAAATCCATTTCCGCGCACAGCGTATTCATGGATTTTAGCTTCCAAAACCAGCCGTGGCGCAGAGTGGCGCAGCGACCCTGCAGTAGCGCTAGTTACGCACCCAACCCCTCCCCGTGCGCCATGCACAGCACACAAATCTTGTACATGGCACACAGGCCCCTAACCATGAAAACGCCTGTAAAACTCCCCGCGCACCCCTCCGAATACACGTACCCCGCTGCACGGGGAGTGTCACATGCGATTGGAGCGGGGTACGTGTATAACAGGGGTTTGCGGGAAGTTTCACACACGATAGGCCCTGTGCGAGTGGGGTACGTGTATTCCTGGGGTGCGCGGGAAGTTTCACACCCGATAGGCCCTGTGCGAGTGGGGTATGTGTATTCCTGGGGTGCGCGGGAAGTTTCACACGCGAAATGCCCTGTGCGAGTGGGGTACGTGTATTCCTGGGGTGCGCGGGAAGTTTCACATGCAATAGGCCCTGTGCAAGTGGGGTACGTGTATTCCTGGGGTGCGCTGGAAGTTTCACACAGGATTGGAGAGGGGAACGTGCATTTCGGGGGTGCATGGGAAGTTTCACATGCGAAACGCCCTGTGTGAGTGGGGTACGTGTATTCCTGGGGTGAGCGGGAAGTTTCACACGTGATTGGCCCTGTGTGAGTGGAGCACGTGTATAACTGGGGTGCGCGGGAAGTTTCACACGTGAAATGCCCTGTGCAAGTGGGGTACGTGTATTCCTGGGGTGCGCGGGAAGTTTCACATGCGATAGGCCCTGTGCGAGTGGGGTACGTGTATTCCTGGGGTGCGCAGGAAGTTTCACACGCGATTGGCCCTGTGCGAGTGGGGCATGTGTATAGCTGGGGTTCGCGGGAAGTTTCAGACGCAAAATGCCCTCTGCGAGTGGGGTACATGTATTCCTGGGGTGTGCGGGAAGTTTCACACGCGATAGGCCCTGTGCGAATGGGGTACGTGAATAACTGGGCTTCGCGGGAAGTCTCATACGCGATTAGCCCTGTGTGAGTGGGGTACGTGTATAACTGGGGTGCGCGGGAAGTTTCACACGCGATTGTCCCTGTGCGAGTGGGGTATGTGTATAACTGGGGTTCGCGGGAAGTTTCACACGCGATTGGCCCTGTGCGAGTGGAGTATGTGAATAACTGGGCTTTGCGGGAAGTTTCACATGCGTTTTTGCTGTCAGAGGGGTACGTGAATTTCAGGGGTGCGCAGGGAGTCTTACACGTGAATTGGCAGTGTGGGTCCTCCCAGGTGTTCCCTCTACACCCTCCACGGCCCCTGCAGGCAGCCCACACCACAGGGGTCTACCCTGCACCCCTGGTCATGTCCCGCAGGCAGCCCATCCACCATGGGCATGCCCCCCAGCCAAGCCACATGTCACTTTGCACTAGTGATCACCAACTCATGTCCCCCAGCACCCCCACCGCCCAGCAGTCAGGGGCACCTGCCAGCAGGACCCCACTCATGTCTCCCAGCGCCCCCACCCCCCAGCAGTCAAGGGCACCTGCCAGCAGGCCCCCACTCATGTCCCACACATGTCCCCCAGCACCCCCACCCCTGGCTGGGGTGCAGTTATCATGGTGGCCACCCCTGCTGGACGTCCGACTCCCGACTGTGGCAGGGATGTGTCCTCCACCAGCCTGGCCCCTGGGTTAGGGGCACCTCCACAGGGTACCCAGGTGATGCATGGGTGGGAAGATGGCATGGAGGACGACTGGCATGTAGGGGGTTCAGGTGAGGAGGGGGTCGCAAGAAGGTCCAACACACGGAGGAATCCAGCACCGGTGACCCATCCCAGTAGGTCAACGTTGTCAAAGAGGCATGCAAGACGGCGTGCAGTCTCTCCATGAAAAGACTACAGGTCACCTCGCATGCCCCGCCATCCCACTCAGGACAGGCTCAACACGGTCCCGGATAGCCACATCCACAGGGAGAGGAAGGCCAGTTGTTGTGCGCTCATCCGTTCCCTGAAAACGGGTCTGGACGTAGGCATCCCTGCTGGTGCCAGATGATGCAGTGACAGGATCAGGGACAGGATTACACACAGGCACCTCCACGGCTGCCAGTGCTGCCTCCTGTCCCTGCCCATGCACTGCACCACTAGCACCAGTGGAATCCCCACCTCCAGACCCCGTGTGTGTCCCTTCCGCGGCCTCCTCCTCCACCAAACCCCCCACCAACCTGGATGACTCAGTGCCATCTTCCACCGTTGGACCCTGTGGGGTCTCAGCTGCCCCTTCTGCTGCCGAGGAGTCCACCTCCGACCTCTGCCTCTTGGACCTACCCTCGGCAGCTGCGGCCTGGGACACGGCACCAGACTCCTCACTTCCTGACGAGATGACAATCTGGGAGGGGAGCCGGGCCTTGCGTCTCCGGCTGGTGGTGCGATCCCTGCCGCTGTGCTCGACAGCACCCTCTCCGCCCTCTTCATCAGTTGACGCTGCAGACAGGGAGAGATAAAACACAGACATCAGGGCACTGTACAATTGACTGATACACACATGACAGTTGCACATGAGTGGCAGTGTCAAACTTCAGACTCAAACTTCAGACATGGCATCACACTCCACGACACACATGTAATTTCAACTCACACACATGAGCATTTCCACAGCAATATTGGACAAGGCAGCAACATCCATACACATACAACAGCATGAACAGCCGAAGGTGAGCCTGACATCACATGAAACACAGGGAGTGCACTAGACATGAACACACGCCACCACACTTACATGCATGTCTACATCTCCTCGAACTGTAGCAGTGATGCGATCGCCACACATGTCACATCTGGCATTCAGTCTTCTACATATCAGTGTCACGTGAATCCATGTTGCATCACAGTTGCACAATTGTCAAATACACCCACATGCACATGTACACAGTGCAGATACATGCATCAGGAACCACCATCCATGTGTGACACCACAACCATGCTAACGTACATACACAGAAATTCAAACATGTGTGCTCGCACACCTGCATTTGCACAGCATGCTTACCAACACATGGTAAGAGTCCTCTTAGGTGTGAGATGTGTCTCACACCTAAGAGGACTCACATGTGGCAGCCTCATGCCCCTGTTCATACACATCCCTACATGGCCCTATGAAAACACATGTGCAACCTGCACACTACTGGCACACCACCACACGCACAGCATCCAATCAATATGCATGTACACTTACCGCTCGACTCCAGACGGGTCTGCCTCTCAAGGACCTGGACGTGGAGCGCTGGGCATATGTGTTCCAGGACCCTCATTTGGTGGTCGGAAAGGTGGCCCCGCCACCCCTTGGCATCCGCTGCCTTCAAGAGGCGCCGGGCCTTGTTGAGGGTCCCGGACCTGAAGTCCTCCCAGCGCTCCTTGACATGTTGTAAGTCGTGGACTGCCACCCCCTCCGCGTTGATGGCAGTCACAATGTCCATCCAGATCCTGGTCTGTCCTTCATTGTCGGTGCGCAAACTTCCAAAGAGGGCATCCTACTGCCCCAGAACTTGCTCCATCAGGACACCAACTTCCCTGGCACTGAAGCTTGTGGCCCTCTGCCTCTCTGGCTGGGGGTTGCCAGTGGTGCCAGATTGTGTTGTGCCCAACATGGCAACCCCAGAGCAGGAGTGGGTGGGCAACTGGGTCCTGGGGCCCGGTGTGGAGTGATGGTATCCCAGTCGGGAGTCTTCGGTTCCAGCAGGGATGGTCACAGCAACTGCACCCCTGGTTGACGTGCAGGCAGCAAGTAGCAGGGCACGTGGGCAGCAGGCAGTCAGGCAGCAGCAGATGGCAGGTGGGAGCGTGCTCGAGGCTCTGGGGGGCAGTAATTCGGCCTTCTGGGCAGGAGTGTGGTCTTCCGTGTGTTGTTGCGTGGCCAGATTGATACGGAGTGATTTGGCACATGTAAATCTTGCACGTCAGCGTGTAATTCGAGGAAAGGCCCTTCATGCGTAAGCACGTCAGCACACGTACGCGGTTTCATTGGACCAAAGGCCTTTAGCGCGTAAGCGCTTCTGTGATGTGACTTGTGCAGGCATTTCCCTCATGACTTGGGCAAAGTGGTTTAGCACGCGTGAAAAAACTGCACGTCTGCGTGTGGATGCGTGTAATCCGAGGAAAGGGCCTACGCGCATAAGTGACGTGACGTGCGCGGGCGTTTCCATCAACACGGGTGCATTACACGTCCAAAAACTGCATGTCCGAGTGTCAGCTCGTGTAATTGGAGGAAAGGGCCTTAGCGCGTACACTCGTAAGTGACGCTGTACGTATGGGCCGCTTTAAAAGGTACATGTAGGACCCCATTCCCTTGTACATGCTTTTCGTGGAGAGCGAGTGGGTGAATTCTGTACTTCTTGTCGGTTCACACGCGATTACTTCACAGCGTTTCAAGTTCGTGCTCCCTGTTACCTCTGACAGCATTCTTTATTTTTTTTGGGCCTGTTTCCTCAAACAGCGTTCACTTCTTCTTTTGTCCTGTCTCCTCAGACAGTGTACAGTTCTTCTTTTGGTGGGGGTGTTGCCTACGCGCACCCGTGCGTTTTTTTCACATTCTTTTTCCAGGCAGACGGTGAGTCGCACACGCATTTACCAACTGTGCTTGCCCCGTGTGTCGCGTACCCCTTCAGAGGTCATTGTAGGCTGCGTGTAACATGCAAACGCTTGTTTTTGTGTTTCTGGGAGCCACAGCGTAGTGCGGGTTCCTTTTTCCACGCACGTGGTCTACGAGGGGTTGCGTGCATGTTCCTTTTTGCTTTTGGGGTGCCTGTGCGTTGCGTGACCCATCATCTTCCCCCAGGGGTCACAGACAGCCTTGCTAGAGCACGAGGGTACGAATCCCATCTAGTACCCTACCCCTTTCACCTCCAATTGCCCAGGACAATTGTTTACTGCAACTGCCATATGCACAACAACATCAGTGCCATGATTGGGAGGCGACCAAGCGGTAAGGGAGGCAAAGGTGGCCAACCTCCAAAAGGTGGGCATGGGGGGGCGCGGTAGGGGAAGTGGCCATGATTTGCAGGGTGCCCCTAGACCCCCATGTGTGGAGGACCAATCAGGGACACCCGGCCCCCCCCCCCCAAGGTTGAGGGAAATGTGGCTGACACCATCCCAGCTCAGCCCTTGTTGGACCAGCCCATTGTGGCACCTGACCCGGCACAGGATGACTCCCAGGCTGACTTCCAGGTCAGCAAGTCTAAGCCACGTGTGCCAGTGCAAGATGGTGTCCCCAGGCCACGTGGATCTGGGGCAGCGATGTAATCTGCTGCCCCACGTAGGCAGGGTGGGAAGGCTGCAGGGGCAGCTGCAACTCTATCCACCCCAGCTCTGAGTCTCCCAGCTGGGACAGTGTCGGTCCTGGTCCATCAAACTGACGTTGCCCCTGCCAACATCACACTTCAGCCAATGCCTGCACCAAGACCTATGGTCATCGTGCATTCGCACACTCCCAGTACCCAGTCCACCTGCGCTTCTGCCCCTACTGACCAGAGCGGCGCAAGCCACTCAGGCTCTGCTCCACCTTTGAAGAAGAGGAAGAAGGGTGCTCTGGCACTACGGGCTGAGACCCCAGACACGGCTACACAGTCCGGCACGTCAAGGAAGCCTAGCTTTAATGACCCCGAACTTGATGCACTTGTGAGCTATGTGTCGGCACATAGCCGCAAAATGTTGGTGACTGCAGGGTGCAAGACCACACCTGGTCAACGTAGGGCACACTGGCAGACCATCATGGACCGCATAAGTGCCCTTGGATTTGTGAGGCGCACAGCTGATGATTGCTACAAGCAGTGGAATGACCTGAAATGCAGAGCAAAGAACAAGCTGGCCTCAAATCATGCCGCTACTCTGGTGACTGGCGGTGGGTCTCCACAAGAGGACAACGAACTCACTGAACATGAGTCTGTTGCTGGGACCTTCGTCACAGAGGAACAGATCCAAGGTGTGGGAGATCTACCTAATTATGGCGCATTGTCTGGTGAGTGCCCATGCGTGTGTGTGTAATCCATGTTTATGTTGTTTGGGTGACGGGTTCTTATTGAGTGCCAGGTGAGGGTGTGTACTCCTGAGTGTTATGGGTCACCCATTTGCTTCCTCCCATACATTCATGTGCCTTGGATTTGGGTATGACTGTATCCCTTCTGCCCACAGTTGCCAATTAGGCCCACATTAGTGCACTTTACCTTGAGCTGTCATCTTGCAACTACAGTGTTCAGATTTTGTAAGTGTTCATTCGGGCTGATTGTTTGCACACTCCCATTTTTACTACGCATTTTTCTGCCCTATTGCAACATATGTGATATGCTTCGGTCATTGTTTACAGCCCACACTGAGCCACTATTTTTACCTGGTTATGTTAATGATTACACCATTCAGGCTGATGGAGTATTGGGCTGCAGGCATTTTTTATTAGGTCCTGTTTGCATGTGGAACATGACAGATGTTTCCTGTAATGTTAAAGTGACCAACCATTGATCAGCCCACAATGACTGTATTATTGGACACTGGATGTGTTTCAGTGTGTGGCACATGCATATTTAGCAACACTATTCAGCACTAATCTTCGCATCATGTCGATGTGACATGGATGTGTGACAATACTCATTCACTGACATATTGCTGTAGTTTTGTAATTTAACGTGGCTATGCTACATGACATCTGTGTGGTGGCATGTGTCATGTATGTGTATTGGACATGCCACTCACAGCCTGATGTGTGAATCCAGTGCTACCCAACATGCTGCAAATGTGTTGCTTTTCCATCTTGCTCCTGCCTTTTTGACTCCACTTCCAACTCTTTGACAGTGCATGAATGGCAGGGTTATAGTCATGTGGGACATGTGTAAATCATGTACTGGATCTCTGGCTTGTCACGGCCTATGTGTGTGCCATGGTGCTCATGCCTGTTTCCATTTGTTGTCTTTCATGTTTTTGGAGGTGATGACGCACTTGAAGCTGTTGAGGTTGAGGAGATGGTGCAGACCCAGGAGGAATCTCAGGCACGACCGGGCACCAGTGGGGGACGTGGTGTGGTGGTGGGTGAAAACCCAATGTTACTGCAGACCATACTGTCCAGGGGTGTCTCTGGGTGCACCTCCCCAGACCTCTATTCAGGTGCTGAATTGGATGATGAGACTTATGTGCAGTCGCAGGTAAGTGTTTCTGGCAGGGATTCTGTTCTGTCCAACCCACCTGCATCAGGGGTAGAACCCTCTATGGGGATGTCAGTGTTGGTAGGTCCGCCTTTGGTGGTTACGGATGCAGGGTCACACTCCACAGCATCTGATCCTGTTCCTGGGCCAGCAGATCAGAGGGGGAATGCAGTCCTGAAGCCTCAGGCAGTGCCAGCACAGCAAGGTGCAGATCGCCTTGCCCCAAACCGGTGTGGTGCCTGTCGACGCGGTAGCCATGTGCCACCAGGCAATACTGTATGGGAAAACTCCATGTACGGTATGGCAACCAAACAGGCAGCATCAGTAGAAATGATGGCTCAGGCAATGGGGAGGGTGGCCACTTCCATTATCCCCCCTGAAAGGCAGATGCAGAAACAACAGCAGGCAACAGACTCCATTTGCCAATCACACAAGGAAGACATGTTGGCATCCCACAGGGACCGATGGGCGGCACTGGAGACTCTGCGCGGATCCATATCAATAGAGTCCCAGGGCCACAGGGAAGCCCTGAGGGTAGAACTCAGGCAGACTCTGGTTGAACTTGAGGCTTCCAGTAATTTAAGGGCAGAACAGCAGCTGGAGCAGCTCACATGTTCGCTCTCAGCTGAACTGCATGCAACACGTGAGGAGATCTGGGCATCACGCGAGGCCATGCGTACAGAAATGCAGGCAACCCGTGATGTGCTGCATGGGGATTTCCGCACTTTAATCCTCCAGAATCAGACCTTCCATACCTGCATGCTTGCTGCCATGGAGGACCATACGAGGGCTTTGCGTGGGCTGCCTCCCATAGTGCCACCACCTCATGATGCAGCAGCAGAGGGTGAGCAGAGGGACAGCAGTTCTCCCACAATAGCATAGCCGCAACATCCCCACAGGTGGGTGTTGGTGTGCACCCTGTCCTCGAACCTCCTGGGTGGCCTACCCCACTCCCCTGACCCCACATGGCCATTTTTGATTTTTGATTTTTTTTACAGTGTGTTGCCTTGTGTGGCTCCCGTGGGCATCCACTGTATTCCGGCTGGGCACATGCAGGCTTGACCTGAGTTTGGTTAGATGCTTGGGTTCGTGAGACACACAGCCCTCCTGCTTCCCGTTTCCATGGGCTTGCAAAGGGTGTGACCAAGTGACAGTGAATTACACAGTGATGTTGGGCTCCCATGAGCTGTATGGGCAGTCTGTAGTCAATACTGTGTAGACATCCCTAGTGGATATTGTTGTTGTATTGTACACTGCATGGTGTATTGATATGTGCTTGTGCGTCCATGTCTTCCTCCTAATTTGCAGGTTCCTTCCTCATGTCTTCACAAGGCCGTCTACTTTGCAGATGCAGTTCATGTTGTATGCAGTACACTGAGACATTTGCGTGGCAGCAACACTCTACAGTTGGAAAGGGTCGATGTGCTGGCATATTCAGGTTGTAAGACTACCACTGCTTGAACTTAGTACTGTCATGTTTTTGCATTTTTCCATGGTGTGTTGCAGCATTGTGTTGGTGGTAAGTATTTGGTAATGTGTGTTGTTAGTTATACATTACTGGGAGCATATTGTGTGTGGGCAGTTTCCATTAGGGACAGTGTACTTTGTAACAATTGTGTCAGGTCATGTGCATTGCTTTGTTTGCATTCACATTGCATGACATGCCATGTTGTGTTTGGTGGTGGAGCTGGGGAGGGGTTGGGTGACATGGCGCTGTTCTCATGTTGTATTTAGCAAGGGGGTAATGAATTTAGCAGCATAGATGTATGTCTTTTGATGACACAGCATTGGTGGTGTTTGGGTAGGTAGGGATGCACACAATGTAACACTTCCAGGTGACCAATCTCAGGCTGGTATGGTTGTGACAGTTGACTGTCCCTTATGTCATCATCATTGATTGTCAGCTGGTATGTGCCAGGGCTGTGTGCACTCCACAGGGGTATGATTTTATGTGAAGTAATTAGCCACCAGCTGCTTACGGCTGCCTCATCACGTGCCCTTTCCCCTCCCATGCACAGCGGGTGTGCATGTGGTTGGGGATGTGGGGGCACCACCATGTCCACCAGCAGGCCCCGGTGTGTTGCAACGTTGTGCAGGACACATGTTGCCACTACGATCCTGCTACTACTGGGAGAGCATATAACAGTTGCCCACCAGAACGGTCAAGGGAGCGAAAGTGTGACTTCAGCACTCCGAAAGTGCGCTCCACTATGCCCCGGGTTACAATATGTGCTGTGTTGTATCTTACTTCGGGTGGCATGGTGGGGTTACGAATTGGCGTCATCATGTGGGTGCTCAGAGGGTAGGCACTGTCCCCTGGGGAGGTGGTGATGGGTGTCATTAGTGGGGTTGTGACACTACTCAGTATCTGACATGCATGCATGTGCAGTGACATTTATACTCACCAAGCAGCCATGTTCGCCATGCCGCCCAGCTTCTAGGTGCCGGTTTAGGGTTGACATTCTGTAAATGAAACTGTCGTGGGTGGACCCTGGATAGTTGGCATATACTGAGGTGATGATTCCCTTGGCATCACATACTACCTGCACATTGATGGAATGCCAGGGCTTGCGGTTTCTGTAGATGTGCTCAGATGCCCTGGGGGTACGTAGAGCCACATGTGTGCAATCAATGGCACCTAGCACTTTGGGGAATTGTGCCACCCCATAGAAATCCTGGACGGCAGCCTGCCTTTCTGCAGGTGTTCTGGGCAGGTATATGTGCCTGCGGACTGGTGGGCATGCAGTCATGATGGCCAACACCTGGTGTAGGCAGCGTGACTGCGTGGCCTGTGACACCCCCTGCCCCCACTATGGCACTTGTCCGCTGAATTGATCCAGTGGCCAAGAAGTGCAGTACATTGAGGACCTTCTCCAGGGGGCTGAGTGCTTGGGAACACAGGGTGGGTGATGTGAGGTCATCCTCCCACTCACTCACCAGGTCGAGTATTATGTGAGGTGGAAACCTGTACCTCCCAAACACCTGGTCATCAGGCATCCCAAAAAGGCTGGTTCTGGGTATAAACATTCTGGGCCTGACTATCTTCCTCCTCCTCCTGCGATATCTATCCCACGACCACTGCTGCTAGGAACGGTATGTTCATCTTGTCATCTGAGCTTGTTTGTTGTTTGCGCACACTTTTATGCTGCGCAGGTCCACGTACGCCTGCTTCCTGCTGGCGTACGTGTTTCCGGATTAGCGTGTCTTTTTTGGCGCACGCATTAGTCCTGTTCGATTCCATGAATACGTGTGGTGGATGCGCGTGTGGGCGTTCCGCGCATTTGCCTCCTGTACTTCCCCCGTGACGCCCACATTTTCACACGTTGTTCCCCATTCCGTGTGTTACGCCCCCTGCTCCGCCTACTTTTGTTGTGTGCGCTGCGTTATGTGCGCTTTCGCTGTGCGCTTAGCGCACCGTGTTTGGAGACGTGTGCGCCAGCGTGCGCCACGCAGAATTTTAGCGCACATCCAGGGATTTACACGCGCACAGATTCCATGAATCGATGTGCGTGGGTTTCGCTGCGATTTTCGCACTTGCGCTGCGATTCACATGCTTTCACGCGCTTGCGCCAAAAATTACAGCGCACATTAATTCCATGAATCGGCCTGCAGGTCTCTAACTAAAACCGATATGTTTGGGTCGTTATGCAGACAATCTCAGGAAGGTCACTTAGCAACCTGGGAAGCGTGGGCAAAATTACTCTGTGCAGTTGTACCGGCAGCGCCAGGCCGGGTCAACTTACTCAGGTTTTGTATAATACTGCCAGTCGTAACTTTGTTAGATCGTGAGTCACATTAGTACTTTATTCATTGTTGTTTTTCTGTATGCACCTTATTTGTACTATCTATGA
Organism: Ambystoma mexicanum; assembly: GCF_040938575.1. Lineage (NCBI taxonomy): Eukaryota > Metazoa > Chordata > Amphibia > Caudata > Ambystomatidae > Ambystoma > Ambystoma mexicanum. The sequence goes on along the minus strand of NC_090921.1, from coordinate 254,102,316 downwards.
AACACTGAATTTTGGAGTCTCTGTGAATATATTTTTATTCTTGTATGTTATATGAGTAGAGTCATTGAATGAGTTTTTAATATTTATAAATTAGAGTTTCTCTTAATTTTCTTATTTTCCATTTTATTTTTGGTTGTTTACGTGAACCTCCTTGTGGTTTACCACTACTGCAGATACGGAGTTCCCTCCTGGCTCTCTCGATGTAAATCCTCTCTGTGTCTTTACTGTTTTTATTCTTGCAAGATATCATTAACACTTAGGGCCTCATTACACGGTAGGCGGTAAACCATGGTGCTATTAGCACCATGGTTGCCGCCGGTACCATACCGGTACCACCATGGAGGAAAGGGGAATTACCACCCCATTCCAAGATTGGCGGGGCGGTAATTCCCCCTTTCTCCATGGCCCTTCCCCATTCCCATTTTTGCCCCATAGGGCATAATGGGAATGGGGAAGGAGCTAATTACGGTACCGCAAATTGCAGTACCATAATTAGCACCAAGGTCCCTTTGCGGGTCCCAACTTTAACGGCTGGTCTACACCAGCCGTTAAGGTCGGGCACCGCAAAGGGACCTCGCAGTAAGGCGGTAAGGGTTAACGGTCACTGGTACCCTTACCGGTGACCGTTAACCCTTACCGCCTTCCGTGTAATGAGGCCCTTAGTGTTGCCCTTCCTACTGTAATATGCCTACCATTGACGCTGAAAATAAGCACATGTCCTATTTAAGTGCAGGCATGTGTGACATTAGTGCATACAATGTTTGCCTATTACTTTAATGTCATGACCTAATACTCCTTTTGTTCTTTTGCTCAAATAGAACACATATTAATCATTCTTTTACTCCACCTTCTTACATACAGGGGTCTTCTCTCCCTTCTCCAACGATGCTCAACCCACAGGAAGAACACTTTTTGGTTCGCTTATAAGACCCTCCCCCCCAAGACGAATCCTCATGAAACTTTGCAAATAAAGTATATGGCTACGTCAAACTGGTGAGATTTTGTGCAAGGAGGGCAAAGTTTTAGGGGGGTCCCAAAATGTGAGGTTTGTCCCATAGAAACATCGAAGAAAATGTTTGCTCACACCTACAGCCCAAACTGCTGGATGAATTTTAATCAAATTAGCGCCAGGGGGGCGGCAAGGTCCCGAAAGCGTGTCTTTGTAAATTTGGTGAATATCCGTCCTGTAGATTTTTTTTAAACGGCCCAAAAGTAGGTAAAGAAAGAATAGTGATATCTGGGTTTGGTCCGCTGACTCACATCCCTGTTTGGTCTGCAGACAGGCCTCCGATTGGCTAAGGGGCCGATGTGATGTCCGCGGACATCAGACGCGCCCTCTGATTGGATGGTGAAAAGCGTGAGGTGCGTCATATTTTTGGGAAACGCCCACCATGTTGGATCTGCGGACAGCGCCCGTTGTCCACAAACATTGCAGTAAAACATATTAAAAATACAGCATTGCACTTCTCAAACTATTGACACAATTTCTGGGGAGGTGAGGGGCAATGAGGAGAGGATGGGATATGGCCATAAAAAGCCAAAAAACAGGCTCCGATGTCCGCAAACCATTCGGGACAGCCCTGTAATGTTCGCGAAGATCTCAGAGGTCGGTGCATCCATACATATTTTTGCATTACAGGGTTGGTGAAAAGCAGTATTTAGATGGCGTATAACTTTGGCACCACTCAATGAAACTATATGAAATGTTTCGATATTATTCTAGACATGACCTTGAATGGTTCTACAATGTTTGATGCTGTTTTGCCAAGAGGGAACACAATTAGAGTAGGGGATCCCAAAATATTTGTAAGGCTTATACATTTGGTGCTGTTTTGCGAATCTGCACAAATGTTTGCAAAAAAATGTAAGACCCAGATTTGGATGTTTTTGCAAAGTTTGTTTGGATTTTGTGAAGACGGGGCTAAATTAGAGGGGGGGGTCAACATTTTTAGATGGGATATAACTGTTGCCATTTGACGAATCTGCACAAAAGATTTTAGAAAGATTATAGACTGAACCTTGAATTGTTCTGCAAAGTCTTAAAGGATTTTGTCAACTGGTAGCAAAGTTATATGACTATTTTATGGACGTGCATTTTGACACTTTTCAAGAAATAAAACATGGACATTTGCACAAGAAGCATTGGCAAAAACTTGAAAGCATGGTTTTGCAAATGGGTCCGTGTTTTATTTTCTGAAAATAATCCTAATGTAGGTACAAAAAATAGTGATATATTATTGTTGACTGAGGTAAAGCCAGTGGCCATGGGCAGTGACCAGATTGTCTAATTCATGGCCTGTGGCCATTGGCATTGACCAGATTATCTGGCTACTGGACATGACCACACGGGACTGGCAATGGGGTTAAAGTGGGCATGGTCACCGGGGACTGGCTATGTGGTGACATTTTTCAAAATTGGGATAGGTTTGAATGGTAAAATAAATTCTGCCCATGGCTAAAATTCTATCCGTGGCTACAGCCCGAAGTGCTGCACAGGATTGCATGAACAGATCGATGTGACTATCGCTGTATACACTCTGAGACAATGCTAATCAGCAGATAATTACCAAACAGGCTGAACCAGGTGCCCACGTGGTCACCAAGCCACCCCTTGAAATCATTACCCTCCCTTATTTGTGACCATAGCGGGACACTATATTGGGATTGGATGCTGGACTCATTTCCACAACCTTGCAGCAATGACTGGCCCACAATCCACATGCCTTGAAAAAGACTCTAGAGAGTTGAATTACATGTTGGCTGAGTTCTAACAATAAATATAGCATCAAGAATGGTTTTGAAGACTGCTTCTTTACGACAACCGTTACTTATTGAATAACCCAGTGCTGAGGTGCTGAGGTGAACAGGGGTCATTCTCCTATTCCAAACCTAACACTTGATAAAGAAAGGGAACCTTCACAAATGAACCCCATCACCAGCAGCCGGGTAATCTGTTTAAAGTTGTAGATGAAGCGCAGTGATCTGCCCATTCTATCACACTGCAATTACTCGGTAATCGTGTACTCTGATTTGAAATGTGGGGCATGCAGCATGGCCAAACCCTAGGTTTGAATGAGAAGCACTATTTTGCTTGCGGCTACAGTGCTGTACTTAAGCAAGGACCTGAAAGCATGGTTTTGCACATTTGGTTTTGGTTTTAAATTTTTCCAAAGTGTCCAAATGTAAGCACAAAAAATAGTGATATACGTTTGGTGCATGGACAATGAGACTGGCCATCGGCAATGACTAATGCCTACTCTGAGTTACTTATTGGGGCATGCAGCATTGCTGACGCTCTAGGTTGAAATGGGAAAGAAAATTCTGCTTGCGGCTGCAGTTCAGAGTGCTGGACGGGAGTGCTGGACGGGATTGCAGCAAAAAAGTTGCAGAAAGTGTATAGAAGTGTTAAAAATTATACTGAAAGGTGATGAATGGCAATGTTTTAAGGTGAACATTTATAAATTGGAGAAAAATGTTGCTATGTTGTGGTAGGTATGACATTAGCATGTTGAACATGTAGCAAATTAGGGTGCACTGGTGAAATTCACTGAAATACTTACTTTATGGGACGTTATGGTTAAGTTGCACTAATAAAAACCCATGAAATTCAGTGAAAAAACATTGTTAAAAGGACGTCACCAATCAGTGTGGCTCATTTTGGCTTTAAAAGAGAGCTAAGCCCCTCTAACTGAAGACTTTGCAAGGAGTAACAAGAAGAACTCAGCATTGGACCCTATCTGAAGCTACAGTTTGCATTACAGCTTCCGCCAGTGAAGGAAGGCCAGGATTTCCAAGAGGGAAGCAAGATCCCTCCCTAAACATCTCCCAAGGAACAGAGGGAGATACTGGGCCTCATCAAAAGTCTGGTGGTAACCCTTGAAAGTGACAGTAACAGATATATCACTGTCAATACTGCTCCACCGGATAATGAGTCAGCGCAAATAATGCCGATTGCGAAAGAAGCCAGTGCTGTTACAGCCGGCAACATTGCCGCCAGCCACACGAGGCGCAAATGCAGCTGCATCATATGTTCATGTCCAGCACAATTATAGCCAAAAACCGGCACTAATAACACCGAAAATACTGTGCAGTTACATCCATCTTATCGCTGTAGGTAAATGAGCACAGGTGCATGAAATGAACCACAGGTGATCCCAATCCACCCCAGAGGACTATATGAGGCACACCCGTACCCCAAACACTGTTTCCAACACCATGCTGCCACTAGCCACTGCTCCAGCTGGAAGTAGAGAGGACAACCATGCCAGGGCACAGGGAGTACATGAGGGGTAGGGGGAGGTCAGGAGGAGAGCCCAAGCAATGTGTTCACCAGTCCCCATGGTTAAACCCTCACCATGGACCCTCGTCAACAGCCAGTTAGTCCTGTAGCGCCTCAACGGGGAGACCATAGCAGAGCTTCTCAGCACAATACAGGACGACATAGGGAGCAGGATCAACATCCAGACAGTTGTGCCCCCACTGCTGAAGCTAGTATCTTCCCTACAATTTCTTGGAACAGGCAACTTCCAGCTCTCTGTGGCCTTGATGCACAGCATGACACAGCCAAATTCTGTGCAGTGTTGGGCCAGGTGCTTGAAGCCCTCTGTGGCCAGTGCAACGCCACATTTCACTGCCTACCACCCCAGCCCAGTTCAATGCCATGAAGGCAGAGTTCAATGCCATTGCCCAAATACCAAATGTGATCACTGCCCTGGACTGTACCCATGTTGCGCTGGTGGCCCCCCAAGCCCACAAAGCAGCGTACCAAAACCGCAAGCACTACCACTCCCTAAATGTGCAGGTGACCTGCGACCCCAACCTGTACATCACCCACTGCTGTGCCTGCTACCCTGGTTCCAGACACGATGCCATAGTCCTACGGAACAGCACACTGCCAGGATATATGAAGAGGCACAGATGACAAATGACCTGGTTAGTGGATGTGTAGAAAAGCAGCACACATGCCCTGTACATCACATGCATGATTTGGGGGGAGGGGGTGCAAGTGACAACACAAAGGATGACATGACAAGCAAATGTGAAATCTGCACTTAAACACCTCCTGCACCAACGTCACAGTACACACCAGTGAGTATGCACATGTCAGATTTACCTGCATGGAGAAGCAGTAGTACACATTCAGTATCAACCAAATACACCAACATAACTACAGGTACCACAATGCAATGTGCACCTACCAAAGCAATGCTGACAAATGGCCAAATTGCCACACAGAACATCCCTACCAGTGCCATGGGCATGCACCCATGTGCGACCAGCCCACAATGCCCACCCGTTGTCACCAGACGCCCAGTGAGGGCCTATGGGGAACCCTGCATGCCACATGCACGATGTAAATACACATCCACATGACAGCCACCATGTCTGTTGCACATGTCACCGGCAGACACCTTACATAATATATGCTGCATGGGAACAGGGTGTATATGAAAGACAAATAATACATGACACAAGTGACGATGCTTGCACAGACATAGAACAGAAACATGCCGTGAAATGAAGGCCCATCTGCATGCACAAGTAGTCCATTGACCTGATATTTTGTAAGTACACCCCAACACCTTACATTGTGACTAATGCCTGTGCCTCGCCCGATGCAGATGACTCTGGATACCCATAGCTGTCCTGGCAAATAACCCCCATTTGCGATCCACAAACATTGCAAGAAAATGCCTACAACCACGCTCACAGCAGGACCTGTGTTCATCAAGTGTACCTTTGTCCTCCTGACGGCATGTTTATGTTGCATCGACCATACTGGTGGAGCCCTGACGTACACTCCAGAGAAAGTTGGCAACATTGTGCTTGTGTTGTGTGTGCAATGCTGCACAATATCTGTCTGAAGAGAAATGTACTACTACCCCTTAAGGTAGACATGCCATCCCCCTGAGGATGAGGATGCACTGCCTGTGGCAGAGGCAAATGCATGCTTTGACAGAGATGACATGAAGCATGGGAGAATGGCAAACCAGGGACTGAAAGACCATTTTTTTTTACACTTTCCAACGGCACAAGCCATGCACGACTGTGTGACACCACCACAATCAATAAACACGACAATGACACAATCAGGAATGTCCTCACATTGATGATTTTCAATGGTTTTTAGGTAATAGAGTGCCCCAACTATACTCCCTCTCCCCTCCCACCACCAACTCCCCAGCATGGTCACTCATGGCAATCTGTGTGTCATAGTCCCTCAAAACTGTGGCCTCTTCCCCCCCCCTGGTGATTTTGGGTGCAGAAGGTGCAGTGACTGTCGCATGGCATACCCTTCTGTGACCCTCTGTGGGTGTGTTGGAAGTGGATGGGACAGATCATGCCCCCAGGTTATGCTGCTGTTGTACCTCTGTGCTTTGCCGGATGACTTCTACTAGTGTAGTGACACCTTCGGTCATTTCCCTGACCAATTGTGCTTACAGTGTCAGAGAGGGCATGTTGGATGTTGTCTCGCCCCTGTTCCGTGCTATGGCACCCACAACCCTGTGGGTAGCCGTCTGGATACTGTCCTGAATGGCCTGCAGGTTTGCGGAGTGTGTGTGGCCAATCTCCTCCATCTCCCACTGTCTGCGCTTCATGTCCTTGAGCCTCTGCAACAGCATGCTGCGTGTTGGACTGTGCTGTGTGGGTGAGGGGTTTGACATTTGGCCAGGGCTGAATTCAGGGGAGTCATATGATGGAGTGTCAACATCTGGCTCTGGTGTCCGTGTGCACTGGCGGCATGGAGGGCTCTCTGGGAGCGTTGGCCCTGGTAGCATGGAAGGCTTCCTGGGGAGCGTTGGTGCCGGTGGCTTGGAGTGCTCTATAGGGGGTGTGGCCCTTCAGTTGGTGGTGATACCAGGCTGGTCTCCCTCTGTGGCTCCTCAGTCACCCCGCCAGCAGGTGTGGCCTCAGTGTCTGTGCCTATGGTTGTGGGTGTGGATGAAGTGTGCCCAGCCCTACCCCTGGAGACCTATTACATGGGCATTGCTTTGGCCCTGCTATGCTGCTGCATTATGCATTGGGACATCCACCTTGGTGTGGCCTATATCAGCTTTTGCAGGGCTGTAGTCATGATGGTGGCAGACCTTGAGGGCCTGATGTGCAGCTCCCTGATGGACCTGCAACCTCCTCCTCAGAAGCCTCTGGTGATGCGTGAGTGCCTGTAGGGGACACAGTAAATGTCATCAGGTATGTCCCCCCACGTGTGTTGGCATGCAATAATCTGTTAAGGATTTCAATCAGGCAATACACCCTGGTCTCAGCCTAGTATGCAGTGCACAAATGAAATACTTATTTTATTATGTCTATAGGTTCACTATTCTGAGTGATATACCCCTTCTCAAAATACCCCCAGGTCACAATGGACCAGGAATCAGGCTGGTTGGTAAAGGCAATATGTATTTATTTATTTAAAATTCAAATCAAAACATATACTTTGTAATAGGGAGCAGCAATCACCAATGTGGTGACAATAACAGATAAGTCGGTATGTAAGGCAGTTAAATTCACTTTTAGCAACACAGAACATAAAATATCAGAGAAAAGAACAGTTTTGGCTTGTTTGAAAGAGAGCACTTGAGATAAGATTTCACCCTGCAAAATGTCTTAACCCACAAATAAGCAATTCTAAACAGATGTGAGTAAGCAGCAGGCATTCAGGAATAAAGAGCAGTGTACAGGATTTGAATACAACCTTCCCTCCCCAAACAACTCAGAAAAACAGATTTGAAATCTCACACACTTTTAAAATGACATTCGAAATGGCTTAGCAAAACAATGAAAAGTGTGCAAAAATCCTTAAATCAATATTAATTTCTATGGGAGAAATATTGACAAGATGTTAACAATCATGAGCTATACTTTGAGCAAAATTACACACTTTGAATCTTAATGGAACTTTGAAATAAATTGAAATTGAAAATCGTACGTGTAAAACTTCGCAGAAATGCGAATTCCTGCCTAAAATTCACTAAACGGTTTTTAAGAAAAATTGATGAAATACACTGTTTTGGTGTGTTGGGATGTAGCTACAGGTCTTATGTATAAGCCAGAGTAGAAATGAAGTCTCTAGCTATTAAACTGAGGAAGATATGCAAGGTTGAATGAGAGGCGTTTTCAGAAAGATCGGGCAATGAAAACAGAAAAGAACTAAGTTTGTACAAGAAAATATTTACTATAGTTTACTCTATGACTAGAGCATTCCAGCTAGAATACCAAGGAGGGACAAAGTAAGCTCTGGAGTTGATTCATGACTTCAACACCAAATCCCCAGTGTCCTCTCCTGGCGGAACCAGTCGGATAACTTGAAGTAGAATGGATAACTTCAGATTTACACAAGATGAAAATGACTAAGGAAATGGCGCTTAGCAAGATAGATCAAAAACAGGATGGCAATAAGGATTCAGACAATGTGACAAGTTATTAAGGTAAGGATTGGATATTTTTGAGATTGGGATAGAACAAAACAAGGCAAAGTATGCTATGATTTTTCTATACTTCCTGTTAATACTTACAGTCCACTTTAATTTAAGATTTTGGACCGTCAAGGGTTCTGGTCATCACACGGATCAGTCTAACCCAGGAGAGCAGGGCACATCTGCCAGGATAGAGTCAGCTGGGTGGTTCTGGTCACCTGGACTGGCACCTCGGACTGGAGACGGCTCTGGACTGCACTGGTTACTGGAGACTGGAGATCAGTGGTATGGCGAGTTTGCTGCAGGCAGGCCTTTAGTAGTAGCAAGCCAGCTGGATCAAAATGCCTCCCTGGGATTTTGGGATTGCTTCAGAATTTGGGCCTAGCTGAAAAAGGAGTTCAGCAATGTTGAGTCCTTAGCTTGGTAAGCAAAATCAGGAATCAGGAACAAGGATGGAGAATTCAGGAACAGGGCAATATGCACAAAATCAGGATGAAGTCAGGAATCAGTGTGTCTTGTGTGCTGTGAGGTTCCCTTATTTATCATGCCAAATGACATCACTAAATTATATGACAGGGGCAGTCCTATTCTCCACACCCATGATACTATGATTGAGCAAGATCATAGTCTCTGCCTTGCTCTTTGCTGGTTGGATGACGGAAAGGTATGTAATGTTTTATGAGATGATCTTTACAATATCTGGAAACCTCCCCCCGCTCCTAAAACCACAAGCTGATTTACCCACAAATACATATTTATACAGTGAGGACCTCTGAGAAAATCAGATGCACAGGTTACAGATTTTGTGGGTCACATTTCAATCCAAATCCCAAGTCTGTGGGACCTGGCTTAGGCTTTCTGCAACATTTTGGCAATTTTAACCATGAAAGATTTGGCCTAAAATTTCCCAATTTTGTACGTAGATGCGCATTCACCCCTGGGATAAGTGTACAAAATGTCAGGTGTGCAAATTCAATACTTTCCCCACAAACGGTTATTCTTCACAATGCAGTACAGGGTTCAATCATGTCTTCCTGCCTTTCACACTTGACATGTGAGAATCTTTGCCTGCTATTGTCTCAGCCTTTGGCAAAGACGAATGTCTGATGTACTGGGAAACCCACCATTGTCTGGGGATTCAAAGTCCCCATGCTGGAAATTAGAATTTCCTGCTCCAGAGATTGTATGAGGTGTCACCCTTTCTCAGGGCTGGCAGTTTTCTTTTCTTTGACACAGTTTGCCATTCAGCCTGGGTTTTTGCTTGGATGTACACTTTTAAATCTTAACTTTTAAACATATAGAATGAAACAGTTTATATGTGTTTTTCTAACAGTAGCAAATCCTGTTTACATTCTTAAATAATGAAGCCTTTACACAATGATATACTTTTAAAACAGGTGATTTTGCGCTTCATTCAGGAAAAAAACACATTTAATTAATGTTTTTTAAATTCGCTTTTCTTCTGCAACAAATACCCATTTAGTCAGCTCTAGTCCTTCCCTTGAGTGCTGGAATGGTTTGCAGCATGGATAAATGTATTGAGCATTTGTTTAGAGTCTTACTCTGGACAGCTGTTCCTTGCTACTTGTTGCAAAGCTTTAACTGTGTTTCCCGTGAAAAAATTAAAACACAGTCCCCTGGTTTTCTTTTACAAAAATACTGTTTCCTGGACTTGTCATTCAAATGAGGCCCGGTTCCTCTCAGCCACAATGGATGATCCTGAGCATTTCAAGGCCTTTTTGATAATAGTGGTTTATGGGAAATGAATGGATTTGGTGCCAAACAGCACTTTGCAGTTGAAAAGATGACATTTAAAAGAGGCATTTTCAGGTTTTCAGCACAATGATGCTGTTCCTTTCACTTTGCTCCATGTTGACCCATGGCAGAGACCACTGGCATGCTCCTGCAGTGAGGACTCTGTTTTCACCCCACCTGAACTGTGTGTGGCAGGGTGTGCAGCCTTTTTCTGGTTGTGACACAAACATAGTTTTAAAGCTTTTGGCGTGCACAGGAGTCAGCTCGGTCATTTTGGGCAGTTTCTTTCACCATTGCAGTAAAGTGATGTAATGAGGCACATTGGAGTGGGTCAAAATATCCCACAGAAACCTCCCACCCCCCCAGCTTCGGCTTGGCTTCCAGTCCTGGGGAAGTCGGGCAAGTGTGATTTTTCTTTCTTTTCGTGAAAAAGCATGTTAAATCAGATGTAAGCCCTTCTCCCATCAGCGAATGATGAGACATGCTCTCATCGCTGCCTTTGGTTGGAATGTCAATGATGTGGAGCGACACTCTGGATTTGCTTGGGTTTCTCCTTCCGGGCCACCGAGGATGTCCTCCTTGGTTATTAGGTATAATCAGTGCAATTTTATAAAATATAACACAAACCAGTTATGGCAATTTTCCCCCCTACTGTCCTCCAATCGGGATTTCAGCAGTGGGATATACGCATACATTCAGTAAATATTGACATATATCTATGCTTCAGAGGTATCCCCCTCTGGGTTTTCTATGGACTCCTCTATTTGCCGAAAAGTGTGCTTGGGATGGCAACTCTTTAGCTGATTGATGTAGACCAACTTTTTTTCTTCTGTCAAGACGCCCTTGGGGATGCATGCAGATTCTGTAGGCCACTGGTGAGATTTTGTCACAATTTCAAAAGGTCCCTGCCAGCTAGCCAAAAATCTGCGCTCTTTGGCTTGGTTCCTTTGGAAATGATACAATTAGATCCTCTCTCCTACTTGATATTACTTTTTGGTTGTCTTTAGATCATAGTGGGTCTTCATGCTGTCTGCAGATCGTTCTAGATTCCTCTGAGCAAACACAAAAGCATGTTGAAGGTGTTTACTCAGATTCTCAACATACTCAAAGTTTGTGGAGGCATTTATCAATGTCTCCTCTTGGGTTCTATAGAGCAGATGCTGGGGTAACACCATCGGTTGTCCAGTCATCAGCTCATGGAGACATTTTAGTTGCAGAAGAATGGGTACATCTGATGGCCATCAGGACAAGTGGTAATCGAATATCCCAACTTGGCACAGAATCTGCCACAAACGTTTTTAGTATGCTCACAATGGTTTTATTGTCCCTCTCAACTCCACCACTAGAGGACTGCTGGTAGGCAATGTGTAGTTTCCTTTTTACCCCAAGTACCTCCCACATCTTTGTGATCACTTCGCTGGTGAAGTGACTACCTCGGTCTGACTCAATCCTTTGGGGTAGTCCAAAACGCGAGAAGATGTGAATGATCATCAGGGCAGATGCTGTTTCTGCCTTGCAATTTGGGGCCGGGAGACATTCCATCCATTTAGTAAACAAGCATGTTACAGTTAACATGTACTTGTTCCCCCTAGAGGAGTGAATCACGGGCCCAATGAAATCTACTTGTAAATCGGACCAAGGCAGTGTCATCCCCCTCTTTTGGAGGGGATCTCGGTGTGAGAGTGATGCTGGCTGAAATTATGCACACACAAGACATCCCTTCAAGTATTGGTCGAGGTACTGCTGCATGTGTGGCCAGAATGCAACCTCTCACAAGATTTCTAAGGTAGTATGAAACCCCCATGACTGGCTGTGGCCACATCATGGGTGTGACTTAGCATCAGGCTTCGGAATGAAGTAGAGACCCCCCACTGGTCACAGCCAGATCTGGATCTCCTCACCAACAAACCGCCTTGGATTCGGAAATTTTTTGGACATTTCATCAACACTCTGAGGTTCTCTTTCCCTATGAAATCGGTATCCGTCAGTGGAAAGTTCTCAGGGTCCTCAATGTGTTGATAAAACTTACCAATTATTTTATCCCCTTTTTGCGCCGTAATCAAATCAGCATCTGGGGTCTCCTTACTCCATTGTGCAGTTGAGAATTCATTGTGAGCATTTGTCTGGGACCTAGTGATAACAGTGACCTGGATTTCCCCCAACAGGGACTTGATCTCAAGTAGCTCCTCTTGGATGGCTCCGGTTTTGGCCAGCTGATCAGCTAGGTCATTTCCAGTTTTGTCTTGTCCCTCTACTTTAGAATGACCCTTGATCTTTTTCCAGTAGATGGTCATCCCATTCGAGGTGACCAGATCATCAATATTTTGAATAATTTCCCATGTTTCAATGGTTTGTTATTAGCACATAACATGCCTCTGGTTTTCCAGTTAACCAGGTGCTCCACAAACCCGTTCCGTACATAATCCAAATCTGTGATTATGACCAGTTCGTGGAGTTGATGTTGGACAGCAGTGAGGATGGCTTAATGCACAGCCATCAACTCTGCCACTTGACTACTTCAGGGACCAATCTTGCACCCAGCGGAAGGTTCTGGGGCGTCATTCACCGAGGCATTCCCTAAGCCAGCCACAAGTTTTTTTTCCCCGTTGTTGTCATCATGGTAAGAGCATCCATCCACATAGACAGTGGACATTCCCTCACACTTGTCTTCTTCAAAGGCTTTGTGTGGGGAATTAAGGAATGCCTCCATGTTGTCCTTGATTTTTAGACTTTCGTCCTCGAGACAGTTTTCTCTGGCACAATCATGCAAGTCAGCCAGACCTTGCGCGAGGGGACTCTTCTTGTTTTGGCCGTATCTGACCTCCACAGGAAAGCCTTGCATTGACAGAATCCAGGAAGTAATTCGGGAATTACTCACATTTCCGGCCTAAATTCTGTCACTTTGGAGATATTGCAGAGGCTGGTGTGGAGTCATCACTATGATGTGTTCCTCCTGGATAAATGGGCGGTAATTCTTCAATGCCCACACCATTGCCAGGAGTGCCTTCTCACAATCATTGAATTTTTCCTCCACAGAGGATAACGTTTTACTCACATAGGAGATTACTTTATTGACCTTGTCATGCTTTTGGTACAATACTGCAGTCAAGCATGTATTTGAGAACCCTGTCTCCAAGAAGAACTCCTTGTTTTTGACAGGGTAAGCTAGGCAAGGCGCATGTGAGAGGCTTCTTTTGAGTTGTCTTACTGCCTCGGCTTGTACTGGACCCCACTCCCACTTGACCCCCCCCTTCAAAAGATGGATCAGGGGTCTTGTGATCTCTGCGTAGCCCTCAATGAACTTTCTGCTATAATTAGTCAGTCTAAGGTGGCTCCTTAGTCCCGCAGAGTTGTGGGATCTTTCAATTTCTGGAGTGCTTCCACTTTCTTTTCCTGGGGACAGAGACCCTGAGGAGTAATCTCATGTCCCAAGAAATGGACACGGGTTCTGCACCGCTGTGCCTTTTGAAAGGAAGGTTTGGCTCCGGCGGCACTTAACTGTGTAAGAACATTACGGATCTCTGCTATCTGTTCCTCCAGAGTTGAGCTTTTGATGAGAACATCATCTACATAGTCCAGGTTATCCCTTTCACCCAGGTTGGGCATGGCCTTATGTAGAAAAATGTTAAATTCATTGCCGGAGTTGATGTATTCGAAGGGAGTCCGGGTCCATGTGTACTGCTGCCCCCCGAAGGTAAAGGCCAGCTTGTATTGGTCCTCCCTACTGACAGGCACAGTCCAATACCCATTGGTCAGGTCTATTGCAGTGAATACCTGTGAACACTGGATCTGGGCCAGCCCTTGGTCAATCGGGAAGTATGGACCCGTTGGTTGAGCTCCCTAAGGTCGGCGCAGAGTCTACACTGGCTGTTTGGCTTCAAAATCCCCAGCACCGGATTATTGAAGGTGCTGTGGACTGGACGGATTATCCCACAGGACTCAAGGTTCTTAATTATTTCAGTAAGGGACTCCATTGATGGAGTCATGCCAGGGTCCGTGGGAATGGTTGTTGTGTGGATGTCGGTGCGACCACAGTCATATGAGTCCACCGAAAAGAGATCTTTAAATTCTAAGAAAACCTGTTTCAGTTGTTGCTTCTGCTCCAGAGTCTCACAGGCATCAGCTAGGTTGACTCTCTCTTCAACCATCTGCATGAAGCATGAAGCCTGGAAAGACTTCCGATTTTGCTATCTCAGCGGCCTCCTCCAGCTGGGTGGAGAAGTCCCTGGTTAAAGTATTGACCTGGACAGAGGGTTTCAGGCAGGGAAGGCAGTCCTGATGGACTTGGAAAATCACCTCATCCCTCCTGAAGTCACAGGTCACCTTTTCCTTACCATAAGGGCAGGGAGAGTACACCAGGAAATTCACCCCTTGCCGGGTGAAGATCCTGCCTGGTGCTATGTCATTGCCGCTATCATTGTAAAAACAGTCATTGGGGACTGGTCCTATCAGTTCATTACCTAAATCTATGGAGAAATGTTGGTTATCAACCGCCATTCCAATAATGGTGCCTGCGCCCAGAGTGATACTCCTAAGGTCGCTTTCATCCAGCAATTTTGGAATGGTGTTGTGTTCTATATTGACTAATGGTGTTTTGTTTAACCCAAAACCTTGCTGTTGATGATGAGCATTGAGGTGTACATATGTGTCAGGATTTTGCATTTTCGGTCCTCTTTTAATTTTCACTTTAAGTGGGAATAGTCATGTCCATCCTGGGATGGTGACTTCCTCTCCCATTTGAACTTCAACTGCGTAGGGCAGCAATTGGGCTGACCGAAATGCTTTTTTTGAATCATCAAAGTCCATGGGATAACCCACTAATCGGGACCAGACTTTGTAGTTTATCAGGTCCAAATTAATGGCAACGTGATTGAGAATGTAACTGCCTAAATAAAATGCAGGAGGGACATCTCGCACAACCCAACAATTATGTACTATGCTTTTGTTGCCTATAGAAATTTTGAGCATACACCTGCTAGGCAGATGTTTGGAGTTGGGAGTTTCCAGGTCCATTTCACATTTGTCTATCAATTTAAATGTGGGAATGTGTGGATTTTATTGGAGTTTTCGGAACATGGCTTGGCTGATGAAGCTCTTACCGTTGTTCACGCACACTCGGGCGAGAACAGATTCCTTCCCTTCATTTAACTGAATAGGGATAAATAACTGTTCTCTAATTTTCTGAATGTCAGCTAAACTTTGAGCTGATTTCTCATCATTTTGGACTATGGGAATGGGATTTTCTGATTGTGAATTAGTATAGAATTTCAGAGTATTTCCTTCCAGTGTGGAATGGCACTTGAAACTGGAAGGAGGGTTGATTTTCAGAAATAGAGAGGAATTCCCATAAACAGTTTGTTGCCATACAGAAATTACTGTCACGTCTGGTATTTGGTTATTTTGAAAATGGAACTCAATATGATCCTGTTTTTGTTCAACCATGTGGCATGTGCCATTTAAACTAACATGGTTGACACTACATTTTAATTTTATTGGCCAGTGAGTCTGGGTCCAGAGGTCCTTGTTCACGCAGTCTATTAGGGGGGACAACCTTCGCAGGATGTCATTCCCCAGTAGACAGGGTGTGCCCTCGGGCGGCGTGACTATGACCGGGTGTTTCATCTTGTGTCACCCAATTTTAATTTCCAAATCCGCAGTCCCATCGACAGGAATTTCATTCCCATTGAAGTTCTGAAGTTGTCCAGGAAGAGGGGTGAGAGGGATCTGGTATCTTTCCCCCCTTCCTGAATTCAGCTGATCAAAGGCTCTCTTTGACAGAAGAGTGGCTTGGGATCCAGTGTCCACCAGTGCCGAAAATGTACATTGCCCTTGTACTTAGACCGGGTCATAAAATCTTCCCTCCTTCTCCTTAAGGGGGCAAAGTTAATGTGCATTTTGAGCAGTTGGTTGGTTGTTTTTTTGATTCATGATTCCGCCACAGGGTAGTTTGGGCATGATTCTCTGTGGGAGCTTGGGGATCTGCAAGAAAAATATGGCAGTTAGATATTGGGGAGTTTTGGGCTCCGCTGGATCTGATTCTGGGCCACCCCCCTCTTTTTGGAGGCAGCCACCAGAATAGGGTTGGGCAATGTGGTTTTCTGGATGATCATTCTGGGGTTCCATGATGGGCGATTCTAACTCAGTCCCCACATTCACCCAGTTTTCATCAGGATCTCTTGGGACTCATTTTTCTTTGGGAGGAGTTCCCCCATCCCTTAAGGAGAAGACCTTTTTTCCAGAATCCTCTGAGGATCACTCTCCTTCAAATTGGAGGACACTTAACTCCTCCACAAAATGGACCCTTTTAGGCTTGTTTATTTCTCCTACCCACCCTCTGTTCCTTAGGTTGCAGACTTTCGGGGACAGGAGATTTTGGTTCCAGATCTTAGGTGTCCAGGGGCTTATCCCGGGTGGTGAAGGAAGCTTCCTCGATGGCTTTGCACCTCCCCTCCCCCATGCCTCCTCCTTGGGAACCAGTGAAATGTCGGGGTTCTCTCCCCATCATTGTTCTGGAGTACCAGACACTGGGTTTGTGGGGTTCTGAGTTGCCATGTTCATCTGAGGGTTCTGCTGAGCCCTCAACATGCGACCCAAATCCTGGGACAAGTTCTGGACCTGGCGCTCCAGTTGTGACACCCGCTCTGGCTGGTACGGGGGTCACTGGTCCATCCTAGGTGGATCACGGGAAGGGTAACTATCCCTTCTCCCATAGTACCCTGCGTTTGGAAAATTGGGGTAGCCCTCCACCTTTGGCCTCTCTCCCGGATTGGGCTGTCTGGGCTCAGGAAAGTGGGGAAAGAAAGGAGGGTTGTTCTGTGGGTTGAGGTTTTCAAGGTACTGGGGAAAGAAACTCAACCCAGCATTTGGGGGATTATCGCCCTCCTGGGGAAAGTTAGGAGGGAAGTTTCCTGGGGTGGTACCTACCTGGTTGGATCCCCCCCTTGGGCTGCGGGTGTCCACACATACCCCAGGATGGGTTTGTTGCCCTTGTATCGGGGCTAATGTAATCAGAGGAGTTAGGGGTCCTATTTGTGGGATTACCTCCCTGACTACCTGTCTGGGATTGGCCTGAGGGCCTTCTGGTCCTTTGGTTAGACAGATTTTGTACACGTATATTTTTGAGCCCTCTCATCTCCAGATCTAAAATGGGGGAAACCTTCACCTCTGCCACCTTAGCTGCAGCAGGGGTTGGGCTGGCTTGGGGTTTTTATTGGGGTTTTTGCTATCTGCCGGGTTTTGTACCGCATATATACGGGTCGCTGTTCTATGACCCAGTCCAGTGATCTCTTCTTGTGAAAGTCCCTCACCAGTTGGGTCATGATATATTTGGGGAGTGCATGGAAAAAGGTGTTGATGAACTCCCAACAACACAAAAAGGAGGTAGAAGTGAAAGGAAAACCCGTATTCAACCAACCCTCAGAAAGGTCAACAACCTTTAGTAAGCAACATTAGGGTCAAACGGGCATCTCGATTCCATTTCTCAAAGGTAACACCAGGACCAAACAATGCTACTGGATGGTAGCCTGCCTCTTATTTCATTAAATTAACAGGCCGTGTCAACGGACTAAAAAAATATTGTATTTTATTAATGTACAAAAGTCAAACACATGTAAAAACAGAGAAGAACACAATACACAATTAATGTTTTACTGACAGGAAATAATTCTAGAAATAGAAAAAAAAAGAGCAGTGTGATTTACTTCCACTGTACTCTGCCCCTCCTTTTCTTCAGCTCCAACAGTAAACAAAAAGCAGTGCAAAACATAGAACATAGAACAGACAGTGGTGGTCATTACGACCCAGGCGTTAACCAATGGCGCCATTAGTGCCATGGTTGACGCCGGAATCCGCCATGTTGAATGGCGGAATTACCGCCCCGTTCCAAGTTTGATGGGGCGGTAATTCCCCTTTCACCATTGGCCCTTCCCCATTCCCATTTTTGCCCTATAGGGCTCAATGGGAATGGGGAAGGCGGTAATTACAGTACCACAAATTGCGGCACCGTAATTACCTCCAAGGTCCCTTTGCGGGTCCCTTCCTTAACGGCTGGTAAAACCAGCCGTTATGGTAGGGACCCGCAAAGGGACCTCGTAATTGGGCGGTAAGGAATTACCGGCACCAGTGCCCTTACCGGTACCGGTATTCCCTTACCGCCTGGGTCGTAATTAGGCCCAGTAAGTCTTGTAGGTATAGGGGGCTAGGAAAAGTAACAGCCCTCTAGGGTCTGTGATATCTACAGAAAGTGTTGTATGCTTGTGCAAATTCGCAACTATTTAAGAAAACAAACAAGGTTTTTCATACAACATTTCATTCTCTCACTCAAAATGCTACATACACACCCTTCTCAACACAAACTCATCCAACATGTTTCTTTCCAACAAACAAAAAAGAGTGTAAACCAAGTATGGGGAAATTCGTCAGGGAACTGTCCAAGGTAGTCAAGTCTATTTCATCAAATTACACACTGTGTAGCGCCTAAAACGCTGTGAGCTATGCTAGATGGAAAAAACCCAGCCCCTCAACTGAGCGCTTTAGAGTTCTATACTAGCAACAAAGGAATACAAACAATAGCGTGAGATAAGTTGCTAAAGGTATTTTCTATTGAAAATTCATCCAAAGGAAAGAACTTTGTCAGTCCACGTGCTCCCTGAGGGAAAAAAGAAAACAAGAAGGGACAATCAGAAAATGTATCCAAATGTCAAGCCAAATCCAACTAGTACTGAATTACCAGCTCCGAGTTTCTTAATAACCCGACATGGCTTATAAACTAGTCAGTTTAAACTATATGAACACTAGATGCCCACTAGAGGGCCACACAAGAATCCGAAAAATGGACAGTATTCAAAACTCTATGAAAAGGACTCCTAAATTGGAACCTAATTCAGATATCAGGCGATAAATCCTCACAACTACACATTATGTCAACAGACACAACTTTCATCTCGAGGGATATGTCTGGGAATAACTTACCATCTGATTGATGGTCTAAGGTAACAATTCCTGCGGTCACCGGGGGACACTGTCTTGACGAAATTAACGCAGTAAAGTGAAGTCTTTACGGCTTGATCTTGCCAGACAGGGCTAGGACATGTGACCCATTAGTTGCTGTGCTGACTGCGTTAGTGAAGAAAAAAGCAGAAAATATGCCCACATCAGACACGAAGAAAAGGGGGGAGATACTGCTGGCAATGTCTTCAGACACCCCACGTTGGCCAAAGAGTTTACCTGAATTAAACTTTTGCCGGAGTCCTAATGTGGGCGTCACTGTACACTATCGAGAATCCACTGAGCGGCGGGGGAGCCGTATCTTCAAAGCCGCAACAAGTCTTGCGGGTTGAGAGAACACACGCGGCAGCTGAGTCTGCCAGGTGCTTGAATCTAACAAAAGGGAAGAGAGAAAGGCAAGCTAACTTCTGCCCAAACAACCGCTCAGTGAGGCAAGCTAGTGGGTGCAGTACGGGCTAAGGGCGTTCGCCTAGTTGTTAGAGTCTCATTCGTACCTGTGGAAATCAGTCTTCGTTCCGTTCAGTGCAGTCTTCCGGAATAGACGTGGGAGTAGCCCAGGATACGTGTATTATGTGATCCTAGCGTCTGGTTAAGTACGAGAGGACGTCAATGGGGTTGGGTTATGATTGGTGCCCGCAATGTCACATGATCCCATGTTGTCTAAATGGGTGTGATTGATGCGCCACTAGCAATCGGCTGTAGCTTGTTAGTCATGAGCCCCTCTTTCTTGTGTTTAAGTACGGCACTCATATATTAACCCTTCTTGCACGTGTCCAGATTGCACAGTACAGAAGGAAAAGGATTCAAATGGAAACCACATGGAACAGAGTGGCTAATCCCTTGTCTGAGTTCAATGACAGGTATGCAACGGCCAAGTGCAACCAAGGTGAAAAAGACAAAAGTGAGGCCAAGATGCACACATGCATAACTATAAGTCCCCCAAGCAAAAGTGAGGACAAAATACACGCCTGCATAACTATATGTCCCTCATAGTCATTAGGCTGATTGCGCTCTCTACTATGTATGTGTGTGAAATGCTCACCAAACAGGAGGATGGGCATTCTGTTTCATATGTTTGTGGAGTCATCTATTTGACTATTTACCAGTGAATCCTGGTCTGGTGGAATCAGCTCAATGGTCAAATGTTCAACCAGTCGATTTTGTCATTCAGCCCTGAGGTTGCGCTTTTAGTCAGAAAGATGATTTGCTGTTCTTTGCGAAAAAGTAAACATTTATCTCTGTTGGTATCTGGACTGGGTGTCAGTTTATAGAAAACAGTCCATTCGACATCCTCGGCCGTATGGCCAAATTCGATCCAATGGTCCATCAGTGGAACGTTTGTAGTTCTGTTCATTAGGCAACTCTTATGTACCCCAATCCTCAATATGTAGAATTTCTTACATGGGCACCAGATGGCATAAATAACCATACTTGTGTTACAGTTTGTGTGTTTATTTTGTTTCCAAGGAAAGCGTAGACCCAAATCAACTTCTGTGCATCGTCTTGTTGAATTGCAATAAATGCATTAACCATATGGGAAATGGCCTGATATTGGAGGCATATTCCATATTTCCGTTAGTCTTCTTTGTTGTTGGATTTTTGGCGTGATGTTGTTCCAGGTGATGTGGTCTTTGATGTTCTTGCTGCGTTTAAATGCTACCACAGGTCTCGGGACCGGAGTCTCACTTTTGTCCAATACGGACCAGTTTTTTAAGATAATGTTCTTGATTTTGTTCGACATGTTGCTGTAGGTGTTTACAAACAACAATTTCGTGTCTTGATTTTTCCAAGAGCTATGTTCTTTGTATTTCAAAAGAGATTCTCAATTATTGTTTTTTGCTCTTTTTAGGGCTTGTGTGGTTATTTGTTTTGGGTAACCTCTTGATTCCAGGTTAGTTTGCATGTTTTTTGCTCTTGCTAGGAAATCCTCTTTGGTGGAGCTGTTCCTTTTCAATCTCAAAAACTGACTTAGAGGTAGATTATCGCGCACGTGTTTTGGGTGAAAACTCTCGTAGTGGAGCATGGAGTTTCTGTCCGTTGGTTTGTTGTATGGTTTAACGAAAAACATTTTGGAGTGTGAGTCCACTGTTATTGTGATGTCCAGAAAGGTCAGTTCTTCTCTACTCAAGTTTGAAGTAAATTGCAGGAACCTGTTTTGAATATTGATCCAGGTGAGAAAATCCTGAAGTTTTGTTGGTGTGCCCTTCGAAATGATGAAAATTTTGTCAGTGTATCTTTTCCATTTTGTGATATTCTTCAGAAAAGGGTTAGTGATATGAAAAATCTTAGATAACTCGAAGAATTCCATGTACAAATTGGCAATACTAGGTGCCAGTGTAGCCCCCATTGCTGTCCCCTGGATCTGTTGGTAGAAGTCACCGTCGAAGTGGAAATAGTTTTCTTGTAGGCTCATCTATGCGCACCAGAGGATGAATGAAATTGGGGTTTGGCCTACTGTATGGTCATTAAGGAGTTTTTCTTCAAGCATCTTGATAGAATCTTTCTGTGGAATACTGGTGTATAAGGCCACAACATCTAAACCCAGGAGGATTACTGTGTCGGTGTCAACAGGCAGGCCTTCCACTAGTTTGATAATTTGAGTAGTGTCCTGTGTATATGATTCCATCTTTCGAAACCAGAGGTTGAAGAAATGTATCCGTAAATCTAGACAAAGGTTCCAGTACTGATTCCACACCTGACACGATCGGTCTCCCAGGCGGATTAGGCCAAGATTTATGAATCCTGGGTAAAGTATAAAACTGTGGGATTCTTGGTTTGGTTTTAATAAGGAAGTCTGCTTCCTTCGGTGTGATCCACCCCCTTTGTTTGGCTTTTCAACTTTCTGCCCGATGAGTTGTTTAAGTTTATCAGTAGGGTCACAGTCTAGATGACGGTAATTGTCCAAGTCGAGTAATTGCCTGTTACATTCCCGTACATATTTGTCTTTGTCTTGTAGAACTATTGCTCCCCCTTTGTATGCCTTACGGATAACAATTTTTTCATTCATGTGGAGATCTCTCATTGCATTTTTCTCACGTGTACTCATGTTCATGAATGTCGTTTTGTTTTTGGTTTTCTTTTCCAATTGTTCTAAATCATGGAGTGTACATTTCTGGAACACTTTAGCTTCCGCACTCGGTGCTTGGTTTGGAAAACAAAATGTGGATTTGTTGTGTAGCTTGGAATCCGAATTGTCAGGTTCAGAGTCAATGCCTTTGAAAAATTGAAAAAGGTGGATTTTTCTCATGAAGGTAAAAAATTCTTATCTGAAGTTCAAAGGGTCATGTTTGTTGGTGGGTACAAAACCCAACCCCTTTTCAATGACCTTAATCTCATCTTCTGTTGGTGTGTACTCGGAGAGATCCACCATAATGCTTGCATGCTTCGGGGATGCGAGGTTTCAGGTCCCAGTCCTCTGGGTTGACTTCTAAAAAAAGCTGTGCAGTTGGCTGAGTTCTGCCTTTATTTTGGAAAGCTCCACGATTTGAGTTGTTTTTGCCCAGATAGTTGTTCTTTGAGTTTCTAGGGCGACGGTTGGATTGGCCTTGTCTTGGGGTCGGGTATCCGCTTGAGCTGCCATTACTGGAGCTGAATGAAGAGTTCCTAAATTGAACTTTTTACTGTCCACCTTATGGAGAGTTTCCTGTTGCCACAGTCTGAAAGTAGTTGTCTTGTGTGTATTTAAACGCTTTTTCGTGCGAAAAGTTTGTTAACTCTTTATTCATCCTGCGAACCCATTCGGTTAAAGTACCATCCTTGAAAGCCGACATTTCTGATATTAGAGTGTCAAGTCTTTTTTTGTAGATGTCGAGAGGAACCAGCTTTTGTATTGCCTCTTCCAAGGTTTTAAGGTCTACTAAGATTTTCTCAGTCATTTCGGACGCAGTATCGATGATTAGGATCACCCAATCCTTACCGCATTTGTTCGCAATATAGCTCCATTGAAGAATGAAGTTCTTTTTGTCTAAGAATAACCTCGGTTCATTTCTAACGACTTTTCCTTGTGGTAAGGTGCCCTTCCTCAAGTATTCTAACATAATAGAACCGTGTAATTCAGTCCTTATGGGAAGTTTTTTAAGTTGAATAAGTTCGGCCCAGTTGGTAAAGTTACATGTTGCCTCGGTGGATCCACCTAAACCTGATGCTTTCTCAAGCAGTTCCTTCACGTAACTTTCATCATAACTCCTGCACCATTCTAATGCCATTTCGAAGAAGTGGCTTTGGGGTTATGAGTTTTGGAAAACTGTATGTATTCGAACCCTCCGAACGGTACCCTAGTTGGCTCAAATTAGTATGTACCACCTTATGGTCAGCTGACCATGCTCGATACCACAACACAAAAAGGAGGTAGAAGGTAAAGGAAAACCCGTATTCAACCAACCCTCAGAAAGGTCAACAACCTTTAGTAAGAAACATTAGGGTCAATCAGGCATCTCGATTCCATTTCTCAAAGGTAACACCAGGACCAAACAATGCTATTGGATGGTAGTCTGCCTCTTATTTCATTAAATTAACAGGCAGTGACAACACACTAAAAAAATATTGTTTTTTATTAATGTACAAAAGTCAAACGCATGTAAAAACAGAAGAACACAATACACAATTAATGCTGTACTGACAGGAAATAATTCTAGAAATATAAAAAAAAGAGCAGTGTGGTTTACTTCCACTGTACTCTGCCCCTCCTGTCCTTCAGCTCCAACAGTAAACAAAAAGCAGTGCAAAACATAGAACAGACTGTAAGTCTTGATGAACTACCTACTATCTGTATGCACCCTCCTGGTGGTCTGTGCAAAGGCACTTTTGAGTTCCTGCACAAATTATTGTGGGGCCTGATCTTCCCCACACAGCAGATTGTAGGCTGCCTTGCGGGCTTCTTGGGGGTTTCTATGGACAGAGAAGTGTTTTAAGGTGGCCGTCCTGTAAGTGGAACATCTTGAGTGATTCTGATCCTCCAGTACTGCAAAGAAACTGGAGTACCCAGGAGAGAATGTCCATTTCACATACTGGATACAATTCTGGCTATCTTTCAGGAAAAAATGTGTCCATCATCTGTTCATATAATTCAAGGTGTTCCCAGACCGAATACTTTGCATTTTTATGATACAGTGTTATAACACTCCTAATGGCCTTGATCTGCTTAAGCAGATCTTTTTGCAAAGCTCTTTTCATTTTGTTTGCCTTTTTGGTTTTAGTCACCCGAGTCCACTCATCCTCTGACTCAGAGGCACTACTACTGTAGGTGGCTTCTTGATCCTCTAGGCACTCCCTGATTCTGTGAGCTTGAGAAGGGCTTGCAGAATGTTGGGGCCTAGTTTCCCCATTCCTGTGGTGCTCAAAAGATTCTTCTGACTCTCCCCTGCTCCCAGAATTGGCAGAGTACTCCCCCACACTGCCCTTACTGGGTAGAGGTCTTGTCATGATGCCCGCTCCCGGGGAGCCGGTTCAAGCCCTGCGTCCCCGAAAGCGGACATCCAGTCCCCAAGGAAGGACCCACCAACCCCATATAGGGGCCCTTTGGACAGTGTCCTGGCGCCTATGGCGCCAGGCTCATAAAAGACATCAGTCCTGGCACCATGGGCGCCAGGCTCATTATGGAAGTGCTTGGGTGCACTTACCTGATGCAGACCATGCTGCAGGCTCCCGGTCTCCTTGAGGCCTGAAAGGAACTACTTTACCTGTGGGACTAATTTACCATATGGGCGTGGTCGGGGAAGGGTACATACCTGATTGGAGGAAGGATATATACCTGGAACTTCTTCCAAGGATATTTAAACCCCACCCGAACAGCCACACGTGCTTCGCGTTGTTCTGCATCTAGCAGCTGGACGCTCACCGTGTCTGCTCCTGCATCCTGACTTCTGCCACGCCTGCCAGCATCCTGGATCACCTGCAAAGGAAGAGAAGAAGAGAACAGAAGAAGGAAAAGTCCTTACCTGCTAAATCCGCATCCCGGAGACATCTCGCCGACAATCCTGAAAAGGAAGACTTTTATTTAAAAGCTCATCGCGTCGATCGCTGCAGCGCCGCATTCCACTCACCTTTACAGGGCACCTCCATGTTCAGCAGCGATCATCCGGATTCGCAGTCACGCCCCAGCGCCTAGGGAGAAAAAGACCAGAACAAAAGGTGAGAGAGAGAAGGGAATAAGGAAAGCTAAATCTCCATGTTAAGACTTACCTGTTGATTCATTCCCTCTTCATTTCGGGTCCGCGCCGCATCCTGGCATTTCCGGACCCCGGACCCTAAGGGGAAAAAGAGACATCAGCGTTAATGAGCGAATGAAAAGACATTACCAAAAAACGCTCATTAAAGACTTACCTGATTTCTACAAGGATTTCACCTCTCATCTCGGGTCGGTGCCTGTTCCCCGGCATTCTGTACCCCGGCCCCTATGGAGAAAAAGACACTAGCATTAGTACCTTAATGCATGGACACAAGGGGAACCTCTTATAAAAAAACTTACCTGGAAGCCAAGCAAGTTTGGTTCTCACCAATCCGAAAATCCAGTGAAGTAACTGGATACCAACGCGCCCCTGCATCAGAAGCAGAATGGAGAGCTCGTCCTTCCAGACCCTAAGGTGAGACGCTACGAGGAATCACAGAAGGGTTTCTAGGAGGGTGAGAGGGGACAGTGGGAGGCTGATTGCATTACCCCGCAGACAGTTAATCCCCTATTTTCGCCTACAGAAGGATACTTCTGTGAGCCAGACAAGCCAGATTTGGGGGCCCAGTCCAGTCCGTCTTCCGAACCCTGCGCATCACCTTAGAAGAGGTCACAGCAGCGCGAACCAGGCCAGCGCCTCCGTGGGAGTCAGGTGAGCGTTACAGGCTTTTTTTCCTGGAGTTCCCCACCAAATTTAACAAAATGCTCATTTGGTAGGCGGTATTTTTGAGGATCCAATTCCCTGACTCTCCCCTCATCTGAGTCTTCCTGGTCAGAGATATTAGCCCTAATCTTTGGGGATCTGTACAGGGACACCGGTCCATACATTTTTGGGGGCGCTGATCTGTCAGTCCCATTTACCAACTCTGTTGAAGTCTACCATCCCCATGGCCCCAGGTTCATATGAGCCAGTGGACATGAAGCTGGCAGAGTTCATGGTATTGAAGAGGTTTGAGTTCCTGAGTACAGGGGTCTTGATGTTAGGATCAGGGGTTGCTCTGTCCCACTCTACCTTCTCTCTTTCAGCCCCTATGCCCTGGTGATAAGCAAAACTCAGAGCCTTTTGTTCCTCTATCAAGGCCTTACTGGTCTCAATGATTTGCCCTTACATTTCTACTTGTTGGTGGAGCCTCCCATTCTTTTCACACACAGCCTCATTGGCTCTCTGTGCTTCCTGCATGGTCCTGCATGGTCTGGGAATACTGGGCCAATTTCTGCTGCAGGAGACTCGCGGCCTGAGTTTTAGCATCTTTGGTCTGGGTGTTCCCTTCCAGAGCATCCTCCACCCGTCTGGTGTGCTCTAGTAGCTTCCCATATTCTGTTTTTATTCATTTACCTCCTGGGGGGCCAGCTTTCTTCCCTCTAGCTCGGTTTTTAATTGGCTTACTTCCTGGACTAAGGCATCCCTCTCCTAATTTAGGGGGCCCCTCTGTTCAGCCAGGTCGTCCCTTTGTTGAATGCATTGGAACTCTGGCTCTCCTCATCAAATTCTGTTTGAGAGTCTAGGTCTCTCCTAATTAATGTATTATTTTCCTCTTTCAAGGTTTCTATGTGGTTTTGTAGGGTAACTATCTGTTCTGCGCAAGCTCTATTATAATTTAATTGTTGCGCCAGCTTTTGCGCCAGCTTTTGTTGACAACCCCTGTTGCAGAGAGTTTACCCTTTCCTAACACTCCTCTTTCAGTGCCTGTAATTGGGTGTCTTGCTCTGCATTATCCTTCTGTAGGGGAGCCAGGTCTTCTTTTAATTTTGTTGCATACTATCTAGATTCTGCCTCTAATTCTTGGCTCTTCTGTAGCCTTTGTTCTGCAGAGTCTAGATCATTCTGGATTCTCTCTAGTGCGTCAACCTGATTCTGTGCCAGAACTATGTTTTAAGCGTGCTTTTCCTGCATCACTCCTATGTGGAGGTATAGGTAGGCCGCAATTCTGGCAATTTTACTCTGCTCCTCTTTAACTTTTGGGGCCATGTACAATTCACTAAGAGCGTGGTGTAATGGGCCCTTGTCCTGCCACCTATCCAGGTTCATGGCAGTGACCTGTTCTGTGATTTCCCGCAGCCATACATGTTCATTCTGTTGTGGCCACTCACCCCTGACAAAAAGCTTGTGCAAGAGGTGCTCTCTAGCCATTTTGATTTCTACAGGGATCGTCATTTTGGAAATATCAATTTCTTTATTAATTATTTCTGGGTTGATTTACTTTTACTTTTACAAACAGGCCTGGTCTTTGGATATTTGTTTTGAGAGGTGCTTGTACAGTGTAGCACAGCACACCAACCAAGAAAAGTGTCTCTACCCTGCAGGTTAGTCTGCTGTTTTACACTGTCACGGGTGGTAACTCAAACTCAAAATCATGGCACGAGCCCCCAAATCTGTTAAGGATTTCAATCAGGCAATACACCCTGGTCTTAGCCCAGTATGCAGTGCACAAATGAAATACTTATTTTATTATGTCTATAGGTTCAATATTCTGAGTGATATACCACTCATATCACACCCCTTCTCAAAATACCCCCAGGTCACAATCGACCAGGAATCAGGCTAGTTGGTAAAGGTAATATGTATTTATTTATTTAAAATTCAAATCAAAACATATACTTTGTAATAGGGAGCAGCAATCACCAATGTGGTGACAATAACAGATAAGTAGGTATGTAAGCCAGTTAAATCCACTTTTAGCAACACAGAATATAAAATATCAGAGAAAAGAACAATTTTGGCTTGTTTGAAAGAGAGCACTTGAGTTAAGATTTCCCCCTGCAAAATTCCTTAACCCACAAATAAGCAAATCTAAACAGATGTGAGTAAGCAGCAGGTATTCAGGAATAAATAACAGTGTAGAGGATTTGAATACAACCTTCCCTCCCCAAACAAGAGAGAAAAATGGATTTGAAATCTTACACTTTTAAAATGGCATTCGAAATGGCTTAGCAAAACAATCAAAAGTGTGCAGAAATCCTTAAATCAATATAAATTTCTATGGGAGCAACATTGACAAGATGCTAACAATCATGAGCTATACTTTAAGCAAAATTATACACTTTGAATCTTAATGGAAGTTTGAATTTAATTGAAATTGAAAATCACACGTGTAAAGTGGTCTCTGTTTTGGGATGTAGCTACAGGTATTATGTATAAGTCAGAGTTGAAATGAAGTCTCTAGCTATTAAACTTAGTAAGATATGCAAGGTTGAATGAGAGGCATTTTAGAAAAATCGGGCAGTGAAAACAGAAAAGAACTCAGTTTGGACAAGAAAATATTTACTATAGTTTACTCTATGACTAGAGCATTCTAGCTAGAATACAAAAGGGACAAAGTAAGCTCTGGAGTTGATTCATGACTTCAACACCAAATCCCCAGTGTCCTCTCCTGGCGGAACCAGTCAGATCACTCGAAGTAGAATGGATAACTTCAGATTTACACAAGATGAAAATGACTAAAGAAATGGCGCTTAGCAAGATAGATCAAAAACAGGATGGCAATAGGGATTCTGACAATGTGACAAGTTATTAAGCTAAGGATTGGATATTTTAGAGATTGGGATGGAACAAAACAAGGCAAAGTATGCTATGATTTTTCTATACTTCCTATTAATACTTACCGTCCACTTTAATTTAAGATTTTGGACCGTCAAGGGTTCTGGTCATCACATGGATCAGTCTAACCAAGGACAGCAGGGCACATCTGATGGGATAAGGTCAGCTGGGTAGTTCTGGTCACCTGGACTGGCACTTCGGACTGGAGACGGCACTGGACTGCACTGGTTACTGGAGACTGCAGATCAGTGGTATGGCGAGTTTGCTGCAGGCAAGCCTTTAGTTGTAGCAAGCCACCTGGATCAAGATGCTTCACTGGGATTTTGAGATTGCTTCAGAATTTGGGCCTAGCTGAAAAAGGAGTTCAGCAATGCTGAGGCCTTAGCTTGGTAAGTAAAATCAGGAATCAGGAACAAGGATGGAGAATTCAGGAACAGGTGGCACAAAGCAGAAAATCAATATGAAGTCAGGAATCATTGTGTCTTGTGTGCTGTGAGGTTCCCTTATTTATCATGCTAAATGACATCACTAAATTATATGACAGGGGCAGTCCTACTGTCCACACCCCTGATGCTATGATTGGGCAAGAGCATTGTCTCCGCCTTGCTCTTTACTGGTTGGATGACGGAAAGGGATGTAATGTTTTATGAGACGATCTTTACAATGTCTGAAAACCTCCCCCAGCTCCTAGAACCACAATCTAATTTACCCACAAATACATATTTATACAGTGATGACCCCAGTCTGTGGGACCAGATTTAGGCTTTCTGCGATATTTTGGCAATTTTATCCATGAAATATTTGGCCTGAAATGTTCTAATTTTGTACATAGATGCACGTTCACCCCTGGGATAAGTGTGCAAAATGTCATGTGCGCAAATATTCTTCACAATATTTGTTCCTTATGCAGTACAGGGTTCAGTCACGTCTTCAAGGAAAGAGAATAAAATTAGAGTTAAAACTACTGATTTTCTGATTTCACCTCATTCTTGTGGCAAAGTTGTGTCGTTAAAGTTTAGTTACAAATAGGCTTTTTAACCACCAAATGTCACTTGTCAGTTTTTTTCTTTTCTTTCAACTGGTAGCAGCTATCAAATTCCTTTGAAGTAGAATGAGGGGCCTCTCCCTGGAGAGTGAAGATTCCTGCCTTTCACACTTGACTGGTGAGAATCTTAGCCTGCTATTGTCTCAGCCTTAGGCAAAGACGAATGTCTGATGCACTGGGAAACCCACCATTGTCTGGGGATTCAAACCCCAATGCTGGCAATTAGCATTTACTGCTCCAGAGGTTTTAAGAGGTGTCACCCATTTTCAGGGCTGGCAGGGTTTTTATTTTTCTTTGACGCAGTTTGCCATTCAGCCTGGGTTTTTGCTTTGATGTACACTTTTAAATCTTACATTTTAAACATATAGAATTAAGCACTTTATATGTGTGTTTCTAACAGGAGCAAATCCTGTTTACATTCTTAAATAATCAAACCTTTACACAATGATATACTTTTAAAATAGGCGATTTTGCGCTTCATTCGGAGAAAAAAAGCACATTTCACTTATTTCTTTAAAATTCTGTTTACTTCTGCAGCAGATACCCATTTTAGTCAGCTCTAGTCCTTCCCTTGAGTGCTGGAATGGTTTGCAGCATGGATAAATGTATCCAGCATTTGTTTAGAGTCTTACTCTCTACAGCTGATCCTTGCTACTTGTTGCAAAGCTTTAACCGTGTTTCCCATGGAAAAATGAAAACACAGTCCCTGGTTTGCTTTTACAAAGATACTGTTTCCTGGAGCTGTCATTCAAATGAGGCCCAGTCCTCAGAGCCACAATGGATGATCCTGAGCATTTCAAGGCCTTTTGATCATGGTGGTGTATGAGAAATGAATGGATTTGGTGCAGTTGAAAAGATGACATTTAAAAGACATTTAAAAGAGGCATTTTTGGGTTTTCAACACAATGATGCTGCTTCTTTCACTTTGCTCCATGTTGACTGTGGCAGAGCCCACTGGCATGCTCCTGCAGCGAGGACTCTGTTTTCACCCCACCTGAACTTTGTATGGCAGGGTGTGCAGCCTTTTTCTGGTTGTGATACAAATTCAGTTTTAAAGATTTTGGCGTGCACAGGAGTCAGCACGGTCATTTTGGGCTGTTTCTTTCACCATTGCAGTAAAGTGACGTAGTGAGGCACATTGGAGTGGGTCAAAATATCCCACAACGCAATAGCTTTGATACAGAGTGTGATGCCACACATATGGGCAAATAGGCATGGTTGGTCATGGGAAGATGTATGCAGGCCCAGCATCATGTGGTTGCTTCTACCAATGGGTGCGTGACCCATGGCCTGTTGGTCATTGGCCTGTGTTTGGGTAGGGCAGTGTGTCCAGGCTGGGGCAGCCTATGTCTGACATGCATGCTTGTGGTTCTTGAGGGTCCCACATCACCTCCCCAGGTGTCACTCACATGGGGGGGGCTGGCTTGTAACATGGCACAGTCATGGCTCTATGAGGGCCTGCTGTGCAGCCAGCAGGGTTGTACTGTGGTGTGCAGTGATTGGCAGGCTGGACACATGTCGTGTGTGGATTGTGTACTTCTGGGGCACCAGTGGTCCAGGGATGAACATCGTTTTGTAAACCATTAATCAGCCCAACACTTCTAATACACCATAAAGGATCCAAACAGATTGGAACCCAAGTCAGTTATAAACCTCCTTGTCCAAATTGGCTAACATGGACGGAACGGCAGGCTTATCTCCGCAAGGACATGGACTGTTGGTTAGTTGCAACACAGCGAAAATACAATTATTACCCAATGATAAAAGGTACTGTCCAGTCAAGGTGGTCTAAAAATATCTACTTTATTATTACGACAACAGACAGTTCTAGCTCTAGCACAGTACAAAATACAACCCACCCTGTAATGGTACACAGAAGACAGACAGTTTCACGAGGGACAGGGATTCTGACAGGAGGGTAGTTGGTAAAGTAATCAGTCTTACTGTTCAAGGTTATTTGAATTCAGCACCAAGAAGCAATGGGTCGAAGGACCAGAAGGGGAGGACAACAGTGTACCTGGTATTTAAGATGTTCTTGATGCTCGAAAGTGTCAAGGCGGTTCCAGTGCACTTTGCAGCTCCTGGGACAGAGTTTTAGGTGGGAGACAGGTGCGGGTATCAGGCAACAGTCAGTTCGGCAGGCGTGGTTGGACAGACAGCTGCAGTCTGGCCTACATGGTGGCTCGGGGCCAAGAATCATTGTCTCTGTGCTGGTTGGTGGATCTGGCGCACTGGTCGAGGAGTTTTGGATGGCTCTGATGACAACGGCTTGGCAGCAATCAGTGGTGTAGCTAGTTGCGGTTCGAGGACTCGAATATCTCGGAAATGTCCTTAAAAAATGGACGCTGGTGGATGCTTGTAGTGGCACTCCTCCGAGCTTCTTCGCAGGCCTTGTGTAATCCTTTTAAGGTGGACAGCCAAAAGATTAGGAGAGTTTTGCATGCAACTACCTTGTCCTTTGTCCAGAGACTCTCTGGCACTTTCCGCCTGGGAAGCTTGCTGGCAGGACCTAAAAGGACATACTGTGTGCTAGCTGGGTTCTAATTCATGAGCGGCTTAATGTGTCCTCTGAGTCCGGAATCTCCCACTGTTCCCTAGATGTTTAGGGGGGATCTTGCTTCCCTCTCAGAACTCCGGGCCTTCTTTCACTGGTGGAAGATGTAAGGTTGACTGTACCTTCAGCCCGGGTCTAAATGAGCCCTTATTCTTACTCCTTTCAAAGTCGTTGGATGATCTCTGAGTGAGGGGTTAAGCCCTCTTTTAAAGCCAAATGGGCCCCCGTGATTGGTGCAGGCTAAGCCTACCTTAATGAACCAGTCCTGGGTCCATATCAGCAATCTTCTGTTATGCATGAGGTCAGGACCACAGTGCTCTACAACAGGAAAGGTAAAGGATGACAACATATATCTAAGCCCCACCCATCTAATTGTCTGTTGTAGATCAAAGTGTCTCTGGTAAACTGAGCCCTCTGTGACTCTTGATTAAAATGCAGGTCTCCCTTGAAGTTTGTGATGGGAGCAGACTTCCTGTCTCCCCCAAATCACATCCTTCATCCCTCTGAAAAGGGTCCTCTCTGCAGGGACACCTGCGTTAACTAATGGACCCAGACTAGTCACTCACTTCCTTTCATACAGTGGGGTGGGAACTAACTTCAAGTTGACTCATTGCGTACCAAACGGTTGTTTGTCCTGCCTTCCTGTTGTCTGTTCTGCAACCAAGCCTCTTCTCCAGGCTTGCCTCAAGTATCTCTCATTAGTATGCACTGCCACCAGCCGAACTAAACAATAGTGAAGAGAAATGACTAACCCCACTCTTAAACTGAATGTAGTGGAGAAAGACCTCCTCCCCCTTCTATCGAGTGTGAATAACTTGGTAGGGTGATCTATACCTTCAAATATGCAGAAAACTAGCAGCAAAAACCGAGTTGTATTTATAAAGTCAGAATGTTTATATAATGAAAGACTATAAAATAGTACATGATACATATATTGTACTAAAAAGTAGGTTGGAAATGGACCAGGTGTCAAGAAATTAACAGAAATAGGGTAATCCACCATTTTGTGACTGGCCAGCACCTTTAAGGCCAGCACCTTTAAGGCCAACACCTTTAAGATGTATATTGATATATATATATAAGTGAATTCTGTAAAACGGTATTGAAATGAAAAAAGAATTACCTCTTGATAATTCAAGGAGAGTTCAGTAGCCAGAGATGGACTTTCCGGACTCTTATCTCTAAGCTTGACAGTATACAGTGTGGGAGTGGTGTAACAGTCAAGGGAGGAATGTGGATGATGCATTCAGCTGGTTCAATTAGCAGAGAGGATACAGCTGATGCCCATATCTGTGCCTCCGGGACAGGAAACCATGATGCAGTTGCTAAGATTGTCTTAGTACAGATGTCAGTAAATGTTCCCATTTAAAGGTTAAGTACAACACACACAATCTTATCAGCAACAGATGTGGATATGACATGGGAGCTTTTGTGAATTGGCAGCTCAGTCAGCCAACCCTAGAGGAGGAAGGGGCTTGTCTTGGAGTGCCTGAACCTATGAGAGCATTCTGCATCATAGATAGGGAACAGAGCCAACCTAGATGTGTATTTAAGGAGGGAAATTCTATGAATTTTAGCAGAGTTCCAGAGATGTCCAAGATGTATGAAGTGTACCAGCCTGCTGGAGAAATAAAGCCTGATGTCTTCTTGAACCAAGCCTGAGTGTCCTGTTTGTTCCAGTGTCTCTTCCTGACCCTAGAGATGCCAAGGCCCAGCAGATGGGGGTTTTTGAGACCTCCAATACAATAGGAAAGCAGATCCATGGAGCCTTTTATATTTTAAGTAGGCTGCCCATGGCCGAGGAAAGGGTGCCTTGCCACTGCTTGAGATGATTTGATGTGCCCTTGGCTGTCATATTCCAGCTGAACAAGACAGGGGGGACAGCGCCTGCAAACTGTGTCTTCCTGGAGTACACGCCACTATGCCTTTCATGCTGTGAGCAGAGAAAATGTGTGCGGAATGGCCTCACACATTTTCAGAGGTTGATCTCCCATCATTCACTTTCATTATCAAAAAATCAAAAAGGACCAGGCGAGCACACACTCCCTGTGCAGATGATCAAATTCCTCACAACTTCCCTGTGGCTTGCCTGACATGTCATCATGGGGCAGGTCTACTGGGCCTGCAACATGCTGGTGTGGCTGCTGCACGGTGTTGTGGTCAATCATGTACCTCAATCCTCCTGGCACAGGGTGCGCTAGAAGGGGTGTGGTGCACATGGCATTTGGTTGGTTCACTTGTCTGCCCTTGCTGCTGCTGTGATGCTCACAGGTGCCCTTGGTGCCCTTCCCCATGGCTGTTGTGGAGGATGGCTGATGTGCCACCCATCACTCTGCCCTGTTGCCATGCGCAGCTTCTGGGTCTGCTGAGTAGTGTCTCTGTCCACTGGGGCATCTAATGCTGGGCTGTCATTTTTGCATACATGTATTGGGGAGCTGGGGGTACTCACCTCCTGCCTTCTGGCTGCTGGCACCCACCTCTGCACTACCGACTCCCTCAATCCCCTCGAGGTCCAACACCATGCTCCATTACTCCTCCCAGGTGGTGAGGACCAGTGGCTCAACAGTGCCTCCTCCTGTCGCCAGGAACTCCAGGCAGTGTTGGGACAGCAGTCCCTGCTCCCTGCCCATGGGTCATTCCACCACGTGCAGCAGTCTTCTCCATCACGGGGTACACTTGAGACTGCTGTCACCTTCTGGGAGATGGAGTTCCAGCTGGCTGTCGGACGCTGCCTGGTGGTCTTGCGTTGGAGACTGCCATAGAGTTCCTTGCAGTGAGAAGTTACCTAATCTGCTCCCCCTCCATGAATTTGGGTTTCTGCGGGCGATTTTCAGGCACCTTCACTCTTATCCTCTCCTGAGACATGTGTGGTGCTTACCAGGACGGATGGCTGCAGGAAGCGAGATATTTCATGGTTTGTGGTTTTCAATATGACTACTGCAATGCTTCCTGCTCCGGCGGTGATGCAATTTATGCTGGCGATGATACCGCTGGTATCACCGGCGGTAGTGCTATTAGTGCTGCTTTCTCAGTGGTCACCCTTATTTCGGCAGTTACCTCCGGTCGCTAATAGTGTTACCGCCGGAGTTGGGGGCACATTTATGCCAGGTTGTGATAAGGCACTAATTCGGCTGCACGATCCAGCGGTAACGCTTTTAGTGCCCAGTGGTAATTGTGCTGGATTACCTCCGGACTTGTGATGAGGCCCACTGAATACAGAGGAGCCTCCAGCCAACCAAGGACAAGGATGTTGCCTTCAACACTCTCTTCAGCTTTGTGGGCCCTCCACCTTAAAGGAAGACACGAACCCAGTGAAGAAGCTAGGAGGAGTGCATGAAACACTTGTGTATGAGTGCAATATAAATAAAATATCAATACAATTCAATTCAATCAACAAGCATCAAACAGTGTCCACCTTAACAGACATTTTTGAGCCAGTTTAGCCCCTCGAGCTGCAACCGACTGCACCAATGACTGTTGTTATGTCACAGTCGCTCACGCCATCCGAGACACCTCGACCAGTGCTTGAGATCCGCCGACCAGCACTGAGACATCGATTCCTGACCCCGAGCTGCCATGTAGGCCAGCCTGCAGCCATTCGTCCATTCTCGCTCGCCGAACTGCATGTCACCAGATATCCGCAGCTGTCTCCGATCTTAAACTCTGTCGCAGAATCTGCAAAGCGCCTTGAAACTGACTTTACACTCTTGAGCACCAAGAACTTCTACAAGCACAATGTCCGAAGGCCCCTAGGGACATTTTGCAACCCATTTCTCCATTGGTGCTGAAGCCAAGTGAGGTTAATTAATTTATCGACTGCCCTCCAGTCAGCATCCAGAGTCCCATTTCATTCTTGAAACTGTCTTTCCTCTGCATTACTTTTCAGGGTGGGTTGTATTTTGTAGTGTGCTAGAACTGTCATGATAATAATGAAGTAGAAATAGTGTACTAGAGGTGTGGGGCTGATGGATGGTTTAGAAACCGATATCCATCCCTGGACCACTGGTGCCCGGGAAGTTGATTCGTCACAGTCCTGTCCACCGTGCCTCGACTCCCCGCTTGCCCCGTTCCCACCCGTTGCAATCATGGCTCACTTACCCCCCCCCCAATCCAGCACTCAAGCCCCCCCCAACCTATCAACCGCGAGGGCCCCTCACACACTTTCCTGCTCTCCCGCAGCTCGTGACTTTCTGCTTCCGGGTGGCGCATGCGGGTTCCAGTGCAGTATGCAGTCTTTCCGGGGCGGTCTCTTTTCGAGGCAGCCCATGAATCGCGACCTGAAGACCGCATACCCACTTTTATCGACTTTGTTCTTAGAAAATTATATCCTCAAGATTCAATTGTACAAGTCGAAAGTTGAAAAATGTGGGTCATAAGAACAGGCAAGTGCGCTTAAAAATGAAAATCTCCAACAGAGATTTAACTGACATTTATTTAAAGTAACATTAAAGCGTACGACAAAACCCTCAGTAATCCTGCCCTGTATTTAGACGCCACGCAAACCACGGCAACCTAGAAAGCCAAAAGTCAGTATTTTAGCCTTAGAGCCTTTATTGAAAATTCCTCACAGAGGGGTCTCTGCGAATCCACGGGACACAAAAGACAATGGGCCTCATTACGACCCAGGCGGATTTCGCGGTGCTAAATGCACCGCGAAGCATGGCGGAAAGCCGCCGATAGCGCCATGGGGGTTGGCGGATTTACCGCCCCATTCCGACCTTGGCGGGGCGGTAAATCCCCAATCCCCATTCTGCCCTTCCCCATTCCCATTTTTGCCCCATAGGGTATAATGGGAGTGGGGAAGGAGTTAATTACGCCACCGTAAAATACGGTGGCGTAATTAACAACGAGGTCCCGTAGCGCCATGGTTTTCTCCGCCTGGTAAAACCAGGCGGAAAAGGCCGCCATGGCGCTACGGGAACTCGTAGTATGGCGGAGAGGTACGCCATGCACTACGCTGGCGTAAAACCCTCTCCGCCAGGGTCCTAATGAGGCCCAATGGCCCTCATTACGACCCTGGCGGAAAGTGACTGACCTGACCGCCATAGCGTAAATAGCGTTTCCGCCATTGCACGACGGAGCAAAGTGCGGCTCATTCCGACCCATCGGGCACGAGCACCACGCCATGGCGGAAGTGCAAAGTCCGCGATGGCGGAAATGACCCCAAAACGGCCCACACCGCCGCCGTACGGCGCCCTAGGTGCAATACCGCCACCCATCTTAGCGGACACCGCAGTGAGCGCCAACCGGAAAGTACGGTGACCGGAAATATACGGAAACGGAAGTAAAAGCATGGTCCCGGAACGGGAAACATCACGCCGTACACCTATAAAACCACAAATTCCACACAACCATTAAAAATACTACCCTGAGACACATCCCAACCCGTCATCCACCCTAGTGAAACCAAGAAAAATGGGAAAAGTAGCGAAGAAAGCGTGCGACCGCAAGCGGCAGGTCCACTTCTCCCGTGAGGAACTCACCGTGCTCACAGAGACCCTCCAGGAGAATGCTGCCGCCGTCTTCTCCACGCAAATGACCAGGACGGCACTTGCGAACAAGAAGGCCATATGGGCCCTGGTGGCACAGCGGGTAAGTGCGGTGGGGACCGCACCCCGCAACCCACAGCAATGCAGAAAGCGATGGGACGACCTGCGGATACGCGTCCGTAGCATACTTTCTGCCAACCGCAACATTGCCACAGCTACCGGGGGAGGATCGGAATCACCCATCAAGTTGACCCCCTGGGAAGAAATCTGTGCCTCCACCATTGGAATGGAGAGCATAGAGGGAGTCGGAGGGATGGAGAAAGGAGTGCAGACATCCGAAGAATCAGGTAGGTGTCCCTAATAAAACAATGCCAAAACCACAATGTCCAATCATGTGAAGTACCACGTGTCCACATAGTGCAACAGTAACACATGTCCAGGAGAACGTCCACATACATAGGCCTGATAGCACACTTTAAAACTCACATCAAATACATAAATAATTAAAAATCCTAAAAACACCCTCTACACGTGCAGCAGGCACCCCCTAACTGCAGGCTGCAAAACAACTGCACCCTCACTCCATACACAAATGAAACCACCTCCAAGGCCCCGACCCAAATCACCCTCAGGTACCACCCAAATGCATGTGACACATTGCCATTCCAATTTCCACAGACCCATTAATAATGCTCGCCCTCCTTTACCCCACCACAGGGTCCGATTCAAACGACGAGCTCCAGGACACCCCTACCAGCACACCTGCAAAGAGGGCCAAGACCAACGGCCAAAGACCCTCCACCTCAGCTGCACGCATCAAGACACGGAAGCAGCACAAATCAAGTGGCAGCACAGAGGAGGGAACTCCAACAGGCACCCCAGCAGCCAGCATGCCCACAACAGCACCACCACAGGTCCCCCCAATGGATGCCACAGTAGGCACTGCTTCTGGTGGCAGCAGCACCATAGGTGACACTGCATTAATGGCAGCATGCTCCGACACAGAAAACGGGGATGTCGAAGTTAGATCCATCCATGACCTGTCTCAATCCCCCTGTCTGTTCCATCCCGTACACCATGAGGATACCACGCAGGGGCACCCACAAGACGACGACTGGCCATCCCCCACAAGCCCTGTGGCAAGGCAACATGAGGTGATCAGCCACTCTGTGACACCACCGCAAATGGCCATGGCCCAGCAGAGGCAACAGTCCCTCGACCAGGTAATCGTGCAACAGCAGCAACTGGCCACGCTCCTCAAGGACCATGCCGATGAATGTGGGGGCACTAAGGCAGACATACAAACATCAACTGAGACACTTAGGGCAGAAATGGAAAGAAGTGCAGAGACACTAAGGGCACAAATGGAGAGTAGCACCGAGAGCCTGAGAGTAGAAATGGAGAGAAGCACCGAGAGCCTGAGAGTACAAATGGAGAGAAGCACCGAGAGCCTGAGGGGGGAACTGCATGCGACGTCCAAAGACGTATGTGCCGAACTTGCCGCAGTGCGCCGTGTGCTCACTGAGCTCTCACAAACCCTTAGGGACATGCATGGACGTGAGCAGGCAGAGACATCATCCGTTGCAAGTTCCGTCCAGGGCAGCCCCCAACGTAGATCTGGGAGGAACCTGCGCTCCACAGGCAGGGGTGCCCTTGATACCCGGAGAGGGGGCTTGCAATAGCGACTGCCCACTGACAATGAGCATCTTTGGACACTGGTGTTCGGTGGGGAGGTAGGAGGGTGGAGGGGGTGTGTTGGGCTCACTTGGGTGGCGGGTCGATAGGGTGTTTAACATGTTATCGCATATGCCATAAACAATGCACGATCATCCAATGAGATGTGTGGACATTGATCTTTGTGTACGAGGCCATTATAGGCGTACAGTCCATATTGTGCATGTTCCAGACACACACAGTGCCACGGGTCCCGTGTCCATGTATCAGCCACCAGGCGTGAGTGCTAGAAGCATGCATCTATGAGATGCTGACGAATGTCACGGCCCTCCTGTGCCTCGCAGACTCCTTGAGGTGCTGCCACATCCCCACCCTCATCATGACCATCTTCAGGTGCGTGCAGTTCTGCGTCAGGGGGCATGGGCACATTTCTACGTACGCACATGTTGTGGAGCATGACACATGCCATGACCATCTTTGCAACCTTCACATGGCGGTACAGGAGTGCCCCGCCAGACCTGCTGAGGCAGCGGAAACGAGTCTTCAGTAGGCCGAATGCCTGTTCTATGACTACACGGCTACGTGAGTGGGCATGGTTGTAGTCCTCCTCATGCTGGTCCCGGACTGGTGTGAGGAGCCATCTCTTCAGTGGATACCCGGCATCACCTGTATGTGGACAATGAAGGAATTTTGAGGAATGCCATTGCTACGTACGCACCCCCCCCCTTCCTGCCAGGTCATTGCCGCATCACATACCCCACATCATCATGCTTGAAATGAGACTCACCGAGTAGCCAGGATCTGTTCCCTGCGTGTCGCTCCATGTAGCGTGGTATTGTAGAGTTCCTCAAGACCATAGAATCATGGGTTGATCCAGGGAATCGGGCACAACAATGCGTAATGATCCTGTTGGAGTCACACACCATTTGTACATTCAGAGAATGAAATTGTTTTCGGTTGCGGTACTGGGCCTCCATGGCATGTGGGACGACCAATTCCACATGGGTGCAGTCGATGGCACCAATGCAACCCGGTATGCCGGCAAGTGCATGGAATCCCACTTTTGTGTTGGTAATTTCCTGCTCCGAGCGTGGTAGGGAGATGTAGTCGTCTGCGTGCTGCAGGAGGGCATCGAGCACTTGCAATAGTGTCCGTGAGAACAGTGGCTGTGATATGCCATGCAACTGTCCGACTGTGTGCTGGTAGGTGCCTGTGGCCAGGAAGTGGAGTACAGACACCACCTTCAGTAGGGGTGGGATGGCGGTTGGGCTATCTATCATGCTGACAAGGTCAGCCTGTGTCATGTCCACAATGGCGGTTATGGTGTCCCGGTCCAAACGGTAGAGGGTGTGGATCTGCTCATCAGTGAGGTTGAACGGATGTGCTCGGAGGCGTGGGATTGCGGGCTGCCTGCGTGGTGGTAGTGGCTGTGCTGGCGGCCCTTGCTGGACCTGCCTTGCCCTCCTCCTCCTCCTGCGTCTCCTCTGTGCGGCCGGTTGTAGTTGGTGTTCGTCTTCTTCTTGAAGTTGGAGTACTTGCAGTGCTATCAGGTCCCCCAGGGCCAACATAGCTAGTCCTGCCGGTAGCATTTTGGAGTGGGTGTGGTTGTGGGAGGAGGCTGGGTGTGCAATTTATGTGTTTTCAGGCTGTATGGCCTCCACCTGTGGTGATTCATTCCACCTGTGCAAGCTGCTCTCCCCTTTGGGCGAGCATGTCCCGCACACAACGCTGCAATTCGACGAATGGCATCTTGCTATTACAATCATGTATTTGTACCCGATGGCAGTGTAACATTGGTTGATATGTACATTCTGCTATGGTCCCATTGTTTCACATACTATCTTTGCAGTCGCGAACAGACTTGTGAAGGGTCAGTGGAACGTAGTACTCGAGTAACGGTGGACCCTCATGCAACACTGTACCGAGGTTCACCGACGGGCGTGGCGTCCCATTTGTGAGTGAAGGCAGTTGCCATTTTCACACACAGCCGCACTAGATGGATTAATTTGTGATTTCAAGCGGCCACAGATGCCTTTTCGACGTGATGTTGCAAATGAGGAATTCGAAGGTCGGCGCTTTCGGTTTTCAGCTAGCGGCGAGGAGATGCCCACAGGTCTGAGTGCAAATATAACGTTCTATTGTTCAATGTCCTTGGGACAGGGGCCATGGCGAGGATGCAATGATTGATATGAATAGTTTGTGATGCGCAATAGCGAAGTGGGCGATAAGGCCGGACGTTCCCAAATACATGTTACTGCACAACACTGGAATTACGGGCTGGGGCACAGTGGATTTTGCAGGCTGCATAACGCACAGACTCAATGGAAATTTCACATGTTATGTGAGTATGGAAACAGGCGTTTTCATTACGGGATGAGGGAATGATGTATGGATGCATGGACGGATGATTTGATACAGAGTTTGCCATGTACAGGGCTTCTTGGAATCTATCCGCCTCCCCTGCGCTATGTGATGCAGGGCTGCCATAGTGGGACCATCGTCTATCTGGCCTTGTTGAGCCCTCCCTGTCTCGGCGCGCCTTCAGACACTTGTGTCTATGCACGTTACCAATCCCATCTGATGGATTCTGTTTTAACAGACGCATGCACAGGTACACTCGTTTGTGATAGTGTTTTCACCTCGATATGGATAGTTATGATTCGCAAGTGGTTTTTGGGTGGTGATGATCCTTTGGAGTGGGCTAGCATGCATATGGCTGTGGATTTGGTGTGATCATTGAAGTGAGTAATTCAAATGTAGTTCTGATGGCCATACTATTCTTTTTCATTTCATTTGGGTGACAGGTATCTCCTCCCCTTTTGCCACTGCCATCTGTATGCCACTCCTGCAGATGGCTTTTACTCCCGACACCTGCTGCTTCGTGTTAATCAGTGGAGCAGCATTACGATCTTATGGGACGATCGCCAATGGGCCACATGCCCTTACGCAGTACTAGTGGCTAGGAGCAACATTTCGGCCTTTCAGCTGGACTAGTGCCTCCCTATTGGGACGGCCCTGCGGTTCTAGGCGCTTCCATGTTGCCTTTTCGTACGAGAATGTAGCCCCTGTGTACCATGAAGGAACAGGGCGTCACACAAGAAGAAGCTGGTCATTTATTGCGGATGCAGCCCACAATGGTGAAATGTATTTTGGAGTTCATGGCCTAATGGCTGTATGGGCTTGGTGAATTTGTTGTGCATTAAATTTCTATTCTGATATGAACCGTGTAGCGTTCTTCTTTGCAAGTGATGTGGCATATTCCTATTTGGGGAGCGATGTATTGTGTGGAGATCTGCATTGGGTTCCAGCTTCGGAGTATAGTTGCGTGGTACTGTGCTGGGCGCGTTTGCCTACGAAGCCCAGTGAGGTCAGGGATAAGGGCTGCCAATATGACTGTTTTGATGATGACATGCTCAGGGGCGGGGGATTGGCTTTTGTGTAACAGATGCCGGTCAGCCAGTTGGATTGGTGGAATGATGTGATTATCGGAATATGGCTGGTCACATTTGCCTGTGTTTGCGTGCGTTTCTTGGTGGGAGACTGAGGTCATGTCCATTTGTATAGCTTCTGTATTCGTGCCATCTGTGCCCTGCAGCTCCCATTGGCCCCTCTTGAGATTAATTTGTTCGTTGGCAGGCATGGATGACTAGTACATTTCACTGGTTGCATTGTGTGACTTCATTGCACCTACGGGGAGTTGTACAATGTGGCCAGGGAGCGGTGTACAGGCACTCAGTAGGGCCGTTTACGGTTGGTTCGCGATGCCGTACTTCTCACCATGGCGGAATGGTACTTTCCGCCGTGCTTGATGGCGTTAGGTGCATGTCCGCTAGGGTCAGAATTCGCGTACCGTTGCGCCATGGTGGTAATTACGGTTTGGCATGGCGCGCACGCGCGTACTTGGTGCAGTTAGCGTTGGCGTTCACTACGGTGTCGCTAATGGCATCGTACTTTGCGGTGACGGGTCATAATCGCACCGAGCGCTATTCGATGGCGGTATTGCATTTCCGCCATCGTTTTTCGATTTCCGCCAGGGTCGTAATGAGGCCCAATGAAAGTTGGGCAGTGGGCACTGCTCCGGTCTCAGCGCCCATTGTCAGCATGGCTATGGCCCATTCAACACTCACAACCCACAAAAGAAACCACCCAAACATCCACCAAGTCACACGTTTCATGCCTGGTTATTAGACTCAATGGGCCCCATTACAAGGTTACCGGTCCGGTAACAACGGAACCAGTAAGCTTGCTGGTAATGTTGTTACCGGACCAGCAAACTACAAGGTCTGCTCGCGGGTGCCTTTCATCCCGGCTGGTCTGACCTGCCGGACGGAAGCGCACCAGCGAGCAGACCTACACGGTTGCACCGGCACCGTTATTAACTGTGCCAGTTCTACCGGCCTCCCCATTCCCATTGAGTCCTTGGGAATGGGGAGTAATATTTACCGGCACCCGGCGAAGGGGAATTACTGGGTCCGCCGGGGCAGGAATGCCCTGGCACATCCCCATTGCCAGCTAACCATCCTGTGCCATTACAGAAGGTGACCAGCCATTTGCAAATGAGTCGTCATCCTGTCACCAAAAGGTGCAGTGCAGTGCAACCTGCTTGGCCACGTTCCACCTGCACAGGAACACAAACCAGCCCAAGCAGGTTTAGGCCTTGTGGTCTAGCAGTTCAGGCAGGACTGCTCACGTTGTTGGCAGGGCCAAGAC
This sequence comes from Ambystoma mexicanum, assembly GCF_040938575.1. Taxonomy (NCBI): domain Eukaryota; kingdom Metazoa; phylum Chordata; class Amphibia; order Caudata; family Ambystomatidae; genus Ambystoma; species Ambystoma mexicanum. The sequence goes on along the minus strand of NC_090921.1, from coordinate 254,057,962 downwards.
TGATTTGCATGTAGTGAATGGAACGTTACCCAGAGCAAAATCATTAGGCAGGATTGTTTCGAAGTTCTAGGGTTCCAGCAATCCCTTTTTGGTTATAGTTGGTCTCACTAAGTGAGAGTGTATGCTGAGATGCGTGTGCCTTTCATGCTACGAGGAGGGCAGGGGTCTGCCACCTGCATGTCTGAATGTTTTGAACTGACTTTGAGAATCCCTCACTATGGACTATGCTTACTAAGGCTGCTGGGAGTTGTGGTCCAAAACAACTGAACAGGCACACGTTGCAGACCCTTGGCCTGGTGAATCAAGCTGCACCTTACTGTTTAATGCCTGAACATGTCAAGTCTAGGATGGTGAGTGTGGACAGCTTTCAGCTCTTCCTGTCACGCCTCCTCTCTTTTACAGTTACAGAACTAGAATGTATCTTTGTGTGGAAGCCTGCCTTGCCCAACGTTATTCTTGGGACTTGTTAATTACTGACCTCCATAAGCACATACTAAGTAACTGTCAACATTGCCTTAATGCAAACAGGCTCTGAGCCTGATTCACAGAGCGTTTTCCTATGGGACTGCGCCATTATAAAACACTTCTCTGAATCAGGACCTCTATCTCTGCATTGTGGCTCTTGTTTGGAAGCCTATATGATATAACTCCTGGGAGTTTCTGCTACTCGCCCAAACAACAGAAATTGCCCTCCCATCCTTTTCCAGCACTGGTTGCTGCATGTTCCATCCAGATAAGAAAAAGGTCTTGGTTGGAGCTGGGCCTGATCGCTCTCATTCAGGGAGGGCGCCAGGGCCTTTCAAACCTTTCAGTTGAAAGCAGCCTCGAGCCTCAGGGAGCCCGAGGTGCTGCCCGCATTCTGTCAGTCTTTCCATGAAGTGAAATACTGCTCGAAACCCGTATATTAAATGCGCAGTTGCAGCGTGAACGTTACCAGTCGCAGACATCTTCCTGCTGGATCTAGCAGGATTCGTATTGCTCTGTTTCATTTTTACTGGTGCCGTCTACATTAGCGCCTTGCTGACAAAGAGAACTTATTTGCTTTTCAGCTGACATTTTCATTTCCCCGCGGCCTGTCTTACCCTGTTCTGTGTGGAGGCCAATACAACTGTTCCGTGATAATCTGCAACTACTCCCTCACTCCCCGCATTCCTTTAGCTCTTCATTATAACCTACGCACCCCATAGCAGCGCTTAAAAACATTATTTTGAAATTGCCCAGCCGCCCGTCCCCATTCTCTCGACACATTGTCATCCAGTCCTGCCCACATTAAATGCCTTGCCATCAGCTCAAGAACCATACCTTGAGCACTGATTATGCATCCCGTGTTAGAACATGCTGGAAATGTCTCTGAAATCAGAGAGCAGAGGAAAAGGCGCCGAGAAGTCGGCACCCAGCATTTAGGCACTCTAAGCCTAGGACCTAAAAACGCTTGGGTGGAAACAAGACTTCATCCCATGGCAAGAGCATGGTATCACACCGTGGGCTATGCCCGTAGGCACAGACTTCAGCAGAAGTGGCTGCGTGGGGGAAAACACCCGCCTCCGCCTGGCAGCAGGTTTTGCTTGGTGATGTCACCATTGGCATCTCCCTGCATGGGTTGTGAAGATCCTTGCATGCTGCCCATTTCCTGAGAAATGTTCATTGTGAGATTGTTTTAAAGGCATTAGTTACTTTTAAGTAACACAGGAAATTATCCTTATATTTTCAGCCTAGAAAGTCGTTGGATGAGCCAGTCACGTACTTAAACTTTTCGGCTTAGTCCCGAGCAGACAGCAGGTGAGCGGGGAGTCCACATGTAACCCCTGGGCCGGCCCTAGAGCAGCCTCCACAACGCAGCTGATCCTGGAAAGAGTCCCAACTAAGCTCTGTCATGGCTGACTCTCACTACTGACAGATTCTCGGCTTTCATTGGTGCTCCAGTGTCTGACCCTTCTGTGGTTGGTTGGATGCCAACCGGCGTGGACTCCCGCCTTTCATTCATGATCGTTGTTGTCTGTTCTGGCCATTCCTGCCATGGCTGTCCCTTAGGGCTCGCTGTTCCTTCTTATCATTGGTCCCGTTGCGGGTCCCACTCTCCTTGTACTCCCGCTTTCATTGGATGCCTCTGGTGTCAGTCAATCTCCATGACATTCGCGCTTTCATAGGTGCCTCTGGTATCACAGTCTCTCTGCTTTCATCAGCGTCCCTGGTGTGTGTACTGTGCCCCTTCCGTGATTGCCTGTCACTGCATTTGGAATCACCCCTTTCATTGAACATGTCGCTGTCTAAGCAGGTAGTGCCTTCTATGGCTGTCTCTCACGGTTCATGGGGTCCCTGCTTTCATCACTGCCATTGGTGTCTCCCACCGTCTGTGCACTCCCTGCTTTACTCTGTGCCACTGGTATCTCGCAATGTCCATAGACTGCCTTCTATCATGGGTGACCCTGGTATCGCCCCTGCCCATGGACTCCCTCCTATCATGGGTGCCCCGGGTGTCTGCCACTGTCCCTTGACTCCCTGCTTTCATCCTTGCCCCTTGTGTCTGCCCCTGCCTATAGACTCCCTGCTTTCATACTTGCCCCAGGTGTCTGCCCCTGCCCATGGACTCCCTTCTTTCATCCTTGCCACAGGTGTCTGCCCCTGTCCATGGACTTCCTTCTTTCATCCTTGCCCCAGGTGTCTGCCCCTGTCCATGGACTCCCTGCTTTCATCCTTGCCCCATGTGTCTGCCCCTGCTCATGGACTCCCTTCTTTCATCCTTGCCCCATGTGTCTGCCACTGCCCATGGACTCCCTTCTTTCATCCTTGCCCCAGGTGTCTGCCCCTGTCCATGGACTCCCTTCTTTCATCCTTGCCACATGTGTCTGCCCCTGCCCATGGACTCCCTTCTTTCATCCTTGCCCCATGTGTCTGCCACTGCCCATGGACTCCCTTCTTTCATCCTTGCTCCAGGTGTCTGCCACCGCCCATGGACTCCCTTCTTTCATCCTTGCCTCAGGTGTCTGCCACCGCCCATGGACTCCCTTCTTTCACTCTTGCCCCAGGTGTCTGCCCCTGCCCATGGACTCTCTGTTTTTATACTTGCCCCATGTGTCTGCCCCTGCTCATGGAATCCCTTCTTACATCCTTGCTCCAGGTGTCTGCCACTGCCCATGGACTCCCTTCTTTCACTCTTGCCCCAGGTGTCTGCCCCTGTCCATGGACTCCCTTCTTTCATCCTTGACCCATGTGTCTGCCCCTGCCCATTGACTCCCTTCTTTCATCCTTGCCCCATGTGTCTACCCCTGCCCATGGACTCCCTGATTTCATCCTTGCCCCAGGTGTCTGCCCCTGCCCATGGACTCCCTTCTTTCATCCTTGACCCATGTGTCTGCCACTGCCCATGGACTCCCTTCTTTCACTCTTGCCACAGGTGTCTGCCCCTGCCCATGGACTCCCTGCTTTCATACTTGCCCCAGGTGTCTGCCCCTGTCCATGGACTCCCTTCTTTCATCCTTGCCCCATGTGTCTGCACCTGCCCATGGACTCCCTGCTTTCATACTTGCCCCAGGTGTCTGCCCCTGTCCATGGACTCCCTTCTTTCATCCTTGCCCCATGTGTCTGCCCCTGCCCATGGACTCCCTTCTTTCATCCTTGCCCCATGTGTCTGCCCCTGTCCACAGACTCCCTTCTTTCATCATTGCCCCATGTGTCTGCCCCTGGCCATGGACGTCCTTCTTTCATCCTTGCCCCATGAGTCTGCCCCTGCCCACGGACTCCCTTCTTTCATCCATGCCTCATGTGTCTACCCCCGTCCACGGACTCCCTTCTCTCATCCTTGCCCCATGTGTCTGCCCCTGCCCATAGACTCCCTTCTTTCATCCATGCACCGTGTGCCTGCCCCTGTCCACAGACTCCCTTCTTTCATCCTTGCTCCAGGTGTCTGCCACTGCCCATGGACTCCCTTCTTTCACTCTTGCCCCAGGTGTCTGCCCCTGCCCATGGACTCCCTGTTTTTATACTTGCCCCATGTGTCCGCCCCTGCCCACGGACTCCCTTCTTTCATCCTTGCTCCAGGTGTCTGCCACTGCCCACAGACTCCCTTCTTTCATCCTTGCTCCATGTGTCTGCCCCTGCCCATGGACTCCCTGTTTTTATACTTGCCCCAGGTGTCTGCCCCTGTCCATGGACTCCCTTCTTTCATCCTTGCCCCATGTGTCTGCCCCTGCCCATGGACTCCCTTCTTTCATCCATGCCCCATGTGTCTGCCCCTGTCCACGGACTCCCTTCGTTCATCCTTGCCCCATGTGTCTGCCCCTGCCCATGGACTCCCTTCTTTCATCCTTGCCCATGTGTCTGCCCCTGCCCACGGACTCCCTTCTTTCATCCTTGCCCCAGGGGCCTGCCCCTGTCCATGGACTCCCTGCTTTCATACTTGCCCCAGGTTTCTGCCCCTGTCCATGGACTCCCTTCTTTCATCCATGCCCCATGTGTCTGCCCCTGCCCATGGACTCCCTTCTTTCATCCTTGCCCCATGTGTCTGCCCCTGCCCATGGACTCCCTTCTTTCATCCTTGCTCCAGGTGCTTGCCACTGCCCATGGACTCCCTTCTTTCACTCTTGCCCCAGGTGTCTGCCCCTGCCCATGGACTCCCTGTTTTTATACTTGCCCCATGTGTCTGCCCCTGCCCATGGACTCCCTGCATTCATACTTGCCCCAGGTGTCTGCCCCTGTCCATGGACTCCCTGCTTTCATACTTGCCCCAGGTGTCTGCCCCTGTCCATGGACTCAATTCTTTCATCCTTGCCCCATGTGTCTGCCCCTGTCCACGGACTCCCTTCTTTCATCATTGCCCCATGTGTCTGCCCCTGGCCATGGACTCCCTTCTTTCATCCTTGCCCCATGAGTCTGCCCCTGCCCATGGACTCCCTTCTTTCATCCATGCCTCATGTGTCTACCCCTGTCCACGGACTCCCTTCTTTCATCCTTGCCCCATGTGTCTGCCCCTGCCCATAGACTCCTTCTTTCATCCATGCCCCGTGTGTCTTCCCCTGTCCACGGACTCCCTTCTTTCATCCTTGCTCCAGGTGTCTGCCGCTGCCCATGGACTCCCTTCTTTCACTCTTGCCCCAGGTGTCTGCCCCTGCCCATGGACTCCCTGTTTTTATACTTGCCCCATGTGTCCGCCCCTGCCCACGGACTCCCTTCTTTCATCCTTGCTCCAGGTGTCTGCCACTGCCCATGGACTCCCTTCTTTCACTCTTGCCCCAGGTGTCTGCCCCTGCCCATGGACTCCCTGTTTTTATACTTGCCCCATGTGTCTGCCCCTGCCCATGGACTCCCTGCTTTCATACTTGCCCCAGGTGTCTGCCCCTGTCCATGGACTCCCTTCTTTCATCCTTGCCCCATGTGTCTGCCCCTGTCCATGGACTCCCTTCTTTCATCCATGCCCCATGTGTCTGCCCCTGTCCACGGACTCCCTTCGTTCATCCTTGCCCCATGTGTCTGTCCCTGCCCATGGACTCCCTTCTTTCATCCTTGCCCCAGATGCCTGCCCCTGTCCATGGACTCCCTGCTTTCATACTTGCCCCAGGTTTCTGCCCCTGTCCATGGACTCCCTTCTTTCATCCATGCCCCTTGTGTCTGGTCTGCCCGTGGACTCCCTTCTTTCATCCTTGCCCCATGTGTCTGCCCCTGCCCATGGACTCCCTTCTTTCATCCTTGCTCCAGGTGTCTGCCACTGCCCATGGACTCCCTTCTTTCACTCTTGCCCCAGTGTCTGACCCTGCCCATGGACTCCCTGTTTTTATACTTGCCCCATGTGTCTGCCCCTGCCCATGGACTCCCTGCATTCATACTTGCCCCAGGTGTCTGCCCCTGTCCATGGACTCCCTTCTTTCATCCTTGCCCATGTGTCTGCCCCTGTCCACGGACTCCATTCTTTCATCCTTGCCCCAGGTGTCTGCCCCTGTCCATGGACTCCCTTCTTTCACCCTTGCCCCATGTGTCTGCCCCTGCCCATGGACTCCCTTCTTTCATCCTTGCCCCATGTGTCTGCCCCTGTCCACAGACTCCCTTATTTCATCCTTGCCCCATGTGTCTGCCCCTGCCCATGGACTCTCTTTTTTCATCCTTGCCCCATTAGTCTGCTCATGCCAATGGACTCCCTTCTTTCATCCATGCCTCATGTGTTTGCCCCTGTCCTCGGACTCCCTTCTTTCATCCTTGCCGCATGTGTCTGCCCCTGCCCATGGACTCCCTTCTTTCATCCATGCCCCATGTGTCTGCCCCTCTCCACGGACTCCCTTCTTTCATTCTTGCCCCAAGTGTCTGCCCCTGTCCATGGACTCCCTGCCTTCATACTTGCCCCAGGTGTCTGCCCCAGTCCATGGACTCCCTTCTTTCATCCATGCCCCATGTGTCTGCCCCTGCCCATGGACTCCCTTCTTTCATCCTTGCCCCATGTGTCTGGCCCTGCCCATGGACTTCCTGCTTTCATACTTGCCCCAGGTGTCTGCCCCTGTCCATGGGCTCCCTTCTTTAATCCATGCCCCATGTGTCTGCCCTGTCCACGGACTCCCTTCTTTCATCCTTGCCCCATGTGTCCGCCCCTGCCCATGGACTCCCTTCTTTCATCCATGCCCGATGTGTCTGCCCCTGCCCATGGACTCCCTGATTTCATCCTTGCCCCAGGTGGCTGCCCCTGTCCACGGACTCCCTTCTTTCATCCATGCCCCATGTGTGTGCCCCTGCCTGTGGACTCCCTGCTTTCATACTTTCCCCAGGTGTCTGCCTCTGTCCATGGTCACCCTTCTTTCATCCTTGCCCCAGGTGTCCGCCCCTGTCCATGGACTCCCTTCTTTCATCTTTGCTCCAGGTGTCTGCCCCTGTCCATGGACTACCTTCTTTCATCTTTGCTCCAGGTGTCTGTCACTGTCCATGGACTACCTTCTCTCATCCTTGCTCCATGTGTCTGCCCCTGCCCATGTACTCCCTTCTTTCATCCTTGCCCCATGTGTCTGCCCCTGTCCACGGACTCCCTGCTTTCATACTTGCCCCAGGTTTCTGCCCCTGTCCATGGACTCCCTTCTTTCATCCATGACCATGTGTCTTCCCTGCCCACGGACTCCCTTCTTTCATCCTTGCCCCATGTGGCTGCCCCTGTCCATGGACTCCCTTCTTTCATCCATGCCCCATGTGTCTGCCCCTGCCTGTGGACTCCCTACATTCATACTTTCCCCAGGTGTCTGCCTCTGTCCATGGTCACTCTTCTTTCATCCTTGCCCCAGGTGTCTGCCCCTGTCCATGGATTCCCTTCTTTCATCTTTGCTCCAGGTGTCTGCCCCTGTCCATGCACTCCCTTCTTTCATCCTTGCACCAGGTGCCTGCCTCTGTCCATGGACTACCTTCTTTCATCTTTGCAACAGGTGTCTGTCACTGTCCATGGACTCCCTTCTCTCATCCTTGCTCCATGTGTCTGCCGCTGCCTGTGGACTCCCTACTTTCATACTTTCCCCAGGTGTCTGCCTCTGTCCATGGTCACTCTTCTTTCATCCTTGCCCCAGGTGTCTGCCCCTGTCCATGGACTTCCTTCTTTCATCTTTGCTCCAGATATCTGCCCCTGTCCATGGACTACCTTCTTCCATCTTTGCTCCAGGTGTCTGTCAATGTCCATGTACTCCCTTCTCTCATCCTTGCTCCATGTGTCTGCCGCTGCCCATGGACTCCAGTCTTTCATCCTTGCCCCATGTGTCTGCCCCTGTCCACGGATTCCCTGCTTTCATACTTGCCCCAGGTTTCTGCCCCTGTCCATGGACTCCCTTCTTTCATCCATGCCCCATGTGTCTTCCCCTGCCCACGGACTCCCTTCTTTCATCCTTGCCCCATGTGTCTGCCCCTGCCTATGGACTCCCTTCTTTCATCCTTGCTCCAGGTGTCTGCCACTGCCCATGGACTCCCTTCTTTCACTCTTGCCCCAGGTGTCTGCCCCTGCCCATGGACTCCCTGTTTTTATATTTGCCCCATGTGTCTGCCCCTGCCCATGGACTCCCTGCTTTCACACTTGCCCCAGGTGTCTGCCCCTGTCCATGGACTCCCTTCTTTCATCCTTGCCCATGTGCCTGCCCCTGCCCATGGACTCCCTTCTTTCATCCTTGCCGCATGTGTCTGCCACTGCCCATGGACCCCCTTCTTTCACTCTTGCCCCAGGTGTCTGCCCCTGCCCATGGACTCCCTGCTTTCATACTTGCCCCAGGTGTCTGCCCCTGTCCATGGACTCCCTTCTTTCATCCTTGCCCCATGGGTCTGCCCCTGCCCATGGACTCCCTTCTTTCATCCATGCCCCATGTGTCTGCCCCTGACACGGACTCCCTTCGTTCATCCTTGCCCCATGTGTCTGCCCCTGCCCATGGACTCCCTTCTTTCATCCTTGCCCCATGTGTCTGCCCCTGCCCACGGACTCCCTTCTTTCATCCTTGCCCCAGGTGCCTGCCACTGTCCATGGACTCCCTGCTTTCATACTTGCGCCAGGTTTCTGCCCCTGTCCATGGACTCCCTTCTTTCATCCATGCCCCATGTGTCTGCCCCTGCCCGTGGACTCCCTTCTTTCATCCTTGCCCCATGTGTCTGCCCCTGCCCAAGGACTCCCTTCTTTCATCCTTGCTCCAGGTGTCTGCCACTGCCCATGGACTCCCTTCTTTCACTCTTGCCCCAGGTGTCTGCTCCTACCCATGGACTCCCTGTTTTTATACATGCCCCATGTGTCTGCCCCTGCCCATGGACTCCCTGCATTCATACTTGCCCCAGGTGTCTGCCCCTGTCCATGGACTCCCTTCTTTCATCCTTGCCCATGTGTCTGCCCCTGTCCACGGACTCCCTTCTTTCATCCTTGCCCCAGGTGTCTGCCCTTGTCCATGGACTCCCTTTTTCACCCTTGCCCCATGTGTCTGCCCCTGCCTATGGACTCCCTTCTTTCATCCTTGCCCCTTGTGTCTGCCCCTGTCCACAGACTCCCTTTTTTAATCCTTGCCCCATGTGTCTGCCCCTGCCCATGGACTCCCTTCTTTCATCCTTGCCCCATGAGTCTGCCCCTGCCCATGGACTCCCTTCTTTCATCCATGCCTCATGTGTCTGCCCCTGTCCACGGACTCCCTTCTTTCATCCTTGCTGCATGTGTCTCCCCCTGCCCATGGACTCCCTTCTTTCATCCATGCCCCATGTGTCTGCCCCTGTCCACGGACTCCCTTCTTTCATCCTTGCCCCATGTGTCTGTGTCTGCCCATGGACTCCCTTCTTTTATCCTTGCCCCATGTGTCTGCCCCTGCCCACGGACTCCCTTCTTTCATCCTTGCCCCAGGTGCCTGCCCCTGTTCATGGACTCCCTGCTTTCATACTTGCCCCAGGTTTCTGCCCCTGTCCATGGACTCCCTTCTTTCATCCATGCCCCATGTGTCTGCCCCTGTCCATGGACTCCCTTCTTTCATCCTTGCTCCAGGTGTCTGCCACTGCCCATGGACTCCCTTCTTTCACTCTTGCCCCAGGTGTCTGCCCCTGCCCATGGACTCCCTGTTTTTATGCTTGCCCCATGTGTCTGCTCCTGCCCATGGACTCCCTGCTTTCATACTTGCCAGAGGTGTCAGCCCCTGTCCATGGACTCCCTTCTTTCATCCTTGCCCATGTGTCTGCCCCTGTCCACGGACTCCCTTCTTTCATCCTTGCCCCATGTTTCTGCCCCTGTCCATGGACTCCCTTCTTTCATCCATGCCCCATGTGTCTGACCCTGTCCACGGACTCCCTTCTTTCATCCTTGCCCCATGTGTCTGCCCCTGCCCATGGACTCCCTTCTTTCATCCTTGCCCCATGTGTCTGCCCCTCTCCATGGACTCCCATCTTTCATCCTTGCCCCAGGTTTCTGCCCATGTCCATGGACTCCCTGCTTTCATACTTGCCCCAGGTGTCTGCCCCTGTCCATGGACTCCCTTCTTTCATCCATGCCCCATGTGTCTGCCCCTGCCCATGGACCCCCTTCTTTCATCCTTTCCCCATGAGTCTGCCCCTGTCCATGGACTCCCTGCTTTCATACTTGCCCCAGGTGTCCGCCCCTGTCCATGGACTCCCTTCTTTAATCCATGCCCCATGTGTCTGCCCCTGTCCATGGACTCCCTTCTTTCATCCTTGCCCCATGTGTCTGCCCCTGCCCATGGACTCCCTGCTTTCGAACTTGCCCCAGGTGTCTGCCCCTGTCCATGGACTCCCATCTTTATTCCATGCCCCATGTGTCTGCCCCTGTCCACGGACTCCCTTCTTTCATCCTTGCCCCATGTGTCTGCCCCTGCCCATGGACTCCCTTCTTTCATCCATGCCCGATGTGTCTGCCCCTGCCCATGGACTCCCTGATTTCATCCTTGCCCCAGGTGGCTGCCCCTGTCCACGGACTCCCTTCTTTCATCCTTGCCCCATGTGTCTGCCCCTGCCCATGGACTCCCTTCTTTCATCCATGCCCGATGTATCTGCCCCTGTCCATGGACTCCCTTCTTTCATCTTTGCTCCAGGTGTCTGCCCCTGCCCATGGACTACCTTCTTTCATCTTTGCTCCAGGTGTCTGTCACTGTCCATGGACTACCTTCTCTCATCCTTGCTCCATGTGTCTGCCCCTGCCCATCGACTCCCTTCTTTCATCCTTGCCCCATGTGTCTGCGCCTGTCCACGGACTCCCTGCTTTCATACTTGCCCCAGGTTTCTGCCCCTGTCCATGGACTCCCTTCTTTCATCCATGCCCCATGTGTCTTCCCTGCCCACGGACTCCCTTCTTTCATCCTTGCCCCATGTGGCTGCCCCTGTCCATGGACTCCCTTCTTTCATCCATGCCCCATGTGTCTGCCCCTGCCTGTGGACTCCCTACTTTCATACTTTCCCCAGGTGTCTGCCTCTGTCCATGGTCACTCTTCTTTCATCCTTGCCCCAGGTGTCTGCCCCTGTCCATGGACTCCCTTCTTTCATCTTTGCTCCAGGTGTCTGCCCCTGTCCATGGACTCCCTTCTTTCATCCTTGCACCAGGTGCCTGGCCCTGTCCATGGACTACCTTCTTTCATCTTTGCTCCAGGTGTCTGTCACTGTCCATGGACTCCCTTCTCTCATCCTTGCTCCATGTGTCTGCCGCTGCCCATGGACTCCCTTTTTTCATCCTTGCCCCATTAGTCTGCTCATGCCAATGGACTCCCTTCTTTCATCCATGCCTCATGTGTCTGCCCCTGTCCACAGACTCCCTTCTTTCATCCTTGCCGCATGTGTCTGCCCCTGCCCATGGACTCCCTTCTTTCATCCATGCCCCATGTGTCTGCCCCTGTCCCCGGACTCCCTTCTTTCATCCTTGCCCCATGTGTCTGCCCCTGTCCATGGACTCCCTTCTTTCATCCTTGCCCCATGTGTCTGACCCTGCCCACGGACTCCCTTCTTTCATCCTTGCCCCAGGTGCCTGCCCCTGTCCATGGACTCCCTGCTTTCATACTTGCACCAGGTTTCTGCCCCTGTCCATGGACTCCCTTCTTTCATCCATGCCCCATGTGTCTGCCCCTGTCCATGGACTCCCTTCTTTCATCCTTGCTCCAGGTGTCTGCCACTGCCCATGGACTCCCTTCTTTCACTCTTGCCCCAGGTGTCTGCCCCTGCCCATGGACTCCCTGTTTTTATACTTGCCCCATGTTTCTGCCCCTGCCCATGGACTCACTGCTTTCATACTTGCCCCAGGTGTCTGTCCATGTCCATGGACTCCCTTCTTTCATCTTTGCTCCAGGTGTCTGCCCCTGTCCATGGACTCCCTTCTTTCATCCTTGCACCAGGTGCCTGGCCCTGTCCATGGACTACCTTCTTTCATCTTTGCTCCAGGTGTCTGTCACTGTCCATGGACTCCCTTCTCTCATCCTTGCTCCATGTGTCTGCCGCTGCCCATGGACTCCCTTTTTTCATCCTTGCCTCATTAGTCTGCTCATGAAAATGGACTCCCTTCTTTCATCCATGCCTCATGTGTCTGCCCCTGTCCACGGACTCCCTTCTTTCATCCTTGCCGCATGTGTCTGCCCCTGCCCAGGGACTCCCTTCTTTCATCCATGCCCCATGTGTCTGCCCCTGTCCCCGGACTCCCTTCTTTCATCCTTGCCCCATGTGTCTGCCCCTGTCCATGGACTCCCTTCTTTCATCCATGCCCCATGTGTCTGCCCCTGTCCATGGACTCCCTTCTTTCATCCTTGCTCCAGGTGTCTGCCACTGCCCATGGACTCCCTTCTTTCACTCTTGCCCCAGGTGTCTGCCCCTGCCCATGGACTCCCTGTTTTTATACTTGCCCCATGTTTCTGCCCCTGCCCATGGACTCACTGCTTTCATACTTGCCCCAGGTGTCTGTCCCTGTCCATGGACTCCCTTCTTTCATCCTTGCCCCATGTGTCTGGCCCTGCCCATGGAATCCCTTCTTTCATCCATGCCCCATGTGTCTGCCCCTGTCCATGGACTCCCTTCTTCTATCCTTACCCCATGTAGCTGCTCCTGCCCATGGACACCCTTCTTTCTTCCTTGCCCCATGTGTCTGCCCCTGCCCACGGACTCCCTTCTTTCATCCTTGCCCCAGGTGCCTGCACCTGTCCATGGACTCCCTGCTTTCATACTTGCCCCAGGTTTCTGCCCCTGTCCATGGACTCCCTTCTTTCATCCATGCCCCATGTGTCTGCCCCTGCCCGTGGTCTCCCTTCTTTCATCCTTGCCCCATGTGTCTGCCCCTGCCCATGGACTCCCTTCTTTCATCCTTGCTCCAGGTGTCTGCCTCTGCCCATAGGCTCCCTTCTTTCACTCTTGCCCCAGGTGTCTGCCCCTGCCCATGGACTCCCTGTTTTTATGCTTGCCCCATGTGTCTTCTCCTGCCCATGGACTCCCTGCTTTCATACTTGCCAGAGGTGTCAGCCCCTGTCCATGGACTCCCTTCTTTCATCCTTGCCCATGGTGTCTGCCCCTGTCCATGGACTCCCTTCTTTCATCCATGCCCCATGTGTCTGCCCCTGCCCATGGACACCCTTCTTTCATCCTTGCCCCATGAGTCTGCCCCTGCCCATGGACTCCCTGCTTTCATACTTGCCCCAGGTGTCCGCCCCTGTCCATGGACTCCCTTCTTTAATCCATGCCCCATGTGTCTGCCCCTGTCCAGGGACTCCCTTCTTTCATCCTTGCCCCATGTGTCTGCCCCTGCCCATGGACTCCCTGCTTTCATACTTGCCCCAGGTGTCTGCCCCTGTCCATGGACTCCCTTCTTTAATCCATGCCCCATGTGTCTGCCCCTGTCCACGGACTTCCTTCTTTCATCCTTGCCCCATGTGTCTGCCCCTGCCCATGGACTCCCTGATTTCATCCTTGCCCCAGGTGGCTGCCCCTGTCCACGGACTCCCTTCTTTCATCCTTGCCCCATGTGTCTGCCCCTGCCCATGGACTCCCTTCTTTCATCCATGCCCCATGTGTCTTCCCTGCCCACGGACTCCCTTCTTTCATCCTTGCCCCATGTGGCTGCCCCTGTCCATGGACTCCCTGCTTTCATACTTGCCCCAGGTGTCTGCCCCTGTCCATGGACTCCCTTCTTTCATCCATGCCCCATGTGTCTGCCCCTGCCCATGGACACCCTTCTTTCATCCTTGCCCCATGAGTCTGCCCCTGCCCATGGACTCCCTGCTTTCATACTTGCCCCAGGTGTCCGCCCCTGTCATGGACTCCCTTCTTTAATCCATGCCCCATGTGTCTGCCCCTGTCCATGGACTCCCTTCTTTCATCCTTGCCCCATATGTCTGCCCCTGCCCATGGACTCCCTGCTTTCATACTTGCCCCAGGTGTCTGCCCCTGTCCATGGACTCCCTTCTTTAATCCATGCCCCATGTGTCTGCCCCTGTCCACGGACTCCCTTCTTTCATCCTTGCCCCATGTGTCTGCCCCTGCCCATGGACTCCCTTCTTTCATCCATGCCCGATGTGTCTTCCCCTGCCCATGGACTCCCTGATTTCATCCTTGCCCCAGGTGGCTGCCCCTGTCCACGGACTCCCTTCTTTCATCCTTGCCCCATGTGTCTGCCCCTGCCCATGGACTCCCTTCTTTCAACCATGCCCCATGTGTCTTCCCTGCCCACGGACTCCCTTCTTTCATCCTTGCCCCATGTGGCTGCCCCTGTCCATGGACTCCCTTCTTTCATCCATGCCCCATGTGTCTGCCCCTGCCTGTGGACTCCCTACTTTCATACTTTCCCCAGGTGTCTGCCTCTGTCCATGGTCACTCTTCTTTCATCCTTGCCCCAGGTGTCTGCCCCTGTCCATGGACTCCCTTCTTTCATCTTTGCTCCAGGTGTCTGCCCCTGTCGATGGACTCCCTTCTTTCATCCTTGCACCAGGTGCCTGGCCCTGTCCATGGACTACCTTCTTTCATCTTTGCTCCAGGTGTCTGTCACTTCCCATGGACTCCATTCTCTCATCCTTGCTCCATGTGTCTGCCGCTGCCCATGGACTCCCTTTTTTCATCCTTGCCCCATTAGTCTGCTTATGCCAATGGACTCCCTTCTTTCATCCATGCCTCATGTGTCTGCCCCTGTCCACGGACTCCCTTCTTTCATCCTTGCCGCATGTGTCTGCCCCTGCCCATGGACTCCCTTCTTGCATCCTTACCCCATGTGTCTGCCCCTGTCCATGGACTCCCTTCTTTCATCCTTGCCCATGTGTCTGACCCTGCCCACGGACTCCCTTCTTTCTTCCTTGCCCCAGGTGCCTGCCCCTGTCCATGGACTCCCTGCTTTCATACTTGCACAAGGTTTCTGCCCCTGTCCATGGACTCCCTTCTTTCATCCATGCCCCATGTGTCTGCCCCTGTCCATGGACTCCCTTCTTTCATCCTTGCTCCAGGTGTCTGCCACTGCCCATGGACTCCCTTCTTTCACTCTTGCCCCAGGTGTCTGCCCCTGCCCATGGACTCCCTGTTTTTATACCTGCCCCATTTTTCTGCCCATGCCCATGGACTCACTGCTTTCATACTTGCCCCAGGTGTCTGTCCCTGTCCATGGACTCCCTTCTTTCATCCTTGCCCCATGTGTCTGGCCCTGCCCATGGACTCCCTTCTTTCATCCATGCCCCATGTGTCTGCCCCTGTCCATGGACTCCCTTCTTCTATCCTTGCCCCATGTAGCTGCTCCTGCCCATGGACTCCCTTCTTTCTTCCTTGCCCCAGGTGCCTGGCCCTGTCCATGGACTACCTTCTTTCATCTTTGCTCCAGGTGTCTGTCACTTCCCATGGACTCCCTTCTCTCATCCTTGCTCCATGTGTCTGCCGCTGCCCATGGACTCCCTTTTTTCATCCTCGCCCCATTAGTCTGCTTATGCCAATGGACTCCCTTCTTTCATCCATGCCTCATGTGTCTGCCCCTGTCCACGGACTCCCTTCTTTCATCCTTGCCGCATGTGTCTGCCCCTGCCCATGGACTCCCTTCTTTCATCCATGCCCCATGTGTCTGCCCCTGTCCACGGACTCCCTTCTTGCATCCTTGCCCCATGTGTCTGCCCCTGTCCATGGACTCCCTTCTTTCATCCTTGCCCCATGTGTCTGACCCTGCCCACGGACTCCCTTCTTTCTTCCTTGCCCCAGGTGCCTGCCCCTGTCCATGGACTCCCTGCTTTCATACTTGCACCAGGTTTCTGCCCCTGTCCATGGACTCCCTTCTTTCATCCATGCCCCATGTGTCTGCCCCTGTCCATGGACTCCCTTCTTTCATCCTTGCTCCAGGTGTCTGCCACTGCCCATGGACTCCCTTCTTTCACTCTTGCCCCAGGTGTCTGCCCCTGCCCATGGACTCCCTGTTTTTATACCTGCCCCATTTTTCTGCCCATGCCCATTGACTCACATGCTTTCATACTTGCCCCAGGTGTCTGTCCCTGTCCATGGACTTCCTTCTTTCATCCTTGCCCCATGTGTCTGGCCCTGCCCATGGACTCCCTTCTTTCATCCATGCCCCATGTGTCTGCCCCTGTCCATGGACTCCCTTCTTCTATCCTTGCCCCATGTAGCTGCTCCTGCCCATGGACTCCCTTCTTTCTTCCTTGCCCCATGTGTCTGCCCCTGCCCACGGACTCCCTTCTTTCATCCTTGCCCCAGGTGCCTGCACCTGTCCATGGACTCCCTGCTTTCATACTTGCCCCAGGTTTCTGCCCCTGTCCATGGACTCCCTTCTTTCATCCATGCCCCATGTGTCTGCGCCTGCCCGTGGTCTCCCTTCTTTCATCCTTGCCCCATGTGTCTGCCCCTGCCCATGGACTCCATTCTTTCATCCTTGCTCCAGGTGTCTGCCTCTGCCCATGGGCTCCCTTCTTTCACTTTTGCCCCAGGTGTCTGCCCCTGCCCATGGACTCCCTGTTTTTATGCTTGCCCCATGTGTCTGCTCCTGCCCATGGACTCCCTGCTTTCATACTTGCCAGAGGTGTCAGCCCCTGTCCATGGACTCCCTTCTTTCATCCTTGCCCCATGTGTCTGCCCATTTCCATGGACTCCCTTCTTTCATCCATGCCCCATGTGTCTGACCCTGTCCAGGGACTCCCTTCTTTCATCCTTTCCCCATGTCTCTGCCCCTGGCCATGGACTCCCTTCTTTCATCCTTGCCCCATGTGTCTGCCCCTGTCCACGGACTCCCTTCTTTCATTCTTGCCCCAAGTGTCTGCCCCTGTCCATGGACTCCCTTCTTTCATCCATGCCCCATGTGTCTGCCCCTGCCCGTGGACTCCCTTCTTTCATCCTTGCCCCATGTGTCTGCCCCTGCCCATGGACTCCCTTCTTTCATCCTTGCTCCAGGACTCTGCCTCTGCCCATGGGCTCCCTTCTTTCACTCTTGCCCCAGGTGTCTGCCCCTGTCCATGGACTCCCTTCTTTCATCCATGACCATGTGTCTTCCCTGCCCACGGACTCCCTTCTTTCATCCTTGCCCCATGTGGCTGCCCCTGTCCATGGACTCCCTTCTTTCATCCATGCCCCATGTGTCTGCCCCTGCCTGTGGACTCCCTACATTCATACTTTCCCCAGGTGTCTGCCTCTGTCCATGGTCACTCTTCTTTCATCCTTGCCCCAGGTGTCTGCCCCTGTCCATGGATTCCCTTCTTTCATCTTTGCTCCAGGTGTCTGCCCCTGTCCATGGACTCCCTTCTTTCATCCTTGCACCAGGTGCCTGCCTCTGTCCATGGACTACCTTCTTTCATCTTTGCTCCAGGTGTCTGTTACTGTCTATGGACTCCCTTCTCTCATCCTTACTCCATGTGTCTGCCGCTGCCTGTGGACTCCCTACTTTCATACTTTCCCCAGGTGTCTGCCTCTGTCCATGGTCACTCTTCTTTCATCCTTGCCCCAGGTGTCTGCCCCTGTCCATGGACTCCCTTCTTTCATCTTTGCTCCAGGTATCTGCCCCTGTCCATGGACTACCTTCTTTCATCTTTGCTCCAGGTGTCTGTCAATGTCCATGTACTCCCTTCTCTCATCCTTGCTCCATGTGTCGGCCGCTGCCCATGGACTCCCTTCTTTCATCCTTGCCCCATGTGTCTGCCCCTGTCCACGGATTCCCTGCTTTCATACTTGCCCCAGGTTTCTGCCCCTGTCCATGGACTCCCTTCTTTCATCTTTGCTCCAGGTATCTGCCCCTGTCCATGGACTACCTTCTTTCATCTTTGCTCCAGGTGTCTGTAAATGTCCATGTACTCGCTTCACTCATCCTTGCTCCATGTGTCGGCCGCTGCCCATGGACTCCCTTCTTTCTTCCTTGCCCCATGTGTCTGCCCCTGCCCACGGACTCCCTTCTTTCATCCTTGCCCCAGGTGCCTGCACCTGTCCATGGACTCCCTGCTTTCATACTTGCCCCAGGTTTCTGCCCCTGTCCATGGACTCCCTTCTTTCATCCATGCCCCATGTGTCTGCCCCTGCCCGTGGTCTCCCTTCTTTCATCCTTGCCCCATGTGTCTGCCCCTGCCCATGGACTCCATTCTTTCATCCTTGCTCCAGGTGTCTGCCTCTGCCCATGGGCTCCCTTCTTTCACTTTTGCCCCAGGTGTCTGCCCCTGCCCATGGACTCCCTGTTTTTATGCTTGCCCCATGTGTCTGCTCCTGCCCATGGACTCCCTGCTTTCATACTTGCCAGAGGTGTCAGCCCCTGTCCATGGACTCCCTTCTTTCATCCTTGCCCCATGTGTCTGCCCATGTCCATGGACTCCCTTCTTTCATCCATGCCCCATGTGTCTGACCCTGTCCAGGGACTCCCTTCTTTCATCCTTTCCCCATGTGTCTGCCCCTGGCCATGGACTCCCTTCTTTCATCCTTGCCCCATGTGTCTGCCCCTGTCCACGGACTCCCTTCTTTCATTCTTGCCCCAAGTGTCTGCCCCTGTCCATGGACTCCCTTCTTTCATCCATGCCCCATGTGTCTGCCCCTGCCCGTGGACTCCCTTCTTTCATCCTTGCCCCATGTGTCTGCCCCTGCCCATGGACTCCCTTCTTTCATCCTTGCTCCAGGACTCTGCCTCTGCCCATGGGCTCCCTTCTTTCACTCTTGCCCCAGGTGTCTGCCCCTGTCCATGGACTCCCTTCTTTCATCCATGACCATGTGTCTTCCCTGCCCACGGACTCCCTTCTTTCATCCTTGCCCCATGTGGCTGCCCCTGTCCATGGACTCCCTTCTTTCATCCATGCCCCATGTGTCTGCCCCTGCCTGTGGACTCCCTACATTCATACTTTCCCCAGGTGTCTGCCTCTGTCCATGGTCACTCTTCTTTCATCCTTGCCCCAGGTGTCTGCCCCTGTCCATGGATTCCCTTCTTTCATCTTTGCTCCAGGTGTCTGCCCCTGTCCATGGACTCCCTTCTTTCATCCTTGCACCAGGTGCCTGCCTCTGTCCATGGACTACCTTCTTTCATCTATGCTCCAGGTGTCTGTTACTGTCTATGGACTCCCTTCTCTCATCCTTACTCCATGTGTCTGCCGCTGCCTGTGGACTCCCTACTTTCATACTTTCCCCAGGTGTCTGCCCCTGTCCATGGACTCCCTTCTTTCATCTTTGCTCCAGGTATCTGCCCCTGTCCATGGACTACCTTCTTTCATCTTTGCTCCAGGTGTCTGTCAATGTCCATGTACTCCCTTCTCTCATCCTTGCTCCATGTGTCGGCCGCTGCCCATGGACTCCCTTCTTTCATCCTTGCCCCATGTGTCTGCCCCTGTCCACGGATTCCCTGCTTTCATACTTGCGCCAGGTTTCTGCCCCTGTCCATGGACTCCCTTCTTTCATCCATGCCCCATGTGTCTTCCCCTGCCCACGGACTCCCTTCTTTCATCCTTGCCCCATGTGTCTGCCCCTGCCTATGGACTCCCTTCTTTCATCCTTGCTCCAGGTGTCTGCCACTGCCCATGGACTCCCTTCTTTCACTCTTGCCCCAGGTGTCTGCCCCTGCCCATGGACTCCCTGTTTTTATAATTGCCCCATGTGTCTGCCCCTGCACATGGACTCCCTGCTTTCACACTTGCCCCAGGTGTCTGCCCCTGTCCATGGACTCCCTTCTTTCATCCTTGCCCATGTGTCTGCCCCTGCCCATGGACTCCCTTCTTTCATCCTTGCCGCATGTGTCTGCCACTGCCCATGGACCCCCTTCTTTCACTCTTGCCCCAGGTGTCTGCCCCTGCCCACGGACTCCCTTCTTTCATCCTTGCCCCAGGTGCCTGCCCCTGTCCATGGACTCCCTGCTTTCATACTTGCGCCAGGTTTCTGCCCGTGTCCATGGACTCCCTTCTTTCATCCATGCCCCATGTGTCTGCCCCTGCCCGTGGACTCCCTTCTTTCATCCTTGCCCCATGTGTCTGCCCCTGCCCAAGGACTCCCTTCTTTCATCCTTGCTCCAGGTGTCTGCCACTGCCCATGGACTCCCTTCTTTCACTCTTGCCACAGGTGTCTGCTCCTGCACATGGACTCCCGATTTTTATACTTGCCCCATGTGTCTGCCCCTGCCCATGGACTCCCTGCATTCATACTTACCCCAGGTGTCTGCCCCTGTCCATGGACTCCCTTCTTTCATCCTTGCCCATGTGTCTGCCCCTGTCCACGGACTCCCTTCTTTCATCCTTGCCCCACGTGTCTGCCCCTGTCCATGGACTCCCTTCTTTCACCCTTGCCCCATGTGTCTGCCCCTGCCTATGGACTCCCTTCTTTCATCCTTGCCCCATGTGTCTGCCCCTGTCCACAGACTCCCTTTTTTAATCCTTGCCCCATGTGTCTGCCCCTGCCCATGGACTCCCTTCTTTCATCCTTGCCCCATGAGTCTGCCCCTGCCCATGGACTCTCTTCTTTCATCCATGCCTCATGTGTCTGCCCCTGTCCACGGAATCCCTTCTTTCATCCTTGCTGCATGTGTCTGCCCCTGCCCATGGACTCCCTTCTTTCATCCATGCCCCATGTGTCTGCCCCTGTCCACGGACTCCCTTCTTTCATCCTTGCCCCATGTGTCTGTGTCTGCCCATGGACTCCCTTCTTTCATCCTTGCCCCATGTGTCTGCCCCTGCCCACGGACTCCCTTCTTTCATCCATGCCCCAGGTGCCTGCCCCTGTTCATGGACTCCCTGCTTTCATACTTGCCCCAGGTTTCTGCCCCTGTCCATGGACTCCCTTCTTTCATCCATGCCCCATGTGTCTGCCCCTGCCCGTGGACTCCCTTCTTTCATCCTTGCCCCATGTGTCTGCCCCTGCCCAAGGACTCCCTTCTTTCATCCTTGCTCCAGGTGTCTGCCACTGCCCATGGACTCCCTTCTTTCACTCTTGCCCCAGGTGTCTGCTCCTGCACATGGACTCCCGATTTTTATACTTGCCCCATGTGTCTGCCCCTGCCCATGGACTCCCTGCATTCATACTTACCCCAGGTGTCTGCCCCTGTCCATGGACTCCCTTCTTTCATCCTTGCCCATGTGTCTGCCCCTGTCCACGGACTCCCTTCTTTCATCCTTGCCCCACGTGTCTGCCCCTGTCCATGGACTCCCTTCTTTCACCCTTGCCCCATGTGTCTGCCCCTGCCTATGGACTCCCTTCTTTCATCCTTGCCCCATGTGTCTGCCCCTGTCCACAGACTCCCTTTTTTAATCCTTGCCCCATGTGTCTGCCCCTGCCCATGGACTCCCTTCTTTCATCCTTGCCCCATGAGTCTGCCCCTGTCCACGGACTCCCTTCTTTCATCCTTGCTGCATGTGTCTGCCCCTGCCCATGGACTCCCTTCTTTCATCCATGCCCCATGTGTCTGCCCCTGTCCACGGACTCCCTTCTTTCATCCTTGCCCCATGTGTCTGTGTCTGCCCATGGACTCCCTTCTTTCATCCTTGCCCCATGTGTCTGCCCCTGCCCACGGACTCCCTTCTTTCATCCATGCCCCAGGTACCTGCCCCTGTTCATGGACTCCCTGCTTTCATACTTGCCCCAGGTTTCTGCCCCTGTCCATGGACTCCCTTCTTTCATCCATGCCCCATGTGTCTGCCCCTGTCCATGGACTCCTTTCTTTCATCCTTGCTCCAGGTGTCTGCCCCTGCCCATGGACTCCCTGTTTTTATACTTGCCCCATGTGTCTGCCCCTGCCCATGGACTCCCTGCTTTCATACTTGCCCCAGGTGTCTGTCCCTGTCCATGGACTCCCTTCTTTCATCCTTGCCCCATGTGTCTTTCCCTGCCCATGGACTCCCTTCTTTCATCCTTGCCCCATGTAGCTGCTCCTGCCCATGGACTTCCTTCTTTCTTCCTTGCCCCATGTGTCTGCCCCTGCCCACGGACTCCCTTCTTTCATCCTTGCCCCAGGGGCCTGCACCTGTCCATGGACTCCCTGCTTTCATACTTGCCCCAGGTTTCTGCCCCTGTCCATGGACTCCCTTCTTTCATCCATGCCCCATGTTTCTGCCCCTGCCCGTGGACTCCCTTCTTTCATCCTTGCCCCATGTGTCTGCCCCTGCCCATGGACTCCCTTCTTTCATCCTTGCTCCAGGTGTCTGCCTCTGCCCATGGGCTCCCTTCTTTCACTCTTGCCCCAGGTGTCTGCCCCTGCCCATGGACTCCCTGTTTTTATGCTTGCCCCTTGTGTCTGCTCCTGCCCATGGACTCCCTGCTTTCATACTTGCCAGAGGTGTCAGCCCCTGTCCATGGACTCCCTTCTTTCATCCTTGCCCATGTGTCTGCCCCTGTCCACGGACTCCCTTCTTTCATCCTTGCCCCATGTGTCTGCCCCTGTCCATGGACTCCCTTCTTTCATCCATGCCCCATGTGTCTGACCCTGTCCACGGACTCCGTTCTTTCATCCTTGCCCCATGTGTCTGCCCCTGCCCATGGACTCCCTTCTTTCATCCTTGCCCCATGTGTCTGCCCCTCTCCATGGACTCCCTTCTTTCATCCTTGCCCCAGGTTTCTGCCCCTGTTCATGGACTCCCTGCTTTCATACTTGCCCCAGGTGTCTGCCCCTGTCCATGGACTCCCTTCTTTCATCCATGCCCCATGTGTCTGCCCCTGCCCATGGACTCCCTTCTTTCATCCTTGCCCCATGAGTCTGCCCCTGCCCATGGACTCCCTGCTTTCATACTTGCGCCAGGTGTCTGCCCCTGTCCATGGACTCCCTTCTTTAATCCATGCCCCATGTGTCTGCCCCTGTCCACGGACTCCCTTCTTTCATCCTTGCCGCATGTGTCTGCCCCTGCCCATGGACTCCCTGCTTTCATACTTGCCCCAGGTGTCTGCCCCTGTCCATGGACTCCCTTCTTTAATCCATGCCCCATGTGTCTGCCCCTGTCCACGGACTCCCTTCTTTCATCCTTGCCCCATGTGTCTGCCCCTGCCCATGGTCTCCCTTCTTTCATCCATGCCCGATGTGTCTGCCCCTGCCCATGGACTCCCTGATTTCATCCTTGCCCCAGGTGGCTGCCCCTGTCCACGGACTCCCTTCTTTCATCCTTGCCCCATGTGTCTGCCCCTGCCCATGGACTCCCTTCTTTCATCCATGCCCGATGTGTCTGCCCCTGTCCATGGACTCCCTTCTTTCATCTTTGCTCCAGGTGTCTGCCCCTGTCCATGGACTACCTTCTTTCATCTTTGGTCCAGGTGTCTGTCACTGCCCATGGTCTCCCTTCTTTCATCCATGCCCGATGTGTCTGCCCCTGCCCATGGACTCCCTGATTTCATCCTTGCCCCAGGTGGCTGCCCCTGTCCACGGACTCCCTTCTTTCATCCTTGCCCCATGTGTCTGCCCCTGCCCATGGACTCCCTTCTTTCATCCATGCCCGATGTGTCTGCCCCTGTCCATGGACTCCCTTCTTTCATCTTTGCTCCAGGTGTCTGCCCCTGTCCATGGACTCCCTTCTTTAATCCATGCCCCATGTGTCTGCCCCTGTCCACGGACTCCCTTCTTTCATCCTTGCCCCATGTGTCTGCCCCTGCCCATGGTCTCCCTTCTTTCATCCATGCCCGATGTGTCTGCCCCTGCCCATGGACTCCCTGATTTCATCCTTGCCCCAGGTGGCTGCCCCTGTCCACGGACTCCCTTCTTTCATCCTTGCCCCATGTGTCTGCCCCTGCCCATGGACTCCCTTCTTTCATCCATGCCCGATGTGTCTGCCCCTGTCCATGGACTCCCTTCTTTCATCTTTGCTCCAGGTGTCTGCCCCTGTCCATGGACTACCTTCTTTCATCTTTGGTCCAGGTGTCTGTCACTGTCCATGGACTACCTTCTCTCATCCTTGCTCCATGTGTCTGCCACTGCCCATCGACTCCCTTCTTTCATCCTTGCCCCATGTGTCTGCCCCTGCCCATGGACTCCCTGCTTTCATACTTGCCCCAGGTGTCTGCCCCTGTCCATGGACTCCCTTCTTTCATCCATGCCTCATGTGTCTGCCCCTGTCCACGGACTCCCTTCTTTCATCCTTGCTGCATGTGTCTGCCCCTGCCCATGGACTCCCTTCTTTCATCCATGCCCCATGTGTCTGCCCCTGTCCACGGACTCCCTTCTTTCATCCTTGCCCCATGTGTCTGTGTCTGCCCATGGACTCCCTTCTTTCATCCTTGCCCCATGTGTCTGCCCCTGCCCACGGACTCCCTTCTTTCATCCATGCCCCAGGTACCTGCCCCTGTTCATGGACTCCCTGCTTTCATACTTGCCCCAGGTTTCTGCCCCTGTCCATGGACTCCCTTCTTTCATCCATGCCCCATGTGTCTGCCCCTGTCCATGGACTCCTTTCTTTCATCCTTGCTCCAGGTGTCTGCCACTGCCATGGACTCCCTTCTTTCACTCTTGCCCCAGGTGTCTGCCCCTGCCCATGGACTCCCTGTTTTTATACTTGCCCCATGTGTCTGCCCCTGCCCATGGACTCCCTGCTTTCATACTTGCCCCAGGTGTCTGTCCCTGTCCATGGACTCCCTTCTTTCATCCTTGCCCCATGTGTCTTTCCCTGCCCATGGACTCCCTTCTTTCATCCTTGCCCCATGTAGCTGCTCCTGCCCATGGACTCCCTTCTTTCTTCCTTGCCCCATGTGTCTGCCCCTGCCCACGGACTCCCTTCTTTCATCCTTGCCCCAGGGGCCTGCACCTGTCCATGGACTCCCTGCTTTCATACTTGCCCCAGGTTTCTGCCCCTGTCCATGGACTCCCTTCTTTCATCCATGCCCCATGTTTCTGCCCCTGCCCGTGGACTCCCTTCTTTCATCCTTGCCCCATGTGTCTGCCCCTGCCCATGGACTCCCTTCTTTCATCCTTGCTCCAGGTGTCTGCCTCTGCCCATGGGCTCCCTTCTTTCACTCTTGCCCCAGGTGTCTGCCCCTGCCCATGGACTCCCTGTTTTTATGCTTGCCCCTTGTGTCTGCTCCTGCCCATGGACTCCCTGCTTTCATACTTGCCAGAGGTGTCAGCCCCTGTCCATGGACTCCCTTCTTTCATCCTTGCCCATGTGTCTGCCCCTGTCCACGGACTCCCTTCTTTCATCCTTGCCCCATGTGTCTGCCCCTGTCCATGGACTCCCTTCTTTCATCCATGCCCCATGTGTCTGACCATGTCCACGGACTCCGTTCTTTCATCCTTGCCCCATGTGTCTGCCCCTGCCCATGGACTCCCTTCTTTCATCCTTGCCCCATGTGTCTGCCCCTCTCCATGGACTCCCTTCTTTCATCCTTGCCCCAGGTTTCTGCCCCTGTTCATGGACTCCCTGCTTTCATACTTGCCCCAGGTGTCTGCCCCTGTCCATGGACTCCCTTCTTTCATCCATGCCCCATGTGTCTGCCCCTGCCCATGGACTCCCTTCTTTCATCCTTGCCCCATGAGTCTGCCCCTGCCCATGGACTCCCTGCTTTCATACTTGCGCCAGGTGTCTGCCCCTGTCCATGGACTCCCTTCTTTAATCCATGCCCCATGTGTCTGCCCCTGTCCACGGACTCCCTTCTTTCATCCTTGCCCCATGTGTCTGCCCCTGCCCATGGACTCCCTGCTTTCATACTTGCCCCAGGTGTCTGCCCCTGTCCATGGACTCCCTTCTTTAATCCATGCCCCATGTGTCTGCCCCTGTCCACGGACTCCCTTCTTTCATCCTTGCCCCATGTGTCTGCCCCTGCCCATGGACTCCCTTCTTTCATCCATGCCCGATGTGTCTGCCCCTGCCCATGGACTCCCTGATTTCATCCTTGCCCCAGGTGGCTGCCCATGTCCACGGACTCCCTTCTTTCATCCTTGCCCCATGTGTCTGCCCCTGCCCATGGACTCCCTTCTTTCATCCATGCCCGATGTGTCTGCCCCTGTCCATGGACTCCCTTCTTTCATCTTTGCTCCAGGTGTCTGCCCCTGTCCATGGACTACCTTCTTTCATCTTTGGTCCAGGTCTCTGTCACTGTCCATGGACTACCTTCTCTCATCCTTGCTCCATGTGTCTGCCACTGCCCATCGACTTCCTTCTTTCATCCTTGCCCCATGTGACTGCGCCTGTCCACGGACTCCCTGCTTTCATACTTGCCCCAGGTTTCTGCCCCTGTCCATGGACTCCCTTCTTTCATCCATGCCCCATGTGTCTTCCCTGCCCACGGACTCCCTTCTTTCATCCTTGCCCCATGTGGCTGCCCCTGTCCATGGACTCCCTTCTTTCATCCATGCCCCATGTGTCTGCCCCTGCCTGTGGACTCCCTACTTTCATACTTTCCCCAGGTGTCTGCCTCTGTCCATGGTCACTCTTCTTTCATCCTTGCCCCAGGTGTCTGCCCCTGTCCATGGACTCCCTTCTTTCATCTTTGCTCCAGGTGTCTGCCCCTGTCCATGGACTCCCTTCTTTCATCCTTGCACCAGGTGCCTGGCCCTGTCCATGGACTACCTTCTTTCATCTTTGCTCCAGGTGTCTGTCACTGTCCATGGACTCCCTTCTCTCATCCTTGCTCCATGTGTCTGCCGCTGCCCATGGACTCCCTTCTTTCATCCTTGCCCCATGTGTCTGCCCCTGTGCACGGATTCCCTGCTTTCATACTTGCCCCAGGTTTCTGCCCCTGTCCATGGACTCCCTTCTTTCATCCATGCCCCATGTGTCTTCCCCTGCCCACGGACTCCCTTCTTTCATTCTTGTCCCATGTGTCTGCCCCTGCCTATGGACTCCCTTCTTTCATCCTTGCTCCAGGTGTCTGCCACTGCCCATGGACTCCCTTCTTTCACTCTTGCCCCATGTGTCTGCCCCTGGCCATGGACTCCCTTTTTTTATATTTGCCCCAAGTGTCTGCCCCTGCCCATGGACTCCCTGCTTTTACACTTGCCCCAGGTGTCTGCCCCTGCCCATGGACTCCCTTGTTTCATCCTTGCCGCATGTGTCTGCCACTGCCCATGGACCCCCTTCTTTCATCCTTGCCCCATGTGTCTGCCACTGCCCATGGACCCCCTTCTTTCATCCTTGCCCCATGTGTCTGCCCCTGTCCACGGACTCCCTTCGTTCATCCATGCCGCATGTGTCTGCCCCTGTCCACGGACTCCCTTCTTTCATCCTTGCCGCATGTGTCTGCCCCTGTCCACGGACTCCCTTCTTTCATCCTTGCCCCATGAGTCTGCCCCTGTCCACGGACTCCCTTCTTTCATCCTTGCCCCATGTGTCTGCCCCTGTCCACGGACTCCCTTCTTTCATCCATGCCGCATGTGTCTGCCTCTGTCCACGGACTACCTTCTTTCATCCTTGCCCCAGGTGTCTGCCCCTGTCCATGGACTCCCTACTTTCATACTTTCCCCAGGTGTCTGCCCCTGTCCATGGACTCCCTTCTTTCATCCATGCCCCATGTGTCTGCCCCTCCCCATAGACTCCCTTCTTTCATACTTGCCCCATGTGTCTGCCCCTGTCCACGGACTCCCTTCTTTCACCCTTGCCCCATGTGTCTGCCCCTGCCCATGGAATCCCTTTTCTCATCCTTGCCCCAGGTGTCTGCCATTGCCCATGGACTCCCTTCTTTAACTCTTGCCCCAGGTGTCTGCCCCTGGCCATGGACTCCCTGTTTTTATACTTGCCCCATATGTCTGCCCCTGCCCATGGACTCCCCTGCTTTCATACTTGCCCCAGGTGTCTGCCCCTGTCCATGGACTCCCTTCTTTCATCCTTGACCCATGTGTCTGCCCCTGCCCATGGACTCCCTGCTTTCATACTTGCCCCAGGTGTCTGCCCCTGTCCATGGACTCCCTTCTTTCATCCATGCCCATGTGTCTGCCCCTGTCCACAGACTCCCTTCTTTCACCCTTGTCCCATGTATCTGCCCCCGCTCATGGACTCCCTTCTTTCATCCTTGACCCATGTGTCTGCCCCTGCCCATGGACTCCCTGCTTTCATACTTGCCCCAGGTGTCTGCCCCTGTCCATGGACTCCCTTCTTTCATCCTTGACCCATGTGTCTGCCCCTGCCCATGGACTCCCTGCTTTCATACTTGCCCCAGGTGTCTGCCACTGTCCATGGACTCCCTTCTTTCATCCATGCCCCATGGGTCTGCCCCTGTCCACAGACTCCCTTCTTTCATCCTTGTCCCATGTATCTGCCCCTGCCCATGGACTCCCTTCTTTCATCCATGCCCCATATGTCTGCCCCTGCCCATGGACTCCCTGATTTCATCCTTGCCCCAGGTGTCTGCCCCTGTCCATGGACTCCCTTCTTTCATCCATGCCCCATGTGT
This sequence comes from Ambystoma mexicanum, assembly GCF_040938575.1. Lineage (NCBI taxonomy): Eukaryota > Metazoa > Chordata > Amphibia > Caudata > Ambystomatidae > Ambystoma > Ambystoma mexicanum. The sequence continues at coordinate 254,029,798 of NC_090921.1, read as the reverse complement.
CTGCCCCTGCCCGTGGACTCCCTGCTTTCATACTTTCCCCAGGTGTCTGACTCTGTCCATGGACACCCTTCTTTCATCCTGGCCCCAGGTGTGTGCCCCTGTCCATGGACTCCCTACTTTCATCTTTGCTCCAGGTGTCTGCCCCTGTCCATGGACTCCCTTCTTTCATCTTTGCTCCAGGTGTCTGCCCCTGTCCATGGACTCCCTTCTTTCATCTTTGCTCCAGGTGTCTGCCCCTGTCCATGGACCCCCTTCTTTCATCTTTGCTCCAGGTGTCTTCCCCTGTCCATGGACTCCCTTCTTTCATCCGTGCCCCAGGTGTCTGCCCCTGTCCATGGACTCCCTTCTTTCATCTTTGCCCCATGTGTCTGTCACTGTCCATGGACTCCCTTCTTTCATCCTTGACCCATGTGTCTGCCCCTGCCCATGGACTCCCTGCTTTCATACTTGCCCCAGGTGTCTGCCCCTGTCCATGGACTCCCTTCTTTCATCCATGCCCATGTGTCTTCCCCTGTCCACAGACTCCCTTCTTTCACCCTTGTCCCATGTATCTGCCCCTGCTCATGGACTCCCTTCTTTCAACCTTGACCCATGTGTCTGCCCCTGCCCATGGACTCCCTGCTTTCATACTTGCCCCAGGTGTCTGCCCCTGTCCATGGACTCCCTTCTTTCATCCTTGACCCATGTGTCTGTCCCTGCCCATGGACTCCCTGCTTTCATACTTGCCCCAGGTGTCTGCCACTGTCCATGGACTCCCTTCTTTCATCCATGCCCCATGGGTCTGCCCCTGTCCACAGACTCCCTTCTTTCATCCTTGTCCCATGTATCTGCCCCTGCCCATGGACTCCCTTCTTTCATCCATGCCCCATATGTCTGCCCCTGCCCATGGACTCCCTGATTTCATCCTTGCCCCAGGTGTCTGCCCCTGTCCATGGACTCCCTTCTTTCATCCATGCCCCATGTGTCTGCCCCTGCCCGTGGACTCCCTGCTTTCATACTTTCCCCAGGTGTCTGACTCTGTCCATGGACACCCTTCTTTCATCCTGGCCCCAGGTGTGTGCCCCTGTCCATGGACTCCCTTCTTTCATCTTTGCTCCAGGTGTCTGCCCCTGTCCATGGACTCCCTTCTTTCATCTTTGCTCCAGGTGTCTGCCCCTGTCCATGGACTCCCTTCTTTCATCTTTGCTCCAGGTGTCTGCCCCTGTCCATGGACCCCCTTCTTTCATCTTTGCTCCAGGTGTCTTCCCCTGTCCATGGACTCCCTTCTTTCATCCGTGCCCCAGGTGTCTGCCCCTGTCCATGGACTCCCTTCTTTCATCCATGCCTCATGTGTCTGCCCCTGTCCACGGACTCCCTTCTTTCATCCTTGCCGCATGTGTCTGCCCCTGCCCATGGACTCCCTTCTTTCATCCATGCCCCATGTGTCTGCCCCTGTCCACGGACTCCCTTCTTGCATCCTTGCCCCATGTGTCTGCCCCTGTCCATGGACTCCCTTCTTTCATCCTTGCCCCATGTGTCTGACCCTGCCCACGGACTCCCTTCTTTCATCCTTGCCCCAGGTGCCTGCCCCTGTCCATGGACTCCCTGCTTTCATACTTGCACCAGGTTTCTGCCCCTGTCCATGGACTCCCTTCTTTCATCCATGCCCCATGTGTCTGCCCCTGTCCATGGACTCCCTTCTTTCATCCTTGCTCCAGGTGTCTGCCACTGCCCATGGACTCCCTTCTTTCACTCTTGCCCCAGGTGTCTGCCCCTGCCCATGGACTCCCTGTTTTTATACCTGCCCCATTTTTCTGCCCATGCCCATGGACTCACTGCTTTCATACTTGCCCCAGGTGTCTGTCCCTGTCCATGGACTCCCTTCTTTCATCCTTGCCCCATGTGTCTGGCCCTGCCCACGGACTCCCTTCTTTCATCCATGCCCCATGTGTCTGCCCCTGTCCATGGACTCCCTTCTTCTATCCTTGCCCCATGTAGCTGCTCCTGCCCATGGACTCCCTTCTTTCTTCCTTGCCCCATGTGTCTGCCCCTGCCCACGGACTCCCTTCTTTCATCCTTGCCCCAGGTGCCTGCACCTGTCCATGGACTCCCTGCTTTCATACTTGCCCCAGGTTTCTGCCCCTGTCCATGGACTCCCTTCTTTCATCCATGCCCCATGTGTCTGCCCCTGCCCGTGGTCTCCCTTCTTTCATCCTTGCCCCATGTGTCTGCCCCTGCCCATGGACTCCATTCTTTCATCCTTGCTCCAGGTGTCTGCCTCTGCCCATGGGCTCCCTTCTTTCACTTTTGCCCCAGGTGTCTGCCCCTGCCCATGGACTCCCTGTTTTTATGCTTGCCCCATGTGTCTGCTCCTGCCCATGGACTCCCTGCTTTCATACTTGCCAGAGGTGTCAGCCCCTGTCCATGGACTCCCTTCTTTCATCCTTGCCCCATGTGTCTGCCCATGTCCATGGACTCCCTTCTTTCATCCATGCCCCATGTGTCTGACCCTGTCCAGGGACTCCCTTCTTTCATCCTTTCCCCATGTGTCTGCCCCTGGCCATGGACTCCCTTCTTTCATCCTTGCCCCATGTGTCTGCCCCTGTCCACGGACTCCCTCCTTTCATTCTTGTCCCAAGTGTCTGCCCCTGTCCATGGACTCCCTTCTTTCATCCATGCCCCATGTGTCTGCCCCTGCCCGTGGACTCCCTTCTTTCATCCTTGCCCCATGTGTCTGCCCCTGCCCATGGACTCCCTTCTTTCATCCTTGCTCCAGGACTCTGCCTCTGCCCATGGGCTCCCTTCTTTCACTCTTGCCCCAGGTTTCTGCCCCTGTCCATGGACTCCCTTCTTTCATCCATGACCATGTGTCTTCCCTGCCCACGGACTCCCTTCTTTCATCCTTGCCCCATGTGGCTGCCCCTGTCCATGGACTCCCTTCTTTCATCCATGCCCCATGTGTCTGCCCCTGCCTGTGGACTCCCTACATTCATACTTTCCCCAGGTGTCTGCCTCTGTCCATGGTCACTCTTCTTTCATCCTTGCCCCAGGTGTCTGCCCCTGTCCATGGATTCCCTTCTTTCATCTTTGCTCCAGGTGTCTGCCCCTGTCCATGGACTCCCTTCTTTCATCCTTGCACCAGGTGCCTGCCTCTGTCCATGGACTACCTTCTTTCATCTTTGCTCCATGTGTCTGTTACTGTCTATGGACTCCCTTCTCTCATCCTTACTCCATGTGTCTGCCGCTGCCTGTGGACTCCCTACTTTCATACTTTCCCCAGGTGTCTGCCTCTGTCCATGGTCACTCTTCTTTCATCCTTGCCCCAGGTGTCTGCCCCTGTCCATGGACTCCCTTCTTTCATCTTTGCTCCAGGTATCTGCCCCTGTCCATGGACTACCTTCTTTCATCTTTGCTCCAGGTGTCTGTCAATGTCCATGTACTCCCTTCTCTCATCCTTGCTCCATGTGTCGGCCGCTGCCCATGGACTCCCTTCTTTCATCCTTGCCCCATGTGTCTGCCCCTGTCCACGGATTCCCTGCTTTCATACTTGCCCCAGGTTTCTGCCCCTGTCCATGGACTCCCTTCTTTCATCCATGCCCCATGTGTCTTCCCCTGCCCACGGACTCCCTTCTTTCATCCTTGCCCCAGGTGCCTGCCCCTGTCCATGGACTCCCTGCTTTCATACTTGCACCAGGTTTCTGCCCCTGTCCATGGACTCCCTTCTTTCATCCATGCCCCATGTGTCTGCCCCTGTCCATGGACTCCCTTCTTTCATCCTTGCTCCAGGTGTCTGCCACTGCCCATGGACTCCCTTCTTTCACTCTTGCCCCAGGTGTCTGCCCCTGCCCATGGACTCCCTGTTTTTATACCTGCCCCATTTTTCTGCCCATGCCCATGGACTCACTGCTTTCATACTTGCCCCAGGTGTCTGTCCCTGTCCATGGACTCCCTTCTTTCATCCTTGCCCCATGTGTCTGGCCCTGCCCACGGACTCCCTTCTTTCATCCATGCCCCATGTGTCTGCCCCTGTCCATGGACTCCCTTCTTCTATCCTTGCCCCATGTAGCTGCTCCTGCCCATGGACTCCCTTCTTTCTTCCTTGCCCCATGTGTCTGCCCCTGCCCACGGACTCCCTTCTTTCATCCTTGCCCCAGGTGCCTGCACCTGTCCATGGACTCCCTGCTTTCATACTTGCCCCAGGTTTCTGCCCCTGTCCATGGACTCCCTTCTTTCATCCATGCCCCATGTGTCTGCCCCTGCCCGTGGTCTCCCTTCTTTCATCCTTGCCCCATGTGTCTGCCCCTGCCCATGGACTCCATTCTTTCATCCTTGCTCCAGGTGTCTGCCTCTGCCCATGGGCTCCCTTCTTTCACTTTTGCCCCAGGTGTCTGCCCCTGCCCATGGACTCCCTGTTTTTATGCTTGCCCCATGTGTCTGCTCCTGCCCATGGACTCCCTGCTTTCATACTTGCCAGAGGTGTCAGCCCCTGTCCATGGACTCCCTTCTTTCATCCTTGCCCCATGTGTCTGCCCATGTCCATGGACTCCCTTCTTTCATCCATGCCCCATGTGTCTGACCCTGTCCAGGGACTCCCTTCTTTCATCCTTTCCCCATGTGTCTGCCCCTGGCCATGGACTCCCTTCTTTCATCCTTGCCCCATGTGTCTGCCCCTGTCCACGGACTCCCTCCTTTCATTCTTGTCCCAAGTGTCTGCCCCTGTCCATGGACTCCCTTCTTTCATCCATGCCCCATGTGTCTGCCCCTGCCCGTGGACTCCCTTCTTTCATCCTTGCCCCATGTGTCTGCCCCTGCCCATGGACTCCCTTCTTTCATCCTTGCTCCAGGACTCTGCCTCTGCCCATGGGCTCCCTTCTTTCACTCTTGCCCCAGGTTTCTGCCCCTGTCCATGGACTCCCTTCTTTCATCCATGACCATGTGTCTTCCCTGTCCATGGACTCCCTTCTTTCATCCATGCCCCATGAGTCTGCCCCTGCCTGTGGACTCCCTACATTCATACTTTCCCCAGGTGTCTGCCTCTGTCCATGGTCACTCTTCTTTCATCCTTGCCCCAGGTGTCTGCCCCTGTCCATGGATTCCCTTCTTTCATCTTTGCTCCAGGTGTCTGCCCCTGTCCATGGACTCCCTTCTTTCATCCTTGCACCAGGTGCCTGCCTCTGTCCATGGACTACCTTCTTTCATCTTTGCTCCATGTGTCTGTTACTGTCTATGGACTCCCTTCTCTCATCCTTACTCCATGTGTCCGCCGCTGCCTGTGGACTCCCTACTTTCATACTTTCCCCAGGTGTCTGCCTCTGTCCATGGTCACTCTTCTTTCATCCTTGCCCCAGGTGTCTGCCCCTGTCCATGGACTCCCTTCTTTCATCTTTGCTCCAGGTATCTGCCCCTGTCCATGGACTACCTTCTTTCATCTTTGCTCCAGGTGTCTGTCACTGTCCATGGACTCCCTTCTCTCATCCTTGCTCCATGTGTCTGCCGCTACCCATGGACTCCCTTTTTTTATATTTGCCCCAAGTGTCTGCCCCTGCCCATGGACTCCCTGCTTTTACACTTGCCCCAGGTGTCTGCCCCTGCCCATGGACTCCCTTCTTTCATCCTTGCCGCATGTGTCTGCCCCTGTCCATGGACTCCCTTCTTTCATCTTTGCTCCAGGTATCTGCCCCTGTCCATGGACTACCTTCTTTCATCTTTGCTCCAGGTGTCTGTCACTGTCCATGGACTCCCTTCTTTCATCCTTGCCCCATGTGTCTGCCCCTGTGCACGGATTCCCTGCTTTCATACTTGCCCCAGGTTTCTGCCCCTGTCCATGGACTCCCTTCTTTCATCCATGCCCCATGTGTCTTCCCCTGCCCACGGACTCCCTTCTTTCATTCTTGTCCCATGTGTCTGCCCCTGCCTATGGACTCCCTTCTTTCATCCTTGCTCCAGGTGTCTGCCACTGCCCATGGACTCCCTTCTTTCACTCTTGCCCCATGTGTCTGCCCCTGCCCATGGACTCCCTTTTTTTATATTTGCCCCAAGTGTCTGCCCCTGCCCATGGACTCCCTGCTTTTACACTTGCCCCAGGTGTCTGCCCCTGCCCATGGACTCCCTTCTTTCATCCTTGCCGCATGTGTCTGCCACTGCCCATGGACCCCCTTCTTTCATCCTTGCCCCATGTGTCTGCCACTGCCCATGGACCCCCTTCTTTCATCCTTGCCCCATGTGTCTGCCCCTGTCCACGGACTCCCTTCGTTCATCCATGCCGCATGTGTCTGCCCCTGTCCACGGACTCCCTTCTTTCATCCTTGCCGCATGTGTCTGCCCCTGTCCACGGACTCCCTTCTTTCATCCTTGCTCCATGAGTCTGCCCCTGTCCACCGACTCCCTTCTTTCATCCTTGCCCCATGTGTCTGCCCCTGTCCACGGACTCCCTTCTTTCATCCATGCCGCATGTGTCTGCCCCTGTCCACGGACTACCTTCTTTCATCCTTGCCCCAGGTGTCTGCCCCTGTCCATGGACTCCCTACTTTCATACTTTCCCCAGGTGTCTGCCCCTGTCCATGGACTCCCTTCTTTCATCCATGCCCCATGTGTCTGCCCCTCCCCATGGACTCCCTTCTTTCATACTTGCCACATGTGTCTGCCCCTGTCCACGGACTCCCTTCTTTCACCCTTGCCCCATGTGTCTGCCCCTGCCCATGGAATCCCTTTTCTCATCCTTGCCCCAGGTGTCTGCCATTGCCCATGGACTCCCTTCTTTAACTCTTGCCCCAGGTGTCTGCCCCTGGCCATGGACTCCCTGTTTTTATACTTGCCCCATATGTCTGCCCCTGCCCATGGACTCCCTGCTTTCATACTTGCCCCAGGTGTCTGCCCCTGTCCATGGACTCCCTTCTTTCATCCATGCCCATGTGTCTGCCCCTGTCCACAGACTCCCTTCTTTCACCCTTGTCCCATGTATCTGCCCCTGCTCATGGACTCCCTTCTTTCATCCTTGACCCATGTGTCTGCCCCTGCCCATGGACTCCCTGCTTTCATACTTGCCCCAGGTGTCTGCCCCTGTCCATGGACTCCCTTCTTTCATCCTTGACCCATGTGTCTGCCCCTGCCCATGGACTCCCTGCTTTCATACTTGCCCCAGGTGTCTGCCACTGTCCATGGACTCCCTTCTTTCATCCAGGCCCCATGGGTCTGCCCCTGTCCACAGACTCCCTTCTTTCATCCTTGTCCCATGTATCTGCCCCTGCCCATGGACTCCCTTCTTTCATCCATGCCCCATATGTCTGCCCCTGCCCATGGACTCCCTGATTTCATCCTTGCCCCAGGTGTCTGCCCCTGTCCATGGACTCCCTTCTTTCATCCATGCCCCATGTGTCTGCCCCTGCCCGTGGACTCCCTGCTTTCATACTTTCCCCAGGTGTCTGACTCTGTCCATGGACACCCTTCTTTCATCCTGGCCCCAGGTGTGTGCCCCTGTCCATGGACTCCCTTCTTTCATCTTTGCTCCAGGTGTCTGCCCCTGTCCATGGACTCCCTTCTTTCATCTTTGCTCCAGGTGTCTGCCCCTGTCCATGGACTCCCTTCTTTCATCTTTGCTCCAGGTGTCTGCCCCTGTCCATGGACCCCCTTCTTTCATCTTTGCTCCAGGTGTCTTCCCCTGTCCATGGACTCCCTTCTTTCATCCGTGCCCCAGGTGTCTGCCCCTGTCCATGGACTCCCTTCTTTCATCTTTGCTCCAGGTGTCTGTCACTGTCCATGGACTCCCTTCTTTCATCCTTGACCCATGTGTCTGCCCCTGCCCATGGACTCCCTGCTTTCATACTTGCCCCAGGTGTCTGCCCCTGTCCATGGACTCCCTTCTTTCATCCATGCCCATGTGTCTGCCCCTGTCCACAGACTCCCTTCTTTCACCCTTGTCCCATGTATCTGCCCCTGCTCATGGACTCCCTTCTTTCATCCTTGACCCATGTGTGTGCCCCTGCCCATGGACTCCCTGCTTTCATACTTGCCCCAGGTGTCTGCCCCTGTCCATGGACTCCCTTCTTTCATCCTTGACCCATGTGTCTGCCCCTGCCCATGGACTCCCTGCTTTCATACTTGCCCCAGGTGTCTGCCACTGTCCATGGACTCCCTTCTTTCATCCATGCCCCATGGGTCTGCCCCTGTCCACAGACTCCCTTCTTTCATCCTTGTCCCATGTATCTGCCCCTGCCCATGGACTCCCTTCTTTCATCCATGCCCCATATGTCTGCCCCTGCCCATGGACTCCCTGATTTCATCCTTGCCCCAGGTGTCTGCCCCTGTCCATGGACTCCCTTCTTTCATCCATGCCCCATGTGTCTGCCCCTGCCCGTGGACTCCCTGCTTTCATACTTTCCCCAGGTGTCTGACTCTGTCCATGGACACCCTTCTTTCATCCTGGCCCCAGGTGTGTGCCCCTGTCCATGGACTCCCTTCTTTCATCTTTGCTCCAGGTGTCTGCCCCTGTCCATGGACTCCCTTCTTTCATCTTTGCTCCAGGTGTCTGCCCCTGTCCATGGACTCCCTTCTTTCATCTTTGCTCCAGGTGTCTGCCCCTGTCCATGGACCCCCTTCTTTCATCTTTGCTCCAGGTGTCTTCCCCTGTCCATGGACTCCCTTCTTTCATCCGTGCCCCAGGTGTCTGCCCCTGTCCATGGACTCCCTTCTTTCATCTTTGCTCCAGGTGTCTGTCACTGTCCATGGACTCCCTTCTTTCATCTTTGCTGCAGGTGTCTGCCCCTGACCATGGACTCCCTTCGTTCATCCTTGCCCCAGGTGTCTGCCCCTGTCAATGGACTCCCTTCTTTCATCTTTGCTCCAGGTGCCTGCCACTCTCCACGGACTCCCTGCTTTTATCAGTGGTCTGGGTGCCTCCCACTCCCCAGAACTCCCTGATTTCATCATTGGTTCATGCTATCTGTGCTGGCAGTGCCTGCGGTGACTGGCACGGTGCCACATATAGAATCTAGATTGATTTCTCGCTTGAAAGTGCCAAATTTCCCTTTTGCGATGCTTGTCACGTGGCCCAAGCTTCATATACCAATAGGACTTTTGCTCTATTGCCAACTTTTCGCTTTGCCACTTTTCCTGGAACCAACCCAAATAAAATGAGCCGAGCTGACTCTGCCAGGGGCGGGGGGAGAGACCAGACCTCCTGAGAGTGCTGCTGTGGCGTTTATTATGTAAGGGTCCTACAAAGGTGGTATTGTGCAAGGTTGCAAAGCCCCCGAGCCGTGGCAGGTGCTGCCTTGGCGCGCTCTGTGTGAGCAGTGGTTCGCGCTGCTTTCAGGTAATGGACGCCGCTCTGTACACTTACATTCTTTCCACTCGCCTGCGCGGAGCAATGGAAACTAAAGTAGGAGTTCCCGCTTCGGGCTAGATTAGTAGGCCTCACCGCCGTGAAAGCCCATTACCTGCGCAGGCAAGTGGCAGCACTATAGACGAGCTCTTGTCCATGCCAGGGGCACCCCCTGGTTGTCAATGATCAGGTGATCAGTGTTTGTTGAGTGGTGTTGGGCATCACCTTGGCGACAGGGCTAACCACCAGAGCTGCAAGTTACAGCCCTTCATTGCCGGCTCAATTTCTCCTGCAGAAGACCGCTGCTGTGGAAGGGCGAGAAAGCCGCAACAGGCCCAGGTGAGAACAGCGCGCCTGCTCACGTTGACCTTAACTGAAAGATTGAATACATCATGTTGACATTTTGTGCGAATAGGGCAGGAAAAAAACACACCCTTCCTGCGGCTTCTTGTGGATTCAGAACCTCAGCCCTTGTCTCATTGCCGCTGCGTCGCAGAAACTGAATGTCGCCCATATATGTGGTGACCACCAAGGAGTTGCTTCAACACCTGGTGAGTTGCAGAAACCTAGAAAAGGGGTTCTTTTGGTCCAGTGGCTGTATGTGCTTGTGTGTCTTGATATGTCATTGTAACCGACCGTAATCTTCACCATGTATAAGCAATTACAGTCTGTAACCGCAATCTTGATTATGCACACTTCCTGTAAAAGCGCCTCAATGCCTTTGGGCTGTAGTGTGTTATACAAATGTAAAAATAAATAAATAAAAGGTATTATGGGTTATTTATAACACTCTTAATACCCACGGGTTTCTAAGCGCGGCCCGGGGGATCAAACCTGTGGTGCTCCGTGTCGTTTTGCTTCCAAGGCGAGCACGTTGCCCCTGAGCTATCCTCCCGATATCCTGTGTGAGAGGGGTTCAGAAGCGCGGGGCTGAGCACCTTGATTCTGCCTCCCATTGGAAGAACAGACACAGAGTCCTGGGACATGAGATCAGGGCCTATGTTGTCAGAGAAATGCTTCATCTCATGAGCAAAAGACACAGGAGACCTCATTGGGCAAAGCATCGGTGCAAGGGAGGTCATCGACCACTCTCAGCCTGCATCCCAAAAAAGGAGCAATGGGAAACTGGTTTTAATATCCCATGGAGTGCTTAATCTTAAACACAATGGTTCAGGGCCGCCCAAACCCAGTGCCTTAAGTGGCATTGTAAATCGGGCTGGGGCTCTTAGGGAGTGTGTGGCCTGCAAAGGGGCGTTGCCTAATGGGCAGCAAGCGACCCCAGCAAGGCAGCCCTTTGTAGAGATCATCATCCTCTCTCCAGGATTCTTGCATCTCTTAGCTAAAAGGATGCCGGGTGGGGGGCAGCGCCACCCCTTTACTTCCGTAATGGTGGCACCCACCCCTGCCAGCCATTCATTTAACTAAGAGCTACAGCAATCACCCCCTAGTGATCGTGTATCTCTTAGTAAAAGGGGTGCCTGGCGGAGGCCAGCGCCCCCATTATGGAAACAAAGGCGAGGCCAAGACCATTTTTCGGAAGCATTTGAACCTCTCGCACATGAGTGAGAGCTTGAAAGGCTTCTGAAAAAAGGTCTTGTCTTCTAGCAGCCTTGCATTTTCTTCCTTAACTTATGGCGCTGGCCCCCGACAAGTATGGGGGATTGTGCAACAAGAAAAGGCATTTTTTTCTAAAGCCTGAAAGTCTTGCATGTGAGTGAGAGCTTCAGGATTTTAAAAAAAATTTCTTGGCCTCTAGCGGCCTCATCGGCTGGGGCTATTTGGGACTTTAGGGTGCTCCCCAGCAGCACCCTATCTCAAAGACATTTTTCAGATACAGCTCAGTCTCTGCCACAGCTAGCCCCGTCCAGCCCCAGCCATTTTAAAGCCCTGCCAGAACCCCAAGCAGTTAGTGAAATGAGGGCAGTTACCAGGCATAGCCTTCCCTGTGCCTCTTACCCGGCATGCTCTGATCCCCAGTAAAAAATGGGAGCTGCATGCAGACTTCAATGGACGAAGGAGGTAGAAAAAAAGGTGATTGTGAAAAGTCGGAGGTCATGTTGAGGTACAGCAATGTTTTGTACAATGAGGTATAGTCACCCAGGAACAGTTCCGGATGTGGCAAGCTGTGCCCTATTAGAGTTCTTTTAAAGCACACGCACCTGCCTGCATGTAATGTATATGCTTGCTTCTGGGGTCGGAGAAGCTACACCCAAACTAGAATGGGAGACTTTTGGCATGATTCATAGAAACGTGAGTATTGACCCTCTAAAGTTTCCGTGGCGAGAAGTACTTTGCATGCCCCCTCACGCATGAGGGACCTGTGCACGATCCGTGTATTCATGAAATCCTTCCCGCTAAGTATCCCTATGCGCAAGTCGCGACCAGAACGCCCCCAACACGCCCCCCGCAAAGCAAATGAAGCCACTGACACATACCTATGCGCGGTCACTGGGCGCAAACTCATTCACCCCGGTAATGCTGCATGGGGGCCCTTGCAACCAAGCCAACACCCTGGCAACACTGCGTAGGGTCCCCGTAACTGTTCACAACACCCCAGCAACATGCGCCCCATGTTCTGCAACTCTAATAATTTCATGACCAATCTGTGTGCGAACCCCCGTAAACTGTGCCTGAACCCTGCTACACTGTTTACATGCACCCCTAAGTTCGATCAGAAACCCTGACTGTGTGCAATCACCCCTAAATCCAACATGCAATCTTACCTCTGCACAGAGATTCTTATGCGCAGGTGTATGTACGCCTGCCTTCAGGTGGCTAATCCATCAGTAGCTTTGCGTGGTCATTTCCCCGACGTGAGATTGCACGGTCAGATCCATCAATACGATTTGTTCTGTGAAGTTTTGGGCATGCAATCTCCTTTCGGCAGGTCGTCCCTTCTGCATGCCCACATTTTCCCTTGTTCTTCCTCATTTTGGACTCTGCGTAGGCCCAACTCCTACTCTGCAAGGAGTCTCACGCAAGGCGCTCAACTGCTCACAGAGGCTTGCCCGACCTGCGCAAAGTCCACGCAAGTCCCAGAAAAGTACAGTGCAGTTAATTCCATGAATTGACCAACAGGGTTTTGCACACAGAAGGGCATGCAAAGTCATGATTTTCTGTGCAGATATTTCTATGTATTGGGGCCATAGACTACTGATCTGAAATTACACAGGCACTCATACCACACATGTTATGGTACAATATTTGAATAGCTCCACCTGCCATTGATATGGCTTTGAAGCACTGTGGGCTGGAAGGCCCGTTGAAAGACCGTAATATGTGCAAAAATGGAAATAAAAACATGACATTGCATGTGAATAGTAATTAGAATTAGGTGACTATTCAATTACTAGCTGAGATGACTAGTTTAAAACATTATAAAAATCATGCAAAGCATTGTATTCAGGCGTCGAGATGGCTGCTATGTCTGTGACTATGTGAGAGATAGACTGAATGTTTTGTGGGACTCAGCTGTATTCTATGGGTTACAGCGGAAGGGGGAATGGGTGTTATAAAAAGTCTATCAACCTCTGTGGCAACTGTCTGCAGTTGAGGGCTCTGCTAAAACCATGGATACACAGGAATGAGGAGAAGGACCTGAGGCACCAGACCCCCCAAGAATGAATGCACAACTCACCTCGCACACAAACCTAGACTATGACCAACCTTTCACAGGCCTTTGAACCTGCAATCAGTCCAGACCGCACTCATTAGGAATCTGGTCAACAATACATCACCTCTAGAAACAGGGGCAGGGAGATGGGAAACTCAATAGCAGGGATTCGCAACATTTGACTCTGTTTGTTTTGCACTGCACCTCCCATCAGCCCTAGTCAACATAGTTGTGAAAGATCATGGGAGTTGTAGTTCAAAATGGCTGGCGAGCCACAGGTTGCAGGCACTCAATCCCCCTACCAGCACTACTCAGTACACTGACCCTACCCTGCCAGAGTTCAGCTCATCAGCTGCCCCTCAAGATGGTTCCCTGAGCCACAAAGTCATATGAACGGAAAAGGCGCTCTTTATAAATCCAGTCTAACATAAATTAACATTGTGGTTTTCCTCATTGTTGCTTCAGGTCAGAGGTGATTGTGAAATCAGGTGGTGAAAGTGATAGCTGTTGCATGTGATGCCCTCGTGCCTACTGTACCTACACACCAACACCCAGATCCCGGGCAAGGAATTGTCACGCCTTCAGGCAGCCAACCAGTTTCACCAGGCCCCAGGGGGGAACTGGAAGCATGCTGGGGAACATTGGGATGATTTGGAAACAACAGAAATTGGGATACCACTGTATACAACCCCGGTGAGGGCTTATGTGGAGTAATGCACCTAGTGCTGAAATCCACACACAGTGTGGTGCACAGCATCCCATGCTGCATGTTGCCTCTTGAGTTTTGACTACAGTTGTGGATGCTAAATCTGTAATATTGAGGCCAGTTCTAGAAACCACCTGCCAAGTATTGAGTGGAGTTCTGGATGTTATGTTCGTCGAGGTTCGTCTAATCAAGGAGGCTACATTAGAAATAGGCCATGTGTGGGGTCTAAGTTCAGTTCTGGAAGCCTGATTTGGAGTATTGAGTCCAGCCATGTAGCCCATGTCTGGTGTATGAGTTCACTTCTGGAAGCCTGATTGGGAGTATTGAGTTCAGTACTGTAGCCCATGTCTGGTGTATGAGTTCACTTCTGGAAGCTTAACTGGGAGTATTGAGTCAAGTCCTGTAGCCCATGTCTTGTGTATGAGTTCACTACTGGAAGCTTGACTGGGAGTATTGAGTTCCGTCCTGTAGCCCATGTCTGGGGTATGAGTTCGCTTCTGGAAGCCTGGTTGGGAGTATTGAGTTCAGTCCTGTAGCTCATGTCTGGGTTATGAGTTCACTTCTGAAAGCCTAATTAGGAGTATTGAGTCCAGTCCTGTAGCCCATGTCTGGTGTATGAGTTCACTTCTGGAAGCTTGACTGGGAGTATTGAGTTCAGTGCTGTAGTTCATGTCTGGGGTATGAGTTCACTTCTGGAAGCCTGATTCGGAGTATTGAGTCCAGTCCTGTAGCCATGTCTGGTGGGTGTATGAGTTCACTTCTGGAAGCTTGACAGGGAGTATTGAGCTCAGTCCTGTAGCTCATGCCTTCGGTATGAGTTCACTTCTGGAAGCCTGATTGGGAGTATTGCGTTCAGTCCTGCAGCCCATGATTGGGGTATGAATTCAGTTCTAGAAGCCTGATTGGGAGTATTGCGTTCAGTCCTGTAGCCCATGTCTGGGGTATGAGTTCACTTCTGGAAGCCTGACTTGGAGTATTGAGTCCAGTCCTGTAGCCCATGTCTGGGCTATGGGTTCACTTCTAGAAACCTGATTGGGAGTATTAAGTTCAGTCATGCAGCCCATCTCCGGTGTATGAGTTCAGTTCTGGAAACCAGATTGTGAGTATTGAGTTCAGTCCTCTACCCCATGTCTGGTGTATGAGTTCACTTCCGGAAGCTTGACTGGGAGTATTGAGTTCAGTCCTGTAGCTCATGTCTGGGGTATGAGTTCACTTTTGGAAGCCTGATTGGGAGTATTGCGTTCAGTCCTGTAGCCCATGTTTGGGGTATGAATTCAGTTCTAGAAGCCTGATTGGGAGTATTGCGTTCAGTCCTGTAGCCCATGTCTGGTGTATGAGTTCACTTCTGGAAGCCTGACTTGGAGTATTGAGTCCAGTCTTGTAGCCCATGTCTGGGGAACAAGTTCAATTCTGGAAGCCTGATTTGGAGTATTGAGTCCAGTCCTGTAGCTGATGTCTGGTGTATGAGTTCACTTCTGGAAGCTTGACTCTGAGTATCGAGTTCAGTCCTGTAGCTCATGTCTGGGGTATGAGTTCACTTCTGGAACTCTGATTGGGAGTATTGTGTTCAGTCCAGGAGCCCATGTTTGGGGTATGAGTTCACTTCTGGAAGCCTGATTTGGAGTATTGAGTCTAGTCCTGTAGCCCATCTCTGGTGTATGAGTTCAGTTGTTCTGGAATCCAGATTGTGAGTACTGAGTCAAGTCCTGTAGCCCATGTCTGGGGTATGATTTCACTTCTGGAAGCCTGAATGGGAGTATATAGTTCAGTCCTGTAGCTCATGTCTGGGGTAGGAGATCAGTTCTGGAAGCCTGATTGAGAGTATTAAGTTCACTCCTGTGTCCCATGTCTGGTGTATGAGTTCAGTTCTAGATGCCTGACTGGGAGCATTGAGGTCATTCCTGCAGAGCATGTCTGGGGTATGAGTTCACTTCTGGAAGCCTGATTGGGAGTATTGAGTCCAGTCCTGTAGCCCATGTCTGGTGTATGTGTTCAGTTCTGGAAGAGTGATTGGGAGTATTGAGCCCAGTCCTGTAGCCATTTCTGAGTTCAGTTCTCGATGCCTGATTGGGAGCATTGGGGCCAGTCCTCGAGCCCATGTCAGGTGTATGAGTTCACTTCAGGAAGCCTGATTGGAAGTATTGAGTTCAGTCCTGTAGCCGATGTGTGGGGTATGATTTCATTCTGGAAGCTTTACTGGGAGTATTGAGTTCAGTCCTCTAGCCCATGTCTGGTGTATGAGTTCACTTATGGAAGCTTTACTGGGAGTATTGAGGTCAGTCCTGTAGTTCATGTCTGGGGTATGAGTTCACTTCTGGAAGCCTGATTCGGAGTATTGAGTCCAGTCCTGTAGCCATGTCTGGTGGGTGTATGAGTTCACTTCTGGAAGCTTGACTGGGAGTATTGAGCTCAGTCCTGTAGCTCATGTCTTGGGTATGAGTTCAATTCTGGAAGCCTGATTGGGAGTATTGCATTCAGTCCTGTAGCCCATGATTGGGGTATGAATTAAGTTCTAGAAGCCTGATTGGGAGTATTGCGTTCAGTCCTGTAGCCCATGTCTGGGGTATGAGTTCACTTCTGGAAGCCTGACTTGGAGTATTGAGTCCAGTAATGAAGCCCATGTCTGGGCTATGGGTTCACTTCCAGAAACCTGATTGGGAGTATTAAGGTCAGTTATGCAGCCCATCTCTGGTGTATGAGTTCAGTTCTGGAAACCAGATTGGGAGTATTGAGTTCAGTCCTCTACCCCATGTCTGGTGTATGAGTTCACTTCCGGAAGCTTGACTGGGAGTATTGAGTTCAGTCCTGTAGCTCATGTCTGGGGTATGAGTTCATTTTTGGAAGCCTGATTGGGAGTATTGCGTTCAGTCCTGTAGCCCATGTTTGGGGTATGAATTCAGTTCTAGTAGCCTGATTGGGAGTATTGCGTTCAGTCCTGTAGCCCATGTCTGGTCTATGAGTTCACTTCTGGAAGCCTGACTGGGAGTATTGAGTTCAGTCCTGTAGCTCATGTCTGGGGTATGAGTTCACTTCTGGAAGCCTGATTGGGAGTATTGCGTTCAGTCCTGTAGCCCATGATTGGGGTATGAATTCAGTTCTAGAAGCCTGATTGGGAGTATTGCGTTCAGTCCTGTAGCCCATGTCTGGGGTATGAGTTCACTTCTGGAAGCCTGATTGGAAGTATTGAGTTAAGTCCTGTAGCCCATGTTCGGGTTATGAGTCCAGTTCTGGAAGCCTGATTCGGAGTATTGAGTCCAGTCCTGTAGCCCATCTCTGGTGTATGAGCTCAGTTCTTGCAGACCAATTGGGAGTATTGCGTTCAGTCCTGTAGCCCATGTCTGGGGTATAAATTCAGTTCTGGATGCCTGACTGGGAGCATTGAGTTCATTCCTGCAGACCATGCCTGGGGTATGAGTTCACTTCCAGAAGCCTGATTGGGAGTATTAAGTTCAGTTCTGTAGCCCATGTTCAGGGTATGAGTCCAGTTCTGGAAGCCTGATTGGGAGTATTGAGTCCAGTCCTGCAGCCCATGTCTGGTGTTTCTGTTCACTTCTGAAAGCCTGATTGGGAGTGTTGAGTCCAGTCCTGTAGCCAAATCTGAGTTCAGTTCTGGATGCCTGGGAGAATTGGGATCAGTCCTGTAGCCTATGTCAAGTGTATGAGTTCACTTCTGGAAGCATGATTGGAAATATTGAGTTAAGTCCTGTAGCCCATGTGTGGGGTATGAGTCAAGTTCTGGAAGCCTGATTGGGCGTATTGAGTCCAGTCCTGTATCCCATGTCTGGTGTATGTGTTCAGTTCTGGAAGACCGATTGGGAGTATTGCGTTCAGTCCTGTAGCGCATGTCTGGGGTATAAGTTCAGTTCTGGATGCCTGACTGGGAGCATTGAGTTCATTCCTGCAGACAATGTCTAGGGTATGAGTTCACTTCTGGAAGCCTGATTGGGAGTATTAAGTTCAGTTCTGTAGCCCATGTTCGAGGTATGAGTCCAGTTCTGGAAGCCTGATTGGGAATATTGAGTCCAGTCCCGTAGCCCATGTCTGGTGTTTCTGTTCACTTCTGAAAGCCTGATTGGGATTATTGAGTCCAGTCCTGTAGCCAAATCTGAGTTCAGTTCTGGATGCCTGATTGGGAGCATTGGGATCAGTCCTGTAGCCCATGTCAGGTGTATGAGTTCACTTCTTGAAGCCTGATTGGAAGTATTGAGTTAAGTCCTGTAGCCCATGTGTGGGGTATGATTTCATTCTGGAAGCCTGATTGGGAGTATTGAGTTCAGTCCTCTAGACCATGCCTGGTGTATGAGTTCACTTCTGGAAGCCTGATTGGGAGTATTGCGTTCAGTCCTGTAGCCCATGTCTGGGTATGAGTTCATTTCTGGAAGTCTGATTTGGAGTATTGAGTCCAGTCCCGTAGCCCATGTCTGAGGTATAGGTTCACTTCTGGAAACCTGATTGGGAGTATTAAGTTCAGTCATGCAACCCATCTCTGGTGTATGAGTTCAGTTCTCGAAGCCAGATTGGGAGCATTGCGTTCAGTCCTGTAGCCCCTGTCTGGGGTATGAGTTCACTTCTGGAAGCCTGATTTTGAGTATTGGGTCCAGTCCTCTAGCCCATGTGTGAGTTATGAATTCACTTCTGGAAGCCATATTGGGAGTATTGAGTTCAGTCCTCTAGCCCATGTCTGGTGTATGAGTTCACCCATGTCTGGGGTATGGAAGCCTGATTGGGAGTATTGAGTTCAGTCCTCTAGCCCATGTCTGGTGTATGAGTTCACTTCTGGAAGCCTGATTGGGAGTATTGCGTTCAGTCCCGTTGCCCATGTTTGGGGTATGAATTCAGTTCTAGAAGCTAATTGGGAGTATTGCGTTCAGTCCGGCAGCCCATGTCTGGGGTATGAGTTCACTTCTGGAAGCCTGATTTGGAGTATTGAGTCCAGTCCTGTACCCATGTCAGGTGTATGAGTTCACTTCTTGAAGCCTGATTGGGAGTATTGGGTTCATTCCTGTAGCTCATGTGTGGGGGATGTTTTCACTTTTGGAAGCCTGATTGGGAGCATTGAGTTTAGTCCTCTAGCCCATGTCTGGCGGATGAGTTCACTTCTGGAAGCTTGACTGGGAGTATTGAGTTCAGTCCTGTAGCTCATGTTTGGGGTATGCATTCAATTCTAGAAGCCTGATTGGGAGTATTGCGTTCAGTCCTGTAGCCCATGTCTGGGGTATGAGTTCACTTCCTGAAGCCTGATTTGGAGTATTAAGTCCAATCATGTAGCCCATGTCTTTTTGAAACCTGATTGGGAGTATTAAGTTCAGCCATGCAGCCCATCTCCGGTGTATGAGTTCATTTCTGGAAACCAGATTGGGATTATTGAGTCCTGTAGCCCATGTCTGGGGTATGAATTCACTTCTGGAAACCTGAATGGGAGTATTTAGTTCAGTCCTGTAGCTCATGTCTGGGGTATGAGTTCAGTTCTGGAAGACTGATTGGGAGTATTTAGTTCAGTCCGGAGTCCAATGTCTGGTGTATAAGTTCAGTTCTGGATGCCTGACTTGGAGTATTGAGTTCATTCCTGCAGACCATGTCTGGGGTAAGAGTTCACTTCTGGAAGCTTGATTGGGAGTATTAAGTTCAGTCCTGTATCCCATGTTCAGGATATAAGTCCAGTTCTGGAAGCCTGATTGGGAGTATTGAGTCCAGTCCAGTAGCCCATATCTGGTGTATGTTTTCAGTTCTTGCAGACCAATTGGGAGTATTGCGTTCAGTCCTGTAGCCCATGTCTGGGGTATAAGTTCAGTTCTGGATGCCTGACTGGGGGCATTGAGTTCATTCCTGCAGACCATGCCTGGGGTATGAGTTCACTTCCGGAAGCCTGATTGGGAGTATTAAGTTCAGTTCTGTAGCCCATGTTCAGGGTATGAGTCCAGTTCTGGAAGCCTGATTGGGAGTATTGAGTCCAGTCCTGTAGCCCATGTCTGGTGTTTCTGTTCACTTCTGAAAGCCTGATTGGGAGTGTTGAGTCCAGTCCTGTAGCCAAATCTGAGTTCAGTTCTGGATGCCTGATTGGGAGAATTGGGATCAGTCCTGTAGCCTATGTCAGGTGTATGGGTTCACTTCTGGAAGCATGATTGGAAGTATTGAGTTAAGTCCTGTAGCCCATGTGTGGGGTATGATTTCATTCTGGAAGCCTGATTAGGAGTATTGAGTTCAGTCCTCTAGCCCATGCCTGGCGTATGAGTTCACTTCTGGAAGCCTGATTGGGAGTATTGCTTTCAGTCCTGTAGCCCATCTCTCGTGTATGAGTTCACTTCTGGAAGCCTGATTTGGAGTATTGAGTCCAGTCCTGTAGCCCATGTCTGGGTATAGGTTCACTTCTGAAAGCCTGATTGGGAGTATTGAGTCCAGTCCTGTAGCCATGTCTGAGTTCAGTTCTGGATGCCGGATTGGGAGCATTGGAATCAGTCCTGTAGACAATGTCAGGTGTATGAGTTCACTTCTGGAAGCCGGATTGGAAGTATGAGTTCAGTCCTGTAGCCCATGTGTGGGGTATGATTTCATTCTGGAAGCCTGATTGGGAGTATTCAGTTCATTTCTCTAGCCCATGTCTGGTGTATGAGTTCATTTCTGGAAACTTGACTGGGAGTATTGAGTTCAGTCCTGTAGCTCATGTCTGGGGTATGAGTTCCCTTCTGGAAGCCTGATTGGGAGTATTGAGTTACGACCTGTAGCCCATGTGTGGGGTATGATTTCATTCTGGAAGCCTGATTGGGAGTATTGAGTTCAGTCCTCTAGCCCATGTCTGGTTGTATGAGTTCACTTCTGGAAGCTTGACTGGGAGTATTGCGTTCCGTCCTGTAGCTCATGTTTTGGGTATGCATTCAATTCTAGAAGCCTGATTGGGAGTATTGTGTTCAGTCCTGTAGCCCATGTCTGGGGTATGTGTTCACTTCTGGAAGCCTGATTTGGAGTATTGAGTCCAGTCCTGTAGCCCATGTCTGGGGTATAGGTTCAATTCTGGAAACCTGAATAGGAGTATTTACTTCAGTCCTGTAGCTCATGTCTGGGTATGAGTTCAGTTCTGGAAGCCTGATTGGGAGTATTTTGTTCATTCCTATATCCCATGTTCGGGGTATGAGTTCAGTTCTGGAAGCCTGATTGGGAGTATTTAGTTCAGTCCTATAGCCCATGTCTGGTGTATGTGTTCACTTCTGGAAGACCGATTGGGAGTATTGAGTTCAGTCCTGTAGCCCATGCCTGGGGTATGACTTCACTTCTGAAAGCCTGATTAGGAGTATTGAGTCCAGTCCTGTAGCCAAATCTGAGTTCAGTTCTGGATGCCTGATTGGGAGTATTGAATACAGTCCTGTAGCCCATGCCTGGTGTATGTGTTCACTTCTGGAAGTCTGATTGTGAGTATTGCGTTCAGTCCTGTAGCCCATGTCTGGGGTATGAGTTCACTTATGGAAGCCTGATTTGGAGTATTGATTCCAGTCCTGTAGCCCATGTCTGGTGTATAGGTTCACTTCTGCAAACATGATTAGGAGTATTAAGTTCAGTCATGCAGCCCATCTCTGGTGTATGAGTTCAGTTCTGGAAGCCAGATTGGGAGTATTGTGTTCAGTCCTGTAGCCCATGTCTGGGGTATGAGTTCACTTCTGGAAGCCTGATTTGGAGTATTGAGTCCAGTCCTGTAGCCCATGTCTGGGGTATAGGTTCACTTCTGGAAACCTGATTGGGAGTATTAAGTTCAGTCATGCAGCCCATCTCTGATGTATGAGTTCAGTTCTGGAATCCAGATTGGGAATATTGAGTTAAGTCCTGTAGCCCATGTTTGGGGTATGAGTTCTCTTCTGGATGCCTGACTGGGAGCATTTAGTTCATTCCTGTAGCCCATGTCTGGGGTATGAGTTCACTTCTGGAAGCTTGATTGGGAGCATTGGGATCAGTCCTGTAGCCCATGTCAATTGTATGATTTCACTTCTGGGAGCTTGACTTGGAGTATTGAGTTCAGTCCTGTAGCTCATGTCTGGGGTATGAGATCACTTCTGGAAGCCTGATTGGGAGTATTGAGTTCAGTCCTCTAGCCCATGTCTGGTGTATGAATTCACTTCTGGAAGCCTGATTGGAAGTATTGAGTTCAGTCCTGAAGCCCATGTCTGGGATATGAGTTCATTTCTGGAAACCTGATTGGGAGTATTGAGTTCAGTCCTCTAGCCCATGTCTGGTGTATGAGTTCACTTCTGGAAGCCTGATTGGGAGTATTGCGTTCAGTCCTGTAGCCCATGTCTGGGGTATGAGTTCACTTCTGGAAGCCTGATTTGGAGTATTGAGTCCAGTCCTGTAGCCCATTTCTGGGGTATGGGTTCACTTCTTGACACCTGATTGGGAGTGTTAAGTTCAGTCATGCAGCCCATCTCTGGTGTATAAGTTGAGTTCTGGAAGCCTGTTTGGGAGTATTGCGTTCAGTCCTGTAGCCCATGTGTGGGGTATGAGTTCACTTCTGGAAGCCTGATTTGGAGTATTGAGTTCAGTCCTGTAGCCCATGTTCGGGGTATGAGTTCAGTTCTGGCTGCCTGACTGGGAGCATTGAGTTCATTCCTTTAGACCATGTCTGGGGTATGAATCCAGTACTGGAAGCCTGATTGAGAGTATTGAGTTCAGCCCTCTAGCCCATTTCTGGGGTATGAGTTCACTTCTGAAAGCCTGATTGGGAGTGTTGAGTTCAGTCCTGTATCACATGTCTGGTGTATGAGTTCACTTCTGGAAGCCTGATTGGGAGTATTGAGTTCAGTCCTGTAGCCCAGGTCTGGGGTATGGGTTCACTTCTGGAAGCCTGACTTGGAGTATTGAGTCCAGTCCTGTAGCCCATTTCTGGGGTATGGGTTCACTTCTGGAAGCCTGATTGGGAGTATTAAGTTCAGTCCTGTAGCCCATCTCTGGTGTATACATTCAGTTCTGGAAGCCTGATTGGGAGTATTGAGTTCAGCCCTCTAGCCCATTTCTGGGGAATGAGTTCACTTCTGAAAGCCTGATTGGGAGTGTTGAGTTCAGTCCTGTAGCCCATGTCTGGTGTATGAGTTCACTTCTGGAAGCCTGATTGGGAGTATTGCGTTCAGTCCTGTAGCCCATGTCTGGGGTATGAGTGCACTTCTGGAAGCCTGATTTGGAGTATTGAGTCCAGTCCTGTAGCCCATGTCAGGTGTATGAGTTCACTTCTTGAAGCCTGATTGGGAGTATTGGGTTCATTCCTGTAGCTCATGTGTGGGGGATGTTTTCACTTTTGGAAGCCTGATTGGGAGCATTGAGTTTAGTCCTCTAGCCCATGTCTGGCGGATGAGTTCACTTCTGGAAGCTTGACTGGGAGTATTGAGTTCAGTCCTGTAGCTCATGTTTGGGGTATGCATTCAATTCTAGAAGCCTGATTGGGAGTATTGCGTTCAGTCCTGTAGCCCATGTCTGGGGTATGAGTTCACTTCTGGAAGCCTGATTTGGAGTATTGAGTCCAATCATGTAGCCCATGTCTTTTTGAAACCTGATTGGGAGTATTAAGTTCAGCCATGCAGCCCATCTCCGGTGTATGAGTTCATTTCTGGAAACCAGATTGGGATTATTGATTCCAGTCCTGTAGCCCATGTCTGGGGTATGAATTCACTTCTGGAAGCCTGAATGGGAGTATTTAGTTCAGTCCTGTAGCTCATGTCTGGGGTATGAGTTCAGTTCTGGAAGACTGATTGGGAGTATTTAGTTCAGTCCGGAGTCCAATGTCTGGTGTATAAGTTCAGTTCTGGATGCCTGACTTGGAGTATTGAGTTCATTCCTGCAGACCATGTCTGGGGTAAGAGTTCACTTCTGGAAGCTTGATTGGGAGTATTAAGTTCAGTCCTGTAACCCATGTTCGGGATATGAGTCCAGTTCTGGAAGCCTGATTGGGAGTATTGAGTCCAGTCCAGTAGCCCATATCTGGTGTATGTTTTCAGTTCTTGCAGACCAATTGGGAGTATTGCGTTCAGTCCTGTAGCCCATGTCTGGGGTATAAGTTCAGTTCTGGATGCCTGACTGGGGGCATTGAGTTCATTCCTGCAGACCATGCCTGGGGTATGAGTTCACTTCCGGAAGCCTGATTGGGAGTATTAAGTTCAGTTCTGTAGCCCATGTTCAGGGTATGAGTCCAGTTCTGGAAGCCTGATTGGGAGTATTGAGTCCAGTCCTGTAGCCCATGTCTGGTGTTTCTGTTCACTTCTGAAAGCCTGATTGGGAGTGTTGAGCCCAGTCCTGTAGCCAAATCTGAGTTCAGTTCTGGATGCCTGATTGGGAGAATTGGGATCAGTCCTGTAGCCTATGTCAGGTGTATGAGTTCACTTCTGGAAGCATGTTTGGAAGTATTGAGTTAAGTCCTGTAGCCCATGTGTGGGGTATGATTTCATTCTGGAAGCCTGATTAGGAGTAGTGAGTTCAGTCCTCTAGCCCATGCCTGGCGTATGAGTTCACTTCTGGAAGCCTGATTGGGAGTATTGCTTTCAGTCCTGTAGCCCATCTCTCGTGTATGAGTTCACTTCTGGAAGCCTGAGTTGGAGTATTGAGTCCAGTCCTGTAGCCCATGTCTGGGTATAGGTTCACTTCTGAAAGCCTGATTGGGAGTATTGAGTCCAGTCCTGTAGCCATGTCTGAGTTCAGTTCTGGATGCCGGATTGGAAGTATTGAGTTCAGTCCTGTAGCCCATGTGTGGGGTATGATTTCATTCTGGAAGCCTGATTGGGAGTATTCAGTTCAGTTCTCTAGCCCATGTCTGGTGTATGAGTTCATTTCTGGAAACTTGACTGGGAGTATTGAGTTCAGTCCTGTAGCTCATGTCTGGGGTATGAGTTCCCTTCTGGAAGCCTGATTGGGAGTATTGAGTTACGTCCTGTAGCCCATGTGTGGGGTATGATTTCATTCTGGAAGCCTGATTGGGAGTATTGAGTTCAGTCCTCTAGCCCATGTCTGGTTGTATGAGTTCACTTCTGGAAGCTTGACTGGGAGTATTGCGTTCCGTCCTGTAGCTCATGTTTTGGGTATGCATTCAATTCTAGAAGCCTGATTGGGAGTATTGTGTTCAGTCCTGTAGCCCATGTCTGGGGTATGTGTTCACTTCTGGAAGCCTGATTTGGAGTATTGAGTCCAGTCCTGTAGCCCATGTCTGGGGTATGGGTTCAATTCTGGAAACCTGAATAGGAGTATTTACTTCAGTCCTGTAGCTCATGTCTGGGGTATGAGTTCAGTTCTGGAAGCCTGATTGGGAGTATTTAGTTCATTCCTATAGCCCATGTTCGGGGTATGAGTCCAGTTCTGGAAGCCTGATTGGGAGTATTTAGTTCAGTCCTATAGCCCATGTCTGGTGTATGTGTTCACTTCTGGAAGACCGATTGGGAGTATTGAGTTCAGTCCTGTAGCCCATGTCTGGGGTATGACTTCACTTCTGAAAGCCTGATTAGGAGTATTGAGTCCAGTCCTGTAGCCAAATCTGAGTTCAGTTCTGGATGCCTGATTGGGAGTATTGAATACAGTCCTGTAGCCCATGCCTGGTGTATGTGTTCACTTCTGGAAGTCTGATTGTGAGTATTGCGTTCAGTCCTGTAGCCCATGTCTGTGGTATGAGTTCACTTCTGGAAGCCTGATTTGGAGTATTGATTCCAGTCCTGTAGCCCATGTCTGGTGTATAGGTTCACTTCTGCAAACATGATTAGGAGTATTAAGTTAAGTCATGCAGCCCATCTCTGGTGTATGAGTTCAGTTCTGGAAGCCAGATTGGGAGTATTGTGTTCAGTCCTGTAGCCCATGTCTGGGGTATAAGTTCACTTCTGGAAGCCTGATTTGGAGTATTGAGTCCAGTCCTGTAGCCCATGTCTGGGGTATAGGTTCACTTCTGGAAACCTGATTGGGAGTATTAAGTTCAGTCATGCAGCCCATCTCTGATGTATGAGTTCAGTTCTGGAATCCAGATTGGGAGTATTGAGTTAAGTCCTGTAGCCCATGTTTGGGGTATGAGTGCTGTTCTGGATGCCTGACTGGGAGCATTTAGTTCATTCCTGTAGCCCATGTCTGGGGTATGAGTTCACTTCTGGAAGCTTGATTGGGAGCATTGGGATCAGTCCTGTAGCCCATGTCAGTTGTATGATTTCACTTCTGGGAGCTTGACTTGGAGTATTGAGTTCAGTCCTGTAGCTCATGTCTGGGGTATGAGATCACTTCTGGAAGCCTGATTGGGAGTATTGAATTCAGTCCTCTAGCCCATGTCTGGTGTATGAATTCACTTCTGGAAGCCTGATTGGAAGTATTGAGTTCAGTCCTGAAGCGCATGTCTGGGATATGAGTTCATTTCTGGAAACCTGATTGGGAGTATTGAGTTCAGTCCTCTAGCCCATGTCTGGTGTATGAGTTCACTTCTGGAAGCCTGATTGGGAGTATTGCGTTCAGTCCTGTAGCCCATGTCTGGGGTATGAGTTCACTTCTGGAAGCCTGATTTGGAGTATTGAGTCCAGTCCTGTAGCCCATTTCTGGGGTATGGGTTCACTTCTTGACACCTGATTGGGAGTGTTAAGTTCAGTCATGCAGCCCATCTCTGGTGTATAAGTTGAGTTCTGGAAGCCTGTTTGGGAGTATTGCGTTCAGTCCTGTAGCCCATGTGTGGGGTATGAGTTCACTTCTGGAAGCCTGATTTGGAGTATTGAGTTCAGTCCTGTAGCCCATGTTCGGGGTATGAGTTCAGTTCTGGCTGCCTGACTGGGAGCATTGAGTTCATTCCTTTAGACCATGTCTGGGGTATGAATCCAGTACTGGAAGCCTGATTGAGAGTATTGAGTTCAGCCCTCTAGCCCATTTCTGGGGTATGAGTTCACTTCTGAAAGCCTGATTGGGAGTGTTGAGTTCAGTCCTGTATCCCATGTCTGGTGTATGAGCTCACTTCTGGAAGCCTGATTGGGAGTATTGAGTTCAGTCCTGTAGCCCAGGTCTGGGGTATGCGTTCACTTCTGGAAGCCTGACTTGGAGTATTGAGTCCAGTCCTGTAGCCCATTTCTGGGGTATGGGTTCACTTCTGGAAGCCTGACTTGGAGTATTGAGTCCAGTCCTGTAGCCCATTTCTGGGGTATGCGTTCACTTCTGGAAGCCTGATTTGGAGTATTGAGTTCAGTCCTGTAGCCCATGTCTGGGGTATGGGTTCACTTCTGGAAGCCTGACTTGGAGTATTGAGTCCAGTCCTGTAGCCCATTTCTGGGGTATGGGTTCACTTCTGGAAGCCTGATTAGGAGTATTGAGTCCAGTCCTGTAGCCAAATCTGAGTTCAGTTCTGGATGCCTGATTGGGAGTATTGAATACAGTCCTGTAGCCCATGCCTGGTGTATCTGTTCACTTCTGGAAGTCTGATTGTGAGTATTGCGTTCAGTCCTGTAGCCCATGTCTGTGGTATGAGTTCACTTCTGGAAGCCTGATTTGGAGTATTGATTCCAGTCCTGTAGCCCATGTCTGGTGTATAGGTTCACTTCTGCAAACATGATTAGGAGTATTAAGTTCAGTCATGCAGCCCATCTCTGGTGTATGAGTTCAGTTCTGGAAGCCAGATTAGGAGTATTGTGTTCAGTCCTGTAGCCCATGTCTGGGGTATAAGTTCACTTCTGGAAGCCTGATTTGGAGTATTGAGTCCAGTCCTGTAGCCCATGTCTGGGGTATAGGTTCACTTCTGGAAACCTGATTGGGAGTATTAAGTTCAGTCATGCAGCCCATCTCTGATGTATGAGTTCAGTTCTGGAATCCAGATTGGGAGTATTGAGTTAAGTCCTGTAGCCCATGTTTGGGGTATGAGTGCTGTTCTGGATTCCTGACTGGGAGCATTTAGTTAATTCCTGTAGCCCATGTCTGGGGTATGAGTTCACTTCTGGAAGCTTGATTGGGAGCATTGGGATCAGTCCTGTAGCCCATGTCAGTTGTATGATTTCACTTCTGGGAGCTTGACTTGGAGTATTGAGTTCAGTCCTGTAGCTCATGTCTGGGGTATGAGATCACTTCTGGAAGCCTGATTGGGAGTATTGAGTTCAGTCCTCTAGCTCATGTCTGGGGTATGAGATCACTTCTGGAAGCCTGATTGGGAGTATTGAGTTCAGTCCTCTAGCCCATGTCTGGGATATGAGTTCACTTCTGGAAGCCTGATTTGGAGTATTGAGTCCAGTCCTGTAGCCCATGTCAGGTGTATGAGTTCACTTCTTGAAGCCTGATTGGGAGTATTGGGTTCATTCCTGTAGCTCATGTGTGGGGGATGTTTTCACTTTTGGAAGCCTGATTGGGAGCATTGAGTTTAGTCCTCTAGCCCACGTCTGGCGGATGAGATCACTTCTGGAAGCTTGACTGAGAATATTGAGTTCAGTCCTGTAGCTCATGTTTGGGGTATGCATTCAATTCTAGAAGCCTGATTGGGAGTATTGCGTTCAGTCCTGTAGCCCACGTCTGGGGTATGAGTTAACTTCTGGAAGCCTGATTTGGAGTATTGAGTCCAATCATGTAGCCCATGTCTGGGGTATGGGTTCACTTTTTGAAACCTGATTGGGAGTATTAAGTTCAGCCATGCAGCCCATCTCCGGTGTATGAGTTCATTTCTGGAAACCAGATTGGGAGTATTGATTCCAGTCCTGTATCCCATGTCTGGGGTATGAATTCACTTCTGGAAGCCTGACTTGGAGTATTGAGTCCAGTCCTGTTGCCCATGTCTCGGGTATGAGTTCACTTCTGGAAGCCTGATTTGGAGTATTGTGTCCAGTCCTGTAGCCCATGTCAGGTGTATGGGTTCACTTCTTGAAGCCTGATTGGGAGTATTGGGTTCATTCCTGTAGCTCATGTGTGGGGGATGTTTTCACTTTTGGAAGCCTGAATGGGAGTATTTAGTTCAGTCCTGTAGCTCATGTCCTGGGTATGAGTTCAGTTCTGGAAGCCTGATTGGGAGTATTTAGTTCAGTCCGGTGTCCCATGTCTGGTGTATAAGTTCAGTTCTGGATGCCTGACTTGGAGTATTGAGTTCATTCCTGCAGACCATATCTGGGGTAAGAGTTCACTTCTGGAAGCCTGATTGGGAGTATTAAGTTCAGTCCTGTATCCCATGTTCGGGGTATGAGTCCAGTTCTGGAAGCCTGATTGGGAGTATTGAGTCCAGCCCTGTAGCCCATATCTGGTGTATGTTTTCAGTTCTTGCAGACCAATTGGGAGTATTGCGTTCAGTCCTGTAGCCCATGGCTGGGGTATAAGTACAGTTCTGGATGCCTGACTGGGGGCATTGAGTTCATTCCTGCAGACCATGCCTGGGGTATGAGTTCCCTTCCGGAAGCCTGATTGGGAGTATTGCTTTCAGTCCTGTAGCCCATCTCTGGTGTATGAGTTCACTTCTGGAAGCCTGATTTGGAGTATTGAGTCCAGTCCTGTAGCCCATTTCTGGGGTATGGGTTCACTTCTTGACACCTGATTGGGAGTGTTAAGTTCAGTCATGCAGCCCATCTCTGGTGTATAAGTTCAGTTCTGGAAGCCTGTTTGGGAGTATTGCGTTCAGTCCTGTAGCCCATGTGTGGGGTATGAGTTCACTTCTGGAAGCCTGATTTGGAGTATTGAGTTCAGTCCTGTAGCCCATGTTCGGGGTATGAGTTCAGTTCTGGCTGCCTGACTGGGAGCATTGAGTTCATTCCTTTAGACCATTTCTGGGGTATGAATCCAGTACTGGAAGCCTGATTGAGAGTATTGAGTTCAGCCCTCTAGCCCATTTCTGGGGTATGAGTTCACTTCTGAAAGCCTGATTGGGAGTGTTGAGTTCAGTCCTGTATCCCATGTCTGGTGTATGAGTTCACTTCTGGAAGCCTGATTGGGAGTATTGAGTTCAGTCCTGTAGCCCAGGTCTGGGGTATGCGTTCACTTCTGGAAGCCTGACTTGGAGTATTGAGTCCAGTCCTGTAGCCCATTTCTGGGGTATGGGTTCACTTCTGGAAGCCTGACTTGGAGTATTGAGTCCAGTCCTGTAGCCCATTTCTGGGGTATGCGTTCACTTCTGGAAGCCTGATTTGGAGTATTGAGTTCAGTCCTGTAGCCCATGTCTGGGGTATGGGTTCACTTCTGGAAGCCTGACTTGGAGTATTGAGTCCAGTCCTGTAGCCCATTTCTGGGGTATGGGTTCACTTCTGGAAGCCTGATTAGGAGTATTGAGTCCAGTCCTGTAGCCAAATCTGAGTTCAGTTCTGGATGCCTGATTGGGAGTATTGAATACAGTCCTGTAGCCCATGCCTGGTGTATCTGTTCACTTCTGGAAGTCTGATTGTGAGTATTGCGTTCAGTCCTGTAGCCCATGTCTGTGGTATGAGTTCACTTCTGGAAGCCTGATTTGGAGTATTGATTCCAGTCCTGTAGCCCATGTCTGGTGTATAGGTTCACTTCTGCAAACATGATTAGGAGTATTAAGTTCAGTCATGCAGCCCATCTCTGGTGTATGAGTTCAGTTCTGGAAGCCAGATTGGGAGTATTGTGTTCAGTCCTGTAGCCCATGTCTGGGGTATAAGTTCACTTCTGGAAGCCTGATTTGGAGTATTGAGTCCAGTCCTGTAGCCCATGTCTGGGGTATAGGTTCACTTCTGGAAACCTGATTGGGAGTATTAAGTTCAGTCATGCAGCCCATCTCTGATGTATGAGTTCAGTTCTGGAATCCAGATTGGGAGTATTGAGTTAAGTCCTGTAGCCCATGTTTGGGGTATGAGTGCTGTTCTGGATGCCTGACTGGGAGCATTTAGTTCATTCCTGTAGCCCATGTCTGGGGTATGAGTTCACTTCTGGAAGCTTGATTGGGAGCATTGGGATCAGTCCTGTAGCCCATGTCAGTTGTATGATTTCACTTCTGGGAGCTTGACTTGGAGTATTGAGTTCAGTCCTGTAGCTCATGTCTGGGGTATGAGATCACTTCTGGAAGCCTGATTGGGAGTATTGAGTTCAGTCCTCTAGCCCATGTCTGGTGTATGAATTCACTTCTGGAAGCCTGATTGGAAGTATTGAGTTCAGTCCTGAAGCCCATGTCTGGGATATGAGTTCATTTCTGGAAACCTGATTGGGAGTATTGAGTTCAGTCCTCTAGCCCATGTCTGGTGTATGAGTTCACTTCTGGAAGCCTGATTGGGAGTATTGCGTTCAGTCCTGTAGCCCATGTCTGGGGTATGAGTTCACTTCTGGAAGCCTGATTTGGAGTATTGAGTCCAGTCCTGTAGACCATTTCTGGGGTATGGGTTCACTTCTTGACACCTGATTGGGAGTGTTAAGTTCAGTCATGCAGCCCATCTCTGGTGTATAAGTTCAGTTCTGGAAGCCTGTTTGGGAGTATTGCGTTCAGTCCTGTAGCCCATGTGTGGGGTATGAGTTCACTTCTGGAAGCCTGATTTGGAGTATTGAGTTCAGTCCTGTAGCCCATGTTCGGGGTATGAGTTCAGTTCTGGCTGCCTGACTGGGAGCATTGAGTTCATTCCTTTAGACCATTTCTGGGGTATGAATCCAGTACTGGAAGCCTGATTGAGAGTATTGAGTTCAGCCCTCTAGCCCATTTCTGGGGTATGAGTTCACTTCTGAAAGCCTGATTGGGAGTGTTGAGTTCAGTCCTGTATCCCATGTCTGGTGTATGAGTTCACTTCTGGAAGCCTGATTGGGAGTATTGAGTTCAGTCCTGTAGCCCAGGTCTGGGGTATGCGTTCACTTCTGGAAGCCTGACTTGGAGTATTGAGTCCAGTCCTGTAGCCCATTTCTGGGGTATGGGTTCACTTCTGGAAGCCTGACTTGGAGTATTGAGTCCAGTCCTGTAGCCCATTTCTGGGGTATGCGTTCACTTCTGGAAGCCTGATTTGGAGTATTGAGTTCAGTCCTGTAGCCCATGTCTGGGGTATGGGTTCACTTCTGGAAGCCTGACTTGGAGTATTGAGTCCAGTCCTGTAGCCCATTTCTGGGGTATGGGTTCACTTCTGGAAGCCTGATTGGGAGTATTAAGTTCAGTCCTGTAGCCCATCTCTGGTGTATACATTCAGTTCTGGAAGCCTGATTGGGAGTATTGAGTTCAGCCCTCTAGACCATTTCTGGGGAATGAGTTCACTTCTGAAAGCCTGATTGGGAGTGTTGAGTTCAGTCCTGTAGCCCATGTCTGGTGTATGAGTTCATTTCTGGAAGCCTGATTGGGAGTATTGCGTTCAGTCCTGTAGCCCATGTCTGGGGTATAAGTTCACTTCTGGAAGCCTGATTTGGAGTATTGAGTTCAGTCCTGAAACCCATGTCTGGGGTATGCGTTCTCTTCTGGAAGCCTGACTTGGAGTATTGAGTCCAGTCCTGTAGCCCATTTCTGGGGTATGCGTTCACCTCTGGAAGCCTGATTTGGAGTATTGAGTTCAGTCCTGTAGTCCATGTCTGGGGTATGGGTTCACTTCTGGAAGCCTGACTTGGAGTATTGAGTCCATTCCTGTAGCCCATTTCTGGGGTATGGGTTCACTTCTGGAAGCCTGATTGGGAGCATTAAGTTCAGTCCTGTAGCCCATCTCTGGTGTATAAGTTCAGTTCTGGAAGCCTGATTGGGAGTATTGAGTTCAGCCCTCTAGCCCATTTCTGGGGTATGAGTTCACTTCTGAAAGCCTGATTGGGAGTGTTGAGTTCAGTCCTGTAGCCCATGTCTGGGCTATGAGTTCAGTTCTGGAAGCCTGATTTGGAGTATTGAGTTCAGTCCTGTAGCCCATGTTTGGGGTATGAGTTCAGTTCTGGCTGCCTGACTGGGAGCATTGAGTTCATTCCTGTAGACCATGTCTGGGGTATAGGTTCACTTCTGGAAACCTGATTGGGAGTATTAAGTTCAGTCATGCAACCCATCTCTGGTGTATGAGTTCAGTTCTCGAAGTCAGATTGGGAGCATTGCGTTCAGTCCTGTAGCCCATGTCTGGGTTATGAGTTCACTTCTGGAAGCCTGATTTTGAGTATTGGGTCCAGTCCTCTAGCCCATGCGTGGGTTATGATTTCACTTCTGGAAGCCTGATTGGGAGAATTGAGTTCAGTCCTCTAGCCCATGTCTGGTGTATGAGTTCACTTCTGGAAGCCTGACTTGGAGTATTGAGTCCAGTCCTGTTGCCCATGTCTGGGGTATGAGTTCACTTCTGGAAGCCTGATTTGGAGTATTGAGTCCAGTCCTGTAGCCCATGTCAGGTGTATGAGTTCACTTCTTGAAGCCTGATTGGGAGTATTGGGTTCATTCCTGTAGCTCATGTGTGGGGGATGTTTTCACTTTTGGAAGCCTGATTGGGAGCATTGAGTTTAGTCCTCTAGCCCACGTCTGGCGGATGAGATCACTTCTGGAAGCTTGACTGAGAATATTGAGTTCAGTCCTGTAGCTCATGTTTGGGGTATGCATTCAATTCTAGAAGCCTGATTGGGAGTATTGCGTTCAGTCCTGTAGCCCACGTCTGGGGTATGAGTTCACTTCTGGAAGCCTGATTTGGAGTATTGAGTCCAATCATGTAGCCCATGTCTGGGGTATGGGTTCACTTTTTGAAACCTGATTGGGAGTATTAAGTTCAGCCATGCAGCCCATCTCCGGTGTATGAGTTCATTTCTGGAAACCAGATTGGGAGTATTGATTCCAGTCCTGTATCCCATGTCTGGGGTATGAATTCACTTCTGGAAGCCTGACTTGGAGTATTGAGTCCAGTCCTGTTGCCCATGTCTCGGGTATGAGTTCACTTCTGGAAGCCTGATTTGGAGTATTGTGTCCAGTCCTGTAGCCCATGTCAGGTGTATGGGTTCACTTCTTGAAGCCTGATTGGGAGTATTGGGTTCATTCCTGTAGCTCATGTGTGGGGGATGTTTTCACTTTTGGAAGCCTGAATGGGAGTATTTAGTTCAGTCCTGTAGCTCATGTCCTGGGTATGAGTTCAGTTCTGGAAGCCTGATTGGGAGTATTTAGTTCAGTCCGGTGTCCCATGTCTGGTGTATAAGTTCAGTTCTGGATGCCTGACTTGGAGTATTGAGTTCATTCCTGCAGACCATATCTGGGGTAAGAGTTCACTTCTGGAAGCCTGATTGGGAGTATTAAGTTCAGTCCTGTATCCCATGTTCGGGGTATGAGTCCAGTTCTGGAAGCCTGATTGGGAGTATTGAGTCCAGCCCTGTAGCCCATATCTGGTGTATGTTTTCAGTTCTTGCAGACCAATTGGGAGTATTGCGTTCAGTCCTGTAGCCCATGGCTGGGGTATAAGTACAGTTCTGGATGCCTGACTGGGGGCATTGAGTTCATTCCTGCAGACCATGCCTGGGGTATGAGTTCCCTTCCGGAAGCCTGATTGGGAGTATTGCTTTCAGTCCTGTAGCCCATCTCTGGTGTATGAGTTCACTTCTGGAAGCCTGATTTGGAGTATTGAGTCCAGTCCTGTAGCCCATGTCTGGGTATAGGTTCACATCTGAAAGCCTGATTGGGAGTATTGAGTCCAGTCCTGTAGCCATGTCTGAGTTCAGTTCTGGATGCCTGATTGGGAGCATTGGGATCAGTCCTGTAGCCCATGTCAGGTGTATGAGTTCACTTCTGGAAGCCGGATTGGAAGTATTGAGCTCAGTCCTGTAGCCCATGTGTGGGGTATGATTTCATTCTGGAAGCCTGATTGGGAGTATTGAGTTCAGTTCTCTAGCCTATGTCTGGTGTATGAGTTCACTTCTGGAAACTTGACTGGGAGTATTGAGTTCAGTCCTGTAGCTCATGTCTGGGGTATGAGTTCCCTTCTGGAAGCCTGATTGGGAGTATTGAGTTCAGTCCTGTAGCCCATGTCTGGGGTATGATTTCATTCTGGAAGCCTGATTGGGAGTATTGAGTTCAGTCCTCTAGCCCATGTCTGGTGTATGAGTTCACTTCTGGAAGCTTGACTGGGAGTATTGCGTTCAGTCCTGTAGCTCATGTTTTGGGTATGCATTCAATTCTAGAAGCCTGATTGGGAGTATTGCTTTCAGTCCTGTAGCCCGTGTCTGGGGTATGTGTTCACTTATGGAAGCCTGATTTGGAGTATTGAGTCCAGTCCTGTAGCCCATGTCTGGGGTATGGGTTCAATTCTGGAAACCTGATTGAGAGTATTAAGTTCAGTCATGCAGCCCATCTCCGGTGTATGAGTTCAGTTCTGGAAGCCTGATTGGGAGTATTTAGTTAATTCCTATAGCCCATGTTCGGGGTATGAGTCCAGTTCTGGAAGCCTGATTGGGAGTATTTAGTTCAGTCCTATAGCCCATGTCTGGTGTATGTGTTCACTTCTGGAAGACCGATTGGGAGTATTGAGTTCAGTCCTGTAGCCCATGTCTGGGGTATGACTTCACTCCTGAAAGCTTGATTAGGAGTATTGAGTCCAGTCCTGTAGCCAAATCTGAGTTCAGTTCTGGATGCCTGATTGGGAGTATTGAATACAGTCCTGTAGCCCATGCCTGGTGTATGAGTTCACTTCTGGAAGTCTGATTGTGAGTATTGCGTTCAGTCCTGTAGCCCATGTCTGGGGTATGAGTTCACTTCTGGAAGCCTGATTTGGAGTATTGATTCCAGTCCTGTAGCCCATGTCTGGGGTATAGGTTCACTTCTGGAAACATGATTAGGAGTATTAAGTTCAGTCATGCAGCCCATCTCTGGTGTATGAGTTCAGTTCTGGAAGCCAGATTGGGAGTGTTGCGTTCAGTCCTGTAGCCCATGTCTGGGGTATGAGTTCACTTCTGGAAGCCTGATGTGGAGTATTGAGTCCAGTCCTGTAGCCCATATCTGGGGTATAGGTTCACTTCTGGAAACCTGATTGGGAGTATTAAGTTCAGTCATGCAGCCCATCTCTGATGTATGAGTTCAGTTCTGGAATCCAGATTGGGAGTATTGAGTTAAGTCCTGTAGCCCATGTTCAGGGTATGAGTTCTGTTCTGGATGCCTGACTGGGAGCATTTAGTTCATTCCTGTAGCTCATGTCTGGGGTATGAGTTCACTTCTGGAAGCTTGATTGGGAGCATTGGGATCAGTCCTGTAGCCCATGTCAGTTGTATGATTTCACTTCTGGGAGCTTGACTTGGAGTATTGAGTTCAGTCCTGTAGCTCATGTCTGGGGTATGAGATCACTTCTGGAAGCCTGATTGGGAGTATTGAGTTCAGTCCTCTAGCCCATGTCTGGTGTATGAATTCACTTCTGGAAGCCTGATTGGGAGTATTGAGTTCAGTCCTGAAGCCCATGTCTGGGATATGAGTTCATTTCTGGAAGCCTGATTGGGAGTATTGAGTTCAGTCCTGTAGCCCATGTCTGGGGTATGAGTTCACTTCTGGAAGCCTGATTTGGAGTATTGAGTCCATTCCTGTAGCCCATTTCTGGTGTATGGGTTCACTTCTGGAAACCTGATTGTGTGTGTTAAGTTCAGTCATGCAGCCCATCTCTGGTGTATACGTTCAGTTCTGGAAACCTGTTTGGGAGTATTGCGTTCAGTGCTGTAGCCCATGTGTGGGGTATGAGTTCACTTCTGGAAACCTGATTTGGAGTATTGAGTTCAGTCCTGTAGCCCATGTTCGTGGTATGAGTTCAGTTCTGGCTGCCTGACTGGGAGCATCGAGTTCATTCCTGTAGACCATGTCTGGGGTATGAATCCAGTACTGGAAGCCTGATTGGGAGCATTGAGTTCAGCCCTCTAGCCCATTTCTGGGGTATGAGTTCACTTCTGAAAGCCTGATGGGGAGTGTTGAGTTCAGTCCTGTAGCCCATGTCTGGTGTATGGGTTCACCCCTGGAACCTCCTCTTCTGGGCACTGACTCCTCCGAATTGTTTATCACAGTTTCACGTTGGGTGATGGCTTCGCCCCCTCGATCCCCCTCTTCTGGGTGCTGAACCTTCTCGTATTGTATTCCACAAATCTTTGTCTTTTCAAACAATTTCAAGCACACTGTTTCTTGGGACTTTAGACTTTGCTCTGCTTGAATTTGCTTTCCTTATTTCTTCCCACTGCAGCATTACTTCCCTAGCTTTCACAGAGTTTGTCAATCTAAGTTTTTTGATTGTACTGCGATTTTACTAGACCTCCTGTATGACCATTTTGACCTCTTTTAGCGACTCTCCTGTGGCCTTCTGGTACCCATAGTTTAGCTCAGAAGGGGATCGACCAAAGTCTTTCGAATATGCACCCATGTGGTGCCGTATTCCCCCTGCAGCTGGCCTCCCCTCAACACTTCTTTACACAGTTCACTAAACTTGGTTCAAAACTTGCCACTTTGTTCTTCTCATTCAACACAGCCCGATTCTTATCGATTCTCCCCTCGACTCACCAGCTGTGATGAACTGCTTGGCTTTTCTTCTTCATTGGAGTCAAGGTCGGTACCACGGTCGCGGGAGCTTCCCTCGATCCTGCCTATCGGCGTAGGCCTGCCCTGTGTACCCTGACATTTGCCATAAGACACTGGTGCAATTGTTCGCGGTCTTAGGCTCTCTTCCACAAAGGTTCTTCATGTCTGGGACGAAAAGGGCAACGCCACTTCTCTCCTTGCCACCCTCTCAATTCCTGCCGCATTTCTCCTTTGCTTGAACTGCTGTGCCTGATTAGCCATCTCGTCGTGCTGTCCGTCATGCTTGGCTTGCTCATACTGTGCCCTCTGGCTCCACCTTTTATCCCTGAGGGGAAGGTAAAGTGCCATCAGGTGTTTGTGATTCTGATCAATTGCATCACTTTGCCAGACCCTTGTATTGGGACATGTCAGGTAAACGGCTCTGGTGTTAATCCGTTGTCCTTTGTGTTGTGCGAACGTGTTCATGTTGGAAATGGGGGGGTGGCAGTGATTTGGAACGCCCTACAAATAAATATGGGGAATAGGTGTTAAAGGAAGGGGGACACCATGTCTCACCCATCAGTGTGCCACTCCAAGCCCTCGATGACTCCCCATCCTGGTGATCCTCCCTCACTGGTACACCACTAAGAAATGAATCCAATAGCGATAGGCCGTGTCTTGGCCACCTGAATGACATATCCCGGGGAACTAGCTAGGTATGAGTTCACTTCTGGAAGCCTGATTTGGAGTATTGAGTTCAGTCCTGTAGCCCATGTCTGGGGTATGAATTCACTTCTGGAAGCCTGACGTGGAGTATTGAGTCCAGTCCTGTAGCCCATTTCTGGGGTATGCGTTCACTTCTGGAAGCCTGATTTGGAGTATTGAGTTCAGTCCCGTAGCCCATGTCTGGGGTATGGGTTCACTTCTGAAAGCCTGATTGGGAGTGTTGAGTTCAGTCCTGTAGCCCATGTCTGGTGTATGAGTTAACTTCTGGAAGCCTGATTGGGAGTATTGCGTTCAGTCCTGTAGCCCATGTCTGGGGTATGCGTTCACTTCTGGAAGACTGACTTGGAGTATTGAGTCCAGTCCTGCAGCCCATTTCTGGGGTATGCGTTCACTTCTGGAAGCCTGATTTGGAGTATTGAGTTCAGTCCTGTAGCACATGTCTGGGGTATGGGTTCACTTCTGAAAGCCTGACTTGGAGTATTGAGTCCAGTCCTGTAGCCCATTTCTGGGGTATGGGTTCACTTCTGGAAGCCTCTTTGGGAGTATTGAGTTCAGTCCTGTAGCCCATCTCTGGTGTATAAATTCAGTTCTGGAAGCCTGATTGGGAGTATTGAGTTCAGCCCTCTAGCCCATATCTGGAGTATGAGTTCAGTTCTGGAAGCCTGATTTGGAGTATTGAGTCCAGTCCTGTAGCCCATTTCTGGGGTATGGGTTCACTTCTGGAAACCTGATTGGGAGTGTTAAGTTCAGTCATGCAGCCCATCTCTGGTGTATAAGTTCAGTTCTGGAAGCCTGTTTGGGAGTATTGCGTTCAGTCCTGTAGCCCATGTGTGGGGTATGAGTTCACTTCTGGAAGCCTGATTTGGAGTATTGAGTTCAGTCCTGTAGCCCATGTTCGGGGTA
This sequence comes from Ambystoma mexicanum, assembly GCF_040938575.1. NCBI lineage: Eukaryota > Metazoa > Chordata > Amphibia > Caudata > Ambystomatidae > Ambystoma > Ambystoma mexicanum. Next base: position 253,991,238 of record NC_090921.1, on the reverse strand, counting down.
TGAGTTCAGTTCTGGCTGCCTGACTGGGAGCATTGAGTTAATTCCTGTAGACCATGTCTGGGGTATGAATCCAGTACTGGAAGCCTGATTGGGAGTATTGAGTTCAGCCCTCTAGCCCATTTCTGGGGTATGAGTTCACTTCTGAAAGCCTGATTGGGAGTGTTGAGTTCAGTCCTGTAGCCCATGTCTGGTGTATGAGTTCACTTCTGGAAGCCTGATTGGGAGTATTGCGTTCAGTCCTGTAGCCCATGTCTGGGGTATGAGTTCACTTCTGGAAGCCTGATTTGGAGTATTGAGTTCAGTCCTGTAGCCCATGTCTGGGGTATGGGTTCACTTCTGGAAGCCTGACTTGGAGTATTGAGTCCAGTCCTGTAGCCCATTTCTGGGGTATGCGTTCACTTCTGGAAGCCTGATTTGGAGTATTGAGTTCAGTCCTGTAGCCCACGTCTGGGGTATGGGTTCACTTCTGGAAGCCTGACTTGGAGTATTGAGTCCAGTCCTGTAGCCCATTTCTGGGGTATGGGTTCACTTCTGGAAGCCTGATTGGGAGTATTAAGTTCAGTCCTGTAGCCCATCTCTGGTGTATAAGTTCAGTTCTGGAAGCCTGATTGGGAGTATTGAGTTCAGCCCTCTAGCCCATTTCTGGGGTATGAGTTCACTTCTGAAAGCCTGATTGGGAGTGTTGAGTTCAGTCCTGTAGCCCATGTCTGGGGTATGAGTTCAGTTCTGGAAGCCTGATTGGAAGTATTGCGTTCAGTCCTGTAGCCCATGTCTGGGGTATGAGTTCACTTCTGGAAGCCTGATTGGGAGTATTGCGTTCAGTCCTGTAGCCCATGTCTGGGGTATGAGTTCACTTCTGGAAGCCTGATTTGGAGTATTGAGTTCAGTCCTGTAGCCCATGTCTGGGGTATGCGTTCACTTCTGGAAGACTGACTTGGAGTATTGAGTCCAGTCCTGTAGCCCATTTCTGGGGTATGCGTTCACTTCTGTAAGCCTGATTTGGAGTATTGAGTTCAGTCCTGTAGCCCATGTCTGGGGTATGGGTTCACTTCTGAAAGCCTGACTTGGAGTATTGAGTCCAGTCCTGTAGCCCATTTCTGGGGTATGGGTTCACTTCTGGAAGCCTGATTGGGAGTATTGAGTCCAGTCCTGAAGCCCATCTCTGGTGTATAAATTCAGTTCTGGATGCCTGATTGGGAGTATTGAGTTCAGCCCTCTAGCCCATGTCTGGGGTATGAGTTCAGTTCGGGAAGCCTGATTTGGAGTATTGAGTCCAGTCCTGTGGCCCATTTCTGGGGTATGGGTTCAATTCTGGAAACCTGATTGGGAGTGTTAAGTTCAGTCATGCAGCCCATCTCTGGTGTATAAATTCAGTTCTGGAAGCCTGTTTGGGAGTATTGCGTTCAGTCCTGTAGCCCATGTGTGGGGTATGAGTTCACTTCTGGAAGCCTGATTTGGAGTATTGAGTTCAGTCCTGTAGCCCATGTTCGGGGTATGAGTTCAGTTCTGGCTGCCTGACTGGGAGCATTGAGTTAATTCCTGTAGACCATGTCTGGGGTATGAATCCAGTACTGGAAGCCTGATTGGGAGTATTGAGTTCAGCCCTCTAGCCCATTTCTGGGTTATGAGTTCACTTCTGAAAGCCTGATTGGGAGTGTTGAGTTCAGTCCTGTAGCCCATGTCTGGTGTATGAGTTCACTTCTGGAAGCCTGATTGGGAGTATTGCTTTCAGTCCTGTAGCCCATGTCTGGGGTATGAGTTCACTTCTGGAAGCCTGATTTGGAGTATTGAGTTCAGTCCTGTAGCCCATGTCTGGGGTATGGGTTCACCTCTGGAAGCCTGACTTGGAGTATTGAGTCCAGTCCTGTAGCCCATTTCTGGGGTATGCGTTCACTTCTGGAAGCCTGATTTGGAGTATTGAGTTCAGTCCTGTAGCCCATGTCTGGGGTATGGGTTCACTTCTGGAAGCCTGACTTGGAGTATTGAGTCCAGTCCTGTAGCCCATTTCTGGGGTATGGGTTCACTTCTGGAAGCCTGATTGGGAGTATTAAGTTCAGTCCTGTAGCCCATCTCTGGTGTATAAGTTCAGTTCTGGAAGCCTGATTGGGAGTATTGAGTTCAGCCCTCTAGCCCATTTCTGGGGTATGAGTTCACTTCTGAAAGCCTGATTGGGAGTGTTGAGTTCAGTCCTGTAGCCCATGTCTGGGGTATGAGTTCAGTTCTGGAAGCCTGATTGGGAGTATTGAGTTCAGTCCTGTATTATCCAAACCCTGTCTGCATCTAGCGCAGTGCAGGCATGCTGCACCTGGCCCCACCTGTGACCATACACCCCCCTTATCTGAAATGCAAGCATTTCGAGAGTACACAGACAGGGTTTGGAGTAGCCCCGCTCTGGCCCACCAATATGTTCTCAGTGCAGCTCTTCCTGCCCAAAAAGGAGGATCAAAGCCTCCCTCACATTTTAAGAGGGCCAGGATCAGCCCCTCCTAGCATGGAGTTGCAAGGTTTGGCCGATTTAAGGCAAACGAAACCGTGGGCACAGATTGGTAGAGAGCCTCAGGTGGGTGGAGTGAGGCAGAGCTTATGGGGGCGATGACATTGCTTTCGTCAGTGGCCCGTGATCAACTTTGACGACAATTCTTTCAGGATTTTTTAACGTGTCTTTTTTTATTATTCGAGTTATGTATTTAAGTGTTAAACTTTGACTTGAAAAAAACCTGATCGCCTTACTAGGCTTTGGTAATATAACGTGATTTGCCCAGGATCACCCAATGCTTTCAAGTGGGCAATATGTCCTAACCTTCCCTCTGATCACTCGTTCCAAAAGCACACGCTCTTTCCTTCTCCTTCCATAATCACAGCCTCTCCCCTTCCTCTTCCAAAATCATCTGCTTTCGACTTCCTTTTCAATTCACGCTCCCTTCACCTTACATGACTGTCCACTCCTCCCACCTCTCCTTATCTTCTGCCAGCCCCTAAACCCTCTCACCTCCCTACCACATCCTCTTCACCTCCCGTAAGACCCTCTAACCCATTCACTTTCTGTGCGCTACCCACTTCTACCAGCAGCCATCCACCCCTCTCATCTGCCATCCCCTTCTCTATTCTTCTACTTCATTCACTCTCCTCCACCCCATAGAGAAAACTGCCTTTGCAACAGCTTGAAAAATGAAAAGTGTTCACCGTCAACCCCTGAACAAGAGCCTGAGTGGCGAATCCCAACTAAGCATGCTCTAAGAATAAAAGGTGTGCTTCTTTTATTGATCCTGTATTTATTAATTGCACTAGAAAAATGAACACAAAGAAAAAAAGGGATACCAAGAAGCAAGAAACATCAGTCAGCCAATCTTCCCTTTCCATCTGCTCACACCCTTTCTCTCCAATCCACTCCCCTATCACCTGCCACCCCACATTAACCTTTAATCTAAACCCCCCTTACCGCCACTCCTGTTCATCACTGCTCCCTCATAGTACATGCATCCCACTTTTTCGCCTTGGCATGGCTGGGGAGAAGCGAGGATAATGCTGCCTTTCCCCTCCGAGGGCTGGCAAAGGCTCCCAGACCTACTTCCATCCAGGGGTGGACTGGCCTATAGGGAGCTCTGGAGATCTCCCGGTAGGCCTGTCCACCCTGGGCCTCTTTTATGTGATCACCTATTTTATTTCCAAATGTTCTCATAGGTAAATGGCTGGGCTTGCTGAAAATGTGTAATATGGGGCCACTTTGAATAAAACTTTCAGTGCCTTTTTTGGATCTCAGTCCACCCTTGCTTCCATCTTGGCGTAAGCGCGCTCGAACAATGCCTCCCGGCACACTGTGACTACTCACAGCAGGCCTGTGTGGGGGGACGTGTGGGCCCGGCATCTTGTTATGAATGACAGACCCCCCAAGAAAATGGCAGCATGGCGTTGGACTTTCTCCTGGCATAAAACAGGACATTTTGAGACTACATTGTTTTCTTTTTGGTTAGTTATTTAGTTGAGGGCCCAAGTGAGTGCTAAGGTGCAGGAGTGAACCAGGGTGCAGGAGTGGTATACACTTTAACTGTAACCAAGATCCACAGGGCGACCCCCGCATATGGAAATAATAAATACTGGTTTGGCAATTATTATTAAGGCTTCCGGTTTTCCGTATTGACTGATTTTTACACGTAAATACAGACAGAAATCAATCTGCTTTCTGTCTGTATTTATTTATAAAAATGGAGAAAAGAAACCGAAAAACAGGTCTTTCTGACTGATTCTCTATGATGGCACTCATACATCGCAGGCCCATCACGTTGCAGATTGACAGCATAGAGAGTGTAAACGTTGTATAAAAATAGCATTAAAGTTCTTCAATTGCTAACAGCATATATATTAAGGCAGCAGTCACAGCAGCAACCGTTATGGACACATTGAGCTAGCATTTCTTTCCCATATGGCTGAATGTGTGCTTTAATTAGTGCATTTTGTTTTAGAATAAATGCAGAAAAATACTGGTTGTGAATGCTCTCTTTATATGACAAAAAATAAATGTGGATAAATACAGAAAAAAGGCCCAACAATTATTATTCTGTTCACCAATGTGCTAGCACCATGCTAAATTATTTTACAATGTGTTTCGCTCAGTGAGCTTCCTCAGGGCCTATCTTTGAATAATTGAAGCTTCATTGTTGGAACTTCCCATGTGCCACGAGATACTCATTTATAAAAAACATTTTTGTTTGGAAACGGGTTGCGATAGTCCCTTTAGGCTAGAGTGTACTATGCAGCACGATCATTATAACATGGTCTGTATCCTGAAGTCAGATATGAGAGTTTATTTTTATTTTATTTATCTGTTGAACATTTGTATGACGCCTATTCAGTAGAAAGTGTTTCCAGGTGCCACAAGACAAAAGAAAGGGTGGGGACATAGGAAAAACAAACAATAACAGTGCTACTAGGCTTTATTTGTTTATGACATTCGGATCGTGCAAGTGCAGTATCAAAAAGTGCGGGGGGGGGGAAGATAAGGATGAAGGGATGGGATAGAGCGAGGGAGAAGGGGAGTAGTGCTGTAAGGAGGGGGCCCAGGGAAGGGGGCAAGTGCAAGCAGATGCCCAGGTGGCCTAGTGCCAGGGGAAGCTAGGGGTAGTGTAAGTGCAAGGGGGGGACTAGGCTTGGGAGGCTAGTAAGGAAAGGGAACCCAAGGGCAAGTGCTGGTAGGAAGGGGTGAAAAGAGGAGACTGGAAGAAGGATGGTCTGACCCTAGATGCTGTAGCTCGTATTACATTCTTCCTGTTTGGAGAAAAAATAAATAGTTGCTTTGGCACAAAGGCAGGTGGGTCTGGTGCTGTGGAAGTCCAATTGCATGTCTATAAGTATAGTGCATGCGACATTTGAATTTACTGTCAAATTTGGCTTGACAAGCGTAAGTGTATCAGCCTTCCTAGCACCTTGTGGGATTAGGTATCAATGTATGTATGTACAGTGTTAGAGAGAATTCTCATTTCTGTGCTAATTCCCTTCACCCTTAGAGACCCCAGCACTTTTGCTGGACTTTAGGACTTTTCATTTTAATCCTGGAGTGACTGGGACCATTTTCTCACCCTCTCATGTATTTTTGATCTGATTTGGCCTCTGTGTTTTCTTTGATTTTGGAGTCTGACAAAGTCCATAGGCATCTTATTTTGTATGGCGACACACAGCACCTTCAGTGCAGTGTCACAGAGAAGCCCTTCGGATTTCTCATAAGGTTTAAACACCTCTCTTGGATGAACTACTGTTCCCAAGAGTAGTAAAGTGAAATTGACTTTACTTACCTTTTTCTCTCTGTAGATCCAGCACAACCCAACCTATGTGGAGTGCTGGGGGGTTACTTAGTAGCCCCCCTTTTTCTACATCACTGATGTAACATTTTTTTATGTTACCCTCACGACTTTAAATGGCTGGTGGCAGTGGTTTAATTTTCCTACCATTGTACATTTTTACCGCAGGCTGAATCATCAGCTGCAGTATTGCACCCATGGGGCCAATTTTCTCAAAATTGCCCTAGTCTACTTTTTCCCCTATTTCTTGTTTGTGAGGTCTTTCTTGGGTTTGACTCTGCACACCAAACCAGGTTTAACCCTTTTCTTTTTTTTTTCCTTTGGGGGGCTTCAGTGTTGAAACCCGCTCCTGGATCCAGTGTGTCTGGCAAGGCAGGAAGTGAGTGAGGTGCCCGAAACACGCTGCCCTTGATCTCCTTGGTTACCTGAACGCACCCAGTGATGATTGGCTTACTGACTGTCCTTGCAGGACAGCCACCCTGCTGTGTGAGTGACAGCCAGGCTGTGCATGAATGGGAGAAACCTGCATAAAAGGCAAGGTTTCTCGGACTGAAGGCAGCGTCGACCACTGGACGAAAGATCCGATGAAGGAATAAAGAAGCTTACAGCACCCTCCTGGACCGTTGAACTTCCCGGTGAAGCCCTGCTGCAGTGCTGAAGCTCCAATTTCGAATCGACTAGAGAAGCCCTTGAACAGACGACTTCTTCCCTTGGGTTGGTGGGAGCCACTAACCCCAAGACCTACTTTGCTGGAGGACCTTCCCCAACTGGCTGTACTTGTTTGCTGCTGCTGGAATCGATTGCCAGGGGTCGAGAAACCCCTAGTCGAGTGCCTCATCTTTAAGCCGGACCAGAGCTCCAGGAAGATCTTGATGACCCTCCTGAAGCAGGACAACCCAAGCCAGAGTCACCTCACCAGAGTGCTGGACTCCAGAAGCAAGGGAAGCCCATCAAGTGGCCAAGATGCGCAGTGGTTGCTATTTGCCCGTAACTGAAACTGCGAAGTGCTGCTGAATTGAAAAGAGCCTGTAGCTGCCGCCAACCTTCAAACTGCAGTGCCGGAGTCCTCCAGACATCCTCCCTCTTGTCCCCACGACTGAGGCCCAAGAACCCAGGATCTGCAAGACTGTGGATCCTCTTCCTCAAACCTCGGGTACTGTCTTGGCTAAGTGGTACTTACCTCCTTTGTCTGTAGCTTGCATTATCTCACTGGAGACTTGCAGTAGCTGATTTCTGCAGAGTTGATCTCAGCTCTGTCTTTCACAAGCCTAACAGCTTGTGGCCCAACACTGATTTCTTTACAAAACTCTCTAAACTTTGTGCAAGACTTTGTGCTATCTAAAGAAGTGCCTCAGCTCCATAGACATTGTTCAAAATGACGTTGGCTGTCCTGGTTCGCTGCAGACTCTTCAGACCTATTGACTTTGATTCTAACTGTCCCTCATAAGTGGTGCATAGGTTTAACTTGTATTGCTGGGAAAGATCTAATTTAGACTTAATTGGGACTTAATTGGGAGATTGAAAAGTGCTCACATGCTCTAAGAACCTGTTAACCCTTTTCCTTCCCTAACCTTTTCCTTTCCACAACCTCAGACTTTTACCAAGTACAAAAAGTGATACATAAATGCCAAGTACTGTACTAGTAATTGAAGTCACCTCAGGGTATAGGAAGTGTGTATGAAGCATCTCTATCAAATATCTACTTGCCTATATTGATTCTGAGAAAGTGTTATGAAGTGTATTTATATTGTTGCTGTTAGGGAGAATTCTCACCCAAGTGCTAAATTATCTCTACCTTAGAGCCCTCCAGCTCTTTTGCTTTATTTTGGGACTTTGAACTTTTCATTTTCAATGTGTATTACTTTTGTTATGGAGTTTTAAAACAACTCCGTAGGCATCATCTTTTTCTGTGTGTCACACAGCACCATCAGTGCAGTGGCACAGGGGTGTCATTCATACTCCCCAAGGTGTACATACCTTCTCTGGGACTGACTACTGTCTCCCAGAGCATGTAAGGTTAAATTGACTTTACTAGTCTCTTTAAATTTACAGACCCAGCACACACTATCTTCCTTTAGAGTGCTGGAGGGGTCGCCTAGCATCCCCTGAGTCAAAACACTCATGTAACAGTCAAATGTTACCCTTTCCCTTGCTAGTGCAATGTTTTCCAAATGACGGTGTAAATAAATGTATATTCTTTTACCAAGAAACCTTGAGAAAGTGTTTGTTTGAATCACTGTATTTGTTGGTCCTTTGTGTAACTTGTTCTACTGCTCACTTTACTCTTGAGATAAGTCTGGCTGCTCAGCCACTGTTACCACATTACTGTGTAGTACAGGCTTGTACCAAAGGTGAAATTGTACTGACACTTGTAGTCTTAATTGCATATAGTGTTCCCAAAAGGTACTGCATGTGATTCTGCCTAACAGCTGCATATTGCCATTTTTAAAGAAGGCTTATTTAAAACTGATCGTTAAATAAATAAATAAATAAGTATTTTACTAGAAAACCTTGAGAGGAAGTGTTATTTGTATACTGGTATTTGTGGATGTCAATGCTACAGTTCATATTTACCCCTCTTGAGATATGTCTGGCTGCTCAGTCACTCTACCAATTTGTGTAGTACAGACCTATACCAATAGGTGGGTTACCTAATACCAAGACTAGTGTAGTCTCCCATAGGGTTACTGCATACAATCTTGCCTAACATACAGAATCAATGACCTCTCATATCTGATTTCATATTCACAATAAAGAACATGTTATAATAATCGTGCCACGTAGTACCCGCTAAGGGACTACCGCAACCCATTTCCATACCAAAAACAATTTTTTTAAAAAGTATAATGTCACACATGGGATGTTCCAATAATTAAGCTTCAATAATTCAAAGGCCCTAAGGAAGGTCACTGAGCGAAACATGTATAGGCCTTATCAGATAAATGTTGACACACAATGCTTCCACCCCAATTTTTCCATGAATACAATGAAATGAGTATTTTTAGAACTGCTTTCTAACCACACACGACTTTAGAATAAACAATACACTTTCTGTTTAGGCAATCAATATTGTCAAATAAATTAGCATGGTGCTAGCACATTGGGGGATAGAATAATAGTTTACAACCCCAGACACGTGTTTCTGCCTTGCTGGGCATCATCAGTCAGGTGAGACTGTGCTTGTCCAGGATACAGCAAGTAAGGAGTCCACATGTGGATTACCCATTTAATTTAGGATGAAACCTAAAGTGTTCCAAATTTGCAAACGTGTAGGAACCCCTCTGCTGTGAATGAAGTGAAGTTAGGTCACTGAACCTTTCACAGAGAAGAAATAACCAATTGCATATCAATCTGGTGTCACCGGCAGGGGCAGTCCAGCACCAAAATGCCAGAGAAATCTCACTGAAAAAGAGTACCATCAGCAACCCCAGAGACATGTTTCTGGCTTTTTGGTGTCATTAGTGAGGTGAAGTTGTGCTTCTCTAGGGCTCAGAGAGAGAGTGGAAAGCGTCTGGATTACCCTTCAAATTTAGAGTGAACCCGCTAGTGTTCCAAATTTTCTAAATTATGATAGCTCCTCTACTGAGAATGAAAACAGTCAAATAACCTCTTCATTGGGGTGCCCCCGACTCAAGACAGTCTAAAACCCTGTTTTAACCTTCTGTACCTTTCACTGCTGTGAAACTGATGTGAAATATGTATCCGTCTTTCACCTCTATGAATGCCGTGCAGGCTAATGCAAAACTAGAGATGGGCGAGCTCGGCGGGCTCGGGCCGGCCCGGACCACGCCTATGTTTCTGGCCTGACTCCCCCTCTTGGGCCAGTGCCTGCCCAAAGAAGGGGCCGGCCACAAGTCCTCTTGGGCCAGTGCCTGCCCAAAGAAGGCGCCAGCCACAAGTCCCACCGGGTGCTCGCCCACTCCTTCCATCTAAAAAATAAATAAATGTGCTCGCGTCTGACTGTATTCTGACCGCCGACTGTATCCAACAGCACACGTTGCACATTCACCTCTTCTGCCGCACCATGGCAGCACTGTGTTGCTGTGATGCCGTGGACCACATTCTAAAGCAACTTTATTGTTTTGCATATCAAGATAGTAGACATCATAGGTGTAAGCACATCTTTAAATGGCCGCTTTGAGTTGCTCGCTTTAACTATGACAGATCTGCAAGGTAACTGGTGCTTTGCAAGCTCTTTCAATTGGAAATGTTGCATCATGCATATGAAAGGCTCTAACTGCCACTGATGAAAGAAGTGTTTGCAACCTGAGCACCTTAATGACCTGCAGAGCCAGGACTGGGTGTGTGTGTCAGCCGTGTGTCAGTAGTGGGGGATCTCATGCAGGGAGGGGGGCAGACAGGGTTGCCTTCCTCCGGCGAATAACACCTTAGGAAAAGTCAGTTTCTGTTCCGGCAGATGGGATGCAGACTCCGGGGTGCCCGAAAGTGGAAGGAGCTGAAGCATCTCATAGCAGGTACCTGACAAAAGTCCTAGAAGACAAAAGAACCACTTGCACCAAGGATCAGACCTGGTGTGCAGATATCCAACAGGCGTTAGCAAACAAAATAAATACCCTACTAAATAAAATCCAACAAAAAAAAGACTCCTTAAACCTTCCTAACCCGCCTAAACCTCTGTCCAACGCTATACCTAGAACACAGACTAACAAATTCTAAAACTACCACCTTGGAGGTTGAGAAAATCATACTTTCACTGAAACCCTCCAACTGCAAAGGCGACATCTGCCCTGCACAAATAATTAACGACGCTGTCAGAGACCTATCACCTTTTATTTCCAAACGTATGAATGCATCATTGTCCTCGGGTAACATCCCCTTCAATTTAAAACAATCCTGGGTGCTCCCCCTCCTCAAAAAGCAGACGCTAGATCCTCTCATCCCCACCAATTACCGACCCAACACCACGGTACCTTATCTATTGAAGATTTTGGACAAAGTGGCCTACGTCCAGATTCAAAAATACCTTGAACTACACAAACTACTATGCACCAGACAATCGGGTTTCCACCCACTACACGGAACGGAAACAGCCCTTATTGATCTAAAGACCCAAATAGATGAGTTGAGAGACAAGGGAAAGACAGCACTCCTCCTTTTAATTGACCTCTCTGAGGCATTCATCCTTGTGGACCACAAGGTCCTGTGCAGACACCTAGATTCAGCAGCTCATTTCTCCACCGAAGCCATCAGATGGATTGAATCCTTTCTGAGCGAGAAAACGATGAGAGTCTTCTCACCTTCAGCAGCAGCAGACCCCTCACCTATCGCCTGTGGAGTCCCCCAGGGCTCATGTGTCTCCCCAAATTTATACAACATTTCACCAAACCTCTGTTCGACGATTTGGACCATCTGGGTATCACGTACACTAACTATGCAGATGATATTCAGATTCTCCTCCCACTTTCTGGGGATCACAGCAATGACAGAGAGTTGGTGAACAGGGTGTATCTCATCATTCAGGCATGGATGACATCCCATGGCCTATGCCTGAATGATGATAAGACAGAGCTAATCATCCTGGGTATGCATGCCAATATTAACAAACTAGCCCTTGAATACGCCTCGTTCAACATAGTCGACAATATTATCAAAGTATCCAGGGAGGTAAAAACTATTGGTTTTTACCTGGATTCCACTATGCCATTTACTAAACAGGTTAATTCACTAGCATCCACTACTGCGTATACTTGTAAATTAATAAGAGCAGGCAGACCATTCGTATCCAAAGATAGTTGCATGATCCTAGCGAGAGCCCTCATACTCTACAGACACGATTATTGTAATGCTCTCTATAGCAGTGCTAATAAAACTATTACCCAAAGCCTATAAATCCAACAAAACAATGCCTTGAGAGCTGCACTTGGCAAAGAGAGCACATCTCTACTATTAGACGCCAACACAAATGGCTCTCCACTGACAACAAAATCCAACTAAATCTGGTCTCCCTAACCCACAAAACCCTCAATAATGCTGCCCCCAGCTACCTGATGGACAAATTAAAGAGAAAGTCATCCATTAGACAGACTAGAACCTTCAATTCTAACTGCCTGATAATCCCAAGATTCAAACTCTCCACCATCGGAGGTAATAGCTTCCCTGTGAAAGCTGCTACACTCTGGAACTCCTTACCACATAACCTGAGAGCAGACCAACCTTACTTACACTTTAGAAGGAATTTCATCAAACATTTGAACTCCAATAACTCATAGCCCCCATCCTATTAGTCTCCTCAAGCCTTAGCCCTAACAGTATTATATAACCTTGCCTACTAATGCACATGACACTGAACAATTACTGTACATTATATCACATCTAAGCATATTAATCCTACCTCCTACATCTGTACATAATTGCACGCACATATATTGCTGTATATATATTATATGTATAGGACATTGTATATTGTATATTTCTGTAATTCTTTTAATTGTATATGTCGCTATTTTTTTTCTAACTGTATATTTCTGTAACATTGTAAGCTTCACATATTCTCACTGCTGCGCCCTGCTGCCTCTTGGTATGGAGCGCATTATAAATAAATAAATAAACAAACAAACAAACAAACAAACACAGTAAGACCAAAAGGAGGCAGCCAACTGGACAGGTTAAGGCCCCCGGTCAGAGCAAATAGGTCTCCTGAGGTGTGTGTGCCATCGGGCATCTTTTTGACTATAAAGTATGGGCCAAGATTAGCCCCTGTTATCATTTGTACCTCTTCTGCACTGAGAGGGAATTCACGGGTGTTACGAGGTTTGGAAATAAAAAACACTCTTCCTACACTGCAAAAGACCCACCTAAGATAAAACAGGCATAATGTGCTCATGCTGGAGGATGGACCATGGTAACGGATAAAAGAAGACAGCACAGCGCTGTGCAACAGTCCTAGGCTGGCAGCACGGGTCCGGCTCCAGTGGCATCAGCATGGGCACACTGCTCGTCTCACCTCATGATGTCCAAAAGCACATTCTGAGGAATGCGATTGGTATTATAAAGTCTGCGCGCGGCCTCTTATTTTCCCATCTACCTCACTCTCTAATTGGTTGTTAAACACATGTTCAGTTGGTTTCTTATTTGATTTGTTATTGCAGTACGTTTTTATTGTCACCGCATTATGACACTACCCTGCTGATGAACTAAAGGTACGCTCTGAAAAAATGAAAAGAATTAGTTGTACCGCGTACCAATGATTTATACTACACTTACATCTCTGAATGTCAGTGAATTTCTGTCCCCTCTTCCACTTTTTGTAGGCAACAAGTCTTCCTTAACACTGCCTATGAAAATGCAGTCGAGGCCCTTCAATGCAGGTACTGCAAAAGTACTTAGTAACAGTAAACCGTCACTTTATTCATGAACTCCATACTAAAGAATAACAGGGGGTGTCCTAATTCTATACCATAGCTGGTAAAATAGCTCAGTTGAGCACTCACCGCTGCAATCTGTGCATGATATGAAGGTTGCATGTGCTCATTTCGGCAAGACTAACTCAGCCTTTCATCCTTCTGAGGTAAATAAATGGGTACCAAGTTCGGTACATATTTATCGACATGCAAATATGCTGTAAGTACATTGCTTTGAAGAAAGCGTTTAGTGCAGCCTTTTTTCGGGCTTGGCCCATTGTGGGCTCCTAGAGGCAGGCCTGACCCCCAGTCTCGGCCATGGCTCGGCCATACCCATGAAATCTCTGGCTCGTTCATCTCTACGTAAAGCACACATAATCAATCAGTGTCACACTGCAGGGCCCCCACACAGGACTCTGTACACATCTCACAGAAGATGCGCCTCTCAATCAAGGTTCGGGTTTGCTTTACGCCAACAATGATTTTGAACATGATCTTAGCTGATTGTTGATCATCTCCAAAATGATTCTGTGCACAAGATCAAACTATTATTCCTGCAAGGCTCTGCGAGTGAAACACATGGCAAGGTCTGCATTTCAAACAATTGCATTTGAACATAAGCTAATACATTGGGCCTCATTACGAGTAAACCGATCCGGTAACAACGGTGCCGGTAAGCTACCGGCACCGTTGTTACCGGACTGGCACAATCTGATGTCTGCAAATGTGTGCCTTTCCACCCGCCAAGACTGGGTGTTATTAACGCTGTCGGTGCTTCCGTCCTCTCCATTCCCATTGAATCCAATGGGACTCGAATGGAAATGGGAAGTAATATTTTCCGGCGCCCGGCAATAGGGAATTACCGAGACCACCGGGGATTTAATGCCGTGGTAGGTCCCCATTGCTGGGTGCCGGAATAAAATGATTCCAGCGGCAGCCATGCCGGTATTTACCGGAACAGCTACCGCCTGACTCATAATGAGGCCTATTGTCTAATAATATTTTGCTGACTAAGTCAACCATTTCCGAGCTTGGGACTTCTTTCTCAGTATCAAAGCATTTGCATGTTGTAATATATAAGTGGAAACCATGGGCAGCACATGTTATTTTACTTATTCCAGTTCTAGTTGATGAAAAAGTATTGAGTCCAGTCCTGGAACCCTCGCGTACAAGAAGGGAGGCAGACTATAAACAGTCTAGGCATTGGTAAGCAAAATTGGTGGTTTCAACTTAAAATTCTCTGATGTGAGATTCAACATTTAAAGAAGGGACAGAAGGGTGGTGAAGGACGGTGTGAGGACTGAGTTGAGATATCAGAGAGCACTGATGCACACTGCCCTCAGCCTGTCTGCTTTCTTTGATGCTCTGTAGTCTATGCTGGCAGTATGCGCCATGGTTGTTCTCACTGTCCATGTGCTCCTTCCTTTTATTGATGGCCTTGTTTTGTGTCAAGGCGGTCCTTGCTGTGGCTGAATCTCCCTATCCTTGGAATCCTCACTTTACTTGGTATCAATCCTGACTCTCACTGTCCTTGGATTCCTCACGTTCCTTGGTATCACTCCCGACTCTCACTGTCCTTGGACTCCTCACTTTCCTTGTTATCACTCCCGACTCTCACTGTCCTTGGACTCCTCACTTTCCTTGTTATCACTGCTGTCTCTAGCTGTCCTTGGACTCCCATTTTCGTGGTATCAATCCTGGCTTTCACTGTCTTTGGACTCTCACTTTCCTTGGTATCACTGCTGACTCTCACTGTCCTTGGATTCCTCACGTTCCTTGGTATCACTCCCGACTCTCACTGTCCTTGGACTCCTCACTTTCCTTGGTATTGCTGCTATCTCTAGCAGTCCTTGCACTCCCACTTTCGTGGTATCAATCGTGTATTTTACTGTTCTTGAACTCCTCACTTTCCTTGGTATCACTGCTGTCTATAGCTATCCTTGGACTCCCACCTTCATGCTATCAATCCTGTCTTTCACAGTCTTCAATTTCCCACTTTCCTTGGTATCACTGCTGGTACACACTGTCCTTGGACTCCTCCCTTGCCTTGGTATATTATTTCATATCTATGATAAATGTTCCTGACCTGTGTCAACCCCAGAACGTTTTGTTCTAGTGCTGTCTGGCGAATTGCAGGCAAGGAAAGTAGCAAAGAAGCCGCCTCCCAGCCCGCCATCGCAATATATTCACATTGTCACGTGACAATCGAGTGCTTGATCCCATCCCGCAATCACTGTAAATGCGCTGAATCAAATGACATGCTTGTATTGGGTAGTGTTCAAATCACGTGATCTACTGTGTTAATGAATATAAGTAGCACAATGTTTAATACTCTTTCTCTATGTATGTTACCTTCTGTGGCTCCTTTACATAATTTAATCAACTTGTAAACCAGGGTGAAAATGTAATGAACATCTCAAACATCTTAACGTGTGAGTCAACTAATGTCAACAATTCTTCTTAAGGTGACTAGAACGTCATTTGCTGGTTATACGTCTTCAGATTTACAAACTGAGTAGAACAACTGGTATTCAAAGTTTACATCCTTATTTTCATACATTATTGTCATCACTTTTGTATCAAAGTGCATATAAGAAAACAGGTGTTCGTCAATTGGTGGAATTCTCCCACAATTTCTTAAATTAACATTGTTGTTAAGTTATAAATGTGTGAATATAACTGTTCAACAAATGAATACTAGATGTTCTATTCATAAATGCAGTCCCAATTTTATTGTGGACATGTATATGTTGTAAGCATATCCCATAGCGCTGTCATTTACAGGAAGTACCCTACTCTACCTGTGATGTGTTAACATGTATTAACATAATAATATTGACCACCTCTCGGGGATTCAGCACATTATTATTTATATAGGTCTTGTAATGTATTTAATGCTATACATAAAGGAATTCTAGGACAGATGTCCACTGCAGATCTTGGCAGTAACATTATTTTGGAAACTCATAATCAGAACATGATTAGACAGGTGCCCATACCTTCAGTCACATAGGTATTAATCATATACTGGTCCATATGTACAATTATGGAATAGTGTATCAGTGTAGGTGATCTAACACGGTGCCCATACCTTCAGTCACATAGGTATTAATCATATACTGGTCCATATGTACAATTATGGAATAGTGTATCAGTGTAGGTGATCTAACACGGTGCCCATACCTTCAGTCACATAGGTATTAATCATATACTGGTCCATATGTACAATTATGGAATAGTGTATCAGTGTAGGTGATCTAACACGGTGCCCATACCTTCAGTCACATAGGTATTAATCATATACTGGTCCATATGTACAATTATGGAATAGTGTATCAGTGTAGGTGATCTAACACCATTGTCACTTGGCCATTCTTAAAAAGTGTTCTTTAGGTTTAGCTGACCTTGGTCTGCCTGGTGCAATCCAAAATTAGTGTAAAGACTCCTTGCTTATCTTAGACTGTGTTCCACTGAGCTGAAAAGCAGCTGTAATTATATATTGCACAAACAGGTCTTTCCCAGAATAACTGTGTTATCCTCAAAGTATTTTTAGGTATATACGGTTCTTTGAAACTGTGTTCCGCTATTCAGAAAACTATCCTGGTAGCAATGTTGGTTGATTATGTGATTTCTATGCTGAGTGTCACTGCATAACTGACAGGGTCTACTACTCTTGTATTACAGAAAGTAATCTAAAAGTAACTATTGGCTTTACTCCCTATGAATAGGTGTGGCCTATACTAAATGTGTATGATAAGGTCTGACTTCCCTAGAATGGTATCCTGAAAAAGGTGTTATTTATTTATTGATTTCCAATTATAAAGTGCACAAATGCCCTAGGGCATCGTGGCGCTGTTACAGCCTATTCACGTAGGTGCAGGCAAAATCAAGGGTACAGCTCTTAGGTACACGTTCATTACAGCTTAGACAATATTCATGTTCCTTGGTTACAGTGGAACAGCAAAGTGGCTACAAACCATTTGAATAGTGTGGTTTTCAGAGCCTTTCTGAAGGCTAAGAGGGAGGTTTCTTTTCTGAGTTTGGGTGGTAGCGAGTTCCAGGATTTTGGTGCTAGCATTTCAAAGCTGACCCTGCCGGCTTTGGCTCTGTTAAAGGCGGGAATTATAAGTTAGTGAGAGCATAGGTCCTGCTTAGGTCTGAGTGATAGTACAAGATGTATTCATTCAGCTAAGTGGGGGGGGTGCTGATTGGGATGGACATCTGTGTGTGATTGTGAGTGCCTTGAAGAGTATACGTTCTTTGATAGGGAGCCGGTGGGCATCTTGTCTGGCCTGAGAGATATGCTCTCTTCTGGGGATACTGAGAGCAGCTCTGAGAGCATTATTTTGTGTGATTTGTAGCCTGTTAATGTTTTTGGTGGATGTACCTAGCAGGAGGACATCGCAGCTCCGGCACAATTGAGACAATTCTTGGAGGAGAGGTGGGGTTTTACAGCATTAATGATTTTAGTGGTGAGGGATGCTGATGACGAGATATAACTAACTTGCCTATTCATAGAGAGGGTGGAGTCCAGAAAAACTCAGAGAGTTTTTACAGCAGCGGAGACTCTCGATGCTGAAGTTACTGTATTTGCTGTCTAGTTTTCTTTAGGGTCTCCTTGGGGCCTACAAGTAAGATTTCAGTTTTATCCCCATTAAGCTTTAGTCTGTGTATCTTCA
The DNA here is from genome assembly GCF_040938575.1 of Ambystoma mexicanum. Classification (NCBI taxonomy): domain Eukaryota; kingdom Metazoa; phylum Chordata; class Amphibia; order Caudata; family Ambystomatidae; genus Ambystoma; species Ambystoma mexicanum. Next base: position 253,973,406 of record NC_090921.1, on the reverse strand, counting down.
AGCATTGTGGTGTGTTTCTATAATGTGTTTATGACTCTATGACCAGTACTTACCCCAAGACTTAACGTGGCCCACACGTATTTATAATAAACCTTTATTTTTCATAATACTTCTGGTTGTAAGTGTTTCTATTAATTCCTTGGTGTACTACGGGTTCAGTGTTCTTTCCTTCAGCCCTCACTCCCTCCTAAGATAAATCTGACTGCTTTGTCTACTCTACCATATACTCAGGTGGTACAGCCTTATACCAAGAGTGAAGACTTGTACTGTCTCAGTTCAATGATTTTGCTAAGCCCTTCGGGCTTCAGAAAAACTGTCCTAACACTGCTATCTCTTGCTGTCCTTGGACTCCCCACTTTCCTTAGTATCACTGTTCTCTGTCATTGGCCTTGGACTCCCCATTTCTCTTGGTATCAATCTTGTCTTTCATTGTCCTTGGACTCCCCACTTTTCTTGCTATCACTGCTGACTCGCACTGTTCTTGGAATTACACTTTCCTTGGTATCACTGATGTCTCTCGCTATCCTTGGACTCCCCACTTTCCTTGGTATCACTCCTGTCATTCACTGTTCTTGGACTCCCACTTTCCTTGGTATCACTGCTGACTCTCACTGTCCTTGGACTCCTCACTTTCCTTGGTATCACTTCTGTCTCTGTCCTTGGATTCCCACTTTCGTGGTATCAATCCTTTCTTGCACTGTCCTTGGACTCTCATTTTCCTTAGTATCACTGCTGACTGGACTCCTCACTTTCCTTGTTATCACTGCTGTCTCTCACTGTTCTTGGAATCCCACTTTCCTTGGTATCACTGCTGACTCGCAGTGTCCTTGGGAACCACACTTTCCTTGTTATCACTGCTGACTCGCAGTGTCCTTGGAAACCACACTTTGCTTGGTATCACTGCTGTCCTTGGACTCCTCACTGTCCTTGGTATCACTGCTGACTCTCACTGTCCTTGGATCCACAATTTCCCTGGTATCACTGCTGTCTCTAAGTGTCCTTGAACTCCCAGTGTCCTTGGTATCACTGATGACTCTCACTACTGTCCTTGGACTCCCACTTTCCTTGATATCACTGCTGACTCGCACTATCCTTGGACTCTAACTTCTCTTGGCATCACTGCTGTCTCTCACTGTCCTTAGACTCTTACTTTCGTTGGTATCACTGCTGTCTCTCGCTGTCCTTGCACTCCCCACTTTCCTTAGTATCACTGTTGTCTGTCATTGGCCTTGGACTCCCCATTTTCCTTGGTATCAATTCTGTCTTTCATTGTCTTTGGACTCCTCACTTTCCTTGGTAGCACTGCTGTCTCTCGCTTTCCTTGGACTCATCCCTTTGCTTTGTATCACTGCTGTGTTGGGACTCCTCACTTCCCTTGGTAGCACTGCTATCTCTCACTGTCCTTGGATTCCTCCCTTTGCTTGGCAGCACAGCTGTCTCTCACTGACCTTGGACTCCCCACTTCCCTTGGTATCACAGCTGTCTCTTACTGACCTTGGACACCCACTTTCCTTGGTATCACTGCTGTCTCTCATTGTCCTTGGACTCATCCCTTTGCTCGGCATCACTGCTGTCTCTCACTGTCCTTGGACTCCTCCCTTTGCTTGGTAGCACATCTGTCTCTCACTGACCTTGGACTCCCCACTTTCCTTGGTATCACTGCTGTCTCTCACTGTCGTTGGACTCCCCACTTCCCTTGGTATCACAGCTGTCTCTCACTGACCGTGGACCCCCCACTTCCCTTGGCATCACTGCTCTATCTCTCACTGTCCTTGGACTCCTCCCTTTGCTAGGTATCACTGCTGTGCTGGGACTCCTCACTTCCCTTGGTAGCACTGCTGTCTCTCACTGTCCTTGGACTCCTCCCTTTGCTTGGTAGCACAGCTGTCTCTCACTGACCTTGGACTCCCCACTTCCCTTGGTATCACAGCTGTCTCTCACTGACCTTGGACCTCCCCACTTCCCTTGGCATCACTGCTGTCTCTCACTGACCTTGGTGTCAGGTTTCATCGGTGTCTCTGGCATCTCTCATTGCCCCTACTACCCCACTGTCCTGGGTGCCCATGGTGTATATACTAAAGGCTTACGACAGCTGGCATTGTCATTACTGTGCGTGCTTGGCTTCTGTCCCGGGCGTTAGTGATTTACAATCCCTCATGTATTCGCGCAACTTAAGTAGAGGTCATGCTGCGAGAATGGGCGTGATCAGGGACTAAAGAACGGAACCTGAGGGCTGGAGCTGCTGCCCAGCAGGGGGCACTGTGGCGTCGCATGCACGCGGAAACTCCTGGGACAGAGAGAGGGGAATAGCGCAGGCAAGCCTGGCCAGAGCCGAGCGTGCTATCTTTACTGAAGAGCACGTGTGTGTCTTCGCGTACCTCCTGCTAGATCCCAGGTAGAGACACCAGAGCGTGGGCCTGCATAATGAGGGCGAGGGCTCTGTGCTCTGTCACGCATCCTCCTGCCTGTCAATCCGTCTATGAGCCAACATGATGTGTGGCATCACGAGGCAACGCTATGCAGCTCCACTATGTGGCGCTATAGAAAAAACCCACGAGTGACAACTCTGCAGCCTAAAGCCAACTCCTATTACAATGCCAGTCCCCCTTTAACAAGGTTTAGTGTCGCCATCTAAAGTGCCGTCTACGAACCAAAACTAACACACGTAAAGCAATGGGCACAATTTAAAATAATCTCCATTGAAGACTGATGACCTACGAGATGGAGGATCTCACACCAAATTTGCTGGGAAGAAACACCTTTTGATCAACAGTCAATAGAAAAGAGATTAAATGACATGTCTGGGCAAACATTGAAACTGTAATCACTGTGAAGCACCGTAGAACATAACCTCTTGTGATACTCGTTTTCACTCCTTTTCACATTTGTGCAAAGTAGCAGATGGATTGGGCCACTTATGTGCATTTAAAGGCATTTCCTAAATTCATAAATGAGATGAGCTTTGAAGTTCATAGAAACCAATTATCCCCCCCACCCGGGGGCTGTTTAGAGCATGTGGAGGGGGTCGTGCAATGCACGAGATAGCGATTCAGACCCTTTCATGCATTTCTGAAAGGTTGTACAGTAGCACTATGAAACACTGCTATCCCACTTAAAATTCTATCCCTCAAATAGGGATAGAAATATTCCTTTTTTCTTTTTGACATTTCACAATGATAGGCCTTAAAGCTTGACCAGACTTTCAATGGCTGCTATTCGGCAGTGGCTAACATCGCCAATTTAGAACTACAATCCATCTATACCCAACAGCACCGGCCAAGGAACACAGAATATAGAGGAAGGTCGATAGTGGGCACCAATTACATGGTCTAAACTAAGAAACACCTATTATAGAAGTGGAAGACTCCGACGTGAAGCACTATGTACTTTGCTATTATTGGAAAGTAAATCAAGGTAAAGTGTAAAGGAAGTACTTGTGAAACTGCAAACTAGACATGTTTTCATCACACACAGGAAGCACATGCAGGACCAATCGTTCATTCAGGCAGGGCATTTTCTGGGCACCGTATTGCAGATTACAAAACTACCAATCGTAAAAAATGCACATTGCCATCTCATGCGTAACTTGCTGTAAACGTCTTTTGCGACTATGTGCGATTAGTGACAACTTACTCAGAACTCCTGCATGCTCTTTAACATGTTCTAGTTGTCATATTCCAATGTATAAAGCAAGTAAGAGAGGAAGAAAATAACTGCCCGGAGTAGCCATGGTTGAGCGTTGATGGACACATTGAAAACACCTTTCATTGCAATATTACAGACCATTTAAAAGTAAATCAAATACAGAAATAGGCACTTCTTGGATTGATTTTTACAAATACCAGAATACAAGCGACTTGCAAACATTTTTTACACTTTAGGCATTGCACATACTTTCATTGTTGCAGGCTAGAAGCACTTCCCCTAAAAGCCACAAGTGGGCAGTGTTGACCCAAAATGTCTTTTCTTGTAGCACTGCTTTTTAAATCTTTTATATGCTCACCCTTCTATTTTTGCAACATCTAGGGTGCAATTTTAAATAAAAGAAGGTGTTGTAAGGCCAGGACATATCATCAAAAACCGGATTAGTCCTGGCAAAACTGGCACGTTAGTTTGCAGCCCAACTGTTTAATGTGCTCCCAGCGCCCCCACGTGGTTGCTGGGTGTCAATGATACTTTGCTGTTGGGAGTGCAACTCGACTCTAATGTATGCATGGCGCTGGCCAAAGCATCATTTGTGCAGCCACACAGCCCCTTGAAAATGTGCGGGTCAACTTTTTGAACAAATGACCTGCACACACCCAACAATTGAGCGTCATAAGAAAGCCACTTGCCTGTGCCATTTTTAGATGCTTGGATTCTTGAAAATATGATCCAATGATTTCAAGCCAAAGCTCAGTGTGTCGTACTCTATTGAACATGCTGCATTAAATGTGAAAGTCTGTCAAGCATTGGCATCATTTGAAATAGCACAGTGAGTTAAGCGCTCGCCCAAGACATCAGTGCCCTGCCTGCTGAGGTTGGCATTCATTTGGGTATTAATAAAGCCTGTTGCTACGGAGCTTAGAAGTCGGGAACCTGCAGGAAGCACTAAATAAAAACAACATATTGATACCAAGGGTCTCCTCACTACCAGCCTGAGCCTGGCACGGTCGCTCACCCAGTACCCACATCTTTTCCACCAGCCTAGAGATAGGCATTTTGCATCCATAGCCCTCCTCTGTAGTGCTTCTCTCTCTGGAATTCGGACACCACGACCGCCTCATATAGCCAGACCTCCTGCTACTGACTTTGCTTTTTATCGGCTAATTAGAGAGATTTGTGATGTCACTTCCTGATAAAGCTGCCTCGCTTGCAAAGCAGAACCGCTTTAGTTGCTGACTTGTCAAATAAATTACCCTGATTACTACTTTTCTTTGCCTGAGTTCACAATGGTGAGGGTGACCCACCTTGGAGATAGGCACCCCAATACCTAGTTATTCATTTGTCTAATAATGAATATGGGTGATGTTTTAATGGGCGTCACCCACAGGCAAACCTCTTGATAATTACACGCAGCACCTCCTCACATTCACTAACTCTCGGGAAGGGAGGGTGGGGTAGTCAGACTGGGACGAGGAAGAGTAGGACTTGGAGTAATGAAGACTGCCAGTAAGTAACTACATTTTACCCCTTCATCAATCTTTCTCATCCCAGTCCACAATAATGAGGATATAAAAAATGCTGGGGAACTGATGTAGAATATGCAAATTGATATTTCCCATCTGTGAAAGGTACAGTGAGCAAAAAGCGTGTGCTGTAAACTCTCCTCTCAGAACAGGTTATCATGCCATGTTCTTTCTGGAGAGGAGCGCCTGCTACCTTTTTTTGAAATATTTGGAAGGAACTTGGGGTTGGTCACCCTGAGTTACCTGGGGGCAACCAGATGTGGACTCCCTGCTCACTGTGCTTAGAGAGGCACATCTTCACCTCACTGATGAAGCCCAACAATGCTGAAACATGTGTATGGGGTTGCTGGTGGTACTCTTGTTCAGAGAGGAATTGCCATAACACTTCGGTGCTGGACTGCCCATGTGGGCGGGACAAAGACTGATATGCAAATGGTTATTTCCCATCTGTGAAAGGTACAGTGAGCAAAAAGTGTGTGCTGCAAACTCTCATCTCAGAACAGGTTATCATGCCATGTTCTTTCTGGAGAGGAGCGCCTGCTACCTTTTTTTGGAACTGATGTAGAAAACACACAGGCAGCAATACTGCACACCAGGGTATCTTTATTCAAACGCCTCAGTGATCAACACAATCCATGAAGATTTTGAATAAATCATAACCACAGGCACAGCTCTGGGAAACCCCCCAATCCATGGTTTTTCAGCTTGCCAAGCCATTACAGAAAGGGAAATGCCATATGCAAATCAGGCTGTGTCCCCAAAAAGAACAGTTCAACCCAAATTGCTTGGTCACCGTCCTTCAGCACAAGACCACCAGCAGCCCAATACATGTTTCGGTCTCGAGCATCATCATTGAGGTGTAACTTGGGGCTTGTTGGGTGTCCTGACCCATGTTTGGACTATTATGCTGCAACACTTGGTGCTGTGGGCTTAGGAAATCCAAGAGGGCAGAAAAGCCCACATTTGCGCCAGAATCCCGGAGAACCGTGCAGTTTTGCGCACAGCAAAATGGTCCCCTGACCTACCACCCACTAGTTCAAAGAAAGATGGTTCTGTTCAAAACCCGTTTTTATTAATGTCAAACATTGCTAAGATCATGGGCCCGGAACCACCAAACAAAAATCCAACTATGGTTGAGTGTTTTACTTTACTCTACTACAGATCCACATCAATGCCATGTCAAGCAAGGATCATATAATATCAAGTAAAATCCTTTCTTTTGGAAATGTATTAATTCAAGACAGATCCCAAAAATAGGTGCAGTACCGGCATTCTCCACAAACCGGTGCTAGCGGTCTAAACTCTGACTGGGGACCTGTATTGCAGAAGCTAAACAGCATCCTGAGCTAGCTGGGATTTCAAAGGTTTGTTCCCAGGAGGCAGTCTGATTCAATTAAAAGTTCAAAGGGGTTTCCTTTCCTGAGAACTCTTAACACCCCAGAGACCTGCACCAGGAGGCAGGATATCACATGGCCCTGTTGATTGGGAGGGAGAGGGTTTCCCCTTCAGCCTGGAGGAGAGATACATTAGACCCTTTCAATTGAATGGGGTATGTTAATTTTGGGTGTGGACTGTAAACAGAGCTCTCCCTGGAAGAAGAGACATGTGATCCCTGACTCACCCAGTTCCTAGGGGCGGGCCAGACACTTTTTGTGAATTGAATTGAAGGCAAATATATGTTTTATAAAAACACTGATAACTAATTGTAACCAGATGACAGGAATGTACAATTTGGAGATCCTTGAAATGGAATATGTGCCTACAATTTGAGTCTAAACTCAATTCCGTACGATGTTCTGGGACCGAACCCCACAATTTATTCATGTTGCAGACACTGGGTTTAAGCTAGAGACATGGAAATTTACTGGAATATGTGTAGAAAGGCGGTGTACATTTGTGGCATTTTTGGCAAACGTCTGATATTGGTAAATCAACTAAAAACAAAAATAAGTTGTCATTTTTGAATGCAAGCTCTTAGGAAGATCAGAGTTGAACAAGAATGTACCTTAAGTCATCTGCAATCTGTACATGTAATGTCAACCACTTGTGTATCTGGGAAATGTGTTTAGTTATGAAAATGATTTTCTAAGGTAAAAGCAAAGGGGAGTGTTCTTTCTGTATGCCATAAAGATGACTCACTCTGACTCACTGCTCACTTCTCAAATCAGGTCAAAGGGAAATCCTTGACCTATCAAATTGTGAGTGGGTTGGGCAAAGAAAGTTAGCATACACACCCATTTTTAAAAGACATAAAAAGAGCCACTGGAAACCAGACAGGGACACTCACTTTCCACTTTCTTGCGGGACGCTTTGCCGGGAGACTCCAGACTTCAAATCCATCAATTTCCAGAGACCAGAACTTTGAATCCAGACTCCAGAACGTGTAGCAAAGAGGCCTGAATCCACAAGCCGAATCCTTTTTCAGCAGGCCTCAAAATCATTTGCAAACTATTCAACAGCCGGGCGAGCTGTTTGAATTCTCAGCTACCTTATCCTCTATACTACTTCTAAGTAATTAAACCAGTGTGCTAGTATAACATCATCCATTGTTGATCACTCACTGTCATATGTCTAAGTGTGATATCAAATATTAATTTATTATCAAAGTGTGATATATATCTATTGTTTAATTTTTCAAAGAAACCTTTTTAATTTGCAACACAAACCTACTTCTTGGCTCAGTGGGTTCAGGGGGATTCTAAGAGAGGGGTGTTATACAAGGGTTCATCATCCAGATTATAACTTGTCATAAAAATATATAAATAAGGGCTTCCCTTGAGCAATACCAGACCAGGCACTGACTTAGTGGGAATGCTGGATTGGAGTCATTAACAGGCTCTAGGTCCTGCAAGTACAGAACCCATGTCTGGGGAGGCCGTACCTCTCAGAGAGACTAAAGCAAAACCAAAAGTTGATGGCTGGAAGGTTTGGAATAAATCATAAGCAAGGGCACAGCTCTGGGCAAGCCTCCAGACCATCGGTTTTCCACCTGTCAAGCCATTACAGAAGGCGAAAGACCATATGCAAATCAGGCTTGGTCCCACTCCAAAAGGGGCAGTCCAGCCCGAATGGCTAGGTCACATCCCTTCTGCAGGAGACCACAAAGATCTCCAGACATGTTTCGGGTAGGGGTAGCTTCGGTCCCTAGGCCCAGCAGGCTGAGACCCACGTCTGGGCCTAGCCAACTTTCTCGGGGTGACAACAGAAAAAACAAAAGTTGGTGGCTGGAAGGTTTTGAATAACTAATAACCAATGCCACAGTCTGGGCAACCCTCCACCCATCATTTTGTTTTTCAATCTGCCATGCCGTTACAGGTTTTTGCAGCTGTAGGCATTGAGGACCCTCAAAAACCATTGTGAAAATTGCCTCCACATGATCCCTTATGCATTTCTTTTCAGTCCAGGTGACCCTATTTTCCATTTCGTGCTACAACTACACAGACGACACGCAAATCATCTACAAAATCAAAGACGGACAAGAAGAAAACTCAATGCTGGAAAACTGTCTACAAGAAATCCACACATGGATTAACACAAACAGCCTCAAATCAACCCAAGAAAACAGAAACAATGGTTATACGAAAAAACCAGAAAAACAACCACTACATCCCATGGCCCACAGAACTAGGAACAGCTCCAACACCATCAAAAACGGTCAAAAACCTTGGAGTCCTAAAGGACAACGAACCAACACTAGAACCACAAGTAAACCAATAATCAAGAAATGCGTCTTCCTCCTGCACAAAGTAAAAAGGATCCTACCTTTCCTCTCCTTCACCCATAAAACACTCACCATTATCTCCCTCATCATATCTAGAAAAACTATGCCAATAGCCTATACCTCGGAATGCCAGAACGCCTGCTAAGGAAACTGCAACTTATCCAAAATGCAGTGGCCAGACTTCTCCTCAGACTACAGCGACGGAAACCTGCCACCCAAGTGCTAAAAATGCTACATTGGCTACCGATCAAACAACGAATAAAGTTCAAAACAATGTGCATAACGCATAGAGCAATCCATGGCCAAGCAGCAGAATCCCTACAACAGAAAATAATGATCTACCGACCATCATAACCACTCATATCAAGCAACAACATTCGCCTGGAACCAAAACCTTATACAAGAAAAGAACTTGATGGTTCAACGTTCTCCCACCTGAAAGCAAAAACCAGGAACACCTTCCCAAAAGAAATACACAATATGAAGGATTACCTAAAATTCAGAAAACTTCTTAAAAGATGGCTTTTCAACTCAGAATCAAACGGAAACGACTAGGAATGACAAAGACACCAATGGAAACAGAATACACTGCTGAAAGCATACATGAAATAAAGAAACCAGGGGAGAACACCAAACAAGACCCACTCATCAACAATTACCCCCACTCTAGACATCACACCAGAGACATGCACTATAGCGGCAGAGAGAGGGTCATTAACCAACTAACTGGCAGCGTTGGAGGCCATAAAGTGCTTTCCTTGGGGGGTGAGGACCCCGCACCAAGGGTCTGGGGGGAGGCAAGGTTAGTCACACCCCTGGCTACCTAAGAGCAAACCCTTCAACAATACCCATCTCCACCCACGGATGGGGGAGGCCTTCACCACCTCATGACCATAGACAGCTAGACAGTCAGAGAAGAAAGCCACCACAATGCACAGAACCCGGCGAAGGAATCGCTATGAACGCCCAGCACACAGTGCGGGCAGAGACGCTGAGCACAGAAGTCCGAACTAAGTTCTACATTTACGAATGAGCGGGTTTAACATAGCGCTCGGTATTTGTTTTCGATTTTTTCCAGACTACTGCTCCTACAGTAGAGCTTGTGGTCTTTATTCATTTATTTTTTTCATATTTCCCTAAGGTGTCCAGGACATTTAACAACCAGTTGGCACAGATGATTAACTCTACTTCTTTAAGTGTCAGATGTCTTCCGCTTTTATTTTATTTTTATTTTCACTCTGGACCAGCAAGAAACAGTCCATATTGGGCATATAAACATATCATTATGCCATTCACACACACACGAATCACGTCATGGCTCCAGTATTAAATTATTTCTGGCACTACTAAACTACCAGTAGGAAGTGTAATTCCATTAGGTGGAAGCTTTCGCACACTGGATATTAAATATGGGCATAATACACTTTATTTCTGTTAAAATAAAACACTTTCTTATGCCAATCATGCATGCACGAATGATGTCATATTTCCAAAATGGCTCCTCTTAGCCAAAGGGGTGACGTCATTATGCGCATGCGCGCATGACGTCACCCGCAGGTATATAAACCAACTTCTCTTGAGAACACGTCAGAAGCGGATCTGGAGGTCTCGCCGGTAGACGTCCACTGAATCGCTTGCAGGATTCCTGGACAAAACATAAAGACATGTAAGTTGTCCTAGGATTTTTTTTTTATAGAGCAGCTTCTTAACAGCAATATACTTACCCATTACTTTCTTTTACACTAGGGATAGCAGTATAACAACAGGAAGTCACTAAATCCTGGGTCTTTTACCTCTAATAACATACAGACGCTGTAGTTGATCTGCTTGAATGCACCTCTGTTCCCTCAGACCACAAGACAGGTGGACTACAATAAACAAACAAGTAAGTTAACATATATGATTTCTTCAAATAGAATTATCTTTTACTATTGAGACACTTAGCTCCTATAATTTCTGGCACTAGGGATAGCAAACATGTATCAGGAAGCAACAGCATCTTTGGCCTCCATCTGCTGACCAGAACTTGATGGTTCAGTTGACTACATTCTGGACAGAATTGGGCTGACACCAGTCCCAAACAGCTTGAGCACAATTAAGCATCATTTTGTATTACCAGACCTGGAGAGGACCAGTAGCATAATAGTGCGCAGATCAGCTAGCCTGTGATAGGAATAGATGACACTAGGTTACTATGACTCTACCCATAACTCCAAGTCTTAGGGATTCAAATGTAGATAATCATGATAATTTAGAGTTATGGGACAACTCACTCAGTTACTCTATAAATTAGCATTCCGATTTTGGACTAAAGAACTAAACAGAGACATGTTTGTCATTTCCATCATATTCAATGCACTTCTTATGATAATATGGAGATATTGCCCATGAGTCACTGGTTGTTAATAATACTACTATGTTTTTTTTTGGAAATGTGATGAAAGTTATCTATGCATAAATAAAATATAACTTGAAATATGTAATTAATATTCGAATATTTTCTTTTCTCATAGAACTGATGAAGAGTTAAACTAAACTCGAAACGCGTTGGGCCAGTAATATCAAATGTCTAATAAAAACACTTGTTTTATACCAAATTAAAAAAATTGTCAAATATTAATTGTGCTATTCCTGAAAATTACCTTTGTGTTATGAGGTTAAAAAATGTATGACTTGTAAAACAAATTACATTCAAGTCAAGAGGAAGGGCTGTGTTATAATTCCCTAAGTGGAATGCATAACAATAGACCCTGCTCCTAAAACAAATACACAAACAGGCCTTTGCCTTTAGATAGTTTGCAGGGGACGCGGGTCTCCTATATAGGAAACCATTTTCTCTTGTTATATTTTCCAGTCTACGGTACCAAGGCTGAGCACTTCTCCCCTGCACCTCAAACAATACTTACCTTACCACCAACTGTATCAATAGACGTTTGAAGTTAACTAAACTAATTTATGAAAAGGTGTGCTTGGCGGTGCTCAGGTTTTTTCTAATCTAATGGGAGCCAATGGAGTGGACATAGGCAATTTCAAAACCTTTTTCGACAATGGACCTTCTAGTTTATTTAGGTAATTCTTCTGCCGTGGATCATTGACTTCTTTTATTCTTTTTTTTAAACTTTATTGGTTGTCATGCATGTATTTTACCATAGAATGTAATATTCTCTGTAGACCAACCTACCTAGAGTCGGGTAATACAATATCATCTGCAAATATAAGCAACTTAATGTGTGGGGGCCCCAGTGTGGGTGGAAACAATCTAACTCTGCCTAACGTATGAACAAGAACTGACATATATAAAAAATCAAATTACATGGCCTGCGGTAGTGCCCATGTAGTTATGGTTAAGTTACTAAACCCATAGGAAGAGCACTTTTTGGGCGGCTTATAACTTCGCTCCCCCTGGACGAATCCTCACCAAACTTTGCAAGTATATGGCCCACTCTGAATTTTCTTGCAAAGTTTGATGAGGTTTGGTCAAGGGGGGGGCAAAGTTATAGGGGGGGTCCCAAAATTTATTTTTTTCCCATAGACTGAATGGAGAAAGAATTTTGCTCACTCCTACAGGCCAGACCGCTGGATGGATTTTCACCAAATGTGCGGCAGGAGTGGCGGGTTGGTGCTGAAAGCATGCTTTTGTAAATTTGGTGAAAATCCATCCAGTCTTTTTAAAAAAAAACAAAAAGTGGGTCTCATAAAATTAGTGATATCTATGTCCACTCCGCGGACATCGCAGTAAAACATTTTAAAAAACACAACATTGAACTTGTCAAATTTATTAAATAATCTCTGGGGATCTGAGGGGGGATGAGGATGGGATGGCATATGGCTGCAAGAAGCAAAAAAAATGGTGTTTTTCACTGGGAAAGTCTGCTAACAGTCCTGAGAAGTTAGCGGACACCTCAGAATTACAGGGTTGGTGAAAAGCAGTTGGAAATTCTCATTGAAAAATGGCACTCATTGCTAGCACTGGAGACGTGCTCAGCTGACAGGTGGATTATGAATTGTAAGTGTTTTCATGAAATGAGTAAATCTCTGAGATTTCGTGCGGCATTGGTGTATGCAAGCAAACAATTTGTTTGTTTTTCATAAATATTCCTAATGCTACAGTGGTGCATGTGGGAATCGATGCTGTGGGCTTCAAGGTCAATGTCTTGAGCTGTCTACTCCCTCGCATCCTGCCAAGCTAATTTGACGCTTCCATTTACCAAAAGCAAGCTAGGCATAAGCCCCTATTGTTTTTTGTCCTTGGAAATAAAGGGAGGTTTCCTAAGGACAGGAAAGGAATGGGGTGAGGTATGTAAAAACATCAGACATGATAAGGGTCAGCATTCCAAAACTGGACAAAGTAACATTTCATTTCATTTGATGAAAAATTGTTGATCTGAACAGACACTCCGTGTTACGCCAAGAGAATGAAAATGCGATTATTATGTAAGTTGTACTGCAGACAAATTTGTAGACAGAGGAGTCAAGGTTTCATTTTATGACCGGTATGGATGACTAGCTAACATTGCAATGGTTTGTTGTTTTTGGCTATTGGTGAGGAGACTCATAAACAACCGGTGTGTACTTGTATTTGTCCCATGACACGTGGGCAGTCCAGCACCGAAATGCATGGAGTCCAAGTCTGTGTTCGCACAGGTTCCACTAATGCCCAATTCTAGGCTACTGTTACGTTAAAATGCTGTCTATGTGTTATTCAAATTCTTCAGTCAACTTCCGCATCGGCCTCCCATTGCGAGTTAACACACTGCATAGCACTAACCTCTCCTTCACATCGTCGACTCCAACATTGCACCTTGTTTTCTCAGTGTTTTCATTGTTTCTCGTTTGTGTTCATCCTTAGTTTTCACACAGTGCATAAGTAATGGATCAATTAGAATAGAATTAAGAATGGCTACTGAGACATATTTCTGTTTTGTTTTCTACACAGCCACATCCTGCCCTACTGCACAGGTTCCACCAACGCCCAATTCTAGGCTAATTTTGCATTAAAATGCTGTCAATGTGTTATTCAAATTCTTCAGTCAACTCCACATCCTGCCCTACTGCGAATGTCATAATCTCCAGGTACCAATTGATGGCTTTTTCAGTCGGCAGTTGATGATACACCTCAATGGTTGGATGACCATCACGCTGTTTTGGGATGATCTCCCCGGGCCCATATGCCCTTTCACAGTACTGGTAATAAGGAGTACCTTTACATCATTTACGGTGGTGTACCAACAAGCTGATGCCAAAGCCATGCGAATCACAGTGCCTCCATCCAATGAGCTTATACCCAAAGGAACACTGTGTGACCCATGATAAACATTTGTGTATCGAGAACAAAGAAAGAAACAAAAAATGTGTTTGAATATGGAAATCTACGGATGTCCTCTGAGCGTTTATTGTGAAATAAAAGCACATTCTAAATTGCAGAGTATTGCGGTTTCGTTTAAAGATAGTGTTTTTTATTCAGAATTGGGACGCACTGTGCTGTGAAAGGATGTGTGTTGATATTCCGGGTTCTGCGTCAACTGACGTCTAAACGTAGGTGATGATTGGCTGCGTTTGGCTTCGCTGCACAGTAGCGTCATGGATATAGGCGGAGAATATTGCTAGGAATGGTGATGTCAGCTTCAAGGGCGGGGACTAAGATTTAGAGCTGAAAGGCCCTTGAGTTTCGGGCGATGCAGCAACGGATAAGATTAGCACAAAATAGATATGCCCTGCTGCCTGATTTCGCATATGTAAAAGTGAGGAAAACCACGGTAAGGTGCATTGGAAAGGTTTTTACGATCGATCAACGTATGCTTAAATACACATGCCCGAACGCTAGGCACAATAATATTTTTGAGTGCACTAAACCTTTAATGAAACTGCATTAAATTTTGCAATTTTATTCCCGACCTAGTTCCGAATGACTTTACAAAGTATGGTGGGATTCTGTCAAGAGGGGACAAAATTAGAGGGGGGTCCCAAAATAATGTAAAGGCTTATAAATGAGGTGCCATTTGACAAATCTAGACAAAGGTTTGAAAAAAGATTATAGATCTAGATATACATGTTTTTGTAAAGTCAGAATGGATTTTGTCAAGTGGGGGCTAGGTTATATGACTATTGTATGTGCATACATTTGACACTTTTGAAAAAATTAAACGTGGGTAGATTTCCAGCAAACTTGTGTAAGGAACATTGGCAAGGACCTGAAAGCATGGTTTTGTAAATGTGCCTGTGTTTTATTTTTTGCCAAGTGTCACAATGTAGGTACAAAAAATAATGATATACCTTTGGTGAATGAGGTGTAGCCTATGGCCATGGGCAGTGAGCAGATTGTCCGGGTCATGGAATAAGGTCATGATCCGGACAATCAGGCTACTGGCCATGACCACAAGGGACAACACATGAGGTTAAAGTGGCCATGTGCACCTGGGACTGGCTTTTTGGTAAAGTTATTCGAAATTGGGATAGGTTTGAAAGGGAAGAAAAATGTGCTTGTGCTAATATGCTCATAGGGTTCTCTTTTTGTCTTCTGTAAGCTGCCATGCAAAGTGAAGAGGGGCCCTGTACGGAACCCCACATTCCCTTTCCATGGTAGCCATCTTGGAAAAGGATATTCCTTCCTACATTGGGACGCCAGAGGCGTCCCGGTGTAGGAAGAAAATTATTTTTTTTAGCACCCCGGGTTCCCGGTTTTGGAACCCAGGGTGCTAATGGACTTCATCCCCCATTGCAGGGGCTGGAATGGGGGGATAATGGGCCCGGAGACGTCGTTATCCACCCTCGCTTTGCTTGGGCTGATAACTTTGGCTGCCAGGACATTATCCACCGTTCCAGTCCCTAGAACGGGGGATAACGCCACAGTATTTCGATTTGCATAACACAAAATGCAAATGGAAATGTTGGAAAATCTTATAGAGTCTTTGTTCTTTACTGAGAAATATAAAGTAGATGGAGTCTATACGTTTTTTTTAGCTCTATTTTTTAACTTTGAAAGGTGGTTCCTAAAGGAACATTTCTTTTATTGTTTTTGGATGTATTTATTTTTTTTTTGGCTGGAGAGCTTAGAACGAAAGGTGGGGAGGGAAATGAGGGAAGAGACACCAAACACTAATATGGAGGGGTAGGTGGACAGGGGAAAATGTTGCGTGTGTGTTATTTCAAAGGGAGGGCGCAGTGTTTCTCATGCTCCTTGATTACAGCAGTGGTGATGTCTGTATGGGAGGAGGGATGGCATTGGCTGATTCCATTTTAAGATAAATAGCAGTTTTGCTAAAAGTATGTCTTGTGTACTAGATTATTAATGGATGAATAGGAATAGGTGTTGGAGCTGTGCAAGGAAAATTTTGAAGTTGAAAGTTCCTAGATCAGTAGCAAATGCAGTTCCGAACTGTCCGCGAAGTACAGATTTTATCATGAAGTGCGGACGGGTACTCGGACACATCATCATGCTGCGCGCCAGCGTATGGTCATGTGGCACTGTCTGGAAGTTTCGCAATGAAGTCAGATGTTCGTAGACGCCTACGGATGCAAAACTAGTTGAAATAGTTGCAAAAAGTGTATAGAAGTGTTCAAAATGATTCTAGAAGGTGGGAAATGGAAAAATTCTAAGGTGACAATATGTAAAATGGACAAAAGAAATTGGGTAAGTATGATATTAGTAAGTTGTAGGAAAATAGCACCCACCGGTAAAAACCCATGAAATTCACAGAAAAAACGTTGTTAAGGGGACGTTATGGTTAAGTTGGACTTACAAAAACCTATGAAATGCAGTGAAAAGACTTTGTTAAAGGGACGTTATGGTTAAGTTGCACTAATAAAAACGTATGGAATTGAATGAAAAAACTTTATTAAAGGGACGTTATGGTTAAGTTGCACTAATAAAAACCTATGAAATTCAATGAAAAAACTTTGTGAAGGGGGCGTTATGGTTAAGGTACACTAATAAAAACCTTTGAAATTCACTGAAAAAACTTTGTTAAAGGGACCTTATGGTTACAGGTAAAACTTAAAAACCCCTGAAATTCGCCAGTTATGGTAAGCTAAGCAACCATAACTCGCATCACCACCGTGCACTGCTAAGACTCACACCCAGGACATCAAAGATGACATCACAAATGAATGTAATTCCCTCTTAAAAAATTGACCATTTTGTAAGAATAACAAAAAAGTAGATATTCAAGTGGGAAACATATGTTTATTATTGCAGTAGCCTCCTTCAAGTCGTTTGTGAATACAGTGTCTAATAAAAAATGACACTGCCACTATAAGGCAATACATATTTCCATTAACTATTTTTTCCATATTGTCAGAGATCCATCTGATTTGGTATTGACTTAACCTTGCAAAAAAGTTATAGATAGTGACTAATACTCACAATTTAGTCATCTTTTTATGAGTAAGTGAAGAAGTAAAGTGTAAGTTTGAGTTATTATGCATAACTGACTACTTGTTATTCTGGGTCATTGATGTGGTGTAAAATGCTATATTTATATTAACACACTAATGTTTATATTTATTCTAGGGACTCCCTACAACATATGACATTGCTTCATTTGAAAGCCTGCCTCCAGGTAAGCAGTGTAACATTTGGCGAAAAACTGTTCAAGTTGCGTTTTAACACGATTAAGTGTTGATGAAACAAAGACGCTCTATTCTCCTTCCCGCAGATCTCACTCAGTCAAACTCTTAAGATGGTCAGCCATAGTACAGCATTAACAACCAAAAATGTGATGGGTGGAAGGTTTTGAATGAATCTGAACCACTGGCACTGTTCTGGGCAACCTTCCACACCAGCGTTTTTTATCCCGTCTGCGCCATTGCAAAAAGGATCCTGCCATATGCAAATCAGTCAGGTAGTGCCACCAATCCGAGGAGCCCAGTCCGAACTGCTAGGCCGGGTCCCCTCTGCATGGAAACACAAGCGCCCCCGTACATGTTTCAGCCTTGTTGGGCTTCCTTAGTGGGGTGCAGCTTGGTTCCCTATGGCGCAGCGAGCGAGGAACCCACGTCTGGGCATACCCTCTCTCACATAGTGAGACAAATAGTAAGCACAAAAGTGATGGGTGGAAAGTTTTGAATGAATCTGAACCACTGGCACTGCTCTGGGCAACCTTCCACACCACCGATTTGTATCCTGTCTGTGCCATTGCAAAAAGGATCCAGCCATATGCAAATCAGTCAGGTACTGCCACCAATCCGAGGAGCCCAGTCCGAACTGCTAGGCCGGGTCCCCTCTGCACAGAAACAAAAGCACCCCCGGACATGTTTCAGCCTTGTTGGGCTTCCTTAGTGGGGTGCAGCTTGGTTCCCTATGGCGCAGCAAGCAAAGGACCCACGTTTAAGCATACCCAACTACAAAAGTGATGGGTGGAAGGTTTTGAATGAATCTGAACCACTGGCACTGTTCTGGGCAACCTACCACACCACCGTTTTTTATCCCGTCTGCGCCATTGCAAAAAGGATCCTGCCATATGCAAATCAGTCAGGTACTGCCACCAATCCGAGGAGCCCAGTCCGAACTGCTAGGCCGGGTCCCCTCTGCACGGAAACACAAGCGCCCCCGTACATGTTTCAGCCTTGTTGGACTTCCTTAGTGGGGTGCAGCTTGGTTCCCTATGGCGCAGCAAGCAAAGGACCCACGTTTAAGCATACCCAACTACAAATGTGATGGGTGGAAGGTTTTGAATGAATCTGAACCAATGGCACTGCTCTGGGCAACCTTCCACACCACCGATTTGTATCCCGTCTGTGCCATTGTAGAAAGGATCCAGCCATATGCAAATCAGTCAGGTACTGCCACCAATCCGAGGCTCCCAGTCCGAAATGCTAGGCCGAGTCCCCTCTGCAGGGAAACACAAGCAACCCCAGACATGTTTCAGGCTTGTTGGGCTTCCTTAGTGGGGTGTAGCTTGGATCCCTATGGCACAGCAAGCAATGGGACCATGTGTAAGCATACCGTCTCCCACATAGTGAGACAAACTATATCTACAAAAGTGATGGGTGGAAGGTTTTGAATGAGTCTGAACCACTGGCATTGCTCTGGGCACATACCGTCTCCCACATAGTGAGACAAACTATATCTACAAAAGTGATGGGTGGAAGGTTTTGAATGAGTCTGAACCACTGGCATTGCTCTGGGCAACCTTCCACACCATCGTTTTTTATCCCGTCTGCGCCATTGCAAAAAGGATCCAGCCATATGCAAATCAGTCAGGTACTGCCACCAATGATAGTAGCCCAGCCTGAACTGCTAGGCCAGGTCCGATCTGTATGGAAACACAAGCAACCCCAGACATGTTTCAGCCTTGTTGGACCTCAGTGGGGTGCAGCCTGGTTCCCTATGGCGCAGGGAGCACAGCATCAAGACAGCCCCAACAAAGGCAAGGTAACCCAAATTATACATGTACAGTCAAATTGACGGTATACAAAGTACTCACACAAGAGAGTGCAGCTGGAGTTTGCTTTTTAAAGAGGAATGTGGAGACATGGTGTAAAGGTTCGACAGCATATGTTATTTTGGATGGGTAGTTTTAAGGCATGATCATAAAATGGCATGTGAACCGGAAAGGAGTACATTCATAACCCAAAAGATAAATCGATACCAAAGGATCCACAGCATTTACGCCAGCATGAAAAGGCCCCCGATGGCTTCAACAGTCTCGCACTTGTATGGCGGAGAGGATGGGGGAGGCGGAAATGAATATTCTGTTCCTTGCCCCCTCCCCACCATACAAAAGTATGAAAATATGGCGTGGAGTAAAACTGATTCTTAAAATGTGTACACATACATTTTATATGCATGCATTGTACTCAGAGCCATTACGAATATGACCCCCATGAGGTGGGGCTGGTATAGGCATTGCAGCCACTCCACTGCAGGAAAGGGCATGTGTTCATGCATCGCCACTGTCCTTCACCTGCACAAATGCATGCTCACTGCAACAAAACTTGAGAGCCCAGCCCATTCGCCACTGGTGCATTGGGCATTATTGTGCAAAATACAGCTCAGCAAAATGAGGATTCCACGTGCAAGATCTGCTTAAGTCCTGCCCATGTAAACGCGTGTGCATGTTAAAGGCGCTTTTGCTGCCTACACCACACATTTCATTCTTTGAAATCCGTCGGATGTAAGAAGTTTAGTTGCAGCTGAAAATTGTGGAACTTGAAGTATAAAACATTCATTTGTAGAGATGGCAAGGACTGAAACTGACATGGCAGTAGCTTAAGTTTGACAAGGCACAGTTTCACTAAAACACAGGATTGGAATCACAGCGCACTCTACTGGCAATATGAGATATTACTGTTCAGATGTATCTCCTACTAAGGATGGTGTAAAAAATTGTTTTACACATATTATGCTGTTATATTGTATATTGCATTTGTATAGCGCCTCCTGCCATAGTTTATGGCGTTGAAGCGCTTTTCCTGTCAGAGATAGAACATGCAGTAGTAGTAGCAAGAAGCAAAGTCGGGTAGATAGGAGGAGGGCCTTGTTATGTGGTCCCCAGGGTATCGGGGAACTGTCAGGCAATCATTCGGGCCCACTCGCATACACACACAAGGAGATGCGGGACGCGCTGCTGGTCTCTGCGCGTCCCGGCGCAAACTGCCGCACGGGCGCGGTTTATTGTAACTGCACATGCGTGGCCGAGAACGAGGCCCACGCATGCGCGATTGTGGCGCTGAGACGTCACAGGCCTGAGATAAGATGCACAGGAAGGTCGCACAAGGAACAGCTCTAGGAGCTACGTGTACAATTGGACTCAATGTATCATGGCACTGAACTTTATTTAATGAGATGCAGTGCCAAGAGGAGAGATGGCTGGAGAGGAGGTGTTCTCTGTGCCAGGGGAGAATGTCTCCAATGTACCCACTGCATGGTGAGCCTGGGCATGTTGAAGCCATCCCCAAGAAAACACAGACGGCAAAGACCTTCCACTTACTCCCTAGACCCCCAACAATAAAAGTTATGGGGAAGTGCTTGCGAATTCCCTTAGATTTTCCTGAAATTCTTTTTCCCAATTCAGACGCGCACATACAGATGCTCCTTAGAGCCTGTGTGTAACGTAATTGCACAAAGTAAGGGCCGAGTGGGGATTTCCGTGCATTTCTTTCTGAACAGCTCAGAAAACAAAAACACACATGCACTTCATGACCTTTTGTGCATTTATTTTAATGTGGGTCAGCAGCATTATGAACCTCTGCTGACTCATTTCTATATAATTTTCGGCATTTCACAGTGACAGGCCGCCCTTTAAGCGCACATTAACGGTTAATTATCCCAACGTTAATGCTTTCAAGGGGGGTTGCCAGCAATTATTTCTCACTGGTGCATAGTCCCCTAGTTATGGTGACCTGAGCTTTTCTTAAATATCACATGAAGAAACTGCATCCTCTCTGGGTATGTAGACGGAATATGAATTTGGTATTAATATATCATAATCAATATCTATATTGTTCAACCAATATGGTGAAAATACAATTAGAAATGGAAGGACGAGAATGTCCCAGGTAGGCCTGAGCGAAGCGAGGGACTTTGGCTTGTGCTGGGGGACGTTGAAGGCCATGTCCTCCCCTCATAGCGGGGGTGAAAGCCATTCCCACCCCAGGGTTTAATCGGGGTGCAAATTATTTTTTAGTTTTCCACCAGAGATTAGTGAGGAAGCTTTTACATTTCTATGGCGGCGGTCAGGAGTGGGAGGTGCGCTGGGACCAAAGCACAAGCTCCGCTTCAGCATTTAAGTGGGGGATGAGGGAGGGCGTGGGGAAGAGGTTTGGATTGTTTTGGGGGGGCATCAGAGGCAACAGACAGAGGCATCCTTTTGCCTCCACAAATTAAAAAAAGTTAAAAATCGAGCCATGAGTGACTCGAACCGCGGGAGGAGAATGTGTATTCTCGCCTGCTGTTCCAACCACCTGATTGGCTACTCACACTTCCCAGGGTGCGAATGCACTTTAGTTTGATGAGATTAACTTTACTGTATTGGCGACTTCTATTTTTGGCATCAGTGTTTATAAAAATACTCATGTAAGAGGTATTTCATGGAACCATTTTATATTATTGATCTTCTAAGAAGAATATGCGTGTGCAGAAACCTATGAAGGAAATAGTGATATATTACACATGCATTTTGTTATGATTACCACTTAGTTTAGAATTAGACATTTGAATGAAATGTACACTATAATATTGGCACGGTAATGTGTATGATAGTAGACATCTTTAGAAGAAAAATGATAATTAGGATGCAGATGGCATTGCTGTGTTGGGCTTTGGTGGTGGACGGAGGGCTGCTGCCAAGAGGTGGCGGCCTGTGCAGTGAGCCTAGCAGGGGTTAGGACGGAGCTACTATGGGAACCACTGGAGGGGTGCCGGACGGCATGAGTGGCCATCCGCCCGACGGAGGCGAGATGGAGTCTCTGCAGTGGCACCGGCAGGGGAGGCCATGTGTCCGATGGAGCCGCAGGCCATATTGTCAAAGCCGGTGATGCCTAGCTGCCTGGGACAATGAGGAGGAGGACGTTCTGGGGGGCTGCAGACTGGTGTGCTTGCCTGGTGTAGTCTTGGCGTGATGGCCTTTGGGCAATGTGTTCGGGTGGGTCTCGGTCTGGCGGCCGTGGGGGCCCTTCTTGGATGCTTCATGGGGTATTGACTGCCTCTCAGGGGGGGTTGTGGCTGCTCCGGCCTCGGTCTCCTGTGGACTAACTGTAGTGGGGATCTTGCAGCCTGCTACCTAGACCTCTGAAACATCAGCTGTCTGTGTGCTATGTTGTGGATTGACAAGGCCAGGTTTGGGCTGACTTCATGTTTAGCCCATTTTTATTTCTTACCATCTAGAATCTGGGTTTTGCGTTGGTAACTTGTTGCTGTTCTTAAGATGTGCTTCCTTGCCATGCTGTTCTGCGGGATGGCATGTTTTTCTCTTGCATCTTTTTTTCATAACGTTGCTTGACTTCCCCTTGACTGTGTTATGGACCATCAATACAATTTCTTTCTTGTTGGTTTTCTTTTGCGCTTCTTTCTATCTATTTCTTGCCCCTTGCTGTTTTTGTATTGTCCTCGTCACTTCTAATGTACCAATTCACAAATTATGTAAATTACCTTGGCGTAAATTGCTAAAGAAGCAACAATAAACAAAAACACAAACAATCAAAATAGGATAATCTGATTGTGGAATTTTTTGTTTTGTTTTATGGTTTGCTATGTTGGGATGTGTACTCTGCTGAACAGTTGGAAAACAGAAACCTTTGTCCAACTCTGGTGCCTGGTGTGAAAGTTCTGGGTATATAAATTAAATGCTTCCTTGACACTATCTGAAAAGATTTCACACGGGAAAAAGACATGTTTCTACCCCCGCTGTGCACTTCGTAAGATACTGAAATATGTTTTCTTTTAGTGCCCAGGTTATGGTCATGAATGGCTTACCATACTCAAGATTGGACTATTGCAATGAAACATGCCTGGCTTACCTATACATGGTATTTATAGATTCCAGCAAATGCTGAACCTTGAAGCAAAAATTGTGAGCAGCTGCACATTGGGGTATAATATGGCCGCCATTTTGGAGTTAGAAATTGTTTGTTTTGTCATTTTCTGTCAGATATGTAGGCTAATAACATTTGGGTTGGTTAGTATGCACACATCTAAAAAAAAAGGCCAAAACATTAACCCAGCTCAGCATTGGCTTTGATTCAGGTCGATAACTTGGGTCTGGGCCAATAACACCCTTTAATGCCCTGGTCTATAAGGCCTCATTTAAGGAGGTATGTGCTGTAGTGCTAATGTTTCTTACAGGGTCCTGCATCTGATCTATGAGGATCAGTACATAGGTACACCTGCAGGCGGCGTGATGGATTGTCGTAGTGCGTTTGCGCGAAAAAGTATGTTTTCTTTTTTTCAAAAAAGATCACTAAGCAAAACTAAAAAGCACATATTACATTTATGCATTTTATTCATACAATATCCCATTAGTATGACTTCAAAAGAGATGTACGCATTTTACACATGTTCTGTGGTTAACAATACAAAGGGGATCTGCTTTTTAAAAAGTCTCCTTTTTACACATGAAGTAAAAAATGTTCACCAGTTTTCATGGATTTAAATTTCATGTCCAACGCATCTAAAAAATGTCTTTCTTCATTAGGGACGATACCAGTTATATGTTCAACAAGTAAAAAGAAGGCAATTAGTATTAGAATGAACACACTTATAAGGCTTAAAAAAAGAAAAGTGAAGCCCAGTCACATAGCACTAACCTTATTATGTCCTTTGCTACAGCTGTAGAGTACCCAATCACAGTCAATGGGGCACAATCTGTTTAAAAATCAACAACATCTGTAGATACGTAAAAAGGCCCATGCCACGCCCTCACCAAGAGATTCAAAAGTAACGTACTCATAAATTGAAGTTACTGGACACCGACCGTCTGCTATACCATAGAAAACATTGTACCAGAAGTCACCAACACCATATAAAGGGTCAATGTAGAAGACCAAAGCTGCAAAAGTGTAAAGAGTCACTCTATAAGTAAGTGTCCAGTATGGATATTACAATTGCAGGCAGATGAATAATTTTAAAGAAACTTACTTCTCTCAGTGACACGGCAAACAAGATCCAGGTCCAGTCAAAATGTTGCTCAAATTGTTCCTAAGAATTCCAAACAACAAGTCTCTGTCTCTTAACCAAAATTAACTCAATTCTTTAGTTTATATCCCATAATGTCACTCTACGGCACACAACAACTTACCTGATATCAGTCACTGATCTCACGGATCAGTGCTATCAAGTGAAAAGCATTCAAACTTGTCAATTTATACGCTTTGAGTCACATGAAGCCGGAGCCATCATGTGACCAAAGACATATCCTGCAATGTCTGTATAGGCAAGACACCATCTTGTATTAAAGTATTCAAACATGGTTAAATGATCACAAAACATCAAAATTGGTGAAACTTTTTATATCAATTTACTTCAAAGTTCTTGACAATACAAATTATAATTTTTAATTACAACATTCACAGGGAACAAGATAAATCCTAATCTTGATTCACACTCTTTGGGGAACGGGAATGTAGTCTCTGGATCCATAAAACGTCTGTACGTTTTAATGAATGAGAAAATGTTAGAAGGCTTTGCATGGTGAAATACTGAAATCACCAAAAAAGGCCTTGGCACTGGGAGGGGGGAGGGGGAGACCCATGTTTTCAAAACCCAGTTGTGTCATATAACCCCCTCTTTTAGGGGCGTTCAAAGATTCACGGATCAGAAACCTCAATTGTGATAGCGTGTGTCTGCATTCCTTAAAGTGTAATGCTACTATAGATGTCATGGTACCAGTCCTAATGTTGGATTTATGTTCTCCCCATCTCACCTTGGCTAAGCGTGTGGTCAAGCTTACATAATAAATCCCACAGGGGCATTTAATACTGTAAATTACATTTCTGGTTTTACATGTAGATGTGTTGTCTTGTACGTGGATATACTATAGTTCAACCTTTAATTATGTTATTACTACAGTTGTAATTCATGCATGGCAAAGTGCCTCTGTAGTTTCTCTCTGAGTGTGTTGGTTCAGGATGTATGGCATGTAACAGTCCAACATTTCTTTCCCAGCTGTAGAGCACAGTGTTTAGCCATTAGGGAAGTAGTTGGTGTAATCTTTTTTCACCACCACGTGTGACAAACACGAGTCCCTCAGCTGTAGAGCACAGTGTAAAATAATTATGGAGGGAGGTGTCACCTGCCTATTTCACCGCCCCCATTGAGCAGCATTTCTCCCTCAGCTGTAGAGCATGGTGTATAGCCATTATGGAGGGAGGTGGCACCTTCCTATGTCACAACCATCTAGGACCAGCATTACTCCTCAGCTGTATAGCATGGTGTATAGCCATTATGGAGGGAGTTGGCACTTTCCTATTTCAGAACAATCTATAACCAGCATTACTCCTCAGCTGTAGAGCATGGTGTATAGCCATTATGGAGGGAGGTGGCACTTTCCTATTTCAGAAGCATTACTCCTCAGCTGTAGAGCATGGTGTATAGCCATTATGGAGGGAGGTGGCACTTTCCTATTTCAGAACCATCTATAACCAGCATTACTCCTCAGCTGTAGAGCATGGTGTATAGCCATTATGGAGGGAGGTGGCACTTTCCTATTTCAGAACCATCTATAACCAGCATTACTCCTCAGCTGTAGAGCATGGTGTATAGCCATTATGGAGGGAGGTGGCACTTTCCTATTTCAGAACCATCCATAACCAGCATTACTCCTCAGCTGTAGAGCATGGTGTATAGCCATTTTGGAGGGAGGTGGCACTGTCACACATCGGGGTCTGAATGACCTGCGCGCCTCCTCATCACGCCAGGTGAAACAGACCACTTTCAAGGTACCTACCAAAGTCGTGACGCTTCGCCACAGTATCCGACGTTTCTCAGCTCCTTACTTCTCTCGGTGGCGGTTACCCTGGAGATTGGGCTCAACAACATCAAAGGTATCGACAACCCAGCCTTTGCCTACAACTCCCAGGAAACCTACTTTTTGCGTGTAGTTCCGACTATTCGGAACGTGAGCTCTGACGGGCTTACGGCGCTCCACCTCCTGGGTATATTAGGCACTGCAGCGGGAAGGACGCTGATTCTGATTAAAGTTGCAACCGGCATCCGAAGTTTAGTCTTCTGTGCCTTCCCAATCATTGCCTTCCGGTGTACCAATTCCTTTTTTTTCCAATTACGGACTGCCTTGAGACTTCTCAATTCTTCTGCCTTCCTGTGTACCGGACCTTTGCCTGTCCTACGGATTGCTTACTTCCTGATTCTGTACTGTCCTTAGCCCGCCTGTGTATCAGATCTCACTGCCTGTTTACTGGATTGCCTTCCGTTAAATTCTTACCGTACAGAAACTTCTGTCCTGATTTACCTACCACTGCCTTCAACTGGTTTTCCTCACCTTCCCAGCTGACTCCAAGTACTGGGTACTGCTTCCTTCTTCAATTCCAGTGTTCTTTTGTGGATTCCGACTCCATCCCGTTGTTTTGGATTTCCTCCCTCAAGTTTACGCAAGGACACTTTGCTGATTGTACACAAAGACTCATTTCTGAAAGTGCACACAGGGACGCCTTGCTGAGAAGTGCACCTACCCGTATCTAGGGCGCCTCTCGTGCCGCCCGGGTATAGCATCCCTACTAACCTTCCTGTTTATTGTTTTGTACCTCCGTTGTTCTAACCTGGATTGATTAGGTTATTTCAATTCCTGTTCTGGTAAGACTTCCTAAACTTTCTTTATTAATTCCTATCTGAGTCATCAAAATAGAGTTAATCTCTTTTCTGTACTTACAGGGGAAATTCCATTTCTGTTCCTTTTCGATTACAAGGGGAGTGGGTGACCCAGGTACTTTCTGCTTTTGAGAGGCTTGTTTCTTGTGGTGATCTTTGATCTTCCCAAATATTTACCAATTGTCTTTTTCTTTTAGCTGGGTCTGTGGCGGTGTGTTCTCCCCGCTCTTTTGGGTGATCGGTCTCTCAGTCTGTAATTTAGTACAGCTGAGAGTCATATCATCAAAAAGAGCTTATTTCCCTCAACAGAGAGGAGGCTCAGGTGGAGGCTCCATCTCAAGCTCTTCAAGCAACATCCAGTACAACCTTCCTGGTCGCTTGCCCGAACCACTCACCGGCCAGTGAGTAACAGGCACTTTCCTATTTCAGAACAATCTATAACCAGCATTACTCCTCAGCTGTAGAGGATGGTGTATAGCCATTATGGAGGGAGGTGTCACTTTCCTATTTCAGAACCATCTATAACCAGCATTACTCCTCAGCTGTAGAGCATGGTGTATAGCCATTATGGATGAAGGTGGTGCCTTCATTTTTCACTACCACCAAAGAACAACATTACTTTCCCAGCTGTCAAGCACAGTGCTTAGCCATTGTGGAGGGAGGTGGTGTTGTCCTCTTTCACCATCATCTGTGAGATACATTACTCTCCCAGCTGAACAGCACAGTGTATAACCATTATTGATGGAGAAGGTGCCATACTTTTTCACCACCACCTGTAAGCAACATGACTCCATCAGCTGTAGAGCATGGTGTATCACCATTATGGAGGGAGGGGGCGTCTACCTATTTAACCACTATCTATGTGCAGCATTACTCCCCCAGCTGTAGAGAATAGTATATAGTCATTATGTAGGGAGGTGGCGCCTTCCTATTTCACCACAACCTGTACGCAACATTACTCCCTCAGCTGTAGAGCATAGTGTGTATAGACATTATGGAGGGAGGTGGGGATGTCCTGTTTCACCACTACCTTTGAGATACATTACTCCCCCAGATGTAGAGCACAGTGTGTAGCATTATGGAGGGAGGTGGCACCTTTTCATTTCACCATCACATATGAGCAACATTATGTTGGGGTGGTCAGGAAAGGTCCCAATGATAAAGAGGGGTTCATGTTGTACGTCCCATATTTGTGACTGGGGGTGCGGCGAACTGGACGCAATGTTACAATTTCATATGTATCCAGTGTAGTTAAGATACGTTACTTAGTGTTACTTTTTGGTTAAATTGGTTAAAAAGACAAATGCCAAAACTACCAAATGAAATACAAAACACGATCAACAAGGAATTTTCATAATGCGCATGCAAGGAAGAGGACTGGTCATAGAGAACCCACTGTGAAGAAAATATGACCGGTAAATATGCATGCACACTGATATACATGAACAGGGAATTTATAAAATCTACATGTAGTGGGCCTTTTTTTGGATTAAAACACAGTAGTCAGAGTTTGACTTTGAGAAACTGGTTTTGCACAGTTTTAGAGGCCAGAGGATGGGTAAATAGGTAATTTCGACATTAGCCAATGGTCAGCTCAGCTAAAGAAAATGGTCATGGTGTTTATGGCCGATATCACAGAAAGCAGATGTATTCTAAAGTACATGGCAACATTCAGAAGGGTTTTGGCTATTTGTTTTGACCAGCAAAAAAACATGGGGGAAGTCACGTTCGAGTACAAAGTGATTGAAACCCATGAGTTTCAATTGTATTCTCAGATGTGCTGTGCATGATGTAATTGCAGTTATTTAGATTAGAGTGTTTCAATTGAGCCAGTAAGTCGGGCAGATGTGATAGCTATCAGCAGTTCAAAGAGAATCTGTTTACTCAGCCTTCTTCATATACCTTGAAGTTTATATGCGACTCGTGCAATTATGTTTAAGGTTAAAGGGCTCAGGCCATTTGTAGTAATGAATTATATTTGCACGCTGTGAGGAATTTGATCATCGGTGGGTGTGCAATTGCCTGGGCTTTTTGAAATTTTAAATGATATTGAAAGATGGTAGATCAACCTCTGGAAAATGTGAGGGGCTAATCCACACAAATCTTCCTATGGTCACTGCAAGATATATGCATAGACCTATGCACTCTGGGTGGACGCAGTCTAGAGGTGCAGTCCCCCCTGACATATTTAGTTGGGATATGATAGAAGGAGTATGTGAAGGGGGAGGACTAAACCTTCCCCTGTAATTGCCTGATATGACAGGAGTACGTGAAGGGGGAGGACTAAACCTTCCCCTGTAATTGCCTGCCTGATTAACTAACAAAGGCTCAATGGATCCACCCTGTCCTTTTGTTGTGCCCTGTAGCTGGTGGCAGTGATTAACATAATTAACATACAAATGACGTGTACTTCAAACAGGCACATATGGGGCCTGGCTGCAGAGGCTAATAACAAAGGAGACAGGAAACCCCAAAAACCATTCATATGCAACTGTGTCAAACTCCCACCCTCAGTATCAATTGAGAGTGAGCTGTCATGTCTGGGGCTGCATGCTTACAGTAGTCCTCCCCACAGGGGGACCCCATTTATAAGGTATGAGAATGTGGTTTTCAGGAGCCAGAGAGTCTGATTTTACCACAGCTTCAAGGTGACCTGCCACTTTAAACAAGAACCACAGAGAGGTCCATTAACCAAAGAGACCTTTTGATCCACAACAGACAGGAAGATGGGTAGGACTCAGTGTTACATATTTCAGACGTTCACCTTTCTTGTTGCAAAGCACTCTGGTTATGACCTCACACATACATGAGATTGTTGGTGCAGACCCAGGATTGATTCAGTAAGGTAGGCTTAGCCTACACCAATCACTGTGCCCATTTAGCTTTAAAAGAGGGCTGAGCCCCTCTTTGGGCAGATCATCCGAAGACCTTGCAAGAAGTAGGAAGAAGAACTCATCTTTGGACCCTGGCTGAAGGTACAGTCTGCCTTACTTCTTCCACCAGTGAAGAAAGGCCAGGACTTCCAAAGAGGTAAACATGATCCTTCCCCTAAACATCTCCCAGGGAGATACCAAATCCAGATGACCCTCCAGCAGCTCCAGAACCGATACCCAACCAGCACACAGCGTGCCCTGAAAAAACTCTGCAACAAGCTTCCTAGGTGAGAAGTGCCTGAAGGCCCCTGAATCTGAAACCAAGAACAAGGCAGCCGCCTGCAACACACTCCACAGCTTTGGGCCGTCCACCTTAAAGGATGACACAAGCCCAGTGAAGAAGCTAGGAGAAGTGCATCAACAAGCAACTACCGACGTCTGTCTTAAAGGACATGTTTGAGCCAGTCGAGTCCTTCGAGCTGCAACCGACTGTAATGCTGACTGTTGTTATGCCATTATGGAGGGAGGTGGCACCTTCCTATTTCACCACCACCTGTTGTCAGTATTACTCCCTCAGCTGTGGAGCATGGTGTTAAGACATTATGTAGGAAGGTGGTGCTTTCCTATTTCTCCACTACCTGTGGGCAGCATTACTCCCACAGCTGTAGAGCATGGTGTAGCCAGTATGGAGGAAGTGGTGCATTCATATTTCACCACCGCCTGTGGGCAGCATTACTCCCACAGCTGTTAAGCATGGTGTAGCCAGTATGGAGGGATGTGGTGCCTTCATATTTCACCACCACCTGTGGGCAGCATTACTCCCACAGCTGGGAAGCATGTTGTATAGCCATTATGGAAGGAGGTGGTGCCTTTCTATTTCACCACCAGCTGTGGGTAGCATTACTCCCACAGCTGTGGAGGATAGTGTTAGGTCATTATGTCGGGAGGTAGTGCCTTCCTATTTCTCCAATACCTGTGAGCAACACTACTCCCTCAGCTGTAGAGCACAGTGTAGCCAGTTTGGTGGAATGTGGTGCCTTCATATCTCAACACCACCTGTAGGCAGCATTACCTGCTACCCACTGTACTACTTGACTGTATTATGTAATATGTGACCTACAGCACCACTCCCTCACTGTAACCTGTAAGTGGTAGCAATGTATATCTCTGTATGTCTGTACCCATTTCATTTGCTGTAACTTAGCTTTACGTTTACTTGTCCTGTTGCGCCCAGCTACCTAAGGGTTTGGTGCGCATTACCAAACAAACAAACAAACATTACTCCCTCAGCTGTGGAGCACGGTGTATAACCATTATAGAGGGAGGTGGTGCCTTTTGTCAGATTATACTATGCAGCACCAGCCACAACCATATTCTTTTAAGGAGGCCTCCAACCTGTCCCACACCCAACCTCCACCAGCACCCTTTGTCCCAATAGACCAAGAACCAGGCCGGTGTGTATCAATAAGATATTTATTAAATTATTATTTAATGAAAAAAGAAGATCAATACAAAATGCAATAATCTCTACAAAACAACCAGGTTAAGATATACTATTGCAGTTCATTACGTTTTTTAATGGCAGAACAGACAGAGAACAATTTACCACAAAGTGATGGCACCTACAGTTAAGCACTTCCCCCCTGCAACACTCACCCCCAAACATCAATTGAACTTCATTCCTTTGAATAGAAGGCAGTGGCAAGGAGTAGGAATATAGTGGGGGAAGTCAGATTTGGGGTGAAAGGGAAAACCTGTTTCTGGAGCAAAATGGAAGAATCAGGTTTTGATTATTTCTCACAGCTGCTATGGGACAGAATAGAAGAAAATTCAGATTGCTTACACTTAGCACTTAGTTTTATAGAATACTAATCAGCACACCAGGGCAAAATAGAAATGAAGTAGGACAATCGGTTTTAGGAGAAAGCAAATGCAAAGGGAAAATACAATAGCAAATGGAAATTCATTTACACTGAGGCTTACAATTACAGGCAGCCCAGGGAAGGGGTCTAGCTTACAATAGGAAAATTGGTGTTCAGCAAAAATGACAGAGGCACATAACAGGTAGAGTTGTCGGCAAAGGGATTGCTCACACTAATGAAACCAGTTGGGGTTTACACTGACAGATGCAAATAGGGATTTGTTTGGTAATGCACACAATACACAGACACATTCGGTTTTCAGCTCACAATCGGAATCAATCTTTTGGGGTAACACTTTAATGACTATAATAATTAAATAAACACACTAGGAACACGACTGTTGGTTTTGAATTTCAACAATCCCGATCCGTGAAATTCAGTGGGGTAATTAATTGATTTACTTACAAAAATACTAAGGATTTACAGAGACAAATGCAGGGTTTTCTTAATGGGGATATGCTAACATATACAGGTAAACAAGAGATTCTTCTATGGGTAGATGACTGAACTACATGGGCAATTGGGGTTTTCAATTGGGAAATAGTGGATGCACTGCTACAAAAAAGAAGGGTCTTTGCAATTTGAGGCTGGGGTAATTGCTACTTACATAGCAAGCCTTTTTTTATGATTCAGGAAAGCAAGCTGCATCTCAGGACACTCTGGAAAGAAAGGCAAGGGGTCTGGTCACTGCACAAAGATGGTAGGTTTCAGCAGCCTGCTCTGCGTCCTCCTTTTTCTGTCTTCCCCGGTTGTTGTGTCCTGATTCCTAGTACAGTCTCCCTTATATAGCAGAAATGACATCACTAATTTTACAATCTAGGGGGAGTACCCTACAATTATCCTTGCCACTAGGATTGGATAGTTACCATCCCTCTCTCTGCCCCCAGTCAGGATTGGTTCAGGGGATCGGAGACCATCATCTGTCTTTTTCCATTTGTCATCATCCTTTTGTTCTCCTTACAACTTTTGGACAAAAAGGAGTTGTGTATCATAAGTTCATAATTGTACTAGCCACTGCCATATAAAACATATATTCTGTTTGAGCTAATCATGGGGAATTAGAAAAGCTGACCGCCAAATCCGTACAATGTATCATGGCCATGTGTCACATTTTTGTTGTTTTCATAAAATGTACAACGGCTATGAATATGTAAGTTATGAAGCAAGTTCTTAATTTCATTTTCCACCTTTTCATCAACTCTCATACTTGTCACATGTTCAGATCAGCCAGAAACCTAATCTAACTGGCTATTACAGTTCCCAAAGTCACAAGTAGATGCATTTTGTACCCCTAAAACCGCCTGGAAATTACATGAAAAATGGCATAAAATTGCCTCTAACAAGAATAGTCTTTTAATACTAATTTGGAGTGTCTGTTTCCCATATGGGAGGGCTGCATCATCCCCCACAGCCATCTGTCTTTGGGGGCTCGCCTGTGGCCAGAGTTGTTTTTTAATGAGTCCTTTGAAGTCAGTGTGGGCTCTTTTGGAATGGGTGCAACAAGGGCTCACACCTTTTTTGTCATGCTTCATTACCTTCTTTGAAATCCCTGCCTTCCTGCCAGCCGGTCTGCACAATAGGGAGGTTTGACGCCTCCAGCAGCATCACATTTATTGTGGGGTTGTTAGCTGGGAGGTACGACATCCAGCTGGAGTGGGGTTTTTCATTGTGAAGTTTCTGCATCCAGCCAGAACAGGTTTTTCCTGAAGTAAGTGTCTCTCCATCTGTCACTGGAGTTCTGTGGGTGAAACAGCCTATACATTGGCTTTGGTCACCCCTCCTCCCCCCACATCAGGTTTTGCTTTCCTGACATTTTTCTGGAAGCAGTGATATATTTTTCCATTGTGGCTTTTTAAAGCCGTTTTTATTTGCAAACACAGGTGCAGGTTTTTTTGCTTTTAATGTTTAAAAATCCTGTTTTCCATGTCACGGAATTCTTTGATTCCTCTTTCTTGGGTGAATTACATTGCTGCTGAACCATTGATAATGACAGGTAGGCCCCTTTCGCCATGGTTGTTTAATTGTGCATGAACAACAAAGAAAAAGCCAGGCCATTTTGTTGCAGAGTTTAAATTCCTACCATTCATGTGACAGGGAATGCAAAAGCCAGGCCGTTTTTGGTGGCAGTGTTTACATTTTGGCTACTCATGTGAAATAAAGCAAAAGCCAGGCCATTTTTGTTGGAGAGTTTAAATTCCTGCCATTCATGTGACAGGGAAAGCAAAAGCCAGGCGTTTTTGGTTGCAGTGTTCAAATGGCTGCTTTTATGTGAAAGGGACTTCTTTTTGGGGCTTTTAAATGCACCCCACACTTTCTATTTCACCACCACCCATGAGCAACATTACTCCCTCAGCTGTATAGTATGGTATCCCCAGTTTGGCGGAATGTGGAGCCTTCATACATCAACACCACCTGTGGGCAGCATTACTCTCTCAGCTGTGGAGCATGGTTCTAGCCATTATGGAGGGAGGTGGAACCTTCATATTTCTCCACCACCTGTAGCCAACATCAGTCCCTCTTTGGAAGGCATAGCGATTATGGATGGAGGCGGTGCTGTCCTGCTTCACGACAAGCTGTGAGAACATTACTATACCAACAATAGAGTACAGTCTATAGCCATTATGGAGGAAGGTGGCCGCTTCCTATTTATTTCTATATGTGTATTTTATTAGTAACGTTGGTATCACACTCATCTGGCTCTTTGGGTGCAGTGCACCAACACATGAGAAGGGAACGTGAGGAGGGTTAGTTGACAGATAACCAGTCAACCAAAAGGAGAGCTGAAGGCATGCAGTGTTGGGGGTTTTGCAGGTGTTTTCAATCTGAGTTATCCATGGTGGATGCTCAGCTGTTGATCCTTGGGTGCACAGGGTGTGCATTGTTTGACTGGCAATGTCTCTTTCTGATAAGGGTGCTCGTGAGTGGCTCTTCATGGCGCTCTGTGGCTGTAGGTTGCACTGTTGCAGGGGGCCACTTCATCCAGAGGTTTCTTTTTGTGGCGTGCCAGGGTGTTCTGATTTGGTGGATACTCTTTTGTGTGTGGTAGTACTGGCAGCTCTCCAGGTCCAACACCTGCAACATGTTTTTATTTTGGCCCTGCAGGAGTTTAATCAAAACAGGGCTTTGATGATGGCAAGACGTTGAAGATAAACAGTGTGTCTACCAGGTACTGCTGCAGGGCTGGCCCCTTAACAAGGGCCTGGAAATGACTTATGGTATGGTATGGTATGGTATTTATAATGCACAGGCTAAAGCTAAAGGGCATCTGGGTGCTAGGGGGGAAATCTAGTGGTCGGCCCATAAACCCTGACTAGAATAAGTGTATCTTATGCACTTTGCGAAAACTGAAGATGATCCTCAGTCTCACACAGAAAGGAGGTAAGAGCGTTCCACAAAGTGGGGGCAAGAACCGAAGAAGAGTGTCCACCTGACCGAGCTCTTAGGTTAGCGTAGAATATTTAATACGTTTTCTGAAGCTAAACGTAGGCAGCTGGTAGGACGATAAGATTCCAATTCTGCTTGCAGGTAATCTGCGCCTGTGTTGTGAATCACCAGATGAGCAATGCACAAGGTTTTAAATTCAATTCGAGATTTAACAGGCAACCAGAGGGGCTGCTGCAAAACACAGATCAAGAAGGAATGAGTCTCGGGGCATCCACAGCCAATCGAGCAGATGAATTTTGAAGAATTTGTAGCCGCTGGATCAATAAGGCTGGCTGCCCAAGGTATATACCATTACTGTAATCTAACGATCCCATAATGGAGAATGTAACTACCTTCACCTTGCATTCCCCCAGAAGAAAAGGGAGAATTGTTCTGTGAACTTTTAATTTGATAAAGCCTGCGTTACACACTGAGGAAATCTCAGCTTCTCTGGAGCCAGATGGCAGAACTTTCATGCCAAGCTTTTTTCTGAGATACTGGGGGCAGGGTAAGGGCCCAGAGAGTCTGGCCAATACTCAGCGTTCCAGGAAGTATTAGCATTAGGAGGGACAACCATCAGGACCTGTTTTTTCCCATTTAGCTTTAGCCAATTATTCGCCATCTAGTCCCCAACTGCAAATAGACAATCTCTCCACTTGTGCGGCGGCTCCGCTATAGGTGAGTCAAGACGAAACTTTAACTGTGTATCATCGGCATAGGTGTGGAAATGCACCCCATGTTCAGAACATGAGGTCAGCCAAGGAACGCAGGTATAAGTTAAAAAGAAGCGGAGACAGGGAAGATCCCTGACGGACACCACATTCAAGTGTAATGGGGGAAGAATGACAACAACGAAGAGAGACAGTTTTCATACGATCTGTGTGGAATAATGAAAACCGAGCCAGTGGACTACCAGAAATGCCAGCTTGTTTGAGATGGGCTAAACAAATCCCACTAGCAACTGTATCAAAGACCGCAGAGAGGTCAAGAAGGATCAGCACCCCAATTTAGTCAACACCTTTCTGTTATGAGGTTACCAGCATATTATCAGGGCAATGGGGCAATGGGACAATTTCAGTCCCAAGGTATATACGACAATTTGAGAACACAATGTGCGGCCCTTGTCTAAAGAAATGAAAATAATTAGAGGAAATAATTCTAGGATTTAAATATATGTTCTCATTTTATTTTAATATTTGTCTGTGTTACATCTTCTATTAGACAAGGGCAGCACATGGTGTTCACAAATTTTATATACCTTGGAACCACATTTTTTTGCATTAAATGATTATTTGCACATGCATGAAATTTGTTGTTTGGGAATTGCCAATTTTCAAATGAAATGAAACTTTTTTTAAATATAATTTGTTGTCTATCTCTCTCCAAACTAAGGCACACTTTTTGTTATACTATTTTGAGTAGTGATTTCTTGACAGCACGGTGTACGTTAGTGCCGAACTGCCAATTCGCCACATTTATATTTATTCATTTAGTTCTGTAAAGGAACAGGATTTACAGTGGCATACTGGAGTATACTGCAAGCCCGATCATTAAAGTGTTTTACAGGGGTGATACTGGCATATATTTTCGCACATGCAGCATGTAAAAGTGCATTATACGGCTGTTCTGGCATACATCGTAGAGACAGGCATCATGAACATATGATTTACAGTGACAGCGTTGGCATATAGTGATGACGGATCAGTAGCAGGAAAGTGCAATTTGGGATATATTTGGTCACAGACAGAATGGGCAAGAATTTTACAAGGCAATGCTGGTAGACATCATAGACCTGGAAAATCAATACTTGCCTCAATGTGGCAATGCTGCCATATATTGTGGGCACAGCCTTCATGAAACGTTGTACAATGCTCCTGTGTACTGTTTGCAAGCAGGCAATGATTTATTGGATTTTTTTCACAGAACCAATTATACCTTGTATGGCTTTTTAGGCATTTTGACAAAAAGTGTTGCTGAAATATGTATAATTTCATCCCAATATTAATCGAAATCTTGGGGGGAGAACGCTCTAACGTCCCGCATTTGCTCAGGCTCTCTTTCTCCTCTAGGTCGCTCACAGACACACATTCAGGGAAAATATTCACGCTGCTCCTATGAAAAGATCTACAGCCACAAATAACCTGCCATCATTTATAATGGTACGGGCCTCATCAGGATCCCCAGTGCCAAAAACTGCTTCCATTACTAAGGAGGAACAGCACGTGCCACCAAGATAGGACTGAGACAAGGATTAACTGACGTGGGGTTAATGACTGCTGCTGGCCATGTTCATTGTAAGAAAACTAGCCCACAGAGGAAAGCTCCATTTGCTAACATTAATGTGTGCAACCCCTTACAAATGTGCTGCAAATTAAAAATAAGAGTAGCAGTACAACCTTCAAAGTCATACTGTCTTCATCTTCTCTTTTCGTGTGTTTCATTCTCCTCCATTTGGTATTTTCATTTTAGTTTAGTTTTGAAAATATTTTTTAAATAAAAAGTCTGCCCACATTTGGTTTTAAAGTCAGCAACCACATCAATATTAAATACATTAATGTATTTATCATTGTTGTGTTTCCACAAAAACATGCTACATATCACACAGAAACATTCTAATACAGCATGAGGATAGAGGCACCACATGTTACCGTGGTTTCTCAATGATCAAAAATATTGAAAAGTTCCCAGAGTCTTCTAAATGTATGTAAGAATCCCCTACCAGTGCCAGCTGTTAGGGATTTAAATCAGGCGACACGCACCTTGGTCTCCGCCTAATATGTAACGCCCAATGGAGATGCTTTTCTCCTTATTTTATACATATTCACTTTGAGATGGTAAACAACTCGTATAACACCCCCCTTTCAGATACCCCGGGTCACTCTGGACCATGACCCAGGCTGGTTGGTCAAATGCAATATGTATTTATTTATTTAAAAGTTCAAATAAATCATACCATTTTTAATATGGGGCAGCAATCATCAATGGGGTGATAATTACAATGAGGATGTAAACAATACACTTGGTTTAACCTTCTAGTGGAACCTATACAAAACACCAGGCAATAGGAGTACTTTTTGATTTAGGAAAGATAGCACTCAAGTTAGCATTT
Organism: Ambystoma mexicanum; assembly: GCF_040938575.1. NCBI lineage: Eukaryota > Metazoa > Chordata > Amphibia > Caudata > Ambystomatidae > Ambystoma > Ambystoma mexicanum. Next base: position 253,934,931 of record NC_090921.1, on the reverse strand, counting down.
CCCCCTGCAATGTAAAGACTTGAATTCTGAATTGATAGAAAAACACAGCAGGTAATCAGGAATAAGATGCAGAAAACAGAATCCAAATCTGACCTTCCCTCACCAAATAAGAGAGAAAAACAGATTTTAAACCCCTTGCACTGTGATGAAATGACACTCGGAAATGGGCAAATAAATAATGAATGTGGGTGAAAAACCTTGAAGCAAATATCATTCCTCACTAATGCAACAAATCAAAGACACTAATAATCACGAGGAATGGATTGCCAAAAGCAAACAGTTTGAAAATGAGTGGAAAGTTTAAAACAGATTGCAGTAAAATGACTCGTGTAAAAGTTGCATTTTTTCAATTACCGCCTTAAATTACCCAAACGGCTTCTAATAAAAATGGGTGAAATATGATTTGGAGTGCAGCTTTTGTATGTTGGGGGATAGAGGTATATCACAGGGAAAATATGGAAGTGAAATGGTAAATTGGATGAGTTATGCAAGATATAAAAAGGTGCGCTTTGAGTAAAATGAAACCGTGAAAAGTTAATCCATCTGTGACACAAACAGTTTTACCCTACACTACAGTATTCAGGCTAGGCCACCAAAGATGGACACAGTAAGATCCAAGGTTGATTCGCAGGTGCAACCCTATCACCCCTGCGCCCAACCTTGGCAGAAACCAGTCCGATCACTCGAAATATGACTAATGGCAATGCTTTGGCCTTGTAGTTGGGGTCTGGAATCTGGATGATGAATGGAAAAGGAACACAGCGCAGGAACTTCCGGAAGAGTGTGTGTCTAGAGTCTTGTCAGGGACTCTTATTTATAATACATAGTGACATAATCGAAGTATATGGCTGGGCAGGCTTAGCTAAACACACCTCTAACTAATGGTATTGGTCACGGGTGCTAGTCTGCACCTCGCTCTCAACTGGTTGGATTTCAAAGCAGGAGGGCAGATTCATGGTGTGAGTTTACAATGTTCAAAAAAACTCCCAGTTATTTTAGCCAAAATCCGATTTGCACAAATGGTAAATTTATACATTTGAAATCTCTTAGCAAATTATATACACGGGTTACATATTTTGTGTAGACCATAGCACTCCAACTCTGCAATCCATGAGACATTGTTTCGAACTTCTAAGACTTTTTGGTAATTTTGAGTATGAACGATTCGGCCTAAAATTCTAAAACTTTATACACATGTGTGGATTAACATAAGCGGTGTAAGTATAAAAAATGTGCATTGGCATCATGGATACTTTTGTTGTAATCCCCGGTTCTTTCCCAATTCCATTCCCAAAGGGTCAGTGAATTCTACCATGTCTTAAATGAAAGCCCAAAAAATCACTTGTAAACTGTGACATTTTTACATTGCAATTTGGGGCCTGGAGACATTCCACCCATTTGGTAAACAAGCATGTTACAGTTAACATGTACGTGTTGCCCCTAGAGGAGCGAATCACAGGCCTGATGAAATCTACTTGTAAATCTGACCAAGGCAGTTGCATCCCCCTCCTCTGGAGGAGAGCTCGGTGTGTGAGTGATGTTGGCTGAAATTGTGCACACACAAGACACCCCTTCAAGTATTGGTCGAGGTCCTGCCCCTTGTGTGGCCAGTATGCAACCTCTCGCAATATTTCTAGAGTAGTGTGAAACCCCTGATGACAGGCTGTGGCCGCATCATGGGCGTGACTTAGCATCAGGCGTCAGAATGTCTTGGATTCAGAACATTTTTGGACATTTCATCAACACCCTGAGGTCCTCTTTCCCAAGGTAATTGGTATCCGTCAGAGGAAAGTTCTCATGGTCCTCAATGTGTTGATAACATTTACCAATAATTGGATCCCCTTTTTGTGCTGTGATTAAATCAGCATCTGGGCTCTTCTGGCCAGTTGAGAGTTCAATGTGAGCATTTTACTGGGACCTAGTGATAACAGTGACCTGGATTTCCCCCAACAGGGACACAATCTGGAGGAGATCCCCCTGAATGGCTCCGGTTTTGGTCAACTGATCCGCTAGGTAGTTTCCAGTTTTGTCTGGCCCCTCTATTCTGGAATAACCCTTGATCTTCTTCCAATAGATGGTCATCCCACTAGAGGTGACCAGATCATCAATATTTTGGATTAGCTTGCCATGTTTGAGAGGTTTGTTATTAGCACATGTTATTTAGTTTTCCAATTAACCAGGTGCTCCATGAACCCGTTCCCGACATAATCCTTTTTTTTTAAAACTCTTTTTTATTAGTGGTAACAGAGAGGCTAACAGCACCATTGCACAGTACATTTCAAAGATGCAACTGGAATACATTTGGTCAATGCAGTTTCACATAACAATATTATGGTGCCAAATCATTGGGTCTACACATCGAAGGTTGGGTCAAAACAAATTGCTCCTCCGATTCATTAACATGTGTCAATTCTTGTAAAAATGGGTTCATGCTGGGCGGCATGGCACTTTTCCATTTCAATAAAATACATTTTTTGGCAACCGCACATGAAATGTTGAATAGTCTTCTGATTTTTTCTGAGTGCTTGCCTTTGTCCCCAAAACGATATTTCTGGGGGTTAGATCAGGAGGAACCTGAGTTATTCCTTCCAATACTTCTGCTACTTCCCTCCAGAACCCCTTAACCACCGGACATTCCCAGTACATGTGAAAGGAACCCGTCAGAGGGGCATTACATTTAGGGCAGGCATCTGAAGAACCCAGTGCGAATTTAGCGATCCTGGCCGGCGTGTAATGTAATCTATTAAGAATTTTAAATTGGATCAACCTCAGGCCAGAATTAAGCGAGATCTTTTTAGTTAGTGAATAATATCTGGCCCATTGCTTCGCCTCGATGGGAACTTGTAAGTCTGCCTCCCATCGTTCCCTTATCTGATTCACTCTGGGGGTATGGGCCTGAACTTCAGCGTATAGCCTAGAAATTCCCAGGCCATTTTTGGCTGTGACCAGTTGTACACATGGATGCAGTGTAGGTTCATCCGGGAACAGAGGCCACTTTTTCTGAAATGCAGCTCTCATGTGGTAATATTGCAACGTTTTCAGTGGACCATCACCCAGCGCCCTCAACAGCAATTCCAGGTCTGAAAAAATGACATTGACAAACATATGGCCGAGCTTCATTTCACAGTTAGGGTCACAAGACTCCTGTATGCTTGTGTCATATGTAGGTGGAATCCCCGGAAAGTTCCAAAGAGGTATCTCGGGGTTGTAGGGGGCCTCCAGTCCAAGCCTTTTGAATATAGCCTCCCATGCCCTGACTGTGCAGCTAACTGGATTATATTCACACGTGTCTTTGTAGCGTGGATCAAAAATGACTGATTGTATGTTGGTGGGATGTGTAGTGCATTTTTCTACCCATGCATGGGGTATGCTGTCCTCATCATTATACCAATATTTAGCAAACTGAGCCTGGGCCACATAGTAGTAAAGTTCGAAATCTGGGGCTGCTATACCTCCCGAAGAATATGGTTCTGTCATTTTTTCCCAGCTTATCCTCGCAGTCTTACCGTTCCAATGAAATGTTATCGCCATGGATCTGGGTTTGGTGAAGAAGGCTCTGCCAGGCCATATAGGGATGTGGACAAATAAATAGAGAAGTTTAGGGAGGATAACCATTTTAAGAATAGCAACTCAGCCGGCCAAGGAGATCGGGAGATGCTCCCACGGTTGATGCTTGGCAGTTAAAGTTTGCAGGGCACTTTCGTGGTTATCCGAATATAATGCAAGTTTATTACTGGAGACAAGAATTCCCAGGTATCTGATATGGTCGTCAGACCATTTAAGTCCATCTGTAACTGTGGGGCATTGGGTAGCCAGTGTGAGCGGAAATATCTCCGATTTGCCTCTGTTTATTGTATACCCAGAGTACTCTGCGAAGTCCTGAACCTCAGCCATAATGGGTGTTATATTAAGTTCAGGTTCTTTAACATATAACAGAGTGTCATCCGCATAAAGCGATATTAGTTGGGTAGATCCCTTCATTTTGATCCCTCTATCTGAATGTCTGAGGCGGACCACAGCTGCCATTGGCTCAACGGTGAATGCGAACAGCAAGGGCGAAAACGGGCATCCCTGTCTGGTTCCCCTCCCCAACAGGAACATCCGGGAAATGGCTCTGTTAGTCAGGATACGAGCCCCAGGATCTGTGTACAGTAGTTTCACATATTTTATTAGGTTGGACACCACCCCAAACGCTTCCAGCACCACAAGGAGATAGACCCATGAGACAGAGTCAAACGCTTTTTCAGCGTCAAGGGATATGGCCACCGTGCTCTTAGCGGGATCTGTGCCATTATACCAAAGAGTCTTCGGAGGTTCAGGGCAGTAGATTGTGTAGGAATAAACCCGTTCTGATCAGGATGTACTAAAGTAGGGACCACTGGCAGAAGTCGATTCACAAGGACCTTTCCAAGTATTTTAGCATCAGTGTTAATAAGTGATAGGGGCCTATAGGACGAAACGTCCTGCGGCGGTCTCTTAGGCTTATGGAGTACGGTTATGATAGCTTCTCTCATAGTTGGGGGCAACCTGCCGCACTCCAGGGCCTCCTCCCACACAAGCAAAAGTATCGGAACGAGTTCCTCGTGGAACTCTTTGTAAAATTCGGCACCCAACCCGTCCGCCCGCCCCGGTGCCCTGCCCGAAGCCAATGCTTTGACTGCTTCTACAATCCCTTCCGCAGTCACCGGTCGATCCAACGCAAGGCGTTCTTCATCAGAGAGTTTAGGAAGGGAGAGGGCTTCAAGGTATATCTCAATTTCTGTGAGTGTTTTCTTATCTTTATTGGAATATAACTCCTTGTAAAATTCCATAAATTCCCCATTAATGTCTTCATCTCTGAGCAGTATCCTCCCCTGAGCTGTGCGTATACTTGTGATCTGTATAGGTTGCTTATCGTGCTTAAGTAGGTTTGCAAGCATCCTACCTGACTTATTAACCTCCCCGTACCTACGCGCGCATATAGGGGCCGCCACGTATCAGACTCTTGGAGGTGTGTGTGTATGTCGGCCAATACTACTTTGTCTTGCGTGTTGGTGTATGTTTGTTCCAGAACGTCTAGTTTGCCTTCAATAGTGGACAATTCGGTTCGCACAGCCTTCAGCATACCCGTAGATGTGGATATCAAAACCCCCCTTATCCAGACCTTAAAGGATTCCCACACCATTGAGTATTTGTCCACTGATCCCACATTATTAGAAAAAAATTCTGCGATCTCAACATGAAGTTCCTCCACTGTCCCCGGGTCTCCCAACATTCCACCCGGCATCCTCCACCTCCTAGCAGGACACAGGGCCTTTCGGAACACTAGTTCCAGCATCACTGGGCAATGGTCTGACAATGTTCAGGGAAAGATTTTGCACCCCTCCACCCCAGCCATCAAAGATATGGAGACAAACCAATAATCAATCCTAGACTCTGAGTCGTGCACCGAGGAATAGAACATATATCTCCTGCTATCAGGATGAATTTCACGCCATGCATCAGCCAGCAACAGTTGCGACAAAACATGTCTCAGATTCAGTACTGCCCTGCTAGGGGTTCTAACCACCTTTGAGGATCTATCAAGAGTCTGATCCAAAGGCAAATTGAAATCACCCCCTCCCCATAGCACATTTGGGATATCAAGAGACAAAATCATCTAGTATACATCCATGTAAAAGGCAGGGTCATCGATATTAGGCCCGTACGTGTTGACCAGAAGTATCTGTTGAGTAGCCACCTCCCCCCAGACCATGACAAATCTGCCCTGAGGATCAGCCTTGTGACCACCCACCCTGAACCCAAGGCCTGGATGAATGAGGGTGATCACCCCTCTGGATTGGGATGAATAATCAGTGTAGAACCTCAGGGGACCCCACCTGGGCAATATATGGGCAATACTTATCCCCACCGAATGGGTTTCCTGTAGCATCAGGATCTGGGGGGCATGCCTGGCAACATAGTTGGAAACCTTCTTGACCTTAACCTGGTTATTTAGTCCCCGAACATTCCATGTCAGGAGTTTAACCTTAAATCCATTACCTAGGCTCTGAACCGAAGCATTAGCCATTGTCAAACTCAACGGGTTTACTATAATCGTGCAATATACTTGGTACCAGCCTCAATGCCACCACAATTTTACTTTTCAACCAACAAAACATCTCCAACCTCTTTGTGCCTGAACATGGCTCTGCAGAGTGGCACCAACCCCCAACAAGCTGCCACCATCAGTCACTGCTGGAGCTGAATTCTCCAAACCCCTCGCCCCATCCCACCCCTCCACACTCATCATCTCCCCCCACTCTCATCATCACCCCCAACTTGACGATGTATCCAACAAAACCTATGGAATATTCCGCGGGTAGCCATGTTGCTCCACACCCATCATGACTAGAGCCTTAAAAGGAGTTGACAGACGAGTATTCCTTAATCTGCACGTCTGGGTCTGTTATTTTGGCCAGTCTACCCCCTCTGGGAGGAAGAGGTATGGAAGTTTCAATATATTACGTGGCTTCGGCCGGAGACTCAAAGAAATGGGCCCTCCCTGCATGCTGGATCCTCATTTTTTGCTGGGAACATCAGAGCACATGGGATCTGGCGTTCTCTTAGGAGCCTCTTGACTGGCTTGTAGGATCTTCTGCTTGCCTGCACCGCCGAGGAAAAATCAGGGTAGATGTGGATGTGACTTTTCTCATATTGAAGGGTGCCCATCTCTCTTGCCTTACGTAGTGTCCCTGTCCCTACTATTGAGGAGTCGTGCGATTATGGTGCGTGGTGATGCACCCGGTTTAGGTGCTGGAGCCAATGTGCGGTGAGCGCGTTCCACCAAAAACTTTTCAGAGAATGCCTCCGGTCCAAACAGGGTTTTAAGCAGTGCCTCGAGCTGTTTCTCCATTTGGCCTTTGCCAAAAGATTCCGCCACGCCCACCACGCGGATATTATTTCTCCTGGAACGCGACTCTAAGTCCTCGCATTTGTTCTGTAGTTTCACCATGTTTTCTTTGATTTGAATGATGTCACAGCTGTGATGTGAGATAGTGTCTTCATTAGTGCTTAACCTGCTTTCGGTCTCCGTGATGCGAAAACTTTCTTTCTCCATTCTAGCTTTTAAGGAGCCGATAGTGGACACTATGTCGTCCAATTTCGTGTTGACTGCGCAGAAACCATTCAGCACTATTGCGGTTAAGTTGTCTAAATTCTCACTAGACTCAGTAGTGAGGATCTCGTTAGCTTCAGCATGGGCGTCAGCCGGTGCAGCCAGACTCTGACTGCCCGTGTAAGCGTCCATTGGGCCCTTCTTCTGCTTCCCCGGAGTTTTGGCGCTTTTCCCCGACTTCTGTGGCTCCCCCATGGTACTGTCGGAATTGTGTACTGGAGCAATGCAGTAAGTTGTGAGCCAAGTTCCAGGTCGCCTTTTTCCCCCGCTCCCTGTGCCGTGCTCCAGCCCTGGGAGTGGAACCGGTCAAGGGGCTAGAGGTGTTATGAATGATCTAACATTGAGTCCCCAGCCGGGGGGACTGCCGTGTGTAACAGTTCTGTGATAGTTTAGCAGGATTACTGAGCCGCGTCAGCCCGCAGTTGTTGTATGTGCTGGGGCCTCTACTTAGTCCAGTCCCCCACGCGGGACGAGCAGATCCTCGGAGCAAAAGCCCAATGCGGCCCGCTCAGTGCACCGCCGGCGAATGTCAGAGCCAGTATAAGGGGTCTGGGGGGGGCTGTCCCTCAGACAATGGGACCGTCCGAGTATCCCCAACCTGCCGCATGCACCGCTGGAGTTCGCCAGTCCAACGGAGCGCAGAGCAAAGTATATTAGCTCCCCGGGTTTGCAGCCACTGCCCCCGGAAAATGTTGAGTTTTTTCTCAGCCACTTATCCGCTGCCCAGTCGTGCCTCCTTACCCAACACTGCTCCGAATATTCTCGTCTCCGGGTCTCTTCGCAGTCCAGTATCACGGGCCCACCGTGAACCCCGTCACCAGTTTTAATGCGGGCTCCACAGGTTTTTTTTCAGGATTTCAGCGGCCGCGGGTCTCCACACATAGGGGCCGGACTGGAATGCAGGTCGGGTCGTCCGATTGAACCACTCGTGTTGCGGATAGCCCCACGTATTACCAGCAAGGTGTCGAGCCTGGGCCACAGTTTAGGCTCCTCCCATCAGGGGCCTCAGCACTACAGCCGCGCCGCGGCACTCGCGTGAATCGTCCTGGAGCTCGTAACAGGATACTTTTGGCCGCGTGCATCGGCTGATCTGGCAGGGGTTGTATCTCCGGCGCTCTTAGGTCCCAACTCACAGGAGCTCGGCTGGCCGACCACGGATAGCTGGACTGCCTTCCCAGAACAGATAGACCACGCAGGCAGTGTTATAACGGATGTTATGGCACAGGATATCGTAGTGGAGCGAGAGCTCTGGAATCAGGCGGCCATTTCTGTCATGCGCAACAGCGCCCCCCGTTCCTGACATAATCTGAATCAGTGATTATGACCAGTTCATGGAGTAGGTGTTGGACAGCAATGAGGATGGCTTGATGAACCGCCATTAACTCCGCCACCTGACTACTACGGGGACCAATTTTGTACCCAGCAGAGGGTTCCGGGCATCATTTAACTAGGCATTCCCAACGCTGGCCACCAGTTCCTTTTCCCTATTGTTATCAACATGGTAGGAGCACCCATCCACATAAACTGTGGGCATTCCCTCGCACTTGTCTTCTTCATAGACTTTGTGCAGGGAATTCAGGTACGCCTCCATGTTGTCCTGGGTTTTAAGACTTTCATCATCGAAACAGTTTTCTCTGGCACAATCATGCAAGTCAGCCAGACCTTGCACGAGGGAACTCTTCTTGTTTTGGCCATATCTGATTTCCACAGGAAAGCCTTGCATTGACAGAATCCAGGAAGTAATTCTGGAATTACTCACATTTCTGGCACGGATTCTGTCACTTTGGAGGTATTGCAAAGGCCGGTTTGGGGTCTTCATTATGATGTGCTCCCCCTGGTAAAACGGGTGATAATTCTTCAATGCCCACACCGTTGCCAGGAATGCCTTCTCACAATTGTTGAATTTTTCCTCCACAGAGGATAAAGTCTTGCTTGCATAGGAGATTACTTTATTGACCTTGTCATGCTTTTTATATAATACTGCTGTCAAGCATGTATTCGAGAACCCTGTCTCCATGAAGAACTCCTTGTTTATGACAGGGTAAGCTATACAAGGCGCTTGTGAGAGGCTCTTTTGAGTTGCTTTACTGCCTCGGCTTGTTCTAGACCCCACTCCCACTTGACCCCCCCTTCAAAAGATGGATCAGAGGTCTTGTAATCTCTGCGTAATCCTCAATGAACTTACTACTGCAGTTAGTCAGTCCAAGGAGGTTTCTGAGCTCCCGCAGAGTTGTGGGTTTGTTAAGTTTTAGGAGTGCTTCCACTTTTTTTTCCTGGGGATAGACACCCTCAGGAGTTATCTCCTGCCCCAAGAGGTTGACACAGGTTCTGCACCACTGCGCCTTTTGGAAGGATAGTTTTGCTCCGGCATCCCTCAACTGTGTCACATTTCCACTATGTGTTCCTCCACAGTTGAGCTTTTTATCAAGACATCATCCACATAGGCCGGGTTACCCCTTTTACCCAAGTTGGGCATGGCCTTATGTAGGAATATGTTGAATTTGTTGATGTATCCGAAGGCAGTCCATGTATTGTTGCCCCCCGAAGGTAAAGACCAGCTTGTATTGGTCCTCCCTATTGACAGGTGCGGTCCAGTATCCATTGGTCAGATCAATGGCAGTGTATACTTTTGATCCCTGGATCTGGGTCAGCCCCTGGTCAATGTAGGGGAGAGGCCATCCGTACATGTGGACCCATTTATTCAGCTCCCTCAGGTCAGCACAGAGTCTCCACTGGCCGTTCTGTTTTAAAATCCCCAGCATTGGATTATTAAAGGTGCTGTGGACTGGACAAATTATCCCACGGCACTCAAGGTTTTTGTTGATTTCCATCAGGGATGCGAGAGGCAAGCGATATTGCTTCACAAACACTGGAGTCATTCCAAGGTCCGTGGGAATTGTTGTGGTGTGGATTTCGGTGTGACCACAGTCATACGAGTCCACTGCAAAGAGACCTTGAAAATCTAAGAACACCTGTTTCAACTTTTGCTTTTGCTTCGGAGTCTCACAGGCATCAGCTAGGTTAACTCGCTCTCCAACCATGTGCCTGAAGCATGGAAAGACTTCCGGTTTTGCTAACTCAGCGTCCTCCTCCAGCTGGGTGGAGAGGTCCCTGGTTAGAGTATTGACCTGGACAGAAGGTTTCAGGTAGGGGAGGCAGTCATTGTGCACCTGGAAGATCACCCCGTCCTGCCTAATGTCACAGGTCACCTCTTCCTCACCGTAAGGACAGGAAGAGTACACCAGGAAATTTCCCCTTGCCGGGTAAAGATCCTGTCTGGTGGTAAGTCATTGTCACTATCACTGTAAAAGCAGTCATTGGGGATTTGCCCTACCAGTTCATTACCTAGATCCATGGAAATATTTCGGTCATCAACCGCCATTCCAATAATGGTGCCTGTGCCCAGAGTGATACTCCTAGGGTCGCTGGTATCCATAAATATTGGAATGGTGTTGTGTTCTACATTGACTGATGGTGTTGGGTTTAACCCCAACCCTTGCTGTTGGAGATCGTCATTGAGGTGTACATATGTGTCAGGATTTTGCAGTTTCTGTCCTCTTTTAATCATGACTAAAGCACAGAGCAAAGGAACCGTGAAGTGACCTGCTGACACTGCGAACACTCACTCACGACCCACATTCCAACAAAACATTCCATGGACATATTCGAATGTCCTAGTGTCCTGGCAAGCACATTAGTACAGACTGTCTCTGCCATCTACATGTCCTTTGTGCAGTGCTTTTAGCCAAAACAACTTTAATTTTAATAAACAGATGTGTGTAGGTTATACAATTTTAAAAAATTAGACCTTTCCAAGCCACCCAAGACATTATTCATAGTTCTTAATGTCATCATGGTGAATTGAAGACTGTCAGATGAACAAACATACCGTTGGTTGCCTAACCAATTTGAGGCCATTAAGTCAAACGCCACACTTGCAATCAAAAATGGATTCAGCCCAGCCAATTTGGGCCGGTTTGATGAGTTAATTACCTCAGAGGCTTGTAGTTTTGACCAGTGTTGCTGAATACATGTTTTTTTTAAAATGCACAATTTGCATTATGCATCATCAAAACACTCCTCTTTGGTTACTATCAATTTCACAAAAGCAATCAATAGCCATTTGATACTGTGGGCCCCTTGTTCATTAATGCTCTGAGACAATTGTATGGCCCAGTCCGACCCTGGGAGCAGAGTTTGCTCCCAGAGCCTTGCTGTTTCTAAATTTGGCCTCTGTAACTGAAAATTAGCACAGGACGAAGTGGACAAATGGGGCTCAATTTGGAAACGACAGGGCTCTGAGAGCAAGCTCTGCTTATTTTCTAAGTGTGACAAGCTGAAACGGTGTCCGTATTTCAGTCTTTCACACAGACACAGTTTCAGCTTTTCACACGTGCAATCGGAGCAGGGCTTGCTCCCAGAGCCCTGCCGTTTCAGAATTAAGCTCCTGAGGCAGATAATGAGCGCAGGACGAAACAGAGGCATGAAGCTCCCCTGCTGAATTTCTCCGCTTCGCCCTGCGCCATTTTAGTCATATAAGCTACTCTTAGAAATGGCAGGGCTCTGTTAAGAGGGCTTACTCGCCGGAGCCCTGTCATCTAAATGTAGCTTACACGATTGCAAATGAGTCCAGGGTGAAGCAGAGATATTAAGCAGGATAGCTGCATGCCTCCATTTCACCCTGTGCTCCGTTCGACCAAGCTGCCCGCCCCTTCTCCGACAGCACACATAAAAGGAGGAGGGACCACAGTGGCTTGGCAGACAAACAAAAATAAATGCATAATCAACTTCCCTTGACCCACCTGACCCGTCCTCACTTACCGTAGCAGCTAAAGTTTAGCTCTATGCAGCTTGTCAGCGCCCATCCTCCAATCCAAGCATGGCAAACTCACTAGCACAAATGGAAGCTGCTGTGGCCAATGGGAGCACAGCTTCCAGCAAGGAACTTGCTCTGGCCAAAAACAGGGTGCAATCTATATGTTATAGAGATTTGCAGGCCTGTGATTGGTCAGAGCACTTCCTTGCATCATGGTTTTGTTTTTTTAAGTTGATTGCGAACGACTTCAAAGGATCAGTATTTATTGTCAAAAAGACTTGGTTTCTGTTGAAAGAAAGAAAGAAAAAAAATGTTTGAAACCAGCAGAACAGGTTTGGCTTAGGCAGGCACTTCAAAGGTGATCTGCGCCCATTGGGAAATGAATTCCCTCCACAAATGGACCAGCCCCCATGAGCATATGAAAGGGCCAAAGTGTGGAAGTTCGCGCCCTCGTCAGACTGACTGGCTGCTCTGACAGAATGAACAAAGGAGGCCATGTTGGGCTTGGCATTATAGTACGGTGTGATTTCCTCAAGCACCCCTCTGAAGGGGGAACTGTCAAAAACTTCAAAAGACATCATAAAAAACTCTTTGTTACCACCCAAGCTTGGCAGAGACACTTGCTGTGGGGGGGGGGTGGAAAAACCGCCCAAATTAGGGACAAATCCAGCCCAGTTGATTTAAAGACCTTTTCATATTAAGACATTTCTCCCAATCCCCTGAATAAGCAGAAATGTTATATTATACCAGTATTTAATGTGAGTTATGGACAAACCCAAAGAGACTAAGCACTTGTTCCTATCACCTGGGGAACTGGAAAGGCAGAAAAAATGCAATTCTGGGGGAAGCGTAAATGGCACAGATATTAAACTTGGGGAAAATATGCCAAATACTATTATGCATATGTATAACCATTTGCAGAATTTTAGATAAAACATTTCTCCTGAAATTGGTGAAATTGTGCCCAAGGATGAGGCAACATCGCACAGAATTGGCGTTCAAACCAGCATATTCCTTGTAAAATATGGGATCTGCCCATCTGATTTTTATGATGGTGTCTATTGTAAATATGAAGTTTTGTTCATAACCCACTTTTGTGAAAAATAGACTTGTGACAAAGGGAGTCATAAAAACGCACACACCTAAGGTGAGGTCACTTCCCTTGGACCAATCAGCCTGGAGTGAAGAGGCGGCCCCAATAGCCTGCCCTATCCCATTCAGGGGGTAAGTCCAGGATACTTCCGCCCATATTGTAAAATTCTCAGATGTCATTCTGGCTATATAATGGGTAGACAGGGAGACACAGGGATATTCAACCTTCAAAATTCACCCTTCAAGATTTCAAGACTCCATATCCAGGCAGAACCACCTATTCAGATCCAGACCTACCCAATAATCCAGGAAGAAAGAAGGAAAGGCAACTGATCCCCTTTAGGAGAATCCACTGACCAGACTTTTCGCCCAGCTGTTCCCCACCAGGAGAGCCCAGCTGACCCAGTAAACAGAGTCTTGACCTCACTGCCCGTGACCAGATCTGTGGCCCCGCTGTCTAGAGACCCTGCTGGCTGTCCAAATTACCAGACCCAAACTTGCCTTGTAAGTATCCCAATACCCAGTACCCAAAACTGCATATCCCGCTATCTTCCCTTGCACCCTGTTCCAACCCTATCCAAATACCATAAATACCCTAATGATTTCCCAATTCCCAGTATCCTCTGTTCACTCTTTCTCTAGAAGAATCTGTTTAGTCTATATCTGTTAGCATATTTGTTGTTTATTTTCTTTGGTTACCTGTGTAAGTCCCTAGTACCATTTTGAATAAATTAATTATTTCCCCATTGAAAACTCACGGTCATTTTTGTTGCAATTCGAAAGTAACAATTCTGTCGAGTGTCTTTACTAAGCATGGCCTTAAAATATAGTTTCAGTAGAACTAAGCATTGTGCTAACAAAACCGATTTTGCCCATGCAGTTTGCTTTCTTTAAAAATCTGATTTACATTTCTCATAATAAAAACACATAACATCATCCCAAAAGAGTCATCCCTTTCCCTCAGCATCCTATCTGTTCTGTGTCTTTGTTCCCATCCCAAAAAACAATTTCCGATTTTGCCTGCTAAGCCCATTTTCTTAGCTCTTTGCCAGTTTAAAGCCTGTGTGAAATAAGAAATTGCAATTTTGCCACATGTGATTTTTGTTGCATTGTTTTCCTCCCAAAATTGATCTTCTCACCTGTGTCCATGTTGCTTTAGTGCTCTGATCAATAGCCTGCAAGCTTCCCTGTCTCTTTAGCGCAGCCACACGAAATTCAGTCCTATCTATTGTACTGCAAATGTTAACTGGTCTCTAAGTAACAAGTGCAATCCGGGTAGGATATTTTGCTCAATTTGAAGGTTTTCATTTTAGTTTTTGGCCTTCCATTCTGGGGAGGTGGGTGGAATTTAAAAATCGTTTTTCCTTCTTCTTGCTGACTACTTGCCACTGCTTTCCATCTGCACAGAATTTATTTATCAGGTGTTTGGGGGAGTGTTGCAGGGGGACTGCATAACATATGTGCCATCTATGAGTGTGAAAAACGTGATTTTGCTTCCATTTCTATTTAAGGTTTATGTAGAAGTGTCAGAAATTTGTATTAATTAATTGTATTATAACCTTTTGCATTATATTGTCACCACACTGGTGATAGCTGCCCTAAAATTTGTTTTGCTTTGAATTTTCATTTGAATTTTAAAAATAAAGAAATATTTCTTTGTTACACACCGGCCTTGTTCATGGTCCACTACGACACAGGGTATTTGTTAAGGTGGGTGTGAGACAGGTTGGGTGCCTCTTCTAGAAAGAATCAGGGTTCAAATAGAAATAAAAAGGTGTGTTTTATTGTTTGTCACCTTCAGTGTCAGTATAAGAAGTCTCTGGCTGGAGTGTGCCGTGCCATAAAATCTGTTACACATTGAGGACTTGTGCCGTGATTGAAGTAAGTGTTCCCACCCGGGACAGCTTAACATAGCAGGCTAACTCATTGAGCAGGAGCAGGGAGCCTGGCTAGCCAACTTGACACAACAGGTCGCCTCCATAAACATGGATGTGTAGCAGGACAGCGTCCTGTTACATTAAGCCTTGTATATGACTCCCAATATTAAAGAGGAACAGCTTAAAATGGCCTGACTCACTGCCTACATATACCTCCGCATGGGTGTTATGGAGGAAAACAATCAAGAAAATAGAACCCTTGTGCAAAACCAGTCTGAGCTCTTAAACCAACTCTAGAGTGAATTAAAACAGGTAGAAGAAAAATTGCAAAAGGGCCAACATTCTGAGGTAGAATTTGAAAACCACATCAAGCAACTCAAAGAAGAGTTGGCTGTACAATGACAAAAACTATTTAGAGCAAGAGGCCAAATTAGTTACATTAAAAGAAGAGTGTCAGGAAAAGGTTGACCCTCTGGAAAAGAGTCAACTAAAATTGAATCAACAAATAAAATATAACAGTGTCTGCGCAGAGCAGATAATTACTTAATACAGAAACAGATTGAGAAATTGGAAGAGGAAAGTAATACATTAATTATTAAAGAACTCCACTCTCAAACAGAATTTGACCAAGAACGCCAGAAATGAAGTGCTATCAAGTAACAGAGGGATGACCTGACTGAAAAGGTTGGCACCCTGTATCAGGAAAAAGATGTCCTATACCAGGAAGCGTGCACAATAAAAACAGACCTACAGAAAAAAAGAGTTAGACCTCCAGGAACTGAATGAACTAAAAGTAGAATATGAAAAAATACTGGGGCACACAAGACAAGTAGAAGGTGATCTAGAAGGGACCAATCAAGCCAAAAATGTGCAAAGTCAGGAGATGTATCTCCTGCAACAAAAATGGTCACGGTGTTCCCAGGCAATACAGGCAGCACAAAAAGACAATGAGGCCCTCTGTGATGAGAACAGGGGACCCCAGAGCCAGGAAGCAGCCCATGGAAAGGTAATAGAGGCAAGTAAAGCCCTGATAGCAGAACAAAATGATCAGACCTTTGCCTACTATCAAGAGGTAGGGGCTGAGAAGGAGAAACTTGGGAAGATAGAAAAAAAGTGTGCTAGGCTGAATCAAAACTTGAGGGATCCCGAACAAGTAGGGAGTGGCAGGGCAACACCTGATTACAGCATGATGCCCTCTGTACCAAGGGACTCAAACCCATTTACCACATTGTATGCACAAGGCACTACTGACTTTGTGTCCCCGGGTTCACATGAACCGGAAACCATGATGCAGCTAGACTTAAATAGACCTAGCATTATTGAGCTGATGGGCCAGCGTCCACCAGAGACTGATGAATGCGCGTCCCTGTTCAGGTACACAAATATTATGGCTGAGGGATCTGACCAGGAAAGCTCCTATGAGGAGAAAATTAGGGAATTAGACCTGCAGAAACATCACCTACAGAGGAAACACTTGGTTCGCTTTGCAGAGAAAAGGGAGTATGAGTTGAGGCCTCAAAAGAGTATTCTAAAAACCTCTAACCAGTCAGGGCAGTGGGGGGATTCTCCACCAACCTTGGAAGCAGGGAGGAGTCAGACGACTACACTGCGGTGTGTAAACCAGGACCTAGTGACCTCTGTCGGGCCCATGCGATCAGGGCTGGCCATCGAATACCTTAAGACAAAGTAGCTACACCTCAAGGAGGTTGGGGTGCAGGGTTCACATACTCCAACACAATTCAATAAGGACCACTCAAATGGATCAGCACAGAGACTGTAAAAGTTCATAAGAGTTTATTCACCATCGCTGACACAGCGCAGCCCTAACAACTGTGCCCACGTTCCCTGCCTCCAAGAGACCCCCCTCTCAGCATTACACAGACACATTTATAGCAAAATGGAAGGAGCAAAATGCCCCCACGTCTCCCTGCACAGTCTTAAGCAACTACTTTGTTACATTCGCTCATTGTCCAATTAATTTTAATTGGACTAAACCCTTCAAAAATGAAATACACTCTAACATGCATTCCTAACTCTGCTTCGGTGCTCGGTTCAACTTATAATTGTGCAGCTGGATTCTTTCAGCTAAGGCTTCAGACACAGCCTCATTAAAAGTCTAAGATTTTGTCCATTAGTCAAGTTTCTGAAGGCATGATTGTCACTGAACGTCTCAACTTTTAAAATGATCTCATTATTGCATACTTTGAGCTCCTCAGTTCTTCTTGTTGAAGCCACATTTTGGTTACATGCCTTTTCATTTAAAGGCATTGTTAGCCTGAATGATTTTCTGTCCGTGTATAGAATATTCTGTGCTTCGCCACCTTACTACAACATGGTAATGCCATTTTTCGACTTTATAAACACTTTGAATACTAGTATGTTGTAACATTATAAAATCCATTTTTGCATAATTCAACACCACATAATTTCCTTTGACTTTCTCAGGATAGGTTTAAGTGGGGGGGCTCCACTTCATTCAGCTGTTGATTCAATACATATATATATAGGTTGGGACCTCCATTACACTCCCCCGTATTTAAAGTTCAGTTGTTTGTAAACCAACAACTTTAAACCATATTCTATTCCATTCACCTTACCATTTATCTAAACATTTCTTAACACAATCTTATAGTTTGGCATATACTAACGTAGCGTCATACTAAAACAAACATGTGTGTCTACTTCCTGTAATTGTGTGCCTTTAATCTAGCTGTATGCCTTGGACTATTCACAGCCATTGTGAGACTCAAGAGGTTTGGTCAATCCATGGGGTAACCCATTCAGCCCATTGTCTCTTTATACGTCACACCTTGTCTGCAACTCCCACCCCATCAAGGTACAATCTTTCCTTGAGCATCTTCTCCTGACCATGAATATCATTTCACTTCATCCTTTCCACTTGTCCACACTCTTTCCTTTTCTGTATCTTCCATTGTAGTTGTCATGCGTTTGGCATTAGTGGACCCTCTCTGTCCTGTCGCCTTTTCCTTTCCATTGTGCTGTTTTCACAGTTGGTCTCCGAGGTTCCTTTGATACTTAGACCAGAGGTCCATTGTTTTTTCTTTATCACATGAGGTACAGTGTTTTTTTTTCAGAGTGTCTCTCTTTCAAAAGAGTTCATGGTTCAATGATTCCGCAAGAGGGGATGGTTTGGCATGGGGTACACGGGTGGGGGAGTCCTTTTGCAGACATAATTCAGTGTCGGGCTTTCACTGGGTTCCTCTACGACCTTCCTCTCTCCTCACGCGGTTCGACGTCAATTTCCCAAGGCATACAGGTCCCTCGACGTATACCTGTAATATAAAACGGAATGAGTTTCTTTTGTGAATAACCGGGTCTCTACTTATCTAACACATTTCCTACCAACCCATTTCCTTAAAACCTCTTTTCGCATTTGCTCTTTTACCCTGTTCCCTAGAAATCGAGACATTCCCTCTTATTTGACACCCCTGCCTCCTAGACAAGCTACAAAACATTTTCTTTTAAACATTTCCATTTTGTGGGTCATTTATACACCATAACTAAAATACCCCCCATTCCTAGCACTGTGTCAGCTGGCTTAGACAATGATTTTTGGTTTCAATAACACTTGATACACCACGTCCTTCATGGGAAACATTTTCCCCTTCCGGGTGCCACATGCAACCCTAAGGAGACAAAACAATTAAAGAAAGATGTCGTCTTCTTTCCTGGTCTTCACAGCACATCCCTAGTAGATGACTGAAATGTCCTTGGGGATCCCTGTCGTCTGTAGAAATTCAAGATAAAGGCAAAAGTCATTTGGGCATTTGCAAGGGGTCAGGTTTTCTTCTGGACTTTAACCCCCTTCCTCCCTTTCTGCTATCAAAAATACTCTCTGGGTCATTCTCCCCTATTCGTTGGTGCGCATAAACAACTAATTCCCAAACCACCCCGCGGGGATACTTAGTTTTGGCTGGGTTCTTTGCTCAGCTTAGCTGTATTTCTTCCAGGTTAGCAGTAAATTCTTCCTGGTTAGCTGCACATACTTCCTCAGCTTAGCAGCCATTCTTCCTGTTCTTTTCTTCTTCGTTGGTTGGACCATTGTCTATACTTGTGCTTTGTGTTCATCCTAGGGAGAAAAAACAGAGGTGTTTCGCTGCACACCGTCCCTGTCTGACTTGATCTACCCTACCCCTGTCTTCTAAAACTATGGCACCAATTCTTGCTACGTGCCTCCACCTTTATTGTTCCCATTAATGTCTTGACTATTCTGATGCTTGCATACCTCCATCATGACAATTCTTTTGACATTATGAACATAAAAATAATTACTCACCTTCAATTTCACTTCTGTTTTCTGTGGTTGTCTGGTATGGCCATGCTGTTTATCTTTTTCTCTACTCTTTCCACCTGATTATACTTATCTTGGGAAAAACAGCTAACTTGTGAAGACCTTGCGTCTCTTGCTACCTTTTCCTGTTACTCACCTGGATCCTCTTACCTTCAGTGTTGATCAATTGCGTGTTCACCCCCTTTTGGCATGAACTAGTGCCTACCTTTTCTCTTTTCTCCCTAATTTAAGGCCATGCAGACAATTTCTTGTGTTTCCACGCAAGAGGTCCATAGCTTGTCTGTAAAATAAATCAACATTGTTACCAACATTCACAAGTTGTTTTGATTCCTTCACCATATTTACTTTTATCAGTCATATTTTTTTTCCTGTTTGCCAGGAACCCTCATAAGTGCTATTTGTTTTCCACTTTTTGCTCTTTTTCTTTATACTTTTGAGTGTATCCCTTGTCCTTTTTTCATTTTTTATCCAAGATAACCACTCGCTTTCAATATCTACTTATTTATTTATTTATTTATTTATTTATTTATTTGTTTGTTTGTTTGTTTGTTTGTTTGTTTGTTTGTTTGTTATTTATTTCTGTGGTCAATCCTTTTGCGCTTCCCCGTTTCTTCTCTGACCCTATCTTTTTCCTTTCTTCTTATCTCTATATTCATTTTTCCTTTGACTTTCCTCATCCCTTCTTTCACGTGCCTTTGCTTTTCTTCTAACCTTTGCTGTTTCTGTCTGTCATGTTCATAGGCTGCTCTCTGGTTTGCGATCGAGCTGCTTTCCTTGCTCTTCGCGATAAAACTGTTCTCGTCTTAGCCTAACTTTCCTTCTTACCCTTCTGTCCCTCAAATCCTTCTCTTTCTTCTTCCTCTGTGCTTCATCTAACTCCTCCTCCGGCCTACCACCATCGCTTCCTATCCCATTAAGTTTCAATGAGATTTGTCCTCCCATCCATTCGTCCTTTGTAAATGCTATCTCATCAGTTCTGTCTTCACTTTCTTTCCTCTTGTTCTCTCTCTCCCTTGTTGAGAGATGCCCTTGTCTGTGCTTGATCCCCTTCTTCATTAACGCATCATCGTGTCTCCCCTTGTCCCTTGGCTAGGGATGTGAGATTCTTGTCCTTAACCTTCCCTTGCGTTTTTCTACTACTGTATGAAGGTGACTCATAAGCGGGGTTACTATAACCTGTGGTTGCTTTTTAGCTCTCTTTAATGGGCAAAGTCCCCTAGGCTTACTTCCCTTAGCTCCTGTTTCAGGCGGGGCAGGCGTTGCTGCAGGTGTCTCACCCTCCCCCCCTCAGTGCCTACTTCAACCAAGCTGCTGGAGGCTCTTCCTCCTTTCTTTGCTCTTATATTTTTACAATTCGAGAGTAGCATAGCGTTTTTCTAACTTTTTGTTTGTATGTGTGGCATGCAAGTAAGTTGCCATGCACGGTAAAATGGCATAACATCTTGTGGGCGGTACCTTTAACCCACTCCTCCAATTGGAGCAATGTTTCCCGGGCTTAACTCTGTTTCTATTGATCTCCTTATGTGAGTCCAAACCTCCCATTACTATGAGCGAGCATCAAATGCAGCAAGCTCCAATCCAGTCTCCTCCCGCAAATTATTCTTTACCACCAATTTACTCAATATCATCAATCTATGTGTGATTCCTTCTCAACCGCAGAATCGCATTACTTTTTACATGATTTAAACCAACCAGGAGACAAAATTCCTTACATTTGACATACAACAGGACATGTATAACAGACACTTGACAGTCTAGACAAACACCAGCTGGACACACATATACCTGCCTTCTAATGAATACCCCGACATGGGGTTTAAACAAACCCCATTTGTGCCGTCTTTAATCGTCACCGTAGCCTATCGTCCCCAATTATGTGGGCTCTGGGTTCACATTTCTTCTGACCACTCTTTAAAGCGCAGGAACAAGGCGAATCCTTACTGTTTTCTCTCGAGTGCCCCCCCGGTATTCCTTACGTTTTCTCTCAGGTGCCCCCCCAGTATTCCTTACGTTTTGTTTCAGTTGCCCCTCTGATTTACGTTTTTACTTCAGGTGCCCACCTGATTTACGTTTTTATCTCGGGTGTCCTCCCGGAATTCTTACGTTTTTATCTCGGGTGTCCCTCCGAAATTCTTACGTTAACCACTACTGTCCTTCATTATTCTTATTTCATTCTGTTCACTCTTTTATTTATTTGCCATATTTCCCTATTTTATGTTTGCCTTTATTTTCCTAGAGGCCATCTGTTTCTACCTCGTGTCTGCAAATGTTAATAATTCACACTCTGCGCCTGCATTTCGAAGACTATGTCATTCTTCCTCCGCCAGGTCCTACCGCTGGCTATATCCAGTATGTTGCAAAAATACTAAAAATCTTTTACTTCTCACTCACCCAATCTCATTTGCCTTCTGCCGCTTTCATGCCTTCAAAATTGCTTGTGTTTAACTAAGGCATGCCCTAAATAATCATGCTTTCCTTGGTAACCTCAACACTGTCATCAGGCTTCCATGCTTTGTCATTCAAGTCTTTCTTCATTCATCTAATTCCTATAGTACCAGAATCTCAACCGCCTGTCTCAAACCGAAAGTTTTTTTTTTTTTCATTTAACAAAGTGCTCTCCACTCCAGCAGACAGGGGCGGTCATTACAACCCCGGCGTTAAGGGTTAACGATGGCGTTAACCCTTAACGCCGGATTCCCACTTTAACGCCTGCTTTTGGCTAACCCGCCATGGTGTTAATTACGCCGCCGTAATTTACGGCGGCGTAATTAGCGCCTTCCCCACTCCCATTATGCCCTATGGGGCAAAAATGGGAATGGGGAAGGGAAAATGGGAAATGGGGATTTACCGCCCCACTCATCTTGGAATGGGGCGGTAAATCCGCCATCCACCATGGTGTAAACGTAGTTTACACCATGGTGGTAAAGTTGGTGCACTTATTACCAAGGTTGTAATGACCGCCAGGGTCTCAAAATTGTAACCTACCACCCCTGGTATGACTCCATGCAGACAGTCCTACTAGTCACGGTGGAGCTCCTAGAAACAATTCTTAGGAGCACCCCAAAAAACCCTTACACTACATGTGTGTTATCCATAAATTTCCCAAAAGCAGGTCGCAGATGATCCAGTAACCTCCTTTAATTTCAGGGGCATTTTAAAAAAATGATAGAACGCATGAATGGCAATGGACCATTCAGCTACAGGGCAGTGCCTGCTCCTGCCTGCACGTTGATTTAAAACCCCATGTAAAATCACTTGCTCCTCATCTCATGAAGTTTATCACTACCTCTTTTAACTTTAACAGCACTTTTGTAGCTGTAAAATAACCCTTGCTCATACCATGCCAGGTTACATGCCACACTCTATTTGCTGCTCTTTTATCGCTACAGTGCCATTCCAGGGACGTAATTTTGGGGGTCGCTAAGGGTTGTGGCTGCACACCCAGAGGTATCCTGTTGCCCCGCGGTCCCCTTTGCTACCCTAGAAAATGAAATCATGTTTAAGCCCTTTCCTATTGTGGTATCATCATAGGTCAAGGGTCATGAGATGTCACTGGCTACCTCTTATCCTTTTGGTGGGACGATGTCCCTGTGTCATTGCTTCCCTTTCAATATTATGTACGCTAATGCCTCCGGCCTTTTCCTTTCCCTGCCATACTTAAAGAACACCCTGCTCATTCATTTTGCGTGTCCTTATCAGTGTTAAATTGTATTACTACACCGCCATCCTTGCAGGCATCTCACAAAAATCCTCACAGGCTCTAAAAGTGCAGGGTGCCGCAG
Organism: Ambystoma mexicanum; assembly: GCF_040938575.1. NCBI lineage: Eukaryota > Metazoa > Chordata > Amphibia > Caudata > Ambystomatidae > Ambystoma > Ambystoma mexicanum. Next base: position 253,911,917 of record NC_090921.1, on the reverse strand, counting down.
TATGCAACTCTCAGTATTCTGTGAAAGATTACACCTGACTTTGTGCCAGATGAGCTGCGCACTGGCCAACCATGGAGGAAAGGCGGTTTATAGTCATAATGTCGACAGTCAAAATGTCGACAGTCAAAATCTCGATAAAAAAATGTCGAAAAATAAAATGTCGACTTTTTTTTTCAATGCATTTTTTGTTTATATGGGGGGGTTCCCCCCCCAACCCCCCTTTTTTAATTTTTTTTTTAATTTTTCCCTTTTTTTAGCTCCCAAACCCCTAAAATAAATATATAATTAAAAAAGGAGAAAGTCGACATTTTTTTTTTCGACATTTTTTTGTCTACATTTTTGTCTGTCGACATTTTTTTTTCGACATTATGACTGCACACCAGGAAAGGCTACTCTTTTAGAGTCACAAATGTAAGTCTTACATAGCGCTGGTACATTTAACTGGTGATGATGCTAGGGTCCGTTCAGCCCAGTGGCGGCTGGTGACTTGAAGGTTGGTGGGGCGTACATGTCTTGGCATGAATTTGGGAGTGAGCTAGGCCACCTCACATCACTCAGTGTGCAGGTGGCTTCTCCCTCTGCAAGGCATTTTGGAAGAAATGGCTTCCAAGATGTGCAATCTACTGTCCCAGTCCACAGACATATGGCATCACAAATCCTGGTCTAATTATGAGTCTGAACTGCCTGGAATCCTCTGAAATGTCTGCAATGTTTTTTTCCCAGCTCACGGACTCCTGGTCTGGACTAATGTGAGGGCATTAACAAATAATGCACATGAATATCATTTTCTAAAATAAAGCACCTATCAACAACCCCAAAGGCAGTTCACAAAAACTGGGAACACTGCGCCTCTGCCATACAACGCACACACACAATAAACTTAACTAAAAGGTCTACATATCAGAAATACACAGCAATATCTGAGCCAAGGTGTCTGCAACCAAAGGGTACGAAAGCCACGTGTCCAAACAGTGTCGAACTGGAAATTATATTGTGCCTCCTATTTGATGAATATACATGTATTGGCCTACGCCAAGCTACTTATAAGCCTGTTGCAAGGAAATCCGCGTTGCAAGGTCTTGACCTCAGAGTTTAATGTAAGCTGCCATTTTAGGTCTATCCACCATTTTAGGTTCTCTCTGTAAAGTCACCCTGTGTCTAAAATGGTTGACAGTGTCATTCCGAATGTAACATGGCCATCTTGATCTCCGTGTACAAACTAATGTGTAACTTGCCCGCAGGCCACATGTTAGGGTCATAAACTGAGACCTTGTCCTTCGCTGACCTGTGAGTAGAGGATTACCTGTGCCAATGAAGCTAATCCGCGAGCATATGTCAAACACAATGTATCCAAATGCTGATCTGTGGACACTTGTTTGACTACATTGTATAAAACTATTTGAGAAGGCTCTGCGAGAAAATACACTGTCGCCATTGAGGCTTGTTGGCGAATGTATTAAAGGCAAACTCTAAATGTACAGATGCGTGAACTCGGCACGTACCCTAGATCTGTAATGCATTAACCAATATTAACTCGCAGTAGTGTTGAACGTCCTGTTTTCAAAGGTTTATAAAGCGAAACTATTCTAATGTACAGTCCCGTTCACTGAACACACCGAACCATGCTGGAGTTCGCTGTGTTGTACTGTGGGCCTGATAGCTTATTGGTTACATTGTCCTTTGAAACTGTTCAGTATAAAATAAAGATCTTTGTATGTTCCTTTGTAACCTGCGTTCGGTGTATTTCCTTTTGGGGTATTCAGCCTCAATATATTTTCCTTGTTTTTACAACAGCACCCCATTGAGTGACATGTATGAGGCTGGTGGCATTCACAGATACGCACAGGCGCAGACTCTGCCCTTTACAGGATCTCTGCTAGCCCAGAAAGGGGTTGAGAGCGAGGGACCGCTAAATTAGGCTATGACCTCCATTCCCTGGCTCCTTCATAGCCACACATGCTATAGAAAGCAACATTCACACACTGACTGTCATCTTTCATTTGCCCAAGTTGCTAGCAGTCCTGCATGTATCTGCCACTGGGACTGCTGGCGCAATGGCCCAGCCAATATTTTCTGTGATGCTCGGCCAGGGCCGGATTGGCTACCTGCACCAGGCTGCTTGCCACCCCACAATATAAAGGAATAGAAATTGAGATAAGACCCATTTCATTGTCATCGCTGGTTCCCCCATTGGGTGTGCAGGATGGTCATACACAGCTTTGAATCTCCCCCTCTAATGCGAGGATAAGAATCCTCATTCAATAATTCAGTTATGTGCGCTCAACCTGCAACATTAGTGTTGAGAGTGTGGTGAGTTGGGGGGCGGGGGGTTCGGGTCTGTATGGGTGCATGTTTGTGTGTGTGCTTAGTTGGAGGGTGGGAGGTTCGGGTCTGTATGGGTGCTTGTTTGAGAGTGTGCTGATTTGGGGGTTGGGGGGTTCGGAGTTGGGGGGGTGGGGGGTTTGGGTCTGTATGGGTGCATGTTTGTGTGTGTGCTGAGTTGGGGGTGGGGTGTTCGGGTCTGTATGGGTGCTTGTTTGAGAGTGTGCTGATTTGTGGGGTGGGGGGTGGAGGGTTCGGAGATGGGGGGTAGGGGGGTTTGGGTCTGTATGGGTGCATGTTTGTGTGTGTGCTGAGGTGGGGGGTTCGGGTCTGTATGGGTGCTTGCTTGAGAGTGTGCTGATTTGGGGGGGTCCGGGTCTGTATGGGTGCTTGTTTGAGAGTGTGCTGAGTTGGGGGTGGGGGCTTCGGGTCTGTATGGGTGCATGCTTGAGTGTGTGTGCTGAGTTGGGGGGTGGGGGTTCGGGTCTGAATGGGTGCTTGTTTGAGAGTGTGCTGATTTGGGGGGTGGGGGGCTCGGAGTTGGGAGGTGGGGGATTTGGGTCTGTATGGAGGCATGTTTGTGTGTGTGCTGAGTCGGGGGTGGGGGGTTCGGGTCTGTATGGGTGCTTGTTTGAGAGTGTGCTGATTTGGGGGGTTCGGGTCTGTATGGGTGATTGTTTGAGAGTGTGCTGAGTTGGGGGGTGGGGGGTTCGGGTCGTATGGGTGCTTGCTTGAGAGTGTGCTGATTTGGGGGGTTCGGGTCTGTATGGGTGCTTGTTTGAGAGTGTGCTGAGTTGGGGGTGGGGGGTTCGGGTCTGTATGGTTGCATGATTGAGTGTGTGTGCTGAGTTGGGGGTGGGGGGTTCGGGTCTGTATGGGTGCATGCTTGAGTATGTGTGCTGAGTTGGGGGGTGGGGAGTTCGGGTCTGTATGTGTGCTTGTTTGAGAGTTTGCTGATTTGGGGGGTGGGGGGCTCGGAGTTGGGGGGTAGGGGATTTGGATCTGTATGGGTGCATGTTTGTGTGTGTGCTGAGTCGGGGGGTGGGGGATTCAAGTCTGTATGGGTGCTTGTTTGAGAGTGTGCTAATTTGGGGGTTTGGGTCTGTATGGGTGATTGTTTGAGAGTGTGCTGAGTTGGGGGTGGGGGGTGCGGGTCTGTATGGGTGCATGCTTGAATGTGTGTGCTGAGTTGGTGGGTGGGGGGTTCGGGTCTGTATGGGTGCTTGTTTGAGAGTGTGCTGAGTTGGGGGGCTCGGGTCTGTATGCGTGCTTTTTTGAGAGTGTGCTGAGTTGGGGGTGGGGGGTTCGGGTCCGTATGGGTGCATGCTTGAGTGTGTGTGCTGAGTTGGGGGGTGGAGGGTTCGGGTCTGTATGGTGATTTCCTATATCACACCGATGTTCGATGGCTTAGTCGTGGCAATGTGCTGAAACGATTCTTTGCTTTACGGCACAAAATAAAAGCATTGCTTGATGAAAAGGGAATGGACACTTCTGTCATGCAGGATATTGACTGGGTGGCTGACTTTGCTTTTCTGACTGACCTGACAGAGCATTTCAATGATTTAAATTTAAAGTTTCAAGAAAGCCAAAATCTCATATCGGATCTGTTTGAGGCAGTTTGTGCCTTTGAAATAAAGTTGAGGCTTCTGACAGCACAACTGGAGAAAGGGATGCTGGTACACTACCCCGCCTGTGCAGAGGTTTTCCCCCATGACAAGTATGTAGGATGGTATCGGCATGTGAAGGTCCTGAAGGAACTGTAAACATTTTTGAGAATCGTTTCTCACAATTCAAATCCCAGCGAGCCTCTTTTAAACTTTTTGCAGACCCTTTCTCAGCTGATGCTGATAGTGTGCAACCTGAACTGCAACTGGAACTGATTGAACTTCAGTGCTGTCGTGCCCTCAAAAATAAGTACAGAGAGATGCCTTTATTAGTCTTCTATCAGTCTCTGGACACTGCTCAGTTCCCCAATCTGTCACGGGAAGCATTAAAGATGGTATCTATGTTTGGCAGTACTTACATTTGTGAGCAGGTTTTTTCACAAACGAAACTACATAAATCCAGCCTAAGGACAAGACTAACTGACCACCATCTCCATGCTATCCTGAGAGTAGGAACAACCTCACTGGAGCCCGAGATCCAGAAACTGACAGATGAGAAACGCTGCAATGGTTCTCACTGATCAACTATGTCTGGTTCACTGTTTCATCCTGTATGATTTGGGGAAATATATAGTACAAAATGTAAGTTTTAAATACAAATAAAACGGTACACCTCCAAAAAGGTGTTTTTTTCAACTGTCATAGTGTTTGGTTGGGGGTGGGAGTGCCATGGGGCATAGTGTTTGGTTGGGGGTGAGGGACATGGGGCATAGTGTTTGGTTGGGGGTGAGGGGGCCCTGGGGCATAGTGTTTGGTTGGGGGTGAGGGGGACATGGGGCATAGTGATTGGTTGGGGGGGAGGGGGCCATGGGGCATATATTCAGTTGGGCGTGAGGGGGCCATGGGGCATCGTGTTTGGTTGGGGGTGTGCTGATTGGGGGTTGGGGGGTTTGGAGTTGGGGGGTGGGGGTTTGGGTCTGTATGGGTGCATGTTTGTGTGTGTGCTGAGTTGGGGGGTGGGGTGTTCGGGTCTGTATGGGTGCTTGTTTGAGAGTGTGCTGATTTGGGAGTGGGGGGTTCGGAGTTGGGGGGTGGGGGGTTTGGGTCTGTATGGGTGCATATTTGTGTGTGTGCTGAGGTGGGGGGTTCGGGTCTGTATGGGTGCTTGCTTGAGAGTGTGCTGATTTGGGCGGTTCGGGTCTGTATGGGTGCTTGTTTGAGAGTGTGCGGAGTTGGGGGTGGGGGCTTCGGGTCTGTATGGGTGCATGCTTGAGTGTGTGTGCTGAGTTGGGGAGTGGGGGTTCGGGTCTGTATGGGTGCTTGTTTGAGAGTGTGCTGATTTGGGGGGTGGGGGGCTCGGAGTTGGGGGGTGGGGGATTTGGGTCTGTATGGGTGCTTGTTTGAGAGTGTGCTGATTTGGGGGGTTCGGGTCTGTATGGGTGATTGTTTGAGAGTGTGCTGAGTTGGGGGTGGGGGGTTCGGGTCTGTATGGGTGCATGCTTGAGTGTGTGTGCTGAGTTAGGGGTGGGGGGTCCGGGTCCGTATGGGTGCATGCTTGAGTGTGTGTGCTGAGTTGGGGGGTGGGGGTTTTGGGTCTGTATGGTGATGTCCTATATCACACCGATGTTCGATGGCTTAGTCGTGGCAATGTGCTGAAACAATTCTTTGCTTTACGGCACAAAATAAAAGCATTCCTTGATGAAAAGGGAATGGACACTTCTGTCTTGCAGGATATTGACTGGGTGGCTGACTTTGCTTTTCTGACTGACCTGACAGAGCATTTCAATGATTTAAATTTAAAGTTGCAAGGAAGCCAAAATCTCATATCAGATCTGTTTGAGGCAGTTTGTGCCTTTGAAATAAAGTTAAGGCTTCTGACAGCACAACTGGAGAAAGGGATGCTGGTACACTACCCCACATGTGCAGAGGTTTTCCCCCATGACAAGTATGTAGGATGGTATCAGCATGTGAAGGTCCTGAAGGAACTGCAAAATGTTTTTGAGAATCGTTTCTCACAATTCAAATCCCAGCGAGCCTCTTTTAAACTTTTTGCAGACCCTTTCTCAGCTGATGCTGACAGTGTGCAACCTGAACTGCAACTGGAACTGATTGAACTTCAGTGCTGTAGTTCCCTCAAAAATAAATACAGAGAGATGCCTTTATTAGTCTTCTATCAGTCTCTGGACACTGCTCAATTCCCCAATCTGTCACGGGAAGCATTAAAGATGGTATCTATGTTTGGCAGTACTTACAATTGTGAGCAGGTTTTTTCACAAACAAAACTACATAAATCTAGCCTAAGGACAAGACTAACTGACCACCATCTCCATGCTATCCTGAGAGTAGGAACAACCTCACTGGAGCCCGAGATCCAGAAACTGACAGATGAGAAACGCTGCAATGTTTCTCATTGATCAACTATGTCTGGTTCACTGTTTCATCCTGTATGATTTGGGGAATGTATAGTACAAAATGTAAGTTTTAAATACAAATAAAACAGTACACCTCCAAAAAGGTGTTTTTTCCAACTGTCTTAGTGTTTGGTTGGGGGTGGGGGTGCCATGGGGCATAGTGTTTGGTTGGGGGTGAGGGACATGGGGCATAGTGTTTGGTTGAGGGTGAGGGGGCCCTGGGGCATAGTGTTTGGTTGGGGGTGAGGGGGACATGGGGCATAGTGTTTGGTTGGGGGTGAGGGGGCCATGGGGCATATATTCGGTTTGGCGTGAGGGGGCCATGAGGCATCATGTTTGGTTGGGGGTGTGAGCCATGGAGCATAGTGTTTAGTTGGGGGTGAGGGGGACATGGGGCATAGAGTTTGGTTGGGGGTGAGGGGGACATGGGGCATAGTGTTTGTTTGGGGGTGAGGGGGACATGGGGCATAGTGTTTGGTTGGGGGTGAGGGGGCATGGGGCATAGTGTCTGGTTGGGAGTGAGGGACATGGGGCATAGTGTTTGGTTGGGGGTAAGGGTGCCCTGGAGCATAGTGTTTGGTTGGGGGTAAGGGGGCCCTGGGGCATTGTGTTTGGTTTGGGGTGAGGGGGTCATGGGTCATTGTGTTTGGTTGGGGGTGAGGGGGACATGGGTCATAGTGTTTGGTTGGGGGTGAGGGACATGGGGCATAGTGTTTGGTTGGGGGTGGGAGCCATGGGGCATAGTGTTTGGTTGGGGGTGAGGGGGCCATGGGGCATAGTGTTTGGTTGGAGGTGAGGGGGCCATGGGACATAGTGTTTGGTTGGGTATGGGAGCCATGGGGCATAGTGTTTGGTTGGGGGTGAGGGGGCCATGGGGCATAGTGTTTGTTTGGGGGCAAGGGGGGCATGGGGCCTAGTGTTTGGTTGGGGGTGAGGGGGACATGGGGCATAGTGTTTGTTCGGGGGTGAGGGGGACATGGGGCATAGTGTTTGTTTGGTGGTGAGTGGGCATGGGGCATAGTGTTTGGTTGGGGGTGAGGGACATGGGGCATAGTGTTTGGTTAGGGGTGGGAGCCATGGGGCATAGTGTTTGGTTGGGGGTAAGGGTGCCCTGGGACATAGTGTTTGGTTGGGGGTGAGGGGGCCCTGGGGCATTGTGTTTGGTTGGGGGTGAGGGGGTCATGGGTCATTGTGTTTGGTTGGGGATGAGGGTACATGGGTCATAGTGTTTGGTTGGGGGTGAGGGACATGGGGCATAGTGTTTGGTTGGGGGTGGGAGCCATGGGGCATAGTATTTGCTTGGGGGTGAGGGGGCCATGGGGCATAGTGTTTGGTTGGGGGTGAGGGGGCCATGGGACATAGTGTTTGGTTGGGTATGGGAGCCATGGGGCATAGTGTTTGGTTGGGGGTGAGGGGTCCATGGGGCATAGTGTTTGGTTGGGGGTTGAGGGAGCCATGGGGCATAGTGTTTGGTTGGGTGTTGAGGGTGCCATGGGGCATAGTGTTTGGTTGGGGGTGGAAGCCATGGGGCATAGTGTTGCACTCCAAGAGTGAACCCAATAATAAAGCTAAAACAGGCACAGTTAGGAGATATACATCCTTTGCTTTTTGAGGAAACCTGACTCAACAAAGGCCTATCACACTCCTCACTCCTCTTGGGCACCCAAACAGCAAACTATAGCAGTCCAAAATAACGAAATGTCCAATCTAGGGTCAATAAAATCTAGGGACAGACGTCTAAACAGACGAGATAACAATAACTAAATAGAAATACATTATAAATGGAAAATGTGTAGTACAAAATGTAAGTTTGAAATGCAAATAAAAATCGTTACCCCTCAAAAACATATTCTTTTTCCATGTATTTAATACAAATTGGGGTTTGAAAAAGCCTCCTGGCACGCCCCGCCTACCGCCCCGCCCACATTTACTTTTCGGCCCACTATAGCCCTCATGTAAGGTACTTTCGGCCCTCTGTCAAAATCAGTTGTGCACCCCTGTCTTAGTGTGTCAAGCACTTATTGTAGGGATATGTGTTCATGTGAAGGATGAGAAGGGCACATCCCAGTGAGGCTGGCTGAACCGTTTTTAAATCTGAAGTTCACAAATATCCCTGCACAATTACTGTGGTTTGCAGCACAAGCGGCGAGTTTAGCAGTACTGTTCCTGCACCAGATAGGGGTTAAAATTAGCTTGCTCAGCTGGGCATTTCTTAAAACCTAAGCAATCCCTTGGGAGATGTGCATAGAATATCTGCCCAAACGGCAAACAAGTATGCAAATTCGAGACTGTGCCACAACTGTGTTAATGCTTGTATCTTGGCTATTCCAGCAGATGGTACTGTGATCCTGGTCAACACATATAGGATCCCTTGCATTCCTGTGCTATTTTCTGCGAGGTTTTACCTACTTTCATGCGGGAAATCCCTTTGATAAGGGAGAACTGATGCTAACTTAATTCCCACATTGTGTAACCCCCTTCTGTAATTTTTAGGTTTTTATAAGTTGTCAGGTTTTGAAATGCAGGTTGCATACTTTTGCAAGTCATTTTATAACATTAGATTGCCTTAGTTTGTGTTAAGAGCTGGAAGAGAAGCGCTCAACTGCAGGAATTGCAATATTGGCACAAATCTCAGCTTCACCCCTTAACACTGTGTGATCCTGGACTTCTCATTTAATCTTTTGTTGCCTAATATTTCTTAATTGCCAGTCTCTTAACCTCTCAAAAATCATCAGTCCTTCAGGGTAATTTTCTTCTTAGCGTATGTTTTACATCGTGGCACTCCTCATGGTTTTACTGGCTATGTGGTCGTTCCCAATGTGATAGTGAGCGTTGCCATGTTGCATATTACAGACACTTGTCCCGTCGTTCTCTAATGGTGACACAATTTGTAAACCATGTCCCATTCCTACTCTCAGTCTGCCTGGATAAAGCTACCTACCTGGCAGCTTCTTATCTGCCTATTCTGAGTTGCATGTATCTTGTCACAAATAGTCCTACATTAATACTGCAGGCTGCATACTTTTCCGGATGCTAAAGGTATCTTGGTTCTATGCTAGAAGTGAAGTAACCTCTTTGCAGATTTACTAATATTGGCCTTCAAATGTTTCTTGTTTCTCATTCTGAATAGCGCAAGAATGGAGAGGGTAGGATCCTCAAAAGGGCGAACACATGCTTAGCTTAAATGCTGAACAGCAGCTTAGTATGTCCCATAGAGAGTACGGTCTCTAGGCAATACTGAATATTCCCATACAGGTGCCTCTCATGAGAGAAGCTCACAGGTTATTAGTAAGAATGCATTTCTTGTTAACCTCATTGGTAGAGCACAAAAGATGTCTTTTCGTCCGCGCTCATTCATCCTTACCGGAATGCTAGCTTTAATCATCCGGCTCTTAAGAGCTGGGATGTCTGCTTACCAGTACTAAAATGAAAGAACCTTGCAGTGTTTTCCACAACAGGCCGGATGCATTAGTATGCAATCAAGCCCTTTTTCTAGAATTGCTGGGTTTGCTCTGCCATAAGACACTTTTATACTGCATGCAATGCACTTTGTCCTAGAAATTAAATGCAATATCTAACACACATGCACTCAAAACATTCTACAGGTCACTGAAATAAACTCACAATTACATCGGCGGTTGGCATGTCTACCACGAGTTAAGAACAATAAAAATGTGATGAACCAGCCAGATCTGAGCCCTGTGTTTTCCAGCCATTCCACGGAAATATTTAGCTGTTGTTTTCATTAATAAATATCCCCTTAGCGCTTGGTTAATACATTTAACTGCACTAGTGTATTTACCCTATCTTTAAATGTGTACCTTTTATTCCATCATTCACAACATACAGCTTTGCAAAGCAGGGTCGTTTGCCGGTCAGTGTCTTATCTCAAACTGTCTTTACACATTCCTCCCTTGACAGATCCCTGCTCATTTTCGTGGGCCATAAAGCAAGCATGTTTTTGTTTCTCTTGCCGCGCTCTTAACACATGAGAACAGCGCTTCCCTAAAATCACTTACAACTCAGTCATTTCAATGCGAAAATCCATCATTCTCAGCACGATCTATCATTTATCTTCCTACAAGGAAATACAACTTTAACTCCATGGCAGCTGGTTTGAAACACAATGTGTAAGCTTTAAGTACCAGAATTTTTACACTTCCGACAGGTTGTCTAGCTCTGTTTGGGCTGCAATCACCATGAATTTGTGTGCTTTAAAACTACAATATCTGACCACTTCTGTTGATGCAATTTTTGCAATTTCCAAATTTTGGCTTGACGCCAATTTTTATTCAGCTTAAAATATAATTTTTTATAATAGTTCCAATGTTTTAACTGCGCACGTACGAAGCGAGCCTCATGAATCTGCCACAACATACAACTTTAGACACATAGCGCGACATGTAACAAAGTTAGACACAGACCCCGACCACCTGCATGCATGACCCTCATTAATATTTTACTCTTGTTATTAATTTTTAAATGCAGTTGACATATTTGTTTTGTTCCCACTCTCTATTGGCTATGGCAGCTTTTCACTCACCTTCTGTTCTCCCGACCCTCTCTTGATCACCGCCTTCTTCAGGTTATCGTCTGGTCCGCTGGTCCCTTCAGGCCCCGCCTGCAGTCATTGTCTATGGGGAGCTTCACAGTTCACTCAGCCTGAAATGGCGAAGGACTCGTGATATTGCCGAAGACCTAGAGTTACTTTGTCAACGGTCATTAGGTGACATTTTTTTTTATCAATAATTGATTGTCAGAAACCGTCCTCTTGCTACCAAATGTAAACGAGGACCTAGTGACCTCTGACGGGCACATGGGATCAGGGCTGGCCCTAGAATACCTTAAGACAAAGTAGCTGCACCTCGAGGAGGTTTGGGTGCAGGGTTTACATACTCCAACACAATTCAATAAAGACCACTCAAATGGATCAGCACATAGACTGTTTGAGTTCATGAGGGTTTATTCACCATCACTGACACAGCACAGCCCTAACAAGTGTGCCCACGTTCCCTGCCTCCAAGAGACCCCTTTCTCAGCATTACACACATTTATAGCAAAATGGAGGGAGCAAAATGCCCCCCCTCTCTCTGCACAGTCTTAAACAACTACTTTGTTAAATTAGCTCATTGTCCAATTAATTTTAATTGGACTAATCCCTTTAAAAATGAAATACACTCTAACATGCATTCCTAACTCTGCTTCAGTGCTCGGTTCAACTTATAATTGTGCAGCTGGATTCTTTCAGATAAGGCTTCAGACACAGCCTCATTAAAAGTCTAAGTTTTTGTCCATTAGTCAAGTTTCTGAAGGCATGATTGTCCCTGAACGTCTCAACTTTTAAAATGATCTCATTATTGCATACTTTGAGCTCCTCAGTTCTTCATGTTCAAGCCACATTTTGGTTACATGCATTTTCATTTAAAGGCATTGTTAGCCTGAATGATTTTCTGTCTGTGTATAGAATATCTCATTGTTCATTCTGTGCTTCGCCACCTTACTACAACATGGTAATGCCATTTTCGACTTTATAAACACAATGCCTTTGAATACTAGTATGTTGTAACATTATAAAACCCATTTTCGCATAATTCAACATCACATAAGTCCCTTTGACTTTCTCAGGTTAGGTTTAAGTGGGGGGGGAGCTCCACTTCATTCAGCTGTTGATTCAATACATATATATATATAGGTTGGGACCTCCATTACAGGTGCAAATGAGGGAGTTCAAGGGGAGTGACCCAGAGAGACCAAGGCACCACAGGGGAGATGAGACTAGGCCCCATCATTCTGGGAGAAACTCACAAGCTCAAAGAATTAGGGAGCGCCTAGAAGATAACGAGGGACCCTCAAATAGAAGCAGCTCCGAGTCTGAAGCAGCAAAAGAAGACTTATAAACAAAAGAGAGCTCTGGTGAAAAACCCCATTAACAGATTAAAGATATTAGGAGTTTCATGGCCTTGTACCACAAGAATGCCGAATATTCTGTCTGGGAGCATCTGGAGCTATATGAACAGATGATGACCTCTTTTGACATTAGAAATAATCAGAATTGCATAGAATATGCTAAATGGACATTCTCTCCAGAGCACTCCAGCTTCTTTGCTGGTCTGGAAGACCAGAACCATTCATAACCAAATATAAGGCGGCCATCTTGAAGCACTTCTCCACACACAGAAACCCCCAGTAGGAACGCAAGGCGGCCTCCAATCTGCAGTGTGGAGAGGATCAGGCCCCAAGAGAATTTGTTCAGGAGCTAAATGGGCATTTGCGCAAACTATTAGGCGGGTGCGCACGAATAGTAGGGAATTTATAATTACCTATTTTCATGCACTCCCAAAATATATCATGACACAGCTGGTAAGAGATTTCCATGATGAAAAGACCCTAGACTGGGTAATAGAGCAAGCTACCCAGATCTACGAGGTCCAAAAACATGTAGAAAACAAAAATCCAACCAAAAACCCGAAACCAACCAACACCCCCGCTGCTGCCAAGGTGGCGGAGGTGAAGGTTGCCCCCATTTTGGATATGGAAATGGGGGAGCCTAAAAATACACCTTCCCCAAACCAACCCAATCAGAGGCAAAGGAGAACCTCTGATCATTCACAAGCAGGTGGTAGTCAGGTAGGGCACCCCACAAATGTGCCTCCTAACTCTGCCAATTACATCAGCCCTAGGTATAAGGGCAGCAGACCCATTTTGGGGTACGTGTGGACTCCCCCGGCCCAGGGGCGTGATCCAATCAGGTGATTACGGACCCAGGAAACTTCACTCCAAACTTCCCTCATGAGGGCAGTAATCCTCCAAATCCTGGGTTGAGTTTCCTCCCCCGGTACCTTCCAAACGCCAACATGCAGGACAATCCGCCTTACTCTCCCCACTTTCAGGAGTCCAGACCACTACATCTGGGAGAGGGGAGGCCAAGGGTAGAGGGTTACCAGGGGAACCCCCAGTACCCAGGTTACTCCAGAAGAAGGGATAGTTACCCTCCCCGAGAGCAACTCAGAGTTGATCCAAGACCCTTGTACCAGGCAGAGTGTGTGTCCCAACTGGAGCGCCAGGTCCAGAACCTGACTCCAGATCTGAAACGCATATTGAGGGCTCAGCAGAACGCTCAGATGAACATCGCAGCTCAGGATAACTCCAACCAAGGGTCTGGCACCTGAACAATGACGGGGAGAGAACCCTGATAACCCACCGGTTCCTGAGGAGGAGGCACGGGAGGAAGGGGGATGCAAAGCCCTAGAGGAGGCTTCCTTGTACACCTGTGAAAAGCCCCTGGACACCCCAGAACCGGAACTAAAATCTCCTGCTCCTGAAAATCTGCAACCCGGGGAACAGAGGGTGGGTATGAGAAACAAAGAGACCAAAAAGACCCATTTTGTGGAGGAAGTCAGTGTCCTCCAGTTTAAAGGGGAAGAATCCTTGGTGGATTCTGGGAAGAAAGTCTTCTCCTTCAAGGATGTGGGAATTCCTCCCAAGGAAAGGTGGGTCCCAAGAGACCATAACCCTAACTGGGTAGAGGTGGGACTGATTCAGAATCACCCTTCCGTGAACCCCAGATATGTCATCCTGTGAATGTAACAGTAACTGAGGGATCCTTACCATGAACCAATCCTGGTGACTGCCTCCAGGAAGGGGGGGCAGCCCAGGATCAGAGGGAAAAGGGGATTCCCAAATATCCCAAAACAATTCTGGTGACTGCCTCCAAGAAGGGGTGGGGGCATCTCAGAATCAAGAGAGGAAGAGGAGCATGAAACTCCCCAAATATCAGAAAGCCAAATTTTGTTTCCAGATCCCCAGACTCTGTCACAGAAAACTGTCCAAAATCCCATAATGTCGGAGCCCAAAATCAAGAAACTAACCACCCAGCTTGCCCAAAATGCCCATTTCCTTTGCCCCTTGGAGGAGAAAGAAGGGTTCTATGCCCCCCGTCCGAGTGCAAGGGCAATGTTCATTTTTAGCACTGGTGGACACTGGATCCCAAGCCACTCTTCTGTCCAAAAGGGCCTTTGAGCAGCTAAATTCAGGAATGGGAGAGAGACACCAGATCCCTCTAACCCCTCTTCCTGTAAACCTCCAGAACTTTGACGGGAATGAAATGCCTGTCAAATGGATTGCAGATCTGGAAATTAAAATTGTGTGACACAAGTTGAAGCACCCGGTCATAGTCGTGACTCCAGAGGGTACCCCATGTCTATTCGGAAATGGCCTCCTCAGAGGTTGTCTCTTCTGATAGACTGTGCGAATAAGGTCCTCTGGACTCATTCTAACCGGCCAATAAAATTAAAACAAAGCATCAACTATGTCAGTTTAAATAGCACATGCCACATGGTTGAACAAAAATCTGACCAAATTGAGTTCCACTTCTAAAACAATAACATACCTGACATTACAGTAATTACTGTATGACAACAATCTGCTGATGAGAACTCCTCTTCATTCCTGAATATCAACCTTCCTTCCAGTTTCAAGTGGCATTCCATACTGGAAGGAAATACCTTGAAATTTTATATCGAACCCCAATCTGAATATCCAAGTCCTTTAGTCAAAAGTGATGAAAACCCACCTCAAAACCTGGCTGAGATTCAGAAGAAGGGTGAACAGCTGTTCCTCCCCATTCTGTTAAATGAGAGGAGAGAGCCTCTTCTCGCCAGAGTTGGCCTGAATATTGAAGAAAGCTTCATCAGTGAAGCGTTATTCAGGAAACTCCCAAAAGACCAGACTCTTCCCACTGTTCAGTCGGTTTATCAGTGGGTATGTGGCCTGGAAATTCCCTATTCCAAATATCTTCTGCTTAGCAGTTGTATGCTAAAAATGTCTATCCCTGGTGAAAGCATAGAGCATAATTATTGGGTCGTGCAGGGTGTTCCCTCGCCCTTCCACTTAGGCAGTAACATTCTCAACAGACTCAAAACTAATTTGGATCCCAGTAATTGCCAAGCCTGGTCCCCATTGGAGGATCACCCTAAGGGCCTTGGCAATCCTAAAGAAAGCCTTCCGGTTAGCCCTATTGCTACCATAGGCAGTTGAAGTTCAAAAGTGGAGAGGAGGTCACCATCCCAGGTCTGGCCCTACAGGATCCGCATCCCCAGAGGAGAGCTGTCAGAAGAGAAATGGGTCCACATCATTCAGTTAAAAAGTTGGCACCCCAAACACACTTTACGGCTGATTGATGAGCTGAAGGAAAATCACACAGAGGAACCATCGGAAGAATGAGAGGAAAGTAAAGAAAAGGAAGAAGGACATATGTAGGTGCATAGGTATATCTATATAACAGGTAGTATTTATCTTTAGTGTTACTGTAATAATGAAATAAAATGTGTTTTAAAAATCAAATGGTTGTTTTGTCTGGCTCAGTAATCTACTTGGTTTGCTGGTAATGCTGAGAAATGTGTATGTCCAAGAACGTGCAAGTTGTAATTATTGTCCCACTGTGTAACTCTTCCGGGAAGGCTGTCATTTAAATTTCCTAAAACCTGTTTTTATCTATCACCTATTAGATAATTTATTCATTAACTCCTAGTCTGGCGAGGACCTCCCCGGGGACCTGGAAAGGGAATGAAGGAAAGGGGGTGCTGCTCCATACCCTCCAACCGAAAGACAGAAGGAAATCCTGGTGTGCTGCTCCCTGATGGAAGAGAACTCTGTCATATGAACCCCACTTTGCCCTACTCTCCCTCAACAAGAAGTCACGGTAGAGCACGGGAGATCTGTGGGGTACATTTAAGGACTAAGGCAGAACCCGCCTACAACAAAAACTGCATTTCAGCAGTTACCCAAAAATGGCTGTGCTTTGGTCTGCTGAGCACATATGGGGCGAGAGTTCAACACAGCCACCCCAAGAATGGCTGAATTTGGTTGTCATTCACGTGAACCCAGAGAAAACAACTCAAAATCAGAATGGCTGTGAATTTCTGCTCTGTGATTTAAATATTCAAGGCTGCACAGGAAAATAACTTGCATTTAAAACAGCATCGCACTGGTGCGACTTTCATTTTTAACATCACACAGTTTGGTTCTATTAAAAACACAGCCCTGTCCATGTATTTCATTTTGAGCACCATCGAATAAGGCCATCCCTCCCAGAACGCCATTGTTTCTTCAGTAAAGTCCATGATAAGCAAATGATTGCTGCTTCCAGTCCGCAAGGGTTGGATTTACTTTTTCAAATAAATCAACACACAGAAAGTACTTTTAAAAAAATGATGCTCTCTCTTGATTGTGTCAATTACCAAGAAACCATTTTCAAGCATATCTCTGTGTTCAGAAACTGACCAGATCTACAAAAAGCACTTCAGTAAATAAAGTTTAAAAATAAAAAGCACTTCAGAAAGTAAATGCCAAGGAAGCTGTGTGAGGGAACAAAAGCATTTTGTGAAATGAACTGGAGAGAAAAAGAACACGTGTAAATCTGCTTTTGCAGGAAAATGACATTTTGAAAACTAAATGTGAAATAATACCATTACTCACACAGAAACAGTATTATATATGTGGGGATGGATTTGTCTCTGAAATGTATTTTATATTTATTCCCAAAAAGACTTGGTTTCTGTTGAAAGAAAGAAAGAAAAAAAACCTTTTGAAACCAGCAGAATAGGTCTGGCCTAGGCAGGCACTTCAAAGGTGCTGCCCCTCATGGGAAAAGAATTCCCTCTACAAATGGACCAGCCCCCAGGAGCATATGAAAGTGCCAAAGTGTGGAAGTTCATGCCCTCGTCAGACTGACTGGATGCTCTGCCAGAATGAACAAAGGAGGCCAAGTTGGGCTGGGCATAACAGTAATGTGCGATTTCCTCAAGCACCCCTCTGAAGGGAGAACTGTCAAAAACCTCAAAAGACATAATTAAAAACGATTTGTTTCCAGCCACGCTTGGCAGAGACTGTTGCTGTGGGGGGTGGAAAGACCGCCCACATTTGTGACAAATCCAGCCCATTTCATTTAAAGACATTTTCATATGAAGACTTTTCTCCCAATACCCTGAATAAGCAGTAATGTTATATTATGCCAGTATTTTATGTGAGTTATGGACAAACCCAAAGAGACTAAGCACTTGTTCCTATCACCTGGGGAACTGGAATGGCAGGAAAAATGCAATTCTGGGGGAAACATAAAAGGCACAGATATTAAACTTGGGGGAAAATATGCCAAATACTATTATGCATATGTGTAGCCATTTGCAAATTTTTAGATAAAAAGTTTCTGCTGAAAATGGTGAAATTGTGCCCAAGGACGAGGCAACATCGCACAGAATTGGCGTTCGAACCGACATATTTCTTGTAAAATATGGGATCTGATTTTTATAATGGTGACTATTGTAAATATGAGGTTTTTGACCATAACCCACTTTTGTGAAAAATAGGCTTGTGAAACAAAGGGAGTCATAAAAATGCACACACCTAAGGTGAGGTCACTTCCCTTGGACCAATCAGCCCGGAGTGAGGAGGCGACCCCAATAGCCTGGCCTATTTCATTCAGGGGGTAAGTCCAGGATCCATCCGCCCATATTGTAAAATTATCTGATGTCATTCTGGCTATATAAGGGGTAAATAGGGACGCACAGGCAGATTCAACATTCAAAATTCACCCTTCAAGATTCCAAGACTCTAGATCCAGATCCAGGCAGAACCATCTATCCAGACCCAGGCATACCCAATAATCCAGGGAGAAAGAAGGAAAGGCAACTGATCCCCTATAGGAGAATCCAGTGACCAGATCTTTTGCCCAGCTGACCCATCCCGCTGTCCACAATGACCATACTTTGCCCAACTGTTCCCCACCAGGAGAGCCCAGCTGACCCAGTAACCACAGCTCTCGACCCTGCTGTCTGTGACCAGATCTCTAGCCCTTCATCTGGAGACCCTGCTGGCTGTCCAAATTGCCAGACCCAAGCTTGCCTTGTAAGTATCCCATCACCCGTACCCAAAACTGCATATCCCACTATCTTCCCTTGCACCCTGTTCCAACAATATCCAAATCCCATAAAAACCCACATCATTTCCCAAAAGCCAGTATCCTCTGTTCACCCTTTCCCTAGAATAATCTGTTTAGTCTATAACTGTTAGCATATTTGTTCTTTATTTTCTTTAGTTACCTGTGTAAGTCCCTAGTATCATTTGGAATAAATTAATTATTTTCCCATTGAAAACTCATGTTCATTATTGTTGCAATTCGAAAGTAACAATTCTGTGGAGTGTTTTCATAATTATAGCCTTAAAATATAGTTTCAATAGAACTAATCATTGTGCTAACAAAACCGATTTTGCCTGTGTGGTTTGCTTTCTTTAAAAATCCAATTTACCTTTCCCATAATAAAAACCCATAACATCATCCCATAAGAGTCATCCCTTTCCCTCAGCATCCTATCTGTTCTGTGTCTTTGTTCCCATCCCAAAAAACGATTTCTGATTTTACCTGCTAAACCCATTTTCTTTGCTGTTTGCCAGTTTAAAGCCCGTGTGAAATAAGAAATTGCAATTTTTCCACGTGTGATTTTTGTTGCATTGTTTTCCTCCCAAAATCGATCTTCTCACTTGTGTGTTGCTTTAGTGCTCTGATCAGTAGCCTGCACGCTTCTTTGTCTCTTTAGCGCAGCCACACGAAATTCAGTCCTATCTATCCTACCACAAATGTAAACTGATCTCTAACTAACAAGTGCAATCTGAGTATGCTATTTTGCACAATTTAAAGGTTTTCATTTTTCGTTTTTGGCCTCCCATTCTTGGGGGAGTGTGCAGGGGGAGTGTATAACATACGTGCCATCTAGGAGTGTGAAAAAAAGTGATTTTGCTTCTATTTCTATTTAAGGTTTATATAGAAGTATCAGAAAGTTGAATTATTTGTATGATAACATTTTGCATTATATTGTCACCACACTGGTGATTGCTGCCCTAAAATGTGTTTGGCTTTTATTTT
Source organism: Ambystoma mexicanum (assembly GCF_040938575.1). Classification (NCBI taxonomy): domain Eukaryota; kingdom Metazoa; phylum Chordata; class Amphibia; order Caudata; family Ambystomatidae; genus Ambystoma; species Ambystoma mexicanum. Next base: position 253,892,661 of record NC_090921.1, on the reverse strand, counting down.
TCATTTCAATTGTAAAAATAAATTAATATTTCTTTGTACGCACCGGCCTGGTTCATGGTCCACTACGACACGAGGTATCAAGGTGGGTGTGAGATGAGTTGGGTGCCTCTTCAAGAAAGAATTCAGGGTTCAAATAGAAATGTTTTATTGTGCGCCACCTTCAATGTCAGTAGAAGTCTCTGGCTGGAGTGTGCCGTGCCATAAAATCTGTTACAAAGGACCAGAGGGGTAAATGGATTATAGCAGCTAAGGATCAGGCAGGGTGAGGGACCTGTGCATCTAAGGAGCAGAGGGGCAACGGACTAGAGAAGCAAAGGACCCGAGGGGGTGACTGATCAGACCAGCCAAGGACCAGATTGATGAGGGACCAAGGCAGCCAAAGACAAGATGGGGTGACTGACCCGACCAGCCAAAGACCAGTCAGGTAACGGATTTGAGCAGCCAACGATCATAGGAGTGAGAGATCAGAGCAGCCGAGGACCAAAGAGGTGACTGACCAGAGCATTCAATAACCAGATTGGTAACGGATTACGGCAGCCAAACCCTAGACGTGTGATGGATTAGAGCAGCCAAGGACCAGAGAGGTGAGTGAACAAAGCAGCCAAGGACCTGAGGGTAACTGGATTAGAGCAGCCAAGGATCAGGGGGGTGAGGGACCTCTGCATCCAAGGAGCAGAGGTGCAACGGACTAGAGCAGCAAAGGACCAAAGAACTGACTGACCAGAGCAGTCAAGGACCAGAGTGAGTGACTGACCAGAGCAGCCAAGGACCAAAGAGGTGACTGACCAGAGCAGTCAAGGACGAGATGGGTGACGAATTAGGGCAGCCAAGAACTAGAAGGGCAATGGATTAGAGCAGCCAAACCCTAGATGTGTGATGGATTAGTGCAGCCAAGGGCCAGAGGGGCAATAAAAAAAGCAGCCAATGACCAGAGAGGTGAGGGAACATAGCAGCCAGGATCATAAGTGCAATAGACTTCCCCCATTCCACTCCCTCCTTTTTGAATGCAGCCAGTGTACACTCATTCATTTTTTCCACTTCCACCACTGACTGTGGTGCGAAGTGCCTAAGGTTGTAGACCCCAGCTGTCAATCGCTTTGAGGTTACATCACCAGAAATGTAATACATCCCATTTTAGTTGGGAGATCTGGGAAGTATCTGTTCTATGATCCACCCGCAGTGAAGGGCTGAAGGTACTTTTTGTGTTCCTTCCTTTTGATTACATTACTTCACTGCAGACTTCTACCATGGAGAAGTGATGCCTGCTGGCCCTGTATAGCAGTCTGCTAGCCCTGTATAGCAGACTTCTACCATGGAAGAGTGACGCCTGCTAGCCCTGTATAGCAGACTTCTACCATGGAGAAGTGATGCCTGCTAGCCCTGAATAGCAGCCTGCTAGCCCTGTATAGGAGACTTCTACCATGGAGAAGTGATGCCTGCTAGCTCTGTATAGCAGACTTCTACCATGGGGAAGAGACGCCTGCTAGCCCTGTATAGCAGACGTCTACCGTGGCGAAGTGACGCCTTCTAGTCCTCTATTGTAGACTTCTTCTGTGGCGAAGTGACGATTGCTAGACCTGAATAACAGCCTGCTAGCCCTGTATAGCAGACTTCTACCATGGAGAAGTGACGCCTGCTAGCGCTGTATAGCAGACGTCTACCGTGGCGAAGTGACGCCTGCTAGCCCTGTATACGTCCTCTTGTGTGTGCCTGTCACTCCTCCGGTAGGGATTGAGCATTTGATTTATGTAACTCCTAGTGCTTTGATAGTCGTGATTCCAGTTCGGTGTGCTATATTTAATTATTCCTTTTTATTTATCTGATATTGCGCTTATATACCTCAACAGTCTGATGGGAGCAATCCTGGTGAGACAGCCTTACAAAACCCCAGCTGTGATGGGTAGCGTGTGGGGACAAGACAGCACATACTGAACAGCGTTTTTCTTTTTACATATGTTCATTACACATGTGTGCAATAAGGGCACAGATGCTGAAGTGGCCAGAATCATAAGATGCTGAGCGTGTGCTGAAGCAGGATTCGAACCCGGGTCTCCGGCTTCTGAAGGGAGATAATTAGCCAGTAAGCACCTTCTCCTGACATGGCTGCATTTGAAAATCGAAAACCCTGAGATCTATATCATGCGATGCCACACCCACGGCTATTCGAGACTCTACTTACCTGCCCCGCCTACATGTTAAAACAAACTTCAAACGCAGGCTGGGTGGCATGTACCATATCCTAAGGCGCCCAATGTGTGCACCCATTCCCCATGGCGAGATCGCGAGGCACGTGATAGCCGCACTGTCCATCCGGTCATCCGCTCTGAGCCAATAGAAATGCTTGTCAACATGACCCATGTGCTTATCTGGTCCTGATTTTTCTTTTCATTCTGGGACTTGTAGTTCGAGTTTTATACTGGGGAACAGTGGAACTACAAGTCCCAGAATGCAAAGGAAAAGCCTGGACTGGATTAGCACCTACAGATTGGAATGGGGCATGTTGGCAAGTATGAGATCAAGGACATTTTAATTTAGCATTCTTGTATGGCTTACCCCTCTGCCCGCATTTCCCTTCCATTCCATGCCCCCTGAGCCTGATGCTCCGTCCCTCATTCCCCTATCCCCGTGGCGAGAGGCCCTAGTGCCAAGATACCCATTAGTGAATATTAGCGCTTTCTAAAACTCATCCAAATCAAATTAAATAATTGGGCTCTCCTAGTTCTTTTTCAACGGGGGCAGGATTAAGAACCTCACTTTGGCCCCAAAGACAGTGTTCTCCCCTCTCCCCAAGTGAAAAATGCAGTGGTGGAGGGTGGGAGTGGTTCAGAACATCAGATCAATGAAGGATATTCAAGGACTCTGTTACCATTTCTATGCTCTGGCCAGTGATGTATGTTGCTAGCAGCACACACAGTGGGGGGACAGTGGGGGGGGAGATGGGCAGTTTACACCTCACACTGAAATGCCCCTTTGCTCTAGCACCCTGAAGCAGATTAGTCGAGTAGGAGGCTTACAAGTGTATGCGGAAAGGCACAATCACTTCAAGGTCACGTGCTGTTTTTTTGCTAAGGCAGTGTTCTAACATCTGCAATAAATTTACTCAGTTTCAAAGTAGACCCATTTTCTTAAAATGAAAGCTACCAGTTAATTTCATTAACTAACTGTATATTTTTTGTGGAAATGCAATTTTTCGTGACATCATTCTTAACAGTGAACAATGTCTAAGAGCAAGTGATGCTATCACAAATGTACAACCCGGGTGGAAGTTTAAATACATCTGGAGTTTAGCCATGTAAAATGTGGGAGTATCAGCCAGTCCTGGCCCTTTGGAGGACGAGGCAGCATTTTTATTACCAGACAAAAAGGGAAAAAAAACAGGCACATGCCCCTCCCCCCACAACACCTTTATTTAGCTGTGAAAGATTACCCTTTCCTGCCTTGTCATTTCCTATGACATCACCCGGGTCAAAGGTTGTCATAAAGATCACCCCCATCGGAAATGGAAAAGTTGCCAACCTGTGAAGATGATTGCAGGTTCTAAATTCTGGATTCACGTCATAACTGAGACTGTGTGCTGTGCCAGTGTCGTTGGAGATGAAAACACTGGCCTGAGCTGCATCGTGGGTAATGCAGTGATTGCGAGCATTGTGTTATGCTCTGTTGATTTATACCGAGCACCGCTACCACCAGAGGGCAGTCTCCAGGCGCCCATATGCTGGATCCACAGATGTTGAATTATTTGAGAGCTGGGTGATGAGTCAAACGCAGCAAACTTGGAAGGCTGAGCAGCAGGTTGAGTGATTGCTAATATGTCATATGTTCAAAGCTACCCTGTAAATCCTATGGCTATTTTTTTTATTGTTTCTCAGAAATATTCTGCAAAAGGCACTACATTGTCCTAGGCCGAGGTCTGGTGGCAGGTCTAAAGCCAGGGACATCATTTCACCAAAATGCCAGGGCTAGCGGATCTATCGCACCACCCTTGACCTCTGATCCCCACCCTGAAGTGATTTGGTGGGAAGTGATGGAACATGACCTTTCACCCCTTGACAAAACAGGAAGTGACGTCACATAGCATTGTTCCTAAGTACACTACGAAAAAGATGGTTACGATATACTATAATGTACCATTTCATACAAGAATGGATCACCATATGTATCGTTAAGATCAGTGTGTATAGGCCCAGATTACCAAATTACTGTGAATACAAGCAGACGTCCATGGCCAAATGATCATGATGGGTTATTATATAGCACTTATGCTTAAGAACTTTATATAGAAAAAATATACACACAACATCACCCAACCTGTGTTGGTACTCATTTATCAACCTCAGAAGGATGAACGGCTGAGTTGTGGTGTTTAAGAACAGACTAAATCAGTGACTCACCCTCTGAAGTGTGCCTGAAATAAACCTTTAATGAGTCTAGCAATTATTGTATAGAATTCCAGAAAGACACATTTTTTGGTATTCCTTTTCTTTTTTATTTAGGGTCACTGCTGAAAGTGTTTGACTTGTGGAACGCCAGTCCTTTTTTATTTTTTTAAGCGGCCTCAATAAGAAAGCCAGCCACTTCAGAAGCAAAAAGCCACATGGTGTTGGACACAGGCCAGGAGCTTGCATTAAAAAAAAAGACCTTTTAAGAACAATATTTTTATGGGGTAGCAAGGGAGACCAAAGGGGTAGCAAGAGAGACCTCAGGAGAGCATCCACCCTTCCCCAGATGACGTCCCTGAAGCCGGCTCCCTAGCAGGCGAGGCAGGTGTGCAAGTGACTCTGCCTGGAAAGCGCCATTGCATGGCTTATTCGCAGCGTTTATATCTCAACACCTGAGCAATAGCCTGGAGGAAGCGACCGCCCATCCTTGGAGCACCTCCCTGGAGCACATCCCAGAGCTATGCGTCACCCACCACAGCATGAACCGGTAGCCAGCACAGGAAACATGACACATCGATCATAAAAAAACATCAAATACTTTAATATACAAGTCAACATAACTTAGGAACGTTAAATAGCTGGCATTGAAGTATACACTCACAGTGTTTGCTTTCACATACAATACAACCAAGATAAGGTCAGCTCAGCTGGCCTACGCACGCACGCACGCAAGGAGATAAAGTGCAAAGTTCACAGGGTGACCAATCAGAGCCCTGCGGGACCACCACACAGATGGAGATGTGAACCCCACCGAACCAGAGCACCATGAAATGGGGCAAGGATGGCCAAGGCTCGCACAGACCAATATTAGCGATATGGCCCGAATGATCGAGGCTGAAACACAGGTCCAGAAGAGTCAAGCAGACGAGCTTCCACCCTGCCCTCAGAAATGAGTGAGCTCGGCTACCTGGAAGACAGGCCACAACCCTCTCACAGGAGGAGCGTGCAGGAGAGCATTCATCGCTCTACACTGGGGGCCAGGGAGGGAGATTTCTCTGTACAAAGGCAGCAAGGCCACCCCTCTGGACCTACTGCTCTCTGCACATTGTATGTATGCAGAGGAAGGATGAAGGCGTGTCTTTATGTGCATTTACATTGAACAAGAGTGCACACATCCAAAGAGGCACAGACGGTGGAGGAAGAGCATATTTCTCTGTACACAAAGTCAGTGATAACATCCCTCTATGGTCACAGAAAATGGCCAGGGACATTCCTCTGTGCACAGAGAACGAGTTTGGGTTTCCCCACTTTGTACCTAGAGGGTGAGTGTGCAGCTCTCTTTTTATATCCTGGAAAAGATTCAAATCTGCCCTTCTGTCCACAGAGAATGAGTGAGGCCATCCCCCTTTGCGCACAGAGATCATCCCTCTGTCCACAGAGAATGAGTTAGGTTATCCCACTTTGTGCAAAGAGATCATCCCTCTGTCCACAGAGAATGAGTTAGGTTATCCCACTTTGTGCAAAGAGATCATCCCTCTGTCCACAGAGAATGAGTTAGGTTATCCCACTTTGTGCAAAGAGATCATCCCTCTGTCCACACAGAATGAGTTAGGTTATACCTCTTTGTGCACAGAGAACATTACTCTGTGTATAGAGAATGAGTGAGGGCATCCCACTTTGTAAGCACAGATCATTCCTCTGTCCCGAGAGAATGAGTGGGGTCATCCCACTTTGTACACAGAGAACATTCCGTATTTACAGAGAATGAGTGGGGTCATCATGCTTTGTGCACAGAGACCATTCGTCTGTCCACAGAGAATGAGTGAGGTCATCACTCTTTGTACGCAGAGATCATTCCTCTGTCCACAGAGAATGAGTGAGGTCATCATCCTTTGTACGCAGAGATCATTCCTCTGTCCACAGAAAATGAGTGAGGTCATCCCCAGGGGTGGACTGGGAACCAAAAGAGGCCCTGGATTTAATTTTCAAAGTGGCCCATATTACACATTTTCAGCAAGCCCAACCCCTTTCCTATGGGAAGTGGAACATTTGGAAATTTCACACAAAAGAGGCCCAAGGTGCAGAGGCAAATCTCCAGAGTTCACTATAGCCAGTCCACCCCTGATCATATCACCTTGTACGCAGAAATCATTCCTCTGTTCACAAGCATGAGTGAGGTCATCACCGTCTGTACATAGAGAACATTCTTATGTCCACAGAGAAGGACTTCCCGTACACAGGAAAGGCAGTGGATTGCTCAAGAGGAGGGTGACAACATGTCTGCTCACAGAGAAAGAATGAGGCCGTCTCTTTGGGTGCAGGGGAGTGAGTCTATTACTCTCGGTAGGAAAACAACAACATTCCCCTTTGCACACAGAGAGTGAGAGCCATCCTTTGGGCAGAGAGAATGATGTGAAGGTTTGTACAAGGATAATGGGGCCTCATTCCGAGGTTGGCGGTAAGGGGTTAACGGGGCCGGTAAAGGTGCCGGAGCTGTCAACCCCCTACCGCCCTATTACAAGTCTGCTGCTAGCAGACCAGGGTGCTAACAACGGGCCCGTTATTATCGGGCCCGTTGTTAGCACCCTCCCTATTGAGCCCTATGGGGGCTCAAATGGGAATCGGGATAGACCGGGTCCGGGCTCCCTGAATGGGGAAATACCGGTCCCTCCAAGGTTGGAATGGCCCGGTACTTCCCCATTCAGGGAACCCGGACCCGGTACCCGGAATGGAGGTAGCCATGCCGCAAATAATGGCATGGTTACCTCCAAGGTTGTAATGACCCCCAATGTCTGTGTATGCTCCTCTCTATGCATGGGGAATAGAAAACAGCGTGTGTGCTGTATGTGTGAATGTCAGGAAGTCAGCAACAGGTTGCAGCATGAAACATGGAATCTTGTACTGTTGGCTTGTGTGATACTGAAACACTTGTGTACAAGCGCAATATAAAATATCAATATCAATACTGTGTTCTTGAAAGCACGACCATTAGCAATCACGACCATTAGCAATCATTCCTGCATGGACCCAATAATGCGTGCAGGTCTGCTCTCATCCCACGAGGGCCTGGAGTATCTTCAGGTATGTCACGAGCTGAAGACTTTCTGAATATTTGGGCAGGTCGAGAGCTTGAGTCGTGCAAGGGCAGCAGATCTTGAGACCAGTCCCGTGTTCTCCTCCTTCCATCAGGTGCCAGCAGCCGTGGGCAGAGACGGGCTACCAAAACATGCCCCCCTACATTGCCTTCATAGGTTGGAGGAGATTCTCCTCGTTCCATCAGGTGTGCCAGCAGCTGTGGGCAGGGCCCAGCTACCACACCAAGCCCCCCTACACGTTCTTCACAGGTAGGAGGTAGGAGGAGACATTGAAACTCTGCTGTCAAGTCTAAAGAGTAGAACATTTCCCCCATAGCTTCGTTTCTTTCTTGCTGGAAGTCACTAGTTGGGCATGTGCACGCGCCGCCGCCACGCTCCGCAGAGTTTTGGCACAGTAATGCACTGTATGCAGTGTTTTTCACTCCTAAGGACACCCGGTGTGGCTGCAGAATGGTGTGTCATGATCTGAATCCATAGAACGTTAGTGCTGGTAGGGTAAATGAGTTCTGGTTGGTCGGTGCATCCCGATCGATGTCCTTGGCACTCGTGCATCTGTGAGGAGCATGCAGAAAGGCACGTTAACAGCGCTGCATCGGCCTCCAGGGCCTTCATATGTATTAGGAGACCTCGTAACTTGTCTGCGAGGTCTGTGAGGCCTTCTGGGCACTGCCTCCTGCCATCACCTCCAGGACTGGTCTTGAGAAACTCAACACAGATGGGTACAATTCCGTAGGCTTCATCCTGCACTCACGTCAAAGGCTTTTCAGACCCCATCCTCACGGTCACCTTTTCAGGTTGGGTCGTTCTTCTTCTCTGGGGACTCACAATCGGGTCAGTTGAGGTCTTCCAATTCTAAGCTGTGAACAACAAGAGGAAGCAGGGTTTTAAAATATGTCCTGAAGCATCATAACAAAGGAAACATGCAAGACAAACAACCATCTTAGAAAGGATGGGAAAGCAGCATCAGCATTAGCCGCTTGGAAGTGTGGGATAACAAGAAGAGGATGAGCAGAGCTTTAGGAAGGTGGCTCTCATTGGGCAAATCACTCCGCTTACATGGGATATCTAAGAGAAGCTCATCCTAGAGGCCGTTAAGACACGCCGCTGTCAATGGATGTGAAGAAGGAGCTTGAAGGTCTCGTGCTGTGACAGCGGAACTGGAAACGCGGCTCTTGTATCTGCACGAGGGGTGCTTGGGACACAGATTGCTCTGCAGGTATGAGAGGCTCTCCGTTTGACTTTATGAAGGACCTCAGTTTGTTACTGGAGGTTATGAAGAGAGGTTGCCACAGGTTTAACACCGGAGATCAGTCTCTAAGCGCAGTTCCTGGATTCAAACCTTTGTTGCCCTGCACTGCCTTGCTTCCAAGACACATATTTTGCCCCTGCGCTATCCTCCCAGCCTAGGACTGAAGTCTCTCATTGGAGGGGATGGAAAGGAGTAGAGTGGGTATGGCTTTCAGTGGATGCTTAGAATGCACCATCTCTGTTGAAGAGTTATGAAGGCTGGGAACCTGGAGCTGAGTTTCAATTTGGTTTTATGAAGGTAAGGAGTTCGGAACGAATGAGGATCGTTATGAGTTTGACGGTATCCTGGAGATAATTCTGGCAGGATAGCGGCAAAATGACCACACCGGTTCCACTGCCTGATATCCTGATATCCCGATGGTGGAAATGCCAGTGAATCCTAGGACTCCATGGAGGGGAATGCCGCAATTAATTACAGTATTTATTTGCCAGAGGGGGCCGGATTTACTTCCAGCTCGTGGCTGGATCTAAAGCAGTAGCCCTAGCGGCAAACCTGCATTTCCCCGGTCCAGTAAAATTGCTGGTGCTCGAATTACTGGCAATTTTACAGCCAGTTTTTCCAGACCTGTGAAACTGTAATGAACCCCAATATATTGACGGACTGTTATGAAGATGAAGGGTCTTAACAGAAGCCTTTCATTGCCTGTTATAAGGCAAGGAGAATGGACAAGACTAATTCATGGGTGCTATGAAGACGAGGAGCATGGACTCAGGGGCCATTAAATAGATGTTTTATCGAACCTGGACAGCGATATTATCTTGGGATTTATAAAGCAGAGGACCTGGATAAGTACTCCCCACTGGATGTTATGAATGTGAGGAGCCTGGTTATAGTCTTCAATTGGGATTTATGAATGCGAAGAGGATGTAGAAGAGCCTCATCATTGGATTTTATGAATGAGAGGAACCTGTTCGAGTCTTTAATTAGGTGTTATGAAGGTGAGGACTTATGAGGGAGAGTAGCCTGGTTAGAGTCTCCCCACCTGATGTTATGAAGGAGAGTAGCCTGGATAAGAGTCTCTCTACTGGATGTTATGAATGTGAGTAGCCTGGATAAGAGTCTCTCTACTGGATGTTATGAATGTGAGTAGCCTGGATAAGAGTCTCTCTACTGGATGTTATGAATGTGAGTAGCCTGGATAAGAGTCTCTCTACTGGATGTTATGAATGTGAGTAGCCTGGATAAGAGTCTCCCCACTGGATGTTATGAATGTGAGTAGCCTGGATAAGAGACTCTCTACTGGATGTTATGAATGTGAGTAGCCTGGATAAGAGTCTCTCTACTGGATGTTATGAATGTGAGTAGCCTGGATAAGAGTCTCCTCACTGGATGTTATGAATGTGGGTAGCCTGGATAAGAGTCTCCTCACTGGATGTTATTAATGTGAGGAGCCTGGTTAGAGTCTCCTTACTGGATGTTACGAAGGAGACTAGCCTGGATAAGAGTCTCCTCACTGGATGTTATGAATGTGAGGAGCCTGGTTAGAGTCTCCTCACGGGATGTTATGAAGGAAAGTAGCCTGGATAAGAGTCTCCTCACTGGATGTTACGAAGGAGACTAGCCTGAATAAGAGTCTCCTCACTGGATGTTATGAATGTGAGGAGCCTGGTTAGAATTTCCTCACGGGATGTTATGAAGGAGAGTAGCTTGGATAAGAGTCTCCTCACTGGATGTTATGAATGTGAGTAGCCTGGATAAGAGTCTCCTCACTGGATGTTATGAAGGTGATTAGCCTGGATAAGAGTCTCCTCATTGGATGTTATGAAGGAGACTAGCCTGGATAAGAGTCTCCTCACTGGATGTTATGAATGTGAGTAGCCTGGTTAGAGTATCCACTCGGGATGTTATGAAGGAGAGTAGCTTGGATAAGAGTCTCCTCACTGGATGTTATGAATGTGAGTAGCCTGGATAAGAGTCTCCTCACTGGATGTGATGAATGTGTGTAGCCTGGATAAGAGTCTCCTCACTGGATGTTATGAATGTGAGTAGCCTGAATAAGAGTCTCACTACTGGATGTATTGAAGGAGAGTAGCCTGGATTAGAGTCTCTCCACTGGATGTTTTGAAGGAGAGTAGCCTGGATAAGAGTCTCTCTACTGGATGTTATGGATGCGAGGAGCCTGGATACAAGTCTCTCTACTGGATGTTTTGAATGTGAGGAGCCTGGTTAGAGTCCCCTCACTGGATGTTATGAAGGAGAGTAGCCGGGATAAGAGTCTCCTCACTGGATGTTATGAAGGAGAGTAGCCTGGATAAGAGTCTCCTCACTGGATGTTATGAATGTGAGTAGCCTAGATAGGAGTCTCCTCACTGGATGTTATGAAGGAGATTAGCCTGGATAAGAGTCTCCTCACTGGATGTAATGAATGTGAGTAGCCTGGATAAGAGTCTCCTCAATGGATGTTATGAATGTGGGTAGCCTGGATAAGAGTCTCCCCACTGGATGTTATGAATGTGAGGAGCCTGGATAAGAATCTCCTCACTGGATGTTATGAAGGAGAGTAGCCTGTATAAGAGTCTCCTCAATGAATGTTATGAAGGAGACTAGCCTGGATAAGTCTCCTCACTGGATGTTATGAATGTGAGTAGCCTGGAAAAGAGTCTCCACACCGGATGTTATGAAGGAGAGTAGCCTGGATAAGAGTCTCTCTACTGGATGTTATGAATGTGAGTAGCCTGGATAAGAGTCTCTCTACTGGATGTTATGAAGGAGAGTAGCCTGGATTAGAGTCTCTCCGCTGGATGTTAGGAAGGAGAGTAGCCTGGATTAGAGTCTCTCCACTGGATGTTATGAAGGAGAGTTACCTGGATAAGAGTCTCTCCACTGGATGTTATGGATGTGAGGAGCCTGGATAAGAGTCTCTCTACTGGATGTTATGGAAGTGAGGAGCCTGGATACGAGTCTCTCTACTGGATGTTATGAATGTGAGGAGCCTGGATAAGAGTCTCCTCACTGGATGTTATGAAGGAGATTAGCCTAGATAAGAGTCTCCTCACTGGATTTAATGAATCTGAGTAGCCTGGATAAGAGTCTCCCCACTGGATGTTATGAAGGAGAGTAGCCTGGATAAGAGTCTCTCTACTGGATGTTATGAATGTGAGGAGCCTGGATAAGAGTCTCCTCACTGGATGTTATGAAGGAGAGTAGCCTGGATAAGAGTCTCCTCACTGGATGTTATGAATGTGAGTAGCCTGGAAAAGAGTCTCCTCACTGGATGTTATGAAGGAGAGTAGCCTGGATAAGAGTCTCTCTACTGGATGTTATGAATGTGAAGAGCCTGGTTAGAGTAATTAATTTGGATGTGTGAATGCGAGGAGCATGTAGAAGAGCCTCATCATTTGATTTTATGAATGAGAGGAGCCTGTTCCAGTCTTTAATTAGGTGGTATGAAGGTGAGGATTTATGAATGTGAGTAGCCTGGATAAGAGTCTCCCCACCTGATGTTATGAAGGAGAGTAGCCTGGATAAGAGTCTCTCTACTGGATGTTATGAATGTGAGTAGCCTGGATAAGAGTCTCTCTACTGGATGTTATGAATGTGAGTAGCCTGGATAAGAGTCTCTCTACTGGATGTTATGAAGGAGAGTAGCCTGGATTAGAGTCTCTCCACTGGATGTTATGAAGGAGAGTAGCCTGGATAAGAGTCTCTCTACTGGATATTATGAATGTGAGTAGCCTGGATAAGAGTCTCTCTACTGGATGTTATGAAGGAGAGTAGCCTGGATTAGAGTCTCTCCAATGGATGTTACGAATGTGAGTAGCCTGGAAAAGAGTCTCCCCACTGGATGTTAGGAAGGAGAGTAGCCTGGATAAGAGTATCTCTACTGGATGTTATGAATGTGAGTAGCCTGGATAAGAGTCTCTCTACTGGATGTTATGAATGTGAGTAGCCTGGATAAGAGTCTCCTCACTGGATGTTATGAATGTGAGTAGCCTGGATAAGAGTCTCCTCACTGGATGTTATGAATGTGAGTAGCCCGGATAAGAGTCTCTCTACTGGATGTTATGAATGTGAGTAGCCTGGATAAGAGTCTCTCTATTGGATGTTATGAAGGAGAGTAGCCTGGATTAGAGTCTCTCCACTGGATGTTATGAAGGAGAGTAGCCTGGATTAGAGTCTCTCCACTGGATGTTATGAAGGAGAGTAGCCTGGATAAGAGTCTCTCTACTGGATATTATGAATGTGAGTAGCCTGCATAAGAGTCTCTCTACTGGATGTTATGAAGGAGAGTAGCCTGGATTAGAGTCTCTCCAATGGATGTTACGAATGTGAGTAGCCTGGAAAAGAGTCTCCCCACTGGATGTTAGGAAGGAGAATAGCCTGGATAAGAGTATCTCTACTGGATGTTATGAATGTGAGTAGCCTGGATAAGAGTCTCTCTACTGGATGTTATGAATGTGAGTAGCCTGGATAAGAGTCTCTCTATTGGATGTTATGAAGGAGAGTAGCCTGGATTAGAGTCTCTCTACTGGATGTTATGAATGTGAGTAGCCTGGATAAGAGTCTCTCTACTGGATGTTATGAAGGAGAGTAGCTTGGATTAGAGTCTCTCCACTGGATGTTATGAAGGAGAGTAGCCTGGATAAGAGTCTCTCTACTGGATATTATGAATGTTAGTAGCCTGGATAAGAGTCTCTCTACTGGATGTTATGAAGGAGAGTAGCCTGGATTAGAGTCTCTCCAATGGATGTTACGAATGTGAGTAGCCTGGAAAAGAGTCTCCCCACTGGATGTTAGGAAGGAGAGTAGCCTGGATAAGAGTATCTCTACTGGATGTTATGAATGTGAGTAGCCTGGATAAGAGTCTCTCTACTGGATGTTATGAATGTGAGTAGCCTGGATAAGAGTCTCCTCACTGGATGTTATGAATGTGAGTAGCCTGGATAAGAGTCTCCTCACTGGATGTTATGAATGTGAGTAGCCCGGATAAGAGTCTCTCTACTGGATGTTATGAATGTGAGTAGCCTGGATAAGAGTCTCTCTATTGGATGTTATGAAGGAGAGTAGCCTGGATTAGAGTCTCTCCACTGGATGTTATGAAGGAGAGTAGCCTGGATAAGAGTCTCTCCACTGGATGTTATGGATGTGAGGAGCCTGGATACGAGTCTCTCTACTGGATGTTATGAATCTGAGGATCCTGGATAAGAGTCTCCTCACCGGATGTTATGAAGGAGATTAGCCTGGATAAGAGTCTCCTCACTGGATGTTATGAATGTGAGTAGCCTGGATAAGAGTCTCCTCAATGGATGTTATGAATGTGAGTAGCCTGGATAAGAGTCTCTCTACTGGATGTTATGAATGTGAGGAGCCTGGTTAGAGTCCCCTCACTGGATGTTATGAAGGAGAGGAGCCGGGATAAGAGTCTCCGCACTGGATGTTATGAAGGAGAGTAGCCTGGATAAGAGTCTCCTCACTGGATGTTATGAATGTGAGTAGCCTAGATAAGAGTCTCCTCACTGGATGTTATGAAGGAGATTAGCCTGGATAAGAGTCTCCTCACTGGATGTAATGAATGTGAGTAGCCTGGATAAGAGTCTCCTCAATGGATGTTATGAATGTGGGTAGCCTGGATAAGAGTCTCCCCACTGGATGTTATGAATGTGAGGAGCCTGGATAAGAATCTCCTCACTGGATGTTATGAAGGAGAGTAGCCTGGATATGAGTCTCCTCAATGAATGTTATGAAGGAGACTAGCCTGGATAAGAGTCTCCTCACTGGATGTTATGAATGTGAGTAGCCTGGAAAAGAGTCTCCACACCGGATGTTATGAAGGAGAGCAGCCTGGATAAGAGTCTCTCTACTGGATGTTATGAATGTGAGTAGCCTGGATAAGAGTCTCTCTACTGGATGTTATGAATGTGAGTAGCCTGGATAAGAGTCTCTCTACTGGATGTTATGAAGGAGAGTAGCCTGGATTAGAGTCTCTCCGCTGGATATTAGGAAGGAGAGTAGCCTGGATTAGAGTCTCTCCACTGGATGTTATGAAGGAGAGTAACCTGGATAAGAGTCTCTCCACTGGATGTTATGGATGTGAGGAGCCTGGATAAGAGTCTCTCTACTGGATGTTATGGAAGTGAGGAGCCTGGATACGAGTCTCTCTACTGGATGTTATGAATGTGAGGAGCCTGGATAAGAGTCTCCTCACTGGATGTTATGAAGGAGATTAGCCTAGATAAGAGTCTCCTCACTGGATGTAATGAATGTTAGTAGCCTGGATAAGAGTCTCCCCACTGGATGTTATGAAGGAGAGTAGCCTGGATAAGAGTCTCTCTACTGGATGTTATGAATGTGAGGAGCCTGGATAAGAGTCTCCTCACTGGATGTTATGAAGGAGAGTAGCCTGGATAAGAGTCTCCTCACTGGATGTTATGAATGTGAGTAGCCTGGAAAAGAGTCTCCCCATTGGATGTTATGAAGGAGAGTAGCCTGGATAAGAGTCTCTCTACTGGATGTTATGAATGTGAAGAGCCTGGTTAGAGTAATTAATTTGGATGTGTGAATGCGAGGAACATGTAGAAGAGCCTCATCATTTGATTTTATGAATGAGAGGAGCCTGTTCCAGTCTTTAATTAGGTGTTATGAAGGTGAGGATTTATGAATGTGAGTAGCCTGGATAAGAGTCTCCCCACCGGATGTTATGAAGGAGAGTAGCCTGGATAAGAGTCTCTCTACTGGATGTTATGAATGTGAGTAGCCTGGATAAGAGTCTCTCTACTGGATGTTATGAATGTGAGTAGCCTGGATAAGAGTCTCTCTACTGGATGTTATGAAGGAGAGTAGCCTGGATTAGAGTCTCTCCACTGGATGTTATGAAGGAGAGTAGCCTGGATAAGAGTCTCTCTACTGGATGTTATGAATGTGAGTAGCCTGGATAAGAGTCTCTCTACTGGATGTTATGAAGGAGAGTAGCCTGGATTAGAGTCTCTCCACTGGATGTTACGAATGTGAGTAGCCTGGAAAAGAGTCTCCCCACTGGATGTTAGGAAGGAGAGTAGCCTGGATAAGAGTATCTCTACTGGTTGTTATGAATGTGAGTAGCCTGGATAAGAGTCTCTCTACTGGATGTTATGAATGTGAGTAGCCTGGATAAGAGTCTCCTCACTGGATGTTATGAATGTGAGTAGCCTGGATAAGAGTCTCCTCACTGGATGTTATGAATGTGAGTAGCCCGGATAAGAGTCTCTCTACTGGATGTTATGAATGTGAGTAGCCTGGATAAGAGTCTCTCTATTGGATGTTATGAAGGAGAGTAGCCAGGATTAGAGTCTCTACACTGGATGTTATGAAGGAGAGTAGCCTGGATAAGAGTCTCTCCACTGGATGTTACGGATGTGAGGACCCTCGATACGAGTCTCTCTACTGGATGTTATGAATCTGAGGATCCTGGATAAGAGTCTCCTCACCGGATGTTATGAAGGAGATTAGCCTAGATAAGAGTCTCCTCACTGGATGTTATGAATGTGAGTAGCCTG
Source organism: Ambystoma mexicanum (assembly GCF_040938575.1). Classification (NCBI taxonomy): domain Eukaryota; kingdom Metazoa; phylum Chordata; class Amphibia; order Caudata; family Ambystomatidae; genus Ambystoma; species Ambystoma mexicanum. The sequence goes on along the minus strand of NC_090921.1, from coordinate 253,876,406 downwards.
GATAAGAGTCTCCTCAATGGATGTTATGAATGTGAGTAGCCTGGATAAGAGTCTCCCTAATGGATGTTATGAATGTGAGGAGCCTGGTTAGAGTCCCCTCACTGGATGTTATGAAGGAGAGGAGCCGGGATAAGAGTCTCCTCACTGGATGTTATGAAGGAGAGTAGCCTGGATAAGAGTCTCCTCACTGGATGTTATGAATGTGAGTAGCCTAGATAAGAGTCTCCTCACTGGATCTTATGAAGGAGATTAGCCTGGATAAGAGTCTCCTCACTGGATGTAATGAATGTGAGTAGCCTGGATAAGAGTCTCCTCAATGGATGTTATGAATGTGGGTAGCCTGGATAAGAGTCTCCCCACTGGATGTTATGAATGTGAGGAGCCTGTATAAGAATCTCCTCATTGGATGTTATGAAGGAGAGTAGCCTGGATAAGAGTCTCCTCAATGAATGTTATGAAGGAGACTAGCCTGGATAAGAGTCTCCTCACTGGATGTTATGAATGTGAGTAGCCTGGAAAAGAGTCTCCACACCGGATGTTATGAAGGAGAGCAGCCTGGATAAGAGTCTCTCTACTGGATGTTATGAATGTGAGTAGCCTGGATAAGAGTCTCTCTACTGGATGTTATGAATGTGAGTAGCCTGGATAAGAGTCGCTCTACTGGATGTTATGAAGGAGAGTAGCCTGGATTAGAGTCTCTCCGCTGGATGTTAGGAAGGAGAGTAGCCTGGATTAGAGTCTCTCCACTGGATGTTATGAAGGAGAGTAACCTGGATTAGAGTCTCTCCACTGGATGTTATGAAGGAGAGTAACCTGGATAAGAGTCTCTCCACTGGATGTTATGGATGTGAGGAGCCTGGATAAGAGTCTCTCTACTGGATGTTATGGAAGTGAGGAGCCTGGATACAAGTCTCTCTACTGGATGTTATGAATGTGAGGAGCCTGGATAGGAGTCTCCTCACTGGATGTTATGAAGGAGATTAGCCTAGATAAGAGTCTCCTCACTGGATGTTATGAAGGAGAGTAGCCTGGATAAGAGTCTCTCTACTGGATGTTATGAATGTGAGTAGCCTGGATAAGAATCTCTCTACTGGATGTTATGAATGTGAGTAGCCTGGATAAGAGTCTCTCTACTGGATGTTATGAAGGAATGTAGCCTGGATTAGAGTCTCTCCACTGGATGTTATGAAGGAGAGTAGCCTGGATAAGAGTCTCTCTACTGGATGTTATGAATGTGAGTAGCCTGGATAAGAGTCTATCTACTGGATGTTATGAAGAAGAGTAGCCTAGATTAGAGTCTCTCCACTGGATGTTACGAATGTGAGTAGCCTGGAAAAGAGTCTCCCCACTGGATGTTAGGAAGGAGAGTAGCCTGGATAAGAGTATCTCTACTGGTTGTTATGAATGTGAGTAGCCTGGATAAGAGTCTCTCTACTGGATGTTATGAATGTGAGTAGCCTGGATAAGAGTCTCCTCACTGGATGTTATGAATGTGAGTAGCCTGGATAAGAGTCTCCTCACTGGATGTTATGAATGTGAGTAGCCCGGATAAGAGTCTCTCTACTGGATGTTATGAATGTGAGTAGCCTGGATAAGAGTCTCCCCACCGGATGTTATGAAGGAGAGTAGCCTGGATAAGAGTCTCTCTACTGGATGTTATGAATGTGAGTAGCCTGGATAAGAGTCTCTCTACTGGATGTTATGAATGTGAGTAGCCTGGATAAGAGTCTCTCTACTGGATGTTATGAAGGAATGTAGCCTGGATTAGAGTCTCTCCACTGGATGTTATGAAGGAGAGTAGCCTGGATAAGAGTCTCTCTACTGGATGTTATGAATGTGAGTAGCCTGGATAAGAGTCTCTCTACTGGATGTTATGAAGAAGAGTAGCCTAGATTAGAGTCTCTCCACTGGATGTTACGAATGTGAGTAGCCTGGAAAAGAGTCTCCCCACTGGATGTTAGGAAGGAGAGTAGCCTGGATAAGAGTATCTCTACTGGTTGTTATGAATGTGAGTAGCCTGGATAAGAGTCTCTCTACTGGATGTTATGAATGTGAGTAGCCTGGATAAGAGTCTCCTCACTGGATGTTATGAATGTGAGTAGCCTGGATAAGAGTCTCCTCACTGGATGTTATGAATGTGAGTAGCCCGGATAAGAGTCTCTCTACTGGATGTTATGAATGTGAGTAGCCTGGATAAGAGTCTCTCTATTGGATGTTATGAAGGAGAGTAGCCTGGATTAGAGTCTCTCCACTGGATGTTATGAAGGAGAGTAGCCTGGATAAGAGTCTCTCCACTGGATGTTATGGATGTGAGGAGCCTGGATACGAGTCTCTCTACTGGATGTTATGAATGTGAGTAGCCTGGATAAGAGTCTCCTCAATGGATGTTATGAATGTGAGTAGCCTGGATAAGAGTCTCCCTAATGGATGTTATGAATGTGAGGAGCCTGGATAAGAGTCTCCTCACTGGATGTTATGAAGGAGGGTAGCCTGTATAAGAGTCTCGTCACTGGATGTTATGAATGTGAGTAGCCTGGAAAAGAGTCTCCCCACTGGATGTTATGAAGGAGAGTAGCCTGGATAAGAGTCTCTCTACTGGATGTTATTAATGTGAGGAGCCTGGTTAGATTATTTAATTGGGATTTTATGAATGAGAGGAGCATGTAGAAGAGCCTCATCATTGGATTTTATGAATGAGAGGTGCCTGTTCCAGTCTTTAATTAGGTGTTATGAAGGTGAGGATTTATGAATGTGAGTAGCCTGGATAAGAGTCTACCCACCGGATGTAATGAATGTGAGTAGCCTGGATAAGCGTCTCTCCACTGGATGTTATGAATGTGAGGAGCCTGGATAAGAGTCTCTTTACTGGTTATAAATGTGAGGAGCCTAGTTAGAGTCTCCTCACTGGATGTTATGAATGTGAGTAGCCTGGATAAGAGTCTCCTCACTGGATGCTATGAAGGAGACAAGCTTGGATAAGAGTCTCCTCACTGGATGTAATGAATGTGAGTAGCCTGGATAAGAGTCTCCTCACTGAATGTTATGAATGTGAGTAGTCTGGATAAAAGTCTCCTCACTGGATGGTATGAATGTGAGGAGCCTTTTTAGAATCTCCCCACTGGATGTTATGAATGTGAGGTGCCTGGTTAGGGTCTCCTCATGGGATGTTATGAAGGAGAGTTGCTTGGATAAGAGTCTCCTCCCTGGATGTTATGAATGTAAGTAGCCTGGATAAGAGTCTCCTCACTGGATGTTATGAATGTGAGTAGCCTGGATAAGAGTCTCCTCACTGGATGTTATGAATGTGAGTAGCCTGGATAAGAGTCTCCTCACTGGATGTTATGAATGTGAGGAGCCTGGTTACAGTCTCCTCACGGGATGTTATGAAGGAGAGTAGCTTGGATAAGAGTCTCCTCATTGGATGTTATGAAGGAGACTAGCCTGGATAAGAGTCTCCTCACTGGATGTTATGAAGGAGACAAGCTTGGATAAGAGTCTCCTCACTGGATGTAATGAATGTGAGTAGCCTGGATAAGAGTTTCCTCACTGAATGTTATGAATGTGAGTAGCCTGGATAAAAGTCTCCTCACTGGATGTTATGAATGTGATTAGCCTGGATAAGAGTCTCCCCACTGAATGTTATGAATGTGAGGAGCCTGGTTAGAGTCTCCTCACTGGATGTTATGAATGTGAGTAGCCTGGATAAGAGTCTCCTCACTGAATGTTATGAATGTGAGTAGCCTAGATAAAAGTCTTCTCACTGGATTTTATGAATGTGATTAGTCTGGATAAGAGTCTCCCCACTGGATGTTATAAATGTGAGGAGCCTGGTTAGAGTCTCCTCACTGGATGTTATGAATGTGAGTAGACTGGACAAGAGTCTCCTCATTGGATGTTATGCATGCGAGCAGCCTGGATAAGAGTCTCCTCACTGGATGTTATGAATGTGAGTAGCCTGGATACGAGTCTCCTCACTGGATGGTATGAATATGAGGAGCCTTCTTAGAATCTCCCCACTGGATGTTATGAATGTGAGTAGCCTGGATAAGAGTCTCCTCACTGGATGTTATGAATGTGAGGAGCCTGGTTAGAGTCTCCTCACGGGATGTAATGAAGGAGAGTAGCCTGGATAAGAGTCTCCTCACTGGATGTTATGAATGTGAGTAGCCTGGATAAGAGTCTCCTCACTGGATGTTATGAATGTGACTAGCCTGGATAAGAGTCTCCCCACTGGATGTTATGAATGTGAGTAGCCTGGATAAGAGTCTCCTCACTGGATGTCTCCCCACTGGATGTTATGAATGTGAGTAGCCTGGATATGAGTCTCCTCACTGGATGTTATGAATGTGAGTAGCCTGGATATGAGTCTCCTCACTGGATGTTATGAAGGAGACTAGCCTGGATAAGAGTCTCCTCACGGGATGTTATGAATGTGAGGAGCCTGGTTAGAGTCTCCTCACGGGATGTTATGAATGTGAGTAGCCTGGATAAGAGTCTCCTCACTGGATGTTATGAATGTGAGGAGCCTGGATAAGAGTCTAGTCTCCTCACTGGATGTTATGAAGGAGACTAGCCTGGATAAGAGTCTCCTCACTGGATGTTAAGAATGTGAGGTGCCTGGTTAGGGTCTCCTCATGGGATGTTATGAAGGAGAGTTGCTTGGATAAGAGTCTCCTCCCTGGATGTTATGAATGTAAGTAGCCTGGATAAGAGTCTCCTCACTGGATGTTATGAATGTGAGTAGCCTGGATAAGAGTCTCCTCACTGGATGTTATGAATGTGAGTAGCCTGGATAAGAGTCTCCTCACTGGATGTTATGAATGTGAGTAGCCTGGATAAGAGTCTCCTCACGGGATGTTATGAAGGAGAGTAGCTTGGATAAGAGTCTCCTCATTGGATGTTATGAATGTGAGTAGCCTGGATAAGAATCTCCTTACTGGATGTTATGAATGTGAGTAGCCTGGATAAGAGTCTCCTCGCTGGATGTTATGAATGTGAGTAGCCTGTTTAGAGTCTCCCCACTGGATAACTGAATGTGAGTAGCCTGGATAAGAGTCTCCTCACTGGATGTTATGAAGGAGACTAGCCTGGATAAGAGTCTCCTCACTGGATGTTATGAATGTGAGGTGCCTGGTTAGAGTCTCCTCACGGGATGTTATGAAGGAGAGTAGCTTGGATAAGAGTCTCCTCACTGGATGTTATGAATGTGAGTAGCCTGGATAAGAGTCTCCTCACTGGATGTTATGAAGGAGAGTAACCTGGATAAGAGTCTCCTCACTGGATGTTATGAAGGAGAGTAGCCTGGATAAGAGTCTCCTCACGGGTTGCCTGGATAAGAGTCTCCTCACTGGATGTTATGAAGGAGAATAACCTGGATAAGAGTCTCCTCACTGGATGTTACCATTCGCCAGTTCTTGAATTTCTCCTAAATATAGTGAGCCCTGGCTTCATTGGGAGATTCATCTAGAACTGCCAGGATGTCCCCTACCCTCGCCCCCCCTCCATCTAAAAGCCTGTCATAGTTTCCTTAAACAAGGAGGCACATTTTCATTTTACTCCCACCTAAACCAACAACCACAGCTGAAGGCTGGGGAGGGACCACTGAACACAGCCCCATGAAGATGACAAACCAGCAAAACATTCCATTGGTTGTGTGTGGTGACTTCTGTTCTCTCTCACCTGGGCAGCTGTGTCCACTCTGTCCAAGGACGGCCTGAAGGGTCTAAAAGCCTGTCATAGTTTCCTTAAACAAGGAGGCATATTTTCATTTTAATCCCACCTAAACCAACAACCACAGCTGAAGGCTGGGGAGGGACCACTGAACGCAGCCCCATGAAGATGACAAACCAGCAAAACATTCCATTGGTTGTGTGTGGTGACTTCTGTACTCTCTCACCTGGGCAGCTGTGTCCACTCTGTCCAAGGACGGCCTGAAGGGTTGGCTATTGGACGAGGAGGAAGTCGAGTCCCCTTCGGACCCTGCAAGACCCAAGAGGAAAAACAGAAGGCGGCAATCAAAAAGTAATTCCAGTCAGTAAATCACTTTATTTCGAAAAATAATTGTCTTAAAAGCAAAACTGTCTACAACATCTTTAGAGATCGTAACATATGTACACAGATAAAAAGATAATGAATAAATATATAGCACTTAAAATTGTGATTTATAATACAAATAGGTGCAAGTACACAGATATACATATGCAAAAACACTTGACAATAAAAAAACATAGCGCTATTCATAAAATATCTTAATGACAAATAGTGACCACTAGGTTGATAAAAGTCATAGGGCCTCATTCCGAGTTGGGCGGTAAGGGTTAACTGTCACCGGTAAGGAGACCGGTGCCGTTAAACCCTTAGCGCCCAATTCTGAGGTCCCTTAGCGGGACCCGCAAAGGCCATGTGGTCTGACCACAGGTCCTTTGCGGGTCCCGCTAAGAGTCCAGGGTGCTAATAATAACGAGCCCATAATTTACAGGCCCTTAATTAGCGCCTTCCCCATTCCCATTGAGCCCTATGGGGTCCACACAGGTTCGAATGTCCTGGTAAATCCCTATTCACCCAGACCGGACACGGACCCGGACCTGGGTTTGGAAGCAGCCATGGTGCAAATAGCGCCATGGCTACCTCCAGACTCAGAATGAGGCCCATAGTGCCTCATTACAAGTCTGGCGGTAACCCTGCTGGTGCTACCGGCGGGTTGCCGCCAGCCTTGCAATATTTACTGGCACCTGGCTTGCTGGTAACAATGGGGGGTTACAACCCCTGCGTTCCGGGAAGTCAGGTAAATGGTTAATCCCCATTCTCATTTGAGTCCCATAGGCCTGAATGGGAATGGGACCACGGATGCACCGACACCATTAATAACGGTGCCGGTGCTTCCGTGAAACTCTGCGGGCGGGTGCCTTTCCGCCCGCCAGGTCTGACCCTGGTGGGCGGGAAGGCACCTGTCCGCAGAATCGTACTGTGCCGGTCCAGTAACAACGGTGCTGGTAAGCTTACCGGGACCACTATTACCGGACCGGCACAGTCTTAATGTGGTCTATTGTCTGCCCTACATTACTAAGAATCTACCAACTAAATTATGCCAACAAATTGATTGGTATCCTGTGACAGACTTTAGATCCAGGGCCATGTTACTTCTCAAGTATAAGGCTTGTCTCAAATATGCCAAGAGTGCCCAGCCAACGTATGGGGACAGTGCTTTTGATAAATAGTTTAAAGCTACACGACACTGACTGATGCCAGAGTCAAGCAGGAACGGGATCAGCGTTTTACGTCTAAGCAGAGAATATGGAGGGCAGAAGAAGAAGAAATGCAACAGGCCTTCCTCCAAAGCTCTACACAGTACGTAACTTCTCATGCCGTTCGAGCCAGTCCTTAAAGCTGTCATTATTATTCAATCTTGGCTTTCTAATGAGGTATCTCTCATTGAACTAATTGGTCCACGTGAGATAATCTTGGATACCCTACGAGGTTAGGAGAATATGATTACGATTGGACATTTTTACCAACTCTCTTTCTTTTCTGACATCCTTCAAAGAAGTCAGAAGATGCTCTTTTAAAAACAAAGGCAATCATTCAATTCAAGCTTTATTTGACACGTGGGTTATAAAAGCACATAAATATACATAAAAACACAAATGTCATATATAATTATATAAAAGGAAGATCAAACAGAGTTTAAAATGCAAATTCCAGACACACAAAATCAGTTAAAGGTTCATAAAAGTGAAATGCAAGAAAATATAGAAAGAATACAACAGTGGCATCAGTTTAATAGTGATCATTAAAAGAGATCTCTTCGTCTGTCCAAAGTGAATGTACATATTCTTGTATTAGGAAGAGGAATGTGACAATGTGCCTAACTGTGGTGATATCAACTCACTCATTGTGTTGCTGATCAGGGTGATGGGCTCATTGTGAATGCTATTTTCTCAAAAAAACAGCCTAGTCATCCAAGGCATGGCGAGACATGCATTCCTTTTTTGTTCCATGCTTTCCCCAAGAAGTGAGGCACTCTAAAGACAACGGGCCTCATTACGACTTTGGCGATAGCCATGCCGCTATTGGCCAAAATCGGGTCCGGGTTCCCTGAATGGGGAATTACCGGGCCATTCCGAGTTCGGAGGAGGGAATGGGAGAGGGAGCGAACAACGGGCCGATTACGAGTGGCCCTTTATTTGCTCCCTCTTCCCCTCGCGGGACCCGGTAAGGACGCCTGGTTTGACCAGGCATTACTTCAAGGGTCCCGCAAGGGGAGCTTGTAATGAGGCGGAACGGGTTTAACGGGTCCGCCTCCTTTAGCGGAGCCCGTTAACCCGTTCCTCCTCAGTCGTAATGAGGCCCAACGTCTTGCCGGGACAGAGACTTACAAAATGTGGTGCTGCATGGATTTCTCTGGCCTTATAACATAACAGTAACTGTCTCAAATTGCGTTGCCTGATCCATGCGTAGGCTGGGCAGATAAACTCAAATGGTTGTATAGTCTCCCTAAAACGAGGGCAAAAGGGACACATTTGGGAGGGACTGGGTTTCCACATGCTCATCAAATTGGCCAAAGGTAAGATGCCTGCTCCTAGTTTAAAAAAACACTAAAGAACGTGCATGTGGTTGCTTTACGATGTTCTGATCATTTTCAAATTGCCGCATTTCTTTGATTAATAATTAAGAGCTCAGTAAACTATTGCTGCGGCTACTAGACAGTAGGGTCTGGTTATTCACTCAGCAGAAATGTTCTACACAAATTCTTTTGAGGATGTATACACCAGATTATGGGTGGTCGACCAATGTCCCATTCTCAATATATAGGCCATCTGTGTCACATGTTTGAGCCGAGGGAGTATTATGCCATCTGGGCGTTCAGACTATCTAGTAAGGCGTCTTTGTATTTCACCAGGTCAGGAGAGGACCATAAGCAAACTCAACAATAAAGGAGTTTAAGCATTGGCAGCTCTGCAATGCAAATGCAAAACTCTTTTGAAAAAGTTATTTTCTTGAGTAGTAATGGCAGTGTTCTGCGTGAAACCCCGTAGATCGCCTCCATAGCATACCGCCTACCTTGCCTAAACTTGGGTCGGTCCCATTGTTCTATTGGCATGGTTACGTGAAATCCTTAAGCTGCCTCCCAGGTACGGTTTAAAGTGCATAAGGATGTATTAACCTGATGGGGGGACCAACTCCCTCTCCAATGAAATCATAGGCCCAGATAATCAAAAGTTGCCACCTCCTCAACTAGTTTGCCATTAACCGCCCTGTTGTTTTCACTTATGTTGGTACTCTTAGTTGAGCAAAGTACAGTTTTAGTTTCTGAGGACTTTAAAAACCCCTCCCCATGAGCAGAGTTCTGCAAACCTCTCTATTCGTTTTTTCAGACCACTTATTGTTTTCCATATCAAGACCGCATCATCTGCGACGGGTAGAATCTGGATTTCCTCTGAGCTGACCATAGGTGTATCCGCTGCGAACAGTAGAATCTGGATTTCCTCTGAGCTGAGCATAGGCGCATCTGCTGCGACCAGTGGAATCAGGATTTCCTCTAAGCTGAGCATAGGCGTATCCGCTGCGACCAGTAGAATCAGGAGTTCCTCTGAGCTGAGCATAGGCGCATCCGCTGCGACAAGTAGAATAGGGATTTCCTCTGGGCTGAGCATAGGGGTATCCGCTGTGAACAGTAGAATCTGGATTTCCTCTGAGCTGAGCATAGGCGCATCTGCTGCGACCAGTGGAATCAGGATTTCCTCTGAGCTGAGCATAGGCGCATCCGCTGCGACAAGTAGAATAGGGATTTCCTCTGAGCTGAGCATAGGCATATCCGCTGCGACCAGTAGAATCAGGGTTTCCTTTGATCTGAGCATAGGCGCATACGCTGCGACCAGTAGAATCGGGATTCCCTCTGAGCTGAGCATAGGCTACATCCACTGCGACCAATAGAATTGGGATTTCCTCTGAGCTGAGCATAGGCGCATCCGCTGCAACCAGTAGAATCAGGATTTCCTCTGAGCTGAGCATAGGCGTATCGGCTGCGACCAGTATAATTGGGATTTCCTCTGAGCTGAACACGGGCATATCAGCTGCGACCAGTAGAATCAGGATTTCCTTTGAGCTGAGCATAGGCGCATACGCTGCAACCAGTAGAAGCGGGATTTCCTCTGAGCTGAGCATAGTCCACTTGCGGACTGACGACTTCAAGTACGATCTCCTTCACTTGAATGTGGAATAAGCTTGGGGCGAGGACGCAACCTTGCCTAGCGCCTTTTCCAACTCCAAAACTCTTGGTGTTCTTGCCGCCCGCTCCCCATCTAACCAAGTCAGTGTTACAGGTGTAAAGCCCAAAAATTGCCTTAATCAGGTTGGGTGGAATGTTGTGCCTTTTGAGGGAATTCTGAAGTTCGAGTCTCGGCACGCCATCCAATGCCATTTTTAAATCTACGAATGAAAGGTACAGATTTTGCTTTTTTTAGACTGACATATTGTTGGATCAACGGGTATAGCCTGAAGCCCCGTTCTATAGTGCCAGATCCCAAATATATTGATAAACTCTTCTGAGGTTTCTGGAATGCAGGCGGGGCACTAGAGTCTAACAATCCCCTCTCTGGCGCTGCCAGTCACCAGGAGAGCAGCTCGTGAAGGTCTTTGTGCCAACATGGGCAATTGCAGTTACACAGACTGAGCAGAAGCTGATGAGGTGGAGCTTTTAAAAGACTCTCTCATTGTGCCAGGCCAGACAGGTGTCACAGGGAAAGAAGGAAAACGCCTCTACACTGCAGAACACACGATGCCAGATCCTTTAATGGCATCTGTAAAAAGGGGGACATTGGACGAAGGTGTGGCTCGTAAATAGGGTCTTAAACTACAGGATGGTACAGCCCTTTAACAATTAAAATGAACCAAGATAATAATGCAGACTGCTGGAGACAAAATGCAGGGAGAACTCTGCTGGGTACTAGAGTCTCTTTAGAGCGCACCGCTGGAAGATGTGAGAGCCTGTAAACAGGGACAGACACAGCAGGCGATGGAGCTCTTATACTAGAAAAACATTGCAGGTTTTCGAGCTTATAGAGAAGGAATGCTGTGCAAGATGTTAGCCCCAGTAACATGAACAACATAAGATGTTGTGGCATGTCAACAGGAAAAAAAACAGGATATTAGAGCCTCTGAACAAGAAAAACACTGCAGGATTTTAGAGCCCATGAACAGGGACGCACACTACCGGATGCTAGAGACCATAAACATGGCGAAACACTACAGGATGTTAGAGTCCATGAACAGGGCGAAACACTACAGGATGTTAGAGTCCATGAACAGGGCGAAACACTACAGGCTGTTAGAGCCCATGAACAGGGACGCATACTACAGGACGCTAGAGCCCATGAACAGGGACGCATACTACATGATGTTAGAGCCCATGAACAGGGCGAAACACTACAGGTTATTAGAGCCCATGAACAGGGACACATACTACAGGACGCTAGAGCCCATGAACAGGGACACATACTACAGGATGCTAGAGACCATAAACAGGGCGAAACACTACAGGATGTTAGAGTCCATGAACAGGGCGAAACACTACAGGATGTTAGAGCCCATGAACAGGGACGCATACTACAGGACGCTAGAGCCCATGAACAGGGACGCATACTACAGGATGTTAGAGCCCATGAACAGGGCGAAACACTACAGGATGTTAGAGTCCATGAACAGGGCGAAACACTACAGGATGTTGGAGCCCATGAACAAGGGCGCATGCTACAGGAATTTAGAGCCCTTGAACAGGGACGCACACTACAGGATGTTAGAGCCCCTGCACAGGACCATACACTACAGGACGTTAGAGCCCATGAACAGGGACGCACACTACAGGACGTTAGTGCCCATTCACAGGGCCATACACTACAGGATGTTAGAGCCCATGAGCAGGGATGCACACTACAGGATGTTAGAGCACATGAACCGGGATGAAGACCACAGGATGTTGGAGCCCATGAACAAGGACGCATACTACAGGATTTTAGAGTCCTTGAACAGGGACGCACACTACAGGATGTTAGAGCCCATGAACAGGGACGCACACTACAGGATGTTAGAGACCATAAACAGGGCGAAACACTACAGGATGTTAGAGTCCTTGAACAGGGCGAAACACTACACAGGATGTTAGAGCCCATGAACAGGGATGCATACTACAGGACGCTAGAGCCCATGAACAGGGACGCATACTACAGGATGTTAGAGCCCATGAACAGGGCAAAACACTACCGGATGTTAGAGTCCATGAACAGGGCGAAACACTACAGGATGTTAGAGCCCATGAACAGGGACGCATACTACAGGACGCTAGAGACCATGAACAGGGACGCATACTACAGGATGCTAGAGACCATAAACAGAGCGAAACACTACAGGATGTTAGAGTCCATGAACAGGGCGAAACACTACAGGATGTTAGAGCCCATGAACAGGAATGCATACTACAGGACGCTAGAGCCCATGAACAGGGACGCATACTACAGGATGTTAGAGCCCATGAACAGGGCGAAACACTACAGGATGTTAGAGTCCATGAACAGGGCGAAACACTACAGGATGTTGGAGCCCATGAACAAGGACGCATGCTACAGGACTTTAGAGCCCTTGAACAGGGACACACACTACAGGATGTTAGAGCCCATGAGCAGGGACGCACACTACAGGACGTTAGTGCCCATGCACAGGGCCATACACTACAGGACGTTAGAGCCCATGAGCAGGGATGCACACTACAGGATGTTAGAGCACATGAACAGGGATGAAGACCACAGGATGTTGGAGCCCATGAACAAGGACGCATACTACAGGATTTTAGAGCCCTTGAACAGGGACGCACACTACAGGATGTTAGAGCCCATGAACAGGGACGCACACTACAGGATGTTAGAGACCATAAACAGGGCGAAACACTACAGGATGTTAGAGTCCTTGAACAGGGCGAAACACTACACAGGATGTTAGAGCCCATGAACAGGGATGCATATTACAGGACGCTAGAGCCGTGAACAGGGACGCATACTACAGGATGTTAGAGCCCATGAACAGGGCAAAACACTACCGGATGTTAGAGTCCATGAATAGGGCGAAACACTACAGGATGTTAGAGCCCATGAACAGGGACGCATACTACAGGACGCTAGAGCCCATGAACAGGGACGCATACTACAGGATGCTAGAGACCATAAACAGAGCGAAACACTACAGGATGTTAGAGTCCATGAACAGGGCGAAACACTACAGGATGTTAGAGCCCATGAACAGGAATGCATACTACAGGACGCTAGAGCCCATGAACAGGGACGCATACTACAGGATGTTAGAGCCCATGAACAGGGCGAAACACTGCAGGATGTTAGAGTCCATGAACAGGGCGAAACACTACAGGATGTTGGATCCCATGAACAAGGACGCATGCTACAGGACTTTAGAGCCCTTGAACAGGGACACACACTACAGGATGTTAGAGCCCATGAGCAGGGACGCACACTACAGGACGTTAGTGCCCATGCACAGGGCCATACACTACAGGACGTTAGAGCCCATGAGCAGGGACGCACACTACAGGATGTTAGAGCCCATGAACAGGGATGAAGACCACAGGATGTTGGAGCCCATGAACAAGGACGCATACTAGAGGACTTTAGATCCCTTGAACAGGGACGCACACTATAGGATGTTAGAGCCCATGAACAGGGACGCCCACTACAGGATGTTAGAGCCCATGAACAGGGCCAAACACTACAGGATGTTAGAGCCCAGGAACAGGGATAGATACTACAGGATGTTATAGCCGAACAGGCCACACACTAGAGGATGCCAGAGCCCATGAACAAGGTGCACACTACAGGATGTTGGAACCCATGAACAGGTTGCACACTACAGGATGTTGGAGCCCATGACCAGAGCACACACTGTAGGATGTTGGAGTCCATGAACAGGGAGGCATACTACAGGACGTTAGTGCCCATGCACAGGGCCATACACTACAGTACGTTAGAGCTCATGAGCAGGGACCCACACTACAGGATGTTAGAGCCCATGAACAGGGCCAAACACTACAGGACGTTAGAGGCCATGAACAGGCCAAACACTACAGGATGTTAAAGCCCATGACCAGGGTCAAACCCTACAGGATGTTAGAGTCCATGCACAGGGATGCATACTACAGGATGTTAGAGTCCATGAACAGGGGCAAACACTATAGGACATTAGAACCCATGAACAGGGATGCATACTGCAGGACGCTAGAGCCCATGAACAGGGCCAAACACAACAGGATGTTAGAGTCCATGAACCAGTCCAAACACTACAGGATGTTAGAGTCCATAAACACATACTAAGGGACGTTAGAGTCCATGAACAGGACCAAACACTATAGGACGTTAGAGCCCATGAACAGGGACGCATACTACAGGACGCTAGAGCACATGAACAGGACCAAACACTACAGGACGTTAGAGCCCATGAACAGGGCCAAACACTACAGGACTGTAGAGCCCATGAACAGGGCCAAACACTACAGGGCGTAAGAGCCCATGAACAGGGCTGAACAGTACAGGACGTTAGAGCCTATGAACTAGCCCAAACACTACAGGACGTTAGAGCCCATGAACAGGGCCGAACAGGGCCAAACACTACAGGACGTTAGAGCCCATGAACAGGGCCGAACACTACAGGATGTTAAAGCACATGAATAGGACCATACACTACAGGACGTTAGAGCCCATGAGCAGGGACGCACACTACAGGACGTTAGTGCCCATGCACAGGGCCATACACTACAGGACGTTAGAGCCCATGAGCAGGAACGCACACTACAGGATGTTAGAGCCCCTGAACCGGGATGAAGACCACAGGATGTTGGAGCCCATGAACAGGGTGAAACACTACAGGATGTTAGAGCCCATGAACAGGGACACATACTACAGGACGCTAGAGCCCATGAACAGGGACGCATACTACATGATGTTAGAGGCCATGAACAGGGCGAAACACTAGAGGATGTTAGAGTCCATAAACAGGGCGAAACACTACAGGATGTTGGAGCCCATGAACAAGGACGCATGCTACAGGATGCTAGAGCCCATGAACAGGGACGCATACTACAGGATGCTAGAAACCATAAACAGGGCGAAACACTACAGGATGTTAGAGTCCATGAATAGGGTGAAACACTACAGAATGTTAGAGCCCATGAACAGGGACGCATACTACAGGATGCTAGAGCCCATGAACAGGGACGCATACTACAGGATGTTAGAGCCCATGAACAGGGCGAAACACTACAGGATGTTAGAGTTCATAAACAGGGCGAAACACTACAGGATGTTGGAGCCCATGAACAAGGACGCATGCTACAGGACTTTAGAGCCCTTGAACAGGGACGCACACTACAGGATGTTAGAGCCCATGAACCGGGATGAAGACCACAGGATGTTGGAGCCCATGTACAAGGACGCATACTAGAGCACTTTAGATCCCTTGAACAGGGACACACACTATAGGATGTTAGAGCCCATGAACAGGGACGCACACTACAGGATGTTAGAGCCCATGAACAGGGCCAAACACTACAGGATGTTAGAGCCCAGGAACAGGGATAGATACTACAGGATGTTAGAGCCGAACAGGCCACACACTAGAGGATGCCAGAGCCCATGAACAAGGCACACACTACAGGATGTTGGAACCCATGAACAGTTCGCACACTACAGGATGTTGGAGCCCATGACCAGGGTACACACTGCAGGATGTTGGAGCCCATGGACAGGGACGCATACTAGAGCACTTTAGATCCCTTGAACAGGGACGCACACTACAGGAGGTTAGAGCCCATGAGCAGGGACGCACACTACAGGACGTTAGAGCCCATGAGCAGGGACGCACACTACAGGACGTTAGTGCCCATGCACAGGGCCATACACTACAGGACGTTAGAGCCCATTAGCAGGGACGCACACTACAGGATGTTAGAGCCCATGAACAGGGATGAAGACCACAGGATGTTGGAGCCCATGAACAAGGACGCATACTAGAGGACTTTAGATCCCTTGAACAGGGACGCACACTATAGGATGTTAGAGCCCATGAACAGGGACGCCCACTACAGGATGTTAGAGCCCATGAACAGGGCCAAACACTACAGAATGTTAGAGCCCAGGAACAGGGATAGATACTACAGGATGTTATAGCCGAACAGGCCACACACTAGAGGATGCCAGAGCCCATGAACAACGTGCACACTACAGGATGTTGGAACACATGAACAGGTCGCACACTACAGGATGTTGGAGCCCATGACCAGGGCACACACTGCAGGATGTTGGAGTCCATGAACAGGGACGCATACTACAGGACGTTAGTGCCCATGCACAGGGCCATACACTACAGGACGTTAGAGCTCATGAGCAGGGACCCACACTACAGGATGTTAGAGCCCATGAACAGGGCCAAACACTACAGGACGTTAGAGGCCATGAACAGGCCAAACACTACAGGATGTTAAAGCCCATGACCAGGGTCAAACCCTACAGGATGTTAGAGTCCATGAACAGGGATGCATACTACAGGATGTTAGAGTCCATGAACAGGGGCAAACACTATAGGACATTAGAACCCATGAACAGGGATGCATACTACAGGACGCTAGAGCCCATGAACAGGGCCAAACACTGTAGGATGTTAGAGTCCATGAACAGGGCCAAACACAACAGGATGTTAGAGTCCATAAACACATACTACGGGACGTTAGAGCACATGAACAGGGCCAAACACTATAGGATGTTAGAGCCCATGAACAGAGATGCATACTACAGGACGCTAGAGCCCATGAACAGGACCAAACACTATAGGACGTTAGAGCCCATGAACAGGCACGTATACTACAGGACGCTAGAACCCATGAACAGGGCCAAACACTACAGGACGTTAGAACCCATGAACAGGGCCAAACACTACAGGATGTTAAAGCACATGAACAGGACCATACACTACAGGACGTTAGAGCCCATGAGCAGGGACGCACACTACAGGACGTTAGTGCCCATGCACAGGGCCATACACTACAGGACGTTAGAGCCCATGAGCAGGGACGCACACTACAGGATGTTAGAGCCCCTGAACCGGGATGAAGACCACAGGATGTTGGAGACCATGAACAAGGACGCATACTACAGGACTTTAGAGCCCTTGAACAGGGACGCACACTACAGGATGTTAGAGCCCATGAACAGGGACGCACACTACAGGATGTTAGAGAACATAAACAGGGCGAAACACTACAGGATGTTAGAGTCCATGAACAAGGTGAAACACTACAGGATGTTAGAGCCCATGAACAGGGACGCATACTACAGGACGCTAGAGCCCATGAACAGGGACGCATACTACATGATGTTAGAGGCCATGAACAGGGCGAAACACTACAGGATGTTAGAGTCCATGAACAGGGCGAAACACTACAGGATGTTAGAGCCCATGAACAGGGCCGCATACTACAGGACGCTAGAGCCCATGAACAGGGACGCATACTACAGGATGCTAGAAACCATAAACAGGGCGAAACACTACAGGATGTTAGAGTCCATGAACAGGGCGAAACACTACAGGATGTTAGAGCCCATGAACAGGGACGCATACTACAGGACGCTAGAGCCCATGAACAGGGACGCATACTACAGGATGTTAGAGCCCATGAACAGGGCGAAACACTACAGGATGTTAGAGTTCATGAACAGGGCGAAACACTACAGGATGTTGGAGCCCATGAACAAGGACGCATGCTACAGGACTTTAGAGCCCTTGAACAGGGACGCACACTACAGGATGTTAGAGCCCATGATCAAGGGCGCATACTAGAGCACTTTAGATCCCTTGAACAGGGACGCACACTATAGGATGTTAGAGCCCATGAACAGGGACGCACACTACAGGATGTTATAGCCCATGAACAGGGCCAAACACTACAGGATGTTAGAGCCCAGGAACAGGGATAGATACTACAGGATGTTAGAGCCGCACAGGCCGCACACTAGAGGATGCCAGAGCCCATGAACAAGGCACACACTACAGGATGTTGGAACCCATGAACAGGTCGCACACTACAGGATGTTGGAGCCCATGACCAGGGCACACACTGCAGGATGTTGGAGCCCATGAACAGGGACGCATACTAGAGCACTTTAGATCCCTTGAACAGGGACGCACACTATAGGATGTTAGAGCCCATGAACAGGGACGCACACTACAGAATGTTAGAGCCCATTAACAGGGCCAAACACTACAGGATGTTAGAGCCCAGGAACAGGGATAGATACTACAGGATGTTAGAGCCGAACAGGCCGCACACTAGAGGATGCCAGAGCCCATGAACAAGGCACACACTACAGGATGTTGGAACCCATGAACTGGTCGCACACTACAGGATGTTGGAGCCCATGACCAGGGCACACACTGCAGGATGTTGGAGCCCATGAACAGGGACGCATTCTACAGGACTTTAGTGCCCATGCACAGGGCCATACACTACAGGACGTTAGAGCCCATGAGCAGGGACCCACACTACAGGACGCTAGAGCCCATGAACAGGGCCAACCACTACAGGATGTTAGAGTCCATAAACACATACTACGGGACGTTAGAGCCCATGAACAGGGCCAAACACTATAGGACGTTAGAGCCCATGAACAGGGACGCATACTACAGGACGTTAGAGCCCATGAACAGGACCAAACACTACAGGATGTTAGAGCCCATGAACAGGGCCAAACACTATAGGATGTTAGAGCCCATGAACAGGGACGTATAATACAGGACGCTAGAACCCATGAACAGGGCCAAACACTACAGGACTTTAGAACCCATGAACAGGACCAAACACTACAGGACGTTAGAGCCCATGAACAGGGCCAAACACTACAGGACGTTAGAGCCCATGAACAGGGCCAAACACTACAGGACGTTAGAGCCCATGAACAGGGCCGATCACTTCAGGACGTTAGAGCCCATGAACAGGGCCAAACACTACAGGACGTTAGAGCCCATGAACAGGGCCGAACAGGGCCAAACACTACAGGACGTTAGAGCCCATGAACAGGGCCGAACACTACAGGATGTTAAAGCACATGAACATGTCCAAAACGTACAGGATGTTAGAGTCCATGAACAGGGACGCATACTACAGGATGTTAGAGCCCATGAACAGGGCCAAACACTACAGGATGTTAGAGCCCAGGAACAGGGATAGATACTACAGGATGTTAGAGCCGAACAGGCCACACGCAAGAGGATGCCAGAGCCAATGAACAAGGCGCACACTACAGGATGTTAGAGCCCATGAACAGGGCCAAACACTACAGGATGTTAGAGCCCAGGAACAGGGATAGATACTACAGGATGTTAGAGCCGAACAGGCCACACGCAAGAGGATGCCAGAGCCAATGAACAAGGCACACACTACAGGATGTTGGAACTCATGAACAGGGCGCACACTGCAGGATGTTGGAGCCCATGACCAGGGCACACACTGCGATGTTGGAGCCCATGAACAGGCCACACACTAGAGGATGCCAGATCCCATGAACAAGGCACACACTAGCGGATGCCAGAGCCCATGAACAGGGCACACACTGCAGGATGCCAGAGCCCATGAACAGGGCACACACTGCAGGATGCCAGAGCCCATGAACAGGGCACACTCTGCAGGATGTCGGGGACAATGAACAGGGCAGACACTAGAGGATGCCAGAGCCCATGAACAGGGCGCACGTTAGAGGATACCGGCGTCCGTGAACAGTGTGCAAACTGCAGGAAGATAGAGCCGGACAGGTCACACACTAGATGATGGTTGAGCTCATGAACAGGGAGCAAACTGCAGCATGTTGGAGTCCATGAACAGGGAACACACCACAGGATGATAGAGCGCTTGAACAGGGACAAACACTACAGGATGTTAAAGCCCATCGGATTTTAAGGCCTGTAAACAGGGAAACCCCCGCACGATGAAGAGTCATGAGGATTTTCCAGGGTGCGAATTAGCCATGGTGAGGGAGTCACTGCAGGCAGACACTGCACTCGGGAGAATTGACAGGTGTACACGGATGATGCAGAAATCCCTTTCCTGCAGATCCATACTGCACCCGCCGAGCTGTGAATGAGGGTGCAAGAGTAGAACATGGGTTCCCAACTGCTCGGCTATATAAGCTGGAAAAAATGTAAAGGAAATTGTGATTTTTGCAGTACAATTGAAAATGTTCACCATTGCCAAACCAGTCTATCAGGATGACCGTCAGTTATTGAAAGTCCAGAGCCTGTTGCCCATCAAAGGGATAGAAAGGCAGAAAATAAGAGGGCTTTATATATTACAGGGTGCGCAGGAGACAGAGGACTGTGAGAGGACCTGGACGTGACCCTCAAGGGATGTAGGGAAGAAGAGGAAGGGCGTCACATATAACCTAAGGGCAGGTAAGGCCCAAGCACTGCACTCTAATTGGAGCATTCCTAATAAGACCCACTGCTCCCAAGGGGAGATCTTCTTCTCCTGGTGGGGGACCATGCACCGGGATAACCCCAGCTGTGGTTGCTCCCTTCCCTGGAAAGTTCTCAGATCCCTGGCCGAGGAAGAAGATGGCTCTTTAGGGTGGATAAGCCACCCTGCAGCCCCTAGCACCTCAAGGAATGGAGGGGTCTAGCACCCTCTCACCCCCTGCATGGTGTCCCCTGGCTTAATTGGGAAGGTTTGGGAATTTAGTCCCCAAGCCTGTAGGGTGAAGGAATCCATTTTGGGATAGAGCTGTCTCTGTTAACCCTTTTCACTGCCATCGGAAGCTCATATACAAGCCCTCATTGTTAGAGGACAGCGTTAAAGTCCTGGGACCACATTATCAAAGATTTGCACTTGTGCAAAAAAGTGGAGCAAATTCATTTAGCACCAATTTTGCAGCTTTGTTAATAGGGAACGGTGCACAAAGGTTTAGCCTCAATGGGTATCATCTGAAGTGGGTGAAATTGGAGCAGGCTGTTTTATTTAGCACGGACCTGATTCACAGCAGCATTTTATAATGCTGCAATGCCAGAGGAAAACTCGCTGTGATTCAGGCCCTATGGTTGCTATGTAACATGAAAAGAAATGTAGAAACATTGTGCTGTTTGTCATGCAGCTAACATGGTACATGAAAGCATCCTGATTCATTTTTTCCCCGAGTGCAAATGTTTTTAGATAATATGGGTTGTGACCAAAATCTGCTTGCTCCATTTGCTCACTTTTTAGCACCGGGGCAAATGTTAGAAAATCTGGACCCTGGAAGTGAAAAGCTAAATCTCAGCAGAGAGGGCAGAAAGATGCTCCCAGAAGCCAATTCCGTGAGTGCTTATTATCCAAGTCACGTGAATGGCAGCTCCCCTACCCGCCACTGCAACCCATGCTCGGCTGACGGCATGCACAGAGAGCCTTTACATGCACTGAGCTTCTAAGCGCTATAATCTTCCCATGATTGCTGCAGTCGATCTCTTAGAGCGGGGTTCTTCTGCATAGGGTTGCAAAAGTGTGTATGTGTGATCAGTGCACACATACACACTTCTGCCCCCGATATAGAGAAGACACCCTCTCTCCCACTAGTGCCAGCCCCAAGGTATTCACTCATGCCTATTATCTGTGCCACCCCTTGCCTTTCAGGGTCCAGATTATCTAACAATTGCACCAATGCTAAAATTTGAGAAAATGCTTAGAAAATACAAAATGTAGAAAGCAGGTTTTGTCATAATCCATATTATCCAAACACATTTGCACCAGGGCCCCCATTAATCAGACTGTTACATTGGACCATGTTTCCTGCATAACAAAAAGCACATAACAAAAGAAAAAGGTGTTTATTATGTTTCTGTTCAGGTTACAATGCAAACATTGTAAATACACAGCCTGCTTCAATTTGACCAGGTGAAAAGATGTTTAGATAATACCGATTGGAGCGGAACCTGTTTTCTCCATTCCATATTATCTAAGCAGCAACATTGGTGCTAATTTCCTTCGCTCCATTGTTTTGCAGAAGTGCAAAGCTTTGATACTCTGCCACCTGGTGCTATGGGAATTTGCAGGTTCCTAGAGCCCCTCTGAAGATGTATTATCCGCAGATAGGGAGCTCCCAAATAGCCACAAGCGTGAAGGGAGCCTAGACCACCAGGAGCACCTGCTCCTAACTGTTATCATTCGATAATGATATGATATGATAGGTTATTTATAACGCTCTTAATACCCAGAGGTTTCTAAGCGCGGACCCGGGGATCGAAGCTGTATTGCTCTGCGTCGTCTTGATTCCAAGGCGAGCACGTTGCCTCTGAGCTATCCTCCCATGCTTTGGGGGGATCCGATAGCTCTCAGCACTCTCCGGAGATCATCGCCAGCATGATTGTGATAAAAGGTGAAAGAGTGAACAATTAAAGCGAGGGGGCGAGGGGTGCTCTTACCTGCCCAGCTGACAGGTTGCGAGTTCCTGACCACGATCCCCTGGGGGGACTGCGATTCCCACCCGTCCTCATACCACTTCTCCTCCACGTCTGCCAAGCTGTAAATAAAAGAATAGAAAGGTTCACAGGCCTGTAGTCCTTCTACCAAGGGGTTGCCCCAGTATGGAGCCTGGTGGGAGATGTAATGAGATGTGCCCCCATCCCTGGACTGTTCTATGGGGCCTGTGAGTCTTGTTTCTCTGCCCAGTCTACCAGCACCCATGTCCATGAGATTTGATCACAGAGCAGTCTGGGGGGGTGGGGCGCATACGTACTTGTGCCGAGAGGTCCTGTTCTTGTAGAAGTACAGAAGGATGGCGAGGATGAGGATGATGAGGAGCAACACAGCCAGTCCGATGGGGACGCCGATGTAGACCCCGAGCCTGCTCACTGTTAGCTGACATCGGTCTCCGTTGAACCAGTAGAGGCTCGAGTACTCGCAGCTGTGGAGAAAACACAGGGACACTATCAAGGAAGGCTCGGGAACCAGCGCCCCAGGTACCCTTCTCTCTGCCCTCCTCTTTGCATAGAAAGCCACTATCTGGGGTGGATGGTTCCCCATCCCGTAGCTCAGATTTGTCTGCTTTGGTGTCCCTGTTTATTTTATGTAGCGCCCTGATTCCTATGGGCTGTTGGCGCTCAACAAATAAATAAATAAGGGGTGCCTAGTTTCAGATGTTCGGGCTTGCGAGGCGGTTTGGGAGCAGGGGTGGGTGTGCACGCCTAAAGCCGCATCCTTTCACTCAGGCGGGGTCATGGCAAGCCACGTCACAGAAAATAAAATGATAGCAATTGACATTGCCGTCATCTGCCTGTGGTCTATGCACTGGGTAAGCCTTACTTCTTAAGTTAGCCTCGTCTTGCCTCGTCCAAAAGGACACTACCTATGTTCCAAAGCACCAAGAGGCAATTAAGTTATGCAGTGTCTGCTTTACAAGTGGTCCCACTCAGTCACTCTTCTCTTTGCTTTACCTACCCAATGCAATGAGATCAGAAGGATGAAGGACTGAGTCGTCCCTGACAAGATTTGAACTTGCCAAGTCAAGGTTGACCTCATCTCTCAGGTAAGTACAACAAACTTGCTTACCGCCACCCAGGAAATGCCCCCTGGCACCACGGTCACGCCAGACTCGGGTATTTCCAAACCATCCTCACCAACACAAGTGCAAATCTGTATCGCTTTATCGCTCGTTTCCCACCAACTTAAGCCCTGCAGTAGATCCAGCTGAGTGCCTGGAGAACATGCACATTTGCAGCGGACTGTTTTGTGTACACCCCAGCAACCTAGCCTAATCAAACCTAACATCACATAACACAACATAACAACTCAAAGCTTGTGTGTGGCGTTGGTTGTAGGTTGTTTTGGTTGTTTTCTTTTGTATATTGAGGACATAGTGAGTCAGTCTCTTAGAGGGTAGTGTACTCTGTAAATGTAAAATAAATATAATAGTGTGAGCCAAGCTGGGGGGGGGGATTTTACAAAGAACTCATGAGCAATGATTAGGGGGCGTACACCCAGCTGATGATGGGAGGTCCACATGGTATGTTTCTGGGGCAAATCATGGCAAATACATGGACGGTAAAGTGTTCGTTGAGCTCTCGTTGAGGGATTTTGTCATATCTCAAGTAGAAGATCCTTCTCTTTAGGAATTCTGTAGCCCAGGGGACTTTGATTTCAATCCGCCTTTAAAATGTGTGGGAATATTATTTAAAGTGCAAGAGGGCTAAGGAGTTTTCCTTTTGGCAAGTGTCATGTACTGATAGATGGTTGGCAAAGAGCCCCCACCACAGACACTTAACTACTGCTCCCAACTGAAGATTATGATTGCAAAACCCGAATCAATGCAGCTCAATAGTGTCATCTCTTTCACTATACTGAAACCACACCTGTTTGAATACACGTGTCTACTCATGTGTCAGCAATTAATGAGGCACAGATTAGGGTGACCAGATTTAAAAAAGAAAAAGGAAACGGGACAGGCCATAGACATTGAGGTAGGACTACAGTAAAAACAAACAGGTCTCCAATAAAACAGTAAGTCCTATGTCTATGTCGCCGGGCTTTTGCGGGGGACAGAGGGTGTTCCAGGAGTGCGACCAGGGAGGGGAAGGGGAAGGAAATGGGGGCCTGAAAAGCCTTCATGCTAAGTTAGAGTCACGCCGGGCCCGATTTAATGGATTTCTGAATCGGTTCCGGCAAAAAGCGGGATCGCAGCCACCCGCCCATCCAATCCAGGTACGGGTTCATTTAATTAAAAAAACTCTCTGGATCCCGGGACGGAGGGCGTTTTTCCTGGATTGTCCCGGGAAAACCGGGAAAACCGGGACTTCTGGTCACCCTAGCACAGATGCTTTCGGTTTCTCTTAGAGAGAACGTTCCATGATGCATGCATCTGACAGAGGTGCATGGAACTGTCTCTGAATTTCACCTAAACCAGCCAATCCTACTGGCTGAAATATGCAGTGCTGGTCATTGGGCCGGCTCTCACCGGATTCGAGATCCGGCACCAGATGTGTATCCGGATCTCGGGATCTGCCAGAGTCAAGAGGAGATGATACAATGTTCCTGGCATACACAAACACACATATGCGCACACACACATATATGCGTGCACAAACACACACACAGGCTTACTAGCATGTGGGTCCGTTGGTTGGCAGCGCGCACTGGCCGCTGTTGCAGTCGATGTAGTAGGGGTTACTCCTGCTGCAGTTGGAGAAACAGCCCAAGCTGTTGGACACGTTCACACCGAAGTAATAGGGCCTGAACAGGACAGTGATATTGGGGGATGTTGCACAGGAATCTGGAAGGAAAGAGAAACAGCCATATTTGCCAAAACTTTCTGGGTGACGCCCATTAGCAGAGAGCTGTACTCATTCACAGCCAGTGCCTACTGCTCCCCGCAAGACCATCACCGTATACACAAAGAGCATATATAATTTTCTGCATAACCCTCTACAGCATTCACAGTCAGTGCCTACTGCACTCCGCAAGACCACACCACCATATACACAATGAGCTTATACATCCTTCTGCATAACCCCCTACAGCATTCCCAGTCAGTGCCTACAGCGCTGTGCAAAAACAGTCCATCATACACAAAGAGCATGTGCAACCTTCTGCATAACCCCCTACAGTGCCTACTGCTCTCCTCAAGACCACACGACCGTATACACAGTGAGCATATACAACCTCTGCATACCCAATTTACTAAACCCAGTTTAAAATATGCTGTGTCTTCTAGTGGTGATTAACAGTGCCCTACAGTGACCTACATACACTAGCACCTACTAGACCCGGTGTATAACATGCTAGTTCTGTATGTGTCTTCCAGTGGGGATTAACAGTGACCTACCGTGACCTACATGCACTAGGACTTCCTAGACCAGATGTATGACATGCTGGTTTAAATGCGTCTTCCAGTGGAGATTAACAGTAGCCTACAGTGACCCCCATACACCAGCACTTACTTAATGCAGTGCATAACATTCTAGTTGTATATGTGTCTGCCAGTGGGGAGCAACCGTGGCCTACAGTGATGTACACACACTAGAACTTACTAGACCCCCTGTAAGACATGCTAGTTGTATATGTGTCTTCCAGTGGGGAGTAACAGCAGCCTACAGTGGCCTACATGCACTGGGACCTACTAGACCCACTGTAAAACATGCTGGTTTTAAATGTGTTTTCCAGTGCGGATTAACAGTGGCCTACAGTGACCCACATACACTAGCACGTACTAGACCCGGTGTATTACATGCTAGTTTTATATGTGTCTTCCAGTGGGGTTTAAAAGTGCCCTACAGTGACCTGAACACACTAATATTTACTACACCCAGTGAAAGACATGGTGGTTTTAAATGTGATTTCCAGTGGGTATTAACAGTGGCCTACAGTGACCTACATGCACTAGGATTTACCAGACCCAGTGTAACACATGCTGGTTTTACATGTATCTTCCAGTGGGGCTTAACAGTGACCTACAGTGACCTACATACACTAGGACTTACCAGACCCAGCGTAAGACATGCTGGCATGGAAGATGCTTTGCCCACCTCCCCCCATTGGCGTGGTATTCAGCCCCATCCTGTGAACAGTTTTCCAGGACGTCCCTGAGGGTCTAATGACCCCTGAGCCCAAAGCTTAATCCATTAGAGAACACTGTAATACGTATCTCTTGGTAACAGTATACTGCACACTCCATTTTTTGAATGGTACTGGAATTTGGGATGCTTAAAAAATTCATTTTAAGGAAAATTCCTTCTTAGTTGATCCTAAACTAGAGTTTTGGGGAGTTAAAACTGTCTGGCTGAGTGTCTGCTGACACTCAGCCAGTCTAGAATCGTAACTAGAAGGGATAGCAGTGTGTAGGGAGTAATAAACAACGTTTGGTGAACCCTCCTGACACAAGTAATATCTAGGAAATATCCCCAATGTTGAAAGCTGGCAGGGCCATCGAGAGGTATGGCGAGTTTAGGAAGGTAGAGGTTTGTGCGTCAGAGAAAGCTGTAGCAGGATAGAGTCCAAAATGCACAGCTGGGGTCCCCTCCTTGTGAGCATGGCTGGCCAGAGGGTCCCTAATCAGCTACAGTTTGCAGATAGCCACTGCTGGAGTAAGGATGGCCAGGGGTCCTCTGAGACAGAGAGAGATCTTTCCAACAACAAGAAGACCTAGGCCCTATTATATTAGGCGTGCCACGAATAATGCGGTCTACACTCATTGGAAATGAGGTCCCACTGCGCTTATAGGTAGACACGCTACCTCTAGTATGATCATAGGGGGTCTTTAAGGAGGCCGGCTGGGGAATCACTCACTGCAACGTTCTTGGATCTGGACTGAGCGCGCCTTGTCAGCAGACTCCTTGGAACTGAGGGACTGCTTTAATGCATGGTAAGGAGCATTCCCTAAGTCATGTTGACTACGAAAAAGCACGGTCTCTCTTCTGTGGCGCCGGATTGGTTATCAGGGTTTTTGCGCCGCTGAGTGCAGGACCGACACATGATCTTGAAACAGTATACAATATTATGAGGGCTCTCTGCTTAGCAGTGAAAGGGCAAAGAGCACGCTCTCAGGCAGCACTCCATATGGCAGTGATATCCATCGGTCCCCATCTTACCTTCGACGCTCAGCTGCACTCTGGACACTTGGGAGGCAGTCTGGTTAAAGCACAGATATCCTGAAAAAACGAAACATAAAAATGAATCTCAGACAGGTCTAACAAATGACTGCTTCAAAGCTGTATACACTTGTCGGTGCTTAGGGTTGGTGCTTGTTAGGTAGTGTGTCTCATGGTTCTTGTAGTGTGTCTCAGTGTGGATGCTGTCTCTTGTTGATTGGCCTGGCTCAGGATGGATTGGACATTCTCATTGGGTAATCTCTCATGGTAGAAAGTGAACCCTGCTGTGTGGTCTGTTTCAGGGTGTCACTATCTCCTGTTTGGTAGTCTACCTCAGGGTGTATTGCGTACCTTTTCTGAGTGGAAAGTCGTAGGGAAGATTTTAAACTGGTATTGAGTTGCCTGTCTTGAAGTGCCCTGTGGACTCTTGTGGGGTAGTCTCTCTGATGGTTGTTGCAATCCCTTTTTGGGCAAGTCTGCCCAGGGTGGCCCGTGTGCAGGAGTTGATGTCAGGATAGTTTCTGGTCTCTGATTGGGTGTTTTACTGAACAGTTGATCTCAGAGGACAGTTCTGTTCTTTATCGGGTTGACACCCAAATTTGTTTCAAAATCTTCACATCCCAGTGCACTCACCCCCTCAAGGACTACCTAGCCACAGTTGAGGATGGGCTAGCCTCCCTCCACAGTATGGCAAACCCACTCCTGCTGAACTCAAACATGTACTCCTTGCTGCCCAACACCACATCTTCCTGATAATGACTTCCCTCTGCACATGTCTCTGACCAGAGCCCCCTTTACCCGAGTCTCACGGCATTTGCTTCTTTGTCGTCAATTTATGCATGAATGTGACGGAATCATCCGGGTTCCAATGTCAATTATTAAAGAAACAATAAATATTAGCCTTGCCCCCGATAAATGTCAGTTCTATGTAATAACGTCCCTGCATAAAATGTCTCCTAACAAAAAAGTCGCTGTTTTTTGCGAGACATAATTACATTGAACACGCGGGGGACACCCCTGCAACCCCCGATTTGTATTTACTTTTACAATGGGAGCAGGGGACATTCCCACAACCCGTCCGCATACATAATGTCACCATATATCATGTCGCCAATGGCTGTTCCCGGCGATATCATGTATCGGGACATTATGTATGCTGACATTATGTATGCTGACATTATGTATGGGGACATTATGTATGCTGACATTATGTATGGGGACATTATGTATGCTGACATTATGTATGGGGACATTATGTATGGGGACATTATGTATGCTGACATTATGTATGGGGACATTATGTATGGGGACATTATGTATGGGAACATTATTACCTGATACCTAAATGTCTAAGTGCGCTACCCATGGCATACATTCACTAACTTGTACTGGGGTTGCATAATTGGAAATTGTGAAAATGTTCGCAAGGGTTTGGCCCGCAATATATGGCCCACGCAGAACCATTATGGTTGTGGCAAACATGTGAAATACTGCAAACTGCTGAAGGATCATTAAAAGTAGCAGGCATGTTAGGTAGCCTCCTTCACCATGCCTGTGTCCTGCAGTCTGTCACCTGCAGGCTGTTACCTACAGAATACCCCTGGCTGTGCCTGCTCACTTCTTTCACCCACTCCTTGTTGAGTTGTGCTAGTTTATGCTTGTTGGGCTCTTTCTCCCAGACTCGTCAGTTCGGCCTGTGCCTGATAGTCTCCTTCTGGTTTGTGCCTGTTAGTTTTGGTATTCGGGTGTGTTTCCGTTAGTTTCCTTTGCCCAGTCTGTGCCTGTTAGTCTTCATAACCCAGTTTGCTTCTTGTCGTTTCTATCTCCCAATCTGTGCCTGTTCAACTTCTTATACTAATTTGCCACTGTTAGTCTCCTGCTCCCAGACTGTGCCTGTTAGTCTTCTTATCCCAGTTTACTCCCAAGAGTTTCATTCACCCAGTCCTGTCTGTTAATCTTCTTACTCCAGTTTACTCCCGATAGCTTCCTTTTCCCAGTCTGTGCCTGTTAGTCTTCTTTTCCCAGTTTGCTCCTGCTAGTATACATTTCCCAGTTTGCTCCCGATAGTTTCCTTCTCCCAGCCTGTGCCGGTTAGTCTTCTTTTCCTAGTTTGCTCCTGCTAGTACCCATTTCCCAGTTTGCTACCGTCAGTGTCCTTTTCCCAGTCTGTGCCTGTTAGTCTTCTTTTCTCAGTTTGCTCCTGCTAGTATACATTTCCCAGTTTTCTCCTGATAGTTTCCTTCTCCCAGCCTGTACCGGTTAGTCTTCTTTTCCTAGTTTGCTCCTGCTAGTACCCATTTCCCAGTTTACTCCCGATAGCTTCCTTTTCCCAGTCTGTGCCTGTTAGTCTTCTTTTCCCAGTTGGCTCCTGCTATTATACATTTCCCAGTTTACTCCCGATAGTTTACTTTTCCCAGTCTGTGCCTCTTAGTCTTCTTTTCCCAGTTGGCTCCTGCTATTATACATTTCCCAGTTTGCTCCCGATAGTTTCCTTTTCCCAGTCTGTGCCTGTTAGTCTTCTTTTCCCAGTTGGCTCCTGCTATTATACATTTCCCAGTTTGCTCCCGATAGTTTCCTTTTCCCAGTCTGTGCCTGTTAGTCTTCTTTTCCCAGTTTGCTCCTGCTAGTATACATTTCCCAGTTTGCTCCCGATAGTTTCCTTCTCCCAGCCTGTGCCGGTTAGTCTTCTTTTCCTAGTTTGCTCCTGCTAGTACCCATTTCCCAGTTTGCTACCGTCAGTGTCCTTTTCCCAGTCTGTGCCTGTTAGTCTTCTTTTCTCAGTTTGCTCCTGCTAGTATACATTTCCCAGTTTTCTCCTGATAGTTTCCTTCTCCCAGCCTGTACCGGTTAGTCTTCTTTTCCTAGTTTGCTCCTGCTAGTACCCATTTCCCAGTTTACTCCCGATAGCTTCCTTTTCCCAGTCTGTGCCTGTTAGTCTTCTTTTCCCAGTTGGCTCCTGCTATTATACATTTCCCAGTTTACTCCCGATAGTTTACTTTTCCCAGTCTGTGCCTCTTAGTCTTCTTTTCCCAGTTGGCTCCTGCTATTATACATTTCCCAGTTTGCTCCCGATAGTTTCCTTTTCCCAGTCTGTGCCTGTTAGTCTTCTTTTCCCAGTTGGCTCCTGCTATTATACATGTCCCAGTTTGCTCCTGTCAGTTTCCTTCTCCCAGCCTGTGCCTGTTAGTCTTCTTTTCCCAGTTGGCTCCTGCTATTATACATTTCCCAGTTTGCTCCTGTCAGTTTCCTTCTCCCAGCCTGTGCCTGTTAGTCTTCTTTTCCCAGTTGGCTCCTGCTATTATACATTTCCCAGTTTACTCCCGATAGTTTACTTTTCCCAGTCTGTGCCTCTTAGTCTTCTTTTCCCAGTTGGCTCCTGCTATTATACATTTCCCAGTTTGCTCCCGATAGTTTCCTTTTCCCAGTCTGTGCCTGTTAGTCTTCTTTTCCCAGTTGGCTCCTGCTATTATACATGTCCCAGTTTGCTCCTGTCAGTTTCCTTCTCCCAGCCTGTGCCTGTTAGTCTTCTTTTCCCAGTTGGCTCCTGCTATTATACATTTCCCAGTTTGCTCCCAATAGTTTCCTTCTCCCAGCCTGTGCATGTTAGTCTTCTTTTCCCAGTTGGCTCCTGCTATTATACATTTCCCAGTTTGCTCCCAATAGTTTCCTTCTCCCAGCCTGTGCCTGTTAGTCTTCTTTTCCCAGTTGGCTCCTGCCATTATACATTTCCCAGTTTACTCTGATAGTTTACTTTTACCAGACTGTGCCTGTTAGTCTTCTTTTCCCAGTTGGCTCCTGCTATTATACATTTCCCAGTTTGCTCCCAATAGTTTCCTTCTCCCAGCCTGTGCCTGTTAGTCTTCTTTTCCCAGTTGGCTCCTGCTATTATACATTTCCCAGTTTGCTCCTATCAATTTCCTTTTCCCAGTCTGTGCCTGTTAGTCTTCTTTTCCCAGTTGGCTCCTGCTATTATACATGTCCCAGTTTGCTCCTGTCAGTTTCCTTCTCCCAGCCTGTGCCTGTTAGTCTTCTTTTCCCAGTTGGCTCCTGCTATTATACATTTCCCAGTTTGCTCCTGTCAGTTTCCTTTTCCCAGTCTGTGCCTGTTAGTCTTCTTTTCCCAGTTGTCTCCTGCTATTATACATTTCCCAGTTTGCTCCCAATAGTTTCCTTCTCCCAGCCTGTGCATGTTAGTCTTCTTTTCCCAGTTGGCTCCTGCTATTATACATTTCCCAGTTTACTCTGATAGTTTACTTTTACCAGACTGTGCCTGTTAGTCTTCTTTTCCCAGTTGGCTCCTGCTATTATACATTTCCCAGTTTGCTCCCAATAGTTTCCTTCTCCCAGCCTGTGCCTGTTAGTCTTCTTTTCCCAGTTGGCTCCTGCTATTATACATTTCCCAGTTTGCTCCTATCAATTTCCTTTTCCCAGTCTGTGCCTGTTAGTCTTCTTTTCCCAGTTGGCTCCTGCTATTATACATGTCCCAGTTTGCTCCTGTCAGTTTCCTTCTCCCAGCCTGTGCCTGTTAGTCTTCTTTTCCCAGTTGGCTCCTGCTATTATACATTTCCCAGTTTACTCCCGATAGATTACTTTTCCCAGTCTGTGCCTGTTAGTCTTCTTTTCCCAGTTTTCTCCTGCTACTATAATGCTCCTAGTAAATGCCCAGTAGCCTCCCTGTCCCATTCTGTGCCTGAGATGTGTGTAATCCCATTTCTCAAGTCGCCGCCTGTAAGTCTCCCCACAGTCTATGCTTCTGGGTCTGTTTCTCACAGTCTCTGGCTCCAAGTTCTAAACATACCTGTTTCGTTGCTCGTGCAGTTGGTGTGGGTGATAGTGGTGTCGATCTGTTTGTAGGCAACATTGTAGGAATGACTGTAGTTGGAGAACGGCACTTGCACAATGACCTTGTGCTTCACGATGATGCTGCCTGGCCTGGGAGGAGACAAGAAGAAAATCACGGATCAGCTGCAGGCAGCGCGGGGCCGGGGCGTGCAATGTGTTAATGCTAAAGGGATTTGCACCGTGCACAGTCACCACCGGAAATGGTCCCCAGGCGCTGTGCAGCAAACACCTCCCACAAATCAGCTCCAAAAAGCAAAATGGACAGTAGAGGTACCAAGGGCATGATAGTGCCACCTTCTAGCATTGCAACCTCGCCCCTCACCCAATCACCGAGGCCACAATTAGACTGTATAATGACAAGGGGGCATGGGTATAACAATGATATGATTGGTTATTTATAACGTGCTTAATACCCAGAGGATTCTAAGCTCAGACCCTGTATTCGAACCTGTGTTGCTCCGTGTCATTGTGCTTCTAAGGCGAGCACGTTGCCACTGAGCTATCCTCCCGAGGCTATAATGCAAATACCTCTATGTATCACAATTCCACTCTGTTATGGGACATCCCAATGTTCTTGGCACTTACTAAGTGCTCCCAGCCCAAGTGCTAAGGTCTATTTCCAGCCCTTCTTTTTGGAGTGCAGTTTTGTGGGAGGCGCCCCATGTGTTCAGTAGCATTGAGTTGGCATGCTTTTGCATTGTGCCCCAGTGCCCATCTCAGCCACCCATGCCTAAGATGTTCCTCTTTGCCTTGAGATATTTCTGTATGCCACCCACTTTCTACGTGTTGCTTCCTGCGGCCAGTGAGGCCCCCAGCTGTGCCTTACGGTCAGCTCCATGCATAGCCCTGGGCTCCAAATCTTGCCTCCGATATTTGGCCAAAGATAACTGTAGGGTGTGCTGACCCCATGAAGATAGCTGCCTAGGCTCATCACATTACCCATCCCAGCAATAGGTCCCCTTTAAAGCTAAAGCCCTCCCGCAGGGGATCTTACCGGCCTCCATGTGAGCCTAGTGTTGGTTTAAGGCTCACAGCGACACGTGTATGTGGGGCACTGATTGGCAGTGCCGAGGAGTCCCACAAACTTGGCATCATTTTCTAATCAAAGGTCTGATGTTCAAATTCAGAATTGCAAAGACTAACTCATAGCATTCCATCGATCATGTCATTGATCATGTAATTGATCATGTCACAGCAGCCGCAATCCTGAAGTGCCAAGGACGGGTATGCTCGTCTTTTTTGCATAGACTTTCATGATGGCCTGGAAGTTAAGGGGTTAAATGATATGATATGATATGTTATTTATACCTCGGTTAACACCCAGAGGTTTTTAAGCTCAGACCCGGTGATCGAACCCGTGTTGCTCCGCGTCGTCTTGCTTCCAAGGCGAGCACGAAATACCCTACCTGTGGCCCCTACGATGCTGAGGTCAACAAATATGGTAGCCCAGGGGTCTTCAACAATTGCTGGCTTACCCACCATAGGCCATATCTTTTTAGACCTTTTGATCAAAACGTCCACTATATTAGGACGTATATATATTTGACTGTAAAACACCACACAGGGCTCTGTGTTTTTCCTAGGTGGTGGCTGTGACTTAGGTTTGCCTGTAGATCTTGAATGGAACCCCTCTTGATGGCATTGCATGTTTTGCTGCTGCCCAATGCACTTTCTTAGAAAGATGCTCTTCAGTGGCCATCGCAGCTGCTTTTTGCTCTGCTTCTGTTGCACTACAAAGAGCATATCCTCTTTGCCCCCTTTGTGACAGAGCTTGTTGTGCTTATTAACGTCTGAGTGGCCGGAAGCTGGGAGTTCCTAGTCCAAGGTCATGGTGGTTGCTCCAGACAGACCCATGGCCCCGAGGCAGGCATCTCTAGCGGTAGGCGCCAGACATCAGGGAAGGGCTCTGTAGGTTGCCACCAACCACCTGGGGTCTGTGTCCTGTGTCACTGGGGGGTATGAGCAGCTTGGAGGAGAATGGTACCCGCACACACGCTTACGCACCTGACACGCGGCATCAGAACAGTACACCACAAAGCCTAGGCCATGGTAAAAGCAGAGTAGTCAGAGGTTTGCCATACTTTGATAGTTGTTTATGTGCCTGTTGCCATGGTGACGCTGATCTTGCCTGAGGACTCGCGCATCACAGGTCAGGTTTCCCTGTGTTTCTCGGGCTGGTCTTTCCTGCTGTTCTTTCCTTTGCTATGGCCCCATGACTTGGAGAGGACTGGTGTAGGCACCCTCTCCTGGCTCATTGATTTAGGGTTGCACCTGAAGGGACCTTATTTCCAATCACTACGAGGGGTCCCACTGCCTGAGCCCAGGTTGTACCAGATGTGACCCAGCCATACCACCAAGTTCCGATGTGCCCTGTGCCAATCAATACTTTAACACAATCTCGTGCATGAGGTCTTTGTGCTAAAAATCGGATCCAACCACCTGAATCAGAAGGATGACTTTTCCGAGGCATAGCCTTGACTGTAGAGTGTTGCATTGATTACGGCTAAGTCATGAGAGGGTTGATGATATCTGTCTACCGTCCATCGCTGCATGTGTCCCCATGCTTTGCTCAGCAATCTGCTTGCATTGAACAACGCATATCTTATATGGACCTCCTTGGCAAGAGCTTTGGTCATCATCTCTGGGGAAACCTACAATTGTGTGGCCTAATTTATTCATGCATAGTTAACACAAACCGAGGACAAGGACATAAGAGGCAGGGTCCAGTCCATATGTCCAAAGCAGGACCTCAGGTGAAGCAACCCTTCTACACAGCAGTCATCCAGCAATTCAGGTGAGAATCTGAAGAATGGACGGGATCTCCCATAGATAAACACATTCACCCAGGGGATGGCTTAAACCAGTCTACCAATCATGGCGAAGCACGCCAGCCATTTAACCAAGCCGAAAGACCGCCAAACACTTAGGTCCACCACACAGGATATGTTTTGGGCATGTCAGAGAAGCAATCTAGCCCAGTTGAAACCACTCTAGTGGTAGTAGGGCTGCGCACGGGGTGGGCCCACATCTGCACAATGACCATTTTAGACCTTCTATGTGGTTAACACTGACAAAGGGATGACCCAAAACAAGACAGCTGGAAGAAGGACTTAAAAAATGCATTAGTAAGCATAGGGAGAGGGGGTAATACCAAAGAGTGGATTGGACCATCTGGAATTTCTAAAAACAGATAGGAATCATGTGCAGTGCAGGCAGCAAGACACTGGAACCAGAGCTTAATTTGTGGGTGTGTTTGCCAGGGCTCAGCCCTGATACTTATTTTTGAGACCCGGCACTTATTGTCTCAGACTCGGTTTGATTACGATGTGGTGTTTTGGCAACTTTATTATTTCATCTAGCAGTCACTATTAACCACACAACAATCAACGAAAGTGTGTACTCGCCATATGTCTCTGCATACGGGGCTGGCCTATTGTAATTCATGAACCTGTGACAGTGCTAGTTATCAATTTTCATGAATAACAATGAGTTGGAAGGCGACAATGCTGGGGGCTCAGTCTGGAGCTGGCAATTGCCAAGAAGGAGTGCTTGTTCTGAGTGCCAACCTGTGCTAGATTATCCTGCTGCAGTGGTTGACAGGAAAGTTCATCTGTTCAGTAATGATTTTGCCTGCATTTATCCATCGGGATACAATAGAAGGAAAGCACGTTTGCTCTGTATTCTGTGCCTGGTCAGTCCATAGGATCCACTTAACACCTAAGGTACCACAGCAAAATGTTAACAGCCATGGCTGGTGGCATTTGTGGCAGGAAGATGCCCGCCCTGATATGTCAAAAGCGTCCTTAAAAAATATGAACCTGGAACTTATTTTCTGAATCAAACACTGACTGGCACGCATTGCCTATAGATCTGGGGTAAGAATTATACCGCTTAAAATTGAGAACACTTCTGAAGACCTTTCTTTTCCTAATCCTGTCTGATAATATGCAGACAAACAATGGCTACCATGCTGGCCTATTGGGCTTCCACCATGGTAAAAATGACTGCACTCTGGTGTAGCCAAAACTGCCACCAGCCTACACCTCAACACACATGTGGGGTTATCTAAACACAGAGGGGCCGAAATTAGTTGCTTAAAAAGCATCCCATCCTTGGTAGCCAAAAGGGCCACTAGGGAAACACATTAAAAAAGGGATTGCAGTGGCAGGTGGATTTCAATACAAAAGTACAGCAAAGAAAAAAAAACATGGAAGCCACTAAAAGGTTTAGGAGATCTAGAGGGTGGGACCAGGGAGTCACCCAACTCTTTGAAGAACATTACACGATTGAATTGTTGAAAGGCGGGGCATATTTTATTGGTTTGATGTCTTTGTGAGCCTTTATTTTGCATCGAGAAGACCAGACAACTATCTCAAGTGTGTCAGTGGAATAAGCATGAATCTTTTATAGTCTAAATCCACGACAAAGGACATTACTCACTCTTTACCACACTGGTGTACTTAAAATCAGAGGATTAAGGAATGTAAAAGTTATCCTTATAGCCATAAACGCTAGCCATTTATTTGAACATCCAAACTTGATTGATGGCTACACTGAAATGATGAGCCTGTTTTTTAACCATTATCAGGGAAAAGGGGAAATGGCAGAAATTGGCAAACCTTCGAACAGAGCTGAGCAGATAATGAGGTCCCCTAGGAAAGTGCAGCCGTACCTTAAGTGGTGCATTGTTGTATCTCACCGTTCTTACCTAGTTCACCTATGGTTTAATGTTCTCCATTTCAATTCCTTCACTGAGAAATGGCATGGGCTAGGAATTGATCATCAAACCTACCCTATATGCCACATGGATATTGAAAGGGTGGGTCATTTTACATTTTTCTGTTCTCTTTATATTGCTTTTCATAAAAGAACGTTGGTTCCAGTTTTAAAATAAAGAGGGTTTTATCAATTTAGGCCGGCATTATTATATTGCGTACTGCTGCAAGATGAAAGTCTATTGTGGGCACTTAATTCTTCCATTTGAAAGGCATTGACGCTGAGGAAGACGCGCATTTCTGATCCCATGGAGAATATCATTTCTATATAAAAATGTCCTTAACATAGGTTTTACTTTGAATTTATAATTTTATACATTCTTTCATTGTTAAGGAAGTACACTTATTGCTAAATATTGATGGAATTATAGTGCTGCACTGAGTGACGTTTTAGAATTGTTATTGTAATATGTATAATGTTTGGTTTAGCATTTATTTTACTTCAATGTGTTTTATGATTCTTTTAATAATAATCGAATAAACAAATTCTAACTTAATTACTCACTGTTTACCCTTTTCAGGCTAGCACTGCTCCTTCTATTGCGCTTAATATTGCAGCAGACTAAGTACTGATTCTTTCGTCCCCTTTTCAATGCACAGCTCAGTAGTTCAGCCCTGCCAGGTGTATTTGCCATTCTCAGGATCTTGCGCTATTTTCATTTCTTTTCTTCTTTCCAGCCTGTTCTTTCTGGTGGTTGTGTGCCTGTTACTTCTTCCCTTAACTTACCTCTTTCAGAAGTTCTTCTCAGGACTCATTCCAGGTGCAACAGTCAAACCCCTGATTAAATTACCTAATTCATCAAATTCACCTAAGTAAAATCACCTAATTCTTCACAATGTTTCAGCATCCTGAAATCGCTTCTCCAGGCTCTCATTGACTAATGAGAATGTTTTAATGTGTTTGATGGCCCCACACCACAATTTATCTGTGCGTACTCCACATGATGACCCTCAAATCCCTGCCTCAACTTTACTGACCTGGATTAGCACCTCTTTCCTTTGTCTTCTACTAGTCACAATTATTTTTCACTCTTCACCAGCACTCTTTCTTTTCCCAAAAGATTCACCCAGTGAAATTTGGTCGTGCACACTTCTAACGTTTATTAAACTGTTTAAGGGAATTCATGGATGAATCAGGAAAGAAAAAGTGAAATAAATTGCTTATTGAATAAAAAAGGCTCTTACCTCAACGATATGATCTCTACACCTTTATATCCCGTGACGGATTTGTACAAAATCGACATCTAGAAAAATAGAAAAAGCAAACACATGTCAATGCATGTAATTAGACACAGAGATTCACAATGGGGAATTTGTACTGATTTAATTTGTTGCATTCCTTTGTAACAAAACAATTTTACAAGGAAGCTACTGTGTCCATTGTGGATCTAAAAATGAAGTGTAATTGGTAAGAGTTTATATCCCCATTGTTTCTATCTAGGGAACATGCAGAGACTGATGCAGCACTTTTCTAAAGATCTCACTTATCATGAATGCAACAAAATCAGCCCTTCTCTGCATAGTGCGCATATGGTTAATCAGTATGGCTGGACACTCCAACCTGCCGAATACTCAAATCCACTCTGATTTTCATGAAAATGTAAATGTAGCAAAAAAATTAAATGCACTGAATACCAGAAGAGAATATTTGAAAATGATGGGTCATTTTGAATTAATATTTACTTGATTGTGGGTTGACAAGGCCAGTTGTACAAACATTGGAAAGAGAATCAAGCAATCAATTGGGAAAATGATCCACTTGCTTTGATTGTATCCATGATTGCAGCTGTGTGAAGAGGCAAGCGACGTTTATGGCTGGCTAATAGCTTTCAATTTGAAATGTCTACCCCTACTATCATCTACTTCTGCCAGTCTTTGGGATTTGTTTTATTTTTCTCATGTTTCTATCATCTGGTTTTCATCTTCTTCTTGCTTTGTTTCTTTCTTTCTCCCTTCTGGAACACTACTTCATTGTTATCTTCTGTATTCTTTGCTCTGCTTAACTCTGTTTTTCACTGACAGATTTGCGCTTTCATCTATTCTCCTGCATGGTTCGCCTTCTTCCTTCTGCACCACCCCTCTCAGGTCTAATTGGGGACTTTTCTCTCCTCCGCCTCTCTTACCACATGTGGAGTTCTCCAGGGCCCCAACTTTTTATCCTGGCTTTTCAACACTATGTGGCCCCCGTGGCCCATCGCATCTCTACCTTCTCCTCTAACTTTTAGTGTTATGTGGATGACACCGAGCTCTCCTTTAGGCTCCCCTCTGCCTCTACTCTATCCATCATCTCTGACTGTCTATCTGCGATTCAGGAATGGTGTGCCCTCAACAATCTCTGTCTCAATGCCAGCAAGACTGAGCTCCTCTTGATTGGGACACCTGCTCCCGCTTTCCCTCTCTCACTCTGGCCGCCCTCCTTGGGCCCTATCCCTTTGCCTTCCGGTGAGGAAAAAAACCTTGGGGTCACCTTCGATTTGACCTTCTCCTACACTCCTCACAACACGAAAGTCTATGAGAAGTCCCACTACCAACTGCACCTCCTCAGAGGTATTCTTCCTTTTCTCACTTTCCCCCAGAAGCCCAAGTTCTCCAGAGCTCTGGTTCTCTCTAGGCTGGACAACTGCAACAGCTTCCTTCTCAACCTGCCTTCTTCTACTCTCCACCCTCTTCAGCTAATCCAGAACAGGACTCCGACACTTGTTGTTGGCCTCAAGCCCAGGGATCATATCTCTCCAGCCTTGAAATCCCTCGAAAATGATGCATCGAAATTAAAATCCATCAAAAAAAACAATTAAAGTAATTGCATCGAAATGCTATTTTTTGAATTAAAAATACATATTCCCTCCTTTTAACTGTTAAAGATAGCATTTCAATGCATTTATTTTGCACGTTATAACATTACATGGAGATGTCCAGTCCTGAAATCTTTTAAGTATTTCGCCACTGGCCAGCTTCATGTAACGTTTTAGTGCTTATTGTTTATTGGAGGGGGGTCCTCCCAAGCCCCCAAACCCCCAAAGGCACCCGCTAACCCTAACCCAACCCTAACCCTAAATATAACCCTTAATGTAACCTTTAATGTAACCCTTAATCTAACCCTAAATCTAACCCTAACCCTTAATCTAACCCTAGCCCTAACCCTAAACCTAAAACTAATCCTAGCCCTAACCCAACCCTAACCCTAAATCTAACCATTAATCTAACCCTTAATCTAACCCTAATCTAACATTTAATGTAACCCACAATGAAACTCTTAATCTAACCCTAACCCTAACCATAACCCAACCCTGACCCTAAATCTAACCCTAACCCTAATTATCCATCGAAATTATCCATCAAAATGCATTCAATGAATATGCGTTTCGATGGTAAAGCAATTTAATGAATACATTTAAATGGATTTTTATTTGATGAATACATTTTCGATGGAAAGTCCAGATACCAAGTTCAAGGACTTCAGCATTATCCACAAGGCTTTCTTGGGGTGGGCCCGCACTACATCCAACGTTCTCTTCCTAAACATCTTCCTTCTCGAGCCCTTCGCTCCACTACCTCCAACTCTCTGAAAGAAAGGCGCTTCTCCAAGCAGGGACTGGGTGGTAGATCTCTCTCCTCTAAAGGGGGCCTCCCTCTGGAATGGCCTCCCTGCCCCTCTCAAACTTCAGCAGAATCACCTCATTTTCCAAAGCAGCTCAAGACCTTCCTTTTCGCTTCTGCTTTTCTCTCCTCCTCTCCCTTGCTAATCTCCTGTTCCTCTGCACTGGCTGGTTGCCCGGCTATCCTCATAACCATAATGGATACCAGGCTCCCCGTGACTAGTCGCA
This sequence comes from Ambystoma mexicanum, assembly GCF_040938575.1. Classification (NCBI taxonomy): domain Eukaryota; kingdom Metazoa; phylum Chordata; class Amphibia; order Caudata; family Ambystomatidae; genus Ambystoma; species Ambystoma mexicanum. Next base: position 253,835,320 of record NC_090921.1, on the reverse strand, counting down.
CCTGCACTGACTCCGGCCTTACCACGCACTTAGGGGCTCTATCTGTAACCACACAGTCCCCTCCACCCCTGCACTAACCCTGAGCAGGCTCCCCTGTCTGCACTTCTCAGAGCAACGCGGCCCGGACTGCACTCCCCCTTTCCCTCCCACTGGCTCTTCTCCTCTCCTTCTCCTCTGCACGATCTGAATGACGCAAGGCCTAGTAAGATTTTTTGTCTTGCCCTCCCTCCATCTCCTTCCAGTGTCTTGTCACGCTTAGAAACACTTGTGTACAGGCGCGTTGTAAATAAATTATCATATCATATCATACCATAGGAGGGTGGTAGAGCAGAGAGAAGTGGAGGTAGATGTGAAAAGGCAGGAGAGGCGGTACAGGAGATAATGGAAAATGGAGTAGGAACCGGTAAGGTAATATTGCAATAGGGGAGGAATTATGTAGAGAGGGGTACAGCAGGAGGAGGGTGGGAAGCAGTACATGAGAGCGACATTTCTCCCGAACCAGAGCCGGCTCTTACCTGATCCTGAAACCTCTGGGCAAAGGCCTGGTAGGCTTCTGAGGATGTGTCCCACAATGCAGGGTTGAATTGTTCAATCACTGTCACAGTCACATCTACAGTCACACTGATGTAGTCTGGAAGAAGAAAAGACAGCATTAGGACCTTGTCCAGGGAACCTATCCTATTGCCCCTACAAGGCCAGGGTCCAGCCTGCAGAGGGCTTCTGATGGCAAGGAAGCCTCCCATGGACAGTCGCCCAGACCTCCCCACTCAGGGACAATGTTGGGTTGGCCCAAGAGGAGGGGTGATGTTGGTGAGTCACCACAAGATACCAGGCTGGGCGCTCCCTGACTCCCTCTACAGTGCTAACACACACACACACACTCATCGCTTTCCTTACAGAGACCTCATCTCTTCCTTTCCAGACTTTGCCATTTTCTGTACTCCTACACACAGCCACACAAATGCAGACACCCAAACGCAGCTACATTTCCCTAACATATATGAAAACTTTCTGGAGCTGTAAAAATGACATTCTCCCATAGACATGCAGAATAAGTCTTAATGTTATATTAGCATGCAGTTCATGTTTTGAGGTCATGGAAGACAATGTGCGTTCTTCATCGTGCCTTCCCACACACGTTCTACTCACCTCACCCCAACCCTGCATACTCTCCTTCACACCCTGCTCTCCCATACATCATCAGACCCACGGCCCTCAGAAGCGATCCCTTCTCAGTGTGGTTCATTAAACTAGCCAATGTATAATTACCACCCAGGGGGAGACGCTGGCCAATCATATATCTCCAAACAAAAGCGCGACCCCCCAGTAGCCATCCACAATACTTGTCGGCCACCTCTGTCTTTTCCCCGGCTGCCATCTTTCTATCTTCTTGCCAGTGGCCCAAGCTGCATCTCCCTCTATTCCCACACCATCCTCTGCAGTGCCTCAACCCAACCTTCTCACCACAGCCCCCTCCCACTCACCTCCCCACTTACTGGTGTGGGGGGAAATGCACTTCTATGTGATGATGGTTAAACAGAAAGTAGTTTGTAATGACATTGTAAGTGAATACAAGTGAAGAAGAAAGAAATGTAGATGTAGTGATTTAAGACAACTAGGCCTTATAATCCCTGTACTGGACTGGTATGGTTAGAGCAACTCCATTTTGAATAACACATAGGCTTGCTGTCAGGATGGAGCCTTGAAAGCTGGCTCACTGAAGAGGTGTTTTACTTGCACGGTAGCTTACTGCAACCATAGCACAAGTTTAGGTAGCCTCCTACACACTGCAAACTTTTATTACTGTAATGATTGACCTCATTTAAAAACAAAGTGTTGATAAGTGTGAGTCTTTATTGGAAAATTAATGCACATCTGCATTTGGTATCTCTCAAAAGTGGTAACCCTTCAGGACCAGGCTCTTCTGTCTCTACCTAGAGGTTCATTGTATTAATTGGAAGGAGTGAAGTCCTCCCTTATGAAGTCCTGAATTCTTTTGCTGATTGCATTAGAATCAATGCATTGAAAACTCAATATCCTTTGTTGCAAGGTGAGTGGCTGTCTCTCCCCGCTGTTGTTCAATATTTACATTCTTCCGTTATCTATTTTGTTGGAATCCCTTGGGATCTTCTTCTGTAATTATGCAGATGAATTCCATCTAGTACTGAATATAACCGGGAACTATGAGACTGATCAACAAACGGTAGCCGAAGCATACGACATCATAAAACAATGGATGTCAACTAATTGGCCCTGTTTGAATGCTGCTAAAACTGAGATGATGCTTTTCGGCTCCCAGCAAGCCCAATCCAAACTTAGCCAAGACTATAACTGCTTCATGATAGAAGGTTCCAAAATTAAAACCGTGAAGAAAGTTAAGACTCTAGGTACTTATATGGAGGAGAGTTTTGATAGTGAGGCACATGTCACAGCCATCTCTACCAATGCCAACTACCATCTAAAGGTACTTAGACAAGTAGCCCCGTTGATATCGGTAGAAAATCGCGTAAAACTCGTAAAAGCAATAACATTGCCTCGGGTGGATTATTGCAATGCATTGTTGGGGGGAGTAACAAGGCTGACATTCAACAGCTACAGAAGGAACAAAATGCAGCTGTCAGAATCATCTTCCAGATGAAAAGCTCAGAACCCACCAGTGCGGCTAGAAGAAAACTTCATTGGCTTCCAGTGGCATCCCGGATCCAATTCAAAATACTTACTATGTGCCAGAAGTGCATTTTTGGAAACGCTCCTGCATATTTGAAGGAGAAGATCAACGCTTATCAGCCAACAAGAAGTTTACGCTCTTCGGCTGGATCTTTGTTGATCTTACCCCGGATAAAAAGATCTTGTGGTCTAGGATGAGCCTTTGGTGTCCGAGGCGCGCACGCCTGGAATTCTCTACCGACACAGATGCGCAAGATTGAGAATCATCTTGTTTTTCGTAAACAGTTGAAGACAATCCTGTTTAAATAGAATAACCCTAGCTCTGCCTTTTGCTACTTCTATCCCTCGGCACCTGGATGCCTGCAGGCTTTGGCGCCTTATAAGTGTAATTAACATAACATAACATAACATAACACAGTTTGGATCATTTGGAGATTGTGTGGTGTTTGCTTCTGTGTTCCGACTGCACTGCTGCTGTTAAACCCTTTCCCAACTAACTGCACCTAAGATTCGACACCCGAGATTGATTTGCTTGACAGCGTGTACCACCTGCATAATTTCGGCTGACCAGCCCACCCTCCACACCAAGGACATAGAAAAGGTGCACTTTTCTATTAGTGTCTGTGTGGAATCCGTCCACTCGCATAGTGGGTGTGTGCTCGCTTGGGCTTGTTTAAAACATTTTAAAATGAAATTTAATGATGGCAGATCAACCTCCGGAAAATGTGTGGGGCTAATCTGTAAACATTATCCTATGCTTACTACATGACAATCAAATACACCTGTGTACTCTAAGCGGGCAAAGACTACAGGCGCCATCCCCCAAGTCATATTTAGTTGGAATATGACCTCCAAGAGTACATTGAGGCATTTCAGAAGGGGGAAGGCAAAACCTTCCTCCTGCCATGGCCAGCCTAATTAACTAAAAAAGGCTCCATGAATCTGCTCTGTCCTTTGTTAGCTGCTGGTGGCAGCTTCACATACTAAACAGAGTTCATTCAAGCAGGCCCACGGGAGGCCTGGTCGCGGGACTGACAAAAGACAGGAACACCCCAGAAAACGTTTATATGCACTTTGGCAGCCTGCAGCCAGTTCCCGCCTCTCAGCATCAAGGGCAGTGACCTGTCATGTCTGGGGCTATGTGTTTACAGTAGGCAACCCCCACAGGGCTACCCCATTCAGAAGGTACGAGTATGTGGATTGATGTAGACAGAATGCCTATTCCCGCCACAACTTCAAGGCAGACCTGCCGCTTTAATCAGAAACCACAGAGAGCTCAATTAACCAGAGAGACCTGTTGATCCACATCAGACAGGAAGATGGGTGGGACTTAGTATTACATGTTTTCACCCCTTTACCTTTTCTGTTGCAAAGCACTCTGGTTATGACCTTTCTGCATACAGGAAATTTTTGATGAGGACCCAGGATTGGTTAATTAAGGTAGGCTTAGCCTACACCAATCACTGGGGCCCATTAGGCTTTAAAAGAGGGTCAAGCCCCTCTTTTGGCAGATCATCTGAAGACTTTGCAAGGAGTAACTAGAATAACTCATTTGGACCCTGGCTGCAGGTACAGTCTGCCTCACAGCTTCCACCAATGAAGGAAGGCGAGGATTTCAATTGAGGGAAGCAATATCATTCCCCTAAAAATCTCCCAGGGAACAGAGAGAGATACTGAATCTAGAGTACCCTCCAAGCAGCTCCAGAACCGGTACCCGGCCAGCACACAGCATGCCCTGCTAGGCTCTGCAGCAAGCTTCCTAAGTGGGAAGTGCCAGAGAGTCTCTGAACCAAACCCAGGACAAGGACAGTGCCTGCAACACTCTTCTCAGCTTTGGGCAGTCCGCCTTAAAGGACGACACAAGCCCAGTGAAGAACCTAGGAAGAGAGCATAGACAAACATCAAGCAGTGTCTGCCTTAAAGGACATTTTTGAGCAAGATGAGCCCCTCGAGCTACAACCGACTGCACCACTGACTGTTGTCACGCCACAGTCCCTAGCGACGTCTGGGATGCCTCGACCAATGCTTCAGACCTGGCAACCAGCATTGAGACAACGATCCCTGAGCCGCAATGTAGGCCAGCCTGCCGTCGTCCGTCCAGCCTTGCTCGCCAAACTGCTGGCTGCCTGATACCTGCAGCTGTCTCCTGTCCAAAGCGCCCTGAAACCGACTCGACCTTGTCGAGCACCAAGAACTTCTACAAACACAAGGTACATTGTGGTTCTGTCGCCCCTTTGTTTTGAAATCAGGTATCCTTGAACTATTGTGATTAATTACTTTACCAACTACCCTGCTGTCAGTACCCAGAGTGCATCCTTTTTCCTTCTTGAAATTGTCTGTCCTCTGAATTCTTTTACAGGGTGGGTTGTAGTTTGTAGTGTGCTAGAAATGTCTGTTGTGATAATAATAAAGTAGATATTTGTATAGGACCTTGACTCGACAGTCCCTTTTATCAATGGGTAATAATTGTATTTTCGCTGTGTTGCAACCAGGGCCGGCCTTAGGGCAGGGCGGGCCGGGCGACTGCCCGGGGTGCCATGCCCTCCAGAGTGGCATTAGCCTCCAGCCTTACCAGCTTGGAGGAATCTTTCAAGGGCTCCCCCGAGCTGGCATAGTGGTAGAAGGCGTGGCATGCGCCCTTTTGTTATGTGTGCATTTAATAACAATAGGTTGCTGGTGCTGGTGCTTCACATCAGCACCCTATTCAGATGATTATCTCACCCTTCCAACACAGGAGCAAGGCGACGTTCATTAGAATAGCGTGCTCATGCTGCATGAGCGCCTTTTCCAGTGATTAACTCCCTGCCAGGCCCCGGAGCGGGGAGTTAGAAAATAAATGTGGCCCTTCCCCTCAGGGACACGCGGGGAGGCATCAACTTTTTTTTAAACAGCCCGGGCAGTGCTGCTGCTAAGGCACGCCCCAGTTGCAACTAACCAAAGAGCTTGCGAAGATAAGCCTGCCGTTGCGGCCACGTTACCAAAATTGGACAAGAGGGTTTATAATTTGCTTGTGTTTCCAATCTGTTCGGATCCCTTCAGGCGTACTAAAGGTGTGGGGCGGATTGATGGTTTAGAAACCGATATTCATCCCTGGACCACTGGTGCCCCGGAAGTTGATTTGTCACAGTGTTCATGTTTGTTTTTAGGGAGGCAGGCATCATGGCTCATGTGCAGACCCTGGAGGGAGCCCTGGGATGCTAATACCTATCAACCCCTTTAACAATGGTGTGCAGCGCTGCTAATGGTCCGGAGCCTTCGAAGAGGCCATTGCTTCGCTAGGGCCTTCCTTAGTCTTGGGCTGGCAGGCATTTACCAGCCTTCTCCACCCCCAAACGCCCTGGATGATAGCATAATAAAAACCCAGCTGCCCCCTTCATTCATTGAGTCTGTGAAGTATGTGATACAAATAACTTGACTCGCCCAATCTGTCCCTGACCCAGAAAATCACTCATCTGCCTTTCCACGCATGCTCACATCATGCCTCCTGTACTCTGCATTACCACACCCAGCCACACTCTACCCTCATGCACACATACCCTGGCCTCCCACACATCCGTGCACCCTCCTTGCAAAAGTCTCTTTTAGATTTGGCAGGACAACAGCTCCAAATACTCTGCCTTCTTGAACTCTCTCGTCCCACATAGCCACACGCTCTGCCCTCTACATATCCTCACAAACTACCATAGCACACACTCTCAAACCCCTCCTACCTTCGCATTCGTCTCCCACATCTGTGCATATTCACACATTCACGCCCCAGTGTCATGAGTCTGTGTCCTCAATGAAGTGAGGATTGGGGCGAGGGACGATGCCCCTGGGTGCCTAGAGTATGCATGGTAACCCTGATTACACGGGGTCCCCTTTCCCATCTCAATACTCAAAGCCATCCCGATGCTTCAGGAGGGGTGCAGTGGCTGGGTACTCTATTTCTCGAGCTTAAAGATGGAGTGGCGTGGAGGGGAGGGTCTGGTCAATGGAAGGAAACATCTTTTCTAGGGTTTTTAGGAGGTGTGGGAGAATGGGGGCGAGGAAGGAGACCCTAGTGGGGTTACCAGACGAACTCTAGTGGCCTTTCCCTCTCACGTGCCATCATGCCTTTCGCTCACGCTGCCCTCCCACACCTCCTCACATCACAGCCGCCCTCTCCCACACTTAACACCATCGACTCATTCCTCTCAAAAACCAGCTCACTCCCTGCCCTCACATATTCCCCGCATCTATCCTCGGCAGGATAGCTCAGGGGCAACGTGCTCGCCTTGGAAGCAAGACGACGCAGAGCAACACAGGTTCGATCTCCGGGCCGCCCTAAGAAACTTCTGGGTATTAATGGGTATTAAGCGCTTTATTAATAATCTATCATCATCATCATCATTCAGCATGTCCGCAAATCCCCCCACCCTCCCACATACCATCACAACATGCCCTCCAGCACACACACTTACCTCTCATACCCACCTACCATTTGATCCAGCTTTCCTACACACCTTCCCCTTACAAACCCATACATGCTGCCTTCATGCCTTCATGCCCTGCCCTTCCGCAAACCCTCACATACCTGGTCTAAAACATTCTCATGCTATGCCCACCGATATGTACCTACACCTTGCCCTCTTGCATAACTTTACACCCCGCGCGCCATCATACTATAGCCTTTAGAACATCCTCATACGAGTCATGCCATGCCCCGCCCTCACACTCCCTCCTCATACTTTGCCTTCCACCCTGCCCTCAAGCAAACCTTCCCCCACTCTCTTTGCCTGCCCCCATCCATCGTGCATTCAAACACACCCTCGTAAACAAACAACCTTGCACCTCCTCACACACATCGCCATGCCCGGCCCTCCATCGCACTCAAGCTCCTGCATTAGCAGAACCACTTAAACCCTGCCCTTCCATGCACCATGAATAAACAGAACTCCCCACTGTCCCCAAAGCACGCATTCTGCGCCCTGCCCTCCTGTCCGAGCCCAAGTCACACACGCCATTTTCTATGCACGTCTCCTGCCATCACACAGACAGCTCCAGCGCCCACCAGCCTAACGCATCTCGTCGTGGACGCACCCATCGGCAGGTTTGGGCGGCTACGAAAACGATGGCTGGACAGTTCAGGACCAGTTTTCCAGGTTTTTTTTGTTTGTTTTTGTTGCAATGTGGTGCCCTCGGCTGCTGGGAGTTTTCTCACTTGCCGATTCTGCTTTAAAATTATCAATATCGTGTCAATTTCACCCAATCCCCTTCCCCAAGCCCAAAAAATGCGCCCTCCAGATACCACTGCAGTAGTTGCCCGTGAGTACGTTTCAATACGCCCCTGGTCATCTGTCCTGACAACACCTGTGGATGAATGATAGATAGGGGAAAGGGCAGAAAAGGGTTAATGAAACTTACCCACGACGATCTTGTCTTGAGCATACTGGCACCGTGTGCCATAAAAATGCCCCACGCACACGCACTGGCTGTTGCTTGAGTCCAGGCTACCACCGTTCTGACACTCCAGAGGCACCAGGGCAGTGCTCGCTGCAGACAAAAGAGAGACACGAGTTACAGGGCGGGAGTAACTTCCCAAGAAGGCGCGCGCTAACCCCCGCAAATGGGCACGCGCACTAGAAGGTGCATAGAAGGTGCAAAGACAGTCACAGCACACCGAGTGCCAGGCACACTCACACCACACGCAGAACAGGGCACGGCCACACCCGCAAATGGGCACGCGCACTAAAAGGGGCAAAGAGAGTCACAGCACACCGAGAGCCAGGCACGCTCACATCACACGCAGAACAGGGAACGCTCACACCCGCAAATGGGCACGCGCACTAAAAGGGGCAAAGAGAGTCACAGCACACCGAGAGCCAGGCACGCTCACATCACACGCAGAACAGGGCACGCTCACACCCGCAAATGGGCACGCGCACTAAAAGGGGCAAAGAGAGTCACAGCACACCGAGAGCCAGGCACCCTCACACCACACTCAGAACTGGCCACGGCCACACCCGCAAATGGGCACGCGCACTAAAAGGGGCAAAGAGAGTCACAGCACACCGAGAGCCAGGCACCCTCACACCACACTCAGAACTGGGCACGGCCACACCCGCAAATGGGCACGCGCACTAAAAGGGGCAAAGAGAGTCACAGCACACCGAGAGCCAGGCACCCTTACACCACACTCAGAAGCGGGCACGCCCACACCCGCAAATGGGCAGGCGCACTAGAAGGTGCAAAGAGTGTCACAGCACAGCGAGAGCCAGGCACGCTCACACCACACTCAGAAGCGGGCACGCCCACACTCGCAAATGGGCAGGCGCACTAGAAGGTGCAAAGAGAGTCACAGCACACCGAGAGCCAGGCACGCTCACACCACACTCAGAACCAGCCACGCTCACACCCACACATGGGCACGCGCACTAGAAGGTGCAAAGAGAGTCACAGCACACCGAGAGCCAGGCACGCCCACACCCGCAAATGAGCACGGGCACTAGAAGGTGCAAAGAGAGTCACAGCGCACCGAGAGCCAGGCCCCTCCCACCACACTTAGAGCCAGGCACCCTCTCACCACACTCAGAACCAGGCACGCTCACCCCCGCACATGGGCACACGCACTAGAAGGGGCAAAGACACAGCACACTGAGAGCCAGGCACGCTCATACCACACTCAGAGCCAGGCACCCTCTCACCACACTCAGAACCAGGCACGCTCACACCCGCACATGGGCACACGCACTGGAAGGGGCAAAGACAGTCAAGGCACACTCAGAGCCAGGCACGCTCATACCACACTCAGAACCAGGCACGCTCACACCCACACATGGGCACGCGCACTAGAAGGGGCAAAGACAGTCACAGCACACCGAGTGCCAGGCACGCTCACACCACACTCAGAACCAGGCACGCTCACACCCACACATGGGCACGCGCACTAGAAGGGGCAAAGACAGTCACAGCACACCGAGAGCCAGGCACGCTCACACCACACTCAGAACCAGCCACGCTCACACCCACACATGGGCACGCGCACTAGAAGGGGCAAAGAGAGTCACAGCACACCGAGAGCCAGGCACGCTCACATCACACGCAGAACAGGGCACGCTCACACCCGCAAATGGGCACGCGCACTAAAAGGGGCAAAGAGAGTCACAGCACACCGAGAGCCAGGCACGCTCACATCACACGCAGAACAGGGCACGCTCACACCCGCAAATGGGCACGCGCACTAAAAGGGCCAAAGAGAGTCACAGCACACCGAGAGCCAGGCACGCTCACATCACACGCAGAACAGGGCACGCTCACACCCGCAAATGGGCACGCGCACTAAAAGGGGCAAAGAGAGTCACAGCACACCGAGAGCCAGGCACCCTCACACCACACTCAGAACTGGGCACGGCCACACCCGCAAATGGGCACGCGCACTAAAAGGGGCAAAGAGTGTCACAGCACACCGAGAGCCAGGCACCCTCACACCACACTCAGAATTGGGCACGGCCACACCCGCAAATGGGCACGCGCACTAAAAGGGGCAAAGAGAGTCACAGCACACCGAGAGCCAGGCACCCTCACACCACACTCAGAAGCGGGCACGCCCACACCCGCAAATGGGCAGGCGCACTAGAAGGTGCAAAGAGTGTCACAGCACAGCGAGAGCCAGGCACGCTCACCCCCGCACATGGGCACACGCACTAGAAGGGGCAAAGACAGTCACAGCACACTGAGAGCCAGGCACGCTCATACCACACTCAGAGCCAGGCACCCTCTCACCACACTCAGAACCAGGCACGCTCACACCCGCACATGGGCACACGCACTGGAAGGGGCAAAGACAGTCAAAGCACACTCAGAGCCAGGCACGCTCATACCACACTCTGAAACAGGCACGCTCACAGCCGCAAATGGGCACGCGCACTAAAAGGGGCAAAGAGAGTGACAGCACACCGAGAGCCAGGCACCCTCACACCACACTCAGAGCCAGGCACGCTCACACCCGCAAATGGGCACGCACACTAGATGGGGCAAAGACAGTCACAACACACCGAGAGCCAGGCACCATCACACCACACTCAGAACCAGGCACGCTCACACCCGCAAATGGGCACGCACACTAGAAGGGGCAAAGACAGTCACAGCACACCGAGAGCCAGGCACGCTCACACCACACTCAGAACCAGGCACGCTCACACCCGCAAATGGGCACGCACACTAGAAGGGGAAAAGACAGTCACAGCACACCGAGAGCCAGGCACGCTCACACCACACTCAGAACAAGGCACCCTCTCACCACACTCAGAACCAGGCACGCTAACAGCTGCAAATGGGCACGCGCACTAAAAGGGGCAAAGAGAGTGACAGCACACCGAGAGCCAGGCACGCTCACACCCGCAAATGGGCACGCGCACTAGAAGGTGCGAAGACAGTCACAGCACACTGAGAGCCAGGCACGCTCACACCACACTCAGAGCCAGGCACGCTCACACCCGAAAATGGGCAGGCGCACTAGAACGGGCAAAGACAGTCACAGCACACCGAGCCCAGGCACGCTCACACCACACTCAGACCCAGGTACGCTCACACTCGCAAATGGGCACGCGTGCTAGAAGGGGCAATGACAGTCAGAGCACACCGAGAGCCAGGCACGCTCACACCACATTCAGAACCAGGCACGCTCACACCCGCACATAGGCACGCGCACTAGAAGGGGCTTAAACAGTCACAGCACACCAAGAGCCAGGCACGCTCACACCACACTCAGAACCATGCACGCTCACACCCACACATGGGCACGCGCACTAGAAGGGGCAAAGACAGTCACAGCACACTGAGTGCCAGGCACGCTCATACCACACTCAGAACCTGGCATGCTCACACCCACACATGGGCACGCGCACTAGAAGGGTCAAAGACAGTCACAGCACACTGAGTGCCAGGCAGGCTCTCACCACACTCAGAACCGGGAACACATCAGTGATGGAAATGGAAAAAATGTGGTGGGGGATCCCACGAGTGCCGCGGTGGGGGAGGAGTTGGGGGGACACAGGGGGCGTGGTCTGGAGGGGGCGGGGTTGGTAGTGGCCATCCGATCAAATAAATACTTTTAAAAAAAGAAAGAAAAATAAGCGCCCACAACAGTAATATTGCCTGTTACCGCCGGCCAGGGCTTTAAGTGGGACGGGGCCTGCCGGGGCTCAGCCCCGGCAGGCTCCGAAATTTCCTTTGAGGCGGGACCCTGTGGGGCCCACTAATCTCCCCTGCCAGCCCCGGCCACTACACGAAAAGGATTTTTTTCTGAAGCCTGAAGCTCTCGCTCGTGTGCGAAAGCTTCAGGCTCCAGAAAAAAATGCCTATCAGCCATAATGGTGGCGCCGCACCTGCGAGGCATCCCTTTAAGCAGGAGATGCCCATGGGCCGGCGCCACCACTATGGAGAAAACGCGAGACCGCTGGAAGCTGAGGCCGTTTTCCTGGAGAGTTTCAGTCTTCAGGAAAACGGCCTCTGCTTCCAGGGGCCTCACCCTTTCAGCCTTAATGGTGACACCATGCCTACCCAGCTGGCAAGGGGCAGCGCCACCATTAAGGCTGAATAGGCGAGGCCATGTCCCCTGCCAGGCAAGCCTATAGAATATAAATGCAGAGATCACTACAAAAGGTTGCCTGGCAGGGGTGCCATTAGCCCATTGAGCCTGGGCTCGTCAGGGGGGCGTGGCCTAACGGCCCCCAGGACCCCTGCAGTTAGGCAAGACCCCCTTGATGAGCCCTGGCTCATTTTGTTGTGCGAAAAAAAGGAAAAGAAAAAAAACGCCCGCGAGGGTAGCATTGACTTTTACGCAGCTTTGGCACTGGTGTGTAATGCACAATGCTCGCTGTATGTAATGCACAATGTTCGCTACATGTACAACTGATTCCTTTCAGTTGTACATGTAGTGAGCATTGTGCATTACACATCAGTGCCAAAGCCGCGGTAAAAGGCAATGCTGCCGTCGCGGACGCTTTTTTTTCTTTTTCTTTTTTCCAGCGCGGTTCATGGGCTTGGGCACTGACTCTGGCCGGATCCCGAGATCCGGCTTCACATCTGGTGCCGGATCTCGGATCCGCCGAGAGCCGGCCCAATGACCAGCACTGGGAACACTTGCGAGAAGGTACAGAGACAGGCTCGAAAGTGGAAAGCACACAGTCACAGCACTGTCAAACCCAAGCCCGTTCATACCACACTCTAAACCGGGCACACTTTCCAGAAGTTACAGGGACAGGTTCGACGGGGGCAAGTACAGAATCACAGCACACTCAGAGACAGGCAAGCTCCCACCACACTTAGAGCCGGGCATGCTTACCAGAATGTCCAGCTACATGCTAGTTACGAGGCAAGCATGCAGTCACAGCACACTAAGCACTGGGCACTCTTACCAGAAGATACTTAGACAATCTCGAAAGAGGCAAGCACACGGTCATAGCACACTCAGAGCCAGGCAGGATCACGTCGCACTCAGAAACTGTCACACGTACCAGAAGTTCCAGAAAGAGGCAAGTACAGAATCAAAGCAATCTCAGAAGCAGGCATACTCATATAACACAGCCAGGCAGGCGTACCAGAAGCAGGCTTACTCATGTAACGCAATCAGGCAGGCTTACCAGAAGCAGGCATACTCATATAACACAGCCAGGCAGGCTTACCAGAAGCAGGCATACTCATAACACAGCCAGGCAGGCTTACCAGAAGCAGGCATACTCACATATCGCAATCAGACAGGCTTCCCAGAAGCAGGCATACTAATCTAACGCAATCAGGCAGGCTTACCAGAAGCAGGCTTACTCGTGGAACGCAATCAGGCAGGCTTACCGGAAGCAGGCATACTCATATAACGCAATCAGGCAGGCTTACCAGAAGCAGGCATACTCGTGTAACGCAATCAGGCAGGCTTACCAGAAGCAGGCATACTCATGCAACGCAATCAGGCAGGTTTACCAGAAGCAGGCATACTCATGTAACGCAATCAGGCAGCATTACCAGAAGCAGGCATACTCATATAACACACCCAGGCAGGCTTACCAGAAGCAGGCATACTCATGTAACGCAATCAGGCAGGCTTACCAGAAGCAGGTATACACACATAACACAACCAGGCAGGCTTACCAGAAGCAGGCATACTCGTGTAACGTAATCAGGCAGGCTTACCAGAAGCAAGCATACTCATATAACGCAATCAGGCAGGCTTACCAGAAGCAGGCATACTCGTTTAACGCAATCATGCAGCCTTACCAGAAGCAGGCATACCATACTCGTGTAACGCAATCAGGCAGCCTTACCAGAAGCAGGCATACTCGTGTAACGCAATCAGGCAGGCTTACCAGAAGCAGGCATACTCATATAACGCAATCAGGCAGGCTTACCAGAAGCAGGCATACTCGTGTAACGCAATCAGGCAGGCTTACCAGAAGCAGGCATACTCATGCAACGCAATCAGGCAGGTTTACCAGAAGCAGGCATACTCATGTAACGCAATCAGGCAGCATTACCAGAAGCAGGCATACTCATATAACACACCCAGGCAGGCTTACCAGAAGCAGGCATACTCATGTAACGCAATCAGGCAGGCTTACCAGAAGCAGGTATACACACATAACACAACCAGGCAGGCTTACCAGAAGCAGGCATACTCGTGTAACGTAATCAGGCAGGCTTACCAGAAGCAAGCATACTCATATAACGCAATCAGGCAGGCTTACCAGAAGCAGGCATACTCGTTTAACGCAATCATGCAGCCTTACCAGAAGCAGGCATACCATACTCGTGTAACGCAATCAGGCAGCCTTACCAGAAGCAGGCATACTCGTGTAACGCAATCAGGCAGGCTTACCAGAAGCAGGCATACTCGTGTAACGCAATCAGGCAGCCTTACCGGAAGCAGGCATACTCATATAACGCAATCAGGCAGGTTTACCAGAAGCAGGCATACTCGTGTAACGCAATCAGGCAGGCTTACCAGAAGCAGGCATACTCGTGTAACGCAACCAGGCAGCCTTACCAGAAGCAGGCATACCATACTCGTGTAACGCAATCAGGCAGCCTTACCAGAAGCAGGCATACTCGTGTAACGCAATCAGGCAGCCTTACCAGAAGCAGGCATACTCGTGTAACGCAATCAGGCAGCCTTACCAGAAGCAGGCATACCATACTCGTGTAACGCAATCAGGCAGCCTTACCAGAAGCGGGCATACTCGTGTAACGCAATCAGGCAGCCTTACCAGAAGCAGGCATACTCGTGTAACGCAATCAAGCAGCCTTACCGGAAGCAGGCATACTCATATAACGCAATCAGGCAGGTTTACCAGAAGCAGGCATACTCGTTTAACGCAATCATGCAGCCTTACCAGAAGCAGGCATACTCAGGACACAGACACCTTTGGGGCCTCCATCCACTGAACTAGAGGAATTAAGGGATTCAGAATATCTGCTTGTACCCCCTCATTGCAATCACAACAAAAAACTTGTTATGTCACACTGCAGTAATGGAAATAGCCAAGGGTCACTCCCTGTTAGTGCCCAAACCCTCTTTATTCCTGTTGTAATTAGAATGAAAAATAAGTAGCATGTCAGAGCCAACCTTAGCAGTCCACGACAATGGCACTTGCATTCTAGCATAGGTACAGGACACTTTCCACCAACAGCAGCCACGAGGAAGGTATCCCGGCCACAGTATAAATGCAGGACACAGGCCGCATGTAAAAGGGCACATAATCCAGAATAGACAGAGCACTCAGATTAGCTGCCAGTGCAAAGGTGCTCAAGTATGGATGCAGGAGACCAACTGGCAGCAAGGAGAAAGCTACACATACAGTAGCATAGATAGTGGAGGAAGGTTAGAAGCTCCCAGTACGCTGCTCGTATACAGACAGACTGAGATTACAAGAGGGACATGGTTTTCAAGTAGAGGTGCCATTAGATAGCAAAGAAAGAAGTGGCTGTTGTGTGCACTATGTCAATGCTCACTATTATTATAAAAGAAGCAACACTACTGTCAGTGACACGGTGAGGGTAGCTGTTTTGAGAGATCATACTCTGAGAACAACATCACTCTGAAGAGTGACAATTTTGAATGGTTTAGGGACTGGCTATTTTGACAGGTTAGGTAATACAAGATTAAATGAGATGCCCAGGATCACACATTGATTAAGAGGTGATGCTGGGATTTGCTCCCGCTTTGCAATTTGTGCACTTTACCCCTTTCAATTCTAGCACGTATCATGAACTAAAATAAACCCATTTTATAGAACTGACTTGGAAAGCAGACAACTCGCATGACCTAACATGACAATTTTGAAAATCGAAATGTTATATAAATGTATTATGCAAAATGGGAAATTTCCTAAATTCATTGTCTCCATTATACAAGGGAAGTACATAAGTATAGGCATACTAATTTATGTGATCTGAAAATATTACATCTGGGTGTTTCCTTTATATTTTACTTTAAATCATTGTTATTTATAATCAAACACAGAAACTTTGACTTGTACAAAAAAGCAAACAGTTTTTTGTGTCAAATGAGCATGAGCACATTTTAAAATATGCTTTCCAGAGGGTGTGCTTTCTTCTGTCTAGAACCCCTTCCACTGAAATGAACTATACAAAAAGAGTGATCAGTTAATAGGCTAAACAATGCCACTAGCCTGCGGGAAGACAAACATTTTCAAGAAGGCAGCGTGGAGATTTCAGTGATATAAGGTAATTTGTCCAGGGTCACTTAATCGTCTGCTGACTGAGCTAGGATGCAAGCATGAACACTTTGGTTCCACGTTCTTGAATTTGAATACCAAATCACCTCTATGACTAACACGTTATCCTACTTGGAGGTGACTGGCTAGGTTTTACAAGTCTCCATCTGAACAAACAAGTTTTGAGACGTTCACCTTACTGAGCCTACGTAGTTGTTTTTTTTTATTTATAGCAACCACTATCTGGACTATCTGGTGCAGGTACATTGCTGATAATAGGACATGTTGTGCTACAAAACGCCGTACATATACAATCAAGTTGATCAGCTTCAAACATAGGAAAGGATGAGTTAACTTTGTTGGAATTTAGAATTGTAATCTTGGATATGAGCACATATCTCTGCAATGAGTATAGAGGTGAGAATACACAGGTATTGTGTTCTAGTAAACGCACAAACTATGTACAGTACAGTGAACACAGAATGCATTACAGGATGAATTGACCAGAGCAGAATGTTCTTGACAACAACAGACGGGCAATAGGTTTAGAGCCTGCACCGCACGCCATACAATATCCTGACAGGTGCTATTTAAGTCTGGTAACCAGTGGAAACTGACCTTTGCAGATCAGGCAGCATTGTGGGCCCCCTGCATGGTATGAGCCCGGGGCAAGAGCCCCTTTTGCCATCCCTTAAAACGTCTCTGACCAGAAGGTACAGTTGAGGGATCGAAAGAGGCAAGTACACAGTCAGAGCACAATCAGAGCCAAGCACGCTCACACCATTCTCAGAACGGGTATGCTTACCAGGAGGTACAGAGACAGCATGGCAAGCGGCAAGCACAGTCACAACACGTTCAGAGCCAAGGACCGCTCACACGGCACTGAGAACCTGGCACGCTTACCAGAAGGTACAGAGACAGGCTGGCAAGCGGCAAGCACAGTCACAACACGTTCAGAGCCAAGGACCGCTGACACGACACTGAGAACCGGGCACGCTTACCAGAAGGTACAGAGACAGGCTGGCAAGCGGCAAGCACAGTCACAACACGTTCAGAGCCAAGGACCGCTCACACGACACTCAGAACAGGGCACGCTTACCAGAAGGTACAGAGACAGGCTGGCAAGCGGCAAGCACAGTCACAACACGTTCAGAGCCAAGGACCGCTCACACGACACTGAGAACTGGGCACGCTTACCAGAAGGTACAGAGACAGGCTGGCAAGTGGCAAGCACAGTCACAACACGTTCAGAGCCAAGGACCGCTCACACGACACTCAGAACCGGGCTCGCTTACCAGAAGGTACAGTGACAGGCTGGCAAGTGGCAAGCACAGTCACAACACGTTCAGGGCCAAGGACCGCTCACACGACACTCAGAAACGGGCACGCTTACCAGAAGGTACAGAGACAGGCTGGTAAGTGGCAAGCACAGTCACAACACGTTCAGAGAGAAGGACCACTCACACGACGCTCAGACACGGGCACGCTTACCAGAAGGTACAGAGACAGGTTGGCAAGTGGCAAGCACAGTCACAACATGTTCAGAGCCAAGGACTGCTCACATGACACTGAGAACCGGGCTCGCTTACCAGAAGGTACAGAGACAGGCTGGCAAGTGGCAAGCACAGTCACAAGACGTTCAGAGCCAAGGACCACTCACACGACATTCAGAAATGGGCACGCTTACCAGAAGGTACAGAGAAAGGCTCGAAAGAGGCAAACACACACATCATGCTGGGAGCCAGGCACGCTCATAGCACACTGAGAACTGGGCACGCTTACCAGAAGGTTCAGAGTCAGGGTCGAAAGAGGCAAACATACACAGCATCAGGGGCGTTGCTAGGGGGGGGCTAAGGGGGCTATAGCCCCTGATCTTTTGGTTGTAGCCCCGGATAGAATCTTAGGAGCTACAGCCAAAAGACTAGCTAGCCCCCAGTCCCAACAGTTCCAACATCAGCTTAGCCCCGGGTCTTTTCCAGACCTAGCAACTCCCCTGCACAGCATGCTGAGATCCAGGCACTTTCACACGACACTGAGAGCCAGGCACGCTTGTCAGAAGCTACAGGGGCAGGATCGAGGAGACAGAGGCAGGATGGAAAGAGACAACCACACAGTTACAGCACACTTCTCAAAGTCACAGCACACTTAGAACCGGGAAAGCTTACTAGCAGGTACAAAAGACAGGCTCAAAAGAGGCAAGCATTAAATATTTCCATACAGCCTAGAGGTACATGGCCCTACAGGCAGAATGCAAAGCACTGAACCTAGGGGCTGGGAATGGACTTCATCTCCCACACAGCTGTGCAAATGTACAACAGGCAACTGACAAGAGCGAACATACATGAAATCAATTCATGCAAAACGCGATATAGTTTTTGCATTCTAAACAACGTCGTGAAGAGAAAAATAATTTAAAAAAAGAAAAAGACTGACGAAATGGGGACAGTGGTCGATAAGAAGTGGACAAGTGTTGCCATGTGGCAGACAGCACATGGGCAGGCTGGCAAGCACCACACAAAGCAAAGGAAGGAACCAGCAGACATGGAAGCATGTCTGGAAGGGGGGGGGCAGAACCACAAGGCACAGGGTGACGAGTGCACAAGGGGACAGAGTGACCAGCAGCGCATAATGCCAGATCTCCTAAAGTACCTTGGGCAGAGTGACAAACTACAGGACCTGGTGACAAACCCAACACAGGGAGCAGTGTGGCCAACACCACGCTGGGCAGGGTAGCTAGCGGTTTCCCGGGCCGGGAGGCCAACTGCTGATGGGAGTATTTCACCAGCACTCTATGGGGTAGAGTGAACAACAGGGCGCTACCAAATGCATGCGAGGGTGTATAACCAGTAGTGTATTGGGCAGTGTGGAGAACAGCATACGAGACAGCGTGAGAGAGTTCACAGGCCTGATGCCTATCCCCATCTATCTCTCTAGTAGGACGCTGCCCCCCACTCCTGCACATGGCGCCCGGCCACCTCAGCTGAAACTGCGCTCTTGCACATTACTCATTTTCCCATTTCACTCGTCAAGTAATCCTCTCTTCTCATTTTTCTGTTGCTTTCGACAAATTGGATCGCTCTATTCAAAACTCCCTCCTTTCCTCCCTTGGCATTTCTGGTTCTGCTTTTTCTTGCTTTTTCACCCTATCTTTCCTCTGTTTCTTTTTCTGTGTCTTGGGTTAGTGACTCCTCCTTCCGTCCTCCTTTGTTTCAGTGCGCCCTCACAGTTCAGTCCTTGGACCCTTGCTATTCTCCCTTAATACCTTTCCTCTGACATCCTGAACTCTATTATTCGGTGCAAATTGTCGCTCCTTTACAGACCATTTCCAAGTCTTTCTTCCCTTTCCGTCTCACACAGACCAACTTCCTGCTTCTATGGCTGTTAGTCTATACATTATCAAGTTCTGGATCATCATCCACTCCCTACATCTCAATTAATCAAACACAGAATTCCTCTTCTTTCGTGCCCCTTCCCCTCATAACGGTGTTCCCCCTCCTTCTACCCCTACCCCCTCTCAATTCACCCCAGCTCCGTCTGCTCAGAAACTTAAGGTCAGTTTTCTTGGTTTGTTTTTATTCACCAACCACAATTCTTCTCTTACATAAATACCACCCTGTTCCCAATCGCACTGGCCGAAAGATGGATATTCCTAAACTTCTCTTTTCCTACCTTGGCTACTATTCCTAACTTTTCTTGGTCACCCAGCAGATTTTCTGTCTCAACTTCACTCTTTCCCCCAACCTTGCTTCCTTTTGCACTTTAATTAAATGTCATCCTACTATGACCCCCACACCTCTTACAATGTTGCTTCATGTTGATTGCTTTGTATCCTCCTCTGCTTTCTACATTTAAACACATAAAATAAATAATCAACACGGCAGGCAGGGTCATCAACCACACCTGGGGACAGTTTTTTATTTTTTTGGTATTTAAATTTCATTGGTTTCATTTATTAAAATCAATACGAAAGCAATGCATTTTTGGCACAAAAATGCATACAAAATGTACCATGGATAACAGAGCGGAGGACATGCGTCCTTGACAATGGGGTGAGAGAATGTGACTTGAAGACGAGATGCTGCAGGGGAAGCTGTAGACATAAACCAGGGGCGAGGACAGGACAGAATGACATAGGAAGGGGATGGTAGAGAAAGTGCTGAATTAAGGACGGAGCAGTGACAGAAAAGTGTTGTACGGTTGGGGCAGGGAGAGAGGACAACAGGGTGATGCAGTAGCGTAGAGTGCAAGGAAACAGGCTCTTCAGGAAGCAGGAGGGCTTTGGGGTTGCTTTTAAATAGTGGTAGAGGTGGAGTAGTACGGACAGGGAGAGGAAGAGCATTCCAGAGTAGGGGAGCAAGGAGGGTTATAGGTCAAATGCTCGAATGCATTTGATCGAATCACAATATGACAATATGCTTCAGTTAATTTGACCGAAAAAAGGGTCGAATTATTATTTTTTTGATATTATTTTTTCGGGGGGGGGTTCCCCCCCAAACCCCTGTTTTTGGTGTTAAAACACCTTTTTTTTACCTGTACTAGAGCAAAAAAATATATATACTTTAAAAAATAAAATTCAACCTTTTTGTTTTCGGTCAAATTGACTTGAGCATTTTGTCATTCGGTCAAATGCATTCGACATTTGACCGGACACCAGCAAAGAGACAGAGGGAGTGGAAACAAGAGGGAGCAGAGGGGACTCAAGAGGCGGCAGGGAGGTGAGCAGAGGATGATCATAACGAGCGAGGGGGAGAGTAGGGTGTGAGGTGAGCAGAGAGGGTAGCTGAAAAACAGCATATGGAACCGGGCAACAGGCAACGCATGGGTCAGTGTGACCAGCCGCGCACTGGGCCTGATGACAGGCAGCATCTGGGGCAGGGCTAACTGCAGCACAGTGGGCAGGGTGAAAAAGAACGAGGATGAGGAATTCATGATTCTTTTGCATTTTCCCACCCTCCCTAGCACCAACCTCATACCTGATTCTGCTTCATCCCCCTGCAATTTTGCAACTGGCTGATCTACAGGTGAACTACAGCAGCACCCCTGGAACTTCACCCCAGATTTGCTGTTACTCCTACTCATCCCACTTGAGGTCAGCTTAACCACTCCTACTTTGTAAACGTTGCATAAGTTATTTTGGCAGTACCAAAGGTGGGAAAGACAGGCCCGCAATAAGCAAGCACACAATCAGAGCACACCCAGTGCCAGGCACAGTCAGACCACACACAAACAACGGGGCTTGCTTGTCAGTAGTTAGAGACAAAGGCACCACAGCTCCAATCACTGCCACAACCTCTCAGAGGCAGGCATGCGCACCCCACACTCAGAACGGGATGTGTTTACCAGAAGGTACAGAGACAGACTTGCTAAGAGGCAAGCAGACAGCACGCTCAGAAGAAGGCACGCTTACGCCACACTCGGCAGGGGGTACGCTTCCCAGAAGCTACAGAGATGGGCTTGTTCAGGCAAGCTAAGAAGCAAGCACACAGCCACAGCACACTCAGAACAAGGCATGCTCACACCACACTCAGAAACAGGTTCGTTTAGCAGAAGGTACAGAGAGAGGCATGCACACAGGCACAGCACACTCAGAAGAAGGCACGCTTACGCCACAATCAGCAGCAGGTACGCTTCCCAGAAGCTACAGAGATGGGCTTGTTCAGGCAAGCTAAGAAGCAAGCACACAGCCACAGCACACTGAGAACAAGGCACGTTCACACCACACTCAGAAACAGGTTCGTTTAGCAGAAGGTACAGAGAGAGGCTTTACACAGCACACTCAGAAGAAGGCACGCTTACGCCACCCTCAGAAGCTACAGAGAGAGGCTTGTTCAGGCAAGCTAACAAGCAAGCACACAGTCACTGCACACTCACAGCTAGGCTCGCAAATTGCAGATATGCTCACAGTAAGCCACAGCGGAGGTGTAGCAGCGGCTTTTATAGGAAGAAAAGGTGAATATGGCAGGGTATTTAAATACCTTTAGGGTATGAATACACTATGGGACTGAGAAGTCGTTTATGATGGAGGAATTAAAACGCTTCTGGGTATGAATCACGTATAGAAATGCGAGGGTACATATGACAAAGGGCTCTCAAAGCCTCTCAGCTATGAACACAGTACAGGAATGACTTGGGAGATATGATAGAAGCATTTAGATGCCTTGCAGGGAGACCGAGGGGTGATATATGAGAGGTATTGAAAGACTTCTCTGGTATGAACACAGAATAGGGGGGAAGGGGCCATATAATAGGGATATGTAATATCATCTAGGGCAGTGGTCTCCAAACATTTTTGGCCTAGGGCCCCCTTGAGCAGAATCTGGACAGGACAAGTCCCCCCAAAAATGCCAAATGGCCAGTAAGTCCAAATGGCTAGGAACTATTGTGGGCCGTCGCAACACCCCGCTCCCAGTATAGACTCTGGGCTCCCCCACCTGCTCCCATCACAGTCTCTGGGCTCCCTCATCCCACTCCCAGCCTAGTCCCTGGGCTCTCTCCACCCTGCTCCCACCACTATCCCATGGCTCTCCCCACCCTGCTCCCACCAGTATGGCGCTGCCCACTGTGCTACGAGCACAGTCCCAGAGCTCCCACCTACCCTAATCCTTCTACTCCACCCCCTGTATAGTCCCTAGGCTCCCTCTACCCCACAGCCTGCATAGTCCCAGCGCCCCAACCCTCTCCAAAAACAACCCCAGGGCTCCCCAACCGATCCAAAAACAATCCCGGGCCCTCCACCTGTTCCAAAAACAACCCATGGGCTCCCACGACAGTTTCCAAAAAAACCCATGGGCTCCCCCATCTGCTCCAAAAACAATCTCAGAGCCCTCTACCTGCTGACAATAGAACCCCATGGCTCACCCACCCGCTGCAGAATCCCAGGGTCCCCCACCTGCTCCCAAAAAAACCAAAGGCCCCACCCGCTCCAAAAACAAAAAAACAAAAAGCCCTTCCACTCTTTCCACAAGCAACCAGGACTCCCCACCCACTCCAAAACTACCCCAGGGCTTTCCACCTTACCTCGTGTAATCCCGGTCCTGTTTCATTCCTACAACTGAATGCAAACACCCTGGAAGCGCGCTCCCAGGAAAGGGACAGGACACAGTGTCTTTTTCCTGGGTGAGCCACTCCCACTGACCCTAAGCCTGGCCCTGCAACACTGAGCATTTGCAGCGGGGGCCATGTTGGGATGGGATATGCACAAATGAGAGCAGACGGGGATATGATAAAGGCATTTACATGCTTCTAGGGTATGCATGCAGTGCAGGAATTAGAGGAGACGAGGATATGATAAAGGCATTTACATGCTTCTAGGGTATGTATGCAGTACAGTAATGAGAGGAGACGGGGATATGATAAAGGCATTTACATGCTTCTAGGGTATGCATGCAGTACACGAATGAGAGGGGACGGGGATATGATAAAGGCATTTACATGCTTCTAGGGTATGCATGCAGTACAGGAATGAGAGGGGACGGGGATATGATAAAGGCATTTACATGCTTCTAGGGTATGCATGCAGTACAGGAATGAGAGGGGACGGGGATATGATAAAGGCATTTACATGCTTCTAGGGTATGCATGCAGTACAGGAATGAGAGGGGACGGGGATATGATAAAGGCATTTACATGCTTCTAGGGTATGCATGCAGTACAGCAATGAGAGGAGACGGGGCTATGATAAAGGCATTTACATGCTTCTAGGGTATGCATGCAGTACAGGAATGAGAGGAGACGGGGATATGCTAAAGGCATTCACATGGTTCTAGGGTATGCATGCAGTACAGGAATGAGAGTAGAGGAGATATGATAAAGGCATTTACATGCTTCCATGGTATGCATGCAGTACAGGAATGAGAGGAGACGGGATATGCTAAAGGCATTTACATGCTTCTATGGTATGCATGCAGTACAGGAATGAGAGCAGACGGGGATATGATAAAGGCATTTACATGCTTTTATGATATGCATGCAGTACAGGAATGAAAGGAGATGGGGATATGATAAAGGCATTTACATGCTTCCATGGTATGCATGCAGTACAGGAATGAGAGGAGACGGGATATGCTAAAGGCATTTACATGCTTCTAGGGTATGCATGCAGTACAAGAATGAGAGGAGACAGAGATATGCTAAAGGCATTTACATGCTTCTGGGGTAAGTATACAGTATAGGAATGAGAGGAGACGGGGATATGATAAAGGCATTTACATGCTTCTATGGTATGCATGCAGAACAGGAATGAGAGGAGACAGGGATATGCTAAAGGCATTTACATGCTTCTAGGGTATGCATGCAGTACAGGAATGAGAGGAGACAGAGATATGCTAAATGCATTTACATGCTTCTGGGGTATGTATACAGTATTGGAATGAGAGGAGACGGGGATATGATAAAGGCATTTACATGCTTCTATGGTACGCATGCAGTACATGAATGAGAGGAGACAGGGATATGCTAAAGGCATTTACATGCTTCTAGGGTATGCATGCAGTATAGGAATGAGAGCAGATGGGGATATGATAAAGGCATTTACATGCTTCTGGGTTATGTATACAGTATAGGAATGAGAGGAGACAGGGATATGCTAAAGGCATTTACATGCTTCTATGGTATGTATATAGTATAGGAATGAGAGGAGATGGGATATGATAAAGGCATTTACATGCTTCTGGGGTATGTATACAGTATAGGAATGAGAAGGGGCATATGCTAAAGGCATTTAAATGCTTCTATGGTATGCATGCAGTACAGGAATGAGAGCAGATGGGGATATGATAAAGGCATTTACATGCTTCTAGGGTATGTATGCAGTACGTGAATGTGAGGAGACGGATATGATAAAGGCATTTACATGCTTCTGGGGTATGAATACAGTATAGGAACGAGAAGAGACAGGGATATGATAAAGACATGTACATGCTTCTAGGGTATGCATGCAGTACAGGAATGAGAGGAGACAGGGATATGCTAAAGTCATTTACATGCTTCTATGGTATGTATATAGTATAGGAATGAGAGGAGATGGGATATGCTAATGGCATTTACATGCTTCTGGGATATGTATGCAGTACGTGAATGAGAGGAGACAGGGATATGATAAAGGCATTTACATGCTTCTGGGCTATGTATACAGTATAGGAATGAGAGGAGACGGGGATATGCTAAAGGCATTTACATGCTTCTGCGGTATGTATGCAGTACGTGAATGAGAGGAGACAGGGATATGATAAAGGCATTTACATGCTTCTGGGGTATGAATACAGTATAGGAATTAGAAGAGACGGGTATATGATAAAGGCATGTACATGCTTCTAGGGTATGCATGCAGTACAGGAATGAGAGGAGACAGGGATATGCTAAAGGCATTTACATGCTTCTATGGTATGTATATAATATAGGAATGAGAGGAGATGGGATATGCTAAAGGCATTTACATGCCTCTGGGTTAGGTACACCGTATAGGACTGAGAAGGGGGATATGATAAAGGCATTTACAAGCTTCTAGGGTATGTATACAATATAGGAATGAGAAGGGGGATATGAGTAAGGCACCTCGGATACCGGGGGGGGGGGGGGTGAATTCTTTATGTGAGAGGGGTATGAAAGAGACATTTAAATCCGCCTCTGGTATGAATACATTGTATGAATGGGAATGGGAAGGGGTAGGGAAGACGCATTCGAATGCTTCTCGGGTATGAATATAATATAGGAATTAGATTGGGGCTATGACAGAGGCATGCAGATACTTCCGGGGATGTGTAGAGAGTTTGAGGGGAGCTCATTGCATCGCATGTGGTCCTAAAGACAGGGTCACAGAAAAGAGCTCTCTAAAGGGGGATGATGGTGAGCAGATGAGTGGTCTTCACGTATGTGCCAGACCAAAGGGTCAGAATGGAAGCTGGGAGGGCATGAACCTCTTGGGTGCTGGACCGCGAGGATGAACACTAGGTACCTACTTAAAAAAAAAAAAAACCCACGGCAAAGTTGCTGCTTTTGACTGCAGCCTGTAGCATAGGTTGGTCTCATATGGGTGCACCCCACACCGCACAAAGCGCACTCACCTGCTGGGGTTTTCGTCGAGGTGATTGTCGACAAAGATGTGCTGACAGTGCTGGCTCTTGAGGGTCTGCTGCTTCCTGTGGAGCTTTCACTCCTTGATGTCTTCTGGCTCCCCGTGCTGGTGTGGCTCCCTGTGCTGCTGGGGCTCCCCGTGCTGCTGTGGCTCCCTGTGCTGCTGTGGCTCCCTGTGCTGCTGGGGCTCCCTGTGCTGCTGGGGCTCCCTGTGCTGCTGGGACTCCTTGTGCTGGTGTGGCTCCCTGTGCTGCTGGGGCTCCCCGTGCTGGTGTGTCTCCCTGTGCTGCTGGGGCTCCCTCTGCTGCTGGGACTCCCTGTGCTGCTGGGCCTCCCTGTGCTGGTGTGGCTCCCTGTGCTGTTGCTCCTTGTGCTGCTGGAACTTCCTGTGCTGCTGGGGCTCCCTGTGCTGGTGTGACTGCCTGTGACGTGGCTCCTTGTGCTGCTGGAACTCTCTGTGCTGCTGGATCTCCCTGTGCTGGTGTGGCTCCCTGTGTTGTTGCTCCTTGTGCTGCTGGAACTTCCTGTGCTGCTGGGGTTCCCTGTGCTGGTGTGACTGCCTGTGATGTGGCTCCTTGTGCTGCTGGGGCTCCCTGTGCTGCTGGGACTCCTTGTGCTGGTGTGGCTCCCTGTGCTGCTGGCACTCCCTGTGCTGCTGGGGCTCCCTCTGCTGCTGGGACTCCCTGTGCTGCTGGGCCTCCCTGTGCTGGTGTGGCTCCCTGTGCTGTGGCTCCTTGTGTTGCTGGAACTCTCTGTGCTGCTGGGTCTCCCTGTGCTGGTGTGGGTCCCTGTGCTGTTGCTCCTTGTGCTGCTGGAACCTTCTGTGCTGCTGGGGCTCCCTGTGCTGGTGTGACTGCCTGTGATGTGGCTCCTTGTGCTGCTGGGGCTCCCTGTGCTGCTGGGACTCCTTGTGCTGGTGTGGCTCCCTGTGCTGCTGGCACTCCCTGTGCTGCTGGGGCTCCCTATGCTGCTGGGAATGCCTGTGCTGCTGGGCCTCCCTGTGCTGGCGTGGCTCCTTGTGCTGTGGCTCCTTGTGTTGCTGGAACTCTCTGTGCTGCTGGGTCTCCCTGTGCTGGTGTGGCTCCCTGTGCTGTTGCTCCTTGTGCTGCTGGAACTTCCTGTGCTGCTGGGGCTCCCTGTGCTGGTGTGACTGCCTGTGATGTGGCTCCCTGTGCTGATAGGACTCCCTGTGCTGGCGAGGGTCCCTGGGCTGTGGCTCCTTGCTGATGTGCTTAGAATCTCCTCTGTCGTCAGACTCTCAGTTGTTAAACTCTCAGCTGTTCGTAAATTATCACTTGTGCTTAGTCTCTGAGTTGATGTCAAAATCTCTGTTGTACTCAGATTCTGTGGTGATGTCAGGCTCTCTTGTGTTGTCAGACTCTTAGTTGTGACACGCTCAGCTGTTCTTGGACTCTCTTTTGTTGTCAGACTCTCAGTTCTGAGACTCTCACCTGTTCTGAGACTCTCAGTTGTACTCAGACTCTCTGGTGTCGTCAGGATTATTGTTGTGCTTAGAATCTCTTTTGTCGTCAGAATCTCAGTCATTAAACTCTCAGCTGTTCTTGGATTCTCACTTGTGCTTAGTCTCTGAGTTGATGTCACACTCTCCATTGTACTCAGATTCTCTGAGGATGTCAGGCTCTCTTTTGTTGACAGACTCTTAGTTGTGACACTCTCAGCTGTTCTTGAACTCTCTTTTGTTGTCAGACTCTCAGTTCTGAGACTCTCACCTGTTCTGAGACTCTCAGACGTACGTAGATTCGCACTTGTGCTTAGTCTTTGAGTTGATGTCACACTCTCTGTTGTACTCAGATTCTGTGGTGATGTCAGGCTCTCTTTTGTTGTCAGACTCTTAGTTGTGACACTGTCAGCTGTTCTTGGACTCTCAGTCGTGTTCTGACTCTCTCGTGATGTTAGACTCTCAATTGTTCTCAGACTCTCTGGTTTCGTCAGGATTGCTGTTGTGCTTAGAATCTCTTTCGTCGTCAGACTCTCAGTCATTAAACTCTCAGCTGTTCTTAGATTCTCACTTGTGCTTAGTCTCTGAGTTGATGCCACATTCTCTGTTGTACTCAGATTCTCTGGTGATGTCAGGCTCTCTTTTGTTGACAGACTCTTAGTTGTGACACTGTCAGCTGTTCTTGGACTCTCAGTCGTGTTCTGACTCTCTCGTGATGTTAGACTCTCAATTGTTCTCAGACTCTCTGGTTTCGTCAGGATTGCTGTTGTGCTTAGAATCTCTTTCGTCGTCAAACTCTCAGTAGTTAAACGCTCAGCTGTTCTTGGATTCTCACTTGTGCTTAGTCTCTGTGTTGATGTCACACTGTCTGTTGTACTCAGATTCTGTGGTGATGTCAGGGTCTCTTTTGTTGTCAGACTCTTAGTTGTGACAATCTCAGCTGTTCTTGGACTTTCAGTTGTGCTCAGACTCTCTCGTGATGTTAGACTCTCAATTGTTCGCAGACTCTCTGGTGCCGTCAGGATTTCTGTTGTGCTTGGAATCTCTTTCGTCGACAGACTCTCAGTCGTTAAACTCTCAGCTGTTCTTAGATTCTCACTTGTGCTTAGTCTCTGAGTTGATGTCACACTCTCTGTTGTACTCAGATTCTGTGGTGATGTCAGGCTCTCTTGTGTTGTCAGACTCTTAGTTGTGACACTCTCAGCTGTTCTTGGACTTTCCATTGTGCTCAGACTCGCTTGTGATGTTAGACTCTCAATTGTTCTCAGACTCTCTGTTGTCGTCAGGATTGCTGTTGTGCTTAGAATCTCTTTCGTCGTCAGACTCTCAGTCGTTAACGTTAAACTCTCAGCTGTTCTTAGATTCTCACTTGTGCTTAGTCTCTGAGTTGATGCCACACTCTCAGTTGTACTCAGATTCTCTGAGGATGTCAGGCTCTCTTTTGTTGACAGACCCTTAGTTGTGACACTCTCAGCTGTTCTTGAACTCTCTTTTGTTGTCAAACTCTCAGTTCTGAGACTCTCAACTGTTCTGAGACTCTCAGATGTACGTAGATTCTCACTTGTGCTTAGTCTCTGAGTTGATGTCACATTCTTTGTTGTACTCAGATTCTGTGGTGATGTCAGGCTCTCTTTTGTTGTCAGACTCTTAGTTGTGACAATCCCAGCTGTTCTTGGACTTTCAGTTGTGCTCAGACTCTCTCGTGATGTTAGACTCTCAATTGTTCGCAGACTCTCTGGTGCCGTCAGGATTTCTGTTGTGCTTAGAATCTCTTTCGTCGTCAGATTCTCAGTCGTTAAACTCTCAGCTGTTCTGAGATTCGCACTTGTGCTTGGTCTCTGAGATGATGTCACACTCTCTGTTGTACTCAGATTCTGTGGTGATGTCAGGATCTCGTTTGTTGTCAGACTCTTAGTTGTGACACTCTCAGCTGTTCTTGGACTTTCCGTTGTGCTCAGACTCTCTTGTGATGTTAGACTCTCAATTGTTCTCAGACTCTCAGGGGTCGTCAGGATTGCTGTTGTGCTTAGAATCTCTTTCGTCGTCAGACTCTCAGTCGTTAAACTCTCAGCTGTTCTTAGATTCTCACTTGTGCTTAGTCTCTGAGTTGATGCCACACTCTCAGTTGTACTCAGATTCTCTGAGGATGTCAGGCTCTCTTTTGTTGACAGACCCTTAGTTGTGACACTCTCAGCTGTTCTTGAACTCTCTTTTGTTGTCAAACTCTCAGTTCTGAGACTCTCACCTGTTCTGAGACTCTCAGATGTACGTAGATTCTCACTTGTGCTTAGTCTCTGAGTTGATGTCACATTCTTTGTTGTACTCAGATTCTGTGGTGATGTCAGGCTCTCTTTTGTTGTCAGACTCTTAGTTGTGACACTCTCAGCTGTTCTTGGACTTTCAGTTGTGCTCAGACTCGCTCGTGATGTTAGACTCTCAATTGTGCTCAGACTCTCTGGTGTCGTCAGGATTTCTGTTGTGCTTAGAATCTCTTTCGTCGTCAGATTCTCAGTCGTTAAACTCTCAGCTGTTCTGAGATTCGCACTTGTGCTTAGTCTCTGAGATGATGTCACACTCTCTGTTGTACTCAGATTCTGTGGTGATGTCAGGATCTCGTTTGTTGTCAGACTCTTAGTTGTGACACTCTCAGCTGTTCTTGGACTTTCCGTTGTGCTCAGACTCGCTCGTGATGTTAGACTCTCAATTGTTCTCAGACTCTCTGGGGTCGTCAGGATTGCTGTTGTGCTTAGAATCTCTTTCGTCGTCAGACTCTCAGTAGTTAAACTCTCAGCTGTTCTTAGATTCTCACTTGTGCTTAGTCTCTGAGTTGATGCCACACTCTCAGTTGTACTCAGATTCTCTGGTGATGTCAGGCTCTCTTTTGTTGACAAACTCTTAGTTGTGACACTGTCAGCTGTTCTTGGACTCTCAGTCGTGTTCAGACTCTCTCGTGATGTTAGACTCTCAATTGTGCTCAGACTCTCTGGTGTCGTCAGGATTGCTGTTGTGCTTATAATCTCTTTCGTCGTCAAACTCTCAGTAGTTAAACTCTCAGCTGTTATTGGATTCTCACTTGTGCTTAGTCTCTGTGTTGATGTCACACTCTCTGTTGTACTCAGATTCTGTGGTGATGTCAGTCTCTCTTTTGTTGTCAGACTCTTAGTTGTGACACTCTCAGCTGTTCTTGGACTCTCATTTGTGCTTAGACTCTCTCGTGATGTTAGACTCTCAATTGTTCTCAGACTCTCTAGTGTCGTCAGGATTGCTGTTGTGCTTAGAATCTCTTTTGTCATCAGACTCCTAGTCGTAAGACTCTCAGCTGTTCTTAGATTCTCACTTGTGCTCAGTCTCTGAGTTGATGCCACATTCTCTGTTGTACTCATATTCTCTGGTGATGTCAGGCTCTCTTTCGTTGTCAGACTCTTAGTTGTGACAATCTCAGCTGTTCTTGGACTCTCTTTTGTTGTCAGACTCTCAGTTCTGAGACTCTCACCTGTTCTGAGACTCTCAGTTGTACTCAGACTCTGTGCTGTCGTCAGGATTATTGTTGTGCTTAGAATCTCTTTTGTCGTCAGACTCTCAGTCATTAAACTCTCAGCTGTTCTTAGATTCTCACTTGTGCTTAGTCTCTGAGTTGATGTCACACTCTCTGTTGTACTCAGATTCTGTGGTGATGTCAGGCTCTCTTTTGTTGTCGGACTCTTAGTTGTGACACTCTCAGCTGTTCTTGGACTTTCAGTTGTGCTCAGGCTCTCTCGTGATGTTAGACTCTCAATTGTTCGCAGACTCTCTGGTGTCGTCAGGATTTCTGTTGTGCTTGGAATCTCTTTCGAAGACAGACTCTCAGCCGTTAAACTCTCAGCTGTTCTAAGATTCTCACTTGTGCTTAGTCTCTGAGTTGATGTCACACTCTCTGTTGTACTCAGATTCTGTGGTGATGTCAGGCTCTCGTTTGTTGTCAAACTCTTAGTTGTGACACTCTCAGCTGTTCTTGGACTTTCCATTGTGCTCAGACTCGCTCGTGATGTTAGACTCTCAATTGTTCTCAGACTCTCTGTTGTCGTCAGGATTGCTGTTGTGCTTAGAATCTCTTTCGTCGTCAGACTCTCAGTCGTTAAACTCTCAGGTGTTCTTAGATTCTCACTTGTGCTTAGTCTCTGACTTGATGCCACACTCTCAGTTGTACTCAGATTCTCTGAGGATGTCAGGCTCTCTTTTGTTGTCAGACTCTTAGTTGTGACACTCTCAGCTGTTCTTGGACTCTCTTTTGTTTTCAGACTCTCAGTGCTGAGACTCTCACCTGTTCTGAGACTCTCAGTTGTACTCAGACTCTCTGGTGTCGTCAGGATTATTGTTGTGCTTAGAATCTCTTTTGTCGTCAGAATCTCAGTCATTAAACTCTCAGCTGTTCTTAGATTCTCACTTGTGCTTAGTCTCTGAGTTGATGTCACACTCTCCGTTGTACTCAGATTCTGTGGTGATGTCAGGCTCTCTTTTGTTGTCAGACTCTTAGTTGTGACACTCTCAGCTGTTCTTGGACTTTCAGTTGTGCCCAGACTCGCTCGTGATGTTAGACTCTCAATTGTTTGCAGACTCTCAGGGGTCGTCAGGATTGCTGTTGTGCTTAGAATCTCTTTCGTAGTCAGACTCTCAGTCGTTAAACTCTCAGCTGTTCTTAGATTCTCACTTGTGCTTAGTCTCTGAGTTGATGCCACATTCTCAGTTGTACTCAGATTCTCTGGTGATGTCAGGCTCTCTTTTGTTGTCAGACTCTTAGTTGTGACACTCTCAATTGTTCTTGGACTCTCAGTCGGGTTCAGACTCTCTCGTGATGTTAGACTCTCAATTGTTCTCAGACTCTCTGGTGTTGTCAGAATTGCTGTTGTGCTTAGAATCTCTTTCGTCGTCAAACTCTCAGTAGTTACACTCTCAGCTGTTCTTGGATTCTCACTTGTGCTTAGTTTCTGAGTTGATGTCACACTCTCTGTTGGACTCAGATTCTGTGGTGATGTCAGGCTCTCTTTTGTTGACAGACCCTTAGTTGTGACACTCTCAGCTGTTCTTGAACTCTCTTTTGTTGTCAAACTCTCAGTTCTGAGACTCTCACCTGTTCTGAGACTCTCAGATGTACGTAGATTCTCACTTGTGCTTAGTCTCTGAGTTGATGTCACATTCTTTGTTGTACTCAGATTCTGTGGTGATGTCAGGCTCTCTTTTGTTGTCAGACTCTTAGTTGTGACACTCTCAGCTGTTCTTGGACTTTCAGTTGTGCTCAGACTCGCTCGTGATGTTAGACTCTCAATTGTTCTCAGACTCTCTGGTGTCGTCAGGATTTCTGTTGTGCTTAGAATCTCTTTCGTCGTCAGATTCTCAGTCGTTAAACTCTCAGCTGTTCTGAGATTCGCACTTGTGCTTAGTCTCTGAGATGATGTCACACTCTCTGTTGTACTCAGATTCTGTGGTGATGTCAGGATCTCGTTTGTTGTCAGACTCTTAGTTGTGACACTCTCAGCTGTTCTTGGACTTTCCGTTGTGCTCAGATTCGCTCGTGATGTTAGACTCTCAATTGTTCTCAGACTCTCTGGGGTCGTCAGGATTGCTGTTGTGCTTAGAATCTCTTTCGTCGTCAGACTCTCAGTAGTTAAACTCTCAGCTGTTCTTAGATTCTCACTTGTGCTTAGTCTCTGAGTTGATGCCACACTCTCAGTTGTACTCAGATTCTCTGGTGATGTCAGGCTCTCTTTTGTTGACAAACTCTTAGTTGTGACACTGTCAGCTGTTCTTGGACTCTCAGTCGTGTTCAGACTCTCTCGTGATGTTAGACTCTCAATTGTGCTCAGACTCTCTGGTGTCGTCAGGATTGCTGTTGTGCTTATAATCTCTTTCGTCGTCAAACTCTCAGTAGTTAAACTCTCAGCTGTTATTGGATTCTCACTTGTGCTTAGTCTCTGTGTTGATGTCACACTCTCTGTTGTACTCAGATTCTGTGGTGATGTCAGTCTCTCTTTTGTTGTCAGACTCTTAGTTGTGACACTCTCAGCTGTTCTTGGACTCTCATTTGTGCTTAGACTCTCTCGTGATGTTAGACTCTCAATTGTTCTCAGACTCTCTAGTGTCGTCAGGATTGCTGTTGTGCTTAGAATCTCTTTTGTCATCAGACTCCTAGTCGTTAGACTCTCAGCTGTTCTTAGATTCTCACTTGTGCTCAGTCTCTGAGTTGATGCCACATTCTCTGTTGTACTCATATTCTCTGGTGATGTCAGGCTCTCTTTCGTTGTCAGACTCTTAGTTGTGACAATCTCAGCTGTTCTTGGACTCTCTTTTGTTGTCAGACTCTCAGTTCTGAGACTCTCACCTGTTCTGAGACTCTCAGTTGTACTCAGACTCTGTGCTGTCGTCAGGATTATTGTTGTGCTTAGAATCTCTTTTGTCGTCAGACTCTCAGTCATTAAACTCTCAGCTGTTCTTAGATTCTCACTTGTGCTTAGTCTCTGAGTTGATGTCACACTCTCTGTTGTACTCAGATTCTGTGGTGATGTCAGGCTCTCTTTTGTTGTCGGACTCTTAGTTGTGACACTCTCAGCTGTTCTTGGACTTTCAGTTGTGCTCAGACTCTCTCGTGATGTTAGACTCTCAATTGTTCGCAGACTCTCTGGTGTCGTCAGGATTTCTGTTGTGCTTGGAATCTCTTTCGAAGACAGACTCTCAGCCGTTAAACTCTCAGCTGTTCTAAGATTCTCACTTGTGCTTAGTCTCTGAGTTGATGTCACACTCTCTGTTGTACTCAGATTCTGTGGTGATGTCAGGCTCTCGTTTGTTGTCAAACTCTTAGTTGTGACACTCTCAGCTGTTCTTGGACTTTCCATTGTGCTCAGACTCGCTCGTGATGTTAGACTCTCAATTGTTCTCAGACTCTCTGTTGTCGTCAGGATTGCTGTTGTGCTTAGAATCTCTTTCGTCGTCAGACTCTCAGTCGTTAAACTCTCAGGTGTTCTTAGATTCTCACTTGTGCTTAGTCTCTGACTTGATGCCACACTCTCAGTTGTACTCAGATTCTCTGAGGATGTCAGGCTCTCTTTTGTTGTCAGACTCTTAGTTGTGACACTCTCAGCTGTTCTTGGACTCTCTTTTGTTTTCAGACTCTCAGTGCTGAGACTCTCACCTGTTCTGAGACTCTCAGTTGTACTCAGACTCTCTGGTGTCGTCAGGATTATTGTTGTGCTTAGAATCTCTTTTGTCGTCAGAATCTCAGTCATTAAACTCTCAGCTGTTCTTAGATTCTCACTTGTGCTTAGTCTCTGAGTTGATGTCACACTCTCCGTTGTACTCAGATTCTGTGGTGATGTCAGGCTCTCTTTTGTTGTCAGACTCTTAGTTGTGACACTCTCAGCTGTTCTTGGACTTTCAGTTGTGCCCAGACTCGCTCGTGATGTTAGACTCTCAATTGTTTGCAGACTCTCTGGTGTCGTCAGGATTTCTGTTGTGCTTGGAATCTCATTCGTCGACAGACTCTCAGTCGTTAAACTCTCAGCTGTTCTTAGATTCTCACTTGTGCTTAGTCTCTGAGTTGATGCCACACTCTCAGTTGTACTCAGATTCTCTGAGAATGTCAGGCTCTCTTTTGTTGACAGACTCTTAGTTGTGACACTCTCAGCTGTTCCTGAACTCTCTTTTGTTGTCAGACTCTCAGTTCTGAGACTCTCACCTGTTCTGAGACTCTCAGAAGTACGTAGATTCTCACTTGTGCTTAGTCTCTGAGTTGATGTCACATTCTTTGTTGTACTCAGATTCTGTGGTGATGTCAGGCTCTCTTTTGTTGTCAGACTCTTAGTTGTGACACTCTCTGCTGTACTTGGACTTTCAGTTGTGCTCAGACTCGCTCGTGATGTTAGACTCTCAATTGTTCTCAGACTCTCTGGTGTCGTCAGGATTTCTGTTGTGCTTAGAATCTCTTTCGTCGTCAGACTCTCAGTCGTTGAACTCTCAGCTGTTCTTAGATTTGCACTTGTGCTTAGTCTCTGAGTTGATGTCACACTCTCTGTTGTACTCAGATTCTCTGGTGATGTCAGGCTCTCTTTTGTTGACAGACTCTTAGTTGTGACACTGTCAGCTGTTCTTGGACTCTCAGTCGTGTTCAGACTCTCTCGTGATGTAAGACTCTCAATTGTTCTCAGACTCTCTGGTTTCGTCAGGATTGCGGTTGTGCTTAGAATCTGTTTCGTCATCAAACTCTCAGTAGTTAAACTCTCAGCGGTTCTTGGATTCTCACTTGTGCTTAGTCTCTGTGTTGGTGTCACACTCTCTGTTGTACTCAGATTCTGTGGTGATGTCAGGCTCTCTTTTGTTGTCAGACTCGTAGTTGTGACACTCTCAGCTGTTCTTGGACTCTCATTTGTGCTTAGACTCTCTCGTGATGTTAGACTCTCAATTGTTCTCAGACTCTCTGGTGTCGTCAGGGTTGCTGTTGTGCTTAGAATCTCTTTTGTCATCAGACTCCTAGTCGTTAGACTCTCAGCTGTTCTTAGATTCTCACTTGTGCTCAGTCTCTGAGTTGATGCCACATTCTCTGTTGTACTCAGATTCTCTGGTGATGTCAGGCTCTCTTTTGTTGTCAGACTCTTGATTGTGACAATCTCAGCTGTTCTTGGACTCTCTTTTGTTGTCAGACTCTCAGTTCTGAGACTCTCACCTGTTCTGAGACTCTCAGTTGTACTCAGACTCTCTGCTGTCGTCAGGATTGCTGTTGTGCTTAGAATCTCTTTCGTCGTCAAACTCTCAGTAGTTAGACTCTCAGCGGTTCTTGGATTCTCACTTGTGCTTAGTCTCTGTGTTGGTGTCACACTCTCTGTTGTACTCAGATTCTTTGGTGATGTCAGGCTCTCTTTTGTTGTCAGATTCTTAGTTGTGACACTCTCAGCTGTTCTTGGACTCTCATTTGTGCTTAGACTCGCTCGTGATGTTAGACTCTCAATTGTTCTCAGACTCTCTGTTGTCGTCAGGATTGCTGTTGTGCTTAGAATCTCTTTCGTCGTTAGACTCTCAGTCGTTAAACTCTCAGCTGTTCTTAGATTCTCACTTGTGCTTAGTCTCTGAGTTGATGCCACACTCTCAGTTGTACTCAGATTCTCTGAGGATGTCAGGCTCTCTTTTGTTGACAGACTCTTAGTTGTGACACTCTCAGCTGTTCTTGAACTCTCTTTTGTTGTCAGACTCTCAGTTCTGAGACTCTCACCTGTTCTGAGACTCTCAGATGTACGTAGATTCTCACTTGTGCTTAGTCTCTGAGTTGATGTCACATTCTTTGTTGTACTCAGATTTTGTGATGATGTCAGGCTCTCTTTTGTTGTCAGACTCTTAGTTGTGACACTCTCAGCTGTTCTTGGACTTTCAGTTGTGCTCAGACTCGCTCGTGATGTTAGACTCTCAATTGTTCTCAGACTCTCTGGTGTCGTCAGGATTTCTGTTGTGCTTAGAATCTCTTTCGTCGTCAGACTCTCAGTCGTTAAACTCTCAGCTGTTCTTAGATTCGCACTTGTCCTTAGTCTCTGAGTTGATGTCACACTCTCTGTTGTACTCAGATTCTGTGGTGATGTCAGGATCTCTTTTGTTGTCAGACTCTTAGTTGTGACATTCTCAGCTGTTCTTGGACTTTCCGTTGTGCTCAGACTCGCTCGTGATGTTAGACTCTCAATTGTTCTCAGACTCTCTGGGGTCGTCAGGATTGCTGTTGTGCTTAGAATCTCTTTCGTCGTCAGACTCTCAGTAGTTAAACTCTCAGCTGTTCTTAGATTCTCACTTGTGCTTAGTCTCTGAGTTGATGCCACACTCTCAGTTGTACTCAGATTCTGTGGTGATGTCAGGCTCTCTTTTGTTGTCAGACTCTTAGTTGTGACACTCTCAGCTGTTCTTGGACTTTCATTTGTGCTTAGACTCTCTCGTGATGTTAGACTCTCAATTGTTCTCAGACTCTCTAGTGTCGTCAGGATTGCTGTTGTGCTTAGAATCTCTTTTGTCATCAGACTCCTAGTCGTTAGACTCTCAGCTGTTCTTAGATTCTCACTTGTGCTCAGTCTCTGAGTTGATGCCACATTCTCTGTTGTACTCATATTCTCTGGTGATGTCAGGCTCTCTTTTGTTGTCAGACTCTTAGTTGTGACAATCTCAGCTGTTCTTGGACTCTCTTTTGTTGTCAGACTCTCAGTTCTGAGACTCTCACCTGTTCTGAGACTCTCAGATGTACGTAGATTCTCACTTGTGCTTAGTCTCTGAGTTGATGTCACATTCTTTGTTGTACTCAGATTTTGTGATGATGTCAGGCTCTCTTTTGTTGTCAGACTCTTAGTTGTGACACTGTCAGCTGTTCTTGGACTCTCAGTCGTGTTCAGACTCTCTCGTGATGTTAGACTCTCAATTGTTCTCAGACTCTCTGGTGTCGTCAGGATTGCTGTTGTGCTTAGAATCTCTTTTGTCGTCAAACTCTCAGTAGTTAAACTCTCAGCTGTTCTTGGATTCTCACTTGTGCTTAGTCTTTGTGTTGATGTCACACTCTCTGTTGTACTCAGATTCTGTGGTGATGTCAGGCTCTCTTTTGTTGTCAGACTCTTAGTTGTGACACTCTCAGCTGTTCTTGGACTTTCATTTGTGCTTAGACTCTCTCGTGATGTTAGACTCTCAATTGTTCTCAGACTCTCTAGTGTCGTCAGGATTGCTGTTGTGCTTAGAATCTCTTTTGTCATCAGACTCCTAGTCGTTAGACTCTCAGCTGTTCTTAGATTCTCACTTGTGCTCAGTCTCTGAGTTGATGCCACATTCTCTGTTGTACTCATATTCTCTGGTGATGTCAGGCTCTCTTTTGTTGTCAGACTCTTAGTTGTGACAATCTCAGCTGTTCTTGGACTCTCTTTTGTTGTCAGACTCTCAGTTCTGAGACTCTCACCTGTTCTGAGACTCTCAGTTGTACTCAGACTCTCTGCTGCCGTCAGGATTATTGTTGTGCTTAGAATCTCTTTTGTCGCCAGACTCTCAGTCATTAAACTCTCAGCTGTTCTTAGATTCTCACTTGTGCTTAGTCTCTGAGTTGATGTCCCACTCTCCGTTGTACTCAGATTCTGTGGTGATGTCAGGCTCTCTTTTGTTGTCAGACTCTTAGTTGTGACACTCTCAGCTGTTCTTGGACTTTCAGTTGTGCTCAGACTCTCTCGTGATGTTAGACTCTCAATTGTTCGCAGACTCTCTGGTGTCGTGAGGATTTCTGTTGTGATTGGAATCTCTTTCGAAGACAGATGCTCAGCCGTTAAACTCTCAGCTGTTCTAAGATTCTCACTTGTGCTTAGTCTCTGAGTTGATGTCACACCCTCTGGTGTACTCAGATTCTGTGGTGATGTCAGGCTCTCGTTTGTTGTCAAACTCTTAGTTGTGACACTCTCAGCTGTTCTTGGACTTTCCATTGTGCTCAGACTCGCTCGTGATGTTAGACTCTCAATTGTTCTCAGACTCTCTGTTGTCGTCAGGATTGCTGTTGTGCTTAGAATCTCTTTCGTCGTCAGACTCTCAGTCGTTAAACTCTCAGGTGTTCTTAGATTCTCACTTGTGCTTAGTCTCTGACTTGATGCCACACTCTCAGTTGTACTCAGATTCTCTGAGGATGTCAGGCTCTCTTTTGTTGTCAGACTCTTAGTTGTGACACTCTCAGCTGTTCTTGGACTCTCTTTTGTTTTCAGACTCTCAGTTCTGAGACTCTCACCTGTTCTGAGACTCTCAGTTGTACTCAGACTCTCTGGTGTCGTCAGGATTATTGTTGTGCTTAGAATCTCTTTTGTCGTCAGAATCTCAGTCATTAAACTCTCAGCTGTTCTTAGATTTTCACTTGTGCTTAGTCTCTGAGTTGATGTCACACTCTCCGTTGTACTCAGATTCTGTGGTGATGTCAGGCTCTCTTTTGTTGTCGGACTCTTAGTTGTGACACTCTCAGCTGTTCTTGGACTTTCAGTTGTGCTCAGACTCGCTCGTGATGTTAGACTCTCAATTGTTCTCAGACTCTCTGGGGTCGTCAGGATTGCTGCTGTGCTTAGAATCTCTTTCGTCGTCAGACTCTCAGTCGTTGAACTCTCAGCTGTTCTTAGATTCTCACTTGTGCTCAGTCTCTGAGTTGATGCCACATTCTCTGTTGTACTCAGATTCTCTGGTGATGTCAGGCTCTCTTTTGTTGTCAGACTCTTAGTTGTGACAATCTCAGCTGTTCTTGGACTCTCTTTTGTTGTCAGACTCTCAGTTCTGAGACTCTCACCTGTTCTGAGACTCTCAGTTGTACTCAGACTCTCTGCTGTCGTCAGGATTGCTGTTGTGCTTAGAATCTCTTTCGTCGTCAAACTCTCAGTAGTTAAACTCTCAGCGGTTCTTGGATTCTCACTTGTGCTTAGTCTCTGTGTTGGTGTCACACTCTCTGTTGTACTCAGATTCTGTGGTGATGTCAGGCTCTCTTTTGTTGTCAGATTCTTAGTTGTGACACTCTCAGCTGTTCTTGGACTCTCATTTGTGCTTAGACTCGCTCGTGATGTTAGACTCTCAATTGTTCTCAGACTCTCTGTTGTCGTCAGGATTGCTGTTGTGCTTAGAATCTCTTTCGTCGTTAGACTCTCATTCGTTAAACTCTCAGCTGTTCTTAGATTCTCACTTGTGCTTAGTCTCTGAGTTGATGCCACACTCTCAGTTGTACTCAGATTCTCTGAGGATG
Source organism: Ambystoma mexicanum (assembly GCF_040938575.1). Taxonomy (NCBI): domain Eukaryota; kingdom Metazoa; phylum Chordata; class Amphibia; order Caudata; family Ambystomatidae; genus Ambystoma; species Ambystoma mexicanum. Next base: position 253,794,702 of record NC_090921.1, on the reverse strand, counting down.
TCAGGCTCTCTTTTGTTGACAGACTCTTATTTGTGACACTCTCAGCTGTTCTTGAACTCTCTTTTGTTGTCAGACTCTCAGTTCTGAGACTCTCACCTGTTCTGAGACTCTCAGATGTACGTAGATTCTCACCTGTGCTTAGTCTCTGAATTGATGTCACATTCTTTGTTGTACTCAGATTTTGTGATGATGTCAGGCTCTCTTTTGTTGTCAGACTCTTAGTTGTGACACTCTCAGCTGTTCTTGGACTTTCAGTTGTGCTCAGACTCGTTCGTGATGTTAGACTCTCAATTGTTCTCAGACTCTCTGGTGTCGTCAGGATTTCTGTTGTGCTTAGAATCTCTTTCGTCGTCAGACTCTCAGTCGTTAAACTCTCAGCTGTTCTTAGATTCGCACTTGTCCTTAGTCTCTGAGTTGATGTCACACTCTCTGTTGTACTCAGATTCTGTGGTGATGTCAGGATCTCTTTTGTTGTCAGACTCTTAGTTGTGACATTCTCAGCTGTTCTTGGACTTTCCGCTGTGCTCAGACTCGCTCGTGATGTTAGACTCTCAATTGTTCTCAGACTCTCTGGGGTCGTCAGGATTGCTGTTGTGCTTAGAATCTCTTTCGTCGTCAGACTCTCAGTAGTTAAACTCTCAGCTGTTCTTAGATTCTCACTTGTGCTTAGTCTCTGAGTTGATGCCACACTCTCAGTTGTACTCAGATTCTCTGGTGATGTCAGGCTCTCTTTTGTTGACAGGCTCTTAGTTGTGACACTGTCAGCTGTTCTTGGACTCTCAGTCGTGTTCAGACTCTCTCGTGATGTTAGACTCTCAATTGTTCTCAGACTCTCTGGTGTCGTCAGGATTGCTGTTGTGCTTAGAATCTCTTTTGTCGTCAAACTCTCAGTAGTTAAACTCTCAGCTGTTCTTGGATTCTCACTTGTGCTTAGTCTCTGTGTTGATGTCACACTCTCTGTTGTACTCAGATTCTGTGGTGATGTCAGGCTCTCTTTTGTTGTCAGACTCTTAGTTGTGACACTCTCAGCTGTTCTTGGACTCTCATTTGTGCTTAGACTCTCTCGTGATGTTAGACTCTCAATTGTTCTCAGACTCTCTAGTGTCGTCAGGATTGCTGTTGTGCTTAGAATCTCTTTTGTCATCAGACTCCTAGTCGTTAGACTCTCAGCTGTTCTTAGATTCTCACTTGTGCTCAGTCTCTGAGTTGATGCCACATTCTCTGTTGTACTCATATTCTCTGGTGATGTCAGGCTCTCTTTTGTTGTCAGACTCTTAGTTGTGACAATCTCAGCTGTTCTTGGACTCTCTTTTGTTGTCAGATTCTCAGTTCTGAGACTCTCACCTGTTCTGAGACTCTCAGTTGTACTCAGACTCTCTGCTGCCGTCAGGATTATTGTTGTGCTTAGAATCTCTTTTGTCGCCAGACTCTCAGTCATTAAACTCTCAGCTGTTCTTAGATTCTCACTTGTGCTTAGTCTCTGAGTTGATGTCACACTCTCCGTTGTACTCAGATTCTGTGGTGATGTCAGGCTCTCTTTTGTTGTCAGACTCTTAGTTGTGACACTCTCAGCTGTTCTTGGACTTTCAGTTGTGCTCAGACTCTCTCGTGATGTTAGACTCTCAATTGTTCGCAGACTCTCTGGTGTCGTGAGGATTTCTGTTGTGATTGGAATCTCTTTCGAAGACAGACGCTCAGCCGTTAAACTCTCAGCTGTTCTAAGATTCTCACTTGTGCTTAGTCTCTGAGTTGATGTCACACCCTCTGTTGTACTCAGATTCTGTGGTGATGTCAGGCTCTCGTTTGTTGTCAAACTCTTAGTTGTGACACTCTCAGCTGTTCTTGGACTTTCCATTGTGCTCAGACTCGCTCGTGATGTTAGACTCTCAATTGTTCTCAGACTCTCTGTTGTCGTCAGGATTGCTGTTGTGCTTAGAATCTCTTTCGTCGTCAGACTCTCAGTCGTTAAACTCTCAGGTGTTCTTAGATTCTCACTTGTGCTTAGTCTCTGACTTGATGCCACACTCTCAGTTGTACTCAGATTCTCTGAGGATGTCAGGCTCTCTTTTGTTGTCAGACTCTTAGTTGTGACACTCTCAGCTGTTCTTGGATTCTCTTTTGTTTTCAGACTCTCAGTTCTGAGACTCTCACCTGTTCTGAGACTCTCAGTTGTACTCAGACTCTCTGGTGTCGTCAGGATTATTGTTGTGCTTAGAATCTCTTTTGTCGTCAGAATCTCAGTCATTAAACTCTCAGCTGTTCTTAGATTTTCACTTGTGCTTAGTCTCTGAGTTGATGTCACACTCTCCGTTGTACTCAGATTCTGTGGTGATGTCAGGCTCTCTTTTGTTGTCAGACTCTTAGTTGTGACACTCTCAGCTGTTCTTGGACTTTCAGTTGTGCTCAGACTCTCTCGTGATGTTAGACTCTCAATTGTTCTCAGACTCTCTGGGGTCGTCAGGATTGCTGCTGTGCTTAGAATCTCTTTCGTCGTCAGACTCTCAGTCGTTGAACTCTCAGCTGTTCTTAGATTCTCACTTGTGCTCAGTCTCTGAGTTGATGCCACATTCTCTGTTGTACTCAGATTCTCTGGTGATGTCAGGCTCTCTTTTGTTGTCAGACTCTTAGTTGTGACAATCTCAGCTGTTCTTGGACTCTCTTTTGTTGTCAGACTCTCAGTTCTGAGACTCTCACCTGTTCTGAGACTCTCAGTTGTACTCAGACTCTCTGCTGTCGTCAGGATTGCTGTTGTGCTTAGAATCTCTTTCGTCGTCAAACTCTCAGTAGTTAAACTCTCAGCGGTTCTTGGATTCTCACTTGTGCTTAGTCTCTGTGTTGGTGTCACACTCTCTGTTGTACTCAGATTCTGTGGTGATGTCAGGCTCTCTTTTGTTGTCAGATTCTTAGTTGTGACACTCTCAGCTGTTCTTGGACTCTCATTTGTGCTTAGACTCGCTCGTGATGTTAGACTCTCAATTGTTCTCAGACTCTCTGTTGTCGTCAGGATTGCTGTTGTGCTTAGAATCTCTTTCGTCGTTAGACTCTCAGTCGTTAAACTCTCAGCTGTTCTTAGATTCTCACTTGTGCTTAGTCTCTGAGTTGATGCCACACTCTCAGTTGTACTCAGATTCTCTGAGGATGTCAGGCTCTCTTTTGTTGACAGACTCTTAGTTGTGACACTCTCAGCTGTTCTTGAACTCTCTTTTGTTGTCAGACTCTCAGTTCTGAGACTCTCACCTGTTCTGAGACTCTCAGATGTACGTAGATTCTCACTTGTGCTTAGTCTCTGAGTTGATGTCACATTCTTTGTTGTACTCAGATTTTGTGATGATGTCAGGCTCTCTTTTGTTGTCAGACTCTTAGTTGTGACACTCTCAGCTGTTCTTGGACTTTCAGTTGTGCTCAGACTCGCTCGTGATGTTAGACTCTCAATTGTTCTCAGACTCTCTGGTGTCGTCAGGATTTCTGTTGTGCTTAGAATCTCTTTCGTCGTCAGACTCTCAGTCGTTAAACTCTCAGCTGTTCTTAGATTCGCACTTGTCCTTAGTCTCTGAGTTGATGTCACACTCTCTGTTGTACTCAGATTCTGTGGTGATGTCAGGATCTCTTTTGTTGTCAGACTCTTAGTTGTGACATTCTCAGCTGTTCTTGGACTTTCCGTTGTGCTCAGACTCGCTCGTGATGTTAGACTCTCAATTGTTCTCAGACTCTCTGGGGTCGTCAGGATTGCTGTTGTGCTTAGAATCTCTTTCGTCGTCAGACTCTCAGTAGTTAAACTCTCAGTTGTTCTTAGATTCTCACTTGTGCTTATTCTCTGAGTTGATGCCACACTCTCAGTTGTACTCAGATTCTCTGGTGATGTCAGGCTCTCTTTTGTTGACAGACTCTTAGTTGTGACACTGTCAGCTGTTCTTGGACTCTCAGTCGTGTTCAGACTCTCTCGTGATGTTAGACTCTCAATTGTTCTCAGACTCTCTGGTGTCGTCAGGATTGCTGTTGTGCTTAGAATCTCTTTTGTCGTCAAACTCTCAGTAGTTAAACTCTCAGCTGTTCTTGGATTCTCACTTGTGCTTAGTCTCTGTGTTGATGTCACACTCTCTGTTGTACTCAGATTCTGTGGTGATGTCAGGCTCTCTTTTGTTGTCAGACTCTTAGTTGTGACACTCTCAGCTGTTCTTGGACTCTCATTTGTGCTTAGACTCTCTCGTGATGTTAGACTCTCAATTGTTCTCAGACTCTCTAGTGTCGTCAGGATTGCTGTTGTGCTTAGAATCTCTTTTGTCATCAGACTCCTAGTCGTTAGACTCTCAGCTGTTCTTAGATTCTCACTTGTGCTCAGTCTCTGAGTTGATGCCACATTCTCTGTTGTACTCATATTCTCTGGTGATGTCAGGCTCTCTTTTGTTGTCAGACTCTTAGTTGTGACAATCTCAGCTGTTCTTGGACTCTCTTTTGTTGTCAGACTCTCAGTTCTGAGACTCTCACCTGTTCTGAGACTCTCAGTTGTACTCAGACTCTCTGCTGCCGTCAGGATTATTGTTGTGCTTAGAATCTCTTTTGTCGCCAGACTCTCAGTCATTAATCTCTCAGCTGTTCTTAGATTCTCACTTGTGCTTAGTCTCTGAGTTGATGTCCCACTCTCCGTTGTACTCAGATTCTGTGGTGATGTCAGGCTCTCTTTTGTTGTCAGACTCTTAGTTGTGACACTCTCAGCTGTTCTTGGACTTTCAGTTGTGCTCAGACTCTCTCGTGATGTTAGACTCTCAATTGTTCGCAGACTCTCTGGTGTCGTGAGGATTTCTGTTGTGATTGGAATCTCTTTCGAAGACAGACGCTCAGCCGTTAAACTCTCAGCTGTTCTAAGATTCTCACTTGTGCTTAGTCTCTGAGTTGATGTCACACCCTCTGTTGTACTCAGATTCTGTGGTGATGTCAGGCTCTCGTTTGTTGTCAAACTCTTAGTTGTGACACTCTCAGCTGTTCTTGGACTTTCCATTGTGCTCAGACTCGCTCGTGATGTTAGACTCTCAATTGTTCTCAGACTCTCTGTTGTCGTCAGGATTGCTGTTGTGCTTAGAATCTCTTTCGTCGTCAGACTCTCAGTCATTAAACTCTCAGGTGTTCTTAGATTCTCACTTTTGCTTAGTCTCTGACTTGATGCCACACTCTCAGTTGTACTCAGATTCTGTGGTGATGTCAGGCTCTCGTTTGTTGTCAAACTCTTAGTTGTGACACTCTCAGCTGTTCTTGGACTTTCCATTGTGCTCAGACTCGCTCGTGATGTTAGACTCTCAATTGTTCTCAGACTCTCTGGTGTCGTCAGGATTATTGTTGTGCTTAGAATCTCTTTTGTCGTCAGAATCTCAGTCATTAAACTCTCAGCTGTTCTTAGATTTTCACTTGTGCTTAGTCTCTGAGTTGATGTCACACTCTCCGTTGTACTCAGATTCTGTGGTGATGTCAGGCTCTCTTTTGTTGTCAGACTCTTAGTTGTGACACTCTCAGCTGTTCTTGGACTTTCAGTTGTGCTCAGACTCGCTCGTGATGTTAGACTCTCAATTGTTCTCAGACTCTCTGGGGTCGTCAGGATTGCTGCTGTGCTTAGAATCTCTTTCGTTGTCAGACTCTCAGTCGTTAAACTCTCAGCTGTTCTTAGATTCTCACTTGTGCTTAGTCTCTGAGTTGATGCCACATTCTCAGTTGTACTCAGATTCTCTGGTGATGTCAGGCTCTCTTTTGTTGTCAGACTCTTAGTTGTGACACTCTCAATTGTTCTTGGACTCTCAGTCGGGTTCAGACTCTCTCGTGATGTTAGACTCTCAATTGTTCTCAGACTCTCTGGTGTTGTCAGGATTTCTGTTGTGCTTAGAATCTCTTTCGTCGTCAGATTCTCAGTCGTTAAACTCTCAGCTGTTCTGAGATTCGCACTTGTGCTTAGTCTCTGAGATGATGTCACACTCTCTGTTGTACTCAGATTCTGTGGTGATGTCAGGCTCTCTTTTGTTGTGAGACTCTTAGTTGTGACACTCTCAGCTGTTCTTGGACTTTCCGTTGTGCTCAGACTCGCTCGCGATGTTAGACTCTCAATTGTTCTCAGACTCTCTGGGGTCGTCAGGATTGCTGTTGTGCTTAAAATCTCTTTCGTCGTCAGACTCTCAGTAGTTAAACTCTCAGCTGTTCTTGGATTCTCACTTGTGCTTAGTCTCTGAGTTGATGTCACACTCTCTGCTGTAGTCAGGTTCTCTGGTGATGTCAGACTCTCTTTTGTTGTCAGACTCTTAGTTGTGACACTCTCAGCTGTTCTTGGACTCTCAGTTGTGCTCAGACTCTTTGTTGATGTCAGACTCTTAGTTTTACCCGAAGTCTCTGTTGTGCTCAGAAGCTGTGGTTGTGTCACACTCTCTGTTGTACTCTCAGTCGTTTTACTTTCAGCTGTTCTTAGATTCTCAGTTCTGCTCAGTTTCTCTGTTGATATCACACTCTCTGGTGTACTCAGAATCTCTGGTGATGTCAGACCCTCTTTGGTTGTCAGACTCTTAGTTGTGACACTCTCAGCTGTTCTGGAACTCTCAGATGTGCTCAGACTCTCTGGTGAAGTCAAACTCTTAGTTGTACTCACAGTCTCTGCTGTGCTCAGAATATGTGGTTGTGTCACACTCTCTGAATTACTCAAACTCTCAGTCATTTTACTTTCGTTTGAATTTGTTGTCATATCTATGAAAACCTGTGTACCTTCTCTTCTCTCTCGCTTGTGCCTCACTCCAAGAATCCCATCTCTGTATTCTTTTGCCAGTGTCTTCTCTTCTATTGATAGCTTGTGGTTCTCATTTGTCTGGTGCATTTTCTGGTCCCCGCGGTGTAAGTTCTGGTCTGGGGCGGTCACCTCCTGTCTCCCTTGGTGCACGTTCTGGCCTCTGTCCTGCAGGTGCTCTCCACACTCTGATTTGCAGGTCCAAGTGGTCTGCAGACCGCCATCTTCTTTTTTCGTGTCTGTGCTCTTCTCTGAGGTGCTCATACTCTCCACGTCCTTCAGCCCCGTCCCAGGGCCCTGTGTGCCTGGGGAGGAAAAGTGATTGTGATTATTTGTGAATCTAGTCATCGGCGTTCATATTTCTCAAAATCAAATCTTTTTGTATTTTTTTATTTATTTGATTTGACTGAAAAATGTAACCTTTCAATACAAAATACATATACTTCATTTCCATTATTACTCACATGCTTAAAATACAGATGTATACAGATATATCAGACAAATAAATTTCAATTATCATGATGTAAGTCAATCACTTCTACACGTACATTCATTCAAGTTCTCATTAAAAAAAAGAAAATAAAAGAAATTTGTGCAACAAGCAGTGAAGTAGACGCTAAAATCAAGCGACAAATAAAATGTAAAAATAGAAAAAAATGAGAGAAGAACAACATACTCTAAGGTAGAAACAGTTAACAATTGTTTAACAAGAAGGTGAAATTTTTTTTTTTTAATGGATTTCAAACTTGACATAGATGGTTCACCACAGGACTTGCGCACTTCCCTTTTAACCTTTGCCTTTTTGGTCATCATCAGCTTTGAGTTTCAATTCATTCAGGAAGTTAATAGTTGCGTAACCTACGGTTCTTGAATACACATGGAATATATAGTTCCACAGTTTTTCGAATCCATGTTTAATATATGTTTAAAGAGGTTTTTGAAATATTTTGTTCTCAAACATGCCAATTCTACGCACACAGTGGTCAGATGTTTCAAAGACTCCTCATGCATATTGCAAAATCGACATAAGCGGCTTCCTTCAACAGTAACAAACCATTTAGATGTAACCTCTTTGGTTTTCCACTGGTTTAGCCTCAAGACAGAAGTCCTGCTCGATGCATGACACTGGGAGATTTTAAAAGGTACTCTTCAGGGGAGCCAAAGTGTTTCAGGGCAAACAGATTTTGCTTAAAGCATTTATATGCTTGGCATAGTTCCCTGGTCCTGATCCAATCAATTTCCCATATTTTTCGTTTTGCTTTGTCAGGATTTTGAAGCAGAAGCTCATCCCCTATGTCTGCCTCTCGCATGAATCTCTGCTCTTGTGCTATCCATTGCTTAGAAAATCTGTCCTCTGACTCCCTCACATAGTTCGCTAACTGCTTTACCAGCCCATTGTTATGCTTTTCCAGGGCACATTTCCTGTATAACATGCATGTTTTCCATTTATAGGTGGCTTGTATTGATATAAGCCCCAGTTCGTGTCTTAAAAGGGCTACTGGTGTAGATCTAGGAAGCTTTAAAAGGCTTCTCCACTAGGCCCCCTCTTTCTTATCCCAATAGTTGCATGGTTTATATGCTCTTGTTTCAGCCCCATATAGCAGTATTGGGATGGCCTTTTGCTTGTAGTATGTTAGCAAAGGCTCAATGGTAAATTTGCAATACTTGCCACTGATGATTCTAGATTGTGAGGTTAGACTATTCCATTTCAACAATATGGTGGTTTCATATGGGATGTCTTTTGGGTTGTTATTGATATTCACTCCCAAATAAGTATATTCGCACACCGATTCAAGCGGTTGATTGTCTAACGTCCACTTATATTTTTTGTTTCTTTGTTGGGAATTTTCAAACTGGATCACCTTAGTTTTTTTGTTGTTTATGATCATCCCATTGGTTTTGGCATATTTCTCCAATACTTGGAGCATATTGCGTAACCCCATCGGTGTCTTAGATAGTAAAAGGAGGTCGTCAGCATATAGAAGCCATTTGATCTCATGTTGGCCTAGCTTCGGGGAGTCAGTTGTGATATTGAGAAATTCTTTGCCCATGTCGAAAATGAAGAAGTTAAAGATTGCTGAGGCAAGTATACAACCTTGCTTAAGACCTCTCGTTGTTTTAATGGAGTCTGTCAGCAGTCCATCACTGTTTAATCTTATCTGGAGTGAGGTATCTTGATGAAGCTCAATGATCCACTTCAAGATGTTCCAGGGGCAATCGTTTCTCATCAGCTTCATAAAGAGTATCTCTCTCAGGATGGAATCAAATGCAGTTTTAAAATCGACAAATGCAACATATAATGGTAAATTCTTACTTGAATGATTTGCAATGATGGCATTTATCGTTAGTAGGTTAATGCCTGTGCCCAGGCCCTTGAGAAAACCTGTCTGCCACGGGTCCCTCAAGTTCTCTCTGTCTAACCAGCTGTTACGTTCACGCAGGAGCAGGCGGGCAAATATTTTCCCCGGACAATCGAGGAGGGCTATTGGCCTATAGGAACCAGGGTCAAGTCTATCTCCCTTCTTAAACAGCGCGATCAATGTGGATTTTTTCCACATCACGGCTAACTTCCCGGAACGCATCACTTCTGCAAATATTTTCATTAATATTAAAGACCAGACTTCTACTTCTTCTTTGATCATTTTATTATCGAGCCGATCCGGGCCCGGAGCGCTTGAGGAGCTCAATTTTGAAATATAATATATGATATCCTCTTGATCAAATTTTATGTTATGATCCCAGTTTACACCCATAAGGGGCATATGATGGGTCAATATTGGCATCTGATGTATTTTCAAAAAATACTCGCACCAAATTTTGGCAGAGATGGAATTAACTTGCACAGAAGTCTGATCTTTATAAGTGGCTTTATTCAAAACCTTCCAAATATCAGCAGAGGATTTTGAGGCTATTCTTTTTAACATGTCCTCGCTGTGCCTTTGATAGCATAGCGCCTTTCTTCCTCTTATCAAATTTTTATAGACTGTCCGTATATGTTTTGAGACAGTCTCTCTTCCGATGTTAAACAGTTTAATGAGCGTATCTGCTTCCTCATGTCAGCTTTTTTGATTTTGACATCATTATCAAATACGTGAGTGTGTTTGTAACCATGTCCTTGAGAACTGTTTCTTGCATATACATATTTTTACATCGTTGTAACGTAATCTAACCCTGGACACATGGATAAATGGTTGTCAAAATCCTGTAGAGAGGCATTAGACCATTTAATTCTATTCCTCCTGTTACATGTGGTTATGGCACTTTTATAGGTGCGACAATCACTTTCGCACTGATTTTCCTCCTGTTCCCAGGTTAGACAGAGTTGACTGTGATCACTTTCCCTTTTTGCTTTTATAGTCATGGATTGGATTGCATTCAGCATTGTTGTATTTACAAATATATAGTCTATTATTGCTTCAAATGGACCATTACGCCACGTACTGGCAGCCTGCGTGTCCCCCTCCACTGACCCATTTAGCATGAATAACTGCATATTTTCCATGACTGTGAACCATCTTCTCTCTTCACCCGTTGTTGCCCTTTTGCCCTTATTCAACAGATGTATGTTAAGATCACCCATAACCATTACATAGTAAACATTTTGTTCCTTGGCAATCTTATCGAAAAACCTCTTGTGGTAGGTCAAAAAAGCAATCAGGTGTCAAATGTGACTTTCCGCAATAGATATTAACAATTAAGAGTAGGTGTGAGTTACTACTCAACATGATGGTTTGAATGAAAGGGGTGTTGGAGTCATACATTGATCCTTTAAAACCCCTTGATCTCTCTACTGCTATTAAGAGGCCTGCCGTTGGTCTACCACGGGGCAGGCATAAGGCTGGCTGTAAAAATATTTCATATCCATCCCAGATGGGGGCTTCCACCATCCAGGTTTCCTGCAAGACCACTATGTCACTTCCATAAAGTTCTGTGCTTGGAGTGTTCGTAAAGTGCGTAAATCCACGAGTGTTCCAACATATGAGTTGGAATTTTTCTTTTGTTGTGGGTTGTTACGAACGGACCAATGAATTGCGTCTTCCCTCATTTAATCCAGTGGAGTTGGAGCCATAGACACGTGGACTCCATTTCTTGGAGCTTGGCATGATTTCTTCTTTTGTTTGAGGGTCATCTTGATATAAATTAAAGCCCATATGGAAGAGAGTGTCCCTTGCCTGCCACATTATGTTTGCAAGAATGGTTGAGTGAACAGAAATTCGAGAACGTGACAGGTCTTGATCGTCCAGGAATTCAACTCTATCAATATCAGATGTTGTTATATTCTTTAGTTGGGATAGCTCCTTGCAGATATTTATGACACTTGATCGATTTAAAAAAAATTGCTGGAATGGGTGATCTCTGCATTCCTGTATGAACACTGCTCTCGACTTAAATGTATGATCTTTGGTCATACTCATGTTCTTTTGCCATTGCATGGTTTTCCTCGTGCTGGCAATTTCAATTGACTCTCTACTTTATGCTGTCATGTTAGATTCAGAGCCTCTCACCAGCGAACATTGTGGCATGGTATTTTGTTCCTTCTTGTTTGTACCAGTTTCCGTGGTTTCCTTTAACCTATTAGCCATGTAGTTTTCAACAGTTTTGCTTATTCCCTCTCTCATTTGAGCCTCAGTTAATCCACTCAGCCTTGAGTCTGTCACTTTAATAATGGGAGGTATCTGAGATTGGGCTCTTTCATTTTCTCTCATGGCTGATTCTACAGCCACTACATCACTTAACGGTTTGTAAAATAAACTTGGGGTTATTTTGTATGTACCACTTGCAGGCAAGGTTCTTGTATGACCACTGTTTTCCTTAATAACTTTTGGTTTTTCAATGGTTTCTTTTGCAACACTTATTATCTTCAGAATTCCTCTATGTTTAGTTCTGCCTTTACCAGTCTTTGCAGCAGTCATTGCCCTTTTTGTCTTGTTTGTTCTGTTTTGCATCCAGTTTGAGTGGGACACTAGAAACCTCATGTTGTGTGTTCCAATGAGTAGTGTCCTCACTGGTTGCTACTTGGGGCATTTTATTTGTAGTCAGCTCACCAGTGTTACATTTTACACTATTCTGTGATTGTGGCTTTGACACTTCTGCAGGTCTACCAATGCTGGTCGATCCACCAAAGTTAAACTGTTGGAGCTGCAAAGCTAATTTAGGCCTTAGATCAGGAGGGGATTCGGTCTGAGTTTCAGAGTTTTTTGTCTCACAGTGTCTGAATATTTTGTATTGTTGAACGCACTCTCTCCGTTCACCCATTGCCAGGCAGTTATTGTTTTGATTTGTTAATTTGTTCAACAATATAGTCTGATAGTTTAGCTTTTTGTCCATGGCTTCATATAATTTGGCTAATGATAGCAAAGCTGTATTCACTGCCTTTAGAGTTGTATTGCTCTCCACCTGTCCTAGGTCCTCTTCTGCATGGCTTTCAGCAAGCCTTAAAGTGCAAGGCTTTTCACCAAAAAGGTTTTTTTTTCTCTCTCATGGGCTGCCTAGGAGTTGGGGGAACAAATGAGAGTGAATTCACAAAAGCTTCTTCTTCAGAACATTCAGACATGTCTAGGGAGGTTTTTGTTTTTTGATTTACTCATTATATTTTCCTCCTCAACCCTCGGCATGTTAGTGTTACAAGGGCGTTGCATCGGGATTGGGGACAGGTTATCCACTTGCATTAAATCACCTGTATTTGAGTGAACAAATACAACTTCCTCTTCACTTGTGGAGGCAGAGCTCAAGTTCATAAAATTGAGCGCTTCCTCATCTACTTGTCCTACGATTTGTAGATTTTAGTAGGCTTCTCTCAATCTCTGTTGAGCCTCGACTGAGCATGGTTTAGGAGGGCTCTCAGCAATTTCTTCAAGTATTTTAGGTACATACGCTCTATCCTTCTCACACCGTTTGCTTTCATGCTCCATTGTAGTGTCTGATATTATATTTTCAGCCCCTGCACTTATATTTTCAGCCCCTGCACTGGACATCACTTGAGCATTTGCTTTAATAGCAGCTACTTCGATGTCAAGTCGAGTATTCAATTCAAGGAGCATATCTTGTTTCGGATATTTGTTTTTGATCTGTTGTGTTTGGCGAGAATCCTCCCCCATGTCTACATTTAGGTTGTAGCATGAGCAGATATCAGGAACCTTTAACATCAGGCGGTTCCTATTTTTAATTCCCACTCTCTTCTCTCCTAAACAAGATGCCATTTTTTTTTTTGAACAATGGATATTTGGTGTGAGCGGTGTTACAACTGGATTTTTTGTGCTCAAAGCGGTTCCCTCCTTGAACAATGCAGCATTTACTGCCGGCATGCCGGATTTCAGCGTGTAAGGGAGTTTATCCATTTTACCACAAGTGAACACCTCTTCAATAAACCTCTTTCACTAGAGAGTGAGAGTATATCACTGCACTTTTCCACTCAATTCACAAGTAAGCTTGGCTTTGTGTCTAAAAGCATTAAACAGATTCACAATGTCTGCTTAGCAGGTAGACCAGAAGTCTGGCCGTTGACAATAGCAACAACGATAAATAAAAGAATAAATAATAATAATAGTGGCTTCCTACCCTTTCATTCCATGTACATGCGCAACGTTTCTGCAAGACAGAGTCAGCCAGCTATGGGCAAGAGGTCTGGCAAACCGCGCCACGCACTGCGAACAGCAATCATTGGGGTGACAGTCTGAGCTATTTAGTGATTTTTAATTGATGCTGCCCCAGAAAAATCTTTTTTTTCCTCCTGTGGTTGTTATGCCGGGAAGAAGACATAGGGCCTTATTCTGGATATGGCGGTATTTCAGAGGCAATACTGTCATACTCATTTACCATTTCAGTGCCCGATTTGTAAGTATATCCGTCAATTTACAGGTGGTTGGTCGGTGGTGTTAGCCACCATTTGGGTTTGGAACATTGATGTTGTGCAATAATTATGCCTGAGGCTCATTCTCCATTTATTGGAGCCAATGTGGAAGACAAACCAAGGCAAGCGCTGAAGGTTTTCCCCCATGCAACCCCTGATCATGACCAAAACATCATATCATGTCAACTGCAAACTCAGAATATGGTGGTGTGATGCCTGTGGCAATAAATATGTCACCACCACTCTTTTACCACACTGTCATACTTGTAATGCAGCCAATTCTTTCTTATGAGATGCTTCATTAAATAGCAAACCCGACTATGTGGAGCTACAGGTTGCCCAATGATATGCTGTATTAGGCAGATGTTCTAAGGCGACTCCAGCACTATCCAGCTAGATGTTCCAGGTAGGTTCCAGCTTTATCCAGATGTCTTAGGGCAGGATTCTGCAACCTTTTCCTCTCCAGATATTTCGGTATATAACTCCCATAAGCCATTACTAGCATGGTCAATGATGAGAGATAGGAGTCTAATCCAAAACATCTAAACTTACAGAACCCTTTTTTAGCGAGACTCCAGCTCTATCCAGGCAGATGTTCTAGGGAAATTCCAGCTCTATCCAGGTAGTTGTCGTATTGAGACTCAAGCTCTATCCAGATATATTTTCTATTGAGACTCCAGCTCTATCCGGATAGATGTCCTATGGGGATTCCAGCTCTATCCAGATAGATGTTCTATGGAGATCTCAGCTCTATCCAGATAGATTTTCTATTGAGACTCCAGCTCTATCCGGATAGATGCAATATGGAGACTCAAGCTGTATCCAGGTAGATGTTCCACTGAGACTCAAGCTCTAGCCAGATAGATGTTCTATGGAGACTCAAGCTTTATCCAGGAAGATATTCTATGGAGACTCAAGCTCTAGCCAGATAGATGTTCTATGGAGACTCAGGCTTTATCCAGGAAGATATTCTATGGAGACTCAAGCTCTAGCCTGATAGGTGTTCTAGGGAGACTATTCAGCTCAGAAACCTTAGCCGCTCTGACATTCATACAGCGCATGGATGTGCCCAATCATATACCCTAGCGAGCATGACATGCAGAGCCTTTATGTGTGCATGAAGGAGTTATGTCTGAGATTTATGAATACACTAGTTATTGTTAACACACGGTTTCCTCCTGAGTTTACCCCGGCTTCAGCAGTAATGAAAGAGTCTGCATGCGAAACAATGTGAAATACGGCATGAGGAATGATACACATGTGGTTAATAACCTAATTGCATTCTGTAAGTACTGCAATACATGCACGGAAACTGTATATGGAGACTTACAAAAGCCCTTGTCTGTGGATAGAGGAGTAAGGCAAGGCTGTCTTATAGCTCCTACCCACTTTAGGTTGTATATCAATAAAATTGCCATGGAAATTGAAAGTGTTGATATGGATGCCCCACTCTTGGGTGGAAAGAAAATAGGAATTCTGCTGTATGCTGATGAAATGGTATTGATAAGCAAGACGAGGACGGGTATCCAAAAAGCCTTGAACGCTTGTTCAGCTCTTTCATCACGAATGGGTTTGGAAATGAATCTAAGCAAGACTAAATTATTAATCGGATCCAAACCGAATGGAAAATATACCCCCCCCCCTCCAATTTCTCTTGGTAAAGCTATAGTTGAGAGCGAAGGTTTCTATGATTACTTGCGCGTCCGAATAGATGATAGGGGTCGATGGGGGACACAGATCAATAGGTCTACTCTGAATTTCTCAAGGCAGCGGTTCAACATTTCTTGAAACATTATGGAGGTGATGCCACTTCCCAACCCCCGGGGGCATGTGCTAATTAATCGGTGCTACATGGTCCTGTGGTCCTGAGATTGGGGGTACGCTCATCTCAGGACCACGCTGAGTTGAGCAAAACCCTTCTGTATTTGCGTAAGATTTTAACATCTGATTTTTTATCTCCCTATAGACGAGGATCAGAGGGTGTTCTTGCTCAAAGTGGGGCAAAACATTTGCCTTGTGTCCTTTATGTTTCTGAATTAAGTGGACTTAGATCTGGCACACCCGTCCTTAGATAAAGCGAACATAGTCCCTAAAGTTGGTATTGCACGGAAATATAAAGAATGGAATTATCAAGCAAAGTTGTCTTAGATAAGCCCTACTTGTATAGTAGCAAATTACTTAATAACTCCCTGCCGCTCTAAAACTTGAGGAGAACCATCTCCGGTTCCGGAAGCACCTCAAGACCTTCCTCTTTTCTTCTGCCTTCGCTCCCCCTCTCCCCTGCTGATCTGTTCTCTCTTGGCACCGTGCACCTGGCCACCCTCTGTCCTCCGGGCCCAGGTAACTGCTCACCCTGCCACCCTCCTGCACTGCCTCCGGGCCACCCCTTGCACTGGGGTCTATATCTGTACCCATACAGCCCCCCCATTTTCTTCCTGCACGTATCAGACCTACCCTGACTGCTGCCTTAAACCTAGCACTTGCAAATTGCTAGCTGCACTACCACTGTTTGTTGCCTTTATTATTTATTTGTTGTTATTTATCTGTTTCTCCTCTGCTTCGCACTTTCCACTTCTCCCCCCTTCCATGCACTTTCCCCCTCCCCCTCTCCCATGCACTTACGCGTTCTCAATGTCACTGGGCCTAGTAAGATCACTGTTTTGTTCTCCCCTGTTCCCCTCCCTTGCCTTGTCGCACTCTGAAACACTTGTGTACGAGCGCGATAGAAATAAAATATCAATTTCAATTTTTAAATTCCAACTTGGCCCTGTCAGGTGTCTCAACTTTCTGAAGGATAGAGAAGTGAAAACTCTCTATCTGGATGCAGGATTGGGTGTCCTGCCTTTGGCAACTGTCACACTACATTTTCTGGAGGATAGAGAAGTGAAAACTCTCTATCTGGATGCAGGATTGGGTGTCCTGCCTTTGGCAACTGTCACACTACATTGTTGTGTAGGGCACATGAAATGATTTGAGGGTGTCAAACTGAGAGAATGTTCCTATTTTTAAATGTGTGTCTGCTTTATGGCAAATTGAGACAAAGAGGGCTCTTTCCAAAACATACCAACCAACATTTTGTGACCACTAAGCAAGCCGTCCTCATTTCTATGTATACTGAGAAGGACTCAGACATATGGGCCCAGGGCCAATTTAAAACGTAAGCCTGGCCATTAAGATGTAAATATATGGGTAGTTAGCATTGTGGGTAATGAATTTTGCATGAAGTCTTATGTATTGTAATATTTAAGGTTAAGCAGGGCTTTATGATGTTGATTTTGTATTTGTTTTATTGTGTTCAATTGAGTGTATAACGGTGGTTTTTATGGCCTTTAATCATACTACTGCCGTATATAGAGCAACAGCCATTTTGAAAGATGGAAACACAATTCATTCCGAGTCACAGAAGCATACTGGCAGACAGCTATCATGTCAGGCTCTGTAGTTGGCAGCCAGCGCAAAATCTTCAATTTGATGGAGCGCATTGTACTCAGAGGGGAGATGGCGAAGGAGGCCCAAAATTCTTCTGGCAACCAGATGGTCGGGACAGGTGCCAGGCTGCGCACAACACTCTGGTGGCAACCAGATGGTCGGGGCAGGCGCCAGGTAGCGCACAGCACTCTGGTGGTGGGGGCAGGCGCCAGACAGCACACCCCGGGCAGCGCACAGCACTCTGGTGGCAACCAGAGGGTCGGGGCAGGCGCCAGGCTTCGCACAGCACTCTGGTGGCAACCAGATGGTCGGGGCAGACGCCAGGCTGCGCACAGCACTCTGGTGGCAACCAGATGGTCGGGGCAGGCGCCAGGTAGCGCACAGCACTCTGGTGGTGGGGGCAGGCGCCAGACAGCACACCCCGGGCAGCGCACAGCACTCTGGTGGCAACCAGATGGTCGGGGCAGGCGCCAGGCTGCGCACAGCACTCTGGTGGCAACCAGATGGTCGGGGCAGGCGCCAGGTAGCGCACAGCATTCTGGTGGTGGGGGCAGGCGCCAGACAGCACACCCCGGGCAGCGCACAGCACTCTGGTGGCAACCAGATGGTCGGGGCAGGCGCCAGGCTGCGCACAGAACTCTGGTGGCAACCAGATGGTCGGGGCAGACGCTAGGCTGCGCACAGCACTCTGGTGGCAACCAGATGGTCGGGGCAGACGCCAGGCTGCGCACAACACTCTGGTGGCAACCAGATGGTCGGGGCAGGCGCCAGGCTGCGCACAGCACTCTGGTGGCAACCAGATGGTCGGGGCAGGCGCCAGGTAGCGCACAGCACTCTGGTGGTGGGGGCAGGAGCCAGACAGCACACCCCGGGCAGCGCACAGCACTCTGGTGGCAACCAGATGGTCGGGGCAGGCGCCAGGCTGCGCACAGCACTCTGGTGGCAACCAGATGGTCGGGGCAGACGCCAGGCTGCGCACAGCACTCTGGTGGCAACCAGATGGTCGGGGCAGGCGCCAGGCTGCGCACAGCACTCTGGCCCATGATCCAGAATTGGGTGGGTGCAGTCTCCACTCCCTGGAGTGAGAGTGGAAGCAACAGGTGGTTGAATGACCGCCTGGCTGACCAAAGGAATGGGGTGACTGTGATAGGAGGCGGGGCGATGCCTCCCTTGCTTGAAACTTTGGGGCTTGCTGGTGGAATACCAGTCCTTGGGCCCCAAGAGATGGGAGGCAGACGTTCAGCAGCAAGAGGAGTGCCACAGGATGAATGCTAAGGATGGTGTGTAACTGTGACGAAAGGTGCACATGCTGAACTCAGCTCATTGCCACGTGCAATGATGAGCGAAATGACCGAGTCAAAAGTCATCCAAAAGGCTGGAAAGATCGAGATGATAAAAGCAAGCACCCTCACAACTAATGACTTACATCTTTGGTGCGTGCACCCCACCACCAACAGCTCACGAATTGCCATGCATGATGTGAAATGCAGTGTCCACAGCTCAGAAACAGGGCCTTCCACATTGTATTTATTTACGTGCATGTTTTAAAGCGCTCACACAGCCCCGGGGCACTGAGGCGCTGTTACAGAATGTTGTTGTTGTCCGAATTGCATTTTATAATGAGCTAAAATCCCCAGAAGTTTCTAAGTGCTGACCCAGGGGATCGAACCTGTGTTGCTTCATGTCGTCTTGCTTCTAAGACGAGCATGTTGCCACTGAGCTATCCTCCCGGGACATGGCCTGTGGTGTAGTGCTCTAAGTGCAGCTACTGACTGTTCACCTCCTCAACAGGTGTCCCAGTGGGCCAGGGCCTGCCAGGGCGTCTCCAGAAAGTGTGGCTGAGCCGGGGCCCTGCCGGGGCCCTCAGTCCCACATAACATTGGCGAGCGCATTATCCCGCTACAGCCGCGACGGGAGATGTGCCCGTCATTATGTTAGGCAAGCTGACAGAAGTGCCAGCCAGCCACAGGGACACTGAGGCTGGCGGCACTTCTGTCAGTCAGTGTAACTTCCTCTGATGACCCCTCATCAGGGTCATCAGAGGAAGTTACTGTCCCTTTGTTTGCCCTCCCCAGGTCCCTGACTCTCGCGAACCCGCGGGCTCCATGATCTAATATGCAGATTAGATCACGGAGCCCGCGGGTGCGCAGAGGGTGAAAGGCGCCTCGGGCTCCGTATTCTATGTGCTCTGAGCAGATAGATCACAGAGCCCGAGGCGCCTTTCCCCGTTGGCAAAGTTTTATAAAAGATGCCTTGAACTGTGTACGTTTCAAGCCGTCTTTTATAAACGTAGAACTATTTTTATGTTTATAAAAGACGGCTTGAAACGTATACAATTCAGGGCATCTTTTATAAAGCTTTGTCGACGGACAAAGCCACCTTGGGTTTTGTCCGTCCTCAAAGCTTTATAAAAGATGCCTTGAATTGTTTACGTTTCAAGCCATCTTTTATAAACGTAGCAATGTTACATATGTCTATGTTTATAAAAGGTCGCTTGAAAAGTACACAGACAGTAGTAAGGGAAGCACACAAGTGTGCGTAATTTACTATGGTGTGTGCACTTTTCAAGCCACCTTTTTTAAACATAGAAATATGTAACATTGCTACGTTTATAAAAGATGGCTTGAAAAGTACACAAACCATAGTAGTACGCATACAAACATATAAATGCTCACATACATTTATATATTTGTTTGCGCACCTTACTATGATTTGTGCACTTTTAGGCCACGCCCACAATAAAAGCCACGTACCCAAACAAGGGCCCCGCCCTCAATTTCTTACCCCACTTAAAGCACTGAGGTGCCCTAAAATCTAATCAGGAAACCTGAAGCTGGTGATGTATCGCCTTATCCCCTAGCACGGTGACGCAACGCTCAGCGCCCCCTGCACTGCCAGCACCTCCACTGCATCACGGCAAGTGCGTGCACGGCTACCTCCGCCTGGCCCTTCCAGTGTGCCCAAAGCCCCTGATTAGCTGGGCGGAGCCACGTGGTATATCTGGGTGCCTGTGATTGACATCGCAGTGGTCTTCACACCCCCAGGCGCGCCTCTGTTTGAGGTGATTAAAGGAATGATGACGGCCACCTGTCCAGTCAGCTGTTGCTGGAATGGCCAGGCCGCCTGTAGGCGAGGAAATCATTTCAGAAAACACGCACTCACTACGCCTCAGAGCAGCACCACCTGTCCATCTCGCAGCAAGGTCAGTGGTCGTGGCCATGCACGTGCAGCAAGGTAGACCACTTTGACCTTTCATAAGATTGAAAAAACACACAGATATTATGGGAGCCAGGCCATCATCTGGAACAGGTCGAGGGGTGATCAGCCGGGCATTCGGGTGGTCCACTGCACCCTTGATAGAATGGAGCACACTATCTCCCAACATGTTTGTTAGGTGCCCAGGGACACCTTGAAATACCAGGTCTGCTTCCACCTGCTGTCTGGAGTCCTCTTCATGCAGGAAGTAGGATGGATAAATTGTGGGGTCCACCCTGTCCTGGTCTCTGGAATGAGCTCTCTGGGCTAGCCTGCCAGCTTCCATAGTGGGAAGGGACCAGCAGCCACCTCTGCCCCCTCACGAGGACTCCACCTCCCTACTTTTGTATTCAGAGAGATGTCAGCACCCGCCTGCTGGCGTCAATCCTCTGGAAACAAACCCACCTGTTGTCTTTGTTTGGTTGGGGGCATACAACCAGGATGGGGCTGGGGACAACAAACTTCTCCTTGGGCCCGCATTCACAAATCACCATTCGTGACTCTTCGGGAGAAACTGTTTGATTAGTATCGAATGGAGCATTTCCGGGGGCAGTTTGATGGAAATGGTGCATTTTACAGCATGTTAGTCAGGAAGCATTGATTAAAATTGCCAGCTGCAGAGTACAGGAAGCCATGAAGTGTCCCACATACATTCCTTAAGAACAATGCCCCACGGCCGACCCTTTGGGCATCGCCATAGTGCCTTATAGCCTTCCTGCATGCAGCGCCTTTCCAGGTCAGTGCAGCGCATACGAGAGCCTTATCATAGCACAAGGAGTTTTTGCACGGAATTTCACGTTATCATCCCCTCTGTGAGCTGGGCTTTAAATCTGCTCAGATATGTCCACATGCCCCATTACAATCAGAGAAGTGTGCAATCAATTTCGTGCGAACGATTGACCGATTCCATGTGTACAGCGCTACCAACTCCATGAGGGGTCTCTTGGCACTATACAAAATATAGAGTTCTCGAGCTCCCTAGGCGTATATTGGTCTTCCAATCCTATTTTTTTTCTGTGTCCTGTAACCTGTATTCCTGAATTTAAAATAGGAAAAGCAAAACAGCAACTCACAGAATGCAAAGAATAACGCAGGACTGAGTGGCTTTATATACCCAGTTGTTTCTAATAAACTATGCATACCAACATGCCCCCATTTCATTTGATAGGTTGTCAACCATTGGTGCATTTCCCTTGCATTATGGGATTTGTAGTCCTGGATTTATCAAGAGCAAAGAAAAAAACATGGTCGGGTGAACATGTCGTGAATGCCATGGGCATGTTGGCGTGTATGTGAACATTGTATATCTGACCCCATAGAGCCCAAGTACCCCATGATATCATAGAACTACTTTATGTGTTTGACTCATAACTAATAGGAGGTGCCATGCAGAGATTTCTACCAAACTCGGGATAGCTCCATGTCACCTGGCACATCACTTCCTTACTGCCCAAGCATTTAATGTCACCAGGATACTGGGAGAGACTGGAGCGCCTTTCATTGAATACAAATAAAAAAAGCGTTAACGTCAAAGCCAAGCTACAGATTGGAACATGGCGTCTAGTGACATGTAGCCGGCATGTAACCTGCTTTCTCCAAGGAAAGGTAAGTTTGCTTGATGTGTCCTGTACGACTTGTTTAATGGACAGTCCAAAAGAAGATTCATGTAAGATTCAGAAGGAAGGCGGCTGTACCAAAGACAGCCAGGTCACAGCGCCAGAGCTACTTCCTGACACACACGGGCGGGTCCTCCACCAGGACTCCGCCCCAGACACCCGGTCCTCTTCTGATGGTCCAAACCCTGCTGTGGGCCCCTCTTTCCCGTGAGTAGTAAGTGGAGGAAAGGCGAGTTCCTGCCACAGACCAGGCGAATTCCTCTATGAGGGCGTGGGTCTGCAACAGACGGTTGCTCCTATATCAACACTTTGACTGCCACCCAAATACCGGGAAGTGTCCTTTGCTTCAAGTACTGTTTCAGTGGTTGATTGGCCCCACCTTTACCTCACATGAAATGATTGCTGCCTCTCATCTCTGCTCAGGCCTCTAGCTTCTTATTTAAGTTTGCATTTGCTTGTGTTGGCGATGACATAGCCTTGTGCAATCGTTTGGTTTGTGTTGTTGCATTACTGTGTACCAGGCATTTATTTAGGGCCCGATTCATGGATTTTTTTGCACGGTTCAAAGTGACTTTGCACTGCTGAAAAGTGACTTTTCACTGCCGACAATTGTTCTCTAAATCACTAAGCACCTAGTTTCACCTGCGTCAAAACTGTTAAATGCGGAGCGGTCAGTGCCCAGGAAATCTGTGTCTGCTTGGATAGGTTACTGGGAAAGCACAGGTGTCTGGCAGGCAGACAGCCTGCACTTAGCAAGTCGAGCGGCAGGGCCAAATTAGACTTCCATCCATGTAAACAGGGCTTTAAGTGGGTCGTGGCTAGCCGGGGCTGAGTCCCAGCAGGCTCAAAAATATGGGTCTAAGGTGGGGCCCATGGGCTGGTTCGACCATTCTAGAAGAAAAGGATGAGGCCACTGGAAGCAGAGGGCTTTTTTTTCTAAAGCCTGAAGCTCCCGCTTGCTTGTAGAAACTTCAGGCTTCAGGGAAAAAGGTGTTGGCTTCCAGTGGCCCCAACTTTCCAGTCCTAATACTGCTGCTGCCCCTTGAAAAATGCCTAGTGAGGGGCAGTGCCACCATTAAGGCTGAAAACATGTGGCTGCTGTCCCCTGACAGGCATCCTTTTAGTTAATAAATGCTTAGATCAGCAACCTCTCCCACGCAGGGGGTGCCTGTAGGCCATTAAGCCGGGGATCAACAAGGGAGCCCGGCTCAACAAGCCCAGGCGACCCCCCCCCCAGAGGCCATGCCACTCTGATGAGCCCCGGGTCGTTTTGCCGTGCCACTTAAGGGGTTGATAAATTGAGTGATATTTAAAAATATGGGGTAATAAGGACGCTTGTTGTTACAGCCTTTAGAAGCTGGAGGGATCTGTCTTGAAAAGCTATTAACAAATAACATTTATAATTTTTGAGATTCGCCCACGTGGTGACTGTGAACGTTCCCTGAATGGATGATACATCTGACCAGTGGGAAGTCCATCTTTGGGGGAGGGAGCTGGGGGCTGGTTAGTGGAAAGATCGGGCCTGCTGGCAGTGCGGCAAGATGTATGTGTGTACATCGGGATTGCTAGAGTGCAAACCGAGCTGGAGAGGGCCATGTATGCAGTAAAACAGAAGGGTAATTCCGGCGATTTTTTGGAGGAAAAGTGGGGGATTTACTTTACTTAGCGGGGCATGAATGTATTGCTAGACAGAGACGAGGAACCTGTCTGAAGTGGCACTGGGGAAATGTTGGAGTATGTTGGAGAGGCAGGATTGTGAACATTGTCTGAAGTGACAGCAGTAGAAGAACTGCCGTGGACAGACAGAGCTGCCAGGACTCTCTGAAAGTACGTACGGCAAAGGAAGAGATGGCCAGGCTGCCAGAAGAGACAGTAGCAGAGATGTTATGCTATGTTGAAGGATATTTATACCGTGCACTACCCCCCGCAGTGGTCCCCTGGCGCTCTGGCGGATTTGAAAGTTAAGAGGGTTGGACCAGTTATTTCAGTGTAGCGGGATAAAGGTAGAGCGAGATTTGTGGTGTTCTGTTGGCAGGATCAGTTCGGTTAGCATCGTTCGCTGAACATGGGTGTGGTTTCCGGATCCGTGGGCTCCCATATTCTGTTTTACCAGACTATGTGTGGTTTGTTTTGTTGTTTCAGTGTCTTGCCTGGGTTGAGTTTTAGGCTATTTGTGTTCATCCACTCGTAGAGTTATTTGAGACATTCTCCCAGCGTTGTGTTCTCTTCTTGTGTATCTTCGATTTTATAGATGATTTGTGAGTTGTCTACGTAGTTTTAGCATGTAAGGTTATGTTTTTTGATGATCTTGTTTAGCAGCGCCAGGTAGATGTTGAAGAACAGTGGGGATAGGGATGATCCTTGTGGTACTCCACAGTCAGTGTCCCGTGGAGCAGATTTGAAGGGTTTTAGCCAGACAGTTTCCGTTCTATTTGCTAGGAATGATTTTATACAGAGTAGGGCTAAGATTGTTATTGCTATTTCTTCTATTCTCTTGATGAGGATGTCATGGTTGACTGTGTGGAATGCTGCGGAGATGTCGAGTAGTATTAGGGCAGAGTTTGTGTTGGAGTCTGCGTTTGTCTTTAGGTCATCCCAGATAGATGGGAGTTACGTTTCTGTTCCCCTTGTGTGTCTAAAGCTGACTTGCGCCTGGTCCAGCAGCTGGTGTTTTTCTACGTGTTCTTGTGTTAGTTGGTAGACGTAGGTGTCTAGTAGTTTTGCTGCTATAGTCTTAGGTGATCCACTTTGCTCTGCACTTAGACATATGCTGTTGCTTATTTGCTGTACCTAGCCTTAGGTGGCTCTACACTGGATTGCTACATATAGCACACAACGTCAGTATCTGACCTCTGCACCTAACCAGCCATCCAGACTTTGCTATGCTGCTGCACCTATATACTATCTGCCATCTCACTGCATTGTGGGTCCCAGATACTGTTCTGACCAGATCCTTCCTCTCACGGCCTTACTCCTTACCCAAGGCTCACGTGGATTATCCCTCCACCATGTCTCTAGCACTGGACCTGGCCACCAAGCCACTGGCCTATCACACCACCGCACCCATCTCACCTTCTACACCGAAACACTGCCTCATCCAAAAGCCCAACCTCCTGTACAACACTAATCTGTACCTCAACTCTCCTACCTTATGGCTCCAACACTTTGCTACTAAACCCATTCCCCATCAACCTTGCCCATTACATCTGAGAAATATCAGATTAAGAACTGGATTCCTGCATGTACCCAAACTCCAACACATCACCCACATGCACACAAACGCCAGCCAAATCCAAACTGCCAAGGTACAACCAGACAACCTTAAGACACTGCCAAAAAAGGAGGTGAAGATAAATGCAAGATCCCTCCCTGTCCATGCCCTTGACATCGCCGACCTTATCACCACACAAAACTTCAATTGTATTGTCATTACGGAAACGTGGTTACACGCAGCCTCAGGTCCTTTACTGGCACTTGCCATTCCTAATGGATATTCAATTATCAGAAATGACCGCAATTCTAACCTTTCCAAAGGAGGTGGAGTCGCATTTATCCACAAAGATGACATCAATATTAGACTGGTTCCTAACACACAATGTAGCTCGGCCGAGTCCCTCTCAGTCAAACTTTCTCTATCTCACCACAGTACAGCTACTATGCACCTCATATACAGACCCCCTGGTCCACTTGCTACCTTCTCGAATGACATCTCAACCATTCTGGCTGACAACACCAAACCAAACTCCCAAGTTTTACTTCTTAGTGACTTTAATCTTGGATTATTAGATCCCAATGACTCACATGCCAGCGAGATCGCCAGTAATATCACAAATTTAGGTTTCTCGCATTGCATCCTTGAACCCACCCACTCCAAAGGGAGGACGCTCGATTGGATTGCTGATTTAAACTGTAACACGCATATCATTTCTAATGACCCTTGTGCTTGGTCAGACCACCACATCATCATTTTTAACATACGAGCCATTGATCCTCACACCAAACCTAATATTGCGCCATCCAACCCTACTAGAAACAAAAAGGACATTACTAAGGACAAACTTCTCCCTCTGATCCTGCCCATACTTAATAATCAGGCTCCCTACCTGACGACCCAACAGTCTTGGTGGACATCTTCAACCAAACTGTGCTCAAAGCTATTAATACCATGGCACCTCTTAGAAATAGGAAACCTAATCAGCGCGCCACCACCACAACTCTTGGTTCACTCCATATTTTAGAACACTTCGCAAAGAAAAGCGGTGTGCCGAAACACTGTGGAAAAGGCTTCCATCTGAGACTAACAAAGATAACCTAATTTTAGCAACTCTTAATTACAAGGAAGCAATTCTACAAGCCAAAAAAGAGACGTACAACCAACGCATCTCACAGGCAGAATCTAACACGAAGGAGCTATTCAAAATTCTTAAAGAATTAGAATCCCCCTCCTCCACCCTGATATCTGTAATAAGGACAGCATGTGGTGTGAAAAAATTCAAAAAGCTCTCCTCACTAAAATATCCACCCTACAGTCTAAAATTAATACTAAGCAAAACTGCCTACAAACATCTTCGCAAACTAAACCCATGAATAATAAACCCAGAAACGCCCTATTCACGCACACTCCTTTTAGCTTTGCCCCACTCACTATTACTGAGGTAGAAAGCATCATTAGTAAACTGAAACCTTCCAATTGTCAAGGTGACTCCTGTCCTGCCCCTATCATCAAGGAATCTGCCCATGAACTTGCCCCTTTCATCACCACCTTTATCAATTCCTCATTTCACTCGGGCATTGTTCCTGACAACCTCAAGGACGCATGGGTCATTCCCTTGCTTAAAAAACCCTCGCTGGATCCGAGTATCCCTACCAATTATAGGCCGATCACCACTGTCCCCTTCTTACTGAAAATTCTGGACAGGGCAGCGTATTTACAGATTAAAAAATACCTAGAAAACAACAATCTGCTTGGCACAAGACAATCTGGCTTCGCCCCAAGCATGGGACGGAAACAGCCTTATTAGATCTCAAAACTCAAATTGAGGACCTAAAAGATAACAGCAAATTGGCCTTACTTTTACTCCTCGATCTATCGGCAGCTTTCGATCTTGTTAACCATCAAATCCTCTGTTGACACTTGAAATCAGCAGTCCACTTCTCTGCAAAAGCCACCAAATGGATCAGATCCTTACTGGATAACAGGCAGATGAGGGTATTCTCACCCACTGCCTCAGCTGAGCCCACTCCAGTGCCCTCTGGCATTCCTCACCAACGCTTTATAACGTCTTCACTAAACCTCTCTTTGACGTACTTGATTATCTGGGTGTCACTTACACCAACTATGTTGACGACACCCATATACTCATCCCAATCACAGGTGACTACACAGAGGACACAAAAGCCTTGTATGACATCTATCAAGTCATCCAAGCGTGGATGGCCCAGCATGAGCTCTGTCTTAACGATGATAAGACTGAGCTCCTCATCCTGGACTCCCAACAACAACTGAATAGACTTGACCCTGCCTTCAAAACCTTCAACATTGATGGTAATTCTATTAAAGTCTCCTCAGACACCAACACTTTAGGAATCTACCTCAATTCCACTTTATCACTTAATAGACAAACTAACGCAGTTGTCTCGGTATCTGCATACACATGTAAGCTCATTACAGCATGCCACCACTTCCTTACCACACATAACTGTACTATCTTGGCCGGGACATTGGTTATGGCCAAACTGGACTACTAGAATGCCTTATATTTAGAGACCAGCCAACGTAATCTGAACAAACTACAGGTTACCCAAAATAACGCCATCAGAGTGGCCCTCAACATCACCAGATCCTCACACATCCCTGAAACAATTAGTAGCTTACACTGTCTTTCAGTAACACAAAGAATTTTTCTGAAATCTCTTACCCTCACACATAAATGTTTGAACAATCAGCCCCCTCCTATCTTGCCTCTCGGTTCTCTCACTACACGCCCACCCAACTACTCATATCAGCTCAAGCACATTGCCTGATCCTCCCCAGATACAAACTGCAGAAATCCGGGGGAAACAGCTTCCCTGTCCTTGCCTCCAAACTTTGGAACTCGATTCCTATAGCTATCAGATCAGAACACTCTCCTACCCTCTTCAAACAAAGATCCAAACTGTGGCTAGCTACTACTGATGCCTAAATTACTAAATATCACCATAGGACAACTTTTTGATCCTACAATTGCCTTTGCCTGTATTGATGCTTCTGATAAACTGTAGATATTGTGCACAGCACATTGTAAATTATGGATAATTACACTGGCTAAGCCCTGAGGAGTGAAGGGCTGTGGACGTTTTCTGTTGGGCTGTGGCGAGTGCTTGGACTAATAGCCTCGCTTCTCCTCTGTATTGGATCGTGTTACTCGAAGTCAGAGGTGCGTGTGCCTGTGCCTTTAAACTTTCAGCTGCCTGGTCACTTGGTCAGCTGGTACAAGAGGCCGCCTCTGCCATCTTTGCGGTGCTAAGCCCTAAGGAGTAAAGGGCTGTGGACGTTTGCTGTTGGGCTGTGGCGAGTGCTTGGACTAATAGGCTCGCTTCTCATGTGTATTGGATCGTGTTACTCAAAGTCAGAGGTGCGTGTGCCTTTAAACTTTCAGCTACCTGGTCAGCTGGTCAGCTGGTACAAGAGGCCGCCTCTGCCGCCCTTGCGGCACTAAGTCCTGAGGAGTGAAGGGCTGTGGACGTTTGCTGTTGGGCTGTTTGGCGAATGGCATTGTGGCAAATCGCCTGAGAGACTGTATCCCAAAACATGTCTAACGAGCTGCATTTAAGGCAAATGACAGCGTCAACATCGATGCTAAAAATGCGTGCACAGAAGCGGTGCAGCTAAATAAAGTAAGCAAATATTATTTGTGCACCTCTACAAGTGAGGCTATTTCTGAGTCGATAGCCCCACATTCACAAGCCCATAGCACCGTTACTTCACTGGCACCAATTGTGAATGTTATTGATGAAGTGTTTTCTGAAGAAATTGCATCTAACATCCCTGTCCAGCATGAATCAACTGCAAAAAGCAATTCAAGTAACACACATAATGAAGTTACACTGTGCAAGGCTTTGTCCTCGGATATACAGCCTCTGACGTCTCCAGAGGACAAAGCGGAACAAAGAGTGCTGGCAACTGCCCCACAAAATGAACAAAACACAGTATCGGTAACCACATGTTTGGTAGCGCACGGAACGTTACCTCTGGAGGTCGATGTTGCAGGGGATTCCATGGCTGCTGATGGGTGGAACCAGCCGGCTTCGCTTCGAGAGTATGCATGGCGGGCGAATTGGCTGATGGATGGCTGCGTTGAACTCGAGGGGCTGACGTGTAAGACCAGTCGGATCGAATGCTGCTCAATCGATGATGGATCTTGTATTTTACATCCGTTGGGAGCCAGCTCTCCTGGTGTTTGCTCTTCAGCGATCGCTTCTCAGTTTGCCGCAGCTGGGTCGTTTGTAAGCGTCTCTGAAGGCTTGAATAGGTCAAAGCCGGTCAACGCTATATTTGGTGCTGGCTTGACGAACATGTTCCTGCCTCAAATACAGGCACGCTAGTTGACCCCTCAATGTTGACCTTAACAACAAAGCACAATGCGCAACGTGATTCGCTGGAGATTGTAAAAAATGTGCTTCAAAATTGGCTACAATGACTTAAACTTGTAAGAACAAAGTACTAGATACAGTGCCGACAAACAATAATGGAGGTGCAAAAGGTTCGTTGAAGCGCACTAACACTGGTATAACTGATCCTTGTGAAGATACAGTACCCAGTGTGCCTTATAAACACGCAAAAATGTTGGAAAAAGGTGAGCATAATCGTCACTCTCACGATTTATCAGGCTTACCGTTTCCATCTCAGAAAAGGCTGTGCACTAATTAAAAACGTGAGACAATTCGCTGTACCCCAAAAACAAAAAGGCTCCATTTATCTAACACTGATGATTCTGACTCAGACGAGACTGCCGACTCTTCCCTTATAGAACGACCTTTCCCCAAAATTAGGAGAAACCGAGGCAGAACCGACAGAGTGCCCCATTGCTCGAAGGCTCTGTCATATGGTCCTGACATAAGTACAGCTGTGCCCCTAATGGAGATACAAGCAATGCTTATTTCATCACTAACCATTTCTCTGGCACCATTTATGAAGTTGTATGAAAACCTAAATGAGGCAACCCGAGATTTTACTACAGAGGTGACCTTATTAAACTCAAAAGTGGTAAAACTGGAACAAATATGTGGAAACACAAATAGTAAGCAACATGAGGGCTTTAAAAGACTGGATGAATCATACAAGTTGTTACATGAACAAAGGAGAAATGACACAATCCATAAAAGACTGTTTGCTGAAGTAGCAAAGGAAGCTCTTGCCGTATTCAAACATAGTGGACGAAGGCCTCAATCTGTAGAGCCCAGTGGGACACCTGATGAGTGTACACAGCAGATTACAAATGGAAATGCCCATGGCACGACCAATACAGACAGAAATTTAAATCTACACAGTCCCCACCCATTAACAGTGAATAATAAATCGTAGGATAGTCTAAGATCCGCTGCTACCAAGAAATCAAATCCACAATTACCACTCTATGCACCTTTGACCCTGAATCTTAACAACAGCGAGCCAATCAGTACCTCACTGAGGGTGACAAAAATGCCGCAGAGCACCGACGATATAAGCCCCGTGTTAGTACTGATCGTCGAAATCATGGACGTGTCATTTCATACCGCCTTTGAGCAAGCACGAAGTTCCGCAAACCTGGCGCATGACGCTACTCAAGTCGAATGTACATCATATATTAATCTTCAATTGGAGGGTGTAGGTCAAAGTTATAAAACACCCACCTCAAACCTTTATGCCATCGTTGTTCCCTATATTTAACAATGAGGTTGTTATACCTAAAAGCATGGGCTCTGTAAAACAACAGAAAGCCCAACAATGTAAAAAAAAGAAAAACTTACCTGCAAAGAAAGGGAACAAATCGAATGGAGCACGAAATGTCTTCGGAACATTAAAGTGGTGCATGTGGTTGCCAATGAAAGCACCAAACAAACCCCCAGCACATCAAAAAATCCATCAGCCGAAACTCTGCCTGCAACTGAACTCAAAGGTGGCACAAGCGACAAGGGAAGAGATGAGCACGAAATTCCAAGTGAGTTGCTAAACATGTCAACTTATGACGACCCTAAATATGAGGACATCGTTGAGTCCACTACTCCAAGTGTAGAAGTACAAAGCACCAGTGCCAACATACTCATGGGGATGAAATCAGTAAAAGATCCGGCGGTGGAAAAACTGGTCGTCATTGAGAAAGAAGCACCAAAACTAATTGCATCAGTTCCACGCCAACCTGAAACAGTGCTTCCACTTGAAAGATCGACCACCAGTAATGACATGGTAGCTGATACACCGTCTACCACAGTGAAACTGAGGAGTCATCCCTTCCTGACAATGCAGGAAAAATGGCATAAGATAAACGGAAGTTGCCGGGAACATTTTACAAGGAAGGTGGTTTATGATCAGAGTGATAGGGAACAACAGTGTGAGAAACGAGACCATGACTGTGACGAATTTGATGCATCACAGCTATTAAAGCATTTTGACAAACAAAACAACGATCAATTAAAGCAACAGCACAAACGACCAGACTTAGGTACAACGAACTAGGGGCGTAGTGCGAGGAATTCTGGTTAGACTACTGGTTGAGAGGTTACAGTCGTCGGACAATTTGATTCTAAATCGAAGTAATATCATCAAATGACTCCATCATGTACCTGGACTATGTGCAATCACCACTGAGGACTTAAAGATCGTCGAATTCCCTGACGAACGACGTAATGATAAAGTGGTGCTTCATGTTACCTCAACCTTAATAGCGACATCCATCCTCGATGCGAATGTGTCTCTTTTCTCCTTGGATTTTGATGTCCACAAGTTAGAAGACGGACAGTCAGCGATGATAACAAATGATTGAAACAAGGCTTTTTACCCTGCACCTCGTGCATCAACCTCACCTAAACCGTCAGCGGCACCTGCCGCGTCTGATTCCAATCATCATGCTGGACCAACCAGGTTAACCAGAAATAAGATCTGTGATGACGACCTAAAAAACAGAATGGTGCCATCAGAAAAGAAATGAGTCTTGTTTGTTGAAGATCAACGCCCTGCACCAGGGGGGGAGATCGAGAAAATAAGTATAACCATACAAGGAAAGATGCAATCAGGGGCAACAGTGTTCCACCACCCCACAAGTAGCCATAATCAAGAATCAACACATGACTGGCAATGGCTGGCCGAAACATTAAACAGCACCACACTCCAATAATGACAGAAGGAATCTGCCTTACAACATTGTACATTAGGATCTGTGAACACGCGAGGTTTCAATCACCTGTTTAACAGAGTGGTTGGGCGGTTTGGCTGTCGCATGCCTACAGGAGAACTGGTTAAGTTCCACCCCGGTTGTAGAAGACTTTGAGATAGCGTTAAACCCTGCTATAAAACCAGAAAAGGGTCGCCCCATGGCAGGGCTTATAACCTTAGTAAGACGCTCATCAAGCTATGGCATCATCAATTCAGTAAATCACTCACCATTCATTCAAGAATCAACAATTGCTAAAATGGACAAGCAGTCCCAAATCAAGGAACAAATGACTATAATAAACTTGTATTGGAACCATGGTAGAGCTGGGAAACACAAATTCATTTATGCAGTTTCAAGTATTATAGATCGCTTACTTGTTGACCAAAAAGGGTCCAATATAATAGTCTGCGGTGACTTGAATATAGACTACTTTAACCCAAAGACGTGCCAGAAAAAAACTTTGGCTACACAATGGATGAAAGAAATGAGTGTAAGAAATGTACAGATGCTGAACGGTTGCACATTTGGCGACATACCGCCGGCCCCTACGTGCAACCGGTCAAACCAGGGTTCCACAATCGATTACATATTTGTATCGACAGATCATCATCAACGTGTGACATCGCTAAAAGTGGTGCAAAAGGAAAGCAGCGACCATTACATGCTGATTATGGAATTCGTGAATATCTCATTAAATGTCAAATCAAAATGGCCACAGAAGATTGCTGTGGAAGCAAGAAGGGTGAGACTAAGAATAACGGAAGAAGAAGTAGTGCAGCTATCGAACCAATATTGCGCTGATGGATCCATATTAGAATATGCACACCTACTGGTCAATTTCAAAACAAATAACGGAGGCTTGAAACACATGAACTTGAAACACTCTCATTGTTTTCATTTGGACATATTAAAACAGAAACGATTAATGAGAAGCGCATTTCGGCAGGCGAGGGCGTCTGATAAAGTGACATGTGTTTCAAAGATAAGAGCGGCCAGACAAAGGTACAAAAACTGGATCAAAACACATAAAGGTTCAATTCTACAAAGAGACTCTGAGCGAATGCTAGAAAGCCTTCATAACAAGAACACCATAGACTTTTGGAATATTATTAATGACACACAAGCCCCCCAGGAGGCTTTACAAGCATCTATGGTAACGGAAGCAGCGTGGATAGCCCACTTTAAAGAGTTATATAAAGAAACCGAAAGACCACTCAATTCACATGATCCAATCATTTCAAAATGGGCACTATCTTTTCCCAAAGATGACATTTTAAGAATAATCAGCAAAGCAAAAAACTCAAGAGCTCCCGGGCCGGACGGCTTGACGAATTTTACAATTAAGCAACACCCTGAGATATGGGCAGAGGTTTGTGTGGCCCTCTTTCAGAGAGAACATTTCCAGCAACAGACACCACAATCATGGAAATCTGCCGTGATTATCCCAATGTTTAAAAAGGGGGACAGAACTTGCCCAAAAAATAATCGACCGGTTGCTTTACTTGATGTTTTAGGGAAAATGTATGCAACCATGCTACAGCACAAACTAGTAAAGTGGGCAAAGCTATCGAAACATGTAGATGTCAGACAAACAGAATTCGTTAAGCAGGTTGGCTGCTCACTGAATTTGTTGCTGTTGAATTTACTCAAAATGGAGGCGATTAGATCACAAACAACGGTATATCTCGCGTTCGTTGATTTTTTCCTATGCTTTTGACACGACCGATCAAGCACTTTTATCGAGCATAATGCATGCATGGGGGTGCCCGGAAGATCTCGTGGCTGCAATAAAAGAACTGCATACTGGAACCTCAATTAGAGTACGCCTGGATCGAACGGGCACTCTGTCGTCACCGATTAAAACATTCAAGGGAGTTGAGCAGGGATGTCCTTTGGCGGCGGCGATATTTAGCCTGTTTATATCGGACATTGGCAACTCCATAGAGGCAGTCAAATCCTTTCCTCCAAAGGTGCATAGATCACAGCTAAATTGGCCCCTCTATGCAGATGACCTCATATTGTTGGATTTAACACCAATTGGCCTGCAAAGGAGACGCGATGCAATTCAACAATATGTGGCTGAAAACCGTCTGCTCATTAACACGAGGAAATGTGAAATTCTGGTCCTCAGAAACCTCAAAGGCGGCAGGGCTAGACTCGCAAAAAGAACATCATGGTCTATGGGGCATGAAAAATTGCTGATTTCATCTTGCGTAAATACCTTGGAATGACAATTAGTTCCTCTCTTAATGATGGTCCGTGGATAACTGTGACAAAACGCAAATGTAAGCAACTGGCATGTCAAACTCTAGTGATAAAAAACAGACTTGGGAAATTTTCTCTGCTAGCGGTTTTGCGATTTTATCAACAAAAGGTAATACCGGTATTAATATACGGGGCAGAAAATGCTCTGGGCTGCTCATGGGAGGTGTGGTCCACGCTCGAGAATATCTTTTGGACTAAAGTACTGGGTTTACCGAAAGGAACAGCTACGACAGCCGTACGATATGAATTATCGCTAATCTCCATCCATGCGCGTGTTTGTTGGTGCCTGCTATCACTATATCGCAAAACAAAAGCATGTGAACGAATTCCGCAATTTGAAATTTTCCACAGTGCTATCTCGTGTGCACCAGGCGTTTTGTCAATGTGGCTGAAACGTTGCGAAACCCTAATGGCAGATTATGACATCAGGCCTGAGTTGCTCCAGGGTAATCTGAATGCAGCAAAGACAAAAATTTGGCGTGCATATTGAAATTTGACCTGTTCGAAAAAAAGCAGCCTCTAAGATGTTGAGTGAGGTACCACCGGAGGCCCGAGCATTTAACAGCTTGCAAAAATACATTGAATTCTTCCCCGATCCAAACGCCAGAAGGCTGTTTATGGGATTTCGGCTGAATGTGTTTCGAACCAAAAAACGTCTGCAGGCATGGACAGCCAACGCAAACTTGAATCCGATGTGTCGATGCTGCACACAGGAAATTGAAACCTTAAAACATCTGGTGCTATTCTGCAGTAATCTACGAATGGAAAAAACTCGACTTCTGGGGCCCTGGAGTGAGTCCCACCCGCCTCAAATGCTGAGGTGTGGTGGCAACAAATGTTTAATGGAAGAGACATGAAACTGGTACTGCCTTTAACACACTTTCTGGCGATAATCGAAAATCGGCTGCTAGTCCCAAGTGTACTTGGACCGATGTGAAGGCACAGAAAAAGTCTTTTGAAGTATGAGACTACAAGAAAGTTTAAACACACAGAACAAAAGGAGAGAGTTGGACTTGGTAAAGAGAAAGATTGTAAAGTGAGGTAATGAGCTATAAAGAAATGTTTATTTTAAAGGTTTGTATGCAAACCAATAAAATTACAAAAAAAAAATCATTACACTGCAACTGTAGATATTGTTGCACATTATATTGTTACTATGTATAACTTCTCTGTACGTATATACGGCGCTAACGCTCTATCCAAATTGTAACCATTACTGTATTGTACTTACCTTGTCAAGATATGCGCCCGGTTGCCCTTGGGCCTGGCTGCGCTATATAAATAAATAAAATACAAATACAAATGCAAATGGGTAGGGAATGTTTGAAATAGGTCTGTAGTTGGAGAGGTCTTCCACATCTCCTCCCGTGTTTCTGAGGAATGGTTTGATGTGCACCGATTTGAATGATTGTAGTACTTTCCCTGTTACGAGTGACCGTTTAAAAAGTTTTCTGAACAGTGTTCCAGTGGTGCGCCCTGTCTGAGGATGGATTTGTAAATGTCTGGGGGCAGGGATCCATGGAGGTCTGGGGGGTCCTGCTTTATTGCTATGTCTTACCAGCTTGACAAATGCCTCTACTGGTATTTACGGGAATCTTTGAAGTTTGTACTGTGGTTCCTTGTTTGGCGGGATTGGTTGTGTGTTTGGGTTGACCGGTCTGCTTTGTCTAATTTGATGGATGTCCCTAATCTCTTTTTAAAGTTGTGATGGGTTCCTCATTTAATTTATGATGTTGAACAGTTCGTTTTGTGTGTTGGTCGATACTGCATCAAGAGACTCTGTTAAGTGCCATTACGCGTAATACTGTGTTAAACAGGCAGAGGTGGGGAGAATGGCAGCAGGGTGGATGGGAGACAGAGGTGGGGAGAATGTCTGCAGGGTGGCTGGGAGACAATCTTTAGTGGCATTAAGATAAATACGGTGTTAAACGGGAAGGGGTGGGGATAATACCTGCAGGGTGGCTTGGAGACACTCTTTAGTGGCATTACAAGAAACACAGCGTAAAACAGGAAGAGGTGGGGAGAATGACTGTAGGATGGCTGGGAGAAACTATATAGTAGCATTAGAAGAAATAGGCCGTTAAACAGGCATAGGCGGGAGAATATCTGCAGAGTGGCTGGGCGACACTCTTTGTTGGCATTAGACAGGGTCAGATTGGCCCCTCCGTCTTTCGGCCCGTGGCCTGGCCGAAATTGTCCCTTGGGAGTGGGGCCGGTTTCTGGCCATGCCTGGGCCGGTTTGGAAGAAAATAAAATAGGGTTTTTTTTTCACATTTTATTTTTCTTTCAAAAACCATTTCATCCTTCTTAGGTCCATAAATGAGTACCAACACAGGTTGGGTGATATTGTATGCATATTTGTTCTATAAAAAAGAGCTGAAGCATAAGTTCCATGCAATGACATATTATCATTTGGCCTTAGACGTCTGCTTGGATTCACAGTCATTTAGTGTACTTAGGAACAATGCTATTTGATGCCACTTCCTGTTTTGTCAAGGGGTGAAAGGTCGTGTTTCATCGCTTCCTGGGATGTCCCTTGGGGTTGGGTCAAATGACATCACTTACAATGATGTCATCAGAGGTTAAGGGTCATGAGACGAGGGGTGGGCCACTTTTTTTGAGGAGAGGGGTGGGTCACTTTTTTTTTGGGTGACCGGCCCTGTTTCTTTTCCCAGTCCGACCCTGGCATTAGAAGAAATACAGTGTTAAACAGGAAAATGTGGGGAGAATGGCTTTAGGGTGGCTGGGAGAAGCTATTTAGTAGCATTAGGTGAAATACAGCGTTAAACAGGCATAGGCGGGGTCTGCAGAGTGGCTGGGAGACACCCTTTAATGGCATTAAGAGAAATATGGTATTAAATAGACAGAGGCGGGGGAATATATGAAGGGTGGCTGGAGGCAGTGGTGGGAAGAATGTCTTCAGAGTGACTGAAAGACACTCTTCAGTGGCATTAAGAGAAATACAGTGTTAGACATGCAGTTGCGTGGAGACTGCATCAAGGATAGTTGGGAGACATTTCGGGCATTTAGTTATGTAATGTATTGTGCATTTATAAGGTGCTTATACATCATGGACCTGATTCACGGAATAATTTGTGTGAAAAATAGGGTTCTTGTGCGCATATCCTTGTTCGGCGATTAATGGAATCGAATGCGGAGTACTTTTCCTGGACTTGCATGGAGTTTGTGTTGGCTCGGCACATCTCTGCGAGCCGTCGAGGGACTTGCACGAGCCTCCAAACACATCATGCTCGTGGCTTGCCCAGAGGGCAGGGAAGGGGCGGAACACCAAAATATGGGGAGGAACTTGTGGAAAAGTCGGTGTTCCGAACCACAGCCTGCATGCAGTCCCTCGCATGCCCACAATTGCATGGCACAAGATGCATTGATGGATTCGATCGCACAACCTCTCGACCGGGAAATGGCCACGGAAGTCCCTCATACGATACACCACCCGAAGGCAGGCGTAAATATACTTGTGGGTAGGATTTGAAGTGCAGAGGTTGGGATGCATGTCAGATTTCGGGGTGCGTGTACGAAACCAGGGTTCTGAATGTACTTAGGAATGCACATAAGCAGTGTAGTGTGGTGCAGGAATGTTTTACAGAGGTTTGCCCACAGGGACCCCGAGATGCAGGCCTGCTTGCAGGCGACCCCAGAAACTGTTTGAAGGGTGCGTGTATTCACACCCAGGGGAGCACGCAAAGGTGGCTGATCTGGATGTTTATGCTTTGCATGTGGGCGTGTCGGGGACGTTCCATCTGCGACTTGTGAATTTGGTTATTTGCGTGAACAATTACATGAATACACTGGGTGCACATTTTTCAATCTGTGTGCAGGCTTACGCAGTGCCCTTCTCTGCCCGCGGCTCTTGCAGGCTTTCTGCGTACATTTCCAGGAATCCGGCTCAAAGTAAATTGTGTTTCAAAGCGCCCACAGGGCAAACGAGGAGGGAACATGGGAATGAAAGGCAAATATAATAACAATAAAGAGAAAGAAAGAGACGGTCCTGCTAGGCCTTGCGAGCATTCAGAAGGTGCAAGTTAAGAGAAATACAGCGTTAAACAGGAAAAGGCAGGGAGAATGTCTGCAAGGTGGCTGGGAGACACTCTATCGTAGCATTAAGAGATAGAATGTTTTAAACAGGCAGAGGTGCGTAGAATATCTGAAGGGTGGCTGGGAGACACTCTGTCGTGGCATTAGTAGAAATGCGTTGTTGCACTGGCAGTGGTGGGGAGACTGACTTTCTAGTGAATCATGATGTCATGGGAACTTTTCCATACAGGCAGTGCTTTAAGTGGGGTCATACATTGATGGGGGTGGGGGACGTCATTTGGGTGTGTGGCTTACATGATGGGCGTGGCCAGAACATTACCATAATAAGGTACACAAACAAATATATAAATGTATGTAAGCATTTATATAATTGTATGCATATCTTACTACGGTTTTTCAAGCCATCTTTTATAAACACAGAAATACATAACATATTTCCATGTTTATAAAAGATGGCTTGAAAAGTACACAATTCAAGTCATCTTTTATAAATCTTTTCCGGCAGACAAAGCAAGCCCGAGACGCTTTATTAAAGATGTCTTGGATTGTATACTTTTCAAGCCATCTTTATAAACATAGAAATATTTAAAGATGGCTTGAAAAGTACACAATTGACCCTCGACGAGGGTCACGAGAGAAAGTTGCAGGGGTTGAGAAGCGCCAGCCAGCCACAGCATTGCTGAATTTGAGTGACGCTGTGGCTGGCTGGAACTTCTGTCTGTCAGCTTGCCTGACTTGGAAAATGCGAGCGCATCTCCCGTTGTGGCTGCAGCCGTGGTGGGATAATGTGTCCTACCTTGGCATGGTGGGAACGGGGGGCCTGGCAGGGCCCCGGCTCAGGCCCACATTTCAGAGGCTGCTGAGGCCCAGTTGGCCTCGACCCACTTAAAGCACTGCATACAGGGGTGACATTTTAGGTGAAGCAACATGGAGAAGCACCATATGGTCCACTAGCCACTGTTTCCTGAGAAATACTACCGGAAAGGAATCAATGTGTGAATGACCACCAAGGTGGCACCCTACAGTGGGAGGTATTCTGGGGAGATGCGGTCAGTGAGTGAGCCTCTGGGGTGGTCCTCTATCTCGGGAGTCACTCTCTGTGAGGCCCCTTCAGACAGAATCTCGTGGATGTGATTGGAAGGCCTATGTGGAGAGGACATATTGGCATTGATTGGAAGGTCTCTTGTATCTTATTGACTGTGCATCGGAGAGGGTTGTTGAAGGGCTGCTCCTGAAATTGTCCTCTGTGTCGCATTAAGCGCCATTTTGAATTACACCGCCTGGGTTGACGTCTTACATGCGATAAGGTTCTCTTAGCATACAAGAAATCGCCTACAAAGCAAATATTGCTACAGAGAAAAGATCCAAGTGTCGCACTGAATGTTTGAATTCTGATAAGTTTCCCTATCAGCTTTTGAGCCACAGATCAGCCTCTCCTGAGGACGACACAAGCGCCAATAGTAAGGCCTGGCATTGCGTATCGCGCCCCGCTCTACCACCTGATTGGTAGAATGCGCTCTGGTCTATGTATCTATATATGTTATTTATAAAGCAGAAGTCGGTACAAAGGGCATGCACCCAGGGCTTCAAAGAAGAGTGGAGGGGTAGCGGAGTGGCTGGGGTGTGTAGGGAAAAGGGAGTGAGGGTAATTCCTGTGTGGGAGAATAGGGATGAGGGCAGTGATCAGCAATTGGCGAGATGTTCTTTGAAGCGTAGGGTCTTTGGGTCTTTCCTGCAGTGTAGGCTGGGAGGGGCTGAGGGGTGTAGGAAAAAGGGAGTGGGGGTAATTCCTGTGTGGGAGAATAGGGATGAGGGCAGTGATCAGCAATTGGCGAGATGTTCTTTGAAGAGTAGGGTCTTTGGGTCTTTCCTGCAGTGTAGGCTGGGAGGGGTTGAGGGGTGTAGGAAAAAGGGAGTGGGGGTAATTCCTGTGTGGGAGAATAGGGATGAGGGCAGTGATCAGCAATTGGCGAGATGTTCTTTGAAGAGTAGGGTCTTTGGGTCTTTCCTGCAGTGTAGGCTGGGAGGGGTTGAGGGGTGTAGGAAAAAGGGAGTGGGGGTAATTCCTGTGTGGGAGAATAGGGATGAGGGCAGTGATCAGCAATTGGCGAGATGTTCTTTGAAGAGTAGGGTCTTTGGGTCTTTCCTGCAGTGTAGGCTGGCAGGGGCTGAGGGGTGTAGGAAAAAGGAAGTGGGGGTAATTCCTGTGTGGGAGAATAGGGATGAGAGGAGTGATTAGGGATGAGAGGAGTGATCAGAAATTGGCGAGATGTTTTTTGAAGAGTAGGCGCTTTAGGCTGGAAGGGCCTGTGCTGGTCCTCACTGGCCACCTGTGCCAGAGGTAGGGTGAAGAGCACGAAAAGTCCTGGTGCCTGAGTACTGGGGGGAGTGGGGCGGGATATGTGGAAATAGTGTTGTTGGACGGGCAATGATGGGGTGGGCAGCTTTGGTGTAGGGTAGGATGTCTGGCATTTGGTGGTAGGGGTCTTTGGACAGGGGCGATGGTTGTATATTTATGTTGAGTTTATATTAGAGCCTGTGATGCTATCAAGACATGATCTATTTGTGTATTGGAAACTTGAATTAAAACAAGTTTAAATAAATATATAAAGAGAAAAGGCCTGGTTCCTGTTTTTTTTCCTTCTTGTGGCTGCTTGTTTCCAGCCTGGCAATGCCTTGGCTATTAGTGGGGCACCGCCCTGGGGGGACGGTGAGGTTCTTGGTCCTGTACCTTGGTGTTTCGCTTGTGACTGATGTGTAGGTGATGCTGGCAAGATTGAACATGATGTGTGCCTGAAGGGGCAGTCAGAGCAGCATCTTGGAGATCGGAGTGGTAAGGGGGGCTCAGCGCTGAAGAAGCCCCCCTGGCGGCGCAGCATACAGTCAGCCCGTTTGCAGACGAGGCACGAGCTCATGAGTGCAGCCCTGAACCGGCGGTGACACCTACTCTGCACCGTCCCAAAGATTAACAGGAGCCGAGGGAACGATGGGGACTCACCCACAATGAGTCACAGAGGCTCACCCACAGAGGGTAAATGGGCCTAACCCTAGGAAAGGCGGTGTGTATGCGTGCCCTCATGGGACTCATTTAAAGAAAGCCACAGGGCCAACCCAAGGCAGAGGTGTATTAAGAACAGACATGTGTGCTGGAAAACATGGCACTCGCTGCAGTCAGGAGTGCTGTGAGGGGAGCAATTGGGCTCGCATATGCACAGGGACTCAGTGCAGGGCGCCCCCGGGGGCCAAATACAGTGCACCAGCGGAGCAAACTCAGAGAGACACGTGTGCATGTGTCTGAATGTATATGTTTAATTGCCGTTCCCGGGGGCTTTATGAATAACACAGAAATAAGTGGGCACATAGTCCTGGAGATGGGGGGCAGGGACGTTGGGGACAGGCACCGAGGACAGCACATAGAAAAGGATGAGTGCTTGCAAAGGGAGGACTGGCCCCCTCCAGACACAGGTACCAGACTAAACCCACAGGGGAGGAGACACGTGGAAGGGGTGTGAATGGCAGCACGCACGGGGCTCCCGGGGTATTTGGCATTTCAGGGGGAAGCACAAACGCAATGTCTCTTGACCCTATACGATATGCGTTATTATTAGCTAACACACAGGCACTCGGAAGATCTGCCTTATAAGGATGGCTGGTGGACTGGTCCACTCAGAATCCAACCTGTGACGGCACGTTTCACAATGATAATAATAGCAAGTGCTTAGCTGACTGAGCTACCTCACCACCTAGCTGATATGAAATAAGGGTGTGTATGCATACCGAGGCTTCACCCCAAGACAGCCAAGAGGACTCATTCGTAGAGAGTCCCCAGCACTTACTCATGAACGGCCAATGAATGAGACCTCACAGGATTGGTAGCCCCGGATTCCGAATCCAGGGAACTCCAAGCAGCCGCACTGGCTAGCTGCGCCCAGCCCCGGAGGCGAGCCTGCGGCCTTGGGAGAGCTCTGCGCATGCGTGTCTTTGCGTGCGTTTAGGCACATTCAGCTGCAATGGAGGAGTGTGGCTGCAGACGCAGCAACACGCGGGCGATCGCGGCTCTTATCTCCGTTTATCATGCTGCAGATGGTGCATTAGAAATGGGAGGTTACCAGACATTTGGTCGAATGCATTTGATCGAATTACAATATGGTCGAATCAATTTGGTCGAAAAAATGGTCGAATTATTATTATTTTTTTTTTTGGGGGGGGTCCCCCCCAACCCCTGTTTTTGGTGTTAAAACACCTTTTTTTTACCTTTTTTTACCTATACTAGAGCAAAAAAAAAAAATACTTAAAAAAAAAAATTCGACCAATTTGTCATTCGATCAAATATATTCGACCATTTGACTGGACAGCCTAGTGTGGAATAATGACTACAACAGGTGATGGTATCCTGCATTGTCTTTCACTGTTTCTTTAGGTCTTAAGGCCTAGATAAGGTTGTTTGGACTCCCATTACCTTGCATACTGATAATTGTAGCCTTCCATCCAAGTACTAAAAGAATACGTTTTATTAATGAACATGAACATAAGTGTAATACGCAGAGACCCTCAAACCACCATCTTCTAAAAACTCAATCAGGCTCTTGAACCAAGTGTGGAGATGAATGGCAGGCCTCCTTCCCCAATAGAGTGACATATATCACAGCTATGAATCCCCTGATCCACGTTTGGAGGCTATCTGAATGACTTCATACGGTTCTTGGTTACACATACTTTAATATTAGGGTGAGTTTGGGGGGAAACGAAATAAGCAACAAAGCGGTGTGCATATTGCACTTAGTGTTTCACGCCTAAAACCATTTCAACACAGACATACTTATCACATACCACGATCTGTGGTCTTTTTTATGTTTCCAAAGTACTTCTTGGTTTTATGCAAAGCAGCCTGGAACCATCACCAGTGCTATTTGTCCTCTTCCCCCTTTTTCATAGGGGTATTTTCAAAGTGTGCTGTGGTAATGTATCAAAGTGTCCATGTTGGAATGAGCATTGTTCAATTTTTAAAAA
This sequence comes from Ambystoma mexicanum, assembly GCF_040938575.1. Taxonomy (NCBI): domain Eukaryota; kingdom Metazoa; phylum Chordata; class Amphibia; order Caudata; family Ambystomatidae; genus Ambystoma; species Ambystoma mexicanum. Next base: position 253,751,079 of record NC_090921.1, on the reverse strand, counting down.
GGCCAATTCATAATGTTAGTAAAATTACATAATTTCATTTTTTAAAAGCTTCTTTTGGCGAGAATAAAGACAATTGTTTTTCTCAATATCTATTTCCTTTGTGGAAAGGGTCGCACTCACATTAAAACCGATGATCTTTTTCTCCTGTGAGAACCGATACAGCATGCACAAAAACGAATACATACCCCTAAAAAAATCGAAAATAACAAACACAGCTGTAGCCACTGCAGCCTGGTCCTCTCATCCCTTGCAAGATCTGTGAGAACCTCGGCAACCCCCCACGGGGTCTATCTGTGTTCCCGTCGCCTCTCTTCGGATGGAAAATGCACCTTCATTGTGATGGCAACATTCCTACAGGACACACGCAATGACGATTTCAATGTATGCCTCCAGCTTCCCAGGTGGCCCCCACCTCCGAGGATGCCTCTGTTGCGCGGTCATTCTAGGTTTGATCATTAAAAAAAAACACAGGCCACCCACCTCCCCCCCCCCTTCTCCCCCCACCTTCTAGATAGATGCATTTCTTCTCTCGTTTGTCAGAAATGGCTGGGCTGACTCTAGCAAACATGCTCCTGACAACCTGACAATGGGACTGTTGCCCACAGAGCGAAAGAGACATGAATAGAGCAAGAGACAGAGAGAGAAAGAGAATGTAGGGAGAGAGAGAGAGAGGGGGGGGGGGGGGGAGATATTAGGTAGTGAGAGAAAGAAAGCGGGAGCACACGCTAGATTAGCGTATGGTGCTCCCACTTAGCGTGCTTTCATGATGCAGGGAGAGAGAGAGAGCGGGGTGGATTGTAGGTAGTGAGAGAGAGGGGGAGATTGTAGGTAGCGAGAGAGAGGGGAGAGATTGTAGGTAGTGAGAGAGAGAGGGGAGAAATTGTAGTTAGTGAGAGAGAGAGAGAAAGAGAGAGAGGGGGAGAGATTGTAGGTACTGAGAGAGAGGGAGACAGATTGTAGGTAGTGAGAGAGATTTAGGGAGAGAGAGAGAGAGAGAGAGAGAGAGATTGTAGGTAGTGAGAGAGAGAGGGGGAGAGATTGTAGGTAGTGAGAGAGAGGGGGGAGAGATTGTAGGTAGTGAGAGAGGGGGAGAGATTGTAGGTAGTGAGAGAGAGAGAGAGAGAGAGGGGGAGAGATTGTAGGTTGTGAGAAAGAGGGGGGTGAGATTGTAGGTAGTGAGTGAGAGAGAGAGAGAGAGAGAGAGAGAGGGAGAGAGAGATTGTAGGTAGTGAGAGAGGGGGAGAGAGATTGTAGGTAGTGGGAGAGTGGCAGTATATATATGTGTTATGTATTTGGGGTAGGGGATTGGGGTGGCAGGGAGAGTTGGTGAGGGTGGGTTCGATGGGGGCTGAGGGAGAAACCCCATTAAAAAAACAAATCTGTGAAAACGGCTGCTTTGAAAGCTACGCGGTTAAAATGCCAACGTGTAAAGTGGCCGCAATAACAACACGTAGAACCCGCACACCTGCCAAAAGTACTGTTACCAGAACGAAGAATAGATTCGCGGGTTGGTTTACCATCTGATTTGTTATTTCATATTAGTAATTTTCACACTTTTCAAAAACGTATCAATTGTCTGCCAAGTCCCCAGGCTTGCCTTCACCATCGCCCCCCAAACCCTGCCTCACCCCCACAGAACCCCAGAGTTATTCCATTTCCACCACTAAAAGAGAGGCTAGGGATATACCCAAGAGGCAAAAGGACTCGCCCCTGTGGGCACTCACCCATCCAAAGAAAGCGTCAGGGACTCACCCAAAGCAAACCAAGGGGACACACCATAAAAATACCCAGGGACACATCCACGAGGGGGAAACTTGAGAAGGAGTGCACCCACATCTAAAGATCGGACAACAAAGGGTCAAAGGACAAAGGCATGGGGTCAAAGCCCTCAGATCCCACAGAGAAGCAGAAGAGAAACTCGCACTTTCCCGAGCTACCGGTCCACGCACTTTATCCCAGAGAGAGAGGATACAACGAACCTTTCAAAGAGACGACCGACAGAACCCTGGGCGTGTGTGGGGAAACGAGCGCCACCCAGACCCCAGCCACAGATGTTGCACAGAATTGATTGGTCCCCTCCCCCTTCTAGACGTCTACCCTGTAGACATCTCCGCCATCTTCCCGTGCTTGAAGAATAATGCCGGACACGACCTTTAAATCCTTTGCAAGACCCCTTTACGCGTTACCCACCAGCACCTGGACCGTCTCAACTGTTTGTGTCTCGCTCATACCTATTTCACCCACCTGATGTTTCCTTCAACAAAAGCGTTCAGAAACACAGAGAGCCTCGTTGGAGGTGCAGTAGCAAACACCTACACGAAAGAGTATCCGGGTGCATGCTGGACTCACCTACTGAGAGTGGCGTGGACTCACTCATCTAGACTCACAAGGACTCCTGTAATGCCACGTGTCTAGAAGGTGGTCCATATACAAGGGACGGACACGCATCCCCATTATGTTATGTTAAAGCTTCTTTTACCGTGCACTGTTGCCACCTGTGTGGTCTCTTGACGCTCTGGTGGATTTGTAATGCCAGGAGGGTGGTGGGTAAGTTAGTAGGACTGAGCAGGGGGAAAAAGAGCAAGAGAGCTGTGATGTGCTGTTGGTAGCTTCAGTTCAGAGAAACCGGTCACTGAGCGTAGGTGGGCTTTTCAGTTGGTAGTCGCCATGTGGTGTTGTGCAAGATTATGTGTGGTTTGTTTTGTTGTCGTGATTAATACAAGCATATAGCCTTGCCTAGCTCCCGGTGGTGCCCCCAGAATTCTTTCCTAGGGGTGGCCTGATGGTCACTGGAAATCTTGGGGTGGCACACCAAAACAAACACCTAAGAGGCAATCGGGCCAGTGGGGGCCGGAGGACAGCGTTTTATAACAGTGGCCATGGCCCCCTTGGCCAGCCCTTGGTGGCGCCTCTGCCTCCCTCTGCCTGAAATGAAAACTCCTTGCCCCATTTCCTTCCCTCTTACTTCACCCTTGCTCAAGCTAATCTTCCTAGCAGACGGTGGTCCGCTTATCTCCGGCCGGGGCACAATACACCTCGGAGAAAGATTCAGCATTTCAAAACAGCTGCAGTGGTGATTCGGCTCAGTACAAAAGCATAGTAACATAACTCCCCATCAGATGGACATGCAGCCCAGGGACTTACCCACAAGAAGCAGAGCTAGTGTGAGGCAGAGGCCCAGAAAGCCACCTACTGCCCAGCCGGTGCGCCTCATCCTCCCGTTGCCAGTGTGTTGATAGTCCCACTCCATGCTCGGCTCTCCTCATACAACTGTTGAAGCCAGCCGCGCTCCGGCCCTTATCAAGGGGGTGTGGACACATCCAACAGCAAACATACTGATAAGAGCTGTGATTGCCTGATTCCTCAACGCTCTCCCATCCATCAATGGCACGCTGCCTGCGCGTCACGCACTGTTGACGCACTCTATTTTAAGGTCGGGCGTCGCAGCATAGTCATTATTATTGTCATATTATTACATTTCTCAAACAAAGTGACCCAGCAGAACATCATTTTTTTTTCTTGTCTGGGAGTGTCATGGGCATTAGAAAGGTAAACTTAACTTGGAATTTCAATGAAATCGTGCCATGGCACCCATACTGTTCTGGGCTGTGGGATGGGAGGGACTTTAGGCTGCAAGATACAGTAGCTTGGGTTCTAGGAGGGCCACCATTCATTCTACAGAAGAAATTGAGAAAGCAGGGTTTCTTACAGATCTTTAGAAATTGTCTTACATGTTTTTAGAGAGCTATTCAATCCAGAGCAAATCAAGACATCGGGGAGGAAACGCGGGGTTGGATCAGATCAGAGTTAAATTCTTGGGCGCATGCGGAGATGATTTTGGAGCAGATTTGGTACCTTCTCGAGATGTAGATTCTGGTGCAGAGTAGTGGTATACTCAGGCATAGTGGATGATTAAATTTCAGAGAACAGATTGGTGCGTTCTGGAGCAGCTCCAGAAAAGATTCCTAAGGAGATCTCAGGTGGACCCTGGATCTGATCTGCAGTAGATGGTACAGCTAATCAGCGATGAAGCTGGAGGTAGATTTGGGACAACGCTTGGCGTACATCCTCGAGCAAATCATGGGCATATTGTAGGTCCGCTAAAAGTAGGTCATAGGGGCAGATTATGGAGCAGATCAATAATAGCTTGTGGGTTACATTAGGGGTCGAATCTGGGGCGGAATAGAGAACGTATTTAGAGAAGATATGGGCTAGATTCTAGAGCACGTACATGGCAGATTTTCAAGCACATCAGGAGTAGCTGCTTGAGGAAATTCTTCTGATCAGGGGCAGATGTGTGATAGAATCGATTCTGGGTCACACCACAAGTAAGACTCTGAGGCAAACATTCTGGGATAATATGAGGAGTACTGTCTGGAGCAGAGGAGCAAGAATTCTGAGAGGGTCGATTGGGAGGGGAATCTGCAATGTGTCATACATGGGCAGACCTCTACTCACAGTACTGTGCTACTGTTAAAAGATGCCAGCCCACTGCTCTCCTACCAATTGTGTCAGGATTACACTTGGAGGTCCATGTGGGTCGATTAGGCAATAGAGCCAGAGAATACACTGAAGAATTCAGTGGCTTTGGAGCAGATCAAGAATAGAATTTTGGGGTGACTGCAGTAAACCTTAGAACAGATAAAGGTTAATTCTGAAGCAGATGAGAAGTACATTTCAGTGCAGACCAAAACTTGATTCGTATTTGTATTTGTATTTATTTATTTGTAGCGCGCCGCCTTGCCCTGAGGCATATGGGCGCGTAGTTACAAGAAGGTGGTTACAGGCAAGCATAACTTGACCCCTTAGTGGAACAGTCTTACAAGAAACAATATAGGAAACAATATACAATAAAGCTTATAAAGATACAGGTAGTGAAATAAAGGAGCCGGTTACACATAGTTACTCCAGGAATGTATAAAAGGTACTTGAAGCTAAAGTAGGGTCTGCAGGGGGAGAGAGAGTAAGAGAGAGCAAGAGTTGGACCGGGGAAAGAGATGCTGGTGTACTACGGAGAGCACCTAAAGTGGGAACGAAGTAGGCTCATCAAGCTTGTGAAGCCAAGATTTGGTTTTGGTTTTGAAGGCGTGGAACATGGGTTCTGATCTGTGTGTGACGGGGGTGGTGTTCCAAAGTTTAGCTGCAAGGACTGGGAAGCTTGATCGCCCCGCAGATTGTAACTTAAATCTAGGAATAGAGAGAGTGTTGATATGGGCTGATCTCAGTGGTCTGAGCGCAACATGCTGTGAGAACCGGCTGGTCAAATAAGCTGGTGCCAAGTTGTTCTGGGCCCTGTAAGTTAATGCTAATGTTTTAAGCGATATTCGCTGCACGACAGGGAGCCAGTGAAGGTTGCGTCTGATGTCAGAAATGTGAGATCTTCTTGGGATGTTGAGGGCTGCCCTGATGGCATTGTTTTGTGTGACTTGTAGCTTGTCCAGGTTTGTTTTGCTAGTTCCTAAGTAAAGGGCGTTGCAGTAGTCTATGTTTGACAGGATTAGTGTTCTAGCTAAATTGATGCAGTTCTCGGTGTTCAGGAAGGGTCTGCAGGCTGTAATGAGTTTGTACGTATAGGCTGAGGCGGAGGCTATGGCATTGGTTTGTCTGGTTAGTGACAAGGTTGCGTCAAGATAAATGCCTAGAGTTTTAGCTATGTTTGACACTTTGATGATGTTACCGTCTATGGTGAATGATTTGTATGCTGGGTCAAGTTTGGCCAGTTTGGAGCGCGTTCCAAGGATGAGTAGCTCCGTTTTCTCATCATTGAGGCAGAGGCCATGATGAGCCATCCACGCCTGGATGATTAGGTAGACATCATTAAGTGCCTTTGCGTCGAGTGCAAAGTCGCCTGAGATAGGGATGAGTATCTGGGTGTCATCAGCATAGTTGGTATATGAGTATATGAGACACCCAGATAATCGAGTATGTCGAAGAGGGGCTTAGTAAACACGTTGTATAGTGTGGGGGGGACACAGGATCCTTGCTTGGGGGACTCCAGAGGGGACAGGTGCAGGTTCTGCTAAGGCAAGAGGAGAGAAAACCCTCATGGTTCTGTTTGCTAAAAAGGAACTGATCCATGACGATGCTGAGTCGGAAAAATGCGCAGCAATTTTGAGATGGTGGAAAAGGATCTTATGGTCGACCAAGTCGAATGCTGTTGACAGATCGAGCAAAAGGAGGAGTGCCAGCTTGCCCTTATCTTTAAGGTCATCAATTTGCGTTTTTAAATCAATCAAGGCAGTCTCTGTGCCATGTCTAGGGCGGAAGCCAGATTGACGAAGACCAAGTAGTTGGATTGATTAAAGATAGTTCTGTATTTGCAAGTAAGCGGCGTGGTCTAGAATTATTAGTAGGTAAGGTACCGTAGTAATAGGCCTGTAATTGGCAGGGTTGCTTGGGTCAAGGGAAGGGTTTTTGATTAGTGGGATAACCCAAGCATCCTTGAGGTTCTCTGGGACAATACCCGATCTGAAGGAGGCATTTATAAAAGTAGTGATGAATGGTGCAAGGTCATGGGCAGCTTCCTTGATAATAGGTGCAGGACATGAGTCGCCTTGACAATTTGAGGGTTTAAGCTTTTTGATGATATTTTCCACTTCCTCAATGGATAGCGGAGAGAATCTAAAAGGTTTGGGAGGGCATGTAGGGACTGGGAGGTTAGGCAGTGGTGAGTTCAGGGGAAGATCAGATAGGGTGTTCTTTTTAGCATTAATTTTCACTTCCAATAAGGCAATTTTATCTAGTAGTGCCTTTTGAATATTCGAGCACCAGACAGCGTCAGGGGAGCAATTCACCAAGGGGGCTGCAGGGGACTCTAGCTCCTTAAGGATCTTAAAGAGTTCCTTCGTGTTTGATTGGGCCTGCGTGATGCGTTTGTTGTAGACATCTTTTTTGGCTGCAAGAATAGCAGCTTTGTATGAGGCGGTAACCAAGGTTAGGTTGTTTTTGTTAACAGTGGAAGGTATGTCTTTCCAAAGGGACTTTTCTTTTTTCTTTGCGTAAGTCTCTGAGATGCGGAGTGAACCAGGAGTTCAGATGAGAACGAGGTTTCTGTTTACGCAATTTGAGCGGAGCAATAGTGTCGAGGGCTTTGAGCATGGCTTGGTTGTAAATATCCACTAATACTGTGGGGTCGGAACTGGTGGATAGAGAGGTATTTAGTAGAGGAAGGATAATGAGAAGGAGTTTCTCGGTCGAGATATCCTTCTTATTGCGGGTTTGAATGGCCGGGGCTAGATTAGGTTTGCAAATTTGGGGGCTAGAATTGATAGCGAAGGTTATTTTGTAGTGGTCTGACCATATGCAAGGGCTCACAGAGATCAGGTTAAGCTTGCAGTTTAGGTCCGCAACCCAATCGAGTGTGCGACCTTTGATATGGGTGGGCTCTTTGATGTGTTGGGTGAGACCAAAGTCAGTTAAAGTGTTTAGGAAGTCAGACGCTTTGTGATCATTTGCGTCTTGGAGCCTAAATTGAAGTCGCCAAATAAAAGGATTTTCAAGTTGGGCTTGGTGCTAGAGGCAAGAATGGGAGATAAATCATCAACAAGTGAAGTGATGGGGCCAGGGGGCCTATATATAAGATGCGCTGTGATAGTTTGGTTAGGGGAGAAGGGTATCTTAAAAGATAGGATTTCAGTAGATGGAATCTGGATGGTAGGCATCACCCTGAGTTCAAGTGAACTTTTGAAGATGACAGCTAGTCCTCCACCCTTGGATTGATTGGAATCTCTGTCTTGTCTAATGATGAAATTATTGTCTGGAACTGCAAGGGAGAGAGCAGGGCCGGATGCAGTATGCAACCAGGTTTCGGTAATAGCAGGAAGTCTAGATTACCAGAAGTAATCATATCCGCAATATGAAGGGCATGAGCCGAGAGGGATCGGGCATTGATCAGAACACCAGTGAGTTTCTTGTTGCTTGCCTTGATCTGGCCTGAGGTCAGAGGTGGTGATGGGTTTGAGTTTGTGTGCGGTGCTGGGTTAGGGAGGTGTGTTTGAGTGCGGTCAAAGGCTGGTCGTGGGGGGGGTATGGAGTTGGGGTACAGGCCCTGGTGGCGCGTCCCTAGAAGGAGATCTCAGAGGTATTTTCTGCATCATGTCAGGAGTAGATTTTCGAGGTAAACTAGGAAATTTCTGTAGCCTCTCTGGGACAGAACAGGAGCAGATTATGAAGCAGATTAAGACAAAAACAACAAAAATAGAATCTGGAGGATATCCAATGTACATTCTAGAAAAGATTCAAACTGATTCTTGGGCAGAAATAAGGTTAGATTCTGCACGGAGTTAAGGGTAGATTTGTGAATAGATCAATGGAAAGGCCTGGTGCTTCTCAGGAGAAGTTTCAGAAGTAGTTATGAGGTAGATCCAGCAGAAAACATGAGACAGAATTTCGTACAGATGAAGAGGCCGATGCTGGATGTGATCACGGTAGGTACTGAAACAGATCGGGGTTTGATTGCAGAGCATCTCAGCACTTCATTCTCGAGCATATGATGCATACGGGGTGCAACATGCATCAATCATACATTCTGGGGAGGCTTCGGGGTTTATTCTGAAGTAATTAAGCACTAGATTCTGAAAGAGGTACTGGAGACAATCAGTGGATTCTGAAGCATATTGCGAGTACATTCTCAAGCTAATCAGGGGTAGATTCTGTAACACACGAGGGTAGAATCCCAAGCAGACAATGTGTAGATAGAAGAATATAAGGAGGAGATTGCAATGAAGATCAAGTGTGGATTGCACAAGAAGAGTTTTAAATATAATGTAGAGTATGTTCCGAAAGAATTCAGGGAACGATTCTGGACACAAAGATAAGTGGTAAATGTATCTGGATATCTGAAGTGCATTCTGGTGCAGAAGATACACCGATTTTGCAGCAAACCAGTGGTATTTTCTGGAACAGTGTAGAGTTTGAGCCTTGAGTAGAACAGCGACTGATTTAAGAACAAATCATGTGTAAAGCTGAAGAAACTCCAGGATCGATTCTTTGGATGTCATGTGTTTGTTCTGGACTAGGTCATGAATGGATTATGAATCAAAATAGTTGAAGTGTTAGGGGAGTTTAGGGGTATGTTCTGGAGAAGATGAAGGGTACAATGTGGGGCAGATTGGGGTAGATTCTAGATCACATCTATAAGAATTGAATGAGCTAGTCATTCATCTTAAAAGAAACGGACCCTCAGTCCTTGTTTGCTTCTTAGTATCATCCCATTTCTCCACCTCTGTTTATCTGTGAGGCGCTTGCAAGCATGGGTTACATCCAAGTCTCTGCCTATCTGGATTCTGATTCGCTTGCACCTTTGCTTCAGTCTGGATTTGCCCTTGCACTCTAGAGAGACTCCCTTACTGCACGGTTCTAATTCCTTGTTATCTGTCTGCTATGCTAAGGACTCGTCTCATTTGGCTCCACTTAATCTTTCAACAGCTTTTGACACAGTTGACCATTCTGTTCTTCACGTCACTTTTCCATCAATGTATTTCTTGTGTTTTGAAATTTAGTAGTTCTACTCTTATCTTGCAAGTCATACCAACTCTCGTTCCTTGGCTGGTCCTTACTTTCCTATGTTTCCTCTCCTGTCGGGGGTCCCACAAGGCTCTGTTCTGGTTTTGAATGTTTTTCTCTCTTTACACCACACCCTTATGTATATCTCTTCTTTTAATTCATATTTTTTTTTTTGCTGATAACTCATACATTTTCCTCAAATTGTCCTAAACTCCCCATTCTAGCCTGTCTGTCTGATTATTTGCCATCCACTCTTTATGTCTTCCAATTCTCCTTATCTTAATCCTTCAAAAATGTAAGTGTTTTTCTTTCCTTCTCTTTATTTTCCTCCTCCTCTCCCCCTCTTTGATTTTCTTTCCACCTTTGCTTCTCTCTCTCTCCCTCTCTCCCTCGCTCAGTACATAATTGACTCATGTATTTATATTTACATACAGGGAAAAAAATGCTCTTTTTGATCACAAAAGAATGTACAATAGATAAGATTTCAGATTTGACGGGAAAGAGTGATCTTCCTACAATGAGGTTGGGGTGCCATGTTCGATTCTTCTCTTTCCTTTGCTGTTCACATTTCTAATACTGTGTGTTCCTGTCGTTTTCACTTGTATAATGTGCGCTAATGTGTAGAGTTTGCTCACTCCTTTCTTTTCACGCTACTAAACCCCCCACCCGCCTTCCGTATTCATTCTTTCTCACCTCAATTACTGTTCTGCTTTGCTACGTGGACTCCCTGCCTATCAACGTGCTCTTCTTCGTCTCTTTAAAATTCCTCTATCCATCTTTTCGGTGGTCCTTCCCCTCCCGACCCAATTTCTTCTGCCTCGGTTGCCGCTTCATTGGTTGCCCTTTGACCCTCATCTTATGTTCCATTTCATGTATCATGTAGTATTGTATTTGAAAGTTTACATGGTCTTGTCACCTTTACCTCTCTTCTCTCATTTCCTTTGATAGTCTTTCTAGTTCTCTCTGGTCTCAATCTGAGTTCCTGCTAGCCGTACCTATAGCTCCTATGTTTGCTGCAAAATATTGGAATGATCTCCCACTTTCTATCTGGCTCTGTACCTCTATCTTTCTGTTTTCTCACAACTAAAAGATCACCTTCTTTGATCTCCTCGTGACTAGCATCAGGGTCGGACTGGGCCATAAATTTGTCTCGGGCACCAATGAAAAAGTGCCCCCGCCACCGTTGCAAATGGCACTTCATTCCTATTGTGATACTGTTTGCGTAGTACCCAAGGGTAATTATTTTGGATAAAATATGATTTGAATTGTGCATTTTAAAGGATATTTATTCAGCAACGCTGGTAAAAACTACTAGCCGCATAGTGAATTAACTCTTCAAACTGGCCCACAGTGGGCAAAAAAGTGGCCCACATTGACCCAAAATACTGGCCCACCCCAGCATTTTGCGTTTTCGGTTCGCCCATCGGCCTATTGCCCTATTGGCCAGTCTGGGGCTGACTAGCATGTACTTATACTGTACCAAATTTTTGTACCATCTATAAAATTTCGCCTTTTAGCGTAAGTGCTTTAAGTACAGATATTGCTGGCCTCTGCCTCAAGTCACCTGATTGTTTTTCCTTGGAAATCCTTTGCCTACATTAGAATAGTCTCTCCTTTCCTCATTGTTCTCTGTTTCGCCATCTCTCTGCACATTCTAGATATGGCACACCTGCACTGCCCCCCTGGCAATCTCTTCCACTGGGGGACTGTTTCTGTATCCCTACAGCCCCTTTTGCACTTGACACCTGCTGGGCGCACTTTTATTTATGATATATTCTTTATTTTCTTTCTTTATTTTACTGTTTCCTATATACTGCACTTTTCTCCGTAACCCCTCCCCTGCACTTGCACGATCTCAATGTCAGTTGGCCTAGTAGGCCCGCTGTCTCTGTCTTCCCTCTGTTCCCCTCCCTTGCCTCGTTGCACCTTGAAACACTTGTGTATAGGCGCATTATAAATGCCATATCAGACATTATAATGATATGATAAGTCATTTATTACGTGCCTGTACACAAGTGTTTCTAGGCGCGACATAGAGAGGAGTCATAATTGGCTAGGGTATTGCGACTGTTCCTCTTACCCGACTCCTGCATTATTTTAGGTTGCCTGGTCTGATCAATCATTGGTCTCTACTGGATTTCTTCTGAAACACATTGGGCACAAATCGCAAGGAGTTCCAATCGCATGTGAAAATGGAGGCAGATGCCATTTGCACCCGCCACTACACTGAAACTGCAGAATTACAAATGCCTCACATGTAGTGTGCATGCACCGCACTATTTGCCCAGAAAAGGATCTCATTTGCCACTGCACATGCATGCAGAATTGCAAATGCCTCAAATGTAGTGTGCATGCACCGCACTACGTGCCCAGAAAAAGGTACTGATTCTCCACTGCACATGCATGCAGAATTGCAAATGCCTCATATGTAGTGTGTATGTACCGCACTACGCACCCAGACAAGGAATTGTTTCTCCACTGCACATGCATGTAGAATTGCAAATTCCTCACATGTAGTGTGCATGTACCGCACTATATGCCCAGAAAAGGAACTGATTCTCCACTGCACATGCATGCAGAATTGCGAATGCATCACATGTAGTGTGCATGTACCACACTACGCGTCTAGAAAAGGAACTGATTCTACACTGCACATGCATGAAGAATTGCAAATGCCTCACATGTAGTGTGCATGTACCACACTATGCTCCCAGAAAAGGAACTGATTCTCCACTGCACATGAATACAGAATTACAAATGCCTCACATCTAGTGTGCATGTACCGCACTACATGCCCAGAAAAGGAACTGATTCTCCACTGCACATGCATGAAGAATTGCAAATGCCTCACATACCACTCTACGCTCCTAGAAAAGGAAGTGATTCTTCACTGCACATGCATGCAGAATTGCAAATGCCTCACATGTAGTGTGCATGTACCGCACTACGTGCCCAGAAAAGGAACTGATTCTCGCAAAAAAGTTACACATACAGGCGCATGTCCCCGGAACAGGAAAATCACCAATAATAGAGAAACATTGTTTTTTTCTACGGTTTTACCTGAAAGTAGTGTCATCTTTTGGGTTTGTGGAAAGTAGACTACATCTAGGGGAACATGTTAACGTTGCATATATTACGCAGAAGTAGATCATTGTCTCAAAGGTGACTTGCGGCTGTGAGAAAAGAGGTGAGTTGCTACAGGAAGAATTTGTTTTGTGAATCAGGGTAATACGTGTGTGCAGGTGTGTCCCCCATTGGAATGGCCCGGTCACACACCACCACTCCTCAAGACACACCCATTAGGCAGAAGCAAACTCTTTGGGAACGGAGGTACCCCCTCCCAGACAATAAACCGCACTTTCGCGTGTGCAGAAATTGCGCATGCGTTGCACAATATTGACACATTCATAGTTCTATGAATGCGGTCCCAAGTGACCTAATAACTGTTTGTGCATATTGCTCAATGCACGACATCCACAGCGTTCACACTTGCACAGCCGGAAATGCATGTGTCGCCGGAAGAAATACCAAGGGCTTGATCAAAGGTTTCAATACCGGACGGTACGAGTTTCAAACATAAAACGTACCTTTTATGCCTACTTTGGTGTGGCCTGGAATTACCACATGCGGTAATAAAAGCCCCCCTGGACTCCAGCAGGACTCCTAAATGGGGAGTGACTTTTAGGCCCACGTGAGGTGTCATCATGCAGACCCGTAAAGTACCTTATCACATGCGTTCACGGTATTACCGTTTGGTGGTATTTCGAGAGGAAATACTGCAAAAGCCGTACCCAAGCCCTTGAATAGGCCATTGACTATCATGGACACCCTAAAACATGATTTACTGCGCCTCATAGACTCACAATAATTTCTACTAATGTCTTTCGAGCTTGCGAAACCCCACTGTGGACTGAACGGCCAATGTTTCCCTCAGCACTGATTCGCATAACTCTCAGTGATCAGCTGCAGCTGACACTGGTGTGCCTGTTGAAGAAGCTCCAAACATATGTGGGCGAAACACGCGCACAACCGGCACTCTTCTGCTTTTAATCCAGTGTGACAAAATGTATTAAATAAGTTGCCACCTGTAGCATGGTGTTTTCATAGCAACTAATTCATAATTTCTGCTAAATGCTCAGATTTGGCCCTTATCATTTAATTTAAATGCTCAATTTTCCTCGTGAAGAACTAATGAGGTCTTCTATGATCAAGAGTTAACATTTCATTACTTTTTAACAGACAAATGCCATCATTCCGGCTCCAGTATTTTTTTCCGGACTGGTAAAAAACAAGGTTGCCGGTGGGGGACACGGATCTCGGAGATCACGGACCTGCCAGTAGATCAAGTCCCTACCGGCAAACTCTTAATGAGGGCCAACATCTCTCAAATTCTTGATAATGTGCCATGTCACTTTAATCCCCCTTTTCATATGACTTCACATAAATTGGTCCTGCCATTTCCTTAATCCTTTCTCCCAACCAACCAAACCGTTTCACTAGTGATCCATTTCCTGCCGCTGCTGTTTTGAAAAAAAATGTTTTTTATGTTTTTCGATCCTGGGCTACTCTGATCAGTAGTTTCCCACGAGCTAATTCCCTTGGTGAAATAACTTCTCTTATAAAGGACTGCCTGGGCATCGTACAGTTTCTTGGGCGAGTCATCGAAAATGTGCTGTCAGAACTGATCAACACTTCCCTTTCTGACAATCACCTTTAATTCCTCACAATCTGGCATCTCTCCAAGAAACAAATGACTTTGTGGTCTGCAATTTATAAAAAGGCACTATTATTGTATTTTAAGGAACTCCAAAGCTTGTTAAAAAAAATAGTGGGTAGTTTCGGCGGACGTGTCTCTCTCTGATAACTAAATCTTTTTCACGGCGAGACTATTGTAAAATATTTAGAGACTGGACATTTTGATAGGTTAGGCAATATCATCTTAAATGACTTGCCCAGGAGCACATTATTTTTGATGAAGCTCGGATTGGAGCCCAATCTTCAATGTGTGCACCTAACCAGTTTGTTTCTGAATTCTTGTCCTGAAGCCATTTCCAAATATTAAATAATATTTGTATCTCAAGAACAAAAACATTAGCATTTTATAGGCCTGCCTTGGAAAGTATACAAACCACATAATAAATGAACATAACAATATTTCCCCAAATTTGTTTTTTTATAGAAACACGCTAACAGAACATGAGTGTAGTGTAGAGAAGGTCCCAAATATAGCCTGTACTCCAGCCACCCATTTTGAAGTACCAGGAAGGTTCACACCAAGATATGTGACGTATGATGAGCAAATAAACCAGCAGAGAGCCGCGTTAGGGCTCTGCCCAGTGCCCATCAGGAGAGCAATAGCTATTGAAGTGCCAATAACAAGACAACCATGGGCAGTAAGGTATCCATAGAGACAACCCTACCAACAAATGACAAGGAACGAAGGATGCTTAAACACTGTCCCAGAAGAAACTCAAAAGGCCTTAATTGAAGACGAATGGTGACGACACAAGGGCCCGGACAGACTGACAGATGGATGAAACGACATCTAAAAGATGACACACAAAGACGAAATGTCATGAATAGGGATAGCATGAACTTACAAGCAGAGACAATGTTGAAATATAAAGAAACGTAAACTGTAAAGTAGGATGAAGACATTCAATCAGCTAACACCTGTACTTATGCTTGTAACCACAAGAAGATAAGAAAACAGTGCGGCTTGCCATGCTTAGTAGAAGAATAGAGCGGCAAGCGCTAACTATATATCTACCTCAACAAGGCACACTATATAAGTGAAAGTCCACTTTATACAAAAGCAGAATTAACACAGGTTACTAAGGGTCAAACAGGACAGGATTCTGATTCCAGCTAAAACAAGAAGAACGGCGGAATCGAAACTCAGCAAGAAGCAGCTCATGCCTGGAAAATCGATGTCAAACCAAGAGAGGGAGGCGGACAGTAGCTTCAGAGAATCGAAACTTAAGTACAGAGCAGCCTGCCCGGTGAAGGTCGAGATAAGGAGGCCCAGGCAGGTGGTAGGCCGAAATGAGAATTAAATGCACAAACAGAAGGAAAACGAAGCAAATTCACGGTGTGCTAACACGTGACCAACCAAGCGCGAAGAGGCACCAACGTCTGATGTCACCCAAAACAGGAGATACCATAACATTTCCTGACAAGAAGCTACAGTTTCGAGGCCGACCACAGCCAACTAATTGACACATAGCCATTCGAGTACTGATTGATGGAAGGGAGGCTGTGTGAATCTTGGGGCATCCTGCACCTGGTTGACCATTCTGCGTGCTGCTAATTAAAGTGGAGATTTATGCTTGGAGTTGTAGCCAACCAAATCACAATGGGCGAAATAATCTAGGGTCCTATAGATAGTAGAACCAATGGGACGTCATACCTTTAGTGACGTCTACATGAGTAATGTTACAGGGAAGGGCATAGACGGCCACCTGATAAGGGTTAACCAATCCTACCACTCCGTTACCACATACAGATATAGCACGTATACTTAAGTTACCTTTTCTAACCAATAGAATTACATGACAAATTTATGAGCGTTACACGCCAATGATGATGAATTTTGGGTATAGCTGTTACTGTTTGAATGAAGATTGTTGGGAGTTGAAGCGAGACGGGCTATCGCATCACTGTTGATTTCCATGTTTCCCTGTTTTTTTGTACTTGTCATTAAACAGACTCCGCTTTGCCAAACCATTGAGTTGTCCTTATTGATTGATGTTGGAGTAAGAAATCCTGCACCCCTTCCACCTCAAGGTGCAGCTATCTTGTCTTAAAGTAATCGAGAGTGAGCTCTGACTCTATGGGCCGGTCAGGGGTCACTCCCTCTCCCGTGCACTTAGTAGCAGAGGATGGTTGGAAACCATCGATTATTGATTGTTGATTAAAATAAGACACCTATTGACCGCCGACATAAAGTAACTCTAGGTCTTTGGCAATATCACGAGTCTTTCGCCATTCGGCTGAGCAGACTGTGAAGCTCCCCGTAGACAATGCTAGTATAATTAACCCAAGACTGCAGATCAAACATATCCCTTCCCATTCCTATTGGCAGCTGATCGGACGAAAATCTAAAGGAGGTGGTAACGGAGGCGGTGATCCCGAGGGTCCAGAGACAAACGATGCGAACGGTTTGGCAAACAACGTACTGTGAGGCTGGAAATGCATTGGAGGGACAGGGCTTCCCTGTCCTTGTCCTGTAGTCCTTTTTCATTGTGTTCTGTATTGTTTTCTGCACAGGAGTCCATGTGGGACTTCTGAAAGTCCTGTTTTTGGTTTAGTGAACAGACCCATGGGATACCCTTATGGCACCAATGGGTGGGAGTACAACCATGTGCCCCTAGTGTATGTTTTTGGGCACCTGTGGGTGGCCCACAGAGCAGGGTATGAGCTGGTGGCAGCTCCATGCTGAATTGACAGGTGCTCTGAGTATCCTCCATTTTGGGATACACAGGCCCTGCCATTAGAATCAGTTGATTCCTGATAGAAAACAAGATGGCCCCTGTGGCCTCTTGCTTTCTATTGCCTGTTAACTTGTTTTCCCAAAGTCCTGGGAAGCCCAGACTCTGTCCCTTCCCCCTGACTGGCTGTTGGGTGGAAGTTCCATATATGGTGTTGTTGTGAAGTCCAGTCCAGACTGGCTGGAGCCTTCCCAGTGACTGTACATTGTGGGTACACCCTGTGGGTGGGACCTGGGTTAATGGAGTGTGTGACCAATATGCACTTCTTGTTGTGGCTGTCTGGTTTCTGGTATGAGAGACAAAGACTGAGACAGCCCTGCCCGAAACTGGCCTGAATGCAGTGTGTAGTATTGAATGGCTGGGTACTTGTCCCAATCCACATTCCTTGTTGTGAGTGTCTGAGAGGGAGGAGGATGGCCGGAATGCACTGTGGGCCTAATTGGCTGACTGACTGCATGAATGTCTTTCTGTATGATTGGCTGCTGAGTGTGAGCCAGCAGTGTGGATGAGAGACAGGATAGTATGTATGGGGACCTCTCACCACTGGAAATTGTTCAGAAGCTGTGTCTACACTTGAAGAGTAACTGGAACTGCTGATCCTCGACGCCCAGCTGGAAGAAGAAGACTTGCTTTTGCATTTGCTTCGACCTGATCTGAAAGCTGCTGAATTCGTCGAAGACTGATCCGAGAGAGGACCTGGTAAGCCGCCCTCTTCCCGTGCTCCGAGGGACCATCGAGCACTGCTAACCTTCGCCAAAGCTCCCTGGAAGTCAGACCTTAGAAAGGCTGCCGACCGGAGACGGGGACCGCTGAGGAGAACGAAGTGAAGCACCCGGACTTCGCCGCTGTCGAAGTCCACTGCCGTCGACCAGGGTTCGCAGGTTTGTCTAACCACTGGAGGCCCGTTGAAGTTGTGTTGCCCCAGAAGAGGGGACCGCTTGACGCCGTGCCGCTGACGACCGGAGCTGCCCGCTCCTTTGCCTAAGAATATTTGAATCGAAGGACTCCCTTGTCCGCAACGTCGACCGCTTTGTCCTGCCGGAAAAAGTCAAGGCCGTCAACGTGCCGAGGAGAATCTGCCGGTGGGTTTCACGCCACCTGAAGGCCAGGAAGACTTTGACGGCTCGATGCCCTTGCTGGGCCACAATTCTTCAGAAACTGTTTGCGGTCCTGAGCAATCAATCACCGAGGTACCCCGCACACCTCATCCTCGCAGGACGTTGCCGACGAGCACAGCCTGGATCGACGTCTTGGTCTCGGCACCCTCGAACTTCTCATCAACGCCGTCGACCATAAATTCACCATCTTCAACGCCTCTCGACGATCCGTGACTCCTGCTTTAAAGGGAATCACTCCAGAAGGATCCGTCGACGCTTCTTCGAAGAACTCTACTCCACCAGTTACATTGGGGGGGGGGGGGTAAAAACATTATAGGAGAGAATAAGACTATTGATCAATATATTGTCTGGGCTTGTGCTATATTTTTATTTTACAGGTTGCCCAGGTGGGGGGATCTCCACACAGAACTGTGTCCAGGGGTAGGGGCCAGTATTCTGCCAATTGTGTCAACCATCTTGCTTTCCTTCCTATCTCTATTGCTGGTTTCCTTGTTATTGATCTGTGTGACATTCTAACAGTATATTGAATGCACTTTAATGAGATCTGATAATATTGGTGGTACCACTTTAGAATTGTATATATTTACCATTGTTGATTTCCGGGTACAAAGTGCATTATTGTGATAGTGTACATACCTTTGACTATTAATTATATAAAGACTGTGTTTTCAGTAATACAGTGTGTGGACATTCCTTTGTGGGGGCTTGGGGACTACACTGTACTTAAGAAGCAGCCTGCATCACCTCCTGAGAAGATAGGCCTTGATTGCTCGACCATAGCTACCGCATAGAGAATCTTGGCTGGGGTCCTCTGTGCCTCTCCTCTACCATATAGAGAGCAGAAGTACAGACACCCCCTCCAGTCTTTACACTGGTGGCAGCGGTGGGATGCTTATGGTTTTAAGAATCAGTGTATAACCGTGCCACTTACAAAATATCTGCACTTTATTAAATTAAGGTTTGGTTGTGTGCAAAATAACTGCATTACAAGCAATGGAGTCTATTGCAAATGGTAAATTGACTAGGATGAGCTTATAGGCTCTCCAGAGTGCTTGTGAAGCCAGGGAGTTAGACTTTGTGGATACGTCTGGGGCTGAGCTGATAGCTGCCCTGGTGGACTACCAAACTGATGGTGAAACTCTTGAGGAGGGGGGGAATGCAACCCACGAGGACCCTGCCCCTGGGGTTTCTGCTGAATCTGTTTCTGGGAATGCCACCATTCCTGCTGCCTCTGTTCCGACCCCAGAAATTCCTTGGAGCTTGAGTTATTAAGGATGAAATTGGCCTTTGAATATCGCAAGTTGGAAATAGATGCTGAGCTTAAGAAGAAGGAATTGGCTCAACAAGTGGAGCTCAAGAATAGGGATCTTGAACTCAAAAATAAGGACCTTGAACTCAAGAACAAGGACACTGAATGGCAGAGAATCCAGCTAGAGAAAGCTAGAGTGGAGACTTTAGCTAAAGCCAGTGAGAGTGTCCGGTCCTCAGCAACCAAGTTTATGAAAGATTTGGTTGGTGTGTTTGCGGAGTGTTCTGATATCCTCCAATGGATTGAAGCATTTAAAATGGCTTGTGCAATTCATGATGTTGACAAAAGAGATTGGGCTAAGTGTTTGTTAAGCAGAGTGCCTCAGACTGGGAATGACTGTATTCTGAAGCTGAGTGTGGAAGAAAGGGGTCTGTATGTGTGTATGAAATCTGCTTTGATTGCCAAGTTTGGCAAGACACCTACCCAATACCTTAAAAGCTTCAGGGAATTTAAGAAAAGAGAGAAAGTATCTTGGGTTGACTGGGTGAGTGCTGCGCACATGAACATGATGGGGTGGATTGATGGTTACAAGGTGAAAATATTTGTTGAATTGTCCCACCTGTTGTTTTTTAAGCATTTTTCTGAAGCCTGTTCACCAGAGCTGCGTCAGTATGTTGCTGACCAGAACATTTTGTATCCATTTAAGCTGGCTAGGTTGGCTGACAAGTGGGTCTCCCACTGGGTGTCCCCTAAGGACTCCAGTGGGAAGGACAAGGACAAAGAAAATGGGGCCTCTCAGAAAGCTGAGGAGTCCCAAAAGCAGTCACAGTCGGGTAAACCTAAACCCTCCTCTCCTAAGACCCACAAATCTAGTGGGGATAAGTCATTTGTGGGTGGGAATAAGAGTAGTGGTCCACCTGCTGTAAAGCAGACTCCCAATGGTTCTAGTAGCGTACCCCGCACACCGGGCTTTTGTTGGGATTTTGGGGCTCTGAATCACAAGAGGGATCACTCCAAGTGTAAAGGTAAGGCACTTGGAGTACAGGCTGTCAGCCTGACCTACCCTTACCCCATGTCTGAGGTGGAGGCCACTGTCCTCCCCTCCTCAACAGGGATCACATTTGGTGCTCCTGTAGAGATTTCATTTGTTTCCTTTAGGGCATGGGACCAGTACGCAGAAATACTGGCCACTATCCCACAGAACACCCGTAGATTTTTGAGAGGTGTCCTCTTGAATGGCTAGCCTTCTACTGGCTTGAGAGACACTGGGGCAAGCATGACCCTGGTGGACAGGACCCTGCTCAAGCCCGAGGACTATGTAGGTGCTCTTCTGAGAACCACCAGGTTAGCTGGTGGGCCTCCCAAATTACCGTCTGTAGCCTTAGTCACACTCATAATTGGAGACAAGACAGCAAAGCTTCCTGTCCTGGTTCAGGACAATGTCCCTGCTAACATTCTGTTTGGTAATGATCTAGTAGAGTTGGGGTTGATCTCGGATGGTCTTCCCATTACTCCTGCTGCAGTCACTAGGTCAGAGGTGACACAGGGTCTGGCTGTGAGTCAGATACCGGAGCCAAAGGTGCAGCCTAAGCCAAGACCAAGGAAGAACAAGCAGGCAACCCCTGTGCCAGGGGCCCCTTCTCTTCCTGCTGTTCCTACAGAAACCATTCGGATCCATGCTCCGGACGGGCTGGATCCAGTGGTAAACCCTGTCTCAACTCCTGTGGGAGAAGAGCCAGAAGACTCTCCTGTGGGAGAGGTTCTCAACCCAGAGGATCATCCCGACCTTCAATGCTTGTTAGCTGAAGAGGGACCCTCCCGGGCAGACTTCTCTAAGTGACAGAGAGAGTGTCACTCTCTCGCAGGTCTGAGGAAACAGGCCCGGTCACAGGCACAAGGAGAAGATTAGGTTTTTTAATTAGAGGGATGACCCACGCATCCTTGAGGTTGTCGGGTATTATACCCGATTTGAAAGATTTGGTTGGTGTGTTTGCGGAGTGTTCTGATATCCTCCAATGGATTGAAGCATTTGAAATGGCTTGTGCAATTCATGATGTTGACAAAAGAGATTGGGCTAAGTGTTTGTTAAGCAGAGTGCCTCAGACTGGGAATGACTGTATTCTGAAGCTGAGTGTGGAAGAAAGGGGTCTGTATGTGTGTATGAAATCTGCTTTGATTGCCAAGTTTGGCAAGACACCTACCCAATACCTAAAAATCTTCAGGGAATTTAAGAAAAGAGAGAAAGTATCTTGGGTTGACTGGGTGAGTGCTGCGCACATGAACATGATGGGGTGGATTGATGGTTACAAGGTGAAAATATTTGTTGAATTGTCCCACCTGTTGTTTTTTGAGCATTTTTCTGAAGCCTGTTCACCAGAGCTGCGTCAGTATGTTGCTGACCAGAACATTTTGTGTCCATTTAAGCTGGCTAGGTTGGCTGACAAGTGGGTCTCCCACTGGGTGTCCCCTAAGGACTCCAGTGGGAAGGACAAGGACAAAGAAAAGGGGGCCTCTCAGAAAGCTGAGGAGTCCCAAAAGCAGTCACAGTCGGGTAAACCTAAACCCTCCTCTCCTAAGACCCAAAAATCTAGTGGGGATAAGTCATTTGTGGGTGGGAATAAGAGTAGTGGTCCACCTGCTGTAAAGCAGGCTCCCAATGGTTCTAGTAGCGTACCCCGCACACCCGGCTTTTGTTGGGATTGTGGGGCTCTGGATCACAAGAGGGGTCACTCCAAGTGTAAAGGTAAGGCACTTGGAGTACAGGCTGTCAGCCTGACCTACCCTTACCCCATGTCTGAGGTGGAGGCCACTGTCCTCCCCTCCTCAACAGGGATCACATTTGGTGCTCCTGTAGAGATTTCATTTGTGTCCTTTAGGGCATGGGACCAGTACCCAGAAATACTGGCCACTATCCCACAGAACACCCGTAGATTTTTGAGAGGTGTCCTCTTGAATGGCTAGCCTTCTACTGGCTTGAGAGACATTGGGGCATGACCCTGGTGGACAGGACCCTGCTCAAGCCCGAGGACTATGTAGGTGCTCTTCTGAGAACCACCAGGTTAGCTGGTGGGCCTCCCAAATTACCGTCTGTAGCCTTAGTCACACTCATAATTGGAGACAAGACAGCAAAGCTTCTTGTCCTGGTTCAGGACAATGTCCCTGCTAACATTCTGTTTGGTAATGATCTAGTAGAGTTGGGGTTGATCTCGGATGGTCTTCCCATGACTGCTGCTGCAGTCACTAGCTCACAGGTGACACAGGGTCTGGCTGTGAGTCAGATACCGGAGTCAAAGGTGCAGCCTAAGCCAAGACGAAGGAAGAACAAGAAGGCAACCCCTGTGCCAGGGGCCCCTTCTCTTCCTGCTGTTCCTACAGAACCCATTCGGATCCATGCTCCGGACGGGCTGGATCCAGTGGTAAACCCTGTCTCAACTCCTGTGGGAGAAGAGCCAGAAGACTCTCCTGTGGGAGAGGTTCTCAACCCAGAGGATCATCCCGACCTTCAATGCTTGTTAGCTGAAGAGGGACCCTCCCGGGCGGACTTCTCTAAGTGACAGAGAGAGTGTCACTCTCTCGCAGGTCTGAGGAAACAGGCCCGGTCACAGGCACAAGGAGAAGATTAGGTTTTTTAATTAGAGGGATGACCCACGCATCCTTGAGGATGTCGGGTATTATACCCGATTTGAATGAGGAATTGATAAAGGAGGTGATGAAGGCGGCGAGATCATGCGCCGCTTCCTTTACAACCGGCGCAGGGCAGGCGTCGCCTTGGCAGTTGGAAGGCTTTAGCTTCATGATGATGTTTTCAACTTCCTTAATGGTAAGAGGCGAGAAGCTGAAAGGTTTGAAGGAGTGCTTAGGAGAGGGGGTATTGTAGGACTGGGGTTTACCCGCTGAGTCTGAGAGTTGGCTTTTTTTGGTGTTAATTTTGGCTTGGAGCAAGGCAATTTTGTTTAATAGTGCTTTTTGTATATTGGAACACCATTCAGAGTCAGGGGTGCATGTATCAAGAGGGGTGACTGGGGACTCTAGTTCCATAAAAGGGACTGTCCAGTTATGGTTGTATACAAATATCGACTTTATTATTACTACAAAAGACAGTTCTAGCACACTACAAAATACAACCTACCCTGCAAAGGAACACATAGGACAGACAGTTTCACAAAGGAAAGGGATGCACTCTGGATACCGACAGGAGGATAGTTGGTAAAGTAATCCTTCTTACTGTTCAAGGTTATTTGGTTTCAGAACCAAGGGGGCATGTTGCGGTTTATTATACGGTCACACCCAAGTCAGGGATCTCCTTCCCCTACAATGAATGTGACGCACAATAAAAACACTTTTATTTCTATCATTCAGATCCTTTTTAATAAGGCCTCTAACCCATCTCGTACACAACCTCAACAAATACCCAGTGCACAATGAACTAGGAACCAGGCTGGTGTGTATTAATAAGATATTTATTAATTTATTTATTTAGGCAAATTAGAACAAGCAGATTACATCAGCCACCAATGTTTTTTAAGGAATATCACTGACAATTAAGGAAGCTAGGGCTAAATCTCCATGTTAACCAAGGGAGGCACTGAAGTTTAAAGGCACATCTGATGAAATAGTCAGCAGCTCTGGGCCATCCAGAAAGCAGCCTGTAAGCTTGCAGATACATTTATTTTAAATGACATTAAGGCACACAATTTACAATGTATGCATGTGAGTTTCTTGAACATTGTGAATGGGGATGCGCTTCTGATAGGCAGAAACCCAGTTCATATTTTGACAGTCTGGCGAATATTTTGCTGAACATATTATAAGTTTAGAGGGAAAAACGAAATTACATGCATTTGTTTATTTCACAGTAAATTATTCGATTCAGTGGTATGGCTTGAAACACAATGTTGGCATTTTCCATTTAAGATTCTGTGCACTACTGTTCCTGGAAATATCAGTGCAGCTCTCCATAGATTTATTAACACATTATGTCCAAGTGCGTTTTTGTTCCTTCATGAAAGGCAGTTTGCATATTTTAGCATCTGGAAGTTGCCCATTTCTCTCCTTTTTGCTTTGGTACCATAGGCCTTATGTTGAACATCATTTCCGCGCAGGCCTTTCATTTCTTGGGCACACACACCAATGACTCTAGCCTTTTTATTCGTGGTATCCGGGGCTATTTCACCCCACAGGCAAAGGGTTGTAACTGTCTCTAGGGGCCTTCGGAGAAGGCCAGTGGGGCAGAACCACAATGTACCTGGTGCAAAAGTAATTCTTGGTGCTCGACAGCATCAAGGTGGTTCCAGGGCGCTTTGCAGCCCTTCAGACAGAGTTAGTGGTGGGAGACAGCTGCAGGTACCAGGCGGCAGGCAGTTCAGCAAGCAGGGCTGGAAGGACGTCTGTAGGCTGTCGGGCGCAGTGACTCCGAGCCAAGAATCGTTGTCTCTCATTGGCGGATCTGGAATGCTTGTCGAGGCATCTCGGATGGCGCTGCTTTTTCGCAGGGCTCGTGGCATTCTTTCAAGGTGGATGGCCCAAAGCTGAGGAGAGTGTTTACAGGCAACGGCCTTATCCTTTATTCAGCGACTCTCTGGCACTTCTCACCTAGGAAGTTTGCTGGCAGAACCTAGCAGGGCCTGCTGTGTGCTGGCTGGATACCAGTTCCGGAGATACTGGATGGGTCTTCTGAGTCCGGTATCTCCCTCTGTTCCCTGGGAGATGTTTAGGGGAGGGATCTTGCTTCCTTCTTGGAAATCCTGGCCTTCCTTAACTGGCGGAAGATGTAAGGTAGACTGTAACTTCAGCCCGGGTCCAAATGAGTGCTTCTTCTTACTCCTTTCAAAGTCATTGGACGATCTGCTAAGTGAGGGGGTACAGCCCTCTTTAAAAGCCAAATGGGCTCCAGTGATTGTTGCAGGCTAAGCCTACCTAAATGGACCGATCCTCGTTCACCACTGACAAGCTTGTTATGCATGAGGTCAGGACCAGAGTGCTCTGCAACAGGACAGACAAAGAGTGACAACATATACCTAAGTCCCACCCATCTGTGACTCTTGATTAAAGTGCAGATTTCATTTGAAGTTTTTGCTGGGAGCAGACTTCATGTCTCCCCCAAATCACATTTTTTGCCCCTTTGAAAGGGGTCTGCTCTGCACGGACAGCTGTGGTAACTGCTGGACCCAGGCAGGCCATTAACTGCCATTCATACACAGAAGTGGGAACTAGCTTCAAGATGACACATTGCATACCAAAGGGGCATTAACCCCGCCGTCCTGTTGTCTTGTGCAGCAACCAAACCCTTCAGGCTTGCCTCAATTCCTTTGTCAGTATGCACTGCCACCAGCTGGATAAGACCAAAGGAAAGCAAATCCATGGGGCCTTTGATATTTAAATTAGGCTGCTAATGGCTGAAGGAAGGTGTGCCTTCCACCTTCTGAAGATGCTTTGATGTACCTGTGGCTGTCACATTCCAGCTGAATATGACAGGGGAAGACAGTGCCTGTAGGCTGTGTCTTCCCAGAGTACACGTGACTATGCGTTTTGTGTGCGGGAAGCAGATGAACTGTGTGCTGAATGGCCTCACACAATCCTTAGAGCTTGATCTCCCATCATGCATTTCCATTTATCAAAAAATCAAAAA
Source organism: Ambystoma mexicanum (assembly GCF_040938575.1). NCBI lineage: Eukaryota > Metazoa > Chordata > Amphibia > Caudata > Ambystomatidae > Ambystoma > Ambystoma mexicanum. The sequence continues at coordinate 253,725,090 of NC_090921.1, read as the reverse complement.
GGCCAGGCGAGTGCACTCTCCCCGTGTGAATGATCGAATTCCTCACAGTCACGGAGGTGCAGTCTTCTGGAACCATATGACGATGCTGTGGAGTAGCCAGAACACAGAGCAGTGGCCAGGGGATGTCTTTGGACTTGGTAGTAATGACAGCATGGCAGGCGGTAGTAGCTCTGTGAACCGTTGTTGGCTCCAGGGGCATTTCATAAGTTCAAGTTGACCCCCTTCGCACCAGGGGGTAGGAGACACCGCAGCTGAGGTGTCCACCGGATTATTTTGTACACTGCGGCTGGACTCTCAGTACTCAGTCGGTCCTGTCTCGATTCACGGCTTGGCCTCATAATTGATGAGTGGCCAATCGCTGTTACATTATTCAGGGATGTCCCTGCCGAGGAGAGTAACGCTACATTGGTGGACTCACCCTAGAAGTTCTCTGGAGAAAGGTCCCAAAGTCTTTTAGAGCTTTGCCCCCAGAGTCCTCTGGACATTTATCTGAAAGCTCTTCTCCCACGCGTCAGCAGCTCATGCTCAGGTCTTCTTCTTCTAGAGCTGATTCCCAAGTCTCCTTCCCCGGTCTGGCGCCAAGCATTACAGGCCTCATTCTGATTGGCACATTCATGAGATTAGCCAACCATTGCAGGCACCCACATTGAAACTCTGCAGGATTCTCTTGATAATAAACAGGGATGCTGAATCCAGCAATAAATCCAGACAGTGACTAACACTCCTAGATTTGTCAGCACAGCCCTACCTACTTCATAGAAATAATATCTGGCTGTTGGGGGCACCTACATATTTTGAGGATGCATCCCAATGGATGTGCAGACCGCAACTCACAGTACTGTCCTATTGTGAAACAAAATGACGGCCTGCATGCTTGTACAGCGCCACACTGCTCTAGAGCCAGATCCATGCTATAAACAATCAAATAAAAGGGGGGCCTGAAGCATTACCCTGGGTGGCAGTCTTTGCTGTAACTCCCAAAACAAGCAGCCTGGTGCTGTCACACAGAGAACCTGATGATACTACTCCGCGATTGGAGGACACAGGATACACGCTAATCCCAACTTCGTCGCCAGTGTGGAATCTTAGGGTGGACCTACCATATTCCTCACTGGCTTCAAGCATGTACCATGCGAACACACGAGGCGGGAGCTGGAGAGAGGCTCAACACACCTTTATTCTTGAACATCACGTTGAATACTAAACTCTCCTTCTCGCTGCACGCTCCTCCCCTTCCTGTGTCCCCAATTCCCTTGTCATGTGACATGGGTGTCTGACAACACCACAGCTATAACCCCCTTAACTTGCAGAAGCTTAGGGCATCTGGGAACACAGATATTATGCATTCCCACCGCGTTTGGCTCTGGTAAGCAGAGTTTAAAAGAGGTGATTTGGGTAATGATTAAAATATCAAAATGACAGGCACGCTGCAAGCTGATACACAACTGAGGACTTTCCATCTCCTAGAGAAGGGGTGTGCAAACTTTGGCTCTGCAAATGTTTTGGAATACAACTCCAGTCAGCACCAGCTCTTATAGTCAATGGTGAGGGTTCATGGGAGTCGTAGTCAAAAACATCTGGAGCCCTGCAGCGAGCAGTGCCCTGTCCTAGAGTGTCTCCTTTTCATCTTCTGCCTTGTTTCACTGATCAGCCATGCCCGTGCGATCTTAGTATTGATGGTCTAAGATAATCATACCGTGATTGGGCGCATTTGTCCACACACTCAGTGGTCCAGCTTTTAAGGGTCACTTGTATCAGACGATTGACAGAGTCCTGATTCTTGGGCCATGTGAACTGCATTTTAAGAGGTTAGTTGAGGACAGCTTGACCTCTGAGGTGATTGCTTGCCTCCGCTTCGGTCGGCTGGAATCTCTAAACTAGGAAGACTTAGAGTTATGATAGGATGCGATTATTAATTTGGTAGTAAAATAATGTATTAAACCCAAAGTTCTGCAGAATTCACACTGCTCTTGAAGATGCCCTTTAAAAGGAAAGGTGTGGTCTTACCATCTGTTACGTTTTCTTTGCTTATTTATTTAATCCTTTGGGCTCATCACAATTCCTGCTTGCAGAAATTGCTGTCACTGCATGCAATCATTTGTGGGTTTCTGCTTCCTTAGGACTTTACTGCCCTGCCCCTGGTCAAACATGCAGATTGTTTTGGCATGTCATGCTTTGGGGCATGGAAATGGGTACGGCACAGTAGCAAATCCTAGCGCTACTGTCACTGGTAGGATAATGCACAAATGGGGCTCTAATTACCCTTCTGAGCATCATGACAGAAGTGGGTGTCGACAATGTGGGCACCACAGGGACCAAGCTGTTCACATCCTAAGGCAGTTTCTTCCCACTCCCCCGGTTTAATGCACTTTGGGAATATCTAAACCCACCCCCCAGCTGGTTACTATAGCAAGTCCCAGCCCAAAAGCTAGCTGATAACTAAAACAGACTAGCAACAATCTTTCTTTAGATACAGTTCCTAAGCATGTTTCTTCCTTGAATAACTTTAAGGAAATATGTATATAATTACTGTGTGCCCCTTGCGCACCACTGTATCCTCTATGTGTAAACATTGTCACTTTTCTTGCTTTTATTTCTCACAAGATGGTTTAAATATGATGTAATATTGACCACTCAAACAGTACTAACACACCATTGATGCAGACGTTGGTTATTTGTCCTAGTACTGTATTAATGGCTATGCTATTTGTACTGTTTTCATTTGATGAAGCATGAATACCATAGATGTTTGCCCATTGTCTGGGCACGATTTGCAGAATGAAACAGATTTTTGAGCGTAAAATTGTTGCCTCAAGATATGTGCATGGATTAAAACCCCAAACAAATTATTCCACTATGGGATACTTAGCTTATTTTTGAAGTTTGAATACGTAATGAAACAGATACAACACAGTAGACACACACATAGGATAGTAGTGTCAATAAATTGATATGTGGTTGGAGCCCCCCCTTTGTTATTCCCATCCCACTCCCCCAGCTTACCTGGATCGTGCAAGTGCAGCAAACAGGAAGTGCATGGGAGGAAGGGTGGGTAAGGGCGAAAGGGAAGGTAAGGGGAGGGGAGAGGGGCGCAGGAGGGAGGGGGCCCCAGGGGCTTTGTAAGTGCTGTGGGGAAGGGACCACAGAGGCTGGGTAAGTGCTATGGGGAGCCCGGAGGACAAGTGCGGTGGGGGTTGGGACAAAGGTCAACTAGTGCGAGGAGGGGGGTGGACCAGACTCAGTAGTCTAGTCAGAGATGGGTGCCCAATGGAAAGTGCTATTAAGGAGGTGCTGAGGCAGACTGGTTGAGGGGTGGCCTAGCCCCTGTATGATTCTTGCAGCCACCGGGAGCCAGTGGAGAGATTTTGGGGCTGGAAAGATGCAGTCCCTGGGCTTGAGGCCATGGATATGTCTCGCAGTCCTATTCTGGATTAGTTGAAGAGGGCGGAGGGAGGAATGAGGCAGATTGAGGAAGAGCCTATCGCAGGAGTCCAGCCTGGGAGAGAACCAGTGCTCTAGAGACATTGAGTTTCTTGGGGCAGGTGAGGAAAGGGAGAATGCCTCTGAGGAGGTGAAGCTGAAAGTGATCCTTCTTGGCAAGGTCAGTGATATGAGGTAAGAAGGAGAGAGAGGAGTCGAAGATGACACCCAGGATTTCTTTACTCAGGAGAGGGTGAGGGAAGGGGGCCCAAGGAGGGCAGCTAGAGAGTAGAGGGGAGAAAGGAGTGGGGGAGTTCCAATGAGAAGGATCTTGATTTTACCGGCATTAAGACAGAGATCGTTAGCAACACACCGTGCCAGAATAGCAGTCAGACAATTGGGGAATGAGAGGGGAGAGGAGGCAGAGGAGGGAATCTTAAAAGAGAGCTGAGTGTCATCCGCATAACACTGGAAGTAAGGAGAGAAGGTGATCAGGTGGGCAAGAGGGGCAAGGTAAAAGTTAAAAAGCCACAGTGAGAGGATAGAGCCCTGAGGGACACTGCAAGTAGAGAGTGAGGTAGAGGAGAGAAAAGGGCCCATTTGAACCTGGGATGACTGATTCAAAAGGAAAGAGGTCAGCCAAGCCAGATGCCCAGAGTATCGCAGAGTCGATTTAAGAGGGTGGTATGACTGACAATGTCAAAGGCAGAGGACAGATCAATGAGGATGAGAACCTAAGGAGAGCAAGTCTTCATGGGTGTTCAGGAGAGCAGTTTCCGTGCCTCTGACTGCTCTGAAGCCAGACTGGTTGTCGTGGAGACAGCCAACAGATTCAGTGTGGTGGATTGGTTGGGAGATGATCACCTTCTCCAAAAGTTTGCCCCAGAAGGGCATAGTGAAGATAGGGTGGTTGTTAGCCAGGCAGGAAATGTCCGTAGATGGCTTTTTTAGGAAGGGGTGCACAAGTGAGTGCTTGAGAGGTAATGGAAAGGAGCCAGAACCATAAGAGTGATTGCAGCACTCAGCCAAAGAGGGAGCAAGGGCGGTAATGTTGTCCTTGGTAGTTCTAGAGGAGCAGGGAAGCGGCTGTTTGGTGAAGACTTTCATAGCGCAAACAGTCTTGGTGATTGCTTCCGGTGCCATGGGTGAGAAGGAGGAGAGTAGGATGGATGGAGGTCTAAGTGCAGGTGGAGGGGGGTGAGGAGAGGGAGGACAGGATGTGTGAAATGGGAGGCCAAAGCCATTAAGAGGGCCTGGGAAGGAAGAGGAGGAGTAGAGACTGCAGTAGGATTGGCAAGTTCCTTACAGATTTTGAAAAGTTCAGCCATGTTGTTGGTGGCCCCAGAGATGCCGGCTTGAATATGGTCCCGCTCCTTGGACCGGATGGAGAGTCTGTAATGCCTTTGGAGAACACGACAGGCCAGTTTGTCAGAGGATGTGCCAGAAGCCAACTACTTCCGCTCCATAACTCTGCACTTGAATCTTTTGAGCACTTGCATTTGGGACAGCGTTTCAGACCGCTATTATTTTGCTTTCCACTATATATATGTGCAATGAGTAAATGATATTTGCAGAAAGCATTCTCCACTGATCCTCCAGATGCTCATTTCCATCAGGCATAAGCGCACACCAAAGTTTAGACACAGAATGTACTAGATTTGGAGACAAGAAATTACCTTACATCTTGCCTCTGGCTGTGTATAGGTCAAAGCCGGCACCGTACAGGGTCAAACCAATAGGGGATACTGTAAGAAGATTCAATTCAACACTACAGCTAAGTCAATGCCTAGTCTGGGATACTGAATGGAAACCCTTATTGATATATCTTTATGTCCAGTTCATGAGTTCTGGATGACAACCCCTATATAACACCCCTCTCTTAGAATCCCCCTGACCCCACTGAGCCAAGAAGTAGTTCTGTTTTGCAAGTTTAAAAGGTTTATTTGATAAATAAGACAAATATAGATACCACGCTTTTATAATAAATTAATTATCGATATCGCCCTTATAAATATAATGTTAATCAACAATGGGTAATCTGACACTAGCACACTTCTTTATAATCAATGAGGAGTTAGTATAGGATGGATCAAGTAGCAAAAATACTTTTTTGATTTCAAGGGAAAAGCAATGAGGAATAAAAGGCAGTACAGAAATACTTGAGATGATTTTAGCAAAAGATAATATAATCACTTTTTCTCTGGCAATTCACCCCCCTCCCCTATGCAATGTAAGACAGGGAAGTAGATGTAAAGAGGAGCACACAGTTCTCAGGAATGCAATCAAATACAATACGAAATTTAGTTCCCCCCCAGCAAGCTTAGAGAAAACCGGTATGAGTTTTAAAACACAGGCCCAAGTCCTTTGAATGTGGTGGCAATGAAGTGAGAAATATGCTGAAAATGCTTTTAATTCCCTTTAGGAGGTTCAGGGTGAGTGAGAGATACTTGGGATGAGTTCAGGCTCACTTTAGCAATGATTCAAAGATGGTGATTAAGAGGCAAACAAATTTTTAGCAAGGAAAGAAATGACTGCTGATGGTTACACGTGGCTGGATTTTTAACCAAATCGCAAATCGCGGTAAAATTCGCGAGTGCGTGTAGCCCAAACGGTTCCAGAGATATGAACAATTTTGTAAAGGTCGTTTTTCGGATTTAAAGTAAACTCAAAATGACAGGTGACAGCTTTGCAGCTGCAGAATTGACAAATGACAGTGGTGCAGCTTTACAAATGACAGGTGACAGTTAGGAGGCAGTTCTACTTAGGTTAAATAGATTGAATTATATCACTTTAAACTAAGAGATTTGGTTTTGCCCCGTCCTAGCTGTACTCACAATATATTTGGAAGGACTGGGTCTCGTCACGGATCTGATCAATCAGGCTAGCGGCACTTCACAGCGATCTAGTCTCTGGGTCTGCGGTTCTGCACGGTCTGGTCTGGTCGGGTCTGGCACTGGTCTGGTCTGTCCGGATACAGCGGTCTCTGCACGGCTCCTGGATCTCTGCACTGGTCCTGGCAAAAGTTATTGGCAAGGGATTCAAGCAGCTCACCAGGCTGTAAGTAGCTTGCAGTGATTTGAGGCCTGCTGCAGAGAACTCAGCTTGTGGTTTTAGGCCTCTGATTTAGGTTCTAAAGTATAAGTTCTAGGTTCTGCAGTATGTAGCTGGAGTCAGTCTGGAACTGGTATCTTCTGGATGTTGTGTGGTCCGGCAAAACGCTCCGCAGCAACTGGATTTGAATGTCTTTACCTGTCCCAGCAGTCTCTTTTTATGTGTTTTGAAATGGGTGTGTGGCTGTCATCACTAAGCCAGCCCCTCTCTCAACTGATCATTGGTCAAGCTTTTCTCTCTTCCTTGATAGGGGAAAGGAAATGTGAGTCATGGTGATGCTGTTTTATGGCCTGCAGAAAGGACACTCCCCTGTCAAATTGCACATAAATCTATATTTGACCCAAATACATATTCCACAGATACACAGTTGTTTAAAATTACATGCACCCATCACATATCACATGAGGTATACTCTGTTCAAACTCTGCTCTTCCTGGGGGCTTGCATTCAGAAATGGCAACATTTTGCGCTTTTTAGTAGCTTTCCCCATATCGGATTTTTCTCCAAATTGATACAATTGTGTGCAAGGCATGTGGGCATTTAGATAAGGAAGTGTCAGATTTTTATCCTGCATCCATTTAGAGTTACAACCTCTTTTCCGCTCATAAACCCCCAGATCATACCAGCGGGTCCTAAAACCTCTTAAAATGTGGGCAGAAAAATCGCAAGAATTAAGGTATCATTTAGATAATTTTGACAAGTCCGCACCATGAGTTATACATCTTTCTTAAAATCATATTCTGGCCAACAGGGGTGTGTCTTCCCAGGTCACATGGTTGAGAAACCAGTTTGCCCACTTTCTTTAAGCTCAGCCTGTTCTCAGAGGGGGCTGCCCCTCCCCGTTTCTGCCAAGAGGAAGCCACTTTATGACCTCCCCTATAAACCATCTGCCTGAGTCAAGGAAGGGCTTTGTTCAAAAGGAAGCCATTTATGACCCCCCAAATAAACCATCTGCCTGGGCCCTTCGTTTAGTTTCTTGCAGTCCCCTGGTAATTCAATCAGAGAGTGTGTGACCTCCTTTTGGGAACCTGTCAGGCAGAATTGGAATCTCTTTAAGCCAGTTTTCAGCTAAAATGTCACTTTTTGTTCCCCAGTTTAAGTCAATACAATTTTTACATATGCAGCTAGAATGCTGATTCTAAGTTCAAACTATGAAATTTTAACAGTTACAAACTATGTGACACTCAAAAGTAGGTCACTCAGTTAATTTAAACATTTCGATTTTGGTGGTTTTAATCCAGTTTCAGTTAGGCTGCTGACATGCATAGCTCAGCTAGTTTTGTTATGAACATTGTTTTGGGCTCTTCATCTTCCCAGATTTTGTATGCACACATACTTTATTCTGCCAGATGTCCGCTGGTGTTCAGTGAGATTTTTGGATGTGTTGCAATGTTTGAAAATAGGCATTTTGAGCTGGCATTCAGAGAAACCAAAGGTAATTTTAAAGTGTTTTTGAGCTAACAGGCGCTGCTGTTTTGCCTTTGGCACCCATTCCACTCATGTCACCCTGGCCCATCATGCTCGCACTGGTGGGTGGCAAGTTAGGCAGCCATTTTGGTGTACACACAAACTGCGTGGTTCTCCTGGATTCTGGCGCACATGTGGGCTTTTTGGCCATCTTGGATTTTCTAAGCCCACAGCACCAAATATTGCAGCATGATAGCTCAAACGTGGGTCAGGACACCCAACAAGGCCCCCCCACGCAACTGCACTTTGAATTTGAGTCGATGGGGACTCGGGTGCACAGAAGGTTTTGACCCACGCACTGGTATGTTCGCATAATCTTCTTCCAATTCTGCAAATGGCACAGTTCAGCATCTTTTCCTCCATCCGGTACTGATCGATCAGTTCTCCTCGCCGGTCCTGATGGGAATATTGGGCGGTACCCCGGGCCCCTCGGGTCTCGGCTCCCGGTAACCGGATCGTCCTCCTTGGCCAGTCTCCATGTTTTCTTTCTCCTAGGATGACAAAGGAAAAGCGGCAATACCTATTCATGGACATTTCTCCCCCACCATTGATATAGTGGGGTGGCATATATATTTTAGAACTTAACAGATATGAACATGCACATTTTTTTAAATTAAGCGACAGGAACACATAAACTTGAGAAACACAGAATTTGATAGGCTATATGTAGGATATTTTAGGGTTGGAATTGAATTACTGTGGAGCGGTACCCTCTGGGATTACAGAGGACTCCTCCAGTTGCTGCAAAGTGTGCCTGGGATGGCAACACTTCAAACTGGTTTATGTGGATCCACTTGTCTTCCCCCTCTGCCAAACCGACTTTGGGGATGCGGATCTTGTAGGCCACAGGGGAGATCTTGTCTATAATCTCAAAGGGTCCCTTCCATGTAGGCAAAAATGTATGCTGTCTTGCCTAGTTTCTTTGGAAGTTGTATAAATACACCCGGTCCCCCACCTGATATTCCTTCCTGGAAGTTTTCAGGTCATAGTGGGTCTTCATACTCTCAGCTGATCTTTCTAGATTCTGCTGAGCATAGGCAAAAGCATGTTGAAGGTGTTTCCTTAAATTCTCCACATACTCATGAGTTGTGGAGGCATTTATCAACGTTTGCTCTTGGGTTCTTTAGAGCAAATGCTGGGGAAGCACCATCTTGCGTCCAGTGATCAACTCAAATGGTGACATTTTGGTTGCAGAAGAAGGGGTAGATCTGATGGCCATTAGGACCAGAGGTAATCGGATATCCCAACTTGGCCCATAATCTGCCACAAACGTCTTTAATATGCTCACAATGGTTTGGTTGTATCTCTCTACTGCTCCAGAAGAAGCTGGCCTGTAAGCAATGTGTTGCTTCCTTTTAACCCCCAGTATCTCCCACATCTTTGTCATTACTTCACTGGTGAAGTGGCTACCCCTGTCTGACTCAATCCTTTGAGGTAGACCAAAACGGGAAAAGATGTGGTTAATCATCAGGGCAGCTGCTGTTTCTGCCTTGCAGTTTGGGGCTGGGAGACATTCCACCCACTTGGTAAACAAGCATGTAACAGTCAACATGTACTAGTTTCCTCTAGACGAGCGAATCACAGGGCCTACAAAGTCTATTTGCAAATCTGACCATGGCAGTGTCATCTCCCTCTTTTGGAGGGGTGCACGGTGCGTGAGGGATGATGGCTGAAATTGTGCACACACAAGACACCCCTTCAAGTATTGGTCGAGGTCCTGCCCCATGTGTGGCCAGTATGCAACCTCTCTTAAGATTTCCAGTGTTGTGTGAAACCCCCTATGACCGGCGGTGGCCGCGTCATGGCCGTGACTTAACATCAGGCTTCGGAATGAAGTAGGAACCACCCACTGATTGTGGCCAGCTTTGGATTTCCTTACCAGCAAACCGTCTTGTATCCGGAACATTTTTGGACATTTCATCACCACTCTTAGGTCCTCTTTCCCAATGTAATCAGTATCCGTCAGGGGAAAGTTCTCAGGGTCCTCAAGGTGTTGGTAAAACTTACCAATAATTGGATCCCCCTTCTGAGCTGTAATTAAATCAGCATCAGGGGTCTCCTTACTCCAACTTGTGCAGTTGAAAGATCATTGTGAGCACTTTTATGGGACCTAGTGATAGCGGTGACCTTGATTTCCCCCAACAGGGACTCTATTTCGATTAGATCCCCTTGGATGGCCCCGGTTTTGGCCAGCTGATCAGCTAAGTCATTTACAGTTTTGTCTGGTCCCTCTACTTTGGAATGATCCTTGATCTTCTTCCAGTAGATGGTCATCCCATTCCAGGTGACCAGATTATCAATGTTTTGGATTAACTTCCCATGTTTCAGGGGTTTGTTATTAGCGCATAACATGCCTCTGGTTTTCCAGTTGACCAGGTGCTCCACGAACCCGTTCCGTACATAATCCAAATCTGTGATTATGACCAGTTCGTGGAGTTGATGCTGGACAGCAGTGAGGATGGCCTGATGCACAGCCATCAATTCTGCCACCTGACTACTTCAGGAACAATTTTGTACCCAGCGGAGGTTTCTGGGAACTCCTTCACCCAGGCATTCCCTACGCCGGCCACCAGTTCTTTCTCCCCATTGTTGTCAACATGGTACGAGCATCCATCCACATAGACAGTGGGCATTCCCTCACACTTGTCTTCTTCAAAGATTTGTGTGGGGAATTAAGGTATGCCTCCATGTTGTCCTTGATTTTTAGACTTTCGTCCCCGAGACAGTTTTCTCTGGCACAATCATGCAAGTCAGCCAGACCTTGCGCGATGGGACTCTTCTTGTTTTGGCCATATCTGACCTCCACAGGAAAGCCTTGCATTGACAGAATCCAGGAAGTAATTCGGGAATTACTCACATTTCCGGCCCGGATTCTGTCACTTTGGATATATTCCAGAGGCTGGTGTGGAGTCTCCACTATGATGTGTTCCCCCTGGATAAACGGGGGGTAATTCTTCAATGCCCACACCGTTGCCAGGAGTGTCTTCTCACAATCGTTGAATTTTTCCTCCACAGAGGATAAAGTTTTGCTCGAATAGGTGATTACTTTATTGACTTTGTCATGCTTTTGGTATAATACTGCCGTCAAGCACGTATTAGAGAACCCCGTCTCCAGGAAGAAATCCTTGTTTCTGACAGGGTAAGCTAGGCAAGGCGCTTGTGAGAGGCTTCTTTTGAGTTGTCTTACTGCCTCGGATTGTTCTGGACCCCATCCCCACTTGACCCCCCCTTCAAGAGATGAATCAGGGGTCTGGTGATCTCTGCGTAGCCCTCAATGAACTTTCTGCTGTAATTAGTCAGTCCAAGGAGGCTCCTTAGTTCCTGCAGAGTTGTGGGGTCTTTCAGTTTTTGAAGTGCTTCCACTTTCTTTTCTTGGGGACAGAGACCCTGAGGAGTAATCTCATGCCCCAAGAAATTAACACGGGTTCTACACCACTGTGCTTTCTGAAAGGAAAGTTTTGCTCCAGCGGCCCTCAACTGTGTCAGAACATAACGGATCTCCACTATGTGTTCCTCCACAGATGAACTTTTGATGAGGACATCATCTACATAAGCCAGGTTACCTCTCGCACCCAGGTCGGGCATGGCCTTATGTAGGAAAATGTTGAATTCATTGCTGGAGTTGAGGTATCCGAAGGGAGTCCGGGTCCATGTGTACTGCTGGCCCCCAAAGGTAAAAGCCAGTTTGTATTGGTCCTCCCTACTGACAGGCACGGTCCAGTATCCGTTGGTCAGGTCTATTGCTGTGAATACCTGTGACCCCTGAATCTGGGCCAGCCCTTGGTCAATGTAGGGCAGAGGCCATCGGGAAGTATAGACCTATTTGTTGAGCTCCCTAAGGTCGGCGCAGAGTCTCCACTGGCCGTTTGGCTTCAATATTCCCAGCACCGGATTATTGAAGGTGCTGTGAACTGGACGGATTATTCCCCGGGACTCAAGGTTCTTAATTATTTCAGTAAGGGACTCCATGGATGCAAGAGGCAAGCGATATTGCTTCACAAACACTGGAGTCATTCCAGGGTCCGTGGGGATTGTTGTTGTGTGGATGTCGGTGCGGCCACAGTCATATGAGTCTACCGCAAAGAGATCTTGGAAATCCAAGAAAACTTGTTTCAACTTTTGCTTTTGTTCCAGAGTCACACAGGTATCAGCTAGGTTGACTCTCTCTTCCACCATTTGCCTGAAGCCTGGAAAGACTTCTGGTTTGGCTATCTCAGCAGCCTCCTCCAGCTGGCTGGAGAAGTCCCTGTTCAGAGTGCTGATTTGGACTGGAGGCCTCAGGTGGGAAAGGCAACCCTCATAGACCTGGAAAATCACCTCATCCCTCCTGAAGTCACAAGTCACATCTTCCTTACCATAGGGGCAGGAAGTGTACACCAGGAAGTTCCCCCCATGCCGGGTAAAAATCCTCTCTGGTGTTGTATTGTCATCACTGTCACTGTCAAAACAGTCCTTGAGGATTGGTCCTAACAGTTCATTTCCTAAATCGATGGAAAAATGTCGGTCATCAACCACCATTCCAATAATGGTGCCTGTGGCTAGAGTAATACTCTTTAAGTCGCTGTTATCCACCTCTATTAGAATGGTGTCATGTTCTATGTTGACTAATGGAGTTGGGTTTACCCCCAACCCTTGCTATTGGAGCGAACCGTTTAGATGTATGTAAGCATCAGGGTTTTTCAAATGTTGTCCTTTTTTAACTTTCACTTCCAGGGAGAATTGTCGGGGCCTTTCTGGGATGGTGACTTCCTCTTTGATCTGAATTTCAACTGCATAAGGTAGCAATTGAGCTGACCTAAATGCTTTTTCTGGATCATCAAAGCCCATGGGAGTATCCGCTAATCGTGACCAAGCTTTGAAGTTTATTAGGTCCAAACTAATGGCAAAGCGATTGAGAATGTCACTGCCTAAGTAAAAGGCAGCAGTGACGTCTCGCACGACACAACAATTATGGACTATGCTCTTGTTGTCAATGGAGATTTTGAGCATACACCTGCTTGGCAGGAGATGTTTGGAATTAGGTGCTTCCAGGTCCATTTCCCATTTGTCTATCAGTTTGAATGTGGCAATGGCTGGATCTTTTGGGAGTTGGCGGAACATGGCTTCGCTGATGAAGCTCTTACCGTTGTTCACACACACTCGAGCGAGAACAGAGTCCTTCCCATCATTTAACTGGACAGGGATGAACAACTGCTCTCCAATTTGCTGAATATCAGCAAGGCTCTAAGTTGATTTCACATCTTTCTGGCCTATAGGCGTGGGAGTTTCTGATTGTGGATTAGTAAAGAATTTCAGGGTGTTTCCTTCCAGTGTGGAATACCACCTTAGACTGGAAGGAAGGTTGATATTCATAAATAGAGAGGACACCCCATCACCAGTCTGTTGTCCTACTGCTATTACTGTCACGTCTGGAGTTTGGTTGTTCTGGAAGTGAAATTCTACTTGGTCAGATTTTTGTTCAACCATGTGGCAGGTGCCGTTTAAACTAACATGTTTGACACTCTGTTTTCATTTTATTGGTCGGCTAGTCTGGGTTCAGAGGACCTTGTTTACACAATCTATTAGGGGTGACAACCTTCTCAGGAGGTCATTCCCTAGTAAACAAGGGGTGCCCTCTGGAGTCACTACTATGACCGTGTGTTTCACCTTGTGTCGCCCAATTTTAATGTCCAAGTCTGCAGTCCCCTCAACGGGAATCTCCGTCCCGTCAAAGTTCTGCAGTTGTCCAGGAAGAGAGGTGAGAGGAATACGGTAATTCTCCCCCTTCCTGAATTTAGTTCCTCAAAGGCCCTTTTGGACAGAAGGGTAGCTTGGGATCCAGTGTCCACCAGTGCCAAAATTGTACCCTGCCCCTGTACTTGTACCGGGGCATAGTATCTTCCCTCCTTCTCCTCAAGGGGGCACAGATAATGCACATTTTTGGACAACTGGTGGGATAATTTTCTGGTTTTGGACATTGCTAGCGAAGAGATTTGGGCAGAATTCTGTGGAGAGCCTTGGGAATCTGAAAGAAAAAGTTGGCAACTGGAGATCAGAGCCATTGTGGGTTCCCCTGGTTCCGGTTCTGGGCCGCCCCTCCCTCTTTGGAGGCAGTCATCAGGATGGGTTTGAACCAGGGGATTTCGGTATTGTGGGTTCTGGGATGAGATGATGGGCGGCGGTAGCTCATTCTCCATATCTCCCCAGTCTGAATTGGGATCCCTTGGGACCCATCTTTCCTTGGGAGGAGATCCCCCATCTCTAAAGGAGAAGATCCTTTCACCAGGATCCTCTGAGGATCCCTCTCCCTCAAATTGGAAGACCTGTACCTCCTCCACAAAGGGGGTCTGTTTGGGTCCTTTGTTTCTCCTACCCCCCCTCTGCTCCTTGGGAGGCAGGCTTTCAGGGGTAGGAGATTTTGTTTCCGGTTCCTGGTTTTCCAGGGGCTGTTTACAAGTTGGGAAGGAAGCTTCCTCCAAGGCTTTACACCCCCCTTCCCCTTGTGCCTCCTCCCTGGGAACCGGTGTGTTATCGGGGTGCTGCCCCCGTCATTGTTCTGGAGCACCAGGTCCAGAGTTTGGGGCATTCTGCGGTGGCATGCTCATCTGAGGGTTCTGTTGAGCCCTCAGTATGTGACCCAGATCTCGTGCCATATTTTGGACCTGGCGCTCAAGTTGTGAAACCCGCTCAGGCTGATACGGGGCTCTATTTTCTCCCCTGGGCTGATCCCGGGAAGGGTAGCTATCCCTTCTCTGGTAATACCCTTGGTTGGGAAGATTTTGGTACCCCTTCACCCTTGGCCTCCCCTCTCCCGGATTAGGTTGTCTGGGCTCAGGGAATTGGGGAAAGAAGGATGGATGATTTTGGGGCTGGGAATTGGGTGGATACCTGGGGAAAAAGTTCTGCCCAGGATTTGGAGAATTTCTGCCCTCCTGTGGGAAGTTGGGAGGGAAGTTCTCTGGGTTAGGTGCTTGGCTGGATCCCCCCCCTTGGGCTGGAGGAGTCCACACATAACCCAGGATTGGTCGGTTTCCCTTGTAGCGTGGACTTACATAGTCAGGGGAGCGGGGGACCCCATTTGTGGGACTACCTCCTCGACTCCCTGTCTGTGACTGGCCCGAGGGCCTTCTGGGCTGTGAATTATTTGGTGCAGACAGGTGTTTAGGCCCCCCCATCTCCAAATCTAAAACGGAGGCAACCTTTACCTCTGCCACCTTGGCAGCAGCCGGGGTGCTGTTGGTTTTGGGGTTTTTCGGCGCGTTATTTTTATTTTCGATAGGCTTCTGCACATCATAGGTCCGGGTAGCCTGTTCAATGACCCAGTCTAAAGATCTTTTCTCATGAAAATCTCTCACGAGCTGGGTCATTATGTATTTGGGTAAGGCATGGAAAAACGTATTGATAAATTCTCTGCTATCCGTGCGCACCCTTCTGGTGGTCTGCGCAAAAGTACGTTTTAATTCTTGCACAAACTCTTGTGGGGCCTGATCCTCCCCACATTGCAAATTGTAGGCTGCCTTGCGAGCCTCTTGAGGATTTCTGTGAACAGAAAAATGTTTCAAAATGGCCACTTTATAGGTGGACCATCTTAAATGATTTTGGTCCTCCAGCACCGCAAAGAAACTGGAGTATTCTGGGGAGAATGTCCATTTGACGTACTGGATGCAGCTACTGCTGTCCTTCAAATCGAAAGTCTCCATCATTTGCTCATAGAGCTCCAAGTGTTCCCAAACGGAATACTTGGCCTTCTTATGATAAGGAGTGATGACACTCCTGATTGCCTTTATTTGTTTCAATGGGTCCTTAAGCAAGGCCCTTTTTGCCTTATTGGCCTTTTTGGTTCGGGTAACCCTGGTCCGTTCATCCTCTGACTCAGAAGCACTGCTCCCAAAGGTGCCCGTCTGATCTTCCAGGTTTTCCCGGATTCTGCGGGCCTGGGAATGGCTGGCAGAATGTGGGGACCTGGTCTCCTGTGTCCTGCGCCGTTCAGAGGAGTCTTCAGATTCCTCCTTGCTGCCAGGATTTGATGGGTACCCCCCCACTGACCTAACTGGGCAGAAGTTTTCAGGATGCCCTTAATAGGCCTACTCTCCTGGGGTTCCCCACTAAATTGCACTGTGCTTGGGTGCCCATACCCGGATGCCCGCCCATCCATTCCTGGAAGGTGCTGGCCTATGAGCCCCATACTTCTAGCTGGATAGTAATCTGCCATCCCCGTGGCCCTGGGCTCATGTGCGCGAGGCGACATGGGGGTGGCAGAGTCCAGGGACTGGGAGAGATGAAGGCCTCTGGTACTAGGGCTCCTGAGGTTATGCTCAGGAGTTTCTCTTTCCCAGCGAACCTCATCTCTATCCGCCCCTGCTTCCTGTTGCAATGCAAGAGCCTGCGCTATCAGTTCCTCAGTTAAGGCCTTACTCGACTCTATCAGTCTCTCCTGCATCGCTACCTGTTGCTGGAGCCTATCATTGTGCTGACAGAGAGCCTCATTTTCTCTCTGTGCCTCCTGATTGGTCCTGGAATACTGGGCCAGTCTCTGCTGCAGGAGGGTTACCTCCTGGGCTGTGTCCCTATTGGCCTGCTCCTTTCTTGCCAGAGCATCCTCCACCCTCCTGGTGTGCTCTAACAAGTTCTGGTGTACTTTTTGGAGGTCACCCAGTCCCTGGAGGGCCAGGTGATTTTCTTCCATTTTCCTTTTTAAGTGGCAGACTTCCTGGCCTAAGATGTCCCTTTTCTGACTAAGAGCCTGCATTTGTGCCGCCAGGTCATCCCTTTGCCTTTGAAAGGCACCAGCTTTCTGGTGCTCCTGATCAAACTCTGCCTGGGTATCCTGGTCTTTCAGAATCAATTTATTGCTTTCCTCTTTCTCTGTGTCTAATCGAATTTGCAGGGTGGCTACCTGTTCTGTGCATGCCCTGTTGAAGTCCAGTTGTTGCTCCAGCTTTTTCTGACTCTGCAGAAGGGAGCCCAAACCTTCTTGGTACTCCTTCTGCAAGGCCAGAAATCTGGTATCCTGGTCAGCCTTCTCCTGTTGCAGTCTATCCATGTCCTCTTTTATTTTAATGATATACTGCCTACTTTCATTTTCTGACTCCTGGCTCCTCTGCAGCCTCTGCTCAGAAGAGACCAGGTCATATTGGGCCTTTTCTAACGCCAGCTGTTGCCTATTTGCCAGATCTTGGCCTTCAGCACATTTGTCCTGCATGGCTCCCATATATAGATACAAATATGCTGCTATCCTGGCAATCGTATTATGTTCATCTTTGGCTTTAGGGGCCATATATAGTTCACTCAGGGCCACATGTAGGGGACCCTGATCTCCCCATATATCTGACCCTGTTTCAGTGACCTGGTGCGCGATTGCCTGCAACCAGACCGTTTGGTCCTGATGAGTCCACTCACCTCTCACAAATAGCTTATCTAAGAAGTGCTCTCTGGCTATTTTGATGTCTACCAGTGTCGTCATTCTGGAATTTGAGTTCCTTCCTGACTTACAGAAGTTTGTATTTTATTTTTGCAAAACAGACCGTTTCCTTAGAGCATTCCTTTGAGGAGTGCTTTACAGCGTAACACAGCGTGGTGATCCGACCGGATATGTGTATCTGGTCAGCTGGCACACTGTATTAATCTGCACAAATGGTAAATCTAACCCAGAATCTAGCCCCCACTTTGTAAGAAGATTCAATTCAACACTACAGCTAAGTCAATGCCTAGTCTGGGATACTGAATGGAAACACTTATTGATATATCTTTATGTCCAGATCATGAGTTCTTAATGCCTACCCCTATATAACACCCCTCTCTTAGAATCCCCGTGACCCCACTGAGCCACGAAGTAGTTCTGTTTTGCAAGTTTAAAAGGTTTATTTGAGAAATAAGACAAAATATAGATACCACGCTTTTATAATAAATTAATAATCGATATCGCCCTTATAAACATAATGTTAATCAACAATGGGTAATCTGACACTAGCACACTTCTTTATAATCAATGAGGAGTTAGTATAGGATGGATCAAGTAGCAAAAATACTTTTATGATTTCAAGGGAAAAGCAATGAGGAATAAAAGGCAGTACAGAAATACTTGAGATGATTTTAACAAAAGATAATATAATCACTTTTTCTCTGGCAATTCACCCCCCTCCCCTATGCAATGTAAGACATGGAAGTAGATGGAAAGAGGAGTACACAGTTCTCAGGAATGCAATCAAATACAATACGAAATTCAGTTCCCCCCCAGCAAGCTTAGAGAAAACCGGTATGAGTTTTTAAAACACAGGCCCAAGTGCTTTGAATGTGGTGGCAATGAAGTGAGAAATATGCTGAAAATGCTTTTAATTCCCTTTAGGAGGTTCAGAGTGAGTGAGAGATACTTGGGATGAGTTCAGGCTCACTTTAGCAATGATTCAGAGATGATGATTAAGAGGCAAACGAATTGTTAGCAAGGAAAGAAATGACTGCTGATGGTTACATGTGGCTGGATTTTTAACCAAATCGCAAATCACTGTAAAATTTGCGAGTGCGTGAATCGTGATTGCGGAAAAAGTATAAGGAGAAGTTAAACCAAGTTCGTAGCCCAAACGGTTCCAGAGATATGAACGATTTTGTAAAGGTCGTTTTTCGGATTTAAAGTAAACTCAAAATGACAGGTGACAGCTTTGCAGCTGCAGAATTGGCAAATGACAGTGGTGCAGCTTACAAATGACAGGTGACAGTTAGGAGGCATTCTACTTAGGTTAAATAGATTGGATTATATAACTTTAAACTAAGAGATTTGGTTTTCCCCGTCCTAGCTGGACTCACAATATATTTGGAAGGACTGGGTCTCGTCACGGATCTGATCAATCAGGCTAGCGGCACTTCACAGCGATCTGGTCTCTGGGTCTGTGGTTCTGCACGGTCTGGTCTGGTCGGGTCTGGCACTGGTCTGGTCTGTCCGGATACAGCGGTCTCTGCACGGCTCCTGGATCTCTGCACTGGTCCTGGCAAAAGTTCTTGGCAAGGGATTCAAGCAGCTCACCCGGCTGTGAGTAGCTTGCAGTGATTTGAGGCCTGCTGCAGAGAACTCAGCTTGTGATTTTAGGCCTCTGATTTAGGTTCTAAAGTATAAGTTCTAGGTTCTGGAGTATGTAGCTGGAGTCAGTCTGGAACTAGTATCTTCTGGATGTTGTGTGGTCCGGCAAAATGCTCCGCAGCAACTGGATTTGAATGTCTCTACCTGTCCCAGCAGTCTCTTTTTATGTGTTTTGAAATGGGTGTGTGCCTGGCATCACCAACTGATCATTGGTCAAGCTTTTCTCTCTTCCCTGATAGGGGAAAGGAAATGTGAGTCATGGTGATGCTGTTTTATGGCCTGCAGAAAGGACACTCCCCTGTCAAATTGCACATAAATCTATATTTGACCCAAATACATATTCCACAGATACACAGTTGTTTAAAATTACATGCACCCATCACATATCACATGAGGTATACTCTGTTCAAACTCTGCTCTTCCTGGGGGCTTGCATTCAGAAATGGCAACATTTTGTGCTTTTTAGTAGCTTTCACCATATCAGATTTTTCTCCAAATTTATACAATTGTGTGCAAGGCATGTGGGCATTTACATAAGGAAGTGTCAGATTTTTAACCTGCATACATTTAGAGTAACAACCTCTTTTCCGCTCGTAAACTCCCAGATCATACCACCGGGTCCTAAAACCTCTTAAAATGTGGGCAGAAAAATCACAAGAATTATGGTATCATTTAGATAATTTTGACAAGTCCGCACCATGAGTTATACATCTTTCTTAAAATCATATTCTGGCCAACAGGGGTATGTCTTCCCAGGTCACATGGTTGAGAAACCAGTTTGCCCACTTTCTTTAAGCTCAGCCTGTTCTCAGAGGGGGCTGCCCCTCCCCGTTTCTGCCAAGAGGAAGCCACTTTACGACCTCCCCTATAAACCATCTGCCTGAGTCAAGGAAGGGCTTTGTTCAAAAGGAAGCCATTTACGACCCCCGAAATAATCCATCTGCCTGGGCCCTTTGTTTAGTTTCTTGCA
Organism: Ambystoma mexicanum; assembly: GCF_040938575.1. NCBI lineage: Eukaryota > Metazoa > Chordata > Amphibia > Caudata > Ambystomatidae > Ambystoma > Ambystoma mexicanum. Next base: position 253,705,072 of record NC_090921.1, on the reverse strand, counting down.
GTCCCCTGGTAATTCAATCAGAGAGTATGTGACCTCCTTTTGGCAGGGGCAACAGAATGCAGCCAGGCCTGGGAACCTGTCAGGCAGAATTGGAATCTCTTTAAGCCAGTTTTCAGCTAAAATGTCACTTTTTGTTCCCCAGTTTAAGTCAATACAATTTTTACATATGCAGCTAGAATGCTGATTCTAAGTTCAAACTATGACATTTTAACAGTTACAAACTATGTGACACTCAAAAGTAGGTCACTCAGTTAATTTAAACATTTCGATTTTGGTGGTTTTAATCCAGTTTCAGTTAGGCTGCTGACATGCATAGCTCAGCCAGTTTTGTTATGAACATTGTTTTGGGCTCTTCATCTTCCCAGATTTTGTATGCACACATACTTCATTCTGCCAGATGTCTGCTGGTGTTCAATGAGATTTTTGGATATGTTGCAATGTTTGAAAATAGGCATTTTGAGCTGGCATTCAGAGAAACCAAAGGTAATTTTAAAGCGTTTTTGAGCTAACAGGCGCTGCTGTTTTGCCTTTGGCACCCATTCCACTCATGGCACCCTGGCCCATCATGCTCGCACTGGTGGGTGGCAAGTTAGGCAGCCATTTTGGTGTACGCACAAACTCCGTGGTTCTCCTGGATTCTGGCGCACATGTGGGCTTTTTGGCCATCTTGGATTTTCTAAGCCCACAGCACCAAATGTTGCAGCATGATAGCTCAAACGTGGGTCAGGACACCCAACAATACAAAAAACTAGAAGAGCACACCAACGTACACCTGCTTCCAAAATGGTAGCCACCTAAAAGGACGGCTAGGGGATTTTAAACGTTTTCCTGCAAGTGCCGTGTGTCCCCTTCCTAGGCCTTGTATATGCTTAGTCTTCACTACTTAATAAACTGGTTTGATTTGCTTGATGGTTCGATAAGGAGCCGACGGGAGGTGATGATGTCATTGTGCCAGGGCGATGCACGTTACTCCGCCTTTCAAGTTGAAACTAACACTGGGCGTGAGGTGGTACGTTTGGTGCCCTCTCATCACAAGTCTCCATCCGTCACCACAAAACGACTATTTTAATTTCTCTATGATCTATTTCATGCATGCACCTTTTGGGAGGCCACAGACCTCTGAAATGTAGGGCCGGAGAGGGAAATGAGTGTCTGCTTGTTGTTGTTGATACCTGTTACGTTAGGAACTCAAGAGATCTCCTTTCTGCATGAATGCATGCTTTAATGCAAGCATTACTGGTGCAATTAAGTGCCCTTCCCCTGCCTCATGACCTGATGACATGTTATGCTGCAGAGGCTGCTTTTAGGCAAGTGTCACACGTTTTGGCAACCTCTCGGCTCGTTGTTCGACGCTGAGCCCTGAGCTGGACCGGTTCCTCTCTATGTTTATTAGGGAACTAATCTGTGCTTGACGTAGGTGTGGCCACCTGCCTCCTCCTGGCACTAGAAGGAGCCGATTAAGTAGGAATGCAATCTCCTGGGTTGTTCAGGGAAGTCTGATTTAGTTTGTTCCCCGCTGGTTATATCCCATCCTGTTGTTATTAGCAGTGTTAATAAGCTGAGCATTGTTTTAATTTGATTATATGTGCGTGTTTATTCTTCTCAGAATTTCCCTCTGTGTGCTAAATGAGTGCCCATGGGATGGACCAACCTCTGCCCTGGTGCACACCTTTCGTGCCTGTCTCACAGAGTTTTGCCAGCATTTGTATCCTCTGGCTCAGAGAGCTCCTGGGGCTTTGGGGATCTGCCTCAAAAGAGTCAGGATCCAGAGTTCTCAAGAAATGTCCCTCGCACATACATGCCTAACCTCTGGGTTTAACCCGAAGACTCCAGGATTTTATACATGGAATCTCCAGGTGTCCTGGCACAGGATCAGAGTTGCTGTGGCTCCGCCCATGCCTCCATCCTAATAGCCACTAAACACCAAAGACGGCTGTTGGTAGCCAATCAGGTGGAGGCGTGGGCGTGACCCGGTAGTGCAGAGAATTTGCTCAAAATATGATCTTCCAACAATCGAAAAAATGAGAAGCACTCTGATCTGCTCACTCTCTGTGAGGCCTTTTGAGCAGAGGACAGATGTAACAATGGCCAGTGAAAGAGTCAGGTCAACGGGGGTGTTGTCAGAGAGAGGAAGTACAGGGAGGTAATTCCACAGTTTACATTACCTGTCAGCATCATTTGCGATGTCTGTCAACACAGAATGCAACCAATGCAAGATCTGTGGTCTCATCAAGTGTCTTCTGTTTTATTTATTTATGACAATCACATTGGCGCTGTTTTTTTGGGGCTGGGGTAAAAAATATGGGCGGGAGGTTTTGCTGGAGGCTCGCCAAAAGGGGCGTGGTGTCAGTGACGTCATTCCCCAGGTTTCTCCTCTCCAATGTAGGCAGGCATGTCCTGCTGACATCTACATTACCTCACCGGCCATCCATGAGGTGGAGGCTCCTATGAGAACCTCTTCTATCACTGTAGGTCTGAACCACCCTCGAAGATGAGGCTCCTGAGCTCCTTCCTACCTGTAGATGTGAGGGGGCAAGTCTGATGTTGGTGGGGAGGATGTTCCAGAGTCTTGGCCCAAAGACAGAGAAGGCCTCTCTTCTGGTTCTTTCCTTTCTGTACCAGCAGAGTTCAGGTCTGCACATGTCCTTACTTTTGGTGTATCGTAGGCCTCCAGAGATGCTGAATTTCTCAGTGAGGTAGCTGGAAGACTTCAGGGAGACAGCCTTGTAGATGATGCAGCAGGATTTGAAGATGATATTGCTTGCAACATGAGACAGTGCAGTTCAATGCGGGTCTTGGTGATATGGTCAGATTTGCTGAGTCCTTCAATGAGTCATTTTGCAGCATACAAGACAAATCTCAAGGGTGCCAGGGTAGTCGCCGGAAGGCATTCCAAAAGGGCATTGCCACCATCCATTTGAGCGAGGACCAATGATTGGACAGCAGATCTGAAGTTGTTCTCTTGGAAGAAGGGCTTGATTTGTAAGTAAAAAGCTGCTTGTATCTTCCTTGCTATGTGCTTTTTTAAGGAGAGAATTCTGTCAATGTCATCCCAAGGGACTGAAGGAGGTTGTAGGGTTTGATGTTTTGGAGGAGTTGTATGGCTGTAGCTTTCTCAAGAATCTTACCTAGGAAAGGAAGATTGGTGATGGAGTGGTAGTTGCTGAAGTCGTCAGGGTTCAGTGTTGGTTACTTGAGAAGAGGGAGGATTTGTCCGCTCTTGAGGGTCGAGGGAAGGATGCCTTGAGTTAAGCAGGTGTTGATGATTGTCAGTTAAGGGAGGAATGCTTCAGTCGGAAGGGTCTTGAGTATGGAGGCAGGGAGGATGTTGCCCAAATACAATGTGGCCTTGAGAGATGCTAGGGTGGCAGTGCGGTCTTCCATAGAAAGTGTCTTGAAAGTTGTCCAGGTAGTTGTGGATTTACAAGATGGAATGTGTAGTGTGCTGTCAGCTGTAGGGTTGGTGTTTATGTGGTGTTGGATCATGCTGATCTTGTTGATGAAGAAAGAGTTGATGGTGATGAATTTATCAATGGAGTGCGGTTTGAGTGGGTTCCATGTGTTAAAATTGTGACAAAAATGGCAGTGGACACAAACTATTGTGGCAAAAAGGCTGTGGTTTTGCCACCGCAACCCATGTAAAAGATGCAGGGAACACCCCCGCAACCACCGTATCCATTATACCATTTAAGGTGAGCGGGGACATCCCCGCAACCCCTGCTCCCCTTAAATGGTGTAATGGGGTACATTTTAACGGGTCAAACCACAGCATTTTTGCCACGATTCTTTTTACAGGCGACAATTATTGCCGCGATTTATCACTGCATACCTATGAGTGGGTCAGCCAGAGGGTTGATGCAGTGCTTGATGGCTTTGATGAGGGCTCTGATGTCACGGTTGTCCTTGGCTGTGGTGTTTTGGTAGTAGTTAGTCTTGGCAGTGGCAATCAGTCGTCTGTGTATAGCACAGTGTTCCTTGTGAAGGGCGTGGTCAGATGCACTGCAAGGGGGTGAACTCCACTTCATGGGTTTTTGCTTGTACCCCTCCCACTGGAAGGAACTGGAATACAGTTACAGCCAAGGGAAACCTTATATTATAAGCCAGAAATGCAGTAAATGAGTTTGTCCTTATTCTCCATAGACAGCACACTACCAAGGCGTGATAGTATCAAGTGTTAGCATGACAACGCGGTGGAGCATGGTATGCACAGACCACAGGCACACCCACAAGCATGCACCAAGTCACGTGGTCATGCTGTGAGGCATCACCTCGTCAATAATAGGCCCACGGTTTTTGGCGCACGGGCCCGAAGCCCTGCGTGGATCTTAAGCACAGTATGGTAGCTCTTATTAGAGGCAGAACCGCTGGTGATTATAAACCCTTGTAGCATGGATGCATGACTAAACCTGAATCCACCAGTACACCTGATCTATCCAGCCAGGCCCCTAAAGGACCAAAACCTCCTACTGCTTCCAGTGGGCCCGACTCCAAAATAGGGCACAACATTTGGCGATTAAAGCAGAGTGGGTACCTCAGATGATGCAGTCGCCCCGCTTGCAGCACACCCTACACCCAGAACCATGAACAAACACACATCATCCACAATCCCCATTCCAGAATTCAATACTCAAGAGATGCCTTCCGCCCTTGGACTCAAATTCCAGAGACAATAGCTGGGCATCAGGCATTGAAAGATAATACCTTACTGACCTCAAGCAAATTGAAATTCTGAACAGTCCATTAGCATGCTGAACAATTAATTGATCAATTAATTGATCTTTAATAACACACTTAATACTGGTAAGCAGTCTCTAAGTGGGGGACCGGGATTAGAACCTGCGTTGCGTTGCTCTGCATTGTCTTTCTTCCAAGTACGGAATCCAAGATAAGAAGATACAGAGAGCACAATATTCGTTTTGCTCAGAGTACTGCTCAAAGCCCCATACAGCCATGTCACGGCAACTATCTTGTTAGGACAACCTCCAAGAAATCCAATCCCTACAATTCCTGAATGGATCCCATCAATCTTTGACAAGCATCAGTACACCACGAAGAGAAAGAAACAGAACGAAGAAACAAACTAAGAGGCGAGGGGCTGAAGCACCCTCAGTTGTCATTGGAGATACTGTGTTGGTGTGGAATGCGAGACCCCAGAATTAATTCTCCCCGGTGTTCAACCCATCACCCATGGATATCAAATCCCAAGAGGGAAGCATGGTGGCTGCTCAAAGGGATCTTCATCAATCACCCGAAACTGAACAAATTGAACACATTTCAAACTATCCCTGAGAGTCCCTCAGTGATACCACTAGCAGAGGTGACTGAGCACAGCCCTAGTGGAGAGCACTGTTCTGGAAGACATTGGGGTTGCCAACGACTAGGAGCTCAGCAGACAGAGACTAACACCCAATATCTCCTCCTGAGATCAGAATACATCCATTGAGAAGAATCAATCGGTCTCCTAAGTGGTGTTTGTGCTCCTCTGACTCAGTAACCTATGCTGCATAGTGCGGCGCACCCCTCTGTCTCAGTCCACTCGGATGGACAGTGCTCTCTCTGCATCTCTGTATCTCTCTGTCAGTCCCCCCTCTTTGGCTGGGCTATGTGTGCCTCTCTGCCTCAGTCACCCTCTCCTGGACAGCGGTCGTTGTGCTCCTCTTCACCTCTTCATCAGTAACCCCTGCTGGGCATTGCACCCGTCTCTCAGTCTCCTCTCAGAGGCAGCGTTGTGTGTCCCCCTTCTGTCAGGGATTTATGTGGGCAAGTGCTAGCTGGGGCCAAGCCCCAGCAGTCTGTAAAAACTCCTTGTGATCCGGGGCTCTGTCAAGCTCCCATCGATGCGCTCCCGTCTGTATCCCCTTTCTACAGATATTTTCAGAATATCATGTGTACTCAGCAAGTATCTTAAGTTATTACTATTATTAGTATTATTATTACTTTTATGGTATTTATTGAGCACAAACCCAGCTTTGGGAAATAATGGAGCGCATTACAATCATAGGGAAAGAATAAGGTTAGGAGGCAGAGAACCACATAGTGGGGATCTAACAACAGGGGCGGGTGGGAAATAGTCAGCAATGGATCTACAAGTAACCATGGTAGGGAACAGTGGGGATCAGATTACCCAGGCTCAGGTAAGGTGAGGAGTCGACGATGCATTTATTTATTTATTTATTTATTTATTTATTTATTTGTTGGTTTATTTATTTATTTATGTATGTATCTCATTTTTGTAACGCCCAGACGCAAGGGTATCACAGCGTTTGCACCATATAAAAGAAATAACAGAACATTCACAGTCAAATAATGCATTAGGGAGTGGGGAACATCGGATGGTAAAACCATTATTCGTAATTATTGAAATGCAGGTTTTGACTAGTTTCTTTAAGATGGCGGGCTCTAGCACCTTGAAGCATCTCTTGTGCTAGATGGAAATACCAATAAAGATCTCAGACCAAATAACGGGACAGACTCAAAGAATATGGCAAAATACTAGTTAATTCTCAATTTAATAAAGCAAGGTTAACTAGCAGACATCAGACTGATGCTTGCACACTCACACCCACACTTGATTTCTCATAGGTTTTATATCCCAATATGCACCATCTATGACATCATCCTATTTGGCAAACTGTAAAACATATTAGCGGGAGGAATTGGTTAGGGGAACATATCTACTTACAGAATACATATGGGTTAGTACACCATTGGCTGTCTTTTATCTGTGAGGCACGTCTCGAACTACCTCTAAATACGTATAATACTGATTACAGCGAACAAAATGGCAGTGCATTGGTCTATGCAACATTGTATAGCAGGATGCCCCATAGACCCACTGGTTAGTTGGCATTCTCACCCAATCTTGGACTTTCGACTCGGCTAGCAGCATGTGAGCATAAGGAAACCCAGGTGCTTCAATCACGTCAGATTACTCCCCACATTCCCAATTAGTCCATCATCTCTCATCCGTCAGGCCATGAGCCAAAGTTTCCCATCTTTAGTTGACCTTCCAGCCTGCTCTCTATTTTGGGACATCCAAGGGAGTGTAAGCACATCACTATCTTCATCTGAGGCTTAATGAATAGCTCTTGTTTTTGACTTCTGAGTCACATGTGAAGAGTCCACAAATTTGTCAATTTCTACATCTTATTTACTGCTATTTGATTTAATTATAATAAGTGTCATTGCTCTTCTGGGCCTCTAAAGTCTTGCTCCATCTATCTTGTATAGACTTTATACACTTTTAATTGTTCAATAGTTGGCTCTTTGGAGATGTTTTCTTCCACTTGAATCTAAGAGAAGTAAGCCTCGTCGATTGCTTCTCCTCCTGCCTCCCTTTGTGTTATGCATGCTCTTCTGTAAAAATAGCATCCTTGATCCCAAGCCAACAGGGACTCCTCTTTGTTTTGCACACAAAGCTGTTCTTCCAGGATCTCCTGACTCTTCAACCCGGTCTGTTTCTGAGGTTGTTCAATTGAATCTTGACACGAGCCGGCGTCCATTGTCCAATTATGGCCGTCCTACCCACATTATATACTCCTCTATAGCAAGCTTCTATGTGAAATTTCTACCTTGCGTTACTGTGTATTTACACTTCTTGGTGAGCAAGTTACTTTGTCTTCTTTTGCCTTCAAGATTACTTTATCATTTCCTACATGTTTCTCTTGTTGCTCCATTTACATCGTCTCTCTTAAAGGGATGGTCTAGTAAAAAATTTTATTTAAAAAATAGATAGGCCACATAAAAAAAATATACTAGCACCCTCCGTTTTAAAACTTCCTATGTAAAATTTTGAGCTATTCAAGCTCAAAATTCGAAAAAGCAAGCACAGGGGCGCAGCCATTTTGTGAAATGGAGGCCCTCCTGTGCTGGCTTTTGCTTTTGCGGCACTAATGAAGGAAAAGCCAGCCAGCTGTAGTAAACAAAGTCTACCGCTGGGTGGCTTTCCCTTCATTAGTGCCGGGACTCGGAGGACGCGGACGGGAGACCAGAGCAGGAAAGCTGCAGCTGAATCTCGGTAAGTGCTATTTATTATTTTTACAAAAAATAAGCACTAGCTGCAGTTTTTTTTCTAAGTTTTCCGGGCAGGAGGAGCCCGGAAAACTTAGAAATAAAACCGCAGCTTTAAAAAACGTATTTATGTTTGCGGTCGCTTTTGAAGCGACCGCAAACATAAATACAACGTTATTGTGTTGGAAAACGCTGCGGTTTTAAAACCGCAGCGTTTTCCAACACAACCGCGTTGTGTCTGCCTGAATCTGCTTTTCCATTTGGGGCTCTCGGGCTCCCCAGCCCGAGAGCCCCAAATGGAAAAGCAGATTCAGGCAGTCACAACGCGGCATTGCGGAAAACAACCGCGTTGTGTCTGCCTGAATCTGCTTTACCATTTGGGGCTCTCGGGCTCCCCACAGGGAGCCCGAGAGCCCCAAATGGAAAAGCAGATTCAGGCAGACACAATGCGGCATTGCGGAAAACAACCGCGTTGTGTCTGCCTGAATCTGCTTTCCCATTTGGGGCTCTCGGGCTCCCCACGGGGAGCCCGAGAGCCCCAAATGGGAAAGCAGATTTAGGCAGACAACGCAGCATTTAGCATTTCCCATTTGGGGCTCTCGGGCTCACCACGGGGAGCCTGAGAGCCCCAAATGGGAAATCAGCTGCAGGTAGAAACACTACGCGGCATGTAAACATAACCGCGTGTGTTTCTGCCTGCTGTGGCTTTCACTTTGGGTCTCCGGTGCTAGCCGGAGACCCAAAGTGATAGCCACAGCAGGCAGAAACACACGCGGTTGTGTTGGAAAACCCTGCGGTTTTTCTTTCCAAGTTTCTCAGGCTCCTCCGAGCCGGAGGAGCCTGAGAAACTTGGAAAGAAAAACTGCAGCGTTTTCCAACACAATAACGTTGTATTTATGTTTGCAGTCGCTTCAAAAGCCACCGCAAACATAAATACAACGTTTTTAAAGCTGTGGTTTTATTTCTAAGTTTTCCGGGCTCCTCCAGCCCGGAAAACTTAGAAAAAAAAACGCAGCTAGTGCTTATTTTTTGTAAAAAAAATAAATAGCACTTACCGAGATTCAGCTGCAGCTTTCCTGCTCTGGTGTCCAGTCCGCGTCCTCCGAGTCCCGGCACTAATGAAGGGAAAGCCACCCAGCGGTAGACTTTGTTTACTACAGCTGGCTGGCTTTTCCTTCATTAGTGCCGCAAAAGCAAAAGCCAGCACAGGAGGGCCTCCATTTCACAAAATGGCTGCGTCCCTGTGCTTGCTTTTTTCGAATTTTGAGCTTGAATAGCTCAAAATTTTACATAGGAAGTTTTAAAACGGAGGATGCTAGTATTTTTTTTTATGTGGCCTATCTATTTTTTAAATAAAAAATTTTACTAGACCATCCCTTTAAGTATTTTCATATTGTTTCAGTATGGCTTTGAATATTGGCTTTATGGCATCAATCTGCCCTCATGAAGTTTCACTCAGTGTTCCATGATGTCCAATGGTGCCTGCTGACATCATTCCACACTTTCAGTGCAAGGGTATATTTGGTATGGCTGTCTGAGTGCATACTGTCTCTCGTACACTCGATGCGGTATAGGAACAACACATGGGGTCCCATACAGAGCCTTTCTACTACTGTTCCAATATGATGGTGGTGATCGGGGGAAGGAGTTAGGGATAATGCATCCAACTGCTCCTCTACAATGGTGTAGGAAGTTTGGTCACTGATATGAGTTGGAAGAAGGTTCCAGAGTAAGGGGGCCGTGACAGCAAAGCTAACACCACCAGCTCTGGCCTTTTTGAATCTTGGAGTAACAAGCCAAGTACAGTGAGAGGAACGGAGGGTACGTGAATGGGGTTTCAGCGAGAAGCTCTTGTTCAAGTAGATGGGGACATGTTGTAGATGCAGTATAATGTGCCAGTATAAAGGTTTTGAAATCAGTGCAAGCTTTAATGGGTAGCCAATGGGCTTCACGTCTGGAGGCAGTGATGTGATCCGAACGGCGCAGGTCCAAGGCTGCATGCAGGGCTTTGTTCTTGAGGAGTTTCAGCATAGATATGTTTGTAGCAGAAGTGCCAATGAGGAGGACAATACAATAGTCAAGTATAAGGGCTCTTGTGAGCATGAGACAGTTGGAAGCGGAAAGGAATTGTCTGCTCAGGGAAATGAGCTTTGCAGTGTGTGCGGTGGTTGAAAATAAGGCATTGATGTACTTAGACATGTTGAGTTCAGCATCCAAGTAGACGGCCAATGTTTTAACTTGTCTGAGAACTGGAATGAAAGTACCGTCTCAGAACTGGGATGAAAGTACCATAGAGATAACAGAGAAGACAGAGGAAAGCTTGCTGAGGCGAAAAGGGGAGCCCACTATGAGACGCTCAGTCTTATCATTCAGACAGAGGTTGTGAGTAGTCATCCAGTTTTGGATGATGCCATAGATCCTGTTGATGATGATGGTGTCCTCAGGGTGGTTGCCTGTGATGGGGATGAGAATGTGTGTGTCGTTAGCATAGCTGGTGTATGTGATGTCAAGATAGTCCAGGATGTCCAAGAGTGGCTTGGTATAGATGTTGTAGAGGGTGGGGGAAAATCAAGAGCCTTGAGGGACACCCAGAGGAGCTGGGATGGGGTCTTCTGCTGAATTTCTAATGAAAATTCTTGAAGTGCGATCTCAAAGGAAGGACTTACTCAGGCAATGGTGTCAGTGGAAAAAAGGAAGTGAGAATACCATGTGTTGGCAGAGTGTGTCATGGTCAACCAAGTCAAAAGCAGCAGAGAGTTTGAGGAGGAGTATGGCCAGATTACCTACATCCCAAATGCTGTCCAACTGCAGAGCGGTTTCCATGATGGATTTGGTCGCAACCCTGATTGTCTTGTACCAAGATGATGATTGGATTCGAGGAAGTGTTGGACTTGGGAATAGGAAATATGGTCGTGAATTTTGAGCAGGAAGGGTATGGTGGTAACGGGGCAGTAATTAGTGGATAAGGAGGGGTGAAGAGAGGGTTATTTGAGAAGAGGGGTAATCCAAGCAGATTGGATGCCTTTGGGGACAGTGCAGGTCCTGAAGGAAGCATTCACAAAGTTGGTGCAGTGGAAAAGAGTCACCCTTGCAGTTTGAGGATTTAAGTGATAAGATAGATTTCAATGCAATGCTCTTCAGAAAACCTGGGAGAAGGAGAAGGAGAAAGGTATATTGTCTGGGAGGGAAAGGATGTTGGGGGTAATGGTGGAGGAGGGTGCTTTAGAGGCAAGTAGGATTTATTGGCATTGATTTTGATGTGCACAGTGTCCATTTTGTTGATGGGTTCTACCTGAATGGTGGTGCACCAATCTTTGTCAGTGCATTCACTAATTTTGTACCTGGCAGGGTGCTCTAGTTCTCGTAGGATGCATGTGACAAATCAACTTCCGGGGCACCAGTGGTCCAGGGATGAATATCGTTTCTAAAACATCAATCAGCCCCACACCTCTAGTATACCAGAATGGATCCGAACAGATTGGAACAGAAGTAAATTATAAACCTCCTTGTCCCATTTTTGGTAACGTAGACAGCATGGCAGGCTTATCTCCGCAAGGTCATAGTCATTGGTTAGTTGTAACAAAGCAAAAATACAATTATTACCCAATGATAAAAGGAACTGTCCAGTCATGGTTGGATAAAAATATCTACTTTATTATTATTACAACAGAAAGTTCGAGCACACTTCAAAATACAACCCACCCTGTAAAGGAAAAAAGAGACAGACAGTTTCATGAAGGAAAGGGGTGCACTCTGGATACTGACAGGAGGGTAATAGGTAAAGCAATCAGTCTTAACTGTTCAAGGATATTTGGTTTCATCACCAAGGGAGGAAGAGGTCATAACTGTCACTCGGGGCCTTCAGAAAAGGACCATGGGGACATAATGTACCTGGTGGTTGGAATGATCTTGAGGCACAACTTGTAACGCTCACCTGATTCTCGCAGAGGCGCCGGTCTTGACTGGGCGACTACCGTATCTTCAAAGGTGATGTGTAGCACCCGGTTGGCTCTTTGGGCTGGACCTCTGTGCACTGTATGCCTGACTTCAAGAGTAAGATGTCTGCAGATAGAAAATATGGGATTAATGAACTGGGGTTATTGGGGTGTCCCTATCTCTTTCCTTTTTTGCTCTCCTGTAGACCCCCAAAGGTTAACGCTCTCACCTTAGGTAAGTGAATGCCGAGCTCTCCATCTGCCTCGGGGCAGGGTGCTGTAACCAGTTTCTTCACTGGATCGGTAGCGCAGGCCTCTTGACTTCAGAGGACTGCTGTCCATCGTTTACTGCACGAACGGTAAGTTTCGAGTAATTCTATTGTCTTTAAAGTCTTTAGTAATGATGTCTCTTGTTTTGCAGGTTCCGGCGATGGCGGATGACGGGCTGAAGTGAGTTGAAAATGGAGTCCGTGTGATGAATAGAAGCGCCTGGAAGCACGTAAGTAAGCGCTTGTTGCCTGCTTCACGATGCGCTCTAACTGTCTTTTATTTTGCAGGTACGAGTTCGGAGCGGCTGCAGGGTGCCGGAATACCCACTGGGGTTGATGTGGAAAGGAGTAATGGCACGTGAGTATTAAAGTTCCCCAATGTCTTTAAACGCACCTTGTTTTGTCTTTCAGATGCAGGATGCAGCGCCGAAGGCCTCCGGAGCGTGCAAAGAGTTGGTAAGCTTTTGTCTTTCAGATGCCGGGATGCAGTGTGAAGACCTCCGGAGCGCACGAAGAGTAGGTAAGCCTTTGTCTTTCAGATGCCGGAATGCTAACCTGTTCTTTCTTGTCTTTATAGGTGTTGCTGAAGACTGGATTCAGGATGGTAAGCCTTTTTCCTTAGGCCCAGGATCCGATGCAGAAGACACGATGAGCGTTCTGCTGCAGAGGATGCAGAATAACGCAAAGCAAGATTCATCCACCGGGTGTGGTTTAAATAGCCTCCTGTAGTGCTTAGGTGTCTCCTTCCACAGCCACGCCTAGGTAAGAAAAGAGTTCCTGCTTTCCAGAAGAGTTCCAGTGTTCTGAATCTAGGGTGGCTCCTGCCCCACCCAACAGGAAAAGTAGTTCCAAACAGAAGAGGATCAGAGGCTCAGCTGGCAGGCAAGTAAGCAGCATGGTCTGCTGCAGGTAAGTCCACCCAAGCATTATGAGCCCGGCGCTTCCAGCGCTGGGACTGGGCATATTTATGAGCCTGGTGCCACTGGCGCCAGGACTGGGTCCAAAAGGTCCCAATTGGGACTGGTTGGCCCTCGGAACCTGGGTTATGGATCTGCTTCCAAGGGAGTTGGGAAAACCCTGACCTTTTGGAAGCAGAGATCATGACACAACTGCTTCGTGTCAGATTCAAAACACTTTACAGATCCTGCTACAGAGTTCAAAATGGGAGGCAGCTGCGGTAATCAGGCGCAGGCATTTCGGCAAGCGAGGCTGGACAGACAGTTGCAGGCTGGCCTACACGGCGGCTCGGGTCAAGAATTATTGTCTCTGTGCTGGTTGGCATATCTGGAACACTGGTTGAGGGGTCTTGGATGGCTTTAGTGACTGCAGTGTGGCAACAGTCAGTTGTGCAGTCGGTCGCAGTTTGAGGGGCCGACTGCCTTGAAAATGTCCACTGGTTGATGCTTGTATGGCACTCCTCCTAGCTTCTTCACAGGGCTCATGTCATCCTTTAAGGCGGACAGCCCAACGCTGAGGAGAGTGCTTGCAGGCAACGGTGTTGTCCTTTGTTCAGAGACTCTCTGGCACTTCCCACCTAGGAAGCTTGCTGGCAGAACCTAGCAGGGCACGCTGTCTGCTGGCTGAGTGCTGTTTCTGGCACTGCTGGATGGGTCTTCTGAGTCTGTCATATTCCTCTGTTCCCTGGGAGATGTCTAGGGGAGGGATCTTGCTTCCTCTCTTGGAAATTCTGCCCTCCTTCACTGGCGGAAGATGTAAGGCAGACTGTACCTTCAGCCAGGGTCCAATGCTGAGTTCTTTCTCTTACTCGTTTGAAAGTTGTCAGATGATCTGCTAAGTGAGGGGCTCAGCCCTCTTCTAAAGCCAAATGGACCCCAGTGATTGGTGCAGGCTAGGCCTAACTTAAGAAACCAATCTGGTGTCCCCACCAACAATTTTCAGTTATGTGTGAGGTCAGGACCAGAGTGTTTTGCAATAGAAAAGGTAAGAGGTGACAACATGTACTCCTAAGTCCCACCAATCTTCCTGTCTGTTGTAGATCAACGTATCTCTCGGGTTAACTGAGCCCTCTGTGGCTCTTGATCAAAGCGCCAGTTGCTCTTGAAGTTTGTGGTGATGACAGACTTGCTGTCTACCTTTAATTCACATACTTCTCCCTCTGAAATGGGACTTCTCTGCCGGGATTGCCTATGGTAAATAGTGGACTCAGACATGCCAGCCACTGTCCTTCATACATAGGGTTGGAAGCTATCTTCAAGGTGACACATTGCATATCAAAGAGGTGTTCGTTTTCCTCCCCATTGTTAAGTTCTGTGACCAGACCTATTTGCAGGCCTGCTTCAATTAACTTGCATCAGTATGCGCCGCCACCACACAGAACTTATACAATAGAACAGGTAGGATCCATGGAGCCTTTGAAATGTAATTAGGCTGGCCATGGGAGGTGGAAGGTGTTGCCCATCTCCTCTGAATGTTTCTGTGCACCCCTCGCTGTCATGTGTCAAATAAATGTGACAGGGAGGACTGCGCCTGTAGGCTGTGTCCCACAGAGTACACTGGACTATGTGTTTGTTGTGCGGCGACTATTAGAAAATGTGTGTATATTAGCCACAGACATTTTCGGAAGTTGATTTCCCACCATTAATTTTTATTTTTAAAAAATCAAAAGCTCCCATGTGAGCGCACACTCCCCGTGTGGATGGTCAAATTCCTCACAAACCCCCCCAGCCTCAACATGTGAACCACTACACTACTGAGGGTCTGGTTTAACATCAAGACAAAAGTACCGGCTGGGGCCATCTGAATTTTCATGCTGGGAGCCTGGCTTGTGCTGGATGACCATATATAATCCCTGTAGGGATATTACCCAATGGAAAAGCTTAGGGTTCTCCCCTTGCATGGCCATTAACTATCGCAGATGCTGGTGGTCTGTCCGGATATTAAAGTGAGACCCAAAGATGTAGGGTTTCAGCTTCTTTACGGCCCACACAACCACATTTGCCTCTTTTTCTATGACAGTCCAGTTCCTTTCCCCCTTTTGTCAACCGTCTGCTAATGCAGGCGACATGTTGCTCTACCCCTTCAGAGTTCACCTTCCCTAACACTGCTACAATCCCAAAATCACAGGGGTCTGTCTGGATAATGAATTCCTGACCATAGTCTGGCACCGTCAGAATTGGGGCTCAGCAGTATCCATCCATTAAATCCTGAAAGGAGGTTTGACAGGGGGGGGTCCAAGTTACCTTCTTCAGCATTTTCTTGGAAGTTACGTCATTCATGGGCATGGCAATGGTCCCATAACCCCCGCTGAACAACCGGTAGTACCCGTGAGACCTAGAAAGGCTCTCACCTGTGTGGTGGGGATGTCCCACCCCTTCACAGCCTGCACCTTCACTTTGAGAGGTTGTTTCTTACCTCCACAGACCAGGTGGGCTAGGCAAGTCACGGTACCCTGTGCTATTTTGCACTTTGTGGCTGTGATAGTCAGACCTACATTCTGCAGCACCTGAAGCACTTGTTTCAGGTGGTATAAATGATCCTCCCTGGTGTGGCTGAACACAGCAATGTCATCTAAAGAGGCCACACTGAAGTTTTCCAGACCAGACACACCCTGTTGAACCATTCGCTGAAAAGTGGCAGGGGCATTCTTCAATCTGAAGGGCATCACAGTGAACTGATGCCCTTCTGGGGTTGATAATGCTGACCTCTTTCTCACTATCAGTCAAGCCGACGTGCCAATAACCTGCCATGAGGTCAAAGGTACTCATGTACTTCGCAGCGCTGAGCTTGTCAATGAGCTCATCTGCCGGAGGAATGGGGTGAGCATCTGTCTTTGTGACAGAATTGAGCCCCCTGTAGTCCACATGAAAGTGAACTTCAGTCTTCCCACCACTGGTCTTTTTTAGGACCAAGTACCACTAAGCTAGCCCTGGGGCTGTGGGTTGGCTCTATCACTCCAAGCGACAGCATCTTGGAAACTTCCTCCTTGCTGGTGCCCCTGACCTTATCGGACATCTGTTGAATTCTACTCTTCATCGGATTACTATCTCTAGTGTCCACATCATGGGTGCAACAATCTGCGTGACCTGGACTCAGCGAAAACAGACCGGCAAACTCTCCAAGTAAATGGTGACAGTCTGTCAGTTGCTGTTCTGATAGGTCTGTTGCAAGGTTGACCCCTTTAAATGACCCCACTGTGGCTTCAGTGTGAAAGAGGTTAGGGAGGGGATCGGTCTACTCCTCAGTCTCTCCATCTGTCACTAATGCCATGGCCAAGTAATCCCGGCTATAATGGGGTTTTAGTCGGTTGACATGAAAGACCCTGCACATTTGTTTAGGTCCTTTCACGGCAATGAGATAATTCACGTCGCTGACCTTTTCCAGAACACAGTATGGCCCATTCCACCTCTCCTGAAGGGTACTGGGTATAATATATAGAGGCCTTCTCAGTCCTACATTTAGGGATCATCAACTGATCCTGGTTGCTAGACCTTAGAGTTCTCCCATTGGATTTGTTCGAGAGCAGGGCTTGAGGATAACCATGCATCTTCCCCTGTCTACACTTTTGCGTGATGACCAAGAGTCGAAAATGAATTCTCGATTCAATCGGGAGCCAGTGCAGAGACTTTCTAGCAGATGAAACATGATCTCTTTGAGAGAGACCCATAATAGCCCTCACAGCGCCATTTTGAGATACCTGCAGCCTTTTGCAGAGAGATTTGTTAATGCCCACTAATAGGCTAGAGCAGTAATCTATCCTAGCACCCACAATAGCTCTTGCCAACATCTCAGCGTTGGCTTGAGAAATAAGGGGCCTAAGGTGGGCTAGTAGTTGCGCAAAATAAGCACATGAAGACACTATACAGCCCACCTGAGGTTCCATAGTGAGATGTTGATCAAAAATGACCCCCAGTGTTTTGACTTTCTTTAGAGGCGTAATTTTTACACCACCAATGTAGAAACAGTCATAAGTAGAGCCAAGGTTCTGAATTATCTGGGGAGAGCCAACCACTGGCAGCTCTGTTTTTTCTTTATTCAAGGCAA
The DNA here is from genome assembly GCF_040938575.1 of Ambystoma mexicanum. Classification (NCBI taxonomy): domain Eukaryota; kingdom Metazoa; phylum Chordata; class Amphibia; order Caudata; family Ambystomatidae; genus Ambystoma; species Ambystoma mexicanum. The sequence goes on along the minus strand of NC_090921.1, from coordinate 253,687,857 downwards.
ATTTGTTATGTACCACCCAGGTCTCAATCAGTCCTTAGATTTTATTAATCAGAGCTTCATGTAAAGCATGATTACCAGTCAAGGGGACCACACACTGGGTATCGTCAGCGTAGCTTGTAAAAATAACCCCCTTATGGGCTAACATAGCAAAAAAAGGGACTGTAAACAAATTATATAGGCACGGCGAGTTGCACAAGCCCTGAAACCCCTGAAGTTAATATCAATAGGCTTTGCCTCAACTTCTTGATAGAAAACTCTGCTAAACCGATTATTAAGAAAAGAAGAAGTACACTGGAAAGAAGTCCACTGGACTGCTCTGGGTGAGAAATTAGCGACCTCCTTCCACCTGGTGGCCAGGATGTTGTGGTTCACCAGGTTGAAGGCCGCAGACAGATCCAGCAGCATCTTGTGTCCATACGGTTCAATAGCCTTGATTTTAGTTCCAGCAAGGCCATCTCCATTTCAAAGCCAACCCAAAATCCTGATTGATGATCATGTAGGATTGGATATTTCTTCAAAAGCTCAGCTATCTGTCATTAGGCTACCTCATCCAGAACTGTAAGGAGAAAAGGGGTATTTGTAATAGGTCGAAAGTTATTCAGAGAATCAGTAGAGAGCCCAGGTTTTTTTAAGTATGGCCGTAACCCAGACGTTTTTCAAATCCTGGGGAGCAATCCCGTGAGTAAATGAGGCATTTACAAATGAGCAGATAGCTCTCAACAATGTCGGAAGACAGGTCTTAATAATCAAGGCAGCAGAAGAGTAATTTTTGCATTTGGAAGCTTTTTTTAATTTTTATTTTTATTGGTTTATATAAACCTTTACAAAAATTGAAACAAAATTACTAAAACAAGAACATCGAATCATAATACACATACATAGAATTTGTTAATACAACATGCAATCATTTCGAGTAAAAATTTTACAATTAAAAAAATACTGTACACATTTCAACACGTACGACTTGGTAAATTAAAATCAAATATCAAAACTTAATATCAACATATCTCAGCCTAAAATGCAATATAAAAGAGAGAAACATGGTTGTAATTACAACCCCTGACGGTCTATAGAAATTTTCAATTATCATATGAATTTACACTAATAGGAATATTTGAAACTAAACATCACCGAACCTCCTGTTACTGGTGTTCTATGTTACATTACAAATATTTTTCAAAAAGTCAATCACCCTGATCTTTAGAGCCATAGATGTACCATGTAACATTTCATAGCAAATCACATCCCTTTGTACCCAGGTGGGATCCCTAACAAATGTGACAAAGTGTTCGAGCCTCTCTTTTCTTAGAGATGTACAGACTAACGGCAAATGCAATAGAGTTTCCGTTTCTCCTTCAACTTTGCAGAATCTGCAAATTTTTGATCATCAGACTTGTTACGAAATGGAACATGTTTCATTTGTATTGAATACATTTAACCTAAAACGCATTATACTGGAAGCTTTTAGCTGTTTGATAATTATTAGCTGTTTGATAATTAATGGCAGTTCAACCTGGTGTGTTCAAAATAATAAACTCAAAGTCCATTTCCGCATGTACGTTGGGTGATGAATTTTCAACCCCTTGTTTCCCCTCTTCCGGGTTCAGACCCCTCTCAAATATCAGCTTCCCTCCATCGGGTTCACTACAGCTTTTCAAAACAATCTCACCTGTGACATTCACGAGTCTTAATGTCTTTTTAAACAGTTCACTGTGGACATCCCCTTGCTGGGTTCACTTTTGCCAACACTATTCAGTGGGACTTCAGGCTTCAACCCGTTCTATCGGCATCCCTCGGTCGGGTTCACTCTTGCCAATTCTTTCAGTTCCTTCTATTGTCTCACTATGTGGGATTCACTCCCCTTAGTTTTCCAATCACGTGTGGGTCAAAGACTTTCGACTGTACAGAGGGTTTTGCTAGACCCCTGTATGACCACTTTGACCTTTTCCTTGCGGCTCTCTTAGGGCCTTCTGGTTTCGGTAGTTTAAACAAACGCAGGATCAACCAGAGTCTCTCGAGTGAGCACCCACGTGGTGCTGGACCCTTCTGCAGCTGGTTTTCCCTTAATGTTCACAGTTCCTTGAACTTTTCTTAATTTGCTACTTTGCAACTTTCATTCAACACAGTTTGATGTCCTTATTGGTTCTCCCCTCGACTCACCGGCTGTGATGAACTGCTTGGCTTTCCTTGTATGACTCCAGAGTCATGGACGGCAAGATGGTATCAGGCGTCTTTCTCTGTCCTGTTTATCAGCATAGGCATGATTCTTGTACCGTTGACATCTGCTGCAACACACTCTCGCTATTGTTTGCGGTCTTCCACGGAGGCTTTGCAGGTCTGGGTCGGAAAGGGCAAGGACGCGTCTCTCCTTATTACCCTTTCGATTCTCGTTGTCTTTCTTCTCCTCTTGAACTGCCATGTTTGGATAGCTGTCTCGTTGTGCGGTCTGCCTTGCTCGTAGTGTACTCTCTTGCTCCACCATTTATCCCTGTAGGGAAAGGGAAGGGCTGTCAGGTGTGTGTGATTCTGGCCAATTGCCTGGCTTTTCCTGACCCTTGTGTTGGGACAGGTCAGGTATATGGCTCTGGTGTTTGTCGTCTTTCGTGGTATGCAAAAAAGTGTCTGTGTCAGAAAGGGTGGATGGAGGTTAGGGTGTTTGAGTATCCTACATGGTAGGATGGGGAAAAGGTGTTATAAGCAGGGGGATACCATGTCTCACCCATCAGTGTCCCACTGTCACTCCCTGAGAACCCCCCATCCAGGTGATCCTCCCTCACTGGTCCACCCGCAGGAACTAGATCCAATAGCGATGGGTGCGTCCTGGCCGCCTGGTTGACTGTTCCCAGGGGACTAGTTAGGAAGATACCATCAGGTTTCTCACTCATCCCTCTTTCACTAGACTGAGGGGACCTCATACAGGGTGTCCAAATAGAAGCTCAAAGGGGCTAAACCGAGCTCCGTTCTGTGGCACCTCCCTGTAGGCGAACAGAAGGCATGGCCGGAGAATATCCCATTTTCTCCTCATGTTCTTTGTTTAACCGCTCAACAAGCCCATTGATTTTTGGATGGAAGGACATAGAGAACCGCACTCTTCCCACATAGCCTTCATATACACTGATATGACGTTTGATACTCTGTCAGAAACAACTTCCTTGGGGAATCCAACACGTGAGAATATCCTGTAAATGATTCCAATCGGGCGTCACACACTGGACCTGGACTCTTGCCCTTAGCCTAGGATGTAGCGCTCAATTAGAATACTTTTTCTTTATTTTCTATGAATTCAGATTGAGCTGGCACCCAACCCGTCTCACACCCCCTTTTACAAATATCCCGGGTCACAATGGACCATGAAACAGGCCAGTAGGTGGGAATACAGTATTTATTTATTTTAAAATTCAAATGAGATCGCACAATTTTAATATTGAGCAGCAATCACCAATGTTGTTATAATTACAGAATAAATGATGAAATACACTTAGTTTGATCTACAGTTATAACATTTCCAAAGCACAGATGAATAGGAGCAATTTTACTGTTCGGGTAGATAGCACCTGAGTTAAGATTTCACCCTGCAATGCTCCCTCCAACCCCTATTAATCGAATTTTGAGTGGGTAGAAAGGAGCAGCAAGGATTCAGGGATACTAGGCAGCAAACAGAATTAAATTCCGACTTTTTAAAAACTTTTGCAATTGTATAAAATGACACTCAGACTAGTAAATAATTAACTTAAACGTGTGGTTGAATAAATGAGGTAAATATGATCTATCACAGTATCAGGAATGTAATATCACTAGCAACTACAAGGTATCAACAAAGGGCATACAGTTCAGAAAACAGCTTGAAAGTAAGAACACAGTACAGCCAAAACCACATGTTGAAAAGTTGCATTTCCCACTTTTTGCAGTTTTAAATGTCAAACCGTTTTTTAAAAAAAACAGGGGGAATAGACAGAATCGGAATGCGCTTTCTAGGGTCGGTGATAGATGCACATCTCAGGGATAATATAGAAGCGAAAGAGTGGCTCTAACTGAATACCTGGATGAGATTTTCAATGTGGAAGAAGATTCGTTTTTGGCAAAATAAACGCAGTTAACAGAGAAAGTCGGTTTGGAAACAAAGGACAAATCTTTAACTAGATTATCAAGACTAGATTGTTAAAGAAAGACATGGTCCAGGGTTAATTTGCAACGTTAACCTTTTCACCGCACGTTCAACTCTATATGGGGATTACTTAAATTATTCAAAATATGACTAAGGATCTATGCAAGACAGAAATAAATAGAAGAAAGGTGTTAATGCTTAAAGATCAAGGACAGGATGCACAGAGAATTCAGACAGTTTTACACATGTTACCAGGGTATGGATGGGATTACTTAGAGAGTAGGATAAAGACAAAGGGCCTCATTAGGACCCTGGCGGACCCGTAATGAATGGTGACGGTACGGGACCGGCATCGTTCATTACGGGACGCCCTATTACGAGGCATGCTAGAGAGTCCCGCTTTTCACATCTGGCCTGACCAGATGTGAAAAGCGGGACCTGCTAGCAGGCCAGGATGCTAACAATGGGCCCCTCATTAACGGGCCCATTGTTAACATCCTCCCCATTCACATTGAGCCCTATGGGGCTCAAATGGGAATGGGGATGGATTTTTACTGGGTCCAAGAAAAGGGCAATTACCAGGTCCGCCAAGGTCGGCATAACCCAGTTATTGCCCTTTTCTTGGAACCGGTAAAAAATTATTTGCGGCAGCGCCATGGTCATAATGAGGCCCAAAGTATCAAGTTGGGGTATGCTATATTTGCTATGGGATGGGGAAATACTCAGAATCCGCACTTGGGGGTTTGGGGTTTGGGACAGCCAACCGGGTTTCGGGACTCAAAGGCTCTGGTCACAGCATGGCGGGCTCTCCTAACAGCAAACAGCTGGGCCTGTCTGGTCACTGGATAGCAAGGGTACAGCTGGCAGGCAGGTAGTGGGGCAAAAATCCGGTCTGGTCACAGGATACTCCCAAAAGGGTACCACAGCTTTTCCCCCTAGTTATTGGGATTTTTAATGGGGTTTCTGGATCAATGGTCCTGCCTGGATAGGGGCAGCTATGCTCTGGCCTGGCAGTAGAATCTGGAATCTTGCAGAGTGAAGGTGGAATGTCTGGATACGCAGACGCAGACGCTGGAAAATTCAGAAGAGAGTCCTGTCTCTGTGAGCCCCCCCCCACTACATCACAGGATTTATTGTTGGGCAGAACTAAGCTAGACCTACCCCTAAGAACCGGATAGGTCAGCCTATATTTGGTCACCTCCTCCAAGAGGGGACTCAGTTTATGGGGTTGTGTTTCACGAAGTACAAAGCCATCCCACAGTCATTTTTGCACAAAATCAATTATGGCATAAATCGCTCCTTTTTACAATTGTGGCACCTTTGCAAATTACATAGGGCCTCATTACGACCCTGGCGGAAAGTGACTGACCGGACCGCAACAGCGTAAATAGCGTTTCCGCCATTGCACGAAGGAGCAAAGTGCGGCCAATCACGACCCATCGGGCACGAGCATTACGCCATGGCGGAATCCGAAAGGCTGCGATGGCGGAAATGACCCCAAAACGGCCCTTACCGCCGCCGTACGCTGCACCAGGTGCAATACCGCCACCCATCTTAGCGGTCACCGTAATGAGCGGTCACCGTAACGAGCGTGCACCGCAAATTACGGCCACCGTAAATATACGGAAACGGAAGTAAAAGCATGTGGCCGGAACGGGAAACAGCACGCCGCACAACTATAAAATCCGAATCCCAACACAACCATAAAAAATCCGACCCTGACACACATCCCAACCCGTTAGCAACCCCAGTTAAAAAAATAAATATGGGAAAGGTAGCCAAGAAAGCGTGTGACCGCAAGCGGCAGGTACACTTCTCCCGAGAGGAACTGACCGTGCTCACCGAGACCCTCCAGGAAAATTCCGCCGTCGTCTTCTCCAGTCAAATGACCAGGACGGCCCTTGCCAACAAGAAGGCCATATGGGCCCTGGTGGCACAGCGCGTAAGTGCGGTGGGGACAACACCCCGCACGCCACAGCAATGTCGCAAGCGGTGGGACGACCTGCGGATCCGCGTACGCAGCATACTTTCTGCGAACAGGAACATCGCCACAGCTACCGGGGGGGGTTCAGAGTCGCCCATCAAGTTGACCCCCTGGGAGGAAATCTGCGCCTCCACCATAGGAATGGAGAGCATAGAGGGAGTCGGAGGGATGGAGAAAGGAGTGCCGACATCCGGAGAATCAGGTAGGTTGGCCAAGAGAAACAATGCGAAATCCACAAACCACGAACATGTGCAGTACCATGTGACCCCATAGTGCAATACATACTTTGCCCTGACAGCGCCCTCTAAAAGTCAGAATGAACAAACAAATCAATCAAGAAGCCATAAACAACCCCTACATGTGCAGCATGCACCCCCTAACTGCATGCAGCCAAATGAATGCATCCTCAATCCACACGAAAATGAGACCACCTCCAAGGCCCAGTCCCAAATCAGCCTCATGTACCACCCCAATGCATTTGATACGTTGCCATTCCAAATCCGACAGACCCATAACTAACGCTCGCCCCTCTTTACTCCACCACAGGGTCCGATACCAACGACGAGCTGCAGGACACCCCTACCAGCACGCCTGCAAAGAGGGCCAGGACCAACGTCCCAAGAGCCTCCACCTCAGGTGCAAGGATCAAGACACGGCAGCAGCAGGAATCAAGTGGCAGCACACTGGAGGGGACTGCAACAGGCACCCCAGCAGCCAGCAAGTCCACAACCCCAGCACCACAGGTCCCCCCAAAGAACGTATCTGATGGCACTGCCTCTGGTGGTAGCAGCACCATAGGTGACACAGCTGTCATGCCAGCATGCTCCGACACGGAAAACAGTGCTGGTGACGTAGGTACCATCCATGACCTTTCCCAATCCCCCTGCATGTTCCATCCCCTACACCATGACGAAACCATGCAGGGGCACCCTGAAGACGACGACTGGCCAACCCCCACAAGTCCTGTGCCAAGGCAACATGTGTTGAGCAGCCCCCCTGTCACACCACCGCAAATGTCCATGGCCCAGCAGAGGCAACAGTCCCTCGACCTGCTGATCGAGCAACAGCAGGAAGCGTCCACGCTACTCAAGGACCATGCAAATGAATGCGGGGGTTCCAGGGCAGCCATGGAAACATCCACCGAGACACTCAGGGCACAAATAGAGAAAAGTAGTGAGAGCCTCAGGGGAGAAATGGAGAGAAGCACCGAGAGCCTGAGAGCACAAATGGAGAAAAGCACCGAGAGCCTGAGGGGGGAACTGCATGCGACGTCCAAAGACGTTTGTGCTGAACTTGCTGCTGTGCGCCGTGTGCTCTCGGAGCTCTCACAAACCCTCAGAGACATGCATGGACGCGAGCAGGCAGAGACATCATCCGTGGCAAGTTCCGTCCAGGGCAGCCCCCAACGCAGATCTGGCAGGAACCTGCGCTCCACGGGCAGGGGTGCCCCTGATACCCGTAGAGGGGGCTTGCAATAGCGTCTACCCACGGACAGCATGCATATTTGGACACTGGTGTTGGGGGGGGAGGTAGTAGGGTGGAGGGGGTGTGTTGGGCTTCACTGGGTGGCGGGTCCATAGGGTGTATAAATCAAATCACATTAACAATACAGCACCTCATTATCATCCAATGACATGTGTGGACATTGATATTTGCGTACGAGGCCTTCATAGGCGTACAGTCCACAATGTGCCTGTACTACACACACACAGTGCCACAGGTCCCCTTTCCGTGTAATAGGCACCATGCGTGGTTGCTAGAAGCATGCATCTATGATGCTCTGTCGGATTGCACGTACATCCTGTGCCTCATGGACTCCTTGAGGTGCCTCCACATCCCCACCCTCATCATCATCATCATCTTCAGGTGCATGCAGTACAGCGTCAGGGGGCATGGGCACATTCCTACGTATGCACATGTTGTGCAGCATGACACATGCCATGACCATCTTAGAAACCTTCTCATGGCTGTACATGAGTGCCCCGCCAGACCTGCTGAGGCTGCGGAAACGAGCCTTCAGTAGGCCGAATGCCTGTTCAATGACCACACGGGTACGTGAGTGGGCATGGTTGTAGTCCTCCTCATGCTCGTTCTGTGGGTTCCGGATTGGTGTAAGGAGCCATCTCTTCAGTGGATACCCGGCATCACCTGTATGAGACGAATAAAGGGTGTCAGTGGAATGATAGTGCTAAGTAGCCCCCCCCCCCCCCTGCAAGGTCATTGACGCATCAAATGGGCCACGATGTCATGCATGGAATGAGACTCACCGAGTAGCCAGGATCTGTGCCCTGCGTGTCGCTCCATGTAGCGTGGTATTCTTGTGTTCCTCAGGACCATAGAATCATGGGTAGATCCTGGAAATCTGGCACAACAATGCGTAAATATCTTGTTGGAGTCACACACCATTTGCACATTGATTGAATGAAATTGTTTCCGGTTGCGGTACTGGACCTCCATGGCATGTGGGACAACCAATTCAACATGGGTGCAGTCGATGGCACCAATGCAACCCGGGATGCCGCCAAGTGCATGGAATCCCACTTTAGCGTTGGTAATCTCCTGGTACGTGCGTGGTATTTTATTTATTTATTTATTTTACATTTATAAAGCGCTCACACAGCCCGCAGGCATCGAGGCGCTGTTACATGAATTGTTTGTTTTTCTTAGTTGCGTAATTGTGTTTTTTTTTGTCTTAGTTACGTATTTATAACGCGCTTAAACACCCGGAGGTTTCTAAGCGCGGACCCGGGGATCGAACCTGTTGCTGCTTCGTGTCGTCTTGCTTCCAAGACGCGCACGCTGCCGCTGAGCTATCCTCCCGGTAGCATTTTGGAGTGGGAGTGGTTGTGGGAGGGGTTTGGGTCTGCAATATATGTGCTGTCGGCCTGTATGGCCTCCACCTGTGCTGATTGAATGAATCTGTGGCAGATGCAATCCCTTCTGGCCGAGCACGTCCCGCACGTAAGGCTGCATTTGGCCGCATGGCATCTTGGGATTTGAATCATGTATCAAATCCCGATGGCAGTGTGATGATTTTCATGCTATGCTCCCATTGTTACACATGCTATGATTGCAGCCGCTTACATACCTGTGAAGAGTCAGTGGTATGTAGGGCTCGATCGATGGCCGACCCTCATGCAGCACAGTAACGTACTTCACCGACGGGCGTGGCGTCCCATTTGTGATTGCAGCCAGTTAGCATCATGACACACAGCCGCACTACATTGATGTAATTGTGAATGCAAGCGTTCACAGAAGCCTTTTCGACGTAATGTTGCAAGTGAGGAATTCGAAGGCCAGCATTTTGGGTTTTGAAGTAGCGGCGAGGATACGCCCACAGGTCTGGCTGGAAATGTAACGTTCTATTGTAGAATGTCCTTGGGACATGGCCCATAACGAGCAGGCAATGAATGATATGAATTGAATGGGATGCGCAACAGCGTAGTGGACGATAAGGCAGGACGTTCCCAAATCCATCTTGCTTCACAACACTACAGATCCGGCCAGGGGCACAGTGGTTTTTGCGGACTGCATTACGCACAGACGCGATGGAAGTTTCACATATTATGTGAGTGAATATTCATGCGTTTTCATTGCGGGATGAGGGAATGATGTGTGGATGCATGGACTGATGATTCCGTTTAGGGTCTGCCATGTACATGGGTTTTTTGATTCACTCCCCTTCCCCTGCGTTATGTGATGCAAGGCTGCCATAGTGGGACATACGTCTATCTGCCCTTGTCGGATCCTCCCTGTCTCGACGCGCCTTCATACACTTGTGTCTAGGCACGTTACTAATCCCATGTCATGGGTTCTATCTTGACGGACGCATGCACAGTAACCGACGTTGACAATGGTGTATTTAGCTCGATTGGTTTCGTTATGATTCGATACTGATTTAGGGGTGTGTATATTCCTTTGGAGTGGGCTAGCATGCATATGGGTGTGGATTTGGTGTGTTGAATGAAGATTGTAATGCATCATGAGTCCCGTAATGCAATCGGTTAATTTGTGTTTCTTTTGGGTGACAGGTATCTCCTGCCCTATTGCAGATGCCATCTCTACGCCACTCCTCCAGATGGTTTTTACTCTCGACTCCTGCAGCTTCGGGTGAATCAGTGGAGCACCATTTCGATCTTATGGGACGATCGCCAATGGGCCACATGCCCTTACGCTGTACTGGTGGCTAGGTGCAACATTTCGGCCTTTCAGCTCGACTAGTGCCTGCCTCATGGGACGGACCTGCGGTTCTTGCCGCTTCCATGTTGCCTATTGGAACGTTGATGTAGGCCCTGTGTGCCATGATGGTACAGGGCGTCACACAAGTGGAAGCCGGTCAATTATTGCAGATGCAGCCCTCGGTGATGATGGTTGTTTTGGTGGTATTTTGCAAATTGCTGTGGGGCCTTTGTCATTTGGATGTGCATTTAAATTGTATTCCGATATTTGTCGTGTTGCGTTGTTCTTTGCAGGTGATGTGGCGATTTTCGCTTTGTGGCGGTATGTATTGCGTGATGATCTGCATTGTGTTCCGCCTTCTGAGTTGAGTTGTGTGGTACAGTACTGGCCGCGTTTGCCTACGTAGCACAGTATGGTCACGGATAGGGGCTGCCATTGTGACTGTTTACATGATGTGCTGTTCAGGGGCGGGGGATTGGCTTTTGGCCGACTGGTGCCTGTCAGCCAGGTCGATTGGTGGAATGATGGGTTGTTCAGAATGTGGCTGGTCACAGGTGACTGTGTTTGCGTGCGTTTGTTGGAGGGGGACTGGGGTCATGTCCATTGGAATAGCTTCTGTATTGATGCCATCTGTGCCCTGCAGCTCCCATCGGCCCCTCTTGGGATGAGCCTGGCTGCTCAGTCACTCTGCCGACTTGTGTGGTACATGCTTCTGCTGATGGTTGGTTTGTTTACTGGCATGAGTACAGGGCTGGTGCAATCCCCCTCAGGATGCTGTTTTGGATGTTGCCTTGCGCTGGTGGCAAGCGATGGGGGACTACTGTTGTTTTGTGTCATGTGTTCTTGATTTTCATTTTGATGTATTGTACCTTCACATGCCTGTGCTGCGTCAGTACGGCTATGGTGACATGCCGTACATGGATGCCCACTCACGGGGCGCTTTGAGCCCCTGCATGCTTTTCTACGTTGGCATGCATGGGTGAATTGTGGATTTCACTGGTTGCATAGTGTGAGTACATTGCGCCTGCCAGGAGTTGTGCAATGAGGCCAGGGAGTGGAGTACAGGCACTCAGTGGGCCATTTACGGTTGGTTCGCGTTGCCGTATTTCTCGCCATGGCGGAATGGTACTTTACGACGTGCTTGATGGCGTTCAGTACATGTCCGCTAGGGTCAGAATTCGCGTACCGTTGCGCCATGGCGGTGATTCCGGTTTTGCAAGGCGCGCGTGCGCGTACTTGGTGCAGTTAGCGTTGCCGTTCACTGCGGTGTCGCTAATGGCATCGTACTTTACGGTGACGGGTCATGATCGCAACGAGCGGTGTTCGATGGCGGTATTGCATTTCCGCCATCATTTTTCCATTTCCGCAAGGGTCGTAATGAGGCCCATAGGCAGATTACATATTTCACACAGCACATGGCAGTCCAACTCCCAGGTCTGTACGACATTGTTTCGCCCTTCTAATCATTTTTTGCGATTCTTAGTGGGAACCGCTTCACCCAAAATTCCAGAATTTTAGATGTGTACATATTATCATAGAGCATCTTTCCATTCATTTTTAATGTTCCACCATATGTAGTTTTCCCATGATTCATATTTTCCTGCCATTTCCGTCCCATACATGCTATAGACAGCCACAATATTGTGTTTTAAAGTCACAAAAATGACACTGAAACTGTGAAACGTTTACATTACTTAATGGTCCGGATGTAGAAATTGCAGTCTGAAAATGTATTCCTTAAAATAGTCTTTTGAGCCAAATGGGCTGGCCTTTGTCACCAAATGTCAGTTTAGCCTAGGGTTGTAAGAAAATTTGTCTTTGGAGCTCCTTAGTTTGAGTGGATGGGAGGTGTCACTTCCAAAAGTAACACGTAGGTGTCCCAGAATCTATTGTGTCAAGCTAGAGTCTAGACAGAAAGTCTGGACGAGCGTGTTCCATTCTCCCCCTTGGTCCATTCAGAGCTTCCAGATGCTGGTCCCCTTGGGGGGATGCAATGTCCTTTGAAGCCAGGGCAGACAAAACCTGTTTGGCTAGTTCCACAGTACAGCCAATGCATTTATGTATTGATATAGTTTTCCTGAGCCCAAAATGCAAGGCTGTCGGAATAAAACTTGACTTTATATTTTAAGCAATCCCCCCTTACATTTCTCGACAAGGACAGGGCCTTATTCAACATTACACTTTTAAAACAGATATTTTTCTTTTTTGCAAAAGCACATTTTGACACGTGGTGAATTCTGCTGGGATGGCCCTTTCAAATTCGGTTTTCTTTTCCATCTGGATTCCAAACATGGTTTGCAGCCGTAGTCAGTTTCTCTTACACAGAAATCTGTTCAATGCCCAGAGAGTTAGGGTTTCTTTTGAAGTGTTTATTTTGACATGTTGTAGCATAAAGGTCAAGCATTTTCCGTATGGCTGAGAGTAAAGTTTCTGGTGATTTCCCAGATCTTGCCTGACACAGCCTGTCATGCAGTGAAAAATGCTTTCTTTTGCTCAAGCACAACTTGAATATGGCTGAGCATAGTTGAGTCTTACTGATAAAAGCAGTGTGATGTTGAACAGATGAAAAAGAGCATCAGGGTGTCATCATTTTAAATGCCACATATTTCCTTTTCCAATGGGAAATTTTGAGCAAGCAGCAAAGCAGCACTGCTTTTCAATTCTCTTCTTGGGTGCGCATAAGGAAACACGCTGGCAGCCTTTCTCTGTGTGCTCCATGTTCCATCTTGCCCAATAAGCGCTTGGCAAGACAGTGCAGTCATCATTTTGTAGCTGCAAAAAAATGCAGTTTTGATGCGAGGCAATGGTGCTCAAGGGAGCCAGCGCAGCCATTCTGCTGGTACTGCTGACGTGCAGCTTGTTGGTGGAGAGAAATTCTGCTGAGTGGGTAAATGTACACCACAATCCCAATCAGAGCTTTTGCAACCCTACAGGGGATTTAATGCTCATTAGAGGGGCAGCCTCGGGGTATCTTGTGGCATTGCTTACCACCACCAAGACATAACTGTCCCGGAGCTGGTTTGAGGATGCAAAGGACCCACAATATTCATGCCTAGTCTCTCGAAAGGCTGCCCAACCATGGGTAGTGGAATTAAGGGGGCCTTTGTGGCACCACCTGACTTGCCAAAATCCTGACAAGTTGGGCAGGACCGGACAAATTCCTTGACCTTTACACCAAACTGTAGCCAGTAAAAGTGCACAGACACCCAGTCTGATGTCTTTGCCATTCCCAAGTGACCTGCTTAAGGAATTTGGTAATCGAAATCCAAAGAGAACTTTCTGTGGCATTGGCGAATCACATACCGTCTGGTGCCCTTACCCTCAGAGTCTTTTGGCTCACTGTACAGGAGTCCATCCTCCCAGTACACTTTGAACAGTCCATTGGCCTTGCCCTTAGGCTGCTGCTCTGCCTGCTTCTGAATATCAGCCACAGTGGGACACTCTTTCTGCGTGGTGAAGAAGGCTGTCTGACCTGGGCAAACTCATCCAGCAGGACCTTCAGATCTGCACCCACCTGATACTCCAGCACAGATTTCTGCGCTGCACCAGGAAACTCTGAAGTCACTGAGTCCCCTTTTACCAAAGGAGGGTCCTCAGTGTGTACTAGCCCCTCTCCCACAGGAGTAGGTGACACAGTAGTCTGTGGAACTGAACTAGGGGCTACCGGCCATGACTGTCCTTCCAACAAGCCCTCTGGAATCACTCCAGGCTCTATGGCGCTGAGAGTGTTCAATCTGGTGATCTCTTTAGCCCTCAATCGGGTAGCCGCTGCGATTATCTCGGGATCAGGAAGATAATTACCCAACAAACATGGGACAGGGATGGAGTCTTTCCCCGCAATGCAGCGCTTCGTCATTTCAACTCGCCAGGTGAACTGTACTATCGCCACGGGGCACTTACTCTTCGATTCAAACTCACTTACGCTACAATCAGCCCAGTCAATATACTGGCCTGGCTGTACTTACTTCCGGATGACAACAGTGACGCTAGCTGTGGTGTCGCGGACCACAGGGGTTTTGTGTCCATCGATATACACATGTTCTAGATAGAGTTGAGTATTATTGGGAATTGTGATCTCTTCTAGAGACCCAGTACTGTACCCACTCAGTGTAATCAATCCACATTCGGCCACTCCCTGGCCTAGTCGGAGGTCTTCCTCTTAGAGTCCCACACTAATGATAGGCTCTTTTACGAGCCCAACATTCACTATGGCTTGATTGGGTAAGACCTTGCAAGCAGAATCCCCTTTCCTATAGCCCAGCTCCTTCCACACAAAACAACCTTTGGGTGGTGAGAACGCAGGTGTCCTAGTGTTGAGGGTGCCTGTGCTCTTCTTTTCAGTGTGCACGGCGGAACAAGAGTTTTGGGATTTCCGTTCGTTCTTTCGGAGATCTGACTTGGAATAGGGAATAGGATTGGGTGGACCTTTGTCCTTCCCATCCTTGTTTACTTTTTTGTCCGCCAATATCTCTTCTGGATTGGGTGTGATTGCCTGAGCCTTTATGGACTTGAGTACTCACAAACCTGTCAGCATCCTTTGAAAGCTCCCTAGGGTCTGTGATAGTCTTGTCCACAAGCTGTTGGTGTAAGTCAACCTCACCATTTTTCAATTCATGCTCACACGCAATCAAATTGTACATCCTTTTAAATGTGTCAACTTTGTTACCAGCCATGAGCCAGCTCAGAAATTTCAATGACAAGTGTGTGAATGCTTCAAATGTCTGCCATCCTTTCTTTCCAAGGGCTCTGAAGCTCTTGAGATTCTGTTCTGGGGTTTTACAAAACTTCCTGAGGAGGGCTTCCTTCATGCACTCATAAACGTGCCTTTCCTCAGGAGTTAACTGAGGGATTGTATCAGTCCCTGGTGTCTCATCAGGGCTGCCCCCCATAGTATCTCATCCACCTCCTGTACCTGGAAAGCCAGCTTGAGTACTTCAAACCAGTCAAAAATATCCTTCCCCACTTCACAAGCCTGTACTTAGACTTTCGGGATGTGCTGTCGAGGCTTATCCCAGGCACTCTGGTTTGACCACTATTGTTGCTTTCGCTAGAGGGGGATCTGTTGGCCTTCTTCTGCTCTTCAAGCGCCAGCTTGCGCAGCTCTATGGTGACCTTGACCTGCTGTTTCTGTTCCGCTACAGCTCGTCTCCTCTCCTCGAGTAGGAGCTTTCTAGCTGCTACCTCATTAACAGCCGGAGCAATTACTGGGCTACTTAAGGACCGAGCAGATGCCTGAGACCTGAGGGATACCACACTAGCCCCTGTCCTCACTGACACTCTCGGGTGTTGAGAAACCACACTTGCCCACAGCGGGATGATTGTCGAGAAACACTACTCATGCGGCTGTCCTCGTCATTTTCCCCCTCCGGAATGTCTTGTCCGTTGTTGGAAAACATGGCATAGCCTTTCCCCTGGGGTCTTCTCCCCAACTGCCCTTGCTTCTACCTAAGCTTGGAGGCTGGTCAGCAATCTTAGTGCTGTTGGTAAGTCCCCTCTCTTGACATATGACGCGCAGGACATCCTTGGTCATGCCTTTTACAGTCTCCATGTCAAGCTCCATGACTATTACTAAAACCTAGCAGTGAATAAACATTGCCTGCAACAGTGCTTTTATCGTTGGGTGACTCCGCTGTGTGCAACGCTCCGACTGATCCGACTGCTTGCCAGCAATGTGACGAATTAACTTCCGGGGCACCATTGGTCCAGGGATGAATATTGGTTTCTAAATCATCAATCAGCCCGACACCTCTAATACACTAGAAGGGATCCAAACAGATTGGAACACAAGTAAATTATAAACCTCCTTGTCCAATTTTTGGTAACATGGACGGAACGGCAGGCTTATCTCTGCAAGGTTGTGGATCGTCGGTTAGTTGCAACACAGCAAAAATACAATTATTACCCAATGATAAAAGGGACTGTCAAGTCAAGGTTGTATAAAAATGTCTACTTTATTATTATCACAATAGACAGGAAAGGAATGCTCTCTGGATACTGACAGGAGGGTAATCGGTAAAGCAATCAGTCTTAACTGTTCAAGGTTATTTGGTTTCATCACCAGGGTAGCAAAGGGTTGTAACTGTCACCAGGGGGCAGAACCACAATGTACCCGGTGCTTGGGATGATCTTGATGCTTGATAGCGTCAAGTTAGTTCCAGGAAACTTTGCAGCTCCTGGGACAGAGTTCAAGATGGGAGACATCTGTGGTAATCAGGCAGCAGGCAGTTCGGCAAGCGAGGCTGGATGGATGGCTACAGGCTGGCCTACACGGCGGCTTGGGGTCAAGAATCACTTTCTCTGTGCTGGTTGGCGGATCTGGAATGCTGGTCAAGGCATCACGGATTGCTTTAGTGACTACAGTGTGACAAAAGTCAGTGGTGCAGCCGGTCGCGGTTCGAGGGCTCCACTGCCTTCGAAAATGTCCTTAAAAGATGGAAGCTGGTTGATGCTTGTGTGGCACTCCTCCTAGCTTCTTTGTAGGGCTTGTGTCGTCCTTTAAGGAAGACGGCCCAAAGCTGAGGAGAGTTCTTGCAGGCAACGACCCTGTCCTTTGTTTCGAGAATCACTGGCACTTCTCACCTAGCAAGCTTGCTGGCAGAACCTAGGAGGGCATGCTGTGTGCTGGCTGGGTACCGGTTCTGGAACTGCTGGATGGGTCCTCTGAATACGGTATCTTCCTCTGTTCCCTGGGAGATGTTTAGGGGAGGGATCTTGCTTCCCTCTTGGAAATCCTGGTGGAAGATGTAAGGCAGACTGTACCGTCATCCAGGGTCCAATGCTGAGTCCTTCTTCTTACTCCTTTCGAAGTCATCGGATGATCTGCTAAGTATGGGGCTCAGCCCTCCTTTAAAGCTAAATGGGCCCCAGTGTTTGTTGCAGGCTAAGCCTACCTTAAGGAACCAATCTAGGTTCCCCACCGACAATCTGCTGTTATGCGTGAGGTCAGGACCAGAGTGCCTTCTAACAGATAAGATAAGAGGTGACAGCATGTACTCCTAAGTCTCACCCATCCACCTGTCTGTTGTAGATCAAAGTGTCTCTCTGGTTAACTGAGCCCTCTGTGGCTCTTGATCAAAGCACAGGTATCTCTTCATGTTTGTTGTGAGAACAGACTTTCTGTCTCCCTTAAATCACATACTTCTCCCTCTGGAAGTGGTCTTCTCTGAAGGAGTTGCCCAAGGTAAATAGTGACCAAGACATACCATTGACTGTCCTTCATACATAGGGGTGGGAGTTCGCTTCACGGTGACCCATTACATATCAAAGAGGTGTTTGTTTTCCTGCCCATTGTTAAGTTCTGTGACCAGGCCTATTTGCAGGCCTGCTTTAATGAACTCTCATCGTTATGCAGTGCCACCACACAGAATTTAGACAATACAACAGGGCAGATCCATGGAGACTTTGATATGTAATTAGGCTGCCATGGCAGGAGGAAGGTGTTGTCCTTCTCCTCTGGATGTTTTAGTGCACCCCTTGTTGTCAGCTGTCAAATAAATGTGACAGGGAGGACTGTGTCTGTAGGCTGTGCCCCCAAGAATACACTGGACTTTGTGTTTGTTATGCGTCAAGCATTAGAAAATGTTTGCAGATTAGCCACCCACATTCTCAGAGGTTGATATCCCATCATTCATTTTTTTTCCTCAAAAAATCAAAAAAGCACAGACAAGCGCACACTCCCCATGTGGATGGTCAAATACCTGACAATGCAGAAAAATTACTTTTAGTCGGAAATAGCGTTAGCAATCCTTGTGTTCTAAGAGTTGGCTTTGTGGGAAAAGATTGCTTTTTTGTAGGTCTTGGCGGCTGTAACAAGTTTAGTGTGATTGGCTTGGGAGGGATTTTTTCGGTACAGGTGCTCAAGAGATCTCTTGATTCAGTGAAGTGAAACAAGGTTGTCTGAGAACCAGGAGTTCGAGAGTCTGTGTGGTTTGGGAATTTTAGCTTTGAGGGGGGCATGCTGTTCAATCATCGGGAGGAGGCTTTAGTGATAGTGATGAGCTAGGGCTTCTGAGGTGTTATTAGTTGGCAGCGTATTTGGAAAGCAGGGAGGAGTGGCTGGGCATGAGAAACTCATGAGTGAATTTGTGAGTGTTACAAACCTGAATTGGGCTGGGAGATGTAGCAGGGGCAACTAGAGGAGAGGAGTAAATGATGGCAAATTGGATAAGAAAGTGGTCGGACCAGATCACAGGGGAGAAGGAGGAGATTTCGAGGGAGACATTATCAGCAAGGATCCAGTCTAGAATGTGTGCCTTGCAGTGGGTGGGCGAGCTAACTAGCTGTGTGTAATTCATCTCCTGTAGCGATTGTGCAAGCCAAGAGTCTTTGTTGTCATTGGGATCGTTATAGCCTAAGGGGAGGTCTCCTAGAACAATGAACTTGGTGGAGGGTTTGACTAGGGGGGTGATCAGGAGCGGGATGTCAGAGTCAGGTTGACCTAACAGGCTTGGTTTTGCGGTAATGGAGGAGGAGGTTTTAGGTTGTCTGAGGGTTCAGGGGGAGTTTCAGGAGGAGAGATTCAAATCCTGTTACTTGGGTTGAGTCAATGCTCATAATAAGGAGCGTGGATTTGGCAATAAGAGCTACACAGCCTCCCAGGGCACTAGTGGGATCCATGCTGAGAAGGGATAGCTATGGATAGTAGTGGGTCAGTGCCAGCAGGCAGCCAGAATTCAGTGATGGCAAGCAAGTCGAGGTTGTGGTCAATAATCAGATCAGATCACACCTAGATATGGACCTAGACGTTAGAGAGGAGCCATTCATTGAAGAGGAGGGTCTGGAGCACTTTGTGAATTGTGGTAGCGAGGAGGAGAGTTGGATGTTGATGTGGAGGATGGTCCAGACTTTTGGGACGCAGACAGAAAAGGCCTGTCTTCTGTTTTTTTTTCCTTCCTGCACATGTCCTGACTTCTGGTGGATCATAGGCCAAGGAAGTGTATTTCAGGTGAGTCTGTCGCTCTGCTGAGCACAATGCATATATTGTGCAGCAGGCCCCAAGTCGGGTCAGGGATGTGTGTGAAAGGGCGGATTACTGATATGTCCATTATTTTCAGGGGTTGCGCTCCTTTTCTTTGTGTTTTGTTTTATCAGAGCCCTCAATGATTGTTTGCAGACAGTAGGACAAAGCAACGTCCACCTATTGCATCCTTGTGCCTCTTCCTGCAGCAAGTGTTAGTGCTAAAAAACCTGCGAGTGTAAATATCTGCCTCCATTTCCATGGAAGCACAAGTCAGCTTGGTTTGTCAGCAGGGACATTTTAAACCTAAGGTTTGGCGCGACGCTCTTCCTTTCTCCCTCCCTCTCTGCGTGCTCGTTTTGCCTCTCTAACTATGAGTGCCTTGGATTATTGCAAGGCACTATATTTAGCTCAGCTGCCCTTGTTGTTTCTGGCTTATCCGTTCGTGACGATATCTCTCCATCATTACGTGGCCTCCATTGGTTCCCAGTGGTACTCTGTGTCGATTTTAAATCTCACTGCTTAGTTCACCGGGCCTTTAATGGCGTGGGCGCACACTATTTACATGAGCGGTTTTGTCGATGTGTCCCCTCACGGTTGCTGCGTTTGTCATCTGATTTTCTGATTCAAACTCCCTGAGTTTATCGATCTCAAACTGGGAGCCAAGATGTTTCTGTTGCGGTCGCCCACCGCTGGAATTAGCTTCAGACGGCTGATCATCAGGCTTTTCGGCGCTGTCTTAAGACTCTCCTATTCAACTAAACCTCTTGATTCTTTTTTTTCTCACTTATGACTACCCCTCCTGTCTTCATTGGGTTTCTCTCAGCGCCATATTGGTGTACGCTGAGCTATACGAATTGCCCTAACACTTCATTGTGAGGGGGGGCATTGCCAAAGCAGAGGGAAATGCCCCCTGCTGTCAAACTCTCTTGCTGACGAGGACAGCATGTTTGCTTGTTTGTTTGTTTATTTATTTATGTAGCGCACCAAACCCGGAGGTATCTGGACGTGTTACAAAGTTCCATAGATTACATACAGGAAAGACAACGATACAATAGAGACGTGTACATGAGAATATTTCCAACAAATGACAGGCATTTGCACGTGCCCATGGGTACAGTCTGCTCCAGCCAATCACCTGTGCCAGCGGGTGGGCCCTCCACTGCGAGAGAGTTCATGGCCTCTCATCAGACTGCAGAGGAGCCTGCTTTATTTATTAAAGGACACAGATACTCTGGTGTTCAGGTTAATACTATTTTTTTTACTTCGTAACCTAATCTATATTTATTTTTTTGAGAATTTGGAAGATTGTGTTCTCGGGATGAAAAGTGCAATGTATGTACTAAGCAAAAACAAGCATAGGATCTTTAGAGTAGAGTTAGTATTCTTTTCCAAGTTCCTGCTTTTTTTTTGCATTGAGAATAATCTGCACTGTCCATCTTTATAAAAAGATGTCCCAACTTCCCTGAAAACAAAAAACGAAAACAAGTACCATTGGCTTTTGCGAAGTCAAAGACTTGCTAAACTGAAAACAACTGTCAATTGGTTGCTGTACATTTCTGCAGTTTTTTTGTTGTAGGGTGTATCCTCGCTTTCTCATGATAACTCCCCCCCCCCACCCCCCCGCCCCCAAGGTGATGTATGGTTTGGGGCGGACAGTTGCTTCCTAACCACCCCCACCTTTGCAATGGCAAGCACTTACACTCCGCCCCGTTTTAGAGCCTCCCCCCCATCCCCCCCCCACTCCCTCTCCATTTCCCATCGCACTTAAAGCACTTCCCTCCCTCATGGGAAATCAGGTGGTTGTTTGATTTGCATCTGTTGGACTGAAATATAAATATTTGCTGGAAGCACTTGCGTTTTTCCTTTGCAGCTTTATCTAAGACCGTTTGTTCTTTCATTTATCTCAAGTGTCTGAATCCTGCTCTCTGTACATTCCAGAGAGAGAGAGAGAGAGAGAGAGAGCTAGAGGGAGAGGCGGAGGAAGAGAGAGAAGGAGAAACAGAGAGCGGTGGAGGAAGAGAGAGACAGAGAGAGAGAGAGAGGTGGAGGTGCGTCAGGGGTGAAGGGTGGCGGAAGGACGAAGGTGGCAGTGGAAAGGTGAGCGATGCAGTGAGATAGAGAAAGGAAGGCAGAGAATACCGTAGAAAGTTAAAGGAGCACTATCCTGAATCCATTAACATATTGAAGGAATCACCAGGAGAACACCAAATGACTTGTACAAATAAATAGCCCTGGAATTAGCTGTCCAGTTGACTCCTGGAGCCAGGGCCGGCTGAAGAGGTGTCACAGCTCGTGGGGGCCCATTTCATCATGATGGTTGGGGGGGCCCTCCTTGCTTAGAGAAGAGAACAGTCTGAGGCACCAGCAGGGTGCATGCATTGCAATGGAGACAAGGACATAGAGCCAAGAGCTTTATAGCCACCAATTATGACCAGACAAGTAGCCAGCCGGGATGCTGAAACACTAAGCTTCCATGGAGAAGCAAGTCAGTAAAGTGTTGAGAAACGGGAGTACAAAGGTACCGCAGAGGCCACAGGGCTCTGGCACATTTAGCCTGTAATGCGCATGCTCAAAGCAGCACATTTAAATTCCCAAATGGCAGGTGCATATTGCCATCACATATGAAAACTGGTTGTCAACATAGAGGGGGATGTTGGGCTCCCCACTGAGGTTTGGGGGCCATTTCACCTGAAAAGGTTAAAAGACCCCGACACCATACCTGCCTGAAGGTAGTCATCTTTCACAGAGAGTGAGAGGGGCCATGGTGCCTGTAGCGAACTGTCAACGATTGCCTTTCGTGGCCACCAAACAGGAGTATGAGAGACAGACATCCAGGAGACACATGACGGGCAGAAGGGCCACCGGGCCACTGGGTGAAACGGAACCTCAGCCTCCCCGAGTTCCTTGACGGTGGATGGAAAGGGGCAGGATCTGGTTTTCGTAATAAAAAGCGTTCCCAGTGCTGTGCAATGTGTGGGGAAATCGTCCCTAATAATAATTTAGCATTTATATAGTGCTACGAACCCTCATATTACCCACGGTGTGTGGTGCTCAGTTATCGACCTCGGAAAGAAGAACGGGTGAGTTTGGCCCCGCCGGGAATCGAACGTCTGCAGGCTCTGCACAAATGTCAAAGCGAGCGTTCTACTCGCTGTGCTATCGGACGGCTAAATTACTTCGATGATCACTACCATTGGCGATGCGGGGGAAAGGAGGGGGGCATGGACAGCACTCGGCAGCTCCTGGTGGCATTCTGTTGCAGGCCTTAGCTTCCTTAGACTGTGAACAGGTTTCGGTTTGTCCATTGATCGCGCATGCGCAGTGCCCCAGTGTGGTTGGAGCAACTCAGGCTGAGGTTCTGATTGTAGCATCTGGCTGGGCTTGGCGGCCATTCGCCTGCACTAAGCAGTGCACCAGTTCAGGATGTCAGTGCTGCGCCTCTATTCTGATGCCAGCGTTGACACCAGGGCAAGAAGCTGTGCCTCAAATACTGCAAACTACTGGGAATGTTTTTTGGGGGTGAAGTTTTTCTGACTTCAAGTTTTACTAGAGTGTTAGCAACGTTTCCAATAAGTTCCGAAAAAAGAGTGTAACTTATGAAAATGTTAATACGCTTGCTCGTCCTCTTGAAAACCGAAAAGAAAGAAGACATCTTCCTCCTCTTCCTCTTTCCGCGTAGACTCTGCTGGCACAATCTGAGCAAGAGACTATTTAAATGGTAGTCCCCCAGCCCTCTAACTGGCATATTCTCTGGAGGGGGTGGCTGGTGACGGGGCTCGGCAAACCCTTGCAAAGTGGTCAACCATTCTGCACCTCCCACATGTGTGGCCTTTGGCAGGACAGTGATGCACATGCGGTAAGTCCCATCCACACTGTGGGAAGGGTATAGTGCGGCGCATGCCAGCTTCTTTCCTGGGTCATTCACTCTTTATGAAGGTCTTACCTCCTTGCGTTTTCCCTACCGCACAGACATCTTCCAGCTTTAAAGTCAAGAGTACAGCATGGTAGGTCGTTTCGCACGTTCATTGATCTCAACTGCCTCAAAATACATCTCCAGACTTTCAACGCATGAGGTCCACCAAGGCCCAAGCCTGGATAGGGCCCCAGCTACGTCAAACTCAACTAACGGTGCTAGTGATCCCTGCTGGCAGGGTATTCTTCCTATCTCAGAAACACCGTCTTCTGCGTCTCCCATATTGGTGGGCAGGTGAGGTCTTCTCCCTTATGTTGTCTGGGGGCACTGACCGCTCAAATCACCTACGTACGCAGTTGTCACCGCCTTCCCACTGGACCAACTGCTTGGCCTGCAGGACCAACTCTACTCGTTCCTTCGATCCAGAGAGTGGGACCTCCAGTCAGCGGCTGCCACCCTGCCGATGCTACGGAAGAGAGCGCACAAGCACTCACCGTGAGCAGTGGGCTGCAAGCCTCCACCTTTGCACACCAGCCATGCGCTGATCCTGCTAGATTCTCCTGCAAGCACTCACTTGGGACACCTCCCAGACTCTTCCCCATTGTCCTTGTTGGCCCGTGTGCCAGAACTGATGTTTTTACTTTTTTTCCTCCAGCTCTGTTCAGGGAGCAGACCAGAGGCGTTGCTAGGGGGTGGGTAAGGGGGATATAGCTCTGGGTCTTTTGGTTGTAGCCCCGGATAGAAGCTCAGGGACTACAACCAAAAGTCTATAGCTAACCCCGAATCCCGCCAGGCCCGACATTAGCTTAGCCGCTGATCTTTTCCAGACCTAGCAACACCCCTGGAGCAGACAGAAGTCTCTCTTTTTTCTTTTCAGTTCCAATTACAGAGCGCACAGCACCTTTCTTTTGTTATTTATTTATTTTTGTTTCCTACAGCTGCGTTCACAGAGGGCATGCAGTTTACCCTCTTTTTAAAATGTGTTATTTGTATATGGTTTACATAATAAACCTTTACAATTACATTTAATGAATAAAAAAAAGAGAGTACATATCTATAGATTAGCAGTACAACAAAAACCAAGACACCTTCTAAAATGTATACATAGCACATAAAATCAGTGCAAGGAGATATAAAAATCGAATTTGTGTAAATTCAATATAAAGGTTCGATGTAAATTCTGAGAACATAAAAGACAGGACAAAACAGGCACTCATAGATAACTAATATCGCTCAAATAGTAGAGTTATTGCTTAGATGTAGAAGGAATGTAGTAGAAAAGCATATAAACAAGAGACTCAAACCAAGTATGCATAAAGATCTAGAGATTTGATAAAACCTGCAACCGCAAGGCCCTGCGTAACATTTGAGATTGAGAGACATCTTGACCATATAGACATTTCCGCCCCCAGAAGTCCCAAAGTATTGAATTTTCCCAAATAAAGTGCCTTAAAATTATTTTTCAGTGCAACACAATCTGAGAATTTACCCTCTTCCTTTTGTTTAGCTCCCATCACGGAGCGCACACCATATTTTGTTCCCACCCTCCCAGAGGTGCACGTGCACTCCTTACCAGAGCTGTAACCTCGGTGAGGGAAATGGGGCAGTCCAATGTGTACCCCCGCTGGACTTCAGAACTCTCTTCCAGGGGAGTAACATTGCTGAAAATGTTGGGTGGGACATGACATCTGAAGAAAAGGTGCCCAAGCCAAATTAATGGGGACAACATGGTGTGCCATGAAAGTTGGGGGGGAAATACCCCTGTCACCCCCTAAATTATGCCGATGCTCTCTTCTTTTCTTTTCCAGCTCTGATCACAGAGCGCATTCAATTCACCATCCTCGTGTCCTGGGAACACCCAGGGAGGAGCGCTCACAGCATGGAGCAGCTTCCCTCTCCTTCATGCAGCGTGAACGAATGCTGAGCGAAACGCTATGCCTGCGGCAGCTTCAGGGCACTACAAACTACTGGGCGACCATTAGCAGCACTACCAGCACTGCAGGGTCTCGGAAAGCCTCATTGCCATTGTAGTGGGCATGCCCCGTCATCCCACGAGCCCACCAGATCACTGCCCTGCTCACACGCCCTGTACAATAAACCGAGACGTGAGCACACACCATTATACAAATCATGAGAGGGAGATGGGTGCTTCAGGCATGGAGTCCACCGTCGTACTACTGCACGTGCCGGCAGGAGGCTCCTTTAATTAGGAGCATGTCATGACGTGGTCATGACTCCCAGCCTTAAAGCAATATCACAACAGCACCTAAATGTAGCCGCCCTGCAACATGGGGTTATGTGCCCACCGGATTTGACTTTCGACTTTCTGCATCTTTGTGTTGTAGTCGCCCTGCAACATGGGGTTAGGCTGCATTAATTTGCCCACCGGATTTTACTTTCTGCATCTTTGTGTTGTAGCCGCCCTGCAACATGGGGTTAGGCCGCATTAATGTGCCCACCGAATTGGACTTTCTGCATCTTTGTGTTGTAGTCGCCCTGCAACATGGGGTTAGGCTGCATTAATTTGCCACCGGATTTTACTTTCTGCATCTTTGTGTTGTAGCCGCCCTGCAACATGGGGTTAGGCCGCATTAATGTGCCCACCGAATTGGACTTTCTGCATCTTTGTGTTGTAGTCGCCCTGCAACAAGGGGTTAGGCTGCATTAATTTGCCCACCGGATTTTACTTTCTGCATCTTTGTGTTGTAGCCGCCCTGCAACATGGGGTTAGGCCGCATTAATGTGCCCACCGAATTGGACTTTCTGCATCTTTGTGTTGTAGCCGCCCTGCAACATGGGGTTAGGCCGCATTAATATGCCCACCGAATTGGACTTTCTGCATATTTGTGTTGTAGTCGCCCTGCAACAAGGGGTTAGGCTGCATTAATTTGCCCACCGGATTTTACTTTCTGCATCTTTGTGTTGTAGCTGACCTGCAACATGGGGTTAGGCCGCATTAATGTGCCCACAGAATTGGACTTTCTGCATCTTTGTGTTGTAGTCGCCCTGCAACAAGGGGTTAGGCTGCATTAATTTGCCCACCGGATTTAACTTTCTGCATCTTTGTGTTGTAGCCGCCCTGCAACATGGGGTTAGGCCGCATTAATGTGCCCACCGAATTGGACTTTCTGCTTCTTTGTGTTGTAGTCGCCCTGCAACAAGGGGTTAGGCTGCATTAATTTGCCCACCGGATTTAACTTTCTGCATCTTTGTGTTGTAGCCGCCCTGCAACATGGGGTTAGGCCGCATTAATGTGCCCACCGGATTGGACTTTCTGCATCTTTGTGTTGTAGTCGCCCTGCAACAAGGGGTTTGGCCGCATTAATGTGCCCACCGAATTTGACTTTCTGCATCTTTGTGTTGTAGCCGGCCTGCAACATGGGGTTAGGCCGCATTAATGTGCCCACCAAATTTGACTTTCTGCATCTTTGTGTTGTAGTTGCTCTGGAACATGGGGTTAGGCCGCATTAATGTATGGCTCCATGAATGTGTCCACTTGAACTCTTGCACTTCTGCCTGTGATGTACTGCTCTCTATGATGTATGTACTTCCTGCACTTCCCGTTCTGTAACCATAAGCACTGTAACCAGTCTCTTAAGCATAAGCGCCTAGATACCTCCAGGTTTGGTGTGCTATATAAATAAATAAATAAATAAATAAATAAATAAATAAATAAATGCCTTTTAGGCTGAGGCGGGAAGTACAGGAGCTGCTCCCGAGGTGCTTTGTGTTAACAAAGCATTACAATAGCAGGATGAGGGGGTTAATGGGCCTGCACAGTGTTACCTGCTGAAGGACTACTGTCCCTCAAGAGGTGCAAATGGTGGGTGATAAATGGGAGGGGGGCACAATGCTTCATGTTGTGTGGAATAATGACTGAAGCAAGTTCCCTCAAACTGCTCTGCATTTTTTCCCAATGCTAACCCTTTTAAAACCCAAATGAGATTTGTTTAGGCTTCCAAACCTTTGGAGGCTGATACTGCAATCTTGCATGATGATGGGAAAAATAAAGCTGTACTCATTTGTTTCGCTCTATAACAATACATATATAGTTAGTTTAGTTTCTTATGAGCTTTATTTTTCACTTTTCAATGAACTGCTATAAAACGAATTATTATGTCATCTCTTGAATGCAAAAACCAAACAAATACTTATAAGACCTATAGTTGTGAAGATTTGAGGTCAAGTAAGCAAATTGCAGAGTAGGTCGTATTCCTGGTTTAATCACTTAAGCAACGTTTCTGATCCTGGGCAAATCATTTTATGCCACATTGCCTGATCTACCAAAATTGGGAGTCCCTATATGTGGTTTTGTGTGTAGCTTTTGACGTTAAAACAACCTCTCTTATAGTTTACTTAACTTTAGAGTTGTTACATGTTATCAATAATGAGCATTTAACATATTGCAAGCCATAACCTTAGTTGTCTCTTGGCTTATACTTGGAAACATTTATTAATATCACTACCAAGGATGCTCTAGAGTATCAATGACTGACACTCCTCATAATGTTATTTTCCATTACGTCACTTCTGATGATCCAAATGAGTGGGTCTGCATGTCTTTTGTTGCACCGGGTCTTGGAAATCCCAAGACAAGCCTTGAAGAGAAATCTAAACGCTCAGTCCCATTATGCAGACTGGTCTTATAGTCTTTGCTTGTGTTAAAACGACTTGTGGGGTCGATTGGGGGCGCAAATGATGCTGTCCGGAGCCGCCGCACAGACTGCTTCGGATGCAGCACCGCATCTAAAGTGTTCTGTGAAACCATTGTGTAAAGCTGGCCACCTTATTCAGCGGTGAAAGCAGCCATCTGGGGAAGCAAATGGGTGAAAAGTAAAGCTAGTGTCAAGTTACAGAAGGGGCATTAACAAAGTTTAAACGCACTGTGTGCTGTGATGTATGAGGACGGGGAAGGGGAACACGCTGGAGACCAAAGAGGGCGCCATGTTTATGAGTGTGGCCGCCCTTTCAACTCAAGAGACCACAACGGATGCTTCAGTGCTTGGAGCAAGTGCAGAGAAACACACTCTATGCTGATGAAAAGTATCTGGGAAGTTAGACCGCAGACCGAACCCAGATATCACACATTTAATTTAACCTACTTTTGGCCGTTTTAAAGAAAACTACTGGACGGATTTTCACACAATTTACAAAAGCACGCTTTCGGGACCAAGCTGCCTCTCCTGCCGCAAATCTGGTGAAAATCCATCCACGGGTTTGGGCTGTAGGCATGAGCAGATTATTTTTTCCATTGCGTATATAGCAAAAATAATGGGGACCCCCCTTACAACTTTGCCCCCCCTTGATGAAACCTCACCAAACTTGACAAATAAATTCAAATGGGCCGTATACTTGTTTTGCAAAGTTTGGTAAGGAGGGGGCAAAGTTATAAGCTGCCCAAAAAGTGCTCTTCCTATGAGTTGACCAATTTAACCATAACTACAGGGGCGCTACATATATATATATATACATATATATATATTCAAAGCACTGATGACATCAGGCACGGTGAGTAGCACTCTTCACATCACAAAAATTTGCGGAGTCCGGACACCAACGTTCAAGAATAATAGTAATCTTTATTGATGCCTTACAAAATTAAAAGGCCATAAAAATTTGCCTCTCCCAAAGTGTCCTTGCGCGTTGGGAATGTTAACGCGTTTCGTGGCTTGCCTCACCGCTTGGTCACAACAATGCGTCCCCATCAAACCACAGAGTTTTAAACAGCATGGTGTAGAGCAACCGGCCACTATTTTAGCCGAAATAAAAGAGGGACTCCTTTGGAAACCATAGCCTCCTTAGCGCAGACCCATGGCGGACATCATTGCCTATTTCAAACCGCAATTGTAGCATGAATGCAAATGCATGACACTACCACCTAATGTATCTGTTAGGTCCCTGTGGGTTATCCTTAATAGGGATCTGATGCAGAGTTACCATGTGTATTAGTTACCCTGTTTGCCCGCCATGGACTACCACAGGTAAAGCACGTGTCAATGAAGCCCCTCGTAGCCGACCACATATTTTCAACATTTTGCATGCATTTGGACATCTAGTTTGGCTTAAATGACAGACCCATTAGGAAAAAATGGACATTAGCATAATTCATAAATCATAAAATTGCAATCAGTTTATATGCTTTTCCCAGTTCCAGATGTAATGGCATCAGTGCTGAATCAGCCCTTTAAGTGCATGATGCAAAAACACGATAAAGTGCAGCGATCTCTCTAAAGTGCGATAGAGGAGGTGGCTGAGGGTAGCCTGAAGGAGTGTTGCGTGTCATCCGCATAACACTGGAAGTTAGAGTTGAAAGTGTCAATCACACGTGCAAGGGCAGCCATGTAAACATTGAAGAACCTGGAGGATAGGTTAGAACTCTGGGGAACACCACAGGTTGAAAGAGTGATAGTAGAGAGAAAGGACCCAAGTTCCACCTGGGATGGGCAGTCATAAAGGAAGGAGGTTTACCATGCCAGAGCCTGACCTATGATTCCCAGGATGTTGTGGTTTGCCGTGTCAAAGGCAAAGGAGAGGTCGAGAAGAATGAGACCAGAGGGAGTGTTAGTGTCGAGATTTGAGAGCAGGTCTTCACGGGTGTTCAGAAAAGCAGTTTCCGTGCCTCTGGATGCTCTAAAGCCAGACTGATGGTCGTGGAAGCAACCAGCAGATTCAGTATGGAGGGTAAGCTGAGAGACAGTCAGCTTTTCCAGGAGATTGCCTAGGAAAGGAGTGATAGAGATAGGGCGGTAGTTTTCTAGAATGGAGGGGTCGGAATAGGGCTTCTTAAGTAGAGGGTGCACAAGGGAGTGCCTAAGAGAATTTGGGAAAACTCCAGCGGCAAAAGAGAGATTGGTAGAGGGCAGCCAGGGCTGGAGCGAGAGTGTCAATGTTGTCCTTAATGGTTTTGAAGGGGCAGGGTTCCACCTGTTTGGATTAAGCCTTCATAGACCGGACTTGTCTGGTGACCTCATTAGGTGTGATGGGGGTGAGAGAAGAGGGGAGAGGTGGTAGAGGGGCCAAGGGATGCTCCAGAGGTGTTGGTGTATGATGTGGTGTGGCAGAGAGAGAGGAAAGGTCCTGGGTGGGTGGGACAGAAGTGGAGGCTGCTGCAGGATTGGCCACTTCCTTACAGACTTTGAAAAGTTTGGCTGTGTTGATTGGTGCTGGGGACATGCAGGCTTGAATAAAGACTGTTTTCTTGCAGTGGGTGCAGAGTCGATATTGCCTTTGAAGGA
This sequence comes from Ambystoma mexicanum, assembly GCF_040938575.1. Classification (NCBI taxonomy): domain Eukaryota; kingdom Metazoa; phylum Chordata; class Amphibia; order Caudata; family Ambystomatidae; genus Ambystoma; species Ambystoma mexicanum. The sequence goes on along the minus strand of NC_090921.1, from coordinate 253,657,482 downwards.
GGCGGCAGACCAGTTTGTTAGAGGGTTCACCTGACAAATTCCATTTCCGCTCAGCTGCCCTACACTTGCGTTTAAGGGCAGCCAGATCGGAGTCGTACCAAGAGTTGCACTTTTTGGAAGGCTTTAGTTGGACACTCATGACAGGGGCATGAGTATCAAGAGTGTTGGAGATAGAGAGATAGAAGTTAGCGAGGGCTGTGTCAGGATGAGAGTAGGCCGCAGGCGGAGATTAGGTGGAGGCAAAGGCAGCCGATGTCACTCTTTTCATGGGTCGGGTGACTTTGAAACCGAGTGGCCGCGCTGAGTGGCAGTGCCTGGGGCGAGTCAACTAAATGTGTTGCCCTACCCTCCAACTGGGTCACTGCAGAGGTGTGGAGGGGCACATTTTTAGTTGCTCTGCTAAATAGAGTGCTGCTACAAAACCAGAAGCAGCACTCTAATAAAGCGCTTAAATCCCCACCCCCATACAGGAGCGGGGAGTTAATCACTTCAACAGAGCGTGGTTGTCAAAGTAGCATGTGTCTGCCTTTTAAAGAATGCCCCATGCTGGTTTAGCATCGGCGCCCTATTGTAATAAAAAGCACCCCAGTCTCCTGCTGGTGCGCCCAGCACCAGCACATGAGTGGGGTGCATTTCCTTACAATAAGGCACCTGCTGCACCATCATCTACCACACCAGCTCGGGGGTGCCCCTCAAAGATTCCCCTGAACTGGTGGGGTAGGCGGCCTAATGTTGCGCCCCAGGCTAATGTGGCATTACCGGCCACGTACGCCGCCACAACGACTCAGGGGTGATTACTAAAATGTTTGATTTGTTTGAAGGGTGGATGTGAGGGGTATAAAGTAGGTAGAGTAGTGTTGCTAGTTTTGCGAAAGAGGCAGTAGGCACAGAGATAAAGTGTGCTTATGTGGCCATTAACTCCATGAAACTGCTTTGAAATGACACTAGCAGGCCAGTCACAGAACAAAGTTTAATGTTACTGCTTGACCAAGCTAGCTCAAAGATCCCAGGAGTTATGTTTTGAGAAGAGAGGGGCAAGTAGCTGGGGGGAGCAGCCCTAGGGACTAGCATGGTCTGGGTCAGTCAATCGGTGGGCAAAAAACAAAAAGACACCCACAATTTGTTTGTCCCTCCTCAGAACTCATCTCTCTCATACGCTCACTTCAGGTCAGTACATTTGGCTGATAGGCAGTGCTTATAGCACCACCTAATAGCCAACATGAATAACGGGTACCTAAATATTACCTAAACAATGGATGGGGGATGTAGCAAGTCAAGATTTATGGCTTTTGATCACTTTTCTTAGGTGGTGTCTAAGCCAGGGATGTTGCTAGGTCTGGAAAAGATCTGGTGATATGCTGATTTTGGGACTGTCGGACTGGGGGCTAGCTTGCCTTTTTGGTTGTAACCCCGGAGCTTCTATCCGGGGCTACAACCAAAAGACTGGGGGTTATAGCCCCCTCTTCCGCGCCACCCCCTAGCAACGCCTCTGGTCAAAGCCTCCATTTTGCCAAGTCTAATCAGAACTGTTGGGCACTAAGTGCCCCAGATACGGTGCTCTTGATCATGTGACTCGTGGGAGGCGGGTGCAATCCACTGTGGGGATGAAGTGAAATACTTTGTGTTTGATGTGTTTAACCCCTGACTTTGGGTCAGGGACGGAGATTTGCACAGTCAACAGGAAGCAATGCGTGACACAGGAAGCGTATTTTCTTTTATTGTTCCCTAGAATGTAAAAATTGATTGACACTGAGGTCTGTTTATGATCAGACAATGCAACAAGGAAACGGTTAAATGTTAAATGTTAAAGGTATTTGTACCGCGCACCGTTGCCAACGGAGTTGGTCCCCAGGCGCTCTGGCGGATCCGCAAACGAGAAGGTGGGATGGGTTAGTAAGGTGAAGCCGGAGTAGGATAGTGAGAGGAGTGGTGTTCTGTTGGCAGCTTCACCTTGGTTAAGTGCGAAACAAGAAGCTGTCTGCACCATGACACATAAAACATAGGGTGTGCAGGCCAATCATTAACAGGTTCTGCACCTGCTGAGGGGCATCGACTATTCTGCTGAAAGTCAACATAAACATGCAAATCACCACCGTCATTTCCTCTCCCATAAGACCTTGAACGACACCAAAACTGGCACCATGGTTACCAGTGCCTCAACCGAGAACACATTCACCTTTGTATTACATTGTGAAATGTCTGCGACCCTAGACCCGTACCAGAAAGTTAAATAGAAGAAAGTCAAAGCTTGTGGCCTAGTTCCAGATGGGCCGCGCCTTATTAGAAAACATCACAGCCAGCGAGAAGTGCACCAAGACTTAGCTCATCATCTTGAGACGGGTACCATCGCCTGTGAAACCAGAGCTCCTGGCAGGGCTGTAGCGTGCATCGCTCTCAGGGCTGGCCTTAGCTTTGGCAGTGCCTGTGGTGAGTCAACAACATTTGGCGCCCTACCCTCCAACTGGGTACCTGCGGGGGCGTGGGGAGGAGCACATTTTTTGTTGCTCTGCTAAATAGAGTGCTGCTACAAAACCACCAGCTCTGCTCTAATAAAGCGCTTAAATCCCCGCTCCCAGGCAGAAGCGAGGAGTTAATCACTTCAACAGAGCGCAGCTGTCAAACTATCATGGGGCGTCCAATTGTATTAAAAAGCACCCTGCTCTCCTTTTGGCTTGCCCAGCGCCAGCACGAGAGCGGGGCGCATTTCCTTGCAATAAGGCACGTGCTGCACCTTCACCTACCACACCAGCTCAGGGGAGCCTCTGAAAGACTCCCCCGAGCTAGCGGGGTAGGCGGACTAATGAGGCGCCCGGACTATTGTGGCATTATCGGCCACATGCACCCCCACCACGACTCAGGGGTGATTGCTAAAATGTGTGATTTGTTTGAAGGGTGGATGTGAGGGGTATAACGTCGGTAGAGTAGCGTTGCTAGTTTTGGGCAAGAGGCAGCAAGCACAGAGATACATTTACCCTTGCTCACAGCGGCCCTGCAGCATTCTTGTACTGCGGGGGAAATCCCAGCTTCTTTGAAACGTGCAGTGGTTACCCTTCTTCTAAAAAAGTAAAATCTGGATCGCCGGGTGGTGGCTAACTACAGGCCCATATCCTTGCTTCCAGCCACTATGAAACTCATGAAAGCTGTGATAACACTGCAGTTTTCACAATTCTTGGAGAATAATAACCGCCTACATCCTTTTCAGTCAGGATTCCATCGAGCTATGGGTACATAATCTGTTATGATGGCATTGCTGGATGATCTAGCTCTTCTTCAGGACCGCAGAGAGGTTGGGGTGCTAATTCTCCTGGACCTCTCTGCGGCTTTCGACACTGTGGACCATGTCATTTTATTGACCCATCTGTAGCAAGCGGGTGTCGCAGGGCCTCTTAGTATGGTTTGGGTAATTTCTTGAGGGTCGGACCAGACCATTTCCTTCCAGGCCGGCCAATCTTCAGCTTCCGGCCTGGCCTGTGGGGTCTCTCAAGGGTCAGCCTTGTCCCCTCTCCTTTTTAATTTGTATGTGCACCTCCTGGCAGACCAAATTGCTGAGTCTGGAGTCCGTTTTTACACCTATACCGATAACACACAGTGTTTCGGCTGGACTCCCCTCAAACTGAACATTCAGGCACACTTTGTGACTGCCTGGATAATACAGGCAAGTGAATGTCTGCCAATTGCTTTAAGCTGAAAGGAAATAAAACAGAGGTCTTGGTATTTGGTCCACAAACGGCTGGCAGTCTTTGGAATTCACAATTCTGGCCTGACTCGCTGGGCCCCTGCCCAGCCCAGCAGGATGTGCGTCAGTGAAAAGCCTTGGGGTGAGGCTCTTTCCCAATGGTTCGAGAGAAGCACACATTTCTGCAGTTTGCAACGTAGGCTTTTGGAAACTTAAAATCTTGAGGAAGATACTACCCTTGTTACCCTCAGGCAGTCGGACATTGATGGTCACATCTACTATAATGGGGACATTGGACTAGTGCAACAGGATTTATTTAGGACAGCCTAAATAGCAGATACAACGTATGCAGGTACTCCAGAACTCAGCAGCAAGATTGATGCTTAATGCCCCTTTGAAGCCTCTCTGCATCACCTTCATTGGCTCCTGCTGTCTGCACGGATTGAGTTTAAGGTACTCTGTGTCACTCACCGGTTTCACATAAAGCAGGCCCAGAGTATTTGAAAAACAAGACTGGGCACTACTACCCTACCAGGCAACTGCGCTCGGCCTCGCAATTTCTTCCTAAAAGACAGAGATATCAGCGCGCATGGTCGGGAGGTTGCTCCTTCTCAGTTATGGCACCCACATTATGGAACTTGCTTCCGCTGTCACTGAAAGTCATAGAGGAGTGCCGCCCCTTTCGTAGGGTGCTTAAGACTTATCAGTTTTAACTTGTAAATGCGCAAACCAATTTAAGAGTTTTTTTTCTGTATGAGCCAAAAAAAGCTCCTAGACGCCTTCGGGCCACAGATCACACTTTAAACGTTTTTTAATAAATAAATACATTTCTCTCTTCATAAGATGTGATTAATGAAGAGTATACTGTGTAAAAAAGGTGATGTTTATTTTCCGAAAGTAAAAGATGTAGGAGTATTGGTTCGAGAAGTATGATTCTCGATTCAGATTTTATATTTGTATACTGATTGTTGATGGTGTTCTGTTAACTTTGCTATATTTATATTTGGATGACAAATAGTTCAGGAGGATTGGACAGTGGTGCAGCATAATCCAAAGGTAAGTTTTGCTTTTTTCCATTACTTTCCTGGAACGGGGTGCTCGCCAATCCGGATGCTTGGAATGTGGGCTGTATTCTCTGTATAAGCCTGCGTTATGAGCAGCTTGAGTGCTGCTGGCCACCGTCCCCTTCCCACTCCCACTCCTCCCTCACCTATTAGCACCTGTGTATTTTTCTATGCGGGGGCTAAGGGCGTTTTATTATATATACACATATATATATATATATGCATATATATATATATATATATATATATATATATATATATATATATATATATATATATATATATATATATATATATATATATATATATATATGATCTTGTGGTGTGGAACTGTGCCGTGCCATACCGTTATAAGTTTGTTTCCTGTTGATGAAATCGCAGTCATCAACAGATAAAATGGATTCAAGGAAGTAGGGTGCGGCGCTGAGATGCGCCGTAAGGTAAGTGTGCTTTTCTTTCCAATTAAACACCCTTAGCACATGCATGGTGCTAAGGGTGTTCAATGAAAAGGCATTCGAAGTAATAAGTATAACCGTGAAATGAAATTCTCAGGCAGCAAAATCAATATGTATGTAACTATGCTATGCAGTTCAATGGCAGCTGAGCACGTTTAACTGGGAACAGGGATTAGACCAACGGTGTTCTACTGTACCACAACCTGGATTTGGTCTCCTAGGTGAATGGGTGTCAGGATGTGGCTTGTGTGTGAGGCAAACATGAGTCACCCTTCGCCTCTACCCTTCGCTGGCTGCTCAGGCAGGCAGCCCCGGGGAGTTTGAGCTTGTGAGATATTCGTGTCACTTGACCCTGGAAGTCACCCATCACTCGGCCACGTGCTGAAGCAAGCAGTGGGCAGGGAGTGGAGTCAGGGGGTGCACAGACTAGTCCACAGTGTCCAACAAGGAAGGAGCTTATTTTAAGAAGAGCAGAGCAACACACTGAGTGTGTGCGCTCTACATCAGGCCACCACAAAAGGCTGTGTCAGAAGTCTCGCATGGGCAGCTGCTTCATGAGGATGTGGAGCTGGCAGTGGGCAGATCTGGCCAAAGCTACATTTGTGTCGTAAATGACACCACGTTCCTTGTGCACACTGTAGATGTGGGGGGGAGTTTCATGGACATTGGCTAGGGGAAGGGGGATGTTATGTGCACCTGGCAGCCCAAAACAACACAATTTAAATGTTGTCCACATCGAAGCAAATGCTGCTATCCATCATCAAGTCCTTCTATGAAGGGGTTTTATTTATTTATTTATTTTTAATTTATAAAGTGCGCAAACAGCCCAAGGGCATCGAGGTGCTGTTACATGAGGACGGCTTAGTTACAAGTCATGTGCATGTAAGTCACATGCATTTGCTTTCAATGCTCTACTAATTCTGCTTCTGGGCTCCTCAGAAGTGGCGCAGCATCTGGATAGACTAGAAAGAGTGTCACAAGGAGTCACAGTCAGGGTCTGACTGGGCCATAAAATTGTCTCAGGCACCAATGAAAACGTGCCCCACCTATTGTGATACTATATGAGTAGGACCTACGGGGAAGGTTTTTGATGAGATGTGATGCAAAGTTATTTATTCAGGAACACTGTGCAAAACTATTAGCCGCATAGTGAAGGAACTCATCAAACTTGCCCCCATGGACCAAAAAAGTGTCCCACTTTGACCAAAATAACTGGCCCACACCACCATTTTGCGCTTTTGGTTCGGTCATGGGCCTACTGCCCTACAGGCCAGTTCGAGCCTGGTCACAGGAGCACGGTGAAGCCTTGTGTTAGCCAGTCACCTCCCTGATGTGGGATCTGATGGAAGTGTCACAATTGTCCTTGTGCTGCCCACGACTTGCAGGAAGCAGGCTATCCCATGAAGTCCAATGACGTCCTCTACCTGATGTTCCGGGCCAATGCGTCTGTAAAAAAAAAAAACAAAAGGTGCAAAAAGTATTTTTTTGACTTTGCCATGAAAATCCAGTTCGTTAACATTAAAGAAAGTGGGCCCAAAGCAAAGCAGAACAAGATAAAGTGTAGTTTAGTGTAGGATGAAAAGAGTGTGCAATGCGAGATGCCCAGCATTGTGAGGGCATACAGAAATCACATTTTCGACCACTGGGCACGTGTCCAGGACATTATGCGAGATGAAGGATGCTGGGCTCAGTAGTTTGGTGCCCTGTGGAAGAGTTGATGCGCGTGGTCCGGGCAAGGCTACTATCATGTTGGTCTTCCATGATCTCTTCATTGATGTTTAGCCGGGTAGTTCCAGCACCTCGAGCTGGTGTGTAGTAAGATTGGCTGGCTAGTAGGGGGGGGCTCGTTTCACTGCAGTGGAGAGGTAACTAGCCCGAGTTTCCTGCGTCTAATCGGAGGTTGGAGATCAGGCAGTCGTTGGCCCCTGGCCTGACAAAATGTTCGTGATGAATACTCTGTGATCCTCCACACACCAAAGGTTCCATGTTGGAATATCCCGTGTGATGGATGCTATCCTGAGGGTAGGCAGGAGCAGCACCTTTGAAGACATTTGAAAAGGATGCAAAGGTTTTTAAGGTGAATGTTCTACTCTGCCGGAAACCACACCCGGTTGAATCCTGAGAACAGTTTGGACATGATCACGTTTCATACGTCCAAAAAACACTCCATTTTGTGCCACCTGGCGTCTGCTAATATGTTACAATGAAGTATCTCCCAGTAGTGCATTGCACTAGTCCACGTGACTAGTCACTACGGCTTCTATTGCAACTTTACACTTGTCCAGGGGCATGAATGGAAAAATCCTATGCAGCCACCCGGCATTAAGAAAGTATCCCTTGCGAATAGCATGGCCCTTTAGAAACTACATGATGTTAGCATTTTACCTGTGATAACAGCTTGACAAGTTTTCCAAACATCAGGGGGAGATGGAATGTGAGGTGATATTCCTTTTTAGTGATAGCAGGACCTTTCTCATCTTTCCCTGACTCAGATAAATCCAGGTAGAGTTCATCTGGGCGATGTCACTTAGGCTTCATCAATGTACGCTCAGATAGTTTAACAAGATGGCAAAGTGAAGCGGGATGCTTAACCTTAAAAAAATACACTTCCAGTGTGGTCAACGTGGTTGTGGAAAGTAGTGGAACTGTCAACAGTAACAAATAAAAGTAGTGGAACTCCAGTCTCCACCGTTCCCACTCACTTCGATTGCTGGATGCTTTTGATTTTATTAGTGGAGAAAGAGAAGATATTGGGCCTCAATACGAGTCCGGCGGTAACCAGGCGGTAAAAACCTTCTCATGATGGTGCCGTCCGACTGCAGGCAGGCAGTGGTAAACCAGCCAGGTCAGACCTGGCGGGAACATCACCTCCCGCCTGCAGGACTCGGGCGGTCCGGAATTAACAGTGGCGGCGGGTTTACCGCCACTGTTATTTCCGGACTGCCCGACCTGTAATGAGGCCCATTGTCTCCCAATTTTTGGAAGATGGGAGGATATTTTTCAGCTAGTTCTGCCTTGCTGCAGATTTTCAAAATGTCTGCTGTATTTTTATTAGCTCAATAATTTGGCAACATTCCCTTTTCCCAACATAGATTTCCTTCATTCATTGCTCTTGCATGGATTAAACCTTGAGGTCCCGTTCTTGTGCAGCATCTATACAATGTGTTTTTTCCTCCCCACCACCTGCCCACCCCTGGGAGTATATACAAATCCTGAGGGCAAGATGTGACCACTTCCTTAACTTGTATATACATATCCTATATGCACTCAAGGGTTTATACAGGCCACCAGGCCCTTCTATATCCCAGATTATTCCCACAGCCTTTCTAGCTTCTCGCCACTCCTTTTGACGTCATGCGGCTCATTGGCAAACCATTTGCTGGCAGTTTTGAAGTCAGGCGTCTGTCTCTTGAAAAAATGCGTAGCCCGGATATCAGGGGCCTAATGATTTCTTGGTGGAGGTTGAGCATCCTTAGCTCATTATGTCTTGTAAGCCCTAAGGTCTGTGCAAAGACCTCCCGCAAGATCTTCTTCAGTTATGTGTACATGGTGGCCTCAGATCCTATAGCACGTTCCTTTCGGGGGTTACACATGTGATCAGATGACGATCAATACAACATTGTTCTAATGGGGTGGCTGGGATGCCAAACGAAAAGCATATGCCCATTGTCTGGCCTGCCTTGAGTGCAGCTCTGGATGATGTGCAAGGAACTCATGTGCTGAATGCTGTCAGGAAAGGTTGGGGCTGGTTTGTTTCTTAAGACCTCGAACCCACAGGGTAATGTCCTGTAGAATGCGCCGTGTAATACTAGTTCACAGCAACGCGTATTTGATAGATTATTGAGTTGAGAACAACTACTGAACATTAGCATACAATGTTTTGTGTTCTAAACAAAAATGTTAGAAAATACTTTCTGTTCATTGTTTGTTGTTTGTTTCGCCAACCCTGCTGGACATATGCACGTATGGTATGTAACCATCGAATGGTCTGCTTATTTAATTTTTAGTTTTTACTTTGGCAACACCAATATGTCATGTTTTCTATTATACTGTAATGTATTCAACAATAATATTCCATTTGGCAGCCTTGAGGACGACCTATGGTCGAAACACGTGTCGGCTGCGGGCTGCTCTGTGCTTCTTGATCTTGAATAAATACAGCATTCTGACAATTCAGCACTGAATGGAATTAATTATTATGGACTATGAAAAGCCCAGTGCGCTTCGCTAATCCATCAGTTGCCATTATCAGTCAATGGAGGTTACGGGTTGAGCCTCACAAATCACTTTTGGGAGCCGAGTCAGTTTCCTGTAGAATCAATATGTTGCCTTTGGAGCGTTTTTGTTCCAGTAGTAGGTTCATCCATTCATAAAAGTAGATAGGAGAGGGCCCTCAAGGAGGATACAGTGTTACCAAGGTAATGGTTGGGTTTGCATTGATGACCACTTTGGCCAGGATGTGCTCCAACTAATACTACAGCTGAAGGGGTATCACAGAGCCCTGCCCCATATAGGTAAGGGCACAATTTAGTGGAGCAGAGGATACACGGTTGAGCACTATTTGGCCCCCCTCATCATTTTCTGATGGTGGTGTTCTTGGAAAAGCAGAATCTTCACTGCCTCCCTGGAATCCAGGAGTGAGGGAGTCATCCTGATCTGCAGTATCAGTGGATCACACAGGAACATTTGCTGCGGCTTGCATTTCTTTGTATTTTTTGGTGGTGTAGTGGCTTTTGCGGATAGTGGGAATTTTGAGTAAGGTTGAAGGGTGCCTTGGTCGTCACTGCCGTGATGCACACAATCTTGAAGTAGATATTGGCTTGGAGGGCTACCCAGTTCAGATCGCTTGGGGTGAGTGTAATATTGTCATTCCTTCTTTAAGTAGACAGGACCTGGGGTGCTGTTTGGACATCAGCAGGACCAAGGTGGAGCATGTGAATCCTATCCTGTTTTGAGGGAAAGGCAGTGCTTTAGTTGCTGGATGTCATGGGCATGGTTGACATTCAGGTAGAGCAGCTAATCGTCATCATATAGGCATATCTTGATGTATTTGTTGGCCATGAGATCCCAAAGTGCGATCCCACCAGTGGCTCTCTTTAAAAATTGAAGATGTCTGGTGAAGGTATGGAACCTTTTGTGACCCTTAGGTTATTGGGAGATGGACGGATCTATATGCACCCATCCGGGAAAGCTACTGGCTGGCTACAAGGTAGGAAGGGAGCCCCATGCAGGGGTTTAGGATGTTCAAAATATCTTTGTGGGGGACTGTGGTGAAGACCGTGGAGAGATTGGATAAGCATACCCAGAAGGCAAGGGTGATCAAGAATTCCGTAGCACGCTTGCTTAGCAAGAGCAGCTTTGTTGCTGAGAATAAAATGAAATATTTATGGTGATGATTATTTATGTATTTGTTTGTATTTGTTTTCATATAGCGTGACACTAGCTTGTGAGCAACAGAGCACTGCACATGTTGTTGAGGGTAACATATGAGGTAAAGAGGGGGTTATAATATGTGTCCAGGCATAGGGGTGGTGTTATTTGTTGTGGGAACACAAGGAGTCAGAGTGGCACCTAAGTAGTCACTCAGGACGAAGGTCATCAGTTCCTTCCTGATCTGCGAGATCATTGGCGTGGATTGCCATGAGGACAGGACTCCTGTAGGCTGAGACCTGGCAAGAGCCTAGCGATAGCCAGGCTTCTAGAGGAGCATGGTCCTCCTCAGCTACAGAGTTATGCTACATTAAGGTCGGCAGATGTCAGAGCGATGGTTGCCTTATAGGTGATGCAGCAATCTTAAAGACTATTCTGGCTGGGATGGCAAGCCAGTGCAGCTCCCTCAGGATGGGAGAAATGTGGTTGAACTTCTTGTTTCATTTCATGAGTCATGCAGCGGTATGCTGGGTGGATGGTATTTCCCTCATGATTGTGTTTCTGAGGTCCTTGGGTGGAAGGAAGGGTGTTATTTCCTAAGGAGGGTCAGCTGGTAACAAGTGGTTTAAGCCTTTTTCTTGATACACTGTTGTAAGGAAAGTGCAGTATCTAAAGGTAACCCAAGTGATTTGCCTGTCTGGGCTAGTGAGCTGTGAAGCTGTCTGGCTATGTGCAATTTAGCCAGCCTTGAATGGAACACTGCTTAAATGGGTTGCTGTACGAGGAATTGTGCCAGTTTGGGATTGAGCTTCAGACATGTGCTAAAACCATGCAATGTCCTGCGTACCACTGACTGCGTGTCTCTAGAGTGGCTCATGGGTGGAATTTTGTATTCCAAGCCAATGCACATTTTATATTTTTTTACCGGGCATGCTAGAATCCATGTGACTTAATTCTACTGATCTGTAACTTGGGTGTGAGAGGAAATGGTGGTTCTGGTGACTAGGAGCTGGTGGTTCAGCTTACAGTATGGCTTGTGAACCCACACAGATCTACTGTACCTTAGAGTTTGCGGTGGGTGTTCAGACAGTGCTGATAGCTGCCTATACATGGATATGTCTGGCCGAGAGCAGGTGCAAGTAACTATATTTCCTGTAAGATGTCTGCAGGTGTTGAGAGAAAGGGACAGCGCCCATGTGGCTTGAGAAGTGGCGAAAAATTGCATCACTTTCCATTTATTAAGAGGAACACAAGAGCGGTCATGTGTGGGCTTGTATATCGCTGCGTTGAATTGACTGATCTAGCATTCGGTCTTCGGTCGAATCAGATTACCCAATTTTGAGGGCTGGATTTATTTGAGTGTGTGGGCCGGTATTGTGAAATCCATATTAAATGCTGAAAGACACTGTCGAATTCAGTTTTGTAAAGTGCAAAGTAGCTTGCAATTAAATTTCATAAGGCAAAACAGTACAGAAAAAATGAAATTCAGCACAACAGCATTCTCACATCTAATTGCTATCATCTGGAACAACACACCCAAACTAATTAGAACCACAAAAGACCACGCAATTTCAGGAAACTGCTCAAAACCAGGCTATTCAACAGACAATGACAACCTAGAAGGGACACCGGCAACAACAACACTGCAGTCAAGCAACTAGAAAGGAAGCGAGATGGACCAAAAAGAACCACAGACAAGAACAAGGCTAGATACCGTCAAGCGGCATCCAAAGGGCCGCACCAGAAACCCCACCAAACCGACAGGCTTTACTAACCTTTCCCTTCCTGCTCATCCAACATAACTGACGCTGCTACACCAGATCTTGGACTAACCACACTCCACATAAACAAAATAAAGAACCACCTCTCTGTCCACACCTAGGGTGTGTACTCCGAGACCCCCGGCCGGCCCATAGAGCCAAGGTTTGCTCAGAAGTACTTTAAGACGAGAAAGCTGCACCCTTGATATGGATGGGGGTGCAGATTTATTACTCCAACACCAATGAATAAGGACAATTCAATGGTTTGGCAAAGGGAGTCAGTTTAATGACAAGTACAAAAAACAGGGAGCCATGAATATATCAGCAGTGATGCGATCGTCCTTCTCGCTTCAACTCCAACAAACTTCATACAAGTTGTAACATTTATACTCAAAACTCATCATAATTGATGTGCAACACTCAAAAGTTAACATGCAATTCTATTGGTTAGGAAAAGGTAACTTTACTATAGGTACTACATCTGTATATGTAACAGAGTGAGGAGATTGGGTAAACACTGTCAAGTGGGCGCCTAAGCCCTTTCTTCAAAAATGACTACTGTAAATGTCACTAAAAGTATGACGTCTCATGGTTCTAATAATAACTAACTATAGGACCCTAGATTGTTTGGTCCATTTTGATTGGTTTGGCACCAACCCCATGCATACTTTTCCACTTTGCTTAGCAGCACACAGAATGGTCCGCCAGGTGCGGGGTGCCCCTTAGTTACCCGGCCTTCCTCCGATTATGGTTACAATGGATCATCACTTTAATAGCCATGTGTCAATTAGTTCACTGTGGTTGGCCTCAAAACTGCATCTTGTGTCTGGAAAAGTTCTGATATCTCTGCCTGGTCAGGTGCCAAGCGTAGGTGTGAACCCCCGCTTCTTCTTGCTCGGCTGGTCACGTGCTTCCCACACCATGAATTTGTCTTGTTTCTCTCAATTTGTGTATTTGATTCTTATTTAGACCGCCACCTGCCTACGTCTTCTTATCTCGACCTTTCAGAGGCAGGATATTCTGTTCTTAGTTTCAATTAAATGTAGCTACTGTTCGCCTTGTCTATTGGTATGATCTTGGCTTCCCTGGCATGAGTTGTTTCTGCCGAGTTTCGATTCAGCCGTCTCTTCTCGTTTTGCTAATATGAATCTCTGCTCATTTGGCCTTTAGTAACCCAGTTGATTCTACTTTGTTTGCAAAGTGGAAATATACTTATAATAAAGTACTTTGTTTGAGGTAGATTTATGTAAATTGGCGCTTGCCGCACTACTCTTCTACTTAGCATAGCAAGCCGCACTGTTTCCTTAGTTTTCTTGCGGTTCAAAGCATATTTACAGGTGTAAACTGGTCGACTGTCTTCGTATTGCTTGCAGCTTAATTTTCTTACATTTGGACATCATTCTTTTGTTTTAAGTTCACAATATCCTTACTCATGGCGTTTCATCTCTTTGAGTTATTCTCATGACGTCACCATTAGTCTTACATTAAGACCTTTTTGGTTTCTTCCAGGACAGTACTTAGGCAATCTTCATTTCATTTCATTTGTTGGTAGGGTTTTATTAATGGATACCTTACTGTCCATGGTTTTCTTGGTATCGGTACTTCAATAGGTGCTGCTCTTCTGGTAGGCACTGGGCAGAGCCCTACTGCAGCTCTCTGCTGGTTTATTTGCTCATCATACGTCACATATTTTGGTGTGAACATTCCTGGTACTCCAAAATGGGCGACTGGAGTGCAGGTTTTATTTGGGACCTCCTCTACAATCCCACCTCTGGGCAATTCATCAACCACTTTCACCTTTGTCTTTGCATTAATCTTACTTTGTTCTTCTGTATTCATTTTCACTCCATCGTCTGGGTTAATTCCTTCTTCGTTCTCCTGATCTGTACATGATGGCTTGAAGAAGTGTCTCTTTGGAGTCCGTATTTTTACTACTACTTTCAGGCTTCCTGCTGTCCTTACATGTTTGTCTTTATTCCATGTCATCAATTGACATTGGCCCTCATTACGACCCTGGCGGAATTCGGAAAACGATGGCGGAAATGCAATACCGCCATCGAATAGCGCTCGGTGCGACTATGACCCGTCACCGCAAAGTACGAAGCCATTAGCGACACCGTAGTGAACGCCAACGCTAACTGCACCAAGCACGCGCGCGCGCGCCATGCCAAACCGTAAACACCACCATGGCGCAAGGGTACGCTAATTCCGACCCTAGCGGACATGTACCTAACGCCATCAAGCATGGCGGATGGTGAGAAGTACGGCATCGCGAATCAACCGTAAACGGCCCCACTGAGTGCCTGTACACCGCTCCCTGCCCACAAAGTACAACTCCCCGTAGGTGCAATGAAGTCACAATGCAACCAGTGAAATGTACAAGTCACCCATGCATGCCAACGAACAAAAGAATCACAAGAGGGGCCAATGGGAGCTGCAGGGCACAGATGGCACGAATACAGAAGCCAATCCAATGGACATGACCACAGTCCCCCCCCCCCGAAACGCACGCAAACACAGGCACCTGTGACCAGCAATATTCCGAAAATCACATCATTCCACCAGTCCACCTGGCTGACCGGCATCTGTTACACAAAACCCAATCCCCCGCCCCTGAGCATGACAACATTCAAACAGTCATATTGGCAGCCCCCATCCCTGACCTCACTGGGCTTCGTAGGCAAACGCGCCCAGTACAGTACCACGCAACTAAACTCCGAAGCTGGAACCCAATGCAGATCTCCTCCCAATACATCGCTCCCCAAATAGGAATATGCCACATCACTTGCAAAGAAGAACGCTACACGGGCCAAATCAGAATAGAAATTTAATGCACAACAAAATCACCAAGCCCATACAGCCATTAGGCCATGAACTCCAAAACACATTTCACCATTGTGGGCTGCATCCGCAAGAAATGACCAGCCACTACTTGTGTGACGCCCTGTTCCATCATGGTACACAGAGCCACATTCACGTACGAAAAGGCAACATGGAAGCGCACAGAACCGCAGGGCCGGCCCAATGGGGAGGCACTAGTCCAGCTGAAAGGCCGAAATGTTGCTCCGAGCCACCAGTACTGCGTAAGGGCATGTGGCCCATTGGCGATCGTCCCATAAGATCGTAATGCTGCTCCACTGATTAACACGAAGCAGCAGGTGTCGGGAGTAAAATCCATCTGCAGGAGTGGCATACAGATGGCAGTGGCAAAAGGGGAGGAGATACCTGTCAACCAAAAGAAAAGAAAAAGAATAGAATGGCCATCAGAACTACATTCGAACAACTCACTTCAATGATCACACTAAATCCACAGCCATATGCATGCTAGCCCACTCCAAAGGATCATCACCACCCAAAAACCACTTGCGACTCATAACTATCTATATCGAGGTGTAAACATCATCACAAACGAGTGTACCTGTGCATGCGTCTGTCAAAACAGAATCCATCAGATGGGATTGGTAACGTGCATGGACACAAGTGTCTGAGGGCGCGTCGAGACAGGGAGGGCTCAACAAGGCCAGATAGACGATGGTCCCACTATGGCAGCCCTGCATCACATAGCGCAGGGGAAGCGGATAGATTCCAAGAAGCCCTGTACATGGCAAACTCTGTATCAAATCACCTGCCCATGCATCCATTCATCATTCCCTCATCCCGGGATTAAAACGCCTGAATATTTACTCACATAACATTAGAAATATCCATTGAGTCTGTGCGTTATGCAGCCTGCAAAATCCACAGTGCCCCAGCCCGTAATTCCAGTGTAGTGAAGTAACATGTATTTGGGAACGTCCGGCCTCATCGCCCACGTCGCCATTGCGCATCCCAAACCATTCATATCAATCATTGCATCCTCGCCATGGCCCCTGTCTCAAGGACATTGAACAATAGAACGTTATATTTGCAGTCAGACCTGTGGGCATTTCCTCGCCGCTAGCTGAAAACCGAAAGCGCCGCCCTTCGAATTCCTCATTTGCAACATCACGTCGAAGAGGCATCTGTGGCCGTTCGAAATCACTAATTAATCCATCTAGTGCGGCTGTGTGTGAAAATGGCAACTGCCATCACCCACAAATGGGACGCCCCGCCCGTCGTTGCAACTCGGTACAGTGATGCATGAGGGCCCACCGTTACTCGAGTACTACGTACCACTGACCCTTCACAAGTCTGTTCGCGACTGCACAGATAGTATGTGAAACAATGGGACCACAGCAGAATGAACATATCAACCAATGTTACACGGCCATCGGGTACAAATACATGATTGCAATAGCAAGATGCCATTCCTCGAATTGCAGCGTTGTGTGCGGGACGTGCTCGGCCAAAGGGGAGAGCAGTTTGCCCAGGTGGAATGAATCACCACAGGTGGAGGCCATACAGCCTGAAAACACATAATTTGCACACCCAGTCTCCTCCCACAACCACACCGAAATGCTACCGGCAGGACTCGCGATGTTGGCCCTGGGGGACCTGATAGCACTGCAAGTACTCCAACTCCAAGAAGAAGACGAACACCAACTACAACCGGCCGCACGGAGGAGACGCAGGAGGAGGAGGAGGCCAAGGCAGGGCCAGCAAGGGCCACCAGCACAGCCACTACCACCACGCAGGCAGCCCGCAATCCCACGCCTCCGAGCACATCCGTTCAACCTCACTGATGAGCAGATCCACACCCTCTACCGTCTGGACCGGGACACCATAGCCGCCATTGTGGACATGACACAGGCTGACCTTGTCAGCATGATAGATAGCCCAACCGCCATCCCACCCCTACTGAAGGTGGTGTCTGTACTCCACTTCCTGGCCACAGGCACCTACCAGCACACAGTCGGACAGTTGCATGGCATTTCTCAGCCACTGTTCTCACGGACACTATTGCAAGTGCTCGATGCCCTCCTGCAGCACGCAGACGACTACATCTCTCTACCACGCTCGGAGCAGGAAATTACCAACACAAAAGTGGGATTCCATGCACTTGCCGGCATACCGGGTTGCATTGGTGCCATCGACTGCACCCATGTGGAATTGGTCGTCCCACATGCCATGGAGGCCCAGTACCGCAACCGAAAACAATTTCATTCCCTGAATGTACAAATGGTGTGTGACTCCAACAGGATCATTACACATTGTTGTGCCCGATTCCCTGGATCAACCCATGATTCTATGGTCTTGAGGAACTCTACAATACCACGCTACATGGAGCGACACGCAGGGAACAGATCCTGGCTACTCGGTGAGTCTCATTACATGCATGATAATGTGGGGTATGTGATTCGGCAATGACCTGTCAGGAAGGGGGGGGGTGCGTACGTAGCAATGGCATTCCACATCATACGTTTATCGTCCACATACAGGTGATGCTGGATATCCACTGAAGAGATGGCTCCTCACACCAGTCCGGAACCCACGGGACCAGCATGAGGAGGACTACAACCATGCCCACTCACGTACCCGTGTAGTCATTGAACAGGCATTCGGCCTACTGAAGGGTCGTTTCCGCTGCCTCAGCAGGTCTGGCGGGGCACTCCTGTACCGCCATGAGAAGGTTGCAAAGATGGTGATGGCATGTGTCATGCTCCACAACATGTGCGTACGTAGAAATGTGCCCATGCCCCCTGACGCAGAACTGCAAGCACCTGATGATGGTCATGATGAGGGTGGGGATGTGGCAGCACCTCAAGGAGTCTGCGAGGCACCGGAGGGCTGTGACATTCGTCAGCATCTCATTGATGCATGCTTCTAGCACTCACGCCTGGTGGCTGATACATGGACATGGGACTCGTGGCACTGTGTGTGTCTGGGACATGCACAATATGGACTGTACGCCTATGATGGCCTAGTACACAAAGATCAATGTCCACACATCTCATTGGTTGATCGTGCACTGTTTATGGCATATGTGATATCATGTTGTACACCCTATCGACCCGCCACCCAAGTGAGCCCAACACACCCCCTCCACCCTCCTACCTCCCCCCCGAACACCAGTGTCCAAAGATGCTCATTGTCAGTGGGCAGTCGCTATTGCAAGCCCCCTCTGCGGGTATCAGGGGCACCCCTGCCTGTGGAGCGCAGGTTCCTCCCAGATCTACGTTGGGGGCTGCCCTGGACGGAACTTGCAACGGATGATGTCTCTGCCTGCTCACGTCCATGCATGTCCCTAAGGGTTTGCGAGAGCTCAGTGAGCACACGGCGCACTGCGGCAAGTTCGGCACATACGTCCTTGGACGTCGCATGCAGTTCCCCCCTCAGGCTCTCGGTGCTTCTCTCCATTTGTGCCCTTAGTGTCTCTGTGCCTCTCTCCATTTCTGCCCTAAGTGTCTCAGTTGATGTTTCTATGTCTGCCTTAGTGCCCCCACATTCATCGGCATGGTCCTTGAGGAGGGTGGCCAGTTGCTGCTGTTGCACGATTAACTGGTCGAGGGACTGTTGCCTCTGCTGGGCCATGGCCATTTGCGGGGGTGTCACAGAGGGGCTGTTGACCTCATGTTGCCTTGCCACAGGGCTTGTGGGGGATGGCCAGTCGTCGTCTTGTGGGTGCCCCTGCGTGGTATCCTCATGTTGTACGTGATGGGACAGACAGGGGGATTGGGACAGGTCATGGATGGATCTGACTTCGACATCCCCGTCTTCTGTGTCGGAGCATGCTGCCATCAATGGGGTGTCACCTATGGTGCTGCTGCCACCAGAGGCAGTGCCTTCTGTGGCATCCGTTGGGGGGACCTGTGGTGGTGGTGGTGTGGGCATGCTGGCTGCTGGGGTGCCTGTTGATGTTCCCTCCTCTGTGCTGCCACCTGATTTGTGCTGCTGCCGTGTCTTGATGCGTGCAGCTGAGGTGGAGGGTCTTTGGCCGTTGGTCTTGGCCCTCTTTGCAGGTGTGCTGGTAGGGGTGTCCTGATGCTCGTCGTTTGGATCGGACCCTGTGGTGGAGTAAAGGAGGGCGAGGGTTATTGATGGGTCTGTGGGAATTGGAATGGCATTGTATCACATGCATTGGGGTGGTACCTGAGGGTGATTTGGGTCGGGGCCTTGGAGGTGCTTTCATTTGTGTGTGGAGTGAGGGTGCAGTTGTTTGGCAGCCTGCAGTTAGGGTGTGCCTGCTGCACGTGTAGTGCGTGTTTTAGGGGTTTTTAATTAATTATGTATTTATTGTGGGTTTTAACGTGCGCTATCAGGCCGATGTGTGTGGACGTTCTCCTGGACATGTGTTTCTGTTGCACTATGTGGACACATGGTACTTCACATGGATGGACTTTGTGGATTTGGCATTGTTTTATCTGGCCCACCTACCTGAATCTTCGGATGTCTGCACTCCTTTCTCCATCCCTCCGACTCCCTCTATGCTCTCCATTCCGATGGTGGAGGCACAGATTTCTTCCCAGGGGGTCAACTTGATGGGTGATTCAGGACCTCCCCCGGTGGCTGTGGCAATGTTGCGGTTGGCAGAGAGTATGCTGCGGACGCGTATCCGCAGGTCGTCCCATCACTTTCGGCATTGCTGTGGGTTGCGGGGTGCGGTCCCCACCGCACTTACCCGCTGTGCCACCAGAGCCCATATGGCCTTCTTGTTTGCAAGTGCCGTCCTGGTCATTTGCGTGGAGAAGACGACGGCAGCATTCTCCTGGAGGGTCTCTGTTAGCACGGTGAGTTCCTCACGGGAGAAGTGGACCTGCCGCTTGCGGTCGCACGCTTTCTTCGCTACTTTTCCCATTTTTCTTGGTTTCGCTAGGGTGGATGACGGGTTGGGGTGTGTCTCAGGGTAGTGTTTTTGGTGGTTGTGTGGTTTTAGTGGTTTTATAGGTGTACGGCGGGATGTTTCCCGTTCCGGGCCCATGTTTTTACTTCCGTTTCCGTATATTTCCGGTCACCGTACTTTCCGGTAGGCGCACACTGCGGTGTCCACTGTGATGGGTGGCGGTATTGCACCTAGGGCGCCGTACGGCGGCGGTGTGGGCCGTTTTGGGGTCATTTCCGCCATCGCGGACTTTGCACTTCTGCCATGCCGTGGTGCTCGTGCCCGATGGGTCGGAATGGGCCGCACTTTGCTCCTTCGTGCAATGGCGGAAACGCTATTTACGCTGTGGCGGTCCGGTCAGTCACTTTCCGCCAGGGTCGTAATGAGGGCCATTGTCAGTTTGGGCTGCAGCAAACCCATCTTCCCACATAATTTCTTTGCTTCCTGGGATAGAGAAACTTTGTTCCTTCTGGTGCGTGAATGCTGGTCTGCACAAAGTCTCTTATTTCTTCATCAGTTAGGTCTTTGGGCTTCCATCCTTGCTTCACATCAATCATGATCTTCATCCCTATGGCTTTTTTTCGCAGTCTTCTGGCACTGAAAGATTATTATCTTGATAACACAAAATCCTAGTAATATCATCACTAGCAGGGCTCCCAAGAACTTGAATGTGTCTGCCATCCACTGTGGGACCCATGAAAACAGTGATCCAAACCATTTGTCATCATCAACTTCGTCAGCTTCATCGATCATCTGATTCTGCAGATTTGTCAGCATACATATAGCTTCTGTTTATAGAAAAAGTTCAATTTTCCTCATTGTGAAAAGGTATGAATGTGCAACACGATTCTCTGATTTTTGCGCAAACTCCTACATCCATAGCTGTGATCATGTCAAGGACATATCTGTTCTGGAGAGTCATCAGTCAGATGGCTCGTAGTTCTTCCTTGATTGCATTGAATCCTTTTATGGTTGTGTTGATGGTCTGCAGTAACTCCCATATTTAGTATTTGCTCCAACTTGGATTCTCGGCACGAAAATCGTTGTGAACACTGATGAGGTGAGGCAAAACAGCCTGTGTTCATATGGGATTACATGAAAGGCTTCTTCTGATTTAGCAGAGAAGTAAATCTCTCCCTTCATTCGAGTTAGCAGTTTCACAGATCTCTTCTTCCTCAGGTGAGCATCTGCTTTCGGGTAACTGTCAATATTCAGGTCACTTTTCGGGATCACTAATGTTGGAATGTGGATATTCACTATTGTGCATATACCTCCCCAGTCTCTTGGCAGTCTGATTTATGCTTTGGAGCCACATGCCCATTAATGATCCATAATTACGGCAGTCCCATGAACCATTCCTGGAGCATCAAAAACTCATCGACAGTTCTGATTCTCTCCCATTTTTCTTGCGCCATTATTCCTGAAGCAGAATTTTGGGCTTTCCAGTGGCACTATCTGAAAGGGTCCTCTTCTGTCTTCGACCCATGTCAAAAGTTTTGCAAGCTTTGGCCATAATGGCTTGCATCCATTCTGTACGATGTTGATGGTACCTTGGTAACGACCAGTGACCATCCAGGCTCTACAGATTACTACTCCTTTCTCCCATCCATCTGGTGAAAGCACTGTTCCCCAAATCTGCATTTGGCCTCTGTTCTTCCAACTTCAAGCCTCTTCTGGAGTTTTTCCTTGGACATTTAGTTTCGGGTTCACTTCCCTTCTTATTTCTGCTCCCTTAACTCTATGCTTCTCGTACCGGATTACATGGTTTCTAGTATGAGCTCTGTTTCTTGTCTTAATGTCTTGAACATAATCATCTTTGTCGGGATAAGCTGTTTCAGTTGCCCATATTAAGGAAGCATCACTTCCCATGAACTGGCCTCTAGTTTTGCACATGGCTACGTGTGAAAGACAGTGTGCTGTCTGGACATCGATTTCTACAGCTACGAAGATGTTGGACTTCCCCATGCTGTATGGTAGGAGTGCACGAACAAAGCATTCCCCTTCTGAACTTCGTCTTCCAACTTCTTTCATGTTCTGGTACCAAATGTTGTTTCCTAGATGTGCTGTGCTATCCAGGTAGTCGTTTAGGTCGTTGTCATCTCCATGCATGCTTCTCTTGATTCTTAGTGTTTATATCCCTAAATGCATCTGAATGGCTCCTTCTTACTGGAGGATTCTCAGGTATCCAGGTCTATGGTGCAGGTTTCCTCACCCGCGCCATTTGAGTAGACCAAATTCTGGCATTTCTTTTCTGGTCCTCATACAACTTTTTATTTCTGACTAGGAATGTTCGTATCCATACTGACATTGGTCCGGTGTATGGTCGCACTGTGGAACTTGTGCTTGTCCCTTTCGTTGTAACATATATGTTTGTTACTGCTGTCTGTGGGTGTTTATTCTTCAGCTCCTCTAGTCTTTTCCTTTCTCTGGCTATTGATGGCCATTCTGCGTCTACTATTAGTTGTGCTTGTGAGATTTTCTTTGCGTTTGTCTTTGTCTCCATCAGTGTTGTCTCAGGGGTGTTTATCATTATCATTTCTGTTGGTTTCTTCTCCAATTCCTCTGGTCTTTCCACAATGTCTGTTGTGGAGTTTCTTATAGTATGCAGTCTTTTCTTCTCTAATGCTTTGGATTGTGGTTCTGTATTCATTGATACTTTGCCTGTTGCGTGTGCATTCAGTGTTTGCATACGTGTGGTTGTCAGTAACCTTTCATAATTTTTCAGCAGAGCGGGTGAGAGCAGTCGCCGGTAGCAATGTGGTGACTGCAGGCCAGCCAAGCCCTGCCTGGTGCTCTGGGCCTCTAGTGAGTGTTTTCTGCAATTTCTGTTACCTTGTTGTGGATAGCACACCGAGCACGTTGTTGTGCCTGATTCCCCTCCCCCTTGAGCCACTTCCTGGTCCTCCTCTCCCTCCCGCCCCCCTCCCTGTCCACGCCCCCCCTCACCCTTCTGCCTTATAACTGTTCCCCCCTGGGCAGCCCCCTGCCCGGCAGCCCCTCGACTAAGGGCCCCTGAGGCAAAGGGTGGCTCCTGTAGCGTCAGCTCCCATTGTGTCTGCAGGTGTCCACAGGAGATGCCAGGCGACGTTCCGCCGTCTATCAGGTTAGCTCCAACTGCTCGCCCAGCCCACCCACCTACACCTGTTCACTTCGTTCGCATGGGTGCTACACTTCACTGTGTTCCGCAATTTGTGGTAAAATAGGGCTTTTTCTCCCCTCGCAGGACTCTCAAACTTAGGTGGCCTCTACATTGTGTACCTAATACGCATTTACTGTGTTACTGTTGCTCTGAAATATGGTAAACTAGGTCTTTTTCTCCCCTCCCAGGACTCTCAAACTTAGGTGGCCTCTACACTGTGTACCTAATACGCATTTACTAGGTTACTGTTGCTCTGAAATCTAGTAAAGTAGGGCTTGCCGCCCTCTCCTGTCCGCTTGCTTCGTCTGTCTCCCCCCACTCCCTCCTTATTCCATGGTGCTCTCTATCTCGCCTATCTTCTCAAACTGCTTCTCTATTGACTATCCTGCTCTCCTCACTAAATCTGGTAGGAAAGAGCTTAAAAAGGACATCCTGGTCTCCAACCCAGCCTCCCTATCGCTGACACCTACACTAATGCCTCCTCCAAGGAAACTCTCACTGACATCCTCTTTTTTTTGCCTTCCCCTGACCTATGGACCCTTCATATGGTCTCTGTGCTCTCTCCCTTCTCCTCTTCTCCCATTAATGGTGGCACCCGTTGGGATGTCCTCTTGGCCCCCTTCCGCTCCTCTAAGGCCATCATTAATGTCTACGCTAATGGGACCGTCTTGGTCCAAGGCCCTCAGGCCAACCTCCACCTCTTTGATAGACGCTTCCCGTGCCTCATCAACTTCCTTTCCTCTCCTGCTGTACCCTCTTCTCTGTCCTCGGCTTCCTTGCTCCACCCTCTCACCCTGCCCTCTCTCAAGCTCCTTCTTCACCTCCACAGGGCGTACCTCTGATCTGTACCCCTCCCCGGAAGTCCTTCAAGGATGGCAATCCTCTACACATTGCCACTCTCAACTCTCGCTCTGCCGTCAAACATTCCTCTGATATCTGTCGCCTTCTTGAGAAACTGGACCTTGACATCCTCGGTCTCACTGAGACATGGTTCACGGCCAGCTCTGTCACCAGCTTTGACACACTCCTACCTGACGGTTACAAGATCCTCTCCTTGCCCAGGCCCAACCGTGCTGGGGGGGGTGTGGCCCTTATCTTGCCTGAGTGGATTCCTGCCACTGTCACTCCTACACAGACCTACTCCTCCTTTGAATGCCTTGTCTGCCGACTCTCTCTCTCTCCTAGCCATTACCCTACCGTGACTACCATCTATCAGCCACCTGGTCAAATGTCCTCCTTCCTCTCTGAGTGGGCTGACCTCTCCTCCTCACTCCTGTCCTCAACCACTCAACTCCTCTTTCTTGGAGACTTCAACATCCACCTTGATGCCTCCTGTCCTCCCTCTGGACTCTTTCACAACCTCGGCAACTCTCTCTCACTCTCTTTTCTCCCGTCTGGGCCAACCCATTCTGCAGGGCACACTTTTGATGCTCTGATCTCTTCTGACCTTCCCCTCTCTGTCCCTCTCTCCACTCCTCTCTCCTGGAGTGATCACTTTCTCCTATCCTCCCACCTCACCTTCCCTACCCCACAGGCAAAGCCACCCTCATCACTGCCACTCACCTTCGCGGTCATCTGACCCATGAAGCATGTGTCAGTTTAGGCTTTCGCTACCAACTTCTGGCCCCCCCATCCTCCTTCGGCTGACTCCCACCCTGACACAGCCCTCTCCACTCTCCACTCTGCTATATCTGATACTCTTGATATCCTTGCCCCTGTCATGAGAATCCACCTGAAGCCCAAAGCCAAATGTAACTCCTGGTATGACTCGGATCTCGTCACCCTTAAACGCAAGTGCAGGGTGGCAGAAAGGAAATGGCGTGCTTTATGTTCATCCTCTGACAAACTGGCCTGCCGTCTGCTCCAAAGGCAATACCGGCTCTCCGTTCTCACCAAGAAGAGCGCCCTTATCCAAGCCCGCATCTCTGCGGCATCCAACAATTCGGCTGAACTCTTTAAAATCTGCAAGGAGCTGGCCAACCCTGCTGCAGTCTCTACCTCTCCTGTACCCTCCCAGGCCCTCTGCACGGCACTGGCCTCTCACTTCATTTCAAAAACTCAAGACATCCTGTCCTCACTCTCCCCCCCTCTATTCCCTGCTCTTCCTCTGGCCCTTCTGCAGCCACCCCTCCTCCCTCCTTCTCTGCCTTTCCCCTTTTTTTTGCTGACGAGGTTTTGAGACAAGTCCGATCTATGAATGTCTCGTCAAAACAGGTCCACCCCTGTTCCTCGAAAACTATCAAGGACCACATCGTCTCCTTGGCTCCTGCCCTGGCTGACTTCTGCAATCACTCCTTCACCTCTGCAGTCTTCCCATCCCCCCTCAAGCACTCCCTTGTGCACCCCCTCCTTAAGAAACCCTCTTCCGACCCCTCCTGCCCAGCTAACTATCGTCCAATGTCTATCACTCCCTTCCTGGGCAAGATCCTGGAGAAACTGGCCATCTCCCAGCTTAATCTCCATGCTAAATCTGTTGGTAGTCTTCATGACCATCAGTCTGGCTTCAGAGCTGCCAGAAGCACGGAAACTGCTCTCCTGAACATCTGTGATGACCTACTCTCAAACCTTGACTCTAATACCCCTTGTGTTCTCATTTTACTCGATCTCTCTTCTGCCTTTGACACTGTCAACCGCACCATCCTGCTCAACCGTCACCGTGATAACCTGGGTATCACTGGTCAGGCTCTGGCGTGGCTGACCTCCTTCCTCTCCAATAAATCCTCCCAGGTCCAACTGGGGTCCTTCCTCTCTGACATCTTTTTCTCTACCTGTGGTGTCCCCCAGGGATCCAATCTCTCCACCTGGCAGTTCAACCAGTATCTGGCACTTCTTGCTCACCGCATCGCCGCTCTGTCCCAACTTTCAGTGCTACGCAGATGATACCCAGCTCATTTTCAGGCTACCCTCATCCTCCTCTTCCCCTTCCCTCATCTCTGACTGTCTTTCTGCTATCCATGAAAGGTGTGCCGCCAATGACCTCTGCCTTAATGCCATTAAGACTGAGATTCTACTCATCGGCACACCCACTCCCTCCTTCCCTGCAGCTCTCTGGCCGGCCTCCCTTGGCCCTCGTCCTGCTCCTACCTGCAAGGCAAAAAACCTCAGGGTCATCTTTGACTCCACACTCTCTTTCTCTCCTCACATATCTGACGTCTCTAAGAAGTCACACTACCAGCTACACCTCCTCAGAGGTATCCTTCCTTTCCTCTCCTTCCCCCAGAAGCTCACTGTCTCTAGAGCCCTGGTTCTCTCGAAGCTGGACTACTGTAACAGCCTCTATATAAATCTTCCTGCATCTACTCTCCGCCCTTTGCAACTCATCCAGAACAGACTGCAAGACTTGTCCTTGGCCTCAAGCCCAGGGACCATATTTCTCCAGGACTGAAATCACTACACTGGCTCACAGTGGCTGCAGGATTAAGTTCAAAACACTCTGCATTGTCCACAAGGCCTTCTGGGGCCTTGGGCCAAAATACCTTCAACTCGCTCTTCCTAAATATCTTCCTTCTCGAGCTCTTTGCTCATCCACCTCCAACTCCCTCAGGGTCAGCCGCTTCTCCAAGCAACAAGCTGGGGGTAGATCTCTCTCTGCAGCAGGGTCCTCCCTCTGGAACAGCCTTCCTGCCTCCCTGAAACTTGAGGAGAACCATCTCCGGTTCCGGAAGCACCTCAAAACCTACCTCTTTGTCTCTGCTTTCTCTCCATCTCTCCCCTGCTAAAATCACCGAACCTGCACTAAATCTGCAACTGGGCCACTCACCGATCTCGGTCCTTGGCCCAGCCACTCTTCCCTGCACTCCCTACCTGCACTACAGGACTGTCTCTGTATCCTGCAGCCCCTCCTCCCGGCACTTACCTTGCACTTGCCACCAGCTGGCCCTATTATTTATCTTGTATTCTACTAACCATGTACTGCACTTTCCCCTCTCCCCTTCCCCTTGCACTTTTCCCTTTCCCCTCTACCCTTTCACTTGCGCGATCTAAATGACACCTGGCCTAGTAGGATTGTTGTCCGTCTCCCCTTGTCCCCCCCCCCTTGCCTCGTTGTGCCTTGAAACACTTGTGTATAGGCGCGTTACAAATGCCATATCATATCATATCATTCGTTCCTTGCCGACCCTGTCTCTGACTTTTCTTTTTGTTTGTTACCACAAGTGTGTGTGTGTCATTGCTAATCACATGCATTTCAAGCTCATTCATTCCACCATCAGATCTTCTAGGGACTGGAATGACTATGTAAGGTGTGGGTGCCTTTGTGGGTTTCATGCGTGCATCATTAGGTGGGTGCACTGGAATTGGAACGATTTGTGCACCAATAAAAAATGTGGTTAATGACAGTGAAACAATGATGAATATGATACTCAAATAGATTATGCCCCTGTAAGTCAGGCAGCAGCATTTACTTCCAGAGAAACGTGGACTTCTTTCCTCCTGTGGGAGGACAAGAGGGCTACTCTGGATCCACATCTCGATCATTCGATCTCGATCATTCGCCAAATGTCTACCTTTTACTATACATCTTTAAACAATGTTGTCTTTTGGATTCTGTGTTTAAGAGTTTCCGGTGTCCCACAAGTGTCCCCCCTCTTGCGGACAGTGAATTGTCTCTTATATCAGGATAAAGTTCCTTTGCTAAACTATGGGAAAAAACAAATCAAATAACACTTCGGCAAGTCATTTTACTGTGCATGTTCAAAGTAGGTCAGCTCCCAGTCCACGCCTCGGATTTGCTTCAGTCCCGAAGACATGTTGTATCCTGGTAAGTATGAAGAATAGAGACAAAATAACAACAAATGGAATAATGTGAAATCCTTGACACTGCTTCCTCGATCTGTCCCTCGGCGGAAAGTTTTTAGAATCTCCTCAGATAGTTCTGTTGATGTTAGAGAGTTCTACTTGCAGTATGATTCCATGCAAGAGCATGCCCATTTATGCAACATTAGATGGATCTCTGATGAATCTGAGGACATCAACATCGATCGGTCTCCCTACTAGCTCTGGAAAGTCAGTGACTAGACAAAAGAGGACGTTGTGGGCCAATCCGCTGTCTTCTGGTGACAGGGACATCCGTCCTGTCTTGCTGAGCTTCAAGATTGTATGCTTTCTTTTTAATGAAAACAATGTCTGCACTGTCCGTTCGCGTGGAGTGCAACTAAGATCACAATTTTATTTAGGAGTTGGCTTAGATGTTCTGTATTTACTGGGTCTCGAAGAAACATGAGTGTGCCTGTCATTCTACCGACAAGATTTGGACATTTTTCAATTATTCAAAAGAACAATGCATTGACAAGTTCATTTACTTCCTTCCCTGCTTGGCTCATTTGGTTTCTCCTCACTGTACTCAGGAAGTAAGAGGAATTGTTCCGCAATTACAGTAAGCAATCTTCTTATTGTCTTTTCGTTTTCAGGACCTTGAAGAAAGTCAGTGACACTGGTGAGCCCCCCACCAATGACGGGTATGATCTTAGCACTAGATTAAAGTATGTTACCACATCTTTGGTGGTGTCGCTACTACGGGACACCATAAGTGATTCCGAATAGGGCCTCGGTGTGGAATGAGTCTGGATACTGTATTTTCTTCCAATTCATGTGTCCTTGATCAAAAATTGGAATATTCCTTTTTTGTCAAGGCTTTAAGTGTGCCTCAGTCCAAGGTTCAGAGTCAACAGACTATGTTGTGGCTTATACGTGCAATTTTCTTCTTCACCTTGCAACGAGGATGCACAGAGTGTCCGTTCTTATGTCCTTATCCCCTTTTTTGCTTAGGGGAAGTGTCCAATTTAAGCCACAATTTAAAAAAAGTTATTTATCTTTGTCTGGCTGGTCATGCATCCTTCTTCCTCGTCATGGATCTCGTCTGCACGGGCTGTGGTTCTTCTCCATCGCTCGTAGACTCCTCTCATTGGGGTGTAGGCAGGGGGCCTTCTCTGATGTAGGGTTTGATATCACCCAGAAAAATCCAAGCTCTCCTGCCTTGTAGTTTTACTTCGGACAGAGTGCATTCCTCCACTGTGATGGGACCAATAAATCTTGGCTCATCCCACTTTTTCCTCGTATGGTTCCTTACAAGGAGGGTGTCTCCAGGGAAAACAGATGGAACACAAAGTCCTTGATCTGTGTCGGTAGTAGTAACTCCTTCTGTGTTCCGTGCTGCCCTGCACCCCTTTCGTCGTCGCTGCAGCTGGTCTGAAATTACAGTAAGGCATGTTTTCTCCTGTTGACTGGGCATCACATCTAGCTCTATCTTGGGGTGTCAGAGGAGTACGCATTCTTCTTCCTGTGGCTATCTCATGTGACTTAAGATGATGGTCGGAACCGGGTTGGTTCCTAAGTGCATACAGGGCCAAAGAAAGGCAGTGCAACCATCTCTTTCTTAGAGTAAGCTTCAACTTGGCTATCCTTTCCTTTAATAAGCTGTTGAGCTTTATACCAAGCAGCAAGCTAATCTGTTTGAATGTCTCATTTACAAAGTGAGATCCGTTATCTGATCTCATGAGATCGCACACCCCCCACCTGGGGAACACCTCTCTCACTAAAAATGTGGCCGCACAGGTAGAGTCTGGGTGTGTGCAGGGACCTGCCTCAATCCATCTAGAGAATGGACACACTACAACAATTAAGTATCTGTACCCGTTACATACTTGAATCATGTCGACGTAATCGATATACAAGTGCTGAAAAGGCCCATTTGGCCCAGGGATAACTCCTCTCATTACTTTTAATGTGTGCCCAGCTGTGAATTGTTGCCAGATTACTACAAAAAATGCAATGTGCTCGGTTAAATTCGGTATGAACCAGTCTTCTGTGAGTGTTGCTGCTAAATTCTCTTTTGTCATGTGTGCCGGATAATGTAACTGCTCCAGCGCTATTTTTAATAGGGCTACAGGCATCACTGGTTTACCAGTGCTGTCTTGTCGCCGCAAGCTGTCAGATGGGTTTAAAGAACACCCTTGTCATTTCCAAAGATTCTTCTCTTCCTGTGGCACCTCCCCTTGGAGTTCCATCAACTGTGCTTGCCCAAGATTGTTATAGCCTTCAGGTGTCGTTCGTGCAACCATCATTCTCTCATTGGTATGGATGACTTCCACTTCCATGATCGTCTCACTTTTGGATGCCATACGCTTGGCTTCCGTGTCTGCTGCTTGATTTCTGCGTCAGATAAAATCTGTCCCTCTCGTGTGGGCGGCGCATTTCATTACCGCTATGCCCACTGGGAGCTGTAGTGCCTTAATCAGCCTGTCCAATAAGGCTGCGTGCTGCACTGGTGTACCATCTGCTCGGAGGTAGCCCCTCCTTTTCCAGCGTGCTAGGCCTGCGTGCACTGTCGACATCGTATAATCAGAGTCACTGTACACCGTTACTTCCTGGTCTGCGTGGTTCTCAATAGCAAGTATCAGCCAATAATTTTGCAGCATGTGCTGAATAATGAGATAGTATTCATGCACTAATAAGTACTCAGAATTCTCCATTTGCTGTGTGCTTCATCACAGCAACGCCTGTACATCTTTGTCCATCAATTTTATCGATTCTCAAAGGACCGTCAATAAAGACACTTTCTCCTTCTGCCAGAGCATTTTCTTTCACCCTGGGAATTTCGTCATAGAATTCTTCATAGTTGGCACAGTCATGTATTGGCTCTCCTTCAGTGACTGGCTCTGCTATAAACTTAGCTGGGTTCACTATATTACATCGGACTACCTTAATTGATAGATTTGATATGATCAATTCATAAGCAGAAGTTCTCTGAAATGTCAATGTGCCCTTCGGTTTCTCTAGAATGGCAAAATGCGAGTGCTCGACATACAACGTCATTGAGCAACCCATTACAATGGTTGTAGCCTTCTCTATGGCGAACGCTGCGGCAGCTAAACTCTGTTCACACAGGAAATGACCTCTCATTACTGGGTCTAAATTTCCACTATAGTATGCCAGGGGGTTGTACCCCAATGTAGTTCTCTGTGTGAGCAATGCCATCATAACGCTGCCATTCGTGTGTGAAAACAGGTAAAATTCCTCTGCATAATTTGCAATCCCTAGAACTGGTGCTGTGCAAATAGCTCATTTGAGTTCAGCAAATCCTTCCTCCATGGTCTCAGACCATTCAATCTTTTCTTTTCTAATTTGGGCCTTCTTTAGGGCCTGAAGTAAAGGCTTAGTGTAAGAGCTATAGTCGAAGACCCATGCTCTGACATAGTTGCATAGGCCTAAAAAGCTTTGCATCTGTTTTATCATGTGTGTGGCTTAGCCGTGTTCAGTATAGCTTCAGCCCTTTCTGGGGTCATTCTCGTTCTCTCATGTGAGATCAGCTGGCCTATGTACAGCACTTCTTGTTGACAATATTGTAGCTGTTCCTTGTCAACCTTGTCAACCTTATAGCCTTTCTCAGCCAGTATAGTCAATAGCTGAACAGAATCGTGCCTGCATTGCTCTTCTGTCGTGCTGCAAATTAAGATGTTATCCACATATTGCAGGACAACACTTTTTAATGCAATATTGCTTAAGTCCATCTGCAGGACTCTGTTAAAAATAGATGTAGACTCACAATACCCCTGGGGTAGCCTCGTGTTTTTCAGACGCATCTGTCTGAATGTGTATGACGTCAGATCTTGTGAGTTACGGTGCAACGGGATTGAGAGAAATGCATTTTTCAAGTCAATTACTGTGAAAATATGTGCCTCAACAAGTATATTACATAGGATTGTAGCCGGGTTAGGAACTAAAGGGAACTCGGCCTCAACGATATAATTTATTGGGCGTAAATCCTGAATTAGCTTCCAAGACCCTCCCTTTGATTTTTTGATCGGAAAATGCGCAGTATTGCATGACGACTCTGACGTCACTAAGACCCCTTGCTCCATCATAGCCAAAATTGTCTTAAAAATCCCCTCCTATGCCTCTCTGGACATGGGATATTGTCAGGCTTTTGGTAGAATTGCTCCTGGTTTCAATTTAATTTTCACTTCTCCAACCCCTTTCACGAGGCCTATGTCATAGGGTCCTGTAGTCCATACTGAGACAGGCACCTGGGCCATGTCGTCATCAAAATATTCAGGATGGTTTTGTGCCAAAATCATTCTTTGAGGAACTTCTGTTGTGATCATTTTCACCCAAAAGGTGAGACTTACTTCCACCATATCCCATATCTGCCTGTTCTTCAAACAGGTCGTCATCGGTCAATCAATATACTTCTTCAATGGCGATTACTGCGCACCATTGTCGGCCTTTGTCGTCATAACCATCGATCAAGGCCATTCTCCCTCATACTGCAACTGTGTGTATCATCAAAGGAAATACTTGTCCCTTCTCCTCGTGCATCGATATTATTGGTCTAAATAGGAACTCATCTGGGGTTCTCATGATTCTGTCTGCAAGGCCTGGCAGCCCTGCCAATAGTATGCGCATACCATACGCAAATATTTCTGGCTCTAATGGTATAGCCCTCATAGCTGTGTGTCCTGCGTATGCACTGCTCATTTCACATACATTTGAATAGTGCATTCATGGAGTTGAACATACTATGCCCTCCTACGTAAATGAGATTGTCATGTTTAACTTTGTCATTAAATCTCTACCCAAAATGTTTAGTGGGGTCTGACGTAAATATAATAAAGACACATTAATTTCACATTCTCGTATAGAAACTGGAAGTGCATTTGTGAAGGGAACACGACTTGTAGCTCCTGTGAAACTCTGAGTATTTATGGCCTCGCCGGACAAGGACAACTTGCATTCACGTATGTATGCACCCGTGTCAACTAAGAAGGAATATTCTTTATCTCCTATAACGACATCCACCCTAGGTTGCCGGTCAGGGTCTGGTGTCACAGATAGGATAGAACACATCAGGGTTCCCAGTGAGCTGTCGTAGTCCATATACAATTTTGGTGTGTCGGTGGATTTCCCTCATTCCCATTGTTCCTTCCCATTCCAGGGTTCATGTTCTGTCCTGTGCTCGCTGTCTGTGATAGTTGCACCGATACCTGTTGGGATTGTCCTTGTGGAAAACTCCCCATATTCTGGGGTTACCCACCTTGTTGCACTCCTGGTGCTTGTTGTATCGTGTGATTCTGTGCAACACCTTGTTGTCTGAATGCAGGTGGATTCACTGTACCTGCTCCTGGCCCTCGGCCGTTCTGCACCATGCCTTGGTTTCTGCATGTGCACGCTAAATGCCCTGTTATTCCACATAAACAACATACTGGTGGTGGTCGAACCATTTGCCCATTTGACATATCTTGATTACCATGTTGCATATTTTGAAAGCCTCCTTGATTATTTTGGAAACCTCCCTGATTGCTCTGCCATCCTCTTCGTCTAAATCCTCTTCCCCTGGGGTAAAACACAGTATTTCTCTGATTATTCTGCTGTGGATTAGTCACCTGTTGAATGCTCGATTCAACAGTGCTAGTTATCTTGGCTTCTTCAAGAGCACATTTTGACAATTTTTTATGCACCAATTTCTCTTCCTCACCCTTTCATGAAGCTTCCTTTTTGCAATTCTTTTCTTGCAGCAATCTGCAATAGTGTGTGATGGTCAGCTGTATTTCTGACCAAGGTTTGGCTTTAATTCCTACCAATTTCTTGAGCTGTTTCTGTACTAGTTCTGGCAGCCCTTGGCACAATATATGGTAGAATACAGGTATAGATTTCCCCCAAGATTCATGAGATTTGAGTACCAAAGCATCTTGGAAATTCTATTATAGCTCCCATATCGGATGTATCTGGGTAAAGCACTCATAGTGCTTTCCATACTGATGCTCTGCAGTTGTTAAATGGAGCTTCGTCATGTTCAGTATTGATTGTGGTCACACCCGGGTAACCTGCCCATGTCCACACATCGTCTGCTCTCTCACCAAGTATGGCGATTAGGAGACCCTTGAAATCCCTATAGCTAACGTGTTCCCTCCTGTCATTTTCTCTAACTCATGTATCTACTTTCCGGCTCTCAATGTCAGCATTGGAAGCTTGTTTTTCGAATTTTCTCGATCCATGTGAGGCCATGGAATATATTGTGGTCTTGTTCCCCCTTTTTCGAGTAATGGATATTGGGATGTATAGCTCTCTCTCTCTTCCCTCATGGTTCTTCTATCTATGGCAGGGGTAATGTAGCTGCATCGCCGCCTGCCTTGCAGTGACCTAAGTCTATCTACGTAGGGCGGTGGAGACACCCCCCTCTGACCGTGAGATACTTCTTCATGTCGGTCTGACTGCGTGGCTAGTTCTGATGCTCTTGGTGCAGACTCGCTAGTGTCTGACCATCTTATTCTTTTCTCTCTTGAGAGTCTTCTTTTGCTCCGTCACTCTTCCTCATTTTCCTTGCATTCCTCCCTCTCCGTGTCGGACATTGTCTGTCCCCAAATCGTGCAACTTCTTGTGTCTTCTTGGTTCTTACTTATTTCTAATCTGTCCAGGGATAGTTCCCTATTCCCACTACTTTGGGAAACATCCTCAGTGTCCTAAAGTTGAGTGCTCTTCAGGCGCTCGTCTTCCCCATCCCCTTGGGGTGTTTGTTCTAGCCCCATTTCATCTTATATTCTATCGATCTTCTGGTGTCAAAGTCATCTTCCATATTTGCCCTAGACGTGCCTGGTACTGAATCGTACGCAGGAAAGAAATCTTTGATATCTTCCCAATCTACTACTGGAGCGGGTTTTTTAACCTCTCTCCACAGACATTCAAGATCGCGTGCTCTCTGTCTTCGCTTATGTTCTACATCGTCATTGAATTCTTTGCGCTTCCTCACCTCTTCTCGGACCATATCTTCTTCCTTTTTCTTTTCATTTCTACGTTCATTTGTCTCTTTATTATCTCCTCTCGTATTCTTTGCTCTTCCTCTGACCTTTGCTGCTTCTGTCTGTCTTGATCGTTGGCTGCTCTTTGTTTGCGATCGAGCTGTATTTCTTGCTCTTCGCGATATAGCTGTTCAAGTCTTTGTCTGTCTTTCTTTCTTATTCTTTCGTCTCTCAATTCCTTCTCTTTCCCCTGTCTCTGTACCTCATCTAGCCTCTCTTTTTGTTTCGCATCATCAATGCCTTTGCCATCGCGTTTCAATAGAATTTGCCCTCCCATCCATTTGTTTTTTGCGAATGCTATCTCATCTGTTCTATCTTCGTTTCCCTTCCATCTTTTTCCTTCTCTCTCCTTGTCGAGAGATGCACTTGTCTGTGCCTGATCACTTCTTTCGTCATCACGTCTCTCCTTGTCCCTTGGGACCGTGGAGGTCATATCCTTATCTTTATCTTTCCCTTGATTTTCATCACTACTTTGCGTAGGTGACTCATATGCTGGGTGCTATACCCCGTGGCTGTCTTTAGTTCTCTGAGTGGGTACAGTCCGTCGTCTTTACTTTCTTCAACCTTCATCTTGGATGGGGCGGGTGGCACAGTAGGCCCCTCAAAGC
The DNA here is from genome assembly GCF_040938575.1 of Ambystoma mexicanum. Classification (NCBI taxonomy): domain Eukaryota; kingdom Metazoa; phylum Chordata; class Amphibia; order Caudata; family Ambystomatidae; genus Ambystoma; species Ambystoma mexicanum. The sequence goes on along the minus strand of NC_090921.1, from coordinate 253,621,880 downwards.
ATATATTAAGTATCCAATCTATTGGCGTCTCCTCTCCCTTTTCTTGTTCATACATCTTCCAAAGCTCTAAAATAGCTAGGCGTTTGTCTAACTTCCTGCCCATGTATGTGGCGTGTAAATATGTCGTCCTGTGTTGCAAGACAGCTTTAGATAAGGACACGCCCTGTGGCCATGGCATAAACATTTTGTGGGCGGTTCTTTTAACCCACTCTGTACTATATTTCTTCAGTTTGGGAGCTTTACGTGACTTAAACAGTTCCAACAATATGAGCGAGCACCAAACACAGCAAGCTCCAAGCCCGATTTTTTCACAAAATTTAATATCCTCTATTTTACTCAAAAACATCCATTTGCATGCAATATCATCTTGGTTATTTAATCGCGTAAAATTGAAATCAGTTTTCTCAAAGAAAATGTTTCGACTTGTGACGTCACAACAAACAACATGTGAAACAGACGTTTAACAGGCTAGACGAACACCAGCTGGTCACATGTATCTCTGCATCTGAATATTACCCCGAAATGGAGTTTAAACGCATCCCTTTCATGGTGTGTTTAATCGCTGTGGTAATCTATTTGTTCCCCTTTAGTTGGGACTATGGATACACGTTTCTTTTAGCCGCTTGTATTAAAAGCGTAGGAATAAGGCGAATCCTCTCACTTTTCGGGTGTCCTCCCCGGTAACCTCTCTCTTCTCGGGTGTCCTCCCCGGTATCTTCTCTCTATTTGCTTAATTATTCATGAGTCATTATTCCCTACCCCTTAGATATATACATTCTTCTCTACTTCTTACTATATTTTGTTTTTTCCCACCTCCCTCCGTTACCTTTTGCCTCTTTCTTGTTCTAGAGCATGCACTTTTGCCAAAACTCTCAATCTTTTTCACTCACCGTTCGCATGTTTCCTCTCTGGACCCTCGGGATTGCCGCCTTCATCACCGCCTTCTTTGGCTTTTCTCCCACTCAGCTGCCTTTAGAAATGGGAAGGGTATGCGTGGGAAAAACACAGGTTCCTTCAGACCGTTTCCTGCAAGTTTCGTTCTTTTACACTACCACTGTCTACGTGGAGCTTCACGGTCTACTCGGCCAAATGGCAAAGGACTCGTGATATTGCTGAGGACATAGAATTACTTTATGTCGACGGTCAATCTGTGTCTTATTCTAATCAATAATCGATAACCATCAATCTCTGCTACCAAGTGTACTCCAAGAACCCCGGCCGGCCCAACGAGCCGAGGTTTGATCAGAAGTACTTTAAGATGATATAGCTGCACCCTTGAGATGGATGGGGGTGCAGATGTATTACTTCAACACCAATCAATAAGGACAACACAATGGTTTGGCAAAGGGAGTCCATTTAATGACAAGTACAAAAAACGGGGAGCCATGGATATCAGCAGTGATGTGATCATCCTTCTCTCTTCAACTCCAATGAACTTCATACAAGTTGTAACATCTATACTCAAAACTCATCATAATTGACGTGTAAGACTCAAAAGTTAACATCCAATTCTATTGGTTTGGAAAAGGTAACTTTACTATTGGTACTATATCTGTATAAAAATGACTACTGTAGTGTCACTAAATGAACGGAGTCTCATTGTTCTACTAACTACAGGACCCTAGCTAATTTTGGCCATTTTGATTGGGTTGGCATTAACCCCATGCATACATTTTCACTTCGCTTAGCAGCACGCAGAATGGTCGGCCAGGTGTGGGGTGCCCCTTAGTCACCGGCCTTCCTCCGATTATGGTTACAATGAATCATCACTTTAATAGCCATGTGTCAATTAGTTCACTGTGGTTGGACTCGAAAATGCATCTTCTGTCTGGAAAAGTTTTGATATCTCTGCCTAGTCGGATGCCAAGCGTAGGTGTGAACCCACGCTTCTTCTTGCTCGGCTGGTCACGTTCTTCCCACACTGTGAATTTGTCTCGTTTCTCTCAATTTGTGTATCTGATTCTAATTTAAAACAGAAAATGTGGATTAACGCGTAGAGGTCTGTGCGCTGGTGTTCACTGATTATGTTAATAATTCAGTTAACCTTAAGGAATTGGAAGTGTAAGCTGCATTACCACCTACGCCAACCAGTCCACCCTGACTGGTACTGAAAATCTTATACAAAAAAAGGGGTTGAGGTGGTGATGCGCCAAACACTATGTAAATAAGGGACACTAGTAGTACAGTTGATGCTTTAATTGTAGCAGGAACAGCCGACACGTGTTTCGACACACAGGTCGTTTTCAAGGCTGAGTAGTTAGATGCAACATTGATATTACATAACAAAAGCAAGATCCAAAATGTCACAATCACATTAAATATGAACAAATACAACCGCATCACATTACATTAGATAATGATTTAAATAAAACCGAATAACAAAACACATTGTATAATAAAAAGTCGTTGGTATACCGTAAACCATGGTTGGAGTGTGGAACAAGCAGAAGCACAGGCAGTTGCAAATGATAAAACAAAACAGAAGATATACGGTAAGTAACATGCTTTAGCAATTAGTGAATACATCAATCCGGGTATGGGGGAACAAAAACAGAAGTCCTCTTGAAATGTGCGCAGCCACACCGAAGCCTCCAGTCATGCATAGTGTGCACAAATCACCCGAGAAAGCAGTGAAGTAAAAGTCTATTAGGCACCAAAGGAAAAGGCCACAGATTGGCCAGAAGCCAGTGTCCGATGGACAAAAATAGAGTACAAGTAATAAACTAAGCTTACCACAAGCAAATCAAATATATCGAGAAAGTCGATGATGGGTAATCCCTGTGCAAAATAATCATCAGTGTCAAATAAGTGGCACGGCATAAGGAGCGGTTCTAACAAATGTATGGAGGTATAAATTATAAATCAGAGTATTCGAGTCCACATACCACAAAGAACAGGACGTTGTAAGTATCACGCTGATGTCACATTCAGAAATTGAGTCCGTGCCGTAATGGCCGTAACCAATATATAGCCTAAAGGAAATCATTAAAGTAGCTAAATACTACAGCCAGATTAGATAGAATTAATTTGCCTAATACTGAGCAACAAGGAGCCATACTTACTCGCTAGATCCAGCGTTCACAATTACAGAGGAAATCCCCGAAGCAGCCGTCCAAGCAAATTGTAAGAGAGAAATGAAGGAGAAGCAACTGACGTCACAGCGGTACGTCGGTGGCGTCGCACGCATCTGGCGTCGCGTGGATGACGTCAGTTGTAAACAAACAACTGAATTAAGAGTGAGGTTAAAGCTAAGCCGACAAAACCGTCATGCTGGAATGAGTGCAAGGAAGACCAAAAATGAGAGGCTGGTACCTGAATAATAATACCTTTAATTCACTGCTTTCTCGGGTGATTTGTGCGCACTATGCATGACTGGAGGCTCCGGTGTGGCTGCACACATTTCAAGAGGACTTCTGTTTTTGTTCCCCCATACCCGGAGTGATGTATTCACTAATTGCTAAAGCATGTTACTTACCGTATATCTTCTGTTTTGTTTTATCATTTGCAACTGCCTGTGCTTCTGCTTGTTCCACTCTCCAACCATGGTTTACGGTATGCCAACGACTTTTTATTATACAATGTGTTGTGTTATTCGGTTTTATTTAAATCATTATCTAATGTAATGTGATGCGGTTGTATTTGTTCATATTTAATGTGATTGTGACATTTTGGATCTTGCTTTTGTTATGTAATATCAATGTTGCATCTAACTACTGATTCTAATTTAGCCTGCCACCTGCCTACATCTTCTTATCTCGACCTTTCAGAGGCAGGATATTCTGTTCTTAGTTTCAATTAAATGTAGCTACTGTTCGCCTTGTCTATTGGTATGATCTTGGCTTCCCTGGCACAAGTTGCTTCTGCCGAGTTTCGATTCAGCCCTCTCTTCTCGTTTCACTAATATCAATCTCTGCTCATTAGGCCTTTAGTAACCTGGGTTGATTCTGCTTTGTTTGCAAAGTGGAAATATACCTATAATAAAGTACTTTGTTTGAGATAGATTTATGTATAAAGGCGCTTGCCGCACTACACTTCTACTTAGCATAGCAAGCCACACTGTTTCCTTAGCTTTCTTGCGGTTTCAAGCATATTTACAGGTGTAAACTGGTTGACTGTCTTCATATTGTTTAGAGCTTAATTTTCTTACATTTGGACATCATTCTTTTGTTTTAAGTTCACGATATCCTTACTCATGGCGTTTCGTCTCTTTGTGTCATTCTTGGGTCGTCATTTCTTCTATCTGTGAGCCTGTCCGAGTCCTCGGGACGTCACCATTCATCTTCAATTAAGACCTTTTTGGTTTCTTCCGAGACAGTACTTAGGCAATCTTCACTTGGTTTAATTTGTTGTTAGGGTTTTCTTAAGGGATACCTTACTGTCCATGGCTTTCTTGGTATTGGTACTTCAATAGGTGCTGCTCTTCTGGTAGGCACTGAACAGAGCCCTACTGCAGCTCTCTGCTGGTTTATTTGCTCATCATACGTCACATATTTTGGTGTGAATATTCCTGGTACTCCAAAATGGGTGACTGGAGTGCAGGTTTTATTTGGGACCTCCTCTACAGGTGAACCACCCACATAACCCAAAACTGCCAACAATGCAACTGCACACCAAGATACCAGATAACCTCACAGCTACGACCACCAGTGACTGTGGTCCGCTTATGGACACAATCTAACCAGTGCACACAATCAACCTGTCATAACCACACAACACACTAACTCAAACACAAAATTCTACCACACAGCAGAGCCACGGAACCTTGCCTATACAGTTACAATGAACGAGGCCCTCACAAACTACCACATGCAAAACAACATCCACATATGCCAGCTCTTCCTGGTTCTGAATCCATCTTCTCTCCTTATTCCCCACTACCCTCCCCCACCTCTTTTTTGCAGAGCCACGCAAGTGCCTGGAGACTACCCCTGAATGGTAGCAGTGCGTGGGACAAATCAACATAGCATAACATATGTTGATATTGACTTAGCCCATTAATATGTATGTTTTCCAAACCTCCTCTGAGTTATGCTGCTCAGTGCTGTATTGATTCCAAGACAAGCACATTGGCCCAGAGCTATCATGCCGGCCCTCATACTGCATATGTGCCTTAGGGCCGCCTGTGTGCCTCCTTTATGAGTTGCAACTTCATACCAATTGTCTCTGCTTTGTTGTTGTAAATGCACGTTATCTATATTAAACATTGATAGACCTGAGTATTATTGACAGTGTGCATTAAAGATGCATTATTGAATAATGCTCCAGTGCCTGGTTTGTGCTCAATAAAAGTCATAAATACATCTCTGTATTCATGAATTATTGTACACATTAATCCCCGGGAAAATGGGAGCAGCATATTGAAGCCAAAGGGACTTGATCTCTGGTTTTGAGACCATAGCCTGGACTACGAGCTCTGTAGCCCTGGGGCTGTATGTCTCTGAGGACCTCCAAGGGAAGGTTGTTAATACATGCTTCACTGATGAAAGTGCAAGCGACTTTCCTGCTCAGCATGAAGCCATGCATTAACCTAGCGCTTGTCACTGGGATATGTCTTCTCAAAGCATCATTTAATACATTTTAAACAGCCACTGAGGGTCTCCCATCATGGACAGATTGTATACCCTCATGTCAAGATCCTCATAGCCACTGCGTCCTACAGCTGAGCCAGAGGACAGGCTAGATATGTCTCGGGGGACATTCTTCAGGCTGCCTGCAGTGGCATGTCAGGGGTTAACTCTCCAGCACTCACAGTGCTAGGTCACTATGACCATCGGGATGATAGAAAGGGAAAGAGAAAGGGGAGAAATGGAACTCATGCCGCCAGCAGGGGTATCCAGTGAAAAATGCTTCCAAGAATAATGTAGTCAGTGAAAATACCTATGTAGTGAAAAGGTTGCCAAGCAAAAAGTAGTCAAACATGCAGCTGAAAAGTAGCCAGAAATGCAATGCGGCTCGGGTAAGTGTTAATGTTAAAGAGGGTTTTGTGGGCTTGTGATTGCCTAGTTTTAGGTTGGAATAGATGTCAAGGTAAGGAAAGGGATTAGGGTTAGAGTAAAGATTTTGGTTAGAATTAGGGTAAGGGCTAGGGTCAGTGTGTCTGTGGGAGGGCTTGTGATGTTGGGATTTAGTTAGTGCTTAGAGTAGATTAAGTGTCAGGGCAAGTGTTAGGGTTGAGGGTATGGTAAGGCTAGGGCTAATAGAGTAATGGTGTGGGTAAGTATTAATGAAAGAGATATGGATGGCTGGTGATGTTGGCATACGATAGGGTTAGGGTAAGTTTTAAAGTTGTGGTTAGGGTAAGGCTAAGGTTAATATGAGAGCAAAGGTTTGGGTCAGGACAAGGGCTATGGAATTTGAGTGAGCTAGTGAAGTGGTTGGAGTTAGACTCACTGTCCATGTGCTATGGTATTGTTGTTTTGTTTTGAGTCACATGCAAATAACATGCTTTAGTATTCTGAATGGGTAGTGTAAGGTAAGAGTCAAGGATGCAATAAGGGTTGTAATTAGAGTTAGTAGGTGTTAGTAATGGAGTAAGGATGATTATGGAGGTTTTATTTAAGGTTTTGGTCATTGTTGATGATATCTTGTACCTTTGTATATTTAAAAATAGCCTTTTGTCAACCTTATTTCTACAACATTTTCACAATTTACATTGCTTGTATTGAATGATCACATTTTTTAAAACAACCTTTTGCTGGTTACTTTTTCACTACTTTTTCACATGACTATGTTTTCCTGAGGACATTTTGACATAGATGCAGAGATGGACCAAGGAGGAGAAGCCAAGTGTGGTGCAGCAAGAGTCACTGAGGGCCGGGTCCTAATGCGTGACCTTCTTGAAGGTACTACCCAAAAGCGGAGAAACAAATAAGTTCTGTACAAACCTAACCTGGTTTCTTTCTTCTTACTGGATTCACACACCTCGATTACAGGCCAAGGCCCAGGCTCTAGATCACAGTAATACTGATCATCCCAATGATAATGAGAATAATGATAATGATAGTGAAGAAGACATCCTTCAGCCAGCCCAATGGACAAGCTCTTGGTTGCCCATTGATCAGCTTGGTTCATGCTCTAGATCACAGCAATACTGATGTACTCAATGATAATTAGAATGATAAAATGTGGCTTGCATGCCTGTTGTGGGGGGCGGACATGGCCTTTAACAGCCCGCTAGCCCGAGCCATGATAGGCCCGTGCGAAGTGAGGTCCTCGCTCGAGCTGTGGGATGTTTAAGACCATGTCCGCTCTCCACTACGGGCATGAAAGCCATTCGCACCCCGGGGTTCAGTTGGGGTGCGAATGGCTTTCTTTTTCTCAATGTGAGATTCGTGCTGCTTGAGCAGCCAAAATCCTAAGAAAAAAAAGATGCCTGCTGCCAAATGGCAATCGGGAGAAGCTCTGGACCCGGAGCGCAAAGCTCTGTTCCCACAGTTAAGTGGGTTGAGGATCCCTGTTGCCTCCCCACATTAACAAACAAAAAGAAAAATGGTGGCAGCCTGGGAAGGGCCTTGGGTGGCTGGGACAGTGGGTGGAGAATGTGTATTACCAGCCGCTGTTCCAGCTACCTGATTGGCTGAGTGCCCTTCCCCCGGTACGAATGGCAGTATAGAAGACATCCTTCAGCTAGCCCAGTGGACAAGCTCTAGGTTGCCCAGTGATCATCTGTAAATCTTCCAGGTGCATGTTCTGTATGTTGCCCAGCGCACCTGAAGAGGGAGTCTTGCCACACATGCTGAAGATGCTCCCGGTGAATATGTTCAAGGTGGACAAAAGGACATGCAATGCTGACCACAAATGGTGTGGGTGGCCTAGAGGGCAGTTACTGTAGAGGTGATCCTGCAGATGGCCGTGTGATGTGCTGCAGATGGCTCCCTAACTTGTGGTGTTTATTGTTTATTGAGGGTGGGTCCCACCAAACCCCCCAAACCCCATTTTCAAAAATGAACCCTTTCCGCAACCCATCGAATGTCCAACCCAAACATCCATACATCTATTTTAAAGGTATGTTTGAGTTGTAAATCCATCGAAATTAATTCAATGAATATGCTTTTCAATGGAAAAGCATTTCAATGAATGAATTTCGATGGATAATGATTCAATGGAAATTGTTTCGATGGAAAGACTGTATACCCATAGTGTGTTGGTGGCATGACAGAAATTGTACAGTATTTAAGTCAAGACCATGCTGTGTAGTGCACTTGATCTACGCGTACCGTAGTACTTGTACGTGGTGGTCCATAGGACATGCTTGTCATCACCTTGTAGTTATAACTAAGGTGACCATGAGGGCATGCTGTTGGTGATAGGCGTGTTGAATGCCCGGAGGGGACCTAGCAATATGTGTTGGGTCTTACCCCGGGGTAAATCTGCTCCGGCTTCGTGTATCTGGGGAATCAGTGGTGTCCTGATTTTGAGACAGGTTCCGCCGCAGGGGTGGGGCTGTTGCTCCTGAACTGACTTCACCAGGGCAGAATGTGCGAGGCTGTGTGGAGAAAGTTCACCATATCAGAAGTGCAAGGGAGGGAAGATAAATAGAGATCAGCCAAAGATAAGGGCACAAAAGCACACTAGAAGGTCAGGATGTTTGAGTTCAGATATTAGCAAACACTGCGCTAAAAAAAGAATGCCCCTGAGCACGGGTAATGTCGCAACAATAGAACATGCAGAACAACCTGAAAGGCCATTAGTGTTTAGGGAACGCTATTCTACAAACAGTGCGGGCTGTGCACGCAGTAGACTGACAGGGACAATGCTACAGTCTGGCTGTGGAAGCCCTGTGTGTGGTGCTGAGGCCTAGGAGTGGTAGAGCAGGTGGGATGTGCTACAGTCTGACTGTGGAAGCAGGGTGATATATTGAACGGGCTCTGTTTGTACGTACAACCTGTGAGTGCTAGAGCAGGTAGGGTGTGCTGCAGTCTGACTGCGGAAGCAGAGTGATATACTGAACAGGCTGTGTGTGTTGCTGAGGCCTAGGAGTGCTAGAGCAGTTGGGATGTGCTACAGTCTGATTGTGGAAGCAGAGTGATATACTGAACAGGCTGTGTGTGTTGCTGAGGCCTAGGAGTGCTAGAGCAGGTGGGATGTGCTACAGTCTGACTGTGGAAGCAGAGTGATATACTGAACAGGATGTTGCCGAGGACTAGGATTCCTTGCGCCTGTGGGATGTGCTACAGTCTGACTGTGGAAGCAGAGTGATATACTGAACAGGATGTGTGTGTTGCCGAGGACTAGGATTCCTTGCGCCTGTGGGATGTGCTACAGTCTGACTGTGGAAGTGAAGTGACATACCGAGTGGGCTGTGTGTTTTCCTAAAGACTCAGAGTAAATGTATTGATGGAACATGCAACCGTCTGACAACCTCACAGGGGACACTATCAAGCAAACAGAAGAGGCTGCACATGCTGAAAGAGGATACTGTGACGCGGGCGTGCATCATGCAGCATGCATGCAAATGCAGACATAGACAGAATAGGTTTTACATGCTACGGTCTGACAGGATGTTGGGTGATAATCAGATAATGCTGTAGATAATGTAGATAATGCTGCAAAATCTATACTGAAAGGCCTGTGCATTTCTGATTCAGACAGGGAAACTGAACATCTAAACAGCAGGCTGTGCAGTTTCCAGTCTTTCCAATCTGACACGGGGCCCAGCAGTGCCTGGGTTATTTACCGGTAATCTTTATTACTCCTAGCTCTACTCTTCCTCCTCCCTTGTACCAACTCCTTCATCCTCCTCGTCTCTTTATGTAGGTGGTTATGGGAGTTGGAGTTAGGCAGAAACCTGTGCAGTTCCCTTAGGGACCACTGCAAAAGATTTAAGACTACAGGTGTTGGCAGTAAACCCACTTGGTAGCAGTCTGTACCACCCTGATTTACCTGGTAGCTGAGGCTGAGCAGTCAGACTTCCCTCAAGAAGAGTTAGGCAGTATGCAAAGTATACACAATAGGCACTCAGGTACAATAATACAAGCAAACACTGACCAGAGCTTTGGTATCAAAGTATATAATTATTTATTTAAAAACACACGGTTTGACACACTCCAGCACTCTTATTGTATAATATTCTAAACACAGTTACTATTGTAGTATATACACCCCTTTTTTCCTTATCAGATAAGTCACTGTAAAACACCACTTATTTTCATACAGAGGTGAGCGCTTAACTAGATGGCACTCCAATAGGTTTGTGAGAAAGGGAGGGGAAAAGACAGAATATGGAAAGGTACACCACTCTAAGATTCAGGAACACTGTTAACAAGGCAGAAGAGCAAAAGTCACTGGTGAGCCAAAGTCCAAAGGCTGGGCCCACTCTTAGAGAGAGCAGAGCACAAATGCGCCCAAGATCACACAGTTACACTAGGCTTAGAAAGTCTTGCAGAGGGTTCAAAAAGAGTTTAGAGAGGCTTAGGAAAGTTTAGCCAGGGTGTCCCAGGCTAACCCAGGTTCGAAAGCCGGGGGCTAAATCTACCCCAATCAGTCGGTAGCAAGGGAAGCCAAGCGGGACACTGTACCTTAAGTGGGAAGGATCCTCCAGCGGTGGCAGTTGTTCCTGGTAGTGGGTGCAAGAAGCGTCGTCATCCAGGGGAAGAGAAGATCTCGAATTGGAGGAAAGATGAAGGTCGTTGCACTACCAGGGAAGAAACCAGCCATGGAGTTTTCCGGTTAAAGGTGGTACCTTTGTTTCGCGGTCGTGATAAAACGTGGTATCCCGGTTGCTGGGGTGCTTGGCACAGGCAAGGCGGCCACGAGGTACGTCGGGAAGGCGAAAAGACAGTGAAACTGGTTATCCCCACCAGTCAAAGGAAGAAGACTCTCCGGCAGGAGATCTCTTCTGTCGTTGGGAAAAAGTGGTGAGTCGGTCCAGCAGGGCTCCACCGGTGGTGGTGTCGTGGCAGGTCGGCTCAGCTTCTCCCTCGTCGGATTCTTAGGTCCTGTGGCGACTTCTGAAGTGCCAGTCCCCAAAGCCCTGCTTTTATGCAGCAAACCCCCATTCACTCAGCCTAGCTGTCACTCAAACATGCTAAGTGGTGAGCCGGCCGGCTCACCACTTGGGCCAATCATGATGGAGTGCGACTTGAGTTGCCTAGGCATCTCAGTCCAGGGTGCCTAAATTCCCCTCCACCCCTCCTAAGTACCCCAGACAGAGTGGCACCACTTTGGAGGGCTTCTGTGGAGAAGCCCGCCAAAAAGTGGAACAAAGGGCTCGACTTGGGTTGGAGTCACAGAAGAAAACACAAACGCCATTTTAGAATCAAGTTTTGGCAAAAAATACCAACCGGAGAATTAATATTAATTAAATAAACCGGCAGTATGTTCGAGGCTACCGTAAATAATTAAATAAAGATAGTAGCCTAAAACAATGGGAAATCCCATAGGAAAATATTCGCGGTTGAATATAAAAAGTAGTATCCACTGCCACCAGCCAAAACTCGATCAGGGGGGACGGAGACGTGCCCCCTCGACTAACAGATTCTGGGGCAATCGAATTGACCCAGCCAGTATGTCCACAATATGATGGTTTGTACTGGTTCTGTTCAGAATTTAAGACTAGTAAAGTCAATGGTGACTTTACATGCCCTGGGAGACAGTAGTCAGTCGTCAGTCCCAGGTTATGGATTCTACACTGAGGGGTCACTATGACACCCCTGTGTCACTGCACTGAGGGTGCTGTGTAACACACATCACAAAAACACATGAAGCCCTATAGGGTAAAAGACCCCATAGCCCATTAAACACATCTAGATCCAAAGAAACACACTCAAATCATGTCCAAGAGTGAGGGTAAAAGAGTCTCACTCTTGGCAGGAGAAAAAAATAAACCCCTAAAATCCAGCATAGCTGTTGGGGGACTCACTAGGTTAGGAAATTCAGCCTAAACAGAGAATTCTCCCTAACACTCGCCCCGCCCCAGACTAAGGTACAGGAGGATTTAATCCACTCCTGGATGAACCTCATACCTCTAGTCGATGACATACATCCTAGAGAGTCCATCAGCATTTTGATGGTGACACCCTGACCTGTGCTCAATGGTGAAATCAAACCCTTGCAGGCGGATTGACCATCTCAATAGTTTTGGATTTTCTCCCTTCATTTGCATTAACTATCTCAAGGGTTGGTGGTCAGTCTGAATGACAAAAGTAGAACCATACAAGTATGGCCTAAACTTCTTCAGTGCCCACACAATAGCAAAGCATTCTCTTTCTATTGTTGCCCACCTTGTCTCAGGATCCTTCAGCTTACGGCTGATGAAGCAAATGGGGTGCTCCCTACCCTTCTCATCCAGTTGGCTTAGAACTGCTCCTATACCTACATTGGTAGCATCAGTTTGTACAATGAAAGTTTGGTGGTAGTCAGGAGCTCTCAATACTGGAGCTTGGCAAAGAGCTTTCTTCGGTTTTTCAAAGGCCTGATTGCACTCCTCATTCCATTTGACCATTTTAGGGAATTATGGAGAGGAGATTACATTCAGTGGAGAAGCTATGGTCCCATAGTTCTCAATGAAATTCCTGTAATACCCAGTGAGACCTAGGAATGCTCTCACTTGGGTTGGAGTAGTAGGTGTTGTCCAATTTTGCACAGCTTCAATCTTGCTGAGCAAAGGCCTTATTTCTCCACCTCCTACCTCATGCCCAAGGTAGACCACCTTACTTTGACCTATCTGGCATTTACTTGCCTTGATAGTCAAATTGGCCTGTCCAAGAGCCTGTAAAACATGTCCTAGGTGGTTCACATGATCCTCCTAGGAGTGGCTGAAGACTGCAATGTCATCCAAGTGTGCCATGCAGAAGTCCTCCATCCCAGCCAGAACTTGGTTTACCATCCTTTGGAATGTAGCAGGTGCATTTTTTAGTCCAAAAGGCATGACCTTAAACTGGTACAAGCCAACTGGGGTGGAAAATGCAGTTTTCTCCTTGGCATGGTCTGTCAAGGCTATTTGCCAATAGCCTGACGTAAGGTCAAATGTGGTGAGGTACTTAGCTGCGCCAAGTTTATCCACCAACTCATCTGTCCTTGGTAAAGGGTGGGCATCAGTCTTGGTGGCTGCATTAAGAGCTCTATAGTCCACACAGAATCTCAAGTCTTTGGATCCTGCCTTTCGTACTAACACAACTGGGCTAGACCATGGACTAGTAGAGGGTTCTATTACCCAGAGATCATGCATCTTCTTGACCTCCCCCTTGATATGGGTTCTCACATTGTCTGACATTCGGTATCCTCTGCTTTTGACTGGCAGACAGTCACCAGTGAGTATCTCGTGCTGTCCCCAATGGGTCAAGCCTGGTGAGAGTGAGCACAGGGAGGCAAACTGATTTAACATAGATTTTCACTCCTTTTGTTGCTCTGGTGTCAGATCTGAAGAGAGATTGACTCCTTCAATTTTTTCATCCAAAGGTACACCTCTGAGAAGATCAGGGAGAGACTCACTCTCTTCTTCCTCTGCTGCTGAAGCTAGAAGCAAGGCTCCTACTTCAGGTCTGGAGATGTACGCTTTTAGTCGGTTGGTGTGGAAGACTCTAGGAGCTTCCCTGGGTCTGCCCAGATCCACCAGATAGTTGACCTCTCCAAGTTTTCCCACAACTTTGAAGGGTCCCATCCATTTGTCTTGCCAGGCCCTCTGCCTTGTTGGGAGCATAACAAGAACTAGCTGGTCTTGAGTAAACTCAACCATGTTAGCCTTTTGATCATGCCAATGCTTGACCAAAGCTTGTCCAGCTTTCAGGTTATCACTAGCTTCTGCCATCATGTGTGACATTCTCCTTCGGAGACCTATCACATAGTCAGTCACTCTGACTGGCTTGAGGGGAGGAACGCCTTCCATCCCCTCCTTAATCGGGGCCAATAGACCTCTGACCGGATGGCCATAGAGAAGTTCAAAGGGAGAATAACCTACTCCCTCCTGAGGGACTTCTCTATAAGGAAAGAGAAGCCATGGCAGTAGAAGGTCCCACTTTCTTTTCAGAGGTTCCTCTAAAGCACCTATCATGCTCTTTATGGTTCTGTTAAATCTTTCTACCAATCCATTGGTTTGGGGGTGGTAGGCGGTTGAGAACTTGTAAGTAACTCCACAGGTTTTCCACATGGCTTTCATGTAGTGGGACATAAAGTTTGACTCCCTGTCGGATATTACTTCCTTAGGAAACCCAACCCTGGTAAAAATACCAAGGAGGGCCTTAGCCACAGCCGGAGCTGTAACAGTCCTCATAGGAATTGCCTCAGGGTATCTAGTAGCATGGTCTACTACAACAAGGATAAACCTGTTGCCTGAGGAGGTAGGGGGATCAAGGGGACCAAAAATGTCAATCCCTACCCTCTCAAATGGGACTCCCACAACTGGGAGAGGCACTAAGGGTGCCACATTCTTGGTGCCAACCTTACCAGAAGTTTGGCAGGTATGGCAGCTCTTGCAAAACTTATCTACTTCGGCCCCCATTTTTGGCTAATAGAAGTAGAGTGAGAGCCTTTCCTTGGTCTTCTTGAAGCTCAAGTGACCAGCCAAAGGAATCTCGTGGGCTAAGTGCAAGAACTGTTGTCTGTTTTCTTGAGGTACTACAAGGCGTTTGTAGTCTCCAGGTTCAGACTCAGTTGGTTCACTGTAGAAGAGGCCATCTTCCCAGTGCAACTTATACTTTCCAGGCTCTTGCCCATCAGCCTGAGCAGCTGCCTGTTGGCGGAGACCCTCCAGAGTTGGACATTCTCTTTGTCCCTTACGGAAAGCTGCCCTGCTGGGCCCACCTTCTGCCAGTAAAGACTGCAGCTCAGGATGGTCTTCAGGGTCTAGATCTCAAATAAGTTCTTGGCCTCCCACTAGCTCTTCTTCAGAGTCTAGTTCAACCATACAGGGTTGTACCTACCTCTCAGCCTCAGCTGGAGGTGGAGTTACAGGTGTAACTGCTGGAAGAACTGGAGTGCTTGCTGCTGACATTTTCCTAGGAGTCTTGGGTTGCCCCTTTGCTCCTGATCTGGTAGTTACTGCAGTGAGTTGCTCCAGTGGTAAAGGAGTGATCTCTGTCATCATCTCCTGAGATAATCCCCGCAGGGTTTTCTCTCTTGCAGGTTTTGTGAGCTCCTGTAACCTTTTACTAGGTGGTCTGGTGGTATGTGACACAACTCCAAGAGCTTTCAGGTCATTACCCAACAGAACCCTACCTGGCACTTCACATTGTACACTGACAGGTATTTTTACAGCCATGTCATTACACTGGATGAGAACTGGTAACTGTGGACACATCTGCACAGGCCCTCCAGCTAACTTGGTGGGGCATTTGGGTGCCTTAGCAACATCCTCTGCCTTGAAAAATGATTCATCCACCACAGTTATGCTGGCCCCAGTGTCTCTAATGGCAGGAGTCTCCTGACCATTCACCTGGACACTGTCCTTATAATACTCTTTAGTATTATCTGGGATAGAATTATAGACATCTAAGTTCTGTTGTTCCCACAGACCCAGAGAGACTAAAGAAACACTGGCTCAGACACCAATGGGTTCATCAGCCAGCAGTAGAAAGTTTCCACTTGCCATGGGGACTTCCTCTTCTGGAGCGAAGGCTAAGGAGGCAAGTTGGATCCCTGAAGGTTTACCCTTGCATCTGGGATCTCCTTTCACATGGTCAGTAGAGCCACAAACAAAGCATTTACCAAATGCCTTCTGGAATGGAGGCTTGTTTTGACCTCCCTCTGGTTTGGCACCAGAGGAGGTACTATTCTGCTGTGGTTTCCCTGGTGGCTTACCCTTCTGGTTTTGTTTTGGGCCCTCTTTGGAATTTGCAGTATTAGAATTCTCTTTGGAGTCCTTTTTAGGCTGTTTCCCCTCATCCTTTTTCTGAATTACCCCAGAATCCTTGTGAGTGGCCCTGTTGGCAACCCACAAGTCAGCAGCCTTAGCTAGTTTTCGGGAATCTAATTCCTTTGAATCAGCCAAGTGCTGTCTGAGCTCAGGAGAGCAGGTATCATAAATTGACTCCAACATAAAAAGATTCTTCATACCTTCATAAGTGTTCACTTTGTAACCCTTAATCCATCCCTCTAAGTTTTTCAACCCTTCAATCACCCAGGTAGCCCAAGGGGTACCATCATGCTTTTTGAGGGTTCTATACCTCTTAAGATACTGGGAAGGGGTCTTCCCAAATCTAGCTATCAGAGCTAGTTTCACACATTCATACTCTTTCCTATCCTCCTCTCCCAACTCCATTACCACATCAGTTGCAACAGGGGGGAGCCTAGAGAACAACCAGGTGAGTAAGTCATTTCCTGTGATGTTCTGGAGCCCATGATTATATTCAAACAGAGACAACCAATCCAACACATCCAATTTAGGCTCATACATACCAACCAATTCTTTAGGCATCCGGGGTCTTTTAGGACTGGAACTTCTAGAGGAGCCAGAGAGAGAAGCATTTTCGACAGATAATTTCTTCATTTTCTAGCTCATGCTTGAGCTCCATTTCCCTTAGCCTTAGTTCTTGATTAATTTCCTGATGCCTCTGTTTAGCCAGAGTATTCAGTCTCTTGAACTCTAGTTCAAGTTTCATTTTCTCTAATTCGAAATATTGAGGACTAAGTGTGGGACTTGGCAAAGGCCCAGTAGGTACAGCAGGTAGAGCAGACAGATGCCTAGGGGGGACAGTCACAGCAACCTCACCCTCCTCTTCTGACTCTTCCTCAAGATTATCAACATTGTGATCAATATCAATTTCTATACTGTTATCTACATTTTCTGTCATGGTAGGTTCCTCAGAACCATCATCCAGACTTTGGTTAGCTAACAACCTTTCTATTAATTCCATTTTCTTGCCTTTAGTCAGGAGGTTCTTATGCTTACATAATACTCTTAAACAATCAGCAGTTTTTGTAGCAAGGGACTCTTGACTATAAGTTTCCATAGTTGACATGTTAGAAAGATTACTTTTTCAGTGCTAAACTTTGTGGTTAGTTGTACTAAGGTATCCTAAAGCACTCTAAAGTGTATACTCAATACAAATCCCACCGCTGTACACCAGTGTTAGGCAGAAACCTGTGCAGTTCCCTTAGGGACCACTGCAAAAGATTTAAGACTACAGGTGTTGGCAGTAAACCCACTTGGTAGCAGTCTGTACCACACAGATTTACCTGGTAGCTGTGGCTGAGCAGTCAGACTTCCCTCAAGAAGAGTTAGGCAGTATGCAAAGTATACACAATAGGCACACAGGTACAATAATACAAGCAAACACTGACCAGAGCTTTGGTATCAAAGTATATAATTATTTATTTAAAAACACACGGTTTGACACACTCCAGCACTCTTATTGTAAAATATTCTAAACACGGTTACTATTGTAATATATACACCCCTTTTTTCCTTATCAGATAAGTCACTGTAAAACACCACTTATTTTCATACAGAGGTGAGCGCTTAACTAGATGGCACTCCAATAGGTTTGTGAGAAAGGGAGGGAAAAAGACAGAATATGGAAAGGTACACCACTCTAAGATTCAGGAACACTGTTAGCAAGGCAGAAGAGCAAAAGTCACTGGTGAGCCAAAGTCCAAACGCTGGGCCCACACTTAGAGAGAGCAGAGCACAAATGCGCCCAAGATCACACAGTTACACTAGGCTTAGAAAGTCTTGCAGAGGGTTCAAAAAGAGTTTAGAGAGGCTTAGGAAAGTTTAGCCAGGGTGTCCCAGGCTAACCCAGGTTCGAAAGCCGGGGGCTAAATCTACCCCGTACAGTCGGTAGCAAGGGAAACCAGGCGGGACGCGGTACCTTAAGTGGGAAGGATCCTCCAGCGGTGGCAGTTATTCCTGGTAGTGGGTGCAAGAAGCGTCGTTGTCCAGGGGAAGAGAAGATCTCGACTTGGAGGAAAGATGAAGGTTGTTGCACTACCAGGGAAGAAACCAGCCATGGAGTTTTCCGGTTAAAGGTGGTACCTTTGTTTCGCGGTCGTGGTAAAACGTGGTATCCCGGTTGCCGGGGTGCTTGGCACAGGCAAGGCGGCCACGAGGTACATCGGGAAGGCGAAAAGACGCTGAAACTGGTTATCCCCACCAGTCAAAGGAAGAAGACTCTCCGGCGGGAGATCTCCTCTGTCGTTGGGAAAAAGTGGTGAGACGGTCCAGCAGGACTGTGCAGCAAACCCCCATTCACTCAGCCTAGCTGTCACTCAAACATGCTAAGTGATGAGCCGGCCGGCTCACCACTTGGGCCAATCAGGATGGAGTGCGACTTGAGTTGCCTAGGCAACTCAGTCCAGGGTGCCTAAATTCCCCTCCACCCATCCAAAGTACCCCAGACAGAGTGGCACCACTTTGGAGGGCTTCTGTGGAGAAGCCTGCCAAAAAGTGGAACAAAGGGCTCGACTTGGGTTGGAGTCACAGAAGAGAACACAAACGCCATTTTAGAATCAAGTTTTGGCAAAAAATACCAACCGGAGAATTAATATTAATTAAATAAACCGGCGGTATGTTCGAGGCTACCGTAAATAATTAAATAAAGATAGTAGCCTAAAACAATGGGAAATCCCATAGGAAAACATTCGCGGTTGAATATAAAAAGTAGTATCCACTGCCACCAGCCAAAACTCGATCAGGGGGGACAGAGACGTGCCCCCTCGACTAACAGATCCTGGGGCAATCGAATTGCCCCAGCCAGTACGTTCACAATATGATGGTTTGTACTGGTTCTGTTCAGAATTTAAGACTAGTAAAGTCAATGGTGACTTTACATGCCCTGGGAGACAGTAGTCAGTCCCAGGGTATGGAGTCTATACTGGGGGGTCACTATGACACCCCTGTGTCACTGCACTGAGGGTGCTGTGTAACACACATCACAAAAACACATGAAGGCCTATGGGGTAAAAGACCCCATAGCCCATTAAACACATCTAGATCCAAAGAAACACACTCAAATCATGTCCAAGAGTGAGGGTAAAAGAGTCTCACTCTTGGCAGGAGAAAAAAATAAACCCCAAAAATCCAGCAAAGCTGCTGGGGGACTCACTAGGTTAGGAAATTCAGCCTAAACAGAGAATTCTCCCTAACAGTTGTCATTGGACATAGAGTATTTGGATAGTCTCTCTCAATGGCTTTACATGAAAGAACAGTCTTGCATAAAGGTGAACCCGGAGCAAAAAGAGTTTGGCCCAGTGAATATTGGGTTTGAGGTTTATTTCCTTCCTTTACAAGGGGGAACAAACACATGGCAATAGGCCATTAAGGTCTTGGGCATTAGGGGGTCTTCCTCATGGGCGAAGGGGGGATACTGCATCTAATCAAATGAAGCCATGACAGCTCCTGATAGTTGTCTCCTCCCATGTGATACTCCCTCATATAGTCGCCCCTAGGGTCTGGATCACATAGCAGTTGCCGCCCCCTGGCCACATGGGAGGAGGTTACCGCTGGGCAATCCAGGATGACTCCATTGGATTCATCACACTAACCACTCAAAATGGTCTAATTTTCCTTAGGGCCCATCCCCTGCTGCCACCCTTCACCTAGGAGGGGCAGTCCTCCAGGCCACTTCCTGGAGTATTAAGAAATAGGTTGCAACTCAGCCTAGGAAGTGTTGGGATGCATGTCCAGCATCCCTGCCAGGCATGAAGGTTCAGGATATGTAGTTCCTTGATTTTCCTTTGCTATGTCTTAAAATCAATAAAACGTGAAATTTAAAAAAAAGGTTTGGGCTGAGAAAAATCTATTAGCATGTACTGCTGTGGGAGCAGGGTGCGTTTTGTGTGGTAGAAGACGCACATTTCTGTTGTAATGAGTTTTGACACATATAGAAGCACAGAAGGATCAACAACTATCCTAATGTTGCGGTTGCAAAGGTTATAGATAGGGCATTGTATAAGTAACATGTTTAGCAGTTGCAAACCAAGTTATGTTCTTTAGCGAGGTGCAGGTTAAGAGCGGAAGCAGGTGGAGGATGCAGTCCAAAACGATACTGTGGTTAGAGCATGACTATCTAGTACACAATGAACAGAATAGAATGCATGCCTTTATGTGGAACTGTGGCTCCATTTAACTCAACACAAAACCTCTTTTGTCCCCCAGGAGAGAAGCCAAGGGCAGAGGCACGTGCGGTGCACAGATAAACGTTAATTGTATCCAGCTGAAGGGCCTGAACGTTGTGGGAAGAAAATGTTAGCAAAGTCAATTTAATTTAGGTGAAGTTACAGCGATGGCTACTAGGTGGCGTTGTGGAATGTGTGACTTGGCTCAAATAGACTTTCCTACTTTCACATTTCAGATGAAAGGGATTTTTTCAAACCTTTTTAAACCCACCATAACTATCTTAGTGTTGTATATATATATAGCAAAAACAAAGAGGTGATGGCTGGAAGGTTTAGAATGAATCTTAACCACTGGCATTGCTCTGTGCAAGCCTCCAGGCCATCGTTCACCACCTGCCAGGCCATTATAAAAGGGGAAAGACCGTATGCAAATCAGGCTTGGTCCCACACCAAAAGTGGCAGTACAGCCAGAACTGCTAGGTCACATCCCTTCTGCACGAGACCACAAGCCTCCCCAGACATGTTTCAGCCTTGTTGGGCCTCAGCAGTGAGGAGTAGCTTGGGGCTTTAAGTAACTTTGGGGCTCACCCTAAGTTACTAGGGGAATCCAGATGGGGACCCCTTGCTCACTATTCTTAGAGAGGCACAGCTCCACCCTACTGATGAGGTCCGATCAGCCTGAAAAACGTGTCTGGGGTTGCTGTTCGTACTCTTGTTCAGAGGAGAATTGCCTAGCGTTTAGGTGCTGGACTGCCCCAGGGCAGGACAAAGACTGATATGTTTGGGATATTTCTTCTCTGTGAAAGATAGTGAGCTAAAGACTCTGGATAAGGCTCTTGTAACCAGGACTCATGTCTGGCAGAGAGTCTCCCAGGATCCCCCTTGTTATTTGCATATTTCAAGTAACTTTGGGTCTCACCCTAAGTTACTAGGGTAATCCAGACGTGGACCCCTTGCTCACTATTCTTAGAGAGGCACAGATCCACCCTACTGATAAGGTCCAACCAGCCCGAAACACGTGTCTGGGGTGCTGTGGGTCCTCTTGTTCAGAGGAGAATTGCCTGGCATTTCAGTGCTGGACTGCCCCAGGGCAGGACAAAGACTGATATGTTTGGGATATTTCTCCTCTGTGAAAGATAGTGAGCTAAAGAATCTGGGTAAGTCTCTCATAACCAGGACTAATGTCTGGCAGAGGGACTCCCGGGACCCCCCCATGTTAAGTTGTATGCATATATATATATTCTCTCGAAACATCTAAAGGAAGTGCTGAGATGTGAGGAGGTATGGGATGCACCAGGGCCTGTACAATGGGGACTCATCCAGGGGTTACAAGTAGGGTGCAGGTGCAGCAGATGAGCCAGGCTGGGTATGGGTGCTGGAGGTGGGGTAGGATGGAAGTATCCAGGGAAGACACGCTCAGTGATTGACGTACTGTTCTTTGAAGAGTAGTGTCTTCTGTTCCTGCCTGAGGGGTAGGATTGAGTAGGACATTCTTATCTGCATTGATCTCATTTTCCGGAGACAGGGTGCCTAGGAGGAAAAGCCATAGAGATGTGCTTCTCGTGTATTTATCAGGTTGATGTATGCAATTGCCCCTTTTAACATAACAATGCATTGAAGAAGCAAGACACATGCATGTAATGTAGTTACTGTATCCCAACAAGTACGTCACAAAGAGTTATATTTGAAGGCATATGCATCAAATACTATTGTCAGCTGTGATGTCCCAATTGCGGATGTTGCCCCCTCATCTAAAAGCAGAAATTCGCAGCTTTACCGTAAAATATATTTCAAGATGTTGATACACAAAGTCATTTCCTCATATTGTGTCTGTCTATGCTGTAGTCCTATGCTGAAATGTACTGCCTTTTGGAACAGCTGGATTGTTTAGTCTACTTCTGTACAAGAAGGGAGAGAGACATGGGCAGTCATCACTTACCTGCCTCTTCAGTGATTGCATGCAAAGTGCTCAGTATAAGGTTATGAACGGGATGGCTTTTAGGCAAGGCAGACCTTCAACTGGCATCCAGGTTAGTCTGAGGCCAAGCCACACCACCGTCAACAAGCCTTATAACCCCCCTATTAGGCCCTGGAATGACATCAATTTAGAAACGTCGAAACACCATGCATGGGTAACACAAAGTCTCCTTGGACTGGCCCCAAAGAAGCTTTTCATATATAAAAGAAACAAGATGCTAATTGGTTCAACCTCAAACTCAACCAGCTCATTAAAGCTAACAGAAGGCATGAGCGAACCTGGAGAGTCCACTCAACAATTGACAATATGACGGAATGGCGTACCACATAGACCTCCGTAACTACTGAGCATGACCATTACAACAAAAAACCTCACCATGGACAGTGCTTAGTCTGCACAACACAGACAGAAAGATATGTTCAAGATTGCCAAGGAAGTCAAAAAAGCTTCAACCTTCAACAAGATCCAATGCCCAGCAATTCTGTGACTCCATCTCAACTCCCTACAGCAAAATAAACGTGACTGATCCAAGACCACTTAGACACAAAAGGTTCCAACCACACAAAACTCAGGGGGTAATTCATAGAATTTAGCGCACAAGTGGCACACGCGGCTGGTGCACAGTGTGCGCGTGTGAATCTCTGCGCCAGACGTGTGCGCTAAAATCCATTTCCGCGCACAGCGTATTCATGTATTTTAGCTACCAAAACCAGCCATGGTGCACAGTGGCGCAGCGATCCTGCAGCAGCGCCTGTTACGCCCCCAAGAACGCTCCTCGCGCAGGGAAAAGCCATCAAAATCCCTAATCCAGCGCAGAGGGCTGCTCTAACCCTGTACCAGCGCGGAAAGTAGGGAACGTGTATTACTGGGGTTCGCGGGAAGTTTCACACCCGATAGGCCCTGTGCGAGCGGGGTACGTGTATTACTGGGGTTCGCGGGAAGTTTCACACGTGATAGGCCCTGTGCGAGTGGGGTATGTGTATTACTGGGGTTCGTGGGAAGTTTCACACGCGAAAGGGCCTGTGCAAGTGGGGTATGTGTATTACTGGGGTTCACAGGAATTTTCACACGTGACAGGCCCTGTGCGAGCGGGGTACGTGTAATACTGGGGTTCGCGGGAAGTTTCACAAGCAATTTCAGCAGGGTATGTGTATTTTGGGGGTGCGCGGGAAGTTTCACACGTGATAGGCCCTGTGCGAGTGGTGTACGTGTATTACTGGGGTTCGTGGGAAGTTTCACATGCGATAGGCCCTGTTCGAGTGGGGTACGTGTATTACTGGGGTTCGCAAGAAGTTTCACACGCGATAGGCCCTGTGCGAGCGGGGTACGTGTATTACTGGGGTTCACTGGAAGTTTCTCACGTGATTTAAGCAGGGTACGTGTATTTCGGGGGTGCGCAGGAAGTTTCACACGCGAAAGGGCCTGTGCGAGTGGGGTATGTGTATTACTGGGGTTCACAGGAATTTTCACACGCGACAGGCATTGTGCAAGTCGAGTACGTGTATTACTGGTGTTTGAGGGAAGTTTCACACGCGATAGGCCCTGTGCGAGTGGGGTACGTGTATTACTGGGGTTCGCGCGAAGTTTCATACGCGATAGGCCCTGTGTGAGCGGGGTACGTGTATTACTGGGGTTCGCAGGAAGTTTCACACGTGATTTCAGCAGGGTACGTGTATTTTGGGGCTGCGCAGGAAGTTTCACACGTGATAGGCCTTGTGCGAGTGGGGTACATGTATTACTGGGGTTCGCGGGAAGTTTCACACGCGATAAGCCCTGTGCGAGTGGGATACGTGTATTACTGGGGTTCGTGAGAAGTTTCACACATGATAAGCCCTGTGCGAGTGGGATACGTGTATTACTGGGGTTCATGAGAAGTTTCACATGCGATTTCAGCAGGGTACGTGTATTTCGGGGGTGCACGGTAAGTGTCACATGCAAAAGGGCCTGTGCGAGTGGGCTACGTGTATTACTGGGGTTCGCGGGAAGTCTCACACGCAATTTCAGCAGGGTACGTGTATTCCGGGGGTGCGCTGCGAGTCTTACACGTGAATTGGCAGTGTGGACCCTCCCAGGTGTTCCCTCTACATCCTCCACGGCCCCTGCAGGCAGCCCACACCACAGGGGACTACCCTGCACCCCTGGTCATGTCCCGCAGGCAGCCCATCCACAATGGGCATGCCCCCCAGCCAAGCCACATGTCAGATTGCACTACTGATCACCAACTCATGACCCCTGCACCCCCACCCCCAGCAATGCAGGGCACCTGCCAGCAGGCCCACACTCATGCCCCCCCTGCACCCCCACCCCCCAGCAGTGCAGGGCACCTGCCAGCAGGCCCCCACTCATGTCCCACTCATGTCCCCCTTCACCCCCACCCCCCAGCAGTGCAGGGCACCTGCCAGCAGGCCCCCACTCATGTCCCCCTGCACCCCCACCCCCCAGCAGTGCAGGGCACCTGCCAGCAGGCCCCCACTCATGTCCCACTCATGTCCCCCTGCACCCCCACCCCCCAGCAGTGCAGCACACCTGCCAGCAGGCCCCCACTCATGTCCCACTCATGTCCCCCTGCACCCCACCCCCCAGAAGTGCAGGGCACCTGCCAGCAGGCCCCCACTCATGTCCCCCTGCACCCCCACCCCCAGCAGTGCAGGGCACCTGCCAGCAGGCCCCCACTGATGTCCCCTTGCACCCCCACCCTCCAGCAGTGCAGGGCACCTGCCATCAGGCCCCCACTCATGTCCCCCTGCACCCCCACCCCCCAGCAGTGCAGGGCACCTGCCAGCAGGCCCCCACTCATGTCCCATTCATGTCACCCTGCACCCCCACCCCCCAGCAGTGCAGGGCACCTGCCAGCAGGCCCCCACTCATGTCCCCTTGCACCCCCACCCCCCAGCAGTGCAGGGCACCTGCCAGCACGACCCCACTCATGTCCAACTCATGTCCCCCTTCACCCCCACCCCCAGCAGTGCAGGGCACCTGCCAGCAGGCCCCCACTCAAGTCCCCTTGCACCCCCACCACCCAGCAGTGCAGGGCACCTGCCAGCACGACCCCACTCATGTCCAACTCATGTCCCCCTGCACCCCCACCCCCAGCAGTGCAGGGCACCTGCCAGCAGGCCCCCACTCATGTCCCACTCATGTCCCCCTGCACCCCCACCCCCCAGCAGTGCAGGGCACTTGCCAGCAGGCCCCCACTCATGTCCCCTTGCACCCCCACCCCCCAGCAGTGCAGGGCACATGCCAGCAGGCCCCCACTCATGTCCCACTCATGTCCCCATGCACCCCCACCCCCCAGCAGTCAGGGGCACCTGCCAGCAGGCCCCCATTCATGTCCCACTCATGTCTCCCCCTACATGAAATAAAGATGCACAGTCATGGCCCACTTCTACACCAAAATGTACCACATCACGCCACCCCATTCTTGAGACGCAATGATTTCCCAATCCACCACACACTGACATGCCTATTCCAAGACACAAACCAAAACTCAACTATGTAAATCAACACATGTCCATCACACACATACACTGGTTAGCATTGCTTGTGTAAACCCACAATTTCACATGCATCAACCCAATGAGCAAATCCCACACATGGAACTAAAATATGAAAATGTATAATGTACATAAATAAATAAATGAAATGAAAGCATACCAAAATATCAAACATGAAATGAAAAGCATATGAAAAAGATGAGTGAATGAAAATGATAAGCAATGCAAAAAAATGTGAAAGAAAAACAGTCCAAACTCTCCCTCCACCAACGCAAATCCAAAAAAGGTTAAAAAAAAGATATCCATTGTTTCATGTTCATAATGTTAAATAAAAATGTGAACTCAATCCATAGTCCAACTATTTACAATACATTGTCCTGAAAAAAAAAAACATTACTCCATGTCCATAATGGAAAAAAAAATCCAAATTAATCCATGATGTAACTATATACAACCCATTGTCCAAAATAAAAATCGATTAATCCATGTGCAAAAATCCCAAAAATAAATCAATCCATTGTCCAACGATGTAAAGGGTCCATGAGCCCAACTAAACAAATGAAACCTAACTCAGAAACTACCTAAAAATATAACTATATACAAATGTGTGTGGCATTGTCCATTGACCACAAATAAAAGGAAACCGAAAAGGAAACCTAACTCGAAAAACTATTTACAATGGCAGCGGCCTAGTCCGACGGCTCACTTTTGGATGTCCCGGGCCAGGGCATCATCAAACTCCTGCTCAATGTCCTGGAGGCGGTCCTCTTCCATGGCCCTGAGGGTTCGCAGGGACAACGACATGTTCTCCTCCAACTCCCCGCGAATTGCCTTGAGGCACTAGGCCAGCCTCAGGGCCCTCCGCATGGAGTTCTCCGCCCTGACCATCGTGAGCCGTGCCTCTTCTGCCCGCTGCCGCTCCGCATCTATAGCATGGCCTAACCGCTGCCACACGGAAGACAATTCCAGTCCTGGGTCCTCCTGCCCTCTGGCCGATGCCTGCCCCTCCGATGACGAAGGCCCCGAGCCATCATGGCTCCCACCTTGTTGCTACTGCTGCTGTGCCTCTGCCTGTGCCCTGGCTCTTGCTGCCTGCCTATCCTCCTCCGGCTGGGGTGCAGTTGTTGATATGGCCACCCCTGCTGGACGTCCGACTCCCAACTGTGGCAGGGATGTGTCCTCCACCAGCCTGGCCGCAGGGTCAGAGGCAGCTCAACAGGGTAGCCAGGTGATACATGGGTGGGAAGATGGCGTGGAGTACGACTGGTGCATGGGGGTTCAGTTGAGGAGGGGGTTGGAACAAGGTCCAGCAAATGGAGGAACCTGGCCCTGGTGAGCTGTCCCGGTAGGTCAACGAGCCATTCGAGATGATATGCAGTCTCCACATGAAAAGACTGCAGGTCCCCTCGCATGGCCCGTTGACGCAACGCCACCCCATCCAGGACAGGCTGAACCCGGTCCCGGATAGCCACGTCCGCAGGGAGAGGAAGGCCAGTTGTTGTAAGCGGATCCCCTCCCTGAAAATGGGTCTGGACGTAGGCATCCCTGCTGGTGCGGGATGATGCAGTCACAGGTTCGGGGACAGGATTACACACAGGCACCTCCGCGGTGGCCTGTGCTGCCTCCTGTCCCTGCCCCTGCACTGCACCACTAGCACCAGTGGAATCCCCACCTCCAGACCCCGGGTCTGTGCTAAGCACGGCCTCCCCCTCCACCAAACCCCCCACCAACCTGGATGACTCCGTGCCATCTTCCTCCGTCGGACCCTGTGGGGTCTCAGCTGCCCCTTCTGCTGCCGAGGAGTCCAACTCCGATCTCCGCCTCTTGGACCTTCACTCGCAGCTGCGGCCTGGGACGCGGCACCGGCCTCCTCACTCCCCAACAAGATGACAACCTGGGAGGGGAGCCAGGCTTTGCGTCTCCGGCTGGCGGGATGATCCCTGCCGCTGTGCTCCACAGCACCCTCTCCGCCCTCTTCTTCAGTTGACGCTGCAGACAGAGAGAGATAAAACAGAGGCATCAGGGCACTGTACAATGGACTGATACACACATGACAGTTGCACATGAGTGGCATTGTTGAACTATAGACACGGCATCACACTCCACGACACACATGTCATTTTAACTCACACACATGAACATTTCAACAACAATATTGCACCAGGCAGCACCATCCATACACATCCAACAGCATGAACAGCCAAAGGTGAGCCTGACATCACATGAAACACAAGGAGTGCACTAGACATGCACACATGCCACCACACTTACATGCATGTCTACATCTCCTCCAACTGTTGCAGTGATGAGATCGCCATACATGTCACATCTGCCATTCATCCTTCTACATGTCAGTGTCTCGTGCATCCTTGTTGCATCACAGTTGCACACTTGTCAGATACACATACATGCACATCTACACAGTGCAGATACATGCATTATGAACCACCATCCATGCCACAACCATGCCAATGTACATCCACAGAAATTCAAACATTTGTGCTCCCACACCTGCATTTGCCCAGCATGCTTACCAACACATACACCATCAATGTGTCTCACAACTGAGAGGACTCACATGTGGCAGCCTCATGCCCATGTTCATACACATCCCTACATGGCCCTACATAAACACATGTGCAACCTGCACCCTACTGGCACACCACGACATGCACAGCGTACTATCAACATGCATGTACACTTACCGCTCGACTCCAGACGGGTCTGCCTCTCAAGGATCTGGACGTAGAGCGCTGGGCATATGCGTTCCAGGACCCTCATTTGATGGTTCGACAGCTGGCCCCGGCGCCCCTTGGAATCCGCTGCCTTAGCGAGGCACTGGGCCTTGTTGAGGGTCCTGGACCTGAAGTCCTCCCAGCGCTCCTTGACATGATGTAAGTCGCGGACCGCCACCCCCTCCGCGTTGATGGCAGTCACGATGTCAATCCAGATCCTGGTCCGTCCTTCATCGTCGGCGTGCAAACCTCCAAAGAGGGCATCATACTGCCCCAGGACTTGCTCCACCAGGACACCAACTTCAGTGGCAGTGAAGCTGGTGGCCCTCTGCCTCTCTGGCTGGGGGTTGCCAGTGCTGCCAGATGGTGTTGTGCTGGACATGGCAACCCCAGAGGCAGGAGTGGGTGGGCAACTGGGTCCTGGGGCTGGGCTGTGGAGCGATGGAATCCCAGTCGGGAGTCTTCGGTTCCAGCAGGGGTGGTCACAGCAACTACACCCCTGGCTGACGTGCAGGCAGCAAATGGCAGGGCACGTGGGCAGCAGGCAGTCAGACAGCAGCAGATGGCAGGTGGGAGCGTGCTCGGGGTACTGGGGGGCAGTAATTCGGCCTTCTGGGCAGGAGCGTGGTCTTCCGTGTGTTTTCGCGTGGCCAGCTTGATAAAAATTGCACGTCAGCGTGTAATTCGAGGAAAGGGCCTTAGCGCGTAAGCGTGTCAGCACACGCATGCGATTTCATTGGACCAAAGGCCCTTATCGCGTAAGCGCGTAAGTTAAATTATGCGTGCGGCCGTTTCCCTCATAGCACGCGATGACAGAGCACACGTGGAAAAACTGCACGTCCGAGTGTCATCGCGTGTAATTGGAGGAAAGGGCCTGCGTACACGCGTATCTGACGTGTACGTGTGGGCCGGTTTAAAAGCTACGTGTAGGACGCCATTTCCTTGTACGTGCTTTTCATGGAGAGAGAGTGGGTGAAATCTGTACTTCTTGTCGGTTCACACGCGATTACTTCACAGTGTTTCTAGTTTGTACTCCTTGTTACCTCTGACAGCTCTTTTCTGATTTTTTGTTGGGCCTGTTTCCTCAAATAGAGTTCACTTCTCCTTTTGTCATGTCTCCTCAGACAGCGTACAATTCTTCTTTTGGTCGGGGGTGTTGCCAACGCGCACACGTGCATATTTTTCATGTTCTTTTTCCAGGCAGACGGTGAGTTCCGCACGTACTTAGCAACTGTGCTTGCCCCGTGTGTCGCGTTCCCCTTCAGAGGTCATTGTAGGCTGCGTTTATTACGCGTACACTTTTATTTGTGTTTCTGGGTGCCACAGCGTAGTGCGGGTTCATTTTTTCACGCACGTGGTCTACGAGGGGTTGCGTGCACGTAAATTTTTGATTTTGGGCTGCCTCTGCGTTGCGTGACCCGTCATCTTCTCCCAGTGGTCACAGACATCCTTGTTAGAGCACTAGGGTACGAATTCCATCTAGTATCCTACCCCTTTGACCCCCAATTGCCCAGGACAATAGTTTACTGCAACTCCCATATGCACAACCAGTATATCTTTTGAGGAACTAATTGGGTTGGGGTTATCCTATGCTGGACCTCAGCGCCCTTAGCTATATTTCTGATTTAGTTTTTTAGGGTCACATGGGAGAGTAGCACGGAGTACTTGGTTCCTCAACTCCGTTTATGAAAATGAAACTTATTGGGTTGCTACATAGACATAGTCCCATGCGCTCACATATTACCGAAAAGGATGACAAATAGCCCCCTTTTCAGTGTTCTGAAAAAACTCCATTTGCTGTGGTTTATTTCAAGGTTTTCTCGTGCCCTATGTTATTACACGTGTTTCGATGACTTGCTCATCTTTTTCAAATCAGGGCTGTTAGAGTAACAAGAAAATTATATTATTCAATTTTTAAACACATAACATTATTTACCCATATTAACGCCATATGAGAGTCATTAAATGTCATAAAAGAACATTCAAACATTCAGAAATTCAAGATAATTTTCATAAAAGAAAAGAAATGATTGGCCATTTTTGAGGAGGGGGCAAAGGGTAGGAGTGTTAAGAGTTAAAGAGAAACAAGATCAATAAGGAAGAAAAAAAATATGAATTAATGAATTAAAACACAGACAAAATAACATGTTGAATTCTGCTCGTTATCATAAATATTCCATGTATGAAGTAAAAATCCATCAAAATCCGTTTGTTATGGTAACATATACTGGACACATGACCTTACCTAATTGTGATGTTCGTTACTAGTATTGTTTATGTCTTTCAAAATAATTTCATGGGTTAAATCCCAGGTCCATCTACAAAGTTAAAAGAAGTGTTGTTTGAAAAGAATACGGGTATTCGCGTCCTATTTTTGTTTGTTCCTCCCAACATTATTGACAATGATAATAATATGTTGTCTATTGTCTATATTGATATTAATTCGATTACCGATTCACTCTGGCTCATGTTCCTTAGTTCCCATATTTTCCCTAATCTGGGATTGTTGGTCATTATGAGTAAGCAAGGGGGTGAGCAATTGTGTGTGTCTATCTCTGTCGATTATCCTCTGCGGTAGTCGCGGCACAAGGAGAGTTTTAAAACTCCTTGTTTTCGCTCTTGTATTACAATTATATATTTTTCCAATTTAGTTTATGAAAGGCTCCATGTGTCACCACGTGGACGAGATAAGCCAGACCCCTTCGTTTTTGAGCCCCCCGTGCGAGCTTACCTTAACACTATTCGTCCCGTGCTAAACCGTCCTCGTGTTTTCCGCGTCTCTGCCTGACTAATGCCATTTTGCACTTTGGTTGCCTAGCAACTCGGGTCAGCTGCAATGCTGTTACTCGCGGCCATGTTGGATTGGGAGAGCGCTTACTTCGTTCCCTGTATTACCCTTAATTTTAATCTTTGAGATCCATAATGCTGATTCAAAATAGAGTTTTATATTTATTTTTTTACAACCTGTGCGATTATCGTGGTTCTTATAATTAAAATTTCGAAATTATTTAATTTCATTAATGCAAATCAACATGTCTGTTTTTGTGATCCTAAATTCCATTACAGATTGTGTTACGTCTGTCCTAATGTGAATACATTATTTATGGCTTAATGCTCTACTTATCTTCAGTTTAATGTGCTCAAAAATATATTGCGTCAATTGAAGTCCTTTCTTTATTTCTGGCATTCTTGATTACCGCTGGTTCTACATTATCCATTTATTTGATGAGATAGATCAATCTCAATTCCTTTTTATAGTTTCCGCTATTTAATGATAGCTCAATTAATTATCATATTGAATCTATCAATGTATAAGAACAAGTGTTATTCATTGTGGTTCTTCCCTGGTGACATCTATCCTTGAATCGCAGTTCTATGTTATTTAATGCAAATGAATAAATGTGTGCAACATAAGTCAAGTTCAAATTCATGCTAAACAATATTGTATTCACACATTTTCTGATTGACCAATCATTATTATAATGGACTCACATGTTTTCACAGTTCCTTTTTGCTGCAATTTTTAATTGCCAAGTATGTGTGTTACACCCAGTTTATAAAAAAGAGGCCATCTCATTATCTGTGTTGAGGCCTTTCTCTACAGCTCGAAATTTGAATATTAGTTTCGCCTCTTGTTGCCTCAATTTGAGTTCTTGGTCCCCGCCTCTGGGGCCTAAAGAAACTTTCTTAAGTCCCACAAATCTCAGTACTTTTGTGTCATCCATCTCGTGTTTCTTTTGCCAATGTTGGGCCAGTGGTAAGTTTGATTCTTGGCTTCCAATAGTCAATAGGTGTTCCCGTATTCTGATTCTAAGTTTTCGGATGGTGCTACCAATATATATTTTTCCACATTGGCAGATGATGGCATATATTACAAATTTCATCTTGCAATTTATGTTATCTTCAATTTTTTGGGTAATTCCATATTCATCCTTAAAGGTTGTTGAATTATCCAAAGCATACTTGCACATTGTGCAGGTACCGCACTTGTGAAAACCTTTAGGAAGCGGTGGAAGCCATGTTCCTGTATTGTCCCTTTTTACCTCTAGAAGAAGTGATGGGCTCAAATAGTTTTTAATCGTTCTGGCTCGTTTGTAAATAATGGTTGGATTCTCATCAATATATTTATTCACATTGGAGTCCAATTGAAGTAAATACCAATTTTTCTTCAAATTTCTTTTCAGAATTTTGTTGTCAGCACAGTAAGTTGTGTTGAAATAAATTGTATCTTCTTTAGCTGGTTTTGTTTTGGGGATTAAAGTGCTTTCTTTGTCCAGTTTCGTAGCTTTCTCTTGTGCTTTTGCTATCTGTTTTGTGCCATAGCCTCTTATTTTGAATCTTTGCGTTAGTAGTTTGCACTCTTCCTTAAATGTTTTACGTTCACTACAATTCCTGCGTGCTCTAATGAATTCTCCTTTCGGTATGTTTCTGATCACTGAATTGTAATGACAGCTGGTCGCATATAGAGTTGAATTGGCTTCTGTACTTTTCCTAAAAGTTTTGGTTTTAACTGAGTTTTCTGAAATATAAATGTTCAAATCTAGGAAATCAATTTCTTTGCCACTTGCATTTCCTGTAAATTCTATTCCCATTTCGTTAGTGTTGGCTCTCTTCCTGAAATTTTCCAGTTTTTCTTCTTCCCCTCTCCAAATCAACAAAACGTCATGAATATAACGTGTCCATAATACCACATTAGGTTCACACGATGCGTCAGTGTAAATATACTTATCTTCAAACATTGCCATTGTCAAATTGGCTAGTGCTGGGGCATACTTAATCCCCATCGCTACCCCTATGATTTGTTTAAAGAAGTTTCCATTGAATACAAATACGTTGTTTTGTAACGTTAGTAGTAACATTTCCTTCAGCATGCTTACTGATTGATAATGTGACGCTGTTTCTTTTGAAAAAATGTAGTCTACAGTTTCTATTGCAGTGTCATATCTGATAGACGTGTAGAGAGATCTGACATCCCATGTAGCTAGTAAAAATTCCTCTTGCCATTTTATCGTGGCCAATTTGTTAATTACTGATGTTGTATCTCTTAAATATGACTTAGTTTCGCTTGCAAAAGGTCTTAAAATGTCATCTATATATTATGCCATATTCATAGTCGCCCAGCCAATTCCACTTACTATTGGTCTCCCCTCTGGGATTCTATCGAACTTTTTATGGATGTTAGGTAAAAAGTATATTGTTCGAAGAGTTGGTTGTTTTATTTCTAAAAAGTGGCTTTCTTCATCAGTGATAAATCCTTGAAAGACAGAGAAAGCACTTTAATCCCCAAAACAAAACCAGCTAAAGAAGATACAATTTATTTCATCACAACTTATTGTGCTGCCAACAAAATTCTGAAAAAAAATTTGACGAAAAATTGGTATTTACTTCAATTGGACTACAATGTGAATAAATATATTGATAAGAATCCAACCATTATTTACAAACGAGCCAGAACGATTAAAAACTATTTGAGCCCATCACTTCTTCCAGAGGTAAAAAGGGACAATACAGGAACATGGCTTCCACCGCTTCCTAAAGGTTTTTACAAGTGCGGTACCTGCACAATGTGCAAGTATGCGTTGGATAATTCAACAACCTGTAAGGATGAATATGGAATTACACAAAAAATTGAAGATTACATAAATTGCAAGACGAAATTTGTAATATATGCCATCATCTGCCAATGTGGAAAAATATATATTGGTAGCACCATCTGAGAACTTAGAATTAGAATACGGGAACACCTATCGACTATTGGAAGCCAAGAATCAAACTTACCACTGGCCCAACATTGGCAAAAGAAACACCAGATGGACGACAAAAAAGTACTGCGATTTGTGGGATTTAAGAAAGTTTCTTTAGGCCCCAGAGGCAGGGACCAAGAATTCAAATTGAGGCAAGAAGAGGCGAAACTAATATTCAAATTTTGAACTGTAGAGAAAGGCCTCAACACAGATAATGAGATGGCCTCTTTTTTGTAAACTGGGTGTAACACACATACTGGGCAATTAAAAATTGCAGCAAAAAGGAACTGTGAAAACATGTGGGTCCATAATAATAATGATTGGTCAATCAGAAAATGTGTGAATACAATATTGTTTAGCATGAATTTGAACATGACTTATGTTGCACACATTTATTCATTTGCATTAAATAACATAGAACTGCGATTCAAGGATAGATGTCATCAGGGAAGAACCACAATGAATAACACTTGTTCTTATACATTGATAGATTCAATATGATAATTAATTGAGTTATCATTAAATAGCAGAAACTATAAAAAGGAATTGCGATTGATCTATCTCATCAAATAAATGGATAATGTAGAACCAGCAGTAATCAGGAATGCCAGAAATAAAGAAAGGACTTCGATTGACGCAATATATTTTTGAGCACATTAAACTGAAGATAAGTGGAGCATTAAGCCATAATTAATCTATTCACATTAGGACAGACGTAACACAATCTGTAATGGAATTTAGGATCACAAAAACAGACATGTTGATTTGCATTAATGAAATTAAATCATTTCGAATTTTAATTATAAGAACCACGATAATCGCACAGGTTGTAAAAAATAAATAAATATATAACTATTTTGAATCAGCATTTTGGATCTCAAAGATTAAAATTAAGGGTAATACAGGGAACGAAGTAAGCGCTCTCCCAAACCAACATGGCCGTGAGTAACAGCATTGCAGCTGACCCGGGTTGCTAGACAACCAAAGTGCAAAATGGCATTAGTCAAGCAGAGACGCGGAAAACACGAGAACGGTTTAGCACGGGACGAATAGTGTTAAGGTAAGCTCGCACGGGGGGCTCAAAAACGAAGGGGTCTGGCTTATCTCGCCTACGTGGTGACACATGGAGCCTTTCATAAACTAAATTGGAAAAATATAGAATTGTAATACGAGAGCGAAAACAAGGAGTTTTAAAACTCCCCTTCTGCCGCGACTACCGCAGAGGATAATCAACAGAGATAGACACACACAATTGCTCACCCCCTTGCTTACTCATAATGACCAACAATCCCAGATTAGGGAAAATATGGGAACTAAGGAACATGAGCCAAAGTGAATCGGTAATCAAATTAATATCAATATAGACAATAGACAACATATTATTATCATTGTCAATAATGTTGGGAGGAACAAACAAAAATAGGACGCGAATGCCCGTATTCTTTTCAAACATCACTTCTTTTAACTTTGTAGATGAACCTGGGATTTAACCCATGAAATTATTTTGAAAGACATAAAGAATACTAGTAGCGAACAGCACAATTAGGTAAGGTCATGTGTCCAGTATATGTTACCATAACAAACAGATTTTGATGGATTTTTACTTCATACATGGAATATTTATGATAACGAGCAGAATTTAAGAATTTAACAACATGTTATTTTTTCTGTGTTTTAATTCATTAATTCATATTTTTTGTCTTCCTTATTGATCTTGTTTCTCTTTAACCCTTAACACTCCTACCCATTGCCCCCTCCTCAAAAATGGCCAATCATTTCTTTTCTTTTATGAAAATTATCTTGAATTTCTGAATGTTTGAATGTTATTTTATGACATTTAATGACTTTCATATGACGTTAATATGGGGAAATAATGTTAGGTGTTTAAATATTGAAAAATATAATTTTCTTGTTACTCTAACAGCCCTGATTTGAAAAAGATGAGCAAGTCATCGAAACACGTGTAATCACATAGGGCACGAGAAAACCTTGAAATAAACCACAGCAAGTGGAGTTTTTTCTGAACACTGAAAAGGGGGCTATTTGTCATCCTTTTCGGTAATATGTGAGCGCATGGGACTAAGTCTATGTAGCAACCCAATAAGTCCCATACGCACAACAACATTAGTGCCATGGTTGGGAGGTGACCAAGCGGTAAGGGAGGCAAAGGTGGCCGACCTTCTAAAGGTGGGCGTGGTGGGCGCGGTCGGCAACGTGGCCGGGATTTGCAGGGTGCCCCTATACCCACATTTGTGGAGGAACAATCAGCGACACCCATGCCCCCCTCCCATGGTTGAGGGAAACGTGGCTGACACCATCCCAGCTCAGCCCCTGTTGGACCAGCCCATTGTGGCACCTGACCTGGCACAGGATGACTCCATGGCTGAGTTCCAAGTCAGCAAGTCTAGGCCACGTGTGGCGGTGCAAGTTGTTGTCACCAAGCCACGTGGATCTGGGGCAGCTATGTCATCTGCTGTCCCAAGTATGCAGGGTGGGGAGGCTGCAGGGGCAGCTGCAGCTCCATCCGCCCCAGCTCTGACT
Organism: Ambystoma mexicanum; assembly: GCF_040938575.1. NCBI lineage: Eukaryota > Metazoa > Chordata > Amphibia > Caudata > Ambystomatidae > Ambystoma > Ambystoma mexicanum. The sequence goes on along the minus strand of NC_090921.1, from coordinate 253,585,396 downwards.
CTCCCAGCCAGGACAGTGTCAGTCCAGGTCCATCAAACTGACGTTCCCCCTGCCAACATTACCCTGCAACCAATGCCTGCATCAAGACCTATGGTCATTGTGCATTCCCACACTCCTACTACCTAGTCCACCGGTGATTCTGCCCCTACTGACCAGAGCGGTGTAAGCCACTCTGGCTCCGCTCCACCTTTAAAAAAGAGGAAGAAGGGTGCTCTGGCACGACAGGCTGAGACCCCAGACACGGCTACACACTCTGGCACGTCAAGGAAGCCTTTCTTTAATGACGCAGAACTTGATGCACTTGTGTCCTATGTGTCGGCACATAGCCACGAAATGCTGGTGACTGCAGGTTCCAAGACCACAACTGGTCAACGTAAGGCACACTGGCAGATCATCGCCGACCGCATAAGTGCCCTTGGATTTGTGAGGCGCACAGCTGATGATTGCTACAAGCGGTGGAATGACCTGAAACGCAGAGCAAAGAACAAGCTGGCCTCAAATCATGCCGCTACTCTGGTGACTAGCGGTGGGTCTCCATAAGACGACAACACACTCACTGAACATGAGTCTGTTGCTGGGGCCTTCGTCACAGAGGAACAGATCCAAGGTGTGGGAGAACTACCTGATTATGATGCATTGTCCGGTGAGTGCCCATGCATGTGTGTGTAATGCATGTGTATGTTGTTTGGGTGACGGGTTCTGATTGAGTGCCATGTGAGGGTGTGTGTGCCTGAGTGGTATGGGTCACCCATGTGCTTCATCCAAAACATTCAGCGGCCTTGGATTTGGGTGTGACAGTATCCCTTCTGCCCACAGTAGTAATTTAGCGCAACATTACGGCAGTTGCCCTTGAAGTGGCATCTTGCAACAACATTGTTTGTATTTTTCAGTGTTCGTTCAGGCTGATTGTTTCAATTCTCCCACTTTTGCTACGCATTCCTCAGCCCTATTGTCACATTGGTTACATGCTTCTGTCATTGATGAACCCCACATTGGCCCACATGTGTTACCTTGTTAGGTGAATGATTTGACCATTCAGGCTTATTGAGTATTGGCCTGATCACATACATTTTTGGGGCCTGTTTGAATGTGGAACATGATAGTTGTTTCCTGTCATGTTGAAGTGCACAACCATTGATGTGTACATCGGCCTGCAATCACTGTATTTTTGTACACTGGATGTGTTGCAGTGTGTGGCACATGCGTATTTTGTCACACGATGTAGCATTTTTCATCTCATCATGTCCATCTCACATGGATGGCTGACAGTACTCATTCACTGACATATTGATGTACTTGTGGAATGTAACATGGCTATGGTACATGCCATCTGTGTGATGGCATGTGTCATGTATGTGTATTGGACATGCCACTCACAGGCCAATGTGTGATGGCAGTGCAACCCAGAATGCAGCAAATGTGTTGCTCTTCCATCTTGGTGTCATCAGTGTCTGCCTTTTTGCCTCCCCTTCCAACTCAGTGACAATGCATGGGAGGGTTATAGTCATGTGGGACATGTGTAAATCATGTACTGGTTCTGTAGCTTGTCAGGCCTATTTGTGTGCTATGGTGCTAATGCCTGTTTCCATTTTTTGTCTTTCGTCTTTTTGAAGGGGATGACGCACTTGATGCTGTGGAGGTTGAGGAGATGGTGCAGACCCAGGAGGAATCTCAGGCATGACTGGGCACCAGTGGGGGACATGGTGTGGTGGTGGGTGAGAACCCAATCTTGCTGCAGACCATTCTGTCCAGAGGTGTCTCTGGGTGCACCTCCCCAGACCTCTATTCAGGCGCTGATTCGGATGATGAGACCTATGTGCCGTCGCAGGTAAGTGTTTCTGGCAGGGATTCTGTTCTGCCCAACCCACCATACCAGGGGTAGAACCCTCTATGGGGATGTCAGTGTTGGTAAGTCCGCCTTTGGCGGTTACGGCTGCAGGGTCACACTCCACAACATCTGATCCTGTTCCTGGGCCAGCAGATCAGAGGGGGAATGCAGTCCTGCAGCCTCAGGCAGTGCCGGCAAGGTAAGGCGCAGATCGCCTTGCCCCAAACAGGTGTGGTGCCCGCCGATGCGGTGGCCGTATGCCACCAGGCAATACCGTATGGAAACAATCCACGAATGGTATGGCAACCCAACAGGCAGCATCAGTTGAGATGATGGCTAAGCAATGGGTTGGCCACTTCCATTGTCCCCCTGAAAGGCAGATGGAGCAACTATAGCAAGCAACAGACTCCATTTGCCAATCACACAGGGAAGACATGTTGGCGTCCATCAGGGGCCGACGGGCGGCACTGGAGACTCTACGCCAATCGATATCAATAGAGTCCCAGACCCACAGGGAAGCCCTGAGGGTAGAACGCTATCACCTCAGGGAGACTCTTGTTGACCTTGAGGCTTCCACTAACTTGAGGACAGAACAGCAGCTGGAGCGGCTCACACGTTTGCCCTCAGCTGAGATGCAGGCAACTCGGGAGGAGATGCAGGCATCACATCAGGTGCTGCATGGGGATCTCCGCACTATAATCCTCCAGAACGAGACCTTCCACACCCGCATGCTTGCTGACATGGAGGACCATACCAGGGCTTTGCGTGGGCTGCCTCCCATAGCACCACCACCTCCTGATGCAGCAGCAGAGGGTGATGAGAGCGACAGTAGCAGTTCTCCCACAATGGCATAGCCGTGCAGGCTATGAGCCCATGGAGATGTTTTTTTTTCCAAACATCCACACAGGTGGCTGTTGGTGCACACCCTGTCCTCAGACCTCCTGGGTGGCCTCCCCTCCCGGCCCCCACATGGCCATTTTTGATTTTTGATTTTTGATTTTTGATTTTTTTTTACAGTGTGTTGCCTTGTGTGGCTCCCGTGGGCATCCACTGTATTCCCGCTGAGCACATGCAGGCTTGTCCTGAGTTTGGGTTAGATGCTTGGGTTCATGAGACACACACCCCTCTTGCTTCCCATTTCCATGGGCCTGCAAACGGTGTGCCCAAGTGACAGTGAATTACACAGTGACGTCGGACTCCCATGAGCTGTGTGGGCAGTCTATAGTCAATACTGTGTATACATTCCTAGTGAATATTGTTGTTGTGTTGCACACTGCATGGTGTATTGATATGTGCTTGTGCATCCATGTCTTCCTCCTAATTTGCAGGTTCATTCCTCATGTCTTCACAAGGCCATCTACTTTGGAGATGGAGTTCATGTTGTAAGCAGTGCACTTACACATTTGCGTGGCAGCAACACTGTACAGTTGGAAGCGGTCGATGTGCTGGCATAATCAGGTTGTAAGACTACCACTACTTTAACTTAGTACTGTCATGTTTTTGCTATGTTTGAGGTTGTGTAGCTTCATTGTATTGTTGGTAAGTATTTGGTCATGTGTGTTGTTAGTTCTACATTACTGGGAGCATATTGTGTGTGGCCAGTTTCCATTAGGGACACTGTACTTTGTGACACTTGTGTCAGGTTTTGGGGATTGCTTTGTTTGCTCTCACATAGCATGACATGCCATGGTGTGTTGGGTGGCGGTGCTGGGGAGGGGTTGGGTGACATGGCACTGTTGTCATGTTGTATTTTGCAAGGGGATAATGAATTTAGCAGCATAGAAGGGTGTCTTTTGATGACACAGCATTGGTGGTGTTTGTGTAGGCAGGGATACACACAATGTAACACTTCCAGGTGACCAATCTCAGGCTGGTATGTTTGTGACAGTTGACTGTCCCTTATGTCATCATCATTGATTGTCAGCTGGTATGTGCCAGGGATGTGTGCACTCCACAGAGTTTTGATTTTAGGTGAAGTAATTAGCCACCAGCTGCGTACGGGCTGCCTCACCCCGTGCCCTTTCCCCTCCCATGCACAGCGGCCGTGCATGTGGTTGGGGATGTGGGGGCACCACCATGTCCACCGGCAGGCCCCGGCGTGTTGCAACGTTGTGCAGGACACATGCTGCCACTATGATCCTGCACACTACTGGGGGAGCGTATAACAGCTGCCCGCCAGAACGGTCAAGGGAGCGAAAGCGTGACTTGAGCACTCCGAATGTGCGCTCCACTATGCCCCGGGTTGCAATGTCGGCTGTGTTGTATCTTACTTCGGGTGGCGTGGTGGGGTTCCGAATTGGCGTCATCATGTGGGTGCTCAGAGGGTAGGCACTGTCCCGTGGGGAGGTGGTGATTGGTATCATTAGTGGGGTTGTGACATTACTCAGTATGTGACATGCATACATGTGCTGTGGCATTTATACTCACCGAGCAGCCATGTATCGCCATGCTGCCCAGCTTCTAGGTCCCGGTTTAGGGTTGACATTCTGTAAATAAAACTGTCGTGGGTGGACCCTGGATAGTTGGCATATACTGAGGTGATGATTCCCTTGGCATCACATACTACCTGCACATTGATGGAATGCCAGTGCTTGCGGTTTCTATAGATGTGCTCTGATGCCCTGGGGGGACGTAGAGCCACATGGGTGCAATCAATGGCACCTAGGACTTTGGGGAATTGTGCCACCCTGTAGAAATCCTGGACGGCAGCCTGCCTTTCTGCAGGTGTTCTGGGCAGGTATATGTGCCTGCGGACTGATGGGCGTGCAGTCATGATGGCCAAGACCTGGTGTAGGCAGCGTGACTGCGTGGCCTGTGACACCCCCCCCACTATAGCACTTGTCCGCTGAAAATGATCCAGTGGCCAAGAAGTGCAGTACATTGAGGACCTTCTCCAGGGGGCTGAGTGCTCGGGAGCACAGGGTGGGTGATGTGAGGTCATCCTCCCACTCACTCACCAGGTCGAGTATTATGTGAGGTGGAAACCTGTATCTCCCATACACCTGGTCATCAGGCATCCTAAAAAATCTGGTTCTGGGTGTGAAAATTCTGGTCCTGACTATCTTCCTCCTCCTCCTGCGGTATCCCACGACCACTGCTGCTAGGAACGGTATATTCATCCTGGCGTCTGAGCTTGTTTGTTATTTGCGTGCACTTTATGCTGTGCGGGTCCACGTACGCCTGCTTCCTGCTGGCGTACGTGTTTCCGGATTAGCGCATCTTTTTTGGCGCACGCGTTAGCCCCGTTCGATTCCATGAACACGTGTTTTGAACCTGCGTGTGTGCGTTCCGCGCATTTGCCTCCTGTACTTCCCCCGTGACACCCACTTTTTCACGCGTTGTTCCCCATTCTGCGTGTCACCCCCCCTGTTCCTCCTACTTTTGTTGTGTGCGCCGCGTTATGTGCGATTTCGCTGTGCGCGTAGCGCACGCTGTTTGGAGACGTGTGCGCCAGCGTGCGCCACGCAGAATTTTGGCGCACATCCTGGGATTTACACGCACACGGACTTCCATGAATCGCTGTGCGCGGGTTTTGCTGCGATTTTCGCACTCGCACTGAGATTCGCACGCTTTCGCACGCTTTCGCACGCTTGCGCTGAAAATTTCAGCTCACATTAATTCCATGAATCGGCCTGTCAATGTTGGAAGCAGCACCAAACACTCTACTGGCTCCCAGTAAATCACAAGATACAAATCAAGACTGTATGCATCGCCCAATGTTCCTTCCAATGCACCAAGAGAACAGTTGCTCACTACAATCCACTTGAAGCAAAATATTCCAGAATCCAGCCTTTGTCGCAGTATCAGGCTTAAACGCACACGTCATGGTGGGTCCGCTATCTCATTTTTGTCCAACAAGGTCCTGATCTTAATCACTAGGCACCAGCTCACGGAGGAAGAGCAACTAAACTAAAGGAAATCCCTCAAAACTTGGCTAGTCACAAGAACACATCTGGCACACTAGAACAACGCCCTCAAAGACCGGACCAAATAGAAGCCAACCAGACCAGCTTCAACCAATAGCCAACGTAGAGTCAAATGGCTGTTGAAAAAAACCTAACACATACCCAAAGACGGAGCCCTTTGGATGTCTTACAAGAAAGATGAACATCATGGCCTGGATCCAAAGTGACCTTCCACAGGGAGTAGAAGAACAGTCTGTGCAGAGTGCGGAGCAGCAGAGAAGACGCACCTTTGGGTTAGTCTGACCAACAAATGCCCCACACCAGGACACAAGACTCAATTAGTAAACCCTGGAGATCGGATGCAGTGGCGTACTCCTTTGCTCTTGTCTAAATCACAACTCACCCCAATAAGAACTCCCCTTTGGAGAACAACCTGACAAACAACGAAAGCATGGATTAATAGGCGGGAACTCTCACGGTTCAGTCTAGTACTTAATTTATGTGTGTACTAATCCCAAACCCCCAGTTCTTCCCAACTAACTGACTCACCTCTAAACCTCCTACCACCTGCACACAGACGACCTTGAACTAAGCAACTTCATGCCTCCCTATACCACATTAACCTGACAGAGTCATGCCAATGCCCACATAATTTGCTCTATGCCAGCCCACCCACAATTCAGCTGCCAACACACTCTCACAGCACTGTCATTTATTAAATCTTGGGCTTTCCTTTCCGGTTTTAAAAAAAACATACCAAGTGTCAACACCAAACCCCATAGAACCATGACATGATATCGTATGTACAGGATTTCTAAAGTTCTACACTCGTCACAAGGGGCATCTTGATGCTAGATCCATGCACCAGAGTGTGACAAGGACAGTAAAGAGTCAACCTTGCGAGGGTAGAGGACAGTTTCAAGATGGCGATCAAAAATACTATGTTCATATGTGAGTCTGAGTGAAGAAGGCAGAGTACTGCACAGTCATGCAGTCGGGAACTGGCCCCAACTAGCTGGTCTAAGAATCCTGGGAGGCTCCTAAAAATGGAATCTGTCACACAGAATGTTAGGGCCCTGGTGGTGACAAACTCAACCTACCATACACAGTTGCCTTGAAATGTACTCTTCCTATTACCGGCAGCCAATGGAGAGAGAGTGCAAGATTGGTGTAATATGATGTCCATGCCCTTATTTAAGTAGGACTATAGGTGAGGCATTTAAAACGACATGGAGTCCTTGTGATGCTGGCCTCAAAAGAGCCAAATAGAGTTAATTGCAACCGTCCTCTCAACTGGACACAGAGGGAAAAAGGGGGAGAAAGTGAGAGAAAGTAAAATAAACTAGAAATCTATGAAGTGAACAAATATTGTAAAAACAAAAAATGGGTAACCTAACTTCTGATGATGAAATGAAAGAGATGTACCTGTAAGAACATCAAGGTTGCCAGCCCTAGAAGCACCGAAGGATGACGGCCATTTGTCACTAAGTTGACACTTCCTTGAGTCAGAATAGTCTGCCTTGTGTTTAGGCTGCGGGTCCCACAGAGCAGGACCTCCATTTTGGGTAAATTCACTTTGAGATGGAGTTGACCCATCCATTGTCAAGCTTTCTCCTTGCAGCTTCTGAATGGCTCAAACGTATCTCCCAGCTATTGCCCTAATCAAAGGAAGGTCTTACTGTCATCCAAATACATGTAGCGGGTCAGGAATTGGGTTCTAATCATGTCAGAGTAGGGTTTCATGTATACATTTAAAACAATGGGCTTAAGGAACAGCCTTCTGGAACACCACAGTCAATCACACCAAAGGGCTACTCAAAAGGGGGGTATGGCAACCATTTCTGTTTTCTCCATTAAAGAAGATTAATCAAGGGCAAAGCAGCAATGCATGAAGCCGTGATACTTACGGGTTTGGGCGCTGTCAATAAATGCAACAAATAAATAAATGAATCCCAGGCTCAAAGAGATGAGCTAGAAGAGTGAGATGGTCAATGGAGTCAAAGGTCACAACAGGTCAAATAGAATCAGGACCCCAACACTGCCTCTATCCACTTCTTTTATTTGATCATCAACTGCCGCATCACAAAAGCTTCGGTAATGTGTGCTTTGATACAGCCAGCCGGTACCTCATTAAAAAGGTTATGATCCTCTGCAAATGCCTGGAGTTGTATTGCAATGCTAGTTTCCAACAATTTGCTACCATAACGGAGCTGGGAAATTGATTGAAAATTGACGGCATCATTTGGATCCTTTGAGACCAATGTGGGCTTCTTCAACAGTCATTACTGCTGCTGATATCAGCTCACCAGGCACTGTACAAGAACACATTGGGGTGTTAGTAATGGAATAGAGATCTGCGACCACCAGAGATTGAGATTCCTTGAGGTTTCAGAGTGGGCAGGGCTCTTTGTGTGATCCCATGCTTATCGCGGAGCCCTTAAGAGATTTCATCCAGTGATGATTTGAAATTCGTTTAGGGTCGAATCTCAATTACTGATCTGGGTGTCAGGAGCAGTAGGCACAACAGCACGGGACTCATCCACTAAGGTGGCAATAACCAGTAATGACTGAAATGAATGGAAACGGATACACTTTTCACACAGCGACTGGGATGAAAGTATTAAGCTAGTAAGGGGCGGAAATCTAGTCAGTTCCTTAAGTACTGTTAGCACGTCTTTAGGAATGTTTGAAGTTAGAAAAATTAGGTTAGAGAAATATTTCTTCTTGGGCAATATGATGCCTTTTTGATATGTCGGATGTTTAAGAAGGAAAAAAAGTCTTGACTTTATTATCATAGTTTTTCCACCACATTCATTCCGTTTGGGAACCTTATTTTTCCATATCTTTCACATCAGAACAATACCACCGTTTCTTGGGCTGTACCTTCGAATTTGAAGCGCCTAACGTGGGAGGGTGGCAAGTCTGAGCTGCCGAGGCAATTTCTTGTTGAAAGTGCTCTGACAAAGTGGCCAGATGTAACATATATGCATTAGATGGTATTTCTTTATCCGTATAATTTGAGAGGTTTGACCTCAAACTCTCGATGGTATTATGGGATTACCTCAGAGATTTTGCTGAAACTGAGATCTCAAATCATTGCTTGCGAAAGCCGAACAAATCCCAAATCCAAGTCTAAGATCAGCTTCATGTTAAGATCACGCATGTAAAAGCCTTTTTAACCACAACCATATATTTAGCAAAAGGGCCTTGAGATACTCTTCGTGAGATGCCAACCTAAAACGCTTTCTTGGTTCATTCCCTAACTAGGCATCCTTAGGGCCGCAAGTATCATTAATATGCACACGTACATCAGACAAAACTGGGGACCAGATCCACTTGGCACCAGATCCATCAGTGAGCAGCAGATTATCTGAACAGAGTTTAGAAAAGATATTTGTCGGTAAATGTTCTGCTTTTAGATCAAGGGGAGGGGAAGCAGAATGCATAAGCCACTCTCTTTCAGGGAGATGGGAGATAAACTCTCCAGTCGAGAAGCAGAGTGCCTGCCCTAAGCCTGTATTCTGTCCAGATGAGCACAGACAGACAGACAGGTTTGCCTCTGACGCACCTCCGGTGTGCCAATGAACTGCTGCGCCCTCCCGCTGATGGCTAAATGAAATTGTGGTCAGATCACGAGGCCCTGCTAGCCAATCAGACCACTCCAAATACAAGTGAACAGATAGCCCTTTCCACAGTGTGCACATGGCCGCCACATACTATTACCATGCAGTGAACTGCAAGGCAACAGTATGAAGCTGCGAAACACGCTGGAACCCAGACTTGCTTGGTGTACCCCAATACGCTCTTCAGGGAACCAAGAGCTAATAAAACAACATCAAAATAGCATAATAAGATGTTCAGGTATCTACCTTACCTTTAAAGACTTATAAGGAGACAAAAAGTTTGGACAAATGAAAGTTCCTATAAAAGGATTTGTAAATGAGCAACATTTCTTGCTCTTGTTTCACCTGATGCTAAGTTAGGGCTCCAAACATGGACCAGCCACACTCCTGTCTAAAATGAGCTGAGGTTGCGTAATGTGGCTCAGCTAGCCAATCAGAGTGCTCCAAATCCTGGTGTACAGTTAAAACTGCGCAGAGTTTGCAAATTCCCACCACAGGCCATGCACATGCAATGAACGGTAAAGCAGCAAAATGAGCAAGATGAAATCAAGAAAAGTCTAAAGCACAGGCACACTCTATGAGCACTGAGCTACTCTTCACGAATAATTGAAATAATGAATATCAAACTATCAAAAGCATTATAGGAAGAGCTCATATGTATGTTACGGTCCCCGTATGTAAGGAGCAGCCTCACAAGTGCCGAACCTGCCACTATATGACAAGCGTATCTTCACACGCTTCAGAAATATTATCTAATTCCAGTTAAAGCCACCTATGCATAGTATAGTCAACCTAGGCAAAGTATATCCTCACATGCCTCGGTGCTGTCATTTTGAGCCGACTACATCCTTGATGTCTCCATGGAAGTGTATCAAATGTGGCAACCTGCTCCACATCGCTATTCTCAACTCTCGCTCTGCTGTCAAACACTCTTGCGACATCTGTCACCACCTCGAAGAACTCGACCTAGATGCCATTGCTCTCACCAAGCCAAGGTTTGCGGCCAGTTCTGTCACGAGTTTTGACACTCTCCTCCTGGAAGGCTACAACATCCTCTCTGAACCCAGAACCAACTGTCCTGGAGGTGGAGTAGCCCTGATCTTCCCAGAGTTGGTCCCAGCCTCTCTCATCCCTACACTGGCCTACTCTTCCTTTGAATGCCTGGTTTGCAGGCTCTCTATCTCTCCCGACCTCTCTCTAACTGTAGCCTCCACCTACAGGCCACCTGACCAGGTCGCCCTCTTCCTCTCTGAATGAGCTGACCTCTTGTCTTCTCTCCTTGCCTCTACTTCTCAACTTCCACTCCTCGGAGATGTCAACATCCACCTGGATGCTTCTAATCACTCCTCTGGGCTTTTCCACAACCTCTGCAACACTCTCTCTTTCCATTCTGTCCTCTGGCCTGACACACTCTGCTGGACATACTTTGGATGTGTTCATCACTCCAGACATCCCCCTCTCTAACTCTCTCAATACTCCTCTCTCTTGGACTGACCACTTTCTACTCTCCTCTCATCTGAAACTCTCTATCCCTCAGGCAAAGCCCCCCAGCACTGTCACCTACCTTCTTGGTCACTGGGCCCATGAAGCATGTGTCATTGGATGCCTTTGCCTCTACTTTCTCTGATCCTCCAACTTCTGCAGCTGACTCATACCCTGACACAGCCCTTTCTAATCGGCTTCTTTCTATTTCGAACACCCTGGACATCCTTGCCCCTGTCATGAGAATCCGGCTACCTCCAAGGGCAACTCTTGGTATGATTCCACCCTCGCCATCCTGAAACGCAAGTGCAGGGTGACTGAGAGAAAGTGAAGGGCTTCGGTTGCCTCCTCTGACAAACTGGCCTGCTGCCTGCACCAAAGGCAATACAGACTCTCTGTCCTGTCCAAGCAAGAAGAGAGCACTCATCCAAGCCCACATCTCTGCGGCGTCTAACAACACGGCCAAACTCTTTAAAATTTGCAAGGAACTGGAAAATCCTATTGCAGTCACTACCTCTCCTGTTCCCTTCCAGGTCCTCTATAGGGTTCTTGCCTCTCATCTCTCCGCTAAAACTCAGGACACCATGTCCTCTATCTCCTCTTCCTCTCCCTCTTCATCTCTCGGCCCCCCTATGGCCATCTCTCCCTCTCCTCTTCCTTCCTCTTTTTTCTTTCTGACAACACCTGAAAAGGTTTTTAGACAAGTCCAATCTATGAAAGTATCATCCACACAGGTGCACCCTTGCTCCTGCAGAACCATCAAGGACCATATTGACACTCTCGCTCCAGCCTCGGCCGATTTCTGTAATTACTATTTTGCCACTGCAACTTTCCCCTCTCCCCTTAAGCACTCCCTTGTGCACCCATTTCTCATGAAGCCATATGCCGAACCTACCTGCCCGGCAAACTATTGCCCAACCACCATCACCCTTTTCCTGGGTAACTGGAAAAGCTGGCCATCTCTCAGCTCACTCTCCATACTGAATCTGTTAGTTGTCTCCATGACCATCAGTCTGACTTCAGAGCTACCAGAGGAATGGAAACTCTCCTGAACACCCATGAAGATCTGCTCTCCAACCTTGATTTCAGCATTGCTTCTGTCCTCATACCCCTTGATCCTTCCTCTGCTGTCAACACAGTCCACCACGCCGTCCTGATCAATCGACCCTGTGAGAATCTAGACAGCACGGATCAGGCCCTTGAGTGGCGTACCTCCTTCCTCTTGGGCCACCCCTCATAGGTCCAACTTGGTCCCTTTTTCATCATCTCCTCTCTCTCTACATGTGGCATTCCCCAGGGCTCTATCCTCTCACCCTGGTTTTTTAACCTTTACTTGGCCCCTTTGGCCCACCTGATCTCTGTGTTCTCTAACTTTCAGTGTTATGCGGATGATACTCAGCTTTCTGTCTGGCTCCCCTCAGCCTCTTCTCTTCTCTTGCTCATTCCTGACTGTCTAGCCATGATTCAGGATTGATGCGCCTCCAACAATCTCTGCCTTAATGCCAGTAAGAGAGAGATCCTTCTCATTTGGAGACCTGCCCCTGCTTTCCCTCGCTCACTCTCGCCATCTGCCTTGGTCCCTGTTCCTTTTGCCTTCATGCGAGGCAAAACACCTTGGTGTCATCTTTGACTCCACTCTCTCTTTCTCTCCTCATATCTCGGACGTCGCCAAGAAGTTCCACTACCCAGCTGCGCCTCCTCAAAGGGACTCTTCCCTTTCTCACTTTCCGCCAGAAGCTCACTGTCTCCAGAGCCCTGGTTCTCTCTAGGCTGGACTAATGCAGCAGTCGCTTTCTCAATCTGCCTGCCTCTACTCTCCACCCTCTTCAACTAATCCAGAACAGGACTGCAAGACTTATACTTGGCTTCAATTCAAGCCCATGGACCGTATATATCCAGCCCTGAAATCTCTCTGCTCCCGGTGGCTGCAAGGATCAAGTTCAAGACCCTTTGCATTGTACACATGACTTTCTGGGACCTGCACTACATCCAACGCACTCTTCCAAAATACCTTCCTTCTTGAGCCCTTCACTCAGCTACCTCCAACTCTCTAAGGGTTAGATGCTTCTCCAGGCAGACAGTGGGGGGTAGATCTCTCTCTCCTCTGTAGGTGCCTTACTCTGGAATGGCCTGTCTGCCCCTCTCAAACTTGAGCAGGACCACCCGAAGTTCCGGAAGCAGCTCAAAACCTTCCTCTTCTCCTCTGCTTTCTCTCTCTGCCTTCCCTGCTGACCTACTTGACCTACCTATCTGCTGTACAAACTGGTTGCTTGGCTACCCTGAGAGTCTCACTCGGTACCAGGCTCTTTCTCGATCAGTTACCCTTGCACTGCCTCTGGGCCTACCCCACAGTTAGGGGTTGTAGCTGTAACTGTAACCCTACAGTCACTTGATCTCCTTGCACTACGTAGAGCCGCACTGCCCTGCCGCACTGCACTTACTCAGAGCATTGTCTTCCCTCCCTTGCCGTGTCATGCCTAGAAACACTTGTGTACAGGTGTGTTATAAATGACTTATATATCATATCATGTCTGAGCAGTAGCCATCAAATGTCAGTAAATTCTTCGTATGCCTGGTAAAATCATGATATGTAAGGGACATGGAATGATATGTAAAATGCATGTATGCAAGATGCTGCCATGAAATGCATCCTAAAGTTCCTAGACAATGCCATTTAATGTGGTTTAATGTCTGGCAAAGCCACCATATGTGTGGGGCACAACCTCACATGCCCAGTTGCTGCGGTCACATGCCAAGTGCAGCATCATTTACCCCCATAGTCACGTGCATTGAAAGAGTATACCTTATTATAATATCAGGATTTTTTGTGGTGCTTCCTGACAGTTTCTCTTACTTTTAAGCCCTGCAATAATATATGTAATTTATTCATTTCTTTATTTCTCTTTATTATGTTTGGGTTACATCACATTACACTCGAATCCGAGTCACATTTACTCAAATGTAACTTTACCTTTCGAATTAATCCATGCTACTGAGTTCCTGAGTTTTGCCTTCAGGGTTCCATAAATTTAATTTCTTTTCTATGATGCTTTCCAAATAAACATTCATTTTTTATTTACGTTTTTTGGATTTTACTGATTAAAAATAGAGATAGAATGTCGGACCTACATTGATGATAGTCAACGAATGATTAATCATCAAAGGTGACTCCTATTTCAAGAGGAACATGGTGGTCTGTTTCTTTCGTGTATAAACTCTGATATTACAAGTCAAACCTATAGTGTTGGTGCTCACCAGTTCTGCTTTTTACTGCTCTTGTCTCCCTGACATATGCCATGCCAGATGGGCACTCTATTTAAGTTATTGCCAAGTTGCCCTATGTCATGTATGACACCTCGAACCACTCCTGTATTTTCCCTATGCCTACTGGCACTTGTAGTTTTGTTTTTCCCACTGCCAGTATGGTCCTACAAGCACCAGCATAGAAAATTAAAAGCCAAGGCTGGTTCCGTCGGTCAGACGTGCCATGGGGCCACTTGGCATCTATGATCTGTTTCATTTGATTGTTTTGCATGTTCAAGGGTTGGTAACACTTTCTCCTTTAATAACAGTACTGCTTTCAATACGATTGTGCCTGGTTTTGATACAATCAATGTGTGTTGTCTTGTGGGGTCTACCTGACCTGCTATCATCAGTAGATCCTATTGAATCCTCTCCCTCACGGGTTAAGCCAAAATTGCCTTTTACTGAACCCGTCAAGACCACAAAGGGGAGAGCACTTGACACCCTCTCCCGAACCACAGAAGTCAAATGATATCGACCCTCTCACCGTGGTTGTCACGGGTACCTGTTGTTGGAGGTACAGGTAACCACGTGGCCGCCAATGGGGTAAGAGGGATTAGGGAGAGGTTGTGTTGGGAAGGGGGAAGTTAGGGAAAACAGAAAGAGGATTAGGGAAATGAGATTGAATGGGTAGAGGGAAGTTAGGGAAAAAGATCACCTTAGAACCATGTAACACATATCCCTGTAACCTGAACTAACCTATTTGCAGCCTAACATGCCTAAAACATGACTTTGCACCAGTATTCTTCCCTGAACCTTTTCTTACATTCATGAACATGTATCCGCAGATTGACATTCATGCTCCAAACAATGATTGGTCGAATAACATAAGCCTGATAAGCACATGATGGTGGACTGATCATAGCAAGTGTAATGGGACATACAACTGGGAAATCCCCCCACGTCATTCACATAACTCATGGCCTGACAGGCAAAGAATAGCATGAAGAAACAATACGAACACATAACATGTTGCAAGCACATAAAGCTCTCCCCTAATACGCTGCCCTGACTTATTAACGTGCCTTCATTTCACACACCCTGTGCTGGGAACGTGTTTGACACTAAGACCCAAGTCATATGGCAGTTTATAAGCAGGAAACACAACGAACACAACCATACATGAACATGAGTATTCGCTGTGTGTAGCAATTGCTGCCCATGTGTTTAGAAAATGTGAGACCAAAGGAATATATGGAAAAGAACGGCACAAGCCCGGGGGCCCCGGGAGGCAGTCCGGACGCTACTGCAGTTTGCCATACAGAACCAACCTGGTCACGACTCATGGTCCCAAAGAATCTATGAAAGCAACATCGCAAGCACTTAACTGATGTCCGGGTGCCCCTTGAGGCCGCCAGACGCTGCTGAAGTTCGCTATACGATGCCAAACCCCACTGTGTCACCGCCTCATGGCCCGGGTCCTCGTTCTCCCCTTGGTGCTTGTTAGGATTGATTTCCCCAAAGTTCAATTTCTCCTCCAGTTATGGACCACCCCAAACCTTTTGCTTTTGTTTGGCTTACCCAAGCTGACTTTTTCCAGTGGAGTGCAGCCTTCAGCTGCACTCCCCTGGGCTTTTGCTCATCTGTTATGGGGAAACTGACACACCCTTCAGGCTGTCAGTACTGGGAAACTATATTTTCCTTAGTCTTTAACTATGTTGCCATTTCTTGGTAACTTTGTATCTATGCGTCAAGTACCTTACAGTACCGCGCATAGGGGTCCTCTTGTTTTAAGGCACTTGCCACCCTCTAAGGATTTTTTGGTGATAGTACAAGTGTGCCTAGGACAAATTGGTGGCAGCAGTTTACTTTTAAAGTATCTTTACTTCTTTTTAATGAACCAAAACGCATTTACCGTGTTTGGCTCAATACTGTGGCCAGTGCTGAAAATGGCCAGGCCAGAAAGTCTTTTGTTCTATTCTTTGGCCATTTTGTCCCTTTGCCTTCCCCCAGGTCAAGAGACCCGGGTATTCCTTATTTGGACAATCAGCCTCCCACGAAAACCGTATCTTTCACAGGCTCCTGAATATCACATGCACTAGTGCCAAGAAAGAGGGTTGGGACTGTCTGGTCACAATTCACACTACTGGTGCCAGTATGTCTTGGAGGATCGAATGACTGAAACCACTGTGGGCCATGATTGGCCCATGCCTGGCATGCCTGGAATACAAGAGAGCAGATCTTCCATTGGCTAACCCAGATTTGAGCGCAAAACAATCTTGGATAAGAGAAGGGGCTCTGCATCCATTCCAGGTCATATTGAACTACAGAAGGAGCCAAGTATCCTGAAACGAAAAAGCAGAGGTGTGGAATTGCCGGAGACGTGCTGGAAAGTTTGACAACCTGACCTCACTTTTGTCCTGTGGGACCCATACTTTTATATCGATCACAGAAGGCCCGCAAGGGCGCATCGAACCTTTGGAGTAGTGGGACCAACTACTCTCGGCACCTGCTGCTGACCCTCGAAAAGAGCCTCTTAGGAAGTGTTCCTCGGTCATCCAGCAAACTGACCATCTCGAATCCTGGGTATCGTAAAGGAGTGCACCATCCCGAGTTGACACTCGAGACTTTGGGAATCGCTAACTTGTAGTCCTGAACCCTCTCCCGCCAAAACCCATTGTCCTAGCTCACTTGAGTTGTGATTTCTGAGAGTGCCCCGCGTTGCAAGCATTTGCAGTCCCTGTGTCGCCCCGCTCGTGACAGTTGTTGTAGGAGCCTTGCATACATGCCACTCTGTTCCTGGAGACCTGCTGCACTGGAACTGTCTTCCTTTCTTCATCGAGAGCTTAGAAAAGCTACTGTCCCGCCATGGACGATCGTCCCGTCCCACAGCCGCTGAGAGCCGGAGTGACGTGCAACTGCAGGGGTTAAACCTACAAGTGACCTGGACTAGACTGGCAAAGTTTGGCCTTGACTGTGTCGAAGGTTGGTTAGTACTTGCATCACTTACTGGTGGCCTGCTGGCACAGCCATTGTTCTTTACCCAAGAGAATCCCTGAAAAGATACTCACCTTAGCTGGGCTAGCCTGCGCTCCCTAGCTATTCCAGAAACTCGAAAAAATCGCTCTACCTGCAAAAGTAGACCCTCCTCAAATAATAGGGCATTATTCATTATCACCGCGAGCCCCTTCCCGAACTGCTACAGGTCCCTGAAGAGGACTCGCTTTCGCTTTTACATATGATCGTGCGTTGATAACGCACTGCTGTACTTTTGAGCATAAGTTCCCCACTTCGTAGGGCTGGACTGAATAAGTTAGGGATTGACTTTGAAGAACATCCGAATGTGATATTTGTGTGAACTTCCCTCTTCTGTTACAGGGTGTGGTTGTGTTCTCCCCCTTATCCTCATTAGGCAAAACACATTTGTATATATGGTAAATAGTGTAAGGCGTGTGTGGTAACTGTTTAATATTACTGCAGTTTGTATTTTTGATATACACTTGTCTCAGAGTACTCTGTAGAGTTTTACTGTGTGTGCTTATTGTGGGATTCTGATCACTCTCACCGCTCCTGACACTTCGTTTTGACCGGCTGCCAAGCTACCATAGATTGGTCTGGTTCGTCCATAAGGTTCCCCTGTTCCACTAAACTAGGGTGGCCTCCTAAACCTCTGCCCACCATGTCACAGTTTAGAAATCCATCTTAACAGTGTTTACCGTGCCTGCTCCGGTCCTCTGCCTTACTCTAGCATGTCTGTCAGCGTGTGGCGGCCGTCCGTGTCGAGATTCGCAATAATCCACACCTGGCAAGGCCGGGCGGTGGCCTTAATGTTGTGTAAGGTTGTCTCAGTACAACCAGGATCACAAATACAACAAATAAAAATAAATGAATAAGTGAGAAACTGCCAATTACTCCCAGCTGTTGCCTGCACATGCGGCACGCACATTGCCTGCTGCTCCCATAGACCTCGAGCCTTCCCCCGCCAATCTTCTGACAGAACCTTTCTATTTAATATTCCTTGTCAGTTTGACATTTTTGTTTGTATATATACGCTACAGTGCTCTCTAACCTTTGTGTCGCCAGACATTGTGGACTACAACTCTCATAAGATAGAAGTGTGTGAAAGATGTCAGGCCTAAGATAACTGCGCCATTCCCATTGTGTGATATATAGCTCACTAACGGAGAGCTGCTATAATGCTGGAATGTTAGCGCACAACCCAGTGCTATTAAAATAAAGTACAAGAAAAGGCTCAATCCCCAGTGCGGGCGCTCTATTAAGGTCCAATGAAGAGAACTGTGAAGGTTTATTTGCAATCCATTCGTTTGATTAATGGCATTGCCACCTGATCATATAAAAAAAAACATACGTAGTAAAGTGAAGGAATGTCAAATTCTTCAACCAGTCAATTACTAAATCAGTGTAACATATGTAGTGTCGCTGACTACATGTCCATGATTTTCACCCATGCATGCTTTTTCGAGGCTGTATTTGTATGTATAAAGACTTATTAGTTATCTCTATGTTGCGCAAAACAGTATATAGTCCTACTGATGAACAAATGACAGTATAAACGTGCTTGTTGTGTGCTTTCCATTCAAAAGTCGAACAGCGTGCTTAATGTGCACAACTTCATGAAGTCGCAGCGAAATGCAGCTGGTGCCAGGAAAAGTCAGCCTAGAGTCGTGTTCCTCTCTCATTGGGAAAGGTGGCACACTGACAGTACTGGTATATGTTATATCAAGTAAGTGTAGAATGTTAAGGTTATATACAAGGGGGTAGATGGGAGGTACCCATGCGTTGGATAGCAGAAAGAAGCAGTAGGCTGCCTTTGGCTGTCTAGTTAGGGGGTGACTACCCACAGAGCCCATCCTCTGGCTTCACATTCCAGTGGATGGTACCTGAAGTTAAACACTTAAACATGAATCCCCTTCCTAACCTCCCACTAACATGAGTACCCTCTAAATGGGGATCCGCTCTGTCAGCCCACCCTTCCTTGGAGACCCTTAGGGTGAGTCTGTTGCATGAGATCCCTTTCCTAGCTCCAGATATCACCCATTGGAGTGTGAGACCAGACGGTGGCCTCTGTGGGTGGTCAACCCTGTGTAGGCAGGCACAGGCAGGCTGCCGCTCCCCTGGCTACCTCATGCCAGGGTATCTCCCTTCTACTCCCCCTTTCATATAACCTTAACATACTACACCTACTTGATATGACCCCCCCAAATGCCTTCCCCCCACTACGTTTTCCCTACATAACATTCCTATTGTAAATATTACCTATTATAAATATACTATTAATTATGAACATAAACATATAATCGACACTACAACTTATAAACTATATATAATATATTATTTCACAATGGGTGTGACCTCTGCAGTCAGTCCCCTTACACTACCTCCCATGGGTCTGTTTTTGGTGGTGGCTGGATGGGGCCTGTCCCTTGATGTAACTGGGGCCTGGACTCTCCTGGTCATTCTTCTATGAGATTTGGTCCACCACATGGTCCCACCCGCAGTCACCTCACTGCCCGCACTCGTATAAAGGTGTGTGGGTGGCCCACTGTGATAGGAGTCCACCCATCACCACCGTGAAGCGCAGTGCCAATAATCGCTTCCGGTAGGCCCCATATGCTGAGGGCCCGACCACACTCACTGCTGCTCCCTGAGGTCATTTCATAATCTTCAGGTTGTCCCTGTTTCTGTGAGGGCTGCACGAATCACCGCCAAGGCCCAAGAGTCATTTGTAGTCCATGCCGTGACCAGAGGCGTTGCTAGGTGGGGGGGCTAATGCAGGGCTATAGCCCCGGGTCTTTTGGTTGTAGTCCCGGATAGAAGCTCAGGGGTTACAACCAAAAGGCTAGGTAGCCCTGAGTCCTGACATTCCTGACATTAGCGTAGCCCCAGATCTTTTCCAGACCTAGCAACACCCCTGGCCGTGACCCTGTTATAATGGGGATGCCGCTGTGTTCACGGCCGTGCCCACGGCCTGATGGTCCTCCTGGCCCGCCCCCTCGCAGAGACGTAGGTGGAGGGCTGCAGGAGCATAACCTTGGCTGCTTTTGCTGTGACAGCCCGGGCTTCTCTCACTTGAGCTGCGGTGACAAGGCAGCCCGTAAATTGCAGTGTCCCTCTCTTCACCTGGACTGCCCATCGAGGCAGCCCGGACCTATCGCCACTGCTATGTACAGCGGGCAGAACAGGCTTCTCGCTCTTCACCTCCTGGGTCACTTGGTTTGTGCGGCCCGGGAGGACTTTCAGAAAGGGCCAGCCACCAGATGAGTCGACTGGGGGCACCACAGGGCTGCCTCGTGGTGCCCGCCCCCTCATGCGGCCCTGACTGGGTGTTCCTTTTTCACCCCGGGCAGCCCACACATGCTGCATAGGCCCTGTGGTTTTCCAGAGCCCAGCCTATCTGGCCCCTGGACATGCTGACAACCGCACCAGCCCCGTGGGCAGCAGGGTTGCTCCTGCCACACATCAGGGCCCCATGGCTCACTCCCTGGGGGGATCCCCACACTCGACCCAGCAAAAAATGTTCTTAGGTGCAGGGGTAGAAGGGCGCTACAGGCTGTACCCTCCCAGGGGAGTTGTTTTTCTCTCTCTCTCTTCTCCAGTGGCGTGTTTAGGGAGTTGCCTACGCTGGCATGTGCTACCCCTGGAATCTGATTGGCCAATCCAGGTGCCACCCCATTATTCTAAACTATGATCATTAAACTTTAAACACAGGAATGTAAGACACTCATTTTAGAAATTAAACTAGATATAGGTAGTGGAGAAAAATAGTAAATATATGCTATTCAGACGTGTGTGTGTGTGTGTGTGTGTTGGTGGGTGTGTGTGTGTGCGCTCGTACTTCATACCACCCCTGCATAAGTCAGTGCACCACTTGGGTCACCCCAGTCAAAATAGTCTGAACATGCTACTGCTCCTCTCCTGTCTCTTCTTTCCCCTGCTCATCCCATTCCTGGACATGTGAGTTCCATTCCTTTGTTCTTCTTTTCCTTTCAATGTTCTATCCAGCACACCACACACACACACACACTTATTTTTTATTAAACTCTGGCGTCTGTGCCTTTATTTCTAGAGCACAAGCATGTAGATTTTGCTACACCTGCATTCATTGAGCCTCATTCCAAGTCCGGCGGTAACCCACCAGTGCTACCGGCGGGTTGCCGCTGGACTCTAACATCGTTTCTGCCACCGGGACATTACAAGTCCAGGCGGCCCGGGATATCAGGTGACATAAAATGTTAGTCCCCATTCCCGTGGAGTCCCATAGGACTCCATGAGAATGGAGACTCGAAAGCACTGGCACCATTAGTAACGGTGGCGATGCTTCCATGACAATTGATCCTACCAGGGCCGATACGCCCGGCAGGTCAGACCTGCCAGGTGCATCTGTTCCAGCAGGCAGGGTTGTAGAGTGTCGGTACGGCAAGGATGTCTGTACGTTGCTCCCGGCACCCTTGTTTCCAGACTGGCAGACTCGTAATGAGCCAACTGTGACTTCATTAGTAAAGCTCTACCTTGCATCCTAGATTTCATAATGCCCAGATGTATTGTCTAGTCATTGTAACCTTTTTCTGTCATTTTGTTACAGCTTTCCTCAAATGTTTGTTCAGTTCTATGTGATATTGCAGCATTTTGAAGGTCAAACACCAAAAAGACAGATTTATTTTGGTCGTTTTGGTGTCGCTTTCAAAATGCTGCAATATAATGTTGGGCCCCCACCCTCGCTGTGCACTCGTTTTTTAAGGTATTCTGGGGGTTTCACCCCCCGAACCTCCCTTTCCCTGCAACCCTCCTGTCCCGGAACCACACTTTCCCGTCACATACTCACACCTTTTATTATATATTCTTTTTATAAGTTTATTAACTTGCGACCTCGCCCCCTCCCATTCCCATTACATACATTCACACACCTCTCCCTCACATACATGTACACACATATGCACAAACCCAAACACTTAACTTGCTTCCACAACATCCCACGCCCGACTGCGCCTGTCAGCCCCTGCGCACACTCATATGCGTCTCATGGAGCAGCTGTCATTCCCAAAATGGCCGCAAACCGAGAGGAAGACCGCATCGACAGAGCAAGGTAAGTGCAGGTAGGGTGTTGGAAGGGGTGAGTGGAGATGGAGATTGAGGTGGGTGAGAGGTGTTTTAGGATCGATTTAGAAAGACCGAATTGTCGATTTTTTTTGGGTCTTTCTAAATGGTTCTTTATTTGTTTCGGTCTGATGAAAACTATTTTTTCACCTAAGATCGTTTGTTCTAGTGTTAGAATTTGTTTCGAGTTTTTGAGTACGGTAGTGCTTGAGTTAACCTTAGAGGGTGGGGCCTCCATGCACGCAGCATCAGATTCGCCTTTGCCTTGGTTAATGACCACAGATTGTGAATTTTATAGGTCCATCTCGTTAATGAAGAAATTGGCTAAGCTCGTCCAGAAATTCTGGTACTCTTCCCATGTCAACACAAAACCACAAAGTGTTTATAAATGATTGCCAGAGCACAGGTGCTTTATTAAATATAACAGATGTCCGGTGAAGAACAGCACACTCTCAGTTGAGGGCGGGGTTCACTTTGCAGGATTTGTGCTGAGTGTATAGACCGAGCCTGTAGTCCACACAGCCACAAAGAACTGCCTGAAAGACGTTGCATTCCTAGGGCTTAGTAGGGATCGGGTCCATCTTAAACTCTTGCTAGACATAAACAACATATGTTGCATCCCAAGCCACGTTGAAATGCCGCATTTTCTTTCATTGAGAACAGAGGCCTTGCTTGGGAGTGACTGAGGGGGCTATAGCCCATGATCGTTTGGTTGTAGCCCCTGATCGAAGTTCAGGTGCTATATTCAAAAGGCTAGCTTGCCCGGAGTCCCAACAGTCCAGACATTAGCGCAGCCCCAGATCTTTTGCAAACCTAGCAACACCCCTCATTGAGACAGCAGCATGGTGAAACCTGCTAACCTAGTGGCTTGGCTCAATTTACTAGGTATCCCGTTCATTATAGAGCTCTCTGCTGGGCAAAAGACAATCTTCCCTACTAGCGGTAGTACAGCATTTACAATTAGATAAATGTGCTCTCAAGGTTGTGAATGTATACGTGTGTGTGTTTGTGCCTGTGTGTGTGTGAGTGTGTGTGAACGTGAGACAAGAAAGAAAGAAGAGAGCTAGTGAGAGAGAGATAGAGAGAGAGAGAGAGAGAGAGAGAGAGAGAGAGAGAGAGAGAGACAGAGAGATACATATATAGAGAGAGCGAGAGATAAGGGGCGTGAACATATAAATGTGCATTTCTGCTTGCAAAGATCTTCAAGTATGCTAACATCTGAGGTGAGCAGAACAGTATAAAGGCACAAACAAAGAGAGGTAAACACAGGAAACAGTGATTTCTAACATAGGAAGGTGATTATGTATTAAATGGAGAATAGCTCAGTTTACTTGCAGACGTGTTCGTTATGCAGCTCTCTTTTGGGCAAGAAAGGTTCCAGGACTACTCATATATAATTATGTGTATACGGTGGATTCACCTGCCTCCCTGACAATGACCTGGAGAAGAGCTGTCCTTGGCTTGCATAAATGGAAGATGTCCTTTCAAGGTGGGGTAAAGCAAGAGCCTAATGTTTCCTCCATAAACAGTTAGGGCAAACTCTGCTTGCTTGCATCCTTGCCTTGCCTGTATTTGCAGTCCCATGCTGGAGCTTTGAGATGGTCTGAAACCCTGGGAGTCCCCAAACCACATCTCCAGAGATCTTCAACATGTCATACTGCGAGAATAACCTGTGGTAGCCGGTACAGAGACCAGCAGGGATTGATGGCTTAAGGTAGCCTGGAAGCTCACCAATCCTGCAGCCCCATGTGTGTATAAAGAGGTAACCAGTAATGGCACAAAGCTATAGCCCCTTCGGGGTATACCTTGCCTCCCCGACAAGGACCCAGAGATGGTTGCTTATTTAACTGTCAGCATAGATGATTGGCTTCTAAGGGGGGGGACAGACTCTATGCTTTGTACTCCAGGAATAGTGAGCGCCGGCTCTGTTTGACTGTTATCATTGATTGGCATCTTCTTGGAGCTTCACCTGGAGCTGTGCAGATCCTAAAGACAGAGGTTGATTGACAGGCCAGCAAGAGATCTGTGTGCCCAGCAGAGGCCCGTGGACACATGGAGCTGCGAGATCCTAAAGACAGAGGAAGATTGACAGGCCAGCAAGACATTTGTGTGTCCAGCAGAGGCCGTGGACACAGGGAGCTGTCGAGATCCTAAAGACAGAGGAAGATTGACATGCCAGCAAGAGATCTGTGTGTCCAGCAGAGGCTCCTGGACACAGGGAGCTGTAGAGATACAAAAGACAGAGAAAGATTGACATGCCAGCAAGAGATCTGTGTGTCCAGCAGAGGCTCCTGGACACAAGGAGCTGTAGAGATACAAAAGACAGAGAAAGATTGACATGCCAGCAAGAGATCTGTGTGTCCTGCAGAGGCTCCTGGACATAGGGAGATCCTTAAGACAGAGGAAGATTGACAGGCCAGCAAGAGATCTGTGAGTCCAGCAAAGGATCCTGGACACAGGGATCTAGGGAGATCCTTAAGACAGAGGAAGATTGACAGGCCAGCAAGAGATCTGTGAGTCCAGCAGATGCTCCTGGACACAGGGAGCTGTAGATCAAAGTCCTGCCAACAGGGTCAGGATGAGTGCATTTGAATTGCCCCAGACTCCATCGATTAGGAATGGAACTGTGTTGCCAGCAAAGAGATACCTCTAGAATTAGTATCAAGTGTTCTGTATCAATGTCAGTCTGCACAAGCTAGACTTCTTAGTAAGACACGCATAGGCTGCTACTTTTTGTCTCTTTTGAGGGAAACAGGCACAGTTAAGAGATATACCTCCTTTGTCTTTTGTCGTAACGCGGGCCAAGGACAGGCTATACTCTCAAGAGGGATATAAAGGTGAAACAGTAGTGACCCAAACATCACAGTATCACAGTCCAAAATACAGGTGATGTCCAATAAAGGTTATATAAAGATATAAACACCATTAACAAAGTATTATTCCCCTCCCCGATTACACATGGGTTGGATGCAATTTAACTAAATAATGGAGGGACAAATATGGTGGAAAATATTAGGGCTACCCCCGAGTGTACCTATTAAGACAATCAGATTGGATCTGGGGACTGACCTCTCTGGTGGGAAAAGCATTATTGAGACGAGCTATATTATATATAAGAGCACTTGAAGATCTTGTTTGCCCTTTGCTTACTCTACTAGGAAGAAATATGGTGGAAGCAACTGGATAAGCTTTAGTTGACTATATAAAACATTAATTTGAAATTATTCCAGAATATAGGATGGGTCCCTAACTGAGAGAGGGATTTTATCCACCCAAAGAATGTTTTTGAGAAGAAACTTAAAGAAGGGGATTGGTGTAGAAATGATGAACATCTGGCAATGCTAAAAAATTAAGGGATTATATAGGAAGAACTCTGCATTTTCGATGTCCCAAAAAATATTTGGAATTAATTCCATTGACTCCCCTAAGGAGATCTGCCTTGCAAATGTGGCTGAACCAGCTGCTGGCCCTTGGGGTTATGAGTACACAACAGGGAATCCTTGAAAATAAAAAATGCTGCAGATTATGTAAATTATGCCCCATATTAGAAACTATAGACACATAATGACTAGATGTCAAACCCTGGGACCTGTTTACATGACATATCTGGGAAGGTTTGTTCACGATCCTGATTGGAACGAATCTACAGCATTTTGGCGACAATGCTTAACGGGAAACAGCCTGACTTTAAATGTAAGGTAAATTGTGATAAATTGGTAGACACTAATAAAGTGGAAGATGCCATGACATGACCGGCTCTGCTGACAATATAGATGGTAGCGTGCAATTGAGATATGGAGTCACTTTTAAATGTTGCAATATGTAATTACAGAAGTGTGTCGAGTGAATTAACCTAACCATACTAATTAAATGATGTGGATGGACTAAAAGTTTTTAAAATAGTTTTAGAGGCCGATTCATGGAATTAAAGTGCGCTGAAATTTTCAGCGAAAACGTGCGAATCGCAGTGCCAGTGCAAAAATCGCTGCGAAACCCACGCACAGCGATTCATGGAAGTCCGTGTACGTGTAAATCCCAGGATGTGCGCCAAATTTCTGCGTGGCGCACGCTGGCGCACACGTCTCCAAACAGCGTGCGCTAAGTGCACAGCGAAATCGCACATAGCGCGGCGCACACAACAAAAGTAGGAGGAACAGGGGGCGTGACACGCGGAATGGGGAACAACTCATGAAAATGTGGGCGTCATGGGGGAAGTACAGGAGGCAAGTGCGCGGAACGCCCACACACACGTTCAAAACACGTATTCATGGAATCGAACAGGGCTAAGGCGTGCGTCAAAAAAGACGCGCTAATCAGGAAACACGTACGCCAGCAGGAAGCAGGCGTACGTGGACCCGCGCAGCATAAAAATGCACGCAAACAACAAACAAGCACAGACGCCAGGATGAATATACCGTTCCTAGCAGCAGTGGTCGTGGGATACCGCAGGAGGAGGAGGAGGATAGTCAGGCCCAGAATTTTTACACCCAGAACCAGCCTTTTTGGGATGCCTAATGACCAGGTGTATGGGAGGTACAGGTTTCCACCTCACATAATACTCGACCTGGTCAGTGAGTGGGAGGATGACCTCACATCACCCACCCTGTGCTCCCAAGCACTCAGCTCCCTGCATAAGGTCCTCAATGTACTGCACTTCTTGGCCAGTGGATCATTTCAACTGACAACTGCTATAGTGGGGGGGGGGTCACAGGCCACGCAGTCATGCTGACTACACCAGGTCTTGGCCATCATGACTGCACGCTCATCAGTCCGCAGGCACATATACCTGCCCAGAACACCTGCAGAAAGGCAGGCTGTCGTCCAGGATTTTTACAGGGTGGCACACTTCCCCAAAGTGTTAGGTGCCATTGACTGCACCCATGTGGCTCTACGTCCCCCCAGGGCATCAGAGCACATCTATAGAAACCGCAAGCACTGGCATTCCATCAACGTCAAGGTAGCATGTGATGCCAAGGGAATCATCACCTCAGTATTTGCCAACTTTCCAGGGTCCACCCACGACAATTTCATTTACAGAATGTCAACCCTAAACCGGGAACTAGAAGATGGGCGGCATGGCGATACATGGCTGCTCGGTGAGTATAAATGCAGCAGCACATCCATGCATGTCAGATACTGAGTAATGTCACAACCCCACTAATGATACCCATCACCACCTCCCCAGGGGACAGTGCCTACCCCCTGAGCACCCACATGATGACGCCAATTCGGAACCCCACCATGCCACCCGAGGTAAGATACAACACAGCCCACATTGCAACCCGGGGCATAGTGGAGCGCACTTTCGGAGTGCTCAAGTCACGCTTTCGCTCCCTTGACCGTTCTGGCGGGCAGCTGTTATATGCTCCCCCAGTAGTGTGCAGGATCATAGTGGCAGCATGTGTCCTGCACAACGTTGCAACACGCCGGGGCCTGCCCATGGACATGGTGGTGCCCCCACATCCCCAACCACATGCACGCTCGCTGCGCATGGGAGGGGAAAGGGCACGGGGTGAGGCAGCCCGTACGCAGCTGGTGGCTAATTACTTCACCTAAAATCACACCCCTGTGGAGTGCACACAGCCCTGGCACATACCATCTGACAATCAATGATGATGACATAAGGGACAGTCAACTGTCACAACCATACCAGCCTGAGATTGGTCACATGGAAGTGTCACATTGTGTGCATCGCTACCTACACAAACACCACCAATGCTGTGTCATCAAAAGACACACTTCCATGCTGCAAAAATCATTTCCCCCTTGCAAAGTACAGCATGACAACAGTGCCATGTCACCCACCCCTCCCCAGCATCGCCACCCAACACACCATGGCATGTCCTGCTCTGTGAGAGCAAACAAAGCAATCCCCAAAACATGACACAAGTGTCAAAGTACAGTGCCCCTAATGGAAACTGCCCACACACAATATGCTCCCAGTAATGTAGAACTAACAACACACGACCAAATACTTACCAACAATACAATGCAGCTACACAACCTCAAACATAGCATAAACATGACAGCACTAGGTTAAGTTAGTGGTAGTCTTACAACCTGATCATGCCAGCACATCGGCCACGTCCAACTGTACAGTGCTGCTGCCACGCAAATGTCCAAGTGCACTGCTTACAACATGAACTCCATCTCCAAAGTAGACGGCCTTGTGAAGACATGAGAAATTAACCTGCAAATGAGGCGAAAGACATGGATGCACAAGTACATAGCAATACACCATGCAGTGTACAATTCAACAACAATATCCACTAGGAGTGTATACACAGTATTGACTACAGAAAGCCCACACAGCTCATGGGAGTCCTACGTCACCGTGTAAGTCAATGTCACTTGGGCACACCCTTTGCAAGCCATTGGAAACGGGAAGCAGGAGGGGTGTGTGTCTCACAAACCCGAAGCATCTAACCCAAACTCATGACAAGCCTGCATGTGCCCAGCCGGAATACAGTCGATGCCCACGGGAGCCACACAAGGCAACACAATGTAAACAATAAAAAATAAAAATCAAAAATCAAAAATGGCCATGTGGGGGCCAGGAGGGTGGGGGGCACCCAGGGGGTCCGAGGACAGGGTGCGCACCAACAACCACCTGTGTGGATGTTGGGGAAAAAAAACACCTCCATGGGCTCATGGCCTGCACGGCTATGCCAATGTGGGAGAACTGCTACTGTCGCTCTGATCACCCTCTGCTGCTGCCACAGGAGGTGGTGCTGCCACAGGAGGTGGTGGTGCTATGGGAGGCAGCCCACGCAAAGCCCTGGTATGGTCCTCCATGGCAGCAAGCATGCAGGTGTGGAAGGTCTCGTTCTGGAGGATTATAGTGCGGAGATCCCCATGCAGCACCTGATGTGATGCCCGGATCTCCTCCCGAGTTGCCTGCCTCCCACCTGAGAGTGAACGTGTGAGCCGCTCCAGCTGCTGTTCTGTCCTCAAGTTAGTGGAAGCCTCAAGATCAACAAGAGTCTCCCTGAGGTGATGGAGTTCTACCCTCAGGGCTTCCCTGTGGCCCTGGGACTCTATTGATATCGATTGGGGTAGAGTCTCCAGTGCCACCTGTCTGTCCCTGTTGGACGCCAACATGTCCTCCCTGTGTGATTGGCAAATGGAGTCTGTTGCCTGTTGTAGTTGCTCCATCTGCCTTTCAGGGGGTACAATGGAAGTGGCCACCCTCTCTATTGCTTGAGCCATCATCTCAACTGATGCTGCCTGTTGGGTTGCCATACCGTAAATGGATTGTTCCCATGCGGTATTGTCTGGTGGCGTACGGCCACCGCATCGGCGGGCACCAGCCCTGTTTATGATATGATATGATATGATATGATATTTGTAACGCGCCTATACACAAGTGTTTCAAGGCGCGACGAGGCAGGGAGGGAGGGAAACAAGGGGAAGACAGACAAACGATCCTACTAGGCCAGGTGTCATTCAGATCGCGCAAGTGCAGAGGTAAGGGGAAAAGGAGAAAGTGCAGGGGGAGGAGGTGGGGGGGAAGTGCGGTACAAGGTAAGTAGCGTAAAAATAAATAAATAATAAATAATAAATAAAAGGGCCAGCTGGTGGCAAAGTGCGAGGTAAGTGCAGAGCAAGTGCTGGGAAGGGGGCTGTAGGGATGCAGTGACAGTCCCACAGTGCAGGGGGAGCCAGGGAGGCAGTGCAAGTGGAGAGTGGCTGGGACCTGGACCGAGGTCGCTGAGAGTGGCTCAGATGCAGGTTTAGTGCAGAATTCAGTGGGGAGTTAAGCAGGTTTAGCAGGGGAGAGGGAGAGAGAAGGCAGAAGCGAAGAGGAAGGTTTTGAGGTGCTTCCGGAACCGGAGATGGTTCTCCTCAAGTTTCAGGGAGGCAGGAAGGCTGTTCCAGAGGGAGGCCCCTGCTGCGGAGAGAGATCTACCCCCAGCTCGTTGCTTCGAGAAGCGGCTGACCATGAGGGAGTTGGAGAAGGATGAGCGAAGGGCTCGTGAAGGAAGATATTTAGGAAGAGAGAGTTGAAGGTATTTAGGCCCCAGGCCCCAGAAGGCCTTGTGGACAATGCAGAGGGTTTTGAACTTAATCCTCGCAGCCACTGGGAGCCAGTGAAGAGATTTCAGTCCTGGAGAGATACGGTCCCTGGGCTTGAGGCCAAGGACAAGTCTCGCAGTTCTGTTCTGGATAAGTTGCAGAGGGCGGAGAGTGGAGGCAGGCAGATTAAGATAGAGGCTGTTACAGTAGTCCAGCCTTGAGAGAACCAGGGCTCGGGAGACAGTGAGCTTCTGGGGGAAGGAGAGGAAGGGAAGAATACCTCTGAGGAGGTGCAGCTGGTAGTGTGACTTCTTAGAGACGTCAGATATATGAGGAGAGAAGGAGAGTGTGGAGTCGAAGATGACCCCAAGGTTTTTAGCCTTGCAGGTAGGGGCAGGAAGGGGGCCAAGGGAGGCCGGCCAGAGAGCTGCAGGGAAGGAGGGAGTGGGTGTGCCGATGAGTAGAATCTCAGTCTTACTGGCGTTAAGGCAGGTTTGGGGTAAGGCGATCTGCGCCTTGCTGTGCCGGCACTGCCTGAGGCTGCAGGACTGCATTCCCCCTCTGATCTGCTGGTCCAGGAACAGGATCAGATGTTATGGAGTGTGACCCTGCATCCGTAACCGCCAAAGGCGGACTTACCACCACTGATATCCCCATAGAGGGTTCTACCCCTGGTACAGGTGGGTTGGACAGAACAGAATCCCTGCCAGAAACACTTACCTGCGACGCCACATAGGTCTCATCATCCGAATCAGCACCTGAATAGAGGTCTGGGGAGGTGCACCCAGAGGCACCCCTCGACAGAATGGTCTGCAGCAAGATTGGGTTCTCACCCACCACCACACCACGTCCCCCACTGGTGCCCGGTCGTGCCTGAGATTCCTCCTGGGTCTGCACCATCTCCTCAACCTCAACAGCATCAAGTGCGTCATCCCCTGCAAAAACATGAAAGACAAAAAATGGAAACAGGCATTAGCACCATAGCACACAAATAGGCCTGACAAGCTACAGAACCAGTATATGATTTACACATGTCCCACATGACTATAACCCTCCCATGCATGCACCGTCACTGAGTTGGAAGGGGAGGCAAAAGGCAAACACTGATGACACCAACATGGAAGAACAACACATTTGCTGCATGCTGGGTAGCACTGCCATCATACATTGGCCTGTGAGTGGGATGTCCTATACACACACATGACACATGCCATCACACAGATGGCATGTACCATAGCCATGGTACATTCCACAAGTTCATCCATATGTAAGTGAATGAATACTGTCAGCCATCCATGTGAGATGGACATGATGAGATCAAAAATGCTACGTAGTGTGACAATATAGGCATGTGCCACACACTGCAACACATCCAGTGTACAAAAATACAGTGATTGCAGGCCGATGTACACATCAATAGTTGGTCACTTCAAAATGACGGGAAACAACTATCATGTTCCACATTCAAACAGGCCACAAAAATTCCTGTGATCAGGCCAATACTCAATTAGCCTGAATGGTCAAATCATTAATCTAACAAGGTAACACATGTGGGCCAATGTGGGGTTCATCAATGACAGAAGCATGTCACAAATGTGACAATAGGGCTGAGGAATGCGTAGCAAAAGTGGGAGAATTGAAACAATCAGCCTGAACGAACACTGAAAAATACAAACAATGTTGTTGCAAGATGCCACTTCAAGGGCAACTGCCGTAATGTTGAGCCAAATTACTAATGTGGGCAGAAGGGATACTGTCACACCCAAATCCAAGGCCGCTGAATGTTTTGGATGAAGCACATGGGTGACCCATACTACTCAGGCACACACACCCTCACCTGGCACTCAATCAGAACCCATTACCCAAACAACATACACATGCATTACACACACATGCATGGGCACTCACCGGACAATGCATCATAATCAGGTAGTCCTCCCACACCTTGGATCTGTTCCTCTGTGACGAAGGCCCCAGCAACAGACTCATGTTCAGTGAGTTTGTTGTCCTCTTGTGGAGACCCACCGCCAGTCACCAGAGTAGCGGCATGATTTGAGGCCATCTTGATCTTTGCTCTGCGTTTCAGGTCATTCCACTGCTTGTAGCAATCATCAGCTGAGCGCCTCACAAATCCAAGGGCACTTATGCGGTCGGCGATGGTCTGCCAGTGTGCCTTACGTTGACCAGGTGTGGTCTTGCACCCTGCAGTCACCAGCATTTCGTGGCTATGTGCCGACACATAGCCCACAAGTGCATCAAGTTCCGGTTCATTAAAGCAAGGCTTCCTTGCGGTACCGGACTGTGTAGCCGTGTCTGGGGTCTCAGCCTGTCGTGCCAGAGCACCCTTCTTCCTCTTCTTTAAAGGTGGAGCAGAGCCAGAGTGGCTTACGCCGCTCTGGTCAGTAGGGGCAGAATCACCGGTGGACTGGGTAGTAGGAGTGTGGGAATGCACAATGACCATAGGTCTTGATGCAGGCATTGGTTGCAGGGATATGTTGGCAGGGGGAACGTCAGTTTGATGGACGGGGACTGACACTGTCCTGGCTGGGAGAGTCAGAACTGGGGCGGATGGAGCTGCAGCTGCCCCTGCAGCCTCCCTACCCTGCATACTTGGGGCAGCAGATGACATAGCTGCCCCAGATCCAAGTGGATTGGTGACAACAACTTGCACCGCCACACGTGGCCTAGACTTGCTGACCTGAAAGTCAGCCATGGAGTCATCCTGTGCCAGGCCAGGTGCCACAATGGGCTGGTCCAACAGTGGATGAGCTTGGATGGTGTCAGCCACGTTTCCCTCAACCATGGGGGGGCATGGGTGTCCCTGATTGGTCCTCCACACATGGGGGTATAGGGGCGCCCTGCAAATCCCGGCCACGTCCCCTACCGCGCCCACCACGCCCACCTTTTGAGGGTCGGCCACCTTTGCCTCCCTTACCGCTTGGTCGCCTCCCAGCCACGGCACTGATGTTGTTGTGCGTATGAGAGTTGCAGTAAACTATTGTCCTGGGCAATTGGAGGTCAAAGGGGTAGGATACTAGATGGAATTCGTACCCTAGTGCTCTAACAAGGCTGTCTGTGACCCCTGGGGGAAGATGACGGGTCACGCAACGCACAGGCAGCCCAATATCAAAAATTAACATGCACGCAAACCCTCGTAGACCACGTGGGTCAAAAAATGAACCCGCAGTACGCTGTGGCACCCACAAACACAAAAATAAGCGTAGGCGTAATACACGCAGCCTAAAATGACCTCTGAAGGGGAACGCGACACACGGGGCAAGCGCAGTTGCTAAGTACGTGCGGAACTCACCGTCTGCCTGGAAAAAGAACGTGAAAAATACGTATGTGTGTGCGTTGGCAACACCCCCGCCAAAAGAAGAATTGTACGCTGACTGAGGAGACAGGACAAAAGGAGAAGTGAACTCTGTTAGAGGAAACAGGCCCAACAAAAAATCAGAAAAGAGCTGTCAGAGGTAACAGGGAGTACGAACTAGAAACGCTGTGAAGTAATCGCGTGTGAACCGACAAGAAGTACAGATTTCACCCACTCGATCTCCACGAAAAGCACGTACAAGGAAATGGCGTCCTACACGTAGCTTTTAAACCGGCCCACAAGTACACGTCAGATACGCGTGTACGCGGGCGCTTTCCTCCAATTACACGCGATGACACTCGGACGTGCAGTTTTTTCCATGTGTGCTCTGTCATCACGTGCTATGAGGGAAACGCCCGCGCACGTAATGTAACTTACGCGCTTACGCGCTAAGGGCCTTTGGTCCAATGGAATCGCATGCGTGTGCTGACGCACCTACGCGCTAAGGCCCTTTCCTCGAATTACACGCTGACGTGCAATTTTTTCACGTGCCAAATCACTCTGTATCAAGCTGGCCACGTGAAAACACACGGAAGACCACGCTCCTGCCCAGAAGGCCGAATTACTGCCCCCCAGAGCCCCGAGCACGCTCCCACCTGCCATCTGCTGCTGCCTGACTGCCAGCTGCCCACGTGCCCTGGTATTTGCTGCCTGCACGTCAGCCAGGGGTGTAGTTGCTGTGACCACCCCTGCTGGAACTGAACACTCCCGACTGGGATTCCATCGCTCCACAGCCCAGCCCCAGGACCCAGTTGCCCACCCACACCTGCCTCTGGGGTTGCCATGTCTGGCACAAAACCATCTGGCAGCACTGGCAACCCCCAGCCAGAGAGGCAGAGGGTCACCAGCTTCACTGCCACCAAAGTTGGTGTCCTGGTGAAGCAAGTCCTGGGGCAGTATGATGCCCTCTTTGGAAGTTTGCGCGCTGACAATGAAGGACGGACCAGGATCTGGATGGACATCGTGACTGCCATCAACGCGGAGGGGGTGGCAGTCCGCGACTTACATCATGTCAAGAAGCGCTGGGAGGACTTCAGGTCCAGGACCCTCAACAAGGCCTGGTGCCTCGCTAAGGCACCGGATGCCAAGGGGCGCCGGGGCCAGCTGTCGAACCATCAAATGAGGGACCTGGAACGCATATGCCCAGCGCTCTACGTCCAGATCCTTGAGAGGCAGACCCGTCTGGAGTCGAGCGGTAAGTGTACATGCATGGTGATAGTACACTGTGCGTGTCGTGGTGTGCCAGTAGTGTGCAGGTTGCACATGTGTTTATGTGGGGGCATGTGGGGATGTGTATGAACATGGGTGTGTGGCAGCCACATGTGAGTCCTCTCAATTGTGAGACACATTGATGGTGTATGTGTTGGTAAGCATGCTGGGCAAATGCATGTGTGGGAGCACACATGTTTGAATGTATGTGTATGTACATTGGCATGGTTGTGGCATGGGTTCATAATGCATGTATCTACAATGTGTACATGTGCATGTATGTGTATCTGACAAGTGTGCAAATGTGATGCAACAAGGATGCACGTGACACTGATAAGTAGAAGGATGAATGGCAGATGTGACATGTATGGCAATCTCATCACTGCAACAGTTGGAGGAGATGTAGACATGCATGTAAGTGTGGTGGCGTGTGTGCATGTCTAGTGCACTCCTTGTGTTTCATGTGATGTTAGTCTCACCTTTGCCTGTTCATGCTGTTGTATGTGTATGGATGGTGCTGCCTGGTGCAATGTTGCTGTTGAAATGTTCATGTGTGTGAGTTGAAATGACAAGTGTCGTGGAGTGTGATGCCGTGTCTGTAGTTAAACAATGTCAGTCATGTGCAACTGCCATGTGTGTATCAGTCCATTGTACAGTGCCATGATGCCTGTGTTTTATCTCTCCCTGTCTGCAGCGTCAACTGAAGAAGAGGGCGGAGAGGGTGCTGTGGAGCACAGCAGCAGGGATCATCCCGCCAGCTGGAGACGCAAGGCCCGGCTCCCCTCCCAGGTTGTCATCTTGTCGGGGAGTGAGGAGTCCGGTGCCGTGTCCCAGGCCGCAGCTGCCGAGGGAAGGTCCAAGAGGCAGAGGTCGGAGTTCGACTCCTCGGCAGAAGAAGGGGCAGCTGAGACCCCACAGGGTTCGACAGAGGAAGATGGCACGGAGTCATCCAGGTTGGTGGGGGGTTTGGTGGAGGAGGAGGCCGTGCAAGGGACAGAGATGGGGTCTGGAGGTGGGGATTCCACTGGTGCCAGTGGTGCAGTGCAGGGGCAGGGACAGGAGGCAGCACAGGCCACCGCGGAGGTGCCTGTGTGTAATCCTGTTCCAGATCCTGTGACTGCATCATCCCCCACCAGCAGGGATGCCTACGTCCAGACCTGTTTTCAGGGAGGGATCCGCTTACAACAACTGGCCTTCCTCTCCCTGCGGACGTGGCTATCCGGGACTGGGTTGAGCCTGTCCTGGGTGGGCTGGCGTTGCGTCAACAGGCCATGCGAGCTGACCTGCAGTCTTTCCATGAGGAGACTGCACGTCTTCTCGGATGGCTCGTTGACCGCGTAGACCTACTGGGACAGCTCACCAGGGCCGGATTCCTCCGTTTTCTGGACCTTGTTCCGACCCCCTCCTCAACTGAACCCCCTATGCCCCAGTCGTCCTCCATGCCATCTTCCCACCCATGTATCACCTGGGTACCATGTGGAGCTGCCGCGGACCCTGAGGCCAGGCTGGTGGAGAACACATCCCTGCCACAGTCGGGAGTCGGACGTCCAGTAGCGGTGGCCACCTCAACAACTGCACCCCAACCGGAGGAGGATGTGCAGGCAGCAAGAGCCAGGGCACAGGCAGAGGCACAGCAGCAGCAGCAACAAGGTGGGAGCCTTCATGGCTCGGGGCCTTCAACATCTGAGGGGCAGGCATCGGCCAGAGGGCATGAGGACCCAGGACTGGAAGTGTCTTCCATGTGACAGCGGTTAGGCCATGCTATAGATGCAGAGCGGCAGTAGGCAGAAGAGGCACGGCTCACAATGGTCAGGGCGGAGAACTCCATGCGGAGGGCCCTGAGGCGGGCCGAGTGCCTCGAGGCAATTCGCAGGGAGTTGGAGGAGAAAATGTCGTCGTCCCTGCGAACCCTCGCGCCATGGAAGAGGACCGTCTCCAGGACATTGAGCAGGAGTTCGATGATGCCCTGGCCCGGGACATCCAAAAGTGAGCCGTCGGACTAGCCCGCTGCCCTTGTAAATAGTTTTTAGAGTTAGGTTTCCGTTTCGTTTTCCTTTTATTTGTGGTCAATGGACAATGCCACACAAATGTGTATATAGTTATATTTTTAGGTACGTAGGAAGGTAGGTTTCATTTTTTTGGTTGGGATCATGGACCCTTTACATCCTTGGACAATGGATTGTATATAGTTTCATCATGTTGCCTTTTTATTTTTTTGTTTAGCATTATGGACATGGAGCAATGGATTTTTTTTTTAAATTTCCATTGGATTTGCGTTGTTGGAGGGTGACTTTGGACTGTTTTTCTTTCAATTCTTTTTGGATTGGTTATCATTTTCAGTCAATCATATTTTTCACATGCTTTTCATTTCATGTTTCATATTTTGGTATGCTTTCATTTCATTTTTGATTCCATGTACATAATACATTTTCATTTTTTAGTTCCATGTGTGGGATTCGCTCATTGGTTTGATGCATGTGAAAATGTGGGTTTACACAAGCAATGACAACCAGTGTATGTGTGTGACGGACATGTGTTGATGTACATAGTTGAATTTTTGTTTGTGTCATGAGATCAGCATCTCACTGCTGGGGGGTGGGGGTGCAGGGGGGCATGAGTGGGGGCCTGCTGGCAGGTGCCCTGCACTGCTGGGGGGTGGGGGTGCAGGGGGACATGAGTGGGACATGAGTGGGGGCCTGCTGGCAGGTGCCCAGCACTGCTGGGGGTGGGGGAGAAGGGGGACATGAGTGGGACATGAGAGGGGGCCTGCTGGTAAGTGCCCCGCACTGCTGGGGGGTTGGGGTGCAGGGGGACATGAGTGGGGGCCTTCTGGCAGGTGCCCTGCACTGCTGGGGGGTGGGGGTACAGGGGGACATGAGTGGGGGCCTGCTGGCATGTGCCCTGCACTGCTGGGGGGTGGGGGTGCAGGGGGACATGAGTGGGGGCCTGCTGGCAGGTGCCCTGCACTGCTGGGGGGTGGAGGTGCAGGTGGACATGGGTGGGACATGAGTGGGGGCCTGCTGGCAGGTGCTCAGCACTGCTGGGGGGTGGGGGTGCAAGGGGACATGAGTGGGGGCCTACTGGCATGTGCCCTGCACTGCTTGGGGGTGGGGGTGCAGGGGGACATGAGTGGGACATGAGTGGGGGCCTGCTGGCAGGTGCCCTGCACTGCTGGGGGGTGAGGGTGCAGGGGGACATGAGTGGGGGCCTGCTGGCAGGTGCCCTGCACTGCTGGGGGGTGGGGGTGCAGGGGGACATGAGTGGGGGCCTGCTGGCAGGTACCCTGCACTGCTGGGGCATGGGGGTGCAGGGGGACATGAGTGGGGGCCTGCTGGCAGGTGCCCTGCACTGCTGGGGGGTTGGGGTGCAGGGGGCCATGAGTGGGGGCCTGCTGGCAGGTGCCCTGCACTGCTGGGGGTGGGGGTGCAGGGGGATATGAGTGGGGGCCTGCTGGCATGTTCCCTGCACTGCTGGGGGGTGGGGGTGCATGGGGACATGAGTGGGACATGAGTGGGGGCCTACTGGCAGGTGCCCTGCACTGCTGGAGGGTGGG
This sequence comes from Ambystoma mexicanum, assembly GCF_040938575.1. Taxonomy (NCBI): domain Eukaryota; kingdom Metazoa; phylum Chordata; class Amphibia; order Caudata; family Ambystomatidae; genus Ambystoma; species Ambystoma mexicanum. Next base: position 253,547,049 of record NC_090921.1, on the reverse strand, counting down.
GGTACAGGGGGACATGAGTGGGACATGAGTGGGGGCCTGCTGGCAGGTGCCCTGCACTGCTGGGGGGTGGGGGATCAGGAGGACATGAGTGGGGGCCAGCTGGCATGTGCCCTGCACTGCTGGGGGGTGGGGGTGCAGGGGGACATGAGTGGGACATGAGTGGTGGCCTGCTGGCAGGTGCCCTGCACTGCTGGGGGGTGGGGGTGCAGGGGGACATGAGTGGGGGCCTGCTGAAAGGTGCCCTGCACTGCTGGGGGGTTGGGGTGCAGGGGGACATGAATGGGGGCCTGCTGACAGGTGCCCTGCACTGCTGGGGGGTGGGGGTGCAAAGGGATATGAGTGGGGGCGTGCTGGCAGGGACCCTGCACTGCTGGGGTGTGGGGGTGCAGGGGGACATGAGTGGGGGCCTGCTGGCAGGTGCCCTGCACTGCTGGGCGCTGGGGGTGCAGGGGAAAATGAGTGGGGGCCTGCTGGCAGGTGCCCTGCACTGCTGGGGGGTGGGGGTGCAGGGGGGCATGAGTGGGGGCCTGCTGGCAGGTGCCCTGCACTGCTGGGGGTGGGGGTGCAGGGGGACATGAGTTGGGGCCTGCTGGCAGGTGCCCTGCACTGCTGGGGGGTGGGGGTGCAGGGGGACATGAGTGGGGGCCTGCTGGCATGTGCCCTGCACTGCTGGGGGGTGGGGGTGCAGGGGGACATGAGTGGGACATGAGTGGGGGGCTGCTGGCAGGTGCCCTGCACTGCTGGGGGGTGGGGTGCAAGGGGACATGAGTGGGGGCCTGCTGGCATGTGCCCTGCACTGCTGCGGATTGGGGGTTCAGGGGGACATGAGTGGGACATGAGTGGGGGCCTGCTGGCAGGTGCCCTGCACTGCTGGGGGGTGGGGGTGCAGGGGGACATGAGTGGGGGCCTGCTGGCAGGTGCCCTGCACTGCTGGGGGATTGGGGTGCAGAGGTACATGAGTGGGGACCTGCTGGCAGGTGCCCTGCACTGCTGGGGGGTGGGGGTGCAGGGGTACATGAGTGGGGGCCTGCTGGCATGTGCCCTGCACTGCTGGGGGTGGGGGTGCAGGGGGACATGAGTGGGACATGATTGGGGGCCTGCTAGCAGGTGCCCTGCACTGCTGGGGGGTGGGGGTGCAGGGGGACATGAGTGGGGGCCTGCTGGCATGTGCCCTGCACTGCTGGGGGGTGGGGGTGCAGGGGGACATGAGTGGGACATGAGTGGGGGCCTGCTGGCAGGTGCCCTGCACTGCTGGGGGGTGGGGGTGCAGGGGGACATGAGTGGGGGCCTGCTGGCATGTGCCCTGCACTGCTGGGGGTGGGGGGGGTGGGGGGACATGAGTGGGGGCCTGCTGGCATGTGCCCTGCACTGCTGGGGGGTGGGTGTGCAGGGGGACATGAGTGGGACATGAGTGGGGGCCTGCTGGCAGGTGCCCTGCACTGCTGGGGGGTTGGGGTGCAAGGGGACATGAGTGGGGGCCCGCTGGCATGTGCCCTGCACTGCTGGGGTGAGGGTGCAGGGGGACATGAATGGGACATGAGTGGGGGCCTGCTGGCAGGTGCCCTGCACTGCTGGGGGGAGGGGGTGCAGGGGGACATGAGAGGGGGCCTGCTGGCAGGTGCCCTGCACTGCTGGGGGATTGGGGTGCAGGGGGACATGAGTGGGGACCTGCTGGCATGTGCCCTGCACTGCTGGGGGGTCGGGGTGCAGGGGGACATGAGTGGGGGCCTGCTGGCATGTGCCCTGCACTGCTGGGGGTGGGGGTGCAGGGGGACATGAGTGGGACATGAGTGGGGGCCTGCTGGCAGGTGCCCTGCACTGCTGGGAGGTGGGGGCGCAGGGGGACATGAGTGGGGGCCTGCTGGCATGTGCCCTGCACTGCTGGGGGGTGGGGGTGCAGGGGGATATGAGTGGGACATGAGTGGGGGCCTGCTGGCAGGTGCCCTGCACTGCTGTGGGGTGGGGGTGCAGGGGGACATGAGTGGGGGCCTGCTGGCAGGTGCCCTGCACTGCTGGGGGTGGGGGTTCAGGGGGACATGAGTTGATGATCAGTAGTGCTGCACTTCCTCCATCAGCTGGTCTCCAGTTGTGATGTCCACCCCTGCTGGGACGCCGACTCCCGACTGTGGCAGGGATGTGAGCTCCACCAAGCTGGCTGTGTTGGTCGGGCCAGGTCCACAGGGGGCCCTGGTGGAATCTGGGCCGGAAGACGGTGTGGAGAACGACTGGCACATAGTCTCCACAGAGGAGGAGAGGTCCGCCAGAGTACGCAACACATGTAGGGACCCAACAACCAGGACGGAGCCCATACGTTCATGGGACCCCTCGTCCGCAGGTAGTGGAGAGGAAGATGACATGGCACTCTCCCCAACCTACGGACGGGCCTGGGACAGGGCCTCCCTGCTGGTGCATGGTGGTGCAGTCACAGGGTCAGGGACAGCAACATGCACAGGCCCCTCCGCGGTGACCTGTGCTGCCTCCTGACCCTGGCCCTGGACTGCACCACTTGCACCAGTGGTACTACCTCCACCAGGCCCCATGTGCGGCTCAGTAGCGAGCTCCTCCTCCTCTGTGGAAACCACCAACCTGGATGTCTCTACACCATCTTCCGCCATTGGAAGCCCCTGTGGGGGCTCACCCGGCCCTTCCGCCACAGCCGTTGTGGCAGACGCAGCACCAGCCCCCTCGGTTCCGGATGATGGTAATTCCTGGGAGGGTGGATGGGCCTTGCCTCGCCGCCCAGTGGAGGCATCCCCGCCGCTTGGCTCCACAGCACCGTCTCCACCCTCTTCTTCACTTGATGGTGCATAGAGAGAGACATAGAACACTAGCATCAGGGTACAGTACAAAATACCCTAGACAGGAAGCAATAACACATGAGTGGCACTGTCAAATGTCACTTCCATCCTGTCATTCCACAACCCATGGGTCAATGCACACAACCCACATGTAGAAACAGTCCCGGCGCCTGCAATCAACATCAACATCCATGTAGAAGGGCCCCTGTAAACCAAGATGTTGCCTTCAAAGTCACATGCAGCCATGGCGTTTCAAAGTCACACACACACTTCTCTGGCACTCACAAACACCATCTGCAAGTAGAATGAAAAGAGATTACTGTACAAAAACCCGCCTCAAAGGAAGTCAAATGTAACTCCTGGTATGACTCTAACCTCATCACCCTTAAAATCAAGTGCATGGTGGCTGAGAAGAAATGGCTAGCTAGTGTATCCTTGATGGAAGTGCTTTTACAGAATGGACGTTTGTTCAAGGCACTGCCCAGATCTTTATCTACTTTTAGTACTTTCTAATATTGGTTGACAATTTGTTTTATGGTGTGAGAATGGCTTCCATAAGTCAAGATTAGTCTGATGACATTTTCTTCTTGTTCACACGCTGAATTAGATGTTTGTTTGGTCAGAAGTTTATGTCTGTCCATACCTCGTGCTTTCAAAGAAGGTCTCTCAATTACCTTTTTGGGATATTGTTGTTGAGTCGAAGTCTGTAATGTTACTGCAATTTCTGCATATTCTGATGAATTCCCCAGAAGGAATACGCCATAATGAATACTCCATATGAGATTTATCGGATGTCCGCTTCTTGCATGTAATGGGACACTAGCCCCTGTGGATATGTTTTGTGTCCCATTGTCAGGTTTGCGTAGGATGGCGAAAAAAAATCATTATTGAAGTGGAAGATGTTATTCTGAAGGCAAAGATCTATCATTCCAAGAATCATGTTGGAATGCTGGAAGTGGTTGAGGGATTGAGTGTTGAGAAAAAATTCACATGCCTTAATACCGCCAGAATGTTGGATGGACGTGTACAATGAAACCACGTCCATAGTTGCCAATATGTACGTTGGTTCCCATGGGAGGTCATCTATTTCTGACAGGAAATCTGTGGTATCCCTCAGATATGATGGTAGTGAAGGTGCAAAGGTAAATAATACTTCATCCAAAAACTTGGACATATTCTATAGGAGAGAACCACTTAAGGTCACAATAGGTCTCTATGGTGGTTTAGTGGGATTCTTGTGAGTTTTTGGGAGGAAGTAGATGGTCGGAATTGTTGAATGTTTGGTAAACAAGAACTTAATCATGTCCTCTTCAAGGATTCCTGCTTTCTGCCATTTCATCAGGAAAGCCCAAACTTTTATTTCCAATTCCTTGTTGGGGTTTGTTGTAAGTTTTTCATAGCATTTGTTGTCATATAATTGTTTGGTATCCGGTTATATTTTTTAAAACTTATTTTCGAAATACCATTTGGTGGAAAACAATTTGCCAAAATTTCTTTTTCCGAATGTATTATTTTTTATTGTATGTTTTTTTGTGTTTCGTAAGTAAAAAAAAAGTGTCAATAAAAACAAAAGGGGAGGTTGGGGGGGACCTCCACATTTCGAAAATAAAATACAAAAAAAAATAGATTTTTTTCCCGACAATTTGGTGCCGACAAAATGGTATTTTGAAAATATGGCATTCAAAAAAGTCACTATAAACCAATTGTTTATATGCCTCTTTTATGTAGTCCTTTTTGTATATCATAACGATAGTACAGCCTTTATCGGCTGGTTTAATGATGTAATTTGACAGTTTGCCCAGATCCGCCAGTACTTTTTTGTGTTTGTTGGACAAGTTGCTTTTTGGTTCGAAACTGGCTGTTCGCCTCATACTTTTTAAATCGTCAATGACTACACTCTGAAAGGCATCAATATGACTGTTTGGGATTTCAATTTACTGGTGGAAGGTCAGTCAGTGCTTATTCCTAACCCTTCAAAGTCTACAGGGTCTTCATCATCCTCCATATGGACTCCTTTTTCAAGAATGACAAAGGTAATGAGGGTATCTATTTCTGCAATGGTGATTTCTGTACTTCCTTCTGGTGTCAATTTAGATTTTTTCTTGTAAGGATTCATAGCAAAGAATTTCTAAAGGCATAGTTTGCGCACAAAGCTATCTAGATCGGATCTGCATGATTTTTCCATCCCAGAAAAGTCTGCGACGGAAAGGTTTGCATGAGAAATGTGCGAACCACAAAAGGTTTGTACATTTTCCATGCAAACACGCATTTAAAACCCCTACAAACCCACACCCAAACCCACAACACACTCACGACACGCCCCCACCCACACCCTTAACACACCTCCACCCACACCCCCAGCATAACCAAACCCTACTTACCTTTCCTTCACGCTATGTCCCTGCGGCGGCAGTTCCCTTTCACTTCTGTGATCGGGAACCGGCTCCGCAGGGCCCTTTTCTTTTTTTTTTTTTCAGAAGCTGCAGGGGTTTCCCCCATAACCCCTGCTCACAATACTGAAAAGTATAGTGAGCTGGGTGTTACGGGGGACACCCCCGCAGCACCAGTTTTTTTTTTTTGTTCTCTGGTGTGCTGCGGGGATGTCCCCCGCAATACCCCGCATAGTGAGCGGGGTATTGCGTGGAACACCCCCGCAGCCGACATTTATTTTTTCGTTTTCTTTTTCTTTTTTTTTTCTTCATTTGGCGGGGGAACCCCAAGCCCCAAGTCCGACCCCACTGAAACACCTAAACACACACCACGAAAAGTTCTGTCTTTTGGCAGTCTGAACTTTTCGTGGTGTTTATTTTAGGTCTTTTGCTGGGGTCAGACTTTTAAAGTCAGTCAAATCATACAATACCATCTAGATCAATCCCAGTCTGGACGTAATCGAAACTTGCCAAGAGGCAGAAGTCCCTGCTCCCTCCTTGTTTTTTCTTCCTCCTCTCCCTCATCCTCTTGTGTTGAAATTATTTCCCCGTGTTTTTTTGCTTGTTCTCCCGTCTTGACATAACAGCCTAATTTCTTTGAAAAAATGTACACGTATTGATGGTTCCTCACCGTCACTCTTTGTGATATCTGATTCCGAGGTCGGGACGTTGGGTCCATACTCTCTTCTATTTGGCTCGTAGATGGTACTGGTTTGGTTTTCATTTTTTGTCGGACGTGGTCTGACGTGGTCGAACCTATGTTGAAATGTATAAACACGACCTTGCTCATAATCTCTTTTATGTCTTAGAAATGTTTGTTGCTTTCTAAGCTTTATTTCCTCTTCATATGTTTGCAAACTCTCTTCAATACTGGCCTGAATTTTTTTTCCTTCTTCACTTTCTTTAGCTAATGTAATTTTATGTTCCAACTCAGTTATCTGTATCAAAGTTTTAGCTCCATCACTTCCGGCATACCTGATAAGTAACTTCAGAAATGTATTTGAGCAATAGTCTGTTGCATCACCCCATTCCCTCAGCATAACCGCGTCCTGTTCTTCAAAAGAGGGTATCGTAAGTATTCTTAATCCCCTGGGGATCCTTCCCACGTCTAGATAATTTTGTAGGGAGTGTTCCTCCCACCATTTACAGATTTCTTTTTTTGTGCTTTTTCAAGTTAGAAGCGTGATCTCACTGTTTTCTTTTGATATTTTAGTCTATTCCCCTTGTTTGCTTTTTGCCGATAATAGAGTCTCATTGAACACACTGGTCGCCTGTTCCTTTCTTACTGCCTCTCTGCTGGCCTGGGAAGCCATGTTGTAATGTGTTTGTAATTGCAGTTTATTCTTGGCTACAATTTGTGCTCAGGCCACAATATAAATGTGGCAAATTAATATGCTGTATGACTCACAGTCGCATTTTTGCACTGTCCAATGCTCGTGCTGTGTGGTGAAATTGAGGAGTATAACTATGTACTAGCCCAGAGAATTATATATATATATATATATATATATATATAAATATATGAAAAAACTTTGTTAAAGGGACATTATGGTTAAGTTTCACTAATAAAATAATAAAAACGTTTGAAATTCAATGAAAAACCTTTGTTCAAGGGACGTTATTGTTACAAGTAAAACCGAAACCCCCCAGAAATTCGCCAGTAATGGTAAGCTAAACAAGCATAACTCGCGCCACCACTGTGCACTGCTAAGACTAACACCCATGACATCAAAGAGGACATCACAAATGTCGTTGATGACATCACTGATGACATCGCATATCTTGGCCACTTGTTTTTGTTTACTGACATGATTTTCCCCCTCTTGACAAAATCCCACCAAACTTTGCAAAAACACGTATATCTAGATCTTAAATCCTTTTGCTAACCTTTGTGCAGATTCGTCAAATGGCACCATATTTGTAAGCCTTTGCAGTATTTTGGGACCCCCCTCTCTAATTTTGGTTCCTCTTGATAAAACAGCACCACACTTTTCAGTATCAGGTCTAGAATGAAATTCCAAAATTTCATGTATTTTCATTGCGTGGCGCCAAAGTTATAAGCCATCCAAAAACTGCTTTTCATTAACCCTTTAATGCACAAATAAGTATAGATGACCCCGAACATCTAACGTGTTCACAGACATCACAGGACTGTTCTGGACTGTTTGCGGCCATCGGGGAAGAAAAATGCATTTTCTTTGTCGTTTTAAGGCCATATGCCATCCCATCCTCATCACCCATAACCTCCCCGGCATAGTTTCTTTAGTTTGACAAGTGCCTCGATGTTCGCAGACAATGGCGGCTGTCTGCGAATCCAACATGGCAGGCATTTCCAAAAAACGGATGCACCTCACGCTTTTCACCATCCAATCAGCAGGCGCATCTGATGTCTGCTGACCTCACATTCTCTTTGCTTTTGCTTTCTCTCCTCCTCTCCCCTGCTGAACTCCTGGCTGAATCAGAAACTGCACTGGTCACCTGGTTACACTCTGATCTCAGGTCCAGGTGCCCTCCCCCACCACCTGCACACCTGCACTGCTCCCGGGCAACCCCTGCACTTGGGGGCTGTTTCTGTATCCCTACAGCCCCCTACCAGCACTTGATGCCTGATGTCTGCACTTACCCTTGCACTTGCCACCAGCTGGCCGCACGCCCTTTTACTTATTGCTTTTATTTATTAAATGTATTTTTACTGTTGTTCCCATGTACTGCACTGCTCCCTCCACCTCCATCCCGCACCTTCCCCCTTCCCCCTTCCCCCTTCCCCCTTCCTCTGGACTTGTGCGATATCAATGTCACCTGGCCTAGTAGGATATTTATCTCTGTTTTCCCTCTGTTCCCCCTCCCTTGCCTCGTCGCGCCTTGAAACACTTGTTTATAGGTGCGTTATAAATGCCATATCATATCATATCACGTCGGCCTATGGGCCAATCGGAAACCCGCCTGCGGACCGAACAGGGAAGTGAGCCTGTGGACCGAAACCAAATATCACTCATTTCTTTTGACCTATTTTTTGGTTGTTTTTTAAAAAACTACTGGATGAATTTACACGAAATTTACAAAAGCACACTTTGGGGACAGAGCCACCGCCCCAGCCACACATTTGGTGAAAATCTGTGGAGCAGTTTAGGCTGTAGGTGAGAGCAAAACATTATTTCCAGTACGTCTATTGGAAAAACCACACATTTTGGGACCCCCTATAACTTTGCCCCCCTTGACGAAACCTCACCAAACTTCATATCAATCTGATGGGGCCATATTCTTCAGAGTTTCATGAGGATTCGTTCAAGGGGGGCAAAGTTATAAGCTGCCTAATAGGTGCTCTTCCTATGGGTTGTGCAAATTAACCATAACTACAGGGCCACTACTGCAGGCCCAGAAATGCACACACACTTCCTTGTCTCATGCAGATATGGTTGGAAAAAGTGTCCACTAACGCTCCTCTGTTGCTGTATATAACCGAAAGGAACCCTGTCTCTTTATAGTAATGGCTGCTGGTTTGCTCTGGTTACTGATCTCGTCTGTACCCGTCTCATCTCTTCTTCATCTTCATATTCAGGGGGTTGCCGCAGAGTGGTATCTCCTTTGTAGGGTTTGGCATCACCAAGGTGCAGCCACACCCATCTTCCTTGCATCTTCACAGCTGTCAGTGTCACTTCTTCCACAACAAAAGGTCCTTCAAAGCACAGTTTGTACCAGTGCTACTTGAAGCTTCTGCAGAGGATTTTGTCCCCTGAGTATAAAGCAAGCTATTTAAAAACTGTTGTAGTGGCAATTTGTTTGTTGCCTTTATCAGTCTTCTTCGTCCTCGCCTGCCGTTCTCGAATCTGTTGAGACATGATAGTAACACTTGCCACCATAGCAGTCAAATAATCATGTATTTCAGCTCCCAATTTATTTGAAACACTATGGGCGTCAGTTTGAACCCGAGTGGGAGGAACAAGAGCTACATGCATACAGCGTCCTGTCACCAGCTCCTCTGGGGTCAGGCGATGGTCTGAGCAGGGCTGATTACGTAGTGCTAATAGGGCTAAGGGTAAGCAATGGAGCCATCCTTTTTTCAGAGTCACTTTAATTTGTCAATGCTCTCCATATGAGGCCATTGAGGCACTCGCAAATTCTGTTTGCTTCTGGGTGGTAAGCGGAAGAGAATGCATGCTTAATACCCAACAGAATTGTGATGTGCTCAAATACTTCATTTAATAAATGGGGTCCATTATCAGACCTGAATACTTCGCAACCCCCATTTTAGGAAGACCTCACATATGAGGAACTGTGCAGCACATGTGGCATCAGGCTGTGTGCATGGACCTGCTTCAATCAATCAGGAAAAGGGGCAAATGACTACTAGCATATACTTGTAGCCAGTACAAACTTGGAGCATATCTACATAGTCTATATGCAAATGCTGAATGGGTCCATTAGGACAGGGTATTGTTCCTCTCGGGAGGATAGCTCAGAGGCAAAGTGCTTGCCTTGGAAGCAAGACAACACAGAGCACCACAGGTTCGTACCCCGTGTCTGTGCTTAGAAACCTCTGGGTATTAAGCATGTTATAAATAACCTATCACATCATATCAAATCATATCACTGTTAGCAGTGTGTGCCCAGGAGTAAACTGCTGGCAAGTTAGACAGTTCACAATGAATTTGGCAACATGCTCTCCCAGGTTGGGTACAAACCAGTCTTCAGAGATCAACACTGCATGACACTCTCGTGTTGTATGTGCAGGGTGATGCAATTGGTCTAATGCTACTTTAAGTAATCCCACAGGCTTTACTGGTTTTCCAGTGCTGTCCTACCACCACATTGTATCTATGGGGGACAATGAGCATCCCCTGAAGGAGGAAATACCTGGCCCTCCATACTCGGAATGGCCCGGTATTTCCCCATTCAGGGAATCCGGACCCGGACACAATTTTGGAGGCAGCCATGCCCTTACTAAGGGCATGGCTGCCTCCAAAGTCATAATAAGGCCCATGTGCGTTTTCGGATGACACTCAGCTCATTTTCAGGCTCCCCTCTACCACTTCTTCTCCTTCTTTCATCTCTGACTCTCTGTCTGCTATCCAGCAGTGGGGTGCCGCCAACGATCTCTGCCTTAATGCCAGCAAGACCGAGATTCTTCTCATCAGCACACCTGCACCCTCCTTTTGTGTCACTCTCTGGCCGTACCTCACTTGGTCCTCTTCCTGCTCTCACCTGTGAGGCTAAGAACCTTGGGGTCATCTTCGTCTCCACACTCTCCTTTTCTCCTCACATCTCTGACGTCTCTAAGAAATCAAACTATCAACTGCACCTCCTTAGAGGTATTCTTCCTTTCCTCTCCTTCCCTCAGAAGTTCACTGTCTCCAAAGCTCTGGTTCTCTCTAGGGTGGACTGCTGCAACAGCCTCTTTCTAAATCTGCCTGCTTATACTCTGCGCCCCTGGCAACTCATCCAGAACAGGACTGCAAGACTTGTCCTTGGCCTCAAGCCTTGGGATTGTATCTCTCCAGAACTGAAATCTCTGCATTGGCTCCGAGTGGCTGCTAGGATTAAGTTCTAGACCCTCTGCATTGTCCATGAGACCTTCTGGGCCTGGGTTCTCAATGCCTCCAACTCTCTCTTCGTAAATGCCTTCCTCCTCGAGCTCTTCGCTCTTCCACCTCCAACTCCCTCAGAGTCAGTCGCTTCTCCAAGCAATGAGTTGGTGGTAGATCGCTTTCTTCGGCTGGGGCCTCCCTCTGGAACAGCCTCCCTGCCTCTCTGAAACTTGAGGAGAACCATCTCTGGTTTCGGAAGCACCTCGAGATGTTCCTCATTGCTTCTGCCTTCGCTCTTTCTCTCCCCTGCTGATCTCTGTCTATTTCTGCATTGGGCATCTGGCTACCATCTGATATCGGGCCCAGATCCCTTGCCCACCCTGCCACATACCCGCACTGCCTCCGGCAACCCTTGCACTTGGGTCTGTATCTGCAACCCTACAGTTGCCACACCTGCACTTATTTGACACCCACTGTCTGTGATTAAGTCATGCACTTGCCACCCGATGGGCGCACTACCTATTGTTGTTTTGATCCTGTGTTGTGCACTTTCCACTCCTCCCGTGCTCCTTGCACTTTTCCCTTCCCTCTCCCCTGCACTTGTGCGTTCTCATTGTCACTTGGCCTAGTAAGCTCGTTGTTTTGTCCTCTCTTGTACCCCCTCCCTTGCCTCATCGCACCTTGAAACACTTGTGTATGGGCGCGATATAAATAAAATATCATATGACATCATCATATCACATCCTCCCTGTCCTCAAAATCTAGTCTTCCAAGGGGACCGGTGACATATGTCCCGCTCATTACCTCTTCCAATACGTTCCTTCCCTTGCCTTGTGAAGACCCTCTGCTATTTTGTGGGGAGAGTTTCTGCAGCGCTACATAGCGCTTCTAGTAGCGTTTTTTCCATGCTTCTCCTTCACCTTCTTTGCGTTCTCTCTTTCCATTCTTTTTTCCTTTTTATATTTTCTTTAATATTTTGTAGAGCGCTCCACGCACTTCAACCCTCCTCCCCTTCCTTGTTTTGCTTCCCTCCCGCCTCCTCCCACCAAGCGACCACTGATTGGATCCTGAGACCTTGCCTGAGGCCCGGAACACATTTACAAGGTGTAGGCCCTGCAATGACCACCCTCACCACTCACCTTCCATCTTCATAGTGGGGCAGTGACTGCAGCGCTACATAGCACTTCTACCAGCTTTTCTTCTGTGCTTTTCCTTTACCGTGTTTGCGTTCTCCCTTTCCGTTCTTTTTTATTTTCATTAATGTTTTGTATTCCGCTCCATGCTTTTCCATACTCCTCCCCCCACCCTCTGCCTCTCTCTAACTTCCCTCCCACCCACTGACCACTGATTGGGCCCTGAAACCTTGTCCTAAGGCCCACCGACCATTATATGGGTCCTGTGACCTTGCCCTGAGGCCCAGAACACCTTTGCAAGGTGTAGGCCATGCAGCGAACCGCCACTCACCTTCCATCTTCATAGTGGGTTGAGTGACTGCAGCGATACATAGCACTTCTACTAGCATTTTTTCTGTGCTTTTCCTTTACCATGTATGCATTCTCCCTTTCCATTATTTTTTATTTTCATTAATGTTTTGTAGTGCACTCCATGCTTTTCCATACTCCTCCCCCACCCTCTGCCTCTCTCTTGCTTCCCTGATGTCCACCGACCACTGATTGGGCCCTGAAACCTTATCCTGAGGCCCACCGACCACTGTATGGGTCCTGTGACCTTGCCCTGAGGCCCAGAACACCTCACCACACTCACCTTCCAACTTCATAGTGGGGTGAGGGACTGCAGCGCAACATAGCACTTGTACTAGCATATTTTCTGTGTTTTTCCTTTACCTCATTTGCGTTCTCCCTTTCCGTTCTTTTTTATTTTCATTAATACCATCGATCACATGATCCTACCAGACAGGCTACAAACACTAGGGATCAAAAACACAGCCCTCTCATGGATCTATTCTTTCATCTCTTATCGCTCTCAAAGCATGTACCTCCACCCGTTTACATCCACCTCACAACCGGTAAGAAAAGGTGTCCCACAAGGAGCCCCCCTATCTCCCCTACCTAAAACTCAGGCCAACAATCATCCGCTCACACAATCTTACTTGCTACCACTACACAGACGACACCCAGATCATCCTTAAAATCCCCAAATCTCCAGGCTCCGACAGTCCGGACCTGTCATCATGCCTCACCGATATTGACCACTGCATGACGACCAACCACCACATCCTCAACCCTGGGAAAACTGAAATCCTAGTCTGGGGGAAATTGGCGCTCCTTCCCCAACCAATTACATGGCCGCAATCACTAGGACCTGCAACGACAACTTCAAAATTTGTGAAAAACCTCGGATTCACATTGGACACAGACTTATTGTATTGTATTGAATTGTATTGTTCATTTATATAGCGCCTATACACAGGCAAGTGTTTCAAAGCGCTCAAGGAGGGTGGGTACATGGGGAAAAAGAACAGTCTCTCAGAGCCCTTGAAATTCGGAGACAATAATAGTCTGCACAAGCAGAGCAAGTGTGTGAAGAAAAAATACATGCAACAGTTTGGGAGACAGCAAATAGGCCTGACGGCAATCCTGCAGTTGAACAGTGCATTAAGGTGTGAAGACAAGGGAGAAAAGATAGGCGGTCTTCAGGCGCGAGCATAAGGACCAAACCACTGCGCAGAGGGTTGCAGGGATGGGGAGGAACAAGTGCACCCAGTCGGTTGAGACTGGGGTAAGTGCAGAGAGAGCCACTCTCTAGGGTTTATTACTCAAGTGCATCGAGTGTGGGTGGGGTGTAGGCCCTGAGGCAAGTGCGAGAGAGGACTGGCAGGTGTGCGGGGGACCAGTGAGACTCTGAGGTATAACCGGCGGCCAGTCAGCATGCTGTAAGAAGGAGGAGGGAGAGAGGGAGAAAACAGAAAACTGAGTTTGCAGGGTAGAGGGAGAGAGAAGGAGGAGGAAAAGAGGACATTCTTGAGGAGTTTCCGGAATTTAAGGATATCCGGCTCAAGACGGAGGGCCGCAGGGAGGCTATTCCAGAGGGAGGCACGTGCTGAGGATAAGGATCTCCCTCCAAATCTCTGCTTGGAGAACCGGCTCACTCGCAGAAAGTTGGAGGTAAATGAGCAGAGAGCTTGTGAGGGACAGTATTTAGGTAGGCAGCTTTGCAGATAGGTATGTCTTAGGCCTCCGAAAGCTTTGTGGACAATGCAAAGGGTGTTGAATTTGATCTTACCATCCAGAGGGAGACAGTGGAGAGATTTCAGTGCCAGAGAGATGCAGTCCCTGGACTTGAGGCCAAGCAAAGTCCTGTGGTTCTGTTCTGGATGAGTTGCAGAGGGCACAGGACAGAAGAAGGGAGGTTGAGAAAGAGGCTGTTGCAATAGTCCAGCCTGGAGAGATCCAGGGCTCGGAAGACAGAGAGTCTCTGGGGGAAAGTGAGAAAAGGTAGAGTACCTCTGAGGAGGTGAAGCTGATAGTTAGACTTTTTAGAGATGTTTGAGATGTTTGAGGAGAAGCAGAGAGTGGAGACAAAGATGACCCCAAGGTTTCTTGCTTCACAGGTGGGTGAGGGCGCAGGGCCAAAGGAGGCTGGCCAGAGCAAGAGTGGGAAAGTGGGAGCAGGGGTCCCAATGTGAACAATGTCAGTCTTAGTGGTGTTGAGGCAGAGGTCGTTTGCAGCACACCAAGACTGAATAGCGGACAGACAGGCAGATATGAGCAAAAAGGAGGAGGCGGCTGAGGGTAGCCTGAAAGATAGTTGCGTGTCATCCGGGTAGCACTGGAAGTTAGAGATAACAGTGACAATCACATGTGCCAGGGCAGCCATACAGACATTGAAGAACCAGGGGGATAGGTTAGATGCCTGGGGCACGCCACAGGTTGAGAAGGTGATAGTCGAGTGAAAGGCTCAGAGTTCCACCTGGGATGGGCGGTGGGATAGGAAAGAGGTTAACCACGCCAGAGCCTGACCTGTGATTCCCAGAGTGTCACAGAGGCATACGATCAGGATGTTGTGGTTAACTGTGTCAAAGAAAGAGGAGAGGTCAAGGAGAATGAGGATAGAGGGGGTGTTAGTGTCAAGATGTGAGAGCAGGTCTTCACAGTTGTTTAGAAGAGCAGTGTCCATGCCTCTGTATGCTCTAAAGCCAAATTGAAGGTCATGGAAGCATCCAATAGATTCAGTGTGGAGGGTCAGCTGAGAGCCAGTTTCTCCAGGAGTTTGCCCAAGAAAGGAGTGATGGAGATAGGGCGGTAGATTGCCGGAATGGTGGGGTTCGCAGAAGGTTTTTTGAACAGAGGGTGCACAAGGTAGTGCTTAAGGGCAGTTGGTAAAGCTCCAGTGGATAAGGAGAGATTGCAGAGGGCAGCCAAGACTGGGGCAAGGGAGTCGATATTGTCTTTAATGGTTTTGGAGGGGCAGGGGTTCACCTGTTTGGATGATGCCTTCATAGATCGGACTTGTCTGGTAACCACATCCGGTGAAACGGGCGAAAGAGAAGAGAGGGTATGAGGAGGGGGTCCATGGAAGGCTCTCGTGTTGGTATATGCTGTGGTGTGGAAGAGTGGGTGGAAAGGATGTCTTGGGTTTTTGTGGTGTAGTGTGTAGCCAGGGCCGAGCAAAGGTCCTGGGTGGGTGTGACAGAAGAAGAGGCTGCTGCAGGATTGGCCAGTCCTTGCAGACTTTAAAATGTTTGGCCATGTAGTTTCCTGCCACGGAGATGCAGGCTTGTATAACAACTCTTTTCTTGGTGCGGATGCAAAGTCGATAATGCCTTTGAAGGATAATGCCTTTGAAGGAGGCTGCCGGCCAGTTTGTCAGATGGTTCACCTGACACATTCCATTTCTGCTCAGCTGCCCTACACTTGCGTTTATGGGGAGCCAGGTCAGAGTCATACCAAGAGTGGCACTTTTTGGAAGGCTTCAGTTGTACCCTGATGACAGGGGCAAGGATGCCAAGAGTGTTGGAGATAGAGAGGTTGAGGTTAGCGAGGGCTGTGTCAGGGTGGCAATCATCCGAAAGGGTGGGTGGAGGAGAGTAGGAGGAGGAGGCAAAGGTAGTCAATGTCACTTTTTTCATGGGGCTAGTGACTTTGAAGCCCAGTGGCTGTGTCGGATGTATTGCTGCAAGAGGAGAGGAGATCTTCAGGTGTGTTGAGAGAATAGAGTGGTCAGTCCAAGAGAGGGAGGTAGTGAGAGGAATAGAGAGGGGGATGTCAGTAGAGATGAGAGCGTCCAAGATGTTGCCCGCGTTGTGTGTGGGGCCAGAGAGAAGGATAGAGGGGACGAGAGAGTCGCAGAGGTGGCGGAGAGGACCTGAGGAGTCAGGCAAGTCCAGGTGGATATTAACATCACCCATCAGGTGTAGTTGATCGGAGAAGGGGAGTAGGGAGGAAGCCTGGTCATCCCTTTAATAGAGGAAGAGAGTGGACTGGCCTGGAGGCCAAAAGAAGGTGGCCATAATGAGAGATTACGCATTCGCAATACTGAAAATCACCTGAAATTCAGAAAGGCACTCAAAACCTGGCTTTTCACAAGATCCTTGAACCCCACCCCCTCTCTAAACTATATTGCTGAACCCAAACACAACAATATTCCTATCCACCAATTACTGCCCAGATGCCATCAGCGTTTGCAGCGGCTCACCGTGACAAATTATCACCCTCCCCATGAATAACAACACTCCTACCCATCAATACCGCAGGGATGCCGGCAGCGTTCATCGAGGCACACTGCAGTAAACCTTACTCCTCCAAAGAAAAACAACACTTCTACCGACTAAATATCTCATGAATGCTGGCAGCTTTCGCAGAGGCACTCCACAACAAACATTCACCCTCGCAGTTTTCCTCCCTCTACCCTATCATCCTCCTCATCCCCCATGCCCTCGCCCCTCTGGGACTCGGCCTTGCTGCTCAGACCTTCGCTCCAGAGAGACCACGAATAACAAGACCATGCTTGGACAAAAAAAAAAACGCTGAAGCAGAACTACGTTAAAGCATATGGTAAGTATAACTTACACCAAATCTGTGGACACAAGCGACAATCACGACCATCCATCCATGCACCATAGAATGCAGTATGGCTATGCCATTCTGGTCTAGCAGCACACATAGCTGTCCACACTGAAACCCCTGACGTACCTCAACACCTCTGCCACTAGCATACAGCGACTACCAACGAAAATACAATTCAGTATAGCATCGAATCTTCAGCAATAGCACTCTATCCTAAACCACCAGCACCACCCACCCACATGCCTGACATTTGGGCTGCTTACTGGAGCATAGGCAGCCATCTACGTCTTAAAACCGTGAAAACCGTGAAAACACAAGCATCTCTTAATCCAAACTCTTAGAACCACCTACACATTGACTACGGTCACTGAGGGCGTTCCAATCACAAAACGCATTGAGGCCATACAAATGGGAAAAGAGCACTTTATAAATAATACAATACAATACAATACAATACAATACACTAAAATACAGTATTACTTGCGCCATCCCTTCTGCTGCTGTACTAATTGCCAATCCTTCTTCACATGGCTTCTCCCTCATCTTCATCTTGTTTTTTGAGTATCACATACACTTCCTTGCTGTGTCTTTCCCAACTCCTTTATCTTTCTCTCAATTCGAACTTCTTGCCTCTCTCTTTATTCGAGACCGTACATCCCCTGATAATCTTCTCTATTCCTCTTTGTTGTCTTTCCTTGCTTCCTTCAATCTCTAATTGTCTCTCCCTATCTCTTTCTTCCACTCTTTTCCTTTCCTTTTCCGCTTCTGCATCTCTTTGCTTTTATCTTTCTTTTTCCACTTCTCGTTTTCTCTCCTAGGATCTGTCTTTTGTTTCTTTTCCTTTTCTTCTTCATACCTTCTTTCCCTTTCATCCTCTTTCTCTTTTCTCCTATTCTCTTTTCTCTTGTTCTTCCTATCTTGCACTTACTTCCTTTTCTCTTTCTTCTTAAAGTCACCCATCCTATTTCCATCTAATTTCAGCATTATTTGTCCCCCACACATTTATTCTGGGCAATTGCTGTCTCCTCCCTAGGCACTGCCTGCCTCTCTGTTCCTGTATCTCCTCCTTAGCCTCTATCAGTTTTACCTGTAACTCACAACATTCACCATATTCATCGTGTGTGGACCCTGAATTTTGTTAATTCGTTTTCACTCCTTTCATAACATCTTCACTGCTGTTGGCTGGGTTCGAATATGTAGGGTAATTGCATCCCACTGCTGCTTTTAATTCTTGTAATCGGTATAGCCCTGTGCTTCGGGAGACAGATCTGTGCTCTGAGGAGGAGTTGAGGGTGCTGTGCCCTCACATTCATGCTGATTAAGCATTCACTCTTTCGTGGGTGGTTTGTCCATCTCATCCCCAGACATCTTCCACAGTTCTAGAATTGCTAGTCGTTTTTCTAATTTCTTCCCTTTGTGTACAGCATTTAAATATGTTGTCATGTTTTGCAGTACTGATCTAGAAAGAGTGCCTTCCCACGGCCAAGGCCTAAACATCTTGCCTGTAGTGTCTTTCACCCACTAGCCGGGGAACTTGACTATTTTGTCCTTGTACCGTTGTAATGCTTTACATAAATGAATAAGAGGAGTGTCTCCCATGATAGCATGTCAATTTAGTCTGCCAATACTTACCAAACCTCTATTTCAGTTCCAACTCACTCTCTGTCCACACCTCTTCCCCAAAAATGTTTCTGTATAGTCCCAATGCTTCTATATCTCTCTGCAACACCACACCTTCTGTGGTAACAACAGCCTACCCGGGCAACACCACAAACACTGCCCACGCTCTGGACCACATCCTTTGGTCCAAAGCACAGCTTCACGTCCTCCACAATATCCACAAATCTGCACAAAGAACCACTTTTCGCAAAAACATAACAATCTTACAACCTACCGCTGGCGCCAGCACTCACTACATAAATGAATACACTTCAACTGCAATACGCCTGTCTTCTCAAAGGTAATCCAAGTTTATCATTATTACCTCGAAATGAGTTGTACTATGCAATCTTCCGTGACATTTGGGATATCTTATCACCATTAATACCTTGTCACGAGGTGTATTGCATAGTCCTCTGCGACCATCCCGCAGGCTATCCACCTTCATCAATCGTTTATTTTTCCACAATTTCCCAATATACAAATACAATGCTATATACTTTCATCTGTGGATCAGCTGAGGGCGTACGGTATCGAGCATCCCCCAATCAGCCAGCGGCCCGATGGGAGGCCCCGCAGGGATCAGACAGGAATTTCTCCAAGGGAGCTCCTGCTGACCTCTCTCAGTTCAAGAGTGATACTAGTCACCACAGGCCACCTCGCAGTCTTCGTACCATGGCAGGTAAACTTTGACAATCCGAGTGCTTTGGCCACAGCCATCCGATCTGCTACCATATGTTAAGATGGTCTGGAAACCCCCAGTCTATGCAGAAATGGGACACTGAGAAATCCTTGCACTCAATAATGAAAATAGTCAAAGTGAATGGCAAAACCCGCTTTATTAATAATCCAACATAAAGCAGGGACAGCATACAAGCATTAAATTCTCGCATCTCTCTGAGCTCCTCATGCAAAACAATGGATTATGAATCAAAAACACATCACTACTGACGTCAAACCCAGGGGCGTTTCTAGGGGGGGCTAAGGGGGCTATATCCCCTGGTCTTTTGGTTGTAGCCCCGGATAGAATTTCGGGAGCTACAACCAAAAGGCTAGCTAGCCCCGAGTCCCAACAGTCCTGACATTAGCGTAGCCCTGGGTCTTTTTCCAGACCTAGAAACACCCCTGGTCAAACCTCTGGGGTGTTGGGATTAGTTAAGGGAATTGACTATATTTACAATATATATGGGGTAGTCTTCTAATTGGATGTTACATATCTAATGGCTCCACCTAAGACCACCTCTAAATTGTAATCATCTCTACACTATATGATTGGTTAATGAAACATGTACTGGGCGGCATAGCATTGGGGGTTTTCATTGGTTGGCAACTTACTGACCAACCTTGGGCAATTGACAGGTCATCAACACATGAGCCAGGATGGGATAGGGGGAGAGAGGCCCAGGAACTGTTTTCCTTTCAATTAAAATATATACTAGCCCTTATTCCTAGGCCATGAGCCAGAGCGACCTCTTTGTTGTTAACCTTGCCAGGCGCCCTATTTCTGAGAATATGTGGGGAGTCGAGGCAGGTGCCTATCTGTGTCTGGGGCTAATGAATAGATAGTGTTCTTGAATTATGGGTCACATGTGTGATGGCCACTTTTTGAGTTATATCACACTGCATTTATTGGAAATTTAGCTAATATAACTGTGGGTGTCATTACTTTCTTGACCACTAGGGTCTTGGTTGATCATTCCCTATTAAGGTTTTAGCTTATAATTATTCTGCACCTGACATTCAAAGGCTGGCTGTCCATTTTTTTTTTTAAAGTTTATTAAATGATTTTGTTTTTGATGCTTACGCATATTTACAAAATTACTTCTTAGTTCTGTACAGAACTCAATCATTTCAGATCTTTACATAAAATTTACATAGAGTTTAAAAAACAATATTTGCAAAACTATTTTTATTTCCACATTTGGATGAAAAGAAAGAAAAAAAAAATTAGCAGACATAACAATTATATATACAGATACATTCAAAATAAAGTTTTTGGTTCTCAATAGGTCCGCACACAGGAAATGACAATTAATAGAGAAACAAACAGCAACACATATAACAAATATATCTACAAATACATTCACACTAGCCTTTTTCTACAAAGCAGATCTTCATACAGGATTTAAATATGTATTCCTTATAGAGATCATAAAGAAAACATCCACAATTCACATATGCTCTAAATCTCCAGGTGCATAGAAATTGCTGCATCAATGATTTTCACTAAACGTACAGTCGCCAAAATTATCGAATTACAAGATCCCCACATACAACGAGTCCAAATTAGTTCTCTTCCATAAATAGTATTAATAGTACTAAAGGAGGTAATGATTTTTAGTCTCTCAGCTTCAAAAGATGGACATATGAGGAAAAGGTGTTTTAAGGTCTCACTGGATTCTGCCATTTTACAGAATCTACAGGTAGTATCATAAAGATTGTTACTATTATTAAACCAATGTTTCGTTCGCATTTTGGTATGTAGAAGGTGTAAGCGAAAGCGCATATATTGTGACCTGGTTTCAACACTAGGGCATAGCATAAGGTATTGTAAGCGGGGCACTTGTGAATGTCTGTATAATGCATATTCTGTGAAGGATGGATATTGCGATATTTGTAAGCAAGTTGCCGCCCAATCATTCAGGAATAAACGTTTATGGGCAATACTTAGTTTCAGTTGTAAGTCCTCAGCGGGAATATTGATATCAGATAAAATGATACGTATACGCTGCTGAAAACATGCAATCGACCTAGGATGAGTTTCCCTCAACATAATGAGGAAGTCTTCATATAGGGAGTTTTCCAGAGGAAACTCATCTTTTGGTAGGTTTTCAAAAGGCGCCAGTTGTGGCGCGATGCCAAGGAGTTTAAGCCTAATTCTTGACGTAAAATCGCATTCGGTAGATAAGCGGGTAGGCTTAAAGTCACTTTCCACAACTTAGTTTGTAATTTATTTAGAAAAGTAGAAAGGTCTAATAGGCACAGATCAAGACCATATAAGATGATGGCCTCTACCTTTTTTAAATAAAATTCAAACAGAGGCACTAACGAGAACTTACAATATCTACGGAAAATTATTTTCATTTGATTTTGTAATGGTAATACTTTTTCAGCAATTGCTTTTTGCCAAAAGATGGCAGATAAATTGTTTGCTAAGTTATACCCAAGATAGGTCGTCTGTGTGACAATTTGAAGGTAGTTGGAATCTATATGCCAGTGAAATTTGCGCACCTTTTTTTTAGAGGAGAGTTCAAGAATGTTTGATTTGGAAGAGTTTATGGTCAAGTTATTTTCTCTACAAAACAAATAGAATACTTCTAATTTGTTCTGAAGCCCAGAATGAGTGCTATCAAATAAAAGCACGTCGTCGGCATATTCCAGCCAAGATAATTGAAGCTT
The DNA here is from genome assembly GCF_040938575.1 of Ambystoma mexicanum. Lineage (NCBI taxonomy): Eukaryota > Metazoa > Chordata > Amphibia > Caudata > Ambystomatidae > Ambystoma > Ambystoma mexicanum. Next base: position 253,525,213 of record NC_090921.1, on the reverse strand, counting down.
ACCAATATGAACCACATTGGATTTTGAAGAGTCCCAAATACCTTCAATGTCTGATAAGTATAAATTAAATATAACTGCTGCAAGATTGCAGCCCTGCTTTACACCAGTTTCTGTAGGAATAGACTGGGTCAAAAGGCCTTTGCTGGAAATGCGTACTCTAAAAGAAGTGTTGTGATGTAAAAGCGCAATAAGCGCCACCAAACCAGGCAAAAAATTGAGTTTTAACATTTTGTTCCAAAGTCTACTGCGAATTACACAATCAAATGCAGAAGATAAATCCAGTGATGCAATGAAGATAGGACCATGTGCAGGACCATGAGCTTCAGCAATTAAATGCGCCACAATAGTGGCATTCAATTGAGTCCCCATGTTTTTTCTAAAACCTGTCTGGACTTTATTGAGTATATTAATTTCTGTGATGTGTTTCTCAACATCTTTGAGTAGAAGTAAAGCAAAGATCTTGGCAGCAACATCAATGAGAGCAATTGGTCTAAAATTGCAAGGATCATTTAAAGGTCCTTTTTTATGAAGTGGAATGATAATGGAGCTAACCCACGATGGAGGGAGAGATTTAGTGCTGAAGATTGATTGAAAAATCCTCAAGAGCACATTAGCCCAAAATAAAGGGTCATCTTTTATAACGCACGGGGCAGACCATCAGGGCCTGCACTCTTTGAAGATTTTAACTTTGCAATTGCGAGCAGGATGTCATCTACGTCCCAAGGGCAAATCGCTGGAATATGTACAACTAAATCAAGGATGTTCACTTGAATAAATCTCCCTGGTAATATATACATTTGTACAAAAAAAATAAACCATGAGGTACCATCTATTGCAGATTCCAAGTGAGGCTCAGGAGAGTTGTTCGAAGCCCTAAGAATTTTCCAGACATCCCGAATGTTGTGATTGCAAATTAAGCGTACCATGTTCTGATTGCCAATTAAATGAAACGCGGCACAAGCCGCTTTTATCTTGTTTTTATGTTTTCTTTGAAGAATGTTTTTGGCTGTCACAAAGCTGGTACAGTCCATGGTGTAGAATTTCCTCCTCAAAATTCGTAATTCGGAATTTTTTTCCTTTTTTAGTTTAGCGAGCAAAGTTGTTAAGATGATAGATGGTTGTGAGGTATTATGCTGCCTGAGCGAAGATTCTGCTATGGCCATAAGATGACGTTGTATCATTTGGATATTCCAAGATAGGATGACTTGGGGAGAGTTATCATCAATGTAGGAATCAGGCCACCAATCCCGATTGACTAAAAAAGTCAGTCGTCGACATGTTGACATATTCCAACAAATTGAAAGAAACGGTCTGTCAGTCTGAGCTAAGGCCAGCACTTGTACCGTATCAAACGATTCTGTTGTTGCTGTCAGAGTACCCACTAGAATGGCATGATCTCCATACAGAGGAAAGAAAGGAATAATCGGAGATAGAAAACCTGAAAGGTATTTTGAGGCAACTATGTAGTCAATGGTAGAATATGCGTTCCCACTATGCCATGTAAAAGAGGACTTAGAACACTGGGTTTTAATTACATAGAGATCCCAACCGGCAAAAAAATGAGCCCATCTTACGCCATTTGCATAAGCATTTTTGAAATGGTGCGAGGATTCGTTTGGTGGGGAAACATTAGAGGATGCATATAAGTATGCATTAAAATCACCACCAATCAATATCTCTGCAGGGGGTTGTTTGTAGAGGGTATCCATAATAGTGTCATTTAGCATATTCATGGCCTCAACGATGGGAAGGGTCTCAGGATTCCAATAAATTGATATCAGCACCACTCTCTTCGGCCCAAAAATGTTAATGTTAACATCAATCAATAAGAACAATTTAGTAGAAACACTGTGATTTATTACAAAGCTAAGGTCATTATTAAGTAATATGGTAATGCCACCAACTGGGCGACCAGCTAGTGGTTGTGATGCTACATTATGAATGGCTGTAAAGCCATTGAGTTGAAAGTCATGGGCACACAAAGTTTCTTGTAAAGAGAAAATAGATGGCGGGCTTACTATAACCTTATTTGAGAACCAAGTTAAAAGGTTATTAAATCCACAACAGTTCCAGGATTGAATAATAAGATTTTTACATTATGAATTTGGGACAGGGATAGGGATTGTGGGAGCCAACTGGGCAGGAGGATTTGCTATAGGCAAAATCCCCAAAAGACCATTTAGTGCAGAAGTCAGGGAAGCAAGTTGTGCTAGAATTTTTGCATTCTCTGATGGATCAGTCAATGAGTCCTTCGTGGCATTATTGCATTTTGTCAAAAAAGGAGGTATGAATTCCAAAAATTGCATCGCCTTTTCAAGGGATGAGAAGGCCTGCAGTTCCAATCCCAGAAACAACAGATCAGTTTTATGCTCCCAAATTAGTTTCGCAATAATGGGCAATAGTACTTTGCAAAGCATCCGATTCTTGTTAATCAGGGGCAGCTTTATCCAATCCACATCTTGTGAAATTAAGCTACGCAAAGAAGGAATTTTATAGAGAGTGTTCATCAAGAAGGTACGATTGATAGATGCCATGCCATTGATTTGGGGAATGCTAGACCATCCAATTAGTGTTTGAGTTTCCTCAGGGATGTCATTAAAGGCAACTAGGCTTCCGTTATGTATTATTAAAGGGGATGCAGTTGAGCAGATTGCAGCAGGCTGCACCGAAACATCTTTCCTTCCACATGAGTCGATGCAGCCAGCACAAGACCAGCTGCTGGGGGGGATATGTTGGTCAGAGGCTGTACAAGGTGTACTTCTGATTCCACTCTTGGCAAGTTAGGCACATGTGCAATTGAACAGGAAGGAATAGCACCAAGATCAATGTTCTGCAAGGGTGATCTTTTCGGTTCTGACAGCGAGGCGCCAAATGAAGACTGAAGAGTCGACGCTTGAACAATCACCGGATTCGAGATGTTTGAGACAACTACATCTTTCTTAAGATTACTTGTGACTGCATGGCACAATGTTTTTTTGTTCTCCACAAGCGGAAAGAAGATTTCTCAAATTTGCCTGACTCGTGGCAAAAGGAGGCATGGTGCCTTCACCACAAGAAGATGCTACTGATCCACTTTGGTCTTCAAGTGTATTTTCAACAATGGGTTGAAGAGAGGAGGAGCATGGACCTTTCTTTTTTCCTTTTTGCATTTTTTTAGAAGATTTCAGTTGAAGTGCGATTTGACTCTCTTCGTTTAACTGACTAGAATTAAGCTGAAAATCTTCATTTCCTATTTGAGAGATGTTCAAAGAAGCATCTACTACTTCACAGTTTGTCGCTGAGCTTTGGAAGGAGGAGGCTGCGTTGTTGCTGTTGGCTGAGAAATTTTTTTTCAGCTTTGACTTGTTTTTGCGTTTAACCGATCTCTGATATGCTTTTTTCATTTTAGGAGATGTATGATACATGTTTTTAGATCCATCAATAACTTGAGACATCTCGTTAGATTCAGCCACATTCAATAGGTTCGTGAGAGCTGACGGACTGTCAGGAGGGGATCCATCATTAGCAGTCAGAGGAGGTATGATCGCAGTTTCAAACATTTTTAAATTGAATAGTTGCGATTTAAACAGAATTTGTTCTATTTGCAAAATTCTGTCGTGTTGGAGTTTAGCTACTTCAACTAGCTCTATAGTTGGAGATATAGAGTTTAAATGTTCCATTAATTCAGGTTTGACAACTGCATTCGCAAAGGAAGTTGGCATACCATTTAACAGGAGAGGAGCATCAGCCGTTTGAGTACTTTGAGATATCAAGGCTTGCATTGTGGGAGTAGCAGGCAGACTCCTTCTTACAATCTCAGCCATGCGTTCAGGACAGGTTGCATGGAAATTGTGACAGGCTTCTTGGGCTAACATAAATCCTTCAATCTTAGCGAGTGGAAAGGAATTGGATAACATTGAGTCTTTCAAGTCTTTTAGAAGCACATGTGTGAATTCATGTCCTTTATCTAGTAGGTTTAGAATTCGAGTAAGCACTGGAAAAGAGTGTAATTCTTGTTCTACCAGATGGGAAGAGTTCCCATCAATCTGAATTGGAGACATTGAAGACTGCGGATAGACTGGCATAGTAGTAAACTCTTGTGGTAACTGTTTGAAAGTAGAATTGTGAATTAAAGGACCTTCAAAATGTAATTTCCTATGTGGCAGGAAATTACTTGTGGGAGAACTTCCCAATTTACTTGGTGCAAAAAAGTCATGGGCATTTTTTTTTTGGCGAATAGTTGAATTGGGAAGAGAAATAGGATGGAAGTGAACCTGTTCACGCAAACCACATGATGCTGCAGCAGGAGTAGAGGGACCCCGAGAAAGGCTAATACGTCTTTCTAGGGCAGCAATAATTCCAGGCGCAAGCATCGAATTATCAGAAATAGGAATGGGAGATTTGCCAGTCTCCTCTGAAAAAACATCTGAGTTGCTGTCTAAATCATTGGCTGTTTTCAAAGAAAATGGTATATTTACTTTTTCAGCCAACGATATCTGTGGTAATTTTGTAGCATTGGGCTGAGTCACGAGGATCTGCAGAGACTGGTTCACTTCAGAATTGTGTAAAGAAGCAGCGTGAGTGGAACTTGAGGGGAAAGATTGATGGCCCGCTTCCGTGGAGTGATTAACCTCCATTTTTGGTTTAGGCGGCTTTATAATCTCTCAAACATTTTCCATTCCTAAGAATAGTAAGTGTAGAATGCATCAGGTTAAAATGCCTGAACCATGTAAGCTAAATGGAAATGTAGACTCCAAACAAATTACAAGATAGGCAAAAAGACCTTATAATACCTATATTAGCCACCTATAATGGTGAATCAACTCTTATCTCAAACCAAGCAAGCAATGCCTACAGAAAATCCAGAGCACCCAGGCACCACGCGCCGCGCATGGCGAACAGCAAACAGTCCTTTGCAGTGCTTCGCGGTGCGCAGCGCGGGTGCACTGGAGTGCCGTGAATAAATGGAGGCGTAATGGGCATTGCAAGGCAAGTGGGCGGAGTTCCCAATCCACGGATCACCTTTTGAAAAAATACACAAAAGGAATAGGTTTAGCGAGTTGATTAATGTTCGTTATGCAACAATCGCCACCCACAGTCCTTTAAGCACACAGTCCTGTAGCCTTAAGTCTCTTTTGGTGTTGCAGAAAGAATACACAATCACCTGATTCTGACGAGGGTCAGGCACAAAGTGGAGTCACAAGAAAAGACTTCTCCAAGGCAGAACGGCAGCGCGAGTAGAGCAGACGCTGAATTCTCAGGCAGCAAGGTCCACGCGAATAAACAGGCGAGCAGCACAGCAGCATAGCAAACAGTCCTTTGCAGTACTTCGCGGTGCGCAGCGCGGGTGCGCTGGAGTGCCATGAATGAATGGAGACGTAATGGGCGTTGCAAGGCAGGTGGGCGGAGTTCCCAATCCACGGATCACCTTTTGAAAAAATACACAAAAGAAATAGGGTTAGCGAGTTGATTAATGTTCGTTATGCAACAATCGCCGCCCACAGTCCTTTAAGCACACAGTCCTGTAGCCTTAAGTCTCTAGTGATGTTGCAGAAAGAAAACACAATCACCTGATTCTGACGAGAGTCAGGCACAAAGTGGAGTCACAAGAAAAGACTTCCTCCAAGAAAGAACGGCAGCGCGAGTAGAGCAGATGCTGAATTCTCAGGCAGCAAGGTCCACGCGAATAGACAGGCGAGCAGCACAGCAGCACAGCAAATAGTCATTTGCAGTGCTTCGCGGTTGTCCATTAATTCACCTTAGAAAATACGTCTTGTGTGTTGGGAATTATTATCTTGTGTTCTCTCCAAGCCGTTCAAACCCTCCCGAATTTCTCAGTAATCTTGGCTGGTTCCACGCAGCGATTGTCTGTGCCCTGCACGGATTTGTATTTCAGTACATTCAGCAGTTTGAGTTTTCATGAATCCTTGATGCCTTTTGTTCATTGCAATGTGTACTTTGACGTCCATTTTGGAAAAGATGGCTGCCCATCACTATCATATTTCTATGTTAGTGAGCAATATCGGTAAATGATTTGTGTTGCATTCAGCTTATACATTTCCTATGTTATGTTCTTGATATCTTTATGGCTGCAATCAATATTCTTCATATATAAATGCATATTTGACCTAGTGTTGTGTTTCTTCATGGTGAGTGCACATTTGCTTCATGTCCCTTCCATGTACATCGATCAGTTCACAGTGAGTTTGTTTATTCTTACCATCTTTAGTACTTTAGGTCCATTTGATGCAGTACGTGCCTGGGATATGGGCGGTACGGTCGCCTTAGTGAGTAACGTTTCTCCCCCATGCAATATTGGGGTGGGAGAGGAGCAGTGGCTATGAATGGGACATTCATCTGCCTGTCAACAGCAAGGTTATAGAAAAATGTTATGAAGATTAGAAGGAACAAAACACACATTTAGGTTTCATCAATTTTAAGAATAACTCTTCAAGCAGCTGATATATAATCCCCCTCCATCCACCCCCCATTCTGCAAGCATGCTATATCACAAATGCCCCCTATATTGTAAATAAAGGGGACATTTGTGTCCCCCTGGTACTTCTCCCCTCCCTCTTCCCCGCACTTGCACAATCTGAATGACACAAGGCCTATTAAGATTATTGTTTTGTCCTCCCTTTGTTTGCCCCTTCTTGTCTTGTCACGCCTAGAAACACTTGTGTACAGACATGTTATAAATGCCATATCATATTGGGATTTATTTGGGCAGAGTCTGCTTTTTTTGTGTTTAAATTTTTATTTGATTAAATATCACAATACATATCAACAGTCAAAGAGATTGTAGGGTGACAATTATATGATAAATACATTAGAAATATTAAGATATAATCTATAATACATTTGCAGAAGACTAAGAAAAAAATATTTAAAAAAATAAAATCGAATCAGGCTAATAGCGGAAACGAGTGAAAGTAGTAGACAAGCTGGCATTGCAATAAATTGTATTGCATTGTTTATTATTTATAGAGCGCGCCTGACCGTTAAGCAACTGGGCGCTTGAAGTGAAATAGATCTTAGGTTACAGGTGCATGACTCAGTTACATTTCTTAGGTTACATACATATATTACCGTTCCATTACATTTCTTAAGTTACAGTGTCATATATTACAGGCTCATATGTCGAGCATTACTTACAAGGCATATATACTTACAAGAGAGATATATTACATTTATCTTAATCTTTTGTGTAACACTGTCGGATGACTTGCAGTATAGCTAAGTTACAGTTACACTGTTTGCAATGACAATATAAAGTTTTTGGTATGGTTGGGGCATTTAGCGGTCGTTATTTTTAAGCCAGAGTTTAGCGTTAGCTTTGAACACATTGAAGGAGGGGGTGGCTCTAAGTGTATCTGGGATGGAGTTCCATAGCTGCGCTGCTCGAACCGGGAAGCTGGACCCACCGGTTCTTTTTAGTTTAAAGTTAGGGACTTTGATGCTGTTATAGAGGGCCTTTCTGATGGGACGTTCAGATGTGTGCTTGGTGAATTTTTCTGACAGGTATACAGGGGCTTTATTATTCAGACAGTTGTGTGTAATGTTCAGGGTTTTGAGTTTGATACGGTCATTGATGTCCAGCATGTTGACGGATCTCCTGTGGGTAGATATGTGTTGTCCTTTGGGTATGCCTAGGGCTGTTCTGAGGGCATTGTTCTGCAGGGTTTGGAGTTTTTTAGTGTTATGTTTGCTGGTGCCTACGTACAGTGCATTACAGTAATCTAATTTGGAGAGGATGAGGGCTCGCGCAATGGTGGTGCAGCTAGCTGTCGAAAGGTATGGTTTGCAGGCATGGATAAGTTTGCAGGTAAAGCTGGTTGCTGAGGCTGTAGCATTTACTTGCTTGTCGAGGGTGAGGGCCGAGTCTAGGTAGAAACCTAAGGTTTTTACTTCTTTGGCTACCTTTATTTTGATGTCATCGATCGTGATGGAATTGTAACGCTGGGGTAGTTTGTTCAGTTTATTGGTAGAACCAATGATCAAGAGCTCAGTCTTATCGTCGTTAAGACATAAGCCATGAGTGGCCATCCAGGTTTGGATGATTTGGTAAATTTTGTTTATGAATCGGGTGTCTTTTTCATAGTCACCTTGGATTGGGATGAGGATTTGGGTATTATCTGCGTAATTGGTATATGAGACCCCTAGATTATCCAATATATCAAAGAGAGGCTTTGTGAAAATATTGTATAGCGTGGGGGAAACACATGACCCTTGAGGGACTCCGCAAGTGATGGGGACTGGATCCGCTGCTGATGAAGGAGAGAAGACTCTTATAGTTCTCTGGTCCAGGAATGAATTTATCCAAGCTGTGGCTTTTGTGGAGAAGTTTGCTGCCGATTTGAGGTGATTGCACAGTACCTTGTGATCTACCAGGTCGAAAGCAGCTGATAGGTCTAGAAGTAGGAGAATAGACACATCTCCTCTGTCTTTACGCTCGTCTAGCTGGTTTTTAAGATCAATGAGAGCCGTTTCGGTTCCATGTCTAGGTCTAAATCCAGATTGTCTTGACCCTAGTAGATTTTTGCTCTCCAGATAATCTTGGATCTGTAGGTATGCGGCTTTGTCTAAGAAATTGTCTAATAATTAATCAATATAATCACTGATTGAATTAGACATCTGTATCATTTAAATCATTCACAAAAAGGAGCCATTTTCTGTCATGCTTAAGAGAATTAGACATCCGTATCATTTAAATAATTCACAAAAAGGAGCCATTATCTGTCATGCTTAAGAGAAAGAGAGAGAGAGTTGGCAATACATTTTTCCAATTTGTGTACATCACATATATTATTTCACCAGCCTTTAGTGGAGATTTTGGTAGAATCTTTCCAATTAGATGTGATCAATCGAATAGCCAAAAGTGTAAACAGGTCTAGGATGACAGAGGCCACCCTGATGTGGCCCTCATCTAGGCTAACCAGCAAAATATTGGTGAAATTTAGAGGAAGTGAGACTTTAAAGGGACCAGATCTGGTTCCAGAAAGGGTTCAACACTGTACGCTCAAAGAACATGTGCTTAAAGGTCCCAGAGGCTAAGTGGCAGGACCAGCATAAATCATTATCTGTATATTTTGTCAGAAAAAACATTGTTGGGAGTAATAAAGGCTCTGTGTGTGAAGAAATAAAGGGTTTGAGTTAAATTAGCAGATGTGGATATCAGGTTGATTTTGGATCATATCATTGACCACATGTCACTCCCAAAGCGTGTTCCACAGTCTTCTTCCCATTGCAATTCAGATGCCCACAAATTATTGAAGATTCTTTCTGACATAATCGCTTTATAGAGTGTAGGGGCTTTGATGGTGTCAAAAGATGTTATAATGCGCAGTCTACTAACATCTACTGCTAATATTTGAGAATCGGTTCAGCAGCTAGCATCTAAACATGCGTTCATTAAATTAAGATATTGACTGATGGGGAAAATGGGTAGTGAAAATGTGGTTTTAAACTCTTCTACTGAAAGGATATCACTGCCCCTAATTATTTGATCCATAAATGTAACTCCTTCAGTAATCCAAACTTTGTGAAACATTGGTCTGTTATTTATAGTTATATATTTATTATACCATATAAAAGGAGAGAGGGCTTCACTGTGTTGGTTGATTTGATGAAATAGAAAATCCTTCAAATGGGAATTGGTAAGACAAATTGTTTTGGAGAAGCCCTTCTTATCACCATTAAAAAGATAAATGATATCTTTAATATCAAATGGTGAGATGAGAGACCTTTCAGCAATCAGCCAGTTAGGCAGGTTTGTGACTTTATTAGAGGAGAACCAATATTTGGCTTGTTTAAGAGTGAAGGCTCTATGATAATTTTTTTAATTTGGAAAGTTAATCCTGCCACTTGTATAAGGATTTTTAAGTTAACTAGAAGTGATTGTTTTCTTTTTCTTGGAGCCCCATACGAATTTAATAAGATTTTTGTCAATAGATTTGAAAAAAAGAAGGTAGAGGAATGTGTAGCATTTGTAGGTAATATAAAATCACAATTGTGAAAATCATTTTAATGGCCTCCAATCTTCCCCACCATGACAAGTACAGGGGGACCATGTAGCTAAAGTACTTTAATTTTGAATGCAGGTTTTGTAAGTTGATCTTGATTATTTGCGGGAGAGAGGAGGCAATAGAGATATCAAAATATTTGAACACTTTAACACAGTAGACATTAAGAGTAAGAGTTTCTGATTCATCCCCGTTCAACTTATATCCCAAGAAATGGGAGAATAGGTCAATTGTGTCTAGTAAATGGGAAAGTGTTATGCTCGGGTTATCGAGGAAGATTAGTATGTCATCTGCATGGACAGATAGTTTAAACTCACATCCCCCACAAGTAATACCTATGATATCTAAATTAGTTTGTATCAATTCCAGTGGGGGTTCGAGGGCCAATATAAAAAAGGATAGGAGAGAGGGGACAACCTTGTCTAGTACCACTATGAAGGGAGAACCGAGGGGAAAATTGATAGTTGATCAAAATTGAAGTTTTTTGATCCAAATACAAAGGTTTAACTCGTTTTATGTAACCATCACCAAATCCATAGCAATTCAAATCATGGAACAAAAAGTCCCATTCGACACGGTCAAAGGATTTCTCTGCCTTCAATGTGATTGCCATATAGGGGTTGTTTGGATCATTTTTCTTATTGATACAATGCAAGAGGTTCATAAACAACATAGAGTTCGCTGATCTAATTCAACCTTTCACAAAACCCAGCTGATCGGAATGAATTAATTTACAGATGAAGGGTTCTATTCTATTTTAGTGAAAATCTTACAGTCAGAATTAATGAACAAAATTGGCCTATAGTTTTTAGAGAGTTAACTATCTTTATTATGTTTGGGAAATAGTATTAAAAGGGCTTCTGTAAAGGAACCCATAGATTTATCAGTTCTTGAAAAAAAATGTAGAGAGACTAGAAGAGAGAGTAGATGATAAGTGTGGAAAGAAATCGATAGAGAACCCATCAGGCCCGAGAGCTTTGCCTTTTTTAAGATCTTTTATGGCCTTTATGATTTCATTTATATGAATAGGCCCTTCTAAATTAGATCGATGTTGCTAGGGTGATTACCTGTCAGGCGATCGAAAAACTAACTGAAGTTAAGTTAGAATGAGTGTGATCTGAAGGACATAGATTTTCATAATATTTAGGAAAAACCTCCAGGATTTCAGCATCAGAAGATACTAATTTGCTTGAATCATTTTTAACTGCAGTCATTTTAGATCTTACATTTTTGATTTTAAGATACAGGGCTAAAGCTTTACCAGCCTCATTGGATGATTGATATATTTTTGATTTGAATTTCAATACTACACTGTAGGCTTGTTCCGTGATTTTTTTGTTGATAGAAAAACTAAGGGTCAGGATTTGTTTAAGTAAATTATCGTTTTCTCTAGTATTATATTTTTTCTCTAAAGCTCTTAATTCAGCGTATAGAGCATCTAGATCTTACTTGGCTTCTTTCTCCCTTTTGGCTACAAATGAGATAATGTGTCCCCGTAAGACCGCTTTATATGCATCCCAATTATTGACCAGAGAGGTGTCCTCATCTTTATTAATGTGGAAGAAAAAGTGATGGAAATCAAGAAAATATTTTTGAAAATTGGTATCCTGAAAGAGTGGGTTATTAAATCTCCATCTGTTTATACCCTTTTTAAAACATCCCAATTCTAAACTAGTTATTACAGGATCATGGTCTGACATTAGTGAACATTCAATAGTGGAGTCAATTATTGCACCTACTAGGGATTTGGCAACACATATGTAATCTATACGTGATAACAAGTTATGTGGTGAGGAGTGGAAGGTGAAATCTAGATCAGTAGGATGTGAAAGCCTCCATGAGTCAACGGCTCCAATTTCTGTGAGACAATTAACAAATTCAGTATGTGATTTATTACGTTTGAATTGACAGGGTGACCTGTCTACGAAAGGATCGATAACATTGTTGAAATCTCCACGTATTAGCAAATTGGGAAGATCTGATTGCAGAATCATCTGTTTCAACTCTATCCAGAACATAGGATCAGGGTTTGTGGGCCCATAAACATTAAGGATTGAGATAATTTGAGGGGCTATTTATAGCTTGGCCAAAACCTGAGTATGAGTCCGTAGGTAGGACTTGATATTTAGCACCTTTTTTAATTAAGATTTCCACTCTGTTATGCTTACCATCAGCTTGGCTCGCAAATACTTCTCCCACCCAAAATGTTTTCAATTTCATAGATTTTTTTTAAGAATAGGTGGGAGTCCTGCAAGCAAGCCACAGTTGCCTCAAATCTATTAATGTGAATTAGGACTTTCTGTCACTTAATAGGATTATTAAGACCTTTAACATTTCATGTCATAAACTTTAAAGCCATATTCTAAAACAGAACAATGATAGTGAGTAAGCTCTTACGACCTGTCTACACATTAAGTACATTTCACTTATCGAGAGGTTAGCATAGGCCAGAAAAGGAGAAAAGTTCCATAAATTGCCACAGAAAGGTAAAATAGGTGTACAAATTAAAAAGAGAAGGAAAAAAGAAAAAATAAACATCGCAACACCGGACAATAGGGTGTTAAAGAACATGGATATGTAACTTGGTGGTGGTTCAAACTTTCCCACACATCCGTAGTGAAGTAATGAAGTCAAGCAAAAATAAAAAAGCTCAGAAATCAGAGTTGCAATGTCTAGTGCTATAAGGGGGTGTAGGCACATCCCATATGGGACGAAACTGCAGAGAAAAAACAGAGAAACTAATCCCCTCTGAAAAATTCATAAGTTGACAGTTCCAGAGGAATGATTGTTACGAGGAGGCTTCCTCTTGAGCTGAATTATGAGTCATAGCCGGTAAGGGGAGGTGTATCATGTGTCACTAGTAGAGCATGTGTCCATTGCTTCTATCTTTTGTAGTCTGATGTAATTCTTTAGATACGCTGGAAGAAGTCTTGCGGTTAATAGTGACCTTTACAGTTGTAAGGAACTCTTTGTGGCCACAGTAAAGACAGGCAGAAGTGATGGCAGTTCAAGGGTGTTTATTAAACTGTAAATGCAAGGTGGAAAAACACCTAATCTAAACCTAAATCTAAGATGGGAGCAAGCGTCAACCATCAAATGAAAAATAAAGCAGTCCTTGTGGTGTTGTACCAAAATAAAAGGGCCTATACTAAGAAAAACATATGGCCAATTCCTTACAACCAATTATCAAACGAGTGTGGGATAAGGGTTCAATAAAGAAAGATGTGTTCACCAATAATAAGTCAGGATGTGATTGCCAGGGGTCTCCCATCCCCATGTTTTCAGCACGAGACAAGGTGGGACCTTGGAGCACAGGACATGCTGAAGCCTTCTCAATCCCAGCTAACAGTTCCGTACCAGCTATCAGGCTCTTCAATGGATAAGTCTCTTTTCAATAAAAAGTCTCTTGCCTTCGAGAGCCTGATGTAGTCAACAGCAAACAAACAAACAAAAAGTTCCTTTCTCAATGATTTTTCACCCTTGGATCTCCCTCGAATGGGTGCAGACCCATTTGACAAGGGGGACCATTCATTTTCCCTGGTCTTCCAATGCTTCTTACTTTCACGGATCTAAATGTCTTTTTAAACAGTACTTCAGGTACGTCTCTGATTGTCGGCTTCCCTCTGCCGGGTTCACTCTCGCCAACTTTTACATACAGTTCACCTTGGGACTTCAGAGTTTGCTCCTTCTCGTTAGCATTCCTCCACCGGGTTCACTCTTGCCACCTTCTAACAAACAGTTAATGTACTATTTTTCACCATGCAGTATTCATTTCCCTTTCTTTCACAATAATCGGTCGGTCAACTTTTGCCGGTACAGAGAATTTTACAAGACCCCTATATGACCACTTTGACCTCTCTTCGCCTCTTCCCAAATCCTTCTGGTTACTGTAGTCTCTTCTCATCAGGTAATCGACCAGAGTTTCCTACGTGAGCACCCACGTGGTGCCGGTGGCCTCTGTTACAAGTTTTACCCTCCTTTTCTCCATAATTCCTTTCAAAGTTCAAATCAGCTCTTGAACTTTTCGTTCAAAACAGTTCTGTTTCATATTGACTCTCCCCTTGACTCACCGGCTGTGATGAACCGCTTGGCTTTCTTCTCCTTCGTGTCAAGGTTGGTACCACTGAGACAAGCGCCTCTCCCTGGCTTAGTTATCAGCGGAGGAAGGTCTTGAGTAGTGTAGGCATCTGCTGCAACACACGCTGGCCTTTGTTCGCGGTCTTATGTTTCCGATTGCCGAAGTGTCTCTGGCCTGTATAAGAAAGGTTAAGGTCATGTCTCTTCTTGTCACCCTCTCAGTATTTACCGTCTTTCGCCTCCTCTTGAACTGCCATGCTGAATTAGCCCTCACTTTGTGCGGTCTGCCTTGCTCGTCCTGTGCTCTTGTGCTCCACCTTTTATCTCTGTGGGGAAGCGAAATGGCCATCAGGTGTGTGGTTCTGATCAATTGCCTGACTTTTCCTGACCCTTGTATTGGGACAAGTCAGGGAAATGGCTCAGGTGTTAATCTGTTGTCTTTCGTGCTGTGCGAAGCTGTTCTTGTCGCAAAAGGGGAGGGCAGTATTTTGGAATATCCTACATGGTAGGTTGGGGAAAAGGTGTTGAAAGAAGGGGGATTCCGCATCTCACCCATTAGTGTCCCACTCCCACTCCCCAAGGACCCCCATCCAGGTGATCCTCCCTCATGGTGCACCCTAGGATCTGGATCCAATAGCGATGGCCATGCCCTGGCCACCTGGATGACAGATCCCCAGGGACTAGCTAGTTTGGCACCTTCAGGTTGCTCACAAAGTGCATGGGTGGATCAGGCCATATCTCGCATTTAGTTGCTTGAGTGCAGGACGATATGAGAGTAAGGGGGTAATTCATAGAATTTAGCGCACAAGTGGCGCACGCGGCTGGCGGACAGTGAGGGCGTGCGAATCCCTGCGCCAGCCGCGTGCGCTAAAATCCATTTCCGCGCACAGCGTATTCATGGATTCCAGCTACCAAGACCAGCCGTGGCGCACAGTGGCGCAGCGACCCTGCAGCAGCGCCAGTTACGCCCCCAAGAACGCCTCTCGCTCAGGGAAAAGCCATCAAAATCCCCAATCCAGCGCAAAGGGCTGCGCTAACCCTGTACCAGCACGGCAAGCGAGCTACGTGTATCACTGGGGTGCGCGGGAAGTACCTCACGTCATTTCAGCTGGGTACGTGTATTTCAGGGGTGCGCTGGAAGTTCCACACGCGAATGTCCTGGCTATGTGTATTTCGGGGTGCGCTGGAAGAAGCACACGTGATATCAGCAGGGTACGTGTATTTCGGGGTGCGCAGGAAGTTTCACACGCGAATGTCCTGGCTACGTGTATCTTGGGGTGCGCGGGAAGTTTCACACACGAATGTCCTGGCTAACTGTATTTGGGGGTGCGCGGGAAGTTTCACAAGCGAATGTCCTGGCTACGTGTACCTTGGGGTGCGCGGGAAGTTTCACACGCGACATCAGCAGGGTACATGTATTTCAGGGGTGCGCGGGAAGTTCCACACGGGAATGTCCTGGGTACGTGTATTTCGGGGTGCGCGGGAAGTTTCACACGCGAATGTCCTGGCTACGTGCATCTTGGGGTGCGTGGGAAGTTTCACACGCAAATGTCCTGGCTACCTGCATTTTGGGGTGCACCGGAAGATTCACACGCGATATCAGCAGGGTACGTGTATTTCGGGGTGCACGGGAAGTTTCACATGCGAATGTCCTGGCTATGTGTATCTTGGGTTGTGCGGGAAGTTTCACACGCGAATGTCCTGGCTACGTGTAGTTCGGAGTGCGCGGGAAGTTTCACACGCAAATGTCCTGGCTACGTGTATCTTGGGATGCACGGGAAGTTTCACACGCAAAATCAGCAGGGTACGTGTATTTCAGGGGTGCGCGGGAAGTTCCACACGCGAATGTCCTGGGTATGTGTATTTCGCAGTGCGCGGGAAGTTTCCCACGCAAATGTCCTGGCTACGTGTATCTTGGGGTGCGTGGGAAGTTTCACACGCGAATGTCCTGGCTACGTGTATTTCGGGGTGCACGGGAAGTTTCACACGCGAATGTCCTGGCTACGTGTATCTTGGGGTGCGCAGGAAGTTTCACACGCGACATCAGCAGGGTACGTGTATTTCAGGGGTTCCCTGGAGTACTACACGTGAATTGGCCATGTGGGTCCTCCCAGGTGTTCGCTCCACAACCTCCACGGCCCCTGCTGGCAGCCCACACCACGGGGACTAGCCTGCACCCCCACTCGTCCCCCTGCACCCCCACCCCCAGCACTGTGGTGCACCCTCCACCAGGCCCCAACTCATGAATCCCCTGCACCCCCACCCCCCAGCACTGTGGGGCACCTGCCAGCAGGCCCCCACTCATGTCCAACTCATGTTCCCCTGCACCCCCACCCCCCAGCACTGTGAGGCACCTGCCAGCAGGCCCCCACTCATGTCCAACTCATGTTCCCCTGCACCCCCACCCCCCAGCACTGTGGGGCACCTGCCAGCAGGCCCCACTCATGTTCCCCTGCACCCCCACCCCCCAGCACTGTGGGGCACCCTCCACCAGGCCCCAACTCATGTTCCCCTGCACCCCCACCCCCCAGCACTGTGGGGCACCTGCCAGCAGGCCCCCACTCATGTTTCCCTGCACCCCCACCCCCCAGCACTGTGGGGCACCTGCCAGCAGGCCCCCACTCATGTTCCCCTGCACCCCAGCACTGTGGTGCATCCTCCACCAGCCCCCAACTCATGTTCCCCTGCACCCCCACCCCCCCAGCACTGTGGGGCACCCTCCACCAGGCCCCAACTCATGTTCCCCAGCCAACATGTCATCACAATCTAGATCCATGGTCCCTATGGTCAGCCTCCAAATGCAAAACACCCACCCGAGTATTGCATCCACCCACTCAGAAATGGCCATAACATGATAGAACATCAATTGCAAGTTTAGAAACGAACACATGTCCCTCACATACACCCAATGGGTGTCAGTGAATCTCAAAACCCATATCATGATATGCATGAAACCAATGAGATGATACTACACATTGAAGTTTGATCAAAAAATATGTATTAAAGGAAACATGAATTGAATCAAAAATAAACAAACAGAAATGGGAATGTAAAAAAATAAAAAGAAGCATGTCCGTGAAAAAATGCAAAACCAAAAATCATAATCCAAAGGAATGGTGTCCAAAGTCACAGTCCACAAAAGAAAATCCAATGGGAAATTATAATTGAAAGCCATTGCTCCATGGGTAAATTGTAAAATTAAAAGAAAATCCAACAGTGAACTATGTACAGATGAACAAGCCAGGGTCCATGATCCCAACAAAAGAAATGAAACCTATCTAACAACACTACCTAATAAAAAAAAAAACTATATACAAAAATGTGGCCCATTGTCCAAAAGGTCCAAAAAAAATGCAAAAACAAAGGAAACCTAACACTAACTACATAACTATTTACAAGGGCAGCGGGCTAGTCCAACGGCTCACTGGATGTTGTCATGGGCCAGGGCATCATCGAACTCCTGTTCAATGGCTTGGAGGCGGGCATGTTCCCTGGCCCCGAGGTCTTGCAGGGATAAAGCAGTGTCCAGCTCCAACTCCCTGCGAAGACCCTCGAGGCACTCAGCCCGCCTCAGTGCCCTCCGCATGGAGTTCTCCGCCCTGACCATTGTGAGCCGTTCCTCCTCTGCCCGCTGCCGCTCCGCACCTATCTGCTGGCCCAACTGCTCCCACACGGAAGCCACTCCCATTCCAGGGTTCTCCTGCCCTCCGGCCGATGCCTGCATCCCTGATGTTGATGGCCCCGAGCCATGATGCCTCCCACGTCGAGCCTGCTGCTGCCTCCGACGCAACCGCCCCTGCCAGCACGACGGCATCCAGGCTGATGGAATCCGCCATCGTGCACGGGCCCTGCCCGATGATGCTGTCACATCCTCCATCTGCTGGGGTCCAGTTGCTGGTGTGTCCACCCCTGCTGGACCTCCGACTCCCGACTGTGGCAGGGATGGGATCCCCACTGAGCTGGCTGCATTGGTCGGGGCAGGTCCACTGGGGGCCCTGGTGGCATCTGGGCCAGAAGACGGCATGGAGAACGACTGGTGCATAGTCTCCACAGAGGAGGAGAGGGTCGCCAGATTGGCCGACACATGTAGGAAAGCCCCGACCATGGCCGATCCCAACTGGGTCACGTCGGCACGGTGCTCTCCGTGATGACGTGCATGCTCCTCCCGGGAAGCACGCACCTCATCACGAATTGCACCTGTGCGCAACACGACACCAATCAGGACCTTCTCCATACGGCCAGGGGTCCCCTCGTCCGCAGGTGGAGGGGAGTCAGATGACATGGACATCCCCCCTACCTGCGGACGGGCCTGGGATGGGGCATCTCTGCTGGTGCATGGTGGTGCAGTCACAGTGTCAGGGACAGTGACATGCACAGGCCCCTCCACGGCGACCTGTGCTGCCTCCTGCCCCTGGACTGAAACACTTGCACCAGCAGGGATGCCCCCACCAGGCCCCATGTGCGCCTCAGTAGCGGCCTCCTCCTCCTCTGTGGAAACCACCAACCTGGATGGCTCCACCCCATCTCCCGCCGTTGCAAGCCCCTGTGGGGGCTCACCCACCCCTTCCGCTGCAGCCGTGGGGGCATCCCCGCCGCTTTGCTCCACAACGCCGTCTCCGCCCTCTTCTTCACGTGGCGTTGTGTAGAGGGAGACATAGAACACAAGCATCAGGGTACTGTACAATGGTCCCCTAGACAGGAAGCAATGGCAGATGAGTGGCACTGTCAAAGATCACTTCCATCATGTCCCTCCACAACACATGGGTCAGTGCAGGTAAAACACATGCGGTAACAGGCATGGCACATTCTATGGACATTAGCATACATGTCCAAGGGATTCTTGAAACATACAATGTTGTTTTGGAACTCACATGCATCATGGGCCATGCCTATCACATGCACACACTTCACCCTAGTTTCATCCATCTGGCCTCGTACACCACAGACACAGTGGATACAAGGATGACTAGGCTGCATCAGTGAACCTGAACATTGCGACAGACATGTGTCATGCATCCCTGGCATTCACAAGTCACAGACACGCAGGTCAGACACACAGACATGGACAGCATACATGTACATGGCATCAGCACCCATCCCTCACCCCCACCCATGTCCAGGAACAGAGACTGGCATGCTTTCATGTGGCCATTCCCCATAGGGCAACCCATGTTGCATTTGAACACATGCACCAACCGTGTGGTTCACACATTACTGGTCTCACATGCATGACGTCCCTGAACACACACATGCATACATGGCCTATGTCACACATACAGGCAAGTATCAGACAACCAGCACACTGCGACATGCCCTGTCTCACACAGCAATGCTTGGCCACTTACCGCTCAACTCCAGACGGGTCTGCCTCTCAAGGATCTGGGCGCGGAGCGCTGGGCCTACGCGTTCGAGGACCCTCATCTGGATGGTACTCATACGGCCCCGGCCCCCCTCCACGAGGCGCCGGGCCTTCAAGAGGGTCCTGGACCTGCAGTCATACCAGCGCATCTTGACCCCCTCCGCGTTGATGGCAGTCTAGATGTCCGTCCAGATCCGAGTCCGTCCTTCCTTGTTGGCGCGCTTACTTCCGAAGAGGGCATCATACTACCCCAGGACTTGCTCCACCAGGACACCAACTTCGGTGGCAGTGAAGCTGGTGCCCCTCTGCCTCTCTGGCCGGGGGTTGCCAGTGGTGACAGATGTTGCAGTGCCCGACATGGCAACCCCAGAGGCAGGAGTGGGTGGGCAACTGGGTCCTGGGGCTGGGCTGTGGAGCGATGGCATCCCAGTCGGGAGTCTTCTGTTCCAGCAGGGGTGGACAGCAAATGGACCCCTGCAGATGGCTGATGTGCAGGCACCAAATGGCAGGGCACGGTGGCAGCAGGCAGGCAGGCAGGCAGGCAGGCAGAAGCAGATGGCTCGTTGGAGGCTGCTCGGGGCTCTGGGGGGCAGTAATTCGGCTTTTTGGGCAGGAGCGTGGTCTTCCGTGTGCTTACGCGTGGCCAGCTTGATACGGAGTGATTTGGCACGTGAAAATCTTGCACGTCTGCGTGTAAATCGAGGAAAGGCATATGCGATTTCATTGGACCAAAGGCCCTTAGCGCGTAAGCGTGTCAGCACGCATCCGCGATTTCATTGGACCAAAGGCCCTTAGTGCGTATGCGCGTCTGTGACATTTCGCGCACAGGCGTTTCCCTGGCAGGGCTTGTAGATCCCACGTGCCTTTACATTGCTCTGTAGGTGCTTTTCGTGGGGTGCGGTGCGTGTGTTTTCCAGCCGTTGGGGTTCACACGCTATTACTTCACAGCGGGTGTTGGCTATGCGTTCTTCTACACGCAAGGCAGACGGTGAGTGGTAGCCCGCTCTCCCAGGCCCGATCACGTGAAACACTTCACGGGAACCCCCGTAATACACGTAGCCCGCTCCCCCAGGCCCGATCGCGTGAAAAACTTCACGCGAACCCCCGTAATACACGTAGCCCGCTCCCCCAGGCCCGATCGCGTGAAAAACTTCACGCGAACCCCAGGCACAATAGCAGTATGGGACATTCATCATTGCTGTATATTGGCGCTTTTGTGATGCGCAGGGACGCTAACGCCTGCCTTCGTGTGGTGGACGTGTTTAGGCCTGTGCGTGTCTTTGGCCTTGCGCGGCTTTGTGCATTCCTTTGGCTTTCTGTAGCATTAGTTGAAGTTGGGTGTAGTCCAGAAGCAAGAACATTATTGTTCTTGGCGCATTGTTCTTGTATAAGTCTGCCCTTCTAGGTCCAATTTGATGTGCTCTTTGAATATTAACAGTAATAGATGATTGCAGATTCAGAATACCGGGTAATATCTTTTTGAGAAAGCGGGCAACATCATCCCCTTCCACTCCTTCAGGAAAGCCAAACACATGAAAATTGTTTCTACAATTCCAGTTTTCTAAATCTTCCTTTTGTTCTGGAGTTACTTTTCTACCCTATTTTAGGTTCCTCCATCTTTCGTCTATTTTCGTTGTAATTTTCATATAGGGTTTGAGAGCCCTAATTTCCATCAGTATCATCTCCATCCTTGTTTCCAACGTTGTTTGAGTAGGCGGGGAGAGTCACTTTTAGGCCCTTTTAATGTGGCTATTGCCGCATCCTTGTTAGTGGAACCTTTTGTTGTTTTATTTGTGATGCCATAATAAAATAAGGGTTAGGACTGCCAGATGGTGTTAATATTGTATCAGGTAGTCAAAATAAATTCAACGTCTGCTGTGATTTGGATATTAAGTCCCTGTAAAATTCACCATAGACATTTATACAAGGCAGAAATTAAAAGAGGCTACCATTAGCTGAAAGTCACTTGTAGGAAAACTCCAATGATGCAGAAAGTGAAATTATTACTTCCTAAAAGAAAAACAACCAGCTCCTTCCATGAGAACCAGAGGGCAATGTTGTATAAATTATAATATTCCACTAAGCAGCTCTGAAGAAGTATTATATGAAGTGTTGTTAATTTCACAGGCAGAGAGGGGAACTTAAAAGATGCCTCCTGGAGTTTAAATACTAGTATGATGCTAAGTCTTTTAAAAGCTGGCGCAGAGCAGCCTTATTAGAAGGTTAAACGTACCTTAAATGTAGAAAACCGAGGGAAAGGGGACTGCGCATAATGTTACTGCCGGTGTTGTGGACTATTCAGCTTCCACAGAAGGAACAGCTTTGTACGTCACAAGCGCGATCTGACAGCGCTGACAGGAAATGCAGTGCCCGTTTCAGCTAGACACCGCTGCTACAGGGCCTCTTCGTATCACTGATGAGAAACAACAAATGGCACGTGTAAAAACGTTCTTCTACTCTCTAGAGCACCGGGAGTTCAAATGAGCCCAAAAGGAAGGCAATTGTAAAATGTTAATGTCCCTCAATATATTAAATAAAAGTAACAGAGCGTGAGCTCTGAATCAGCCTGTCATTCAGTGGCACGCTAGGCCACGCCTCAGCAACACTCATGCAGTAGTACATGTTGTTCAGCTATATACATTTCACCATACAATAGTAATAGCTGGCCCATCCATTGGTCAGAGGCTGGAACCTCTGTGTCTCTTGCTGGAATTGGCAATCAGAACAATGACATATTCTAAAAGTCAAACAGGTCAATGGACCTTTACGGCCTTTGGCCACCTATTGCATGAAAGGGTTCCAGTCTTGTAAGAATGATATGCGCTTATCGATAATGTTGGCTTTTATTTGCAACATGACCTGCCACAGAATTTGACACCATTGGTGGGGTGTGGTGGATTGTTCTTTCACCATGTGGAAGCAACTACCAGCTTCCATGCTAATTGCATTGTGAAGATAACGGTACCCCGTTCTGAACTTAGTTTGAATGTTCTTGTAATTGGCAGGCTCACTCATGTCATTCCTGGGTCCCAGGGGAAGGAAAGAACCCCATATTTCCGGGATTGTTCTACTAAGCTCTTTTCTGAAGCCCTCAATCTCCAGGCATGACCACCACATGTGTATGAGGGAACTTCTGTCTCCACAATCTCTCCAGCAACTCTTTATATTAGGGATAGTTTTGCCAGTCTGCAAGGAGTCATATAGGACCTCTTAAATAATTAGTGTATAGGCCATTGCTCTATAGTGTATGCATCTTGCTGAGGGTTTAGCACAGGACCAGATGTGCTGCCAATTGCATTCATTCACAAACCATCCTAGGTGGGTGCAGCATGTGTTCTTGTACGTCTATATCTGGAAGGTTTCCTTCCCCAAAAGGATGTTTTAGATCCCAGAAGTAAAGCCCTTCACCGTTGTCTGTATGGTATTAAGCTTTTCTAAAGATGTGAGTGATCTAGTGGCCCACTGCACAATTGATCTCATTTGATCTGTGCTGGGGCGGATTAGACAGGGATCCTCCTGCCCCACCCAGTCATAAGTGAAGTGCTACATGATTCTGGCCATTTTGGGAAGTTGATTCCTTACTGTATTTTTAAGGTTGTTGCCTGAACATCAGTATCTTTGGAAGTGCACATATGAACCGTGTCTCGACCACCAACGATCTGCACTACCCTTTTAAGCCTATGTAAGATGGTTGCTCCATATGTGGCCCTCCAGATGTTATTGATTACAACTCCCTTGATTCTTCACCACTGACTCTGCTGGGTAGGGCTGATGGGAAATTAAGTTCAAAATATCTGGAGGCCCATGTAATGGATAACCATGCTATATGTTGAGAGTAGTCATTCTGATTGGACCGGATGTACCCCACTTCCAAAGATAAGGAACGTGGCACTGTTAACTTGCACGTCGAAAGTGTTAAGGGTTCATTCTTGACTGGGGGATTACAGCATTCTTTTTTTTTTCAGACTCAAGTGACAACTTTATTCATAAAATGTACATTTATTAACAGTTTTGCAAACTGTTCAAGTACAAAATTCTAACAAATCCATTCTTTTGAAGAAAATCATCATGCAAGATGGAAACAAGTCTTTTAGAGTCGAGGTAATTAAATATATAGAAATGATTTGCAGAAATTACAGGCTGTTAGACACAGACCCACTCAAAGAAGAAAAATGATACTATTACAAACAAGGAAGTAAAGCAGCATTTGGTCGCCAAAAAAGTTGAAGTTGAACCATCTGAGGCACCCCAGTTAGCTGCATGAAGACCCACTTCTGACAAGGAATCCCAAGCAGGACTCCAATTAACACGGCATATACTTTCCACACATTCATCTTCTGGGCAGCCATTGCACTCTTGAATTAAGACATCCAGGACGGGAGATTACACCATGCTCAAATTAGCACAGCCAGGTCGCAATTAAATACAAGTAATATTATCTGATTGACAACTTTAATTATGTATTTATTTACAGGGGGTAAACATTCAAAGCTACTAGGCAGCCATCAAACGTCACTTAACACCTTAATGCTTTACATACACACAGCACACCAATTCCTACTCACCAAGAGTCAAAAATCACTATGCAATGGCTAGGGGAGAGTGCAACGTTTGCACCCTAGTGCCAACATGTTGCCTTCCACGAACTTTGATGCACTTTGTTACAAATATGATTATGTCATGGGCCATAGTAATGTCATCATACGTTTGGATAATAAGACAATATTAAATAGGTATAGTCCTAACAGAGTTGTTTCTCTGTGGGGCTGTTAGCCCGCATACTGAAAGCAGAGTTGTCCTTCTGTCTCTCTTGCCAAGCCATTGCACCCGGATGTATCAAGTTTATTGGGTAATGTCCCAACTAAGGGTTTGGCAGAATTATCTATGGGAATGTTCTAGTAAAGTCAAGGGCAGCACAACTCAGAGTCATGTGATGCAGGAGTTATTCCCAGTGGTCGAAGTGTAAGGAAAGAAGTAGTGGAACTATGTTCCCTGCTAGCCTGCCCCGCTTCTCACAACCCGCATTCCCCTCTCCCCTCCCACACACAATACAAACCCCAAAACACATTTGCCTGCTGTTTAAGGGAATGTTCAGGCAGTGCACTGAAAATGCAAGTTTCAACTTCTTCCTACAATGTTATTTTAAAACGAAACCGTTCCGGAACGGTTTCTTTTTAAAATAAAAGTATAGGAGCTGTAAAACGTACTTAAAAAAAGTAGAGGAGCACCGCTCCCAACCGCTCCTGCTCACTTCGACCACTGGTTATTCCCCATTTTGGAGTCGCATACAACTCCATTGGGGGGCAAAGCGAAAACATGGCATATGTACATTTCTGCTCGTGTGATACTGCGTTTCCTTAAGCATCACGGAGAGTAACATTACGAGTAACACGTAACACAAATGTAACCAGGGGCGCCGAGTACGGGGGGCTCCGGAGCCCGAGCCCCCCGGCAAAATCAAGTCGTGGCTGAGCCCCCCTCCCTGACTAGAGAGAAGTGATGCAGCATCGATGGCCCTTTCCATCGATACTGCATCACTTCTCTCCGGCAGGGTATAATCGCGAAAATGTGCTATTAAGCCCTCCACTCTAGGACTCATTGGTGTATGGTCCTGGAGGGGAGGGCTTAGGCGCAGCGGTATTCAAACTGTGGGGCGCGCCCCTCTGGTGGGCCGCAACCTCATGCCCACGGTGGCGCCCATCCACAGTTTGAAAAAAGAAAAAAAGAGGATAAATGACCCAAGGGTCGGGCTGTTGCTTCATTAACAAGCAGCAGCCCGATCCACGGCCCATGCCACACATGCTTAGTGCGACAGGGGCAGGGCCTTTGTGAGGTCTCAGGCTCCATTAGGAGCCTATTTATGAAGACAAAAGGCTGGGAGTTCCGGACATTGTGAGATATCTGTTGGCGGCTAAGATTGCCCCCATGCTGGAGTGAGCGGTAAGTCGTAGCCCCAAGGGGTGGTGTGACCTGGAACTGGGAGCTATATTCATACCACTGGCAGCTTTGCCATTTCTTATCACTCTGGGCGGACAGGCAGTGGGAGCCCTTCTAGCACCCACTAATTGTGCATTGCAGCACTGGGGTGAGGCACTCAGGAGTAGGGGGGCTGGCTCCTGGGTTGGGCCCATAAACATAGGTAAGGTGTCATTCAGATTTCAGTCCTGGCTGGGCCGATGGGTTTTGGGAAAGCTTGAATGGAGGCATGATGCCGACGCTTGCAGAGTTATATCTTGCCCCTGTCATGAGGATCTGCTTGAAGCCCAAAGCCAAGTGCAACTCCTGATATGGCTCTGACCTCGTCACCCTTAAACGCAAGTGCTGGGTAACTGAGAGGAAATGGCTAGCTTCTTGTGCATCCTCTGACAAACTGGCCTGCCGCCTGCTCCAAAGGCAATACTGGTTCTCTGTCCGAACTAAGAGCCCACATCCAAGCCTGTGTCTCTCCTGCATCTGACAACTCGGCCGAACTCTATAAAAACTGAAAGGAGCTGGCTAATCCTGCAGTCTGCTTTTATTTTTTATTTGATTTTTAAATATGATGGTCATCACGGCAAAAGAAGGTGTGTGCTTTTTTTTGTCTTCATAAATAGGCTCCTAATGGAGCCTGAGGCCCAGGGTCGGATTGGCCGTTTTGTTTTTTCTTTTTTTTTTTCCAAAAAGCTTTTAATCCTTCTTAGGTCGATAAATGAGTACCACCACAGGTTGGGTGATATTGTATGCATATTTCTTCTATAAAAAAAAAAAGAGCTTAAGCGTAAGTGCTATACAATAACTTGGATTCACAGTAATTTAGTGTAGTTAGGGACAATGCTATTTGATGCCACTTCCTGTTTTGTCAAGGGGTGAAAGGTTGTGTTTCATCGCTTCCCAGGATGTCACTGTGGGTTCAAAGGACATCACTTCTGGTGATGTCATCAGAGGTCAAGGGTCGTGAGGCGAGGGGTGGGCCACTTTTTTGAGGCAAGGGGTGGGCCACTTTTTTTTGGGTGACCGGGCCTATTTCTTGTCCCAGTCCGACCCCGCTGAGGCCCCACAAAGGCCCGGCCTCTGTCGCACTATGGGTGGTGGCAGCAGTGGTGTGGAACTGCCCAAGTGTCACAGAAATGCTAGAACATATTTAGGCACAGGCACCTACTGCTTTACAAATTAAGCACTTGGTATACACATGCAGTTGCAATTAAATGCTCATTAAATTAGTATGCCCTCAAGAGTATGCTATCACAGAGAAACGGGGACCACAAAGCCAGTTCAACTACCCACTCCCAGGTGTGCTACTGAACAGGTAGATTTAAATCGAGAGCCAACCAAACTCTTTCTCCTATCTGTGCTACTGTACCATACAAATAAGGGGGAATCGCTCTCCTGCAGCCTCTCTCCCAGTCATCGATTCTTGATGATTTACTGGTGCAGTCACAAAAAAAAGATTTTTTGGGGGCTCATTTTGTTTACAAAAGTAGCGCATTACTAAAACCCCCTGGCTGCCAGTTCGTTGTCCTTCGAGCGTCCCAGGCTCCCTACCCCCTGAGAGCCACCAACCTTGGGTGCTGTTTTATAACAAATGAAAGACGCAGACAGAACAATAACTGTGTGAGTCAACTGAGAGATGAATGCACTCATGCTCCATTCAGAGAGAGGCTTTGAAAATGTAGCTCTGACAAATCAGAGAATCAGGGGGGCAAAGAAGCACTGCACATCTCCGCTCCCTCTTCATGGGTTTACGGTTGCCACCTGAAAGGTTGCCAGCAGCTAACCTGCCAACCTGTCCCAACTCCATGCCTCGTGTGCTATTCCATGGTCAACCAAACCCTGTGAACTCATAAGCCACATACGACCCACAGAAGTCTTTTTACCGCCCGTCCTGAATGTCTGTTTCTTACACTGGTGATATTAACGCGTGCAGCTCTAAGGTATAATATTAACAACCCGTGTTTGTGGGTAAAGGACCGGCATAAAGTCTCTATTTCAGAGCCAGAGTCAAATGATAAGGTGCTTGTGGCAGTATGGAGTTCCAGGCCTCTGCTTGGACACGGGGTTCTGCAACCTTTAGCTCTGCAGATGTGTTGCACTACAATGCTCATCAGCCCCAGCCAGAATAGTCAATGGTGATGGATCATAGGAGTCGTAGTCCAAAACATCTGGAGAGCCACATGTTTAAGACCCCTGGCTTTAAGGAACAGAAAGTAAAATAATCCATGAAAGTAACAGGAGTATGACGTTCCTGGATCTACATGGGTAGAATAAAAGTAAACTAGAAGAACAGCCTGGGGGCATCAAGTTTATGTAGGATGGAATGGTGGGGGTCTGAGTCACCTGAGGAGACAGGGGTATTTTACAGGTCTGAAACCTAGTAATCCACTTTACAATAAAAGACAACATGGAGAGGGGTGATGTCTCTGTGTGGTCTGTAAATATGCCGAGATACCACCAAACTGTACTACCATTACTGCCACTTGGTCTGGCAGTATTACTGCCAGATTACAAGTGGTGCTAGGCAGTGTTAGTCCCCATTAATTGGAGTCCATAGGATTCCATGGTGGATTTCAGCGGTATTACTGCTGGTAGTAATTTTGCTGGT
This sequence comes from Ambystoma mexicanum, assembly GCF_040938575.1. Taxonomy (NCBI): domain Eukaryota; kingdom Metazoa; phylum Chordata; class Amphibia; order Caudata; family Ambystomatidae; genus Ambystoma; species Ambystoma mexicanum. The sequence continues at coordinate 253,497,198 of NC_090921.1, read as the reverse complement.
GGTAATACCCCAAATTTTGGGCGGTATGGTGGAGGAAATACCTCCAGCTTCTTGCTGAAGGATTTTCCTCCACCTTTGCCCTCAAACACATAGTTGGGTGGTGCGATAATGTGGCTCTATACGGTATTACCAGTGTTGCCAGTCAAAACTCATTTACCTCAGCAATGTATTCAGTTCTCTGTTTTTTCTCCTGACTTTTAAAATGTGCGATTTGCATTACAAGCTGTGTGCCACAGACTGCTTCCACTCTAAGCGGGGGAGAAGTTAGGACTGTGGGGACTGAGACAGCAGGACTTTTCAACCTTTTGACATGAGGGGCCTTCACTGAGTCTTGGGGGCATCACCTCCCACGGGATATGGTACAGTATGATTACCTCATTGCTTTCTAACACTGGTTCCTCTACATCAGCCTCTTGCTGACATAGAAGGGTTTATAGCTGTTCAGTGGGCATTCAGTGGTTAAGATCTGTGCTGGCCTGCCATCTTGTGATAAACAGCAGCTATTAACCTTAAATTTGTCGCCATCGCAAGTCTCACTTCTCCCACAGCAACAGCAGAGCCCGCTTGCCAGTGCCTGATAATCCCAAAATTCTCTGTAATTTTATGCAAAGCTGCATTTTATTTTTACAAGGTTATTTTACTCACTGAATGCTGATCAAGTGCTTTAAGTCTGGACTCTATTAAGTGGGTGCTTGTAATTGCAACACAAGCACTCTTTACAATCTAAACTAGAGGTGTGTTTACAATGTTGATTGTTCCAAAATACATCTCCTAGTGTGCTGCTTTAGGTCAGGTGGCCCCCTTTAAGCTGTACACAATGACACATTGCCTGGTTGACATACTATGTGATTTGTGTATTTTATAAAGGAAACTAAGACCACTAGAACTCACCACCCCAGAAACTCCCAAGCCCACCTTTGGGGGCATTCCTGTGGACATGGGAACACAGTGGAAAGAATGAATAAAAAAAGTATTTGCCTTCAAGAGGAAGCTAGACCTTTGCAAAAGAACAGTTGGAGCTGGGCAAGCCACCTAGCAACATTAAGGTCCAGCTTTTATGAATACTTCCCTGAAGAAAATGCTGGCATTAATGACTGGGTGATGCAGACTTTTCTGGCAGAGGAGGTGGTGCATCTTCCATTTGATGCCCAGGAAGAGCTGATTGAGGTTCCTTCAGACACTACTCTGCAATCTGAATTTAGGAACATTGCAGTGGGTGAATTTTGACTGAAGGTTTCTTGGAAGGTAAGACGTTATTAAGCATAAGTGGGTATACTTTATTTTTACTGACTCCTTCATTTTTTTGAATAAGGGGTGTTTCAAATGAATGTTGAAAACCCGGAAAGTGGGAGTTTTAAAAACATGGAGACAACCATGGCTACAACATTTAGACGCGAGTGCTTCCATCAGTCCCAAACATTACCTGGGTGCAGGGTGAGCCTGGGTAACTGCTTTTTAACATAGTACACTACTTTACCAGAATTTCTGGTAAACTACAATGTTAAAAGCAGTTAACACTCTTCCTCCCAAGTCTGAAACCACACTTGATTGCATTATACTTCAGCCAGGATTGCATTATACATCAGCCAGGATTGCATTATAATTCAGCAGCACATCTGCTCTGTCCACTGAAAGGTTTAAGATTAAGCTACATCCCTAACTCTATCTGGTTACCCAGAGGTAACATCTGAGCAAATGTCACTTTCGGCCGGCCAATCTACAGCAGCACTATTGTAAGTTTGAATTGTTGATGTTTTACTGAACTATGGCACCACACACGTCTTGCTTGGTAGTTTTTAATCAGGAAACGTCTTTACTTCTCGTTTCCCTTGAATTGGGACCTTTTTTTGGTGGGGTACTCCCCCTTGCAGCTGTACCTTCTGTTTAGCAAGCATTTCATTCTCCCATCCTAGTTGTGTTGCTTAACGATTATAGAGCGGTGGAGTAGGGGTAGTGATGTCTTACTGGAATGCAACTCGAAGGCTTAAATCTCCTTCTTTCTTGAGTTTAGTATATGCAGTGCATGCTAGCCAATGTTTCCACTGTTCTGCGCTGTGCGCGCCAACACCCGCCCCCCCGTGCGCCGTTGCACCAAGTTGACTACATGCAAATTTGAAGTCATATAACTGCCAGTGATGTCACTTCCTGTATTTGGGCCCCTCACCCCGGGAAATTCATAAGTCGGCTCCCCTGAATGTAACCTTAAGCAATGAGAGTAACATGTATGAAACAGTATCCTTATGAGATAAGAGTAACATGTATGTAACAGCGTCTTGATGCCTAAGGGTTTAGTGCGCTCTAGAAGTGCTAAAATAAATAAATACAGAAGTCTGTGTGGAGGTTTTCAAGGGTGGGCTCTTCAGAGAGAGAGGGGGGATTAGAGCTTGTGGTCTTCTAGGAAAGGGAGAAAAATTACTTTGAAGGTTGGAGGAAATCTAGGTGATAGCGATATCCTGGATTCCAAGATTGGACAGGGTCAGAAGGAGAGAGGGGTAGTCAATCGAGTCAAAGACAGCAGTAATGTTCAGGAGGATGGGGTTGGTGTATGGATTGCCAGGTCAGCAGAGGTCAGAGAGTAAGGTACATGGAAAGGGCTATTTCAGTGGAGTGATGGATGCAGAACCCTGATTGACAGGCTCCTTGATTTAATTTGTTTAGAGGTAGGAGATCCTGTTGAAAACATTATGCTCATGGATTTTAAAATTGTGGGGGTGGATGGAGAGGTGTTAGTGTTTATCATAATGGTAACGCCCTGCCACGAGCTTCTTAAGGAGTAGTATTGATGTAGCCACTTTGAAGCAGGCAGAAATTATGCCATGTGAGGGGAAGATATTAAAGAGAGACTGGAGCAGGTAAGTGGTGCTGATTTGCGGCCCAGAGCACATTAGAGCAATGGCTGTCTAGAGGATGGGTGTCAATTAGGTTTCTTCAGTGGGGATGGTGGGTGTTAGGTAGGATAGAGAAGGGGAAAGAGGGGAGAGAACGGAGAGAGGTTAGGGTATCACAGACGTTTGAGATCTTAAATGAAAAGGGCTGATAACATTGTTTGGAGGATGGAAGAGTGTTTTGGGGGTAAGACTGGGGTGAAGAAATTATATTGGGAACATAGCTGGATTCCACAGTGTCCAGACCCACTATGAAGGTTAGGTCATTTCTACATGCAATGAGGAGGGGAAGGGTGCAAAGGTGATGTTGCATGCCCATCTTGTGAAGGCAGCTTTAGGGGTTTTCCATGGTTGGGGGTGAGAGGTGTCGGCAGTGAATATCCAAGCTGGAAGTAATCAAAGGGCTTTTCTATGGTGGAGACCAGAGGCAGAGAAAGGGCTGGTAGTAGAATGAAATGCAGGATTGGAGCAGTAAGCAGTGTAGCTCTCCGAGGGCTGGACCTACATGCTTGTATGTTTTCAGTCTAGTGGAGACTGCAGCGTGCTAGGCAGCTTTTAGTGGGGAATCTGGCAAGGAGAGGGTTGCCCCATCCAAGTGGCAAAGGATCAGAGAAAGGAGGAGCGTATGGAGGCCTGTGGCAGAGATCAAGGGCATGACTTTCCAAAGGAGAGAGCCTAGGTATCAGGCTGTGCAGGCTTTCTTCGTGGTGTGGGCCTTGAAAGAGAGGTTTCAAAAATGATAACGTTGGGGGATTTAGTGCTGGTTGTGATTTGAGGAGGGAAGCTATTAAGTTTCATTTCCATCTAGCAGTTCTGGATCTCACTGTGTTTCACATAGTCCCGAAACAATGCATCATTTTTTTTTTTGCATTTGGTTTTAAAACAGTCAAAACCTTAAGCAATTACAACATAGAACATGAAATAAGAATGAATCATAAAAATGTCCTCAATAGTAATCAAGAAGTTATCAATTGAAAGAAAAAACAGAGTCTAGTCTAGTCTGGCTAGGAAAGAAGTGATAAAACAAAAACTAAAGCAATTTTCGAAAGGAAGCAAGAACGGAGATAAGGAAGAAACGAATAACAAAAGGGAACCACAATTTACAGGTTACAAGATACAAAGACATGAGCATACAGGAAGTCAATCTCTAAATGCCATGTATCTAAATTAAACTCTTCTCCAAACTCTCTGTAAAGAGGGTGGTAATTAACTGTATTCACTCAAGATAAAACGTCCATGTAATGCTTTTGTCGGATTGAATTTTAGGTAGGTGTTTGACATATTTGTTTAAATGAGTAAGTGGATAGATTTTAGTTATTTCATGTCCTTGATCGAATTGACGTTTAGGTAGAGTTGGGTGTGGTTCTTATAACGATATTATGATATCTTGGTTAGGGAAGAGATCTCTGAGTTGTTCCATGTACATATTAGACATGACTGGGTATGGGATGGAACTTGTTGTGGGGCAGAGTTGGGATTTTTTGGGACCCATTTTGAAAGGTTGGTGTCTGCATTTGAGGTTGAAGGTAAATCATCGTCAAATGGTGTCAATGAACACAATGCTGCTGGTAAGTATGTTGAGAACCATTGTGTGCCTGACCATATCAAAGCCGATGGACAGGTCGAGCAGGAACTAGCGAACAGGAGTTACCTTTATCGATGCTGAGGAGGGCATCATGGATGGCCTGGATGCTGGTATTCACCGTGTTGCATCTTGGCCAGCACCTGGAATGATAACTCTATAGGAAGTTGGGTCCAGTGATATTTTTCTGCAACTGAAGGGCATCTTGTTTTTCATGATCATTCCAATGAAGGGTCAACATGCGATGGTTCGGTGCCCAGGTCGAGTTTAGGCTTCCTCAGTAGAGCAAGGATGAAGCTGGTCTTCAATCTATCGAGGAAGAAGCCTTAAGTGAGGGAGTCATTGATCATGAGTTGTAAGAGACTCACTTCCAGAGGAGAGGAAGTCTTGATAATGAAGGCTGATACGATGTCGATTTCATAGGAGATGGCCTTAACGGCTGTGGGTATGTTGTATTGTATGTGTGTTATATTTGTGTTATATATAGCAATCCTATTCGGGAGTAACAGAGCACTGTACATGAGTTAGAGAGAACAAGAAGGGTACATTTACAAGGCAAGCCCGGGGCAGTGACAATTCCGGGAGTGAGAATCCTATCTCCCATGTAGGAATTCCCTAAAAAGCAGGGTCTTCATTTATTTTGTGTACTGCAGTAACAGAGCATTCCTGATCACAACCGGGATTATACACCAGTACGCTGATATGTTGATAAGAAGATATGTTGGTCAGACCTTCAAGTTTTATGGTCCTGACGTGTGTCCATTATGATGTATAGTGGATTGGGTGGGATGTCTGTGCTGAGCTTGGGGCTGTCAATGTTTTGTCTGATTTTGCCTATTTTATTTGTGAGGGGGCTAGTCATTGCATTGCATTTGTAAGTGGAGTAAGGTGTGGCAGGCCGTATTTTGGGGGTTAACACAATATTTTATGGTTTTGAAGATGGTTCTGCTCTTGTTGGATCCCATGAGCCCTGCACATATTGTAGAGGTCATGCAGGCTGAAGATTATCTGAAGGGTTTTAAAGAGTTTTCCATAGCCAAGGGGCCTTAGCTCTTGGAGCCTTGACACTTGACTCTTTTTATTGTATGTATTGGACATTTGTATGGCGCCTATACACAAGTGGTTCAAGGTGCACAAGAGACACAAGAGAAAAGGGAGGGGAGTGGAGAAAACAACAATACATTGTCCTACTAGGCTTTTTTACATTCGGACCATTCAAGTGCAGTGAGAATCAGTGCATTTCCAGGGGGCAGAACAGGGTGGAAGGGCTGGGAGTAAGGAAAGGGAGAGGGGAGAAGTGCAAGAGGGAAGGGGCCCCAAGGGAAGGGCACGTGCTGAGGGAGCCCAGGAGGGCAAGTGCCAGGGGATCCAGGGGTAAAGGTCAGTTAGTGGGAGGACGGGGGACCAGATTCAGGCTACTTGGGTGGAAGGGGCTCCGGGGCAATCGCTAGGAAATTAGTTCTGGGGAAGACTGGACGAGGAGGGCCTGGCCCCTGTAAGGCACATAAGGGAACAAGCTCCAGTCGAGGTGGCAGGGAGGGATAGAGGGAAGGAGGAGGAGAAAAGGAACATATTGAGATGTTTCTGGAACTTTCGGAGATCTGGTTCAAGTCTGAGAGGGGCAGGAAGGCTGTTCCAGAGGGAGGATCCTGCCAAAGAAAAATATCTACCCCCCACTCTCTGCTTGGAGAAATGTCTGATCCGCAGAGAGTTGGAGCTAAAGGACCGAAGGCTTCTAGCAGGGAGGTATTTAGGGAGAGAAAGATGGATGTAGCGGGGTAGCCAGGCACCGGAAAGCCTCGCAGATGATGCAGATAGTCTTGAATTTCACCCTTTTAGCCACCGGGAGCCAGTGGAGAGATTTTAGGGCTGGTGAGGTGCGGTCCCTGGGCTTGAGGCCAAGGATAAGTCGTGGAACCCTATTCTGGATTAGTTGCAGAGGGCGCAGAGAGGAAAGAGGCAAATTGAGGAAGAGGCTTTTACAATAATCTAGAGAGAACCAGAGCTCTGGAGACATTGAGCTTCTGGGTAAAGATGAGGAAAGGGAGCATGCTTCTGAGGCGGTGGAGCTGAAAGTTGGACTTCTTGGCAAGCTCTGTTATTTGAGGGGAGAAGGAGAGAGTGGAGTCGAAGATGACCCTAAGGTTTTTTACCTCACAAGAGGGTGAGGGGAGGGTACCCAAGGAGGGCAGACAGAGCGTGGGAGGGAAACAGGGAGTAGGCTGCCCCACCAAAACCCAAGCTCCAAGCAACACAAAATCCACATAGGTCCATAATCATACTTACGAAATGAGGGAGATGAGCACACCAGGGAAGTTGGGAAAATCATACCTACCCGATCAGAAGTCGGCACAAAGTCAAGTGAAGGAATCATGTCCATTTTATCGTGTGGACAAGGGTTTCCAGAGCAAAGCCCTCTTGGAAGGGGCATTATCCATGAAGTCCTATATAGGGTTAGGGGTACTTTTCCGTTTTTGACCTATACTTTCCTTAATGTAGTGTAAGTGTGGAGCGGTGCACACTCATCAAGTGTCCTCTGAAAGTATAAGAAGAATCTTGAATTCCCAGTTCAGACAATATGCCAGAACCCCCCACTGGTGTGCGCCTTGTGTGTAACAGTGCCGCGCCTGTTCTGTAAAGGCAATATTTGGCTCTGGGGCTCAGGATTAAGGAGCAAGACGCATGTGTGAAAACCCTTGGAATTTACATACACAAAGCTTGGAATATCACAGATAAGCCACTGTGTCATAAACCGACACAACACTATGTAAACCAAAATATAAACATGTATTACTGGGGTAGCATAGCAGCAGGCTAAATATAGCCCTATGTCTCCAGGGAGCAATACATATGACCAAGACATACAAGAGCACTGCACCAATTTACTGGTTGGATTTGAAGACTGCCTTCCCTTCACTGAGTGTGCACTCTGTGTACCCAAATGTTAGGGTTGTTTGTGAACTTTAGATGTTGGTATTCCCTACACCTGCAGAGGCAGTATCGAAAGGTGATGTTGAGTTGCTTTTGTAGAACAGAGGTTTAAAGTGTCAATTAGGTGTAGCTATCCTCAGGCCACTGGGCTGCAAATCCCCAGTGTTCAGTTATGACTCAACTGGAAACAGTGAAGTTAAACCTGAATGATGATGCACGCGCATTGCAACAGTGGCTGATAGGCTTGCAGGTGATGTGGCAATACAGGCTCTGCCACTGCGAGTAGGTGGTTGTGGAATGTTGCCTAGCAACTCCAATCAGGAATACCAGCTAATACTAAACAGACTCTTCCCCAGCTTCTTGATAAATATGATACTACGAGAGAGTAATTCCCAGCAAGGCTAATATATATATACATATATATATATATATATATATATATATATATTATATATCAGGGACGTTATGGTTAAGTTGCGTTACTAAAAACCTATGAAATTCAGTGAAAAAACTTTGTTAAAAGGGACGTTATGGTTAAGTTGCGCTACTAAAAACCTATCAAATTCAGTAAAAGACTTTGGTAAAGGGATGTTATGGTTCAAAGTAAAACCGAAAAACCCCTGAAATTCAGCAGTTATGGTAAGATAAGCAACCATAACTCGTGCCACCGTGCACTGCTAACACTAACACCCAGGACATCAAAGATGACATCACAACCTCAACATCTGATTGGCTGATCCCTACAGTCTTCTTTCCATGCTGGATTTGCTGGAAAACCCCGGATGTAGCACGCCCTGTCCGCAGACCGCGTAACTCTTAGACAGTCCTTCTACCATTTCCACTTCATTCTCTGTGCCATTCCCTCATTGGATACAGCTAAGCAGGCACACAATACAGAGAACGTCCTCAGAACACCCCCATTTTGTTTATTTTCGAACATTTCAGGACACCGCGAGTGTTCTTAGAACACATTCAACTTGCCAGCGAACAATATGGGCAACGTCCTCAGAACACCCCCATTTTCCTTATGTACGAACATGTCAGTACACCGCGAGTGTTCTTAGAACACTTTCAGCTTGACAACGAACAATACAGACAACGTCTTCAGGACACCCCCTGTGAACATTCCAGGACCCCACACTTCTTCTTAGAACACTTTCAACTTGACACTGAATCCATTCTGTTTATTTACAAACATTTCAGAACAGCCGTGTTGTCTGCAGAAAAATCGAACACAACAAAAGTGTCTAGCACATAAAAAAAACAGAACATTGAACCTGTGTAAACACTCTTACACACCAACACACTCCACTAAATACAATTTTTAATCCAAGTTTCACTGTGCTGTCCGCGGTCGTCCGCGAATGCAAGATGGCGGTCGCCACAGAAAATCTGACGCACTTCACGCACCACGCCACGGACATGTCGCATGTCCGCGGACATCAAGCAAGCCGCTTGGCCAATCGGGGCACTGTCCGCGGAGCGAACCGGGAAGTTCGTCCGTGGAGCGAACGGAGCTATCACTAATTTTTTTGCCTTACATTCTGGTCATTTAAAAAAAAAACTACTTGATGGATTTACACCAAATTTGCAAAAGCACGCTTTCGGGACCAAGCCCCCGCTTCTGCCGATTTGGTGTAAATCCGTCCAGCGGTTTGGGCTGTAGGTGTGCATAAAGTTTTTTCCAATTATGTCTATTGGAAAAAACAAAAGTTTTGGGACCCCCCCTATAACTTTGCCCCCCCCTGTTCCAAACCTCTCCAAACTTTGCAAAATAATTCAGCGTGGGACATATACTCTTTTCGCAAAGTTTGGTGAGGATTCGTCCAGAGGGGGCGAAGTTATAAGCCACCCAAAAAATGCTCTTCCTATGGAAACACCAACTTAACCATAACTACATGAACGCTACTGCGTCCATGTAATATATATATAAATATATATATTACAGGGCCTGCGGTAGCGACCGTGTAGTTATGGTTAAGTTGCTCAACTCATAGGAAGAGCACTTTTTGGGCAGCTTATAATGTCACTCCCCCTGGACAAATCCTTACCAAACTTTGCAAAAAATGTATATGGCCCGCTCTGAATGCTTTGGGTACATTTTGTGAGGTTACGTCAAGGCGGGGCAATGGAAAAAAATTGCTCTCGCCTACAGCCTAAATTTCGGGATGGATTTTCACCAAATTTGTGGCAGGTGTGGCGGCTTGGTCCCCAAAGCGTGCTTTTGTAAATTTGGTGTAAATCCGTCCAGTAGTTTTCTTTAAAACGGGCTAAGAGCAAGTTGAAAAAAATTGTGATATCTGGGTTCGGTCCACAGACCCACTTCCTTGTTTGGTCCATGGACGGGCATCCAATTGGCCTAGAGGGCGACGTGATGTCCGCAGACATCCGACGTGCCTACTGATTGGATGGTGAAAAGTATGAAGTGCATCAGATTTTTGGAAAAGCCCACCATGTTGGATTCGCGGACAGCCAAATAATCATTAAAATTAGGGAACAGCAGTATCACCTGCCATAAACACTGTAGCCCTATCCTCCAGGTGGCCACAGTGCGTGGGGCTTCCAAGAAGTGGGCTTTCTCTGAGGTCTATAAGTAGGATCCAAATACCTCATCACAACCTGGATCTTGAACTTCTAGTCTTGTGGTGCCTGCTTTGGCTTTAGTGTCAGATGCTTGAGTAGAGAGTGCAATGGACTGGTGAGAGACCTGACAGCAGCCTAGGCAGGTGCAGGAGAATGCAGGGAAGCAAGCTCCAGAACGATCGCAGCATGGAGTGATATTGGGAAGAGGGAATGGTTGTGAGCGCTCCAACCTATTAGAATTAGTCATGTCTGGTTTGCCTCTCATCAGGGGATTTTAGTGTGGGCTGTTTCCAAATATATTGCTTGTCCTTTTTCCACCTGGATCCGAGCCAGCAGGCGCCTACCACTGTTTTTCTCCATGTGCTTGAAATGCCACTGCGCCATATCCCTTACTAGGGCAGGGTAGGTACTCGAAGGAGAAAGGTCTCTTTCGGGACTTCCTCCTGTGTCTCCAGACACAAAAACCTATTTGCATATCTGCTATCGCTGCTCCCCATGTGTGGATGAAGTGGGGAATGTGCACTTGCATTGAGATATCGTTTTTTGGGTTGATGCTAGTGGAGACATGCAGTAAGATGAAGATGAGCGACTAAGCCTCCTGCTTGGGGTTCTTGATTATGTGGTCTGGAATTTTGCACTATGAGTTTATAGGCTGAGCTCACTGCCTGGAGTTAATGTGGGTGTGGTTGGGCATTGAGCACAGTAAGATGAGTGACCAAGATCTTTGAGGGTTGTTGGTTCAGATAGGAGGTTGCACATGATAAGATCAGTTACTGAGCTAATTGTTTGGGGTTCTTATTTGACATGGGGTGGAATTTTGTACTATAAGGTTATACACTTAGCCCACTGCCTCGGGTTAATATGGGTGTTGTTGCACATTATGCTCAGTAAGATGAGTGGCCAAGATCTTTGAGGGTTGTTTGCAGTCAGGAAGGGGGGTTGCACATGATAAGGTCAGTGACTGAGCTCAGTGCTTGGGGTTCTTGGTTATGTGGTCTGGCATTTTACACTAGGAGGTTATACACTGAGCTCACTGCCTGGAGTTAACGGTGGTCTGGTTGGGCATTGAGAACAGTAAGATGAGTGACCAAGATCTTTGAGGTCTGTGGTTCATCGTGGAGGGGGATTGCACATGATAATGTCAGCGAATGAGTGCATGGCTTGGGATTCTTGGTGCTGAGGTTTGGCACTGCAAAGTGATGGGCCTTTACAAATGATGCTTGCACATTTGAGTGTATTTGAAACAATGCAAAAACATCAGAGCTGGTGCATCATATTTTTAAAAAGTGATAAAAACTAAAACATTATTTGGTGGTAATGTATATATTTTACAAAAAGAGGAGGTACAGGGGGAGTTCATCAATTTGTGCACAAAAAAACAATGCCCCAGAATTGATTATCTTACATTGTTGCAAATGCATACCAAGTGAAAGACATGGCACCCATTGTGCACAATAGGAGGAGTGATTGACCTGTCTGGAGATTGTGATTGACGTGGTATCACTTTGGTCACAGTGAGATGAACATGTTTGTTTGTTTGTTTGTTTGTTTTATTTATATAGCGCGCCTGACCCAGGGGAACAGGGGAATCTGGGCGCTTGAGGTAATAGTTACAAGATACATTTTATGCAGTTTATACAGTTTATACAGACAGATAATACATTCAAATAGCAAGGAAAGACATGGATGATGATATATACAGTAAGGGGAATGGGTGTACAGGGTGGTGACGTCAAGTGTAATGTAAGTAGTGTTATTTTTTATTCAGTAAACATGTGATGACGTGACTTCTGAATATTTGAATGGATGGAATAGTTTTGATGTCCTGTGGAAGTGTGTTCCATAATTGGGAGGCTAGAACCGGGAAACTTGTTCTGCCAGCTCTTTTTAGGGTATACCTAGGCACCACTGGGCAAGATGTGTTAGTAGATCTGGTAATTCTGGCTGACGATTTCAAAGTAAATTTGTCTGTGAGATATGGTGGGTCTTGGTGTTTCAAAGCTTTGTAGGTGAAGCAGATGGTTTTTAAATCCATTTTTTCTTGTATGTATAGCCATTTGCACACTTTTCTGGTTGCAGAAATGTGCTCTCTTCTAGGTACGTTTAATGCAGCTCTGATTGCATTATTTTGCAGAACCTGCAATTTGTTCATTATGGATTTGTTGGCACCTAAGTATAGGCCATTGAAGTAGTCCAGTGTGGACTGTATACGTGCTCTGGACAGTATAAGGCAGCTGTTGGAAGACAGTAGGGGTCTGCAGGCCCTGATCAGCTTGCCAATGTAGGCTGAGGCAGTCATATTTACTTGTTTGGTTAGGTTGGTATTGGCATCAAGGTAGAAGCCAAGGGTTTTTATAATTTTGGCAATATGTATGTTTTTCCCACCATCAATGAGGATGCTACTGTAGTTTGGGCTAAGTTTGAGCAGGTTGTTGGGTGAGCCGACTAGGAGTAGCTCAGTCTTATCATCATTCAGGCAGAGGCCATGTGTAGCCATCCATGCCTGAATGATGGTGCAGACTTCGTTAATCTAGCAAACATCAGAGTCGTAGGTGCCTGATATTGTTAGGAGTATCTGGGTGTCATCTGCATAGTTGGTGTAGGTGACACCCAAATGGTCCAGTTTGTCAAAGCGGGGTTTGTAAAGATATTGTACATAGTGGGTGATACACAGGAGCCTTGTGGGACACCGCAGGTGATGGGGATCGGGTCAGCCGCAGCTGGGGGTGAGAAAACACGCATGGTTCTGTTTGCGAGGAAGGATTGGATCCACGAGACAGCAGAGTTGGAGAAGTGTGCTGCCGATGACAGGTGGTCGGATAGGATTTTATGGTCAACCAGATCAAAGGCTGCCGATAAATTCTAAGAGAAGAAGGATGGCAACTTTACCTTTGTCTTTTAGTTCATCGATTTGACTTTTAAGGCCAACAAGGGCAGTTTCCGTTCCATGTTGGGGTCTAAAGCCAGATTGACGGATTCCTATCAGTTGGTTTGTCTCTAGATAGTCTTGAATTTGCAAGTATGCGACTCTATCTAAGATTTTCAGTAAGAAGGGGACAGCGATCGGTCTATAATTAGTGGGTATAGATGAATATAGTGTTTATTTCTTGAGTAATGGGAGAACCCGAGATTGTTTCAAGTTACTTGTGACAGAGTTTCTGGTGAATGAAGAGTTTATAAGTTTGGTAATAAAAGGAGATACATCTCTGGCTGCATCTTTAATGATCTGAGCTGGGCACCTTTACAGTTAGATGGTTTCAGTGATGCTATGGTTTTTTGCACCTCAGGTATGGATACATAGTTGAATTTGAAATCTGAGTTAAGGTGTGCGGATGATGGCATGATTGGATTGGTGAAATTGCCAGAGGTAAGTTGGTGCCATTTGTCAGCTATTTTGGCTTGGAGCCCTGTAATTTTGTTGGAGAGAGCATTTTGAATGCTGGTGCACCAGGGTTTGTCCTTGATGCAGGTATCTACAGGTGGAATGGGGTTTTCTAATTCCTTTAAGATGTTAAATAATTCTCTAGTGCTGGATCCTGCCTGGTTTATTCTGACGTTGAAGGTTTCTTTTTTTGTGCGGATTATCTCACTTTTATATGTAGCAGTGATGTAAGTTGTTAGGTTAACTTTATTTTCTGTAGATGGGTCATTTTCTAGAGTGTCTAAAGTTTTCTTTTTTCTGTACGTAGTAGTTTAAGTTCAGGGATGAGCCAAGAGATCAGATGTGCTCTGGGTTTGTCTTTGCGCAGTTTTAGCGGGGCGATGGTGTCTATGGCTTTGGTCATGGAGTCATTGTAGGTGTTAACTAACAGATTCAAGTCAGTTGTGACAGATAGTGCATTGAGTATGAGGACTACCAAAGGTATTATAGCCTCAGCTGTGATGTTGCGTTTGTTCCTAGTCAGACAAGGTGGTGCAATAGGGGGCTTTTTTGACTGACATTGATATCTAGGGAAAGGGGGTGATGATCAGTCGAGATGAGTGGTGAGGAGTCTTTTAGGGTAATGCAGTTGAGGTCTGCTACCCCATCGAGTATCCTGCCTTTCTCATGAGTGGGTTGGGTACTTATTTGTAAGAAGACTTGGCGACAGGGTGGCCATTAGGGTCATTATAGCCAACGTTGAAGTCGCCTAGGATGATGTTTTGCGCCATGGGTTTAGTATTCTCAGCTACTAGTGACGTAATGTCTTCTTTGAAAGATCCGGGTGGACCTGGAGGCCTATATAATAGGTGGATAGTAATAGTATTGTTAGGAGACATTTGGAACTTGACTGTGAGGAGTTTACAGGATGCCAGAGGAGACGAGGTGGCTAGTCTCCTGTCTAGGGTAGATTTAAAGATGAAGGCTATTCCTCCTCCTTGAGCGTTGGGTCTGTCAGCTCTGAGGATGGAATAGTTGTCCAGCGGTTGTTGCTGATGTCTATGGGGCCTGGACTTGTGCTCAGTGAGATCAGAAATTAACCACTTTTCCAGCTGGTGGTGATGTCTCTGGTCCCTGCACGTGTGCTCATTGAGATGAGGAACTGACCTTCTGGTGGTTGTTGGTGATGTCTCTGGGGCATGTACTTTTTCTCAGTGAGAAGAGTTACTCAGCTAACTGGCTGGGGCCGGTTGTGTTGATGAACAGCCTGGCTCAGTAGTGCAAGAGAAATAGTGCTAGAGGCTCTGGACTTCTTTTATTGGGGTTTCCAGTCTTTTCATCGAAAAATGCACATCAAATGCATTTTTGTGTGGGATAAAGGATTAATTGTGTTTACGAAATGTTTGGCAGTGGGTTTCTAAGGGTCCTAAATGTGGATTTAATGGGGGGACCCCCCCCAAAAAATAAATCCATTTGAGGAACATTATTTTGTTACAAAATATTCGATGGAAAAAAGTTTAGGTGAAACATTTAGCATTAGTTCTGGGGATTTAGAATCCTTACATTCAGAAGGAAATCGTCCCACATCCCACCTGCTCAGAGGAGTAGCCAGTACTGCAAGAGTGGTAGAGGGAGGCGGGGGGGGGGGTGAGCCATTAAAAAAAGTCCTGCTACTTTTCCCCCCAAATGCAGTGCGCACAATTCCATATGGTCTCATTCGTGACCACAGATTCGGACAAACCTCCTACCCCGCCCCCCCTCCAATCCCCGCCACAATCAACATTTCTGGTAACATTAGTGGCTGATGGCATTTTAACACATAGACATCAGAAAAATAAATATACTGCAGGATCATTATAGATGCAGGAAACTCATCTATTAGAGCTCTGTCCAGCCTCTGTAGTGAAAAATACATTCACACCTCCAGATTTGCATATGGATTGCATCAACAGAAGTTACTTCACAGAAAAGGAAATTGCAAGGAGCAGAAGCAGTATTTGATAATTGGAGGCACCATGGTCTCTTTAAGTTCTGGAAGCAGACCCTCCTTTTCTCTTCTTTCTTCCCCCTCTCCCTCCTCTGCTTTTTTCCCATGTCTGAGAATGGTGGCCTGGCTCCTTCAGATTCTCTCATGGTGCCAGGCCCCCCCCTTCGTAGTCTACCACTTTACTTATTCTCCCGTCCAACCCCCCTCCAACTCTTCCTCCTCATCGGCACAAGTACTCCATCGTTTCCCCTCTCTCTCTGGCCGGCCTTGCTTGGCCCTCCTCCCATCCCCACCTGCGAGGCTAAGAACCTGAGGGTCATCTTTGACTCCACACTTTCCTTCTCCTCTCACATCTCGGAAGCTCTGTCTCCCAAGCTCTGGTTCTCTCTAGGTTGGACTATTGTAACAGCCTCTTTCTAAATTTACCTGACTCTACTCTTTGCCCTCTGCAACTAATCCAGAACAGCACTGCAAGACTTGTCCTTGACCGCAAGCCCTCGGATCGTATCTCGCCAGCTATGAAATCTCTCCATTTACTCCCAGTGGATGCAAGGATTAAATATAAAACCCTCTGCATTATCCACAAGGCTTTCTGGGGCCTGGGCCCAGAATACCTTCAGCTATCCCTCCGCAAATACCTCCCCTCTCTAGCCCTTCACTCCTCTACCTCTAACTCCCTCAAGGTCAGTCGTTTTTCAAAGAAACAAGCTGGGGGTATATCTCTGTCTTTGGCTGGGACCTCCCTCTGGAAAAGCCTCCGTGCCACTCTAAAACTTGAGGAGAACCATCTCTGGTTCTGGAAGCACCTCAAGGCCTTCCTCTTTGCATCTGCCTTTGCTCACCCTCTGCCCTGCTGATCAGCTCTCTTGGCACTGTGCATCTGGCCACCCTCTGTCCCCTGGGCCCAGGCACCTGCTCACCCTGCCACCCTTCTGCACTGACTCCCGGCCACCCCTCGCACTGGGGTCTGTATCTGTACCCCTACAGTCCCCCACCCTCCATTTTCTTATTTTTATGCACTTATCAGACTTACCCATTTCTGCTGCCATAAACACAGCACTTGCCACTTGCTGACCACACTACCCCTGTTTATTGCTTCATTATCTATTTCATCATTATCATTATCTATTCTCCCCCCTTCCATGCATTTTTACCCTTTCCCATGCAGTTGCACGTTCTCAATGTCATTGGGTGTTAGGCAGAATCAAATGCAGTTCCCCTAGGGAGCACTACAGAAGATTAGGACTACAGGTCCTTTGGTATCAGTCTGTGCTACACAGATTTAGTTGGTAGCTGTGGTTGAGCAGTCAGACTTATCTCAAGAGGGAGATGAGCAGTATTAAGGGTTTACACAATAGGACTACAGTAGTATTGGACAAGGAAACCCTGACCAAAGCTTTGTATCAAAAAGAATATATATATTTATTTTACACACTCTTAACTCAACACACAAATCACTATCATTAAAGCAAGTTAAAACAGTCAAGGAAAGTATACACAACTCCCTATTTAAATTGTAGACAAGTTTGAGCAAGAGTGAAAACTGAGCAAAATGGCACAGTGTAAACCAAGCAGAAATGGCACTCTAACAATTTCTTCAGAGGGAGGGAAAGGTCAATTTATACAGGGTTAGACTCCTAAACACACCAGCAACACTTCCCAATCGGATTGTGAACAAGTTAGGCAAGGTAGTACTTTAGCATCAGCAATACTTCGGTGAACAACGACCAAAACGGCACTTCAACAATATATAAAGGGGAAGGAAAGGTGGTTATAAGAGTTTAGGTGCACCAACACATTTCTTGATGAAAAGCAATCTAGAGAAGGCAATTGTAACAGAATTAGCCAGAGTCAAAAGCAGGGGCGTAGGAGACACATAAAATCTGGGGGGGACAGGGGACATCTTGGGGACTTCGCTTTATTTATTTATTTATTGTGTTTTAGTCAAAGAACTCGACTTTTCACAAAATTAGAATTAAAATAGCAGAACATATTGAATTACCAATATCACTCTATAAAACAAGAGAAAAGAAGAAAAGAAAACAAGAGAATTAAAGGATGCAGCAGCAAAGAACGTGTATGTTGCATTTCTGGATTTTTCATCTGACTATGTGCTCATGGTAAGAGAGAGGAAATAACAATTACTTCCAGTGGGCCACAGCTAGGACGCCAGCTCGTTAAGAGGCTGATCACCTGTAAGTGGACTCCTGCCAATTAAAGGAGTTGAAGCCTTTTCTACCAACTGCAAGTTGCTACATTTTTGTGTGGGGCAAGGAGACGTGTGTGTCTCTTGGAATGGAAGGATGGGGGTTTCAAAGAAAGAGGAAATCTCGTTTGTACCTCTGAATAAGCCCTGTAATGGGAGTAGAGGGACCAGGTGTGTGATGTTGCTGCTTCGACTGTCCTCGGGTGGGGGGTGGGGGGTACAGCAAACAAGGAAGATGAGCGATCGCAAGCCCACCACCTTATAAGCACTCCCCAGGTCCGCGGCCGGATGTGTCAGACCCGGGGGATGCCTAGTAGGTGGGGTGTATGTGGACCCAGGGGAGTGACCAGAGGGGCAGGCCGCTATGTGGGCTGCCCCTCTAGTGCACCTGCGAGGGCTGGGCCAGCCTCTCATGATGATTCTGGTCCTTCTTATTCCATCTCATGCTGGCTTCAGAGCCTAGCCTTTCTTTGCCTTTGTTATTCTGAATGCAGAGCTGGACTCTGTTCCTTTCTCGTTTAACATTTGCTGCAAAGCCTGATCTATTTGATTCTCTCATATGTTACTAGGACGGTAGAGCATGGGTCCTCTGCCCCGTTACATTATTCAAAGAGCCCCTCTGGCATTTCTTTTTCTCTCCCTTGTCTCACTGCTTGCTTGCTTAATACATACCTCCTTGCTTGAACACTCAACATATTCTCCCTAACACAGCAATGGCAGCTGCAGTCTGTCTTAACTTCTATTTGTTCTGTGTCTTGTATTGGCCTCTTATTTCCACTTTTCGTTCATGTTAAATGTATTTATTTATTTATTACATGTGTAGCATCACGCAAAACCCCCAAGCATCAAGGCGCAAAGTAAACTGCATGGAGTGGACCACTTCCATTGTGGCACGTTTTTACTTTTCCGCCACAAAATGGAAGATTTTAGCGTAAAAGGCAGGTGAAATCACATTGCTCTTCCACTTTGGAAGAGTGTAAATACCTCTCGCAATTTGCGATTGCTGGCAGAATTGACAATGGCTTCCTCTGGACTCCACCCGCTTTTACCAGGTTTAATTTCCAAGCAGATCCCAGAGGAATCACTTTCCTTATTTCCAGCATGAGAATCCATGCTGGCAGTAAGGCCGCATTTGTCTGGTGGAGCGGGAAATACAGGGGATCCTGGTGTGTCCACTTGGCTCCCGAACTCCACCCAGAAAATGCACGAAAATCTGGCCAACTAGAAAAAGCGACAGTAATAGTGTTTTCCACCACTTTTTCTGAACCAATTGACCTGGAAAATGCTGTGTTGCATCGGAAGATGAATGCATTTACTCTGCCTATTATCCCACCGGAAGATTAAGCCAGGTGCTGAACACAGGTGTTAAATATTCCTTTGCACAATCTGCATTTGGAGCATTAACTAACTGAGCTACCTTACAAATGATATCTCCTCTGGGGCTTTACTGGCTTAACCCCTTAACTGCCATTGGCATTTCCCCCCCAGTGCCAAGGCCTTTTTTGGTGATTTCAGTATGTTGCC
Organism: Ambystoma mexicanum; assembly: GCF_040938575.1. Taxonomy (NCBI): domain Eukaryota; kingdom Metazoa; phylum Chordata; class Amphibia; order Caudata; family Ambystomatidae; genus Ambystoma; species Ambystoma mexicanum. The sequence continues at coordinate 253,478,139 of NC_090921.1, read as the reverse complement.
ATTCAATCCCTTGTAACTTCATTGTTATATGAGATATCTCGGCCAAAGTTGGCCCCTTTTTTCCCCATATATAGGCGGCCGTAACGCCACCCAGGAATCCTAGTTTGCTGTAGGTGGGGTGAGAGAAAATAACCAAAAAGGAGAAAATTTGTTTTTTTTTCAGAAAATGCCAATAAAATGTTGTACAAATAAGCCTGTGCTGTTTTCCTTGTAAGAGATAGGAACAAATGGTTTGCTGTGCTGGATTCACCATTTTCCAGGCTTTCAGGAACCGATTGAATGGAAACCAAAATAACATATTTTGATACATACATTTCTGAAAAGTAGACAATATTCCAAGTTTAGGAAGGGGTGATTTGCGAAGGTCAGGCAACAACTATGTAGGGAAAGATTCCATAGTTTGGCGGGAAATCGGGGAAAATGACAGAGAAAAAACACAATTTCCACACATTTTGGTCATGTGGACAACCTACAGATTTGAGCCTAGGGTGTCGAAGCCACGAAGGAAATCAGGGAACCCCATGCATTTCCGAAAAGAAGACACCCGTGGGAATCCACAGAGGTCTGACTTGTACGAATCGCCCCATAATTTATAACCCACAATCCCTAACAAAGTATGAAATTTGATGGAAAAAAACACAATTTTCACTTTGTCTGGGATTGTGGGTAATAAATTCTGGGGCGATTCGCGCAAGTCAGACCTATGTGGATTCCCACGTGTGTCTTCTTTTCGGAAATGCATGGGGTACCCTGTTTTCCTTTGTGGCTTTGACACCGTAGGCCCAAATCTGTAGGTTGTCTCCCCAAACCCTTTGGGGGTTACCAGTGGATTAGCCTTTTCCATTTGCGCCCAGGTAGGTGCACCCACACATGTGAGGTACTGTTTACATCGGGACACCTGTGGAAAGGTGGGAAGGTAGGACATGTGGTGTTGGCGGCGTGTTTCGGTGGGAGGCAAGAGGGAAATGTCTGAAAATTGTAGTTTTTTCACCAAATTTCAGACTTTGCTGGTGATTGTGGGTAATACATTCTGGGGCGATTTGCGCAAGTCATATCTCTGTGAATTCCCACGGGTGTCCTCTTTTTGGAAATGCATGGGGTTCCCTGTTTACCTTGGTGGCTTCCACACCCTGGGCCCAAATCTGTATGTTGCCCACATGAGCAAAATCTGCTCTGCCGAAGGGCTTGGGGTTACCAGTGGGTTAGCCTTTTCCATTTGCGCCCAGGTAGGTGCACTCACACATGTGAGGTACTGTTTTCGTCGAGACACCTGTGGGAACGCAGGATGGTAGGACATGTGTTGTTGGTGGCGTGTTTCATTGGGTGGCCAGACTGAAATGTCTGAAAATTGTGTTTTTTTCCACCAAATTTCAGAGACATTTCCCTCTGCGCCCCCACCGAAACACGCCGCCAACAACAGATGTCCTACCTTCCCGCGTTCCCACAGGTGTCCCGATGAAAACGGTACCTCACATGTGTGGATGCACCTACCTCGGCGAAAAGGGAAAAGGCTAACAAACTGATAACCCCAAGCCTTTAGGCAAAAGCAGATTTTGCTCACCTGGACAATCTACAGATTTGAGCTTAGGGTGTCGAAGCCACCAAGGAAAAAAGAGAACCCCATGCATTTCTGAAAAGACACACGTGGGCACCACCCTTTCCACTAAAAACATCCATGGTGATTTAGTGACCCCCACACCCACCCAAAACAAGTTATCATTTTTTTATTTTTGTTTTTGTTTTGCTTCTTTCCTAGCGGCAGATTGTGCTAGCAATCTGCCCCCAGGGAGGGCTACATGAGATGCCCCCCATCCATTTGGGGTGGCGAGAGAGGGTCACCCCCTTTCCACTATAAACATCCATGGTGGTTCAGTGGCCCCCCCACCCAAAATAATTTATATTTTTTTTATTTTTATTTTGCCCCTTTCCTAGGGGCAGATGAGCACATGTGTGTGGCCATCTGCCCCCGGGGGAGGTGTAAAATGTACTGCCCCAGGCTTAGGTGGTGGCTCTGCCAATATTTGCAGTGGCCTCCCCCCTCCCCAAATGGATGGGGCATCTCATGTACCCCTTCCTAGGGGCAGAATTTTGCCCCCAGGGAAGGCTATATAAGGTGCCCCCATCCACTTAGGGTGGGAGAGAGGGCCACCCCCGAATTTCAAACACAGAAAATCCTGGCGGTCTAGCGGCCCCCCCACCTAAAACAAGTTATAATATATATATTTTTGTTTTGCCCTTCCCTAGGGGCAGATGGGCACATGTGTGTGACCATCTGCCCCCAGGGGGGGGTGGAAAAATGTACTGCCCCAAGCCAGGGAGGACGGGGTGGCTCCGCCAATATTTGCTGTGGCCTCTCTCTCCCCCCCACCCCAAATGGATGGAGGGCATCTCATGTACCCCTTCCTAGGGGCAGAAATCTGCCCCCAGGGAGGGCTACATAAGGTGCCCCCCATCCACTTAGGGTTGGGGGAGAGGGCCACCCCCCTTGCAAAAATCCCTGGTGGCTAGTGGTCCCACCCACACCCACCCCAACCAAAACTACGTTTTAAAATAAATCTTTTTTTTTGTTGTTAGCCCCCCTTCCCTTGGGGCAGATGATCACCCATCTGCCCCCAGGGTATTTCCCCCATGCTTTGGGGGTCAGGGGGGAGAGGGCAGCTTACATAGTAAGCAGCCCCTCCCCCCACTTCAAAAACGGATCCCTGCATGACACACCAAACACATATTCTGGGGGGGATAAATGATATTACATCCCCCCACTTAAAATTGTGGGGGGAATTTGTCCTCCCTGTCCCCCCCCATGTCCTGCGCCCATGGGCGCAGGCTAAGTTAGACCATTATGGCAAGAGAATTACTTTGAAAAACTGATTCTACAACTATATAAATGAGCAAAGGTTGACTTTCCATAACAAGGATACCGCCCATTGTCCAGCTGATCCCTGCCTGTCGTGTATGGTTCGGTGCTTTGCTGCTGAGCTCAAGTGATTTTTCAGTTACCTTATGAGATGAAAAAACACTGCTTTATGTAGCTGGTGGCTCCAAATTCCTGGATCCAGAAAATTCTGCCTTATCCTAAATTATTGCAGGTGCTCCCTTTGGGACATAGGATTTATTGGGGCATGTTATCAGTCATTTTTGCACCTCACAAATTCACGAAATTACTTTCATATCACCCCAAAAAAAAATGAGAGAGACATTTCCCTCTGCGCACCCACCGAAACACGCCGCCAACAACAGATGTCTTATCTACCCGCGTTCCCACAGGTGTCCCGATGAAAACGGTACCTCACATGTGTGGATGCCCCTACCTCGGCGAAAAGGGAAAAGGCTAACCCACTGATAACCCCAAGCCTTTCGGCAAAAGCAGATTTTGCTCACCTGGACAATCTACAGATTTGAGCTTAGGGTGTCGAAGCCACCAAGGAAAAAAGAGAACCCCATGCATTTCTGAAAAGAAGACACCCGTGGGCACCACCCTTTCCACTGAAAACATCCATGGTGGTTTAGTGACTCCCACACCCACCCAAAACAAGTTATCATTTTTTTATTTTTGTTTTTTTTTTTGCTTCTTTCCTAGCGGCAGATTGTGCTAGCAATCTGCCCCCAGGGAAGGCTACATGAGATGCCCCCCATCCATTTGGGGTGGCGAGAGAGGGTCACCCCCTTTCCACTAAAAACATCCATGGTGGTTCAGTGGCCCCCCACACCCACCCAAAATAATTTATAATTTGTTTATTTTTGTTTTGCCCCTTTCCTAGGGGCAGATGGGCACATGTGTGTGGCCATCTGCCCCCGGGGGAGGTGTAAAATGTACTGCCCCATGCTTAGGGGGTGGCTCTGCCAATATTTGCAGTGGCCTCCCCCCACCCCAAATGGATGGGGGCATCTCATGTACCCCTTCCTAGGGGCAGACTTTTGCCCCCAGGGAAGGCTACATAAGGTGCCCCCATCCACTTAGGGTGGGGGAGAGGGCCACCCCCGAATTTCAAACACAAAAAATCCTGGTGGTCTAGCGGGCCCCCCACCTAAAACAGGTTATAATATATATATTTTTGTTTTGCCCTTCCCTAGCGGCAGATAGGCACATGTGTGTGACCATCTGCCCCCAGCGGGGGGTGGAAAAATGTACTGCCCCAAGCCTGGGGGGACAGAGTGGCTCTGCGAATATTTGCTGTGGCCTCTCCCCCCCACCCCAAATGGATGGAGGGCATCTCATTTACCCCTTCCTAGGGGCAGAAACCTGCCCCCAGGGAGGGCTACATAAGGTGCCCCCCATCCACTTAGGGTGGGGGGGAGAGGGCCACCCCCTTGCAAAAATCCCTGGTGGCTAGTGGTCCCACCCGCACCCACCCCAACCAAAACTACATTTTAAAATAAATCTTTTTTGTTGTTGTTAGCCCCCCTTCCCTTGGGGCAGATGATCACCCATCTGCCCCCAGGGTATTTCCCCCATGCTTCGGGGGCCAGGGGGGAGAGGGCAGCTTACATAGTAAGCAGCCCCTCCCCCCACTTCAAAAACAGATCCCTGCATGACACACCAAACACATATTCTGGGGGGGATAAATGATATTACCCCCCACTTAAAATTTTGGGGGGGATTTGTCTCCCTTGTGCCCCCCATGTCCTACACCCATGGTCAAAAGGCCTGTGCCAGTGTCAGTGGTACGAGGCAAAGTGCCCAGGTTCAAACAGTTCTAGTAGCTGCAGTCAATTCTTTGTTTAACGGTTGAAAAGGAGGGTGCAGAAGGTAAAAAGATAATGTTAGCCAATAGGGACGGCCAGCCCAGAAGGTAAGTAAAGGATTTAAAAATCCTTTAGCATTACCCAACGAAACGGGAGGCCTGGCGGAACAATGTACCTTAAAAGTGGAAGAGGGTCCGGCGGTGGCGGTAGTTCCTGGCAGTCCCTGCATTTCAGGAGATCCAGCAGAGGAAGAGAGGCTCTCATCGTGGAGGAAGGTTCAAGTTACTGCACTGCCCAGGGAAGAAGCCGGCCGCAGGGATGCAGAAACGGAATAAAAGGTACGCTCCTTTAAATCACGGTCATGGTGGAGGGGGTGCCTGGCTATCCGGTCTCCTAGTGCTTGGCACTGGCGATTCGACCAAGGCAGGTCTAGGAAGGCAATTGACGAACTGGTTGACCCCACCAGCTCAAGCGAAGAAGGCTCTTCTAGGTGAAGATCGTCTCTTGTCGTTGGAGAAAAGCGGTGAGGATCTGCAGCAGGGCTTCACCGGTGTTTCAGTCGCTGCAGATGTCTTCGGCTTCTCTCCTCTTTGGATCTCTCAGGTCCAGTGGCAACGTCTTGTCCTCCAGTCCTCAGATCCCTGCTTTTATGCAGAAAAACCCCCATTCATACAGCATAGCTGTCACTCACACAGCAGGGTGGTTATCCTGGCGGGATAACCCCCCAACCTATCAGAGCTGAGTGTGACTTGGGTTACTTAGGCAACCCTGTCCAGGGTGCCTGCTCCCCCTCCCACACATCCTGTCTACCCCAGACTCACTGGTGCCTGAAGGAGGGCTTCTGTCCAGAAGCCCGCCAAAAGGACGAACAAAGGGCCCCAACCTCGGTTTGGATTACAGAGAGCGACACGAGAAAGAAATATTATCAAAGATCTGGCAAAAAAAAAACAGCGGAGTAAAGTTAATAATAAAATGACCCTGCAGTTTGTTAAAGGCTATCATAAAAATTGGTAGCCTCGAACAATGGGAAAATCCCATAGGAAAATATTTGTGGTCGAATATTAATGATAGTAACCACTGCACAAGCCAGAAACTTTGGAGAGAGGGACTGGACAGTACCCTCTCGAAAATGAACACCAGGGAAAATGTATTAACCCTTCCCAGTACCTCCATAGTAAGATGGGTTGTACTGGTTCATAACTATTGACTAGAAAAGTCAATGGTAACTTTGCATGCCCTGGGAGACAGTAGTCAGTCCCAGGGTATGGAGTCTATGTTTGGGGGTCATTATGACACCCCTGTGTTACTGCACTGAGGGTGCTGTGTAACACACATAAATAAGATGATACCTATGGGGGTGAGAAAAACCCCACAGACCATAATCACAAAAATAGCCTCAATAAGCACAAAAATAGCCTCAAACACACATCAAAAATATGCCTAAGAGTGGGAAAAAGAGTCTCACTCTTAGCAGGAGAAGAAAAAAATAAACCCTGGAAATCCAGGAAAGCTGCTGTGGGACTCTATAGGTAAGGGAAATTAGCCTTTAAAGAGAATTCTCCCTAACACTGGGCCTAGTAAGATCGCTGTTTTGTTCTCCCCTGTTCCCCTCCCTTACCTTGTTGCGCTCTGAAACACTTGTGTACGAGCGCAATAGAAATAAAATATCATATCATATCATATCCTGCACTTGCCCTCACAGGCCCCCCCTTAGCTGATCGGCTTGCACCCTTGTAGCCGTCCAGCCCTTGCGCTTAGCTTTGGACCCTCCCTTCCTTATCTTCATCGCCCTGGACCCGTCCACCTGGACTCCTTGACACACTCCTTCTCATGGGCCTTTCTACACAGCTCTTGCACTTCCCCACCTCCCTTCCCCCTAGCACTTCATCATACTGCACTTGCACAATCTGAAGGTTGCATGGCCTATTAGGATCACTACTCTCCCCCCTCAGCCTCCTGCCTTGCAGCACCCCGAAACACTTGTGCATAGGTGCAATACGAATGAACAATAAAATACATAAATACAAATAAATAAGTGACTTTACAATAAGTTGCTATAAGTAAGCCAAGTTGCAAATTACCTAAATTGCACTATTATTATATATGGAGCATCTCTATAGTCATTAGGCTTTTATTTTATAACAGAAAGATATATTAACATAAGGTATGAAGTGAATCACTTACAGAGCTGCAGATAAGACAGAGTGCATTACATGATTTGCCCAGGATCACACACTTTGGTTAAATGGTGAAACCGGGATGTGGGCAATTTAAGGTACTGAACAAATCTTCCCAGGTCTAGTTGATATAGATATTTCCTAAGGTTTTCCTTTGCATTTAATGTGTTTAAGTAATACTTTATTTATAGTTCTGACTTGGAACCAAACCACATTATATAATAAACTAGCATTTCATAATAAATTAGCTGTACACTATAGAAATCGTCATAGAAATATGCTGAGCAATGTGAGTATAACTTTAGTTTTATTCTCAGCATCCTGCATGCAAAGTCACAATAGCATCTTGCAGATTATTGTGAGCCTAACAAATCCCCCTTGGGTTTTAACGCTACAGTCATTATTTCATGAAGCATGCAGCATTCTATGCTCTTCTCACTTCTGATCACCCTCATTCACATTTCTTAAGGGACAGTCCTTGCTAATAGTCCTCCCTCCCTCCCACAAATGTTGAATGTATCCCATTGTAATGCTCTGTGCCAGGACAATGAGGGTGCTGAGCAGGGTCTCCGTGCTCGGCACCCTCCTTGTCCTGCCAGTGGGACACCTTTCCTGTGGGTGCCGAACGGGAGAGCTGTCCCACTGCCATATGCCCTAGTCCTGCTCTGAAAGAACCACTCCCCGCACAACTCCCCCGCTCGGTACACCACTGTTCCTGCTATAGAACAACACTGTCTTTCCACTGTGTAGTTTATCCTTAGGTTATTCTACTATTCTTTTTCCCTTTCATGTCTATTAGCAGTATAAAGTGCTACAATGCTCTTTAGGGCTATGTCACTGCTATAGAAATTGCCAAAGAAAAGTAATATCAAATTTAAAATGGTCATCTTTCAATTTATTGAAATCAGTGTAATTGCTGTGAAACAAAACTACAACTCCTAGAAGGTCATGTTTTGTGCGGGGTACAGCAACATTCATGAGTAGAATGAACAAGTAATAACTGTGCACATTATTTTTACTCTACTCCACATTTATATTAATTTGGAAAAGGGAACACCAATTCCGCCACGCTCAATCTCTCCACCATACGCATGCAGAAGCAGCATTTAAGTCAGCATTATATTTTCATGCTGGCGTAAATGCTGTGTATTCCTATGGAGTCCACCTGCTTTTTACAGCATCAAAATGCAGGCGGATTCCATAGAGTCCATTGCAAATGCTGCCAGCCATGCGTAAACAGCGGGCAACATTTACTCCATGTGCACTGCGTAGTGCAAAATAAACGCATAACGGTGTGTTTCCTGTTTGTTTACACCTACTTAAGCACTTTGTATTGCAAATGAATAATATTGCACAGAGGGGACATGCTTGCACCTGGATAGAAATGTAACCGGTTCCACTGGTGCATTTACGCTTTGGAGAAACATTACTTCCCTGGAATGAATAAGGTTGTGAAATTAAACCCAGGTTTGGACCCTGGCAGGTCTCATGGTCTGGAGTATTCAGGTATCCTCCTTCATGCTTCAATGTTTGCACTGTAGGTGATGAAGCTATGACTGGTTTACTGCTGTAAGTCAAAGAACTGCCTTAAGAGATTGCTGGGTGGCGTGGATTGATTAATTCCAGGGCCCGCTCAGCAGGGCAAAGGGCGGCAAGCTGTGATTTGATGCCTTTTTGATGGTGTCTAAACTGTTTGAGTAGGATATCTATAAATAGTGTGACCTACGTTGTGTATAAATAGATCCTGTACTGTTTGCTCACATCCATTATTAGCCCTGCAAAGTGACGTACATGCCTGGGTCCTTGCGTGTCTTATTCTTTGGCTCCACCCTGTTTACCTTTGGGGCCCACTCATAAAGACGTTACACTGAATTCCTTTGGCTTAAACCTGGAGACAGCCGTTCGATTCACAATGAACTCATTATGAGTAACTCTGACATATACCTGCCTTACTCAGGCGTAATAGTCAGGCGTACACCACAGATACTCAGTGTAACTTCTTTGTGAATTGAATATCCCCTTCATCGTTTAAGTCAAACGTAAGACCTGCTCTTTAACCTGGATTCTAATACTCCATCAGTTCTGATCCTCCTTGATCTTTCTTCTGCCTTTAACACAGTCAACCACTCCATCTTCACAAACCGTCTCCATGATACCCTAGGCATCACAAACCCGACACTGGCATGGCTGAATTCCTTCCTTTGAAACAGAACCTCCCAAGTGCAAATTGCTCCTTTTCTCTCCTCAACTTCACTCTCTACCTGTGGGATCATCTTTGACACCTCTCTCTCTCTTTCTAACCAGACATAACAGAGCTTGCCAAGAAGTTAAACTTTCAGCTCCACCTCCTCCGGAGCATTCTACCTTTCCTCACCTTCCCCCAGAAGCTCAACATCTCCAGAGCACTTGTTCTCTCTAGGCTGGACTACTGCAATAGCCTCTTCCTCAATCTGACTCTTACCTCCTTTTACCTCCTTCAACTAATCTAGAATAGGACTGAGAGACTTATCCTTGGCCTCAAGTCCAGGGACGGCATCTCTCCAGCCCTAAAATCTCTCCTCTTGCTCCCGGTGACAAATTCTAGACCCTTTGCATCATCCACAAGACTGTCTGGGGCCTGAGTTCTCCCCACATCCAACTTTCCCTCTGTAAATACCTCCCTGCCAGAGGCCTTCGGTCCTTTGGCTGCAACTCTCTGCAGGTCAAACATTTTGATCCCTTTCATCAGCTGGTTCTTCAATGTGGAGCGGCCTCTCTGCTCCCCTTAGATTTGAGCAGGATCTTCTTAAATTCCTGACACTTCTGAAGACTTTCCTTTTCTCCTCTTCCTTGCCTCTCACCCTTCCGTGCTATCTCTCCCTCCGCCACTGCGACTGGGGCCTGGTACCTTCAGAGTCCTGCAGGGACCAGACCACCTCCCTACCTGTCCCCCCAGCATTCTGTGCCAGTACTTGCCCTCGGGCTCCCTTCCCAGGACTAGCCGTAACTTGGTCCACCCTGTCAACCGCAATCATCCTCCCTCCCCTCCTCTTTCCTTTGGCACATTGGCCACTCCCAGCACTTGCCCACCCTCCTCCCTTTCGATACCCCACTCCTGCACTTCTCCCTCTACCCCCCTACATTTACCACCTTATCTTGAACTTGCATGGTAGGATTGTCACAAGGCCAATATAACCGTTTCTGTTGTTCTACTTCCTTCCCATGTCCCCACCCCTACAATTTATGTTCTGGCGCCTGGAATCACTTGTGTATATGCGCCATACAAATGTCCAATAAATAAAATAAGTCATAGTTACTCTTAGTTACATTTTTGTGATTCAGGTCATTTGTCTCCCTTCTGTAGTAGCTGATCTTCTGACATGGAAGTCTGTGTTGGCACTTTCCATTCGTGTTTCGTCAGGGGTCACACGTTATATTAATACGGCAGAATGGGGTGGGTGTATTTAGATTCTGGAAGATGCCAGTAGATATTCACCCTTATATAGGTGGCCTCTTCCACTAAAGACGACTTCTTCCCCTTTAATAGACTGTGCAAGGATTGCACTCAGTCTATGCGCACAGAGACACGCTGGACCATGCAGATGGACCCTGGGTTGATCAGTTGCAGCCTGTGAGACATCACACATAGTGAGAGCATGAAGTAGCCCCCGATATTTCATACACACTTAGGTGATCAATTTACCTTGTCCGGTGAGATTGAGGTTTGACTCACACTGTTATTGTGAATCCTAGTTATATTTGTTTGGTTTGGTTAAAGAGCAATAAGTAGTTGACCATGCCCTATGCACAATGTGATGACGAGGAGCAAACATCGCCTACATCCCCTACATAAATAGCTTTACCTTGATTCTTGGAGAATCATTATTCCTGAATTAGAGGAGTTAGGCATTCTGTTTTCCCAGATGTGGGTGGTAATTTATAGGGTGCAGTGATTAAACACAAAGTTATGGTAATTCCGCTTCTGCCGCTTTTTTGGCAATAACGGAATTACTGCCATTTTTACTGCTCTGCCAAATCCCGATTTGGCGTTTAAGTGGATGATATACCTCCAGCATCATGCTGGAGGAAAATCCTCCACTTTAAAGCCAAACATCTTTTGAATTGCAACATAGTAGTCCTATCCCCTATGGACTCCAAAAATGAAGTCTAACACTGCCCTACCACCACTTGTAATCCCGTGGTCAACCCACAGGACAAAGTGGCTGGTTTCGGAAGTAATTTAACAGAATTACCACTGAATTCTATGCAAACCCGGAATGAGGCCTTTGGTCACTTTTCAATCCTGCACAAAAGACTTAATTAGGCTTAAAGTGATTGCTGATGAAAGCCACAAAGCATTACACTCTGGTAGACTGAAATACATGTCTCCCTCTCTCCCTCTGGCTCTCTCTTCCTCGCTCCCCCCTCCCTCTCTCTCTCCATCTGGCTATCTTTTTCGCTCTCTTTCTCTCTCCCACTCTCTATCTCTCTCTTTTTCTCTCCATCTCTCTCTATTTTCCTCTCTCTCTCGCTCCTTCTAACTGTATTATTCACTCTTTCTCGCTCTCACTCGCTTCCTCTTTCTCTCTCTCTCGCTCTATCTCTTTCTCTCCCTCTCTTTCTCACTCCCTCTGTCTCTTTCTCTCTCTGTCTCTCTCTCCCTCTGTCTCTCTTTCTCGCTCTCTCTACATCTTTCTCTCTCTCTTTCTCTTCCTCTTCCTCCTTGTGTCTTTGTGTGTGTGTGTCTCTCTCTCTCCCTCTCTCTCCTTCTGGCTCTCTTTCTCTCGCTCTCTCTCTCTCTCTCTTTCTCTCGCTCTCTCTTTCTCGCTCTCTCTCTCTCTTTCTCACTCTATCTTTCTCTCTCCCTCTGGCTCTCTCTCTCTCCCTCTGTGTCTTTCTTTCTTCCTCTATCTCACACCCGCTTTGTCTCTCTCTAGTTATCTCTCTCCCTCTGTGTCTTTCACTCGTTCTGTCTCTCTTCCTCTTTGTCTCCCTCTCTTCCACTTTGTGTGTGTGTCTCTATCGCCCTCTCCCTCTGACTTTCTTTCTTTCTCTCCCGCCATCTCTCTCTCTCTTTCTCTCTCCTTCAGTCTCTATCTCTCTCTGTCTCTCTTTCTCTCTGGCTCTGTCTTTCTCTCTTTCACGCTCTCTCTTCCTCTTTGTTTCTCTCTCTATTACTCTCGCCCTTCCTCTATGTATCTTTTTGTGTGTCTCTCCCTCCCTCTCCTTCTGGCTCTCTTTCTTCTGAAGTCCCAAACCAGCCAAGGCCCACAACCTCAAACTGGTCTGCACAGCCTTTGCCCTTTTTATGGTTACTCTCTTTCACCTGTCCACCCACATTTGTAGAAACTCACTCAATCGCATCTTCCTTTCATCTTCACTTAAGTCTTCTGCCCCCTTCTGTTTACTCCTCCCCCTCTAACAACTGTAACAATGGCATGGTGGATCAACACCAGGCAGACACAAGGATGGATGTTTAAATAAAGGTTAACAAGGGATAGTTACAGGTTCAGGCAAAACTAGGAAAATGCAAGTTGCACTTAAAATAAAACAGGATTACTTCCCTTTGTGGTCAACAAGTGTAAGTCTCAGTCCACTTTTCCTTTCAGGTGTAGGTGATCAATTCACAGTCACTCAGGGTGCTGGGTCCTTGATTTTTCCGAAAGGCCCGTTCCTCTTTGATGGCCGCAACACTCTCTTGCTAAGGGGCCTCTTCTGCATCATCTGTCCCTCCTCTCCAATCTGTCTCCCCTTCTGTACCACCTCGATGCTTCAACACATGTTTGTACCACCACCCGTCCCATATTCACACTTGCGAGGCACCAGGGTTGCCTTCTGATAATCCTCCATCACTTCTCTCTCTATCAATCGTGTCTTATCCTCGCTTTGGACCTCCTTTACAGGCCCTTATCCACTTGACTGAATGCAGTCTCCATCCATCATGTTTCTCCCAACCTTCTTCCCCTCTTTCCACTTATTATTTTCTCTGGCATCTTCACTCTACACCCTTTCCATCTCCTGAATGTCCCCTCATTCTCTCTAATGTATCCTGCAACCTCCTGCTTGTGTCTCCTTCCCTTCTCCTTGATGTTCTCTCTCACCAGTATCTTCTGCAGCCTTTTCTTGTTGTCTTCAGATCTTCTGATCGTACCTCGTTCCCTCATTATTTTTATTTTTTTTGTATTGTTTATAGTGCAAACCTAGCTTACGAGAAGCAGAGCACTTTACAATGGGAGAAGGCCAGCATTGGGCTTAGCATGTTATACAGTAGTACTGTTAATTGAGGGTGGGATGTTTTCATCTGGCAGGTATTTTCGAAAAAGACTAATTTTTAGTGTTTTGCAGAACTGGAGGATGGTGGGGTCATTTTGAACCTCTGTTGAGATTGAGTTGGAGTTGGTCACGGCGTGCCAGTGGAAGGACTGGTGAGTCTACCCTTTATGGGCTTTTTGCTACGCAATGCCCAAGAGTCTATCAAGATGTGGCGTTTAGCCGCAAAATATGTTGGTGCTCTGTTTGAGACTGCTTTGTAGGAGATACATGAAGATTTGAATAATAGCGGGAGCCAGTGAAGCTTGCACAGATAGAGGCTAATTTTTGGGCACACTTAGTGAGGTGGGCTGTGGCTTGGTGGGCTGCCTTAAGCAAGGGGAGGAAGGTGTGCATCTCGAAGCAAGTAAGGAGGGTGTTTCCCCCATCGATGTGTGTGATCACAAAGACTTGGACTACTATGGAGAAGTCAGGGGACGGGATGAAATTATTCTGAGGAGTGTGGAGTTCGGTAGCCAAAGAGTTTGTGCCTATTTGGGCTTTGCTTTTGGAAAGAAAGGCTACGGTCAACAATGCAGCCCAAGGATGTGGCTGTTTTTCACAGCTCGGGGTGAATCCTTTAAGACTCATGTCGCACAGCAATTGGTGCATGAATTTGTTAGGGGGCACTGATGAGGATGATTTCAGTCTTGGTGGGGTTCAGTGTGAGGTAGTTATTTGACATCCATGTTTGAATGGAGGCCAGGCTTTCATGGAGGAGAGCAATGCCATGGTGGCGACTGACCTTAATGTACAGTGGAGTACCATCAGCATATTGATGGATTACTATGTTGGGGACGTTGTGGAGAGTTCACAAGGGTTCCATGTATGAATTGAAGACAATTGGGCACAGGATGAATGTTTGGGCGACCCCACATGTGACTGGGAATTAGTCCTGAAGGGGTCCATATGTACAGCCTGATATTTTCAAGGTAGGTAGGGCACAAACCATTTTAGGCTTGTCCTGCAGACACCCATCGTGTTAGCGACAGAGGAGAGGAGGGTTAGGAGGCAAATAGGAGGTTTTAGTTGACTAGCAGGCACGATTCCCATGTTTTGGTGATTTGCAGTGCATTGTCCAGAACTTGGGTGGTTGCATTTGGGGCAGTAGCCAGACTGGCATTTGAGGAGGCAGCGAATCTGGGCAATTTTGGCAAGTATTTGGCTCACGATTGCTTTCTGGATAAGCTTACTGATGAATGGGAGGCTTGTGATGGGACTTTAGTTGACTAGGCCCTCAGGTCAAGCAAGGTTTTGTTAGAAGGATTTGTATGAGACCAGTCTTCAACGCATCTGGGAATGCACCTTCATTGAAAGAAGCAGTTATAATATCGAGCAGTGCGTTAAGCGCTGCACCAGTGAGTTGTTTAATGAGGGAGGATGGTAGCAAGTTGTCTGTGTAAGTGGGAGGTTTAAGGGAAATGAGAGTGTCTGAGAGAAGTGAGGAGGGCAAGGTCAGTGCAGTGGAGCAGTGTTGGGAGGGGAGATTGACATGAGGACTCTGTCTGATTTAGAGGCATTGATGGGACCTCGGATCTTATCAATTTTGTTAATGAAGAATGTATTGATTCTGTCACATTTCTCTTGTGAAGCCAGTTCCTCTGGGATAGATGTGGGCTTCATGAAGTGCTTGACTTCTCTGAATAAGGCCTAGCTCCTAATAGAGGCTGCCTCACTGGTGGAGGTGCAGTAAGCCTACTTGGTCTTGGAGATCATGTGTCCGCATTGGGTGCATAGCAATTTGAGGGATGAGAGCCATCCTCTGGATGCAGTCCTTGCACCACCATATTTCAAGGGATCTGATTCAGTGTTTGTTTGTGGTGACCTGGGGTGTGCACCTAGGTGCAGTGGTTTGAGTTGGCAAGGACCAGACCTTAGCAGCAACTAGTTATTTATTGAAGAGGTTGAATGTATCCAGAAAGGGGCACACCATGTGCGGTTTGCCACCAGTCAAAAATCATCATAAATGCAGGAACTCTGTGGCGTGCAAACTTACCAAGTCAAAATACATATTTGAGTATGAACAGGAGAAATGGCATTTAACTAGTCACACCAATTGCATACATTTTGCCACACAGGTGGGACATGTCAATAACTTATAACTAAACTGAAGAATGTATATATGTGTTCCATGTAATAATTGGATTCTGAATACAAAGGGGTATAATGTCGGAATTTAGTTTTTCTTTAATTCATTCGATTTCCTTGTCATCATTGTTTGGCAACTATCTGATAATCATAGGTTATATTACCCATTGTTGCACTCCTACTGTTCAATGTATGACATGGTAAAATCTGTGAATTGTAACACTTGGTATCAATTTTCTATGCATTAATGATCCTAATGAGACCTTTGAAGATGGTCGCCGACATAGCTGCCTTTGCGGCTCATGTGAACTATGTCTGTGCTTTATAGGTTAGACATCAGCATTAACCTAGTATGAAATGTATGCACAAGCTACCTGCCCCGCAGCATGAATACTGTATTACTTGAGGAAGGGGTGCTTATTTGGGAAATTATATACTAATTAAGAAAAAAAAACACTGGCTTTTTAGATAAATACACTGGATCATGTAGATTTGTGTTTAGAAGTAGCGCGCCAAATATAACAAGTACACTACACATGAACACTCGCCAGTTCCACAAACAGTGTATTTAATCCCTTAACTTCTGGGCTATTATGCATCTATGCAAATAGGTCGAGCATACTCGTCCTCAGGGATGTGATACTCGCTGTGATATGCAGAGAATGTGGAATTTGGACAAATGTTCAGTTAGTGATCTCTCCACTGCAATACAAAATGTACTTTGTCCGTCTGAGAAGCCCTGGGCCCCGTTGGAGCCCACCCACCTCGTTATGTGGAAGTCCACCGCTGCGGGTTGTTTAGAGACGCCCACCCACATTGTTATGTGGGTGCCCGCCATTGCGGGCTATGGCGAGAATGGAAGTGACGTTGAGGGTTAGGGAGGGGCCAGCAGGGGCCGGCGGCAGTGGGAGATTGTATTTAATAAAGAGCAGACGTTGCGAGAAACGCTCCAGCTCCTGCCTCGTTCTTGTGTGAATGCGATGGGTGATTGAGGCGAGGTTTACCTTCTTACACTGGCGACGAAGGTAACGAATAACACGCATGCCGAGGGCTGCCGTCGGGCAGTGCTGCGCATCGGCGCCCCTCCCCTCTGCGCCGGTCCCCGTGCTGAGAAGCATGTGTGTGACGGCGCTGCACCGTAAGAGCTGCCGCTCCACGCACTCGGAAATCACAGCCTCACAACTAGTGCCTGCACCGCTCCCAGCACAGCTGGTGTGGAGCCCCAGCACAGAGCACTGAAGGCCACGGAAGGCCGCGGAGAAGCCCAGCCCGCTGCACAGGTCGCAGCTCCGCCCCTCCCCCAACCCAAACGAGGAGAAACAGGGGAGAGGAGACAGGAGGACGGAGAAACCTGCGGATTGAACCCACAGAAGGAAATCCGTGACACCACATGAGTGCCTGGATCACGTGGAAGGACTCCACACAACAATAAGGCAAGTGATTGGTCCTGCCTGCCCGGTGATGCAGAAACACATACAAAGAGGTATTCCAAAATTACAAAATCGCGCTTACTGCGCAAAATAAACACACTACCCCTAGGGAAGGAAACTCACAACTTCCCAACATGACAGACCAGTGGCGTCATCTGCACCCACAGCCTCATCATCAGCACCCACGACTGCAGTGACAGGTACGGAGGGTGCCGCAGGCGTAAATGCTGCTCAGACACCGGTGGCAGGAGGAACAGCGCGCGTGATGCACATGCCCAACCCATTCGATGTGCGAGATACAATGAATTTAGGACCAAGGTGGGCCACATGGCTCAGAGACTTCACATTTTATGCGGGAGCAGTGGGCCTCGCAGAGGATGACAGGCTGAAATACACTCTGTCCATGGCCATAGGACCAGCCGTACGAGATATTGCAGGAGAACTGATCAACTGGGACACTGCAACATATGAAGAGGTACACCGTAAATTGTCAGAGTACTTTGCACCACACACCAACGTAGATTATGAACGCCACATCTTTCATTCTACCCGGCAGGAGAAAGGCGAGTCACTAAACAACTATGTCATGCGCCTGCGCATAAAACAAAAATACTGTAAATTTCACTGATAATCAAATGAGGAAGCCGTAAGGTCACATCTGGCTGTCAATCCCAATCTTTCAGAAAACAACTGCTTCAAAAACGAAGATTGCTCGAAGAAATATTGGCCCTAGCCAGAATGGAAGCCGCTGTCAAATCACAACTAGATAACATAGGAAAAATAAACATACAACAGACCACGATGCCCACAGACACAGTCAACAGGCTGGAAGCGTCCGCAAGTCAAGCAGCAGGGCGTTCAGAGGCCACATGCTACAGGTGCCGCTACGAGTACCCATACACAGGGGTCTGCCCCTCCGTAGGACAACAATGTGCCGCTTGCGGAGGTATGGACCACTTTCGAGCCATGTGTAAAAATGCTCCCCCAGCTAGTGCCAGCAGACAAAGAACCCAAGAACGTTGTAGGACGAACCGCCACAGCCCAACGAGCAACAGAGCAGAATGGGACCACAAACCCTCACGAAGAGATGACAAGTACCGCAGAAACGCATATGCCAAAGAGGACAGGCGACCACAAGAAGGGGGGAGGCGCAGCCAGAGGAGGCAATTTGTCCGATACATGGAAATGCGCTCGCCGTCCAGCAGTGAGACCCCAAAATCGGAGGACGACCAAAGGAAGAAAGGGTACGTCTGGGCCCTCAATAATGCAACGCCCACCCAGCAGAGCCCGATCCTTACCCTACAAGCAAATGTCACTCCGATAGAATTCCTAATCGACACTGGGGCCACAGTGAACATTCCCAGTGAACAAGCATATAACTCGCTGTCTCGACAACCAAAACTATGCAAAGCTACGGTGGACATATACCCATATGGTGCCACCCCCCCACTACCGTGCACAGGCACCATCACAGCGTGGTGCACACAAAAGTCTCATGCTGCAAAAATTCCCCTACACATACTGAACACGGGAGCAAACATCGGATGTATCCTGAGTTTTAAAACAGCGGTCAACATGGGCCTCATGCAAGGGCCCACACCGTGGGTATCACCAATTGTCCCGGTCCCGAAAAAGTCCCCAGATGGCTCCATACATCTATGTGTGGACATGAGGAGGGTCAACGTCACCATCAAGAGGGAGAGACATCAAGCACCAAGGATCACCGACATGATCCACCTCCTTCTTGGGGCCAAGGTCTTTTCCAAGCTAGACTTGACAAAGGGGTATCATCAGATCAAAATAAGCCCCGAATCCAGATACATCACAACCTTTGTAACACACCTGGGTTTGTTTCAATACCAGAGACTCAGGATATTATCGGCCACTGAGATCTTTCAGGAAGAGATTCACAAAGTCATCCGTCACATACCGAACGGTTTAAACTACTCGGATGATGTCCTGGTGTTCGTCAAAACCAAAGAAGAACATGACACTGCCTTGCACCGCGTGTGTGCCACTATGGAATCGGCTGGCCTCACGCTAAATTAAAACAAGTGTGAGTTTGGCAAGGGCTCGCTAAGGTTTTTTGGCCACATCTTTTCGGACCAAGGCATGCAACCAGACCCAGATAAGGTTGCAGCACTCAACACGGCCCTGCCCCCCACAAACACCTCAGAGCTACACTCCTTCCTAGGACTCGCAAGCTACTGTTCAAGATACCTCAAGGACTATGCGGCGGTAAGCAACCCGCTGAGACTACTCAGACCAACCATTGACGTGGTCAGGAGAGTGCCAACAAGCGTTCGAGTCTATCAGAAACTCCATCTCAAAGGCAGAACACATGGCATACTTCGACTCCCGAAGGAACATCGAAGTTATTGTTGATGCCAGCCCAGTGGGGTTAGGGGCCATCTTATCTCAAAAAGACCCTGAGGACCCGACCAAAGTGTTTATATTGGCCTACGCCAGCAGAAGCCTCACCTCCACAGAACAGGCCTGCTCCCAGGCCAAGAAAGAGAGTCTAGCAGTGGTGTGGGCCTGCAAATATTACCACCTTTTCCTGTACGGGAACGAATGTACGGTCGTCATGGATCACGAAGCGCTGCTCACCATCTACGGTGACCCCAAATCGAGGATGCCTCCAACGATAGCAAGGTGGGGTTGAGGTTACAGGACTATAAATTCAGCATCAAGCACCGCCTGGGAAAGGAGGACAATCCGGCAGACTACTTATCCATACACCCATCGGGCCCAGCGCAGATCCAGCCGTCCATAGCGGAGGCCTACATCAATTACATAGTACACCACCTACAGCCATTCCCCATAGGTTGGGCGGAAGTGATAAATAAATCCGAACAAGACCCGGTGCTACGAATTGTCAAAAACTGTATACAAACAGACAAGCGGGCACACATGACACAACAGGCCAAACAAGAACCAGAGAAGGTGAGAGACGACATACGATGGATAGCCCACGTGAAAGACGAACTATCAATCGTGGAGGATCACATCATACTGAAGGGCTGCAAAGTGGTAATACCCAAATCACTGAGGGAAAGAACAATACAACTGGCTCATGAAGGACACAGAGGAGTGGAAGCAACAAAACGACTCCTAAGACAAAAAGTCTGGTTCCCGAAACTCGATGCCATGGTGGATTCACTGGTAGGCGGATGCACAACGTGTGCGCAGCTCGCACCCCCGCATCACCCAAGCCTGTGGCAAATGTCCAAGCTGCCAGAGGGAGTCTGGGACGAACTAGGTGTGGATCTGTTTGGACCAATGAGAAATGGCACATATGTACTAGTGCTAGTGGATGAGCACTCACGATTCCCTGAAGCGCAGATCGTGGAAAGCACGGCGGCCACCAGCATCATACCCGCCCTGGACCGCATGCTCTCCGTATACGGTGTTCCCAGGGTAATAAAATCAGACAACGGCTCGCCCTTTGCCAGTACAGACTTCCAGAACTTCGCCAGGTACATGGGTTTCCATCATAGAAAAATAACACCTAGATGGCCCCAAGCGAATGGCACCGTGGAGAGATTTGTGGCCAACATCCGGAGAGCACTATAAATCGCCACCATACTAAAAAAGCCATTTGAACAGGCCCTATACCAACTACTAATTGAATACAGACACACCCCGCACAGCACCATGGGGGTCTGCCCGGCTGACCGCATGTTCAGACGCCTGGTAAAGACAAGGCTACCGGAGGACCTGACACCGAAGCCCCTGACACCACTGGAGCTTCAAGCCAAAGAAAAGGACCAAGAGGAAAATGAGAAAATTAAACAAACAGCTGACACGCGCAGAACGGTGCAAGAGTCAAACGTCGAACCCGGTGACCAGGTGCTGTTGCGGCAGGCCACGGGTCGGAAGGAAGATGCCCCGTTCGCCCCTGAGCTACTGACAGTAACGCGAAGGAAGGGCACCATGGTCACAGCGGAAAGAGAAGGACGGTCTTCTGTAACCCAAAATGTCTCACAGTTCAAAAGAGTGTTAACACAACTCAACGTGAGATGGGAATCAAATGAAGAAATAAGAGACTGGCACGAAACAGACAAACCCTACCTAGGAGACAAGGAAGCATCTGAAGACGAAAGCCCGAGCGAGGCATGATAGAACGCGCACGACACACAATCCCAGAGAGGTCTAGACGACCCCAGCCGAGTTGCATGAAGCCGCAGAGACTCATTGAAGAAATGGGGTAAAAGACACCCCGAAACTGATGAGTCAAAAAGGCGGGAGATGTCCGGCTGAGAAGCCCTGGGCCCTGTTGGACCCCACCCACCTCGGTATGTGGGTGTCCACCGTTGCGGGCTGTTTTGAGACGCCCACCCACATCGTTATGTGGGAGGCCGCCTTTGCGGGCTATGGCGAGAAGGGAAGTTATGTTGAGGGTTAGGGAGGGGCCAGCAGGGGCCGCCGGCAGTGGGAGATTGTATTTAATAAAGAGCAGACGTTGCGAGAAACACTCTGACTCCTGCCTCATTCTTGTGTGAATGCGATGGGTGATTGAGGCGAGGTTTACCTTCTTACATGCTTGAACATGTATTAGTTGCATAGCTTGTAGAGAGAGTAAGAATATGACATCCAAGAATTTCTTAATAACTCCGGTAAACACTCGCTATCGAATATACACTTGTGTTGGGGTTAAGAAACAGCCATTAGTACAAGAACAATGTTTGTTCCATTGAAATTCGTCATTGGGAACACCTTTCAAGATGTCTGCCATTCGTGATTTCATAGATAGCACCAGTTGTCAACACAATAAAAAATGTCCACTGTCTGTACAATTGACTTGCTGTCCGAACAGGGTGTCGGAGCAGACCCAAGCTGAGCGGCCTCACTCAACATGTGCATCATTCTATTTTAATAAATGTTTCTTGCACAATATGTGCAAAACCAGGGCTCCAGTTATGTATGTCTATCGTAAACAGGATGTTTGTTTCACAGCAACTCGTCTGGCATACACGTACGCATGTGTCAGTAATACGCATGGTTCCATCAAAGTATCAAATGTATTCATCCAGACATGAGATTGTTCGAGGTACACTTTAAATGTGACAAATAAACACTGGCTTTTAGATAAATATGCTGGCTCAAGTAGGTTTGTATTTAGAAGTAGCTAGTCAAATATAACAGGTGTTCTACACATGAACAATCGCCAGTTCCACGAACAGTGTATTTAACAACTTACCTGCTGGGCTATCATCCTCAGGGATGTGATACCCACCGTGATATGTAGAGAACGTGGAATGTGGAGAAATTGTCAGTTAGGAATCTCTCCACTACAATACAAAATGTGCTTGAACATGTATTAGTTACATAGCTTTTTGAGGGAGTAAGAATATGACATTTATTTGAAAGTGGGTGGAGTTATACATTTGAAACACTATGTGATATTCTCTGTTACCGATATTGACAGTGTTGGTGTAAATTGATAAGCTGAACAGGAACCATAAGTCCTCATCCCTCAATGAAGGTGTGAGTTAGTCCATAATTAAAAATAATCAGTCTTCACTATCCATTAGGTCTCTTCCAAATAGTGCCTGTCATGTATTACAGGGCACCAATGGGAAGGAGACAGGCTTACATATGAAGAAAAAAATAAGCAATAGCATGCACAAATAAAGGTATTGCCTTTTATCATTGATGATGTCAAGAAGAAACATTTCCCAACATATTGGTTTCAATAAAATGACTTTAGACGTTTAACACACTGATTAGGTCTGCTTTTGTTTCAAAGAAATGGTACACAGGATCCCGTAGGTGGGAACACCAAGCAATATATCTGTCCTGATGAAGGCAGTCACAATTTAGAGCACCAAGAAACCCAGAAGGCCGAAACACTTGGTGTCAACCCATATTACATTACCAAAATAACAGCTCACTGTAGAAAAAATACAGGAGCAGATAAAGATAAAATGTTCAGATTCGGCCTCAGAATTTAAAGTGGCTATGAAATGAATGCCAAAAAATGAGGCTCTAAAATACTCCAGTGAGATGTTTTTGAAGCATTCAAAAATGTTGTAATGAATAAACTCTCAGTAAATAGAAAATGAAATCATAGAATCTATGCTGTGTCTGTCAAAAGCCCTTACCCTGATCTGTGTTTTTGTATTTTATATGTAGAAACTTGGAAGATCAGGGGTTATCCAGGTGCCCTTTTTGCTGGAAAGTCCAGAAGGGCTGAGGCATTTCTTGTGGTGGTGAATGTTACGAATTCTGCTTCTAGGGTACCTTAGGGAAGTTCTTGAATGTAGCGGAGCTTAATCAGAGAGTGTTTAGCCTGGCCTTGGTGTGGCAGATGTGTGTCTATAGTATGAGAAAGGGGATTGCTGTATGGTCGGTCCATTCAAGGTGGAGATATTTTAGCATGAGACGAATGGGGCGGAGGCGAATATGAGGTTGAGTGTGTGGCCTTTGACATGTGTGCAGGAGGGTATGATCTGTTTAACGTCCATTGCGTTGGTCTGGGAGAATAGATGGTCATGTAGGCTTGCTGGTTGATACTCAGAGACATGAAAGTTTCCAAGGGGAGTGTAGGGGAATACCAAGTCAGTGCTGCAGAGAGAAGGTTTGAGAGATCATCAATACAGTTACCACTCCCCGAGGTGGTCTGTAAATATGCTGGAATATAATTGAGTGATTGTTTGAGATGAGGAACTGGCCATAGGATTATTCGAAGGAGCTGTGTGCAGGGGTGGGTATTACCATGCAGGGACATTCAATTTTATGGATGACTGTCATCCCAACTAAATGTTTTCCTGTGCAGTCAGTATGTTGGAAACTGTAGCCTTGTTGTAGGGTGATGTTGAAAATGTAGGGGCGGTAGTAATCCACATTTTGGTAATGGTAGGGCATTGAGATCAGTCTTGGTTATGAGGTCAGCGATATCGATGCTACTTTCTCCACTTGTATTCAAAGTTTGCAGTCCTTTTTCCATGAGCTTCTTCTCTTATTTTAGGCATTGATTTATTTATCAATATTTCTTTCTTTGAGAAATACTAATAGTACAACCTTTTAATATAGTGTTTTATGCCAGACTCTTCCTGCTTTATAGCACTGAAATACACTTGGTGTTATTATTATTCAATGTATTGGTACACAATGTATTAACCTCAAAAGAATTAAAGGATGTGTCTGACCTTCCAGGATTAGAACTTTCGAAGCACAGCCTGTCTCCATGACTGACGCTAGCAATAGATAAGCTACCTGTAGCCCCTGCATTTTCTGGCCCCGGGCCAAGGCCATCCTTATGCCAGGCCAATGCAGGACACCACTGGAACCAAACAGCACCACCCCTCAGACGAGCGTCACAGGAATGGGTGCCACGCATCATGACATGAATCATGTTAGAACAGGAAATGGGCTATGCCTTGAATGCCTATCTTTCTCTGTAAAATGCGACACATGGGTGTGTTAGCATTCTCTCCACTGCCTAGCCCACTCCTAGGCAGGGGAGGCTCTGCACATTGTTCCTTCCCTACTCTAGCCTTCAATCTAGCCCAATGTTGGGCTGAATGGTATAGTCTAACAATAAACAGGTAAGTAAATGGATATGTGTGATTTGACCGTGGCAGAATTCTTCGGGCGGAATTGACCCTGTAGTATCAGTTTTGTCCCTCTTACATGGGTCGGATCGAAAGCTGCAATGCAGGGACCTCATTTGGGGGTCTCCAGGGTCGCCACTGCGACCCCTGAGGTCCCCCTTGCAACCCCAGAAAAAAACAAAAAAATAACTTTTTTTTAATTTTTAATGCAAGCTCCTGTCCTTTGACCAGCGCCATGTGGCTCTTTGCTTTTGGAGTGATTAGCTTTCTTGTTCTGGTCTCTTGAAAAAAAAAAGAAATTGGAAGAACAAGGGCTCCACAAGTCTATTACTTTCAGCAGTGACACTAAATAAGAAAGAATAGGAATACCAAATAATTAGTCTTTCTGGAATTCTATACAATAATTATTAGACTTATTAAAGGTTTATTTCAGGCATTCTTCAGACGATGAGTCACTGATTTAGTCTTTTCTTAAACACCTCAACTCAGCATTTCATCTTTCTGAGGTCGATAAAGGAGTACCAACACAGGTTGGGCGATATTGTATGTATATTTATTCTATATAAAGCATGTAAGCGTAAGTGCTACATAATAACACATCATTATCATTTGGCCATAGACGTCTGCTTGCATTCACAGTAATTTGGCAATATGGGCCTATACACACTGATCTTAATGATACACATGGCAATTAATTTGTGTATGAAATGTATATCACATTATAGTGATATCGTAACCACATTTTTCATAGTGTACTTCGGAACAATTCTATCTGATGCCACTTCCTGTTTTTCCAAGGGATGAAAGGTTATGTTCCATCGCTTCCTGTGATTCACTTCGGAGTGGGGTCAAATGACATCACTTCTTGTGATGTCATTAGTGGTCAAGGGTCGTGTGATGTCACTACCGCCACGCCTGGAATTTTGGTGAAATTACGTCCCTGCCGCAGGGTCCGCTTTTCTTTTTTTTTTCATCCCCCGCCTCCAGTCTTCAGGAAGTGGGGGACACCCCTGCTGCCCCCCAAGACAATCACTACTAAACATGGGGAGCGGGGCACACTCCAGCAAACCCCACTCCCCATGTTCGGTATTGATTGCCAAATTTGTCCCAATTTAATAGATCAAATGGTGTAAAACACACCAACATAATACTAAATAAATAAACTATTATCACACACCGGTGCCTTTGTCTTTATTTCTTTATTTCCCGCAGGGGACAAACATGTAGCCCTACCTAGGCATGTTCAAATTGGGCCAGGGGCTACATTACTCCCACCCCTTCAGGAAATTCCCATCCCCAGGAATGCCAATCCTATCAATGGCAAAAGATGGCACTATGCATCTCCTGGACCCTCAAGTGCCCAACCCATCCCAGCAGTGCCTCCAACGTAGCCCCTGCATTTTCTGACCCAGGCAAAGGGCAAGGGTACACAATCCTTACCCAAGACCAGCTGGACCAGAAGGGGAACTGTGCAACCTTCAGGAAAAGATGTTAGAACAGGAAATGGGCTATGCCCCGAGTTCCTACCTTACACGATACAATGTGACACAGACTCCAAGTTGGACTGTTTTATTTTTTTAAACAAACACAATAATTACACAAGCATTGCCAATTCTAATCCTTAAAGAACATTTACCCTTTTTTCCCCTGACGTGTTCTCCCTCTGAGTGATTGCCCGGTCATTCGACCTTCCTGAAAGGGGGCAAAGATAGACCCTTAGGGTTGAACTGATGGACCAATCCCTATGTTCTACGGGTGCCAAGCACTCTGGGGGAGGACCAAGAAATAGCCCCAGTGGTTAGTTCTATCCTCTAGACGGCCTATGACAGGCCGCGACTTTCCTTGCCTGTCTCACGCCAAGCTACTTTCTAATACCCATCCTTATCTAACCTCTAGCTTTTCCTAAACCCATAACCAACTCTATATACATCATTAAGGGTAAATATAACCCTAAACATACAGACATGCATAAATACATTAAATACATATTTAAATGCATTATGGACACTAATAAACAAGTATTTACGTTATTTACATCACTGTGGTTGCTGCAGTCAACCACATCCTGTACAACCCATTACAGCACCTTCAGTCTTGGTGTGGCTGGATGTGAAGGGGGTGGTGCCTGCCCCCAACTGCTGACTTCCAGGAACCGGCCCACCCCCAGGTAGTGGCCCGTTCAACTTGTGGGGCACCGCCTCGACGCTGCATGGCCCTGTGCTCAGTTCCCATTATTAGTGGCGCCCAGTGCACCGGTAGGGCTGCCGCAACACCGCTGCATCACCTCTGCATATTCTTTACTTTGCTGCCCCGTCAATGATGTGGGGACACGAAGACCACTGCCGGACTGGCCCATGCCTAATGTCTATTCATTGGCAACCCACAAGCCCCGGAGGACTGAAAGTTTCACCACTGCGCCTTATGGCATAAGCAACTTTCTTGGCAGCCCCGCCCACCACATTGGGCCACATACGGCGGAGCAGTTCCTTCTGCTGCCCGCACCCTGAATGCTGTAGGGATTCCGCCTTCAGTGGCATGCTTCGGCAGGCACTGACGGTAGCTGGGCCCGCCTCCTCTCTTCTCTGCGCATGCTGAGAAAAAGTGCCAGCCCACTAGGACTCTTCAGTGGTCTGATGGCTTGTCAGAGCTCATAACTTGAGCTGCTAGGAGACGGCAGCCCAGGACTTTACTCTCTTCACCGCCCTGCCGAACGGGGGTGGGACACCCTTCAGCATCCATGCTCAATTTCACCACCCAGCTGCCTCTGGAATATGCAGCCTGAGAGGGATTGTATTCTGGGTCCACCCATCTGTCCCCGGGGCAGGCCGATTTGGGAAATGGGTGCGTCACCTGATCACGGCTGCCTGTGCACCCGGCTCAGGCTGGGCGGCCTGGATGGTCTACAACAAGTTGAAACTCAACCCTTCTAAAACAGAGTTCATTCTCTTTGGTCCCAAAACTACTCTGAGTAACCCATTAAACATACGTCCATGCCCGATGGTGTTCCATCTTCCTACATCTTAGGTTAAAGAACTCTGGCTGCATCTGGATTGTGATCAATATGCAGGAGAACTAGTAAAGTCTATTAACTTTCGCCTTCGACTCCTACCACCAATCTCTTCCCTCAATCGGAGGCAGCCTGACTTGTAGTGGTCATAGGCCCGGCTCCAGCAGGGATGGCCGAGGGGTCAGGCCCGCGCAAGGCCCTCTCCTGCCTCTCCCCACCTAGAAAGTAAGCTTGTCAGTGGTGTTAACCACCACTGGCACCTGGGCGTAACTAGGGGGGATTCCAGGCAGGGGAGATTTAGCATTCTGAGGGGAGGCACTGCAGGAGGCCCATGATTTATGCCTCACAGCCATGAGACCTGAACGAATAACCAGGGTGATGGAGGGCCATTCACACCTCTAAGTAAGGTAGCACACTTGCTCAAGTGTCATTTAAAATTCTGAACAAAAAGTAACTGGTGTGCAAAGACAAGTTATTTTATTATTTTAAGTATGTAAAGCCAAACTTCAATACATATTTGTACCAACTTGAGCTGGAATGATGTGTGATCAAGTATCTCAATTTCAGGCTGGGCTCAGATTCTGGCTTTATCACTTAACCAAAGTGTGAACTCTTGAGCATATCATTTAATCTTACTGTGGGGGCGTGGCCAACCGCCATGTAGAGCGGACGCGACTTCGGCAAGCTCCGCACAATGAGCTACTGATAAGCTGTTATCTAACATTTAAGTCGTCTTCAGTGCCTGCAAACTACCCCAAGAGCTGCTGGCAGCGGCGGGAACCTCCTGGTCTCCCCACATTCGAGATTAGATGCCCGGGAGCCGCGTTGGGGAGACCCTGCGCCTGACGGAACGGGCAGCCAAAATGGCGGCCTCCACTTGCTGAGCCCGGAGAGCCCGGCGTCAGCCTAGCATTTTGGGAGAAGGCCGCCCCACGCCGCTGGGCGGAGCTGGTGCGGGTGGTACCCCTGCTGGCCCCTCAGAAGCGACCACTACCCAGGCCTGGGTGTGCTCCAGGCCCGAGGGCGAAAAGGGCGACCGAAGCAGCCGAGGGTGCCTGCCGGCCCTGCTGTGGGGATCGAAGGTAATCGAGGACCGGCCGGAGGTGAAGAGAGTACTGGAAGCGGGGCCTAGAGATCGCGCACTATATCGAGTGCGGACGCTGGCCGCCTCGCGCCGCCCCCGGTTGGCGCTACTACGGGAGCCGCGCACACCATCCGTCCGCCCGAATTACATCGCGACCCCGGCTCCCTGGCCACAACTACAGGCCGGAGAACGACCCCTGCTGGGCGGAGCGCGTGGGGGCCTAGTTACACCGCACGATCGTGCGGCCCTGGTGAGGGACTTCCTGGAACCACCACGGGGAGCCTACCAACCTACACCCATCGGGTCGTACCTCTCTACTGTACCCTGCCTGACGAAGCAAAACGCTGACCTACTGCACCTCGTGGGGCCTGGAGAACCTGGGGGACCGGCGCCCGAGCGTTTCACACCCCGCCGGAGGGCCCAGAGTGCGGACTGGTTACCGGGAGAACCGTGAGTTGGCAATTTTTCTAAAGTACCCTGGCCGGAGCACCCGATTGCAGCACTTGATACCCGCTGAGCTGAGAGGATGTCCAGCTTAGATAAGTCTACGGGGAGGGGGGCCAGGTCAAAGCATCGGCAGACCACCCTAGATGCTTACACAGCCGCCGAGCCCCCCAGCCCTGAGTGCCCAACCATGGCAACTGCCAGTAACGACACAAGCCCCTCGCCAGAAACGTCCGAACCCACCAACTCCCAACTCTTGGAGGCCATCACGTTAATCCAAACAACTATGGTGAATAAAATCGATGCTGTGGCCATAGATCTGGGACTCCTTCGCCAGGACGTCCGTTCCTTGGCTGGTAGAACTGAAGCCCTCGAGACCCAAGCACGCAAGAACACTGAAACGAATACCCAGCTTCTGCATGACGTTGAGGGCCTCCAGCAAACGGTCAAGAACCTGGAGGACAGAGTGGAGGAGGCCGAAGGAAGGGCCCGCCGGAACAACATCCGGCTGCTCGGATTACCGGAGGGCATCGAAGGCTCGGACCCCACCAACTACGTGGAAAACCTCCTGCTCCAGGAGATCGGCGCGGAGAAACTATCGCAGGGGTTCTCCATCGAAAGGGCTCACAGGTCGCTTGCCAGGAGACCCCCGCCAGGAGGCCCGCCCAGGCCCATGATAGCAAAAGTATTAAACTACAGAGACCGTGACGTCGTCCTGGCGTACTCTCGGTCAGGGGGCCAGATACTAAGGAATTCGGCCAAGATCGCTATTTACCCCGACTACACCTTCCAAGTGCAGATGAACAGAGCTCAGTTCAATCACTCCAAAGCCAGGTTGAAGGCCGCTGGCTTGAAGTACATGCTCCTATATCCTGCAAGGCTAAAAGTAATACACAAGAACAGAGCCCACCTATTCGACACTCCGGAACAGGTCCGGGACTGGATGGATGAGCAGCAATTACCTGACATCGAAGGCAAGAGGCGCAAGCCGCGCTGACACACCTACCGGAGACTGCTGTAACGAATTTGCTTAATAACTTAACCCCAAGAGCAGCTGAAATGATCCTTTCACGCGGAACACCGAAGCTCCAACTCCCTCGACCCCCCTGGAGCTTGTTTTTTTTTCTGTTTTACAGGGTACGTTTACCCGCCTGTAGGGCACCCGAAGACCATGCCTGGTCCTAAGGAGCGGAAACGGGACAGTCACGACGAGGTGTACCTTGTCAGACCAGTTGTTTGTTGGGGAAGTTTTTTCTTAAGGAAGGGGGAGCCGGAAACCCGCTCCCTAGTTGGGAACCCTAAAGTTAAAGTACCGAGACCGCAGGACTACCCTATTACTACAGCACCTCTAATGAGACCTCGACCAGGTCCGGGGCAGGAGAGAGAACACCACCACGACTATGGCTGAGAGAATAAAAGTGATGACGTGGAACGTCAGAGGCATGAACAGCTATGTCAAACAGCGAAGGATCCAAGCATACCTGAGACGCTGCAAGGTAGGGATCGCCATGCTCCAGGAGACACACCTAACTGGGGAGAAACTGACGGCGCTAGCTAAAAGTTGGCGGGGGACCTTGGTGGGATCCTCCTACTCCTCATACGCTAGAGGGGTCCTTGTATGGATTAACCCGACAGTCCCCTTTATAGTTACGGACACCAAGACAGACAATGAGGGCAGGATGGCACTGGTGCTGGGTACCTTGGAGGGAAAAGACCTATGCCTGATTAGCACTTACGCACCTAACCATGACGCCACGACTTTCTTCCACTCCCTGTACTCTAGATTAGGCCCCTACGTAAATAGCAGCTTGATATGGGGTGGAGACCACAACTGCACCTTAGATCCTCTCAAAGATAGGTCTGACACCAAACACTCCCGCCCGTCCCCCCCAGCCAAGATATTATCCAAACTGATTTCTCAGTTGTCACTTTGCGATCTGTGGAGGGAACTAGGTCCGGAGAGACGAGAATACTCCTTCTTCTCCCCGCCGCATAGCGTCCACACAAGGTTAGACTACATGCTGGTAAGCCAGGAGCAACAAGCCACTTTCAGCGAGGCACAGTACTTACCCAGAGTATTATCAGACCACTCGCCCTTGTTGGTCACCTGGGAGGTGTACCCGCCCAGACCCCCGGTTCCCACGTGGAGACTGCAGGCAGAGGCACTTCTGGACGTGGCCCTCAGGGACCACGTACAAGACAGCACAGATGAATACTGGCTCAATAACCTGGGCAGTGTAGAGTGCATCAGCACCGCATGGGAGGCGTATAAGGTGGTTATGAGGGGGGACATGTTGGCTGCAGTGGGAGGGACACAAAAGGTCACTATGAATGCTCTGGCGGAAGCAGAAAGAAAGTTAGGGGTGCTAGAGAACAAGGCAGACCCAACCCCTGAGCATGTACGGGAAATAATAACGCAGAGACAGGCCTGTCTGTCGCATTGGGAGTCCCTGGGGAAACTAAGCTACGCCAAACACACCGAAAGGACACATGCCCTGGGGGACAAGCCTGGTAAACTCTTGGCCTGGCTGTACAAGCGGGAAACCCCTAGGACCCCTATCTGCCACATTCGTAGATCAGAAGGCACTACGGTGCACACCCAGGCAGAAATTAACACAACCTTCTCTGAGTACTACCAGGACCTATACTCCAAAACCCCGCCCTCGCTGAACACCGGGATCGAGGACGCCCTAGACTGCATAGAGTTGCCCAAACTGGACCCACAGTTGGCCGTAGCCTTGGAAGACCCGATTACCCCAAACGAAGTCAAGGCAATCATTAGATCATTACCCTCTGGGAAGGCGCCGGGTATGGATGGTCTCCCTGGGGAATTCTATAAGACATATGAGGAGACCCTTGCCCCACTGCTGGCACAGGTATACAACGAGTCCTTCGAACGTGGCACACTCCCTGACTCCATGAGGGAAGCAATAATCATCCCCTTACTGAAGCCCGGCAAAGATGGGACAGATTGCGGTTCATATAGACCACTCTCCATGCTCAATGTCGACTGCAAAATACTGTCGGCACTCCTCGCCAATAGATTACGCAGAGTGATCCCCCTGCTAATCCACCATGACCAAACAGGTTATGTACCCGGGCGCTCTATCACCGAAAATTTATGCAGGTTGCACCACGTCATATACTGCACCGAGCGAGATACCCAGAAATACGCAGTGGCATCACTCGACGCCACTAAGGCTTTTGACTCGGTTAATTGGGAATGGTTATACGCCACCATGATTAGAATGGGCATTGGACCCACTTTTCTTAAATGGACCCAATTGCTTTACACCCACCCTGTAGCTAGAGTGCGCACCAACAAGACGTTCTCTGACAAATGGCCCCTCTACAGAGGCACACGACAGGGATGTCCCTTATCCCCCATGCTATACATCATTGCTGTAGAGCCAGTGGCCGCGTATATACGGCAGGAATACGGTGGGGAGGCATCATACTAGATGGAGTGACACACCTCATCTCCATGTACGCAGATGACACTCTTCTCTACCTACATAACCCTGAGCACCTCCTGCCCTACATCTTGGAGACACTGGACTGCTTCCAAAAACATACAGGCATCCAGATAAACAAAGACAAGTCGTGTCTCTACCCCCTCGCAGCACTATATAGCAATGAGTGTGGATCCCTGCCCCCACTGGCCCTTCAGTGGCAGGTGACTTCCTTCAAATACTTGGGTATCACCATACACCGTAGCCCGGCTACTGAACATATTCTCAACACAGTCAGAACAAAGGACGCACTCACTAACTCTATGGCTTTCTGGGGGAAACTCCCTCTCTCTGTGGCAGGAAGGGCGGGACTCCTCAAAATGGTAGCGCTCCCACGCCTACTGCACTGCTTTACCAATGTCCCCTACAACATCCCCCCAGCCTTTTTCAGAGACCTAAACAAACTCTGCAGAGGATTTCTGTGGCAGGGAGGCAGGCACAGAGTGGCGCTTGACATCCTTCAGAGGCCTTACGAGAAGGGCGGATTGAAAGTCCCCAATTTCGAACTATATTACCTGGCCAGCCAACTGAAGCACGTAACGCACTGGATGGCAGATGAAACCACCACAGACACCAGACTTCTCCAACCGGCTCTGTCGCGACTGCTACTTCGAGACTTGTTGTGGGTCAAGAATGGGGCTCCACAGGGTCACCCATACCTGGCTAAACTAGGAATTCAGCTCTGGAAGCGGGCCTGCAAAGCTGTGGGGTTGGAAGACCCATACTCCCCACAGATCCCCATTGCCGCAGTCATGGCGAAACCATCCTGGGGGAACACTGAAACACGCTCGGTGTGGGAGCCTTACGGTGTGGCAGTACTGGGCGACCTCATGCATGAACATGAACTTTTGGCATTCCCCGACCTCTGCGAATTGACGGGCCTGCCCGCCGGGCAGTTTCTACTCCACAGGGCAGTAACATTGGCCTTAAAAAATAGGTGGCCTGAGACAGACAATCGATTCACCGAGAACGAAACCATCGAAACCCTACTAGACACTGCCGAGGGAGGCCACGAAACCTCCAGAATTTACGAAGCCCTATTGCTGGCCTCGACAAAGAACGAACTAAAATGCAAAGAGAGATGGGAGTGCGAACTGGGCCTTGTATTTGAGGACAACACATGGGAGAAAATAACCCTCTACCATAAAAAGACCTCCAGGAATGCTCGCCTCCAATTAATACAGCTGTATATCACAAACAGAGCCTACCTTACGCCTGATGCCATATCAAAGTTCAAAGAGGCCTCGCCACAGACCTGTCCCAAGTGCCACGCGCCGCGGGCAGGAATGACCCATATGTTCTGGAGCTGTCCAGAGGTCCTGAGGTTTTGGGCCCGGGTGAAAGAGAGGGTGGCGTCGGCCGGGATGGAAGTGGAAACTCATACTCCTACAGCTTGCATATTGGGGACATACACGCGAAGCAGCAAGAACAAACCCCTAAATAGACTCCTAGACTTGATTTACATAACAGCTAAAAGGCGCATAGCCATGGGCTGGAAGAGCGTACGGGGTCCTTGCGTGGCCCTTTGGTGGTACGATCTCAAGAGGTGGATTGCTGCGGAAACGGCGGCTTGGGAAATGGCAATCCAAGTACAAAAACTAGACTCCAGTGCAGATCTCCTTCGCTGGATAGAGCTGACGGAGCCACTTCTCCGTCCAGCGACGCCAGACAGCACACCGAACAGTCCTGCCAGCCCCGGCCCGGCACGTGAGCCCATGGAAGACTAGGTTTTAATTGCGGTCTCGGGGGGAGGGGGGTGGGGTGGGTGGGGAGGGTATGTTAAAGTTAATGTTCTGTTATCATACATACTACAATGCTTTGCTTCTGCGCTGTTTGTTACATGTTATCGAAAAACCAATAAAGATTTTCAAAAAAAAAAAATCATTTCCTGCCAAAATGAGGTTCCCCTAGAAGTGATTCAGTTTGCAGTATGAGCTATTCAAGGAGATATGCAGACATCTTTATTTGGAAAATATAAGCCCACATTTATTGAGCGAAATTGTGACATTTAATAGCAAAGCATGTCAAACAAGAAGTCAGCATGGACAATTGCATATTATAAACAGTATTTTTTATTTATTTATTCATTTATATAGCACCAGCAGCTCGCAAGCATCAGGGCGCTGACAAATACATGAAGGGACAAAACATATAAGATCACAGGACAAGGCGTTCAAAAAGTCATTAGAGGTATCAGTTTATTGAGTTTTTCCGGAAGCTTGTGTATTTTTGTTCTAGTCTTAAAAAGATGGGCAGGTTGTTCCACATTGTGGATGCTTTAATATGGAAGGCTTGTCCAAGTCTGTTGTCTTTTTGAATCTGGCAATTTCGATTTGACCTTTTGAATCCGACCTGAGTGACCGTCTTGGTATTTTCCTGACCAGTTTGTTTTTCAGGTAAGACGGGGCAGTCCCGTGGATGCATCTGTGCGTCATAGCCTTAAATGCAATTCTTTCCTCAATGGCTAACCAGTGTACATTCCTTCTATCTTTGCTTATGTGTTCCTTTTTGGACTTCCTTTTAATAATCCTTACTTCATTATTTTGGATGTTTTGGCATTTGCGATATGACCCTTATTTGCTCCCAACATAGGGGCGTTGCCGTAATCCAGCCTTGATAGGATGGTGGCTCTGGCTATTGTTGCGCAAGTTTCTTCGCTTAGGTAGGGGCGTATTGACTTTCGGAGACGAAGGTGGTAAGCGCAGTTCTTGTTTAATTGGAGAACATGGCCTTCGGCACTCATGGATGAATCCATGTACATCCCTAATGTTTTTACTCTGTCCACCACATTGATTTAGATATTGTTCATTTGGAAGAATTTATGTGAGCTGTTAAGTTTGGCTCTGGCATGGCTTGAAGCGAAGACCATTAGCTCTGTTTTATTTGCATTGAGTCATAGCCAGTTGTTGTTCATCCAGTTCTCAATAGAATTGTAGATTTTTTCCACCCTTGCACTATCCTGTTTGTAGACCCCGCTCAATTCCACCGGCGTCATCGGCGTAGTTGGTGAAAAAGACATCCAATTTGTCGAGGACTAGACATAGGAATCATGTGTACAGGTTAAAGAGTAGAGGAGACAGGCTGGCTCCTTGAGGCACCCTGCAGTTAATTGTCTCCAAAAATGAGAAGTTGTTACCCCAGTGAACCCTGTATTTTCTGTCTGACAAGAAAGAGCTAGCCATCTAATTGCTTCTGGGGAGCAGTTTGCGACCTTCGCTAGAGCCGACTTTAGTTGATTATGGTCTAAGAGATCGAAGGCAGTGCTAAGGTCTAGCAGCATGAGGAGACCAGGGTTCCCCTTTTCCACGATGCTTAGCATGTGTGACTGCAGGTCCAACAATGAGATCTCTGTACTATGAGCTGTGCAGAATCCAGATTGATGACTGTGTAGCACATTGATGGATTCCACTCTTGAAGTTGGGCAGTTGCTATCCTGTCAAGTATCGGTCTCAGATTGCCAGGGTCTCTTTGATCAGAATCTGGTTTCTTTGCTAAAGGCGTGACAAAGACAGATTTGATGCTTCCTGGGACATGTCCATCAGGGAAGGATGCGTTCACCATTTTAGATAGGAGTGGAGCGAAAATGTTGGCGTTTTCCAAGATATGTTTTGGGGGAATGGCATTTTCCGCACATATAGTAGGTATCATTGAATTTAGGGTCCTCAGTATTTCTTCCATGGTGACATCTTTAAATTGGAAAGGTTCCTGTAGGCATATGATCGATGCTCCTACTGAGTGATAGTTTTGGTCTGAAGGTTGTTTTTGAGCCTCCCGAAATAGGGTCCTGGCTTTGTTGACTTTGGCAGAGAAGTCTGATTGTGAGTTGTCACAGTCCCCCTTAGATGGAGTAAAGGGTGGAGCTAATACCATGGGTTTTTCTATTGATTTTAGTATTTCAAACTATTTCCTCAGCGAGTTACCGGCTTTATTTATTTGCTCATTGTAGACATTTCTTTTGCCGTTGCATATGCTTTTTTGTATGTTTTTTCACCAGTCATTATTTTCTTGAGACAGATTTTTCCTCCATCTGTTCTCCCTTCTCCTCTTTTCTTTTTTTAAGGCGGTTAGGGTGTTAGTGAACCATTTCTGGTCGTTGTCATTTGGTCTAACTGTTTTTGTACTTAGGGGGGCTATTTGATCCACTATTCAGTTGGTGTAACATGAAAGATGTGCAACCAATTTGTGGCAGGAATCTTCGTCCTTAGTGTCTTTTAATGTGTTGAGTATACATTGTCCCAGATGTGTTGGTTTGATGTTTTTGTAATTCCGTTTTTTAATTTTGATCGGAACATTCTCTTTGTTATTTCTCCTAGGAGTATTTAGTGACAACGAGAAAAGGACGGTGAAGTGGTCTGACCAAATACATGGTTTGGTTTGAAAATCACTTGTCTCCAGATTGTTTGTGATTATCCAATTCAGTTGGTTGCCATTTTCCATGGTAGGTTCCGAGTTTCTAACTCTAAAGTCGATGTTGTTCAGGATATTGTCTAAGTGGATGGCGTCTTTATCCATGGGGTTCCTGTACCATCTGTTAAGTTCCTCCAGACCAGTGTTGCAGTGTTTGGACCCTTCAATGGGTTCAACTGCTGTGTCAAATCTTTGTTGAAGTCAGAAATCAGGGGTGGTGGTCTCTATAATAGGATGATGTTCAGGCAGTGGTTGTTCGTTGGGGTGTATTTGAGATGGAGTATTTCGCAGCCCTCACTTGAGGTGGTTGCTGGAAACATTTGAATCGAGCTTCTGGTGATTACAGCAACTCCCCCCCTGTGCCAGTTTCCCTTACTTTGTGGTGTATCACATAGCCCTCTGTAACTGCTAAAATGATGTATAGGGAGTAGCAGGGGAGTGGTGGCCCCTGCTCCCTACCAAACCCCACTGGGAGTGATACCAAGAGGCTGGTAACCCTGCAACCTGCGCTGTCTGTCTCCTGATCCCACTCTCTCCTGCATGCCAGTACTCCCACACACCCTCAAGTTGAATAAAAGGTGCTGCAAAATTGCACCAAAAATAAAATGTTGTGCTTCAAAAATGTAATTTTGTAAGAAACAAACTGTCCTATTCCTTGGTTCAATATTTATCGAGGAGGAAGGGGGCTGTCTTTCACAACAAGATGGGTGTCTATCTCCTGATCCCACTCTCTCTTGCATGCGAGCACTCCCACACACCCTCAAGTTGAATAAAAGGTGCTGCAAAATTGCACCAAAAATAAAATGTTGTGCTTCAAAATGTAACTTTGTAAGAAACAAACTGTCCTATTCCTTGGCTCAATATTTATCGAGGAGGAGGGGGCTGTCTTTCACAACAAGATGGCTGGACCACAAGCATCTCCTCTGTGGCCTTCTGGGGGTAGCCACAGTAGTCAGGAAGGACCCTGGCATGCATTGCACATCCCCGGGCCTGTTCCAATAGGCACAGGGGAATGCATGTCTACGATGTCTGCACATTTTAAAGAGCATCTCATTTGTAAATACAGCAAGCGCAGAAAGGTTTTAGAAGTTCATTTTCTCAAACACACAAACGTGTTACAGTGGGTGTTTGAGTGTGAAATGCCCTTTGTGAATTGGCACATGTTTTTGTGGGGGCAAGTGATGAGGTACCCTAGTGCATCTGGTCACCTGCACTGAAAAGGTTTTGAGAACTGACATCTATGGGGCATATTCTTAAAGCGTTTTTGGCGCAAGGGAGGAGGTGCGCAAGCACATCGCGACACTTGCGCAAATATAAGGTGCACTGAAATCCACAAACGGAATCTGAACTTGGGCATCTTCGGTGCGCAAATGCAGATGTGCTTTTTCAGTCCCTTTGCGATTTTGCTCCAAAAAGGGGAGGCATGTGCATTTGAGTGTGAATCTGAAATCCACCAATGGGACATGCTTTGAAAGGTGCAAAAATGAAAGACTTTCCCCTGTGGCTGTTTGTGCTAGGCACTGGGGAAGTGCCATGCACGGCAGGTCAATATGACCGTTCATGCATTGTCTTTGTTAGGCAGAATTATATGCAGTACCCTTGGGGAACACCACACACAATTAAGACTACAAATGACAGTACAAATTCACGTTTGGTACAAGCCCGTACTACACAGTTAGAGTGGTAGCGATGGCTGAGAAGCCAGACTTATCTCAAGAGTAAGGGAGCAGTATCAAATAGTTACACACAGGACAACAATTACTATGATTCAGGCAAACACTGACTCAAGGTTTTCAAGTAAAAGAATGTACATTTATTTCACTCTTCAGTTGCATAACATTACACCATTATAAGCAGTTTAAAAATCACACTCTTAATACACCACACCATTTCCCTTAAATTCCAGTCAAGTTAAGCTCACAAAATGAAGTGGGAGCAAAATGGCACTCCAGCAATTTAAAAGGGAGGGAAAGACCAAGTTAATAGAAATTGAACCACACCAACAGGTGAGTACTCAGGGCAATAGAGCAAGAGGAACTACAGTGATAGGATCAGGTATAAAAGGCTTAGGACCAAGTCAAGAGGACAAAAGTCTTTTGCTCAAGATCACACGGTTCAGGGTAGTTTGCGGTAAAGTTTTTGCCACAGATTTCAGACGAGGTTGGGTGGTAGAAAAGTTAGTTCAAAGAGAAGAGAAGGACAAGCCCTCGGATTGGAGAAAGTTTTCACACACTTTCCCCGCGGCTGAACGAAACGAGCAACCGGGTTTGCACAGTACCTTAAAACAGAGTGGAAGCTGTAGCTGAGGCGGACATTCCTGGTAGTTCCTGCAGGCTGACGGTTCCTGAAGCGACTGTTGGACTGACAAGAAGTAGGAAGACTGGAGGGTCCTGCACTACCCAGGGAAGAAACCAGCAGCAGAGCAAAGCAACGAATAAAAGGTGCGCTCCTTAAAACCCAAGCAGGGTCCGACCTTCCTGGCTATCCGGCCCACTGTAGCTCTGTACAGAGAATTCGACCAGAGGAGGGGTCCTGGCTTGCAGTTTGGGTGAACTGGTTGGTCCCACCAGCTCAAGGGAAGAATTTTCCTGGAGGATCTTCTCTGTTGGCGGATTCTGACGATTCGGACCTGCAGCAGGGCTTCACTGAGCATTCAGTCATTGTAGGGGTCCTCTTCCATCAGCTCCTCATTGGTCTTGAGTTCCAGTGGCGACTCTGCCTTTCCAGTCCCAGAGACCTGCTTTTTATGCAGTTTTCCCCCATTCACACAGCCTGGCTGTTAATCACACAGCAGGGTGGCTGTCCTGGCCAGGACAGTCACCCAGCCAGTCAAACAGGATTGCGACTTGGGTTACCAAGGGAACACGTGGCAAGGGTCCTAAGAACCCTCCCTCACATTCTGCCTACCCAGACTTTCAGGCGCCTTAAGGAGGGCTTCTGTGCAGAGGCCCGTGAAAAGACGGCGAACAAAGGAATCAACACCGGTTTGGCACGCAGAGAAGAACACGAGAAAGACTTTAACAAAAAGAATGGCGACTAAACCCAGCCGGCGCCAAAATAAAATGTATTTGGTAAGCGGTTTATGTTTGAGGCTAATATGATAGCCTAAAACAATACCATGGTTATATAAAATAACCGCGGTAGAAATGTTAGGGTAGTTACCACTGCCACCAGCCAAGTCTTGATGTAAAGGGAGCGAAACAGTGCTCCAAGAGACACATACAAAAAGGGATAGGAATTAACCCTTTCCAATACTCCATGTAAGATGGGGTGTACTGGGTCTGTAGTTTAAAGAGACTTCATAAAGTTAATGGCAACTTTACATGTTTCTGGGAGACAGTAGTCAGTCCCAGAAAAAACAGAGTCAGAGGCAACCCTGTTTCACTGCACTGAAGGTGCTGTGTAACACACACAAAAATTGTGCTCTTGGAGTAGGTGAGGCTCCAGAGCCCAAGATCACACAAAGGGTAAAAACACACACAGCAAAACACATGTAAGAGTGGGAAAAAGGCTCACACTCTTACCAGGTGAAAAAATAAATCCTAGAAATCCAGCAAAGCTGCTGATAGTCTCATTAGGTAAGGGAAATTAGCCATTTATGAGAATTCTCCCTAACAGTCTTTGAAGTGGGAGAGCAGTGGTCTGAACCGATGCTGCCCCACGTGCACTTCTATCCTTCGAGCAAGGATAGACATTTTTATTTTTTTATTTTTGCCGTATTTCACAGAAACAGACGTTTGCAGGGTTGCTCAGAGACAGTCATACAATAGTGATGGGAATGTGCTTCTGACACTGAAGTATGAAGGAGGGCTGGCCCCCCACATTGTTATACCACTGCCCAGACCCTCTGAAATGGGCAGGTTACATTTGAGAATAATTTGGTAGTAGTACACGCACCACGACTGCACACACATGTGTTACTTTAGCGAACCAACAGTATTTTGATGCAATGTTAAAATAACACAGATGACAGGTTTCTGTTGCAGTTGCCTTTCGCGTGTTCGGTAAAATAACGCTACTTCTGTATTTCATTGCTGGGCAGCGCCGTAAAGGCAGCGCTATGCTGCTGTTCAAGCACTGGGCCATTTGCACGTCCTGACATTTCCATGGACGGAATGGCTTCAATAGAGCAGTTGATGGGAAGCTATGAAACGTCCCTGAGTAGCATTGGTCGCTGTGAAGATGGTAAAGCCAGGGTAATAAGAATTCACAGTGAACTGATTCAAAGAAAGCAATTTTTCTTTCTTCAACCACACTGTTGATTGGTGTTTTTTTCAAGTTAATAAGGCAATGCTGCCCTCTTGTGGAAAAGAGTTGCTTTCTTTTATAATGACATGGTTCTGGCTGCACCTTGAGCACGAGGGTGTCATTCGGGTGCTAATCTGAGTGCCGGCTCTTAGGTAATGGGTCCCCATAGAGTAAGGCGATCAATTTATTGTATTGAATGGTTTCTTTTACGCGCCCCCAGGATCATGCCAAAGTGTCAGCTTGTGTGGGGTCTATGCATTGCACATTTCAGATCTGTTATTGCCGAACTAAATGGCACTCACTGTTATTAACAATGTAAGGAAAGGGAAGGTAGAAAGAGAAAGGATTCTGCAGAATTGCAACATACGCATGCAGGTTCTCCAAAGATCTGTAGACGTCCACATATATCTGAAGCTGGCTCCACTGGATCTCCCCTCCCCCCAGCTCTTCCGGTTGGTCTCTGTTTACGCCCCGCTTTTTTGTACAGTGTTCTGCTGCAATGGGATATATGAAAGAGAAGGTCGATTACCTAAGGTGCTGAGTTGCATCAATGTTTCTGGAAAACAGAGGTAATCCTGTATGTCCAGGCATTTAAAGTATTCTTTTCCTGCTGTGTTGCATAGCTCCGCGCGCCCCATATACTCAGTATTTGCATGCATGTTAAATCGACAAGTTGCAATGAATTAGTGGCTTTAGAGTTCGGACTTACTACAGTGAACAACAGCTGATTTCTGCAATGTTAGCAGCTGCGCATATGAGGCTGCATTTGCCTCTGGATGATATAATATTCATCATAGAAATGAACTGGCATAACATG
Source organism: Ambystoma mexicanum (assembly GCF_040938575.1). Taxonomy (NCBI): domain Eukaryota; kingdom Metazoa; phylum Chordata; class Amphibia; order Caudata; family Ambystomatidae; genus Ambystoma; species Ambystoma mexicanum. Next base: position 253,436,395 of record NC_090921.1, on the reverse strand, counting down.
GCATTTCTCAAGCATTTGAGGCTCCATTTGGCAGGTGACAGCAGCACTTGAATATATGTGGCTGCACACTGTACATGGTGACCATACCAGGGATAAGAGCCCTTAGCTGGCATCAGATGGCATTCTGAGGAACTGGAGGTTGCACTTGGCAGAGGATTGTAGCTCCTGTGTATGTCAAACTATATCCTACATATTATGGCTGTACCCAGTATGTGAGGGCAGAACTCCCATTTAGAAGCCTACATTTGGCATGTCACAGTATGGAGGATTTGGGTTGAAAGGCCTAATTAGAAATGTTCAAGGGAGAAAAGACTGAAGATCATTTTTTAATATAATCTTTGGTCTTTTCTCCCCTGAACATTACTGGCTCAGCCCACACCCCTACCCACACTCCCACTGCACCCCTTGTTAGGCAGAATCATATGCAGTACCCTTTGGGAACACCACACACAATTAAGACTACAAGTGACAGTACAAATTCACCTTTGGTACAAGCCTGGTCTACACAGTAAAGTGGTAGCCATGGCTGAGCAGCAAGATTTATCTCAAGAGTAAAGTGAGCAGTATCAATAGTTAGACAAAGGACAACAATTACTATGGTTCAAACAAACACTGACTCAAGGTTTCTGAGGAAAAGAATATACATTTATTTACACATCAGTTGTAAAACAATTCACTAAGTAAAGCAGCGGAAAAATCACACTCTTAATATACTACACAACACCTAATGACATTCTGGACAAGTTAAGCTCAAAATGAAGTGTGAGCAAAATGGCACTCCAGCAATTTAAAAGGGAGGGAAAAACAAGGTTTATACAAAATTAAGCAGCACCAACAAGTAAGTAGGCAGGGCAATCTAGAAAAGGCTTGCTAGAATGAGGATTAAAATCAATAAGCATGGGCCAATGTTAATGGTACAGAGTCTTTGCAGAGGATCACACAGTTCAGAGTAGTTTGCGATTAAGTCTTTGCCAAGAGTTCGAAACGAAGTTGGTCAGAAGAAAAGTTACTTAAAAGAGTAGAGAAGGACAAGCCCTCGGATTGGCAAAAGATTTCAAACACTTTCACCGTGTTTGGATAGGGAACGAACAACCGGGTTAGAACAGTACCTTAAATGAAGAAGAAGGCTGTAGCTGAGGTAGAGGTTCCTGGCAGATCCTGCAGGATCACGGTTCCTGAACCGACTGTCGGACTGACACGAAGTAGGAAGACTGGAGGGTCCTGCACTGCTCAGGGAAGAAACCAGCAGCAGAGCAAAGCAACAAATAAAAGGTACGCTCCTTAAAACCCAAACAGGGTCCAGTCCTCCTGGCTATCTGGTTCACTGCAGCTGTGCACAGCAAAGTCGACCAGGGGTGGGAGGCCTTGCTTGGTGTTTGGCGAACTGGTTGGTCCCACCAGCTGTTGTCGAAGTTTTGAGATTCGGACCTGCAGCAGGGCTTCACCGGGAGGTTCAGTCGTGGTGTTGGTCCTCTTCTTTCAGCTTCTCTCCGGTTCTCTCGATCCAGTGGCGACTCTGCCTTCCTGGTCCCAGAGACCTGCTTTTTATGCAGTTTTCCCCCATTCACACAGCCTGGCTGTCAATCACACAGCAGGGTGGCTGTCCTGACGGGACAGTCACCACAGCCAATCATACAGAGTGCGACATGGGTCTCCAAGGAGACCCTGTGCAGGGAGTCTCAAACCCCTCCCTCACATCCTGCCCCCCTCAGACATTCATGCGCCTAAGGTGGGCTTCTGTGTAGAAGCCCGCAAAAGGATGGCGAACAAAGGAACCGAACCTGGTTTGGTGCGCAGAGTAAAACATAGGAAAGACCTTTACAAAAAGAAATGGCAAATAAACCCAGCCTGTACCAAATAAAAGTAAATGGGGTCCAGCGGATTTAAGTTTGAGGCTACTAACTTAGCCTAAAACAGTACCAAGGCTATTTACATAGACCACGGTAGGAAAAATAGGGTAGATACCACTGCCACCAGCCAAATCTTAACAAAAGAGGAACAAAATAATGTTCCATGGGAGACAGATAAAAAGGGATAACAATTAACCCTTTCCAGTAATCTATGTAAGATAGTTTGTACTGGGTCTGTGCTTTTAAAACGACTAATAAAGTCAATGGCAACTTTACATGTTCTGGGAGACAGTAGTCAGTCCCAGAAAATGAAGTTTAAAGTCGGAAGTCTGAAAAAGACAACCCTGTGTCACTGTACTAAAGGTGCTGTGTGACACCCAGTAAAAAGATGATGCCTATGGAGTAGGTGAGGCTCCACAGTCTATGAACACAAAAATGTTAAACACACATAGCAAAACACATGTAAGAGTGGGAAGAAAGGCTCACACTCTTACCAGGTGAAAAAAAAAATCCTAGAAATCCAGCAAAGCTGCTGAGGGACTCAGTAGGTAAGGGAAATAATTAGCCATTCTGGAGAATTCTCCCTAACACCCCTACCCAACACACCCCTACTCCCATCCCCACCTCCTACCCCCTACTTACCTTGCATTCCCACTTGCTGTGTCCCTGCGATGCCTGTTACCTGTCACTTCCATGATTGGGAACCAGTGCCGCAAGGTCCTTTCCTTTTTTTTTTTTTTTTTAGTTTGGGATAGCTGTGCATGTTTTCATCCAAAATGTTTGAGAAAAAAATACCGAATGCATCATTTGGCCGAATTTCGGCTGTTCGAAAAATCCAAACGGCCAAAACGTTTAACCAGATCACACATTTGTGCTGTGGGCTGCAGGGGTGTCCCCCGCACTCTTGCTCACTATATTGTGAGCAGGGTCTTGTGAGGGTGTCACCCGCGGCCATCCCAAAAAAAGAGCTGCTGGGGTATATTGTGAGCAGGGGTTGCGGGGGGCACCCCCACAGCTGTCCCAAAAAAAATAAGCAAAGGCGCCGGTTCCCGATGACGGAAGTGAAAGGGAACAGGTGTTGCAGGGACACAGCAAGTCAGAATGCAAGGTAAGTAGGTGTGTGAGGGTGTGGGTAGGGGTGTGGTTAGGGGTGTGGGTGGGGTGTGGGTGGGGGGTGGGTAGGGGTGTGTGCTGAGTCAGTAATGTTCAAGGGAGAAAAGACTGAAAATCATTTTCGAAAAAATAATCTTCAGTCTTTTCTCCCTCAAACATTTCTAATGAGGTCTTTCAACCCCAATCCGCTCACAATCCAGGGGTTCATGTTTGGATTTCTGATAAACTGTCATCAACTCGCTTCTGGTGAGAGATTTTGGTGACACCAACATACCAAAAGTTACGAGGAAAAACTTGATTGTTATCTCTGCATAAATGGGGGGACCATAAACATTTGAGAAAAGATGTACAATTGTATCCATATTTCGGCCACGAGTGCCGTATTTTTCATTAATATAGTTTGGGAGAAAACGAGAAAATACTGTAGCTTCGCACCAATATGTCAAACAGACATCAAACAAGGTTTATGCAATTCCCTGAAAAATGTAGCATTAAAAAATGCTGGCATATGTGTCTTAATATGTGAGAAAGGGCGGTTGTCATGCAGTGAGATTTCCATGTGCAAAAATCGGACCTAGCCCCCTGTCCCAGTTAGATGATTGATGGGGTATCATCCCTCGTCTTCCCAGAACACTGCCACTTTCGTTGGACCTATCGGCCCACAGATGGGAGGGGCCCTTGACCAGTGCCCTATCAATTCTGCAAGAACTATGACAAATCAGTGATGTCACTTGCCTTATAAATAGGTCACTCCGCCTCAAATCAGGACTTTCCCTACCAAATCTTGAGATGTGCAGCTGACCAAATCTAGAACCATACTTGCAGAGTTGGGCCTAACTCTTGGAGTGAAGCCAGGAGCTGGAGTGTGACATTTTTGAAGGACGGAGAGAGGCCTTGACTAACCCCTTGATTGTCCCTGCCATGATGCCCTGGTGCTCCCTTGATTTCCATCAAGCCCTCCCCTGTAAGTATATACATCCCCAGCAATAGATTACATAAGCCCTATCTTCTTCAGCATTGCCATAGAGATTCCCCCATGGAAAACCCCTATCTTCGTTGTTTGTGTAATTCAGTCATTTTCCCATTGAAAGATATTTCACTTGTCTCTCAGTTGTAGTCATTGTTCCCAGTGAAAATCCTTTGTGTTTGCCTGTGCATTTCTGTCGATTCCCTTGAAGAATCTCCAGTTGCTTCTGTAGATCCCTAGTATATTTTTGTTCAGTGAATCAATTAATTTCCACATTATTTCACGGGATCGAGATAGTTATAATTCGAAATTAACTATGTCTTCGCAGTGTCTTGCGAGTTGTTATAGTTCTAAAGCGTTTCCCCAAATAATTAATAAAAACGAATTTGTCTGTGTATTTAAATAGTGTTTTACAAAACAAATTTCTATTTGCATCTGTCATTTTGAACCCAAACCGATTTCTTATTGTGAGTAATCTCCTTGGCCAGAGCACACCTGTTACGTGCCTCTGTCATTTTACCTGAAAACCGATTTTCCTATCGTGATTTCCCCATCGCTTAAAGCATGTCTGTCATTTGCAGCCTTAGTAAAAAATGAGTGTCATTTGCATTTTCATTTCCCTGTAAATTTATCTTAACCTTTTAAAACTGTTTTTCCTAGTCTATCACTCTTCCGCCTACTATAGTTTGAAAACGAATTTCCCATTAATATTGATATTGATATTTTATTTCTATTGCGCTCGTACACAAGTGTTTCAGAGCGCAACAAGGCAAGGGAGGGGTACAGGGGAGAGTAAAACAGCGATCTTACTAGGCCCAGTGACATTGAGAACGCGCAAGTGCATGGGGGAGGGGGAGGGGAAAAGTGCATGGAAGGGTGGAGAAGTGGAAAGTACGAAGCAAAGGAGAAACAGATAAATAATAATAATAAATAAATAAATAAATAAATAATATAGGCAACAAATAGTGGTAGTGCAGCCAGCAATTTTCAAGTGCTAGGTTTAAGGCAGCAGACAGGGAAGGTCTGATAAGTGCAGGAAGAAAAAAGGGGTGCTGTATGGGTACAGATACAGACCCCAGTGCAAGGGGTGTCCCGGAGACAGTGCGGGAGGGTAGCAGGGTAAGCAGGTACCTGGGCTCGGAGGACAGAGGGTGGCCAGGTGCACGATGCCGAGGGAACAGATCAGCAGAAGAGAGGGGGATTGAAGGCAGAAGAAAAGAGGAAGGTCTTGAGGTGCTTCCGGAACCAGAGATTGTTCTCCTCAAGTTTTAGAGTGGCAGGGAGGCTGTTCCAGAGGGAGGCCCAAGCCGAAGACAGAGCTCTACCCGCAGCTCGTTGCATTCCCTTTTTATTTGCCCATGTGTTACATGTACCAAAATCGATTTTCCTGTTGTGTGCTGGTTCGTCTGGTCTAAAGCCCTATTTGTTTTCTAGTCTAAGCAGCACAAACCCATTTTACCTTGTGCAGAAAAACGAACTGTCTCATTCATTGCTGGCTCTTATACTGATTCTGAAAACCCCATTACAAATCTGATTTTAACCTGGTGTTCCCATTCCCTGCCACTGCCTTCCATTCAAAGCTGACAAGCCTAGTGGAGGTCTAGAAGGGTGCGGGTCGATTGGACTCAAGAATCCTTTGTGTTCGCGGCCACTTTCCGGTGGATTGCATTCTTTTCATGGTGGTTTGAACTGGTGATAGTAGTGGTGAAATCAGTAAAGTAAATCTGTGTGCCATACCTGTTGAGTTGTCTTAGTGTGCCACTTGACTAAAAGTACTCCGAAGTTGTGTTGCCACACCTTGGTGGCTGTTGTAACTGTTTATTCAATTTTACCATTAAATCACAAATTAACAAAATATTCATTGATAACACACCGGCCTGGTTCCTGGTCTATGGTGGCGCGGGGTGCTGGTGGAGGTTGGGTGCGAGACAGGTTGGAGGCCACCTTAAAATGAAGTGGGATTGTAAAAATTAAAAGCAGTTTTATTGTGTGCTACATTCATTGCAAGGGAAAGAGATCCCTGACTTGCTTAAGCTGCACAATATACCGTGACAAACTGCAAAACCAATACCAGCAAACTACAAAAAATGTAGACACCGGACTCCACACTCACAGACACAACAAGCCCAGTGCACATAACAAAGCACACCCAGAAAGCTCACGTGAACAGTTCCCCCTGGTTCTGTACCACTTTTCTTACACAGCTACATGAGCGACTGGAGACTATGCAAGTGGTAGCGGTGCACAGAATAAATCAACATAATATAACCTAACATAAATCACTTTCATGAAGCGGCCCATACAATATATGCAAGCAAGGGCAATCACTTTGAGGAAGCTGCACCAATAACATTTGCAAGCAATACCAATGTAAATCTCTTTCATGAAGCTGCACCCATAATGTATGCCAGCAATCATGATTCAAATCACTTTGATAATGTAACTCCCACACTACACGCAAGCATTGTCAATGTCCTTCTCTTTCATAATGGGCATGCAGCCCCCTTTGCCCACCAATCAAAGTGCATGTACCTATCATACTTTACCATATACTCACTGACCATCATGCTTACTGACACATGCATGTGCACACACATAAACACTCATTGAGACCTACATACAGGCATGTAAGCATGCATTCACATGTGTGCACACACCTTCTTCCAAAGTCTTACACACACACATGCATCCCATACCAATTAAAACACGCTGGCATTCGACATTCACAAAAGTAATCTGCTTCTTCAGGCAGCAAGTACCCCTGTCAGGTGTGGCTCAGGGGCATCAGGACCATCACACTGCAGGATCAGGAAGCATAAGGGGGACATGTGCAACATGCACAGATAACCATGTGTGTGCCTAGCAGTAGTACTGAACGGGCTGCATGGCCCACTCTTAATGAATGAGTGGCAGCATTGCATGCAGCAGGGGACACATGGGGATGGAGGAGGACGGCAAGCCATCAAGGGGGAGACCACCTCCCTGGCTGCATCACTGAGGCTGAATAAGCCCCCACCTGGCCACAGTGGTGCAAGGGCTCCCTACCACCCCTGCCCGTAATCCATTAACCAATGCGGCGGCTGAAGTTAGACCTCAGGAGGTTGAGCAGGACGTGCATTCTCTTTTTCACCAGTTTTCTCGTGTTCCATATGTGGACAGCAACTGCTTGCATAGCTCTTTCTAATATGTGCAATGTACGGATGCTAACACTGCTCACACGGATTGACACGGGGATGCTCATTCATTTGCCAGTGGCATTCCCCATGCCAGTGAGGGAATCCCATTTACGTCATGAGGTGCTGAGAAGCTAGGAAGGGCAGCTGACAGATGAGGTACTGTTCAGGTGAGCAGACAGATTGACACAGGAGTATTTGTCAATATCCTACCCACCAGCCACCAAGCACTGCTACATGCACACATTCTGTGACTGTTTATGGCAGAAATGTGATTTTAAAAAAAACCTACAAACTGCCCCTGCATTCATTTACTTTCGGGCTTTGGGCTACACCAGCAGATGCATTCTGGTATATATATGCTGTGTAAGAGGCAGAGGGCTGGAGGAGGCATACAAAGTACCTTTGTTTGCAGCAAGCTACTAAAAGCTGGAGGGGCCCAGATTGCATTCCCCTATTCCAGGCTACTGCAGGCTAGGCTGCCGGAGAGACCATAATTACAATCCACTGATGCTGGCTACTGAAGCCGGGACTGGGCTTGATTGAATGCAGCTTCCTAACACTGCAATCAGCTCCATGCTGGTATGTGGTGGCCTTGGAGGGCCTTTATAATATCACTTTGAACAGAAGCAGTTGTTCAGGCAACTGCTTCCACTGGGAGTGTGTGCTTGTGTGCTCCTGTAACCTGTTTTTGAACCTTTTCTGAATTTCCTGATTTTCGGTAGTAGTTCACAGTGCCTTCACCAGTATGCTGTTGCATCCTGTCTGTTATTTAACCTTTCTTTGATATCCTGCTTTTGCCTTCTGAGCCCTGCCTGCCTTAGTCTGTTACAACCCCTGTCCTGTTTTACTTTTATAGACTTCCAGTTCTATACCAGTATCTTTGCTTGCCTTTCTGACTTTCTGCAAACGCCCTATTTTCTGTAAGCATTTCTGCAGCACTGGTTTGTCCTGTTTCTGCCTAAGCTGTTTTCTCTCTTTCTCTCTGCTATCCCAGTCTCTTGATCTTCTGTCCTTTGTTCCTGTTATTCAAAGCCACAAATCTGCTGAGTAAGTAGCTTGCTCCAGTATTTAGCTTTCCTGTTTGTTCCTTGCATGCCTCATTACTAGCCTTCAGTCTGTTCTTAGTGCTCTGAGTTTCCTGAACATTTTTGTCAAAGGTTGTGTGTGGGTTTGTGGCTTAGTGAAGCATTGTTCTTTATATAATTCCACACCGTTTTACCAATCTGCACCACATTATTCAGTTACCTGTTAGGACCCTCTGGACATTACTAGATACATTACATTTGGGCACCCCACTGCTTCCCCCAGATTTCACCAAAAGTCAAAATGTGTTTGTGGGTTTGTGGCTTGGCGAAGCAGTGTTCCTTATACAATCCCACACTGTTTCAAAAATCTGCACCACATTGTGCATACTTATCTGTTCAGGCCCTACGGACATTACTGGCTACATGACATTTGGACACCCCTTTCCGCAGATTTCAACAAAAGCCAAAACATTTTGTGGCTTTGTAGCCCGCCGACAAAGCCATAAACCATGTTCACTGGGAAGGGAAAGAACATTTTTTGTTTCTCAACCGATCCTGACACTAGGAACAAAACTCGAGGTGCCACACGTTTCAAGGCCCTAGTATGGATGATCTCTGAGATATATGTACTGCAATGCATTGCAACGAACTGCACCTCGCCAGGGTAAGCATCCGACAAGATCATTCATTTTCAACAATTGATGAGAGTGTCAGCATATCTGTCTACTAAACCTGTTTGGAGAATGAGTACTTTTGCTAGTATTTACATATTTTTACATAGACTTCATTCCCTTTCATTACATGTATAAAATCTCGATCACGTCTGTTAGGCCACCTGTTTAATTACAAGGGCCAGGCTACAGCTTTTAAAGATTACATATCTAGTGGAATTCTGAGACTGCGCCAGAAACATCTTTGCATCCAGCCAAAATATTTCGCTGTTAGAGCCACCTAGATTTCTTATCCCACTTAACCTCTTAAGTGCCAAGGACAAGCTATCTCATCCTTGACATTACCTCTGTGTTGCCAAGGAAGAGATAGCTTGTCCTTTTTGGTACGTCATTTTGTCCGATCCCTCCAACCCCGGGCTATGTGAGGATCTGGTTCCTTCTCATGGCCCGTGGGTTGGATTTCTGTCAGTTTCACGTCAGTACACGTAATGCGTGCTGACATGAAACAAAGTAATTTTCACTGCGGCAGCCATTTCGGCTGCTGCAGTGAAAATAAAAGGTGAGTTTCCACCTTTCTCGCCCTCGATCTGCAGCACTATTGTGCCGTTTAGATCGAGGGAGTTGTCGTTGGAAAGGGGAGACTCTCTCCTTTCCAACGACACCTTGTTTGAAGCATTGCTGGGCGCGGATCGGGCGCAGACTGCTCGATCCGTGCCCAGCAATGCCACTAGACGACCAAGGATCTGTTTGTGACGTGGGGGTGAGAGGGCTGTTTACTATGTAAGTGGCCCTCTCCCCCCCACCCCGGGTCCCGAAAGCATGCAGCTGCAGGTTTGGACCCTTCTGGGGGCAGATGGGTACCGATCTGACCCTAGCGAAGGGGCCTGAAAATAAAATGAAAAATATATATTTAGGTATGGGTAGGGGCACCAGGGGGGGTCCACTAGACCATAAGGCTTTATTTCTAATGAAAAGGGGTTGTCCTCTCCCACCACCCCAGGTGGATGGGGGGCACCTCATGTAGCCCTCTGTGGGGGCACATATCTGCCCCTAGGAAGGGGTACATGAGATGCCCCCATCCATTTGGGGTGGGTGGAGAGGGCCACCAGAATTGTTGTCACAGGCCCCCCAAGCATGGGGCGGTACATTTTGCCCCCACCCTTGGGGCAGATGGGCACAGTAGTGTGCCCATCTGCCTCAAGGGAAGGGGCAAAATAAAAAATAAAAAACAAAAAACATTGAAAGTAAAATGGGGTTTTAATGGGGGCGGGGGGCACCCTAGACCACCAGTGAGTTATGTATTGAACAGGGGGGTGGTCCTCTCCTCTCCCCCCAGCCAAAATGGAGGGGGGACATATCATGCAACACTCCCTGGGGGCCATCAGAATTGTTGTCACAGGCCCCCCCCCCAAGCATGGGGCAGTACGTTTTGCCACCCCCTTGGGGCCGATGGGCACAGTAATATGCCCATCTGCCTCAAGGGAAGGGGCAAAACAAAAAACTGAAAATAAAATGGGGTTTTGATGGGGGTGGGAGGCACCCTAGACCACCAGTGAGTTATGTATTGAAAAGGGGGTGACCCTCTCCCCCCACCCAAAATGGAGGGGGGCACCTCATGTAGGACTACATGAGATGCCTGCCAACCATTTGGGCTGGGAGAGAGGGCCAGTAGAAAACTTGGTTTTGGGCCCCCAAAGCATGGGGCAGTGTGTTATGCCCACCCTGGGTGCAGATAGGCACACTAATGTGCCCATCTGTTCCATGGTGAAGGGGCAAAACGAAACAATAAAATGTAGAAAAACAGGGAGGTTTTGGGGGGGTTGGGGGCCACCCTAAACAACCAGTCATTTATGAAATTAAATGGAGGGTGTCCCCCCACCCAAAATGGAGGAGGGCATCTCATGCAGCCCTCCTTGGTGGCAAATTTCTGCCCCTATGTGGCCCCATGGAGGGCTACAGGAGATGTCCCCAACCATTTGGGGTGGGGGGGAGAGGGCCAGTATAAAACTTGACACAGGGCCCCCAAAGCATGGGGCAGTGCGTGTTGCCCATCATGGGTGCAGATGGACACACTAATGTGGCCATCTGCCCCATGGCAAAAGCGCAAAACAAAACAATAAAATGTAGAAATACAGGGAGGTTTTGGGGTGGTTGGGGGCCACCCTAAATCACCAATCATGTAAGTAATGAAAAGGGGTGTGCTCCTCTCCCCCCAAATCCAAAATGGAGGGGGGTATCTCATGCAGCCCTCCCTGGGGGCAGATTTCTGCCCCTATGTGGCCCCAGTGAGGGCTACAGGAGATGCCCCCCACCCATTTGGGGTGGGGGAGAGGGCCAGTAGAAAACTTGACACAGGGCCCCCAAAGCATGGGGCAGTCCGTTTTGCCAACCCTGGGTGCAGATAGGCACACTAATGTGCCCATCTGCCTAATGGCGAAGGGGCAAAACAAAATAAATAAATAATCAAAATACAGGGAGGTTTTGGGTGGGTTTGGGGGCACCCTAAACCACCAGAGACTTACATAATGAAAAGGGGGTGGCCCTCTCCCCCCACCCTAAATGGATGGGGGGCTCTCATGTAGCCCTCCCTGGGGCCACATAGGGGCAGAAATCTGCCCACAGAGATGGTCAAATAGGTTTTTACTGGGGGTGGGGGGTGAGGGTCATTAGACCACCAGGGATGGATTTAGAGGGGGGGCCGTGATCGGGGAGTAGTAGTTAGGATTTGTTTGTGCTGCAGTGACCATAGGTAACACATGTTTTTTGTTTCGTCTATAGCTTTTTCTATGCAAGCAGCTGTAACGTTATGTGAGTACTGTTTTTTTTACTATTCTATGGTTTGGACCCATTGTCAGTGGGGTGGGTGGACTGAGGCTGGATTGTTGGTGGTGTGGGTGGGAGTGGGCTGTCTGGGGAGGTGTTTTGGTGGGCTGGGACACAATTGCAGGATCAGGCCACAAATTGCCCCCCATGCCAGCATAACATTGGTGTTTTCCTGGGAGCACTGTTTCCATGTGGGTTGACTGTCCACAAGCCCAGGCTGCACCTCTGGCTGTGCTGCATTACAGATGTCACCTCCGGGGAGGAATGGGGATCCTGCCAGGCTCCCCGGAACTGCAGCTGGACTTGGGGATGGTCAACGCACATCGGAAACAGGCGGCAAAGGCCAGGGACATTACCCCCGACTTTCCTGGAGCTCTGCCTGCCCTGCGTTACACATTCTCCCTACAGGAAAGGTCGGGGACCCAGCAGGGGCTCCCTGGATCCGCTGCTGGGTTTGGGAATGTTAAAACCACATGGGAGACAAGGCGCGCCCAAGGCCGGAGACATCACCTCCGACCATCCTGGAGTTCTGGCTGGCGTGCGTGACAGCTTTTCCCTCCGGGAAAGGACAGGGACCCTACCAGGGATCCTTGGAACTGTCGCTGGGCTTGGGGACAGTCAACCCACATGGGAGACAGCTGCCCAAGTCCAGGGACATAACCCACTGACTATCCTGGAGATCTGGCGGGCCTGTGGTACAGTTTCTCCCTCCGGGAAAAGATGGGGACCCTGCTGGAGCTCCCTGGAACTACTGCTGTGATTGCGGACGTTACACCCACCTGGGAGACGGCTGCCCATGGTCAGGGACATTACCCCCGACAAATCCTAGAACTCTGGCTCGGCTGCATTACAGAATTTACCTTGGGGAATGGTTGGGTACCCTGCCGGGGCTCCCTGGAACCGCTGCTAGGCTTAGGCGATGGTCAAACCACATGGGAGACAGCCGCCCAAGGCCAGGGACATCACCCCTGACCATCCTGGAGCGCTGGCTGGGCTGCGTTACAGAATTTCCCTCAAGGGAGGCAAGGGGACCCTGACGGGGCTCCCTGGAGCTGCCGCTGTGCTTGGGGACTGTACTCCCTCATGGGAAACAGATGTGTAAGGCCGGGGACACCATCCAGGAGTTCTAGCTGGCCTGTGGTACAGCTTTTCCCCACCAGCGAGCCCTGGTAGTGTGCCAATACCTCCCTGAATGGAAAAGCTGTAATGCGCCCAGCCAGAACTCTAGTACCAGTACTTTTGTTGCAAAGGACTGAAATGTACGTCCCAAAAAATTAGTGATATCGGGGTCCCCTCTGCAGACCCATGTCCCTGTCCGCTTCGTGGACTTATCTCTCATTTGCCTGCGGTACACTGTGCTGGTGGCGAACATTGGATGTGCCATGGTGTATTGGAGGACAGTGTTGTGGTGTGTGTGCCAAGCCCATAATGCATTTTGTTCATGGCTGGGCCTCTTGTATGTTACTGTGGGACCACTAAAAGTACTCATATCTGCCTCCGCTCCGGCATCCCTTTTCCCTGTTTGCCGTGCGGTGAAAAATTGTGATTGCACTGCAGTGTACAGTAAGGTGTTGTGCGTGAATAGCTTTTGATAACGCTGGCATGTTTTTTCCGACGGCAGTGCGGCAGCGAACGGGCCTGGAAAACATAGTTTACAGCATCTGGTGGTGGGAAGGAGGGATGGAAAGAGTGGGGGAGTGAGAAGTGTTGCAAGTGATACATCGCATTAAAAGAAGACGGTGGTGTGCCAGCAGTATCCGCGCATACTACGCCAAGTTGGGGTTATCTCAACAGGGAATAATCTTGTGTGGTCATTGCAGGCAGCCTTCATTATGGCATGCCAGCTGCAGCAGCAATGTCTTTCTGTGATGAGTGGTGGCTGGCACATTTGCAGAAGGTGAGTGCATTCCACAAGACATGCACATTTACAGATAGGGTGTACTATGGTGTGCTATGTGTGGTAAGTCCATAGCCCCTTTAATGCATGGCTGCAGCCCTTGCACAGAAAAGTATGTCAACTGCTTGAAAAGGCATGTCGACTGGTTGAAAGTCGGTGCCACATTGTCGCTTTGTTTGGCTGCATTGCATACATTTTGGTTGCATGGGTGTGGTGATTGGTAGAACATCGTACTGTTGTCGGTGTTTGGGTGGAGATGCTGCAGTGACCAGTCATGTACTGTGGCCACTGGGTGCCCTAATGCAATAGTGTAAATATGGAAGAGGTTATAGTGAAAATGGTTTTCACATGTGCTTGCCTAGTGTGCATTGTGCCAATTAGTACGTTTTGAAGTGTACTTTGCAGAACTACTTGTATGCATGTAGTACAGTGTTGAGTGCAGGACCAATTGTTGCGACGATTGTGTTGTTTGGTTGGCATTATTACAATGGTTTCTGATTGGAAGTGGGTAGTGGTGCCAAATCCTGTGGTATGTTTGTGCATTACGGTAAGTGGAACATGTGTGCTTGCATTCCTGCTTTAGGGTGCAGAGGTTGGCGAGAAGTGCCATGATATCAAAGATGCCATCACAAATCTCATTGATGACATCACTGATGACATCACATGTGTGGCTGCCCTTTATTTGTTCACTGACATTAGTAGGCCAAGTGCTTTTCTTCACTAACAGTCAGGAAGTAGCAATTCAAAAGGTTCTATCTTTGTGTACGGCACCCTTCTCATATGTTCTTGCACTACTTTCCTTAGGGTTCACTCACATCATATGATACATGTACATATAGGGGAAGAACAAAGCGTAAAACACAGCAGTCATTTCTGTGCATGAAGGTAATAAGTTATGTTATGAACACTTTCTGGTAATACGCTCCTTGTTTGCTTACTGTAATTTCCCTGTATATGCTCATATTTTTATGCATTGTGGTGTTGTTATGTTTCTGTGCAGTAGTGCAATTATGTAGTTATTAAGGCAATGGTAGCTACCTCTTACATGTTTCACAGTACCCAAAATTCTAAAACGAAAGCAGTGATAATTTCACTATGTAACATGGGAAGAATTTCAAGATTACACTTCTATGGGGCATGGTGCAGACAATGGCTACTTGTCCACATGAGTTGGTTCGTGTACTGCAAGGAAGTCTGTAAAACAATGGTGCCGCGGGTTATGGTTGCCTAGTTTACCTTGGTTATGGTTGGCGTTTTACCTGTAACCATAACGTCCCTGTAACAACGTTTGTCAATTGAATTGCATGTTTTTACTAGTGTAATTTAACCATAACGTACCTTTAACACTGTTTTTATAAGTGAATACATATATATATATATATATATATATATGTATATATATATATATATATATATATTTCCAAACAAAGGAAACCAGTTAATGGATTCCCAAAGGGATTGTACTCCACAGATCAGCTGCCAGAATGTAACTCCACCCAATACAAAACCAACCAGATGACCGTCAAGTCCTCAAAAGTCCAGTTTAATTAATAACCATTTATGGTTAAAACAGAGAAAATCACAGTACGATGCATTTCGCAGCGTCCTTGCTGCTTGTTCACATACAAAATGTAAAACACCCAGTGGCAACACATATGCAAGCAGCTAGTCTGCATTCAACAGTTTGTCCTTTTTCTCTTTGAACAGTACATAGCTTGCGCTGTTGAGTAGATCATTAGGAAATGTGGCGGCCTTTTTGTAGTAATTTTTTCATTAGTTTAACTGTTTATTTTGTTGTGCATCCTATAGCATATATTCATTAATGCAGGACACCTGTAAAAGGTATGGGGCATGCAATAAATCACAAGGCAACTTGAGCATGCTTTGCCAATGTGTCCATCATGTTAAATCTATTCCCTGAATTTACCAAATCTTAATTTGGCAAAAACAAAAAATTGACCATGATTAGCAATTACGTCATTTTTAAAGTGCTTGGTGCATTGGAATTATAGCTGCCATGATTGTTTCAGATCGATCCTGCTGAATTTGGTGAGGTTTTTGTCAAGAGGGGAAAAAGTTGTAGGGATCCCAAAATTTGTCTTGTTTCCCATAGTCGCAATGGAAAAAGAATTTTGCTCACGCCTACAGCTCAAAGCTCCGGACGGATATTCTTCAAATTTGCGACAGGAAGAGCAACTTGCTCGCTCAAAAGTGAGCTTTTGTAAATTTGGTGTAAACCCGTCCAGTAGTTTTTTTTTTAAATGACTGAAAAGTAGGTAGTGATATCTGGGTTTGGCCCAGGGACTCACTTCCCTGTTCGCTCTGCGGACGGGTCTCCACTTAGTTCAGGGGCGAGGCAGGGTCCGCAGACATCGGACGCGCCCACTGGTTGGTCAATACAAAACGTGAGTTATGTCAGATTTCTGGAAACGCCCGCCATGTTGGATTCGCGGACAGTAGCTGGTGCCTGCGGACAGCGATGTAAAAACATATTAAAAAACACAACATTGCACTTGTCAAACTCATTAAACAATCTCTGGGGAGGTTAGGGGTGATGAAGATGGGATGGTATATTGCCTTAACAATCCCTAAAAAATGGGTGCTTGTTCAACTCTGATGTCTGCAAACAATGCGCATATCCAGGCCAGTCCTATGATGTCCGTGAACATATCAGATGTTCGGGGACATATATGCCTATTTCTGCATTACAGGGTTTGTGAAAAGCCATTTTTGGATGGCTTATAATTTTTGTGCCACTCAAGGAAACTGCATAACATTTTGGAATTTCAGTCTCTCAATGGTTCTGCAAAGTGTGGTGCTGTTTTGTCAAGAGTGAACAAAATTAGAGGGGGGATGCCAACATATTATAAAAGCTTACAATTGTGGTGCCATTTGAAAATTCTGCACAAAAGTTTGCAAAACTATTTTCAACCTAAATATGCATGTTTTAATAAAGTCAGGTGGGATTTTGACAAGAGGGGGCAAAATGAGAGGGGTGCCTCAACATTTTTAGATGGTTTATAAGTTTGTTGCCTTTGGAGGAATGTGGCAAAAAGTTGTCAGAAAGATTATAGACCGAACCTTGAATGTTTGTGCAAAGTCTGAATAGATTTTTTCAAGTGGGTCTAAGTTACATGACTATTTTATATACATACATTTTCTCACTTTTCAAAAAATAAAACATGGGCGGATTTGCAGCAAACTTATGCAAGGATCATTGGCAAGGACCTGAAAGCATTGCTTTGCTTATGTGTCCGTGTTTTTTTTTTTAAAAGTGTCATAATGTAGATACAAATAAAAGTGAACTACTTTTGGTGCCTGAGGTATAGCCTGTGGACATGGGTACTGGCCAGATTGTCTATTGTTCAATAGTCTCACTTCTTCCTATTAAGGTTTTTACCCCCCCAATGTACCTGGTGGAGTAGAGTTATCTGACGATGTGTCGACCGATCCTTCTTGAGTGCCTCCCTTTCAGGCGGGAGCCACGGATCGTCGAAAGGTGTCGGGGAACTTGGCGTTCGGTGTCGGGGAATCGACGGCCCTTCTTGAGTGCCCTCCCTTTAAGGCGGGAGTCAAGGGTCGTCGAATGTCCGACAGTGAACAGGTGGACCTACGGCAGTGAAGTGGCAGCTTCGTTCCTAGCGGTGCTCGTCGACGACAGAGCGTTGGCGTCCTGCAAGGAAGAGGCGTGCGGGGCACCTCGGTGACGATAGTTCTGGACCGCAAAGAGATGATGAAGAACTGTGGCCCAGCAAGGGCGTCGAGTCGTCGGTATCTCTGTGGTCTTTACGTGGCGGGAAACCCACCGGTGGATGCTCCTCGGCGCGTCGACGGTCGGGCCTTCTCCAGCGGGAGACAAGCGGATGACGATGCAGGCGAGAGCATCCGATGATCAATAAAAGTTCTTAGGCAAACGGGAGCACGGCAGCTCCGGTCGGCGACGGCGGTCGTCGACAGTGGCAGACAACAGTCCGAGTGTTTCTCCTTGGAGTTCCGCAGCAGTCCCTGTATCGGGTCGGCAGCCTGTCGAAGGTCTGTCTACCAGGGAGCTTTGGCAACGATCAGCTGCGCACGATGGTCCCTCGTAGCTCGGGAAGAGGGCGCCTTACCAGGTCCTCTCTGGGTCAGTCCTTGGAGGCACAGCAGCTTTCAGATGGTGAAGGAGAGCAACAGCAATTCTTCTCGTCCAGCAGGGCTTCAAGGTCAAGCGTCAGTTAATCCAATTACTCGTCGTAGTGGACTTCAGCTTCTGAACACAATTCCTAGCAGTGAGAGGTCCCCAGATATACTGTTGATCTCCCATTCATTCCGCTGTGTCACACTCAAGCATCCAATCACGACTACGGGCATTCAGGCAGGCAGGCAGCCAATCAGGCACATGAGGTATTCAGGCCATTCACTTCTCTCCAGACACTCACAACAAGTTATGTGTATTGGGACAAGTACCAAGCCATTCAACACTCCAAGCTGCATTCATACCGGTTTGGGGCAGGGTTGTCTCAGTCATTGTGTCAACCACCAGATACTAGACACCCACAACACAGAATGCATATTTGACACACACTCTATTAACCCAGGTACCACCCACAGGAGGTACCCACAATATACATAAACGGGAAGGCTCCAGCTAGTTTGGCCGGGCCTTCACAACAACACCATATTGGGCATTTCCACCCAACAGCCAGTCAGGGGGAAGGGACAGAGTCAGGGCTTCCCAGGACTTTGGGAAAACATGGTAATGGGTAATAGAAAGCAAGAGGCCACAGTGGCCATCTTGTTTTCCATCAGGAATCAACTGATCCCAATGGCAGGGCCGGGGTATCCCAAAATGGAGGATATTCCGTACACCACAGGTGCCCAAAAACATGCACTAGGGGCACAGGGTTGTACCCCCACCCATGGGTGCCATAAGGGTATCCCACGGGTCCGTTCACCAAACCAAAAGAGAGAGAGCTGCACCGCCAGGATTCCCACATGAACTCCGGCACGGAAAACATGACAGAACACATGATAAAAAGCAGTAAAGGACAAGGATACGGAGGCCCTGTCCCTCCGATGCATTTCCAGCATCACAGTCGCCCCCCCCGGACTGAGGTGGAGGGTGCCTAATCTCCCACGGGATAGACACCTTCATCCAAACGGTCAACATACCTTCTGGAAAGGCCATCTGCATTATCGTGACTCTTCCCTGGTCTGTGCTCTATGGTGAAGTCTAGCCCTTGCAGGCTAATGGACCACCTGAGCAGTTTTGGGTTCTCACCCTTCATCTGCATAAGCCACTTCAGGGGCTTATGATCTGTTTGGACCTTGAAGGTAGACCCCGTAAGGTAGGGCCTAAAATGCCTAAGGCTCCAAACTATGCTAAAACATCCTTTTCAACAGTAGCCCACCTAAGTTCTCTACCCTTGAGTTGTCTACTGATGAATATGATAGGATGTTCTCTCCCTTTGCCATCTAACTGGGACAAGACAGCTTCAATTCCGGTGTTGCAGGCATCCGTCTGGACCATAAAGGTTCGGCTGTAGTCAGGCGCACACAACACGGGTCCCCGACACAGACTTTCTTTCAAGCCATCAAAGGCCCTTTGACAGTCTTCAGTCCAATTGACCTTCCTAGGCTGCTTGGGTGAAGTCAGAGCTGTCAGTGGTGCAGCTATGGTTCCATAGTCTGCCATGAAATTGCGATAGTACCTGGTGAGGCCCAAAAAGGCTCTCACCTGGGTTTGAGCAGTGGGAGTCTCCTGTACCTTACTGAGGAGAGGTTGGATTTGACCCCCCTCCTACCTCATGACCAAGATACGTGACTTTCCCCTGAGCTATCTGGCACTTGGTGGCCTTGATAGTGAGGTTAGCCCTCTTTAGGGCCTGCAGCACTCTACCCAGATGTGTCAAGTGCTCTTCCCAAGTGGAACTGTAGACGGCAATGTCGTCTAAATAAGCCACACAAAAGGCTTCCAGCCCACTGAGAGCATGATTGACCAATCTCTGGAAGGTGGCAGGGGCATTCTTTAGCCCAAAAGGCATGACCCTAAACTGGTAGAGTCCCTCTGGTGTTGATAACGCCGTCTTTTCCTTGGCATGGTCCGTCAGAGCTATTTGCCAATAGCCTGAGGTGAGGTCAAAGGTGCTCACAAATTTGGCAGCACCTATGGTGTCCACGAGCTCATCAGCCCTGGGCAATGGGTGCGCGTCAGTTTTGGTGACAGCATTGATTGCTTGGTAGTCCACACAGAACCTCCAATCCTTGGTACCTGCCTGGGAAATTGCCTTGGGGACAAGGACCACGGGACTGGACCAGGGACTGGTTGAGGGTTCAATAACACCCAGATCCAACATCTTGGCGACCTCAGCCTGGATGTGGTTCTTAACCGTATCTGACATTCGGTAGCTCCTGCTCTTGACAGGCACGCTGTCACCAGTGTCAATCTCGTGCTTCACCACGGTGTAAGGCCTGGCGTCAGCAAAAACAGAGAGGCATACTGCTGGAGCAAAGTCCTGCAGGCCCTCTGCTGCTCGGTTGTCAAATCTGGAGAGAGCTGCACTCCCTCCACTGAGCCATCCTGAGGGTCGCTATGCAGCAAATCAGGAAGGGGCTCACTCTCATCCTCTTCTTGCTCTGAAGCTAGCAAGAGACATGAGACTTCTGCTCGCCTGTGGAAAGGCCTGAGCCTATTGACATGGAATACCTGAGGGGCTACCCCTGGGACTTCCATGTCAACCAGATAGTTGACCTCGCCCATCTTGGAGATTATCCGGAAGGGTCCAGTCCATTTATCTGCCAATGCCCGAGGCTTCGTAGGCTCCATCACGAGGACCTCCAGTCCCGGAGTCCAATACACTTGCGATGCTTTAGGGTCATGCCAGTATTTGTTCAATTCCTGGCTGGCCTTGAGATTTGCCATTGCTTGACCCATCATCTGTGTCATCCTCCGTCTGAGGCCTAACACATAGTCCCCCACTTGCTTGGCGGGACCAGGAGGGGTGGCTTCCAAGCCTTCTCTGATCAAGGCGAGGGGCCCCCTCACGGGATGTCCAAAGAGTCACTCAAAGGGGCTGAAACCAACAACCTCTTGAGGTACATCTCTATAAGCAAACAGCAGGCATGGCAGGAGGAGATCCCATTTCCTCCTTAGGGGCTCTTCAAAAGCACATAGCAGGCCGTTGAGAGTTTTATTAAATCTCTCAACCAGACCATTGGTCTGGGGATGGTAAGAGGTGGAGAACTTGTAGGTTACCCCGCACTCTTTCCACATGGTTTTCATGTAACAAGACATGAAGTTGGATCCTCGGTCAGAGACAACCTCCTTGGGGAATCCAACACGGGTGAAAATGCCCAGGAGGGCCCGGGCATCCACCTTCACCATAACAGTCCGAAGGGGTATAGCCTAAGGGTACCTGGTGGCATGATCTACCAAAACCAGCATGAACCGATGTCCACCTGACGTGGGAAGGTCAAGGGGACCAACGATGTTGATGCCCACCCTCTCAAACGGTGTGCCAACCACTGGCAATGGCTGCAGTGGGGCAATGACACTGCCTCCAGTCTTGCCAGACAACTGACAAGTTGGGCAGTTCCTGCAGTGGGACTCCACGTCTACTCCCATTCGAGGCCAGTAGAAATGGGCAGAGAGCCTCTGCTTAGTCTTCTTGGTACCAAGATGACCAGCCAACGGCACCTCATACGCCAACTGCAGTAGGAAGGGCCTGTAAACCTGGGGTACCACCAACCTCTTGAGGGCACCAGGTTCAGGCTTAGTGGGCTCACTCACAAGGAGCTCACCCTCCCAATAAATCCGGAAAGTCCTAGGCACCTCTCCTTGTGCCTGGGACAGGGCCTGCTTCCTCAAACCCTCGAGAGAGGGACACTCTCTCTGTCCTTTACAGAAGTCTGCCCGGGAGGGTCCCGCATCAGCTAACAAGCATTGAAGATCAGGATGATCCTCCGGGTTGAGAACCTCTCCCACAGGAGAGTCTTCTGGCTCTTCTCCCACAGGAGTTGAGACGGGGTTTACCACTGGACCCAGCCCGTCCGGAGCATGGATCCCAATGGGTGCTGTAGGAACAGCAGGAAGAGAAGGAGCTCCCTCCACAGAGGTGACCTTCTTGCTCTTCCTTCGTCTTGCCTTAGGCCGCGCCTTCGGCTCAGGTACCTGACTCACTGCCAGACCCGGTGTCACCTGTGATCTAGTGACCGCAGCAGCAGTCATGGGAAGACCATCCGCGATTAATCCCAACTCGACTAGATCGTTACCTAACAGAATATTAGCAGGGACATTGTCCTGGACCAGGACAGGAAGCTTTGCTGTCTTGTCTCCAATTACGAGTGTGACTCGGGCTACAGGCGATAATTTGGGAGGCCCACCAGCTAACCTGGTGGTTCTCAAAGGAGCATCTACATAGTCCTCTGGCTTGAGCAGGGTCCTGTCCACCACTATCATGCTTGCCCCACCCATTGTCTCTCAAACCAGTAGAAGGCTGGCCATTCAGGAGGACACTTCTCAAAAATCTATGGGTGTTCTGTGGGATAGTCGCCAGTACTTCCGCGTACTGGTCCCAGGCCCCAAGGGACACTAAGGAAATCTCTACGGGAGCACCAAAGGTGATCCCTGTAGAGGAGGGGAGGACAGTGGCCTCCACCTCAGACATGGGGTAAGGGTAGGTCAGGCTGACAGCCTGTACTCCGAGTGCCTTACCTTTACACTTGATCACCCCTTTTGTGATCCAGAGCCCCACAGTCCCAACAAGTGCCGGGAGTGCGGGGTACAGTACTGGAACCACCGGGAGCCTGCTTTGCAGCAGGTGGACCACTACTCTTATTCCCAACCACAGATGGCTTATCCCCACTAGATTTCTGGGTCTTAGGAGAGGAGGGTTTAGGTTTATTCGACTGTGACTGCTTTTGGGACTCCTCCGCTTTCTGAAAGGCCCCTTTTTCTTTGTCCTTGTCCTTCCCACTGGAGTCCTTAGGGGACACCCGGTGGGAGACCCACTTGTCAGCCAACCTAGCCAGCTTAAAGGGGTCCAAAATGTTCTGGTCAGCAACATACTGACGCAGCTCCAGTGAACAGGCTTCAGAAAAATGCTCAAAAAACAATAGGTGGGACAATTCAATGAAAGTTTTCACCTTGTAACCATCAATCCACCCCATCACATTCATGTGCGCAGTACTCACTCAGTCAACCGAAGAGACATTCTCTCTTTTCTTAAAATCCCTGAACCTTTTAAGGTATTGGGTAGGCATCTTGCCAAACTTGGCAATCAAAGCAGATTTCATACACTCATACTGACCCCTTTCTTCCACACTCAGCTTCAGAATAAAGTCATATCCAGTTTGAGGCACTCTGCTTAGCAAACACTTAGCCCAATCTCTTTTGTCAACATCATGAATTGCACACGTCATTTCAAACGCTTCAATCCATTAGAGGATATCAGAACCCTCCGAAAACACACCAACCAAATCCTTCATAAATTTAGTTGCTGGGGACCTGACACTCTCACTGGGTTTCGCTGAAGTCTCCACTCGAGCTTTCTCTAGCTGGATTCTCTGACATTCAGTGTCCTTGTCTTTGAGTTCAAGATCCCTATTCTTGAGTTCAACCTGTTTAGCCAGCTCTTCTTTCTTAAGCTCAGCATCTATTTCCAACTTCGATATTCAAAGGCCAATTTCATCCTTAATAACTCAAGTTCCATGGAATTGCTGGGGTTCGGAACAGAGGCAGCAGGAATGGCGGCATTCCCAGAAACAGATTCAGTAGAAACCCCAGGGGCAGAGTCCTCATTGGTTGCATTCCCCCCCTCATCAAGAGTTTCACCAACGTTCTGGTAGTCCACCAGGGCAGCTATCAGCTCAGCCCTAGACTTATCCACAAAGTCTAACTCCCTGGCTTCACAAGCACTCTGGAGAGCCTCTAAGCTCATCCGAGTCAATTTACCATTCGCAATAGACTCCATTGCTTGTAATGCAGTTATTTTGTACACACCCAAACCTTAATCTAATAAAGTGCAGATATTTTGTAAGTGGCACGGTTATACACTGATTCTTAAAACCATGAGCATCCCACCGCTGCCACCAGTGTAAAGACTGGTAGGGGGTGTCTGAACTTCCGCTCTCTATATGGTAGAGGAGAGGCACGGGAGACCCCAGCCAAGATTCTCTATAAGGTAGCAATGGACGAGCAATCAAGGCCTAGCTTCTCAGAAGGTGATGCGGGCTGGTTCTTAAGTACAGTGTAGTCCCCGACCCCCCACACACTGTATTACTGAAAACACAGTCTTTATTTAATTAATATTCAAGGGTATGTGCACGATCACAATAACGCACTTTGTACTCGGAAGTCAATAATGATAAATATATACAATTCTAAAGTGGTACCACTAATGTTATCAAATCTCATTAAAGTGCATCAACTGTACGGTTAAAATGTCACACAGATTAATAACGGGTAAACCAGCAATAGAGGTAGGAAGGAACGCAAGATGTTTGAGACAGTAGGCAGAATACTGGCCCCGTACCCTGGACACAGTTCTGTGTGGAGATCCCCCCACCTGGGCAACCTGTAAAATAAGATACATCGCACAAGCCCAGTCCATATGTTCAATAGTCTCACTTCTTCCTATGAAGGTTTTTACCCCCCCCAATGTACCTGGTGGAGTAGAGTTCTCCGACGATGTGTCGACCGATCCTTCTTGAGTGCCTCCCTTTCAGGCGGGAGCCTCGGATCGTCGAAAGGTGTCGGGGAACTTGGCGTTCGGTGTCAGGGAATCGACGGCACTTCTTGAGTGCCCTCCCTTTAAGGCGGGAGTCACGGGTCGTCGAACATCCGACAGTGAACAGGTGGAACTACGGCAGTGAAGTGGCAGCTTCGTTCCTAGCGGTGCTTGTCGACGACAGAGCGTTGGCATCCTGCAAGGAAGAGGCGTGCGGGGCACCTCGGTGAAGATAGTTCTGGACCGCAAAGAGATGATGAAGAACTGTGGCCCAGCAAGGGCGTCGAGTCGTCGGTATCTCTGTGGTCTTTACGTGGCGGGAAACCCACCGGTGGATGCTCCTCGGCGCGTCGACGGTCGGGCCTTCTCCAGCGGGAGACAAGCGGATGACGATGCAGGCGAGAGCATCCGATGATCAATAAAAGTTCTTAGGCAAACGGGAGCACGGCGGCTCCGGTCGGCGACGGCGGTCGTCGACAGTGGCAGACAACAGTCCGAGTGTTTCTCCTTGGAGTTCCGCAGCAGTCCCTGTATCGGGTCGGCAGCCTGTCGAAGGTCTGTCTACCAGGGAGCGTTGGCAAAGATCAGCTGCGCACGATGGTCCCTCGTAGCTCGGGAAGAGGGCGCCTTACCAGGTCCTCTCTGGGTCAGTCCTTGGAGGCACAGCAGCTTTCAGATGGTGAAGGAGAGCAACAGCAATTCTTCTCGTCCAGCAGGGCTTCAAGGTCAAGCGTCAGTTAATCCAATTACTCGTCGTAGTGGACTTCAGCTTCTGAACACAATTCCTAGCAGAGAGAGGTCCCCAGATATACTGTTGATCTCCCATTCATTCCGCTGTGTCACACTCAAGCATCCAATCACGACTACGGGCATTCAGGCAGGCAGGCAGCCAATCAGGCACATGAGGTATTCAGGCCATTCACTTCTCTCCAGACACTCACAACAAGTTATGTGTATTGGGACAAGTACCAAGCCATTCACCACTCCAAGCTGCATTCATACCGGTTTCGGGCAGGGTTGTCTCAGTCATTGTGTCAACCACCAGATACTAGACACCCACAACACAGAATGCATATTTGACACACACTCTATTAACCCAGGTACCACCCACAGGAGGTACCCACAATATACATAAACGGGAAGGCTCCAGCTAGTTTGGCCGGGCCTTCACAACAACACCATATTGGGCATTTCCACCCAACAGCCAGTCAGTGGGAAGGGACAGAGTCAGGGCTTCCCAGGACTTTGGGAAAACATGGTAATGGGTAATAGAAAGCAAGAGGCCACAGGGGCCATCTTGTTTTCCATCAGGAATCAACTGATCCCAATGGCAGGGCCGGGGTATCCCAAAATGGAGGATATTCCGTACACCACAGGTGCCCAAAAACATGCACTAGGGGCACAGGGTTCTACCCCCACCCATGGGTGCCATAAGGGTATCCCACGGGTCCGTTCACCAAACAGACACAGAATGCATATTCGTCACACACTCTATTCACCCAGGTCCCGCCCACAGGAGGTACCCACAACATACATCACCGGGAAGGCTCCAGCTAGTCTGGCCGGGCCTTCACAACAACACCATATAGGGCATTTCCACCCAACAGCCAGTCAGGGGGAAGGGACAGAGTCAGGCCTTCCCAGGACTTTGGGAAAACAAGGTAATGGGTAATAGAAAGCAAGAGGCCACAGGGGACATCTTGTTTTCCATCAGGAATCAACTGATCCCAATGGCAGGGCCGGGGTATCCCAAAATGGAGGATACTCCGTACACCTGTCAAACTCAGCATGGAGCTGCCACCAGCCTATATCCTGCTCTGTGGGCCACCCACAGGTGCCCAAAAACATACACTAGGGGCATAGGGATGTACCCCCACCCATGGGTGCCATAAGGGTATCCCACGGGTCCGTTCACCAAACCAAAAGAGAGAGAGCTGCACCGCCAGGAGTCCCACATGAACTCCGGCGCGGAAAACATGACAGAGCACACGATAAAAAGCAGTAAATGACAAGGATACGGAGGCCCTGTCCCTCCGATACATTTCCAGCATCACATGAACCAAAATTGTAACCGCATCCATATGACTGTTGTTAAATTTTCAAATGGAGCACTGTCTTAACCACAATGGGCCTCATTCCGAGTATGGTGCTAGCCATGGTGCAATTTGCTCCATGGCTGCCTCCCATACTGGTTCCGCCTCTGGGTTGGTTCAATGGGGACTTACCGGTCCATTCCGACCTTGGCGGGACCGGTAAGTCCCCATTGAAAAAAACATTCCCATTTGAGCACCCATAGGGCTCAATGGGAATGGGGAAGTAGCTAATAAGGGTACCGCAATTTGCGGTACCGTTATTAGCTCTGAAGTCCCTGGTCAGACCAGGCGTTACTGGGGGAACCCGCTAAGGGACCTCGGAATAGGGGATTACCGGCACTGGTGTCCTTACCGGTGCCGGTAATCCCTTACCACCCACCTCGTAATGACCCCCAATGTGTTACCAGACACACACCCAATTTGCCAACAGACACAATCCATTCCTGCAACTCACAGCAGTTTGGGAGCTTGAGCTTGATGCAATGCTTTGTTTCACAAACATTTGTGCATTAGGGAGCATGTAGTATTTGTAGTATATATATATATATACTACAAATACTATATATATATATATATATATATATATATATATATATATATATATATATCAGGGTATTTAAAATAAATATTATTGTATATGTATAGTGGTGTTTCAGGGGGCCAGGTGCCATGCCAAGCCAGTGGATGATGGGCGTGAGGATGGTATTTATTTATTTATTGAGTATTTATAATGCGCCTATGAAGCCAAATGGTGTTTCAAGGCACATCAAGACAAGGAAGAGGGAAGGTACAGGGAGAAAACAAACAATAATGTTCCTCTTGGGTCTTGAAACATTTGGAATGTGCAAGTGTCGTAACAAGAATGCCGGAGAAGGGAGGGAACGAGGGGAGGTGAAGGTGGGGGGAGGGACAGGGAAGAAGACCAACAATAATATTCCTACTAGGTCAAGAGACAATTTGGAGCGTGCAAGTGCAGTAATAGAAAGAGCAGAAGGGGAAGGAGGAGAAGTGGAGGTTCAGGATGAACAGGGAAGTAGGCAAACAATAAAATTCCTACTAGATCATGAGATGATTCAGAGCGTGCAAAGTGTGGTAATAGTAAAGAGGGGAGGAAGGGAGGAGGGGAAGTGTAAGTGGGGATGAACAGGGAAGAAGACAAACAGTAACAATCCTACTAGGTTGTGAGACAATTCGGAGCATGCAAGTGCAGTAACAGAAAAGAGGGGACAGGGGAGGAGGAGAAGTGCATGATGTGGAGGAAGGGTCATGATAAGGCGGGAGGGAAGATAAGGAAACAATTAGTGCAAGTGAACATGTTCACTTGCACTATTAAGGAGAGGGTGCACAAGAGGTTGCACAAGGGAGTGGGTATGGGGAGGATCTTCTGGTCACTCTATCTTGCTCCCTGTCACATGGCAGTGGGCAATCATAATGTCTCATTACAGGCAATTCCTACTACATCAATTAATTAGGGCAGCCCAGATCAAAAAGCAAACCGCCCGATGTGGTCAGCATGGGTTGCAGGAATCTGGAAACTGGAGAGCAGTGGAAGAGCTGCGACTGGAGATGAAGAGGTAAAGGAGGAGGTGGCATATCAGAAGGAGAGATAGATAGCAGGAGAATGTGGTGAAGAGGTGGAGCCAAGTACCCCCATCCAAAGCGCCTCCCCCATGTTGCCCTTATGTTGGGAGCCAGAGTGTGAGACACGTGAATTACCAGTAAGAATGCCTATACCAAAGAGAATCCTGGAAGTAAGCTTCCCATTGAGAAAACCATACATGCATGCACGACAATAAAATGGCCATTTGAATGAAATCCCAGAAGAAGTGTGAAAACTGAGCAAAAGGGAAGACTGGTGATGTCATGAAAAGCAGAGCTGATGCACGCAGAAGAGATGCAGAGATGAGAAAACATAAGGATTCTATAAGCTCTAAAGAGGAGGTGTTAAAGATGAGCAACATTTTGAGCTCGAGATGAAGAAGCTCATGCTACAGAAATAATGAAGAAGATATCAAGTCATTTTATAATTGTACAAATGCAGTAACACTGTTTTGCGTTTGTTTGGCCATATGGGGGAGCACTACCACTAGCGTCTCCCCGACCCCTTTAGCAAAAAACAAGTGATTGGACTCAGTTGAGCAGAAACAAAACAGATAAACCAAATAACATTATAAGACAACTGGCTCGTTATAGGCCCTTTATTCACACAATATATATATATATATATATGTATAGATACAAATAAACAAACATACACTTAAATATATAAGAATTTGAAAATAGGGAACATCACCGTTAAACATGAGGAAGAAGAAAACTTCATCTTGGCCACCACAACACTGCTTAGTCCCTCAGCAGGTAGGCAAAGAGATCACTGTGTCTAACGGTGTCTGAAGGGGGGTGTCCTCCCTTTCAGCGAGACTGCATCACTTGAGGGTCAGATTCTAACTGACTTTTGCCATACAATGCTCTCTCCTTTATGGAGGCATTTCCCCGCCCCTCTAAGTTGCGTTTTGCTCTCAGCCAAAGAGCAGATCACAAGTCGAAGGGACAGAGGGTGGAAAAATCCAGCTAGAAGTGGAAAAACCCAGCACCCCTCTCTCTCGCATTCATTCCCAGACCCCTTATCATGCACCTGCAGTGTGCTCCGACTCCCTTTCTGTATTTGTCCTTCAATGGACAATACAATAACTATTCTCTGCAAAAAGTCCACTCGAATAATATTTATGTGACCTTTTTCTGTTTTTGCTGCTACTTGCCTATTTTGTGAGGCCCACGGAAATACAGACTTTATTACTATGATGGAAGATGAGTGTTCAAAAATGGCTGCGCATCGACGCCATGTTATTGTGGCTCGCATTTTCGCACAAGCATTACAAAGGCAAGTAGACAAAGTATTCTTAAAGGCTAGCTATGTAGTGAATAGATTGAGGAGATGCGCCAATGTAGATACATAGGAAATGTAAGGGCTATGGATGATTCCACAACACACTTTAGCAGAGCTGGATCCCGTGAGCAGAAATACCTTTTCAGTGTGTCACAGTTAGAAATCGGGAAAACTTAACCATGGAGGTAAATCAAAGAAAGGGTTGGTTGGATCAACACCAAGACGTCAAGGCCACCGTGGGCCTGCATATGCGTACAATTACAGAACGTGTGAAAAGAATAAACCTTCTATCTTAAGTGAATGGTGAGAACATTGAAAACGTCAGAGGTTCATCATATAATAGTATTTTAAATGCAGTAAGACTCAGAAACATGGTCTACAGTCACGTGGTCAGATGAAAATAGACACTTTGATGAGCTGTATCAAAACCAAGAAGACAAAGTATGCTATACTCCCTCATATTCTCCACCACAGAGAACATTTCCAAGGCCAAGTTCAAAGCCGTAATTGACTAGTGGACTGCAAGAGTGATGATGAATGCCAGGGCCAAATTGGTGGGAAGCTATGGTTATGACCAGCCCACCATCACCTGTGTGCCAGCCTGCGTGCTGCTTGCGTAGGTGGAATAGTACAGAGGGGTACAAGGGTACCAACCAATTATAGAGGAACACGTAATTGCGAGCCCTATAGTTTGTATAACCAATGGGACGTAGTGTATTTGATGGCGTTTGTAGAAACCTGCACTAGATAAGGGCTTAGTTGCCCCACCTGATGTT
The DNA here is from genome assembly GCF_040938575.1 of Ambystoma mexicanum. Classification (NCBI taxonomy): domain Eukaryota; kingdom Metazoa; phylum Chordata; class Amphibia; order Caudata; family Ambystomatidae; genus Ambystoma; species Ambystoma mexicanum. The sequence continues at coordinate 253,406,411 of NC_090921.1, read as the reverse complement.
AGACACCGAATCACCTTCCCTGACGAGTAAAGAATGTATACCTAGATGTTCCCTGTGAGCCTATCACCATCCCAAGTAGGTTTTTGTAGTTTGCAATGCAGAATGACATCAATAATCACGAGTTTTTAGTATATAACCTGCTTTTTTTATGTGTTGCATTGAGTGTGAAGACCAAGCGAACACAGTGATGTTCGTTGTAACTCCCTGTTTTAGATATTAAAACAGTCACACTTTGCCAACTTCCTGAGTCAGTTTTGATTATTGATGTTTGAGTAATATTCTGCATCTCCATCTGTCTCTAATTATTGCTGCCTCATCTTAAAGGGCTGGGTCAGACACCCCAGTTCAGTGGTAAGAGTTAAGGGGTGATAGAGAAGTTACATCAGAGGGAGGCGGGTTGTAGGAGGAATTGATGAGATCAGGAGAAGGGTGTGGAAGCCAAGAGGAGGTAAGAATCAAAGTGCACAGGGCGGTGGTGAAATCCAAGGGGAAGGAAGAGGTGATAAGATCAGAATCTGGAAGTGACACAGAGGAGGTAACATCAGAGGAGTGAGGAACATGGAAGACGTGGGCGTTAGAACATTGCAAGGTGGAGGTGGTTGGTCCGGTGGTTGATCAGGTAGTACAGAAGAGTTGGAGTGTCACATTGAGGGAAAGAGAATGTCACAGTCGGCACAGAAACTATAAGAGACCAGGTAGGAATGTTTATGGGTAGAGAAAGGGACAGGAACATCAGCTAGTGAAGGAGGGGCCGAGGGGAAGGCAGACAGCCATTTGCTCGTTCGCCAGAGCAAGAAGGTTCTGGTGGGCCAGGCTAGCCCTAAGCAGGAGTAGATGGTCAGAGGAGGAACCAGACAGAGTCAGAGAGATCACTTTCACAAAAGAGAGGTCAGATAAGAAGAACCGGGGGAAGCCCAGGCCAGGCTAAGACGAATATTACCTCTTCAGCTATCCTTGCTATGTCCACTGATCGATCTGCTTGAAAGACTGTGCGCTCGAGTGATCTTTGGAAGCAGGAGCCCCAAAAGCTTGCATCTAGATCAAACAGAGAGGAAGGGCTTGCCTGCAATAGCACGGAAGGATGATGCAATCCTTCCTGAATGATACAAGCTGAGAAATGTTAGCCAGAGGCCAGGAAGGACTAGGGACCTGCAAACAGTGGAAGAGACATTGTACAAAGAGAGTGTCTCTGACAGGTGTGATTCCATCTATGAGAGAACAATCTTGAACATTGTTTTGTATGGGACATTCTTATTCTGATTTAGGTTGGCCCTTGTATTAAATTTCCAATTAAATGTATCCAACTACAACACATTTATTTATTTATTTATGCATTTATTTCAGTGCAGTAAACCCAGAGGCATCTAAGTGCTAGTTACAGAATGTGCATGTTACAGGGTACAGTTGTCCAAAAGTGCAAGAATATGCATATGGTTACAACATGTCATTATATATACTGGCTGCTTCATGCATGCAGACAGGCAAGATGTTACAATAGGTAGGTGCATACACACTGGCGCAGCCTTACCGCATGGTGCGGGGGGATACTTCATGCATGCCGATAGGCAAGATGTCACAATAGGTAAGTGTATAAATACTGGCGCAGCCTCACCTCATGGTGCGGGGGGCTACTTTATGCATGCAGACAGGCAAAGATGTCACTCATGCAACCTCGCCTCATGGTGCAGGTGGCTGCTTCATGCATGCAGACAGGCAAGATGTCACAATAGGTAAGTGTATACACACTGGTGCAGCCTAACCTCATAGTGCAGGGGGCTGCTTCAGGCATGCAGACGGCAAAGATGTCACTGGCGCAACTTCACCTCATGGTGCGGGTGGCTGCTTCATGCATCCAGACAGGCAAGATGTCACAATAGGTAAGTGTATACACACTGGCGCAGCCTCACCTCATGGTGCGGGGGGCTACTTTATGCATGCAGACAGGCAAAGATGTCACTGGTGCAACCTCGCCTCATGGTGCAGGTGGCTGCTTCATGCATGCAGACAGGCAAGATGTCACAATAGGTAAGTGTATACACACTGGTGCAGCCTAACCTCATAGTGCAGGGGGCTGCTTCAGGCATGCAGACGGCAAAGATGTCATTGGCGCAACCTCACCTCATGGTGCGGGTGGCTGCTTCATGCATCCAGACAGGCAAGATGTCACAATAGGTAAGTGTATACACACTGGCGCTGCCTCACCTCATGGTGCGGGGGGCTACTTTATGCATGCAGACAGGCAAAGATGTCACTGGCGCAGCCTCACCTCATGGTGCGGGGGGCTACTTTATGCATGCAGACAGGCAGAGATGTCACTGGTGCAACCTCACCTCATGGTGCAGGTGGCTGTTTCATGGATGCAGACAGGCAAGATGTCACTGGTGCAACCTCACCTCATGATGTGGGTGGCTTCTTCATGCATGCAGACAGGCAAGATGTCATAATAGGTAAGTGTATACACACTGGTGCAGCCTCACCTCATGGTGCGGGGGGCTGCTTCAGGCATGCAGACGGCAAAGATGTCACTGGTGCAACCTCACCTCATGGTGCGGGTGGCTGCTTCATGCGTGCAGACAGGCAAGATGTCACAATAGGTAAGTGTATACACACTGGTACAACCTCACCTCATGGTGAGGGTGGCTGCTTCATGCATGCAGACAGGCAAGATGTCACAATAGGTAATTGTATACACACTGGCGCAGCCTCACCTCATGGTGCAGGGGGCTGCTTCAGGCATGCAGACGGCAAAGATGTCATTGGCGCAACCTCACCTCATGGTGCGGGTGGCTGCTTCATGCATCCAGACAGGCAAGATGTCACAATAGGTAAGTGTATACACACTGGCGCTGCCTCACCTCATGGTGCGGGGGGCTACTTTATGCATGCAGACAGGCAAAGATGTCACTGGCGCAGCCTCACCTCATGGTGCGGGGGGCTACTTTATGCATGCAGACAGGCAGAGATGTCACTGGTGCAACCTCATCTCATGGTGCAGGTGGCTGTTTCATGGATGCAGACAGGCAAGATGTCACTGGTGCAACCTCACCTCATGATGTGGGTGGCTTCTTCATGCATGCAGACAGGCAAGATGTCATAATAGGTAAGTGTATACACACTGGTGCAGCCTCACCTCATGGTGCGGGGGGCTGCTTCAGGCATGCAGACGGCAAAGATGTCACTGGTGCAACCTCACCTCATGGTGCGGGTGGCTGCTTCATGCGTGCAGACAGGCAAGATGTCACAATAGGTAAGTGTATACACACTGGTACAACCTCACCTCATGGTGAGGGTGGCTGCTTCATGCATGCAGACAGGCAAGATGTCACAATAGGTAATTGTATACACACTGGCGCAGCCTCACCTCATGGTGCGGGGGGCTGCTTCATGCATGAAGACAGGCAGTGATAAGTTCGGCAGGTTAAGTCAGGCAAGTTATCAGGTACCGGTAAGGTTGTGCCAGGGGAGCTGGAGCCATATCGGTGAAGCAGGGAGGTTGCAGGTAAAGTTTGTTTGCAGCAGAATGCTGCAGGAGTCACAGTACATAGGTTACAGGTAGTGTGCAAAGTCTGGCAAAGGCCTCACCTTCTGGTGAAGGGGGCTGGTTCAGGAGTACAAACCGCTATGACAGACAAAAGATTTAGGTGTGAAAACAGCATTTTGCGCACTACGTTAGAAACAAGCTCCTAGATGTTGAGTTGTCGAGTTATCATTACAAGTGGTAATCCACATACCTAAGTAGTTAGTCCTGATTACTGTGGCGTAAGTGAGTCAATATGGGTAGGCAATACGGCTTACGATAATGGCTTTAGGAGATATTCCCAGCTTGCCAGGCTAGAATAGGTGCGGTGTGTGTGCAAGAAACGCAACAGAACAGATGAGGAGCAGTTTTGAGTTGCTGAGAGAAAATTGGTAATTCACACAATTGGGCACAATTCGATATATAATAGTTTTTACGGAGCAGCCCAGTTAGCTAGGTTCAAAATAGGCACGAGACGTGGGAATGATATAGTAGGCAGGTAGTAGAACACAGTGAAGCAGACTTCACCAAACTTCACCCGTGATGGAAGGGGGCTTCATAGGTAGTGTGAGCGCCCAGGCGAGCAGGGAGAGAAAGCTGTAACCTGTGGACCCAAGAGGTCAGTGACTGTCCCTCCCCTTGCATCTTCCCAGTGACCACCATTTCTGCGGTTTCCACTGACCACTGGAACATTGTGTAAGTGATTGGCAATAAAAGGCTTTGGTTTTTATTGCACATCACGTAATAATACACATCGTCATATAATACATAATGTACACTTTTAGGCACGAGGTCCAGGGTTGTGCCCCCTAGCCCGTGCCGCCTTCCTCTTCCCACGACAACGTGGGCCCTGTTCGTTGCCCTGTATTGCTCTTATTTACCCCTTTTCTTGGGTGGGTTTATTTTGGGTAACAAGGAAAGTGTTCTGCGTGCGCAGACTCCTGCGATGGTGCTCTGTGCGGAGTTCCAAGGGAGTTGTGGTTTCTGCTGCTCAGGCAGCTCCCTATATCCTTAGATAAATGCCCCTTGCTATGGCAGTTAGCACCTTGTATTGCCCATTGTTGCCTACCTGCGTGCTTCTTGCCTCCCTGATCTCCTGTGCTTGGCACCTACTGTTACGCAATGGCACCCGGCTGAATCCCTCTTCCTGCCTGGCCCGGTGTGGCTGGGTGGGGTAAGGCGGGGGAGGTGTTGGGGCTACCCATTGTGTTTCTGGCTGCTGTACTTTGCAGCCTGAGTTTTGCCCCCTCCCCTTATGTCCTTCTTGTCCCCCAGGTTATTGGCCCGCAGCACTGTCTATAACCTGAGGACACATGAGGTTTGTAACTGCCCCCCCCCCACCTTTGCATTTTTCCAGTGACCACTGAGTCATTGTGTAAGTGTCTGACAATAAAAGAGTGTGGTTTTTATTGCACATCACGTAATAATACACATCATCATATAATACATAATGTACACTTTTGGGCACGAGGTCCAGGGTTGTGCCCTCTGGCCCGTGCCGCCACACCTGGATGGGCTACCGGCCTTGCAGGTTCCCCCCAAAAGTTGTTACTTACATCCTCTTTCTGCCAGGTTGTCTACTATGTCTCTGTAGAAATGGTCTATCCCTTTTTCAGATAGATGGGTCCCATCTTTGCAGAAGAGCTACGGGTTTGCCAAAGATATGGCGCTATGTTTGATTAAATGGATCCCGCGGTTTGTACACAATTTTTCTACCCCTCTGTTAAATGTCTTTCTTGCTACATCAATGAATTATATGAGTTTGCCTCCAACCATGTTTCCTGGGCAGCATTGCTGAATCAAAGAATCCGCTTTCCTTCCAGTTACGGGCGATGCCTGCCAACGAAGAGCATGTCTCTGTCAATAACTGGTTTCTCCCCATTTACACCAAACCATTGTCCCCCAGGTGTATGATTAGAAATTCTGGGGGGTCACTAAACACCACTAGGTCTGCTAGCCTGTCGTGAATGTCTGGCCAATTTATCCCCCTGCACATCCACCAGGACGTGATGGTGTTTTGAAAAGCCGTTCTTTCATTCGTCTCCTCTGACCATCTCCCTGTTCTGAGAACAAAGGAAGGTCCTATTATCCATGCCGATTTGAGAGAAGGGTCGCGAACTGTTCGTGAAGAAAATTCATATTAGTTCTGGCCTTAGGTACCATTTGTAACAGTCTGATTTCCATCCCCCTATCGTTTTTACCTATTGGGCCCCTAGTCCTGCTTGCCAGGCAGGTTATCAGGTACCGGTAAGGCCACACCAGGTGACCTGGGGCCACATCGGTGAAGCGGGGAGGTTGCAGGTAAAGTTTGTTTGCAGCACAATGCTGCAGAGTCAAAGTGCATAGGTTACAGGTAGTGTGCAAAGTCAGGCAAAAACCTCACCTTCTGGTGAAGGGGGCTAGTTCAGGAGTACAAACCGGTATGACAGACAAAATGGTTAGGTGTTAGGGGCAGCCCAGGAAACACAGCGAGGGTGTGATGGTCGTTCGGTCATTGCAGCAGGAGGATTTAGTAGGAAATTTGTGTGTGGCATGAGATGGTGTAATCAAGGAAAATGGGGAGGGTGTATACCTGGGTGTGTAAGGGTCTGCTAGGGCCCCTGTCAGGCCTGACAGGCATCAGCCTTTCCTGCAGGACTTCTTGATGTACTTCTTGACTCCAGGCGGAACCCTGTGGCAATCCCAATACCCCAGGGGCCTGATTACAAGGTTTGCCGTAGTACCAGATGGTTTTCCATTCTACCAGATCGGGGGGTTTGTTACAGAAGTTCTTTTTTTCTGGCTGCTTTTCTGTGTTGGAATTTCACTCCACTCATAAAATATGACTGCATGTGTAATTACACTTGTAGTGCTACAGTATGTCTGAATGGAGTCCTATAGACTCCAAAATAAGGAATAGCAGAAAGGTTTGCGTGAGCCATGATCATGCAGACCCTGCACGTTACTGCATGCGGTAATGGTATATGATCATGCAGACCCTTCACCTTACTGCATGCCGTAATGGTATATGATAATGCCGACTCTTCACATTACTGCATGCAATAATGGTATATGATCATGCGGACCCTTCACGTTACTGCATGCCGTAATGGTATATGATCATGCAGACCCTTCACGTTACTGCATGCAATAATGGTATATGATCATGCGGACCCTTCACATTACTGCATGCCGTAATGGTATATGATCATGCAGACCCTTCACGTTACTGCATGCAATAATGGTATATGATCATGCGGACCCTTCACGTTACTGCATGCCGTAATGGTATATGATCATGCCGACTCTTCACATTACTGCATGCAATAATGGTATATGATCATGCGGACCCTTCACGTTACTGCATGCCGTAATGGTATATGATCATGCAGACCCTTCACGTTACTGCATGCGGTTATGGTATCTGATCACACGGACTCCTCATGTTTCTGCATGCAGTAATGGTATATGATCATGCAGATCCTTCACGTAACTGCATGCGGTTATGGTATGTGATCATGTGGACCCTTCATGTTACTGCATGACGTAATGGTGTAGGAGTTTCGATGGAGGTAATATGGAATCGCAGAAAAGTCTGCATGACCCATGATCATGCAGACCCCTCACGTTACTGCATGCGGTTCGGTTCACGTTACTGCATGCGGTTATGGTATATGATCATGCGGATCCTTTACGTTACTGCATGCGATTATGGTACATGATCATGCAGACACTCACGTTATTGCATGCAGTAATGGTATGTGAGTTTCAATAGAGGTAATATTGTTAAACTCGCAATCAGGTTCCAAATGGATGCATATGTGATCTGGCTCTGACTTATAGAGTTTTACATTAAACATTAGGATATTCTTTTTAAATATATATATATAAAACACACCTCATTTGCTATTTTGTTCTTACTTCATCTCGCCTATGGGCGTCTCAATAAGCCCTGCCATGTCTTTATTGGTCAGGGATGTATGCTGTCTGAAGCAAGATCACCCTTGTCAGATCTCCTAGAAAAGAGGGCAAATTTCCTGCTCATGGGGCAATCTATCGTTTCATTCCGGGGTCATTGTAGCAGGCCCATACTATTGCTTTTCTATAGAACCTGCCCTGGAAATATTCAACTTGATATTACCACCCAGGGCGGGGGTGGAGGGCACATCCAATCAGGTTCTGTGGATCGCGGGCTGGAACCAATAATCTCAACCCAACTTCCATGAAACCCACAGCCTGCTTCCCCTGCCCCACCCGCACCACCATCGTCTTCCCACCCTCAGACCCTCCTTTTTTTTGTAAATATTCCCAACCCTCCCTCCCCTAGACCTACTTACCTGATGCCCTCTTTTTTCTCTGTTGTACACTTAGCATTTTTATTGATTGAACGTTGGGGTATCATTCTGATCAAAATGTACATACACTGGTTATGGAGCACTCTGTTGTTTCCTTTGGTACATTTGAGACCACTGTGATTTTTGTGGAAGATACAGTGCACATTTCTGTGCAGCAGATATGGAGCACACTCTTGCCTCCTCACAGAAGATATGTAGTGCTCTTAAGTTCCCTTCGGGTAGCTATGAAGGCTCACTTTTCTTTTCTGGTGGATGCAAAGCACTTTCATGTCTTCTGGTATATTTGGGAACCCACTCGTGTGTCCTTCTGGCGGATGTGTTGAATTCCCTTCGCTTCTTCTAGTAGGCATGTTGCACCCTCATGTCTTTTTGTGCTAGATATGCTACTTTAGCACTTTCTTGTTTGCTGGTATATTTGGAAACACTATTATGTCCTTCTGGGAGATATGTTAATGTATTTATTTGCACACAACCAGAGGCATCTAGGCGCTAGTTACAGAAAGTGCAGAGGGTAGTAATATGCATCAAAGTAACAGTGAAGTACACAGTCTTGCAAAGCCTCAGCTCATGGTACGAGGGGGTTACTACAGATGTGGAGGTAGGCACGAGGACAAAACCAGTGGGAATACATGGTCTGGTAAGGCCTCACCTCACGGTACGGGGGGCTCAGGTGTACAGATACATAAGAGGCAAAATTCGATAGGCCCTGCCTACTGGTCAATGTTGGGGTACAGTGGGGTTGTAGAGGCCCCAGCAGGCAAAGGGAACGATAGTATCATGGTGAGTATAGGAGTATAGTTACAATTACATCACTGGGCAACCAAGTCAGAATAGTTGGGTTGCAGCACAGGGCTTAATAAGTAGTCAGATCCGGTAATTACAGGCAGGTTAAATGACAGATGTAGCACAGGGCTGAAGAGTCAAGTGCGATAGTTACAGAGACATGATTTATGGTTTGAGGTGGACAAAGGTAATTGCATCACGACAACACAATTTAGGAATTCATAATTCAAGCACTGATAAGGTGTCAAGTGCAGGATAGTGCTCTGGTGGTATGAACAAGGATTGAAGTTGGTCAAGGCCGTGAATACTGGCAAAGCCACACCTGGAACATCACGGGATACATGAGTTATGCAGGTCTTGGCGGAACAGTTTTGAGAACAGTGATGTTGGTGATTGAGTATAAAGTTAAATTAAATTTGCTTGACCTGAGGGATGCGCAAGAAGGCACAGTCACCGACTTGTGCTGGGAGGCAAATGCAAGCAGCAGTGTTAGTTGTAGGGACGGTGTCCACAATCATCGCAGGTAGAAGGAAAGCAACGAGGTGAGTATAGGGCATGATGGACATGCAGAAATGGTGAAGAGTAGTATGGATAGTTGGCAGTAGACAATATTACCTGCCAGTTGGTGCTGCAGTATTTGCATATATCATTGGGCTGCTGGTCTCGCACTCCTGTGGGTGATGGTGACTGTGAGGAGGGTAAGGGGCCTCTCCACGCCCGAACAAGGCCAGACAGGGGAGATTGTGCAAGGCCTTAAATGCTGGCCTATGATGGGGCCAGCATCGACTGCCGGCTCCCAGGAATGTGTTGAATTAAGCTGAAAAGCAAGGAGCCTATCAGTGGCTGGCGAGGGTGCATAAGCAGGAAGGTCCTCGTCTGGTGTGCAAGTCCGTCGCTTCATGCAAACCAGTTTAAAATGGCACTCCAAGTTGGATTCAGTGGCCCAACGGGGCTTGCTTCACATTAGGACCCTTCTTGGATGAGGTTGAGGCAGCACTCTTGTACATAGATTTTTGCAAGTCAGACAGTGGAAATGGTTTAAGACTTAAAGGGGTAGTTCCCTCAAAAATATTATGGTTTAAAAAGGTTGCCCATAATGAAAAATATAAATAAGAAATATTTTTACAAAAAGTTCCCAGGTACATTTTTCACTAAATGGGCCTGAAAGTCTGGATTTTTAATCACTAGGAGGCATCCATTTTGTGAAAGGAACAATCCCCCTGTGTACATGTTAACTATGCTTACGCAGCACTAATCAAACAAAAGCCTGCTAGTGGGAGCTTTTGCTTATTGCTGCCAGAGAGCAAAGACTGCTGGCAGGCTGCAGCTGGAGGATTGTCCCTGTGCTCCTGGTGAGTGCTGCCTCCACCCCCTAATTTCTATTTCTATTTACTCCAGCCACTGAAATCCTATATTAATCAACTCAGGTTCTCCAAGTTCATGAACATAGTATTGTGGCGGGCGGCAGAATATTCATAATTACTGTGCCTTTCAATTTAAGTTTTCTGTGCTCCCCTAGAGCGGGGGAGCACATGAAAGTTAAAACAAAAGTCACAGCAATTATGAATATTGCAGCTGCCGGCAGAGTATTCATAATCGCTGTGACTTTTGTTTTGAGGTTACTGTGCTGGAAACCTAAAATGAATGTCATGGCAATTATGAATACTCGGATGGCTGCAGAAATTCTAAATTAATGAAGTTAATTAACATAGGATTGCAGCCAGATAGCAGCCGCAATATTATGTAGCCTGCCAGCATTCTCTGCTCTCCGGCAGCAATAAGCAAAAGCTCCAAGTAAGGGGCATTTGCGTGATTAGTGCCGCGAGAACAGAGTTAACAGAAAATCACTATGCTGCTTCATTGTACAAAATGGATGCCTCCTAGTGCAAACTTTGAGACTCATTACCAGAACATTTAACATAGGAACCTTTTATTTAAAGAAAATCTATATACATTTTTCATTATGGCCAATCTTTTTAAACCATTAAATTTTTGAGGGAACTACGCCTTTAAATGCTGGCCTTTGATGGGGGCTTGCATCGCCTGCCGGCTCCAAGTAAGGGGTTGAAATAAGCTGCAAGGCTGCCTATCAAGTGGCTAACGAGGGCGGGCAAACAGGAAGTCCCTCTTCTGGTGTGCAAGTGCGTCGCTAAGTGGCAGTCATTTTTAAATATCAGTCTCGGTTGGATTCAAGTAGCACCACGTGGCATGCCTCAGCGTACAATCCCGCTAGGGTGGGGTCGAGACAGCACTCCTCTGCATAGATGTTTTTCAAGCAGGGCCAGACAGGGGACATTGTGCAAGGCCTTACATTCTAGCCTTTAATGGGAGCCAGCATTGCCAGCCTGGTCGCAATAAGGGCTTGAATTAAGCTGCAAAGCAGCCTATCGGTGGCTGGCGAGGGCAGGCAAACAGGAAGGCCCTCTTCTGGTGTGCAAGTTCGTCCCTTCATGGCAGACATTTTTAAATGGGACTCCAAGTTGGATTCGAGTAGCTCAATGGGGATTGCCTGACTGTAGGATCCGACTTGGATGGGGTCAGGGCAGCACTCCTGTGAATAGAAGTTCTTCAAGCAGACCCATGTTGAGTTCCCGTCTCTTCTTCTCGTAGGGATGTTGCACCTTTGTGTTTCATTCTGCTAGATAAGTAGAACATTAGCACTTTCATGTCTTCTTTTGTCCTTCTGGGGATATATTGAGTTCCCTTCTCTTCCTATATAGTAGGCATGTTGCATGCTTCTGCCTCTTTCTGCTAGATACACCGCACTTTAGCACTTTCTTGTCTTCTGCTATATTTGGGAACCCACTTGTGTGTTCTTCTGGGAGATGTGTTGAGTTCCCTTATCTTCTTCTAGTTTGGATGTTGTACTGTCGAGTCTCTTTCTGCTAGATATGTAGCATTGTAACTCTTTCATGTCTTCTGGTTCATTTGGAAACCCACGTTTGTGTTCTTCTGGGAGATATGTTGAGTTTTCTTCTATTCTTCTAGTAAGGATGTTATACTGGCATGTTAGATATGTACCACTTTTGCACGTTCATGTCTTCTGGTTGTTTTGGGAACCCACTCTTGTGTACTTCTGGGGGATTTGTTGAGTTCCCATATCTTCTTCTAGTAGGGCTGTTGCACCCTTGTGTCTCTTTCTGCTAGATATGTAGCACTCTTGCACTTTCATGTCTTCTGGTTTATATGGGATCCCACTCTTCTGTACTTCTTGGGGATGTGTCGAGTTCCCATATCTTCTTCTAGTAGTGATGTTGCACCCTTGTGTCTCTTTCTGCTAGATGTGTAGCACTCTTGCACTTTCATGGCTTCTGGTTTTTTTGGGAACCCACTCTTGTGCACTTATGGGGGATGTGTTGAGTTAACATAGCTTCTTCTAGTGGGGATGTTGCACCCTTGGGTCTCTTTCTGCTAGATATGTAGCACGTTTGCACTTTCATGTCTTCTGGTTTATTTGGGAACGCACTCTTGTGTACTTCTGGGGGATGTGTTGAGTTCCCATCTCTTCTTCTAGTAGGGATGTTGCACCCTTGTGTCTCTTTCTGCTAGATATGTAGCATTTAAGCACTTTCTTGTCTTCTGGTATATATAGAAACCTACTTTTGTGTCGTTCTGAGAGATTAAACCGGTCTGATAGCACGGCGAGTAGAGCGTTCTCTTTGACATCTGTGCAGAGCCTGCTGATGCAGGTTTGAATCCCGGCAGGGCCAAACTCAGCCTTTCGTCCTTCGGAGGTCGATAAATGAGCACCACACACCATGGGTAATAATAAGCAGTGCTCAGATGGCTGAGGGTTCATAGCACTATATAAATGCTTAATTATTATTATTTAATAAAAGGTGAAGAACCTTTCAGGGTGGGTATTCCTTAGGTTGGATCTCTGCGCCCTTTTGAATTAGTGTTTCTTTGTTTCCTTGTGTCCGGTCGCATGGAGGGGTAACCTCGGAGTATCTGGTTCCTCAACTCCGTTGATTAGTGATTCCAGCTGGTTACTAAAACATATTACCCATGCGCCCATATACCTTTGAGAAAAAAGACAAGTAGCCGTTTTCTCAATTTTTCAATGTAAATGGATTTATTTGTTCTTTTCTTCAAATAAGAGTGCCCTCTGTGATTACACGTGTTTCGACGGATCCACCGTCTTTCTCAAATCAGGGCTAGTCATGTTACATATTAAATAACAGTTTGTGACAACATAAATTATTTGGAATTTTGTCATTTATTACAATAGTGAAACCCCATAAAAAAGAGATTGGCCGTTTTGGGGGGGGGGGGTAGGAGTGATAAGGAATAAAAAAAAAACCACATCAACAAAGAGAAAAAGAAACAACACATTAGTCTATACCAGTTTGCATAAATACATCCTGTCCATATGCCACAGTCTCCATGATTCTTATTTCATTGCATTCGTTCTATAATCCTTTAAGAAAATGGTCTGTATGGTATTTAGGCTTTAAAGGAAGTTGGCTTACCTAATTGTAGTTCTCCACCATTATACTTTCTGTCCTGTGTGTCCAGTCATGGGTTAAATCCCAGCCTGTGTAAAAGAATTAATGAATGTGTGTCATTCCACTCAATTTGATTTTCTGATAGGTTATTTTCTAACTCCCCTATGTTAAATCCAGGGTGCTTTTATTCCTCTTCTTATACACAGTTGTAAACAGTTGCCTCTTATTAGGTTTTGCCGCGTAGTTAACAAATTGGTTGATAACCGAAATATGCATCCATTATGTACACGTTGTTAATTACAAGTCTTTAGATATCTTTCTTTACATAAACCAGCGCGCAACACATGATCACACGTGTATCTAGAAATGGAGTAACCCCTCCTAGAGCCCCTCATGCTCTCTTACCTTCCTAAATCAAATCTCGTGCTAATCCGTCCTCTCGAGCTCCGCTCGTTCACTGCGCTTCCTCGTATAAACACTATGTCACCTAGCACCATAGTCCTACTACTATTCCTATTGCCGTCGGCCATACTTTGGGCCCGTGTCATGTGTAGTTACTTTCACTACGTTACAGTCATCTAAAGTAAATAGTCATCTTGCCATTCTATGGTGGCCAGTTTGTTAATCGCCGTAGTTGTATCTTTTAGATGGGTAGCGATGATGGTAGCGATGGGGATCAAGTACGCCCCGGCACTAGCGAATTTAACAACGGCCATGTACGAAGATCAATATATCTATGCAGATGAGGCGTATGAACCGAATGTGATATTATGGATACGATACATAGACTATGTTCTTCTGATCTGAAAGGGCAATGAAGAAGGACTTGAGGATTTTAGGAAGAGGGCCAATCAGAACACAATGGGGATTGAATTTACTGGCACCTCAAGTGCAAATGAGATCAATTTTTTAGACCTCAACATTTATGTATCACAAAAAACTCGCAACACAAGAACTTACAGAAAAAGTACAGAAGCTAACTCTACTTTAACAGCCACCAGCTGTCATTACAATCCAGTGATCAAGAATATACCCAAGGGTGAATTCATTAGAGCCCGGAGGAACTACTCTGAAGAAGAAACTTTTGCAACTGAATGTAAACTACTCAAAAACAGGTTCAGAGCAAGAGGATATGGGAAGAAAATCATAGCACACGCGCAGGAGAAAGCAATCAAACTAAACAGGGCAAGTACCCTAATCACCAATCCCTTGAAGTCGATAGCAAAAGGCAAACTTAGTTTCATCACTACCTATTGCACAGACAACATTATTCTAAGGAAAATATTGAAGAGAAACTGGCACCTATTACAATTAGATCCCAATGTGAAGAGGTATATTGAGGACAGTCCTTCCATAATCTTCAAAAGAGCAAAAACAATCAAGATATCCTAAGTCCGTCTTTACTTCCGGAACTTAAAAATGCCAATTTGCTGACATGGCTTCCACCACCACCTAAAGGATTTCGAAAATGTGGCACATGTTCAATGTGCAAACATGCACTCAACAATACTGTGACCTTTAAAGATAAACATGGCAAAAGACACATTATAGAGGATCAAATAAACTGCAAAACGAAATACGTTGTGTATGCCATAATCTGTCAATGTCAAGAGATTTATATAGGAAGCACGATTCGCCAATTAAGAACAAGAATACAAGAGCATTTATCCAACATTGGAAGCCAAGACATAAATTTACCATTAGCCCAACACTGGCAAAGGAACCACCAGCTAAATGATAAAAAACTACTGAGGTTTGTTGGTCTCAAGAAAGTTGTAATAGGCCCAAGGGGCGGAGACCAGGAAGAAGCGAAATTAATTTATAAATTTCGCACAGTAGAAAGGGGCCTAAATTCTGATAATGAGATGGCCTCTTTCTTGTAAGGAATAATCCGAGGAATGGTTATGTATGGTATTGGGCCCATGAAATATGTTTTGCATAAAAACTAAAAAACAAAAAAACGCTAAAGGTAAAAATGATACCATAGTGCAATTCGCCCTACCAAGACGCAAACGGGAAGCCCAAAATGCAAAGGTGTACCACTAGAGAATAAACGTACACCGTAAGATTCAATAATTCTGTTAAAAAATACCCTGAACTAAAACGTAACACTAGGAATTAAAAACAATTCTGTGCAGCAATAATGTTACACAACAACTAGACAAGAAGAAAAGCAGAAAAAAGACTGGGACAACGCACAAGGTGAATCTACGTCATATACTGATTTATATTTCTGTAACAATTATTTAATACAGTAACAACGTGGGAAGGAGCTTTAATTAGTAAATACACTTAATTAAAGGGCATTACAAAGTTCGACTTCCATGTATTAACGTAGTGACAGTAACTACACATGACACAGGCCCAAAGTATGGCTGACGGCAATAGGAATAGTAGGAGGACTATGTTGCTAGGTGACATAGTGTTTATACTAGGAAGCGCAGTGAACGAGCGGAGCTCGAGAGGACGGATTAGCACGAGATTTGATTTAGGAAGGTAAGCGAGCATGAGGGGCTCTAGGAGGGGTTACTCCATTTCTAGATACACGCGTTATAACGTGTTGCGCGCTGGTTTATGTAAAGAAAGATATCTAAAGACTTGTAATTAACAACGTGTACATAATGGATGCATATTTCGGTTATCAACCAATTTGTTAACTACGCGGCAAAACCTAATAAGAGGCAACTGTTTACAACTGTGTATAACAAGAGGAATAAAAGCACCCTGGATTTAACATAGAGGAGTTAGAAAATAACCTATCAGAAAATCAAATTGAGTGGAATGACACACATTCATTAATTCTTTTACACAGGCTGGGATTTAACCCATGACTGGACACACAGGACAGAAAGTATAATGGTGGAGAACTACAATTAGGTAAGCCGACTTCCTTTAAAGCCTAAATACCATACAGACCATTTTCTTAAAGGATCATAGAACGAATGCAATGAAATAAGAATCATGGAGAATGTGACATGTGGACAGGATGTATGTATGCAAACTGGTATAGACTAATGTGTTGTTTCTTTTTCTCTTTGTTGATGTGTTTTTTTTTTATCCCTTAACACTCCTACCCTCCCCCCCCAAAACGGCCAATCTCTTTTTTATGCAGTTTCACTATTGTAATGAATGACAAAATTCCAAATAATTTATGTTGTCACAAACTGTTATTTAATATGTAACATGACTAGCCCTCATTTGAGAAAGACGGTGGATCCGTCGAAACACGTGTAATCACAGAGGGCACTCTTATTTGAAAAAAAGAACAATTAAATCCATTTACATTGAAAAATTGAGAAAACGGCTACTTGTCTTTTTTCTCAAAGGTATATGGGCGCATGGGTAATATGTTTTAGTAAGCAGCTGGAATCACAAATTAATTATCATTATTATTATTATTGGGTGCTGAGTTCCCTTCTCTTCTTCTTTTAGGGATATTGTACTCTTGTGTCTCTTTCTGCTAGATTTGTAGCAATTTAGCTCTTTCATGCCTTCTGGTTTATTTGGGAAACTACTGTTTTGTCCTGCTGGGAGATGTGTTGAGTTCCCTTCTATTCATCTAGTAGGCATGTGGCACTCTTGTGTCTCTTTCTGCTAGTTATATATCACTTTAGCACTTTCATGTCTTCTGGTTTATTTGGGAACCCACTCGTGTGGCCTTCAGGGGGATGTGTTGAGTTCCCTTCTCTTCTTCTAGTAGGGATGTTGCACCGCTGAGTCTCGTTCTGCTAGGTATGTGAACCTTTTTATCTCCATCTATTACATATGTCAAGATATGTATCTCTCTCTTTTTCCCTTTTTGTAGATACGCATCTCCCTCTTGTCCCCTTCTAGTAGCCTCGTAGCCTGCTGTTGTATCGTTGTGGCTGATATGAAGCTCTCTCTTGTCGCCTTGTAGTAGCCATGTCGCTCTCTCGTGTATCATTCTGGTTGATATGCCACATCCTTGTCTCTCCTTTTGGTAGATATGCTGCATACCTGTGTCTCTTTCTGATAGATATGTAGCTCTCGCCCGTCTGTTTTTAGCAGATAGGTAGCCCTCCCTTTTCCCTTTCATGTAGATATGCAGCTCTCTCTTATCTCCCTCTGGGTAACATGCAGCTCACTATTGTCTCTGTCTTGTAGACATGCTACCTTCACGTGTCTCCTTTCGGTAAATATGTTTCAGGCTCGTGTCTTCTTCTGGTAACTATGAAGATTTCTCCCATCTGCTCTTGGCAGCACTGCATCCCTCTCTATTCTCCTGCTGGTAAATATGAAGCTCCTTATAAAGTTCTTGCCTCTGCCTGGTATTTCTGTAGCTCTTTCTTGTCTCCTGCAACACTCTCCTTTCTCCTTCTGGTATCCCTATGGCACTTTACGGCTTTCACGTCTCCAGCTGGTAGATATGCAGTGCTGGTGTGTGTGCTTCTGATAGATGTGGCCTGCTCTCTCTTCACATTCCAGCTGCCCTAAAGGACACGATTGCTTACGGGAGACATGCAATCATCGCTTGTATCCTCCTGGTGCATATGTATAGCTCTCCTGTTCCATGTGAAATACAGAATGTTCTTGCTGCATGCCATACATTGAGGGAACCCTCTCTCCTGCCATTAGGCCAGATATGGGATTGCTCTCTTCATGCAGAACTCGCTTTCCCTGCTGGCATTTAGGGGAACTCTATTCCTCTTCTTTGTGATAGAGAGAGTGCACACTCTAATTTCCGTGTAGTCGATAGGGAGCGCTCTCTTGTTTCCCGGGAGCAGTCAGAGGCGCTCTTGCTTTTTCCCTGACTCCTTTGGGCTCCCACGCTAATAATGCCTCATGTGGAGATTTAGGCCATCTGGGATTAATTATAGACATAATTAATGAAATTAAGCATGAAAACAGAACTTGGAGCATGTTGAAGAGCGACTAATGAGGCTCCGGCTGAGATAATGAGAGCCGGGAGGATTGGAAAGTAACCAGAGGAATTGGGCGCGGCGCCCGATAGGAAGGTGTGAGACGCAGGAGGGGAAGGAGGAATTATAGATCCAAGTGAGGATCTGGGAGAGCTGATGGAGTCATGAAAGAGGGGATAATAGAAGAGTTTTCAGGGTGAGGTGTGAGAGAGGGGGTGCAAGTCTGGGAGAGCAGAGGGGCAAATGAATAATGAGGTTGCTGTGTGGGGGAAAAAGGGGTGTGAGAGGTGTGAAAGCAGAGCTATGAGGCATGAGAGAGGATACCAATGTGAATGAGGGAGACAATGGAAATGTGAGAAAAGAGGGTGAGGCATGAGAGGCGATGGAAGATGTTTGAGGTCTGACACTGGGAGGATAAAAGAGGAGAGGGAGTAATTAAGGAGGGAATGAAAGTGTGACATGTGGGAGGGCAGTATCTGAAAGAAGAGAGTGCGGGATAGGAGCGAAAGATGCTAGAGAGGAGGTGGAGTTCTGAGGGAGAAAAGCTGGAGGGGAAAATGAAAGAGAAACTGGGAGGGTGAGACAGAGGCAAGGTTGAATACAGGGACGTGTAACAACTGATAGTGATGTGTGGAAACGGAAATCTATTTGTAGGAGAAGAATAAGAGGGATGTATGACGGGAGAGGGGTAATCCTCAAACACTGTACTAGCGCCATAAGTAAGTCTGGGCGAAACAGTTCGGACATTTATGGGAACTCCCGAATAGTGTGAATTTTGGATACATTTAGTTGTTCAGGTAATTGAATCTCATTACAAATTCAGTGGTACAGAACAAAATGGTAATAACGCAATTAATTCACTTTACCGCCACTTTCCTGCACCGTCAAACTTTGTGAGGGAAGGGGCGGATCTACCTCCAGCATATAACTGACTATAAAGCCTCCACTTTACCTCCGAAAATCAATGGATTGCAAAATGGGGAATTGCAGTAACGGTGCTTGCCAGTAATTCTGCCAAAATACCACTGAGTTACCACCAAACTCAAGATGAGGCCTAGTATCATTGGGGCATGCCAAGTGCTTTGGGTGGTTTGGACTATAAATAAATAAGGTGTTTGTGGTATGATTTTTGGACCCGTCTTGTTAGGGGGAGGCAGAGACAGTTGAATGAATAGGCTTTAATTAAGGGAGGGGTAACACATTAATAAAACGGACTTGAGGGAGAAGTAGAAAATTGAAACAGGCTTACGTTGAGGGACAGTTACAATCTTAAAATATGATTTAGCTGAGGGAGATGGAGAAAACTGAAACCAGATAGGCCTTCAGTGACCACCTGGCATGACATGCATTCATGCGACATATCTTGTCATTGTAAGGAGAAGAAGACCACAGAATTGTTTGGGGGCAGGCAAGGGTGTATATCATGTTATCATACATATTGTATTTCGTGGCTGTAAGTGACTGTGCTGGTTTTTGGTTGCCAGACCAAATACCTGTTGCTTGAAAAATTGTGAATGACAAAGTGTAGACTTCTTTAAAGGCAAGAGGGTGAAAACAGAGGGCCTCATTATGAGGCTGGCGGCCGCGAAATGAACGGTGCCGGCAAGGTACCAACACCATTCATTCCGGGCCGGAGTTTGCTCGCAGGTGGCGGTATGCACGTTTGGGCCAGACCAGAGGTGAATACCACCACCTGCGAGCAGGCCAGGATGCTAACAACTGACCCGTCAATAACGGGTCCATTGTTAGCATCCTCCCCATTCCCTTTGAGCCCTATGGGGACTCGAATGGGAATGGGGATGTACCGGGTCCGGTCCCGAAGAAAGGGAATTACCGGACCCTCAAAAGTCGGAATGGCCCGGTAATTCCTTTTTTTGGGGACCCAGACCCGAGTTTGGAGGCAGCCATGCCGCTAAGAACGACATGGCTACCTCCAAACTCGTAATGAGGTCCAGTGCCTTTAACTCAGTGTGTCATCTTATATTTGCCAGTCCAAATACTAGATGTAGAGAAAAATTCCTGGTTGGCAGGATGATATTATATTCAGTAGATGTAAGTGACTGTGTCCTCTTTTAGTGGACTGCCAAATACCAGTTGCAGAGAAAGTCATATAATTCTTGCTAGGTATGAGGATTTTATCATCAGTGGCAGTACGTGGATTTGCCTTTTTATTATGAGGGAAGAGAGACTTCAAGTGGCTCACCAACTTGTATGACATAAACACATGATGTGACATGTGTCTGAGCAGAAGAACACCACAGAATTATTTGAAGGCAGGCAGGAAATGTGATTACATTCAGTTGCTGAAAATGATTGTGCCCTCATTTAGTGTCCAGATCGAATACTTGTTGCTTGTGAAGTTGTGAATACAAACCTTAGAATTTGTATTGAGGCAAGAGAGTGTATTCAGTTTGTGTAACTCAGGTACTTTGGCCAGATACTAGCTGCAGAGAAAAGTCTTACATGTATTGCAAGGCAGGAGGAGATTGTATTTAGTCCCTGTAAATTACTCACAGCCTCGTAGTGTTAAGACCAAATATGTGTCACAGACAAAAAGTCTTATCATCCTTTCTTTTTAGGAACAGTGTCAGTACGTTATTGCACATTCAGTTGTGAATACAAAAAACGAAGAAATGTTTTTTGGAGCGTGAATTCAGTGTTTATAACTGGGTACACAATATGCCATCTTCTTTTGGCTACAGAAAAGAGACCAGTTGTAGAGCCAACATGCCCAGAGCGCATAAACGTGCCGAGAGGAGAAGGAGACATGAATAGGAGGTTCGGCCCACTGTCTCTGGGGCAAAATGGGGAGAGAAGTCCCAGAATGCATCTACTGACAAGCCAGGGGAGGTGCAAGATGTGGGATGTTCCTGGCCTCCTCCACCGCCCCCCACAGCCACTGATGATGGGCCTGAGGACAATGATGCTATTGATGATGATGATGACGAACACGATTAAGGAAGTGACCCAGCTGAGTCCAGGCCACAGGATATCATTTTGTAAATCACTAATACAGAGGAAAAGGAGGAGATTAATGCAACAGTTATAGAGAGGAGAGCAAGAGAAAGGTACTCTTCTACCTTTGTACCAGGCTTTTTCAAAGACAGTCTGTCTGGTATGAAAGGGCAAAGTGTCAAAGTGTGGCCTCCAGAGCGCCAACTCTCCCACCTGCACCTACACTGCCAGAAGAGCACAGGGGGATACACCTTTTTCCTATAGCAAGGAAGGAGAACGTCTGGAAGGTCTTCATACTACAGGACAAAGAAAGATAGCATCTCGCAACCTAAACTGCAATAAAACCGACTTCAGAAGAAATGCTGTAACTAGGTTGGGTACCACATCTTTGCAGTGCCATATGATGAGATATCATGCACGGGCTTGGGATGAAGCCACAAGGCCTCTACTGCATGCCTTTCACCAGTAGCCATTCACCATACCACTCCCAGGACTGTCATCCCAAAAAATGTTGCAGCTCTAGTTACCAATTGCAGGGCTGTTGACTGATGACTTCAAATTGTCCTTGGCGTTTGTGCCAACTATTGTTGGGACTTGGCGTCCTTGGCGTTTGTGCCAACTATTGTTGGGACTTGGCGTCCTGATCATTATATTGTTCAACCACAGTACTGCACAGGGAGCCAACAAAGTACACTGCCAAAAAGGTGTGGCACGCTTAACACACAAACAGACAAAACAGGCCAAAGAGAGCTACAAACACTCAACTCTAATGCACCTGCCAGAACAATCAGCAAACTCCCTCAGGAACCACCAGACCACCTAAAAAAAAGTATGTGGCCCTGCCCTGTAACCACCTGCTCCTCCGTCCTAACTAAACCCACAACGAAAACAATTAAATAACCGGGTCCTTGCATAGGGCTCCCAGAACTCAAGGAGCACTTAATCTCACTGGTAGATTTGATGAAGCTGATTGGCTTGCCAAAAATAACCCCTTTTACCAGAACCCACGGGACATGTTTAGGAACCATTATTGTCTGCTGGGAAGTCCTGTGAGATCCCACAGGAACAAAGACCACTGAGGGGTGTATTTGGCTGTAGCTGCAACCAAATGAGTTTCGCCCAGACTTAGCTTTAAATACTGGAACTAAATAGCCCTGTACCAGTGATAGAACACATGTCAGTCACTATTCAAACCAACTACAGTAATTTATAAAGAAAAGTGTTAATTTTGAATCATAAGTGCTATCTAGTGAGGCAAAACGAATGCCATGGGAGTGTGAGTAGAGGGTGTATGGCATATGAGGAGGGAGACACACAGCATGAAGGTGCACGTTTTCTATGTAGCCACCCATTCACCGACCATGGTAGTCTCCTATTATATTTTTTCTGAGAGACAGCACAACACTTGTGCAAGTTGCATATGTTTACGTTCTCATTACATGCAAAAGTGCATTGTCCTTGATCACTTGGCTGACAACCTCTCATCCAGGTTTTTGGTGGTTGGTGGAGTAGTATACGTAGTAGTACACTGGTAGTATGTATGCACCCTTCTACACACAATCGCATGTGAACTATTGACAAAACTCGCAGGCAGTGCTAGTGCACTACGGTAATGTCAACTAATAAGGAACCAGCTGGTTGCTTAGAAGGAACTAACACATTGGCTACCTGAGACCTTAAATGACTGGTCTTCAAACCTTTATGGCCAGGACCCCCAGAGCAAAATGTGGTCAGGCCGGGGCCACTCGTAAATGCCGGATGGATGGAAAGTCCAAATGGCTATGAACTATTGTGTGCCATCATCACACCCTACTCCCAGTATAGTCCCTGGGCTCCCCCGCCTGCTCCCCTCACAGTCTCTGGGCTCCCTCATCCCACTCTTAGCCAAGTCTCTGGGTTCTACCCACTCCACCACAGACCCTGGGTTCGATCCACTCAGCTCCCACCAAAGTATCTTGTCTACCCCGACCCTGATCCCACCACTATTCCATGGCACCCCCATCCTGCTCCCACCACAGTCCCTGGGCTCCCCCCAGCCCGCTTGTGGCACATACCCAAGGCAAGTGGTGAACACTGAAAAGACAATAATTGGGAACCTTTTGACTCAACTAACACCCTGAAGAAGACCTGTTTGGATAGGTCGAAACACTTGTTGGCAGCAACTAGTAAAAAGAATATGTACAAGAGGGTGATGAGTACTGACTCTGTGTAAAATTGTATGTCAATGAATTAAAGAAAGACAAAGACAGAATATAGTTCTTGCTTTTCTCTTAAATTAGGGAGTGGGCCAAATGGTCAACAATTCTTTGTTTAGTTTGTCTTTATGATCTTGGGCTAGTGTCATATATGCTTGACCAATGCAAGCTGATCACCCATCTGTTATAACTATCAGTTATTGGTAGCGAGTTGAACAAAATATATGGTATTGAGCTCAATGAGGTAATAGCCCAACCTTTCGCACCTATTTCCTGGGTCATCCACTCCCACTGATCCTAAGCCTGGCCCTGTCACACTGAGCATGTTTGACGGGGCCCATGGTAGGATGGGATATGCACAAAGGTTCATGTTGCATCCCATGCTGGCTTTTTTCTTACCACCCTTATTTAAAAAAAGAATATATATATATATATATATATATATATATATATATATATATATATATATATATATATATATTCAGTGACGTTATGGTTAAATTGCGCTACTAAAAACCTATCAAATTCTGTAAAAAAACTTTGTTAAAGGGACGTTGTGGTTCATTTGTGATGTCATCTTTGAGGTCCTGGGTGTTAGTGTTAGCAGTGCACGGTGGCGCAAGTTATGGTTGCTTATCTTACCATAACTGCCGAATTTCAGGGGTTTTTCGGTTTTACTTTGAACCATAATGTCCCTTTAACAAAGTTTTCTCTAAGCATGAAGGCACACATGCCTCGGTTGATTACACACCTAGCATTGTTTTGCTGAGGACAAAAAACTGAACTATTGTCCCATATTGCCCAAGGTAGTAATCCAGAAAAAATTACTTTGGCATTTGGAAGGATGTTCATTACTGCTTCAACCAAGTCTTCCAAATCTGCCAACAAAGTAGGGGCACTGACATAGCCCAAACGGAAAGCACCATGGTGCAAAACTACCACATGGGGACTGTTGATCCTGCCCATATCTTCACAAACTTGTACAATTCCCTGTACATTGCAATCAGGCACAGTGCTCCACACGACCTCCAGATCAAAATTCTTTGCAACATGCCTGCATTGAGCATACTGTTGTAAGCCATGCACAAACATATCTCCGAGCACCAACACCCTGACTTTCTCCACTTCTGCCATCTTCACTACACACAGTCTCTTTCAACACAAATCCACAACCTCAACATCTGATTGGCTGATCCCTACAGTCTTCTTTCCATGCTGGATTTGCTGGAAAACCCCAGCAAATAAATGATGATTTCTCTGTTTCAAAGCTGCTATTTACCCTATGTATATGTATATTGGTATGTGTTCTTGTCTCTTTGTGTTTTCTCTATAGTAATGCAATTATGTAATACATGGGTTTTATTAGCTACTTATTACATATTTCACAGTACACAAAAATCTATTAATAAAACAATTATCATTTCATTATTCAACATATTAACATTATGAATATTATACCTTCATCTTGTACGCTGCACACAATGCTATGTTTCTGCATTAGTAGCTTAGTATACTAGATAGAACCCCATAATAGAATGCTATTTATATCAATGCATCGTTCAAAGCACTAATTAGGGTATGATATTTATTGCAAAGATCCTTGACACTTTATTCGCAAAATTATAATAAGAATCCCTTGTAGACGTATTTCATGAAAAGTAGATACACATGTGATGTCATCAGTGATGTCATCAATGACATGTGTGATGTCATCTTTGATGTCCTGGGTGTTAGTCTTAGCAGTGCACGGTGGTGGCGCGAGTTATGGTTGCTTAGCTTACCATAACTGGCGAATTTCAGGGGTTTTTCGGTTTTACTTGAAACCATAACGTCTCTTTAACAAAGTTTTTTTATTAGCACGCAAACAATATACAAAGATGGAGTGTAAAAAGCAATTTCTCAGAGATGGCTGTACACAGAATGTTGCAAACTAAGAATTTATGGTCGTTTACAGTGAAGGTCAGCTGCTTCCATTTTTTGCTCGCGTGCCGGAGAGGCCCATGACTCGCACTATAAGGTTCTATTGTTTTTTGACCTTGACAGACAGGGATCGTGCTAAAAGACTTCTTTTGAATGAGTGTTGCAAAAACGTAAGACACGATAAGGATGCAATTTCTGAAACGAAACCACTTTTATATATTATATCACTATGAGAAAGATCATTGGCACAGACGGAGTTGTATTTTGGGACTGCACTACGCTTAGACAATGGAAAATGCCAATATAATGTAAGTAACCCTTTAGATTATTTTATACCGAAATATAATAACAATAGCGTGGCGTTAAAGCCCGGTTAAGTTGTACTTGTTCGTTCAATGTGGCATAGTGTTTTCTACCGCGCACTATCACTGCCGAATTGGTCCCCTGTCGCTTAGAGGGCTCTGAAAAAGGCACAGGACAGAGGGTGGGTTAATGGGAATAAGTTAACATACTCCGTTGCACTATCCTCGCTAGCAAATAGTTTCACACCCTAATAAAAAAAATGAATATTTTTAATGAAGATCGGCTGGTGATACTAATTTATGTTTTTTAAAACAGGTACGCCCTTCCGTACTGTCAATGCCACGATTTTCAGACCCAGGCCGACGGATTTTTTAACTGCCAGGTGCAGCTACTTCTAAACAAATTCATAACCCTCACCATTTTATGGGACAATTACCAAGGACCAATATGCCCTTACACGGTACTAGCAGCTAGAAGCAACATACCAACCGTTATGGTGGTCTAATGCCTCGTTGTTGGAACAGCCTTCCGATTATCAGTGCAACCATAGTGCTTCTTTTATCATGAACCAACACCCTGTGTACCGCAAAGGAACAGCGCGTGACTCAAGATGAACTTTTGCGAGTCGACAGCAAAGACAAATGCAAATCGCTGAATATTCTCTAAACATTTGATGTCAAATAAAAGTACTTTACGAAATGTACAATCTAGCTGTTTGCTTTTAAATCACAGTTTCATATTCTGAATTGTGGCGCGCTGTGTTGTGAGATGATCTGTGTTGGTTTCCGGGTTCTGTGTAAAGTCGCGTAGGACTAGAGACGACTGGGGCTTACGCGGTACTAGCGGCTAGAAGCAACATACCAACCATTATGGTGGTCTAATGCCTCGTTGTTGGAACAGCCTTCCAATTATCAGTGCGACCATAGTGCTTCTTTTATCATAAACCAACACCCTGTGTTCCGCAAAGGAACAGCGCGTGATTCAAGATGAACTTTTGCGGATCGACAGCAAAGACAAATGCAAATCGCTGAATATTCTCTAAACATTTGATGTCAAATAAAAGTACTTTACGAAATGTACAATCTTGCTGTTTGCTTTTAAATCACAGTTTCATATTCCGAATTGTTGCGCGCTGTGTTGTGAGATGATCTGTGTTGTTTTCCGGGTTCTGTTTAAAGTCGCGTAGGACTGGAGACGACTGGGCACGTTTGGCTACGCACCCTGTACTGTCACGGAGAGAGACGGGGAATATGAATGCTTTGATAATGTCAGGCTTAGGGGCGGGAGATATGATTTAGTGTCGCAAAAGCAGGTCAGCCAGGTCGATGGGGCAAGTGATAGGATTATCACATAATGTCGGCGCACAGCAGCCTGATTTATCATTTGTTTAGTGGACAAAAAGTCGGGTAAGGGCCATAGGAAATTGTAATGTCAATGGACATGAGGAGGGTTCTTAGAACACTTTCAACCTGACAACGAACAATACGAACAGCGTTCTCAGAACACTCCCATTTTGTTTAATTGCAAACATTATCTCCACGTCCACTCTTCCTCGTCCCAGTACTTACTTCATGAGGCCCCTGCCTCCGACACAGGACCTTCTTCTATTTCTTTAAATTCCTATAACTCCTCCCCCACATCCACATCACTCAATTTCATATTACCAAGCCGGAGCATGGGACCTTCCCCGCAGGGAGTGTGAGGAGGGTCGTCAGTACTGTGACGAGGAAGAGTAGGACTAGGAGTAATCAAGATTATCGGTAAGTAATCAGAGCATTTCAGGACACCGCGTGTTTTCTTAGAACACATTCAACTTGCCAGAGTACAATACGGACAGCGTCCTCAGGACACCGCCATTTTGTTTATGTACGAACATTTAAGGACACCACGAGTGTTCTTAGCTCAATTTTAGCTTGCTTGCGAACAAAACGGACACATGCTCCGTCCTCAGAACACCCCACCATTTAGTTTATATAGAACATTTCAGAACAGCCATGTTGTCCGCAGACAAATCGAACACAACAAAAGTGTCTAGCATATAAAAAAAACAGAACATTGAACCTATCTCATACTCCCCCACCCTCCCCAAACACTCTTACACACCAACACACTCCACTAAATACAATTTTTAATCCAAGTTTCACCGCGCTGTCCGCGGTCGTCCGCGAATGCAAGATGGCGGGCGCCACAGAAAATCTGACACGCTTCACGCACCACGCCGTCCAATCAGCGAACACGTTGCATGTCCGCGGACATCACGCAAGCAGCTCGGCCAATCAGGGCACTGTCCGCGGAGCAAACCGGGAAGTCCGTCCACGGAGCGAACGGAGATATCACTAATTTTTTTGCCTTACATTTTGGTCATTTAAAAAACAACGACTGAACGGATTTACACCAAATTTGCAAAAGCACGCTTTCGGGACCAAGCCCCCGCTCCTGCTGCAAATTTGGTGTAAATCCATCCAGCGGTTTGGGCTGTAGGCGTGCACAAAGTTTTTTCCCATTATGTCTATGGGAAAAAACAAAAGTTTTGGGGACCACCCCTATAACTTTTCCCCCCCTGGACCAAACCTCTCCAAACTTTGCAGAATAATTCAGTGTGGGCCATATACTTTTTTTGCAAAGTTTGGTGAGGATTTCGTCCAGAGGGAGCGAAGTTATAAGCCACCCAAAAAATGCTCTTCCTATGGAAACACCAACTTAACCATAACTACATGGACGATACTGCGTATTATATATAAATATATATATATATATATATTTATTTATTTCATTTTTTTTTCAGGCTGAGGTCCCGCAATCCCCCGCAAATGAGGATGTGCCTTCTTTCCTCTCCCCCCTCAACTCCCTCTCCACTCCCCCGCTCCGGTCGTTGCACCTCTCAGTTTGAATGCCTCTGCCTTTAATGGATGAGCAGTCCTTTCACTGGGTAAGTCTCTCCCATCAACTTGGGAGGCGGAAGTGGGAATTCCGATAGAGGATGGGATGTGGGAACGGGCACTGGGATATCATAAGAAGGTGTCAAGGAATGCTAGACTAAAGCAAATATATCACGCACCGAGCATATATGATGCCTATGAGGATATCAAGTTTGAAAACGCTGGACGACAAGCGTGCCCCAAATGTGACGAGGAGAAAGCTGATATGACACATATGTTTTGGTCATGCCCAGTAATTGAGCGTTTCTGGGGAGAAGTGGCACAAAAGCTAGCCGAGAAGGGGGTCACGTTATCATAGATACAGCTTGGGCCTGCTTGTTGGGAGGGTTCCCCAGATCATCAAAACTTAAGCATGTCGGTAAACTGAAAGATCTGGCGTATGTGCTTGCTAAACGTAGGATTGCCATGGGATGGAAGACTTGTCATAGACCACGGGTGGAGGTGTGGTGGAAGGAGTTACAGAAATGGGCAGAGGCAGAAACAATGGTATGGCAAGAGTCAAACATGGTAGGGGGGAGGAAGAGACAGGGACCCTGATGGCATGGAAATTATTAATAGCGGGATTGTTTGGAGCAATACAAGATTGGACAGAATCTACAGGCAGCGAGACCCCGCCGCGTGCGGCAGACACTGAGAACGATGAACAGACAGGCTCATGAAGGGGGGGCGGGGGGGCGAAGCAGTGACCAAGATTGAGAATTAATATAATTATTTTGTTTCAAAATGCACTGCGTGTTTGGTTGTATTGCTGTTTTGTTTGACTAAAATTAATAAAATCGTTTTAAAAAAAAAAGTCTCTCCCATCAACGTCAGTTTTGACTGACAGTTACAAAGCGACCTATAGATGGAAGCAACAGTACTCTTTTATGTAACAATCCAGTAATTAGGTAGCAGGAAAGGTGCAAGAATAGTGAGTGAACAACAAACAAAGCCCTCAGCCAATCATAGCGTGCGGCAGTAGACCCATTGACAGGAGCACGTTTGCTTTAAATAATCAGTGGCAATCACGTGTGGACAACTCTAGGCGCTCAAGCAGATCCACATTGGCAATATTAACATTTCAATGCCCTATATCGTGCCCTGCAGAAGTGTAACCATTTCTATGAGGACCAGTGTGGCATTGGAAGAGGATCCCGTGCCCAAGATGAGGCGATGATGATGCGACTGCCACTGGTAGGAAATGCTCTGAGCTCATTGCCATGAGCCTATACTGGACCCAAGCAGTCCCCTAAACCTATTGCAAACAACTGACAACTCAGAATATGATGACGTGTACCCCATCCCTCCCTGTCCAGTGGTGTTTAGGGAAGTCACTATTCATATGATTGCCAGTTTTGCATTTTTAAATAATTGTACTTGTTCACCTCGGTGCGACCTCCTCCCTTTCTGTTTGTACCCTGATCCCACAATGCTCTCATGGTATCAGGATCCTGCAAACAAGAGCCGGCTCACCCTAACATATAACTGTGCATTCGGAATAGAATTTGCATTTCCAGAACTAGTTTTAAAGGACTCTTCCTGCAATATTTCTCTAAAAAGTATGTCTTTTTTGTATCTTTTTGACTTTAGAGATGCCTGCTCCATTGGTAGCAGCTCAATGCTATTGTCATTTGTACAGAGTAGAGGCCCCCGTCTGCACGAGCTCATGCCATGCCACAGAGTCAATCACTCCTGCCCAATTCATTCTGAATCCAGATACCCTTCCTGCTCGTGGTCATGGGGAGATAATTTCAATGTGGAAATTACGGCAGTGGTAAGGTTTCTGATGCGCCCATTCTTGGTCAGTAGCATGAGGGTGACTGGTAAAAGGCAGTGAGTAACTCCCGCTGCAGTGTGGGCAGCAGCCTCTCTTGCTTTACCAGTTAGGAGGCCAAACAAGGCAACAGGTGTTTCTGAACAGAGGATCTCCACTGCAGCACAGCTCTATAATCTGGACAAGACACTGTACCCCTGACTTTGGCCCTCGCCTGTGGCATCACTGACCCTCTTTGGTTGTGGCCCTGGTCTCTTTATTTGGCTGAGGTAAGGGGCCTGATCTCACTCTTGCAGCCAAGGTTCCCCATTGTGAGAAGACCACCCATCGCTGCTGCTCTTGTATATTTTCTCGCAGTAGGTGCATCTTGCAATGTTTCTCCAGCTTTTATTGTTCCATTCACCCTGGCTCCATAACGGTGATAGACCAGCAGATGCCATGCCTTCCTCTAACTGTAGGGCATTGGCCAGGGAAAGCCATCTGTTCCGCTAGTGACACATTATTGTTTGGCATCTGTTGCTCGAGTGCCAGGGCACTGGCGGGTGGAAGCCAACACGTCCTCCAGTGCCAGGACTTTGACTGGTTGAAGACATATATTCCTTTACTGTTAGGACATTGGTGGAAGCCACCTCTTTATCTAGTGCCAGGGCATTGTCCAGTGGAAGACATATGTCCCTATAGTCCCAGGTCATTGGCTGGTGAAAGACATTTGTTCCTCTAGTGCGTGGTGTATTGGGTGGAAGCCATCGCTTCCTTTAATGCCAGGACATTGACTGGTGGAAGACATTTGTTACTCTAGGGCCAGGATAACTACTGGTAGAAGTCATCTCTTCCGCTAGTGCCAGGCCATTGTCTGGTGGGAGACATTTGTTTCTCTAGTGTGGGGCATATTGGGTGGAAGCCATCTCTTCATCTTGTGCCAGGACATTTGCTTTGCAGAGGACATTTGTTGCTCTAGGGTTGAGGCATTATCTGGCGAAAGACATGTATTGCTATAGTGGCAGGTCGTAGAATAGCATCTATTTCTCTAGTGCCAGGACATTGACCGGTGGAAGACATTTGTTCCTCTAGTGCCAGGACATTGACTGGCGGAAGCCGCCTCTTCATCTAGTGCCAGGACATTGAATGGTGGAGGACATGTTTTCTTCTAGTGCCAGGTCATTGAAAAGAATCTGTTTCTCCAGTGCCAGGGCATTGACTGGTGAAAACCATCTCTTCTTCTAGTGTCAGGACATTGACTAGTGGACGACATATGTTTCTCTAGTGCCTGGACATTGAGCAGTGGAAGATATGTGTTCCTCCGGTGCCAGGGCATGGACTGGTAAAATCTATCTCTTCCTCTAGTGCCAGGACATTGATCGATGGAAGATATGTGTTCCTCTAGAGCAGGGACATTGACGGATGGAAGACATTTGCTCCTCTAGTGCCAGGACATTGACTTGTGGAATCCGTCTCTCCTTCTAGTGCCAGGACATTGACTGGTGGAGGACATGTATTCCTCTAGTGCTAGGTCATTGACAGGCATCTGTTGCTCTAGTGTCTGTCGGGGCATTGGCTGGTGATAGGAATTTCTGGTCAAATAAATGTCTTGGGCTGGGCGAGGAAAGCAACAGTTGAATTGCAGACATGTAAAAGAAGAAACGTTAAAAGAAAAGAAGACTTGGCCTAAAGGAAAATTTGGTATGAGGAAGGCTGAAATATGGGCTGAGGAAAAGACAGAGGAGGGGACTCCCAGTGCCCTGATCCAGGAAGACATGGAAGGAGGAAGGGAAGAAGAACGAGGCATGGAGGCTATGAAGACAAAAGCCGCAAAACAGGAGGTGGTTAAAAGTGTGGGAGAAAAAGGAGAACCAAGACAAAGAACAAGAAGCCCTGAGACGACTCGAAGGGATGCCGACTGCTGCCCTTGAAGAGTGGCCTTGGAACTTACCCCGGGAGATCATAAAGAAGACATCATCCATAATGAGGAATCAAAATGAATAAATGCATTCGCTTGTCTCCTTTCGGTGAATATGTTTCAGCCTCGTGTCTTCTTCTGGTAAATATGTAAATCTCTCCCATCTGCTCTTGGCAGCTCTGTATCCCTCTCTATTCTCCTACTGGTAGATATGCAGTGCCTTATAAAGTTCTTGCCACTGGCTGGTAGACGTGTAGCTCTTGCTTGTCACCTGCAACACTCTCCTTTCTCCTTCTGGTATCCCTGTGGCACTTTATGGCTTTCACGTCTCCAGCAGGTAAATGTGCAGTGCTGGTGTGTGTGCTTCTGATAGATGTGTCCTGCTCTCGCTTCACATTCCAATGGTCATAAAGCACCCCTTTGGTTCCTTTCAGAAGACATGCAGTGGACTCTTCTGTCCTCCTGGTAG
Organism: Ambystoma mexicanum; assembly: GCF_040938575.1. Classification (NCBI taxonomy): domain Eukaryota; kingdom Metazoa; phylum Chordata; class Amphibia; order Caudata; family Ambystomatidae; genus Ambystoma; species Ambystoma mexicanum. The sequence goes on along the minus strand of NC_090921.1, from coordinate 253,374,018 downwards.
ATATGGAGCACTGTCTTGTTTCATGTGAAAATACAGGATTTTCTTGTTAAAATTATCCCGGCAATCAAATAATCCATTTGAACACATAGATCGGTTTAAGTGTCATTTTTAACAGCCTAGGTTGCAGTCTGTATCTGCATAGAAGAATGGCCTCTGTCTGGCCCAGGAACCCTAGTCGAGGCAGTGTCAAGCTCTCTGTCTCCTCCTTTGGGTGGTGCCTGGCAATGCAGTCCAGCAGTTTATGGTTCAGATACAGAGAGTGGGTGTATGTCCTGCCACTCCTGGTTATGCCATGTATAGCTGTGCACTTCTGGGGGAAGTGTTGGTCTCTATGCTATGCACCGCAGACACGTAAGCAACTGACATGTCTGTCCTGCCCATACCTGTCCCGGCTATACATCCTGTCACTCTCTTTGCGGATTTTCCCAGCCTGCTTCAAGGTGGCCACCATTATTCACACCTTAAAGAAAGCAACAGCCCACCACATTAACCCTGCCAACTACAGGCATGGCTCCCTTCCCTGCCGATTGCACAAAGGTTTCGGGGAGTGTGGTATTTAACCAGTGGTATTCTGACACACGCTAATAGACCCAATGTCCCCCTTTGATCAGGGAAATACAGCAGATGCTGCATGGAAATACCCACATCTCTAATTTCCTGAAGGTTGCTCACTACACCCACCTCTTGCCTTTCCTCATCTTTCTAAATTTTTCTTCTGCCTTTGACCCTTTCCTAAAACTCCTATTTCCCTACTGACTTCATCCCATCCTGGATTTAAAGACATTGGTCTTGATTGGATTAAATATCTCCTGGCAGCCCACTCCTAATATCCTAGAACACCAAAAGCTTCTCTGCCACCTCCTCCTTGTTGGCCTCCCCAACACTGCATCTTTGATTCTGTCCTCATTACAATCTACAACTCATGGCTTGGCAAATTGGTCTCTTCCTTAGGAGTCTTGGAATAATTGCCCTCTGAGGGCATCAGGTGATCTCCATCCCCTCCTTTACCCCAGATCTTCCGCCTCGCAACACCAGCGATCTGCACTCCGTCACTTGATGGCTCTGAGTTTCCAAATGGTACATTCTTTCAAAACCGAAGCAATCATTCTGCTAGTCTCTAAATAAACTCTCCCTCTCCTCCATACATATATCTTTTTTCCCACATTTGAATTTCAATGTATTTATTTATTGGTGTTGGCCCATGCCTGGCTCTGCACCTCCTGCTTTGTGCAATGTCTGATGCTGTGCCCGTGGCATGGGGAATTTCTGCCTCTAGTTCCATGGTTTTGGCAGTGGTTTAATTTGTTCCTTTCGGTGGGGTCAGGCTGGCAATGTGCCCCTGTCATGAGCGCCCTCTGTGCCTACTGGTTTGGACTGTCCCCACTGCATCCCACTACATCCCCTGCTGCCATCTTTCACGCTGCAATGAATTGATGGACTGCAGTCCATTGTGTTTTTATTGTTGAAAGCAGAGGTGTTGCTAGAGGGTGGTCTGAGTAGGCTATAGCCTTGGGTCTTTTGGTTGTAGTACCAGCTAGAAGCTAAAGGGCTACAACCAAAAGGCTAGCTAACCCCATGTCCCGACAGTCCTGACATTAGCCCAGCCCCAGATCTTTTCCAGACCTAGCAACGCCCCTGGTTGAAAGACTAGATGAGCTGAGCAGCGGTGGCATACAGGTGCCTCATGCTACAATCCGCACAAAACAATCTCACTTACCTTGGCCGTACACATATTCCTTCTTTACACTGCCTGCCAGGGACCTTCTCATCTCAGCTTGAAGCCCAGGCCCAGAGAGAAGACGCCAATCGAATACAAGATCAATGTGTGTATGTGTGTAGTAGAATTTGAATATGTGTGCACACATATAAGTGAACAAGTAAGTGTGTGACTTTATTTGTGGGTGTGTTGGCCGGGGATGGAGATCCACGCTGGGAACATTAATGTACTATTTTCAGTGCAGTGCTGAAATATTTGAGTCATCATGAACATGTGCTTTACAGCACTATGCTGACATTTGTTGTATTTATTTGTAGGACAGGGATGTCCATTTTGGTCAGAAATGACTTACAATAACACATTTAGAGATGACAGAGGCATTCCCCTGAAGGGTTTCTTTACAAAGGCATAAAGTTGAAAGCAATTGGTGAGCCAGTTTATGAGGGTGTAAAAAAGTGAGGCATGCTCCAGGAACAAAACAAACAGAAAAAACATATATAAGAGACAGGTGACTTACAAAGGTAACATTAACCTAAGGGGGGCAAGTGCACCAAAGTACCGAGAATTATTCTACAAATAGACCAAGTTATATTGTTAAGTCACTGGAGGCAGTGAGGAGGTCAGGTAGGATAGACCAGGTAGAGGGAAGGGGAAGCTGTGTCGCTAACAAGTAAGTGAGGTTTACGCCGAGCTTTGAAGAGATCCATAGTTGTGCTGGCTTTGACTGTTATGGGCAGCAGGTTCCATTGGGGCGGGCGTGAGTAGGGAGAAACAGTGAAAGCGAATGGAGGCAGAGGGGCGGGAGGTGCATAGAACAGTGATGTACAGTGCGGAGGAGGAGCAGAGGAGACGGAATAGTGAGTAAACTGAGATACAATCAGACAGACACTGAGGAGTGCAACCATTGATAGCTTTGTAGACTAGAAAGCATTTGAAATGGGAATGGTTATGCGTAGAAAGCCAGCCAGCATGTTGTCGGTAGGTAGAAGTGTGGGAGGATCTGTGTAGGGTATAAATAGTGTGGGTAGACAAGTTGAGGACTTTGTGTAGAGGGAGGAAGGAGTAGAGAGGAAGGCTAAGGCGTTGGCTGGAGCAGTAGTCATGTTTGCTGAGCACAAGCGTAGAGATTAGCAGAGTGGTTTGTAAGAAATGGACACATTTCGGAATGTTGAGGTGGTTAATATGAGCAGCAGAGGCAGGGGTAGTGATGAATCCTTGCATTCAGAGGTCCCTATCAAAGAGAACCGCAAAGTTGAGAATCTTGGGCAGAGGAGCAAGAAGAACAGCTGGGAAGGAGATAGAAGAGTGAAGGGTAGGGGTGGCATTTATAGCGAGGAGAAAGAGTACTTCTGTTTCTGAAGTGTTGAGCATGAGGCAGTGGAGAGTTATCCATTTTGAGATTACTGGGGTGAGGGAGGGAAAGGATAAAAGGGATTGTGGCATCAACAAAGAGGTGGTAGTGTGAGCCAAAAGCCGAGATAAGCCTTCCTGGGGCAAAGGTATGGAGTGTGAACCAGCAGAGGTCCAAGTATTGATTCTTGGGGGGTGCCAATATGGAAAAGAGTGGGAACAGAGGTGTGTGCAATCCAGGAGATTTATGTTTTGACCTTCCAGGTAGTGAGTGTACAGGCTGAAGAGTACAGGCTCCTAACCTCAGACTTGTGCACCCCATGATATCAGGTGCCTGTGTTCTTGAAGCCACCCTGCCCTGCTCTGGCTTTGTTTTCGCCCCCAGGCCCACAAGCCTTAAGAAGGCCCGGCCATCTCCAGGGCTGGGGGGGGAGCTACCAGCTGCCGCCAGCCCCGTCCTAGCACCGATGGCGTTGCTGTGTCCGGTCGTGGGCCGACAGGCCAGTGGGCAGACTGAAACAGACCTGCTCGAGCACTCCTGCTTTCTGACTGTGCCTGCTGGTTGGTGGCCAGGCCCGAATTTATGCAAACCTCAGGCAGAGCCAGGCATGATGGGAACTGCGCAATAATGTGCCTCTTCTACCAGGCTCTGTCTGCCGAAGCTTCTGCACAGGTGTGACAGGCAGCTCTGCAGATGCTGAGGGCTTCTGGGAGGGCTGGGTCTGGGTCAGGGCCTGCCTTCTCACCCTCGCTTAGCAGGGCTTCCAGAACAGGCCCAACCCCAACCTATGCCCTTACACTTGCAACTCATACGGACCTGGCAGGGGAGAATCTGTGATCAGAAAGGCTGATCTCCCAGAGTGAGGCTCATCAATTGTACATCGGATTTGCTGTCATCTGCGACGTCCCCAAATGCGGGATACTCTACTGCATTATTGCTGGTAGTGGGGGACTGCGTTCACGCTTTCCCATGATTTATTGGTGAAAGACAGAAAGAAAAAGTGATGTGTGCGAGAGAGCAAGCAAGTAGGTTGGTTACACACAGAGCCCCTGGTCTTGTAGAAGAATTTCTTTTGCTGAAGTTTTGAGGGCCAGCACTGAGCTGCTCAGGTCCACAGCATTCAGTGGAGGGGTGAACTAGGAGGTGATGCAGGTTTGCAGATTTCTGAAACCTACGTTCCTGGAGAGTTAGGAGGAGAGAGGAGTTGTAGATACTGTTGGAAGTGGCTGATAGGTCTAAAAGGATGAGCATGGAAAAGAGTTTAGACTGGTGAGCATCTGTGAGAAAGCTCAAAACCTGCTCGGTTCCGGTGTCGAAGGAGTGTGTTCTACGGAGGCCAGATTGAAGTGGACCTCTAAGGCCATTATCCTCAAGGTACACAATGATCCCATCAAAGACCATCTGCTCAAGTAACTGTGAATAATGAGGAATATGAGAAACTGGGCGACAATTTGCTGGGATGTTTGGGTCAGCAGATGGTTTCTTCAATCGGGGTAAGGCATTTGCAGATTCTAAAGTGGCAAGGATGAGTCCAGAGGAGAGAGAAGTTAAAGCGCTCTGATAAATATGGGCAAGTGATTGAGACTAATTCTCTCACTATTTGGGAAGAAAACAGGTTGATAAGGGTATTCAAGAGTTGAGGGGATAGTGGGAGAGGTGGTGGATAGAAAGGGGGCAAGGGAGGGAGGAAGAGAGAGGATGGCTGCGAGAGTGCCACAAATTAGTGTCACATATTTTAGAGATTGTATACGAAAGGTAGTGAGCAAAGTCATAAACCGAAATGAAGGCGGCAATGGTTATTGGCTTGGCTGGTGTGAGCAAAGGGGAGGAGATTCGATTTTCTCAGTAGAATTGGGAAGTGTGCAGAGGTGCAGACAGCAAAGGAATGTGTGTGGGCTGGGAGCAGGGTGCTGGTCTGTGATTTGGGCCAGCGTCAGAGTTCGAGGTGCATGTTTGTTTTGAGATTGTATTTCTCAGAAGTGAGTCAAGGCTGAGAACTGGAATAAGTAGGTGTGATCTGCGAGCAGGGCAGTGTCGGTCAACAGGAGTCATAAGTAGGTAGTACACATCAAAAATGACATTGACAATGGAAGAGGCATAACTTGTAGGCAGAAACAGGAGAACGGTCCTCACATCAAGGGAAAAGGGGTCACGCTTGAATTTCCTCTTAGTCATTGAAGAGGGAAGAGGACAAGTAGAAGGTAGGGGGACTTAGATATTTAATTTAATAATGGAGTGTTCAGATAGAGAGGTGTTAATGGAAACCATAGAGGAGGAGAGTGCCAATACTGTCATATAGTTGGGTGCAGCCAGCATGAAATAGTATTTACAGGCCCCTTGTGGATGAAGGCATCATGAACAGGTGCTTTACAGTTAGAGTTTTGTCATATATTTGGGGCACCATCATGGAAGTGTTTCACTACGTCACTGCTGCAATATATTTGGGCACATCCAGCATTAACATGTGCTTTACAGGGCCATCATGGGGAAAGTGTTTTAAAGTGGCAGTACTGGTATATGTCTAGACAGATCCAGGATGAAAAAGTGCTTTTTCAGTGTGGCATTTGTTCTAGACTACGTCATCATGAACATGTGCTTTACAGTAATTTACAGTGATTGTGCTGATACATTGTGCCCGATTCATGGAAATACACACAGAAATCGCGCTATGGCCGTGCAATTGCCGCCTGCCGAAAAGGCCACTGCGCGAGCCTCCACTATTAAGAAAATTGTTGCGCAATGCGTATTCATGGAATTGTTTGTGCAAAGTAACCGTATTCGCAAATCTTGGCTGGACCGCCCGACACACCCCCACGCAAAGCAGGAAACAGCCAGATCAGCTACCTTTGTACGATCCCCCAGCGCGAATACATGCTCCCTTCAAACAGTGCATGGGGTCCCCCGTAAGCAGGCCTACGGCTTGGGGAGCATGCACGGGATCTCCTGTAACTGTATCTGGCACCCCAACAACATGCGTATGAAAAATCGTAACTCGCCAAAAACTTGGCAAAAGTGCGTGCGAATCTGCGTAAAACATTCCTGCACCCCATGCGATACAGCGTATGTGCACCCCTAATTACACCAGAACCCCATTTGAGTACATGCACCCCAAAAAACGACATGCGATCCCACCTGGGCACTGAAAATCCTACGCACAAGTGTACTTATGAAAGCCTTTGGGTGGCAGATCCAATGAAGGACTTGCGTGGGCATTTCCCAGCCGAGACGTTGCACGATCGATTCCATGAATACATCTCTTGCTGCGCAATAGTAGGCCTGCGAGAGACTTCCTGCAGGCCGTCCCTTGGAACACCCACTTCTTTGCAAGTTATTCCCAATTTCTGGTGTTCAGCCCTCTTGCCAGCCCTCTGCACAGGCCATGCCCACCCACTTCTCGGAGTCTCGCGCAAGGCCCGCAACGGCTCGCACAAGAGTGCCAGACCAGCGCAAAATCCACGCAAGTCCAGGTAGTCCCACGCATTCAATTCCATGAATTGACAGAGTTGCGAGTGCAGATTGGGCTCAAGTAGCCTATTTACTGCGCAAAAAATTCCATGAATCGGCCACATAGTTTGGGCACCATCATAAACGTATTTTACTGTGGCAATGTTGGCAGTAGCTACTTTAATCAAGCAACATGCTGCAAACTATAACTATTTGTGTTGCAAAATTCCCTGTTTCCTTGCCGCAAAATGTTGAACTATATCTTGGTGGGGGGCGGGGGTTGTACAGTGAGAAATAATACACTAGGCACAGGTGACCTTCAATCATTTCCACATGCAACTGCGTATTTTAATACTGCACGTCTCTCTTTGGGCCTTTTCTAGTTTTTTTCAGCCTTGCTGGTTAAGTGCTATTCAGCAACATAAGAACAGCATGAAGAGAAATTGGCTCTGTGCGCTGACACACTCTGCCCAGCAGATGGCGTCACATATATATAGTATAAGAATAATTTGTTTTTTATATAGCGCTTTGATCTAAAGCGCTTTACATTGGACATATTTACATACATTACTATTATACAGTAAGTAGCACAAACCAGCAGGACCCGTTCCAAATGCTTTAAGAAACCTTCCCCTGGGCATTAGAAAATCTGATATGTATTATACCAAAAGCGCGCAGGAGGCAATGGGAGATAATTGCAAGTTTCCCCCATGTGCAGTTGCCACGTAACGGTCACTTTCCTTCCTCTGTGCCCAGTTGGCGCATCATGGCAAGTTTCAGATATGCCAAGTTAACACATGACAGCCGGTTTCCATTGTGCTCAGCTAACTCACCGTTAATTTACATGCCAGCATGCCCCATTCCATTCGGGAGATGTCAGTCCAATCCTGCTTTCAACCTGCTTTCAACCTGGCATTCTGGGACTTGTAGTTTATTGTAAATCCATCCAGAATGCGAAGGTAAAACCATCACTAGACTGCCATCTCCTGAATGCGATTGGGCGTGTTGACGTGCATGCGTTACCAAGCATTTATTCTCCCCTCTGGCAAGGTTGCAACTTTGAAATTTACAAAGGAGTGGAATCACAGAAAGTGGCATCACAGCGGTATGATATGATATATGATATGATATGGCATTTATAACGCGCCTATAGATAAGTGTTTCAAGGCGCGATGAGGCAAGGGAGGGGAACAGAGGGAGGACAGAGACAACGAGCTTACCAGGCCAGGTGACAATTAGATCATGTAAGTGCAGGGGAGAGAGGAAGAGGAAAGTGCGAGGGGGGAGGGGAAGTGCAGTACATAGGGTAAACAGTAAATAAATAAAAACAATACATGAGAAGAAATAAGAAGTTCGGCCAGCTGGTGGCAGGTGCAAGGGTAAGTGCAGACATCAGGTCTGAAGTGCTGGTAGGGGGCTGTAGGGGTATAGAAACAGCCCAGGGTGCAAGGGTTGCCAGGGGGGCAGTGCAGGTGTGCAAATGGCAGGGAAGGGACCTGGGCCCGAGAACAGAGGGTAGCCAAGTGACCGGTGCAGTTTCACTTTCAGCCAGGAGTTCAGCAGGGGAGAGGAGGAGAGAAAGCAGAAGCAAAGAGGAAGGTCTTGAGGTGCTTCCAGAACCGGAGATGGTTCTCCTAAATTTTCATGCCTGCGGATATCACTCTAGCTAGGCCTTATTTATTGCTCCAGGCAACCTTACATACCACCCATTGGAGGCATGCCCAAGACTGATGTGCAATTGGCCACAACCCTTCTGCAATAGGGCAGACCGGCTAAATAAATATGGTGTAGAAGGCTGCCCAGAACAATTACAGTGTTAATGATTAATTCAAAGCCTTGCATCAATCATTTGTATTGTCATGTAGAGCAAAGCGGTCCCCCACATTAAATGTTTTGCACTGTACAAAGCTCAGGTACATTACGTTTCATTACTTTTTGATTTTACTCAGCTCTCTGCCCCCAGAAGTACCTTTATCATAAATCAACAATATTAAATAGATAATTTTAATATAATGTTTGAAGTACCTCAGTAGGTTATGGCTTCTCTGGCATCTATGTTCAAGAGGTGAGTCACAATTGTGGATCTTTGAAGTGTTCACAAATCATTTAATCCATCTGAGGCTCATACAATGAGTACCACTGAGTTCACTCATGCCCTCCCAGTGGCCTTCATACATAGGGCAGTTTTTCCCTGTCCCACAGCAGGCAAAGGTGGGAGTAACAGGGGCCAGGCACACACATGACTTGGATGGTGAAAGTGTGGGGGAAAAGAAAGAAATGAGTGGAAGGTAGCAAGCGTCAAACAACTCCCATATGTGAAATGAGTTTCTCCCCATCCACCGCCCCACTCACTAACTCTGTAGCCAATGGCGACCCGTCTCTAGTCGTTAAATCTTGTGATTTCGCTTTTTGTATTCACATATTTATTGAACAGAAATTCAAAATTGACAAACATAGACAATATATTACAGATGTACACGCCTGTCCCCCACCAACCCGCATGGTAAATTGATCAATCATTTACAGCTCCAAAAATGTCCCTAAATCTCTTCAGGAAGGTGGCCTTCCTTATTCCGGTACAAATCACGTTTTCCAGTAAAGACAGTCTATGTAAATCCTCCAACGATACAGATGCAGAAGGCAATTTCTCACTCTTCCATTCCCGCCAAACAATATTCTTTGCAGACAGAGATGCCCGGTAGAACCAACACCTCTGCGGGAAGGATAAATCGTCTATCAGAGCGTCCTCCCCAAAGAAAATGGTCAAAAAATTACATTCAACATCTAGCATCAAAACCGTGTTCATTGTCAGTGTTACTTCGTTCCAGAATACCCTCAACCTGCTACATTCCCAAATCATATGCTCAAAGGAATCCACCCCATGTTTACATCTCCAACAAGATTCGGATTCAAGCAAACCCCATTCGTAAAGTTCCTGTGGTGTCCAGTATACTCTGTTCAGATTTTTGACCTGTTGAACCCTTTCCCCTAGGTTTAGTGATGTCAATTAAAAATGTCTGTACATCTTTTCTCACCTACATTTGTGCATTTCAGTTCCAATAGCTTCTGACCGCTTGTCGAGCAGAATATCATTATCCTCTTTGAATTTCACCAGATGTTTGTAGACCTTTGACGCTAAATGACCATCCATTGTGAATTCCCTCAACCAGTCTGCAAGATCCTTGTGCTGTCCTGGTATCCTCTCACCCACGGCCCTCCTCAACATCATATGTTCTGTGTATGTGCAATCCTGCAGATCCCTTTCTGCAGCAAATTATTGTAAGTAATCGCTTTCCCGTCAGCAAACAGGTCACCAAGACACCGGATCCCAGATAGGAACCAATTTGGTCAGAACAGCGTCTTTCCCTCCAACATGATCTCTGGATTCAGAAATTATGATGATTTTGAAGAGCAAAATACTTCCTCGTTGGTAAACTCTCCATGTTTATGCCAGCATTGCCTCAAGAACTTGGTTGATGCGGAAGACCTACTTCCTCTCACATCCTGCGATGTCAGGAGTGCTCTGGGTGACAAAGGAATACATCGACTTGTCTCTGCTTGCATCCGCACATCCATCACGTCTTACAATAAAAGGAATCAAGTGTCTCACAGTGAAGGCCAAATGATATCTTGTAAAGTCTTGGACTCCCAATCACCCTTTCTCACATGGGAGCTGCAGCTTCCACAACTTAAAATGGGGTTGTTTTCCATCCCACAAAAAAGATTGTAACAAGCTGTCAGTTTTCTTCATTCCCCTTTCCTTAGCCATCAGTGGGATCATAGTTAAGATATAAGTGATTTGACTTTTGTGCAACATACTATTAAATTATAGGTGAAAGTCCAAATGCGTGGTAATATGTTGTGATTTTTCTCTCTCTGTGCCCTCCCACACCCCAGTTAAAACAAGTGTTACCGAGCACTAACTACTGTTTTATGCTCCCTAAACTAATCATTCCCTTTCTCTCTGATAATCACTGTGCGATCATTATTAGAACAATCTCAAGGTTATATCAGAAGGTCTTATTCACTTGACTCCAGGTGTTACAGAACACCAGAGCCAGGATTGTTACCAATACACCCAAGTTCTCTCCTATATCCTCTGTCTTTGGAAACTGCAAGGAGCAGAATTTCCTCTGAGCAATTTATCCTGGCCTATAAAGCTCCATTTGCCCATCCTCGATATTATCTCAAACATCTTTAAAGCGACATGTGTCCTTCCAGCCCCCACGGTCCTGCAAACAAAACACTAAGGGGCTCTGTTTGGCCCGACGCGCCTCAAATGTAAGAGGTAAAAATCTTGTTTAAGGCTTTTACATCTTATATTTGCAGTGCACCACATTGTCAATCATTTGCATGGTGGAGATGAGGGGTGGAACACAACTTGCGTTTCAGCCACCTTACTTCCTCTCTGCCAACAAATATTACTAACCTCTTTGTCTACCGGTCAGGCAGGAGCCATGACTATGACCAAGGCACCCCGTTCACCTTTGTGTTGCACCTATGTACTACAACTGTTTCCTTTTCCTCCTTGACTTGTACAAATGCTGTGATACCTCAGGGTTTGGGCATTACATAAATGTAATAAATAAATAAATACAAATGCCTGTGCAAATGCTGACAGTTCCTATGGATCCACCCAGCTTTGTGCACCAGCATGAAGCAGGCGAACCCCATAGGTATCCATTGTAGCATGGCAGCGTGTACAATTAAATGCGCACATGGAAGGCAATGTTTACCTGGCAGAATGGCAGTGTGCGGGAGGTGGCGCTGTGGAGCAGCCAAAGATGCTTTTTGTGTAGTTCATGTTTCACACAATCACTTCCAGGTGATCCCAAGATTGGGAGGGTACGCCTAGTTTTTGAATTGCACAGCTTACAAATGTATGTGCTTTCAACTTCCCATTTCTGTATTGCAGCTTCAGTTGTTCTGACTAAAGGATGGATGTTTGGCACATTTTTGCAGTTTAGATCACATGATATGATATGTTATTTATAACGCACTTAATACCCATAGGTTTCTAAGCACGGACCCGGGTATAGAACATGTGTTTCCCCATGTTGTCTTGCTTCCAAGGCGAGCACGTGGCCCCTGAGCTATCCTCCAGATATCATTATTTAGGTGTGCAGTCAAAATGTCGAAAAAAAGGTTGAAAAACAAAAATGTAGAGAAAAAAAAGTCGAAAAAAAAAAGTCGAATTCCCTTTTTTTAATTATATATAATTATATATTTATTTTAGGGTCCAGGAATTAAAAAAAATGGGTAAAACAAAAAAAAAAAGGGGGGGGTTGGGAGGGGGGAACCCCCCATTTACAATAAAAAACGTATTAAAAAAAATGCGACTTTTTATTTTCTACATTTTTTTTCAACATTTTGACTTTCGACCTTTTTGTTTTCGATTTTTTCACTATGAACCCATTGTTTATGCTTGCATGGTATTTGTAGTTTTATAAAAAAACAAAGGACTGCATGTACCAGAATGCAATCTGGGGGGAGCATAACCTGCCAGCCCCGACGCACACGGCATCACTGCTCGTCTATGTCCTTGACAGGTTTCTTCGCGTCGGCTTTCCTCCCCCACCTGCCCTTCTGTCCGCGACTGTCCCCTTCTTTCCTCTCAACCGCTGTGCTCTACCTTCCATCCTTGCCTGTGGGATACCAAGCGCGCACAAAGGACTCAGGTAGTCCCTCCAGCAACTCGGACCAATTCTGACAGTGGGCCATGTATTGCACTCATACAGACTTGCAGGGGGCAATGCATCACACTTAAAAAATGCACCTGGAAAACCACGCCAATCATCCAGTAGGAGGACAACCAGCAACTCTGACCCCTCGCTGGCACGGTAGGTAACGCTAAAGCACATGAGGGTGGGCCAGGCCACTGCATGTAATCATGAAATGGGGTCCTAGGTTTTGCACTAGAAGGAACTAGGGATGGCAATCTCTCACTCTAAGAACATGTCATAGGGTGGATTTTATGCATTCATCAAGCACTTAGATCACCTGCGAAATGTAGCACAGCTCAGAACCTAGATGTCTGCCGTCCATAGTTTGTGCTTTATACATTTTATAATAATAATAATAATAATAATAATAATAATAATAATAATAATGTACATAGTTGGAACCCAGGAAATAGACATTGTTGTTTGTACAACCAGCCCATTTCTCCTCTTGCAGACTGCATCTTCACAACTTAGGGGAACGCACGGTCTCACTCCACACACCATGCATCCACATACAACACAAAAACTATTAAACAGCACCTCTGCCATAAGATTTAAGCTACTTTTAACAACAAAGATTCTAATTCTAAATCTAGCATACAACATAACCCACTATCTCCTCAAACACAATCCTCTCCTTTAGTCCATGGTATACCTCTGCTGTAAGCATACACATTCCATTTAAATATGGGTGACTACCAGGGCCTTGGGCACCCTGGCATAACTTTAATGACAGAAATGTACACACGGATAATAGCACCTCCCAAACTTTGGACTACGGTCCCTCAAAGCGCGTTCAACCAAAAACGTGTTGGGACTACAATCATGGTGGAAGGCGATATAACAAATGACAAAATGAATGAACATGGATCACATATAAACTGGAGCTAGCCAGAGCAAACCAACACGCGTGTTCATATATATATATATATATATATATATATAGCCAACGCCAGTACCACTGTAATTCTTCCCATTGTGCCAGTGCCAAGTCCAGCCACATTTGGATCATTTCACCTGCATTGCTAGCTGCAGCCTCAGGATAGTGACCAAATATGGCTGATCTCTGCGCTGTTGAAATGACGACATTTGCACCGGTGCTAGCACTGGAACTAACACCCGCCACGGTGTGGGCATTGGACAGCACTGTCACTCACACAAACCCTGTCATTAGAAAGTCCCTGAGAACAGCCCAAGTCTGGGCCCGGATTATACAAATAATTGCATGATACACAGGTCTACACTCTGTATATGGATGTTCAAAATGATTTTGCTCTGCGTAGTATTTTGAGCCTCTGGTCTCTTTGCCTGGCACTCAAAGTGTAAACTTCCGACTGTTTGCACTGACACACATATCAGATTTGAATTGGAGCTAAAACTGGTGCTCCTTTAACCAGGGTCAAAGGGAATCTCCATCTCCCCCCTTTATCACAACATGTACATGAAAAGCGCCCATCCCCCCACCTGTAACACGAGATAGAAAAAAACCTCTCCAGCTACAGGACAGTTAAATGACCCCATAAAACCTGACCTCGAGTGCAATAGACACAGAAGAAGGACCATGCTTTGCAAGAGCCAGGAGAATCTAGAAACTCATTATGCGCTGTTTGACATCACCAGTATATTCTGAGTTTTCACAATTGGAGCCTTTTCTTACCAGTTTGATCTGGGCAATGCCACAGGGCCACCCAAGGCAAGGCAGGGTAACTGATGTTACCATCAGCAGGCCAGGAGAGGGGCAGCTCCCACCCCCATGCCTGCTCCTCTCCCTCACAAGCTACAGAGACACGCAGTCTCGGTCACACAAAGCCGAGGAAGGGTGAGGTGTGAACAATCACCTCACCCTTCCTCCAAGCAACAAGGTGCTAAGCACCTAAGGAAAACCAACAGTCAGGCAGGGCCCAGATTCAAAGACCTGCCTCCTCCTCAGGGGGCCAGACATGTCTGCTATCCGGCCATGGGCTGGCGCACAGCCCCCACTACTATACACATCAAAGACCCAGGGCTCCAATGGGTCTTATAAATAAGAGCAGAATGCTCTCAGAAAACACAATCTGTTTGTGGACCCTGAACGGGGACCCAAACTAACAAGAGGTTTGCTGTTTACTCAGCGTCTTCCAAACTTTGCTTCTTTAGCAGTCTTTAAAAGTTCACTGCATACGCAGCGTCTTTTCTCCCCTCTTTGAACATTGCACTGTTCAGAAACTTTAACTACAGACAAGCGCCGAAAACCTCGCTGAAACAGAAGAATCCCCAGGGAGTACACGTGCAGAAGCAAGATCCAAGGCCGGCATGAGCGAGCGTGGCGGAAAAACAAACAAAGCACCCAGACGCAGGCGGATGTGAAATTTTCAGCTTTGCAGGCCTAAAAACATAGGTCCCAAGCGAAAATCACAGGAACCTCCAACACCTTCCCAGAAACCCAAATCACCCCACTTGCTAACAGCCATGGAGGCAGCGGAGCATTACGGCTGGGCCTGGGTCAGAGAAAATATGTACGTCTTACCAAAAGAAGAGGTCCCCATACCAAAAAGTCAAGAGGACGAGACGACACCATCAAAGAGAAGGAAGTCTACAGAAGGCATGGAAAAGGTAACAAAAAACATTCTAAATTATATGAGAACATGAGTGAGATGCAGCAAGTATTGCTAGAAATTAGGGGCAAACAAACACTTCCCACAGCTGAGTCCAGACACACAAACCCCACCATACCACTAATACCAGACATCACGGTTACCACCCCCCACCAGCAACAGCTACTGCAGCACCAGTCCCAGCAACACCAATAATACAGGCGCCAACAACACCAACAGCAGCCATCACAGTTTTACCTATGCCAACAACGGCAGCTCCTGACACAACGGGTGCTTTAAAAGCATGGTCAATCCCCAATACAAATACACCAAGACAGACAGGAGCGAGCAACAACAACCCACCGGACACGGTAATGATTAGTAGTACCCAATTAGACCTAAAACTTAAATGTTTTCAAACAGAAATATTGAACAGATACAAAAGGTGTTTAGCATGGAATATGGACATTACAATCAAAGAAGCCATATGGGCGAAAGAGTTAATTGAAATCTTTTCACTTATAGAAGCCCAACGCAAAGGGAAAGATGCTTTTAGGGATCCAAAAAAGATAGAGGAGAAAGCCATAGCCGGAAACGCCCAGGTAGAACAGAATTGGGACAAATGGCTACAGTCTTTCACCATCTTGGCAACTATTTATGAAGAAAAATTCCCCAATGATGGCAGAAAATTATGGGCATATGTTGATAAAATCAGAGAAGTAAAAAATGGCTCAAAAAGGAAAAACTTGCCTAGCATATGATATTAGATTCAGGAGAAGCATGTCAGAGAGGCCAGCCATAGACTGGGACGAGGTCCAGAACGATTTATACATGTTAAACGCAGAGCCTCCTTCAGAAGAAGAGACCGCACAGACAACCCCCAAAAATAGCAAAAACTCACAGGGTACCAGAGTATCCGACAATGAAAACCACAAAAAATGCAAACAGCCCTTTCTGAAGAATCAGCCATGGGCGGCCAAGTCTAATACCCACAGGCAGAACAAAAACCATCTCAAAAAGCCAACATCCCATGTAAGAACTTTGGAAAAAACCTGTGCACATAGAGAAAAGAATGCTGGTACAAACACACGTGCACAAACTACAACGGTGACCACGCAGCAAGCAACTGCACCAGACTGCCAACCAAAAATACAAAAGAGTAGCGTCAAATGCACCCCGCCAACCCTATGTTTGGCACCGGGCTGCACCCCCATCAATCCAAACAATTTTAGAGAGGCTCTCATGAATTACCCAGACAGAGAAACCAGCGAAGCAATCCGGCAGGGTTTCACCAAAGGTTTTGTCATCCCGTTCAAAGGCATTGGGTCTCAGAATGTTCCAAATAACCTGAAGTCAGCCAGGGACAACCCGCAAATGGTGGAAAGCAAAATTAAGAAGGAATTACTACTAGGCAGGATTGCGGGACCTTGGGACCGCATGCCTCTCAAAGAGTACATAATATCGCTCCTAGGACTGGTCCCCAAAAAAGAACCCGGGAAAATGAGGCTAATTCATCACCTATCCTATCCCAAAGGCCAACCGCTAAACTATGGCATTCCACACACGGAATCAGCAGTATCATGCACATACTTTCAAGAGGCGGTAAGATTCATACAGGAATGTGGCACGAATGCCCTGATGGCCAAACTGGACATTGAATCCACTTTCAGACTACTGCCAGTTCACCCAGACTCCCAGCAATTGCTAGGTTTTACTTTTAAAAACAAATTCTATGTAGACAGATGCCTCCCCATGTGATGCACAGTATCTTGCACTCTGAATTCAGCTCCTTTTTTCAATTGGCTTTCCAAAAACAGAGACCAGGGACCAGGATAGTACACTAGCTCGATGATTTCATGGTAATGGGGCCAGCAAATTCTGAAAAATAATTTTTCTAGGCATTGAAATAGACTCCGCAAGGGGCCTATGCAGAAATCCGAAAACAAAAATAGCAGAACTAGTGGAGAAAATACAAAGCCTGACAACAAAAGACAAAGGCACAGTAAAAGAAATTCAGTCATTAGCAGGAAGCCTCAACTTCACAGCCAGAATCATCCCTCAGGGGAGGGTATTCCCCAGAAGTCTGGAACTAAAAATCAAATCTTACCCAAAAAACCCCACCTACACATCCAACTAGGCACAGAGGTGAAACACGATCTGGAAATTTGGGGGAATTTCCTTAAAGATTTTAACGGGACATCACTTTGGCGTACGCCATTGAACACATGGACAAAAAGGGTCCTTTTCACCAATGAAGCCGGGAGCAGGGGGTTTAGACCCATACTAGACTCAGAATGGGTGGCAGGACACTGGCCCATAACATGGCAAGCGGTAGGGTGGACAAAAAATATCACCCTCCTAGAAATATTTCCCATCTGACTTACTTTACACATCAAAGGCAGGCAGCTAGCTAACACGGAACACTTGGTCTGGTGCGACAACATGGCCGTGGTAGGCTCCATAATCAGAAGATCCACTAAATGCCCTTTAGTGCTGAAAGTCCTACGAGCCATTACAGCGGTCACACTACAAGAAAACATTGTGGTCAAAGCAAAGCACATCGCTGGAGCAGACAATAATATTGAAGATGCTTTATCTCGCTTTCAGTGGCCAAGATTGCGGGAGCTAGCGCCGCACGCCCACGAACAGATGACACCAATACCAGCAGAATGCTGGGCAATAATGGGAATACAAAAATAACTGCATCAACGCAAGCGCCAAAGAGCAATGACCGGGGTGCTCAACAAGAAACAGGCAGCTCAAAAACGGGTGCCAACAAAATAACGGCATCAACGCCAGCGCCAGAGACCCCAGACCGGGAAGCCCAACAAGAACCAGGCACCTCAAAAACTGGTGCAAACAAAATACTGGCATCAACGCCAGCGCCAGAGAGCCCAGGCCGGGATGTCCAACATGATACAGGCACCTTTAAAACGGGTGCCAACAACTCGCTGCCCATAGAAAATACAAACCCTGGCTCAGAGTTCTTAATAGAGATGGCAGAGAAAGCATTGAAATTCACTACTGCAGCTCAGTACAGTAAGTGTTTGAAAACAGTATTTAGAGCCACAGGGTTAAACCATGTCAAGTTAATAACGATTAAAGACATAGAAATATTCTTAAAATGGGTGCATGAGCGGGGCTTTAAGAGAGACTGGGCAAAAAGACACCTAGTAGCAATCTCATATTTCTCAAAATTACGGGGTGACTCAGATCCCAACCAGAACGCCCTCATTTCCTACGCTATGAAAGGATGGGCCAGAGTGGAAGGGCCCCAGGTAGACACCCGCCGCCCCCTTGATTTCTACAAACTGGTAAAAATAGCAAGCCAGTTGGAAGCCATATGCTGGCATCCATATGAGATCATATTATCCAAAACAGCATTTTTTCTGGCCTACTTTGGGGCTTTCTGGGTGGGAGAGCTCATCGCCTCCAGTACCAAGGCCACAAACGGTCTAGGTGTTATGGAGGTCAGGGTCAGACAAGACAGCGTTAACATAGAAATCCAACAGTCGAAAACTGGGGCCAAAAGAACCATCAACATCTGTTGTATTGATTTGGTAACAAACTGCCCAGTATGTATTACCAACCTTTATTACGCACAAAGGCCCAAGGTGGGGGGGAGGTTTTTGATCCACAAGGACGCTTCGGCACTAAGCCGCAACCAATTTAAAGGGGTGCTGATCAACGCAGGGTGGGACCCGAAGGGCTTTGGCACCCACTCGTTTAGAATAGATGCTGCCACCTCAGCATGGCAGGGAGGCCTGGCACCACTATGCTAAAAAACATAGGGGGATGGAAGTCAGATTGCTACAAAAGATACATCAGACCACAGCTAATATAGCCATCCCCTTTAATTTTTCTTTCTCCCCCTCCCACTGCAGAACCAACAGGCGAAGAGAGGACCTCACTCAAATCAGCATGGATCGTCGGCCACTCATTCGTCTTCAGGACAGGCCGATGGGCGGAAGAAACCAAAGAAGGTCCGCTTTAGAAACACCATTGCCTCATGGTGGGTTTACAGAAGCCTTCGGTGGGCCGACATCCACAAAACATTAGCAGAGTTGGTCGCATACAGAGACCGGCCAAAAATTCTGATAGTACATCTAGGTGGCAATGATCTGGTTAACACAGGAAGGAGAAACTTATTTGAGGAAATATGCTCCTCTCTAGCGGGCATTTCCCACAACTGGAGAGAAACAGAAATATACTTCTCGGCCATCCTACCAAGAAAGAAATGGCAGGCAGCCAACTGCTACAAATCTGTAGACATTGCTAGAAGAAAACTCAATAGGGGGCTAGAGAAATTCTGCGCAGCAAGAGGGCTGGGCTTCATAAAACACCCGGCCATTACCCTGGGTTACCAGATCTTTTTCACAAAGACGGCACTCACCTATCAAACCAGGTTATGGAACATTTATTTCGAGAAATTACTGCAACCCTGGCCTTCAGGGGCTGTTACCAGGAGATACTTTCGGGGGAACACGGTCAACCGGTAACCTGCCCGCGTGTGGCGGCACGGGCCAAAGGGAGTAACCATAGGACCCGGTGCCCAAAAGTATGATATTATTATAAAATGTGATTATTGTTATCTCCATAACCATATCTGCACAATAAAATCCTATGGCCTTTTATTGCCAAAACTTGACAAAACGTTGTGAGACAAATTATTTTGGGTGAGGGTTCGGGTCGGCCAATAATGATGCATGCATATGGCTTCATCAGTTATGGGCAATGTCGCAGGGCTGCCCAAGGCGAGGCAGAGTAACTGATGTTACCATTCAGCAGGCCAGGAGAGGGGCAGCTCCTGCCCCCACGCCTGCTCCTCTCCCCCACAAGCTACAGAGACACGCAGTCTCTGTCACACAAAGCCGAGGAAGGGTGAGGTGTGAACAATCGCCTCACCCTTCCTCCAAGAAACAAGGTGCTAAGCACCTAAGGAAAACCAACAGTCAGGCAGGGCCCAGGTTCAAAGACCTGCCCCCTCCTCAGGGGGCCACACAGGACATGCTATCCAGCCGGGGGGTGGCGCACAGCCCCCACTACTATACACATCAAAGACCCAGGGCTCCCCTGGGTCTTACAAATAAGAGCAGAATGCTCTAAGAAAACACAATCTGTTTGTGGACCCTGAATGGGGACCCAAACTAACAGGAGGTACGCTGTTCACTCAGCGTCTTCCACACTTTGCTTCTTTACCACAAAACCCTCCCACCCTACAAATAAGGGAGAAGAACAAAGCAAAAGAAGTACAGGGCACTGTACGGTGTCCACAACAAGTAGTGGGACATGAGAAGGCGGCATGGGCCAGAGAGGGTAACCTCAGGACCCGGTGCCCAAAAGTTTGATATTATTATGATATGTGATTATTTTTTTATTTTTTTTTATGTTTTATTGGTTAAACAGATTAAACCTTTAACATTTATTCATCTTCAATTACATCATATCAAGAAAATGTCCATTGTTTATTGATATGCAATGATCATTCCAATGCCAGTTTTGAGCGATGGGCGTTATATGAGCCCACTTTGACTTTCTTACTTTTCCGGTCCTTCTTCCTCCAGCGCCAATTTCAGAGATTCTACAAATTTTAATGCATCTAATGTTCTGCCAACCTTTTCGACTGTCATTAATCGCTCCCAATATTCCTCTTCCATCCCGAGAAGATGTTGGTTGTATAGCCTCCCATGGCTACTAGACGCTCAGATGCCAAGGCCGGGCAGGCTAGCATCACATGTCTGATGGATTCTAGACGATCTTTTTTTTACTGAACCTACAATACGCTTTTGATTTTTCCATTAGCCTTCTTCTCCATTTAACCTTTCTGGAGTTCCAGATGTTAAGTCTGCATCTGAGCAGCAGGTCTTTGTAGTGGCTCGATGGAAATTTCATCAAGTATGGTGGGAGCATGTTTAAGGCTTTTCGTTCCCAGATGATGCTATGACACTCGTTTCTTATCAGTCTGTTCGCCTGAGGTTCCTACCAGTCGTTTTCCTGCATGGTTCTTTTGCCCTTGTCTGGAATGAATTTCAAGGTGTCTTCAGAGATGCTGAACTGTTCCAAAATAGCTTTACATTTCATTTTCCAATGTTGGAATATTGTGTCTGCATTGGTTATCCCTATCAGTGCTAATATTTCAAACGGTTGAGATGGTTTATCAAGGATAAACTTTCTGAACAGAGATAAAGATTTCCACAGCACAATTGATACCACAGATTGGAGCCTTAATTCCATTCTTATAAGCTCCATCGGCAGCGAATTCGGGAGGCGTAAGATCTTCCACCAAAAGTAAGATTTGCACAGATTCCATTCTTCCCAGCGCAGGGCTAGCAGGGCCTCTGCTCCGTAAGTAATTACGGCCAAAATCTTTTGTTTGTAAAAAGTTGTTATGGGCGTTAAGGAGAATTTTCCATATCTTTGGTGTATGAGTAGTCCTTGGTTGGTCAATGTCGTCACCTTTTCCCGAATCAATGAATAGTGGCCCTCTTCATTGCAGTTCTTATTTATCCTTATTCCCAGATATAGTGTAGGGTCCACCACCTCTAGTTTTTCCTTCTCTAGCGACCAGGCGTGATGTTTCCCTGCCGGTTTTTTTCCTCTGCAGGACCTCATTATTAGTACCATGGATTTCTTGATGTTTATTTTCATGTTGTTTTCTTTTAGGTACTTATTAAAGGCCTCTATCCGTCGCTGCAGTCCTATGGGCGTTTGGTCGGCAAATACAGCGTCATCCGCGTACAACATCCACTGTATTTCAGTTCCATTAACCTTAGGGGGAAAGGCACGTATCGTGGCTTGCGTGTTCTTCAAATCTGCATATATATGACAAATAGAAAGGGAGCTAAGGTGCATCCCTGTTTGATTCCACGGGAGGTTTCGATCTTTCTGGATAGCCCTCCATTAGCTGTAGTTTAGACTGTATTGAGGTGCCGGTGTACAAGGCTTGGATAGCTTCTAACAGATCTACCGGGCATCCCCAGGTCTTCGTTTTAAGCCACAGGCGCTCCCGGTTTATCCCGTCGAACGCCTGTTCGAGATCAATAAAGGCTAAGTAGCTTGTTTTTTTCTCTTCCAAGGCCTTTGCTTTCATCAGATTGATCAGGAATAGGTTTAAGGCAGTTCCTACACCGCTAATGAAGGCTGTTTGTCTCTCGTCCAGGATTTTAGCCTCAGTCGCCCATTTTTTTAAGTCCCTTAATAGGATAGACGCAAATAGTTTGCCAATTGAATCCAGCAACGCGATCGGCCTGTAGTTTCTAGGGTTTCCTCGGTCCCCCTTTTTATAGATCGGCACAATGTAAGCCCCTGCCCACGAGGAAGGAATTTGTCTTGCTTGTTTTATTTGTTGGAACAGTGCATAAGTCCGACCAGTCTTTGCAGTTTTCTTTAAGCATTTTGTTCGAGATGGCCTCTGGGTCCACTGCCCTGGAGAAGCTAAGCTTTTTTAATCAGCATAACTATGTCATCTCTGTCAAATTCCAGAGCCCAGGGAGTTTCATCGAGTGTCTGTTCTGCAGCCTTTATCTTGTTTTTCTCTTCATACAATAGGGAATAGCGGTTAAACCAATTTTCCTCCGAAACTTGGTTTACACCTATTGCCGCTTGGTTAAGGTCTCTGTTATTAATTATGTTCCACGTGCTTCTTGCATTATTTGTTGGTACTGCAGCTAACATTTTCTCTGCATCTCTTTGTGTTCTCAGAAAGCGGGTGGATTGTAATTAGTTTTTATATGTTTACCGACACTTCCTCCTTAGTTCATATTTTTCATCGGAGTTGGCCCTTTTTATACGTGTAAGATCAGCTCTATATTGTTTCCTTCTGCCCACTAAAAGTTCATCATAAGCATGTTTCTTTTCGATTTTCTTCACTTTATTAGGATCAAACTTGACCTCAAAAGCTTCAAGCAGCCATTTATATTCGACCACCTATTCACCGTTCCCAATAGCTTCATTAAAATCTAGCACCAGTCTTGGTATTGCCTGTTTTTTTAACCTCAATCGGTTTCTGCCCCACGACACATCTGTTGCCATCATTCTGTTTCTCCCTGCAATTGATCTTATTTCCCAGACGAGGTCCGTTTCCAGTAGGCTGTGGTCGCTATTTACTTGCTTCTTTATTGTGAATGAATGTATCCATGCAAGAGTATTTCCTCCTACGAAGCAATAATCGAGACAGGCTCCCGAATTTCCATTGTGCCATGTATTAGCACCAGTTAGGTCTCCTCTCGTCTGGCTATTTAACATCCTCATGTCACGGATTTGAATTTCCTCCATCCATTTTTGTTCTTTCCCTACTAGATGTTATGTCTTTTTGATTTTACCCTCCTTGTCCAGCAATTTAAATGTTTAAGTCTCTGCTAAGGGGTATCAGCTGGTCTTTTTCCTCGGTCATTGATTTATCGATGGCATTCATAATTGTTTTTAAGTAGCCCTCCAGCTTCAGCATATTTTCGCTCCAATAGGTGTTGATTAATAACATCTTTACAGGCTCTTCTTTCGCCTTAGATTTAAATGCTACTTTCAGTATTTGCACAAAGGGGTTTGGGATATGGTGTTCTAGTACTTGTAAGGGGCTATCTAATTTTTTTTAGTATCATCAGGCCTGCAAAAGGTCTACCTTTTGGTCCTTTTCTGGCCGTGTTTATATAGACTTCATATCCCTCACACACTGGTGGTTCACGCAGCCAAGATTCCTGAATAGAGATGAGGTCATATTTACCCAAGAAGCTACTGTCACTTTTTTTATTGTGGATATATTTTCCCTTTGGATTTTTGGATCTTCTTTTGCATTTTCTCTTAGATCCTTATTTATAACATCTTTTCGGAATGGTCTGCTTTCTTTTCTACACTCCTTATCAATGATTTTTTTCCTTGTTGCATACTTTCTTCATCTCCTTGGGTTCCTTTTCTTCCTTCTTTGTTGCTTTTATATTGTTAAGCTTGAGGTCATCCTCCAGATTCTCTATTTGAAAACCCTTTTTTTTTAGGATGTCACTGGCCGCCAGCAGTTTCTGCTTGATCTTATTGGAGGTGAGATGTAATATGACTTGGTCCATCCGCTTTTCCCTTGGGAATTCAACAATTTTTAGGTCATTCAGTTGATATTGTACGTAGGGATAAAATTTGATTACAGTAAGTCATCACATATCTCCAATTTAGCACCACCCATCTTGGGCCATTTGATGTTGTTTCTAGTTTTAGGTAGCAACTTTTAGGGGGCCTGGGTTTTGTGGGATTTAGCAGCGGGGGGACTTGCCTTTGATTTTCTTCAATATGCTCCCCTTCTCTTTTATTATTTTTTGATTTTGGATGGAGCTTTCCTTGTTGGTTTTGTGCATTCATTTCTTTGTTATCCCGCTCCTTCCTTTTTTCTTCCATTGTTTTAAAATGAATGGGCCCACTTTCATCCTCACCGGCGGGATCTCTATGTGAAGAATCTACCCTTTTCTCTAACTTCTTAGGAGTCTTTGGCAAATTCTCTCTTTGGGGTTTCAGCATCTTTCGGTATTTTGGATTTGGTCCCAGATCAACGGTTTCACAGTTATCTATGGTTTGCCACTCAGATAGACTAATACTATCCCATTATTCCTCTTCCCTGTTTTTATCCATAAATTCAATTAGATCACTTAGATCTGCGGATTGCTCCGACTCTTCCTATTCTTCATCTATTGCAGCAGTGTTTTTGGCTTCCTTTTCCCCGTCGTCCTCTAAAATATCAAGCTCACTCATATTCAATTCTCTTCTGGGCTTCTTCGCGCACTGTATACTTTCTCTTTTTGGCGGTGTTCTTAAATTCCTCAGGAATGCTCTTGAGCCATTGACTTTCCGTTTAAGAACTTCATTTTTTGATTTTTTTTCCATTTTCTAGTGTTTTTTTTTGGCACCCCCTTTCCCTTCTGGAGGTCCTGCCCGTTAGAGGAGCCACCTGCAAAAATGGGAAAATTTGGTTGATCCGGCTTAGGGGTCGGGTCACCTCTGTCCGCCACCATTTTCCCTGGATAAATCAGTATTACGTCTTATCCTCACCTTGTTTCAATTTCATTGGGCCCTTTCCTGCTGTTATATTTTCTCCCAACTGATCCTGCTCGTTTTTCTGTTTGTAAAAGCTTCTCATCCATTTGCAGTCCTCAAGGACTGACTCCATCAGTAGTGATTTATCATTAGCATCTCTTCTCGCTAATTCACTGAGGCAATTTTGCCAGTGTTGCGTTTGCTCTGCTTCCTTGTTCATTTGTATGTCTAATCTCTGCAAGGACTATTCCATTTGCAGGTTAGCCTCTTTAATTTGTGTATTGGTGGTGGTTACTTCTTGAACAGAGTCCTTTATCACCTCATAGAGTTTTAAAAAAGGGTGCCAATGTAATGTTTAGGGAAGCCATGATCACTTTTTGAGTGTGTTCTGTGTCCATCACTCTTTCAATTTTACAAACTTCAGAGAATATTTGTGAGAATTGCTCTTTAGGTAGTTCTGCTAGGCACGGGCTTGCGTCTTCAGATACTGATGTTTGAGTCATTTTCGTTGATGTTTGTTTCTCATAAATTGATGTTTGAGTCATTTTCGTAGATGTTTGTTCCTCATGGTAGTTACTTGGAATTAGGACGGGGTCCTCCTCAAAGGATCTCCCTTTAGTTTGTTCTTTGTCTAATGCTACCATCTTCTTGTTTATGAAAGAGAAACTTTTCCTTTTCTCTCTTTCAATTTTCTCCGTCAAGATCATTATGTCTTGCATGATTTTATTTGCTAGACTTGAGTTGCTCAGGCTGACTGCCGACGAATTTGGATTTTCCTTGTCTCTTAAACGTCCTTGTAGTTTCGCTCTCTCAATTCGTATCCTGGCTTGATTGTCAGCAATAGGAGTCGTCCTGATTGCTTCCTGTATGGGGCTTGAGTGGAGGTTTCCTTTATCTCCTTGATTTTTAATAACCATAGTCATGTCTTCATTTTGATGACTTTTTTTATAGCCTCTGGCCTTGTATCCTTAATTTCGGTGATCTTCTGTATAGGCTGGAAGATGTCAAACACTACTGGTACTGCCTCTTCGAGACCTGTAGGCTGGGACTTATTCCCCCGGGCGGTAGGAGATTCCTGTAGGGCTTTTTCCAACTGGCCTAGCTCAGTCAAATCCCAAGGGCCTGCATTTTCCCATAAGGTCTCCGAGTTGGCAGATACGCATGGGGTTTGATTAGGGGGTACCTTTATACTTTTGAGGCCGTCAATTGGTATCCTTGGTTCCTCCCCTGACGTACTTTCAATTAGCTTGCCGGCTATGCAGTCATTATTTTCCTCCATTGAGGCGAGCATTTCCGGATTTTGACTATCGGCTTGCTCACCTTCCATCTTATCTAGGGAATGTTGCCTTCCATGGGGAGAGACAGAGGGAGAGACAGAGTAATTTTCCTCGCTCACTCCAGGTTTATTACTCAACTCTGGCTTTTCTGTCTCAATTTCTGATCTCGATCTGTCTAGGGTTTTATCAGGAGACTCACACGGTTCCGGTCTTGCTTGGCCCAGACATCTTTCGGGCTCTTTAAAGAGGCCGGGACAGTCTGTCAGGGCGTTTTCACCTGATTCACAATTGTCTCGATCGTCCGCGCACCCCTGGTCCAACCGAGCTTCAGCCGACTGGGTTATGCTAGGAGCCCTAGGTAGTTGGTTTGTGCTATCCGCTAGGATTGGAATAGTGCGGGCATTATGTGGCGCAAGAAGCTTTGTGGTAGAATCATTTTTATCCTCAGTTTCCAGGGGCTGCAATGGATTCTTTACAATTGCCATCCCCTACCGAGAGGCTGTTACGCTTCTTGGTACTAAAAGGTAAGCGTGTCTTTTTTAACGTGGAGGGATCCTTATGCGTCATTCTAGGTGAATTCTCAGTGGTTCCCTCGACTTCTGGGAGGGAGGTGACTCTTTGTCTTACCTGAAGGCGGGTTCTCAGTCATGCTGCCGACATTTCCGCATGTGCGGGGGCTGTCTTCAATTCGTCGTGCAGCTCCTCTTTAGGCTTTCTTCTTTGCTGAATTCAGCTGGCCTCTGGTGGTGGGTTAGTTGAATGGCAAAGCCACAGCAAGCAGCCAAACAGCACAACAGCAGGTTGGTTCCTCAATGACATGCCCTTTGCACGCACAGGCTTAGCGCTGCAAGGGTGCCTGGGACAATGATTTATGGGCACACTTCCTGCATACCCGGGGCAGAGGGGCCGGAGCTACACAGCGCGACGGCGCTTCTCCTCTCCTCTTTGATTCTGGCAGGGATCTTTGCAGTTCTTCAGGTTCAAACAGCTGATCAGGAAGATACGGGTTCGCACCCACAGCACAACAGCAGGTTGGTTCCTCTATGAAACACCCTTTGCACGCACAGGCTTAGTGATTATTGTTACCCCCATAACCATTTCTGCACAATAAAATCCTACTGCCTTTTATCGCCAACACTTGACAAAATGTTGTGAGACTAATTCTTTCGGGTGAGGGTTCGAGGTTGACCAATAATGATGCATGCATATGGGTTCATCAGTTACCAGCTTGTATAATCATGTCCACTTTTGTACTCCAAGTATAGTCACAGTTTGTACTATTATTTGCCAAAGTACCCCTTGTTTCACCATCCTGGTATGGTTCCTATTTGCTGAATACCTTAGTCCAGAAGGAAGGGCTGGCGACCTTCTTTTTTTGAATTCACACTTTTATTGAAACATTTATATTACAATAATGCAGACAAGCTGGCCAGGCAAACCTACCAAACAGCAATTCACCTACCAGTGGGATAGAGAATGCTGGATAGGTGAATTGCTATTCGGTACTTACACCTTTTGACATCACGGCTAGGTTGTGGATGATATCCATGAGAGACCAGACTCTGTGGAAGTCAGTACCAGACAACACACAATATCGATGATATTGTAAACCCTGAATTAGGAAGTAGCTTTCTTGATAATAATACATGCTGCTATAAAATTGGCATACAGAACAAATGGTTATAAAGTAAACCTTTACCTAAAACTAGGCCATTGTGTTTTTGTTTCTCACTCTGCAGGATAGGGTGCAGTCTATTCTATACATGAGAAATAATTGGGTGGAGAGTTCATCCACCTGAATGGCATCACCACTGGAACTTTTGTCCTAGGTGAGCCTTTTTGGGTGACAATTTGATTATTTACCGAGCTTGCATTCACTGCATATTATTTGAGATGACTGGGTTTCTGAATTCATTGTAATTAGTTTATTATTTTATTTGTAGATCACGGGGCTCACCCCATTCATCATAGAGGCAAACAACACTTATCAGTTATCCTGTGTCCTGAGATGGTTAGCTGAACAACTGGGCAAGACATCCTGCACCCACAAAATACAACCGAAACACGTGTTGACAAGCAATTATCCCCTACATGTGTATAGTGGGAAACATCTGTGAAATATATTAGTGTAATTTTGGAAATGTGTTATATATGTTGGTTTAGGTTACACTAGACATCTATGCCAGCATACAATTCTTGTATATGAGTATGAAATGTATGAGTTATGAAAGAAAGTTGAATGGATAAAAAAGTATGAATTGGGTCTGTGATCAATCTGATCAACTATTGTAATGAAATAAAATGAAGATTTTGTATTGGTAAAAACTTTTGACTACATACATATGGAATCCTGTCATCATTGTCTATCGGTCAATGTTTTATTATTATTGTGTATTTTCACCTGGAGGACCATAGACCTATACCAGGTACCCTTTGTGGATTCTTAGATCCAGGAATATGCATGTAAAGACTGGATGGGGGGTATCTGTACTTCTTCCCCCTATATGGCAGAGCAGAGACACAGATCACCCATACCAAGGTTCTCTATATGGTAGCTATGAACGAGCAACCAAGGCTTAAGCTCTCAAGAGGTGATGCAGACTGTTTCTTAAGTACAGAGCGTCCCCAAAGCCCCACAAAGGAATATCTGCATGCTATGTTATCTGCTAACACAGTTCTTTATATAAAAATAAGGTTCAAGATATGTACATAAATCAATAACACACTTGGTACTCTGGTAATTCTAATATGGAAATAAACCATGGCGAACAAAAGACATCATAATCACTTCAAATTTTGCATATTTCGCGTAATGCAGAGAGCGACATCCCCAATCTAGAGTCTGAAGCTCTCCACGCCAAATAAAGGTGCCGTGTGGTATTTCTGCAGGTATGTGCAAACAACACACAAGCACAGTGGCACCACATATGGTGAGACATAATGATTGAGTGGACAGAATTTGTCAAATTGTGAAGTTTGTACTCAGGCATTCTGCACCACCGCATCCAAGTTGTAATCCTACAAGTTACATTCAGTAGAGTTGCAAAGGCGACATAGTTGTACATGTCCTTGTGTGCCGTCTTGGGGCTTATTGTGTACTATGGGAAAACATAACACACAAGTGCGGTTTAACTGATCTTTTTTTTTATTCGTGCGCTCATATGCGGGGGAGACCCCCCACAGCTCCCCCCATATTCCCGTCACATAATAATTACCCTTACCCACCCTTATACTTTTTGATTGGATTCTGTCTATTTGTATCCATGTTATTGTATCCTCTGACTGTATCCCCTTTTTTTACACTGGGGGCACCCGAGCAGGACACTGAGCAGCCGTGGTGCACCCGGCTGGACAAGTTCTACTGCGATCACGCAGTACAGAACACGGCCGGGGGCATCCTGCTGGGGTCGTGATCACTTGACGTTGTCACAGACACTGGGGGAACTCAGTGCACGTGGTCCTCGGCACAGTGGTCACACAGGCCAAGAATCCCCCACGGGCTGTGAGCACATGGCTAACACACCAAACAAAACAACACTGAGACAGGGTTGCCACGTTCTGGGTTTTCTGCCACAGTGCCTGCACGTGCGCACAGAGGCTCCTTTTATCAACTTGAGTCGTTCTCTTAAACGGGAAACACGTCCCAGTTAAAGTGCCCACACCACACAGTGGTCCATTGCTTGAAGGCTAGGCCGCTGCTGCATGAAACCCCAATGCACAGGGAAGGCCACCAGTCCTTGTTGTTTGGCAACCCCCATCAGTAAATGAGCCGCAAGATGTATGGACCTGTATATGGTAACAGAGTAAGGGGATTGGGTAAACACTGTCAGGTGGGGCATCTAAGCCCTTCTTTCAAAAATAACTACTGTAGACGTCACTAAAAGTACAACGTCCTATCGGTTCTACTAACTATACATTACTTGGACCATTATGATTGGGTTGGCACCAACCCCACTCATACTTCTCCACTTTGCCTAGCAGCGTTCAGAATGGTCGGCCAGGTGCAGGTTGCCCCCTAGTTCCCCCCGGCATTCCTCCAATTATTGTTACAATCATCACTTTAGTGGCCATGTGTCAATTATTTCACTGTGGTTGGCCTCAAGACTGCCTCTTCTGTCTCTAAAATTTCTGATATCTTCGCCTGGCCCACTGCCATGCATAGTTGTGAAAGTCTCACTTCTTCTCGCTCGGCTGGTCACGTGATTCAGACACTGTGAATTTGCCTCTTCTTCTTGTCATTTGTGTATTTGATTTTCGTTTCAACCACCACCTGCCTTCAGTTTCTTATCTCAACCTTTCAGAACAGGATATTCTGTTCTTTGCTTCAATTAATTGTAGCTACTGTTCCTCCATTTGAACTGATATGACCTTGGTTTTCCTGGCATGATTTGCCTCTGCTGAGTTTCGTTTCTACTGCTTATTCTTGATTTTGCTAAATATGAAGCTCTCCTCGTGTGGCCTTTAGTAACCTTTGGGTTGATTCTGCTTCTTGTGCAAAGTGGAAGTATACTTATATAACGTGCTTCTTCTGAGATAGATATGTATAGGTGGCGCTTGCCACAGTCTGTCTTCTACTAAGCATAGCAAGCCGCACGATTTTCTTAGCTTTCTTGCGGTTCCAAGCATATGTACATGCGTAAACTGGTTGAATATCTTCGTCATGCTTACAGCATAAGCTTCTTAAATTTGACATCGTCTTTTCACTTTAGGCCCACGATGTCCCTAGTTCATAGCGTCTCCGTCTCTTTACGTCATTCTCTGGTTGTCATCTCTTCTATATGTGAGTCAGTCTGGGTTCTTGTGTCGTCACCATTCATCTTGCATTAAGACCTTTTTGGTTTCTTCAGGGACTGTACTTAGACGATATTCGTTTTGTTTAATTTGTTGATATGGTTTTCTCAATGGGTACTTTACTGTCCATGGTGTCTTAGATATAGGTAGTTCAATAGGTGCTGTTCTTCTGATAGGTAATGGACATAGCCCCACTGCGGCTCTCTGCTGGTTTATTTGCTCATCATACGTCACATATTTCGGCGTGAACGTTCCTGGTACTTCAAAATAGACGGTTGGAGTGCGGGCAGTACTTACAACCTCCTCTACAATTAGTAGCCATTTGAGTGGTTAGGAATAATGCCCATGAACAACAAGAAGAAGCAGCCCCATCATTGCATGGGTGCACAAAACAAACGCATCTGTAGTAGTGTTTATTTATAGAAAAAACACAAAAATAAGATAAACACACATGTGCAAAATACTAATACATACTAATGGATGCATAAGAACACATAGTGTGATGGTGCTACGCAACACACACAAACACACGCCTCCTAACGAGCACTCACACATCTGCGAGTGACATACGTTTAGTCCTGATGGTCTCCAGATGTTTGGACTGTAACTCCCATGATCCGTCATCTTTGACTATGCTGGCTAGGACTAATGGTTGTAGTCCAATACATAGGGAAACCTAAAGGTTGCAGACTCATGGTTTAGGCAGACACCCTTAACAGGTACACGGACAACTACAAGACACATGCAAAATTGCACACACACCAACACATGCTAAGTGACACAAAATTACACAATCACTGCAGGGTGACAGACAAGGTATAAAACACCTGTGAATGCCACACGCATTTGCCCATTTTCACACGTACATATGCTATGTTACAAACAACTTGCATATGCATCTTTAAGAGATACTGAGATGTTCTACAAAGCAAGGGTTTGGAGGAACTTGTACGTTTGAGGCTTTGTAAAGTTCAATGGGTGGCAATGGGGCGCTGTTCACGGGGGGGGCAGGTACAATGTACAACAAGAGGGTGGGAGAGGATGGGAGGAAACTAAGGTATTCTGACCCTCTCCCAGCAACAAAGGAGGTTGTGGTGCAGAGCTGCTAACAAGGACACTGGGGAAGTGTGTCTTCACTTATTTCTGGAGTGCATGGGGAGAGAGCACTAGTCTGATGAGGTCGCTCCAAATTATTGTTGCACAGCTAAAGAAGACTCCTTTCCTAGTCCTTTATGTTCTGCCATTTCTCAATTTCTACTTATTGAGATGTTAGAGCTCAGTTTGTTTCATTCAACCCCCAAGATGATGGGCCTATCAGCCTAACCGTTGACATTGGCTTGTAGGGGATACATGCAGTCTTGAGAATTATGTGGGCTGGTCAGGGAGTCATCGTAGCTCCTTGTTGGTTTATGCCAGGGGTCTGCAACCTTTGGCTCCCCAGATGTTGTGCACTAGAACTCCTATGATCCCTCATCATTGACTATGCTAGCTGGAGCTGATGGAGGTTGTAGTCCAAAACATCTGGAGAGCCAAAGTTTGCAGACCCTTGGTTTATGCGACATGGCTGTATTTCACCCTTTGCTGAGTTAGGCCATGGCCAGCATAATGCTACTTAGATGGGTCCAGTGCTTTAAATGGAAACTCACTATTGCAAGTACTCACTATAGCAGAGTACATGCTTACAGTTGAGAAGTGCTGTTACTCCTCCATTAAAAGCATTGGCTTCCTATTGAAAAGTGATGTTACTATGCATTATAAAACAAAAAAGTACAGGTACTCAGGACCGGCAAGTACCTGCCCATTTAAAGCTCTGGTTGGGTCCGTAAGGAACTGGAACACCAGGGAGACGGGCATTGCCACCTATTAGAGGACCATTGACGGGTCAATAATTCTGAAGTTGCATTCGGGCAGGAAGGCCTTGATTGTTGTCTAGAATGAGAGCTTGTGTCATGTTGTCTGTTTTTCTCGTTATCTGGGTCTTAAGTGAGAGCTCCTGTCTTTGATATGATATGATATGATATGATATGATATGGCATTTATAACGCTCCTATACACAAGTGTTTCAAGGCACAACGAGGCAAAGGAGGGGGAAACAGGGGAAGACAGACAAACGATCCTACTAGGCCAGGTGTAATTCAGACTGCACAAGTGCAAGGGAGGGGAAGGAGGAGAAGTGCGGGGGGGAATGGAAGAGGAAAGTGCAGTACATGGGATAGAGAACAAAAAAAAAAAAATAACAATAAGTAAACAATAATGAAGTGCTGCCTGCAGGTGGAAAGTGAAAGAGGTAAGTGCAAACGTCAGTGTCAAGTGCAGGTAGTGGGACCGTAGGGATACAGAAAACAGTCACCAAGTGCAGGGATGGGCAGGAACCGACTAGCGGGGGAGGGATCAGGCCCGAGAAACGGAGGTGGCCAGGTAACCAGTGCAGTTCCCGTGATGGCCAGGGAATCAGCAGGGGACAAGAGGAGAAAAAGTGGACGAAGATGATTCTCCTCAAGTTTCAGTAGGCAGGGAGGCTGTTCCAGAGGGAGGCCCCAGCCGAAGAGAGAGATCTACCACCAGCTCGTTGTTTGGAGAAGCGACTGACCCTGAGGGAATTGGAGGCAGATGAGCGAAGAGCTCAAGGATGAAGGTATTTAGGAAGAGATAGTTGAAGGTATTGAGGCCCCAGGCCCCAGAAGGCCTTGTGGACGATGCAGAGGGTTTTGAACTGTATCCTCGCAGCCACTTGGAGCCAGTGCAGAGATTTCAGTCCCGGAGAGATACGATCCCTTGGCTTGAGGCCAAGGACAAGTCTCGCAGTTCTGTTTTGGATAAGTTGCAAAGGGCGGAGAGTAGAAGCGGGCAGATTTAGAAAGAGGCTGTT
This sequence comes from Ambystoma mexicanum, assembly GCF_040938575.1. Taxonomy (NCBI): domain Eukaryota; kingdom Metazoa; phylum Chordata; class Amphibia; order Caudata; family Ambystomatidae; genus Ambystoma; species Ambystoma mexicanum. The sequence goes on along the minus strand of NC_090921.1, from coordinate 253,340,262 downwards.
TCAATACTCCAACATGGAGAGAACCAGAGCTCTGGAGACAGTGAGCTTCTGGGGGAAGGAGAGGAAAGGCAGAATACCTCTGAGGAGGTGCAGCTTGTAGTGTGACTTCTTAGAGACGTCAGAGATATGAGGAGAGAAGGAGAGTGTAGAGTCGAAGATGACCCCGAGATTTTTAGCCTTGCAGGTGGGAGCAGGGAGGGGGCCAAGAGAGGCCGGCCAGAGAGATACAGGAAAGGAGGGAGTAGGTGTGCCGATGAGGAGAATCTCAGTCTTACTGGCATTAAGGCAGAAGTAATTGGCGGCACACCACTCTCCTGATGAATCCATGTGACTTTGTGCACAAGGTAATTTGGGGTGTGAATTATTTGTGCTTCGTGTCTGGATTAGAGATTGTCTTCTGCTCTTGCTGAGGGCGAGTTCTTCCATCTTTTCCGGGTTCAGATTCAAGTAGGCAGTTGACATTCAGGAGTGAAGAGGGAGGCAGTGTTTGAGCTGTTGGATGTCTGAGTGAACTGATTCCCAGTTGCTGTTGTTTGTCATGATTGCTTTGGTAGATCATTTTCTTTCCTTCCTTCTTTCCTTCTTTCCTTCTTTCTTCTTTCCTTCTTTCTTTCTTTCTTTCTTTCTTTCTTTCTTTTTTTCTTCTAATGCAGGAAACCTTGACTGGCAACAAAGCGCCTGCCTTGTCACCAATTCTTAAACATTGTTCCAGGAGTCCCGGGCTCAAAAGGCAGCAGCAGCAGGGCCATCATGCCTTACAATGGAGAGCCACAACCATGGCTTTCCCCCTCCCCCCATCAAGGAGAAGATTTGTGCTATGGAGGGAGTTGTTTCCAGCCACCTGCAAGAAAAACTAAGTGCGAAAAATACAAGTACCAGAATCCTTATAGTCAATTAACTTGCCACACCTGAAAAGGAAATGAAGACAAGCCTGAAAAAGCAAAGAAACACAGTCTCCCTGAAGATTGATGTAGTCATGAAAGCGTGTGTTTGGAGGAGAAGCTAATGCAGGAAACCTTGACTGGCAACAGAGCGCCTGCATTGTCACCAATTTTTAAACATTGTTTCAGGAGTCCCGGACTCAAAAGGCAGCAGCAGCAGGGCCATCATGCCTTACAATGGAGAGCCACAACCATGGATTTCCCCCTCTCCACATCAAGGGGAAGATTTGTGCTACGGAAGGAGTTGTTTCCAGCCACATGCAAGAAAAACTAAGTGCGAAAAATACAAGTACCAGAATCCTTAGAGTCAATTAACTTGCCACACCTGAAAAGTAAATGAAGACACGCTTGGAAAAGCAAAGAAACACAGTCTCCCTGAAGATTGATGTAGTCATGAAAATGTGCGTTTGAAGGAGAAGCTAATGCAGGAAACCTTGACTGGCAACAGAGCGCCTGCCTTGTCACCAATTTTTAACCATTGTCCATAATGTGTATAGTGTCATTGATCCCTTGGTGTATCAGTGCAGAATATATGACAGAGCCAGGTTGATAGTCGTCGAGGAGGTTAGAGAGACGGAGCTCGACTTTCATTTGTATGATATGATATGATTTGTTATTTATAACGCGTGGACCCGGGGATGGAACCTGCGTTGCTCCGTGTCATCTTGCTTCCAAGGCGAGCATGTTGCCGCTCGTTGTCTAGTGTAATCTTTCTGGTGAAGGGCAGGTTGCAAGCGGGAAAGTTACTCTGGGTGAAGTGTACATTTCTTTTCAGTAGAAGGTGCTTTCGGGGAGTAAGGGGTTGACGATATTTAGGGTTTGAGTGCATCTGGGAATGCTTCTTTGGAAGTGCCAGCCTTTAGGGCAGTTAGGATGCTGGTTAGGTCCTAGTGTGAGATTGCCTTGTTGGTGGATCAATTGGTGGACGTTGCGTGATGCATGAGGGGGACAGAAGTGGTTAGGTTGAAATGTCTGCTTTAGAGACTAACCTTGTCTGTGAAGAATTGATGGAAGATGTTGCATTTGTCAGTGGACCGTGGAATTGAATGCTCGGTTGCTGCAATAATGGAAGGCTTAGAAAAGGGCTCTCCTTGTTCTGGTTGACTCTCTTGTGATTGCCTTGTAGTAGGTGGCCTTGGCAGGGATAGGGAGGGTCTTGTATGGGTGTTGAGAGTCTTCTGTGTGTTGAGTTTCCCCACATGTTGCCTTGCATGTGGATGGAATGTTTTCTATCCTTGAGCAATTGTGTGTACCAGGATGCCGAGGGTTTTGATTGGTTGGTCTAGGATTTGAGTGCAGTATGACTGTTGATGCCACAAATGCCTGGCCAATATGGCTCTGACCTATCTCAGCAACCAAATCATCAGAACCCAATGCAACAGACCTACTCGCTCCTCCTACTCCAACCACATCACCATCCCAAGATTGAAGAGAGTAACAGCAGGGGGGTCCAGCTTCCCGGTAGTCGCACCACAATTAAGAAATGACCCATCACTGTTGTCATTCCAAAAAAGTCTGACATACCAACTATGCCTTCTTCAAGGACATATACTAAAATCAAATTATCATTACTTTCCTGCCTGTTTTCCTGCCTGTACCTGTCCTATGAATGTAAATGCAATCTGTAACATGCATCAAGTAACATGTACGATATACCAACACCTCACTGTAACCATCATCTTAAGTACTAGCGCCTTGAGGCCTCTGGACTAAGCGCGCTTTGTACATGTCAAATAAATAAATAAAAATTAACAAATAAAAGGTGCTATTGCGCGGACTGATGGTGAATAAGCCAGGGAGTGTGATGACGTGTGTGCTCTGCTATAAAGTGGGTGCTTGGGTGATGAGGCGTTGCTTCATCACACCAGTGGGGAAGGGCTTGGAGGCAGTGTCATGGGGGCTTTGTGTTGACAGTGGTGGATGAAGGAGGTTGACGTGAATACGAGTGAACTATCGCGACCGCTGGTAGCAGAGAAGGGCAGTCCAGGTTTACAGCATCAGTTCAAGGATGTTGCCTATGTGTTGCTTCGATGATATGAATAAATGCCTTCTTGCTTTCCGTAACTTGTGTCTTTCTCAAACAGAAAGGTAAAAAAAATAGGGAAGGGAGACAAACATGTTAGGAAGGGGAGTCGGAAACGTTCACATTAAATGTATTAAAACAACAATAAAACAGTTTGCTGAGAACGGCATGTTCCATGGAGGTCTTCAGAGTGCAAGGGATTCATTGGAGAGGTGTGTGTGTGGGGGGGGATAACGTCAGGGGAACAGCACGCAGGCTGGGACTCAAGGCGTGGGGGCAGCTTCGGGCTCAAGAATGGGAGACAGTACACTCTCTTGGGATCAGGGGCAGCACTGCAAAACTGAGGCGAGCACACTTTCTAAGGAGTGGGGGAAACACGCCGGCTCAGGAATAGGAGATTAGGAGATGGGGTGCAGATTTATGAGTGGGAGTGAGTTCACAGGCGTAGGGATGAGACATGGCTCACAGGCACAGGATGGGGAACAGTTCACAGGCTAAAGAAGGAACACAGCTCACAAGCTCAGAACTGAGATACAGAGTACATGCTCAGGGGATGAGACACAGCTCACAGCATGCTCAGGGGAATGGGACACAGCTCAGAGGCTCAGTACTGAGATACAGAGTGCATGCTCAGGGGAATAGGACACTCACAGGCTCAGTACTGAGATACAGAGTGCATGCTCAGGGGAATGGCACACAGCTCACAGCATGCTCAGGGGAATGGGACACAGCTCACAGGCTCAGTACTGAGATACAGAGTGCATGCTCAGGGGAATAGGACACAGCTCACAGGCTCAGTACTGAGATACAGAGTACATGCTCAGGGGAATGGGACACCGCTCACAGGCTCAGTACTGAGATACAGAGTGCATGCTCAGGGGAATAGGACACAGCTCACAGCATGCTCAGTGGAATGGGACACAGCTTACAGGCTCAGTACTGAGATACAGAGTGCATACTCAGGGGAATAGGACACTCACAGGCTCAGTACTGAGATACAGAGTGCATGCTCAGGGGAATGGCACACAGCTCACAGCATGCTCAGGGGAATGGGACACAGCTCACAGGCTCAGTACTGAGATACAGAGTGCATGCTCAGGGGAATAGGAGACAGCTCAGAGGCTCAGTACTGAGATACAGAGTGCATACTCAGGGGAATGACACACAGCTCACAGCATGCTCAGGGGAATGGGACACAGCTCACAGGCTCAGTACTGAGATACAGTGTGCATGCTCAGGGGAATAGGACACAGCTCACAGGCTCAGTACTGAGATACAGAGTGCATGCTCAGGGGAATGGCACACAGCTCACAGCATGCTCAGGGGATGGGGCACAGCTCACAGGTTCAGTACTGAAATACAGAGTGCATGCTCAGGGAATGGGACACAGCTCACAGGTTCAGTACTGAGATACAGAGTACATGATCAGGGGATGGGACACAGCTCACAGGCTCAGTACTGAGATACAGAGTGCATGCTCAGGGGAATGGGACCTCACTCACAGGCTCAGTACTGAGATACAGAGTGCATGCTCAGGGGAATGGGACACCGCTCACAGGCTCAGTACTGAGATACAGACAACATGCTCAGGGGAAATGTAGCAAGCTCACAAGCTCAGAACTGAGATACAGAGTGCATGCTCAGGGGAATGGGACCTCACTCACAGGCTCAGTACTAAAATACAGAGTGCATGCTCAGGGAATGGGACACAGCTCACAGGTTCAGTACTGAGATACAGAGTACATGATCAGGGGATGGGACACAGCTCACAGGCTCAGTACTGAGATACAGAGTGCATGCTCAGGGGAATGGGACACTGCTCACAGGCTCAGTACTGAGATACAGAGTGAATGCTCAGGGGAATGGGACACCGCTCACAGGCTCAGTACTGAGATACAGACAACATGCTCAAGGGAATGGGAGCGAACTCACAAGCTCAGAACTGAGATACAGAGTGCATGCTCTGGGAAATGGGACACAGCTCACAGACTCAGTACTGAGAAACAGCGTACATGCTCAGGGCAATGGGACACAGCTCACAGGCTCAGTACTGAGATACAGAGTACATGCTCGGGGGAATGCGACACCGCTCACAGGCTCAATACTGAGATACAGAGTACATGCTAAGGGGAATTGGGCACAGCTCACAGGCTCAGTACTGAGATACAGAGTATATGCTGAGGGGAATGGGACACAGCTCACAGTTTCAGAAATGGAGATGGGATGCAGGTTTATGCGTGGGAGTGAGCTCACAGCCTTAGGGATGAAACATGGCTCAAAGGCACTGGATGGGGAACAGTTCACAGGCTCAAGAAGGAACACCACTCACACGCTCAGAGCTGAGATACTGAGTACATGCTCAGGAGATGAGAAACAGCTCACAGGCTCAGGATAGAACACAGCTCACTAGCTCAGAACTGAGATACAGAGTACATGCTCAGGGGAATGGGAGCGAGCTCACAAGCTCAGAACTGAGATACAGAGTGCATGCTCAGGGGATGGGACACAGCTCACAGGCTCAGTACTGAGATACAGAGAGCATGCTCAGGGAATGGGACACAGCTCACAGGCTCAGTACTGAGATACAGAGTGCATGCTCAGGGGATGGGACACAGCTCACAGGCTCAGTACTGAAATACAGAGTGCATGGTCAGGGAATGGGACACAGCTCACAGGTTCAGTACTGAGATACAGAGTACATGATCAGGGGATGGGACACAGCTCACAGGCTCAGTACTGAGATACAGAGTGCATGCTCAGGGGAATGGGACACCGCTCACAGGCTCAGTACTGAGATACAGACAACATGCTCAAGGGAATGGGAGCGAGCTCACAAGCTCAGAACTGAGATACAGAGTGCATGCTCTGGGGAAGGGGACACAGCTCACAGGCTCAGTACTGAGATACAGAGTACATGCTCAGGGGAATGGGAGCGAGCTCACAAGCTCAGAACTGAGATACAGAGTGCATGCTCAGGGGATGGGACACAGCTCACAGGCTCAGTACTGAGATACAGAGTGCATGCTCAGGGAATGGGACACAGCACACAGGCTCAGTACTGAGATACAGAGTGCATGCTCAGGGGATGGGACACAGCTCACAGGCTCAGTACTGAAATACAGAGTGCATGGTCAGGGAATGGGACACAGCTCACAGGTTCAGTACTGAGATACAGAGTACATGATCAGGGGATGGGACACAGCTCACAGGCTCAGTACTGAGATACAGAGTGCATGCTCAGGGGAATGGGACACCACTCACAGGCTCAGTACTGAGATACAGACAACATGCTCAAGGGAATGGGAGCGAGCTCACAAGCTCAGAACTGAGATACAGAGTGCATGCTCTGGGGAAGGGGACACAGCTCACAGACTCAGTACTGAGAAACAGAGTACATGCTGAGGGCAATGAGACACAGCTCACAGGCTCAGTACTGAGATACAGAGTACATGCTTGGGGGAATGCGACACCGCTCACAGGCTCAATACTGAGATACAGAGTACATGCTCAGGGGAATTGGGCACAGCTCACAGGCTCAGTGCTGAGATACAGAGTATATGCTCAGGGGAATGGGACACAGCTCACAGGCTCAGAAATGGAGATGGGATGCAGGTTTATGAGTGGGAGTGAGCTCACAGCCTTAGGGATGAGACATGGCTCACAGCCACTGGATGGGGAACAGTTCACAGGCTTAAGAAGGAACACCGCTCACACGCTCAGAGCTGAGATACTGAGTACATGCTCAGGAGATGAGGCACAGCTCACAGGCTCAGGATAGAACACAGCTCACTAGCTCAGAACTGAGATACAGAGTACATGCTCAGGGGAATGGGCCACAGCTCACAGGCTCAGGAATGGGGCACAGCTCAGAGGCCCAACAATGAAACCAAGTTCACAGACTCAGGCTCAGGAGTGACACACGGTTTCCCAAGCTCAAGGATAAAATGCACCTCACAGGCTTAGAAATGGGGTACACCTCACAGGCTCACCAATGTGAAGGAACTTAGCGGATCAGGAGAGGGCCCAGCTCCCAAGCTCAGGATGTGATACAGCATACATGCTTAGGAATGGAACTAGGGCCACAGGCTGGGGAATGGTACACAGCTCACAGGCCTGGGAACGGTACACAGCTCGCAGGCCTGGAATGGTACACAGCTCACAGGCCTGGGAATGGTAGACAGCTCACAGGCTTGGGAATGGTACACAGCTCACTGGCATGGGCATTTAACACATCTCACTGGCCTGGGGATGCTACACGGCTCACAGGTCTTGGAATGGTACACAGCTGACAGGCCTGGGCATGGTACACAGCTGACAGGCCTGGGCATGGTACACAGCTCACATGCATGGGCATGGTACCCAGCTCACAGGCCTGGGGAAGGAGCAGCACTCACAGGCCTGGGAATGGTACACAGTGCACAAGCCTGGGAAAGGTACATCACTCACAGGCCTGGGAATGGTACACAGCTCACTGGCCTAAAAACCCAGATCGAAGTCCTGAAGGACAAGGGCAAATTAGCAATGCTATTACTCCTCGACCTTTCCGCCGCATTTGATTTGGTTAACCACCAGATCCTTTGCAGGCACCTCCACTCTGCTGCCAATTTCTCTCCCTCCGCAGCAGCCTGGATCAAATCCTTCCTGAGCAACAGATCTATGAGGGTCTTTGCACACTCCGCTGCCGCAGCTCCCTCCCCTATTCATTGCGGTGTTCCTCAGGGCTCTTGCATGTCTCCTACCCTTTACAATATCTTTACGAAACCACTCTTCGATGTGCTCGATTATCTGGGTGTCTCCTACACCAACTATGCGGACGACACCCAGATACTCATTCCCATCTCGGGTGATTATCTTGCTGACACCAAGGCCCTCAATGACGTCTACTCGGTCATCCAAGCCTGGATGGCCCAGCACCAGCTATGTCTGAACGACGATAAGACAGAGCTACTTATTCTGGGTACTTCACAACGCCTGAGCAAACTGGAGCCATCCTATCAGTCATTCATCATAGAGGGCAACTCCATACAAGTCTTGAAAGACACCAAAACACTAGGCTTTTACCTGGATTCCACCTTATCCTTGTCAAGACAAACTAATGCAGTCAGATCCACCTCCGCCTACACATGCAAACTCATTTCAGCCTGCAGACCTTTCCTCACCGCCCGCAATAGGGTCACACTAGCGAGAACACTTATCATGGCAAAAATAGATTACTGCAGTGCCCTATATCTAGGCACCAGCCAAGAAAACCTGTCCAAACTCCAAACCACCCAGAACAATGCAATTCGAGCGGCTCTGAACTTCCCTCGTAACCACCACATCTCTGAAGCCAGAGCTAGCCTTAAGTGGTTACCCGTGAAGCAGAGCATTTCCCTAAAAACACTTGCCCTCACGCACAAATGCCTAGCCAACAAGGCTCTGATCTATCTCTGCAGTCGGCTTTCGCGCCACTCCACTGCCCGACCACTAAGAATTGCTCAGTCTCACTGCCTTACTATCCCTAGGTTTAAGCTCCAAAAAGCGGGAGGCACTAGCTTCCCTGTCCTAGCCTCCAAACTTTGGAACACCCTCCCCGCTGCCATCAGAGCTGAAGACTCCTTCAACGCCTTCAAGAATAAAACCAAATCTTGGCTCTTTGACCAGCAATAGCTGTGTCAGACATTCGGTCCTACTTACCCAACCCGCCTGTTCCCCTGCACGATTTCCGGTCTGCTACCTTTCCCAACTACCTCAGGGATACTTCCTCTGCAGAGCCTAGGGACACTGTACCATGTGTAAGATATGTAATTATTAAGTTTGTTTATTATGCTGCATTGTTATACTTTTTTGTAATTTATCTCCCTGTATGTTCTTTTCTTGCAACCCTGTACAAATTGCGCCCTGATGCCCCCGGGCCTGTTGGTCTGCGCGTTATAAATAAACAAACAAACAAATAGTACAGAACTAACAGGCCTGGGATTGGTACACAGCTCACAGGCCTGGGCATGGTACACAGCTCACAGGCCTGGGTATGCTACAGAGCTCACAGACCTGGGAATGGTCCACAGCTCACAGGGCTGGGAATGGTACACAGCTCACATGCCTGGGAATGGTACACAGCTCACAGGCCTGGGTTTGTTACACAGCTCACAGGATTGGGAATGGTCCACAGCTCACAGGCTTGGGAATGGTCCACAGCTCACAGGCCTGGGCATGGTACACAGCTCACAGGCCTGGGCATGGTACACAGCTCACAGGCCTGGGCATGGTACACAGCTCACAGGCCTGGGCATGGTACACAGCTCACATGCCTGGGAATGGTACACAGCTCACAGGCCTGGGCATGGTCCACAGCTCACAGGCCTGGAGTAGCCCTGACAGATGCATGACTAAGATGCCCTGTGCAGGGCTGTGAGACCTCCAGTTTTCTGAATACTGCAACATGTTAGGACAAGGATAGCAAGGGTATGTGTGTTTGTGGAGTTGGGGTTGAGCCATGTGTCTGTGGATACTATCTGATTCTATGGGCACACATGTCAAAAATCCAATTTTTGCAGGAATACAAACACATACTATTATAAATACTATTACAAACTAAAAGACAAATTCCTGCCACACAGACACAGCAACACCATAAAAACCCTCACATTGCCAAGAAACACACTGAGACAGAAACCCTTTGTGAACTAAACACGAACAACCACATTCAAAGGCATGCTACAGCACATTTAGAGACACACATGCCAAAACCAACACACCAAAAAATCAAACATTTTCAGCCACCCAAAATCACACCACTATAATTGTACTAATGAACACACCGTGCACTTTTTTCCTCCCACCCGTCCCACACACAATGCTGCACAGTGCGTCTTATAGACAACTTTCTATTCGTGTTTAAAATTAAGGAGCAAAGGAATTAGTTGGGTGTATGGGGGGCAGCACGGAGAAGCACTGGGGGCACAGAAAAGGAATAAAGAGTTGGGGTTCAACAGATCAAACTTACTCCAGTTAAAGTTTAGAGTAGCTTTATTTGTGGCAAGTACAATGCTGTGCTAAAATGAAATAAAAATAGGGAAAGACATACATTATCACTCAGAGCTGTTAGGATACTCCAGGGAGCGTGTACTGAAATGTAAGTTCACAGTGTCTCTCAGAGAGAGGGTGGCTTCTGGGCGCGCTGTCCGGCTGTGGAAATGCAACACCAAAAGTACATTCCAACCAAAACGAGCACTCTGCTGCTATGCAGCGGCGGTGGCAGGGCTTCAGGGGTGCCCATACCCTGGGAGAATGCTGTGGATGGAGAAAAGCCTGAGGCTGGGGTTTCGTGTCGCCTGCCAGCCCGTCCCTAGCCCAGAGGCTTCCTGTGCCACCACTAGCAGGGAGGAGCAGGGCCTGAATTGTTCTGTCGGGGATGGTCGGTGTCCAGCTCCGTCTTTGATACCACAGCCTGAAAAAAGGCCTCGTCTCCTGGCGGGTTGGCAGGGGAATGGAGGAGGGTCCCCAGATCACACTGAAGGCTGAGCCTCCCAGCTCTCTCTGACTCGTCCTCCCCAGGTACCTGGTTTCATTCTTGGTCCCCAGCTCCACCTCTCTGACCCTGCTGCGATGTCCTCCCTGTTGGGTACTTGCTCCTCTGCCCACCTCTATCACCTGCCAAGAGCCCAACCAGGCCTGCCAGCACCTGCCGGATTGCAAAGTCTTCAACCCCCCACACCCCCTCCCCCATCCTGGCCACTTTTAATTTCCTGATGTTCTCCTTCTACTTATTTCTTATATTGTTCAACCTTCTGGCCCATTCTGACCTCCTCCTGGCATGTGCCACACTTCTGCTCCCTGTCTGCACTGTCCCATCATCTGCCGCCATTCACCTGCTGGTATACCCCGTCAGCCTCCTTCTTCAGCTCTGCAGATGACTGTTCCAGGTATTTACCAACCTCTTCCTTACTGTCACCAACTTCTTTCAGATCTTTACCAATCGAGGGCCTGCCAGAAGATGGCCCTGGTGGGTGGCCACTCTCCAAAGACGCTCTCTGGCAGGCTGCCATCTAAACTAACCTCCCACGCCAGGGCTTCTGCTTCCCAGCTTCTTGACATAACCACTCCCCTAATTACCAGGACTACATGTTATGTTATGTTATCTGTACTTGTAAAGTGCACGGTCGCTTGAAGGCATCATGGCGCTGAAGAGCGAGGGCTGACCAATTAACACAGACACGTAAAGTAAGGTGCTAGAAGAGAGTGGTTTTAAGCGCTCTCCTAAAGGCAAGATGATTGGGAATTTTCCTCGTTGCAGAGGGGAGACCATTCCAAAGGGTGGCCGCGGCTATGGAGAAGGCCCTACCTCCAACCCTAGAACGATGATATCTTGGGACAACAAGAAGATCCGCAGTGGATGAGCGTAAGTCCCGCTCTGGGAGATAGCGGGAGAATTTGATCTGCAAAAACTCGCCCCTTGACCGTGGATAGCCCGATGGACTATACACAGGGCCGTGAAGTGGACACGCTGGCAGACTGGCAGCCAATGAAGTGAGTGCAGCACCAGGGTGATATGGGCTCCATACGGAGTGCCCGTCGCCAGCCTAGCTGCCAGATTCTGTATACGCTGTAGCCGTTTTGTCAAGCCAATAGGCTGCGGCAGACACAGCAAGTTACAGTAATCTAAGCGGGAAAGAACTAGTGCTGAGACTACCAGAGGACGCATAGGTTCGGGTATCAAAGGTAGAACCTTCTTCAAAACTCTGAGTTGGTGGTGACCAGCTTGGCACACAGCCGTTACTTGATCAGACATGGAAAGGGAGGCAGAGAGAATAACGCCCAGGTTTTTCCCTTTGCTTACTGGGGGGGGCAGGGGACCCAGGGAGCAGGGCCAAAAGGCAGTGGTCCACAGTGAGGAATCCGGGGGACAGCCCACCACCAGCACCTCGGTCTTGTCGCCGTTGAGCTTGAGCCAGTTCTGATCCATCCAGTCGCCAACGGCCATCAGACAGTCACGGAGGCACGACGACACCTCAGCTTGGTCCTGATCCATCAGTATAACAATATACATACCATATAAACAATTAATTGTATACACAATTAAAACACAGGTATTGCTGCTGAAATTAGACATACCCAAATAGCGCTCAAACAGTACCTTGGGGAGTAAGGATAGATCTGGAGTAACGCGTTTGTCTTGGTAGCAAAGCAAGGCAGGACAACACAGGTTTGAATGCTGATCAGGCGCTTACAAACCAATCGTTGGTATTAAGTGTGTAGAAGAACAATTATCATTAATTATACCTCAATGCTGTGGTTGGGGCCTGCCCCTGCTTGTTGCTTCTGTGGGGCAGACACATCACAGGTGTTAATCATTGTTGTGGCACCCCATACCCATGTGGGGTGTTGCAATCACCGCCTTCGCCTGTCCTCTCCCCTGCTGATCTGTTCTCTCTCGGCACTGTGCATCTTCCGGGCCCAGGAACCTGTTCACCCTGCCACCCACCCGCATTGTCTCTGGGGCCCCCCCTTGCACTGGGGTCTGTATCTGTAACCATACAGTCCCCCCCTTTGTTTCCTTCACTTTTCAGACATTTCCTGTCTGCTGCCTTAAACCCAGCACTTGCTACTTGCAGGCTCCACTACCACTGTTTGTTGCCTTTTATTATGTATTTATTTGTATTATTTATCTGTTTTTCCCTTGTTACGCACTTTCAACTTCTCCCCCCCCTTCTATGCACTTTTCCCCATTTCCTCTCCCATGCACTTGCGCATTTTCAATGTCACTGGACCTTGTAAGATCGTTGTTTTTGTTCTCCCTTGTTCCCCTCCCTTGAATTGTCGCGCTCTGAAACAGTTGTGTACGAACGTGATACAAATAAAATATCAATATCAATACCATGCACTCCAAAGAGTTATTTTACTGCCTGCAGAACCCCATGCCGCTGTGGAGCACCACATAGTCACCACTGCATAGCCCTGGGAGGTCTCCTATTTTGCACAATGCCCTCTGTGAACCGCCCCAGTCATTGTCCATTCACCCGTGTGGGTTGGTGTCAGGATCTTCGCCCGGGCTACAGCAAGAACATTGCACAGAACGTCCTTCTTTGCCAGTCCACCCAGTTTCCTTCGGGAAGGCTGGCGGCACCGGAGACACTCCACATCTGAACCCAGACTGCCACCATGATGCAAGGATGTGGGCTGAGACTTCTGTCTAACCAGCTTGACCTGGGGCGGGCCAGCACGACTGGCCATATTCTTCTGTCTGACCATCATGCATGCAGGCCCTGTGGGCCCATGGGTGCAGGGAGCCCACAGACAGGGGACCACACTGGCATAATCAGCCCAGCTCGCATGCAGTATCTGCTACTCCCTCCTGCTTCCTATTGACTCTTTCCATTATTTTCATGTCCATTGTTTGTTTTCCCCCCCTCCGTTTTATCCAATGCTAAGCAGCGAACTGGTGGCCGATCTCTCTCCTCAGCTGGCTCTCACCTCTGGAACATCCTCCCCCTTACTCTCTGTCTTGAGCCAGATCTCCTTAAATTCTGGATGTTGAGGGGGTGCTGGTGACCAGCAAAGAAGAATGGCTGCCTGAGCGTGAGTTCCGGCCCCAAATAATCCTTTTACTCATAAATCCTGTTTCATGCATGCGAGTCTCAGGAGGATAGCTCAGCAGCAACGTGCTCACCTTGGAAGCAAGACGACACGGAGCAACACAGGTTCGATCCCTGGATCCACGCTTAGAAATCTCTGGATCTTAAGCTCATTATGAATAACCTATCATATCATATCATATAATTTCGAAATATTACTGTGCACAGTGGTGGTGGATGATCTGGGGCACTCGCGGCCCGCGATATAGTGGCTCCCCGTGACTGGAACAACAACATCTGGCACGCTGAGGAAGGAGTCGTGCAGAGCTGGAGAGGGCGCCAGCTGTCAGCTCCAGAGAAACACAGTGCACCATCTACTGTGCCCTGGTGACCTGGCGGCCTACAGGGGCAGGGGCCTGATTGGCGTGCCGACTCGAGCTGAAATCCTGTTCCTCGATGGATGGTGAAGACAGAAACGGCCTGTGGAGGCGCTGTGCAGAGTTTGCTGTTCCTCGCTTTGTGAGACCAGCTCCCTTTACTGTGGCTGGAGATCCGATGTCAAAGGCCCCCGCCTGGAGCTGGGCATTCATGTCGGCTCCTAAATTCCCTGGGCTCTCCACGTTTGCTAATACGTGTCGCCGGGCAGGTGTGATCCGGAGGCCTGCCGACTAGCTTGACTCTGCTGGGTGACTGCCCTGAAGTAGGACTCAGAGGGGAGTGGACTACACTTGGAGGAACCGTCCCGAGCGGGGGGTAGCCTGACGAAGCAACACCGTGCTGCACCCCCCGTGCTAGCCAGCCTGCTTACAGGCTGGGCAACTGGCACAGGCCTGATGTGGCCCGCTCCCATCTCTGTGGTGGTGTATGGCATTGGCGGCAATACATGGTTTAAACAGGGCTGGATGGTCCTGAGTGTGGGGCATCTAGGAGGTGGAATAAATAGCACCATCTGAATGAGGCAGTGGCTCAGTGGCTGGCTATAGGCGATTGCTATCCGGTGGGCCAACAGATGTGGGGAGAAGCAGAGGCCACACACAGCACTTCTTGGAAATTGCTATTTATTTCAGGACATATCGTTGTAGTGCCCGAGCCCTGTGATATATTATAACTAGATTGGTGTGGGCAGACATTGTGTATAGGCTGCTGTGGGAAGGCGAAACAACAATCCACAGCCCCACTGGTGATTGAAAGGTGGTGGTTAGGGGAGTAAAATGACAAAAGGCGCAAGAAAGAAATGAAGCCCAATGGGTTCATTCAACAGCAATCAGTCCCCGACTACAGTGCCGGCAAACCTGGAGCAGGGGGGCACCCCGAATGCCATGACTAGTGTGGCCCGAGAGGACCAACTGCTGGAGGCAATACAGAGTGGCTTCATGGCCATCAATGTAAAGCTGGATGACATTGTCGCCACCATCGGGTCTCTAAAATTCAAACTTGAGAAGGAGGCCGAGACCAGGATTTGCGAAGTAGAGGACAGTATGGGCCGACACGATCGAGACATTGCGACATTGAAGGTGGAGCTCACCAAGACCCAATGGAAATGCGATAACCTCAAATCATAATCAAGGAGAAATAACTTGTGCATAGTTGGAGTGCTCGAAGCGGCATGTAAGGGACCAATGGAACCATTCCTTGAGCATCTCCTAAAAGCTTTATTTGGTGCAGAACAATTCTCCACACATTTTATAGGTGAGCGTGCTCAGTATGGCCTGATGTTTCCCGTGAAATTTCGCATCCAGCATGGTGGAAGGGCACATTTCTCTGAAAATCCTGCGGATGCTCTTGCTTATGTGGAAGCCTCGATCCCGCTCCCAATGCCAGAGCAAGGGAGGGATCACAATCAAGCCCTGAGGGACGACGCCAAACGGAATGACATGAAGGGTTAATTTTGAGACTCCAATTTGCTTAGGCCAGGCATTGTTGACTATGCAGCCACAAGATATTCTTTTAATAGGTCAGGGTGCAGGACCACCTGGCTGGCCTACGCAGGCTGTGACTGCTTGTAGCTCACCCCAGGATATTTCCGTTATATGGGGACTGCATCATCAAGTTGGGGAGGAAGGTTAGGGACGGGGGCAGGAGAGGGAAGTGTGTGGGGAATGTCAGGGTGTTAGTTTGGGGACCCTGGATGGGCAGGTGATGGAGGGGGCACGTTTTCCATGGATATGAAAGGGGTACATCATCAAGTTGGGTAGATGGTGCGGGAGGGGGAGTTCGTGATGCAGGGAAGAAGGGGGACCTCGGATGGACAAATAGGAGGGGTCCATTGGGGGATTGGAAAGAAGGGGTGTTATATAAATGGTGGCAGACAGGATGACAGGCGGGAGTGGCATCAGGAGGTGATCATTGGGGAAAAGACATGCATGCATCTACAATATGCTCAGCAACAAGAGACAAATGGGTGAACCAATAGTACTAATATCATGGAACGTACAAGGCCATAACAACCCCGTAAAAGCTAGAAAGGTTCTATCCTATCTTGATAGCCACTCCCCCAAAATTGTGATGTTACAGCAAACATATGCTCTGGGATCCATACACGATGGGTTTGCAACTAAATACCTCCTATTCGTCGCAGGCAAGGGGAGTACCTATCTTAGTACATAAATCATTATCTTTTCAAGTGGAGGACATTCAAGTTCACCCCCAAGTGAGTTATGTTATTGTTGCTGGGGAAATCGCTGGGGAAAAAATTGTGTTGGTGAATACATACGGTCTGAATATTGAAATATCACAGGGAGCTATATGCAAATGCAGATAATTGTACTCAAGAGGAAGTGGACCGGTACTTAGACGGGATTGCGCTCCCCAACCTTGGGGAAGATGCCTGAGAAATGCTTGATGGACCCGTAATGTTGGAAGAACTATGGGAGGCTATCTCATCGCTGGCCTTGTGCAAAGCACCGAGCCCAGACGGACTGGGAATAGAACTGTATAAGACTTATGAGGCTATGCTGACGTCGCGGTTGCTCATGGTATGGGAAAAGTCTTGCACGGATGGACTTCTTCCGGCACCATTATCTGAGGCAGTCATAACTGTATTATTGAAACCGGGCGGCCCCCCCGGGGTTGTAGCCTCCTATCACCCATTGTCTTTGATTAATTCAGATGCAAAAGTTTTGGCTAAAGTATTGGTGAATAGGCTCCTTCAACATATGCCCTGTCTTCTTCATCCCGACCAATCAGGCTTTATACCTTGTAGATCCACGGCCTTAAATCTACGACGCCTCTTTGGGATTATTTCCCAGATAGACCCTTATGCACCTGCAGTCGCTGCATCATTAGATGCTGAAAAAGCTTTTTATTCCGTTTCTTGACACTTTCTCTTTGGTGTGCTTAAACACTTTGGGCTGGAGAATCGATTTATTGCTTATGTGAAACTTCTATATACTAACCCGAGAGCTAGAGTTCACATCAACAGGACCATATCATAGCCGTTCACACTTGCAAGGGGTACACAACAGGATTGCCCCTTCACCCCTCTCTTGTTTGTACTCACAATAGAACCACTTGCACAGCGGATGAGAGACCACCATGGACATAGAGGGATACATATAGCAGAACCCCCACAGATAATTTCCTTATAAGCTGATGACACCTTACTATATTTGCAAAACCCCGGGTTCAATATTAAACTATTTATGGAGGAGGTAGCCAGGTTTAAAAATCATTCAGTGTACAAGATTATCACTGCACAATCTGAGTTATTCTCACCGACGGAGAACACAGTCGAACCAGAGGATCTTTGCGGATTCCACTGGGCTCAGTCCAGTTATAAATATTTAGGGTTGGTAGTATCTGTTATATGAGGGATATCATGAAATGTATCTTAATACACTGGCAGCTAAAGTGAATGTATGAAGTTCCCAATGTCATTATATGGCAGGATCTCTCTGATGAAGATAGTAGCAGTTCCCAAACTATTGTACTATTTCAATACCATCCCAATATGGCAGGCCATACATTCTTTGTTAATTTCCGGTCATTGGCAGTACAATTGGCGTGGGAGGGTGGTGTGCCCCGTATGCGATGGGAAGCTTTGACTGAGCCCTACGACCGGGGGGGTATGGCTGCCCCGGATTTCGAGTTATACTACCTGGTATCATACGCACAATATGCAGGGTGTTGGTACAGACCAGATCTCAGCCGACCACACAGGGCACTGGAGAGCTACACCGACAGATCTTAAATCGGTCATTCTAGATGACTGCTACATAGACTCAAGCACATTCGATCCAGTGCGCACAACATGAACACATGGAACCAAATATTTAAACATCTCGGTATAACTGTGCCTTATAGCAGAAAAATCCCATTGCGCAACTGTCCGGGGCTCCCCCAAAATTAGATTTCGATGTTTAATGGTGTAGAGGAGCTCCCAGTTCGAGGTACCAGGAGAGTACTCGCCAAGGTATGTGACGTATGAGCAGCAGATGAACCAAGAAAGAGCTGCACTGCCCAGTGTACATCAGAAGAGCCATACCTGTTGAAGCGCCCATAACCAGACAACCCTGGGCAGCACGGTACCCTATCAGACCGCCGTACCAGCCGCTGAGACGAAATGAAGAGTACCTACAGACGGTCCATAAAGAGACCCAAAGATCCTTAAAGGCAGGCCAGTGGAAATGACAGAAGGGCCTGGACAGGCTTGTGAATGAACAAAAACGGCTATCGAAGATAGCACGTCAGTGCGAGTAGCTATGAAAATAGATGTAATGGACACAGGGAAGAGACAATGTTAAAACGTAAGGAAACGTTGCTACACGACAAGATGGAAGTAACCAACCAGTAAAATGTGTGTAAATAGGCTTGGAACGCAAGAAGCTAAGAAACCAATACTGCTTGCAATGCTTAGTAGAAGAGTAGAGCGGCAAGCGCCAACCATATATCTACCTCAACAAGGCACCTTATACATGTGCAACTCCATTTTGTAAAGCAGAAATGTGCTCAGGCTGCCAGAGGCCTAACAGGCAAAGTTTCATAACCCAGCCAGAGTCAAGAGAAGGAGCAGAATCGAAACTCAACAAAGAGCTGCTCATGCCGGGAAATCTAGGTCAACCAGAGAAAGGGAGGAGAGCGTCAGCTAACAAGACTCAAACTTCAGAGCATACCAGCCTGACCTGTGAAGGTCATGATAAGGGAGGTCCAGGCAGGTGGCGAGGCTAAAGAAGAACAAATACACGAAAAGCTGGAAACTGTTGCAGATTCATTTTGAACTAACACGTGACCAGCCAGACGCGAAGAGGTACCACCGCCTGATGTCATCCAGAACCCGAGCATGCCATAACTTTTCCTGATAAGAGGCTATAGATTCGAGGCCATACCCAGCCAACTAATTGACACATAGCCCTAAGATACTGATTGATGGAAGGGAGGCAGGGTGAATCTTGGGGCACCCGGCAGCTGAGTGTCCATTCTGCATGCTGCTAATTAAAAGTGGAGATTTATTTCTAGGGGTGTAACCTGCCCAATCACAAAGGACCAAGTTATCTAGGGTCCTATAGATCGTAGAACCAATGAGACGTCGTACTTGTAATGACGGCTATCATGTGTGATGTAGATGGAGGGGCGTATGCGCCCACCCAATAAGAGCTATCCAATCCGCATGCTCTATTAACATGTACAGATATAGCACCTATACTTAAGTTACCTTTCCTAACCAATTATATTGCATGACGAGTTTTGTAGAATTAGACGTAAATGATGACGAGTTTTGTGTATAAAAGTTGCTGTTCAACTGAAGTTCGAGGAAGTCGGAGCGAGACAGGTGATCGCAACAATGCTGATTCCCAACTGCTTCCCTGTTTGATGTACTTGTCATTAAACATACTTCCCTTTGCCAAATTACTGAGCCCTCATTATTGAGTCGTGTTGGAGTAAGTGAATCATGCACCCCATCCCTCACATCGTGCAGCTATCTTGTCTTAAAGGTACTAGAGGGTGAGCGCTGACCTATGGGCCCGTCACTGGATAACTTGCCCTTTGTACAATGGTATCCAGGGAAGGAAATGAAGCTGGGAGATCTATATCCGGAGGGCAGATTTGTAAGGAAGGAAGAATTTAGGCTAAAATGGGAGATAATCCTGTTAGGATGTTACAATATTTCCAGAGGCGAGCAGCGGTGCCGAAGAGATGCCCATTGTTTCCCCAGGAGCCGGCGCCCTGAAATTGAATAGAAGTTATATTTCTGGGTGATGAACGAAGGGGACTGATCTCAAGGCTATACTGGGTAGTGCAGAGAGGCCAGGAACAGCATAACACAGCAAAGGGAAAGTGGGAGGGAGACATTGAAGCGAGCATAGATGAGACTAAGTGGCAGAGATAGTGTCTACTAACAAAGGAAGTCTCACTCAATGCACGGCTCCGGCTCATACAATTCAAAGTACTGAATAGGTTGCACTATACCCCAGCGAAAGTGGCACGATTCTCCCCTAACGTATCTGATAAATGTATGAAATGTGAAGAAGAGGGAGCAAACACAATGCATATGTTTTGGTGCTGTCCAAAGGTTACACAATTCTGGCGGGAAGTAGCTGAGGGGCTCCATGTTATGACCAAGATCCCACCCAGCCTCCTCCCCCTTAAATACTTGCTGGGTGACATAGACAAGATTGCAAATAAAATGCACAGATTGTTTAACATGGGCTGTGTCATAGCAAAGAAGTGAATTTTGTTAAAATGGAAATCTAGGTCAGCACCAACAATACGGGAATGGCTCAGAGAACTGACCTACGTAAAAGAAAGGGAGGAGGGTTATGCTGAAACAGTAACTGCAATGAGTAGAACTAAAGACATTTGGGCCCATTTTGGGAATATGTGAGAGACAAACAGTAGTATAATGTCAAAACATGTAACACAATCATCAGTTTAGCAAATGTATTTTGTGTCTGAGGAATGTTGCCAATGGATTTAATGGGAGATTGCTGAATGTCATGTTACCTGTCTGCCTGTTACCTAAAGTTCAATAAATAAATAAATACATTCTGGAAGGTCCTCAAGACTTTCCCCTTCTCCACCTCCTTCACCCTCTCACTCGTATGCTAATACACACAGTCGCTGAGATTGGTTGCCTGGTACCTTCTGTGTCCTCTGGCCCGGCCTTCCGCCCAATCGGCCTCATCCTTCCGCCCCATCCCAGCACTTGCCTTTGGGCAGCACTAGCTTGTGTTCCCACAGGTCTGCACTTATTATTGGCAGGGAATAACTCTGTGCCAAGCACTCTCTGCCAGGCACTTACTGTTGCACACAACTGATGCCCTGGCAATTCCTTCTGTGGAACTCCTAGCACTTAAGCCCTTCGCTGTCCCATCTCTCTCTCCCTTCACTTGCACATTCTGAATGCCCACAATGCTCACAAGGCCACCCCTTTCCTTTCATCAGTTCATTCTATTTGCCTTTGTTCCCATGTGCCCGCCCTTTTGCCCTGTGGGTGCTTTGAAACACAATTTCTTGATGTATAAATGCCTTTCAAATGAACAATAAATAAATAAATAAATAAATAAGGTAAGGTGATGGTGGGTGGCATAGCCAATGGTTGAATAACAAAGGGAACAGTAAGTCGTACAGTACAACAGGATTTCCACCCCAGTATCCAAGTCTTTATTTCCCTGGATTCTCCCAGGGGATGAGCAATATAGCCTTAGTTAGCCCGGCCCTATTTGCCTCAAGGATTGCACTCCTCTGTACCATCATCACCCTCCGCCTCAGTATCTACAGCCACTCAACGCGTCCTTCCAAATCTTTCCTAACTTCCCAGATACGCTTGTTAAGGCCCTCCTGGGTGATAGTAATCTCCAAATTCCCTCCACACCACACCTTCTGTGGGATTTTGAGACTCTCTAATGAATCCCCTGACCCTCACCTTCACCAGCCTCTACTCCACAAGCCTTACGCTGGTCTCAGCCTTCTCCCTGTTGTCAGCAGCCTCTAGATTGCATTCCCCTCTTCCCGGGTCTCTGTCCGAGATGGCATTACCCTTTATACACTACCAGTTTTCCATTCCCTGGTCTCAATCCTCCTCCTGGGTCTGCGTCCAATGTGGGTCCCTCCCGGCATGGACTCACCATGCTCCTAGCTCACTAGGACACTACCTACTTTTCCTTGCCTGGCCTACCCCACTCTCCTGAACCTCTACTCAAAACTCCTTCTTGCACTCCCTGGACTTGCTACTCCCCCCGCAAGCCCCCGTTTCCAGCTCCAACTCCTGTTCACAAGGCCAATGTCTGCTTTCCAAGCTGTAACCTCCTTTCTCCGCCAAAGGCCCACTCTGTATGCCTGAGGTCTTTACATTACAAAGTGCGCTCCCTCCTTTCCCTGGGCAGCTCATTGGGTGAGTGCCTGCACCTGTGTCCTATAATTGGTCTAGGAGTGTGCATTGCTTCTGAGTGGACCTGAGACTAGACGACTGTAATGAGCCTTCATCTGGCTTGTCTGCCCTCTTGGTGTCCACTCTGCCGTTCCTGATACTCTCTGATGCTGCCATCTCTGCTGTTTCCCCAGCGTGTGAATTATATGCTAGAAAAACTATTGGTACGATTTTGATTTCTCCTGGATGTGTAGAACAGATGTCTGCAACATGAGGTTCTCCAGATGTTTAGGACTACGACTCCCGTGTTCCTTCACAATTGCCTATGCTGGCGTTGGGAATTGTAGTCCGAAACATCTTGAGAGCTAAAGGTTGCAGATCCCTGCTGGTGTTACAAGACATATTTACATAAGCATAACAAAGAGGGGGATATACAGTGACAGGATAGGCAAACATGTACAGTCATGTACAGAAACAACTATTATACAATCGTATACAGAAACAACTATTATACAATAGTATACAGTAACAGCTATTATAACAGCTGTTATACAGGTATATACACTATCAACTATGTACAATAAGATAAAAGAGCACGGGTGGTGACTAGTGGGCCAGTTATTGTCGGGGCAGGTCTTGGGCATACAGCCATGCATTGGCCTTGCTCTTGAAGGCAAGGAACAAGGGTTCAGCTCTAAGAGGGTTTGGAAGTGAGTTCCAGAGTTTCGCAGCCAGAATTGGGAAGCTGCCCCCACCCGATCTTTGGAGCTTTAAGTGAGGTACGGGGAGGCAATTGGCCTGGGCGGTTCTGAGGGGTCTGTTGGTAGTGTGGTAAGCGAATCTGCAGGCCAGGTAGCTGGGCGCTTTGTTGGCAAAGCATTTGTGCGTTAAAGCAAGTGTTTTGAGTGAAACTCTTTGTGATACAGGGAGCCAGCGGAGGCTTCGTCTGGTGTCAGATATGTGATGGTTCCTAGGGAAATTTAGTGCAGCTCTAATGGCATTATTTTGGATAATCTGTAACTTGTTAAGATTACATTGGTTAGTACCTAAATAGAGGGCATTGCAGTAATCGATTTTGGACATAACCAACGTCCTACCTAGGGTACTACAGTTGGCTGGTGTGAGGAAAGGTCGGCAGGCTTTGATGAGCTTGCATGTGTACGCTGCGGCCGATGATACCGCATTAGTTTGTCTAGAAAGGGAGAGGGTGGAATCGAGATATATACCTAGAGTTTTAGTGTCGTTTGAGACTTTAATGATGTTACCATCAATGAAAAAGATTTAAAAGACGGGTCTAGTTTGTTAAATCTCTGATGAGAGCCCAAGATGAGTTCACCTGTGATGGGGATGAGTATCTGGGTGTCATCTGCGTAATTCATGTAGGTGACATCCAGATAGTCTAGGATATCGAACAGTGATTTTGTAAATACATTGTAAAGTGTAGGAGAAACACACAATCCCTGTGGTACCCCGCATGGAACTGGTGAAGGTTCAGCGGCGGCAGAGAGGGAGAAGACCCTCATGGATCTGTTTTCCAAGAATGAGCTGATCCAAGTGGTGGCTTTGTCCGAGAAGTGGGCAGCTAGTTTGAGGTGTTGACAGAGGATTTGGTGATTTCTCAGGTCAAACGCCACTGATAAATCAAGAAAGAGTACAAGGGCCAACTTGCCCTTGTCTTTTAAGTCTTCAATCTGGGTTTTTAGATCAATGAGGGCTGTTTTGGTTCCGTGGCGGGGACAGAAGCCTGATTGTCTGAGGCCAAGGAGTTTATTTGTTTCCAAACAGTCTTGGATCTGCAGGTAGGCTGCTCGATCCCAGATTTTTAGCAAGAACGGAACAGTAGTGATAGGCCTGTAGTTTGTCGGTATGCGTGCATCCAATGTAGGTTTTTTAAGAAGCGGGATGACCCACACATCCTTCAAGTTGTCTGGGACAATACCTGAGTTAAGTGATGAATTTATAAAGGTGGTGATGAATGGGGCTAAATTATGTGAGGCCTCCTTGATAATGGGGGCTGGACATAAGTCACCCTGACAGTTGGAGGGTTTGAGATTGTTGATGATATTTTTGACTTGAGTGGTGGTGAGGGGAGAGAAGCTGAAAGGTTTATCTGTGTATACTCGATTTAGTTCTATCATGATGGGGCTTGAGGAGGTGCGGGTCAATCTGAAAGCTAATTTTTTTATCATTCATTTTAGTTTGGTGTGTGGCTTTTTTACCAAGGAGCGCCTTCTGGATATTGGCACACCAAGTACTATCTTTGGTACACGTGTCAGGTGGGGAGACTGGGGATTCCAATTCTTTTAGGATCTTAAACAACTCTTTAGTGTTTGATTTGGCTCGTCGAATACCCTTGTTGTAGTGCCTTTTTTGGCCTGGAGGATAGCATCTTTGTAGTTCATGGTGGCTAAGGCCAGGCTTGCTTTGTTCATTTCAGTGGGGTTACTTTTCCAGCTGGCTTCTAGGTTGCATTTTTCTTTGCGTAGAACTCTCAACCAAGAGTTGAGGTGAGCATGTGGTTTAGGTTTCCTAGATTTAATAGGTGCAATATGATGAAGAGCTTTCAGCATAGTCTGATTAAACGTATCTACCAAGACGTTAGGATCTGAACAGGAGAAGGAGAGTTCATTGAGGGCTGGGAGGAGAAGTGGGAGTAGTTTTTCGCATGTTATATCTCTCTTATTTCTTGTGGAGATTGCAGGTGCAATGTCCTGTGTGGTACATACGTTTTTTGCTAAGATGCTGAAGGTGATTAAATGATGGTCTGTACAAGTGCAAGGTTGGTTAGATTCCATATTGATTTTGCAGTTTAGGTTAGCTAACCAATCAAGAGTTCTACCCTTAATGTGTGTCGGTTCACTGATACATTGCGTAAAGCCTAGGTTTGATAATATACTAGTGATATTGCGTGCTCAGGCATCATTGGGGTCTTGGAGGCCCAGGTTGAAATCCCCTAATACAATAATTTGCGATTTAGTTTTGGTATTGTCCGCAAGAATGTAGGATATGTGTTCTGCAAATGTAGATATAGGACCGGGAGGCCTATAGATGAGGTGAAGTGTGATAGTTTGGTTAGAGATGTGGCTAATTTCACTAAGAGAAGTTCCGCTGATGGGTTCTGTTGTGTAGGTGAGACACGAAGGCAGATGAAGTTTTCGTGAATGAAGGCAATACCGCTTCCTTTGGTTTGGCTGGTGTTGCGATCACTTCTGATGATGGTATATCCTGTGGGGATGGCCAATGATAGAAGTGGTCCTGAGGCAGCATGGAGCCAGGTTTCTGTAATGGCGATAAAGTCAAGGGCATGAGTTGTAATCAGATCGGCCATGTCAAGCGCGTGAGCAGTAAGGGACTGTGCTGGATAGGTGCTGATACTAGGTTTAGTGTTCTTAAGGTAGGTAGTAGTGTGGCGCAGGCTATTGCAGATTGAGCTGCCGGGTTATTATGCAGGATGGTGCTGGTGTGGTGGTGGGAGGCATGAAGAAGTCTAGAACCAAGTCTAAGGTTCCTCATATGTACAGTGCAGGGTTGGTTAGGCGTAGGTTTAGTAGCAAGGTGTTCTAGCCAGAGGCCAGGTGAGTTGAGATAGGGGTTAGCGATATGTGTTGAGGGAGTCAATGCTGCGATGGGATAGGACTGCATGATGTTGGGCATATTAGAGGTGTGCAATTGGTCATTTAAAATAAAAGGCATGCTGTGCCCAGAGTGGGTAGTGCATGGGAGTAATGAGTGGGTATAGGTCTTGGTAGGTGTTAACGCTGTTAAGGCACTGAAAAACAAGGTGAGTGACCACGTCAAAGATAGTATTTTGGGAATAAGGCTCGTGAGAAATAGCTAGCAGTGTAAGGGGAGAATTGCCAATGCATAATGGCGCACAATAGCAAAAGAAGGTCACGGCTAGGGTGTGTTGCTAGACAGTATGCTTAAGTTTGCAGAGGTCACTAACAATGAGGATTAACAGGAACCACCTGAGTAGTAGGTGGTGTTAGGTGGCAGACCTAAGAGCAAGAATCAGGCATGCATATAGGCATGTCAGCGAGTGATCAGCGCCGTTGTGGGCAGAGCGGCGTACCGGGTAGTTGAAAATCTAGGTACAGAAGCCCCTGTCTAGGTCCACAGTACACCGTAGTATAAAGTCACGATACACAATTGGCATAAGAACTAGGTGCACAATCAAAGGTGGAGGCAGGATGCAACACAAAGACATGGCATTATACTGGTGCAATGCAGTACAATAATCTATGAATTCAATAATAATCTATGATAGATTCAAGCATGAGTCTATTGGTAGCTGGGCCAAACATAATCACAGGCAAGGACGTAAAATTATCAGGAGCCAAGTTGTAGTCGTTAAAGGTGAGACTGGGATGGTACTTTCATACTACACAGGCTAATCAAAAGTCACAGATGGTGGTTCATTACTCATAAGGTGGTGTAGGCAGTACTGGACAAGCGTAGATAAACAGGTGAACAGAATGATTTAGACCCTTAGAAGGGCAGGCCGTGCAAAGCAGTGCAAGTATGTTAAGCGTATAGAAATCACAGAGTTAGTCTAGGAGGACAGGCATCATTCAGCTCAGCAAGTAATTAAACAACAGTTTAAATATGAACCGATGTTTAGCAAAACAAAGTAAGGATGTACGCCACAAATGTTCAAACGCGTGCGTTGTAGCGGATCCTGTATCGACGTAGTACCTGTGAATGGGACAGGTCAAGCATCAGTGTACTGGGGTGAAGAGATGGAGCGTAAGGGAGGCAAGAGCGAATATAGATGGGTTCACTAGTCAGCTGCTAGCCTTCTTCCAAGGCCTTACTCCACAGGCCGGCTTACGCCTCCCAGCAATTGGTCCTCAACAAAGAGGGAGGCTGGACCAATCAGCACACTGTAGCAGGCCCTGTGCCTTTGTGACAAAGTCAGGCAAAATGTAGGTCTGAGGCTGTGGCCATTTTAGGATCAGGTCGCTTCACGGATTTCGGTCCGTAGTTCAAAGTGGATCGTGTCTCGGCTTGCCAAATATGAAGGAAGGTGGAAGGGTGGCACTTCAGGGTGATGGGTGCTGAGTGCTGGGCAATGTGGCACGCAGGTAGCCACTTGGGGTCAGAGGGGCTTCTTGGCATTAGCAATTCTGCCGTAAGCTTACCTCTGCATCCTGGACTGGATGCTGTCGTGTGGGCTGCTCCTGCAGCACACGGCTAGGCTGGGAGCTCTTGCTCCAGCGGAGGCGATGGTAGACTGATCAGCTCAGTCAGCTGCTGGCCTTCTTCCGAGGCCTTACTCCACAGGCCAGCTAACGCCTGCAGGCAATTGGTCCTCAACAAAGAGGGAGGCTGGACCAATCAGCACACTGTAGCAGGCCTGGTACCTGTGTGACAAAGTGAGGCAAAATGTAGGTCTGAGGCGGTGGCCATTTTAGGATCAAGTCGCTTCACGGATTTCGGTCCGTAGTTCAAAGAGGATTGTATCTCGGCTCAGCAAATATGAAGGAAGGTGGAAGGGTGGCACTTCAGGGTGATGGGTGCTTAGTGCTGGGAAATGTGGCACGAATCTAGGCACTTGGGGTGAGAGGGGCTTCTTGGCATTAGCAATTCTGCCGTAAGCTTACCTCTGCATCCTGGACTGGATGCTGTTGTGTGGGCTGCTCCTGCAGCACACGGCTAGGCTGGGAGCTCCTGCTCCAGCGGAGGCGATGGTAGACTCATCAGCTCAGTCAGCTGCTGGACTTCTTCCAAGGCCTTACTCCACAGGCCGGCTAACGCCTGCCGGCGATTGGTCCTCAACAAATGTGGGCCGGCTTGATGAGTTTTGACCAATGTTATTTTTTCAAAGTGGTTTAAAATGCAGCAATTGCTACAAGGTTTTAGCAAAAAGGTGTCCACTAGGCGCTATTCAAACTGATAGTGGCAAAAAAAAAATAAAAGTAATCCTCGATCCTTTGATGTGCTGTTTCCTGGAGACTTTACTCTGTGTGTAAAGACCTTGCCTGTTTCTTGATAAGGCGGCGCTTTGTCTTTTTTCTGTTCTCTATTGTTCTTTTGCTTTGTTCTTTTAAAACCAATAAAACCACATTAAAAAAAATAAATAAAAATAAAGCGATCAATATCAAGGGGGTGGCAGCATGCTAGCCCTGTGTAAAATATCAGAACAAACAAAAAAACAGCCCTAGTTCAATATCTCACCCTTTCAGATCTCCGGAGTTCTGTTTTCCGGGTTGAATCTTACACAAGCAAACCTACTTACTATACCCCAAGCAGTGGATCCTGGTCCCCCAACTGGGCAGAACATAGGTCATTGAGCGCATGTGCAGCAGAGATCTGTGCTCTAAGATTCATGGAAATGTGCGCAGAAATCCTGCAAGGGCTGTGCTTCGAGAAGGACACTGCGCGAGCCTGAGCGCAGAAAGAAAAATGCACGCCCCGCTTTTTATGGAAGTTACAGTGCAAGTAACCATATTCGCAAGTTGCATCAGGAACGTCCCCTACTCGCCCACACGCAAAGCATAAACAGCCAGAACAGCTACCTTTGAGTTCGTCAAGAAGAACCAGATCCCTCTACTTAAAAAGAAGCAAGCTACACCGATAGAGGTCATTGATGGGACACCTTTGTCTTTTGGTCCCATTCAGCATCACACCGGAGTCCTGCAGTTGTGGATCAACGAACATCTGGAACACATATCATTGGATGTGATTAAGTCACCATCTTACCCGATTGTGTTGGGTTTACCCTGGTTGTTGTACCACAACCCTAAAATAAATTGGGTAAACCGGACATTGACGTTTAATTCGGATCGTTGTTTGCTGGAATGTTCCTCTTCAGGAATATCTGTTGGGATATCCACTATCGCCACACAGACAGAGGTGAACGGAACATCTTATGTATGCCAGACGTCTACCATACCTCCTGAATATATTGATTACTCTTCAGTGTTTTCGGAACCAGGGGACATTCCACTACCTCCTCATAGAAGTTTTGATTGTGCCATAGATCTATTGCCGGATTCTGTGATTCCACATGGACGAGTGTACTCCTTATCCCCACAAGAAAGAACAGCCTTGCAAGAATATCTAAATGACTGTCTTCAGAAACAGTATATCACCCCTTCCAAGTCTCCTGCGGGATTTCCGCTGTTTTTCGTCAAGAAAAAGGAGGGTACGTTACGTCCCTGTGTGGATTATCAGCAGTTAAACGATCTTACTCGGAAAGACAGATATCCATTGCCTCTAATACGTGATATCCTGGAATCCTTGCACTCCGTCTGTGTGTTCTCTAAGTTGGATTTAAGAGGGGCGTACCACCTGGTGCGAATTAAGGCTGGAGACGAGTGGAAGACGGCTTTCAAGACACCCTTGGGGCACTATGAATATCGTGTAATGCCTTTCGGACTATGCAATGCCCCAGCCGTTTTCCAGCGTTTGATGGATGATATATTTTCGGATCTATACGGAATATCAGTATGGGTATATCTAGATGATATACTGATCTTTTCGAAAGATGAGAAGGAACATATCATACATGTCAAAGAAGTTCTCAACCGTTTACGTCAGAACCTCTACGCCAAAACTGAGAAATGTCTCTTCAATCAAGACAAGATTGAGTTTCTTGGGTACGTGATTTGCCGTTCTGGCATACAGATGGACCCTACCAAGTCACGGGCAATTCAAGAATGGCAACGTCCTAATAATGTGAAGGCCCTTCAGCGATTCCTGGGATTCGCCAATTTCTATAGGCGCTTTATACCTGGTTTTTCCAGTCTCACAGCACCTCTAACCAGTTTAACCAGCAGTAAGACGTTGTTTGTGTGGAACGTGGAAGCTAGTAATGCGTTCGAACATCTTAAGGACGTCTTCAGCACCTCTCCCATCCTACATCATCCCGATGAGAGTCGACCATTCATTGTGGAAGCAGATGCGTCTAATTTCGCCGTTGGATCAGTTCTGCTACAAAAGGACCCGCAGTCAGATGTGGAATTCCCAGTGGCTTATTTTTCCCGGAAATTGACGTCGAGTGAACGGAACTATGCCGTGATCGAGAAGGAACTCTTAGCCATCAAATTAGCCTTTGAGGAATGGCGTCATCACCTTTTGGGAGGTCGATTTCCTGTTGAGGTCCGTACCGACCATAGGAATCTGCAGTACCTACGGTCTCTTCAATGTCGTACTTCCCGCCAGGCCCGTTGGGCGTTTTTCTTTTCCCATTACGATTTTACAATCACATACATACCTAATGCCCGGAATCTGAAGGCTGACGCGTTATCTCGCTCCTTGGAAGACATCAAGCAAGACGGCCAGAATCAGCTATTACTAGCCCCAGAACATTTCTTGTTTTCTGTGTCTCATTGCCTGGATACGTTCTTACAGGAAACATTGGCAGATCCTGATAGACCGGAACTATTGAAATTACCCCAAGTTAGTGAGAACGAGGGGTTTCTCTTCTTCAGTGGGAGATTGTATGCACCCACCAACTCTCTTCGGGTTGCCATCTTACAAGCATTCCACGATTCAAAGATCGGGGGCCATCGAGGCATACGTGTAACACAAGAACTTGTCGCCCGACAGTTTTGGTGGCCAGGATTGGCTAAACAAGTCAAACTATACGTGGAATGTTGTCCAGTATGTGCACAGGTAAAGACACCCAGAAGGAAACCACTCGGTCTACTCCAACCCATCGAGACACCGCCCTATCCTTGGCACACCATAGCCACTGATTTCATAGTGGAACTACCACCTTCCGAGGGCTTCACATGCATAATGGTTGTTGTTGACTGTTTTTCCAAGATGGCTCATTTTGTCCCCTTCGCAAAAATTCCCTCTGCGAGTTCCATGGCCCGAGCATTTCTGCACAACATATACCGGTTACACGGACTACCTGATAAGATCATCTCGGACCGTGGTTCCCAGTTCATCTCATCCTTTTGGAAACAGTTGTGTCGTCACCTGGACATACATCGAGCACTTAGTTCTGGCTAACATCCACAGTCCAACGGACAGACGGAGAGGACCAACCAGACGTTGGAACAATATCTGCGTTGTTTTTCCAACGCCTCTCAGACCAACTGGGCATTGCACTTGGACTTAGCTGAGGTGGCTTATAACAACTCGGTCCATTCTGCGACAGGATTAAGCCCCTTTCTTTGTTCCTATGGACTCAGTCCTAGACTTTTTCCGTTTGTTCCTGTACGACCTAGCACGGTTCCTTCTGCTGATCAGCTGATTCTAGAAATCCGAAGACTACATGCTCAGGCGACTGGCACCCTGGTTAAGGCACGTGAGGACATGAAGGTCCAGGCAGACAGGAGGCGTACCCCGGAACCTATATTCGGGGTTGGTGGGAAGGTGTGGCTTTCTTCCAAGAACTTACCTGTTCGCAACCTACCCACGAAACTTGCTCCCCGTTTCCTAGGGCCCTTCCGAATAACTAAACGGATTTCCCCGGTGGCATTCAAACTAGATCTTCCCCCGTCCTGGCGGGTACATCCTGTGTTTCACGTCTCTTTGTTCAAGCCTTACCTGGATGACCCCTATGGGCGCACGGGCTCTCGTCCTGCGGCCATTGAGGTGCAGGGGGTTCCTGAATATGAGGTCCGGGAGATCTGTGATTCTCGTTTCCATCGGGGCCAATTACAGCTCCTGGTGGATTGGGAGGGGTATTCGGCTTGTGACCGCACTTGGGAACCTGTTGGGAATGTCCCCGCTCCTCATTTGGTGCGTGAGTTTTATTTACGCCATCCTTGTAAACCGGGGGCCCCGGGTCTTTCTGGGAGGGAGCATGGTGTTAGGACACTCACCCGGGATCGGGAACGTCCGTGTCCTCGTGGGCGGGGAGATGCTTGGCGGCTGTACCCGCGGTTTCGCCTTGGCCGTGGGCGCCCTTTCCGTGCGCATCACTCATTTGGGGTTTGTGCCCGACCCCGGGCGAGTCGGGGTGTATTCAGGCATACGCGGAAGCAACAGGAACGGGCTTGTGGTTCAAGCCTCGTTTCCGTGAATGCCTGATTCCGCGCATGCGCCGGCTCGGATTGCGGGTCAGCCTCGCTTCCATGCCGAGCCACCATAAAGGCGCTTCCGGATCAGTACTCGCCGCGTCTCAACGCGGTTTGGTCCTGACCTCCCGCTCGCTACTGATTCCTTGTCCTTTCTTGCTTTCCTTCTGGTTCCTGCCTTCCCTTGTCCTGGTGGTTGGTTCCTTAGGTCTAGGGTCTGGCTTCCCGGGGTTGGGGTTTTGTCCGGTCCTGGTCTGTGCCTCCGGTACCTTCCCTTTCCCTTCCTGCCCATATCCTCCCCTTGCCTGAATTCTCCTCTGCCCTGTGCTTGGGTGCCAGTGCCTCCAGTGCCTTTTCGGCCTATTCGGCTGCCTTCACTCACCATCTTCAGAGGATTCCTGCAGTATCCTACTACGCACTCAAGCCCGCTGTCTACATCTACCGGCCTTCCCTGTCCAGTGCTCGCACTGTTCTGGCGCCACGTAAATCCAGGGAAGTGTCCATCCGTGGCGCTAGGAATCGGACCCATTTTCAATCCTGTAATCAGGACGGGACCTGGGCCGGTTCTTGGCGTTACTCTGTCATCTTCTTTGCTACAAACAACGTCCTGGCGACCCCGGCACGCAAGCCTACAGGAAACACAGGTACGCAGCGTCCTAGGGACGCACATCTTGACAGATTGAGACGCCTAACCTCCGGTTCGGACCCAGAGATGGAGGGAACCTCGGATTTGAGAGACGAAATCAGGTCTTTAAGGGCTGAAATGACAGCACTTCGTCTAATAAACGAGACTCTACGTCAGATGATGGTGCATAGGACTAGCACCACAACTCAGGCTGATTCTGCCATGGCACAGACGACACCCATGAAGTTCGACGGGGATCCTAGAAGAGTGGCCGAATTCTGTAACCACTGCAGGATTCATTTTTTGTTCCGAACTTCCCATTTCACCGATGAGAAGGCAAAGATCGGGTATATTCTAGGGAATCTAACCGGAAATGCGCTTGCATGGGCAGCTCCTTTGGTTTCTGCAGACAGTCCAATACTGGGTGATTTTGCCGCCTTTGAGAAAGCGTTTCTGGAAGTATTCCAGTAACCCAACTTGCCCGCCTCCGCACAAAATCAATTAATGGATTTAAGGCAAGGTTCAAGTGATTTGATCTCGTACATCGGTCGGTTCCGTCAATTGGCGGCAGATTCTCAATGGCCGGAAGTAACACAAAAGACGCTCTTTCGGCGAGGTCTGAGAGAGGAGTACAAGGACGAGCTTCTTCATATACCAGAACCGGATACTTTACAGGTACTCCAGGAACAGGTCCTTCGAATTGATCACCGTTTGGCTGAGCGAAAGGGAGAAAGACGTCGGTTGGAGAGGTCGTACTCCAGGTCTTTTACATCACCTGCTGGTGCTTCCAATACACCGGAACCGGGTCCGGAACCCATGCAATTAGGGGCACTCAGAGGACCTTTGTCTGCGAAAGAGAGGAAACGCAGAAGGGACTTGAACTTATGCCTATATTGTGGTGCCTCCGGGCATTATTTGGGTACTTGTCCTTTACGTCCACTCAGGAAGTCGGAAAACTAATTGGCCTGTCAGATGTAAGGAAGGCAATGACAGGCCCATCGTTCAAACCAGTCCTTCCGGATACCGATGGTTTCTTACTGCCCATGTCACCAGCAGCCCTTTTGGTCCTCCGAATTAAAGTACTGTGGCAGGATAAGTCAACTGTAATCATGGGTCTTCTAGATTGTGGAGCATCTGGCAATTATATCGATATTGAGTTCGTCAAGAAGAACCAGATCCCTCTACTTAAAAAGAAGCAAGCTACACCGATAGAGGTCATTGATGGGACACCTTTGTCTTTTGGTCCCATTCAGCATCACACCGGAGTCCTGCAGTTGTGGATCAACGAACATCTGGAACACATATCATTGGATGTGATTAAGTCACCATCTTACCCGATTGTGTTGGGTTTACCCTGGTTGTTGTACCATAACCCTAAAATAAATTGGGTAAACCGGACATTGACGTTTAATTCGGATCGTTGTTTGCTGGAATGTTCCTCTTCAGGAATATCTGTTGGGATATCCACTATCGCCACACAGACAGAGGTGAACGGAACATCTTATGTATGCCAGACGTCTACCATACCTCCTGAATATATTGATTACTCTTCAGTGTTTTCGGAACCAGGGGACATTCCACTACCTCCTCATAGAAGTTTTGATTGTGCCATAGATCTATTGCCGGATTCTGTGATTCCACATGGACGAGTGTACTCCTTATCCCCACAAGAAAGAACAGCCTTGCAAGAATATCTAAATGACTGTCTTCAGAAACAGTATATCACCCCTTCCAAGTCTCCTGCGGGATTTCCGCTGTTTTTGGTCAAGAAAAAGGAGGGTACGTTACGTCCCTGTGTGGATTATCGGCAGTTAAACGATCTTACTCGGAAAGACAGATATCCATTGCCTCTAATACGTGATATCCTGGAATCCTTGCACTCCGTCTGTGTGTTCTCTAAGTTGGATTTAAGAGGGGCGTACCACCTGGTGCGAATTAAGGCTGGAGACGAGTGGAAGACGGCTTTCAAGACACCCTTGGGGCACTATGAATATCGTGTAATGCCTTTCGGACTATGCAATGCCCCAGCCGTTTTCCAGCGTTTGATGGATGATATATTTTCGGATCTATACGGAATATCAGTATGGGTATATCTAGATGATATACTGATCTTTTCGAAAGATGAGAAGGAACATATCATACATGTCAAAGAAGTTCTCAACCGTTTACGTCAGAACCTCTACGCCAAAACTGAGAAATGTCTCTTCAATCAAGACAAGATTGAGTTTCTTGGGTACGTGATTTGCCGTTCTGGCATACAGATGGACCCTACCAAGTCACGGGCAATTCAAGAATGGCAACGTCCTAATAATGTGAAGGCCCTTCAGCGATTCCTGGGATTCGCCAATTTCTATAGGCGCTTTATACCTGGTTTTTCCAGTCTCACAGCACCTCTAACCAGTTTAACCAGCAGTAAGACGTTGTTTGTGTGGAACGTGGAAGCTAGTAATGCGTTCGAACATCTTAAGGACGTCTTCAGCACCTCTCCCATCCTACATCATCCCGATGAGAGTCGACCATTCATTGTGGAAGCAGATGCGTCTAATTTCGCCGTTGGATCAGTTCTGCTACAAAAGGACCCGCAGTCAGATGTGGAATTCCCAGTGGCTTATTTTTCCCGGAAATTGACGTCGAGTGAACGGAACTATGCCGTGATCGAGAAGGAACTCTTAGTCATCAAATTAGCCTTTGAGGAATGGCGTCATCACCTTTTGGGAGGTCGATTTCCTGTTGAGGTCCGTACCGACCATAGGAATCTGCAGTACCTACGGTCTCTTCAATGTCGTACTTCCCGCCAGGCCCGTTGGGCGTTTTTCTTTTCCCATTACGATTTTACAATCACATACATACCTAATGCCCGGAATCTGAAGGCTGACGCGTTATCTCGCTCCTTGGAAGACATCAAGCAAGACGGCCAGAATCAGCTATTACTAGCCCCAGAACATTTCTTGTTTTCTGTGTCTCATTGCCTGGATACGTTCTTACAGGAAACATTGGCAGATCCTGATAGACCGGAACTATTGAAATTACCCCAAGTTAGTGAGAACGAGGGGTTTCTCTTCTTCAGTGGGAGATTGTATGCACCCACCAACTCTCTTCGGGTTGCCATCTTACAAGCATTCCACGATTCAAAGATCGGGGGCCATCGAGGCATACGTGTAACACAAGAACTTGTCGCCCGACAGTTTTGGTGGCCAGGATTGGCTAAACAAGTCAAACTATACGTGGAATGTTGTCCAGTATGTGCACAGGTAAAGACACCCAGAAGGAAACCACTCGGTCTACTCCAACCCATCGAGACACCGCCCTATCCTTGGCACACCATAGCCACTGATTTCATAGTGGAACTACCACCTTCCGAGGGCTTCACATGCATAATGGTTGTTGTTGACTGTTTTTCCAAGATGGCTCATTTTGTCCCCTTCGCAAAAATTCCCTCTGCGAGTTCCATGGCCCGAGCATTTCTGCACAACATATACCGGTTACACGGACTACCTGATAAGATCATCTCGGACCGTGGTTCCCAGTTCATCTCATCCTTTTGGAAACAGTTGTGTCGTCACCTGGACATACATCGAGCACTTAGTTCTGGCTACCATCCACAGTCCAACGGACAGACGGAGAGGACCAACCAGACGTTGGAACAATATCTGCGTTGTTTTTCCAACGCCTCTCAGACCAACTGGGCATTGCACTTGGACTTAGCTGAGGTGGCTTATAACAACTCGGTCCATTCTGCGACAGGATTAAGCCCCTTTCTTTGTTCCTATGGACTCAGTCCTAGACTTTTTCCGTTTGTTCCTGTACGACCTAGCACGGTTCCTTCTGCTGATCAGCTGATTCTAGAAATCCGAAGACTACATGCTCAGGCGACTGGCACCCTGGTTAAGGCACGTGAGGACATGAAGGTCCAGGCAGACAGGAGGCGTACCCCGGAACCTATATTCGGGGTTGGTGGGAAGGTGTGGCTTTCTTCCAAGAACTTACCTGTTCGCAACCTACCCACGAAACTTGCTCCCCGTTTACTAGGGCCCTTCCGAATAACTAAACGGATTTCCCCGGTGGCATTCAAACTAGATCTTCCCCCGTCCTGGCGGGTACATCCTGTGTTTCACGTCTCTTTGTTCAAGCCTTACCTGGATGACCCCTATGGGCGCACGGGCTCTCGTCCTGCGGCCATTGAGGTGCAGGGGGTTCCTGAATATGAGGTCCGGGAGATCTGTGATTCTCGTTTCCATCGGGGCCAATTACAGCTCCTGGTGGATTGGGAGGGGTATTCGGCTTGTGACCGCACTTGGGAACCTGTTGGGAATGTCCCCGCTCCTCGTTTGGTGCGTGAGTTTTATTTACGCCATCCTTGTAAACCGGGGGCCCCGGGTCTTTCTGGGAGGGAGCATGGTGTTAGGACACTCACCCGGGATCGGGAACGTCCGTGTCCTCGTGGGCGGGGAGATGCTTGGCGGCTGTACCCGCGGTTTCGCCTTGGCCGTGGGCGCCCTTTCCGTGCGCATCACTCATTTGGGGTTTGTGCCCGACCCCGGGCGAGTCGGGGTGTATTCAGGCATACGCGGAAGCAACAGGAACGGGCTTGTGGTTCAAGCCTCGTTTCCGTGAATGCCTGATTCCGCGCATGCGCCGGCTCGGATTGCGGGTCAGCCTCGCTTCCATGCCGAGCCACCATAAAGGCGCTTCCGGATCAGTACTCGCCGCGTCTCAACGCGGTTTGGTCCTGACCTCCCGCTCGCTACTGATTCCTTGTCCTTTCTTGCTTTCCTTCTGGTTCCTGCCTTCCCTTGTCCTGGTGGTTGGTTCCTTAGGTCTAGGGTCTGGCTTCCCGGGGTTGGGGTTTTGTCCGGTCCTGGTCTGTGCCTCCGGTACCTTCCCTTTCCCTTCCTGTCCATATCCTCCCCTTGCCTGAATTCTCCTCTGCCCTGTGCTTGGGTGCCAGTGCCTCCAGTGCCTTTTCGGCCTATTCGGCTGCCTTCACTCACCATCTTCAGAGGATTCCTGCAGTATCCTACTACGCACTCAAGCCCGCTGTCTACATCTACCGGCCTTCCCTGTCCAGTGCTCGCACTGTTCTGGCGCCACGTAAATCCAGGGAAGTGTCCATCCGTGGCGCTAGGAATCGGACCCATTTTCAATCCTGTAATCAGGACGGGACCTGGGCCGGTTCTTGGCGTTACTCTGTCATCTTCTTTTCTACAAACAACGTCCTGGCGACCCCGGCACGCAAGCCTACAGGAAACACAGGTACGCAGCGTCCTAGGGACGCACATCTTGACACAACCAAGCATTCCATCCACTCCACATTGAATTCCCAATGTCATGATAGAAAATAAATAACCAGCACGCCTATGAATACATGTCCCTCAGACCCACACAATGGCGACACATGACTGTGAAAAACCACATTGTGACATGCACAAAACAAATGAGAGAAGACCACACAAGTAAAGTATAGAAAAAAGGTGTATTGAAGAACAAACCAAATTAATAAAACATACGCACACATCAACAACAAAAAATATTCCAAGTCCGAAGTCCAAAAAAGAATGAATGCTGTAACCAATAAAATCCAAAGTAAAATGGCTCCAATGGGTCCGTCTATCAAACAAAAATCAGAGTTTAAAAAAAGCAAAGTATTCCACCATGGGTCCAAGAAAATGAAATCCAGGTCCAAAACTATTTACAAATGAACATCCAAGGGTCCATGAGCCCAACAATCCAAAGGAAACCTAACCTAAATCCTACCTAATCAATAACTATATACAAAAAAGCGGGGCATAGTCCATGCGCCCCAAAGAAAAAAAAAATAGAAAGGCATCTTACACCTACAGAACTATTTACAAAGGCGGTGGGCAAGTCCAATGGCTCACTTGTTGATGTCCCGGGCCAGGGCATCATCAAACTCCTCTTCAACGTCCTGGAGGCGGGCCTCTTCCCTGGCCCCGAGGTCTCGCAGGGATGCAGCCATGGCCTCCTCCAACTCCCTGCGAGTTGACTCGAGGCACTCAGCCTGCCTCAACGCCCTGCGCATGGAGTTCTCTGCCCTGATCATAGTGGGCCGTGCCTCTTCTGCCCGCCGCCGCTCCGCATCTATTTGCCGCCCCAACTACTACCACATAGAAGACACTCCCAATCCAGGGTCCTCCTGCCCTCTGGCCGATGCCTGCCCCTGTGATGTTGATGGCCCGAGCCATCATCGCTCCCACCTTGAGCCTGCTGCTGCCGTGCATGTTCTCTGCCTGTCGATGCCTGCATGTCCTCCTCCTGCTGGGGTCCAGTTGTTGGGGTGGCCACCCCTGCTGGACCTCCGACTCCCGACTGTGGAAGGGATGTGTCCTCCACCAGCATGGCTGCTGGGTCAGGGCCAGCTCCACAGGGTGCCCAGGTGATACATGGGCAGGAAGATGGCACGGAGGACGACTGGTGCATAGGGGGTTCAGTTGAGGACGGGGTCGGTAGAAGGTCCAGCACATGGAGAAACCTAGCACTGGTGACCCGTCCTAGTAGGTCGACGCGGTCAACAAGGCATCCGAAAAAACGTGCATTGTCCACATGGGAACCCTGCACGTCTTCCCGAATGCCACTTTAACGCAATGCCACCCCAGCCAGGACAGGCTCAACACGGTCCCGGATTGCCAAGACCACAGGCTGAGGAAGGCCAGTTGTTGTTCGTGCATCCCCTCCCTGAAAACGGGTCTGGACGAAGGTACCCCTGCTGGTGCTGGATGATGCAGTCACAGGATCGGGACCAGGATTACACACAGGCACCACCGCGGCCACCTGTGCTGCCTCCTGTCCCTGCCCCTGGACTGCACTACTAGCACCAGTGGAATCCCCCCTCCAGGCCCCATGCGTGAGCCTTCCACAGCCTCCTCCTCAACCAAATCCCCCAAAAACCTGGATGACTCTGTGCCATCTTCCTCCATAGGCCCCTGTGGGGTCTCAGCTGCCCCTTCTGCTGCCGAGGAGTCCACCTCTGGCCTCCGCCTCTTGAACTTACCCTTGGCAGCTGTGGCCACGGGCACGGCACCAGACTCCTCACTCCCCGAAGAGATGACAACCTGGGAGGGGAGCTGGGCCTTGCATCTCCGGCTGGCGGTGGGATCCCTGCCGCTGTGCTCCACAGCACCGTGTCCGGCCTCTTCATCAGTTGACGCTGCAGACAGGGAGAGACAGAACACAGGTATCAGGGCACTGTACAATGGTCTGATACACACATGACAGTTGCACAAGAGTGGCAGTCTCAAACTTCACAGATGGCATCACACTCCGCAGCACACATATCATTTGAACCCACACACATGTGCAAATTAACAGGAATGATACAGCAGGCAGCACCATCCATACACATACAACAGCATAAGCATCCAAAGGTCAGCCTGATGTCACATGCAACACGGGGAGTGCCGAAAACATGCACACATGGCACCAGACATACATGCATCTGTACATCTCCACCACCTGTCACAGTGAAATCATCGGCAACTATGTCACATCTACCAATCAGCTTACCACATGTTGGTGTCACATGCATCAATGGTGTATCACAGTGGCACACATGTCAAATACACACACACACGCACATGTACACCGTGTATGTACATGAAGGTGGAACCAGCATCCATGTGTTACACCCCAACCATGCCATAGTACATACAAAGAAATGTAAACATGTGTGCACCCACACATGCATTTGGCCATCATGCATTTGAACACATACACCATTGATGTGACTCACACATGACTGGACTCACATGCGGCAGGCTCATGACCCTGTACATACACATTCATACATGGCCCTTTCAAGACATATGTCCGACCTGCACACTCATGGCACACCTCAACATGCACTGTGTCCAATCAGTATGCATGGACACTTACCGGTCAACTCCGGATGGGTCGGCATCTGAAGGACCTGGAGGTGGAGCGCTGGGTGTATGCGTTCCAGGACCCTCATCTGGATGTTGGTAAGGCGGACCCGGCACCCCTCTGCATGTTTTGCCTTCAAGAGG
Source organism: Ambystoma mexicanum (assembly GCF_040938575.1). Taxonomy (NCBI): domain Eukaryota; kingdom Metazoa; phylum Chordata; class Amphibia; order Caudata; family Ambystomatidae; genus Ambystoma; species Ambystoma mexicanum. Next base: position 253,299,817 of record NC_090921.1, on the reverse strand, counting down.
CGCTAGAACTTGCTGAGGGTCCTGGACCTGAAGTCCTCCCAGTGCTTCCGGACATGTGCCATGTTGCGGGCTGCCAACCCCTCCACGTTGATGGCTTGTTGATGAACTTCCAAAGAGAGCATCATAATGCACCAGGACTTGCTCCACCAGGATACCAACTTCTGCGGCACTGAAGCTGGTTGCCCTCTGCCTTTCCGGCTGGGGGTTGCCAGTGGTCTCCGATGGTGTTTTCCCGGACATGGCAACCCACGAGGCAGGTGTGTGTTGGCAAATGGGTCCTGGTGCTGGGCTGTGGAGCGATGGAACTTCAGTCGGGAGTCTTCTGTTCCAGCAGGGTTGGTCACAGCAACTGGACCCCTGCAGATGGCTGACGTGAAGGCAGCAAATAGCAGAGCACGTGGCCAGCAGGCAGCAGCAGATGGCAGGTGGGAGCGGGCTCGGGGCTATGGGGGTCAGGAAAATGGCCTTCTGGGCAGGAGCGTGGTCTTCCGTGTGTTGTCGCGCGGCCAGCTTTATACGGAGTGAATTGGCACATGAAAAAATAGCATGTCAGCGTGTAATTCGAGGAAAGGCCCTTAGCGCGTAAGCGCGTCTGTGATGTTATGCACATGGGCGTTTCCCTCGTGACGGGTGCGTAGTGAATCAGCACATGAAAAAACAGCACATCCGCGTGTTTATGCGTGTAATTCGAGGAAAGGCCCTTAGCGTGTATGCGCGTAAGTGCTGTCGCACGTGTGGGCTGGGTTAAGAGGTACGTGTAGGATGCCATTTTATTGTACGTGCTTTTTGTGGAGAGCGAGCGGGTGATTCTTGTACTTCTTGTCGGTTCACACGCGATTACTTCACAACGGTTCCAGTTCGTACTCCTTGTATACTCAGACAGCGTTCAATTCTTCTTTTGGTGGGGGTGTTGCCAACGCGCACATGCGCATCTTTTTCACGTTCTTTTTCCAGGCAGACGGTGAGTCGCGCATGTATTTTTCAACTGTGGTTGCCCCCCTGTGTCGCGTACCCATTCAGAGGTCATTGTAGCCTGCGTGTACCACACGTACACTTATTTTTGTGTTTCTGGGTGCCACAGCATAGTGCGGGTTCTTTATTCCACGCACTTGGGCTACCAGGGGTTACGTGCACGTTAAATTTTGTTTTTGGGGTGCCTGAGTGTTGCGTGAACCGTCATCTTTCCCCAGGGGTCACAGACAGCCTTGCTAGAGCACAAGGGTACGTATTCCTTCTAGTACCCTACCCCTTTCACCCCAATTGCCCAGGACAATTGTTTACTGCACCTCCCAATCGCATAAGAACATCAGTGCCATGGTTGGGAGGTAACCAAGTGGAAAGGGAGGCAAAGGTGGAAGACCTCCAAGAGGTGGCTGTGGTAGGGGAAGTGGCCAGGATGTGCAGGGTGCCCCAAGAGGCCAGTGTGTGGAGGACCAATCAGGGACACCAATGCCCCCCCAATGGGTCGGGGAGATGCAGCTGACACCATCCCAGCTCAGGCCTTGTTAACCCAGCCCATATTGTCAACTGAACCGGCACAGGATGACTCAGGCCGACTTCAGTGTCACCAAGTCAAAGCCACGTATGGCAGTGAAAGTTGCTGTCACCAGGCCACGTGGATCAGGGGCAGCAATGTCATCTGCTGCCCCAAGTAGCCAGGGTGAGGAGGCTGGAGGGGCAGCTGCAGCTCAATCCACCCCAGCTCCGAGTCACCCAGCCGGGACAGTGTTGGTCCAAGTCCATCACACCGAGGTTGGTCCTGCAAACATCACCCAGCAGCCAATGCCTGCAGTGAGACCTTTGGTCATCGTGACTTTGGCTACTTCCAGTGCCCAGTCCACCTGCGCTTCAGCCCCTATAAACCAGAGCGGCGTAAGCCACTCAGGGTCCGCACCACCTCTCAAGAGGAAAAAGGGTGCTCTTGCGGTACAGGCTGGGACCCCAGACACGGCTCCCCCCTCCGGCACATCAAGGAAGCGTAGTTTCAATGATGTGGAACTAGACGCACTTGTGGACTACGTGTCGGCCCATGGCTGCGAAATGCTGGTGAATGCAGGGTGCACGACTACGACTGCTCAAGGTAGGGCCCACTGGCAGTGCTTCGTGGACCAGATTAGTTCCCTTGGATTTGTGAGGCGCACAGCTGATGAAGCGGGAGAATGACCTCAAATGCAGAGCAAAAAACAAGCTAGCTTCCAATCATGCCTCTACTCTGGTGACAAGCAGTGAGTCTCCACCAGAGGAGGAAGTACTCACAGATCATGAGTCAATCGCTGGAGGCTTCATCACAGAGGATCAGATCCCAGGCGTGGGAGACCTACCAGATCTTGAGGCAATGTCCGGTGAGTGGCCATGCATGTGTGTGCAAACCATCTGTATGTTGCTTAGGTGATGTGTTCTGATTGAGTGCCAGGTGAGGCTGTGTAGTCATGACTGCGATGGGTCACCCATGTGGTGCCTCCAAACCATCCCCCGGCCTTGGGTTTGGGTTTTACAGTATCCCTTCTGACCGCAGTTGACAATTTGCACCTGATTACTGCACTTGCCCTTCAACTGCCATCATGCCACAACATTGTTCATATTGTTTTCCTGTTCATTCTGCCTGATTGACAAAATCCTTTGCATGTTTACCACACATTTTTGTGCTGTTCTGCCCCAAATGTAACATACTTCAGACATAGATTACACCCAACAATGCCCCACATTTGTTTACTTATTATGGGAATGATTTCATCGATCAGGCTGTTTAATTAATGTGCACCTACACATGGCCTGCACACAATCACTTTGGGGCCCTATTTGAATGTTCAACATTGATGTATCCGTGTGCCTGCCATCACTGCGTTAGTGAACACTGGCTTTGTTGCAGCGTATGGCACATGCATGTTTTGTCACACTCTTTTGCATGTTCTATTTCATGATGTCCATCTCACATGGATGGGTGACAGTACTGATTTGCTACCATCTGGGTGTCCTTGTCAAATCTGCCACGGCTATGCTATGTGACATCTGGTGTGCTGGCTTTTGTCATGTATGTGGATTGTCCATGCCACTCACAGGCTAATGTGTGATGCCGGTGCTATGTAGCATGCAGCACATGTGTTGCTTTCCCATCTTGGAGTCCTCAGTGTCTGCTTTTAGGTTCCCCTTCCACTTCATTGCCAGTGCATGCCTGCCAGAGTTATTGTCATGTGTGACATGTGTCATTTATGTATTGTGTATGTGTACCTCGTGATGCCTATGTGTGTGGGCCATGCTGCTCATGCCTGTCTTCATTACATTTCCTTTATGTTTTTGCAGGTGATGTGGCACTAGATGCTGTTGAGGAGGAGGGGGTGGCGCAGAGGCAGGAGTACTCACAGACATAACCAGGCACCAGTGGAGGACGTGGGGTGGTGGTGGGTGAAAAACCATTACTCATACAGACCATCCTCAGCTGGTACACGGGGTCACTGGGTACACCTCCGCAGACCTCCACAGCTCAGGTGCTGAATCTGACATTGAGACAAATGTCCCGTCGCAGGTGAGTGTTTCTGGCAGGGATGCTGTTCTGTCCAACCCACCTGCACTGGGGGTAGACCCCGCTATGGACCATTCAGTGTTGGAAAGTCCGCCTGTGGCAGTTACAGATGCAGGGTCAAACTCCACTATATTTGCTCCTGTTACTGGGCCAGCAGATGAAAGGAGGAATGCAGTCCTGCAACCTCAGGCAGTGCCAGCACAGCAAGGTGCACATCACCTTGCCCCAAACAGGTGTGGTGCCTGCCAAAGCGGTGGCCGTGCGCCACCAGGTAATACTGTGTGGGAGAATTTCATGTATACTATTGCAGCACAACAGGGGGCATCATGTGAGATGATGGCTCAGGCTGTGGATAGGGTGGCCACTTCCATTCTCCACCCTGAAAGGAAGGTGGAGCTCCAACAGCAGGCAACAGAGTCCATGTGCCGCTCACACAGGGAGGACATGTTGGTGTCCAACAGGGACCGACGGGCTGGACTGGAGACTCTGTGCACAGCCATATCTGCAGAGTCACAGGCCCACAGGGATGCCCTGAGGTTAGAACTCAGGTCCCTCAGCGATACTCTGGTGCACTTGAGGTTTCCCAGTGTACAAGGTCAGAACAGCAGTTGGAGCAGCTAACACGCACACTCTCAGCTGAGCTCCAGGCATCCCATGAGGAGATCCGGGCATCACGCGAGGCCTTGCAGGCAGAAATGCATGCTACCCATGAGGTGCTGCATGGGGATCTCTGTACCATCATCCTGCAGAACCAAACCTTTCAGACCCGCATGCTTGCTGCAATTGAGGAGCATGCCAGGGCTTTGCGTGGTCTGCCTCCCATATCATGCGCACCTTCTAATGTACCACCAGAGGGTGATGACAGCAACTGCAGTTCTCCCACTGTAGGGTAGCCGTGCAGGCCATGAGCCCATGGAGGTTTTTTTTTTCTCAACATCCACGCATGTCAGTGTTGGGGTGCACCCTGTACCTCCTCCCTCCTGATTTCCCGCCTCCCCCTGTCAACACATGGCCATTTTTGATTATTTTATTTCATATTTCATTCAGAATTTCAAATTAGAATTAGAATTGAATGTATGTATTATCTTTTTTGCTTCTTCTTTTTTCTATTTATTATTTTGAATTTCTTTTCCTTTTTTATTTGTTTTTTTATTTTCATTTCATTTTTTAATTAAAATTGTATTCTGATTTTTACTTTGTTATTTTATTTATTTGGTTTACTTTTCATTTACTTTTTCTTTTTCTTTATCTAATTTGAATTTACTTTTTTGTTCATACCCATTTTCTTTCAGATTGTGAATTCATGTTACAGTGTGTTGCTTTGTGTGGCTCCCGTATGCATCCACTGTGTATTCCAGCTGGGCACATGCAGGCTTGTCCTGTCTTCTTTGGGTTAGAAACTTGGGTTCCTGACACACACGCCCCTCCTGCTTCCCCTTTCCATGGGCTCGCAAAAGGTGTGACCAAGTGACAGTAACTTACACAGAGGCATTGGGCTCCCATAAGATGTGTGGGCAGTCTGTAGTCCAAACTGTGTATACATCCCTAGTGGGGATTGTGTTTCATTTCTCCACTGCATGGTTGATTTGTATATAGTATTACATACATGCTTTTTGCATGTATACATGTGGCTTCTTCGTGTCTTAAAGAGCCCCTCTCCATTGCAGGTGCAGTTCATGTTGTATGCAGTACACTGCCACATTTGCCTACCAGCAACACACTACAGTTGGAAGGGGTAGATGTGCTGCCTTTGTCAGGTTGCGACACTTGCACTACTTTCATTTTTTATTGTCATACGTTGCCACTGTTGGATCCTATACTAATGTTTTGGCTTGCTGGTAAGTATTTGTTCAGGGCTGTTTTTTGCTGTTTTTTTTTCATTAGTGAGAGGAAATTGTCTCTGGCCTGTTTACATTTGGGACAGTGCACTTTGTGACACTTGTGTCATGTGTTGTGCATTCATTTGGTTGCTTTCACATAGCATGCCATTCCATGGTGTGTTGGGTAGCTGAGATGGGGTTAGGGAGGGGTTGGGTGACATTCCACTATTTAGTTGTAGTATTTTGCAAGGGGGTAGTCCTTCATGCTGCATGAATGTGTGCCCTTTACTGACACAGCATTGGGTGTTTTTAAGTAGCTATGGATGCACACAATGTAGCACTTCCAGGTAAACAATCTCAGAGTAGTATGGTTGTGACAGTTGACTTCCCCTTTTGTAATCATCATAAATTGCCAGCTGGTATGTGCCAGGCCTGTGTGCACTTCGTAGGGGTGGGATTTTAGGTGAAGAAATTTGCCACAAGCTGGGTACGGGCAGCCTCACCACGTGCCCTATCATCTCCCATGCGCAGCGGCGGGCCGTGCATGTGGTTGGGGATGTGGGGGCACCACCATGTCCACCGGCACGCCCCGCCGGGTTGCAATGTTGTGCAGGACCAATGCTTGCACTATGATCCTGCACACATGCTGCAACTATGGGCGCATATAGCAGCTGCCCACCAGAGGGGTCAATGGAGCAAAAGCGTGACTTCAGCACTCCGAATGTGCGCTCCACTATGCCCCAGGTTGCAATATGGGCTGTGTTGTATATTACCTCGGGTGGTGTGGTGGGGTTCCGTATTGGCGTCATCATGTAGGTGCTCAGAGGGTAGGCACTGTCCCCTGGGGAGGTGATAATGGTTCTCATTAGTTGTGTTTTCCTGTGTCGCCATGCCTAGCACTTTGGGGAAGTGTGCCACCCCGTAAAAGTCCTGGACGACGGCCTGCCTTTCTACAGGTGTTCTGGGCATGTATATGTGCCGGACTGAGGGGCGTGCAGTCATGATCGCCAACACCTGGTGTAGGCAGCGTGACTGCGTGGCCTGTGAGACACCCCCAACTATGGCACTTGTCCGCTGAAATGACCCAGTAGCCAAGAAGTGCAATACATTGAGCACCTTTTCCAAGAGGCTCAGTGTTTGGGAGTACAGGGTGGGTGATGTGAGGTCATCCTCCCACTCCCTGACCAGTTCTAGGATTATTAGTGGTGGAAACCTGTACCTCCCATACACCTGGTCATCAGGCATCCCAAAAAGGCTGGTCCTGGGTAAAAAAATGCAGGGCCTGGCTATCCTCCTCCTGCGGTGTCCCACGACCACTACTGCGAGGAACGGGATGTTCATCGTAGCGTATGAGCTTGTTTGTTGTTTGCATGCACTTTTATGCTGCGCGGGGCCGCTTATGCCTGCTGGCATATGTGTTTATGGATAAGGCGTCTTTTTTGGTGCACAGGTTTCCCCTGTTCGATTCCATGAATACGTGTCATTAGCGCACGTGTGGGCGTTGCGAGCATTTCCCTCCCATACTTCCCCCGTAACGCCCACATTTTCATGCGTTGTTTCCCATTCCGCGTGTTACGCCCTGTGTTCCACCCACTTTTCTTGTGTGTGCATTCCATGAATTCCATGAGCGCATTCCATGAATCAACGAACGTCAGCGTGCGCGGCTTTAGCACGCGTGCGATGCGATTTTCACGCTTGCGCTCCCCTTTTCGGCGCACATTTATTCCATGAATTACCCTGTAAATGTTAAATGTTAAAGGTATTTATACCGCGCACCGTCACCAACGGAGTTGGTTCCCAGACACTCTGGCAGATCTGAAAATGAGATTGTGGGATGGGTTAGTAGGTGAAGCGGGAGTAGGATAGTGAGAGGAGTGGTGTTCTGTTGGCAGCTTCAACTCGGTATACACCGGGTGCTGATCTTTGGTGCGAGTATCGGATCGATGTCAGTCCTTGTGTGCTGTTGGTGCGGCCTATGTGTTGTTGCGGTGTTGTGAAGTGCGTGCGGGTTGTTGTGCGAGAGATGGTTGTGTGAGATTTTTTGAGTGAGATAAGTCTGCTGAAATGCTGAGTTTTTTGTAAGTGGGTTGTATGAAGTTGAACATGCAAACATTCAGAACTCTGTCCGAGTGTGGCGCTCGCCAAACCTCCCAATCTCATCAGGGTGGGCAAAGGGGTTACGCCTGGCAGGGTTTTAGGTTTGTGTGAGGTGCTCCCTGTGCTGTTCTAACACGCTCTGTAAGTGTTCTAATTGCTCCTCGCCGCTCTATTCTAGCAAGCTCTGTAGGAGTTCTGATGCTGATAGATTGATTAGTGTGGGTTAGGTGTCTATTCTCCTCCTCGGGTGCTGGGGCTGCTGTTGTGGTCTCCTCTCACAAACTTTCTATCTAAATGTGTCTGCTGGGCGTTTGGATATGGTACGGCCGGGAGGCAGTGGATGAGTCGTTTAAGGGCTTTCGTCTCGGTCTGAGTATGTGATCAGTCTATGGTGACCTCCTTCTGTGGCTATTTCCTATAATATCTCATGGTCTGTCGTGGGGTCCGTTCTTTTGGTTCTGTGTATGTCCATTTTGGGAGTGACCGAGGTTAGTGTTATTTTCATCATTGTTTAACGGGGTGGGCATTTTAGTCATCGCTGTTGTAGTTACGCTGTGAAGAGCCATGATTTGAGGAGTTTCCTGAATGCTAGGTGGTTTGTTGTGTTCCGTATATTCTTAGGTAGGTCATTCCAGGTTTTCGGTGCCTGGTGAGAGAAAGAGGATCCTCTGAGTTTTCTTCTGTTATAGGGTTCCAGGCGGTGTGTGGTGTGTCTGTGTGCAGGTGCATGCAAAGACATGTGCCACTGATGTAAAGAAAGGATGACACACAACTTTTAGCTTTAAAGTAAGTGTATTATTTGGGGAATACCAAAGTTAGATGGAGCAGGGCCGGGCCAAGGCTTAGCGTTCCTTGTGTGGCTAACAGAGAAGTGCGGCTACTAATTTGCATCTATATTGACATACTGGGAATTGACAACACAGCAAGTGTTATCAATATTTTATACTCGTGGGCCTCGTTGGAAATTACAATGCAAGAAGTTGCCATGAGTAAGCCAAGAGACAAAAACTCTGTGATGTGCCATGCATTGTCACACATGGAGGTCCACTACTGTATATTTGACCATGTGAGGTTTGTTTTTAAATAGAGTACATTATGAACATGATTAACTTTTAGGGCGTCTTTATTTTGGGAGTGAGCTGCCCAAAATTACACACTTCAAATGAATAATGAAGGCAGGCTGGGGTCAAGTAAAAAAAAAAGACTGGCAGAAGTCCCTGTGAAAGGGCTATGCAATACCCACTTTGGCGGTACTCCTGGTAATAGAGAAACATTGGAAGTCGAAGGTCCCCCCGCACGAACAAGACTGTTATGCCAAAGTGTGGCATTTTGTAGCAGTGCAAGGGTTAACCTATTCCCTCCAGCGGGACAGCGCCAAATTCTCGAATGAATGGGGACCGGTCCTAGCTTTCCTACACAACGACTACCACGAGGCATATTGCCTGCAAAAGCTATGTTTCCTGGGAATTAACTGATATTAGTACCCGGCGAGAGTCAAGCAGAATATAGCACACATTCTGATTGGCTCTCTCCGGTTCGTTACCCGGCCGAGAATCCCTCAATTCTCGGCCGGGATTCCAGCTGCTTTGTCCACGGCGGGGACGTGGCAGCCCCTCAGCCAATGAGAAGACTCGAAGCGGGGCCATGGCTGGAGGCTGCCATCGTCCCCTGCTGGGGATTCAGGTATGTTTTAATTTTTTTATTTCTTTTCCCTCCCTTCCTCCACCCTCCCTTCCTTCTGTCGTGTTCCGGGAGCGAACGCGCAGGGAACATTTGTGTTCCCAGCGAGTCTGGTCCCGATGGTCGCCATTGAAAGGGAAAACGGGCTCCATTTTCCCTTCCCGGTGGCCATCACCGCCTGGTGTGTGGTGTGTTTCTTTTTCCCTCCCTTCCTCCACCCTCCCTTCCTTCTGTCGTGTTCCGGGAGCGAACGCGCAGGGAACATTTGTGTTCCCAGCGAGTCTGGTCCCGATGGTCGCCATTGAAAGGGAAAACGGGCTCCGTTTTCCCTTCCCGGCGCCCATTTTCTGCAGCGTTTAGGGACAGAAAAAAAAGCTTTTAGTACCCCGGTCTTGGGTCGGGGTACTAATAGCAATATGCCCCTTGTGGCAAGGCCATTACCGGACTCGGTAATGCCCCTGCCGCTCGGGGCATATTGCTTAATTCTCACCCTAACTAACCAACTATCCATTCAAGGAAGCCGAATCGACCCTAGGAGGGAAGATGGGAGGTTTGGAAAGGGCTTATGGGGGAACTGGGAAGGGAGGGGAGTTGGGGGTTTTCAACGTTGCTGTTATATTTGAAAATGCCAATAAACAACTGTTAAAAAAAAGGTGGGGTGGCTCTTTAACATATGCAGTGGGATGTGACATCCCCAGAAATTAGCATATCAGGGTGAAATATGAAAATGTCCTTCAATTAGCTTAACATAACCATGCAAATTGCTTCCAATTGCACAGGATGAATGGCATTTGCCTTTCAGAAAATCAACACACACCAAAAACGAAGAGAGGACATTTTCTTTAAATAGTGTTTGAAAATGTTAAAAAGTGTATATATTTTAAACTACAAGAATCAATACCAATGTTTGCCCTAGAACATGCAGTCCCAAAATATGTAATTTCAACTTTAGTTCTATGGTACTTTTCATCAGGTGTATGTCATGATGCCTACCCTTGGGGACCCAGACCAGGTCAAGCAACCCCAGAGCAAGCCCAAAAACCCCTGCTAGGGGCTGTTTGGGTGTGGTCCTGGCGCCTATGGCGCCAGGGTCATATGGAGAGTCAGTCCTGGCACCATAGTCTGCAGGCTCATAGAGTAGAACTTACCTGATGCAGACCCTGCTGCAAGCTTACCTGATGCAGACCATGCTGCAAGAGCTCCAAGCCAAATGAGGCTTGGAAGGGACTATTTTACCTAGGGACTATTTTTTTCTCAGGCGGGGCTGGGGAGGAATACTTACCTGGGACTACTTTGGTGGCTATTTAAACCACGCCCGAAGAGCAGCACATGCTTCGCGTTATTCTGCATCCAGCAGCGTAACGCTCACCGTGTCTGCAAGTCTGCATCAAGTCTTCTGCCACGCTCGCCTCGAGTTTGGAGCTCCTAGAAAAAGGGAGAAAGAAGGAGAAAAGGTTAGAACAAGAGCAATACCTTTGATCCTTACCTGAATTCCCGATCCATCGTGCCTTCGAGCTGGAAGAAAGAAGTTATTTAAAGCGCGTCGCCTCACCTGCTGCAGCGCCGCGCCAAACTCACCGGCCTTCGCAGCATCTTCACATTCCACTGCATCCTCCTGCATGTTCCCGCCGCATTCCGGCACCTAAGGAGTAGACAAGAACAGCAAGGTGAGCCAAGGGAATACACAGAGGAATATTAGTTACCCCCCCCATTGACTTACCTGATTTTACCACCGGGGGTACTATTCTTCTTCACGGGTCGGCGCAGCTTCCACTGTATCTTCGCCAAACCCCGGCCCCTAAGGGGAAACAAAAGGACAGCAAGGTGAAACAAAGGGACTATCAAGGGGAACCCTCCTCACCACAATAGACTTACCTGATTTTACAGCCAGGGGTATTATTCCCCCGAGACTTCATACTTTCTCTCAGAGCCTGAATAAGGGAGAAAGAAACAGCTTACATATTGACATTATTTATCGAACTGTGTTGGAAATACAAATCCTTACCAGAATATTACCAGTTGCCACGAGCAACTCTTCACTAGGGTCAAGCTGCAATCTGCAAGGAATCGGACATGAGTGAAAGTCAGGCATTTAAACTCTTATGAACTACATACTTTTCGGAGTCAATATCGTTCTGGAACTCACCAATTCCTTCGAGCCAGTGAAGCAACTGCTTATCAACGCGCCCCTGCACTCAATGCAGGATGGAGAGCTCATCTTTTCAAACCATCAGGTGAGACTATAAGAGGGGACATCAAAGGTGATCCGTGGGGAGAACAGCAGGGGTGGGGTGATTTACACTCAACTCCACGGGTGGTTAATTCCCTTTCTCCATTTGCAGAAGAATATTCCTACGGGCCAAGCAAACGTAGCTAGGTGGGCCAGTCCAGTCCGTCATCTCGCCCTTACGCGTCACATTGGTGGAGACCGCAGCTGTTCAATTCAGATCGACACCTCTGTGGGAGCCAGGTGAGCGTAACAGAACGCGAAGCCTACCCACAAATTCTCACCCGGGCGTTATGGATACCTCAGAGACTGACCAATTGGCCCAATTACTAGGGGAATTGAGGGCTGAAGTGCATTCCGCCCGTCAAGAAACCAATGCTCTTAGGAGAGAACTGATTTTGTCAAAGGAGCAAACTGATGACCTTGCTAGGCAACTATTGCAAAGCCAGGCTGGACAAGCACCCCTACCTGGTTCCGGGGGAAATCCAGCTCCTGTGTTATCGAGTAACCCTGTGCAAATAAACCTACCAGGAAATATTCCATTAGCTCCACCCGAACGCTTTGCCGGAGATCCCAAAAGGTTCGCCGTGTTTATGAACCAATGCCGCTTGCACTTTTTATGCAGACCTTGAGCATTCCCAAACGATCAAGCCAAGGTAGCCTTTGTATTGTCATATCTCAGCGGCAGTGCAGCTGATTGGTCAATTCCACTAGTTACTCAGGATGACCCAATTCTTCGGGATTTTCAGGGCTTTCAAACGATCATGGAAAGACTATTTGCCCGGCACTCACAAGGACAGGCCCTGGATAACGAACTTTTGTCCCTACAACAGGGTAACCAGGACTTTCTATCCTACATCGTGACCTTTAATAGGTTAATAGGGGAAACTGGAAGGCCTAAGGTAAAACAAATCATGTTATTTCATAGAGGGCTTCGAGGAGAACTCAAGGATGTCTTGGCTCAAGTCGTGAACCCACCTCAAGACTGCACTGAATATATAGACTTAGTGGTCCAGTTAGATCACAGACTTCAGAACAGAAAGGCTGATCGAGCCAAGTTTGAGAATCTGGTGTTGGTCAAAACCCACGCTAAACCCAAAGGAGCAGATGCTTCAGAACCCATGCAAATCGGAGGGGTTAAAGGACCCTTAACCCAGAAGGAAAGAGAAAGGAGACGTCAAATGCAATTGTGTCTATATTGTGGAACTTCTGGGCATTTTCTATGGGATTGCCCTGTAAAACCACCCAAGAAGGTGGTAGGAGCTGCTGATAAAAGCTATATGGAGTCAGACTCGGGAAACGACCACGCCCGACAAGCGTAGAGGTTCGCTTGCCGAGCTTGAAGAAGGATACGCAGACCTCGCATTTCATCATACCAATGGTCCACGTAGATCCAGGGCAGCCATTGCGTATGCACGCAGTAAGGGCATACATTGATAGCAGAGCCATAGGAAACTATGTGGACTATGAATTGGCTTCCAGGATGAATCTACCTCTCTGCCGAAAAAACACCTCAGATGTCATCACCACAGTCGATGGAACTGAAATTGCCTCTGGGCCTGTAACTCATTCCACCGCAGAGATGACACTATTGGGTCAGGATGGGCATTGAGAGACTATTGTGTTTGATCTAATCAAAGCCCCACAGTTCCAAATAGTACTGGGGATACCTTGATTGGAAACACATAATCCTTGTATTGATTGGCGGGAGAAGAGAATAACCTTCCCGGATTGTGCACAAACCTGTTACCCGAAGAAAAATCAGAACGCAAGCCTGGCCACAGTAACCACAGCAGTCATGCAACTACCTCCAGAATACCAAGAATTCCAGGATGTCTTCCAAAAAGAACAGGCAAAAACCTTACCTCCTCACAGATCGTACGATTGTCAAATTGATCTCATACCCGGTGCACAACCCCCTTGTAGCATGATATATGCCCTTACGGAACTTGAGAACCTTCACCTACGACAATACTTAGACCAGTACCTTGCCAATGACTTTATTCGCCCATCCAAGTCCCCTGCATCTTCAGCTTTGTTGTTCATGCCCAAAAAGGAAGGTGACCTCAGAACGTGCATAGACTACCGCTTTGAACCAGATAAGTGTTAAGAACCGATACCCATTGCCACTGATCCCTGAACTACTAGACCAAGTGAAGGACGCTTGTATATACACTAAATTAGATCTCCGGGGGGCATACCATCTGGTACGTGTAAAAGAGGGCGACGAATGGAAGACTGTTTTTCGCACTAAGTATGGGTTATTCGAATACCAGGTGATGCCTTTCGGGTTGTGCAATACACCAGCAGCCTTCCAATACTTCATGAAAGATGTCCTTTGTGAACGCATTGACATTTGTGTTGTCGTATATATTGATGATATTCTAGTATACTCCTCTTCAGAATCTGACCATGTGAAGCACGTCCGAGCAGTCCTTGAGAAATTGCGCCAGCACAAACTATATGCAAAACTAGAAAAAGGCGTTTTTCATGCCACAGAAGTTGAATTTCTTGGGTTTATCCTGACCCCAGAGGGAGTCCGAATGGACTCACAAAAGGTGGACGCAATCCTTAAGTGGCCATCACCAAGTTCAGTTAAAGGAATACAAAGCATGCTCGGCTTTGCCAATTTCTACCGCAGATTCATCCCAGATTTTTCACATGTCGTACATCCCATCACAGCACTCTTGTGAAAAAATAAACGCTTTATGTGGACTGAAGAAGCTGAAAATGCCTTCCAAGAACGGAAAGCGAAATTCACATCTGCACCTGTATTAAAGCACCCGTGCCCTGACCTTCCATACATAGTGGAAACTGATGGATCCAGTCTAGGTTTGGGAGCTGTCCTGTCTCAAAAGGACTCTGAAACTGGCCAGCTTCACCCAGTAGCAATTTGGTCGAGAAAGTTCTCGACACCCGAGTTAAACTATGCGGTTACCGACAAGGAGTTATTAGCCATTAAATCCACCTTCAAGGCTTGGCGGCACTATCTTCTCAGTGCCAGGCATACCATTACTGTGATCAACGATCACCGGAACTTACAGTATTTAAAAACAGCCAAGGCCCAATCGTCACGTCAATTCCGATGGGCATTGTTCTTTGCCGAGTTCGATTTCATGATAACCTATCGACCAGGTTGTAAGAATGGTAAAGCAGACGCTTTATCCCGAATAGGGATGGGAGAGGCAGAAGTGAACCCAGAACCAGTACCTATAATTTCCGAACAAAGGATTCTTGGTATGACTACTCTACAGACACTAGAGGACATTCAGGTAAAGATCCAGCAACTCTTTGATCCTACAGCCCTGCAGGACTGGGTAAAGAAAGGCCCAGACTACTCTGTCACCAATGATCTGCCTTATTACCAAGGGCGGCTATTTATGCCACACAAGAAACTACAAGAGCTAGTCATTTCCCGTTATCATGATACCCTAATGGAGGGTCACCCAGGTATTGCAAAAACTGAAGCTAAAATTAAAAGACAAGTCTGGTGGCCCACCTGGCGAAAGGATATTAAATCATTTGTGATGTCTTGTGGCACTTGCGCCCAAAACAAAAGTCAAAAGAAAAAACCAGCTGGACTCTTACAATCTGTAGACATTCTGCCTACACCATGGCACACCTTATCATTAGACTTTATTGCTGATCTACCTCCTTGTAATGGATTTAACACCATTCTAGTTATTGTGGATCTTTTTTCCAAAATGGCCCACTTTATTCCTTTAAAAGGATTACCTTCAGCCTCAATCATGGCCAAAGAATTCCTCGAAAACATTGTTCGCATACATGAATTTCCGTCCGTGTTGGTCTCTGACCGGGGCAGTCAATTCATTTCACATTTCTGGAAGAAATGTTGTCAATTGGTGCAAATCGACGTGAGATTATCGACCAGTCACCACCCCCAGACCGATGGTCAAACAGAGAGGACCAACCAGACTCTTGAACAATACCTGCGTTGTATGTTACATCAGACTGAGGGTAATTGGAAGGACATTCTTTGGATCGCCGAATATGCATACAATAATTCAGTACATTCTGGAACTGGACAAAGCCCCTTTTATACCCTATATGGGCACCATCCTCGAACCTCAGACCTTGACTCACCCCAACACTTAGAAATGCCCGCTGTGGACCATCTACACGCTATGATTACGCAAGCCTTGAAGGAGGCAACTGCACATTTAAAACAAGCAAAGGAGAAATATAAGAAAGATGCTGATCGGCATAGAAGTGATACTCCACAGTACCAGTTAGGGGATCAAGTATGGTTGGCCACAAAACACATACCTCTCAAGGGAACGCGGACCTTTAACCCTAGATATTTGGGACCTTACTCTATTAAGGCCATTATCAACCCGGTGGCCGTCAAGTTGGACTTACCTGCTAATATGCGAATTCACCCCGTCTTTCATGTGTCACTTTTGAAGCCAGTGCAACCAGGGACAAGACTAACCAAGCCACCAGACCCCATCCGTATAGACGGGGAACCCGAATTTGAGGTTAAAAACATCCTGGACTCCAAGATGGCGAAGTCAAAACTTTTTTATTTAATCGACTGGAAAGGTTACGGACCACAGGAAAGGTCTTGGGAACCTAGTGACCACGTGCATGCACCTCGATTGGTGAAAAGATTCACCAAAATTTCCCAGACAAACCAAAACCACGGGGAAGAACGACTTTAGGCGGGGCCTTGGAGGGAGTGCTGTCATGATGCCTACCCCCTGGGACCCAGACCAGGTCCAGCAACCCCAGAAGTAGGCAGCAAGTTATTTTGAGCAAGCCCAAAAACCCCTGCTAGAGGCTGTTTGGGTGCGGTCCTGGCACCTATGGCGCCAGGCTCATATGGAGAGTCAGTACTGGCGCCATAGGCGCCAGGCTCATAAAGTAGAACTTACCTGATGCAGACCATGCTGCAAGAGCTCCAAGCCAAATGAGGCTTGGAAGGGACTATTTTACCTAGGGACTATTTTTTACTCAGGCGGGGCTGGGGAGGAATACTTACCTGGGACTACTTTGGTGGCTATTTAAACCACGCCCGAAGAGCACCACACGCTTCGCGTTATTCTACATCCAGCAGCGTAACGCTCACCGTGTCTGCAAGTCTGCATCAAGTCTTCTGCCACGCTCGCCTCGAGTTTGGAGCTCCTAGAAAAAGGGAGAAAGAAGGAGAAAAGGTTAGAACAAGAGCAATACCTTTGATCCTTACCTGAATTCCCGATCCATCGTGCCTTCGAGCTGGAAGAAAGAAGTTATTTAAAGCGCGTCGCCTCACCTGCTGCAGCGCCGCGCCGAACTCACCGGCCTTCGCAGCATCTTCACATTCCACTGCATCCTCCTGCATGTTCCCGCCGCATTCCGGCACCTAAGGAGTAGACAAGAACAGCAAGGTGAGCCAAGGGAATACACAGAGGAATATTAGTTACCCCCCCATAGACTTACCTGATTTTACCACCGGGGGTACTATTCCTCTTCATGGGTCGGCGCAGCTTCCACTGTATCTTCGCCGAACCCCGGCCCCTAAGGGGAAACAAAAGGACAGCAAGGTGAAACAAAGGGACTATCAAGCGGAACCCTCCTCACCACAATAGACTTACCTGGTTTTACCGCCGGAGGTATTATTCCCCGAGACTTCATACTTTCTCTCAGCGCCTGAATAAGGGAGAAAGCAACAACTTACATATTGATAATATTTATCGAACTGTGTTGGAAATACAAATCCTTACCAGAATATTAACGGTTGCCACGAGGAACTCTTCACTAGGGTCAAGCTGCAATCTGCAAGGAATCGGTCAAGAGTGAAAGTCAGGCATTTGAACTCTTACGAACTACATACTTTTCGGAGTCAATATCGTTCTGGAACTCACCAATTCCTTCAAGCCAGTGAAGCAACTGGTTATCAACGCGCACCTGCGCTCAATGCAGGATGGAGAGCTCATCTTTTCAAACCATCAGGTGAGACTATAAGAGGGGACATCAAAGGTGATCCGTGGGGAGAACAGCGGGGGTGGGGGGATTTACACTCAACTCCACGGGTGGTTAATTCCCTTTCTCCATTTGCAGAAGAATATTCCTACGGGCCAAGCAAACGAAGCTAGGTGGGCCAGTCCAGTCCGTCATCTCGGCCCTACGCGTCATATTGGTGGAGACCGCAGCTGTCCAGTTCAGATCGACGCCTGTGTGGGAGCCAGGTGAGCGTAACAGTGTAGTGGTCAAGTGCCCCGCCTGTGAATCTAGGTACTATGGTTCAAATCCCCAGGTCGGCCTAAATTCAAAGATGACAGTCAAATGTTCTCATTTTACACACAACCTCTAAAATCCACAGGGGTATGGCATCCACCGTCTGAAAAAAGTTGCACCCTCGACCTGAGCCCTGAAGGCAGGGGTTTGAACCCTTCCTATGATTTTGGCACTAGACTACATATCTTCTCAGTTCCGATTGGTACAGATAATCCATTCATATTCGAATTACAAGTGCTAAAAATACTATTTTATAGAGATGACTTGAAAAGCACACATGGCTTATACTAAAACAAACAGGCACATGATTTAATCCTTTACAGAAATCTGTGATTGCACTTGTATTTTTCCATTCCGGATGGGGAAAGTAGTATGAGCTTTAAAACAGTGCTTCTATGACTTAAAGACACCCCGAAACAAATTAGGGCCTGATTCACAGAAGAGTTTTATAATAGCAAAACCCCATTGGAAAAAGCCCTGTGAATAAAGGCCTAAGTGTGAGACGATGACCTCCTTTTAGTTACTGTTTGGCACAGACAAGGAGCTTCTTACTATTCACATTTGAATGTTATGTATAAATAACCTTTTTTGTGCAAGCATAACAAGCATACACAAGGTTCTTTAAAATGCAGGGTATATATGCAGTCATAGTTAATCTATCTAGAGAAATGGTAGATGAGTAGCTAACTGGAGCTGTGTGGGGCTATCACATGCAGATGATACCATCAATTTTCTGATCATACTTTCGTGGGGGACAAATTGGCGCTCCCCGTGCTATCTCTGAGAGAGAAAGGGAAGTACCCCAGAGTGTGTGACCCACTGACATATGAGACGGTCATTCCAAGTGAAACAACTTGATTCTTTTATCAAAATATCTGAACTTTCTTTATTTTTTTTTTTTATTTTATTTGTATTTAATCAAAAGATTTTTACAAAATTTGAGGTTTCTGTCTTTTGTCAGTGGTCGTGACGGAAAGAGAAAAAAAAGAAAAATGAGAACAGCTCTCTAAAAATGTGCCTTTGTCGGCCAGTTTATGGCTTCCAAGATTTTCTTTATTAGATCATTCCATTAATTTACATATTCAACAGAATAAAACCTCTGTGAGGCGCACTGATAGAATTGGCTTGCTACTACATGTACATGTTTAGATCTATGTGATTCGTCCTCGGGTGGGTGTTGACAAGAAGGCGAGGCATTGCTAGGGTCCGTTTCTCAAATGGAAAGTAGACACTACCATGAAGGTTCACTGTCTCGTCATCATCCTCCTGAGGGCGATCCACGTAGATTGAAACATGTACAAGGTATAGTATAACAGTTGCTTGCAAAGCGCACTTTCACCTTGTATGGGAAGCAGCATGACACACAAGCAGTAGCAGAACAGATCAACTGCAGATGGTTACTCATAAGTCTAAGATCAACCAGTAGGGCATTCCAAAAATGTAATGGCCAGACAAGCCTGACCCACATCTGGCCCATCTAGGCCTAGGTGCATTAGGAGGGAGTATCCAGCATTGCAAGAGTGGGAGGCGGGTCCCGAAAAGTCCTGCTAATCTCCCCCCCAAATACACCTTGGAAAATCAATGCTAAACTGACATACAATCGTTCCTGCCCCCCATATGATGCAGGGCGCATTTGTGCTGCAACTAGAATGTTAGTTTTTTAAGTCCCTGAACGCTTTCACTAGTCCGACTTCAGAAAGATGTCAGATCATTTCTTTTTGCAGTCGGATGCACTCTGACTCCAGAAAGAAATGACTCCAGAAAGATATTACCTGACTTCTTTCTGAAGTCAGACTAGTGAATGCGCGCAGGACTGGAGCTGAAGGCAGAATACACAGCACTGTCTGGTATCTGTGTCGCGCAACATTCCAGGCTGCAGCTGCTCCAGTGGACCAAAGAGCCCTGCCATGTGCATGATTCCATACGGTATAATTTGCATCCCCAGTAATGCTGGATATGCCTTATGGAGGGACAAGGCCTCCTAGTCCTTGTCCTACCACTTCTCTGTCTGTGTTTTCTCTATGTTCTCTGCCACTGAGCAGTGCAGCTCTTCATGTTTTTGTTTTGGTGAGCAATACCCATGGGATACCCTTAAGGCATCCCTGGGTGGGGGTACACCTTTGTGCCACTTATGTGTGTTTTTGGGCACCTGTGTGTTGCTCACAGAGTAGGGTATGGTCTGGTGGCAGCTACATGATAACTTGGTAGTAGCTCTGAGTGTCCTCCATGTTTGGGACACCCAGGCCCTGCCTTAGGAATCAATAGATTCCTGATAGAAGGCAAGATGGCCACCTGTGGCCGCTTGATTTCGATTGCCTTTTATCCTGTTTCCCCAAAGTCCTGGGATTCCAGTCTCTGTTCCTTCCCCCTGACTTTTGGGTGGAAATACCGTATATGGCTCTGGGGCTGCCTCCTTTCAGACTGACTGGAGCCTTCTCTGAGGCTGTGTGCTGTGGGTGCACCCTAGGGGTGGGACCTGTGTGAATGGAGTCTGAAGTGAACTCACATTCTGTGTTATCGGTGCCTGGTTTCTGTGTGTGACACAATGATGGAGAAAGCCCTGACTGAAACTGACACAAATGCACATTCATGGTTATTGGTGTTTGGGTGGAGTGAATGGCCTGAATGCCTGTGAGCCTGATTGACTGTCTGCATGAATGCCCTTCTGCATGATTGGTTGACTGAGCTCAGATCATCCTGAGTGAAAGTGAACCAATGTAAATACGAGGAGACCTCTCACTCACCAATTTGTTATGAAGCTGGAGTTGTGGCTGAAGCACGAAGAAGCTGGTCCTTGAAGCTCAGCTGGAGGAGAAGTCTGCTGCTGCATTTCCTTTGTGTAATCCAAAAGCTGCTGTGTTCTTCCAAGGACTGATCCAGAGAGGACCTACCAAGGAGATCTCTCCCCCAGCTATGAGGGACCATTCTGCAAACTACTACTCTTCATTAGAAGTACCCTGTGTGCCTGCTGTCCGGAGAAGGGGTCTTCGTGAGTCCTGAAGATGAGTGCCGGGATATCTCGAGTCTCAGAAGTCCATTTATGTCACTCAGGGTTCAACAGTGCATTTCATGAACGCTGGAAGCCGTTGCTGTTTACCGCCCAGAAGAGGGGGTACCCTGGCATAGTGCTGCTGGACACCTGGAGCTGAAAAAGTTCAAACTGCCTAAGAACATTTCAAAGGACATCTATGCTGTCATCACTAACCACTTTTTCCCACTGGAGAGAGTCCAGAGTCACTGAGCGCAGAGCCTGGTCTGTTGGTGGGTTGCCCGCCACCAGAAGTTAACAAAGTGTGAGTCCAGACTTGGTGAAGGTCCATGGTCTACTCCAGTGGTTGAGTCCAGGTCACCAGAAGCCTTCCTGAGGTCCATTCTTTGGCTACAGTACTAAAGAGCTGAAAGGTGGAAAACTGCGATATTCCGAACCCAACATCAAAAGTGACCGATGCACCCATTGCCGGAAGTCATCCAAGGGTCCCAGGGGTCTTACTCTCATCTGCCAAGCCTTTAAGGAGCCCACAGTAAGTTTCATCTTCACAGAACTTCTACTGCTGACCATCAGAAAGACTTTGGTTAGATTGTTCTCATGGACTCAGCATCCCAGTGGCTCCTTCTTACAAGGGGGGGTGGTCCATCCTCAGAAGGAATTGTCGAGTGAAACCCAAGAAACTCTGCCACTTCACCTGCCAAAGCACCAAAGGTACTGTGATGAGGAAGAGCATATAGTCTAGTCTCAAGAGTCGTCCATGGGTCCAAGATTCATCTTGAATCCTGTTCTCCT
This sequence comes from Ambystoma mexicanum, assembly GCF_040938575.1. Taxonomy (NCBI): domain Eukaryota; kingdom Metazoa; phylum Chordata; class Amphibia; order Caudata; family Ambystomatidae; genus Ambystoma; species Ambystoma mexicanum. The sequence goes on along the minus strand of NC_090921.1, from coordinate 253,278,455 downwards.
GTTGCCTCTCAGGTACTTTGGGGTGGTAGAACTTTTTAAAGAAAGCTGTAGGTTATTGAACATTATTGGACTGGGCTGTAAAAGACAAGATAAGTTACTCCCTAACTGTTCCATTACAGGTTACCCAGGTGGGGGTATATTCACACAGAATTGTATATCTATCCTAAAGAAAGCATTCTGCCACTGTTCACAACTAACCTGCCTTTCTTCCATATTCTATGCTGATACACCTCACTTAAGAATTCCCATGCCTATTTAAAACTGTCTGCAGTCAGCGCATCTATTACCAAATGTAAGTATTGTGTGTATATAGTTGCCAAACTTTGAATATGTATTTCCAAGTACAAAGTGTTATTATTTAAATGTATAAATATTCCTGGATCTTATTTTATATAAAGAAGCTGTGTTACCACCTAACATAGTGTGTGGACATTTCTTTGTGGGAGCCTGAGGACTCACTGTACTTAGCAACCTGCTTACATCACCTCCTGAGAGCTTAAGTCTTGGTTGCTCATCCATTTTACCATATAGATAACCTTGGCTGGTGTTGCTCTGTGCCATTGTCCCAACCATATAGAGGACAGGACTTCAGATACACCCTGAAGTCTTTACATACCCCAATCAACTTTTTTGGTAACATTAGTGGCAGATGGCATTTTAACACATACACATTACAACAACACAAATAAAACTGCAGGGCCATTACAGATGCAGGAAACTTGTCTATTACAGTCTGTCCAGGCTCTGTGGGAAAAACTACATATAAATCCCATTATTCACATATGGATTGCACCAACAGAAGTGACTTCACAGAAAAGAACATTGCAAGGAGCATTATCAGTCTTTGATACTTGGAGGCACCATGGAAGGGACTTTAGGATAAGTTACCGTAAGTAAGCCAAGTGGCAAATAACTTTGTGGTGCAAAATACCTGAGTTGCACTTTTATTTTATATGCAGCAACTCTATAGTCATTAGTCTTCTTTGGTATAGCTAGCTGTTACCAGTGTAACATATGCCAGTCTAGCATATCTTAAAGGTCAATATCAGTTGGTAATTCACAGGGTCACTTCAGTCCCCCTTCTTAAATATCCGGATTACCACTGATCGCTTACCGGAAGGGGACGTAGGTTCCTGTGACTTATTAATGAGAGGTATGTGCGTTATAAGAACATTATCTAAGTTCCATCGATCACACAGGACTCTATGATGTGTCTTTGTAGATACGTAATTGACAACCCTGTTCCATTGCAGAGACCCTGTGATGTCATAAGATTGCGAAGTAGCATAATAACAGTACCTACTTTCAGTTTAGATTGTGTGGGGGCATTCGTTCTACACTGTTTTGCACTTTAGAAAATAAAACTTTGAGCCGATAATCAACTGTTCATTGACACTGGAACCCCCATGCCTTGCGTGAAGAGAAGTGGGGGTGGAAGGAAGTTACTTCAAATTATTCTGAATGTTTTGCGATAGTGGAAGGTGAAGGTCACCACGTAAGACTGTGCTCATCTATTTGTTAAAATGATAGCTTTTGTTGAATTGGAAGGGCACACAGAGGTGCACTTTGCCATTTGGACAGCAGGGAGCAACCTAACACTGATAAATTACATCAGCTGAGTATGGAAACATACCTAAGTGTTTGATATATATAGATAGAGAGCATGATATATTAACATAAACTATGAAGTAAATCCTTTACGGAGTAGCAGATAAAACACAGTGGCCCTCATTACGACCCTGGCGGAAATCGAAAAACGATGGCGGAAATGCAATACCGCCATCGAATAGCGCTCGGTGCGATTATGACCCGTCACCGTAAAGTACGATGCCATTAGCGACACCGTAGTGAACGCCAACGCTAGCTGCACCAAGTACGCGCACGCGCGCCATGCGAAACCGTAATTACCACCATGGCGCAACGGTACGCGAATTCTGACCCTAGCGGACATTTACCTAACGCCATCAAGCATGGCGGAAAGTACCATTCCGCCATGGTGAGAAGTACGGCATCGCGAACCAACCGTAAATGGCCCTACTGAGTGCCTGTACACCACTCCCTGGCCACATTGCACAACTCCTCGTAGGTGCAATGAAGTCACACAATGCAACCAGTGAAATGTACAAGTCACCCATGCATGCCAACGAACAAATGAATGTAGGGGCTCCAAGTGCCTTGTGAGTGGCCATCCATATTTGCCATGGCACCATTGCCGTACTGATGCAGCACAGGCATGTGAAGGTTCAAGTACAGCAACATGAACTGAAATATGAGACAAACAAAAACAGGCCCCCCATCGCTTGACACCAGTGTAAGGCAACATTCAAAGCAGTATCCTGAGTGAGAATGCACCAGCCCTGTACTCCTGCCAGTAAACAAACCAACCATCAGCATAAGCATGTACCACACAAGTTGGCAGAGTGACTGAGCAGCCAGGCCCATCTCAAGAGGGGCCAATGGGAGCTGCAGGGCACAGATGGCACGAATACAGAAGCTATTCCAATGGACATGACCTCAGTCTCCCTCCAAGAAACGCACGCAAACACAGGCACCTGTGACCAGCCATATTCTGATAATCACATCATTCCACCAATCCACCTGGCTGACCGGCATCTGTTACACAAAAGCTAATCCCCCGCCCCTGAGCATGACAACATCAAAACAGTCATAATGGCAGCCCCTATCCCTGACCTCACTGGGCTTCGTAGGCAAACGCGGCCAGTACAGTACCACGCAACTATACTCAGAAGCCGGAACCCAATGCAGATCTTCTCACAATACATCGCTCCACAAATAGGAATATGCTACATTACTTGCAAAGAATAACGCTACACGGTCAATATCAGAATAGAAATTTAATGCACAACAAAATCACCAAGTCCATACAGCCATTAGGTCATGAACTCCAAAATATATTTCATTATTGTGGGCTGCATCCGCAATAAATGACCAGCTTCTTCTTGTGTGACGCCCTGTTCCTTCATGGTACACAGGGGCTACATTCACGTTCAAAAAGGCAACATGGAAGCGCCTACAACCGCAGGGCCGTCCCATTAGGTAGGCACTAGTCCAGCTGAAAGGTCGATATGTTGCTCCTAGCCACTAGTACTGCGTAAGGGCATGTGGCCCATTGGCGATCGTCCCATAAGATCGTAATGGTGCTCCACTGATTAACACGAAGCAGCAGGTGTCGGGAGTAAAAGCCATCTGCAGGAGTGGCATACAGATGGCAGCGGCAAAAGGGGAGGAGATACCTGTCACCCAAATGAAATGAAAAAGAATAGTATGGGCATCAGAACTTCATTTGAATTACTCACTTCAATGATCACACTAAATCCACAGCCATATGCATGCTAGCCCACTCAAAAGGATTATTCCCACCCAAAAATCACTTGCGAATCATAACTATATAAATCGAGGTGAAAACACTATTACAAACGAGTCTTTGTGTGCATGCGTCTGTTAAAACAGAATCCATTAGATGGGATTAGTAACGTGCATAGACACAAGTGTTTGAAGGCGCGTCGAGACAGGGAGGGTTCAACAAGGGCAGATAGACGATGGTCCCACTATGGCAGCCCTGCATCACATAGCGCAGGGGAAGTGGATAGATTCCAAAAAGCCATGTACATGGCAAACTCTCTATTAAATCATCTGTCCATGCATCCATATATCATTCCCTCATCCCGGTATGAAAACGCCTGATTATTTACTCACATAACATGTGAAATTTCCATTGAGTCTGTGCGTAATGCAGTCTGCAAAATCCACTGTGCTCCAGCCCGGAATTCCAGTGTTGTGAAGTAACATGTATTTGGGAACGTCCTGCCTTATCGTCCACTACGCTATTGCGCATCCCATACTATTCATATCAATCATTGCATTCTCGCCCTGGCCCCTGTCCGAAGGACATTATACAATAGAACTTTGTATCTGCAGTCAGACCTGTGGGTGTCTCCTCGCCGCTAGCTGAAAACCGAAAGCGCTGTCCTTCGAATTCCTCATTTGCAACATCACGTCGAAAAGGCATCTGTGACCGCTTGAAATCACAAATCCATCCATGTAGTGCGGCAGTGTGTGAAAATGGCAACTGGCTTCACTCACAAATGGGACGCCCCGCCCGTCGGTGAACCTCGGTACAGTGCTGCATGAGGGTCCACCGTTAATCGAGTGCTACATTCCACTGACCCTTCACAAGTTTGTTCGCGACTGCAAAGATAGTATGTGAAACAATGGGACCGTAGCAGAATGAACATATAAACCAATATTTCACTGCCATCGGGATTAAATACATGATTGTAATAGCAAGATGCCATGCGTCAAATTGCAGCGTTGTGTGCGGGACGTGCTCGCCCAAAGGGGATTGCAGCTGGCACAGGTGGAATGAATCACCACAGGTGGAGGCTATACAGCCTGAAAACACATAAATTGCACACCCAACCCCCTCCCACAACCACACCCACTCCAAAATGCTACCGGCAGGACTAGCGATGTTGGCCCTGGGGGACCTGATTGCACTGCAAGTACTCCAACTTCAAGAAGAAGACGAACACCAACTACTACAACAACCGGCCGCACAGAGGAGACGCAGGAGGAGGAGGAGGGCAAGGCAGGGCCAGCAAGGCCCACCAGCACAGCCACTACCACCACGCAGGCAGCCCGCAATCCCATGCCTCCGAGCTCATCCGTTCAACCTCACTGATGAGCAGATCCACACCCTCTACCGTTTGGACCGGGACACCATAACCGCCATTGTGGACATGACACAGGCTGACCTTGTCAGCATGATAGATAGCCCAACCGCCATCCCACCCCTACTGAAGGTGGTGTCTGTACTCCACTTCCTGGCCACAGGCACCTACCAGCACACAGTTGGACAGTTGCATGGCATTTCACAGCCACTGTTGTCACGGACACTATTGCAAGTGCTCGATGCCCTCCTGAAGCACGCAGACGACTACATCTCTCTACCACGCTCGGAGCAGGAAATTACGAACACAAAAGTGGGATTCCATGCACTTGCCGGCATACCGGGTTGCATTGGTGCCATCGACTGCACCCATGTGGAATTGGTTGTCCTACATGCCATGGAGGCCCAGTACCGCAACCGAAAACAATATCATTCTCTTAATGTACAAATGGTGTGTGACTCCAACAGGATCATTACACATTGTTGTGCCCGATTTCCTGGATCAACCCATGATTCTATGGTCTTGAGGAACTCTACAATACCACGCTACATGGAGCGACACGCAGGGAACAGATCCTGGCTACTCGGTGAGTCTCATTTCATGCATGATAATGTGGGGTATGTGATGCGGCAATGACCTGGCAGGAAGGGGGGGGGATGCGTACGTAGCAATGTCATTCCACAAACATCCTTTATTGTCCACATACAGGTGATGTCGGGTATCCACTGAAGAGATGGCTCCTTACACCACTCCGGAACCCACAGAACCAGCATGAGGAGGACTACAACCATGCCCACTCACGTACCCGTGTAGTCATAGAACAGGCATTCGGCCTACTGAAGGGTCGTTTCCGCTGCCTCAGCAGGTCTGGCGGGGCACTCCTGTACCGCCATGAGAAGGTTGCAAAGATGGTCATGGCATGTGTCATGCTACACAACATGTGCGTACGTAGAAATGTGCCCATGCCCCCTGACGCAGAACTGCAAGCACCTGAAGATGGTCATGATGAGGGTGGGGATGTGGCAGCACCTCAAGGAGTCCGCGAGGCACAGGAGGGCCGTGAAATTCGTCAGATTCTCATAGATTCATGCTTCTAGCACTCACGCCTGGTGGCTGATACATGGACACGGTACTTGTGGCACTGTGTGTGTCTGGAACATGCACAATATGGACTGTACGCCTATAAAGGCCTCGTACACAAAGATCAATGTCCACACATCTCATTGGATGATTGTGAAATGTTTATAGCATATGTGAAATTATGTTACACACCCCATCGACCCGCCACCCAAGTAAGCCCAACACACCCCCTCCACCCTCCTACCTCCCCCCCGAACACCAGTGTCCAAAGATGCTCATTGTCAGTGGGCAGACGCTATTGCAAGCCCCCTCTCCGGGCATCAGGGGCACCCCTGCCTGTGGAGCGCAGGTTCCTCCCAGATCTACGTTGGGGGCTGCCCTGGACGGAACTTGCAACGGATGATGTCTCTGCCTGCTCACGTCCATGCATGTCCCTAAGGGTTTGTGAGAGCTCAGTGAGCACACGGCGCACAGCGGCAAGTTCAGCACATACGTCTTTAGACGTCGCATGCAGTTCCCCCCTCAGGCTCTCGGTGCTTCTCTCCATTTGTACTCTCAGGCTCTCGGTGCTTCTCTCCATTTCTGCCCTTAGTGTCTCTGTACTTCTCTCCATTTCTGCCCTAAGTGTCTCAGTAGATGTTTCTATGGCTGACTTAGTACCCCCACATTCATCAGCATGGTCCTTGAGGAGCGTGGCCAGTTGCTGCTGTTGCACGATCACCTGGTCGAGGGACTGTTGCCTCTGCTGTGCCATGGCCATTTGCGGTGGTGTCACAGAGGGGCTGATCACCTCATGTTGCCTTGCCACAGGGCTTGTGGGGGATGGCCAGTCGTCGTCTTGTGGGTGCCCCTGCGTGGTATCCTCATAGTGTACGGGATGAAACGAACAGGGGGATTGAGACAGGTCATGCATGGATCCTACATCGACATCACCGTTTTCTGTGTCGGAGCATGCTGCCATTAATGCAGTGTCACCTATGGTGCTGCTGCCACCAGAAGCAGTGCCTTCTGTGGCATCCATTGGGGGGACCTGTGGTGGTGCTGTTGTGGGCATGCTGGCTGCTGGGGTGCCTGTTGAAGTCCCCTCCTGTGTGCTGCCACTTGATTTGTGCTGCTGCCGTGTCTTGATCCGTGCAGCTGAGGTGGAGGATCTTTGGCCGTTGGTCTTGGCCCTCTTTGCAGGTGTGCTGGTAGGGGTGTCCTGGAGCTCGTCGTTTGAATCGGACCCTGTGGTGGAGTAAAGGAGGGCGAGCGTTATTGATGGGTCTGTGGAAATTGGAATGGCAATGTATCACATGCATTGGGGTGGTACCTGAGGGTGATTTGGGTCAGGGCCTTGGAGGTGGTTTCATTTTTGTGTGGATTGAGGATGCAGTTGTTTTGCAGCCTGCAGTTAGGGTGTGCCTGCTGCACGTGTAGAGGGTGTTTTTAGGATTTTTAATTATTTATGTATTTAATGTGACTTTTAAAGTGCGCTATCAGGCCAATGTATGTGGACGTTCTCCTGGACATGTGTTTCTGTTGCACTATGTGGACACATGATTGGACATTGTGGATTTAGCATTGTTTTATTTGGGCCACCTACCTGATTCTTCGGATGTCTGCACTCCTTTCTCCATCCCTCCGACTCCTTCTATACTCTCCATTCCAATGGTGGAGGCACAGATTTCTTCCCAGGGGGTCAACTTGATGGGTGATTCCGATCCTCCCCCGGTAGCTGTGGCAATGTTACGGTTGGCGGATAGTATGCTCCGTACGCGTATCCGCAAGTCGTCCCATCGCTTTCTGCATTGCTGTGGGTTGCGGGGTGCGGTCCCCACCGCACTTACCCGCTGTGCCACCAGGGCCCATATGGCCTTCTTGTTCGCAAGTGCCATCCTGGTCATTTGCGTCGAGAAGACGACGGCAGCATTCTCCTGGAGGGTCTCTGTGAGCATGGTGAGTTCCTCACGGGAGAAGTGGACCTGCCGCTTGCGGTCGCACGCTTTTTTCGCTACTTTTCCCATTTTTATTGTTTTCACTAGGGTGGATGACGGGTTGGGATGTGTCTCAGGGTAGTATTTTTAATGGTTGTGTGGGAATTCTGTTTTATAGGTGTACGGCGTGCTGTTTCCCGTTCCGGGACCATGTTTTTACTTCCGTTTCCGTATATTTACGGTCACCGTATTTTCCGATTGCCGCTCATTACGGTGACCGCTATGATGGGTGGCGGAATTGCACCTAGGGCGCCGTACGACGGCGGTGAGGGGTGTTTTGGGGACATTTCCGCCATCGCGGACTTTGCACTTCCGCCATGGCGTAGTGCTCGTGCCCGATGGGTCGGAATTAGCCGCACTTTACTCCGTCGTGCAATGGCGGAAACGCTATTTACGCTATGGCGGTCAGGTCGGTTACTTTCCGCCAGGGTCGTAATGAGGGCCAGTGCAATTAAATGATTTGGCCCAGATCACACACTTTGGTTAAATGGTGAAATCGGGATGTGGACAATTTAAGGTACTGAACAAATCTTCCCAGGTCTAGTTGATATAGATATTTATTAAGGTTTTGCTTTGAATTTCATGTGCTTAAATAATGCTTTAATTATAGCAATGCTTTGGAAGCAAACCATGTTTCATAATAAACGAGTGTTTCATAATAAAGTAGCCTTGCACTATATATATCATCACAGAAATATGTTGAGCAATATGAGTATGGCTTTAGCTTTATTGTCCCCAACCTGCATGCAAAATTACAATAGCATCATGGAGATTAATGTGAGACTAACAAATTCCCCTTGGATTTTAAAGCAATTGTCATTATTTCATATTGCATGCAACATTATACACCCTTCGCACTTCTGATCACGCCCATTCACATCAGTGCCTAATGGCGCCCATTGTAATGCTCTGTTGACACAGAGCAATGTGCCAGGCTCCTGGGAGAGCTGACATGCTGCCCAGAGATCGAACAATGACGTTGTCGAACGAGAGGTGTCCTGTTGCCAGTACAGCAGGAACTCCTACTCAACACCCTCACTGTCCCGCCAATGTTCTGGTCTGGCTCTGAAAAGAGCCAATGGGTGGAGGCAAAGTCCCCCTGCCCCCTGATCTCTCGCTCGGTACGCCACTGGGTGCATCTAGGAGGCCAGCAAAAGAGGAACACAAAAGGCATACTGGCTTGTAATCATCATCCTCTAACCTAGTGAAGTACCTGGCCCTTTTAATTATGATAGAAGGGGTGGATGAAGGAACTCACAGAGGCATGGAGGCCTCATATTACATGTCAATGTACTGCCACGGCTATGCATTTAACACATACCAGTGCTCTAGGCTTAGGTGATCCCGCCTACATAGGCAATATATTGCTGTCACAGGCTCAAGAACAGCCAAAGGCCAAGCAGTGCCCTCACCCAGCACATAGAGACTACAATAATGGTAAAAGGCGATATATATAAATGACAAGTACAATACAATACATAACTAGGTGTGAGCGGTAGTGCAGTCATACGCCCAGGTGATCTAATTATAGATTATGATTTAGGGTGTTAATATGAAAATGCAAAGGGCAACGAGTGGGATGACGATGGTTGCATGGGATGGTTCTGGCTTGCAAGCCATTGGCATTCTACTTGTGGTTCCTCCACAGGGCTTCCTTACTCTGTTGGAATAACTAACACAACTTGGAAAGCCATGGCACTGCCATCCCACCACACCCCACCCCATTAGAAGCAGAAAGTACTGCATGCCTTGACAAAGCACTGTGTATTCATGCGACACACGTCAGCACAACGCACTACTGTTTTCCTTTCCACAACTAATACTGGCGTGTGCCAGTTGTACTGGACACACTCCGCAATGCACCCATCTGGAGGTCAGGGTCCTATTCTTGACATCATGACATAAGGTTCCCACATTCTGAGCCGTTCGGGGGCGGGGGTGGGGGGAAGGTGATGTCCCTTCTTCGGGAGCTCACAGGCTTCAACCCTTAAAGCAGTAAGAAGTGATGAGCTTATCGATTTTTCAAAGAATCCATTCCAGTGGCAGCAGAGGCGTGGCCAGGATTGTCTAACAAGTGGGGCCAGAACCTAATGTAGTTGGGCCCCCAGGAGTGACATTAACATCTGTAAATGCCCGCACAGTGCTGCTGACAAGCCATTTACAGATTGTGGGTGGGCCTTGCCTGCTCAGGCCCTACCTTGTCTATGGCTCTGTAGGCTGCCCATCACTGTGCTGGGGCGGGAGATTAAAAGTCTGCAATGCCAGGGTTAAAGTCAAGCCATACTGCTTGGAGGGAAAGTAGACCTCTTGACTACTGAGTAGACTGGAAATCCAACCCAATTCTGGCTTGAGTGCTTCACGGACATGAGTACACACCCTACTCGGGAGATGATGTGAGCCGCTTCCAAGCAGGATTTGCAGCCCTCTGGTCCGGTGTGTCACCTCATTGGAACGACTGGGGACCTGAGGAACACAAGACACCCCGACATAAGAATTTAAAATGCTGGAGATTTGAAGGACCTTTTCTCAGTAAAAGCAAGACATTAGGTGCAATGGAATCTTAGTAATGACACATACAAAACTGGCCTCAAAGTGTGACTATGTGCTAACCTCATTGCAACGGCGGATTGAATCTAAGAAAGTAACAACGGTCTCCTAAATCCAGTTTGCTACTGTGAATACTTTAAAAGCTTGGAAGGCAGCTATGAAAAGACTGCTACACTATGGCAATTCGCATTGTTCAATCTGTGACATGAACGTGGTATGTAGGCTTAAGTCTCAGGGCAGCTAATGCCCAGGGCCCACAACCTTTGCGACTGGGGAATGCACTACAAGGCTGCGTCTATCCCTATCCCTACAAGGCTGCATCTATCCCTACAAGGCTGCGTCTATCCCTACGCGTCTATCCCTACAAGGCTGCATCTATCGCTACAAGGCTGCGTCTATCCCTACAAGGCTGCGTCTATCCCTACAAGGCTGCATCTATCCCTACAAGGCTGCGTCTATCCCTACAAGGCTGCATCTATCGCTACAAGGCTGCGTCTATCCCTACAAGGCTGCGTCTATCCCTACAAGGCTGCATCTATCCCTACAAGGCTGCGTCTATCCCTACGCGTCTATCCCTACAAAGCTGCATCTATCCCTACAAGGCTGCGTCTATCCCTACAAGGCTGCATCTATCCCTACAAGGCTGTGTCTATCCCTACAAGGCTGCGTCTATCCCTACAAGGCTGCATCTATCCCTACAAGGCTGCGTCTATCCCTACAAGGCTGCGTCTATCCCTACAAGGCTGCGTCTATCCCTACAAGGCTGCATCTATCCCTACAAGGCTGCGTCTATCCCTAGGCGTCTATCCCTACAAGCCTGCGTCTATCCCTACAAGCCTGCGTCTATCCCTACAAGGCTGCGTCTATCCTGAACTGTGGGATCTGATGAAACTGATCTCCATAGGATATTGCTGGGGCTCTGTGTCCCAGGCACCTAAGGCCCTCGGCCTCAGATTGGCTGGTCCTGCAGATATGCAAATCACTTCTATGAAATAGACCAGGGTTTTAAACTTAACAAATTCAGACCATTTCATGTCTACATGAAAATAGCGCACTGTGCAAAACCTGAAGAATAGCTTTGGGGCACCTTCGTGCCACGTGGGGTTGAGTGCTGGTAAAGTCTGACACGAACCACTATTTAAATAACCCAACTTGAAATAAATAATATCATACATAGCAATGTGAAACAATGATTAAATGACTTCTGGTGTTGTCTCATGTGATGTTTGAAATAATCAGCCGGTGCTGGCTGGTAGGTTCACATCATTTGCATTCTGGTAGCTAGAGGCACAACTTCATATTGCGGATAACTATTAATATGCATGAATGCCAAATGACACGCACTAAAGAAGATAGGATTTAAGAACTCCTTGCTGCATATCATTTCTAGAAATAAGAGTGTTACTGAAAGTATTATGTTAGGTGAGAAAAGTGTGCAGTGTTTTCTTTCTGCACTAGTAGCTTCAGTGAGCTTTGATATGATATATATGATATGATAGTTTATTTATATAGCGCCTATACACAATGTGTTTCAAAGCACTTCAAGGCAAGGGAGGGAACAAGGGAAAATACAACGACATTCTTACAGGCCATGAACAGTAAGGATGTGAAATTAACTATCGTACTCGGTCTGACGACATTTGAGATAGTGCAAGAGATAAGACATAGATAAGGAAGGGAGGGGGAGAGTGGGAAGGAAATGGAAACAGACAGGTGACTACCGTACTAGGCCTGACCACATTTCTGGTAGAGCCGGAGAAAAACAAAAGGTGAGGGAGAGGAGTGCAGAAAGGGAGGGGAGGAACAAAACAAGAGACTATCATACTAGGCCTGACAATCTTTCAGATAGTGCTGGAGGGAGGGGGGGCACTTAGGGGATGGGGGAGAGACAAATGAGGTTGATATCATACTACTTTAAAACAAAGTCTGATAGAAAGTCCCTTTATACATGTTATATTCCCCGGGAGTAGCTTGTGCCCAGAGCTCGCTGTGCAGAGAAAGTGAGAAAGGAGGTCCAGCCCAAAGTTTAGTTTCCATGAAACCATAAATGCCATTGAAAGAAAGAGGGCTACCTGTTTCCTTTCTACGATTCCTAAGACCAAAGCTTTCACAGAAAAGAAGAGGCTATCTTGCAGGCTGAGGGCTGCCAATCGGCATGTTCAATGAGGCGGGTTTCGTGACACCTGGGACTTGGATATACGCAGGGATGAGATAGATATCAAACAAGGAAACGCCCTACTTTCAATAAGTGAGGCTGAGCAGGGTAGCACTTTAGAAAGAGTGCCACCAGTGGCTGGCAGCCCCGGCAGCAAGATCTCCAGCAGGGGCTTGCCTATGCTGGTTCCATGGTCTTGGCGGGGGCTTTCTGTGTTCTTACACAGAGCCCTGGGCAACATGGGACCCCGTGGCCAACTTGCTAGAGTGAGGCCCCCACGCCAGACACTGAATTTATTTATTTTATTTATTTGCATTTTTAAAGCGCACAGCTGCCCTCGGGCATCGTGGCACTTTTACAAGAGAGTTTACTTGGCATGGTGAATATAACGAGAACAGAAATGGAGACATGGTTACAGGCATGGCTACAGTTCCGAGGTTACATGGGAACAGTGAGCATGGTACAGTTGTAATTTACAGAAATTGTTGCATGCAGTGGTATTATAAGTGATATTCACTTAAATAGGGTGGTTTTCAGAGCTTTTCTGAAAGCTATGAGGGATGTTTCAGCTCTTAGTTTAGGCGGTAGGGAGTTCCAGGCTTTTGGCGCTAGAACTTCGAAACTCGAGCCGCCAGCTTTAACTCTAGTGAAGTTGGGGATTGGGAGTTGGTTGGCGTACAAGTCCCTTTTGGGTCTGAGTGACTGGACTGGTTGTATCCGTTCAGTAAGGTAGCTAAGGGCAGATTGGGATATGCATCTGTGGGTAATGGTGAGAGTCTTGAACTGAATGTGCTCTTTGACTGAGAGCCAGTGGGCATTTTGTCTTGCTAGGCAGATGTGTTCCCTCTTTGGAATATTTACGGCTGCTCTCAGAGCGTTGTTCTGTGCGATCTGAAGTCTATTAATGTTTTTGGCAGAGGTGCCTAGTAGGAGGACGTTGCAGTAGTCCAGTTTAGCGCCTATGGTGGCTCTGGCGATGTTGAGGCGGTTTGTAGTGGACAGGTGGGGCTTTACTGCATTGATTATTTTGGTTGTCAGGGCTGCTGAGAAGGAGATGTAACTGACATGCCTGTCCATGGACAGGGTAGAGTCTAGTTATACTCCCAGTGTTTTTACAGCAGAGGAGACGGAGATTACCGGGTTCTCAATTAAGAAGGTGCTGTATTTGCTGTCTAGTTTGCTGAGTGTTTCTTTGGGGCCCACCAGTAAGATCTCTGTCTTATCTCCATTGAGACAAAGGCCATTGGCTGCCATCCATGCCTGGATGATGGCATAAGTGTTTTGTAGGGGTTTTAGGTCTTGCTCGTAGTCACCAGTTAGTGGGAGAAGGATTTGAGTATCGTCGGCATAATTGGTGAACGTTATGCCAAATTCTTCTAGGTCATTGAATAACGGGAGTGTGAATAAGTTGTATAGTGTGAGGGAGGTGCAGGACCCTTGTGGTACTCCACAATTGATAGGGGAGGGAGTGACTGACGCTTGGTCTGAGTAGACCCTCATAGCTCTGCCCTCCAAGAAGGATGAGATCCAAGTTGTGGTTTCTTCCGAGAAGTGAGCTGTATTGGTGAGGTGTGTCCTTAAGGTTTTGTGGTCGACTAAGTCGAACGCAGCCGACAGGTCAAGGAGTAAGAGGATGGCACATTTGCCTTTATCCATATTTTTTAGGAGTTGGTTCTTTAGGTCGAGTAGTGCCGACTCTGTGCCAAGGCGTGGGCGAAAACTGGACTGTCTCTTGCCTAGGATGTTGTGATATTGAAGGTAGGCTTGTATCTGTAGGTAAGCAGCCTTATCCAGGATTTTCTGCAGGAATGGCACTGTTGTAATGGGTCTGTAGTTGTTGGGTGAGTCTGGGTCTAGAGTGTTTTTTTTAGTAGTGGGCGAACCCAGGCTTCCTTGAGGGAGGAGGGTACTGAGCCAGTGGCAAATGAGGCATTAATAAAAGTGGCAATGAAGTGGGCTAGGGGCTTAGCGCAGTCTTTGATTATGTTTGCTGGACAGATGTCCCCCTTACAAAGTGAGAGCTTTATTTGTTTCATGATGTGTAGGACCTCAGGAGCAGTTACCTTTCTAAAGGTAAATGGCGGTGGAGAGTTGCTGTTATGTTGGGTAGGGTCTTTAGGGCTGGGGGCAGTCTGCGTTTTGTGAGAAGACTTGGGTAGACTGTCAAGGTTGGCTTTGATTTTCTTTTGGAGTAGGTCTATTTTGTCAAGCATAGCCTTATGGATGTCATTACATCACTTCTCGTCTTTGACTGTTTGATGTTTGGATGCGGGCGGTATGACTAGTTCATTGAAGATGGCGAATAGTTCTTTTGAGTGTGATTGGGCATTGTCGATTCTAGTGTTGTATGTGTCAGCTTTAGCTTTGGCTATGGCGTTTTTGTATTGTTTAGCAATAGTTAGGTATGAGTCGCATAGTGGGGAGGAGGGGCAGGATTGCCATTTTTCATTGCTTGTCTTTTGAGCGTTTTTAGGTTGCGTAGGTCTTGGTTGAACCATGAGTTGGCGTGGAAGAGTTTTTTCGCTATTTTTGTCTCTAATGGGGCAATTGTGTCGATGATCTCTTTAATGGTGGTGTTGTAAAGTTCGACTAGTTCTTCGGGGTTGTTGGAGGTGGGTGATGCTAATGCTGAGACTTCTAGGAGTGGACACATTCTCTCTTTGGTGAGTAGCTTTTTTAATCTGGCTAAGGCAGCTGGCATAGGAAGGTTTTGGCTAATGGCTGTCTTTGTTTGGATGTAAAAGTGGATGAGGTGGTGGTCAGTCCATGGTTGTGGCGTGTTTGAGCTGATGTCTACCTTGCAGTTGTGGTCGACTAGCCAGTCTAGTATTCAGCCTTTAGTGTGAGTGGCAGAGTCAACTCTCTGGATGAATTGGAGGTCTAGAAGGGCTTTAGCAAAGGTTTTACTGTGTTTGTCTTTTGTGTCGTTGAATCCGAGGTTAAGGTTTCCTAGGAGTATGGCTTTAGTATTAGGTTTGAGGTTGTTCCCTAAGAGGTGTATGATTTCAGCTTGGAAGTTCAGGAGTGGGCCTGGCAGCCGGTAGATAAGGTGCATTGTCATGGTGTCGTTGGGAGAGAAGGAGATTTTTACTGATAGGGCATTGAAGTTCTCGGGTGTGATGGGTTTGATTTGTCTAGCCTTCAGTGTTTCTTTGACTATTTGGACCACACCTCCGCCTTTGTGTGTTGGTCTATCTTGACGGAGGATGATGTACCCAGGGGGGAGGGCCTGGCATATGGCTGGTCGAGAAGCTTCATGCAGCCAAGTTTCTGTAATGGCTAGAGCGTCTAGCTCGAGGTCAGAGATCGGGTCGTGTATTTCTGTGGCGTGTGCTTGTAGGGATCTAGAGTTAATGAGAGCCAGTTGGATTTGAGAGGGTTTGTGTGTGCTCGGTTTGGCTGAGTTGGTGTGGTGTTTGGTGGTGTTGGTATGGAGTTTAGTGGCAGGATGTTGGGGTATAGGAATGGGAGTGTTAGTCGAGGGTGTGGGAAGTGACTGCAGTGAGAGTTTGTGAGTATTGGTGTTAGCTGTGGAGGTGCGGGCTCCTAGTCTAGCGTTTCTTGTGTGCACTGGTAGCATGTGGGATGTGCTTCCGGCAGTGGATTTGGGATTGGGGACAGTGTTAGTGGGTGGGGATTGGTGGTTGTGGCACTCGTGTGTGAGTAAATCTGGTAGGAACGGAGTAGGGCGAATGGAGTCGGAGCATGGAAGCCTGTTAGGGTAGACGGAGGCCATGTTGAGTATGGTGGGTGTTGCCTGGGGTATGGGTGAGAGGTATAGGTGTGTACAAATGGGTAGATTCAACTTTAGGCTAGGTGCATACAAATAGGCAGATTCGACATTAAGCTAAGAGCATACAAGTAGGCAGATTCGACTTTAGGCTAGGTGCATACAAATAGGCAGATTTGACTTAGGTTAAGAGCATACAAGTAGGCAGATTCGACTTTAGGCTAGGTACATACAAATAGGCAGTTTTGATTTAGGCTAAGAGCATACAAGTAGGCAGATTTGACTTTAGGCTAAGAGCATACAAGTAGGTAGATTCGACTTTGCATACAAATAGGCAGATTCGACTTTAGGCTAAGAGCATACAAGTAGGCAGATTTGATTTAGGCTAAGAGCATACAAGTAGGCAGATTTGACTTTAGGCTAAGAGCATACAAATAGGCAGATTTGACTTTAGGCTAAGAGCATAAAGGTAGGCAGAATCGACTTTAGGCTAGGTGTATAGGCTAGTATATGCACATTGTTATGGAGCTAGGTGGCTGTGCACAGTCGTATGGCAGATGTAGGCAGTGCGCATGGACGGCGGGGAGTATGCCCAGAAGTATAAGGACTGCCTATCATATGGTAAGCTTGCAGTTAGATGATCAGGTATGGCTACAAGGGGGAGGATACAGTCCAATGGGTGAGGCGCAGCGAGGAGTAACAGAGTGGTTAATGTCAGTGTTCAATTAACAGCTTAGCAGTTAGGGGGGCGCAGTATGCTTACTGGTGGCTGTGGGCACCGGGCAGGTCCTGACATGGCGTGTGTTCCACAGGAGGCAGGGTGCAGATGCGGGCGATGCAGGTGGCCTTGTGGACACAAGTTGAGGAGCAACAGGTAGGGGCTAGTCCGCGTGCACTGAGTGGTTGGGGTTTTCATCGATGGAGGTGGCGACGGGCATGGTTTAGCAACTCGCGGCTCATGCGGCGAGACAGGCAGAGACAGGCTCCAGCCTTATCGTGGCGGGCCTTGTAATGGGCAGGCCGGCTCTCGCCTTCCGTTGCTGCTGGCTGGGGGAAATGGGCCTGCTAGGCCAATTGGAGCGCTCTGCTTGCGGGATCAGCTGAGGAGGTTGCTTAGCAACCAAGGAACCCAAATAGAGCGGCGGCCATCTTAGGGGCGCTCGCACGCTTTGTGCTTCGCTTCGTGCATGGAACAGATTTTCGTAGGTTTCAATAAAGAGAGATGGCGCTGCATGAGCACTTCGTTAGCATGAGAGCAGGGCAAAGGCAGAGGGTGCAGTGTTGCACGGCCCTAGTACCTTCGATGGAGCATCGTCGTGGCGAAATGCTGCTTTCCTGATGTAGGGCAGGTGATGAGGGGCAGGGCTCCAGCCCTCCCGATGTCGTCGGTCACTGCAGAGTAGGGGAATGAGGGCAGAGACAGGCTCCAGCCGTATCGTGGCGGGCCTTGTAGTGGGAGGGCCGGCTCTCGCCTTACGGTGCTGCTGGCCGGGGGAAATGGGCCTGCTAGGCAAATCCGAGCGCTCTGCTCGCGGGATCAGCTGAGGAGGTTGCTTAGCAACCAAGGAAGCCAAACAGAGCGGCGGCCATCTTAGGGGCGCTCGCACGCTTCGTGCTTCGCTTCGTGCATGGAACAGATTTTCGTAGGTTTCAATAAAGGGAGATGGTGCTGCATGAGCACTTTGCTAGCATGAGGGCAGGGCAAAGGAAGAGGGTGCAGTGTTGCACGGCCCTAGTACCGTCAATGGAGCGTTGTTGTGGCGAAATGCTGCTTTCCTGATGTAGGACAGGTGATGAGGGGCAGGCCTCCAGCCCTCCCGATGTCGTCGGTCACTGCAGAGTAGGGGAATGAGGGCAGAGACAGGCTCCAGCCGTATCGTGGCGGGCCTTGTAATGGGCAGGCCGGCTCTCGCCTTCCGTTGCTGCTGGCTGGGGGAAATGGGCCTGCTAGGCCAATTGGAGCGCTCTGCTTGCGGGATCAGCTGAGGAGGTTGCTTAGCAACCAAGGAACCCAAATAGAGCGGCGGCCATCTTAGGGGCGCTCGCACGCTTTGTGCTTCGCTTCGTGCATGGAACAGATTTTCGTAGGTTTCAATAAAGAGAGATGGCGCTGCATGAGCACTTCGTTAGCATGAGAGCAGGGCAAAGGCAGAGGGTGCAGTGTTGCACGGCCCTAGTACCTTCGATGGAGCATCGTCGTGGCGAAATGCTGCTTTCCTGATGTAGGGCAGGTGATGAGGGGCAGGGCTCCAGCCCTCCCGATGTCGTCGGTCACTGCAGAGTAGGGGAATGAGGGCAGAGACAGGCTCCAGCCGTATCGTGGCGGGCCTTGTAGTGGGAGGGCCGGCTCTCGCCTTACGGTGCTGCTGGCCGGGGGAAATGGGCCTGCTAGGCAAATCCGAGCGCTCTGCTCGCGGGATCAGCTGAGGAGGTTGCTTAGCAACCAAGGAAGCCAAACAGAGCGGCGGCCATCTTAGGGGCGCTCGCACGCTTCGTGCTTCGCTTCGTGCATGGAACAGATTTTCGTAGGTTTCAATAAAGGGAGATGGTGCTGCATGAGCACTTTGCTAGCATGAGGGCAGGGCAAAGGAAGAGGGTGCAGTGTTGCACGGCCCTAGTACCGTCAATGGAGCGTTGTTGTGGCGAAATGCTGCTTTCCTGATGTAGGACAGGTGATGAGGGGCAGGCCTCCAGCCCTCCCGATGTCGTCGGTCACTGCAGAGTAGGGGAATGAGGGCAGAGACAGGCTCCAGCCGTATCGTGGCGGGCCTGTAGTGGGCGGGCCGGCTCCCGCCTTCCGGTGCTGCTGGCCGGGGGAAATGGGCCTGCTAGGCCAATCGGAGCGCTCTGCTCGCCGGATCAGCTGAGGAGGTTGCTTAGCAACCAAGGAAGCCAAATAGAGCGACGGCCATTTTAGGGGCGCTCACACGCTTCGTGCTTCGCCTCGTGCATGGAACAGATTTTCGTAGGTTTCAATAAAGGGAGATGGCGCTGCATGAGCACTTCGTTAGCATGAGGGCAGGGCAAAGGCAGAGGGTGCAGTGTTGCACGGCCCTAGTACCTTCGATGGAGCGTCGTCGTGGTGAAATGCTGCTTTCCTGATGTAGGGCAGGTGATGAGGGGCAGGGCTCCAGCCCTCCCGATGTCGTCGGTCGCTGCAGAGTAGGGGAATGAGGGCAGAGACACGCTCCAGCCTTATCGTGGCGGGCCTTGTAGTGGGCGGGCTGGCTCTCGCCTTCCGGTGCTGCTGGCCGGAGGAAATGGGCCTGCTAGGCCAATCGGAGCGCTCTGCTCGCAGGATCAGCTGAGGAGGTTGCTTAGCAACCAAGGAAGCCAAATAGAGCGACGGCAATCTTAGGGGCGCTCACACGCTTCATGCTTCGCTTCGTGCATGGAACAGATTTTCGTAGGTTTCAATAAAGGGAGATGGCGCTGCATGAGCACTTCGTTAGCATGAGGGCAGGGCAAAGGCAGAGGGTGCAGTGCTGCACGGCCCTAGTACCTTCGATGGAGCGTCGTCGTGGCGAAATGCTGCTTGAAATGAATAGCACCACAGAAGACTCAGCGCCATGGCGGCCTATATAAGAAGCATCATGATGGCAGCTCCTCTGATATCTTGCTCTGGAGATCACCAAGGGCACGTGCCTGTCTGCTCCCGCTTTGCCAGGCCACTATGCACAGCTGACTGGCCAGCCTGCTGGAGTGATGCCCCACTATGCACACTTGCCTGGCCTTCCTGATGCCTTCTGTTTAGGGATGGAGAAAATGAAGCTAAATCATACTCCTTTCACTTAACATGTCTCGTAGACTATGTATAGTTTGGCAGACTAGTTTATTATGTAATGTGTAATTTTTGTTCGTTTTTAAAAGAGAAATATTGTTTTAGCCAGTCGGGGGGGAAATTCTGCCAGGGTCGGCCGGGCCGTCCGCAGACCTCCGGGCAGGGAGGCCCCAACTCCTCCCGTATATCCCAGATGAGATAGAGTATGAGACACACGCAAGAAGCAAGGTGACTCTGCTGTTTATTAGACAAAAACGGCAGGGATGGGTCAAGGATCGTACGCGTCCGTCCTGACACACACACAATCGTAGGGCTCGCAGGCCCTTTTTACCTTAGTATGACGCGCTACTTGCGTCACCTTGGAAAGTTAGCAAAAAACCTATCGCCACTCTTAATTGGTTGCTCGAGTGGTAGGGTTAGTATAGCATACGTATAGAGAACAATATTAGTGGACAAGGGTTAGTCAGGTGATATGTCTGGGTTGTCCCTACAATTAGATACATGAGAATTGTTACATGAAGACCCCTGATGATTGGTTAATGTTAATGGCGTCAGTGATAGGAACCCCATGTTCTGATTGGTGCGCCCGCGAGCTTCCCAGCCTGGGACCATCGCTGTTCCCAGCTCTCGGTGTACCTGTCATTTGCAACAATGTTTCACTATGAGTACGTGCAGACAATGTGAGGACTTATTCATAGCTGGAAGACCGACTACTCCCACTGTCACAGATGTCCATTGAGCCTTTTAATTGTATCTGCCTATGTCTTGTAACGAGGGATCCAGACGCCTTCTTCCTCCTGGGCTTGGCATCCTGTCAGGTTCGGCTTGGTCACGTGAGGTGGGACCGTGTTTGAGGCAGAATTCTGCACAATTAATATTGTTTTTCCACTGTGTGCCTGGTTTAATTTGCAGGTGTGACTTTAAGTTTTACAAAGGTAGCGGGCGCCCCTCTCTCGCAAGAACAGACATGATAACCTGTTCAGTGGTTATTAACCACTTGAGAGTTCGCAGCCACTGCTTTTACCCACTGTGCCTTTCACAGATGGGAAATATCCATTTGCATATCAGTCTTTGTCCTGCCCAGGGGCAGTCCAGCACCGAAATACAATGGCAATTCCAATCTGAACGAGAGTACCACCAGCAACCCCATACACGTGTTTCACCCTTGTTGGGGATCATCAGTGAGGTGAAGCTGATGCCTCCCTAAGCACAGTGAGAGGGAGACCACGTCTGGTTGCCCCCAGGAGACCTAGGGTTACCAATCCCAGGTTCCTTAACAAATAGTTTTACAAAGGTAGCGGGCGCCCCTCTCTCGCAAGAACAGACATGATAACCTGTTCAGTGGTTATTAACCACTTGAGAGTTCGCAGCCACTGCTTTTACCCACTGTGCCTTTCACAGATGGGAAATATCCATTTGCATATCAGTCTTTGTCCTGCCCAGGGGCAGTCCAGCACCGAAATACAATGGCAATTCCAATCTGAACGAGAGTACCACCAGCAACCCCATACACGTGTTTCACCCTTGTTGGGGATCATCAGTGAGGTGAAGCTGATGCCTCCCTAAGCACAGTGAGAGGGAGACCACGTCTGGTTGCCCCCAGGAGACCTAGGGTTACCAATCCCAGGTTCCTTAACAAATAGTTTTACAAAGGTAGCGGGCGCCCCTCTCTCGCAAGAACAGACATGATAACCTGTTCAGTGGTTATTAACCACTTGAGAGTTCGCAGCCACTGCTTTTACCCACTGTGCCTTTCACAGATGGGAAATATCCATTTGCATATTAGTCTTTGTCCTGCCCAGGGGCAGTCCAGCACCGAAATACAATGGCAATTCCAATCTGAACGAGAGTACCACCAGCAACCCCATACACGTGTTTCACCCTTGTTGGGGATCATCAGTGAGGTGAAGCTGATGCCTCCCTAAGCACAGTGAGAGGGAGACCACGTCTGGTTGCCCCCAGGAGACCTAGGGTTACCAATCCCAGGTTCCTTAACAAATAGTTTTACAAAGGTAGCGGGCGCCCCTCTCTCGCAAGAACAGACATGATAACCTGTTCAGTGGTTATTAACCACTTGAGAGTTCGCAGCCACTGCTTTTACCCACTGTGCCTTTCACAGATGGGAAATATCCATTTGCATATCAGTCTTTGTCCTGCCCAGGGGCAGTCCAGCACCGAAATACAATGGCAATTCCAATCTGAACGAGAGTACCACCAGCAACCCCATACACGTGTTTCACCCTTGTTGGGGATCATCAGTGAGGTGAAGCTGATGCCTCCCTAAGCACAGTGAGAGGGAGACCACGTCTGGTTGCCCCCAGGAGACCTAGGGTTACCAATCCCAGGTTCCTTAACAAATAGTTTTACAAAGGTAGCGGGCGCCCCTCTCTCGCAAGAACAGACATGATAACCTGTTCAGTGGTAATTAACCACTTGAGAGTTCGCAGCCACTGCTTTTACCCACTGTGCCTTTCACAGATGGGAAATATCCATTTGCATATCAGTCTTTGTCCTGCCCAGGGGCAGTCCAGCACCGAAATACAATGGCAATTCCAATCTGAACGAGAGTACCACCAGCAACCCCATACACGTGTTTCACCCTTGTTGGGGATCATCAGTGAGGTGAAGCTGATGCCTCCCTAAGCACAGTGAGAGGGAGACCACGTCTGGTTGCCCCCAGGAGACCTAGGGTTACCAATCCCAGGTTCCTTAACAAATAGTTTTACAAAGGTAGCGGGCGCCCCTCTCTCGCAAGAACAGACATGATAACCTGTTCAGTGGTTATTAACCACTTGAGAGTTCGCAGCCACTGCTTTTACCCACTGTGCCTTTCACAGATGGGAAATATCCATTTGCATATCAGTCTTTGTCCTGCCCAGGGGCAGTCCAGCACCGAAATACAATGGCAATTCCAATCTGAACGAGAGTACCACCAGCAACCCCATACACGTGTTTCACCCTTGTTGGGGATCATCAGTGAGGTGAAGCTGATGCCTCCCTAAGCACAGTGAGAGGGAGACCACGTCTGGTTGCCCCCAGGAGACCTAGGGTTACCAAGTGTGACTTTAACTCCGGTGTGCGGCGTGCGAGGTTGCAACATCGTGCCCTTGATGGTCTGCTTTCGGAATGTGGGTTTGCAACATTGCGACCTTGGCTGTTTGCTTTCGCCGGGCTCATTCTGCAGGATCAGCAACCTGACTCTTGTTCTTTTAACGTCCATGGAAGCTCTTGCTTGCGGCCTACTTAGGCCTGGTGTATAGGTGGAACCGTTTGGTGCACAGGCGCTTTAGGTTACAGTACCATATTGTCTTATGACCAGTATCGTGTCTTCATTATATTTCTCATTGTGGCACCTGGTTTTAGGAGAAGCGTAAGCAAGCTCTTTTAGATGAGTTCATGATGCGTCTTACGTTTCTGCATTTTGAAAGCCTATGTGGAAAATAATAAAGATGCACGTCCGTGAGTATGTCTGTCACCTACGTCATAGCACTGAGTATATTCTTCGTGTAGATTGGTGCGGGAGTGTCCAGTGTGTATATTTGTACAGGTGTGCTGACCGTTGGCTAGGTCGTCATGGCATCTCTAACGACGTGTAGGTTTTAGTCTAGTTGATCCGCGCCGCAGGTGTCGACATGGCCAGGGCGGGCTGCTGGGCAGGCAGATGGACACATCCGTATGTTCCTGTACCAGGGTATTTGGTCGTCTGGTAGATGGGCAAACTCTTCTCGTGGCGGGTGCCTGGGTCGTGACCCTTTAGGCCAAGCACGAGAGGTGAAGGACGGGAGCCTGGTCTTCCATTCTCCCACTTCAGTCCCCCCTCTGGTCGACTTGTCGACCACAAACATAACCTTTTCTTTATCTCCTCTTACTCTCCATATCTTAGTTATTCCTCCTAAATGTCCATAGTGGTTCATATGATCTTCAAATGACCAATATATATATTCACAGGTTCCTCCAGGAGTACAGTATACCCATTTCCCTATGTAGCTCCTGGGGTTTCTTGGGTTCTCGATCTTCACCGATGGTGGGTCCAGATGGTTGGTGATGATCTGGTTGCGCAACTTCTCTCTCTCTTGTATGATTATGCCTGTGTGTTGGCCGTCATCTGCTGGCATCAAGGGGTGCATACCGACCATTTCAAGCAACTCGTCAGTGGTGCTTGCCTTCCGGGCCTTCCAAAATCTTATTATGATCAGTGTAGCTCCAGCCAAAATAGTACAACCAACTATAATTTTCAGTCCATCTGACAGCCAAAATGGCATCCATGACCATAATAGTGAAAACCAGCTCTCATCCTTTGTCACACCTTTACTTTCATCC
Source organism: Ambystoma mexicanum (assembly GCF_040938575.1). Lineage (NCBI taxonomy): Eukaryota > Metazoa > Chordata > Amphibia > Caudata > Ambystomatidae > Ambystoma > Ambystoma mexicanum. The sequence goes on along the minus strand of NC_090921.1, from coordinate 253,254,175 downwards.
ATCATTTTGGAGTGCATCTGGGCCAATTGTGAAACTGCTTCTGTCAGTGTACCATTGTCAGCATCGTTGGCAGGAATGAACGTGCAGCATGATTGTCCTATCTTTGCGCAAACTCCTCCTTCCATGGCTGTGAGGAGGTCCAATATATATCTGTTCTGGAGTGCTACCATCCTTATAGCTCGCAGCTCCTCTTTTATTGCGTTAAATCCATTTACTGTAGAATTGATGGTCATCATTAGTTCCCATCTAGTTATCTGGAGCCATTTTGCGTTTGCGTAAGCCTGCAGTCCCGGATGGATTATTGAGGAGAAGAACATTGCTGCTCTGCTGAATAGTCTGTGTTCTGGCGGGATTGAAGTGAGTGCCGTTTCCGACCTTCCCCACAGGTAATTTCCTGTCAGAGGTTCTCCTTGTCTTTTCCTTCTATTTAGGACAGTTTCATTGCTGTTGGTCCTGTTCCCTTGCTCCTCCTGAGGTGGTGCAGATCTCTTCTTTCTCTTGTCCCCTTCATCCATTTTGGGAAAGTTTGCCACATTCACATGCTTCTGGGGTACCACTAGTGATGGTACATTGACGTGCACCATTGTGCACACACCATTCCACAGGGGAGGCAGTGTATGGTATGCCTTTTCTCCACAGGCCCAATAATGGTCCATTATTACTGCTGTTCCTGCTCCCCCCTCAGGTAACTCCATCACGCTTGCACAGTTGGTGTTGTATCCTACGTCCACCTCTCATTTATGTTGGTAGCATACTTTAGGCGCAGTCAGCGGCAGTATTGTTATTGGGTCTTCATCCGTCTCTATCCATGTGAGCATGGGTATGTACTTGATCCACGTCGTCCAACATCTGTGGTTGTGTGCCTCGATAGTTGAGATAGTTTCTTTTGTTACCATGTTGCTGCCAATCACTCCTATCTCCCAATTGTTGTCCAGGTACACCTTCCCCGTTATCGTCACCAGTGGCCTCTCCCAACATCCTGGTTTACCAGGAACTTCAGTGGCGTACCAATCACATGGTAAATACTGCAGTGTTACTTTCTTTGTTTCCCCTTTTGCAGGACCACTTGTTATGTATTTGAATGCTTCAGCATGTAGACTGCTCTTGTGGTAACTCAAATAAGTCTTGAGGAAGTTGTTTTCATATGGGTATGAGTCTCGTGTTTTCCACACCATATGCACCACTGTCCCTTGGAATCTTCCTTTCGTTTGGAACAGTGCCAAGTATATTATGCATCGTGCTGTCTTTTCATCTATTTCTGTGGCAACGAATGTTCGAGAAGCGCTCATGGCGTATGGTATTAATGAGCAAACGTAGCAGCTGTCCTCTGTTGTCTGCTTACCAATGCGGGTCATGTGTTGGTACCATATGTTGTTTGAGACGTGTGCTGAATCTTGTATATAATTATCAATACCTTTATTATCTGAGTATGTGCTGCGTTGAACTCTATTTTGCTTGTGTGCAATTTTACTAGTATCACCTGACGTAACACCTGTTGCAGCTGGGGATGGGGGTGTATTAGGTTTGGGTGCAGCAATAAGATGGATAGCATAGCTGTACTGCCATACAGAGGCAGCCAAGAACCCGGTGATCATCAAAATCCCTATTATTTTTATTACATATGCTAATTTCACCGGCATTTTGCTCTTACCTTGCTGCAGTCCTGGCAGCGTATTCTTGCGACGTTAAAGTTGCCCGCCTGAAAATTCTCAATATGCTGGTTATTAAATGTTAGTTGTTGTTTTTTCTTTAAGTTCTCCCTATCAAATAGTCATTCAGTGCCCAGGCGAAGAGCTGTTCCCACGCTACTCTAAGCGATCTATCTCTTAGGACAGGCAAGTATGGGTGGAGGTGGGGCATTGAATATTCTATGGCCAAGAGGAATGCTGTGTAGTAGACACGTACCCTTCTCCTTTTCAGGTACGTTGGCCTTTTTATTTCATATACAAATTGGTGTGACAATTCTTCCGGGTAGTTATCGTCTGAGGGTACCATCTACTCCTGGGCAGTGAATTTGTTAGTTATCTATTTTCTTAGCAATACAATAATACGCAGTTCCTGCATGTGCGAGAGAAAAGAAAAGAGAGCATTCACGTGTTTACATGTGTACGTGTGCAAGGCGATGTTCTTCAGTTCAGTTATTACTGCAGTGGGGGTAGGGGTCAATGGGCAGGGGGTTTGGGCTCAACTGGCGGAAGTATCTTTACTCTTTGAGCGTGTGACCATGGGGTGGGCAGTATGGGGATCACCCCTTTCTTCTTCAGTTATTGTCTCTAGGGAATCTGGGGAGTGACAGGGTATGGGAACACTTGGGTCGTTGGCTGTGGTAGAACTCTCTTCTTCCGTTGGTGATGTTGTTGCTGTTCTCCCAATGGACCTGTCGGTGGCGCTGGGGCGGGTCTGGAGTTTGTAGATCTTTACATCGTGTAGGTGGTTCCAGGCACGCTTGTCCTGTAGCTTTACTGCTCTTATTGATACTTCCTCTACCAGATGGGGGCCAGTAAATCGTGGACTATTCCATTTCCTGTTGAAATTGCGAAGTAGTACGTGGTCACCTTTAGCAATTTTACACAGTCTTTCCTTTTCCAATTCTTTATCCGCGTCTTCTTGTTGATTGCTGTTAGACCCGCCCAGTGTGCGCTCGAGCTGTTGAGACACAAACACTACACTAGTAATCAATTAAGACACATATTGGTACATTTCATCACCAAGAACACTCGCTGTACTTTCGTGGTCGGTAAATGCTCTTGATGTTGGCGTTAGGGGAAGGCGCATTTGACGTCCGGTAACCACCTCGTGAGGGGTGAGGTGGTGGTCGGACCCTGGTCTATTCCTTAGCTCAAATAGGGCTAATGGAAGGCAATATAACCAACTCTTCTTTGTTGTTTGCTGTATCTTTGCAATTGCCTCCTTTAATAGGCCATTCAGGTGTTCACATACACCGTTGGCCTGTGGGTGGTATGCACATGCAAATTTATGCTTTATGTTAAGCAAGGATGTGATGTGCTGGAACATTTCGTTTGCGAAATGTGGGCCATTGTCTGACCTTAACACCTCGCACACTCCCCACCTGGGGAAGACCTCCCTCACTAGGAATTTAGCTGCTCTAAATGCATCTGGGTGTGAACAGGGCCCTGCTTCAATCCACCTAGAGAATGGGCATAATACTACAATCATATACCTATTTCCTTGACATATGTTGATCAAATCAACATAGTCAATATGGAGATGCCGGAAAGGTCCCTCTGGCCGGGGTATAGTACCTCTTATCACCTTTAGAGTATGGCCGGCCGTAAACTGTTGACATGTGAGACAATTGCTGATAAAATTTGACACATGAGAATTTAACTCGGGGCAGAACCAATCTTCTCTAATTCGTGCTGCAATTACTTCCTTGCCTGTGTGGGCTGGATGATGTAGTTGGCTCAGGGTGGTGTTCAAAAGTGCCAATGGTATTACAACCTTTCCAGTGCCACCCTGGCGCCATAGTGCGTCGGTTGGTGACATTGTGCATCCTCTTTTTACCCATATTTCTTTTTCGGCCATTGGTGCAGCCGCTTGTAGCTCCATAATCTGCATGGCTGGGAGATGGGTGTACCCTTCTCTTATCAACATCTCCTTAGCCATTCCCCTCCCTCTCCCTCTCTGTGACTCTGGGGGGTTCCATATCTCACCAAAGTATGCAGCATACTTCGCATGTGCGTCTGCTGCTGCATTCCCCTTCGAGACGTGGTCTTCACCATTGGTGTGTGCGGTGCATTTTACTAGGGCTAATTCTTGGGGGTCATTTATTACTTCAATTAGTTCAGCCAATAAGAGGGCATGTTGCACTGGAGTGCCATCAGCTCTCCTAAACCCTCTTCTTCTCCATTTCGACAGCCCTGAGTGGACAGTGGATGTAACATATGCGCTGTCGGAGTATATGGTCACTCGTTTGTCAAAGCTTTCCTTCAACGCCAAGATCAGTGCAACTAATTCCGCTGCTTGAGCGGAGTAATGCTGTGGTAATTGTACACATTTCATAGCCACACACACCGGTACCTCCATCATTTTTACCACTGCTGCCCCAGTTCTCCTTATACCATCCCTTTGATCGATAGTTGATGACCCATCAATAAACAAAAGCTCACCTCCCTCTAGTGCATTTTCTTCAACCTTTCTAGTACATGAGTACATTTCAGTTATTTGCGTACAGTCATGGGCATAATCTCCCTCCTCAATTACTTCTGCTAGGAACCTTGCAGGGTTGACCGTGCTACATCTAACAATTGATAATTCAGCTCTGGATAAAATGATCTCATAACCTGATGCCCTCTGCGTGGTTAGGGTGGACTTAGGTTTATTCAATATTGCAAATAGTGCATGTTCCACAAACAGTGTAGTTGGGCACCCCATGGTGATTGCTGATGCTTTTTCCACTGCAAAAGCAGCTGCAGCGAGACCTTGTTCGCAAGGGAAGTGACCTAACATCACAGGATCTAAGTGACCGCTGTAAAATGCTACTGGTTTGTAGCCCATGCTTGTTTTTTGAGCCAACACTGCTTTCATTACTGCTGAGTCGCAATGTGAAAATATAAAAAATTGTCGCTCATAGTCTGGGGATGCCAGTACTGGAGCAGTTGATATCGCATCTTTCAATTCATCAAAAGCCTCTTTCATTTCCATCGTCCACCCCAGCTTTTTCTCCCCTTTATTAGCTTCCCTTAACGCCTCAAGCAGGGGTCCTATGTACGAACTGTAATCAAATACCCATGCTCTACAGTAGTTGCACAGCCCCAGGAATTGCTGCAGCTCCCTCACAGTTTGTGGCATTGGAGTGCTTGAAATGGCCTGTGCTCTTTGTGGTGCAATCTTTCTTCCATGTTGGGATATAAATTGACCAATGTAAAGTACCTGTTCTTGACAGTACTGTATCTTTTCCATGTCTACCTTGTAACCTTTTTCAGCCAATATTGTCAACATCTTTAAGGAGTCCTCTCTGCATTTTCTTTCAATTGTACTGCAAATTATTATGTCATCCACATACTGCAACACTGTGCTTTCCACTTCAATGTTACCCAAATCCATCTGTATTACTCTATTGAAAATTGAGGGTGATTCGCAATACCCTTGTGGCAATCTGGTATGCTTCCACTTTGTGTTTCTGTAAGTGAAGCTCGTCAGATCTTGTGAGTCTGGGTGCAATGGTATTGAGAAAAAAGCATTTTTAAGGTCGATCACTGTAAATCGTGATGCTTCTGCTGGAATGCCACACAATATTGTGGCCGGGTTTGCTGCTACGGGATATTCTGCTTCTACTATGTTGTTCAAGGGCCTGAGATCCTGTATGAAGCGCCAAGACCCCCCTTTAGCCCTGCGCACTGGGTACACAGCTGTGTTACATGGTGATTCTGAGGGGACCAATATGCCATTGTTTATAAGGGACGTAATGGTTTCCTATATGCCCTCATCTGCCTCTTTTGATAGTGGGTACTGTTTCACTCTGGGGAGTATTGCACCTTTTTTCAATTTTATCCTTACTCCCCCTATGCTTTTTATGCACCCCACGTCATAGGGGCTAGTAGTCTACAATGATTTGGGTACCTTTGACATATCCTCCTTAAAGAAGGGGCCTGGGGTGCATGCGGGTGCCTCAAGTGCCATTGCAATTTTCTGTGCTACTTGTTTGTAAGCCACTCTTAGCCATATTTCTACACTCATCATGAACACCATTTCACCTTCCTCCTTTTCTTCTGAGAACAGCTCCTCATCTGACACCTGGGTCAGCCTACATCCTTCTCCTAGTGCTATCACTGCCCTCCATGCTCTTCCTTCTCTGTCTTGGGCATGTACAGCAATGTAATCAGCTGTTGCAATAATGCTCTCAATGTCCATTAGAACCACCTTTCCTTCTGGTTCATTAACAGGTGTTTCTGGTCTGAACAGATAGGCTGCTGGCCTCCTCCATATTTTCCCTTCTATCCCTGGCATCCATGCAAATGCCATATCTGTTCCATACAGGAATAGTTCGCCATCTACTGGCTCCGCCCTAATCGCTGTCTGTCCGCAGTATGCTTGCATAATCTGTCGTGCTGTGAGCATGTTAATCCCTGGAGTAGAGCAAATTATGCCGTCCTCAGTAAAGGAGATCCTCATATTCAACCTTTTCATTATGTCTCTCCCCAGTATATTTACTGGTGAGACACTATAATATAGAAGTGGAACTGACAGATCATAATCTCCAATAGATAAGGTAATCTTATCAGTAAAGGGAACCAACCCTCTAGCCCCAGAGAATCCTTGGGTGTTCATGGCTTCGCCTGACATCTTAAATTTACCTTCCCTTATGCAAGACCGGGTCGCCCCGGTGTCAACAAGGAATGATAATTTTTTGTCACCTATCGTTACCTCTATGCGTGGCTCCTCCGCACTATTAGGTGTTACTGACAGGATGGGACACACCAAGGCCGTCTGTGGGCTGTCCTATTGAGGGTACAACGATTTTCCATTTCCTGTGTCAGGGTTGTGTCCCAAGACCGTCACCCTACCCAGTTGAGTTTGTTGTGCTTGGAGTTGTTGTGTCATCGCTACCTGTTGTTGTGGCAGTGAATATGTCTGTGGCTGTTGTTGTGTTATTTGTTGTTGTTGTTCATTTCCCTGTTGCAACGTCTGCTGTTGCTGTAGGCCCTGCTGTTCCTGTGAGGGCCTTGGTTGTCCCTGTTCACTCCATGATGGTGTTCCTGGTCTAACTCTACACGTGCGTGACATGTGCCCTAATAGTCCACAACTCCAACACACCGGTGGTTCCCTACTCTGCCATGGAAAGCTCCCTGTGTTGTCCTGGTATACTGGTTGCCCTGTGGGGTAGGAATTTCTAAGTCCTCCCACCTGCTGTTGGGTGTTATATCCGTATCCTCTCCCTCTCATAAATCCTCCTCTCCCCCTGTTATAATTATAATACCCAGCTCCTTGCATTGGGTGTCCTCCTCCCATGTTGGTTGTGTATGGTTGCAGTGGCGGCGCCTGTTGTGTTACAGTCTGTGAAGGTGGTATTTGGGCGGAATCTTGTGCAGCCACTACTTGTGTGGGGCTTTGGGTCATTGTTGTGGGCGTAGTTATTAGTGCCCCTTCCATTGTGTATTTAGTAAGTTTTTTCTGTACTAGTTTAGCCTCTTCCGTTTTCCTGTCCTCTTCCTTTTGTTTCATTTTTCCTTGCCATGTCCTGCAATGATGCACTATAGTCAGTTGTATTTCTGGCCATGGTTTTGCTTCCATTCCCACTACTTTCTTTAGTTGTTTCTGAACTCCTTCTGGGAGCCCTTGTACTAGTATATGATTGAATATTGCTGGTGTTTTATCCCATTGCTCTCTAGTTTCCATGCGCCACTTCTCTTGGATCTCCTGGATATAATCAACAGGATCTTCATTCTCACGCATCTTGCGGGAGGTAATTGCTCCTATGTCTGATGTGTCTGGGTACTGTACCCTCAGTGCCTGCCATAGTGCATGTCTGCAGTTTGCGAATGGTGCCCCATCATGCGATGTGTTTGTTATTGTTACCCCATGGAATCCCGCTCTCTTCCAAATGTCATCCGCTCTATCCCCTAATATTGATATTAAAAGGCCCTTTACATCTCCTACTGCCAGTTTCTGTCCTGTGGTGTGTTTTTCCATTTCATATATCCACTTACCCGCACCTCCACTTAATGATGGGAGCCTGCATTTTATATTTTCTTTATCTGTATGCTTCCAAGGGACATACTGAGGTCTAACCCCTCCTCTCTCCAAAAGTGGCATTAAGTTATGTCTCGTTTCACCCTTTGTGTTCCATAATATCGAGTCCTCACACCCTTCCTCCTCTTCCCTTTCTTCTACATCTTCAATTTCGTCCTTATTACCCCTGCTCGTAACTCTTTCTTCTCCATCTTTTCCCCTTCTTCCATCATTTCCTGTATTTAATGTGGGCATGTGTATTCGTCTGTCCTGCCTGCGACTAGGGAGGTCTCTAAGCCGACATGCATAGGGTGTCAGTTCGTCTGTGAAGGGCGCGAGTTTTATTTTGCGTAACGAGCGTGAGGTGGTTGAGCATGTAGGGTGCGATGGGGGAGGGCGTGATGGGGATGGGGATGGTGCGGCCTCATGTGTCTGTCTTTCCGCTATTCCTTGCTCTCCCTGCTCACTTCTCTCCAGCTCATCCTTTCTCCTACTGATCCATGGTGAGTCTGTGTTGGTCCGGGTGATGTATAGTTTATCTAAGCTTTCCCTTTCACTGTTTCTTCCTTCCTTCTCCACTCCTTCTTCTTCCTCACTACAAAAGTCAGCCATAAACGGCACCCCCCACTCTGTCTTTTTCCCCTTGATCGTTACTGTTTGTAAGTCTATTAGGTCCAGTTCTCCTTTTTCTCCTTTATCAACCGCTCCCCTTTGTGCTGATGTTGTTGCTACTTCTGTGTTTCTATATACATCCCCCCATGCTCCACTCTCCCTTCTCCTATCTTCTCTTTCTCCTTCATTTCTCTCCTCCATCTCCCTACTATTTTCCTCCCTTTTCCTTTTTAATTCCTCCATCACTTCACTACTCATCTGTTCCAATATTCTTTCATCCTCTTTCTTCCTTTCCCATTTCACCCTTTCTCTTTCTACTATACTCTCTATCACCCTCCCTTCTTCATATTTCTTAGTTGTTTCTGATAGTAACCTCCTCTTCCACATTGCCATTTCTTTTTCTTTTTCTTCTTCTTCCCTTTTCTTCTCTCGCAGCACTACTCTTGATACCCTTTCTGCTGCTGCTTTTACCCTTTCAGCTTCTCTCCTTTGCTCCTCATTCCGTTCCCTTATTTTTCCCAATTCGTTCTTACCTTCTTTCCTTTTCCTCGCTCTCTCTCTCCTCCCTCTCGAGCTGTTTGATCAATTCATTCTGCTCATCCCTTAGCTTTGCTAGTCGTTCCTCCAAAATCTCTTCCTTTTGTCGCAATAGCTCTTCCCCCCTCATTTCACTCTCCCTGGCATTATCCTCGTCTGTTTTCTTTACTACCTCCTTCTCTTCTCCTGTTAATGAACCTTGTAATTTTAATAATATCTGTGCAGCTACCCACTCATCATTTCCTATTTCCACAGTCTGGTCTTCTCCAGTCCTCCCCTCCCCTGCTGGCATTTTCCTATGAGCCACATATGGTGGAGGGCTGTATGCCGGGTTCGAGTATCCCTCAGCCGCCCTTAACTGTCCTCTTTTTATTTCTCCTAATTCTCTTAAAGGGTACAACCCCCCTCCCTCTGTTTTCACTCCCTGTGCTATGGGTATCTCGTTGCTCGGTTCCTTTTTTATGTCATCTGATGTATTATTATTTTCTCCTCCCTCTCGTCCATTCCCCGTGTTCTTTGGATCTTCACTCCCCTTTTTCCCATCCTCTCCTTCCTCCTTAATCTCTTTCTCTTCCGGTATTTCCCCCATAGTGAACATTCCATTTGGTCCTGGTCGGGACCCTTGGAACATCCTCCATAAGTTAAACACCTCCACATGGTTTGCCAACGTCTTCCCCTTGTATGTATTGTGCAGATGGTTTAGCAGTGAATGTTGGGCATATGGATCGAAGCTACCATTAGGCGGCCACGGTGTTAGCATTTTGTTATCCGTCCCCTGGGTCCATTCTATGCTATACTTAATCAGTTTCTCCCTATGGGGTGGCAGTGTTGTGCATATGTGTTGTCGTGGGGTAGTGAGGGTGTTCCCCCACCCTCCCGATCCTGTCCCGTATGACATAGTAGCGCTCCACTTGTTACCCTTCCCCTATCTGGTAGCAGTTTATCTCACTAGCAGTTTACAATATACAACCTTATATCGTTTACCTGGCCCCGTAAGTCTGGGGACTTACGATAGTCCGCTAAGGAAAATTATAAAGAATATGGTATTTTACATTTGTATATTTTCTTCAGTCTTTCTTTCTTTATACAACACCCTTACGGCCCCCTGCGGCCGAGGCGCACGTAGCCCCCTGCGGCTGCGTACCCCTTATGACGCTCTTATACAGTCGTCCTATTTTCACGTGCTCCTCCCCCTTTTACACTTGCCGTGGCCGGCGTTCTCCGTGCGCAGCCACGTCCCCCGTTTCGCCTTTCCCCGATCAACTCATTTAACGTTTATCTCCGTTTCCACTCCCTTACCACAGTTCTCTTCCCCACCACTCTCAAAACGAAGATGCCTTGTGCTCGCGATATCCTATGAAAGCCCTACTGGTGACGTCACCGATCTCTTCGAGCTACTGGTAAGTTCTTCATATATTCTTTAAGTTCAAAATACACTTGCAATCTACCCCCGTTAACCCTACAACTGTCTTCCTGTCACTCCTGGAACAAGGTAATCAAATCAATAATATAATCGGACTGCGCACACTGCGTCGCCTCGCGTGTGATACGCCCCTCAACAGAAGGGCTTAACCAGCCAATTATCTTCCGTATTGGGCAACTAACTAGCTACCACCTACAGGGAAACGTCATCTACCTATCGAGTTTCTTGCTCGAACAATAGGGATCCTCATCTACTCATTGATCAATAAATGCCAAATCGTAGGAAACCACACACACCCACCCTTACACGTAGTCGCTACCTAGGCCAATCAGTTTCTACGAGCGGCCGCACGTGATGTTTTCGTGCTCCGCCCCCCTCTCTCGCGTGACGTAGCCGACTGCTCTCGCACTCGTTCCACTACCATTCATTCCATTGCCAATACTAAATTGTCAAACCTTCGCCGCGCACCTGTGCAACACCTCCCCTCCCGTATTTAATTCCTCCCCCCTCGCTCACAATTTCACATTGCTTGTTGTGCGTGGCATGCTCACCAAGTTCTCTTGATGCGGGGCCGCTCGACTGCGTGCACCCCTCCAAGCGGCTCGTTACCTCCCCTCGTCTGGACCACGTCTGGACACTCGCCAACTGCGGGCGGGATACTTCTCAACCGGCTCCCGAGGGCCAATATCCGGATTGCGCTGTCCGGTCTTCTTGCAGCTCCGCGATGGTCCTGTAGTCCTCAGAAGGGGGCAACGGCAGAGGGGGCCGCGCCGCCGGGCCTCCTCGCAACGGGAGTGCCTGGAAAAGGTAAAAATAAAAAGGCGGATCTTAAACAGATCCCAGCAGTGCCTCCAATTTGTCGGGGGGGAAATTCTGCCAGGGTCGGCCGGGCCGTCCGCAGACCTCCGGGCAGGGAGGCCCCAACTCCTCCCGTATATCCCAGATGAGATGGAGTATGAGACACACGCAAGAAGCAAGGTGACTCTGCTGTTTATTAGACAAAAACGGCAGGGATGGGTCAAGGATCGTACGCGTCCGTCCTGACACACACACAATCGTAGGGCTCGCAGGCCCCGTTTACCTTAGTATGACGCGCTACTTGCGTCACCTTGGAAAGTTAGCAAAAAACCTATCGCCACTCTTAATTGGTTGCTCGAGTGGTAGGGTTAGTATAGCATACGTATAGAGAACAATATTAGTGGACAAGGGTTAGTCAGGTGATATGTCTGGGTTGTCCCTACAATTAGATACATGAGAATTGTTACATGAAGACCCCTGATGATTGGTTAATGTTAATGGCGTCAGTGATAGGAACCCCATGTTCTGATTGGTGCGCCCGCGAGCTTCCCAGCCTGGGACCATCGCTGTTCCCAGCTCTCGGTGTACCTGTCATTTGCAACAATGTTTCACTATGAGTACGTGCAGACAATGTGAGGACTTATTCATAGCTGGAAGACCGACTACTCCCACTGTCACAGATGTCCATTGAGCCTTTTAATTGTATCTGCCTATGTCTTGTAACGAGGGATCCAGACGCCTTCTTCCTCCTGGGCTTGGCATCCTGTCAGGTTCGGCTTGGTCACGTGAGGTGGGACCGTGTTTGAGGCAGAATTCTGCACAATTAATATTGTTTTTCCACTGTGTGCCTGGTTTAATTTGCAGGTGTGACTTTAACTCCGGTGTGCGGCGTGCGAGGTTGCAACATCGTGCCCTTGATGGTCTGCTTTCGGAATGTGGGTTTGCAACATTGCGACCTTGGCTGTTTGCTTTCGCCGGGCTCATTCTGCAGGATCAGCAACCTGACTCTTGTTCTTTTAACGTCCATGGAAGCTCTTGCTTGCGGCCTACTTAGGCCTGGTGTATAGGTGGAACCGTTTGGTGCACATGCGCTTTAGGTTACAGTACCATATTGTCTTATGACCAGTATCGTGTCTTCATTATATTTCTCATTGTGGCACCTGGTTTTAGGAGAAGCGTAAGCAAGCTCTTTTAGATGAGTTCATGATGCGTCTTGCGTTTCTGCATTTTGAAAGCCTATGTGGAAAATAATAAAGATGCACGTCCGTGAGTATGTCTGTCGCCTACGTCATAGCACTGAGTATATTCTTCGTGTAGATTGGTGCGGGAGTGTCCAGTGTGTATATTTGTACAGGTGTGCTGACCGTTGGCTAGGTCGTCATGGCATCTCTAACGACGTGTAGGTTTTAGTCTAGTTGATCCGCGCCGCAGGTGTCGGCATGGCCAGGGCGGGCTGCTGGGCAGGCAGATGGACACATCCGTATGTTCCTGTACCAGGGTATTTGGTCGTCTGGTAGATGGGCAAACTCTTCTCGTGGCGGGTGCCTGGGTCGTGACCCTTTAGGCCAAGCGCGAGAGGTGAAGGACGGGAGCCTGGTCTTCCATTCTCCCACTTCAAGCCCTAGAAAGAAAGCCAAAGAATAACACATATCAGTACCAACTGGAGATGGTTAGATATGTGGTCAAGTATTGTATTGTATTGTATTGTATTGTATTTGGTTATTTATATAGCGCTCTTTTCCCATTTGTATGGCCTCAATGCGCTTTGTGGTTGGAACGCCCTTGGTGACCGTAGTCAATGTGCTGGAGGTTCTAAGAGTTTTAGATTAGGTGATGTGTGTGTGTGTGTGTGCATTTGTCACCGGTCTAAGACTTAGGTGGGTGGCTAGGCTCGACTAAGCAGCCCAAAAAGGTCAGGCACGTGGGTGGGGGCTGTTGGAGGTTTGCGATAGAGTGCAATTATTGAAAAAGAGTCAATATGTGGCTAGGTATCCCGAATTTCTTTTCATTGGCAGTTGCTGTATGCTAGTGGCAGAGGTGCTGAGGTACGTCAGGTGTTCCAGTTTGAAAGGCTATATGCGCTGCTAGACCGGATTCGCATAGCCATAGCTGCATTCTATGGTGCATGGATGTTTGGCCGTGCCTGCGGCCTGTGTCCACAGACGTGGTATAATGTATATGTACTGTAGGTTTCGATGTTGTTCGTCTGCAGCAATCTTCGGCCAGTGCGGACAGGCAGATGTAATAGGCAGATATGGAGATATGGCCTAGGTTTCTCCATACAGCCGGTTTCACAGTATGATAGGCAGATATGGGGAAACACACCTAGGTCTGATATTCCTGTATATTGGGAGGGGGCCTGGGGTTCACAGTACAATATTGGTGCGAGAAACACACCTAGAATTGGGAATCCTGTGTAGTGGGAGACCGGCCTGGGTTTCTCAATAGAGTAGGTTTCACAGTATAATAGGCAGATATGGAGATATGGGCTAGATTTCACAATACAGTAGCTTTCGCAATATAACAGGCAGATATGGGGAGCACTACTAGATTCGAGAGGCCTGTATACTGGGAGAGAGGCCTAGGTTTCACAATACAGTAGGTTTCACAGTACAAAAGGCAGATATGGGCAACACACCTAGATTTGAGAGTCCTGTATAGTGGGAGAGAGGCCTAGGTTTCACAATTCAGTAGGTTCACAATATAATAGGCAGATATGGGGAACACACCTAGATTTGAGAGTCCTGTGTAGTGAAAGAGAGGCCTAGGTTTCACAATACAGTAGGTTCACAGTATACTAGGCAGATATGGGAGACACACCTAGATTTGGGAGTCCTTTATAGTGGGACAAATGTACGGTGGGGAGAGAGGGAGTCGGGGAAAGCAAAAGCCGGGCCGCAGGAGTAAAACAATGGACACAATTGCCTCAGAGGTCAGGAGAAGCGACGCTCACTTGATGCCTGGGGTGAAAAAGGCACATGGTGCTCGCTTGCAGAGAGCTAGACCCACGTTTCAAACCAATGGGACCAACGCACATATCAGAGTTCAAACGAAGGCTTGCAGGCGGGACAAAGGTACAGTAGGGAGAGAGGGAGTTTAGGAAAGCAAACCCCTGGCCACAGGGGTGAAAACAATGGACAGAATCGCTTCAGAGGGCAGGAGAAGCGACGCTCACCTAATGCCTGGGGTGGAAAAGGCCCATGGTGCTCGCTTGCAGAGGGCTAGACCCCCCTTGCAAACCAGTGGGACCAAAGCACTAATCAGAGTCAGGGAGCAGGCCTGGAGGTGGGACAAAGGTATGGTGGGGAGAGAGGGAGTCAGAGAAAGCAAACGCCGGGCAGCAGGGGTAAAACAATGGGCAAAATTGCCTCAGAGGGCAGGGGAAGCGATGCTCACCTGATGCCTGGGGTGGAAAAGGCACAGAGAGCTCGCTTGAAGAGGACTAGACCCATGTTGCAAACCAATGGGACCAACGCAGCAATCAGAGTCCAGGGGCAGGCCTGGAGGCAGGACAAAGGTACGGTGGAGAAAGAGGGAGTCAGGGAAAGCAAACGCCGAGCCGCAGGGGTGAAAACAATGGACAAAATTGCCTCAATGGGCAGGGGAAGCAACGCTCACCTGATGCCTGGGGTGGAAAAAAAAATCATAAAAATAGATAAGTGAACAGCAACAAATAAAACACTCCAGGCGAATGTGATTCAGGCAATCAACATACACATGACAATATGAAAGTGCTTTTTTCCCAATATGTTCTACTTTACTGTGTCTACATATTACTTTTCGGTACTGAAATGGAGGCTTCCAGCCCTTTAAGACGAGATAGCAATACCCTTGAGATGAATGGGGATGCAGAAGTTACTCAAACATCAATAATCAAAATGACATCAATAATCAAAATAACTGCTTTAATATCAATTATCTAAAACAGGGAGTACAACAGGCATCAACGGACGTCTCAGCGTAAGATCTCTCAAAGCATCTTAAAAAAAACATTATTTTATAGAAAAATAACCTATGTATTACTAACGCCATCCTACGTGAGAGACTACAAAAACCTATTGAAGAAAGTAATAGGACTAGAGGGAACATTTAAGTATACGATCCATACTCATCTAAAAGAGTGAAGAAAAGTGATGTTTCTTAACATCAGGTGGGGAAATTTGCCCTCCACTTAAACAGCCACTGTGAATGTCACTAAATACACAGCGTCCCATTAGTTCCACAAACAATAGGACCCTTAATCACACGGCCCCTACCATTGGTTGGCACTCTAAACTCTGTCTGTACTTTTCCACCTACGTTAGCAGCACGCAGACTGGACTTCCAGGTGCTGGTGAGCTATTCTTCAACCATAGCTTCCCACCAATTAGTATATTCATCTATCATCACCTTAGTGGTCTGTTGTCAATTAAGGCTTTGAACTTGTCCTTGGGAGTGTTCTTTTGCTCTGGAGAATTCAGGGTAGTGAAGGCATGCTCTGCCCTCATGCATAGGTGTGACCATCGTGTTCGTCCAACTTCATCCTTCCATGTGACTGAAGACCACAAAATCGAGCCCTAGTGTATACTATTTTCTAACAGACCTCGCATCGTATTTGTTTTTGCCTATGCCTTCAGAACAAGAGTTTCGTTCTTTCACACGATTTGTATCCAATGTCTGCTCACCCCATCCTGATAAGACCTTGGCTTCTTGTCTCATCCAGTCTTGCCTTTCTGAGTTTCACTCCTGTTAATTCACTTGTTTTTCAACTGCGACACACTGTAAAAGAGGCCTTCCTTTTTTAGCCCAGCTCTGCTATAGTATGTAGTGGAAACATCCATTCTTTACTTACTACAATATATATATGCATATGTTGATGCATTCCACAATCTATTCACTATAATGCTAGCCTCAAGAATACTTCATCTGCTTACGTTTCTTTGCATCTGTCCATGTGTAAAATCACTTGATATCTTCATCATTTCTATAGCATAAGTTTCTTCATCTTGATCCCAAGATGTCACTTATCTTCGATACTTTCTTGATGTCTTATAGAATATCTGCATTCTCTAGTCCCTGCATCTCTTCTATGTACGTCAGCTCGACTCTGCATGGCGTCACCATTCTTCTTTGCCATTCGTTGGTCTTGCTTATTCCAGGATTTCATTCAAATTGCCATCATACTGTTCGTATGCAGGTATGGTTTCCTCAATGTGAACCTTGCCTCCAGGACTCTCCTTGGTATCAGTATTTTCACTGGTACCGCACATGTCTCACACTCTGGTTCCCAACATATACGCAATATGAGCGAAGTGGTTGAGCTGGGGGTACTTAGCTCCATCTCTACAATCCCCCCTCTGAGCGATTCATCGAGCACTCTCCCATCATCCTTCACATCTAGACATCCTTGTCTGAAGAAATGCTTCTTTGGGATCCATATCTTTATGACTCAGTTCACGCATCCAGCTGATTTAACATGCTCATCCTTGTCCCAACTCATGGGCATGCACCGTCCACTTGGGCTGCAATCGATCCACTTTCCCACATACTTCTTATGATTCTTTGGATACAGGAACTTTGTTCCCTCAGGTGGATGGATGCTGGCCTTCACAAAGTCTCTGATGACTTCATCTGTCAAATCTTTGGCCTTCCATCCTGATTCAACATTGATCATGATGTTCATCCCTATGGCTTTCTTTGCTGTCATCTTGCATTGTGTGATTAATATCTTGATCACACAAAATCCGAACAACACCAACACGATCAGGGCTCCAAGGCACTTGAACATATCTGCCATCCATTGTGGAACCCAAGAAAGGAGTGATCCAAACCAGCTGTCATCAGCAATGTCTTCCACCTTGATTATCATCTGCACGTGTAGCTTCGTTAACATCTCTATGGCCTCTGTTAACGTACCATTCTCATCACCGTGAGAAGGCATGAACGTGCAATAGGATTCTCTATTTTTTGCACAAACACCTCCACCCATAGCTGTGATCATGTCCAGGAGGTATCTATTCTGAAGAGTCATCAGTTGTATGGCTCTCATCTCTTCTCTGATAGCATTGAATACCTTTATGGTTGTGTTAATCGTCTGCAGCAATTCCCATCTGGTAATCTGCAGCCATTTGGTATTTGCTCCAACCTGGATTCTCGGCATGAAGATCAACGTAAATACTGACAAAGTCTGGCTGAACAGTCTGGGCTCATAAGGAATGGAATCAAAAGCTTCTATTGACTTAGCTGAGAAATAGTTCTCCCTCTTCATTCGATTAATCAGCTCCACAGATCTCTTCTTTCTCAGTTGAGCATTTGCTTTCAGAAAACTGTCAAGGTTCAATTCACTTTTAGGAATCACCAACACTGGAACATGAACATTCACCAGTGTGCATATTCCGTCCCAATCCTTGGGTAACTTCATATACGCTCTGGCTCCACAAGCCCATTAATGATCCATGATCACTGCTCTCCCAATGTTCATTCCTGGTGGCTCAAAGATTCGACCACAGTTCTGATTTTCTCTGACTTTTCTTGTACCGTTGTTTCTGAAACACAACTTTGCACTCTCCAAAGGCACGATCTGCTAGGGCCCTCCTCTGACTTTGACCCAGGTTAGTAGTTTAGCAAGTTTCAATCATAAAGGTTCACACAACTGTCAGTCTAGAAAAATGAATACCTCTCATATTTGACGGCAAACGTATTTTGGTGGCCGTGGGCCAACCGTCTCATGCACGATATGACAGACATGTAGGTTTCCGAGTTTGCCAATGAATGACCATTTTGATGTAACAAGGATCGCCATTTTGTTTTCTAACGATTGCTCACTGCTTTCTGTTCTTATTGCTTCGCAGCACATTTTCTGCTTACACTGCTCGACTGTAAAACATTGTTGTCTGCACGTGAAAGGACAAGGCCGCAGGGCCGCGAGGATAACAAGAGTTTGTTGAAACACACCGTAGGCAGCGCCAGGAAAGAATTCCTGGCTCCCTCCCGAATGTAGCCTTGAAGCAGAGCTGCTGGGCATTTAAACATTTTGCTGCTGCCAGCCAGTCTCGTGATATCATAGAATATGTTAGAATAAAGCAGCTAAAGGCTTGAATTATGCTCTTCTTATGGCCCCCCTTTACTGAGCCCTGTAGAGCGTGTCGGCTCCCAGAACACGAATAGCACCTCATAGATAGCAAGGTCTGGAATGCGACTCTTCCCCCGTATGTAGCTCGCTTCCAAGAACAGAAGCACTGTGTTCTGTTCAACAACTGAAAGATGCCTCCGCACTTGCAAATTGCATATTGTTACTAGAATAGATATTTGAAGGTGTCATAATTGTCGAAAGTGTCCATCATCACACCGAGTTCAAAGAAACCCAATACAGGAGGGTGTTAAACATGTCATAGCTGATTGTATTATATGCATTTTGTATATATGTAACTGATGTACGTAATTCACTCTCTTGCGTCCCTCGAGGTCTAGAGATACACGTCGCGGGGCGTGAGTCCGAGTTGGCCAACTGAGACTATTTTCTTTGCAATAAACCGTAGCTTTGGGAATGCAACCTCGTGTCTGGCGTATCTATCGTGTGTGGTGACTCGCCTTGTTTCCATAGACGTAAGGGACCCCTAGGGGCCCCTTTCAAGATGGCATGCGAATAGGGACCCTCCCCCACTTGTTCCATCGCATACGTTGTAATTGAGTCAAGGCGGAGAACGGCGAGGACGGGACGATCAAGCCGGAATCAAGAGGTGTTCGGGGCGCCCTGTAGAAGTGATGAGAGATTCCTTTGCAGATCTGCACACATCTGATCCCTGATCGACGTGCCTGGCTAGAGGACAAGGAGGCGAGGGTCCCGAAATGAGGCAGAAGCCAAGAAACGCAGACACGACGTCATTGATTGCATCAGTATACAGACGACTTGTGTCCGAAAGGACAAATTGATTTATCAGGTGAGTCATTCCCCGATTCAAAGTAATCCTGATATTGGTTGAGAGTTGACTTTGCAAAATCAAACGCCCTAGGTAAGGTTGATTAACCAGGGGGAAGGTTGAAACATGCCTGGGGTATTGTCCACCCTAGCAGGGTTTTTCCGCTGTGGTAGACAATCTTTGGAAGATGGCCAAATTGCACCACCTGTGGGAATGCTGGCATATGAGATGTATGTGAAGTATGGAGTGGGTGCAATAATATTCTGTGTGACTTGGCATAGGCAAACTAGAAAGCAACAATACCATCAGTGGCCGATTAATGGTAGTTTTGAGATAGCGAGAATAGATAACTTGGAAAGGGTGTTGATAAGAAAGAAAGCGCGTCCTGCAGCATTTGATATCGTTAAGGACTGGTGAATGGAAGCAATGATCCGATTTAGAAGTAGAGCGAAGCATGCGCGCAGGCATAAATCGAAAGGTGAAGTAGCGGAAGAAAAGGAAGAGGAGGAGTGGACTGAGAGTCTAAGGAGGTCAGGTAGACGTGACCAGTTGAATATAGAAAAAATATACCCACAACGAGAATTGCACATAGCAGATGAATTGATAGAAAACATATTGACCCATACAAAACAAGGTCCAAGATCAGAAGTGAGGCCAAGCACGTCAGTAACTAGTGCCCAAACCCTGCCCGTAGCCCAAACTCTCCCTCCTGTAGCTCAAGCCCTCCCACAGCCACAGACCACGCATGTAACACTTCCTATTAGCCAACCAGGCCCACAGCAGACACTCCCTGTTCCCATTGTCCCTTCCGCACCTCCCGACTTAGATACAGACTCGGTACCGTCCGTTCCTCTCGGGGTTGAAGTTGAAACCACGGGGCGAGAGGCGGGACTGAACAACGTGGATGCACGAGGGTAACTCGCAGTGCGATCAGCAAAGAAAGGAAGGTGGAATGGCAGCAACAGGCAGAGATGTAGATAGACGGGAATGATGGGACAACAACATTGGCTTCCATATATGACTTCCGAAGAAGCAACGAAAGACAGGTAGTGCTAGAATGCATGGGTGAATATTTGGTGGACAGATGGAAACAGTTAATTGGGAAATTACCACTGCAGCGATTGTTAGATTTGAATGCATTAGCACGCTGTAGGGAGAGGGATGAAGAAGTGAGAGAACATGCATATGGACTTTTTGAACTTAAAGATGAATTAGATAATGATTATGCCGAAATGTTTACTACACCTCGGTACAGGGGTAAGGATATTGGGAGACATAGGAATGGAATGCAGGGGTCACATAATGGATGGAAGCAGTTACCATCGCCGGGGCAGTGGACGAATTATCGTTGTTAAAACAGGTGGGGGAAGACTTGAAAGCATGCCCACTGAAAACACAGGTGCTACTGCAGCAAGTAGTAGGACATAATAGAGGGAGAGGGAATGCACAAGGAAGGAGTAATTCGAATATGCATGGGGGAGCAGTGAGACCAAATCAGTGTGCATATTGTAAGGAGGAAGGACACTGGCGAGCGCAATGTCCGCATCCGCAGAATAGAAATGGGTCTGGTCAGAGGAGACAGCATAGAGGGCACCAAGGAGCGAATGGACCAAATGGGAATAGTATGCAGCAGCACCACAATAATGGAGGTAATCAATTCCAAGCCCAAAACCAAAGTGCCCCTAACCAGAGTCAGGGACAGCAAAACCAACAGTATGGAAACCAGAGTGGGGGAAATAGAGGGAAGAGTGGGAACGTTTTCGATACACAGCCAAACAGGTATTACAGTAACAGTAATGATTACACATCGGACGATGTGTTATTTCCCCAATAGGACAGCCCTGGACAGGGGTCGGAACCAGTGTCTATTCCCATGAATCAGAGAGGACGATACGTAGAAATGAGAGTTGGGAATGAGGAGCACCGCTTTCTTGTAGATACAGGAGCGCAAAAGTGTTCAATAGACCATCACTTGGTTCCGGATATACCACTGTCAGGGCAAAAGAATGTTTCCATAGGGTTCGCAGGTACACCAGTCATAAACCCAGTGGCCCAACCAGTCCCAGTTACTATAGGACCATTCACTGAACATTGCCCTTTCCTTTTAACAGAAAATTGTGGGGAAAACCTGTAGGGATTAAATTTGTTGAAAAAATTAGGTTCTGTTATACATTGCACGGCAGACGGGGTGTTCCTAACGATTTGGCCACAAGATGCCCCTGTGTCAGAATTCATGTCTGAAACTGTACCAGGAGAATTAAGTAAAGTGCCAACCTGTATATGGGCAATGCATGACAACGATGTAAGATGCTTAAAATAGAACCAGTAAAGATCATTTTGAAAGAGGGTGTTACCCTACCGCGAATTCCCCAATACAGAATTTCGGCTGAAGGTGAGAAAGGATTGAAGAGTATTGTTACAGATTTGGTGAAATTAGGGGTAATTGAAGAAATTACAGGCAGTACATGCAACAGTCCGATTATTCCAGTTTATAAAAAAGGAGGCAATGAAGTACCATACCGTTTCATAATTGATTTGCGCGCTAAACAAAGTAATAGATCCACAATTTCCTTTAGTGCCAGATGTCACTACAATATTGACAATGATACCTGTTTCAGCAGAATACTTTAGTGTAGTTGATCTAAAAAATGCGTTCTTTAGCATTCCGGTGGACAAGGACAGCAGATATTTGTTCGCGTTCACATTAGGAGGACGATCATTTACATTCATGCGGATTCCGCAAGGTTACACGGAAAGTCCGAGTATTTACAGTACAGCATTAAAAGAGCAGCTAGACATGCTAGACTTACCAGTGGGTTGCGTACTCTTGCAATACATAGACGATCTATTATTAGCTGCTGACACAGAGGAGATTTGTAAAGAAAGCACTGTATTAGTACTGTCACACCTAGCGGCACATGGCCATAAAGCTAGTTTGAAGAAATTTCAATATAATCGAAAGGAGGTGGCTTATTTGGGCTACCTACTTTCGAAAG
This sequence comes from Ambystoma mexicanum, assembly GCF_040938575.1. Lineage (NCBI taxonomy): Eukaryota > Metazoa > Chordata > Amphibia > Caudata > Ambystomatidae > Ambystoma > Ambystoma mexicanum. The sequence continues at coordinate 253,232,219 of NC_090921.1, read as the reverse complement.
AAGGGAGAAGGCTAACGCCAGAACGCATAGAAAGTATTTCTTGTATGCCTATTCCAAAGACACAGAAAGGAGTCAGAGCCATAATAGGCATGGCTTCATATTGCCGACAATGGATCGTAATTTTGCGTTAATTGTGAAACCGATGGTGAATTTGACTAGAAAGGATGCGTTTATGCCTTTACAGTGGGATGAGGAATGTCAGAGAGCATTTGATCAATTGAAAACTGCATTATGTTCTGCTCCAGTTTTGGGCACACCAAATTATGAGAAGGTTTTTAGACTGTTTGTGTGTGAAAGTGAAGGATGTGCATTGGCGGTTTTGACACAGGAACAAGGTGGAAGAAATAGGCCATGCAGCTATTTTTCTTCTGCGCTGGACCCTGTAGCGCGCGCACTACCATGTTGTTTGCGATCTGTCACGGCGGCTGCTGCGTCAGAGAAACAAACGGAAGGGATGGTATTGGGGCATACTTTAATTCTGATGGTGCCACATGCCATAGACGTTCTATTAAATAGAACACAGACGCAACACCTCACCTCTGCTAGATTGACAAGATATGAGATTATCTTGTTTGCACCCCATATCCAAATTATGAGGCGTAGCGCTTTGAATCCTGCAGAATTAATGCCACTACCCATAAAAGAAATTGGTGAGAATGAATCACCTCCCCATGATTGCTTAATGGTCACTGAGGAAGAAACCAAGGGGAGAGTTGATTTAAGGGATACCCCACAGAAAGAGCCAGATGGAGAGTTATTTTGTGACGGCTCTTGTTTCAAATTACCTGATGGCACGACAACTGCCGCCTACGCTATCACTACCCTAGAGAGCGTTGTAGAAAGCAAAATAATCCCCTACAACTCGGCACAAGCCGCAGAGATAATAGCATTGACCAGAGCCTGCGAGATTTCTGAAAATTTGAATGTGAATATATATACTGATAGTCAGTATGCTTTTGGGGTGGTTCATAACTTTGGTCGACTCTGGGTTGAGAGAGGGTTTTTGACATCACATGATGCCAGAATTCAACATGGCCCTTTGATTGTACGATTGCTGTCTGCACTCACGCTTCCAAAGCACCTAGCAATAGTGAAATGCGAGGCACACAAAAAGGTAACATGCAAAGTAGGAGAGGGAAACGCATTTGCAGACAGAATTGTGAAACAAACTGCCACTGATTTAAATACCAAAATGATGACGGTTCAGACTGAGGAAGTACCCTGTATGATAGAAAATGGAGTTGCCACTGTCAAAGAAATGCAGGTCGAAGGTACGGCCGATGAAATACAAGGGTGGGCAGAGGGCTCTGCTGAGTTAGATCTGGAGGGTTGTTGGGTGGACAAGGGAACTAGAAACTGGATGTTGCCAAATTCGTATGTGACTGCAATTGTCACAATGGCCCACAGTCCTACTCACATCTGTGCGAAAAAGATAATACAGCACCTATCTACAGTATGGCAGAATGTAAACATAAAGAAGAATGCAGAGAGGTTGGTGCAGAACTGTATCACGTGTTTACAACACAATGTAGGAAAGGGAACAGTGACTCCAATAGGCAGTTTTGGCCCGCCCTCTATTCCTTTTGAGGTGATCCATTTTGATTTCATAGAGATGGAGAGATGCCAATATTTGAAATATGTCTTAGTGGTGATCTGTGCATTCAGCAAGTGGGTGGAGGCATATCCCTTAAAAGACTGCACAGCAATGAGCACGGCAAAAGTAATGCTTAAAGAATATTTTTCCCTTTTTGGCTTGCCCCGTGTCCTATTGTCAGATAATGGCCCACATTTTGTGGGCGCAGTGGTGTTACAGATATGTGCGGGTCTTCAGATTGATAAGAGATTCCATAGTTCAAGGCATCTGAGTTTGGCCGGTCTTGTGGAGAGGCACAACGGGATTCTCAAGTCAAAAACAAGCAAGATATATGCAGGAAGCAAGTTGAGTTGGGTGGATGCATTACCAATAGCGCTATTATGCATGCATACGTCTGTACAGGCTAAAACTGGGCTCTCCCCGTACGAAATCGTAATGGGGAGGCTGGCAAATGTTTGGTGCGCACCTCAGCCAAAACGACTTAAAGAGGTAGAACATCCTGTGCTTAGTACTTATTGTGGCCTTTTAATGCAGAAATTGCATTTGATTCATCAGCAGGTGCAGGAGGCTTTACCAGTGAGATACACCGGTCTGGGGTACGCGCTGGAGCCAGGAGACTGGGTGCTGCTTAAAAATTTTGAAAGAAAGTCATCGTTAGCACCCAGGTGGCGTGGCCCCTATCAAGTACTCTTGGCAACGCAGACGGCAATATGGGTGGATGGACGAAAGTCGTGGATCCATGCCACCCGTGCCAAAAAGATTCCAACTTCACTGAAAGTCTTGCCTGACCCAGACGACCGGGAAGAGACAGCGGTCTTAGAAACGAAAGACACTGTTGCCAGTAAGCCGCCACCAAATCTGCCCAAGCGAGAAATGAAACTCGAAACAAAGCCTGAGACGATTGCCAAAAAGTGGGACGGGCAAAGAGTGCCCCAACGTTGCCTAGCAGAATCTACATCACTGTTGGCCGACACAAAATCTGCTTTGGAAATACCAGCAGAAACTAAACGTGTACCCCTTTGGCGCCCACCAGCACTTGCCAGCACGCCAAAGACCGAATCTGCATCACTGGCGCGGTGCACACCAGCACCTGCAGTAGCGCCACAGGCTGACTTTGAGCCTGAGTCTGGAAGTGCACCAGCACTGTTCACGAATCACACAATACCAGGAGTGAGGCAATACAATTTGTGGCCTCGAAAGACAAAGTGATCCACAGTTCTTTGGTGTTTATGTCAACCTCTGGTTCTGCTCATGGACGGAGAAGGAACTAGAGGTGTAGAGGAGAGAAGCGTGAGAATTGTGCAAGTCGAACAATTCAAGACTCGCGGCTCCTCGGTGCGATCATAAAAAGTACATGTGTCTGGAACCAGAGCGGACAAGCTGGGCGCACATGGTACTAAGACAATAGATAACTGATCAAAAGTCCTCTGAGCAGTATGAGAAAGGACAAGTGATCTTGCCTAAAAACAAATAAGCAAATCCAGGCTATAAAGGACTGGCAGAACTGAACTGTGACAATTCCGTTGAACTTATTGACATCAGAGCAAGTGCAACGAAGAGAGATATCCACGACGAACTCTAATAAGGAAGAAGAAGGACGATGAGAAACATGTCGGGTCCGGTTTCAGCCTCCTCCTGCACCGCTGCTGAGAATGAGTTAATTGTAAAGACTGTAAGCTTAAGAAAAACGCATGGTAAAAAGAATTGTATGCTGGCACTGACAATAATTATGTGCTTTATGAGTGTGGTAGCACCAATAACGACAGCCCTAGTATTGTGGTATGTGGAATCGATACACCCATTGGGAATGTTTTTACCAATAGTTAATATATCCACTACTGAAAACCCGGTTCAGGTGATTACTTATACCCTGTCCCCAATGGAAGAAAGACACAGGGAAGGGTTTGGGAACAACACGTTGTTATTAATTATGAATATCATACATGCAATTCTAAAGAAAACAAATTGCTGGGTATGTGCCCATTTACCGCAGCATGCTGGGAAAGGAATTGGTTGGTATGTACAGCCATTACCATTAAGTTCTGCAGGTAGTGCATCTTTAAGTGCAATGTTCTATGGGAAATGGAATAAGAGTAGTACGGGTCAATTAGACAGAACAAACATGAATGAGTTTGAGGAAATAATAATGAGGCCTGTGGGTTGTTCCATATTCCACAAAGCACAAGTGATGACCCCATAGCCTACGAGGAAAAGTACGCGAAAGATAACACGACAAAATAGACAAGATAGATTGTCCCCACCAGTTAAAACATCTGTGATGACGTTTCGTGTAAGAACAGACGGGAACAAAGATGCAGTTCCCCCTTCTTACACAGTGAATTATAACCCAAGAACTGTCCCTTTTTGTCTAAAAAAGAAAGGCTCCTTTTCAGTCGGAACATTTACTGGATGCATGAATACAGTGGTATTAAAATGGGAAATAGAACCAGTATATGTGGGAGATCCAGTTTATTTTATATGTGGAGAGAAAGCATATCCTTGGTTGCCCAGAAACTGGGGAGGTACATGTTACCTAGGTCTACTGTTCCCAGGAGTGTTCCTCTTAGAAACAGCAGACATGGCCAGACTATCCAGATCTAGAGTCAAAAGGTGTAGCGAAGGTGCTTTGATAGCGACTGACGTAGCAAAATCATTAATTCCATTCTTGTCCCAGATAGTGAACTCCTATAATATAAGGCAGCTGTCAGAATACTAAAAAATACCATAAACACAACGACAGATATACTATTTAACATGACGTTGGAAGAAAAAGGAATCAATTTAATGATGCTGCAAAATAGAATGGCTCTCGATGTGATCCTGGTCGATCATGGGGGTATTTGCAAAATAGTGGGATCAGCGAGGTGTGTATTTGTAGATGACTATTCCCCTACAATCTTTGAAGCAATTAAGAAAATGCATGTCCTAAGTTCCGAACTCCCTACTGGAGAATGAGGCTGGGGAACAGAGTCCTAGTTTTGGGGAATACTGCGTTCTTGGGGATGGAAGTTGATTTCGATATTAGTAGTGGTGTTTGGAATATTCATAACGTGCTGTTTTTGCATACACTGCCTACCAATAGTTTGCACTGAGGTAACTGAGGGATGTACTAAGGGATGTATGCATATGGTGACAAAAAGAAAACAAACTCATGGTCGGGCTGACCAAGACACAGATGAGATTAAAACAGTAAACGAATTGATGGCTATAGAAATTAATGAAGATGATGATGCTTACAATAGCATGAAAAATTCAGACATAAGTACTTCAGACTTATCGTCATTAGAGGAGGATACAATGAATGGATGAGACGTTTGGCATACGGCCAAAGGAGGGTTTGTCAGTCTAGAAAAATGGATACCTCTCATATTTGACAGCAAACGTATTTTGGTGGCCGTGGGCAACCGTCTCATGCACGATATGACAGACAAATAGGTTTCCGATTTTGCCAATGAACGACCATTTTGATGTAACAAGGATCGTCATTTTGTTTTCTAACCATTGCTCATTGCTTTCTGTTCTTATTGCTTCGCAGCACATTTTCTGCTTACACTGCTCGACTGTAAAACATTGTTGTCTGCACGTGAAAGGACAAGGCCGCAGGGCAGCGAGGATAACAAGAGTTTGTTGAAACACAACGTAGGCAGCGCCAGGAAAGAATGCCCGGCTCCCTCCCGAATGTAGCCTTGAAGCAGAGCTGTAGGGCATTTAATCATTTTGCAGCGGCCAGCCAGTCTCGTTATATGGTAGAATATGTTAGAATAAAGCAGCTAAAGGCTTGAATTATGCTCTTCTTATGGCCCCCCTTTACTGAGCCCTGTAGAGCGTGTCGGCTCCCAGGACACGAATAGCACCTCATAGATAGCAAGGTCTGGAATGCGACTCTTCCCCCGTATGTAGCTCGCTTCCAAGAACAGAAGCACTGTGTTCTGTTCAACAACTGAAAGATGCCTTCGCACTTGCAAATTGCATATTGTTACTAGAATAGATATTTGAAGGTGTCATAATTGTCAAAAGTGTCCATCATCACACCGAGTTCAAAGAAACCCAATAAAGGAGGGTGTTAAACATGTCATAGCTGATTGTATGATATGCATTTTGTATATATGTAACTGAAGTACGTAATTCACTCTCTTGCATCCCTCGAGGTCTAGAGATACATGTCGCGGGGCGTGAGACTGAGCTGGCCAACTGAGACTATTTGCTTTGCAATAAACCCTAGCTTTGGGAATACAACCTTGTGTCTGGCGTATCTATCGTGTGTGGTGACTCGCCTTGTTTCCATAGATGTAAGGGACACCTAGGGGCCCCTTTCACAACCTTTGTGCATTTTCAACGGTTGGCTGGTCGTGACCCACTATTACCCAGTCTCTGCAGATCACTACACATTCTTCCCAACCATCTAGTGATAACACTGATCCCCAAATCGGCACCTGGCCTCTGTTTTTCCATTTGTGAATGTCTTCTGCAGATTTTTCTGGATTCTCCAGTCTTTTATTTACTTCTCTCCTAATTCCAGCTCCTTTCACTCCAGGCTTTTCGTATCTGATCACATGTTTCTTCGTATGACCTCTTAACCTTGTCTTTGTATCTTGGACATAGTCATCTTCGTCTGGATCTGTCCATTCAGTTGCCCATTTGAGATAGGCTGTTCGACCCATGAACTGGCCTCTTGTACGACAGAATGCCAGGTGTTATGTTATATTATGTTATATTCATTTTTAAAGCGCACATCACCCGAGGGCATCATGGCGCTGGAGAGGTAGATCAGTTACCCATATATTGAGCCACAGGAAGAAACCTAGAAGAGCGTGGGTTTCAACGCTCTTCTGATGGCCAGATGATTAGAAATTGTTCTCATTGGAGGTGGTAAGCCATTCCAGAGGCTGGCAGCAACTATGGAAAAGGCGCGGCCACCTATCCTGGTGCGACGAAACCTCGGGACAGCAAGAAGATCAACAGAGAAGGAGCGAAGACACCGTTCAGGCTAATAGCGAGAGAATTTAGCTTGAAGGAACTCCGCCCCTTGCCAGTGGACAGCCCGGTGTACAATGCACATAGCTTTAAAGCTGATACATTGGATAACCGGCAGCCAGTGGAGAGAACGTAGCACCAAGGTAATGTGGGCTCCATATGGGGTGCAAGTAGCCAGCCTAGCAGCCAGGTTCTGTATACTTTGCAAGCGATGTATGAGGCCAGCCGGTTGGGCCAAATAGAGCAAATTACAATAGTCTAGGCGGGATAAAACCAGCGCTGCAACCACTGGATTACGGAGCGGTTCGTGGATCATAGGATCTTCAGGACCTTGAGTTGGTAGTGGCCCGTTTGGCACACAGCCGCGACTTAATTTTCTATAGATAGAGAGGAAGAAAGAATGACCCCAAGATTTGTCACCTTGCCAACTGGGCAAGGAAGGGGACCAAGGGTGGAAGGCCAGAAGGCAGCGACCCACATTGGAGAGTCAGGAGGACACCCAACCACCAGCACCAGAGCCAATTGTGGTCCATCCAGTCACCCACGGCCCTCAAGCAGCTCTGAAGGCACGACGACACCTCAGAATGATCCCGGTCAAATCTGGATGTCGTCGGCATATGAGTAGCAGTTGAGACCTTGGGCGCGGATGAGACACAGCAATGCCCAGATATAGATAAAATAAAATCGGAGATAAAGACAAGCCCTGAGGAACACCGCAAGTGAGATAGCAAGGAGATGAGAGAAAGGGAGGCATGGCAAGGGTCTGTGTACGGTCCGCTAGGAAAGAAGTAAACCAGGCAAGTATCTGCCCAGATTTCCTATCTGAGCCAGGCGAGATAGCAGTTTTGGGTTGACACAGCACTGTTTCAATCTTGTTCGAAAAGAAAGCCGCTTTGGCCATTTTGATGTCTGCCAGATAGGTAGAAAGGCAGGCTCTATAATTTTTTCTAGGTTGAGGGTCATAGGTTTTGCGTCATTTACGCTCAGTCTGTCTCCGTTTCAGACGGGCAGCTTTAAGTAGGTCCGAGAACCAAGGTTGGGATGGCAGTCTACGTCCTTGCACCAGTTTCAGAGGGGCAAAGTTATCTGCAACCTCTTGAAGTATCTGAGACAGTGACAGCAAAGATAGAGGCCGTAGGGAGCCACACTTAGAAGTTATCTGGGTGCTAAGATCTTTAGTATCAACCGAACGCCATGAGCGCAGCAGCATTTTTGGTGGCAAGATCTTAGTCGAGGGGCCAGGAGACTTGAAGACACAGGTTATTAGATAGTGGTCAGACCATACCACTGGTTCTATAGTATTGAGGCTCAGCAAGGATTCTTTTGAGAAGATGAAGTCAAGGGTATTACCTAATATATGGGTGGAGCCATGAACCAGTTGATGGAGTTCAAGGTCAGATACGCTGTCAAACAGAGTGCTCAGCTCAGTGGGTCAAGGGGAGTTAGAGCGTAAGTTAAAATCTCCCAGCACTATTAGATTGGTGTAGTGCAGACACATATCCACTAGTAGATACAAAAAGCGATTCCCCAAATCTTCCCACAGAACCAGAGGGGCGGTAGATAAGCAGGAAATGGCAGACACAGGTAGGTGGTATAGCACATCTGAAAAACAGAGCGGTGTGATATGCAGTGTGCAGTCAAAACGTCTCTTTCAATAACTATGAAGATCTTAGACTTCCCCATGCTATAAGGCTGGAGTGCACACACAAAGCCATTCCTCCTTTGAGGTTCTCCTTCCCACATCCGTCATATGCTGATACCATATGTTATTCCCCAAATGTGCAGTGCTATCCAGCTAATCATTCGGTTCATTATCATCCTACCTAGTACTTCTCTTAAGTCTCATTCTTTTCTTATGAGCCTCTATAATTATTCATGAAACATGTCAGCATAACTCTTCCTTACTGGACCAATCATAGGAACATTTGTCAGTGGACTGGGTGTTTTTATATGTACTACTTGTGTAGGTTCACTCCTAGTCAATCTCTTCCTCTGTCTCTCCTTTCGAGCCTGTTTCTGGTGCTCAAGAACAATCTCCACAACACTTATTTCTAAAGAAAGATGTCTGGTAACAATCGTTATAGACCCAGGTAAATTTACACTGTCTACTGGAATAGGAATGATTATATAGGGTCTTGGTTGCTTAGTAATTGCCACAACTGTACCCGTCTCGTGCATAGGAGGATACACAGGAATTTTCCCTCTATTTAGGTCTACATAGTAAGTTGTGCGTACTGTGAGAGCAGTATTACTATGAACAGAATACATGTGTAAATAACACACAAATAAGACCATTTGCAACAATAGTTTCTTGCACAAGGTGGACGTCTCTCAGGATCTGTCACAATAATATTGCTACTGACGCTGCCCATTTTACTCTTTAAGGAAGGAAAAACAAACTTTTAATCGGGCAACATCATGCACTACTTCTGGAAGCTGCAGAGCAGGCTCCAAAAGTTCCTCGATCAGCTACAGCTGGCTATACGATCATGAAGAAATGTTCCCAGTGATGGCCACGAATTGGCCTTTTAGCAGAAGACATGAAGATTATTTTTCAATATTAAACAAAGTTCCTTAACCAGTAGACTGTTGGATCTTCTCCCTCGAAAGTTACATTCAGTTCTCAGTGTTCTTTCAGCGTACCTTCTCACTTGCATTATGATGTCTCTCAATATTTCATTGAGCTCTACATTGTTCCTCGGATCTCGCAGGAAGGCTGTAACATCAGTTTGTCTCCCAACAAGATGCAGGCATTCCTCAATCAGATAGTAGAACACCAAGTTGACCAGTCTATGTGCATTATCTGCTGATAGGAGCATTTGCATTTTTCACCACTGAACTCAGGAAGCTGAAGAATTTGTTAAATGATAGCTGCAAGCAATCTCCTCATGATTGTGCCATTCTTAGGATCTTGCAGGAACAGATGAACACTATTAGTTCTCTCCACAAGTGCAGAGTATGGGCGCAAAATGAACAGAAAAACTGCAAGAATGATCCGTGAGACATTGTCATGTAGCACCACCATGGGCACCTCCAAAGAGAAATTCAGTGAGAAAGGAATCGGGGAACTGCTCCTTCTTCCAGTCGTCGAAAAGGAAATCTGTCATGCTCTCCTTTATGATCAAGACTTAAACATGTCTCAGTCCAATGTCAGCAAACTCCTGTAGCTCAAGAACAAATAGCTTCTCTTAACTCCTTTTTTAGTGACTGAAAGATTGTCCCGAAATAAGCCACTGTCCAATGTACTCTTTGTCTTGTCTCGACAGCTTCTGCATCCTTCTTCCTTCTTCATAGTCTGCACATGCTGTGGTTCTTCCCCAATGCTTACTTGTGATGGGGGTGAGGGTGAAGGGGGTTCTCCAGCATAGATTTTCACATCTCCAAGGAAAATCCAAGCGCGTCTGCCTTGTACTTTGACTGCAGATGGTGTCATGTCCTCCACTATGTAGAGGCCGTTAAAACAAGGCTCCTGCCACCTTCTAGTGAAGTTGCAGATTAGGACTGCATCTCTGGGAAAAGGTTTGGGAAGACATAACTTTTCAACTACAATTGTTGCTGCATCTCCTTCTGTGTTCTGTGCTGCCCCACACCCCTTTCGCTTCAGCTGATCTGAAATGACAGAGATACTTGAAGTCATACACGTAAAATATTCATGTAACTCCTTTTGTAACGATTCTGCTGTAGTGTGGGCATCACTTCTAGTTCTAGACAGAGGGTGTGAGAGGTGTCTTCATTCGCCTCCCTGTCACTATCTCGTGGGGAGTGAGATGATGGTCTGAACCTGGCTGATTTTTCAACGCATACAATGCCAGTGGTAGACAAACCATCCTTTCTTCAGGGTAAGCTTCAATTTGGCTATTCTCTCTTTCAGCAAGCCGTTGTGTCTCTCACAGAGTCTGTTCGCTTACAGGTGATATGCCGATGAAAACATGTGCTATATATTAAGCAACAAGCTTTTTCTTCATTAACAAAATTAGGGCAATTATCTGATCTTAATACTTTACATATTCCCCATCTAGGAAATACTTTTCGTACTAAAAATGTTGCTGCACAGGTGGAGTCTGGGTGTGTACATGGTTCAGCTTCAATCCACCTCGAGGAAGGACATACCACTACAATCGTATATCTATATCCATTACATACTTGCAGCATGTCGACATATTCGATATGCAAAAGCTGAAAAGGTCCATTAGGTCTTGGAAAAACTCCTCTAATTGTGCACAATGTGTGACCAGCAGTAAACTTTTGACATACGGTTCAATTTACTCCATAAAATGCAACGTGTTCTATTATATTTGGAAGGAGCCAATAATAGTTGCAGCAAGGCTCTCTCTAGTAACGTGTGCAGGGTAGTGTAACTGGTCCAACGCCACCCTTAATAAGGCTACAGGCATCACCAGTTTACCAGTGCTATCTTGTTGCCACAATGCTTCAGAGGGGTTTAATGAACACCCTCTCCGTGTCCACAAGCCTTTCTCATATTGAGGTGCATCCCCTTGGATCTCTGCTAGCTGAGTCCTAGACAAGTTCTTATAACATTCAGGCACACTCCTCATTACCACCATGCTTTCATTCCTTCCCATCAGGCGTATCAAATGACATAATAGTTTCTGAACACGCAGTTCGCTTGGCTTCCTCGTCTGCTTTTTGATTTTCATGTGAGATAAAATCTGCTCTTTTAGTATGTGCTGCGCATTTAACTACTACGATGGCTACTGGGAGTTGTAGTGCTTTAATGAGTCTGTCCAATAAGGCTGCGTGTTGCACTGGAGTGCCATCCACCCAGAGGTAGCCCCCTCCTTTTCCAATGTGCTAGCCCTGCATACACTGTTGACATCACATAGGCGGAGTCACTGTACACCGGTACTTCCTGGTCTGCGTGATAATCATCGCTACTAATTCTGCAGCCTGTGCTGAAAAGTGAGACGGTAATCGTGCACTTATCAGTACTTAAAACTCTCGATTGGCTGTGTGCTTCACCACAGCGGCACCTGTATATCTTTGTCCATTATTTTGATCAATTCTCTAAGAACCGTCAATAAAAAAGAATCTCCCCAGCTGCCAACGCATTTTTCTTCACCCTCGGGAGTTCATCATAGAATTCCTCATAATTCGAGCAGTCATGCACATGCTCATCCTCTGTCTGTGGTTCTGCTACAAACATGGCAGACTATTCTGCATTGGATTAGTTTAATCGCGGGATTCGATATGACCACCTCGTAGGCAGAAGCCCTTTGAGAAGTCAACGTACCCTGAGGTTTTCCCAAAATGGCAAATAGAGCATGTTCAACAAATAACGTCATAGAACATCCCATCATTATGCTAGCAGCCTTCTCTTCAGCGAACGCAGGTGGGTTTGTAGTCCACCCTCTTGAGAACTGCCCATTCTGCACAAATCCTTGACTTCTACACATACGAGAAAGGTGCCCTGACATACCAAACGTCCAACATATAGGAGGAGGTCTCCTAAATTGCCCCTCCTGTATGCCTTCACTATCGTTCTGCGTGTTCTGAAACCCACTTTGATTATTCTGGAAGTTTCCCTGATTATTCTGAAAGCCTCTACCTCAAAAGCCTCCCCTTTCCTCGTGGTACAAATACACTATTATTTTGTTCAAACTGCCTTTGGTTATTTACCTGCGGCATGTGTGCTGCTTGATGTGAACCCAATCTGTCTGCACTAGTCAACATTGCCCCTTCAATGGCGTACTTGAAGAAGGTTATTAGGAAGAATGCGTTGGAGATAGTAGGGACCCTGGCCCAAAAAGGCCTTGTGGACGATGCAGAGGGTCTTGACTTGATCCTTGCAGCCACCGGGAGCCAGTGGAGGGATTTCAGAGCCTGAGAGATGCGCTCCGTAGGCTCGTGCAGATTCCCAGGTACTTCTAACATATGAAGTCTCCCGGCACACCCTTCTATTTTGGTGATTTGATATTACTGCCTGGGCCCCACCAATACATTTGTGAGGTTGGCATCCGTGATAATATGCACATGTTACAGCTTAGCGGGACCACAATTTAGACAGTAAGATGGTGATTATCTGGAAACAATACTTCTGAAAATCGTCACTGTTGCTATACTATTCAATGAATTCTGTATTTGCTTTGATGGGTCAGTTTAACAGTGCTGCCCGATTGAAATCATTAAAAACCTGATTTCTTTGCAGAGATGTGTTGCATGGTGCGCCCGACTCCTGCAATCTAACAGGGCGCAATTCCATTGGAGGCGCCTAGAATACAGTACATTTAACACCTGAATAACTGAATCAGATGAGTTTGTGGTTGAGGTGAATGCTTCAAAAACTGTACCGCACAGTGTGTTCCGAAAAAGTACTCTTAAACACATGGGTGCTCAGGTGCCCATCGTTTCCTTCACGCTGCTAGGTTTGATTATCCCGGCCGCCGTTGATATTATTAGTTTGCTGTTTTATAGATTACAAATAAAGGCATGGTACATTGTTTTATTCTAAATACTTTTTTCATTGAGATGATAATTATAAATATTGATCTCCCATCTGAATGAAATTATGTTCAAAAACCTCAACCGCTGACCGTGCAGCACACCTCAAGGGGAACTGACTGAGGCCTAGGTTGCCGTAGCAGCCGTTCATCAGAGTGGGCTTAGAGATGCTGTTAAAGCCTATCCATTGACAAGTGCAGGGCAATATAACAGTCCCATCACTTGACTTTTCATTCAGTGTACTGTCTATCCATTGCCAAGTGCAGGGTAATATAACCGTCCCATCACTTGACTTTCATTCAGTGTAATGTCTACTATTGGCAAGTGTAGGGCAATATAACGGTCCCATCACTTGACTTTCAAGTGCAGGGCAATATAACGGACCCATCACTTGACTTTCATTCAGTGTACTGTCTATCCATTGCAAAGTGCAGGGCAATATAATGGTCCCATCACTTGACTTTCATTCGGTGTACTGTCTATCCATTGCCAAGTGCAGGGCAATATAACGGTCCCATCACTTGACTTTCATTCAGTGTAATGTCTATCCATTGCCAAGTGCAGGGCAATATAACGGTCCCATCACTTGACTTTCATTCAGTGTACTGTCTATCCATGCAATATAACGGTCCCATCACTTGACTTTCATTCGGTGTACTGTCTATCCAGTGCCAAGTGCAGGGCAATATAACGGTCCCATCACTTGACTTTCATTTGGTGTACTGTCCATCCATTGCCAAGTGCTGGGCAATATAACGGTCCCATCACTTGACTTTCATTCGGTGTACTGTCTATCCATTGCCAAGTGCAGGAGAATATAACGGTCCCATCACTTGACTTTCATTCGGTGTACTGTCTATCCATTGCCAAGTGCAGGGAAAAATAACGGTCCCATCACTTGACTTTCATTCGGTGTACTGTCTTTCCATTGCCAAGTGCAGGTAAATATAACGGTCCCATAACTTGACTTTCATTCAGTCTACTGTTTATCCATTGCCAAGTGTAGGGACACATAACAGTCCCATCACTTGACTTTCATTCAGTGTACTGTCTATCCATTGACAAGTGCAGGGGAATATAACAGGCCCATCACTTGACTTTCATTCAGTGTACTGTCTATCCATTGCCAAGTGCAGGGGAATACAACAGTCCCATCACTTGACTTTCATTCCGTGTACTTACTGTCTATCCATTGCAAAGTGCAGGACATATAACAATCCCATCACTTGACTTTCATTCAGTGTACTGTCTATCCATTGACAAGTGCAGGGGAATATAACAGTCCTATCACTTGACTTTCATTCAGTGTACTGTCTATCCATTGCCAAGTGCAGGGGAATATAACTGTCCCATCACTTGACTTTCATTAAGTGTACGGTCCATCCATTGCCAAGTGCAGGGCAATATAACGGTCCCATCACTTGACTTTCATTCAGTGTAATGTCTATCCATTGCCAAGTACAGGGCAATATTACGGTCCCATCACTTGACTTTCATTCAGTGTAATGTCTATCCATTGCCAAGTGCAGAGCAATATAACAATCCCATCACTTGACTTTCATTCAGTGTACTGTCTATCCATTGACAAGTGCAGGGGAATATAACAGTCCCATCACTTGACTTTCATTCAGTGTACTGTCTATCCATTGCCAAGTGCAGGGCAATATAACGGTCCCATCACTTGACTTTCATTCAGTGTAATGTCTATCCATTGCCAAGTGCAGGGCAATATAACGGTCCCATCACTTTACTTTCATTCAGTGTACTGTCTATCCATGCAATATAACGGTCCCATCACTTGAGTTTCATTTGGTGTACTGTCTATACATTGCCAAGTGCAGGGCAATATAATGGTCCCATCACTTGACTTTCATTCGGTGTACTGTCTATCCATTGCCAAGTGCAGGGCAATATAACGGTCCCATCACTTGACTTTCATTTGGTGTACTGTCCATCCATTGCCAAGTGCTGGGCAATATAACAGTCCCATCACTTGAGTTTCATTCGGTGTACTGTCTATCCATTGCCAAGTGCAGGGCAATATAACGGTCCCATCACTTGACTTTCATTCGGTGTACTGTCTATCCATTGTCAAGTGCAGGGCAATATAACCATCCCATCACTTGACTTTCATTCAGTGTAATGTCTATCTATTGGCAAGTGTAGGGCAATATAACTGTCCCATCACTTGACTTTCAAGTGCAGGGCAATATAACAGACCCATCACTTGACTTTCATTTAGTGTACTGTCCATCCATTGCCAAGTGCAGGGCAATATAACGGTCCCATCACTTGACTTTCATTCGGTGTACTGTCTATCCATTGCCAAGTGCAGGGCAATATAACGGTCCAATCACTTGACTTTCATTCAGTGTAATGTCTATCCATTGCCAAGTGCAGGGCAATATAACAGTCCCATCACTTGACTTTCATTCAGTGTACTGTCTATCCATGCAATATAACGGTCCCATCACTTGACTTTCATTCGGTGTACTGTCTATCCATTGCCAAGTGCAGGGCAATATAACGGTCCCATCACTTGACTTTCATTTGGTGTACTGTCCATCCATTGCCAAGTGCTGGGCAATATAACGGTCCCATCACTTGAGTTTCATTCGGTGTACTGTCTATCCATTGCCAAGTGCAGGGCAATATAACAGTCCCATCACTTGACTTTCATTCGGTGTACTGTCTTTCCATTGCCAAGTGCAGGAGAATATAACGGTCCCATCACTTGACTTTCATTCGGTGTACTGTCTATCCATTGCCAAGTGCAGGGAAAAATAACGGTCCCATCACTTGACTTTCATTCGGTGTACTGTCTTTCCATTGCCAAGTGCAGGTAAATATAACGGTCCCATAACTTGACTTTCATTCGGTGTACTGTCTATCCATTGCCAAGTGCAGGGAAAAATAACGGTCCCATCACTTGACTTTCATTCGGTGTACTGTCTATCCATTGCCAAGTGCAGGGAAAAATAACGGTCCCATCACTTGACTTTCATTCGGTGTACGGTCTATCCATTGCCAAGTGCAGGGGAATATAATAGTCCCATCACTTGACTTTCATTCAGTGTACGGTCTATCCATTGCCAAGTGCAGGGCAATATAACAGTCCCATCACGTGACTTTCATTCAGTGTACGGTCCATCCATTGCCAAGTGCAGGGTTATATAACCGTCCCATCACTTGACTTTCCTTCAGTGTACGGTCTATCCATTGTCAAGTGCAGGGCAATATAACAGTCCCATCACTTGACTTTCATTCAGTGTATGGTCCATCCATTGCCACGTGCAGGGCAATATAACAGTCCCATCACTTGACTTTCATTCAGTGTACGGTCCATCCATTGCCAAGTGCAGGGTAATATAACCGTCCCATCACTTGACTTTCATACAGTGTACGGTCTATCCATTGCCAAGTGCAGGGGAATATAACAGTCCCATCATTTGACTTTCATTCACTGTACTGTCTATCCATTGCCAAGTGCAGGGCAATATAACAGTCCCATCACTTGACTTTAATTCAGTATATGGTCCATCCATTGCCAAGTGCAGGGGAATATAACTGTCCCATCACTTGACTTTCATTCAGTGTACAGTCTATCCAATGCCAAGTGCAGGGGAATAAAAC
This sequence comes from Ambystoma mexicanum, assembly GCF_040938575.1. NCBI lineage: Eukaryota > Metazoa > Chordata > Amphibia > Caudata > Ambystomatidae > Ambystoma > Ambystoma mexicanum. Next base: position 253,215,559 of record NC_090921.1, on the reverse strand, counting down.
AGTCCCATCACTTGACTTTCATTCAGTGTACGGTCTATCCATTGCCAAGTGCGGGGGAATATAATAGTCCCATCACTTGACTTTCATTCAGTGTACGGTCCATCCATTGCCACGTGCAGGGCAATATAACAGTCCCATCACTTGACTTTCATTCAGTGTACGGTCTATCCATTGCCAAGTGCCGGGGAATATGATAGTCCCATCACTTGACTTTTATTCAGTGTACGGTCCATCCATTGCCAAGTGCAGGGGAATATAACTGTCCCATCACTTGACTTTCATTCAGTGTACAGTCTATCCATTGCCAAGTGCAGGGGAATAAAACAGTCCCATCACTTGACTTTCATTCAGTGTATGGTCTATCCATTGCCAAGTGCAGGGGAATATAATAGTCCCATCACTTGACTTTCATTCAGTGTACGGTCTAGCCATTGCCAAGTGCAGGGAAATATAACAGTCCCATCACTTTACTTTCATTCAGTGTACGGTCCATCCATTGCCAAGTGCAGAGCAATATAACAGTCCCATCACTTGCTTTCATTCAGTGTACGGTCCATCCATTGCCAAGTGCAGGGGAATATAACCGTCCCATCACTTGACTTTCATTCAGTGTACGGTCTATCCATTGCCAAGTGCAGGGGAATAAAACAGTCCCATCACTTGACTTTCATTCAGTGTACGGTCTATCCATTGCCAGGTGCAGGGGAATATAATTGTCCCATCACTTGACTTTCATTCAGTGTACGGTCCATCCATTGCCAAGTGGAGGGTAATATAACCGTCCCATCACTTGACTTTCATTCACTGTACTGCCTATCCGTTGCCAAGTGCAGGGCAATATAACAGTCCCATCACTTGACTTTCATTCAGTGTACGGTCCATCCATTGCCACGTGCAGGGCAATATAACAGTCCCATCACTTGACTTTCATTCAGTGTACGGTCCATCCAATGCCAAGTGCAGGGTAATATAACCGTCCCATCACTTGACTTTCATACAGTGTACGGTCTATCCATTGCCAAGTGCAGGGGAATATAACAGTCCCATCATTTGACTTTCATTCACTGTACTGTCTATCCATTGCCAAGTGCAGGGCAATATAACAGTCCCATCACTTGACTTTAATTCAGTATATGGTCCATCCATTGCCAAGTGCAGGGTAATATAACTGTCCCATCACTTGACTTTCATTCAGTGTACAGTCTATCCATTGCCAAGTGCAGGGGAATAAAACAGTCCCATCACTTGACTTTCATTCAGTGTACGGTCTATCCATTGCCAAGTGCGGGGGAATATAATAGTCCCATCACTTGACTTTCATTCAGTGTACGGTCCATCCATTGCCACGTGCAGGGCAATATAACAGTCCCATCACTTGACTTTCATTCAGTGTACGGTCTATCCATTGCCAAGTGCCGGGGAATATGATAGTCCCATCACTTGACTTTCATTCAGTGTACGGTCCATCCATTGCCAAGTGCAGGGGAATATAACTGTCCCATCACTTGACTTTCATTCAGTGTACAGTCTATCCATTGCCAAGTGCAGGGGAATAAAACAGTCCCATCACTTGACTTTCATTCAGTGTATGGTCTATCCATTGCCAAGTGCAGGGGAATATAATAGTCCCATCACTTGACTTTCATTCAGTTTACGGTCTATCCATTGCCAAGTGCAGGGAAATATAACAGTCCCATCACTTTACTTTCATTCAGTGTACGGTCCATCCATTGCCAAGTGCAGAGCAATATAACAGTCCCATCACTTGCTTTCATTCAGTGTACGGTCCATCCATTGCCAAGTGCAGGGGAATATAACCGTCCCATCACTTGACTTTCATTCAGTGTACGGTCTGTCCATTGCCAAGTGCAGGGGAATAAAACAGTCCCATCACTTGACTTTCATTCAGTGTACGGTCTATCCATTGCCAGGTGCAGGGGAATATAATTGTCCCATCACTTGACTTTCATTCAGTGTACGGTCCATCCATTGCCAAGTGGAGGGTAATATAACCGTCCTATCACTTGACTTTCATTCACTGTACTGCCTATCCGTTGCCAAGTGCAGGGCAATATAACAGTCCCATCACTTGACTTTCATTCAATGTACGGTCCATCCATTGCCAAGTGCAGGGTAATATAACCATCCCATCACTTGACTTTCATTCAGTGTACGGTCCATCCATTGCCAAGTGCAGGGCAATATAACAGTCCCATCACTTCACTTTCATTCAGTGTACAGTCCATCCATTGCCAAGTGCAGGGCAATATAACAGTCCCATCACTTGACTTTAATTCACTGTATGGTCCATCCATTGACAAGTGCAGGGTAATATAACCGTCCCATCAATTGACTTTCATTCAGTGTACGGTATACCGATTGCAAAGTGCAGGTCAATATAATAGTCCTATCAATTGACTTTCATTCAGTGTACGGTAAATCCATTGCCAAGTGCACGGTAATATAACAGTCCCATCACTTGATTTAATTCACTGTATGGTCCATCCATTGCCAAGTGCAGGGTAATATAACCATCCCATCAATTGACTTTCATTCAGTGTACGGTCTATCCATTGCCAAGTGCAGGGGAATATAACAGTCCCATCACTTGACTTTCATTCACTGTACTGTCTATCCATTGGCAAGTGCAGGATAATATAACCGTCCCATCACTTGACTTTCATTCAGTGTACGGTCCATCCATTGCCAAGTGCAGGGCAATATAACGGTCCCATCACTTGACTTTCATTCGGTGTACTGTCTATCCATTGCCAAGTGCAGGGCAATATAACGGTCCAATCACTTGACTTTCATTCAGTGTAATGTCTATCCATTGCCAAGTGCAGGGCAATATAACAGTCCCATCACTTGACTTTCATTCAGTGTACTGTCTATCCATGCAATATAACGGTCCCATCACTTGACTTTCATTCGGTGTACTGTCTATCCATTGCCAAGTGCAGGGCAATATAACGGTCCCATCACTTGACTTTCATTTGGTGTACTGTCCATCCATTGCCAAGTGCTGGGCAATATAACGGTCCCATCACTTGAGTTTCATTCGGTGTACTGTCTATCCATTGCCAAGTGCAGGGCAATATAACAGTCCCATCACTTGACTTTCATTCGGTGTACTGTCTTTCCATTGCCAAGTGCAGGAGAATATAACGGTCCCATCACTTGACTTTCATTCGGTGTACTGTCTATCCATTGCCAAGTGCAGGGAAAAATAACGGTCCCATCACTTGACTTTCATTCGGTGTACTGTCTTTCCATTGCCAAGTGCAGGTAAATATAACGGTCCCATAACTTGACTTTCATTCGGTGTACTGTCTATCCATTGCCAAGTGCAGGGAAAAATAACGGTCCCATCACTTGACTTTCATTCGGTGTACTGTCTATCCATTGCCAAGTGCAGGGAAAAATAACGGTCCCATCACTTGACTTTCATTCGGTGTACGGTCTATCCATTGCCAAGTGCAGGGGAATATAATAGTCCCATCACTTGACTTTCATTCAGTGTACGGTCTATCCATTGCCAAGTGCAGGGCAATATAACAGTCCCATCACGTGACTTTCATTCAGTGTACGGTCCATCCATTGCCAAGTGCAGGGTTATATAACCGTCCCATCACTTGACTTTCCTTCAGTGTACGGTCTATCCATTGTCAAGTGCAGGGCAATATAACAGTCCCATCACTTGACTTTCATTCAGTGTATGGTCCATCCATTGCCACGTGCAGGGCAATATAACAGTCCCATCACTTGACTTTCATTCAGTGTACGGTCCATCCATTGCCAAGTGCAGGGTAATATATCCGTCCCATCACTTGACTTTCATACAGTGTATAGTCTATCCATTGCCAAGTGCAGGGGAATATAACAGTCCCATCATTTGACTTTCATTCACTGTACTGTCTATCCATTGCCAAGTGCAGGGCAATATAACAGTCCCATCACTTGACTTTAATTCAGTATATGGTCCATCCATTGCCAAGTGCAGGGGAATATAACTGTCCCATCACTTGACTTTCATTCAGTGTACAGTCTATCCAATGCCAAGTGCAGGGGAATAAAACAGTCCCATCACTTGACTTTCATTCAGTGTACGGTCTATCCATTGCCAAGTGCGGGGGAATATAATAGTCCCATCACTTGACTTTCATTCAGTGTACGGTCCATCCATTGCCACGTGCAGGGCAATATAACAGTCCCATCACTTGACTTTCATTCAGTGTACGGTCTATCCATTGCCAAGTGCCGGGGAATATGATAGTCCCATCACTTGACTTTTATTCAGTGTACGGTCCATCCATTGCCAAGTGCAGGGGAATATAACTGTCCCATCACTTGACTTTCATTCAGTGTACAGTCTATCCATTGCCAAGTGCAGGGGAATAAAACAGTCCCATCACTTGACTTTCATTCAGTGTATGGTCTATCCATTGCCAAGTGCAGGGGAATATAATAGTCCCATCACTTGACTTTCATTCAGTGTACGGTCTAGCCATTGCCAAGTGCAGGGAAATATAACAGTCCCATCACTTTACTTTCATTCAGTGTACGGTCCATCCATTGCCAAGTGCAGAGCAATATAACAGTCCCATCACTTGCTTTCATTCAGTGTACGGTCCATCCATTGCCAAGTGCAGGGGAATATAACCGTCCCATCACTTGACTTTCATTCAGTGTACGGTCTATCCATTGCCAAGTGCAGGGGAATAAAACAGTCCCATCACTTGACTTTCATTCAGTGTACGGTCTATCCATTGCCAGGTGCAGGGGAATATAATTGTCCCATCACTTGACTTTCATTCAGTGTACGGTCCATCCATTGCCAAGTGGAGGGTAATATAACCGTCCCATCACTTGACTTTCATTCACTGTACTGCCTATCCGTTGCCAAGTGCAGGGCAATATAACAGTCCCATCACTTGACTTTCATTCAGTGTACGGTCCATCCATTGCCACGTGCAGGGCAATATAACAGTCCCATCACTTGACTTTCATTCAGTGTACGGTCCATCCATTGCCAAGTGCAGGGTAATATAACCGTCCCATCACTTGACTTTCATACAGTGTACGGTCTATCCATTGCCAAGTGCAGGGGAATATAACAGTCCCATCATTTGACTTTCATTCACTGTACTGTCTATCCATTGCCAAGTGCAGGGCAATATAACAGTCCCATCACTTGACTTTAATTCAGTATATGGTCCATCCATTGCCAAGTGCAGGGTAATATAACTGTCCCATCACTTGACTTTCATTCAGTGTACAGTCTATCCATTGCCAAGTGCAGGGGAATAAAACAGTCCCATCACTTGACTTTCATTCAGTGTACGGTCTATCCATTGCCAAGTGCGGGGGAATATAATAGTCCCATCACTTGACTTTCATTCAGTGTACGGTCCATCCATTGCCACGTGCAGGGCAATATAACAGTCCCATCACTTGACTTTCATTCAGTGTACGGTCTATCCATTGCCAAGTGCCGGGGAATATGATAGTCCCATCACTTGACTTTCATTCAGTGTACGGTCCATCCATTGCCAAGTGCAGGGGAATATAACTGTCCCATCACTTGACTTTCATTCAGTGTACAGTCTATCCATTGCCAAGTGCAGGGGAATAAAACAGTCCCATCACTTGACTTTCATTCAGTGTATGGTCTATCCATTGCCAAGTGCAGGGGAATATGATAGTCCCATCACTTGACTTTCATTCAGTTTACGGTCTATCCATTGCCAAGTGCAGGGAAATATAACAGTCCCATCACTTTACTTTCATTCAGTGTACGGTCCATCCATTGCCAAGTGCAGAGCAATATAACAGTCCCATCACTTGCTTTCATTCAGTGTACGGTCCATCCATTGCCAAGTGCAGGGGAATATAACCGTCCCATCACTTGACTTTCATTCAGTGTACGGTCTGTCCATTGCCAAGTGCAGGGGAATAAAACAGTCCCATCACTTGACTTTCATTCAGTGTACGGTCTATCCATTGCCAGGTGCAGGGGAATATAATTGTCCCATCACTTGACTTTCATTCAGTGTACGGTCCATCCATTGCCAAGTGGAGGGTAATATAACCGTCCTATCACTTGACTTTCATTTACTGTACTGCCTATCCGTTGCCAAGTGCAGGGCAATATAACAGTCCCATCACTTGACTTTCATTCAATGTACGGTCCATCCATTGCCAAGTGCAGGGTAATATAACCATCCCATCACTTGACTTTCATTCAGTGTACGGTCCATCCATTGCCAAGTGCAGGGCAATATAACAGTCCCATCACTTCACTTTCATTCAGTGTACAGTCCATCCATTGCCAAGTGCAGGGCAATATAACAGTCCCATCACTTGACTTTAATTCACTGTATGGTCCATCCATTGACAAGTGCAGGGTAATATAACCGTCCCATCAATTGACTTTCATTCAGTGTACGGTATACCGATTGCAAAGTGCAGGTCAATATAATAGTCCTATCAATTGACTTTCATTCAGTGTACGGTAAATCCATTGCCAAGTGCACGGTAATATAACAGTCCCATCACTTGATTTAATTCACTGTATGGTCCATCCATTGCCAAGTGCAGGGTAATATAACCATCCCATCAATTGACTTTCATTCAGTGTACGGTCTATCCATTGCCAAGTGCAGGGGAATATAACAGTCCCATCACTTGACTTTCATTCACTGTACTGTCTATCCATTGGCAAGTGCAGGATAATATAACCGTCCCATCACTTGACTTTCATTCAGTGTACGGTCCATCCATTGCCAAGTGCAGGGTAATATAACCGTCCCATCACTTGACTTTCATTCAGTGTATGGTCTATCCATTGCCAAGTGCAGGGGAATATAACAGTCCCATCACTTGACTTTCATTCAGTGTACGGTCCATCCATTGCCACGTGCAGGGGAATATAACAGTCCCATCACTTGACTTTCATTCAGTGTACGGTCCATCCATTGCCAAGTGCAGGGCAATATTACAGTCCCATCACTTGACTTTCATTTAGTGTACGGTTCATCCATTGCCAAGTGCAGGGGAATATAACCGTCCCATTACTTGACTTTCATTCAGTGTACGGTCTTTCCATTGCCAAGTGCAGGGGAATAAAACAGTCCCATCACTTGACTTTCATTCAGTGTACGGTCCATCCATTGCCAAGTGCAGGTGATATAACAGTCCCATCACTTGACTTTCATTCACTGTACGGTCCATCCATTGCCAAGTGCAGGGTGATATAACCGTCCCATCACTTGACTTTCATTCACTGTACTGTCTATCCATTGCCAAGTGCAGGGCAATATAACAGTCCCATCACTTGACTTTCATTCAGTGTATGGTCCATCCATTGCCAAGTGCAGGGTAATATAACCGTCCCATCACTTGACTTTCATTCAGTGTACGGTCCATCCATTGCCAAGTGCAGGGCAATATAACAGTCCCATCACTTGACTTTCATTCAGTGTACGGTCCATCCATTGCCAAGTGCAGGGCAATATAACAGTCCCATCACTTGACTTTCATTCACTATACGGTCCATCCATTTCCAAGTGCAGGGTAATATAACTGTCCCATCAATTGACTTTCATTCAGTGTACGGTCTATCCATTGCCAAGTGCAGGGGAATATAACAGTCCCATCACTTGACTTTCATTCAGTGTACGGTCTATCCATTGCCAAGTGCAGGGGAATATAACAGTCCCATCACTTGACTTTCATTCAGTGTACGGTCTATCCATTGCCAAGTGCAGGGCAATATAACAGTTCCATCACTTGACTGTCATTCAGTGTACGGTAAATTCAATGCCAAGTGCACGGTAATATAACCGTCCCATCACTTGACTTTCATTCAGTGTACGGTCTATCCATTGCCAAGTGCAGGGGAATATAACAGTCCCATCACTTGACTTTCATTCAGTGTACGGTCTATCCATTGCCAAGTGCAGGGGAATATAACCGTCCCATCACTTGACTTTCATTCAGTGTACGGTCTATCCATTGCCAAGTGCAGGGGAATATAACAGTCCCATCACTTGACTTTCATTCAGTGTACGGTCTATCCATTGCCAAGTGCAGGGGAATATAACAGTCCCATCACTTGACTTTCATTCAGTTTACGGTCTATCCATTGCCAGGTGCAGGGTAATATAACAGTCCCATCACTTGACTTTCATTCACTGTACTGTCTATCCATTGCCAAGTGCAGGGGAATATAACCGTCCCATCACTTGACTTTCATTCAGTGTACGGTCCATCCATTGCCAAGTGCAGGGCAATATAACAATCCCATCACTTGACTTTCATTCAGTGTACTGTCTATCCATTGACAAGTGCAGGGGAATATAACAGTCCCATCACTTGACTTTCATTCAGTGTAATGTCTATCCATTGCCAAGTGCAGGGCAATATAACGGTCCCATCACTTGACTTTCATTCCGTGTACTGTCTATCCATGCAATATAACGGTCCCATCACTTGAGTTTCATTCGGTGTACTGTCTATTCCCATAAAGTAATGCCTGGCTGCACAAACACAGAATATGTATTTATTTTTGTCAATCCCTGGATAGGACAAGATTCAAATTGAAAATAGTCTTATGCCTGGGAGGTTGCCTTCAGGGTAATACACACTCTCGTGTGACCGTTGCAGCTTCATTAAAAGCCACTGCTCGTCCACTTGTTTGCACCACACTGAACCCTGAGAGCAGCAATGTTTCGGCATTACATCATGGGTATTTTGCGCTGCATTGAAGGCTGCCTTCCCAAAGCATCGTGGTATTTCAAACATAAAATAAGAAGGGAATTTGCATGATATAAATTCTGCTCTTAGTCATTCTTAAGAGCGAGCAATTCCAAATACCACCACTACTGCGGGTTTAAGTCCAAACCCAATATTAGCCCGTACTTGATATGTTAATGGCGCCACTTTCTGAATTAAGACAAAAATAGCTCAAGAAGGAAAATATCTCCCCAAATGCCAAGACCACAAGGAAGATAAAGGTCCTCCCCATAACAGAGGGTTAGTTACTGCGTTGTACGATTTGCCTACTCCCTTGTTACTGTATAAGCAAGTACATTTTACATCCATTTTGCACACTAAAGACCTTGAAAGTGATTGCTACTGGGGTAAAGTACAGTGTGTTGTGCTCTTACAGTTTGTGAGGGTGCCACTCGTTCTCTACTGTCAAGGGGAAACTTTGATACAGGTTTCCAGGACTGTTTTTTGTGTTGTGTTCATATTGTGGGGTCCATCCAAAGGCCCCAAACCTTTCACCTGAAAAGCAGGATTTTTTAACACTGACCCAAAAATGGCTTTGCATGTGTGGCTGCAAGTGAAATCTGAAGGTCCCTCTCAGATGAAAAGCAGGATTTTAAACACTGACCTAAAAACAGCTTTGCATGAGTGTTTTTCAAGTTAAAATTGAAGGGCCATGTGGCCTGGCTATCACTACCAAAGGAAAAGCAGCATTTTATTCCACAAAAGAAGAAGGAATCTAAGGTCCCTTTCACATGATAAACAGGCTTTTTCAACACTTACACAAAACGGCTTTGGATGTGTGTTTGCTGTTTAAATGTGAAAAATGTACCACCGTTAAGACAAAAATGTCAGGAAAAAGACATGGGGGCCGATTCATGGAATTATTGCATGTAAAATTGGGGATTTGTACGCCATTCTGCGCACAAATCCCTGTTCGTCGATTCATAGAATCGACTGCACAGGACTTTTCCTTGATCACGCTGGCTTGGCACGTCTCTGCGAGCTGTCGAGCGCCTTGCGCAATACACCACGCAGAGCATGGGCATGGCTTGCGCAGAGGGCTTGGAAGGGGGTGGACCACAGAAAATGGTCAAGAACATGCGAAAAAGTGGGTGTTCCAAGGGACAGACCACAGGCAATCCCTCGCACACCCACATTGCAGCAAATGATGCATATTCATGGAACCACCTGCGCAGCCTCTTGGCATAGAAATGGCCACGAAAATCCCTCAATATCTACGCCAACCGAAGGCAGGCGCAAGTACACTTGCATGTAGGAAATGCAGCGTGGTGGCGGGTTTGCATATCAGATATAGGGGTGTGTGTACACATCGGGGTTCCAATTTAACTTAGGGGTGCAGAGTAGCGGGGTGCACAAATGGTTTATGTGGGTTCACATGCAGATTATCTCAGTTTTTACTGAGTTACAATTTTTCATACACATTTTGTTGGGGTGCCCGGCAACAGTTACGGGGGGCCCTGTTCAGGGTCCCTGAGATGCAGGCCTGCTTGTGGGGGACCCCATGCACTGTTTGAAGGGTGCATGTATTCTGACTGGGAGAGCATGCAAAGGTAGCTGTAATAGCTGTTCATGCATTGCGTGGGGGCGTGTCGGGGGAGTTTCAGGCACGACTTGCGAAGGCGGTTACTTTGCACAGTGAAATACATGAATACATAGGGTGCGCATTTCCAATTCTGCACGCAGACGTGCAGTATCCTACTCGGCACGCAGCACTTGCAGGATTTTTGTGCACATTTCCTTGAATATGGCCTTTGGTGCGTGTTGACAAAAAAGTAATGTGTATTATGTTTAGCATATAAAATACTGGCACACATTTGAAACGGCACTTTGTTTTCCATGGAAAAGTTTCTATAAGCCAGCAAACCCTTTTGCTGGCTGTGAGACACATGACATAAATAATTTCCCCACTGGAAGGCTGGCATCCTAGGGTTTACAATTGCAATAAAATGTGGTTTGCTCTGGAAGGTGTGGAATACCAAGTGTCCTGGCTGTCTCTGCAGGACCATTTCCCTTGGCTGATGCATGACCAGAATGTGGACAGTAGGTGTGAAGGCAGGGCTACCATTAAGAGAAGCTGAATCTCCAACTTCAAAAAATAAGCTTCCAGCACAGAGACTGAAAAAAAAAACCTCTGGTTACAGGTAGGCCCAGTAAGAACAAATGACCTGAAGGCAGGAGAATTTGTCCCACATTTGTCCCACATGAATATTTCCTGTTAATTTAAAAGGACTGTTATCATTTAGGCCCTTTTCCCAGCAACCATAAGTCAGATTTCTTTTATTTATGTGTAATTTTTAATGTAATTTCCAGATGACTGTAGGAATATAAAATTCATCCACCTGCGACTCAAGGAACTGTAATGGCCATCGACAATAGGTTTCTGGCTGATCTAAAAATGCTCCAAATGTGAGAGTTGATGAGCAGGTGGAGGATAACATTCAGATTATTGGTGATAAATGACATGTTCCTAACTATTATGCTTTCTGTGAATATGGCAGATAATTGCTAAGTGGCCCTGCAATATGGTGCGGACCATGATTAACTGAAAAGAAATATGTAAATATATATATATATATTATGGCAGTTGCTAGTAAAATTATGTAGTTTTGCTACATAACTCGTTTTTGCCAAAAATGTGACAGGAGAACAAATGGGGATTGCAAATGAGAATGCCATATATCTGCTCCAGACTCTTTAACCAATCAATCGAAGAGGCTGGATTTGGGAGGAGAGGGAGGGGTAACTGTCCAATCCTAGTTACGAGAACTCTTGCAGGGTACTTCCCCAAGATTGTAAAATTGGTGGTGTCATCGCTGCTATGTAAGAAGGACTGCACTATGAGGAAGGGACATACTTGCGGAAATTTACCATCAAAAGAATGCTGCTACAACTTACCATCTGACAGCTGCAAGGAAACCCCAGAGGAGATTACTGAGAGTGCATCTGGGTGGAGCTGTCTATTTCTCGGAAGGCCTAGAATCTGAGTGGGTTCTATGGTGGAGAGTGTGAGAGTGGATTTATCAGACCCCTGCCCTATCTTTCCAGAGCGTACTGACATGCAGATGGCTTTTCTAAACTTTAAACAGAGGCTTTCTATTTGAGCCCTGGGAAACCAAAAGGTGGGGGGATTCTGCATGACTTAAATTCTTTCCCTTTCTAGTGAGCGGGCAGGGGAGGAGAGTAAGACTGTGCAGATCCTTAGCCTACTTAACTAAAAAGATTAATTTAATTAATTCCCTATTTGGTGTAACGCTACCGGGTGATTTTTGTTAATATTCGAAATTAGCAAAGCTCATTTCCCAATGTGCACTGAAAAAACGATAGCCTATGATTTAATTGGGTAATCTTTAAGGAAGAGGGGTGTCTTTGTTCTTAAATCAGTCCAACCTTTTTGTCCAACTTTCCCCTAACTCCGGCCTCTAAATCGGTGGGAGTCTGAAAATCCAAAAGTCTCAAATTATCCCAATTTTACCATCCAACTTCACCAACACAGGACTTTCAGGGTCCGAAATCCAGAATTTCCCAAATCTGTCCAATTTTTTGGTCAGTCTTTCCCAACCCAGACAATAGTGGCCTTTGGGGGTCTGAAAAAGAAACCGTAAAATCCCCCTGTGTTTATTTTAAAGCAACAGTGTGGGTGAAATAATAATTGCCATATGGATTTGCACAAATTTGTAAAAATAAACTGCTAGCTTTTAAACGTGCAGGAAAATCAAAATTGTGCAGCACTACATTCACAATTTTGTTCAGTTTAATTATTTATTGAAGTGAAATTTGTCGAATGTAAAGAATTGTGATTTGTTTTTTCTTTTTAACTAATTTGTACAATTGATTTGTGTAACAAGAGGTTAATGGTGAGCCACAAAGAAGGTGGCGTGTGTTGTTAATTTAAATAAATACAAATATATTTCCTGTACACCTGCCTGGTTCTTGGCTCATTGTCAGCTCAGGGGGAGGAATCCAAGGTGCATGATATGCGTCTGGAGTAGGGCTGAATAAATGACTGGTTAAACAGTTTGTTGCGTGAACTCTTGAGTGTGGAGGGAAGGAACTCCCTGTGCTGAGGGTGGCTTCTCAATAAACCGTTACAATATGTTCTTCCCATCTGACAGGGTCTATGAAATTAAAATTCTGTGTGTTTGTTTTCTTTATCACCAAGACCTCAGCCGCAAGGACTTTTTAGTGCCTGCAGTGTTCCCCCTGTTCCACATGCTCAGAGAAGAACATGGTTGATAGTGTGGACAAGCAATAGTGTCACTCAATAACTACTTGTTTGCTCTACCATGCTAGGAATTCAGGTCGTGGACCACAGTATTGGGAGTCCGAGCAAAGACGGGGACAAGGCCAATTTTGGTAGACTTCTGGGGCCAAGACTCGTCCCACCTAGAGACGTGAAGGCAGGTCTTGAAGGAGCCTCTGCTTGAACATGTGGGAATGCACAGAACCTAAACTCCTCCTCTGCCTCATGCGCTGGCCTGCACTTCCATTTCAACAGTGTTGCAAATTCTCTAGCAGTGCGCATGTCGACATTTAAGAAACTCGCCTAACTTTCTCAGGCTCTCAACTGCACCCCTTTAACCTTTTTTAAAAAAATGTTTTTTAAAAAACAACAGGCAGTCACATTTCGTGTTAATATTTGCTGTAATATTTTTTGTTTTCAGAGCACTATAGGCCCTCATTACAAGTCTACCTGTAGGAACAGAAAGCTACCGGCAGGCCTGACCTGCTGGTAGTTCAAGCCCCTACCGGCAGATTTTTCAGTGAAGCACCAGCACCGTTACTAACAGTGCCGGTGCTTTAGTGTTCCCATTCCCGTAGAGTCCTACGGTACACCATGGAAGGGTAACTTGCCGCTCCTCCGCCACCTGTAATATCCCGGTATTACCGGGATATCAGGCAGTGGAAATGGTACGGTGAGTCTGCCGGTAACCCGACGGTGCTAGTGTTAGCACCGACTCATGAGGGGGGGGAAAAATTGACTATATTACAACATAATTTTTAATCATTTCAGCAACATTAAATCAGTGAAATTACCTTCTTGAACGATGGGGAAAGTAAGAATTTGCAGAAATTTTGCTATTTCGTGTATCTGCACCTCTAACAAAACTACTAATATACCATTTATTTTTAATATAACTTAGTTGTAGCCCATGTTTGTAAAGAAACCTCACTTCTACATGGCTGCTTTCTGTGACGGGGAAGTGGGACGAGATCTAGTGGAGATAGTTGACTGATTGGTGCTTATTTTGGCTAACATCATCTAATTAGATGGAAATCGCTGGCTCTCGGTTTCTAGAGTCACCCGAACACGAAGAAAAATAAGCTTTCTGTGTGTTGATTAGCTGTATACATGTTATGTTACGTGACGAAGCTTTCATCATGCAGTAAATCACCAGCGTAGTGGTCTCGCATGTTATAAAATAAATTAAACTGCATGTTACCAAGAAACTTGCACCTCCTACTTGTGGGAGCAGATCGAACTATTTAGCAGCCATCTAGAAGTAAAGTATCCCAGGCCGCGTTCGATGAAACACGTTGGGCCTCATACATTTGGCAACTCGTTTACCGTCATTGCGACTCGGTTTGGCAGATTTATGGACAGGTTACAAGTGGGGTAACGTGGAGTTAATCCCCGGACTGGACTTTGTTCTGGTAGTGATTCTGCCAGCGGTAATTCTTCCAGTTTCTGCGGGAAAATTGGAGTATCTGCTCAACTTTATTTCATAATTTATAATTTGGCGATGCAGAAATGTGATGATTAAGGGGCAGTAAATGAATTACCACCACTTTTTCAGTGCCCCACCAAACTCTTAAGGCAGCCCATTGTTTCTTGAAGTATATAACTGCCATTTTCTCACGTGATGAGGGAGATGTTTCCATGTTATGAGGTCACAGATTGCAGTAAATATTTCATTGGCTGCCTAAGAGATAAATACGTTTGTAGAGCAGTGGTCTTCAAACTGTGGGGCTGGCCCCACTCGGTGGGGGGCCTGAAGAGTGTTCAGTGGGGTGCAGTGCTTTAGAAAAGTGAGTACGGTGATGGATTTTAATAGAACATATAAGCACAAATGCCATCTGAGTGGGCCAGCAGCAATATTGTTACTGAAGGGGGGCTTCACAACAACATTTTTACTCAAGTGGGGCTCGGCATAACATTTTTTGAATACCACTGTTGTAAAGTGTGGGGCGCTCAGTGAAATGTGCCAGTAATTTATCTCTATTAGAAAGCCAATAGTTTGGCCTTTTGCTCTTAATACGTGCATTTTACATTTATACGCATGAATTTGTGTTTTCCACATAATGAAGGAGCCTCTGCTAATTAATTATTTCTCACATTGTTCAGTTGGCAGCTGGGGCACGAAGCATGCAGCTTTCACTGAAATGGGCATGGAATATCTGATAGCATGAAGGCCATTTGTCCATTTCTGGCTGAGAAACATTTGAGCAGAATTGTTGCCTTACCACTGAAATCCAGGACAACTGACGCAACTGCTCTACTCGTTCCTTTCCTGCCTGTGTCATGCTTAATAATAGACTTGTTAAGATACAGGCATAGGTCCTACCCATAACCAAGCATGGCCCCCAATCACGAAATGTTGGAATACCACTCACAAACTATACGGAATTATACGGGGGTAGTTGCTTCAGTATGACAGAGCTAAATTCACATGAGTTACAGTCGCATCACATGTTTTGCTTTCACCGTCAACCGTCCCTTATAAACTCTCAATATAGTGTGACTAAATGCCCCAGTTTTGCCAGGAACATACCTAAATAGGACCTTCTGTCCTGGTGTCCGAGGCAGTATTTTTCCTTCAAAAACCTGCCCGGTTTTTGGAGCTAGGAAGCATTATATTGTGAAGTGAAGCAGGACAGCCCTCGGATTTCAATGGATTGACAGATGTTGTAGGCATTTTACTTTCACATTTAAATCCTGAGTGTATCCTAATGAGTATATATGCTTTCTAGTCGCACACACTTTACTGTTAGGGAAAGTTCAGTGAAAAATTAAATCATCACCAAAGCCAGTGTGCATCATATATTTTGTGATTCGAACATATAAAACTTTTGTCACAGGCATATTTGTCAAATATGAGTAGCCATGGCCATTTCTATGTTCTCAACCTTCTCTTGGATTTTATGCAAAGCAGCCAAGTTACCTCCTTGGTGCTATTTTCTCATACCTCTTTCTCAAAGGGAGATTTTGAAAGTATACAATAGGAGAGTACCAGACTGGTCATCTTGGAATAATAGCTGTCCTATCTTCTCATGAAAACCAAATAAAATCAATGTGACATAACTTAAACCAGAAAATAATGTACACGGTTATTGAGGTTTTGATCAGTTAGACAAGTGTAACCATTGCGTCTCTCAAAATAGCCAGTGTTTTTGGAAATTGTCATGCTGAGAGCTGAGAACAAATGGTCCGCTTCCTTTGTGAGCACCATGGCAATGGGCCTCATTACGACCCAGGCGGTAAGTGGTTTACGGCGCCGTAAACAGCGCCGACCCTTACCGCCTGAGTACGAGGTCCCTTAGCGCCATGGCGAATTTAACACCTGCTTTTAGCAGGTGTTAAAATCCATGGCGCTAAGGGACCATGGAGTTAATTACGCCACCGTAATTTACGGTGGCGTAATTAACGCCTTCCCCACTCCCATCATGCCCTATGGGGCAAAAATGGGAATGGGGAAGGGTAAATGGGGATTGGGGACTTACCGCCCCGCCAAGGTCCGAATGGGGCGGTAAGTCCGCCAACCACCATGGCGTAAACGTAGTTTACGCCATGGTGGTAAAGTCACGGCCCAGGCGGTAACTTACCGCCTGGGTCGTGATGAGGCCCAATGTCTAATTGTGTGTTCTGATCACTGACTGGTTGGTAGTGATGCTGAACCTGCAGATTTGTAACAGTATGCAGAAACAATAAGTTATGAACTAATAATCGAAAATAACAAATGCAATCGTAAAACCATCAGACTTGCACTTTTTGTTCATTGCTAGTTGTCTCAGAACCATTTCCGCATCACCCTCAACTACTCCCAGTACGGACAATGCACCCTGGATGTGATGCTGATGTTCCTGCAGGACACATGCAATGACAATGTTTATCTTCAAATACCCAGGCAGGCACCCAGCCTCTGTCCCTGTTGCTCTCATTTTGTTATATTAAGCATTCATATGCACAGTATCCCCCTGCATCCTCCTTAAAGATATCTGTGTTTATCTCTGGTTGCACTCCTGTCAGCAATAACAGAGGTGACTCTAGCGAGCGGGCAGCAAGAGGTGTGTTAATGGGTAAAGAGCAAAGAGTTCAGGGGATCTGCAGAAACTAAACTTACCCCGCATGGAGCCCTGTCAGAACTATCAGTTCAGATTACCTTTCTCAGTGTCTCTCTGCTTGCATATCTCCCTGAAGAACAGGGCGAGCATGCGCTCGCCCACTTTAAAATAATGTCAGTTCAATAATGGTTTAATTGCATTTCTTACAATTGGGTAAATAGTTTTTAGAAATCAGATGTCCTTGATTAGCATTCCAAGTGAAATGATCATTGCCAAGCCTGACCTCTCCCCTCTGCGTTTTTGAGTTGTAGTCCTACGTTTCTGTTAGCATCCTCTGTCAAATGGTAGTCCTAGAGTAATGTTGGTGGAATTTTCTAGTTTTCGATTTATAAAATCTGATCATCTTATCTTTATGTAGCCTCTAACTCTTTCTTCATCTTCTCTTGAACCATTTCCTCCCGAGTAGCACCAGACTTCCGAGAGAGAGTAGAGGAAAGATAGCGAATGAGAGACAAGAGGAATATACTGGGGGAAAAGATGGATGCAGAATGGCTTGGCCAGACAGAAGGAGAGTGTGACCTAGTGACTTCACTAGGATAAAGGACTAAGACCAGGACGAAGGAGAAGGACTAGGATGAAGGATATGAAGGACAAGGCCAAAGGAGAAGGATTAGGGGGAAGGACTATGGCTATGACAGAGGATTAGGATGGAGGTGAATGACTAAAACGAAATACTTTGATGAAGGCGATTGACTAAGACCAAGGAATGATAAAGTGGAAGAACTAGGATGAAGGACTTTGATGAAGATGAAGAACTATGACATAGAGGCACCATGATGAAAGACTATGGCAAAGGACAATGACTGTGATGAAGGGTTATCACTATTATCAAGGAGAAGGACTATAAGAAAGAAGAAGAACAATGTTGGACTATGATGAAGGAGAAAGATGTGACTCATGATACATTGAGCAAAGATGATATGATATATGATATGATATGATGGCATTTATGACGCGCCTGTACAGTGTTTCTAGGCCCGACAAGACAATGAGGGGGAAACAAAAGGAGGAAAAAACAACAATCTTACTAGGCCTTGTGTCATTCAGATCGTGCAAGAGCATGGAAGGGTAGGGGAGAAGTGCTGAGGGTGGGGGGAGGATGGAGAAGTGCAGGACAAAGGAGAAAACAAGAGTGCAGCCAACGGGTGGCAAGTGTGGGTAATCTTAAGTGCAGCCAACAGGTGGCAAATAAGTGCAAGAGAGGGACTGTAAGGTTACAGATACAGACCACAAGTGCAGGGGAGCCAAGAGGCAGTGCAGGATTACAGCTGGACAGGCAGGGACCTGGGCCCGAATTCAGAGGGTGACCAGGTGACCAGTGCATGGAACAGAGGCGATATGAGTGGATTTATTGCTGAATGCAAATTGTCCAATGTGTGTTTCCCACAAAAAGTTCCCTTCACAAGAAGGATTTTGTAAAGCAGGTCCTCAATCTTTTTCACGCAGGAAACTCGCTATTCCAAAACAAGATAATTAGCTTCACAATGATAAGATCAATCTGATGTCTTTGACCACAGGGGAACATATGAAAGAGATGGATGAATTAGTTTGACCTCATTCTGTGATGTAAGATCATGTAAGATGGAAGCTATCAAAAGAGAAGAGGGGAGAAGATTGTTCTTTTAAACAGGAAATACTTCAGAGAAAACATACCTCGGGCATCCATTTACTGCCCCAACTGTATACAGGTGGTATTCTGTGAGGAAACTGACCAAGCTCAAGACCATTGCAAATCTGTATGGGTGTGGGTTTCAATGCAAAGATGGCTCTGCAATTGGAGAGTTTGTAGAATGCTGGTGAAGGAGGCATTAGGCAGATGGTTCGGAGTATGTTGACTCTCTGGAATTCTCATGATTTCCTTGCGCTTGTTCACCATGGCATAAAAGGTGGAATAGGCTGCAGCTGTTCCTCTGCAGTGTAGGAAACACAGTCCGAGGGAACAATGCCTATTGTTTCTGAAGAGGTATTGGAGGTGAAAAGACAAAGGGCTTCATTACGAGTTTTGCAGTAGTGGGAAATAAACAGTGTGTGACGGAACGCTCGCCACAAAGAACCACTCTGGATTATGGAATACGTTCCAAGGGTTTTTATTTCACCTTTTCCAACAATCAAAATAGCTGTGAGGGCCTAATAGGTTCTTAGGGTGTTTGGTGCTAGGATTGCCCCTCGCTAACTCAACTACCCTGGCCTTTTCCTTTAAAAACGAATATTCTCCAGACAATGGAGAAAGGTCACACTGTCATGTTAATGGTACTGGATCTCTCTGCCGCCTTTGATCTGGTGGATCACACCATTCTGGCAGAGAGACAACATAATACTACCAATTTCTCAATTTCAGCGTGGGTAAACTCTTATCTTGTAGGACGCAGAGTAAAGGTCTTCTTTGAAGATGACGGGCTGAGGATTTTATTGTCTCCTGAGGGAGCACGTAGGAAAAGAGCAAGGGGGGTGGTGACCCTGTCTCTTAATGCCACACTCAGGTAAACAATGTGCCTACTGTCGGAAGACCAAGCCACTAAAACACTAAGTCAGAGGCTGTGAGTATACAGATAACACACAACCTGTTCAAAAGTAAAAACACAGTTAGAAAAACAATTAGGAAAACAACCACTGGATAATAACAAAAATAATTTTATTTTTAATCACAATAAGAACTATATAAAAATTATTTGTTAAAAAGAAAAGAAACAATCTTCACATCAGTGTAAGAATAGGCAGAACAAAGATATTTGACGAAAATTTTACAGACTCAAATGAAAAATCCGGTGTAACACACACGGAGACTGTAGCGGGGTTAGTACGTGAATATGGTATCTTGTGAACACTAAGGGCCTCATTACGACTTTGGCAGTAGCCATGCCGCTATTGGCGGCATGACTGCCTCCAAAACCGGGTCTGGGTACCCTGAATGGGGAATTACCGGGCCATTCCAAGTTTGGAGGGCCCAGTAATTCCTCCCTCAGGGAACCCGGGCCCGGACCTTCCCCATTCCCATTTGAGCCCCCATAGGGCTCCATGGGAATGGGTGCAGGGAGCTAACAGGAGGCCGATTACGACCGGGCCGTTGTTAGCTCCCTGGTCCCCTCGCGGGACCCAGTAAGGACGCCTGGTTTTACCAGGCGTCCTTACTGGGTCCCCCGAGGGGACCTCGTAATCAGGCGGAATGGGTTTAACGGGTCCGCATCCATTAGCGGCACCCGTCAACCCATTCCGCCAAGATTGAAATGAGGCCCTAAATGATCAACATCAAGCATAGAAAGGTAGAGCTCTGCTTAATTAAACCGGCTCTATCAAAAGAAAAACCTATTAGGTATCTTAGGTATATTTTTGTGAAAGTCGACATATGTTTCGGCTAATAGCAACAAAAAGAATCAGGCAATACACAAAACAATTGTCTACTGATGGAAATGTAGCCGTCTTCAGGACAAGGAGATGTAACCAATATGAAACTTGATAGTGTTGAATGCTTCTTATTAACCGTACTGTTATGAGAATAGGAACCACTATGCATTAAATGGTGACGAAATCCTGTTGGATGTGAAATCTGTGCGGTGCACGGTACAGCGAGAGCCAAATGGTCTTTTAATTAACAATGATCTGTTTGTAATACTGTGGGGGTTTTGAAGTAGAGCCACGGTTTGTTGTAGTTGTCAATGACCAGAGTGCCAGGATGCGTGGTGTCTTGGTATTGATTGCGTCCCCAGGGTGTCTTTTTGCTCTGTGTTTATAAAGGACGGAGTTCCCCTGGTCTTAGTTCTTCAAGACGGGTTGACGCAGATGGAATGAAATAATTGCTGAATACTGCCTGCGGGAGGTCCCGTCAGTGTCGTTTGAATGCAGAGAGCCCGGCAACCAGCAAGGTCCAGACCGTGTAGAGGTATCCCTAAAATGGTGGCTGGCTACCTCCCAAGGGATCTTCAAGTTATCCCTGAAATAGCCTCTACGGTGGATCTGGGTTGGTGCTTCCTTCTGCCCAGTTCCACTTGTTCCCCTTTCATGCACAGTCTCTCCTGGACCTTCTCTACACTGTGCTCTGGGATGTTCTGCTCCCACTGTACTTCTGTCCTTCCGTTCTCTCACTCCACCTTCCTACCTCCACCCTTTGATGTTACCACTCTCCTTATTCCAACCGCCACTATACTACCAATACCTCTACTACTATTGCCTTCTTTCCTCCTCACTACTACTCACCTTCTACTCCCCCTCTACTGTTACCACTACTTGTGCGCTACCATAACTACCTCTCTCCCCTGTTCCTACTGCTCCTACTACTCTCACAACCCACCCCTGCTACTGTCCCTTCCAATATGATTGCTACTACTAACCACCATCCACTACTACCAACTGCCACTTGCTGATACTACCCGTGGCGTATTTAGGCTTTCTCCTGTGCTAGGCCCAAATAAGTGTATGCACCGCCCAAGTTTACTCCACCTCTGTCAGACTCTGCACCTTCACCAGACTCCACCCCTTAAACAAACTCTGTCCGCATTTTCCAAACTACGTCCCTTCACCCTCCATTGTGTCCCCCATTTTGGCTGCATGACATTATAAGGATTTTTTTAAGGTTGCAGGGATTAGAACATTTTTTCTTCTTCTCTATTCATTCAAGCATGTCATCCTCTATGTTAAGTATGCTAACATGAGTTAGTTGAAATAGTTATTTACGAACTCTGCTGCCCAGGATTTGGAGAAGGCAGTGTGTTCTACAGTTGAGAGCACTAGAGGTAGTTGTTACAGCTAATTGCCTACTTTCGGTTAAGTTCGAAAACAATCTTTTAGAGGAAGTGATAAGAACATAAGCTGTCTGTCAACTGCGCACAAGTGAGAGAAGGTTTGAATGAGGAATTTTGTTTTCAATGCTAATATCTGGTTTCTCTCACAAATTGCCTGCTGTCACTCTATGAGAAGCACCTAGACTGGTCTGTAATATTAATGCAACATAACCACATTTCTACATCCGGTCTTGCCAAATGGTAAAGTTTACTAATGAAATGTATGCAAGTGGTGCCGGCACATCTTATTAAAATGTTGAATACAAATAAATCACCCCCTTCTCATGTTTACAGCTCTGGTGTTAGCAAGGAATACAATGGAAAAGAGGCAAGTTACCTGCTGCAGCTGATATACCTGTGACCCCTTTGGCTGGAACGCCATTAAAATATGGCAAAAATCACAAGTGAAATTTGTAAACTGTGCCTCTGCATAAACATCTCAGTAAAGACATTTGGAGAAGGTTCTTGGAATCTTTGGCTGTGCATTCTCAAGGTGGACTAATGGAGAAGGGCGCCCCTGAACATTTATGGGTGGGTAGTGACAGTATTCCTCGTAGCTGGACAATGCAGGCACCACGTCTAACAAATGAAGTGGTACATACTGTTTACATCATTGCTGTTTGTGCAATTGTTCAAAATACCCAAAACTACAAGAGTGAAATTGAGCAATGGATCGGGCGTTCCAGCACAATATTACCTTTGTGGTTGTGGTTTAGGATATGGGTCTTGACAGCCTGCGTTTAAGGTAATTTAAAACGCTTGTTAGCTCCGTAGATTATGTTGGACTTTACAATAGATAAGAACAGTTTGAGATGTGTGGGCATAGATATAAATGTCCTGCGGTCGTTTGAAGTACTGTTTCACAGTAAAAGTCCTACCTTGTATTTACAATATAAGTAATGTCATGATTACTTATAAGGATCACAGTGTTGGGTGTCCTGACCCACGTTTGAGCTATCATGCTTCAACATTTGGTGCTGTGGGCTTAGAAAATCCAAGATGGCCAAAAAGCCCACATGTACGCCAGAATAGGAAAACTGTGCAGTACTGGCATGGAAAACATCATGATGGCCAGAAGTTCCCAGAAAATGCACAGGGAAATGCATGAAGAATAGGCTGCCACCCATTTTTGCCTATGTTATGGGCACAGAAGGGCACTGCCTAAAACCACCATTGGGCTACACACAGTAGCCTGAAACCTTTGCAAAAGGGGCAATGCTGATTGCCAAAAGAAACCCACAACTATTGGGAATTCATTCCTTCAACGGGCACAAAATTATTTTACTGCCGAACCACACCAGTGCCATGTGCTGAACCTGGATAATATACGTCCATTTAAAATCTCTTGTTTGGAATGCATTCATTCAAGACTGATCCACAAAATGGACGCAGTACCGATAAATACCTCAAGGCGGCGCTAGCGGTCTAAACTCTGACAGGGAAACTGCATGTCAGGAGTTGCAGGAGAGGCCTTTACATCAAAGGCTGGGAATTCATTAAAAACTTAACTACGTGCTGTTCCCAGAGACAATCTGATTTGATTAACAGGCCAAAAGGCTGGGAAACCTCTCACCTCCAGAGATTCACACCAGGAGTTAGAATCTCACATGACCTCTTGATTGATAGAAGGCAGACTGGCTGGCAGCCTCCTGGAGACCACACAATAGGCTCTTGCACTTGAATAGAATATGCTGATGTTGACTGTTGACTGTACACAAAGAGCTCCCATCAGAAGAGACATGTGATCACTGACCCACCCAAGTCTTGGAGGCGGACTCCAACACTCTGAGAACTGAATTGAAAGCAAAATATATATTTTACAGAAACACTGATAACTCTTGGTAACCGGATGACAGAAAGGTGAAATGTGGGGAACCTTAAAATGGAAACTGTGCCTACAATTCAAGCCCAAACTCCAATTTGTGTGATGTTCTGGGGCAAAACCCCGCCATTTATTGACACCACAGACACTGTATTTAAGATAGACAAATGGAAAGTTACTGAGATATGTGTAGTAGGAGGGTGTACGTTTTTATCAATTTTAATGAAAAACCAATGTTGCATAACCCACTAAAAAGCGCAAAATATTGCCATTTCTGGATGCAAGCTCTTAGAAAAATCAGAGTTTGAACAGAGTATACCTCATGTGATATGTGATGGGTGCATGTAATTTCAAACCACTGTGTATCTATGAAATATGTCTTTAGGTCAAATATAGATTTGTGTGTAATTTGACAGGGGAGTGTCCTTTCTGCAAGCCATTAAATGACATCATTCTGACACACAATCCTGCTCTCCAGTGAGAACGCAAAGAATTCTCCAACCTATCAGAACTCTGAAGGGGTTGGGCCTAGAAAGCTAGCCTCTCCACCCACTTTCAAACCACATAAAAAGGGACCACTGAAATCTAGAGGGAACTTCATTTTCCATTTTCTTGCGGGAAGCTTTGCCGGACCACACAACATCCAGAAGATACCAGTTCCAGACTGACTCCAGCTACATATTCCAGAACCTAGAACTTATACTTTAGAACCTAAATCAGAGGCCTAAAACCACAAGCTGAGTTCTCTGCCGCAGGCCTCAAATCATTGCAAGCTACTCACAGCCGGGCGAGCTGCTTGAATCCCTTGCCAAGAACTTTTGCCAGGACCAGTGCAGAGATCCAGGAGCCGTGCAGAGACCGCTGTATCCGGACAGACCAGACCAGAGATCCAGAGTGACCCAGACCGCTGTGAGCAGAACCAGAGAGCTGACCCAGATCACTGTGAAGTGCCAAGACCAGAACCGGAGTCCAGTCCAAAACCTGACCAGATCCGTGGCGAGGCCTATTTCAAAAATATATTGTGAGTACCTAGCAGAACTGTGCAGAACCAATCTCTTAGTTAAAATAATCTAATCCAAACTATTTTAATCTAACCAGAACTGCCTCCTAGAAGTTGTCACTTGTCATTTTGTAAAGCTGCACCACTGTCATTTGTCAATTCTGCAGCTGCATAGCTGTCACTTGTCATTTTGAGTTTACTTAAAATCCGAAAAACTACCTTTATTTAATCGTCTGTAACTCTGGAACCGTTTGGGCTACGAACTTGGTTTAACTTTCCTCTGAAAGCTTAATATCTAAGCTTTCCAACAAGCCTATAACCTACTCCTTATACTTTTGCCGTAATCACGATTCACGCACTCGCGAATTTTAACGCGATTTGCGATTTGGTTAAAAATCCAGCCACGTGTAACCATCAGCAGTCATTTCTTTCCTTGCTAAAAATTTGTTTGCCTCTTAATCACCATCTCTGAATCATTGCTAAAGTGAGCCTGAACTCATCCCAAGTATCTCTCACTTACCCTGACCCTCCTAAAGGGAATTAAAAGCATTTTCAGCATATTTCTCACTTCATTGCCACCACATTCAAAGCACTTGGGCCTGTGTTTTAAAACTCATACCGGTTTTCTCTAAGCTTGCTGCGGGGGAACTGAATTTCGTATTGTATTTGATTGCATTCCTGAGAACTGTGTGCTCCTCTTTCCATCTACTTCCATGTCTTACATTGCATAGGGGAGGGGGGTGAATTGCCAGAGAAAAAGTGATTATTTTATCTTTTGCTAAAATCATATCAAGTGTTTCTGTACTGCATTTATTCCTCATTGCTTTTCCCTTGAAATCATGAAAGTAGTTTTGCTACTTTATCCATCCTATACTAACTCCTCATTGATTGTAAAGAAGTGTGCTAGTGCCAGATTACCCATTGTTGATCAACATCATATGTCTAAGTGTACTATCAGATATTAATTTATTATAAAGTGTGATATATATATATTGTTTAAATTCTCAAATAAACCTTTTAAACTTGCAAAACAGAACTACTTCTTGGCTCAGTGGGGTCAGGGGGATTCTAAGAGAGGGGTGTTATATAGGGGTAGTCACCCAGAACTCATGAACTGGGCATAAAGATATATCAATAAGGGTTTCCATTCAGTATCCCAGACTAGGCATTGATTTAGCTGTAGTCTTGAATTGAATCTTCTTACAACAGTTATGCATTGTGTGAGGTACTTTGCAGTTGGTTCTCCTCTTAGTACTGAGAGTGCAGCAGATTGTCATCAAAGACACATGATAAACCCAGCAGGGATGCCATTTGCCTGGTTAGCACTGAGCAGCTTCTGTAAAGATGGTTGAATGGATATCTTTATGGGACACTGGCCCTCATTACGATACTGGGGCTAAACCATTGCGCTATTAGCACCATGGTTGGTGCCGGTATCGTAACGAGTCTGCCAATGTTCAATGGGGAATTACCACCCCATTCCAAGGTAGGTAGGGCGGTAATTCCTCATTGAACATTGGCCCTTCCCCATTCCCATTTTTGCCCCATAGGGCTCAATGGGACTGGGGAAGGCGCTAAGTACGGTACCGCAAATTGCGGTACTGTACTTAGCACCAAGGTCCCTTTGCGGGTCCCTACTTTAACGGCTGGTCTAGACCAGCCGTTCAGGTCGGGTACCACAAAGGGACCTCGTAGTAAGGTGCTAAGTGTTTAACGGCGCCACAGCCTTTTACGGTGCCATTAAACACTTAGCGCCAGGGTCCTAATGAGGGCCACAGTTACAGCTGTGAAACAGAATGCACCTTTGGCACACAGTTTTTGTTCTCATCCTTCTATGGCTTTGGGTATCCTTTCAAAAGTGCATTCAGATTTACTATTCAACATTTTAACTTCCCTATATTCTATGTCATGCTTGCATCTTTGAGGCGGCCACAGACCTCTGAAATGTGGGGCCAGTGAGGGAAATTAGTGCTGGCTTCTAAACATTCTGTTAGTGCCACCTGTGAGAACTCTGTGCTTAACTTAAGCACAGGCATGCGTTTAATATTATAAAATGATGCATCATTTTTAACCTTTACTTTTGTGAAGGGAAACCCCTAATTTTTGCAACGGTTTAAAAAATGCATGTTGTGAATTTGAATATAAAAGTGATTGCTTAACACAGTGTATGTGTGTGCTGATTAGAAAGAACTCCAAAGATAATGTGAAGGGGCACCAATAAAGCCAATGATGTTGTGTCTGTTTGCACATTAAAGAGCATTTTGGGAAGAAAACAATGACCAAAGAGCTTTATATCTGTCATGTATCTCTGTGAGAGTTGTATGACTGAATCACTAAATACTTAAAGAGCGCTGGGTTTGGTATGCGTTTCCTTTATTTTTAATTAAATAAAAAGAAAAAAAAAACAATAAAGTTTTTTCAATATCAAGCATATATACAGGTTTGGCCATCAAAGAATTTAGCTGTCAGAGTGGAAGACTGCTAACAGCTCAAAATACTCATGGTGTTGTGATTCAGCCAGACTCAACTAAATTGGCTTTATATTTAAAAAACTGTAAAATAAAAAACCTGCAATAAAATGCAGCTCCTTTTGCAATCTGCCGCCCTAGTCCTTTGCCTTGTTGTAAATACATATATGGCTGATACTACTGCTACTTTCTACTCTACCACTATTTCACAAACCCTCACAGACCCCCTTGCACCAATAGCCTGCACGCTCCTTTGGCTTACGCCTCCTCTGGTCTCTCGGATATCCTTCTCCACCTCCTGTCCTCACCCAAACTGTACAACTCAAGTGCACCTTCTGAAATACCCTAGCCCCTCCCAGGATTGGATACTCACCCTGTCCAATCACTTAACTGGCTCAACGGGAAGTGCGTAGGAAGGCTTTCTGAGGGAGTGGAGTCCCTGTTTAATAAGGCCTTCTGGTTTGCCTTTTATTGTCAATGTCACTGTTGGGCTGGTGGGAGTTTCATTAATAAGGCCTGTATTTCTCGATGGCGCGTAGACCCATAAAGTCTTCGCTCCATCCCTTTCTCTTGCGGCAGGTGTTATGCTGCTTGCCGCATCCTGCGACAAAGAGCGTACCGCTGCTGCGTGTTGTCTTCCTTCTGCTGCTTCCCGTCACGGCTTCTCACCGTCGGTATTCTCCTGTGGCGGTAATGCTGCCATCATCACAGGTAGGTTGGGGAGAAAAGGGTGCCTGTACGCACTCAATGCGGCACAGCAGGTTGTTTGGGGCGGGTGCCCTCTCTTCCATGGCAGGGCTTGTATAATCTGTTTTATTGATCTTCCTGATAAATGAGTTTGTAAACCAATAAACAAGAAAACTACCTACATGTGCACGGCTGTATTACCTAAACTAATGGTTGTAATGTTGTCACTGATATTACCACCGGTGGTAATAGCTCCACTCTCCAATTAAGCCTTATGAGACTTCAGAATGTGGAATAACGCCAACACACCACTGTTACTGCTAGTGCTGAAGGGACTTCTGTTTGGCCGTATTAGCGCTACTTCTGCAGCCAAACTTGTGATGAGGCCTAGGCCTAAATACTTGTATTGGGTATACCAAATTCAATTCCCCTGAAGTTCCTATTGTGTTTCGAGTTGTATTCCCACAGGAAACTCCGGGCTGCCTATTGGTTTGAAATGAATTAAGAAATGGGGGAACACCTTTTAAATGGCAATTGCAAGAGGAAACTGGCATGCTACGCCAGATATAGGCAGTTCAGAGCTGCTTGTGAGACAAGAAGAGACATATTTGGGGGCGGGGGGTGTGTAGCGACCCTCGCACGCAGCAGGCCTGCGGTGTCGCAGGAATGAAGAGGCAGACACAGAGCTCTTCAACAAATGTCTTCTTTATTTCTACCTTCTTCCAGAACTCCCCGATCCCGCCCCCCCATGCGTCACTTCCCTTCTCTTCCCTCCGCCCGCCCCCATCGTTACGGAGACGTCAACGTGACATCTCCCCCCTTTTTAAACAGTTACCAGGTTCTTCGCAACAGGCGACGTCCTGATGGGCTTCTAGTCCATTTCCTCTATCCATCTCCTAGGTCTGTTCCGAGCCCTTTGTGGTCGTGCTTTTTTTCGCCCTGGTAATGGCCCACTCTCTTCCACTGCATTCCCTTCTTCATGTTCCGACTCAGTCGAGTCCCACTGGTCAGCCTGATACGGATCATCCGATTCATATATGAGGGGGGCCTGAACTCGGCCACTCAGGCGCCGAGCTCCAGTCGGTGGAAGCTCTTTAAAATGGGAGGAGTTCCTGGTGATTGATCCCTCGACCCCTTGAGCCGTCACCATAGAGCCCTTCTTCTGAGTGACTAATAACGGTTCATCGCGAAATGCCGAGGTATGCTTGTGTTTTGAAGGTTGGCGTACTGCCACAACATCGCCTACCTCGAGGCGTGAGGGCTGCGCCTTCCGACGGGTGTCGGCATATTCTTTCATGCAAGCTTTTGCGGCTCCATCTTGTTCTCGTACCGCTTGATCCAGCATCGGTGGCAGAGAGATGTCATTGGTCTGGGGGATGCGTGTTTGTGTATTCCGACCGAACATCAGTTCTGCTGGGGTCATCCCAGTGGTGCTATGGGGAGTCCCTCTGTAATCTCTCATCAGTTGGTTCAGGACTTGTTCATAAGGCTGGCCAGTTAGCCTCGCTATCTGTAGGGCTCGCTTTAAGTTGGCCATAAATCGTTCAATCATTCCATTTGCCTGAGGCCACAAAGGGGTGACCTTCCTGTGATGAAACCACAGATAGTCAGCAAATTGTGCGAATTGATGTCCGCAGAACGGAGCCCCATTATCTGTCTTCAACACTTTCGGCACTCCATAGGCTGAGAATATCTGATCTAATGCGGGGATGACATGGTGAGAAGCCGTTGACGATACTAGTCTCACATCGGGGTATCGTGAGTATTCATCCATGACAGCCAGGACATATTTCCCTCCTTCGATGGGCCCAAAGAAATCGGCCGCCACTGCTTCCCATATCCTCTGTGGGAGTTCCGACATGAGTAGTGGCTCAGGATGGCGGTTTGGTGTGATCACACAGCACGTGGGGCACGCCTTCAGTGCAGCTTCAACCATGTTGTCCATGTGAGGGAACCACACCTTTTGGCACAGCATGCGTTTCGTTGATACCATCCCTCGGTGCGTCTCGTGGGCTAGTTCTATGACTTTGGCTCTCATGGATTGGGGAATGACGAGCTTGCAGTCCTTGACGAGCAGGTGATCATCCGATATTGCGAGTTCCTCCTTTACCTGCAGTAGTCTTTCCACGTCCTCTCGCACCGTGCCCCCTGCAGTCCTCCCCTTTCCTTTGCCCTTCGCCACAACCCCGACTCCAGACCCTCACGAATGATACTGCATGCTGCATCTTTCTCTGTTTCTGTGGCGAGCGCCTCCATGTTTATTCCTTCTGGCGCGGACAGATGGATCAAGTACCTTAAGTATCTGTCGGCTATGGATGGTTCCGGAGCGCTCTGCTCTCGAGGCCTCCTGGACAGGAAATCAGCCGGGTTTTCGCCCTTTCCTGGCCTGTGAATGATCTCAAACGCGTAGTCTTGCAGTCTCAGGCCCCATCTTGCAATGCGCGGGGGCATTTTGGCCTGAGGGTTGCCGTACAGAAATAAGAGGGCCTGATGGTCCGTAACGACCTGGAATGGTTTGCCATACAGAAACAGGTGGAAGTGCCTGCACGCCCATACCACCGCAAGCCCTTCCTTTTCTGCTTACGAGTATGCTTGTTCCGTGGTGGATAGACTGCGACTGGCATACGCCACAATATGTTTCTGTGATGGATCTTTCGGATCAAGTTGCGCCAGGATAGCCCCGAGGCCAACTGGACTGGGAGCACAGTAAGCTCAGTCTTTCTGTTGGGGTCATAATACGACATGTTCTCTGCCTTCGCAACTCGCTCTCTGATCACTTCGAACGATCTCTGGCAGTCACTGGTCCATTCGAATTTTGCATCTTGATCGGTCAATCGCCGTAACGGTTCACTGACTGACGCAAAATCCCGTATGTATCGGTTACAGTAGCTGGCCAGGCCTAGAAAAGACCGAAGTTCCGACACATTGGATGGGGCAGCAGTGTCATTCAGCGCAGCCACTTTGTCCGGGTCCGGTGTCATGCCAGATTCAGAGAAGACATGGCCAAAGAACTTCAGTGTCGATTTTCGAAAATCGCACTTGTCTCTGTTCAGGGTAAGGTTGGCATCATGAAGGGCCTTACATACTCTCATCAGGGTTTCATCGTGCTTGTTGACATCGGTCCCGAACACTAGTATGTCGTCCGAGTAGTTGAGGCAGTTTGGAATGTGCTTTATGATGTTATGCACTTCAGCCTGGAATGTCTCCGCTGCCGAGGATACCCCAAAGCTTAATCTTTTGTACCGAAAAAGACCAACGTGTGTAACAAAGGTCGTAATGTTTCTGCTTTCAGGATGAAGAACTAGCTGGTGGTATCCTTTTTGCAAGTCAAGCTTTGAGAATACTTTGGCTCCGTTTAGTAGGTGTATCATGTCGGCTATGCGTGGTGCAGGGTGCCTCTCTCTTCTGATGGCCTGATTCGGGCGTCGCATGTCAACACAAAGCCTAATTGCCTCAGAGCCTTTTTTGGGGACCGGGACGATCGGGGACACCCACGTGGTGGGGCCGGTGGCCTTCTCGATGATGTTTTGTTCTAGCAGTTTTTGAAGCTCATCTTCGACCTTCTTTTGGATGTTTACCGGGATCCCGCGGTATGTCTGGGCTACTGGCCGGATTGAGTTGTCCACGTGGAGTTTTATTTGTCTGTTCCGAAGTTTTCCGATGCCTCTGAAGATTTTGGGATACAGATTGTTTATCATGTCCACTGGATCTATGTATTTGTGGACCATGATGTTGTATAAGATGTGTATCAGTCCAATGTCTGCAGCCGCTTTGAAGCTGAGGACACAACCACTGTCCGTTTCCGTGGCCAGAACATGAATGGGTATCCACATTTCATGCCCTTTGTAGCGGCACAAGCCACTGAATTGTCCCAGACACTTGAGCAGTGTTTTGGCTCCATATGCATATATGTCCACCGTCGCCGGGATCAGCTTTGGTTTTTGTAGTAGGTCAGTGTAGACTTTTTCACTCACCACGTTGACCGTGGCTCCTGTGTCAATGAGAAATTCCGTCGGCCTTTCTTGTAGCTTGATTATTAAAGTAGGGCTGTGTGCTGTCGCTGTGGGTTTGCCCAGAGCATACACGTAGGTCTTCTTCTTTTGGTCGCTTCCGGATGAGTTAGGATCGGAGTCCGTGTGGGATTGTTCCACTAGGTATCGTACATGGTGTCGGGACATGCGCTCTGGTTTTGCACGCATTACGAACCTCCTTCTGTCCTTCCTCCTCTGGGTTGGGTTGGGTTGTTGCTGGATGTTCCCCCGTATCGGCTTTTCGGGCGAGCCATGCTGTCCCTGGGTCGGTCTCTCCCCCGGTCACGGAACAGCCTGCATACGGCTTTGAAGTGTCCCTCTTCACCGCAGGATGTGCATCGTTGTCCTATCGCAGGGCAGGTTCCTTCATGTGGGTATTCAAATCCACATTTATAGCAGAAGAGTTCCTCTGATCTTTTCTCTAGCTGTAGTTTGTTCACGCTTTCCCCCGCATTTGTGCCTCCAAAGCTCTCTACCTGGGAGTCTATGGCTCTCTCGACTCTGGCCAGTGCTAGGATTTCCTCCAGCGTGTGCGATTTTTGCAACAGCTTCCGGCGGAAAGCCTGGGATTCGCATCCGGAGATAATTTGTGATCTTAATGCCTCCGTGTTCGAATAGTTCGCAAAATCACAATGTTTCAATTTGGTGCGCAAGCGCATCACATATGCATCAATGGTTTCCCCTTTGGCCTGCTTGGTGCTATGGAATAGGTGTCTTTCGTAGTCCACATTGGTATGTGGTGCGAAGTACGCAGCAAGCGCCTCTTTAAGGTCTTGAATTGAGTCAATCGAGTCTTGGGGCATTTCATCAATTATGTCTCGGGTGGCAGATACTACAGCTAGTTTGAGTAGGCATACCTGTCTTGCATCGGCAATAGGTCCTGTGGCTCCCATGTATAGGTCAAAGTCTCTGATCCATTTGGTCCATCTCGGACCCATGTTGCTGGTATCCGTCACATCAAATGCCCCAGCATCTGGGCAGCCAGCGTGTCCGGCAGCTGGTACGGTATGTGGTCCGTCGCTGGCACGCCTGGAACTGGCTGTGCATTTGCCTGCGGTTGTCCTCCTTGCCCACCATCTTGGCCTGACATGGCGCTGAGGGTGTTGTGTGCTGATACTATTTCCTTGCGGGTCTCTGGTGGTGGTTACCCGCGTCCTCCTATGGTTAGTCTCTTCACTGGTCCGTGAGGGATGGCGCCAATTTGGCACGAGCACCATCCGTTGGTCTTACCCCTCCCCGGGGTTCTAGTGCCCTCTGCTGTTGGGGCCTTGATGGGCCCATTGGTCTGGGCTGCTGGACTATGATGTTCCCTGGCCCTGCAGGGCACGTGCAATGAGTGCCTCCCTCGCCATGTCCCTTGCCGTGGGATGTGAGGGCTTCCGAGGCACGCAGGTGGTGTATGCCACAGCTGCGTGCTCAGCGCACGTGCGCTCGTGCTGACGGCACCCGTAGCTGCAGTTGGGAAAGCACGTGTCCTGTGGGCTCACCCGTTGGTTGTTCCGCGAGGTCTTCTCGCTCCTCACGTGTTTTCAAGGCTGCGGCCCAAGCCGTGTAGTAGTCCAGCGTTCTTTGGGCCTCTTCGCGCTGCGCTCGCTCTCGCTCGTGGGGTCCGTGGGCGGGCTACAGCAGCTTTGTTGCGTGCTGCCGTGCCACCGATCCCACCTTCGTCGCCAGTGTAGCGACCCTCGCACGCAGCAGGCCTGCGGTGTCGCAGGAATGAAGAGGCAGACACGGAGCTCTTCAACAAACGTCTTCTTTATTTCTACCTTCTTCCAGAACTCCCCGATCCCGCCCCCCCATGCGTCACTTCCCTTCTCTTCCCTCCGCCCACCCCCATCGTTACGGAGACGTCAACGTGACAGGGTGGGCAGTGGCAGAGCAAGGACATCATTGAAAAGACATAGGCCCTCATTACGACCCTGGCGGAAATCGCGGTGCAAAATGCACCATGGAGCACGGCGGAAAGCTGCCGATAGCGCCATTGGGGTTGGCGGATTTTCCGCCCCATTCCGACTTGGCGGGGCGGTAAATCCCCATCCCCCATTTTACCCTTCCCCATTCCCATTTTTGCCCCATAGGGTATAATGGGAGTGGGGAAGGCGTTAATTACGCCACCTCAAAATACGGTGGCGTAATTAACGACAAGGTCCCGTAGCGCCATGGATTTCTCCGCCCGGAAAAACCAGGCGGAAAACGCTCCATGGCGCTACAGAAACTCGTAGTAGGGCGGACGGGTCCGCCGCGAATAACGCTGGCGTAAACCCACTCCGCCAGGGTCGTAATGAGGCCCATAGTGATTGAATTACATTTTTGAAAGAAAAAAGTACATTTTCCACTAATCTCGCCAAGGTTGTGTGAGCAAACACGGCTCCAGATGCATTTCAAGCAGCAATGGCTACATTTTGGTTTGCTATAGAAAAAGAGAAGGTCACACGCAATAGAAAGTGTAGCCTTGACGAGGGAACACACTTTAATGAATAGATTATTTGAAAGGAACTCGGTTTGAATTTAATTTACTAGAAAAACTGAACATGGTTCATGAAATAGCCAGGTCAGGCTGTGTGAGGGATCGGCTCCAGGAAACATTAGGAACAATAATGGAGTTTTGGTTGCCAAAGAAAAGAGGCATTTTATTCCAAGCAGGCAATGGTTACACAAGTTAAGAGAACTAGGAAAATACATGATTGGGCAGGACCAGTGAGTACACTGAATTCTCAACAGCAAATGAAGAGTGTTGCCCGCCACGGGCACTGGGCAGGGGGGCGGTGGGAGGTACATGATTAAAGACACCTGAGAGACATTATCAGGAGCAATGACTGCATGTAGTTTGGGAGAGACTAAAGAAACCTTTTTCTATCAGGCCAGCATTATATGAAAGGGCACACTCGTGTAGGTGTTACTCTGAACACTGATTCGATTTTCAGGAAGTCTGGTGCAATCGCCAGGGTGACCATGGTGGGGCGGTGCTGAGCATCCCGGAAGGAAATGTGGACTGGGTATGAGCCCATTCGTACCAAGTGTTGAAACAGGAGCCCATGTCCCGGGCGTAGTATGAAGAAGTGATGGTGTAGGGGGGGTTTCATTTTTGCAGGCTTTGGGGGGCGAGAGCGGTGGGGTCCATGACCCGATCAATGGCATAAAAGAGTCCGATATATTGGGGATTATCTTCCAGAAAATTATTGATACTGGTGTTATGCCAATTTCCTGGAAGATGTCTCACATTATTCCTGCGTTTAAGTCGGGACGCCGGAGTTTACCTGAGAATTATAGGCTCCTTGCTCTGACCGACGTGTCTAGTAAGATCTTTTGTACAATAGTCCTCCATGAAATAATGAAGTGGATTGACAGTAACCATATCCTTGATAGGGCCCAAACTGACTTCTGCAAAGGGTGCTCTACTAGGGATAATAACTTTATAGTCAATACTCTCATTGAACAGGCTAAGGGTAAGAATAGGTTGCCTCTCTACATGTTATTTGTTGATTTTTCCTCAGCCTTTGACTCAGTTGAGCGTGAGAGGTTGTGGGCTAAACTTGAGCTGCTTTGTATGCCATCATATCTCCTATATGTCTGTAAAATGATATATGATGAAAGTAAGGCCAGGATACGTATAGACAATGAGGGTTCTCTGTCTGAGCCTGTTGCTGTTGCTAAAGGGGTCAGACAGGGTTGTACATTGGCACCTACACTCTACAACTTATTTAAGGCAGACTTTGATGGAATATTTAAATCTAAGATGAATGCCTTCCCTAGAATGGGCTCACATAAAAACGGCTGGATATGTTACGCGGATGACATTGTTATCTTCGATAATACATATAGTGGCATCTGTAATAGTGCTAATGTTGTATGTGATTATGCAAATGCTAATGGCCTTACTATCAACCTTAACAAAACCCAGTTCATGGCTGTGGGTCTGAATAATTGTAAGAAGTCGGGAATTCCCTGCTCATAGGGTGTGATCAGGAAAGTGAACTCCTATAAATATCTGTGTTATGAGCTTTGCGGTGACAGAGGTACTATCAACAAGTTGGTACAACAGAATAAAAGCGCTAAAGTTATGGCCACACTCACAGCAGTTATGTCCTTCTAAAGAAAACGGCAAGATATAGCTTGCTTGGAATTATTAATATATATAAACAAAACCATGTGGCCATGTTTCTGTATGCATTGGAGACATCATTTGCGGATTGGTCTGATGGGTCTGATGTTACTGAAGGTATCATATGGCGTAGATTGCTTGGCCTTAACAACTATACACCTGTACAGGCGGTTCTCCTGGAAGTTGGGCTTATTTCTTTGCCTACCCAAATTGAACATAATAGGGCCAAACTCTATGTGAACATTTAATTTGCACATCCTGGAACCCTTCTATTCATCCTTAAGGAAGGTTTAGAGGAGGGTAGGATGGAGGCTCTTAACAAATTCAAAGAACACAATTTGCAATTGTGTGAAAAAATCTGCTGGACACCCAGGTGGGAACATGGTGAAGGTGGGGTGTTAAAATCTCTACAAAATGTAATTGAAAAGTGGTACTCGGTGACTAGCCACGATATGGCGGAGAACCATAGCGCTATTAGCGCCATGGTTCATGCCGGTAAAATACCGGCACCGCCTTGACGGAAAGGGGAATTACCGCCCCATTCCAAGGTTGGCGGGGCAGTAATTCCCCCTTCCACCATTGCCCTTCCCCATTCCCATTTTCGCCCCATAGGGCATAATGGGAATGGGGAAGGCGCTAATTACGGTACCACAAATTGCGGTACCGTAATTAGCTCCCTGGGTCCCTTTGCGGGTTGGTTTTTAACGCCTGCAAAAAGCAGGCGTTAAATCCCCCAACCCGGAAAGGGATCTCGTAGTAAGGCGGTAAGGATTTACCGGTACCGGTATTTTACCGGTACCGGTAAATCCTTACCGCCATCCGTGTAATGAGGCCCAAGGTCTCTTCCATGAGTTCTTCACATACCTTCACAATGATGCCTTTTAGGTATAAAGAACCTCAAAGATATCTCCTACTTATGCCATCACAGACCAATCACAGAATCTTCATGGATATTAGACTTAACCATTTTAGTGTCATGGAGGTTCGTGGAACATGGATGGGTCTACCGATTGAAAAAAGGATATGTAGACTTTGTGCGATCAACGACAAGGTGGAAACTATAAGACATGTTCTTACTTGCTGCTATTCGATGATATCTACCTATGATAAATATTTTGCCAAACTTGATTGGGAATATAATGATATTGAAAGTGAAAACCTCTGGTTGCGTTGTATCTCCGGGAGGAGTAACTATCTGATCATTGGCATCACTTGGATATGCAAATTCAAAAGAACACCTATGTAAATTTGAAGAGGAGGTTAAATTGCTTATGGGTCTTGAGAATATTGATGTATAGGCTCCTGTATTTGGGACTGCTGTGTAAAGTGCTTAACTATGCTATTTTATTGTATATAGATTTCGATGTTTGGTTTTACCACTGCCTGTTTCTATTTAATTTTCTCTGTTTTTTTTCTATTGCATTAATTGTTGCTGAATCTAATGTATATGTAAATTCTGCTGTTTTGTTATTATGTTTTATTTTGTGAAAAGTAATTTTTGAACTATAACACAATTAAAAAAAAAATTGTCATCACAAGTGTCGGATGGTGCCATCCTGCTTCCCACCCTGGGCCTACCTACTGCCCACACCCCGAATGCTGCCCTTTGTGGACTTTTTTTGGTGTTTACTTGGACTTTCCCTGATGGTTTGGATCCTTCGCCTGGGGCTAAGGGTACAAACCAATGGATTTGGATCTATTGCCAGCATACACATGGGGACCTCAGACATTGACTAGCGCCTCCCCCATCCCCTGCTTGTAATGCTGATGGGCCGCCCAGTCTCCGTTGACCAACTTGGATACCAAGGGAACACAGGGTATTGTAGGGACACCCCTACAACCACTGACCTGACGACAGTAACCAATATGTCTTCAGCGCCAGTCGAGGTTGCTTGAGTGCCACCGACTGGGCAAATGGGAGTTGATGGGGCAGGTTTCTCAGTCGCAGAAGACAGTCAGGCAAGTTCTGCCTCTGTCACCAGCAGGGCAGGTATGTTAACTTGGGACATCGCCAAAGATGTCATAGAAAACGTTTGGAAGGAAACGTTTGTGGATCTCTTCTCCTTGCTAGGGAACTCTGTCTTGGATGAGGGCAAGGAAGCAAAGGGTATGGTAGGGAAAGAGAAGAGATGTACGGTGGACAAAAATATTGTGAATTGAGCCTTGGGTTTTTTCAGTTTACCCCGCTGTAATGCTGGAAAGGATTTTGGGCTTGGCTTCCAAGCTGGTCATTTATCAGCACATGATTCACTCTACCTATAGAGAGTGTTTTCATGGGGCCTGGTTACCTTAAGATGAAAAATTCAGAAGGGCTAAATCCAGGAAAATTGAATTGGATTGGAGTAGAAAGGTGGTAGTAATATGGTTTACTTGCACAGCTGTCAAGCAGGCAAAGGTCCTCCCAGTTGGTCAGACCACCTTTAGACAGGGGCAGCCCTTTCAGGGTAGCCCCCAAGGGTCAGATAATAAAGGATCATGTTGGGCGCTCAAGAAGAAGTCTTGCCCCAGGTCCTCTTGCAAGTTCAAGCACGTGTCGCATCCGTGTCGCATCCAGAAGTTCAGTTCCCCAAGCAGGCTAAAAAGAAAGAGTACAAACGGGGTTAGGGCCCAATCCCTGGGGAAGGGCAGTTGGGTTAGGAGGGTGCTGGTGGGATAAGCCTCCCTACCCCGGTACGGGTTCCATCAATGTTGCTGTGGTTGAACATATATCCTATAACATATATATTATTGATTTGGAGGTGTTATGGGCTAAGGTTGCCAAGGAGGTGGGCTTGGATAGGGGTGCCAGCCCCTTCTCGGCCCTCACACCGCAGGATTTCATTTTCTCTCTGCTGGCTGTAGTACCCAAGAAGGAGAAGGGTCAGTTCAGACTCATTCAAAACCTCTCATTCTCCAAAAAGGGCTTCATTGAATGGCCCTATCAATGAGGGGCTGTGTGCTGTTTGGTATGCTTCATTTGATCAGGGTCTAGGATGTTTGAGGGGGTTGGGATGGGGGACCCTGATGGCAAAGGCAGATGTCGAATCTGCATTTTTTCTTCCTCCCGGTTCATCCAAATGACTATATCGTGTTGGGGTTCCAGGTGGAGTGGCAGTTCTATGACGACAAATGTATGCTGATGGGCTGCTTGGTGACATGCTGTTACTTTGAAAAATTCTGTTCCTTTCTGGAATGCTCCACTAAGCAATGTTAAAAGGCCGCGTCAGCCTTACATCACCTGGATGATTTCCTGTTCTTGGGCCCGGCTAGCTATGAAGTGTGTGTGCGAGGTCAGTGAGCGCGTTTAAGCAAGTGGCAGAAGACCTCAGATTTCCCCTAGCTCAGGGTAAAACAGAGGGTCCCACTTCTAGGGGATAGAATGGATCCTGTGAGGGGCGAGTGCCAGTTCCCAGAGGGCAAAGTTAAGGCCTTTCGCATATCGCGAGTCTGTTTTGCAGTTTTCGGATGCTCGGAATGTATGATTAGACCAACTGCAGTTCCTTGTGTGGCAACTCAACTTTGTATTGTATATTATTCATATGGGAAGGCCTTTTTCTAGGTCAATCGCATTCGCAATTGGAGGCCTGCAAGCGAAACACCATAGGCTAGGGTTGTCTAGGTTGATCAAAGAAGACTTGAGGGTTTCAGACGCCTTCCTCAGTGGGTTCATTAGCTCTTTTGTCATGCCCGCCCCCACAACCTGTGTTTAAGACTGAAAAACCCTTCCCCCACATCAAATTCAAAGGTCAAGACCTGCTCACCTCCCCTAACGTGTACCAGACATTTGGTCAACTCATTTGAAGCCTCAGCAGAGCCAGGAAGTGGGATGGTGTTTGAGCCTGGAAAGAGGTTTTATTGTGGGGTATGACAACACTGAATCAACAATGATGCTGCTAATGGATTGTGAACTCTAAAAAAAAAGAGTCAAAATTAAAACCAATTTGTGGTCAGGTCCTGAGCTGATGACAATTGACATATTACAGGAGAATCCCACATGAGTCAGGGGACAGAGTTTTACCCCTATGTTCAGGAACGTAAGAAAACATCTTCATGCCCTGGGCTTTGCAAAAAGTGGTTTATTGCAGTCTTGGGTCAATAGGCAAAAGGCCTACATACAGGTCATAGGAAGAGAAATGTGCTGTTTGATTGAACTAATAATATGTATGCAATTAATAGGATGCCGCAGGTTTATATGGAAAACCATATATTCTCCATTAACTTGAGAACCATGACACTTACACAAATGGGTCAATATTCCAGATAAGCTTGTGAAAAGCCCCATCGGATAAAACAACTCCCCTCAAAATGTGATCTCGGGAGTTATTAGCTAAAATGTGATTGCATTTCCCCAGAATAAATTACAGATCAGTAAGCCGGGTTCCTTCTAGTTAATAGAACCAGATACTTGTTGGTAAAATCTCATGATTCTAATGTGTATCCTTTTTGTGAAAATTGCAAAAATCTGCTATTCACACCTGCAACCGCGTGCCGACATGAGACACAGTGCATTGAGACCAGCATGATCAGACCCATTCTGAAATATTTATTTTCGGATCCTTACCAATAAATTAAAGAAATTGTCATGTTTAAGATTTTTTAACTTCGTACCTGAAGTTGTTCAGAAAGGCAATTCCAGATGGGTGGTGCCATAACTCCCAGAAATGGAGTCTAATAACTAAAGAAACCTATCATTGCAAAGGGGCTAGGCCTTGTTAAACAAAGAGGATAAAACATGTCCAACCCAAATCATGAGCCAATAAGATGGCATCTCATAATTAAGAGATTTGTACGGTTTGATTAGGAGTTTAAAAGTTGACGCACAATGGGAAAAAGACAAAACTGCTGGGAGAACGAAAATTGTACGGGAGACAGAAAGAGGTGGATGAAGCCAGGAAAAAGGCTGAGGCTGGGCCATCCATAACCAGGAAGAGAGAAACACATAGGGATTGATGCTAGAGGTTATCCATAATTGAGTCTGGATTCTGACCAGGTCTCTATGCTTCCCATGAGATGACCTAGAAAGCGTGATGACTTTTCCTGAGCACACGACCCAAAGAAATTCTTAGTGAGTAAACTTGTCCAAAGGAACAAAGTACTGGTGGGGATCTGTTTGAATTAATATCTTCCCCTTATTGATGGGGTGGGAAAACAGAAGTAGGTTCTTAGTGTTTTCTTATAAATTTATAAGTGAATTAGTTCCCACAACAGACACTGGAGTGATTTTGGGGAACTTCTAAATTCCCAACATCCATCCATGTGATGATAAACATATTGGGCCTCATTACAAGTTGGACATTAAGTGGTAATATTGGCCATAACTTTGTTGTCGCCAACTTTACCAATACACCAAATTATAACTTACAGAAATGTTGGTTTTAATACCTGTGGTGGATTTACCTCCAGGAGAATTACCTCAGGTGGTAACTCTGAAACGAATTGGTGGAATCAGAGCCAGAGTAATTCCGTGGGCAGAATTACCTCAAAAAAACAAAAACCCATTTCCGCTATATTACAAGTTAAAAAACAGCAGAATTCCCTCCAGAAATCATAGGTAATTCCTTACAAAACACATTACAATTACCTCCACCAAAATGGTGGCAGCAAATGCATAAAGGTGTCACAAATCAAGGCCCAGTTGCACCAGATCCACTCAGGTGGAATATAAAAGGCCCGCACCCACCCCAACACACATCCAAGCAACATGCAGCCACATGCAGACACAGATTATGGGCTTCACAACCTGCTACTCTACATTGAGCTACAACAGCATGCTGGACCACAGCAGGGACTAAGACAGACACACAAGGGGTAGGAGACGTAAGCAGCAGAGGGCACCAATACCATATGTCGGACCATCCCCATGGGTACTCACGGACAGGCAATTAGTCACCTTATATCGACTGAACTGTTCTATCATCGCCAACCTGCTCACCCTGACATAGGCACAACTGCAGAGTGCCATTTCCATCCAACCAGCCATCCCCCCTGCTGTAGCTTGTGCTTTCCAGCACACAGTAGGGGAACTGCATGGCATGTCTCAGCCACATTTTCAAAGGTGCTGGACAAGGTCCTGGATGCCCTAATGATGCATGCACACCTGCACATCTCCATGCCCATCACCCAGGCACAGGTGAATGCAGCAAAGGAAAGGTTCTATAGCCCAACACATTTGCCCAACACAATTGCGGCACTGAACTGTATGCATGTGGCGTTCTTACCACCCCAGGCAACTGAACATGCATACCACAACCGGAAACAATATCACTCTATGAACATACAGATGACCTGTGATGCTGTTCTCACCATCACTCACTAATGTGCCCGATATCCTGGGGCCACACATGATGCACTGATTCTGTGCAACAGCACCTGCATGCGTACAAAGAGAGGCACACGTGGCCTGACTGCCAAAAGCACTCACATGCACCTGGGGCACGTAAGTAGTAGTGAAGTGAATGAACCACATGTACCATGGTACAACAACAATGATACCCAGAATAGGCCAGAAACCCTGACTGTCCAACTCCAAGACACAGACTTGACACATGTGATGAATCAGGGAATCCAGCCATGCAAGGCAGCACCATGCAATCAGGTCAACGTACAACCCATGGAAGCATATCCATGTACCCTATATGACGTACTGCCAAAGCATAGCTGACCAGTGCATTGCCAATGTCAAATGATTATCAGACTACATATGACTACTGATACCCACAATGCGAATGACTAAAAGGTAGCCATGTCCACCATGTCCCAACAACCCCGATGCACACAATGTGCCCTGTGCCCATCCGCCGAGACATGCACATAGGTGTATGTATGTCAGGACCATACACTTGCACCTAGGACAACACACAGCCATATCTCACACAGTCCATTCATGTCTTGCAGGTGATGCTGGATACCCGCAGTTGCCATGGATAATGACCCCCGTGCAAAACCCTGCTACACCACAGGATAAGGCCTATAATGATGCACAGAGGAGAACAAGATCATGCATTGAGAGGACATTTGGCGTTCTGAAATCTGGGCTCAGGTGCCTACAGCACACAGGCGGTGCACTGATGTACAGCCCCGAAAAAGTAGGGAAAATCAGAGGTCTTTGCCATGCTGCACTACATGTGCATATGCAGGAATGTAGCAATGCCCGCAGATGACCCCCCCCCAGTTCTGATGAGGAAACGGCTGGAGGAGTGGACTGGGCACCCCAGGCCCTACGTGGGGATGCAAGGGAAGGTCGGATGGTCCACCAGGAGCTCATTTAAAATTATTTTTACTCCAGATACATGACACCCATACAAGCAATGCATGCATCTGTCTAAAGTGCATTAAATTGATACTACCAATATATGTTTAATACTGGCAACATGGCAACAACATCACCTACAACAACTACAGCACCCCATCGCATCCCCAACAACTACCAGCCCCAACTACCACCCACCACCTCATCCCCAACAACAACTACCACTCGCATTAGCGCTTGCACTTATCCCCCTTGTCTTATGGCCTGGCAGCATTTCGGCATGCCATTGTGAGCACCTGGGCGAGGTGCTCTGCGTTGATACATCACTAGAGGTAACGAACTGTGAGCTTCCTTGCATGCTTCCCCGCGCATGTTCCAGGCTCAGATGTATGGTTCTGGCCACGGTTTCATGTGACAAGGACATTTTTTCAGCCAGCTCCCGGACCCTCTGGTTGGTGAGAAACAGGCTTGCATTGCATGTGACTGTGCTCCTGCATAGACGGTTGATTGACCACGACAACCGTCTTGAGATGCCTGGATGCAGCCACGCATGGCCTTGGCATGCCCCAAGAGTTCCTGTGCAATGGTGTGCATTTCTGCCTGCCTCTGTTCCTTCCAGTCCAGATGGTCTCAGATGGCCTGGATTGTGGCAATAGGCAGTGGCGGTGGTGTTTGGATTTCGACATGTTCCTCGTGCTGGGCATGACGCTGAGCATTCCTGGCCTGATCGTCTGATGAGTCCTCCGCATAGCGCAGAGCACGGAGGATATTATGCTGGGATGGTGGTGTGTGCAGTGGTGTGAGGCTACGCAGGAGGGAGGACGCAGGTGAAAATTTGTGGAAAAGGGAATGCAGGTGGCAGGATGCAGGGCAGGTACCGTAATACTGGTCTACATCTGTGCCTGCAGTGACCTGCTGTGATTGCTGGCTGTCATCCTCACCCTTACCCACCTGTGCATCTACAGTCGGGCCCGATGTGACACTGTCCTGGCATCTTCTTGGTGGCACAGATTGCACACCTGGGGTCTTTGTTGCCCCTGTGGGCTTGTCCGTCTGGACGGCAGGAGTGTCTGTTGGTGGTCTGATGGACTAGTGCCTCTTCTTGGGTGGCACACTCCCACTCTCTGAACTGCCTTGGCCTGGCTGCTTGCTGCCAGTGGTTATCGCCGGTGTTGTGAATGGTCCATCCTCCTGCAACATTTCCTGTGTGTCTTGAGTTCCTGTTGGGACAAAAAGACATGTGCATTACCACATTTCTGCTGATGTGCTTTGAAAAGCAACATTCATTGTCACTGGTGCTATGTTGTCACTGTGTGTTGGTACCTCCTGGGGCGGCTGGCATCATCTGTTGGCCACTGTGTACATGGCATTAATTGCGTATCGACTGCCAGGTGTGGGTTGGCCTGCTAGATTTGGAGTTGCATGAACGGGATTAGTTGGGCCATGGGCTATCCTGTGCAGTTGTGCATCTGGACTGTTGGTGGCAGGTATATCATGGTGCAGTCAGGTGGTGTTAGGCAAGATTGTATGCAGTACCCTTTACAACCCTGACCTCCTGGCAATAGGAACCCAACCTTTGGTATAAGTCTGCACTACACAGGTTGGTAGTATAGTCGAGTAGCCAGGCTTATCTCAAGAGTAGTC
The DNA here is from genome assembly GCF_040938575.1 of Ambystoma mexicanum. Taxonomy (NCBI): domain Eukaryota; kingdom Metazoa; phylum Chordata; class Amphibia; order Caudata; family Ambystomatidae; genus Ambystoma; species Ambystoma mexicanum. Next base: position 253,170,666 of record NC_090921.1, on the reverse strand, counting down.
AATGTGAGCTGTAGGGGAGTTACACAGAGATTCACAGTGACAAGTATTCAAATAAAGTCTTACACACAAGGTTTCTTGATTAAATAATTATTAATTTATTTAACAGTCAGTTAGAATAAGCCTTCTTCATAGGGGAGCAATGCAATGCAACACACAAATACACTTCAAAAAGACACTGTTAGCTTTCTTAATCAGCAAATACCCATTTGGGAGGGCACACAGACACTTCCTACACCCTTAGGTGACTTCAATAGCTAGGGTGCTGTTGACATTAATCTATCACTGTTGCATTTAGAATATCACTGAGATGAGTGTCAAAGAAGAGAGGTTTTTAGAATAAGACAAGTGTCCACAAAGTATTCTTAATCAGGTAAGTACTTTAAAAAGAAAAACAATGCAAAGTCAGTTAACAGTTTCCTGGACGGAAGGCAAAACACATAAACAGAGGAGAGAAGCGTCATTCAGGGAGCCAGGCCAGCCAATGATTAGTTAGCAAATGTCAAGGTGAACTGAAAGTAAAAGTCTTGCACAATGTTTTGAAATCTTGGTAGGAAAAGTAGAATCATATGTAGGGTCACAACCTGTCAGGCCTGTGAGTAGTAGAAGATGCAAGCAACTCTACAAGAGCAACCAAGACAAGTCTCAACTGAGAACAAGCAAGGTTGCAAGACAAGAGGTAAGTTCTCTTAGACTGTACAATACCTTTATGTTGAAGAAAAGTGCAGCAGATGGCTTCTGTTCCTGTGCAGCTCTGCCGATCCTGTGTCAGTCATGGGGACAAGAGGGAGGACTTCTGGGGAAGTTGCTCTGCAACTGGATGGTCAGCGCCCGCAACCGGCAATCTTCAAACAAGTGGCACTTCAGTTTTTCAGCTCCTTGCGTCTACTGCAAATAGCACCACTGCGGTTCCTGGCTGTCGAGATGGGCTTTCTTTCCAACTGGGGACCCGCACTCTATTGAGGGGGCTCAGGCTCAGTCAGGCTTGCTTCCTGGGAGTCAGGAGGATCTTCCCCGAGTTCTTGGCCAGCTTAAAAGCAACACACACAATCTAGTGTTCCTCTCCCTGGCTATTCGGTTCCAGCAGCGACAGCAGTGGAAATTCAACCAGCTTCAAGAGGATGTCCAGGTGGCTTACTTTGGAGTTGATTGGTCCCACCAACTGCTGTATATAGATTTCTCTCTGTGTATAATCTGATAATTTGCTGTACTCTTGACTATTTCCTGTAAAAGTGTTTAATTTGTACATATGTTGTACCCTTGCCTATGTTTTGTAACAGTTAATTTAAGGTTGGCATCTGTTTTAATCTGCTGTGCCCTGATACCCCTGGGTCTGGTGCACATTAAAAAGGAATAAACAAACAAACAAACAAACAAACTCAAGGGGAGAAGTCGTCCTTACAGGGCTTCTCTAGTCAAAAACGAATTCGGAGCTTGAGCACAGCAACAGGGCTTCACCGGGCAAACCAACGGTCCAGTAGTTGCAGCAGGCTTGTCTTCCAAGTTCTTCTTCGGATTCCTTTGTCCAGTGGTCGACTCTGCCTTCCAAGTAAATAAGACTCACCTTTTATGCAGGTTTCTCCCATTCATTCCAGCCTAGCTGTCAGTCCCCCAGCAGGGTGGCTGTCCTTGCCGGACAGCAAGCCAGCCAATCACCTAAGGGGGCATTCCTGTCTCCTAGGAGACTAAGCACAGGGATTTTTAGGCACCTCCCTCACTTCCAGCCCCCGCCAGACACCCTGGAGCCAGTGGCGGGCTTCACTCGTGAATCCCACCAAAGACAAAATGAACAAAGTGACCAAGCCTAGTTTGGCGCGCAGAGTAAGTCTTAAGAAGGACCTTTCCACAAAGAAATGGCGAAAAAAGAAGACCGGTGCCATTTTGACAAAATGGGCACCCATGGGTGCTTAGCCGTGGCTGCAAACGCAGCTCGCGGTAAAAACACACAATGGTAGAAAAAAGTAAACCACTGCCACCAGCCATTAGTTGTAGAAAGGGTAACATAAAAATGGGGATACTAAGTAACCCCTCCAGCACCCTATGGTAATATAGTGTGTGCTGGGTCTGAAAGTTACAAATGTTAGTAAAGTCAATTTCACTTCACTGCTTTTGGAATCAGTAGTTATCCAAGAGAAAGGTATTTAAACCTTTGGGAAATCTGAAAGAGTTCCCTGTGTCACTGCACTGGGGGTGCTGTGTGACACAATCCAAAAAGATGCCTATGGGGTTTGTCAGATTTCGAAAAAATACAAAAGAAACACAGAGTTTAAATCACAGAAAAGTACACGAGAGAGTGGGAAAAAGGTCTCACTCTCTCCAGGTTAAAAAGTCCTAGAGTCCAGCAAAAGTGCTGGGGTTTTCTAAGAGGAATTAGCACATTTCTGAGAACTCTCTCTAACAGGTGGGTGGAGTGCATTTGGTTGCGTGTGGGTCAGGTGGCTATGTTGTCAGATGTGTAGTCCTCAATGTGTCTGTACATGGGCCAAGGTAGCCAAAGGGCTTGTGGCTGCGACACAACTATCAACTGTTGTGCATCCATTGGCAGAGACAAGTTGCATGGTTGCATGGTGGCTATGTTGTCTGTGCATGGTGGTCATGTCAGGGGGGTCCGGTGGGCACTGATTGCTGTCAATGGGGCATCAAGCCTCACATGGATGATGATTGCTTTCTGGGGGTCACGTTGCTTGCTTGCATGGCAGTGTGGGTGTTGGAGCATGCCTGAGGGGTTGTGCAGACATCTTTGTATATGTCACTGGGGTAATCACCAGATTCAGCTTTGTTGCTGGCTCCAAGGTCTGCCATGTCCACGCCCTTTATCCCGACCATGTGCTGTTTACCACTGATCATCTCCTCCCATGGTGTCAGTAGCAGGGGTTCTACTGTGCCACCTCCAGTAGCAGCGTTCTCCCGGTGGTGATTGGAGATGAGGGTCCTGACCCTGGCCTTGAGGTCATTCCACCTCTTCTTCATGCCCTCTACATCATGTTGGAAGTGCCCTGCAGCCGCCACCTTGTCTGATTTCAGCCCATATGTTGTTCTTGTATTGTCGGCTGGTCTTCCTGTACGATGCCCCATATAGGTCATCAGTGTTGGCAACCATTTGCCCTGCCAACAGTGAGTTCCTGCTCGCTGAATTTGGGCTTCCGCTGCCTCATATCGGGCACCCTGCCTTTGCCCTTTCCTGTGGACATGTTTGGCCTTAGCTGGGTGTCTGGATGGCTCTCTGATCTCAAGATATTGGATGGATTGTGTTTTTCAAAATGGCCTCCAAGGAGCTTCCTTTAATAACGATGACAAATTTCTGTCCGTGGAATTACTGCAGGTGGAATTTCCGCCGACTGCCATGGTGGTAATGGTAATTTTGCCATTTCTTGCTGGATTCTTGTCATACCACAGAGTTTTAAGCTGTAACTCCCCTAGGTGGAATCACTGTTACCGCCATTGGCACGCTCGCCAGGTTGTAATTCAGCAGTAAATCCATGACCAGCATAGCAGTAACGCTATATCCGCCACGGCGGATTTACCGACGAATTACTGCCTTACTTGTAATGAGGCCCATAGTCTGTTAAAGTAATTGGTATCCCTACAATATTCTTGCCAACCCCAAAATCCCCTAAAGTGGAGGAGGTGCATTAAAAAACTATGTTCCCAAATGTTCATATTCCCCAGACCTTGCCTAAAAGCCTTAAAGCAGAGGGGTTCCAAATGGTAAATGGAATGTGCTGGGCAGAATAGTATCTTCCAGGTTAAACAAAGTGAAATAACTGATTTAAAAGAACACTCTCTACTGAGACTGAGAAAGGGATTCCAAGTTGAGAGATGTTTCACTGCATAATGGCAAGGGATAAGGATTCACTATATTGAGAAAAGTATTTTGTTAAATAATGGTTGTGGGAGTACATTGTTAGAAATGAAGAGTGTTCAGGGGGGTCAGAAATGAAGAGCGCTGTGCATGCAACATTTCTCTTTAATCAACAGAAGAGCACTATGTGTATTTAAGACAAGCGCATTACAAAATACCCTGCCAAATAGGATTGTCATGTCATGTTCGATAATGCTGCATTGATTTTGATTATATTCAGGGCAATTTTGTGAATGACACAATCACCTTAAGTCTTCTTCAGACCTGTGCTTCTCTTTACATGTTAACAAGGGGGAATTTGAGATCAAAAACTAAAACTGAACATGTTTGTGTCTTGGATATTCTGTGAATTTGTATTACCAAAAGTGAATGGTGTTCAACTTGTTGCTAGTGAAGTTTGTTGGTAGGAAAGATTTTGTGCCACAGCGTAAGGTGGTGTGGATTGTGATAATTATTCTGTAATGTTGATTTTGTCTATTGATTAATAAATATATATTCCTCTACACACTAGCCTCATTACTGGCGTACCTATTGCACAGGGGGGAGGGATGATAGTGGTTTTATTGAGGGGAGGGAAGGAATTCCCTGAATTAATGGTTTCCCCATAAATATATTCTACAGAAATGATGGCACATCCCAGGATAAAGCTTCTGTTTTGATTCATGACAATTTGCATTGTTGCCAGGCTATTCATTTCAGTACAATGTCAGAGATTTGCTTGCCGTGTTTTTGATGCAGTTGTTAAAAGCACCACTGTTTGCTTGTCCCTTGAGTTCCAGGGAGTTGTGCAGGGGAATACGATTGTGTGAGTTAATACAAAGACAAATTGATTTGGCATTGATTGTTGTAAAACTTAGCAGGAATAAAGTGTAAGGTTATTGTTCCTGTGCAGTAAGAGTTTATAAAGGTGTAAAAGCCACTCTTAAAATGAGTGTTATTGAGATGGAAAATGCCAGAAAACATCTCCTACCCAAGATTTTAATCCGGGCAGACAGGCCTGAGCAGGAGGCTGGCAACTGGCAAGCCAGAATGGTACACAAAGTTACATTAGTAGACAATGGGCCTCATTACAAGTTTGGAAGTAGCCATGGTGCTATTAGCTATTAGCTATTAGCGCCATGTCTACCTCCAAACCCGGATCCGGGTCCGGTCTGGCGGAATGGGCACTTACTGGGACATTCCGACCTAGGCGGACCCGGTAAGTCCCCATTCCAAATGCCATTCCCCATTCCCTTTTGAGCCCCCATAGGGCTCAATGGGAATGTGGAAGGCGCTAATAACAGGCCCGCCAATTGCAAGCCTGTTATTAGCTCCAAGGTCCCTTAACGGGTCCCATAAAGAACGGCTGGTCAGACCAGCCGTTCCTGGTGGGACCTGCTAGGGGACCCAGAATAGGGCGGTAAGGGTTTAACAGCACCACTCTTCTTACTGGTGACCGTTAACCCTTACCGCCCAACTCGGAATGAGGCCCAATGACATTTAGCATGAAGGTGGGATTTTATACAAATCCCTAACAGAATTCTACATGAATATCCATGAGGAACAAACTAAAATGGCACCACTCACGGCTCTGTTGTATGTCCATTTACAATTAATAGAAGAGAGATTGGAAAATAAAGGGGCCAGTGTGTTGAATCAGACTGAAGACATGAAAGAGGCCCAGCAATCACTCATGCAGTGAGAGGATAAATAACAACAAAGCCACATTCTTGAGGTGAATTATGAAAAAATAATTGAGCACTTCAAAAATGAGCTACAAACCCACCAACAAGGCAGCGTTGAGCAAGAAACTGGATTCTCGCCACTGTAGGTCACTCATAAGGAGAGATGTAGAAACCATAAGCCACCGTCAACACCCATTGAATGACCAGACTAGCCATGATAGATTATTGTTTGTATGAAATTGTGGTCTTCAAACAGTCCATAAGTGAATTAAAGCATTAAAACATTCAGTTAATCCAAAAAGACATTGGGCCACATTATGAGTCCGATGGTAACCCGCTGGTGCGACCAGCGGGTTGCCGCCAGACTCATAACACTTTTCCGGCGTATAACTTCCTGGTACCACCAGGGCATTACAAGTTCCGGCGGATCGGGAAGACAGGCGTCAGAAAATGTTAGTCCCCATTCCCATGGAGTCACATACGACTCCATGGGAATGGGAACAATGAAGCACTGGCCCTGTTGCTAACGGTGTCAGTGCTTCCATGAAAACTCTGTGGGCGGGTGCCATTGTGCCCGGAAGGTCAGACCTGTCGGGTGCAAAGGCACCCGCCTGTAGAGTTGTAGTGTGGTGGTCCGGAATGGGTGCCGGTATGGTGCGACCGTACCCTTATTTACGGACCGCCACACTTGTAGTGAGGCCCATTGACTCACCAAATGATCTCAGATGCACCAGGATTTAAATATTCTGAAACAACAGAAAAAGCAGCTGAGCAAGGAAAAGGTCACGTTAAAACATATAAGAGATAAAAAGTTAACAGTGTCCTGTTACAAAAAGTGATTTAGATGAAAATGGATGTGGATAACGGTCAGACGGTATCTCAGTACTGGCCAGAATTAGGGAAGAAAATATAAATCTTATGGAGCGTTTGAGACAAGAAGAGGTTAACCTGCTGCAGGTAGCACATACTAGAGATAGTCAGTTGAGAGAATGTGTCATTTTAAATGGAAAATGCTGAAAGAGAAAGGCAAAAGCTTCAGCCTAGGAAGGGAATTTTAAAACCTTCCACACATTCAAGTGGATCTCCCGAGACTGCCTGGAAGGAGGGGAACTACACATTGTCAACAGTCTGAAGAAGAAAATGGGTATTATCCTGGGTGAAGAAATATAAATAGCAGGGAATTTGTGACCACAGACTTCCATGCACTGCCCAGTTATATAATTGCCCAAATAGTTCGAGATTTTCACGAGTGCAGGAGACTGGATTGGGTAATAGAGGAAGCCACTCGGATTTATAAGGTACAGAATCCAACTGACAATAAAAGTAACCCCAAACCCTGAAAACCGAATACCACTCCTACCATTTCGAAAGTGTTGGGAAACAATACCACTCCTTTACACCTGGAGACGGGGGGGGCTACAAATACTCATCCAGCTAACAAGCAGAATAAGAGGCAGAGGAGACCCTCCACCCAGGCCCAATCGAGTGGTAGTAATCCATGGTATCAGAACAATGACCATTCCAACCCCACAACCTATGTAAGTCCTCATTATAAAGGTATGAGGCCGATCCCAGGGTTTATTTACACTCCCCCAGCTCAAAGGGGGGATTCAAACCAGGTGAGTACTTCCCTGTGGAATTTCCCTTTGAATTTCCTGCAAGAATGGAGCAACATGCCACATCCAAACATTAATTTTTCAAACAGGTATCCACCAAACCCTAATTGGGGGAAAATGATAGTGGAAATTTTCCATACTTGAGTTACTCGCTAGAAGGGATAGTTACCCTTTTAGGGAGAAACAGAGCTATGAGCAAAGATCTTCCTTTGACCCTGAAGGAAGACAAAAAGCTACCCTGTTGGAGCGACAGGTCCAACAATTGACCAAAGACTTGGGGCACATCATGAGGGCCAATCATGTTCCTCAGAATGCCCCCAAACGCGTGGAGGGTGGCTGGAAGAATGTCCAGACAATCAACAGGGTCCAGTTTGAAGGGAGATGCCAAGCTCCTGATAAAGCTTCCTTTCTCTTCTGAAAAGAACCCCTGGAAACCTCTCAATCTGATAGAGACTCATCTACTCCCGGGGAGGTAGAAGCCAAGGAACAGAGGGTAGGTAGAAGACGTTGAAGAAAAACTCACTTTGAGGAGAAGGAAAACTGAATTTTCGCCTTTGAGAAAAAAGATTCCCTGGAGTATTCAGGTAAGGAAATCTGCTGTTTCATGAATGGGGGTAGCCCTCCCAAAGGACATTGGGTCATAAGAGACCTTGGGCCTCATTACAAGTTTGCTTGCACGGAAACAAGGGTTCAAGTAAGCTCACCGGAACCCTTGTATCTGGACTGGCAGACTACAAGTTCACCTGCTGGAGCTGCTGCGCCAGATAGGTCTGACCCTGCCGGTTGCAGCGTCCACAGAAGGCAGACTCCTCACAGAAGCACCTGAACCATTAGCAACGGTTCAGGGGCTTCCGAGTCACCACTCCCATAGAGTCCTACTGGACTCTATGAGAATAGGGACTAACATATTACCAGCACCTAGCTTACGGTCCGACAGTAATTGTAATCTCCTGGTGGCACCAGCAAGCTAGGTGCCCGTACAATGTCACGCGTCTGGAGGCAACCCACCTCTAGCACCGGGAGTGTTACTGCCGGACTCTTAATGAGGCCCCTTGAGTATGAGAGTGTAGCTATGGAGACCGGCCCAGATAGAGAAATTCATAGACCCCAAAGATGCAAACTAGATCATACAAAGACCGTAGAGGTATCCTCCCTACAACCAGACTCTAAGAACTGTCTTCAGATTGACAGGGACAGCAAAGAACCTGAGGAGAAAGAGGATCCATAACTAAAAATAGCATTCCAAAATGTAGATTTATTCCTACAGATTGCCAATCTCTGACCTTGGAAATCACTCAAGATCACACAGTGATGGATTTCACCAGTGAGAAAATGACTGCCGAGCTGGCAACTAACTCACACTTTCTTTGTACACCTGAGTAAATAGAGAGCAGGTTGTATGCCCCGTCAAGGTACAGGGTCATTGTGCATTATCAGCTCTGATGGATATTGGATCCCAATCTACTCTTATCTCTAAAGAAGCTTTTCATTGACTGAATCTAGAAAGGAGGGAGAGTCACCAAATTCCCCTCATACCTCTTTCCGGACAACTCCAAAACTTTGATGGGAATGACACGTCGAAGGGACTGCAGATCTGGAAATAAAAATTGGGAGACACCATGACAGTTGTGACTCCAGAAGGCACTCCCTGATTGTTAGGGAACGAATTTCCTTCCGAGGTTATCACCTCTGATTGACTGCGTGAACCAGGTGCTCTGCACCCAGACTAACTGGCCCATCAAACTCAAGAAACGTTTTAATTATGTGAGCCTAAATGGCAACTGCCATTTAAATGAGTGAAGTGCTGATCGATTGGAATTTCACTTCCAGAACAATCAAGTCCCAGAAATCACCATCTGTAGGAGAAAAAAATGGCAATGGGAACTCTTCTCAACTATTGAAAATCAACCTCGCTCCCAGGTACAAGTAATACTCCAAAAAGACTTTACAAAAGGCTAAGATTACTTCGAACTTACTAAGAATCACGAGAAGAGCAAGTCTAAAGGGGAAAAGAAAGAGATTCACCCTCTATCATATAAAAATATCATACATTTTATTCAAGAGTTCATATTTTCTTTTATAAAAGGACAAATATTAAGGAACCACATGACAAACTCTAATCAGTGTAAACAATAGACGGTTTGCACTTTTGTGATATTTAAACATGATCCGCCCAACACAACACAAAAAGTAATGTAATCACAACACTCACAGTTAATAAAAAAACACAATACATGAGTCAATACAGTCTCATTACACATACTCAAAACCACTAAAAGGATTGCACAAATTCATTGAGCACAATTAATATGACTCAAAATAGCCCAACGTGTTTCATTCCCATATAGTCATTGGAATGTTTAAATGTGGGAAATTCTTCAGGGGGTATCTGTTAGGTTTCTGTGTCACTACCGGCCATTATGAATGGTGTGTCTTGCTCTTTCTTAAATCATGTTGCTCTATTGTAATCACTTTCAATGGTAATACAACTACAGGTATCAATTCTTTGGAGATCATGTTGACTCTGGAGGGAAACTCATGGAATGGAAGATGGAGCATTCACTATGGATCATCATGATATGCCTAATGTCCACATAAGAGCATCAATGTTGCACACAATGAATGCGTGTGTTTTAAACTAGTCTGTCCACAATTCATGGAGGTACGGATGAATGAATGCTTCAGCCCAGGTGGTCGCCTGTGTGAATCAGTACCGTCTGGCCAGCAGACGGGTTTCTTGTCCTTATGGATCACTCGTTTAGCGTCTGTATCCTAGTGCTGGGATTACGGCAGTAGCTTCACATTGGAAGGGAATACTTTGAGATTGTATACATATCAACATTTCAAAGAAACCCCAAGTCCTTTGAAAAGGTACAATGAAAAACCAGCTGAAAGCCTGACCAATATTCAGAAAAAGGGTGAACACTTGTTTTTCCCCATTCAGATAAATGAGGGGAGGGAGCCAGTGCTCGCCAGAGTATGTCTGAATAATGGAAAAAGCTTCATCAGGATTATTCAGGAAACTCCAAAAAGATCAGACAATTCCCACATTTAAATTGATTGATAAATGGGAAGTGGGTTTGGAAACACCAAATTCTAAGCATTTACTGCCTAGCAGGTGTATGCTATACACTTCCATTGGCATCAAAACTATGGAACATAATTGCTGGGTCGCTAGAGATGTCACTTCTGACTTTTATTTGGGTAGTGACATTCTCGGTCGATTTTCAGTTAGTCCAGAGTTGATCAACAACAAAGTATTGTCACGACTGTGGGTATCCCCATCTGCTTGGATAATACTGAGAAGGCATTTCAGTCAGCTTAATTGCTGCCTTATGCAGTGGAAGTTGAAATGGGAGAAGAGGTTATCATCCCAGGACAATTGTGATGATTCATCAAAATTAAGTATGGATACAAATCTAAAACATACGGACACTTACATACATTTGAAATCTTACCTCCAACTAGAAGGTTTGTATTTGTATCCGACACCCTTAGTATATCTAGAAGATAACACCATTCGAATATAGGCGGATAGCAGTGGCCCTCAAAGTATTACTTTGGGCACAGGCACCTCTATTGGAATGGCGGTCGATGCCCAACACCATTCAATTTGTTAAGGGAATTAAATCATTGGACCAATTCCTCACAACTGCAATGACACCAGTGACAGTATTCCTCCAGAAAAGATTTGTTTCCACCATGTGGGCGATTTCTTGGTGTACTCTTCATGCTCTTATGGGGTGGAAGTGGTAACCTGTGACATTAGGATGGATGAGGTGGTATTTTGAGTCAACCACAACTACCTCCAATCCACGGAGCCTCATGTCCAGGTAAACAACATTAAAGCTGTGATATAACTATAGAGTCTAGAGAGTGACAGCTAATACCCACTGACCTAGTCTTAGCCACCCGCAAAGTTACATACAACCGGTTGGTCTCCAAGTCAGCACTCGCTTGGAAACACAGCCTGGATGTAATGGCTGGGTCGTGGACCCACACAATAGAGGAGATAGTAAGATTTTCCTCCAGAATGGTAAACATGCTTATAGTGTGAGAACCGGGGAAAAGATTGTACAAGGAATCTTAGAGAATGCTCTATTCCCCAAACTACTAGAAGCACATGAGTCAGATACAAAAGGGAAAGGGACAAAAGGTTTTAGGGAGGCTTACCAAGACCCAGAACCAAGCCGAGACATACCAAAGCCTAGCCTTGAGAAGGGGAACCTGAGATCATTCCTGATTTAGCATTCGTGCAACGCAATGACCCTGTTTTAGCTGAATCTTTCCTCAAAGCCATCCCTGAAGAGGAAAGCAGAAAGAAAGATGGTTCCTTTTTTTTCTTGAAACAGGGATTACTATATAGAAGGGATACAACCAGTGAGGAATCCCCTCACACTCAAATAGTAGTCAGAGCAGCCATGGCATATAATTATACCCGTTCTGATCTTGAACACTTACTACATTATTTTGCTGTGGGACATGCATCACTTGTGCTGTGCTTCCCTCATTCCTTATAAACACTGTTCCTTCCATGGCAAACTTTGATAATTTTTTCTGCACCAACTTTGCCTCTTCTTGCTTTCTACCCTCAGCTTTCTTCTTATCTTTCTCTTTTAGCATTGTGCAATAATGCACAATGTCAATTGTATCTGTGGCCATGGTTTTGCTTCCATTCCCACCAGTTTTTTTAACTGCCTCTGTACTGGTTCCGGCAGTCCCTGACATAATATGTGGTAAAATAACACTTCCGTTTTTTTCCCACGGTCCGTGTGTTTCTGCACTACATTTATCTTGAATATCCTGAATAAAAGCAATAGTGTCTTCATTCCCTCACATCTTCCTAATCATTATCACGCCAATATCCGATGTGTCTAGATATTGTACTCTAAGCGCTCACCATAAGTCTGCTTTACAGTTATTGAATGGCGCCCAATCATGCACTGTGTTTTGCGCAGTTACTTTTGGAAACCCGGCTCTTTTACAAATGTCATCAGGTCTCTCCCCTAGGATAGCTGATAACATTCATTTTATATCACCTACATTTATCGTCATTCCTGACGTTCTTTTCTCTAATTCCTTAATGCACTTTCGCACACTGGAAGCTAAACTCGCCAGTGTGCATTTTAAATTATCCTTATCCATCTGACGCCATGGTATATATTGTGGTTGCCCCCTACCTTTGTCACACTCCTTGTCTTCCAGGCAGATTTATCATTGCCTGCTTGTTTTCTCCTTGGCAATGCACTTAGTCTGCTCACACAGGGTGAGGATGCATCCCCTGTACAATTCAACCATACTTGTGGTTGTTCAGAATATGGTATTGGTTCTGGTGTTTTCATATAGGGTCCTCTAGATCTAACAATTTTACCCCTTTATCTACACTTGAATCTCTTGAATTCCATATGCGCCTTCTTCTTGCGTTTCCTTATTTTGTTTCTTTTCCTCGTCCGACATCATTATACCCCAACTCGTATGACTATCGTCCTCTTCGGCATCCTCAAGATCTAACCTACTTAAGGATATAGTTCTATGATCGTCTGCTCAGATGTCATTTACACTTCCTCCTACTCTACTAAAGGATGCTCCTTGTTCACCCTCTTGGGTCATATACCCTTCCTTATCCCTTATTTGTCTATACTGTCTCCCCATTCTTGTTCCCATGCTCTTTCTATGTTCTTCTCTCCATATTGGCATATCTAATGGTCCTTGCACCCTTCACAAGACAGTTGTGACCCTCCACCATCTTCAGTTCCTTCTTGCATTTCTATGGGTATCATGCTTCTACAGCATACATATTCAATCTCATAATTTTTAAATCCCCTGCTTCTGTTCAGTTTGATCCATATTTCCATTAATTCCTCTTGCCTTCTTTGTAACCTAAATGCTTTCAATCTTTGAGCTTCTACTTTTTCTTATTTCTCTTCTTCTAGCCACTCCTTAAAGAGATGTAAACGCCTATTACGCCAGTGGATACATGCGTAAAGAACCAACTCTGGTGCACGAACATTCAGAATGCTCCCTCCAATAAAATAGCCACCTTTCAATCCAAAATCTCTGAAAAACGAAAAAACGTAAAAATCATAGGCAATATCCACCAAGACACAAACCGAATACCAATCCACCCCAGGACTTTAAATTCTCTAAAATCTCCACCCTGGAGGTACAAAAAATCATTGCCTCCCTCAAACCCACACGATGCCAAGGCGATAGCAGCCCGGTGCAAATAATGCTGCTGCTAGAGATCTAGCACCCTTCATATTCAAACTAATCAACGCCTCATTTACATTGGGCATAGTACCCAGTAACTTAAAGGAATCCTGGGTCCTACCCCTACTTAAAAAATAATCTCCGGACCCAACCATCCCTACAAATTATAGGCCAATTACAACAGTCCCTTTCTTATTAAAGATTCTGAACAGAGTAGCTTATCTACAGATCCAAGAATATCTAGAGTTCAACTACCTCCTAGGGACTCGCCAATCAGGATTTAGACCTCAACATGGGACCGAAATGGCACTCATTGACCTAAAAGCTCAGATTAACGAACTGAAGGACGTTGGGAAAATGGCCTTACTACTATTATTGGACCTTTCGGCAGCGTTTGACTTGGTTGACCATTAGGTACTATGCAACCACCTCGCCTCTGTAGCCCACTTCTCCCAGAATGCCATTACCTGGATATAATCTTTTCTAAATAATAGGACTATGAGAGTCTTCTCCCCTCAGCAGCAGCTAACCGTATTCCCATCACATATGGAGTCCCTCAAGGCTCCTGTGTATCACCTACTATGTACAACATCTTCACTAAGCCCTTGTTCGATAAACTGGATCGTCTGTGTGACACCTACACCAACTACGCAGATGACACCCAGATCTTCCTTCAGTTGTTGGGTATTTATGAAGATGGTGTAGCATTAGTGAACAAATGTATCTCATCATTTGGGCATGGGTGACCATACACAGCTTTTAACTGAATGATGATAAGACGAAATTACTGATTGTAGGCACTACAGCTAACCTAAACAAACTGAATTCAGACTACACCTCCTTCAACATTGATGGAAACAAAATCCCAGTTGCCAAAGAGGTAAAAAACTCTAGGTTTCTATCTCGTCGCCACACTAAATCCACATAAACAGTTGAATGCTACGGCCTCAGCCGCAGCTCATACCGGGAAACTAATCAGGGCATGCAAACCCTGACTCTCTTAGGAAAGCTGCATTACACTTACCAGAGCACTAATACTGTCCAAGTTAAACTACTGCAACAGATTCTATTTGAGAGCCAATAAATATGTACTTATTAAACTACAAACCTTGCAAAACAATGCTCTAAGAATAGCACAGAACATCCAAAGAAGAGCTTACATATCTGAAACAAGCAGACAATATGAATGGCTGTCAATCAGGGACAAAATTCAACTCGAAACGATGTTCCTCAAATATAAATCACTAAATCATGCGGCCCCCCCGTACTTAACAGAAGAGTTCAAGCTAAATACATCCACACGAGCCACTAGGTCAACTAACACACTCGGTTTCATAGTCCCAAGATACAAATTACAAAAATCTGGTGGGACAGCTTCCCAGTCATCGCTGCCCAGCTGTGGAATTTGCTTCCTCTATCCTTAAAAAGATCTAAGTCATTTGCCAACTTCAGAGGTAACTCCATCAAATGGTTAACCGAGCAGTACTAACTTTAATACTCTTCTCCACCACTCCACCCTAAACCTCCAATCCTGACCTATGGTTGCAAAACCTGAATAACATAGTATCTTTAGTATTGTCTATGCTGTAATTATGTCATTATGTAATTATGCTTCTTTTCATCTGTAAATCTACTGTAGATATTATCTGTATGCCTCTAACCTCTGCAACTGTCGAATGCACCCAGATACCCCCGGGTTAAGGTGCACTTTATAAATAAATAAAACAAACAAACAAACAAACTCTTTCTCTCTTTTCGCCTCGTACTTTCTTCGCTCTTCCCTTCGTTTACATTCCTTGTCTCACTCTTGTTAATATAACCTCTCTTCTTCCTTCTCTTCAGCTTTTTTGTCTTGTTCTTCCATTTTCTCTCTTGTTTGAACCCCACCAATACCTATGTCATCTAATGTAAGCAATATCTGTCCTCCCATCCAATTATTCTGCACTACTATCGAACTCTTAGCTATACCTGTCGCCCTTCTTTGTTTCTCTGCCTCTTCTTCTATCTCTATCTTTTTTTTCTGTCTATCCTTTTTCTCATCACACTGTTTACTTTCATTGTGTGTCTGTATATATTTACACTCTCTACTGTTACTCTCTTCTTCTGTCTCTTCACTAGTATTGGTAGGAGGTTTGTATGGTGGATTAACATACCCCGCGCTGCTTTAAATTCCTTTAAAGGGTAAAATCCCTCCTCTTTTTTCTCTATGTCTTGCTTCTCAGAGGGCGAAAGAGGAGCCTTATAGACTGGATCTTCTATCTCATTCTGGTACATTTTCCAAAGCTCTTATACTGCTGATCTCTTCTCTAGCTTCTTTCCCTTACACGCAGCATGCAAATATTTCGTCAAATTTGGTAATACTACATTGGACAATATAGTCCCGGAGGTCAGGGCATACATGTTTTAGTGGTCTTGTCTTTTAACATCCCCCTCTCACTTTACCGGGAAAGCTGGAACTGATGTTGTATACCACTCTTTTGAACAAATTACAACAAATAAATGAAAGCAAATAAACAGGACGGGGAATCATAGGCAAAGGTAATTAGCAAAATACATCTGCACATTAGGTCACTCTCCTGAGACCAACTTGAAATCAAATCTTATGGTCAGCGGCTGACCGTCTATCCAACAATGTCTGCTATATTCCCTTACCCATGGTGCCATTGCATGGCAAATGATTGCACTGGTCTAACAGAGGCTGATGGCCAATTCTTCACCAAGGACAAACATGAGGCAAATCTGTGGTTTTCATGGAATTTAATGTGTCCCACTGCTCTCCAAACAATACACCACAGAGCTGTGCAGTTCATGACAGCCACTCTGAGGAAAGCTAGGGGTATGAGAAATGTAAAGGAATATAGCACATTTGTAACATACTGTTGTGACCCCCACTGTGCAACATAACATACACCACTAGAGTAAAATAAATGTAATTAGTACCCCGGCCACCATATCTGCACTTACCTACAAGCACCCATTGGTGCATTTCCTAGCCCTACCTCATCTGTAATTCAGATTTTTATCACATTCATTCCAGAAAGTCATAATTCTACTAAAGACACGGGGTGAAAGATTATGCTTCTCTTTCATATTTACTACTCAAGAAGCAAATGACAAACCAAAAATATAACATGGCAACAAAGATCAAAAAACTAAAACTTCCATTTGAGATAGAGTCTTTGGTAGTCCAAATATTATTGGTCTCTTAACTGACCACGTGAATTTCAGTCCAGTCCATAACCATGACCACACTGAACATCCTCCTCCACTTCCTCTTTCTTTGTTTGAACGAAATTGTGTCCACTGTTAATCACAATCCCGTTGCATGATTGGATACTTTCTTCAATTCCCTGGTTGCTTGGAACCTAGTAAAACAAAACATATTTGGTGACTGCAAGTCGAAAGAGGGTGGGACAATCGTATGTTTCCTACAGTTCAAATGTTGTCATAACTTTATGCATATATAACAGTTAATACTTTTATATCATTCATATCTTCATATCCATTTATACAGTTAAATACCTTTGAAACAGTTAAATACAATGTTAAACATTCCTCATTGATTATATGATTGACAGGTTGGGATAATCCTTCGCCTCCATGTCTTTAATAGAATTATGACTTTCTGGAACGAATGTGTTGAAAATCTGAATTGTATGTCAAGACCAGAGGCTTGGATTATGCTTGTTCAAAGCTTACTCACCACTAACAATGTCATACTCTCCACTGGTTTAAAATGGAAAGTCTTAAAGTCGATTAATTTAACCAATCTGCCGATCTCATGATGTCTTCTACTCTGGTTCCTATATTGAAGGACTTGGTGGCCATCGCTTCCCTTGCTGAATGAGCACTGTACCTTACTATGCCAATGCCTGCATGATCCATCACCCATCTCAGTCATCTGGCTATTGCAGCCGGTGTTATGGCCTTGTATGGTTTGGATAGTGTGTTAATAATTGGGATACCCCAGTGACCTCACTTCACTCGTAATATCTTCATATGCTGTCAAACATCTAATAGGGCACCATTTAGGCTGCCCTCGAACCGAGTCGTATGATATAGATTTCAGTCCTATCTTGGTCCTTCTCGTTATGAAGAAGGTTACCCTATTCAGTGATATACTTTTCATGTTGATCTCTAATGCTCTACTGTCCGAAGATCTCTTACAAAACAGTAGACAAAGAAGCATGGATAATTTGGCTAAAATTACCTTCATGGATAATTCCTGGTTGTCCGGCTATGATAGAAAAAGTTTGAATACTGTGTCAACATCCCATAGTTGAGTGTATTTCTCTCTAGAGGGCCTAGGCATTTTCACCCCTCTTAAAAGTCTTCAATTCAGGGGGTGTTCACCTATAGCGATCCCTTCAGTCTTGGGGTGTCCTGCTGATATTGCGGACCTGGTCATATTGATGGTCCTATATGCTTTCCCCTGAGCTGCCATCTGGGCTAGGAAATCGGCAATGTGGACCACATCTGTTCCATCAGGATGTATGTCCCTCTTCATACACCAGCTATTCCAGTTAGCCCATGCAGATTTGTAAGCCCTTTGTGTTCCTGGTGCCCAGGATTCATTAATGATGAGCTCAGCCTCATTTGATATCCTAGCCTAACCCAAGTTTCCCTGAAATCACTCATGCGACCAGATTGAATTTGACTGTTCTCACTAGTGGATGGCTGAGGCCTCTGGGGTCCCATACAATGAAATGTACATGGGTAGAGCTACCGTGTCGTGATGGGATAGTTCAAGTAGACTGGGGAACCACACCTGTCCCCTCCAGTCTGGAGTAATCAGAACTAGTGATGCGTTTTGCCTGCTCACCTGGGCTAGCGTTCTCACAATCATGGAAAAGGGGGGAAACGCATAATTCGTTTGTTGACCCCATGCTTGGAGAAAAACGTTCGTTGCTTCTGCTCCTCGGTCCAACCTCCAGCTGGAAAAAACAAGGTGGTTGGCTGTTCAATTTCGATGCAAAGAGATCTACCTGGCATGGCCCCCGCAGAATCATCAGTACTTGGAATACCTCTTTGTCCAGCTTTCAATTGCTGGCATCCCTGAGATATCTGGAGTTCCAGTCGGCCACTGCGTTCTGATGGCCTGGTAGGTACTCCGCTGTCACCAACACTTTTCTCTGAAGGCAGAGTTCCCAGAATTCCTTCACCATTTCTGCCAATAGTCTGGACCACGTCCCTCTCAGTCTGTTTATATATCTGACTGCTGAGACGTTGTTCATCTTGAGTAGGACACACCATTGTGCCTTCTTCTGCATCCAGCATTTCACTGTGAAGGACCCTGCTAGTAATTCTAGACAGTTGATGTGCAGGGCTGTTTCCTGTTCCGACCACCTGCCCCCTGTCGACAAGTTCCCTCATCAGGCTTCACAGCCCCAACTGCTGGAGTCAGATTTTATGACCAGGTTCGGGGACGAGCCAAATATGGCTCTCCCATCCCATGCATCCATGTGATGTAGCCACCGATCTAACTCCTCCCTTACTTTCTGGGAGATAGTAACATTTGATTCATAAGATGTGCCCCTCCAGAGGTGTCTGATCTTTCATCTCTGTAGGGCTGTGTAATGTAGAGACCCTGGGAATATAGCCTTGATCGATGAGGCTAATTGTCCCACTAACCTTGCAATGTCTCTCAGAGACATCTGTTGATAAGGTTTGTCTTATCTGTTTCTTGATGTCGTTCACTTTGGAAATTGGTAAGCTGAGAGATCCCTGTATCGAGTCTACTATGAACCCCAAGAATTCCATTGTCTGTTCTGGTTGTACTTTGTATTTCTCTCAATTTATCAGGACACCCACATTCTGCAATAGATCCACTGTTGTCTGCAGCTGTATTCAGAGAGACTCTCTGTTCTGGCACATTATGCATATATCGTCCAGATATATTATGAGTCTTATCCCCTGATCCCTGAAGTGTTTCACCACTAGTTTCATTACTTTGATGAAAGACCATGGTGAGGATGACAGTCCAAAGGGTAGGGACCGAAATTCCCATGTTAAATCTCCCAAGGAAAATATTAGGATTCTGTGGTTTTTTGCCGCTATGGATACTGTCAGATATGCGTCTTTGGGGTCTATCCTGATGAGCCAGTCTCCTTGGCTCATCAGGATAAAAAATAAAGAATAATTCTTCCAAAAGAACATGAGTAATTTGTTCGATACATGCGTACGACAAATTTGTTCAAACTCCTCAGATTTCTGATTTGGCTCACTTTGTGTTTCCCCTTCACTATGAACATATTGCGTATGAACCCTACTGAGGAGTATGGTACCTGTCTTATAGCGTTTTTGCTTTCTAGCCCTCTCAGTTCTTCCTCTAATAACTGTATGTCTTCTTTGTTAAGACATAAACCCCTTGGAGGATTCCTGTGGTGTGGTGTCATGTGAAAATCTATGTGGAAACCCTGCACGGTCTCTAGTACTCAGGTATCTTTGGATATAACGTGGCAATTTTTATATGCTCTGATAGTCTCCCCCTAATATGGGGGTAACAAGGCCCATGTTTTTTGCTCTCACCTGTGGGATTCTGTTGACAATCTCCATGTCACCAGCCTCCGCCCCTCTCTCTGCCCCTGGAGGGGAAGAAAGTGGTCTGTTTCCGATCTTCTTGATCTCTCCACTGTGTCGTATCGTTGTAGGGTCTGCTGAATGGGAAGCGACCGGCAGAGCGACCCCTTCCTCTGCTAACCTTCCCATAAAAAAGAGTCTTCCGAACACTCTCTTGAGAGATGCTTGTGCCTGCGTAGGAATTTGTAAATTTCGTTGGTTCTTTGATGGACGAATCCCCAAAGAGTTTCCACTTTGCTGCAGTCGCTGTCTCTGAGGAGGCCAATTCACTTATTTTTGGGTCTATTTTCACCAGTAGTGATCTCCTCCTCTCTGTGGTAATAGCATAGTTTGCATTACCAAGCATACAAATGGCTCTTTGAGCACACCCGATTAGAATCAATATGTCCACATGTTCGCTCTTCTCTCTGTCCTCCTCATCCATCTGTAATATCTTATTGAGTGGTCCCACCATGTCCAGCATTTTGTTCTGGTATGATCGCCAGGACCTATTTAGACTTTTCTTCACATCTTTTACGTATTTACCCATAAATGTGACAATTTTCTCGTCTATCTCAGGTGTCTCAGGGTTTCTGGGTCATAGTCATCAACGGCTCCATCTTCCTCAGTATCCACTTTCTTTTTCTTTGGCGCTTCACGGCCTTATTCATCTGAGGATGATATTGAATAAACGTCCTCTTCCGAATAGACATCCTCCCAAACGTCATGCTCCTCCTCCGAAGTATCAGATGATCTATCTTGCCACCCACCTGCTAGGCCCTGCTTTGGCTCTCAGTTTCCTTCTCTTACCACACTTCTTTTTGGGTGGTGTGCCCAGGGGGGTATGGGCCTGATCTGCCCTGCAGGCTGTCTTTCTGCCCCTATCACTCTAAGTTGTGCTTTCATGCCTGTGATTTCCTGCAGCCCCTGTGAGAACCTGAGCTAATCCTCCATCATCAGAGCTATTTGCTTAAGTCCCTATCGCAATGAGGCTCCCATGGCTTTCTGTAGGACCTGAGCCATTTCCGTGTGGCTCCTCTTTTGTCTAACACTAGCCTTACCCTCATCACTGGAAGA
The DNA here is from genome assembly GCF_040938575.1 of Ambystoma mexicanum. Classification (NCBI taxonomy): domain Eukaryota; kingdom Metazoa; phylum Chordata; class Amphibia; order Caudata; family Ambystomatidae; genus Ambystoma; species Ambystoma mexicanum. The sequence continues at coordinate 253,149,682 of NC_090921.1, read as the reverse complement.
GCTCATGTCAGCACAGACACTGAGGATTGTCATATTGCCAAGAAGTATAATGGGTTAATCTCCTTGAGATTGTATGTGTATATGTATATATGTATATATATGTTTGTTTGTTTTATTACTTATTACCTGTAAAGTGTCATATGCAATGTGCCTGGTTACCCCTGGGTCTGGTGCGCAATAAAAGTAATAAAACAAACAAACATAGAGCACTTTTCGGGCGGCCTATAACTCCGCTCCCCCTGGACGAATCCTCTCCAAACTTGGCAAAAGAAGTATATGAGCCACTCTGAATTGTTTTTGCAAAGTTTGATGATGTTTGGTCCGGGGGGGAGAGGGGGAGTTATAGGGGGGGTCCCAAAACGTCTTTTTTTTCCCATAGACTGAATGGGGGAAAAAGTTTGCGCACGGCTACAGGCCAAACCGCTGGATGGATTTTCACCAAATTTGGGGCAGGGGCTTGGTCCCAAAAGCGTGCTTTTGTAAATTTGATGACATTCCGTGCAGTAGTTTTATTTAAAATCAGCTAAAAGTAAGTCTAAAAAAATTAGTGATATCTATGTCTGCTCCGCGGTCACACTCCCTGTTCGCTCCGCGGACAAGATACCGATTGGCTAAGGGGCTGGCGTCATGACGCAACGTCTCTGCCGATTGGCTGCAGTGAGACGTGTTCTGCGTCAGATTGTTTGGATGCGCCCGACATCTTGGATCCGCCGACAGCGCAGCGGAGACCAGCGGCAACATGCTATTTTGAAAACTATTTTGCTGTGTCATAGTGCTTGGGGAGGTTCACACAGTAAGAGATGGGTGTAAAACTGTATTTGTTCAGGCGGTAGGTGTTAATGATGTATTCTCTATGCCCGCCTTGTTCGTAATGTTTGTGCATACAGAAAATGAGGGTTTTAATAAGGGTAGTATTTCAGTCTGTGCTGTGCACAGGCACCTTGAAACTGTTCTACGGACACGCATGGTGTTAGCGAACATTGAAATTGAGTACATGTCGTTATTACATTATTTTTTCCTATGGGTGTGCTATTGATTAGTACGCCCCCATGGGTGTGACATGCTGCGGTGGTTGTGGCCAGGGCCTAGAGTCTTGAATGCATGGCCGTAGGCATGTCACCCCAATGGATACACCTGTAGTATTGATTATCGATTAGATGCTTGTGGGGATAAGCACTGGAGGTATAAGCCTCTGCACACCCATACATTGTAATATCTATGGACATACAGCTAGGAGTCTAGCCTCTGGCCAGAAGCACTGAAGCATTCCAAACCTATCAATACATCTGTACTACCGCACATCACTCAGTAGGTGTTAATGATGTATTCTCAATGCCCACCTTGTTCGGAATGTTTGTGTGTACAGAAAATGAGGGGTTTAATAAGGGTAGTATTTCAGTCCGTGCTGTGCAGAGGCACATTGAAACTGTTCTGCGGACAGGCATGGTGTTAGCCAACATTGAAATTGAGTACATGTCGTTATTTCCTAATTTTCTCCTATGGGTGTGCTATTGATTAGTATGCCGCTATGGGTGTGACATGCTGCAGTGGTTGTGGCCAGGGCCTAGAGTCTTGGATGTATGGCCATAGGCTGCAGACCATGCACCCAAAACTGATCTTAGAAGTAGTCAAAATAGAAGCACCATGGTTTTGATATGGAGCAATGGTTGTGGGTAGGACCTATGGTCTTGCTTGCTTGACCGTATGGTGTAGGTGGTAGGTTATACATCAAAGATGCTAGTCCCAGCCTACAGCCACTGCACCATATTACTGCCATAGATTAGCCGTGTAGATTTGCACATGTATGAAATGACTGTAATTATACTTACTGTTTAATTTGTTCAGAATCCATACATGTTTTACATGACTGAAGTACTTGGTGGAACTAGCCTTTTTAATTTCTGTGATAAAAGAAAAAGCATGTTAGTGTTTGCATTTTATGAAGACTTATTACATTGTATAATCGACAGTTTCGTTTTTTTTTACCCTCATATTTAGTTTACAAACCAGTGTACTCTGCATTGTGCTCAGTTTCTGTGTTTGTTTTTCTAATCCTTGGGTCTGGGGGAAAAAAATCCTTGTGGGATTAAAAAAACCTTCATTTGCTATAGTACAAACTATTTCTTTGCCTTCTTTGAGTGTTTCCTTGTTCTTTGTGATTAATGTTATGTTTGTTGTCTTGTTGCCGATTTTTAACAACAGTTAGATACCTGTTGGCGTATTCTAACTGTGCATTTGTTGTTACGGTTCTGTGGTATTTATTTCTCTGTGTCGTTGTAATACACTCTTGGGCAGTTAGATACCTGTTGGCGTATTCTAACTGTTTGTAGTCTTTCACTTCATTTTCTGGTAATGGTGAAGTACATATTAGTTATTACATTTTGGCTTCAAGAAGATTAAATACACATTTGTAAGATTAGCTGGTAATCTCTGCTTTAGAGTAATGGTGCTATCATTACATTCCACCCATCCACATTTCTTTTTAATGTATGCAGTGTAGTGACCTGCATTGGTTGTAGCTCCTGCATGGTAGATTATACCTACTGTTGTAAAGGTTTTCTTTCCAAGTGACACTTGACCGTGTGTAAATCCAGTGAGCTTGCAGTTGTTTTTGGTACCATCTGCATTATAACGTAGCAGCATAAGTATTATGTACTTACTATGTGTTTGTATCAGTAAGGTGGAGCGATTGTCTGAATTGCACATAGTACATAATCTGCCATGGTTTGCATTCTGTACAAGTTGCTGAAATGGAATGGATTCACAATTAGGTATGGATACATACACAAATCGCTCTTTTGGGATTTGTTCCTGTATCACATTGCTACAGAGAGTGCATGTATGTTTCCACATGTATGAAATCTAGAAGATTTAATTTATAGGTATGCTTTTGTTTTCCAGTACTTGTAGTAAGTACATTAGACATTCTTGTGGATCTTCTTGTGAGTTTATAGTAAATCTCACCATTCCAGTACAGTAGTCCAATTATTGTCAGGATTGTTTGTTGCGTTTCTATGAAGGACTAACATTTGCAAACACAATTGGTCTGTACTGTGTACGTAAATATTGTTAATAATTGTTGGCAAATGAAAATAGAATATTCATTGCTACATTTGCATAGCAATTTACACCAGTTTCATTTGAAAATTTGAATCGACCAGCTAGTTCTGTATCTGAGTGTTTTTTTCTGAGTTTCTCTTCCTTCTTTGAAGAAGTACTTGGTTTACTTTCCCTAATAGGTTCTTCTTTGCTTGTGGTAATTGATGAACCTTTACCTTCTTTTGTTTTCTTTGAAGGAGTTGCTGTCAGATTCTGTTGCATTTCTGTTTGAATTAGTGTTCTTTACCAGGTTTTACTTTTTCTGGAACAGGATATTGTTTCAGATGGGGGGGGTGTGCAGTGAATGTAGTCTATTGTATCCTAAAATGCAAGGAATATCAGCGTTCACTTTACTTGCATCAAAGATGATTAGAAATAGACCGTCAAGTGTATGTATGCATGATAGTGCTATGTAGCTCATGCCTTCTTTAAAGAATGTGTTTCCTATATCTATCAATGCTTTGTCTAGGGTAAGACCTTGGGATTTATGAATGGTGACTGCATATGCAAGAGTTAGAGAAAATTGTTCTCTACGTACATACATGTCTTTGAATAGAAGGAAGCGAGCAGTTGAGCGCCCTATCCTTTTCACTTCTGCAAGATTGTCAAAGCGAATATTGACAAACTGAATGTTGTTGTCACTGGGGTATGATTGAAAGCCAACAACTGTACCCAGTGCCCCATTAACTAGCCCTTGCTCCACGTCAAGGTTACGTTTAAGCATTACTCTACAATTTAAGGATAATTTTAATATTTTTTCCAACCCAGCTGTGTTGGAGATTGAATTTTCTAAGCTATTTAGTCTTGTTGTCGCTTGCTCACACATGGGTAGTGTCATACCATGTACGTCTAGTTTGTCTGTGGCGCAAATTTCCATTATTGGTTGCATTTCTTTATTTAACATTGTTTCATTGAATTTGAAACAACTTCCAAGAGATGGCATTAAGGCCATACAATTGACATTTTTGTGTGCCAATTGTTCCATAAAATCAGTAGCACATGCTTTATCGCCATAAAGTGCATGAATGTTCTGGTTTTTCAATATTGCTTGTGTTTCTTGAGATAGTACACCAACTCTAATACTTTTTAGGATGTTGGCATAAGTGAGATCTGCAGATTGCCTCATGTTTTCTGTTAATTCTCTGTATCGGAAATGTTGCCAATGGTTGACATTTCCTATGCTGCCAACAGATTTACGGCAGAGTTTGTGTCCGTAGGTTTTAAAAATAGGTTCACCTTTCACTGGTGTCAATTGTAGAAGATCTCCAAAAACGATAATGTATTTCCCTGCAAAGAGTTCTCAGTAGTTTGTTTTAAGTACTTGCAATCTGAGGTGAATCAATCTATTAGTAGCATTTTCATTTGCTTTAATACTCTGCGTAGTTCCATTGCAGCTTCTGCTGAAAGTTTGTAATAGCCTAATTTGTTTTGGTGTTCTACTGGAAGAAGTAGCAATCGGTGTAAAGTGACACTGCCTATGTTGTAGGCAGCTAAACCTGTGGGGGCAGTTAGAACAGCTGACAGTTTGTTGTTTGTCAATTGCTGAAGGAACTTGCTGATAACTTTGATTAAGAATGTTTTTCCTGACCCAGTTTCACCACTGACGTACAGCAGTATTGGTTTGTAATTTTGGCAAGTACATTCTTTATTTTCGTGTTGTACACCATGTGCAATTTGTTTTGTTATGTCTTCAAAAATGGTGCGCTGATCTTTGTTAAGTTTTGCTTGTTGTACAGTTAAGTCTTCCATATTTTCTTGATAGTGACACATGGTGTTTTCCACTTCTGTCATAGCTAATTCTGCCTCATTTGCTATTAGTTGCTGTCCTAGTGGCTCTTTGCTTCCTGTTACAGAAGGTTGACTACTGTCAGAAGAGTCCCTATCTAGTTGGGCCTGAAGTTCTTCTTCAAGTTGCTGTTCATTGTGCAACATTGTTTTGTACTGTGTAAAGTTCACATCGGTGATAGTGCTTTCATTTGCTTTGAAAGAATCTTTATAGCAGTCATAGTTATCTAGTATCTCTTCTTCTTTTCTCCATGGTTTAAAACGTTGTAGCAGAGACATGTAATATAGTTCTTTTTGCTGAGGAGTGTGTAATGACAATTTAACATGATTAAATAAGCTTTGTTTGGTAAGTTTCACTAAGCTGCCTTCATAATCTGTGACTCTATATCTGCCTTTGCTTTCATTGGGTTTCATATTATTTTTGTATGCAAAGTTTTGAGCTATGTGGTATAGACACATGCTTTGCAAAGTGCTACTCCTGTTCGGATAGTATGTGTCCAGTAAATTGTTTTTTAAAATGTCTTGGCTGTTGGGATCATGTCTGGCAATTGTTTCTAGGTCCTCATATGATTTCAGAACTCCTTTTCTAGATTTAGCAGGACCAAGACTTAGCCATACTATGTTGTCTGATTTTCCGTACAAACCAGTACCGGTTAAACGATCTGCCGCTTCATAGGTGCCACATTCTCTATGAGAGAGCATTTTTATGCCTAGGCTGTACAATTTTTGAGATACTGTTTTGTCTGATGATAGGTCATCCCAGCGGTCATGAAGCTTTGTTTTTTCTGCTTTTGTTAAGTAGGCTGTAACATATCGTGCAACAGCAGTGGAATTGTCTGCAATGTACTGCACATATATGTTCTCATTCCACAAGAGTGCAATGATTGCATTGTAATCATTGATATATTTTGGTTCTTCTGTTCTTTTTATGTAATACGTGTTCTTAGGTGATTTACCTTTAACACTATGTCGAACTGAAGACATGAAGTTGTTCACTTCACCTGTTTCTGTAACTGTTCTAGGGAAACCAAACCGGCATTTGGTGTAGTATTTCCCTTTGTTTTTGTATTTGCGACAATATTTGCCACATGTGTGTCTTTGAAATTGTAACATCTGGCCATGCAGCTAACTATGTGTCCGTTGTGAAGGGATTTCACAAGTGACATATTTTTAAATGAACTACAAAGCAGTGGCATCAGTGTCATGACCAAATTTAGGTGCACCTTTGATCCATAAAAGCATGCGAATATGTGGTGCTCCTCTCGCTTGGAATTCTTTTCTCCAAAAGAAGTGTTGCACTTCTCCAAGGGGAGGAACAGTTTTATTGCAAATAAAGTTTAACACAGCGATGAAACGATGATGGAAATATCTTGATACATTAACTGGATCTAGAGAGCAAAGTTCTGAAAGTGTTAATAAATGTATATTGGTTTTGTAGCTGTTTGATATGCGTAGGAACTCATGTAAATCTTCCCATGCATATTCTGCACAACTTATTGTAACAAACCAAGTCGGTGGTCCAAGGTTTCTGATCATACAATGTATGTCTCTGTGCCGTCGGAACCAGTATTCTTTTGTACCACGCATGTTTGCAAACAAATTTGTTATACTTGATTGTAAAACCTCATCTTTTTCTTGTACTTTTTGTATTAATTGCTTAGCTGACATATTTTGAAAGAGGGTTCCAGATTTCAAAATGGTTGCAACTCCGTAACATAGGGTTGCAAGTTCACTTTCAAAGAGTAGGTGGAATATGTATTCCACATTTTGCCTAAACCCGGGATCTTGCGAATACATTCGTAATGAGCGGTATTCTGATACCGTAATCTGAGTGGGTCTATCATCGTATCTTCCACCTTTGCCAGTAGGAAAAAGCAGTGGAAAGGCACGTGCTTCTGTACTTCTTTCCCATATGCTCATTGGTGACCCTTTGGTTAGTCGCATTTGGTAAGTTTCTAGTGCATCATCTATGCTTTCATTGGAATGCAATGGATGAATTGTCTACTGGTCAAAAGAGTGTAGCAGGATCCAGAAGTTTGAATTGTCCAGTTTCTGATGACTCTTCAATTATTTCAGTTGTTTCCCTTAAGCTTTCTTCAATATAAATTTTCTTGTAGTATTCGTTATTGTCTTTTAGATATTGTAAGGCTTGTCTAACTTTATGTAAATCCACCAGTCGTTGCCAAATTTTGTTGTCTTTTGTTGGTACACCATTTACCAAGACAATTAAAGAATGCTCTATTGAACATTGTACTCCTAGAGTGTGTACATTTCCTGTTAGATCTAATGACAAATAAACTACTTTGCCATGAATGCCTTTCACCAATTCAGAGGGAGGTAATTTTGCTGTTTTTGGGCGAAGGTGTATAATTGCTTGAAATGGGTGAACTGTTTGAATTATGATGCTCTCATACAAATTGAGTTGTTGCAGGGGTTTTGGAGTGGGAACAATTCTAAATTATTTGTGATAGCACGTGAAGGAGTGTGGTTGTTGTGTAGTTTTGTAGTGCAGTAACTACACCATATTAGGGGTTCACTTATTTGATATTTGTTTTCGGGCCAAAAGGTAGAGAGCTAATTCAAACCATTTGGAATCTTCATTGTCTTCTATTTTGTATGCTATGTCTATATTGTTTGTGTTCCTTTTGTAAAATGTTCTGCGGCAACACACACACACATGGTTTGGTATTTCAGCCGATGCACTTTTAAATTTTAGTATTTCTTTTTTGTATGTGTGTAATAGAAGATTGCTATGTGCAGAATTGTTGGTAGTCTGTTCTAAAACTATTGCATTTTGTAAGTGCCTTTCACTTCCAAAATATTTTCTCTGGATACGGTCAATTTCTTCTTGTAGGTATTTTGGTGTACAATGCAGAAGAGTGTTATTTAAATTGGCTAATTCTGAAGTTGGACTTTTAGCATAGTATATTTTATACACTAGATTTCTTACATTTGAATGATGTATTGATATCCTTTTGAAATCATGAAAGGTGCTTTGCAAATAGGTCCAGAAATGCAGGCTAATGAATGTCCTTGTAGTCCTGTGTATTTGCGCACTGGACAGATATCCATCTTTTGCAGCACTTTCATTTTAATTTTGTCTTCACCTTTCACATACTGATTGAGGAACTGACGTAAAGATTTGAAAAATGTGTTAGGAATGGCACACATTGACGTGCACAGCCATTTGTATACTGGACAGTCTGGTTCAGTTGAATCAAGAGGTAATTCTGAGTTTTCAGGGGATACTTTTCTAAGCAGTGTTTCTTGTTCCATGATGCTATTATTGATTTTTTCATACCCTCGTCCACTGCTATGGATGCAATTGTGTTTGTTTGATTTTGTTTGTATGCTTCTTCATTAAAATATGGTTCTGTGGTTGTTGTGTGACTCCATTCACCTCCACAAATATGTAAGGAGTTATTTTTGTTCACATTTTGTTTATTGATAAGTTTCTTTTGTAGTTTGGTACTTAGTTTTGTTAGTGGTTTCAGCCTATTTAACACTAATATAAACAACTTCCTTTTGAGAAGGATTGCACTGTCCACAAGAGCTTGTAGGATTAATTTTCTACAGTAGGTTTTAAGGGTTGAGAATGATTTAGGTCCTCTTCTTATTAGATTCTGAAGGACTCTGTGGCGAAACATTTTTGATAAAATACTTTTTTTACTATAGGTTCTTGTTACTATATCAGGATTAATAGGAGCATTGTTAGCAGTACTGGTAGCCGATTTTTTGTGAAGAGTTTTGTGTTTCGTGCCACATTTTGTTGGACGAGGTAAAGTATTGGTAGTTGAAGCTTCCTTTCTTTTACTAAACAACTGTATTAGCTGTTTTGTTCCAACATTGTCTACAAACTCTGCTACAGATGGATGCTTAGGTTGGACACTTTTATTTTTATTTGCTCTACTTCCGCGTTCCTTTCTCTGGACTTGCTTTTTGGTAGGCATTTTTTGGGGTCTGTTGAAAAAAAGAAGTCATGGTTAGGACTGTTGTACAATTTATGTGTTCTGTGTGCATGGGTGAGTGAGTTTGATGTGGAAGCTCTTTGTGGTCATGTGTGACTGTGCATTGGCCTCTTACAATGATTTGGGAAGGCTATTTTTCAGTTTGTATACTACTACAATGTGCTTCAGATGAGAGTACAAAGTGGGCCAGTGGTGAGGAGAAGCATTAATAGTAAACGTAATGGCATACAATTGAAACAGCTATTTGTTTTGTAGTTCTAACATTTTAAGGCTTCTGTATGTTTTTTGTGTTCCAAGCACACAGGGATTTGTGAGCCATTCTGCCTGTTATTCTTTGTATAAAAAATAAGGATTTGTGGGTAGAACGGTTCAGAAATCACTGTTTGGTTTGGTGCGCAAATTAAATACATAACCCACACAGTCTGTTCGAGGAATAGTTAGAATATAAAGGTAGTACTGTACTTACTTTTTTTTCAAGTTTGACCAGGTTTCTTTGGATATGTCATTTGCAGTGTAGATGCTGTTGATTTTCAGGAGGGTAGCTTTCACTGCGATTGTAAAAAGAAGTTAGTAACTTTGTGTGTTTAAAGCAGTGATATTACTGTAAACGTTAATTTTGCATCTTTCGCGGGAGAATTCTCCTTTGATATTTCAACACAGTGCATGTGTGCATTTCACTTCACTATATGCTACCTTTGTATGTTACTTGCAGTATGTTAGTTACACATGCTTCAGAAACGAGTACAATTTTTAGGTTATGAAAATGCCTTGTTTCTTTTAAGCTGTGTTATCTATAGCAGAGAGGTTTGTAAGCGATAGGTCATTATAGTGGATGGGGAAAATGTCTGTACTTTCATATTATAACTACGATTTCGAAAAATCAGGAGACCCTCACAGGGAGATGTCACCACACCAATCAGGAGCGTTTATTTTTCTCATACGATCGCATTGGAAGTAGCTGTTATGTAGGCGGTACACAGTAAAAAATGGTGCCATTTTCTAATGGAAAATCGAGTTTCGCGCTAAATAGGGAGGGTTGTAATGTATGTAGAGGTTATGCGGGAGACAGTTACAAGTAGTGTGGTTTGTCAATGAAAAATCGGACATCTTGCACTTAAAGGGTGAGTGTTGGTATGTATTGGCCATGCTGATTTACAGGCCGATTCATGGAATAATTAGCGCGGCGCAAGTGGCCAAAAACGTGCGATTCGCAGTGGAATAGCGCAAATCGCAGTGCAAGTGCGAAAATCGCACGAAAAGCAGCGCTCATCAATTCATAGAAAGCCGTGCGCGAGAAAACCATCGGATGTGCGCTAAAAAACTAACGGCGTGCGCCAAGTCACAGCGAAAATCGCACAGGCCACAGCGAAAATCGCACATAGCGCGGCGCACACAACAAAAGTAGGCGGAACACGGGGCGTAACACTCGGAATGGGGAACAACTTGCCAAAATGTGGGCGTCACGGGGGAAGTACAGGGTGCAAGCGCGCGGAACGCCCACACGCTCGCCTACAACACGTATTCATGGAATCGAATAGGGCAAAAAAGCGCACGGTCAAACCAGCGCACAGGCACAAACACGACCGCCACAAGAAAGCAGGCGGTAGCGTCTCTGCGCCTGTAATAAATGTGCGCCAAAAGGTGCGCCAACAAATAGCACCTGTATACAGCTATGATGAATGTCCTATACTGTGGCCCTCCAGGACAAATAACGTGCAAAGGGGTACCCACAAACATGGACACCCGCTGACTGAAAAATAACGTGTGCGTGTATTCCGGGGTGCGCGGGAAATTTCACACGCGATTTGGCAGGGTACGTGGATTTCAGGGGTGCGCGGGAAGTTCCACACGCGATTTGGCCGGGTATGTGCACAGGAATTTCCACACGCGATTTGGCTGGGTACGTGGATCTCAGGGGTGCGCGGGAAGTTTCACACGCGATTTGGCAGGGTACGTGGATTTCAGGGGTGCGCGGGAAGTTCCACACGCGATTTGGCCAGGTACGTGCGCGGGAATTTCCACACGCGATTTGGCTGGGTACGTGTATTTCAGGGGTACGCGGGAAATTCTACACGCGATTTGGCTGGATGCTCCCAGTTATTCCCTGTACACCCTCCACGGCCCCTGCAGGCAGCCGACACCACAGGGGACTACCCTGCATACCTGCTCATGTCACCCAGCACCCCCACCCCCCAGCACTGTGGGGCACCCTCCACCAGGCCCCCACTCATGTCCCCTATCACCCCCACCCCCCAGCAGTGCAGGGGCAGCCTCCACCAGGCCCCCACCCATGTCTACCACCACCCCCACCCCCCAGCAGTGCAGGGGCAACCTCCACCAGGCCCCCACTCATGTCTCCCACACACCCCCGAGCCACCAGGGGCAGCCCGCACCAGGCTCCCACCCATGACTACCACCCCCCCCACCCCCCAGCAGTGCAGGGGCAGCCTCCACCAGGCCCCCACTCATGTCTCCCACCACCCCCACCCCCCAGCCACCATGGGCAGCCTCCACCAGGCCCCCACTCATGTCCCCTATCACCCACACCCCCCAGCAGTGCAGGGGCAGCCCCCACCAGGCCCCCACTCATGTCTCCCACCACCCCCACCCCCCAGCAGTGCAGGGGCAGCCTCCACCAGGCCACCACTCATGTCCCCTATCACCCCCACGCCCCAGCAGTGCAGGGGCAGCCTTCGCCAGGCCCCCACTCATGTCTCCCACCACCCCCACCCCCCAGCCACGGGGGGCAGCCTCCACCAGGCCCCCACTCATGTCCTCTATCACCCCCACCCCCCAGCAGTGCAGAGGCAGCCTCCACCAGGCCCCCACCCATGTCTAGCACCACCCCCACCCCCCAGCAGTGCAGGGGCAGCCTCCACCAGGCCCCCACTCATGTCCCCTATCACCCCCACCCCCCAGCAGTGCAGGGGCAGCCTCCACCAGGCCCCCACCCATGTCTACCACCACCCCCACCCCCCAGCAGTGGAGGGGCAGCCTCCACCAGGCCCCCACTCATGTCTCCCACCCACCCCACCCCCCAGCCACCATGGGCAGCCCCCACCAGGCTCCCACCCATGTCTACCAAAAACCCCACCCCCAGCAGTGCAGGGGCAGCCTCCACCAGGCCCCCACTCATGTCTCACACCACCCCCACCCCCCAGCAGTGCAGGGGCAGCACCACCAGGCCCCCACTTATGTCCCCTATCACCCTCACCCCCCAGCCACCAGGGGCACCCTCCACCAGGCCCCCACTCATGTCTCTCACCACCCCTATGCCCCAGCCACCATGGGCAGCCTCCACCAGGCCCCCACTCATGTCCCCTATCACCCCCACCACCCAGCAGTGCAGGGGCAGCCTCCACCAGGCCCCCACTCATGTCCCCTATCACCTCCACCCCCCAGCAGTGCAGGGGCAGCCTCCACCAGGCCCCCACTCATGTCTCCCACCACCCCCACCGCCCAGCAGTGCAGGGGCAGCCTCCACCAGGCCCCCACTCATGTCCCCTATCACCCCCAACCCCCAGCAGTGCAGGGACAGCCTCCACCAGGCCCCCACTCATGTCTCCCACCACCCCCACCCCCCAGCAGTGCAGGGGCAGCACCACCAGGCCCCCACTCATGTCCCCTATCACCCCCACACCCACGCCACCAGGGGCACCCTCACCAGGCCCCCACTCATGTCTGCCACCAACCCCACCCACCAGCCACCATGGGCATCCTCCACCAGGCCCCCACTCATGTCCCCTATAACCCCCACCTCCCAGCAGTGCAGGGGCAGCCTCCACCAGGCCCCCACTCATGTCTCCCACCACCCCCACCCCCCAGCCACCGGGGGCAGCCTCCACCAGGCCCCCACTCATGTCTCACACCACCCCCCAGCAGTGCAGGGGCAGCACCACCAGGCCCCCACTCATGTCCCCTATCACCCTCACCCCCCAGCCACCAGGGGCACCCTCCACCAGGCCCCCACTCATGTCTCCCACCACCCCTATGCCCCAGCCACCATGGGCAGCCTCCACCAGGCCCCCACTCATGTCCCCTATCACCCCCACCACCCAGCAGTGCAGGGGCAGCCTCCACCAGGCCCCCACTCATGTCCCCTATCACCTCCACCCCCCAGCAGTGCAGGGGCAGCCTCCACCAGGCCCCCACTCATGTCTCCCACCACCCCCACCGCCCAGCAGTGCAGGGGCAGCCTCCACCAGGCCCCCACTCATGTCCCCTATCACCCCCACCCCCCAGCAGTGCGGGGACAGCCTCCACCAGGCCCCCACTCATGTCTCCCACCACCCCCACCCCCCAGCAGTGCAGGGGCAGCACCACCAGGCCCCCACTCATGTCCCCTATCACCCCCACACCCCCGCCACCAGGGGCACCCTCACCAGGCCCCCACTCATGTCTGCCACCAACCCCACCCACCAGCCACCATGGGCATCCTCCACCAGGCCCCCACTCATGTCCCCTATAACCCCCACCTCCCAGCAGTGCAGGGGCAGCCTCCACCAGGCCCCCACTCATGTCTCCCACCACCCCCACCCCCCAGCCACCGGGGGCAGCCTCCACCAGGCCCCCACTCATGTCTCCCACCACCCCCACCCCCCAGCAGTGCAGGGGCAGCACCACCAGGCCCCCACTCATGTCCCCTATCACCCCCACCCCCCAGCCACCAGGGGCACCCTCCACCAGGCCCCCATTCATGTCTCCCACCACCCCCACCCCCCAGCCACCATGGGCAGCCCCCACCAGGCTCCACCCATGTCTCCCACCACCCCCACCCCCCAGCAGTGCAGGGGCAGCCTCCACCAGGCCCCCACTCATGCCTCCCACCCACCCCACCCCCCAGCCACCATGGGCAGCCCCCACTAAGCTCCCACCCATGTCTACCACCACCCCCACCCCCAGCAGTGCAGGGGAAGCCTCCACCAGGCCCCCACTCATGTCTCCCACCACCCCCACCCCCCAGCCACCATGGGCAGCCTCCACCAGGCCCCCACTCATGTCCCCTATCACCCCCACCCACCAGCAGTGCAGGGCAGCCTCCACCAGGCCCCCACTCATGTCTCCCACCACCCCCAACCCCCAGCAGTGCAGGGGCAGCCTCCACCAGGCCCCCACTCATGTCCCCTATCACCCCCACCCCCCAGCAGTGCAGGGGCAGCCTCCACCAGGCCCCCACTCATGTCTCGCACCACCCCCACCCCCCAGCCACCGGGGGCAGCTTCCACCAGGCCCCCACTCATGTCCCCTATCACCCCCACCCCCCAGCAGTGCAGGGGCAGCCTCCACCAGCCCCCACCCATGTCTACCACCACCCCCACCCCCCAGCAGTGCAGGGGCAGCCTCCACCAGGCTCCCACTCATGTCCCCTATCACCCCCACCCCCCAGCAGTGCAGGGGCAGCCTCCACCAGGCCCCCACCCATGTCTACCACCACCCCCACCCCCCAGCAGTGCAGGGGCAGCCTCCGCCAGGCCCCCACTCATGTCTCCCACCCACCCCAACCCCCAGCCACCATGGGCAGCCCCCACCAGGCTCCACCCCATGTCTACCACCACCCCCACCCCCCAGCAGTGCAGGGGCAGCCTCCACCAGGCCCCCACTCATGTCTCCCACCACCCCCACTCCCCAGCAGTGCAGGGGCAGCCTCCACCAGGCCCCCACTAATGTCCCCTATCACCCCCACCCCCCAGCAGTGCAGGCGCAGCCTCCACCATGCCCCCACTCATGTCTCCCACCCCCCAGCAGTGCAGGGGCAGCACCACCAGGCCCCCACTCATGTCCCCTATCACCCCCACCCCCAGCCACCAGGGGCACCCTCCACCTGGCCCCGGCTCATGTCTCCCACCACCCCCACCCCCCAGCCACCATGGGCAGCCTCCACCAGGCCCCCACTCATGTCCCCTATCACCCCCACCCCCCAGCAGTGCAGGGGCAGCCTCCACCAGGCCCCCACACATGTCCCCTATCACCCCCACCCCCAGCAGTGCAGGGGCAGCCTCCACCAGGCCCCCACTCATGTCTCCCACCACCCCCACCCCCAGCAGTGCAGGGGCAGCCACCACCAGGCCCCCACTCATGTCCCCTATCACCCCCACCCACCAGCAGTGTAGGGGCAGCCTCCACCAGGCCCCCACTCATGTCTCTCACCACCCCCACCCCCCAGCAGTGCAGGGGCAGAACCACCAGGCCCCCACTCATGTCCCCTATCACCCCCACCCCCCGGCCACCAGGGGCACCCTCCACCAGGCCCCCACTCAAGTCTCCCACCACCCCCACCCCCCAGCCACCGGGGGCAGCCTCCACCAGGCCCCCACTCATGTCCCCTATCACCCCCACCCCCCGGCCACCAGGGGCACCCTCCACCAGGCCCCCACTCATGTCTCCCACCACCCCCACCCCCCAGCCACCGGGGGCAGCCTCCACCAGGCCCCCACTCATGTCCCCTATCACCCCCACCCCCCAGCAGTGCAGGGGCAGCCTCCACCAGGCCCCCACTCATGTCTCCCACCACCCCCAACCCCCAGCAGTGCAGGGGCAGCACCACCAGGCCCCCACTCATGTCCCCTATCACCCCCCACCCCCCAGCCACCAGTGGCAACCTCCACCAGGCCCCCACTCATGTCTCCCACCACCTCCACCCCCCAGCCACCATGGGCAGCCCCCAGCAGGCTCCCACCCATGTCTACCACCACCCCCACCCCCCAGCACCATGGGGCAGCCTCCACCAGGCCCCCACTCATGTCTCCCACCCACCCCACCCCCCAGCCACCATGGGCTGTCCCCACCAGGCTCCCACCCATGTTTACCACCACCCCCACCCCCCAGCAGTGCAGGGGCAGCCTCCACCAGGCCCCCACTCATGTCTCCCACCACCCCCACCCCCCAGCCACCATGGGCAGCCTCCACCAGGCCCCCACTCATGTCCCCTATCACCCCCACCCCCCAGCAGTGCAGGGGCAGCCTCCAACAGGCCCCCACTCATGTCTCCCACCACCCCCACCCCCCAGCCACCATGGGCAGCCTTCACCAGGCCCCCACTCATGTCCCCTATCACCCCCACCCCCAGCCACCAGGGGCACCCTCCACCAGGCCCCCACTCATGTCTCCCACCACCCCCACCCCCCAGCCACCATGGGCAGCCTCCACCAGGCCCCCACTCATGTCCCCTATCACTCCCACCCCCCAGCAGTGCAGGGGCAGCCTCCAGCAGGCCCCCACACATGTCCCCTATCACCTCCACCCCCGGCAGTGCAGGGGCAGCCTCCACCAGGCCCCCACTGATGTCTCCCACCACCCCCACCCCCAGCAGTGCAGGGGCAGCCACCACCAGGCCCCCACTCATGTCCCCTATCACCCCCACCCACCAGCAGTGTAGGGGCAGCCTCCACCAGGCCCCCACTCATGTCTCTCACCACCCCCACCCCCCAGCAGTGCAGGGGCAGCACCACCAGGCCCCCACTCATGTCCCCTATCACCCCCACCCCCCGGCCACCAGGGGCACCCTCCACCAGGCCCCCACTCATGTCTCCCACCACCCCCACCCCCAGCCACCATGGGCAGCCTCCACGAGGCCCCCACTCATGTCCCCTATCACCTCCACCCCCCAGCAGTACAGGGGCAGCCTCCAACAGGCCCCCACTCATGTCCCCTATCACTCCCACCCCCCAGCAGTGCAGGGGCAGCCTCCACCAGGCCCCGACTCATGTCTCCCACCATCCCCACCCCCCAGCAGTGCAGGGGCAGCACCACCAGGCCCCCACTCATGTCCCCTATCACCCTCACCCCCCAGCCACCAGGGGCACCCTCCACCAGGCCCCCACTCATGTCTCCCACCACCCCCACCCCCCAGCCACCGGGGGCAGCCTCCACCAGGCCCCCACTCATGTCCCCTATCACCCCCACCCCCCAGCAGTGCAGGGGCAGCCTCCACCAGGCCCCCACTCATGTCTCCCACCACCCCCAACCCCCAGCAGTGCAGGGGCAGCACCACCAGGCCCCCACTCATGTCCCCTATCACCCCCACCCCCCAGCCACCAGGGGCACCCTCCACCAGGCCCCCACTCATGTCTCCCACCACCTCCACCCCCCAGCCACCATGGGCAGCCCCCAGCAGGCTCCCACCCATGTCTACCACTACCCCCGCCCCCCAGCACTGTGGGGCAGCCTCCACCAGGCCCCCACTCATATCCCCTATCACCCCCACCCCCCAGCAGTGCAGGGGCAGCCTCCACCAGGCCCCCACTCATGTCCCCTATCACCCCCACCCCCCAGCAGTGTAGGGGCAGCCTCCACCAGGCCCCCACTCATGTCTCTCACCACCCCCACCCCCCAGCAGGGCAGGGGCAGCACCACCAGGCCCCCACTCATGTCCCCTATCACCCCACCCCCCGGCCACCAGGGGCACCCTCCATCAGGCCCCCACTCATGTCTCCCACCACCCCCACCCCCCAGCCACCATGGGCAGCCTCCACCAGGCCCCCACTCATGTCCATTATCACCCTCACCCCCCAGCCACCAGGGGCACCCTCCACCAGGCCCCCACTCATGTCTCCCACCACCCCCACCCCCCAGCCACCGGGGGTAGCCTCCACCAGGCCCCCACTCATGTCCCCTATCACCCCACCCCCCAGCAGTGCAGGGGCAGCCTCCACTAGGCCCCCACTCATGTCTCCCACCACCCCCACCCCCCAGCAGTGCAGGGGCAGCACCACCAGGCCCCCACTCCTGTCCCCTATCACCCCCACCCCCCAGCCACCAGGGGCACCCTCCACCAGGCCCCCACTCATGTCTCCCACCACCCCCACCCCCCAGCAACCATGGGCAGCCCCCACCAGGCTCCCACCCATGTCTACCACCACCCCCAGCCCCCAGCACTGTGGGGCAGCCTCCACCAGGCCCCCACTCAAGTCTCCCACCCACCCCACCCCCCAGCCACCATGGGCTGTCCCCACCAGGCTCCCACCCATGTTTACCACCACCCCCACCCACCAGCAGTGCAGGGGCAGCCTCCACCAGGCCCCCACTCATGTCTCCCACCACCCCCACCCCCCAGCCACCATGGGCAGCCTCCACCAGGCCCCCACTCATGTCCCCTATCACCCCCACCCCCCAGCAGTGCAGGGGCAGCCTCCAACAGGCCCCCACTCATGTCTCCCACCACCCCCACCCCCCAGCAGTGCAGGGGCAGCCCCCACTAAGCTCCCACTCATGTCCCTATCACCCCCACCCCCAGCAGTGCAGGGGCAGCCTCCACCAGGCCCCCACCCATGTCTACCACCACCCCCACACCCCCGCCACCAGGGGCACCCTCACCAGGCCCCCACTCATGTCTGCCACCAACCCCACCCACCAGCCACCATGGGCATCCTCCACCAGGCCCCCACTCATGTCCCCTATAACCCCCACCTCCCAGCAGTGCAGGGGCAGCCTCCACCAGGCCCCCACTCATGTCTCCCACCACCCCCACCCCCCAGCCACCGGGGGCAGCCTCCACCAGGCCCCCACTCATGTCTCCCACCACCCCCACCCCCCAGCAGTGCAGGGGCAGCACCACCAGGCCCCCACTCATGTCCCCTATCACCCCCACCCCCCAGCCACCAGGGGCACCCTCCACCAGGCCCCCATTCATGTCTCCCACCACCCCCACCCCCCAGCCACCATGGGCAGCCCCCACCACGCTCCACCCATGTCTCCCACCACCCCCACCCCCCAGCAGTGCAGGGGCAGCCTCCACCAGGCCCCCACTCATGCCTCCCACCCACCCCACCCCCAGCCACCATGGGCAGCCCCCACTAAGCTCCCACCCATGTCTACCACCACCCCCACCCCCAGCAGTGCAGGGGAAGCCTCCACCAGGCCCCCACTCATGTCTCCCACCACCCCCACCCCCCCGCCACCATGGGCAGCCTCCACCAGGCCCCCACTCATGTCCCCTACCACCCCCACCCACCAGCAGTGCAGGGCAGCCTCCACCAGGCCCCCACTCATGTCTCCCACCACCCCCAACCCCCAGCAGTGCAGGGGCAGCCTCCACCAGGCCCCCACTCATGTCCCCTATCACCCCCACCCCCCAGCAGTGCAGGGGCAGCCTCCACCAGGCCCCCACTCATGTCTCCCACCACCCCCACCCCCCAGCCACCGGGGGCAGCTTCCACCAGGCCCCCACTCATGTCCCCTATCACCCCCACCCCCAGCAGTGCAGGGGCAGCCTCCACCAGCCCCCACCCATGTCTACCACCACCCCCACCCCCCAGCAGTGCAGGGGCAGCCTCCACCAGGCTCCCACTCATGTCCCCTATCACCCCCACCCCCCAGCAGTGCAGGGGCAGCCTCCACCAGGCCCCCACCCATGTCTACCACCACCCCCACCCCCCAGCAGTGCAGGGGCAGCCTCCGCCAGGCCCCCACTCATGTCTCCCACCCACCCCAACCCCCAGCCACCATGGGCAGCCCCCACCAGGCTCCACCCCATGTCTACCACCACCCCCACCCCCCAGCAGTGCAGGGGCAGCCTCCACCAGGCCCCCACTCATGTCTCCCACCACCCCCACTCCCCAGCAGTGCAGGGGCAGCCTCCACCAGGCCCCCACTCATGTCCCCTATCACCCCCACCCCCCAGCAGTGCAGGCGCAGCCTCCACCATGCCCCCAATCATGTCTCCCACCCCCCAGCAGTGCAGGGGCAGCACCACCAGGCCCCCACTCATGTCCCCTATCACCCCCACCCCCAGCCACCAGGGGCACCCTCCACCAGGCCCCGGCTCATGTCTCCCACCACCCCCACCCCCAGCCACCATGGGCAGCCTCCACCAGGCCCCCACTCATGTCCCCTATCACCCCCACCCCCCAGCAGTGCAGGGGCAGCCTCCACCAGGCCCCCACACATGTCCCCTATCACCCCCACCCCCAGCAGTGCAGGGGCAGCCTCCACCAGGCCCCCACTCATGTCTCCCACCACCCCCACCCCCAGCAGTGCAGGGGCAGCCACCACCAGGCCCCCACTCATGTCCCCTATCACCCCCACCCACCAGCAGTGCAGGGGCAGCACCACCAGGCCCCCACTCAAGTCTCCCACCACCCCCACCCCCCAGCCACCGGGGGCAGCCTCCACCAGGCCCCCACTCATGTCCCCTATCACCCCAACCCCCCGGCCACCAGGGGCACCCTCCACCAGGCCCCCAGTCATGTCTCCCACCACCCCCACCCCCCAGCCACCGGGGGCAGCCTCCACCAGGCCCCCACTCATGTCCCCTATCACCCCCACCCCCCAGCAGTGCAGGGGCAGCCTCCACCAGGCCCCCACTCATGTCTCCCACCACCCCCAACCCCCAGCAGTGCAGGGGCAGCACCACCAGGCCCCCACTCATGTCCCCTATCACCCCCACCCCCCAGCCACCAGGGGCACCCTCCACCAGGCCCCCACTCATGTCTTCCACCACCTCCACCCCCCAGCCACCATGGGCAGCCCCCAGCAGGCTCCCACCCATGTCTACCACCACCCCCACCCCCCAGCACCGTGGGGCAGCCTCCACCAGGCCCATACTCATGTCTCCCACCCACCCCACCCCCCAGCCACCATGGGCAGTCCCCACCAGGCTCACACCCATGTTTACCACCACCCCCACCCCCCAGCAGTGCAGGGGCAGCCTCCACCAGGCCCCCACTCATGTCTCCCACCACCCCCTCCCCCCAGCCACCATGGGCAGCCTCCACCAGGCCCCCACTCATGTCCCCTATCACCCCCACCTCCCAGCAGTGCAGGGGCAGCCTCCACCAGGCCCCCACTCATGTCAACCACCACCCCCACCCCCAGCAGTGCAGGGGAAGCCCCCACTAAGCTCCCACTCATGTCCCCTATCACCCCCACTCCCAGCAGTGCAGGGGCAGCCTCCACCAGGCCCCCACTCATGTCTCCCACCACCCCCACTCCCCAGCAGTGCAGGGGCAGCCTCCACCAGGCCCCCACTCATGTCTCCTATCACCCCCACCCCCCAGCAGTGCAGGGGCAGCCTCCACCATGCACCCACTCATGTCTCCCACCCCCCCCTCCGACCCCCCAGCAGTGCAGGGGCAGCACCACCAGGCCCCCACTCCATGTCCCCTATCACCCCCACCCCCAGCCACCAGGGGCACCCTCCACCAGGCCCCGGCTCATGTCTCCCACCACCCCCACCCCCCAGCCACCATGGGCAGCCTCCACCAGGCCCCCACTCATGTCCCCTATCACCCCCACCCCCCAGCAGTGCAGGGGCAGCCTCCACCAGGCACCAGGCCCCCACACATGTCCCCTATCACCCCCACCCCAGCAGTGCAGGGGCAGCCTCCACCAGGCCCCCACTCATGTCTCCCACCACCCCCCACCCCCAGCAGTGCAGGGGCAGCCACCACCAGGCCCCCACTCATGTCCCCTATCACCCCCACCCACCAGCAGTGTAGGGGCAGCCTCCACCAGGCCCCCACTCATGTCTCTCACCACCCCCACCCCCCAGCAGTGCAGGGGCAGCACCACCAGGCCCCCACTCATGTCCCCTATCACCCCCACCCCCGGCCACCAGGGGCACCCTCCACCAGGCCCCCACTCATGTCTCCCACCGCCCCCACCCCCCAGCCACCGGGGGCAGCCTCCACCAGGCCCCCACTCATGTCCCCTATCACCCCCACCCCCCGGACACCAGGGGCACCCTCCACCAGGCCCCCACTCATGTCTCCCACCACCCCCACCCCCCAGCCAACGGGGGCAGCCTCCACCAGGCCCCCACTCATATCCCCTATCACCCCCACCCCCCAGCAGTGCAGGGGCAGCCTCCACCAGGCCCCCACTCATGTCTCCCACCACCCCCAACCCCCAGCAGTGCAGGGGCAGCACCACCAGGCCCCACTCATGTCCCCTATCACCCCCACCCCCCAGCCACCAGTGGCAACCTCCACCAGGCCCCCACTCATGTCTCCCACCACCTCCACCCCCCAGCCACCATGGGCAGCCCCCAGCAGGCTCCCACCCATGTCTACCACCACCCCCACCCCCCAGCACCGTGGGGCAGCCTCCACCAGGCCCCCACTCATGTCTCCCACCCACCCCACCCCCCGGCACCATGGGCAGTCCCCACCAGGCTCCCACCCATGTTTACCACCACCCCCACCCCCCAGCAGTGCAGGGGCAGCCTCCACCAGGCCCCCACTCATGTCTCCCACCACCCCCTCCCCCCAGCCACCATGGGCAGCCTCCACCAGGCCCCCACTCATGTCCCCTATCACCCCCACCTCCCAGCAGTGCAGGGGCAGCCCCCACTAAGCTCCCACTCATGTCCCCTATCACCCCCACCCCCAGCAGTGCAGGGGCAGCCTCCACCAGGCCCCCACTCATGTCTCCCACCACTCCCACCCCCCAGCAGTGCAGGGGCAGCCACCACCAGGCCCCCACTCATGTCTCCCACCACCCCGACCCCCAGCAGTGCAGGGGCAGCCTCCACCAGGCCCCCACTCATGTCCCCTATCACTCCCACCCCCCAGCAGTGTAGGGGCAGCCTCCACCAGGCCCCCACTCATGTCTCTCACCACCCCCACCCCCCAGCAGTGCAGGGGCAGCACCACCAGGCCCCCACTCATATCCCCTATCACCCTCACCCCCCGGCCACCAGGGGCACCCTCCACCAGGCCCCCACTCATGTCTCCCACCACCCCACCCCCCAGCAGTGCAGGGGCAGCACCACCAGGCCCCCACTCATGTCCCCTATCACCCCCACCCCCGGCCACCAGGGGCACCCTCCACCAGGCCCCCACCCATGTCTACCACCACCCCCACCCTCCAGCCACCATGGGCAGCCTCCACCAAGCCCCCACTCATGTCCCCTATCACCCCCACCCCCCAGCAGTGTAGGGGCAGCCTCCACCAGGCCCCACTCATGTCTCTCACCACCCCCACCCCCCAGCAGGGCAGGGGCAGCACCACCAGGCCCCCACTCATGTCCCCTATCACCCCACCCCCCGGCCACCAGGGGCACTCTCCACCAGGCCCCCACTCATGTCTCCCACCACCCCAACCCCCCAGCCACCATGGGCAGCCTCCACCAGGCCCCCACTCATGTCCATTATCACCCTCACCCCCCAGCCACCAGGGGCACCCTCCACCAGGCCCCCACTCATGTCTCCCACCACCCCACCCCCCAGCCACCGGGGGCAGCCTCCACCAGGCCCCCACTCATGTCCCCTATCACCCCACCCCCCAGCAGTGCAGGGGCAGCCTCCACCAGGCCCCCACTCATGTCTCCCACCACCCCCAACCCCCAGCAGTGCAGGGGCAGCACCACCAGGCCCCCACTCCTGTCCCCTATCACCCCCCACCCCCCAGCCACCAGGGGCACCCTCCACCAGGCCCCCACTCATGTCTCCCACCACCCCACCCCCAGCCCCCGGGGGCAGCCTCCACCAGGCCCCCACTCATGTCCCCTATCACCCCCACCCCCCAGCAGTGCAGGGGCATCCTCCACCAGGCCCCCATTCATGTCTCCCACCACCCCCACCCCCCAGCAGTGCAGGGGCAGCACCACCAGGCCCCCACTCATGTCCCCTATCAACCCCACCCCCCAGCCACCAGGGGCACCCTCCACCAGGCCCCCACTCATGTCTCCCACCACCCCCACCCCCCAGCAACCATGGGCAGCCCCCGCCAGGCTCCCACCCATGTCTACCACCACCCCCACCCCCCAGCACTGTGGGGCAGCCTCCACCAGGCCCCCACTCATGTCTCCCACCCACCCCACCCCCAGCCACCATGGGCTGTCCCCACCAGGCTCCCACCCATGTTTACCACCACCCCCACCCCCCAGCAGTGCAGGGGCAGCCTCCACCAGGCCCCCACTCATGTCTCCCACCACCCCCACCCCCCAGCCACCATGGGCAGCCTCCACCAGGCCCCCACTCATGTCCCCTATCACCCCCACCCCCCAGCAGTGCAGGGGCAGCCTCCAACAGGCCCCCACTCATGTCTCCCACCACCCCCACCCCCCAGCCACCATGGGCAGCCTTCACCAGGCCCCCACTCATGTCCCCTATCACCCCCACCCCCAGCCACCAGGGGCACCCTCCACCAGGCCCCCACTCATGTCTCCCACCACCCCCACCCCCCAGCCACCATGGGCAGCCTCCACCAGGCCCCCACTCATGTCCCCTATCACTCCCACCCCCCAGCAGTGCAGGGGCAGCCTCCAGCAGGCCCCCACACATGTCCCCTATCACCCCCACCCCCGGCAGTGCAGGGCAGCCTCCACCAGGCCCCACTCATGTCTCCCACCACCCCCACCCCCAGCAGTGCAGCGGCAGCCACCACCAGGCCCCCACTCATGTCCCCTATCACCCCCACCCACCAGCAGTGTAGGGGCAGCCTCCACCAGGCCCCCACTCATGTCTCTCACCACCCCCACCCCCCAGCAGTGCAGGGGCAGCACCACCAGGCCCCCACTCATGTCCCCTATCACCCCCACCCCCGGCCACCAGGGGCACCCTCCACCAGGCCCCCACTCATGTCTCCCACCACCCCCACCCCCAGCCACCATGGGCAGCCTCCACCAGGCCCCCACTCATGTCCCCTATCACCTCCACCCCCCAGCAGTGCAGGGGCAGCCTCCACCAGGCCCCCACTCATGTCCCTATCACTCCCACCCCCCAGCAGTGCAGGGGCAGCCTCCACCAGGCCCCCGACTCATGTCTCCCACCATCCCCACCCCCCAGCAGTGCAGGGGCAGCACCACCAGGCCCCCACTCATGTCCCCTATCACCCTCACCCCCCAGCCACCAGGGGCACCCTCCACCAGGCCCCCACTCATGTCTCCCACCACCCCCACCCCCCAGCCACCGGGGGCAGCCTCCACCAGGCCCCCACTCATGTCCCCTATCACCCCACCCCCCAGCAGTGCAGGGGCAGCCTCCACCAGGCCCCCACTCATGTCTCCCACCACCCCCAACCCCCAGCAGTGCAGGGGCAGCACCACCAGGCCCCCACTCATGTCCCCTATCACCCCCACCCCCCAGCCACCAGGGGCACCCTCCACCAGGCCCCCACTCATGTCTCCCACCACCTCCACCCCCCAGCCACCATGGGCAGCCCCCAGCAGGCTCCCACCCATGTCTACCACTACCCCCCGCCCCCCAGCACTGTGGGGCAGCCTCCACCAGGCCCCCTCATGTCTTCCACCCACCCCACCCCCCAGCCACCATGGGCAGTCCCCACCAGGCTCCCACCCATGTTTACCACCACCCCCACCCCCCAGCAGTGCAGGGGCAGCCTCCACCAGGCCCCCACTCATGTCTCCCACCACCCCCTCCCCCAGCCACCATGGGCAGCCTCCACCAGGCCCCCACTCATGTCCCCTATCACCCCCACCCCCCAGCAGTGCAGGGGCAGCCTCCACCAGGCCCCCACTCATGTCAACCACCACCCCCACCCCCCAGCAGTGCAGGGCAGCCCCCACTAAGCTCCCACTCATGTCCCCTACCACCCCCACCCCCAGCAGTGCAGGGGCAGCCTCCACCAGGCCCCCACTCATGTCTCCCACCACCCCCACCCCCAGCAGTGCAGGGGCAGCCTCCACCAGGCCCCCACTCATGTCCCCTATCACCCCCACCCCCCAGCAGTGTAGGGGCAGCCTCCACCAGGCCCCCACTCATGTCTCTCACCACCCCCACCCCCCAGCAGTGCAGGGGCAGCACCACCAGGCCCCCACTCATATCCCCTATCACCCCACCCCCCGGCCACCAGGGGCACCCTCCACCTGGCCCCCACTCATGTCTCCCACCACCCCACCCCCCAGCAGTGCAGGGGCAGCACCACCAGGCCCCCACTCATGTCCCCTATCACCCCCACCCCCGGCCACCAGGGCACCCTCCACCAGGCCCCCACCCATGTCTACCACCACCCCACCCTCCAGCCACCATGGGCAGCCTCCACCAAGCCCCCACTCATATCCCCTATCACCCCCACCCCCCAGCAGTGCAGGGGCAGCCTCCACCAGGCCCCCACTCATGTCCCCTATCACCCCCCACCCCCCAGCAGTGTAGGGGCAGCCTCCACCAGGCCCCCACTCATGTCTCTC